>NC_143216.1:12435630-14932612 GCF_030267445.1 Bombyx mandarina | reverse complement strand
GTTATAAAATGGAAAGGATGTAATAAAAGCACACTTTGTTATTGAAATGAGAAGGATGCCTACTTTATGAAAGGGCTCGAGAAGTCGTAAACACATTAGTACCTCATTGAAAAGGGTTTGTTGCAATTCATTCTTGACAACACAATTTTTTTGCATCCTTTCCGTTCTAAGCTTTGGTAAAGGAATGACAGCCATAGTATCGCAATAATCTATAGCACTGTACTAATAACACCATATTATCAGTAACTAGTAGTCCCGCAGCAGTCGAAATTCGACTATAATTAATTGAAATTATAAGCTTGAACATTATTACAGTTCTATTGTCAAAGTAACAAAGACTAATAGATTTCTATAATCACAGATTTCCCCAAGACTACACTATACAAATAATATTTAAGATAAACAATATTATGTAACCTATTCTTAATTTGACCACAGACTTTAAGCAATAACAAAAATTTTAATATCGTAAAATATTGTACAATGTATTGGCGCCAAAATGAGAAAACTCAATGAGCAATCATATAAAAATGACAGATTCCAAATTAAAATGTAATATTTTGTTTATTTTTAATTGTAGCAGTATTTATGGCCAGACTAAGTATATATAGATGCGGGCTAAATATATATAAAAATTAATTGCTGTTCGTTAGTCTCGCTAAAACTCGAGAACGGCTGGACCGATTTGGCTAATTTTGGTCTTGAATTATTTGTGGAAGTCCAGAGAAGGTTTAAAAGGTAGATAAATATGAAAATGCTCGGAAAGAAATGAAAATAATTTTTTTTTTTCCCTTGGATGTGTACCCCGTCGGACGGATTCCTTTTGTTTGTTTTAAGTTTATTTTATACAAAAGTTTAGGTCTTTTTTTTATCGATTGAAGCACTACGAAGTCTGCCAGGTTAGCTAGTAAATTTATAAAACTAAACAACTTTTTCCATTACGCACAGATTTTTTCCTACCTATGCTGATAGCCTTGAGAGACTATTTCAGCTTCACCCTAACGTGTAGGTAAGCTCACGGGGCTCAAACCGGAGTGTTGCTAACACTGACCCTAGCGAAAGCTGTGCTTCGCAGAATCTAGCACCGGATCGGAAACGCGACCATGTGAATTTGATTTTTTACAAAAAAAACTAGTGTAAGTGAAACTATGTCAATTTGTTTTAAGTTTGCACGACTATGCGTTGGTAACTAACTCCTTTGCTTTGTAAGATATCTTTTCTGTTCATTAGAATTCTTTGTTAGGTACTTTGAATCTGTGATTATTTAATTATGCATTAAATTCATTTATTTGCGTAGTTTAAGTTAAGTAAAACATAACTGATGACTCGAATATGCTCAACGGTCTTGCGTTTCACATTTTAAAATTAAACCATTCCTGAAATTCGACAGGTTTAATACTTGATAAGTGTGTAGATTATCATGCTTTTATCCTGTGTATTTACATTATATATTCACGTTGTTAATGATTCGGGCGGATGCAGATAAGGTGCTTATCCGTATTTATCCGAAGATAAACTATTTAAAATACAACAAATAATTATTTTTTACCGGGCTTATTCACGATTATTTCATTCTAAATTTTAAGCAATTTCAATCATAAGACCCGTGGTGCAATTAATGGTTTCTGAGTTTCCGTATGCAGCCATAAAGTCTATGTCTGTTTGGCTCAGTCGTTTTTGGGCTTAGTTGCAAATATCTAAGTATTAGTAAATCGTACAGTGATTTTATTACTGATTTTTTTGTCCTTTTCATTTAAGAAAGAACGAAACAGGCTACCCGTTTTTGTAGATGTACTAAAGCTATACCTAAACACCGCTTCATAGAAACAAGTTCTTTTTTAAACCATTTTAAAGTATCTGCGTTCGTTCAAACACCTTTTATTTCGAGTTTGCCATGTCTATTTGCAGTTTATGACTGCATAAATATTAGAGGCAGTAAACAATCTACTTTCGGTTGGCCTTGCGCGTTGACTTACGGTTTAAGGTGTTTTATCAACATTGAACTAACAGTTTCAAAAATGCCATTTTTATTTTAGCTACAATAATTACTTTCTACGAAAATAATACTTGGCATTCGTTTAATTAAGAGTTTTCCATATCCGTAATTATTTCAGTGATGATTTTTAGGCAATAATTTTCTTCAAAATGATATCATAATATATTACAGAATTTAAACCAGTTATGGAAACATTTTGTTGAAAAACAAAAATATTCCGATATATTCGATATTTATTATTTATTTATTTATAACTTCATATACTAGAAAGTATAAAGGCGGACTTAATGCCATAGGCATTCTCTAACAGTCTACCTTAGGAGAGTGCAGAGATGAATCTTGGTAGGTGTATATAACTAGTCAGGTCATAAGTATTGTCACACAGTAAAAACTTTTCTTTTAGAATGCTGGCCACAAAAAAGTTTATTGAATTCGAATTTCGAATTGTTCATGAAAATAAAAATGTATACTTTTAGAATTTTACTCATTTTTAAATATGGAGTGGACGCTTAAAGAAGACCGTGTTGCAGTTATTGCGTTGCATCGTTGCGGTTACGCGCCAATTCAAATTTTTAACATACTGAAAAATTTGAATATAACCAAAAGATTCGTTTATCGTACCATCAAACGATACAGTGAAGATTCTAGTGTAGATGACAGGCCAAGAAGTGGTCGCCCTCGGTCTGTTAGGACTCCAGCAGTGATAAAAGCTGTGAAGGCGCGAATTCAAAGAAATCCCAAACGTAAGCAGAAACTGTTGGCCCTTCAGATGGGGTTAAGCAGAACCACGGTGAAAAGGGTGTTAAATGAAGACTTAGGGCTTCGGGCATATCGAAGAAAGACAGGACATCGTTTGAATGCTCGTCTAATGGACCTGAGACTGAATAGATGCCGTGCTTTGTTGAAGCGGTACGCGGGAAAAAAATATCGGGAAATTCTTTGAAATGAAAAAAATTTTACCGTAGAAGAGAGCTACAACAAACAAAATGATATGGTGTACGCACACAGTAGTGAAGAAGCGAGCAATCGTATTCCGCGTGTCCAACGAGGTCATTTTCCATCCTCGCTCATGGTATGGTTGGGAGTTTCTTATTGGGGCTTAACAGAGGTACATTTTTGTGAGAAAGGTGTAAAAACGAATGCAGTTGTGTATCAAAATACAGTCCTGACGAACCTTGTGGAACCTGTTTCTCATACCATGTTCAATAACAGGCACTGGGTATTCCAACAAGATTCGGCGCCAGCTCATAGAGCGAAGAACACACAAGACTGGCTGGCGGCGCGTGAAATCGACTTCATCCGGTACGAAGACTGGCCCTCCTCCAGTCCAGATTTGAATCCGTTAGATTACAAGATATGGCAACACTTGGAGGAAAAGGCGTGCTCAAAGCCTCATCCCAATTTGGAGTCACTCAAGACATCCTTGATAAAGGCAGCCGCCGATATTGACATGGACCTCGTTCGTGCTGCGATAGACGACTGGCCGCGCAGATTGAAGGCCTGTATTCAAAATCACGGAGGTCATTTTGAATAAACTTTAGTGTCATAAGAATCTATGTTTTGTTAAGTTCATTTTGGTATATGAATGGTTACATAATGAATAAACTTGTTTCAATTATTTTACATTAAACATGTGACAGAATTTATGACCTGACTAGGTACATATGTGTATATATAACATACATAATATTTATAGATACAAATACTCGTACGTAAATAAATACATAATATACATAAATATATACATATACATTTCATAAATATATACATATAAAACATATACAAACAAATATTATCAATTAGATGACTCTGCTAACTCTCTGAGAAACAGTTCTCGAACCTTCGTCTTAAACGCTTCACGTGTAGTGGCCGACCTTGTTTTGAGTGGGAGGGCATTCCATAGAAGAATAGACTGAATAGTGAATGAAGAATGTAAAAAGTCAGAACTATGTGGAGGACAGCGAAGAAGGAAATTGTGAGATGAACGGAGATTTCGGCTGTGGTCAGTTCTAAGTATTGAAAGGAAGTAGTTAAATAAGCAGGTGGATTTGGGGAGTGCAACAAAGAGTAAAGAGTACTGAGAGCACGCAAGCTACAGCGTTGACGAATAGGGAGCCTATTGAGTTGGGAGCGATAAGAAGATACGTGATCGTTACCAGATATTTCATTACCCAATAATCATACTTTACGAACTGTTACCAATACTGACTCACTGTTAACAAATAAAACCATGAAATATATTTTAGTAAGGTTTTTCACTGAAGCAATCAAAGAAAACACCGCGTTGATTCCACGGGAATACGATTTCACAACCCATATAATCTGGTCATTGGAAACTGGTACATACGTATTCAGTTCGTAAACCAAGTTTTACGATTACCGTAATAAACTAAACGTCGCTTGTAAAATAAGATGCCAATTATTGAAAAAGGTAATGATACAATTTTAGACAAGTAGCAAACTCGCTACATTATTTTTTACACATTTATCTAGCCATGAATTTGGCTAATCAACCTACTGCTTCTTTTGAGCAGAAAAAAAATATGACATCTATTAATTTGGAATCCGTTCCAAGTACTTTAAATTAATTACTAAGACAACAGAGTTTACCTCTTGCAGTAAATATGATTTATTTGGACACAGCCCATCAACAAATAATATTTCTTTGAAAACAACTGTGATCAACCTGGTGCATCAGAACTTACAAGGTTTGATGGGTAAAGAACTTGAAATTGATTTGTTCCTAGATTATAATAAAGTCAATGTTCTATGTGTTACTGAACATTGGCTTAAAAAATATGAATTAAAATGTAATTTTAAAAATCACCAGGTTGTAAGTTCCTTCTGCAGAGAGAATGCTATACGAGGTGGCTCACTGATCATTGTTAATAAAGATTATAAATGTAAGGAACGTAGAGACATTGTGAGCCTCTCTGTGGAACGGATTATTGAAATGGCATGTGTAGAGCTTGAGCGATTCATTGTTGTAAGTGTGTACAGGCCCCCGAATTCGTTATATGATTTTTTTGAAAATATAATGGAACGTGTTTTGTTAAAGCTTTCTGTTTCTAATAAACATGTTTTTATTTGTGGTGATTTTAATATAAATTTATTAGAAAATACAAATGCCACTATTAGACTCAGAACATTGTTAAAATCATATAACCTTAGCAATCTATTTTCAGAGCCCACAAGAATAACTAGCACATCGGCAACCTGTATAGATAATATTTTCACAAATGTAAAACCTTTACATAAATGCATTATTAATCATTTAAGTTCAGACCACAATGGACAATTCTTATCTTTTAAAATTAAATCTGTTTCAGATGTTAATAGTACAAGAAAGCTACCGTTTGTTCCTATTAATATTAGACGTTTGGAGAAGCTTAGAGGTAAAGTTTTGGCAAAAATTCCGAATGTTTGTTATAGTGAAGATCCTAATGTTCATTACATGGATTTATTTAATGTTATTAATTCTGAATTTAGTGCCATCTTTACTTCTAAAACTCTGATCTTACATAATAAAAGATCATTCAATGAATGGGCGACTGTTGGAATTCACAAAAGTAGGCAGAGATTATACGATCTCTATCATGAAAAATCATATAATCATAATAAGTCATTTCATGAGTATGTCTCTAAATATTCCAAGCTGTTTAAAAAAGTCTGTACATTGGCCAAGTCATTGCACTTAGGCAATCTTATAAAAAATGCACCTGACAAAATTAAAATGATTTGGAATATCATTAATAGGGAGACTGGGAATGTCAGAAACAGCAATGCTGAATTAACTTTAAAAATCAATAATCGAATAATAACTTCTCATCAAGAAGTGGTCAGTGCCTTTGAGCACTACTTTGCTGATATCCCAGCTTCTACCACAAAATCTTTAATTTCATCTCCTACCGTCGCCGAATCATTACTGCAAAATCATGTTGATAAATGCAGTGTTAACTTTAAGTTCACAAATATTGATATAAAGGACATAATTGATAATTTCAAGCTCATTAATATTAAGAAAACTGGTGATTTATGGGGAATTTCAATTAATGTTATAAAATCCATTATTGATATAATTGCACCTTACCTTGCTACAATATTTAATGACTGTATTGATGGTGGTGTGTTTCCTGATCTAATGAAATATAGTAAAATAATAGCGTTATTTAAATCTGGTAGTACTTTTGACCCCTCTAACTTTAGGCCCATTTCAGTACTTCCTACATTGAGTAAAATTTTTGAAAAAATTATTCTGGAACAACTTTTGAACCACTTCAATTCCAATAACCTGCTTCATAACAAACAATATGGATTCACTAGAGGTCGGTCAACTATTGATGCAGGTGTAGATCTCATTAAAAATATTTTTCAGGCTTGGGAAGAGTCGCATAATGCCCTTGGGGTTTTCTGCGACTTATCTAAAGCTTTTGATTGTGTTGAGCATAATACATTGTTGAGGAAATTACACCATTATGGTATTAGGGGCGTTTCATTAGAACTTATTAAATCTTATTTATCCGGAAGAATCCAAAAGGTAGACGTTAAAGGAACGAGATCTTCCGGTGTCTTACTTAATATGGGTGTTCCTCAGGGTTCCATATTGGGTCCCTTCCTATTTCTTGTATATATCAATGATTTACCTAAGTTTATTGAAACCCGTCACGAGGTCGTATTATTCGCTGATGATACATCATTATTGTTTAAAATTAAACGACATTTGGAAGATTATGACGATGTGAATGATGCTATCTCGCGCGTGGTACATTGGTTTAGTGTTAATAATCTGTTATTAAATAACAAAAAAACAAAATGTATAAAATTTACCACACCTAATGTTAGACAAGTTGACACTAATATTACTGTAAGTGGAGAGACACTGGAGCTTGTGGATTCGACAGTTTTTCTTGGTATAACAGTTGATTCTAAGCTGCAGTGGGGTCCTCACATATGCAAGTTAGCGAGTAGGCTTAGTTCTGCAGCGTTTGCGGTAAAAAAAATACGAATGTATATTAATGAAGATACGGCACGCCTGGTTTATTTTAGTTATTTTCATAGTGTTATGTCCTATGGCATTTTGCTATGGGGCAATGCTGCCGATGTCGAAACGATTTTCATCCTGCAGAAGAGGGTTATTCGTGCTATTTATAATATGCACCCGAGGGAATCCTTGAGGGACAAGTTTAAGGAAATCAAAATTCTAACTTTAGCGTCCCAATACATTTTTGAAAATTTATTGTACGTGCGTAAAAACATTGAAGAATTCCCGAGAGTCTGCGATTTGCACAATGTGAACACTAGGAACAAACATAGGCTTGCGTTGCCGGCGGCTCGAATTAAGAAAATAAGCAACTCTTTTAGGGGGCTGGGTGTACAGCTTTTCAACAAGATCCCACTAAACGTTCAACTACTACCTGTTCATAGATTTAAGAAAACTGTTAAGGAACGTTTGTGCAACAAGGCATATTATAAAGTTAAGGATTATTTACTAGATGGCACTACGTGGGAATGAGGCGCTCGCTCCTGGCCTTTTCATTTTTCATTATTATTATTATTTTTTTGACTTGTTTTTTCTTTTATTGTGAATATTTCTATTTATTTAAAAAAAGAAAATATTTGAGAAAAAACAAAAAAAAAAAGCCCGCTGAGTTTGTTTCGCCGGTTCTTCTCAGGACTGTGGCTTTTTTTGGAACCGGTGGTAGAGTTAACATTGTTATTTGTATTTTGACATTCAACAAGTGTGTCATACTGACATCTAAGTTGAAATAAATGATTTTGAATTTGAATTTGAATTTTGATAAATAGGTACTATAGAATTTAGAATGAGATTTTTTTGTCAAATATTTCGTAGTTGAAACTAAATATTAAAAGCATTTGCGACTAAAGCCTTGTTCGGACTAGGCGAGTATTTTAGTCGAGTACCGAGTAATTTAGTAGCTAAATATGTCTGAGCACTAAAAATTTAGTCGAGTATGTTAGTAAATAATTTAGTCAAGTCAATCCATTTTGTTCTATTTTTTCGGGCGAGTAGAGAGTAGTTTAACCACTAAATTACTCGGTACTCGACTAAAATACTCGCCTAGTCCGAACAAGGCTTAAGGGCTAGTTTTTAGTTGTCTAGTGTAGACAAAGTTAATTATTCTATTATTTTTCAAATCGTGCATTCTAGTGTATGTTATTAGACAGTATTTATCTTATCTTTCTTATACCTTTAAACGAGCAATTCTTGTATATATGTATATAATCTGAATCTCGGAAACGGCTGCAACGATTTTCATAAAATTTAGTATACAGGGGATTTCGGGGGCGATAAATCGATCTAGCTACGATTTATTTTCGGAAAATGTTGTTTTATTCGTGTTTTCAATAATCAACTCATCCCGACATCTATTAGCGAATAGTAATACTATTTTTCTTAATTGAGGGCAACTAACCGCTTTAAAGACAAACAAGATGGCGTTATCAAAAAAAAATCATCGGTCATCATCTAGTTTCAGTTTAATTGAGACTTAGTGTTTGTCTACGCGTTTACAACACATATCCGCCCGGACGAATATGCATACGCAGTGGTGCTTCAAAACGTAAGACGAGGTATTCAAGGTACGGGGTGTCATCTTCATTTGAAAAGTAGGACAGGCTGAGCCAACCCAAGCTGATGTACGGCGTAAAGGTAGTTGAACAGGCTCCTAACATTGCTAAAATCCACACTAAATGTGGAATGGGGATCCATGGACAAAACCCTTTTCCTTTTTTAATTTTCATTTTTTATGTGTAGATTTAGGATTGGGAGTATTGTTCGGAGTGAAACCCGTATTTAGGTCCTCTACTAACCAGCGGACTGCGGCGATAACCGGTTTACTGGGTCTCCTTATTAATCTGTCAACAGATCACGTTCCATGCGATGGAATCGCACACACGCCTGCTCCGCATGTCCAGGCATTACCGATATTCACCTCCAATCAGAAAAAGGAAAGGAACAGAAGTGTCTCTTCGTTACTGATTATATTAATCATCCTATTTATACTGATGCTACTCAAGCTGTTCACACTGATTATCTATTTAGGTAATACTTATGTATACTATAAATATAATATATTATTACGTCCGTACGTTAAGAATTTTAAATTAGAAAAAGTATAGGTGTCAGTTTTTATTTTGTCTGAGAAAGTAAACGCACTCCGTGTCTAGTTCACCTTCCCAACATGGCTCGAGTAAAGGGCAGAAATACAATTAATTCCAAATCATTTTCTATATTTTGTATTTTGAATTGATACGATGAGCTCCGAACGAATTTTGTATTAAGCACATTATGTTGATGTTAACAAGTTTTGGGTCCAATAATAGGGCTGGTAATCGAATAACTGTCAAGGAAGTCCGCTCGGCTCCTCTTCAATGAAATAAGCGAATACGCAGCAAAATTTTCTTCAATTTCCATTAAATTGTTTTTTGAAAACTTATATCTGAACGAGGAGTTCAGTTACAACTTTTAATATAAATTTAATTATTTTTGTGTTTTATAAGGTTTCATTGGTGCTATCGAGTAACATCGGCTGGTGATGAATATGAAATAAGACTAAAAATCCGATGTTTTCATTGGTTGTGTGGTATCTCAGGGTAACGATTTGATATGAAACTATGAATGAGTAATTTGCTAGGGTGTAAATTTGTTCCTATCTTGAAGGCTGAGACAGCTGTTATGATACAAAATTTTCGACTCTATCCGTATTCGAATGCCGTAGGCACATATCAGTTTTTGTAATGAAATACGAACTTAACAAATATTCACGATTGACTTCCGCGGTGAAGGAATAACATAGTGTAATAAAAAACAATCTCGAATAAGGAATAATTTGGGGAATTACTAGTAATAGGGTAATCTTGTGAGACCGGGTAGATATACTACCTTCCTGCCTATGTTTGCCGAGAAGCAGTAACGCATTTCGATTTGAAGCAACCGTTGTACTGTAAAAACTGAGTCTTACAACTGATGTCTCAAGATGGATGACGGCATTAACGTGTTTGATATCTATGGGCTCCAATAACCACTTAACATCAGGTGGTCCGTGAGGTCATTCAACTATCACATTGTGATTTCTATCGGCTCCAGTAACCACTTTACACTAGGCAAGAAGATAAGACCAGGTCGGTCACCCACTTTTTTTATTGTTTTTATTACCTTTGTAAGCAGATGAGCATACGGCCCACCTGATGTTGGGTGGTTACCGTCGCTCGTGGACGTCAGCAATGCCAGGGGCGGAGCCAGACCAGTGCCTACCGTAAATCTACACAATAAACCTATAAAAGTATTAGTCAATTCGACTCCGACATGCCCCGCCATTCGTTCTCAGTGGAGTGCGGAAGTCCGACTATTTCCTCCTGACCGAAAAAAAAAGATCCATCTTACACGTGTAACTTCAATGAATGAATTACCAAATTAAAATTTAATTCACAATTACCATAACCGGACTGTTAAAAAAAAAGTGCAAACATGCAAACAAAGAACTCAATAACGAAATTTTAACACCTCTCCGCGTTGATGACGTGCAAAAACATTTTTTTATGAAACTGTCACTATAAATTCTGTTCAGTTCCTCGGCTGTGTGTTCGACGAATTTATCGGATGTCACATCTGGTAATATAGAAGGGTCCTTATTCTTGTCGTCTTCATAAAAATGAAGCTTAGTCTTACTGTGCGTATGTTTGTCTTTCTTCATATCGATACCCAAATAATCATCAATCTCTTTATCATAATACAGATCGTCACTATAAACCAAAGTTGTCGTTTTTCGATGCTTCTTTTTTTTTCGATGATTCAAATTATTCATAATATACGGCTGATAGTACGTGTATTTATAAATGTCATCTGTAACAGCAGTCACGTAATATGATTGAAAAGGCACATAAAAAGCTGGATACGGTGTATACGGTAAACTCGATGGCACGCTAGCAACCTCGTACTTATCTGTATGTGTACATATTTTTGTAGAATCCGTTTGATGGTTAAAAGACGTGGGACTCTTCATCATGCAACTACATGCTCCATGCGATTTTTTAACTGATAGTCCGTGGGGCTGCGCTAATGACTCGTGTACAAGACTTCTCAGTCCCAATACTTTATTTTCTGAGTTTTCAACTAAACTATTCCCTACATGTCTAATTTCTCCTTGAGAATCGTTGTTTTGTTGGCTGTCATTTTCGCTTCTACCTGAATTAGCAAGAAACTCAATCACAGGCCATTTTTGTTTCAATTCTAATGTAGGTGTCGGAATACTAGCTTTGTTCCATGTCAGGATTGAAGGGCTATACGTCATGTCTTTCTCGTGAGACTGTTGTTTCATTGAAAGCATCTCATCTGATAGCATTTTGTCGAAAACGTTAGATTTCAAATTAGGCTTTCTATGGTTTGTATAGTTCGAGGTTAATTTTTGATGAGAATTGTGCTTGAAAAAAAAATCTGGAATCATCTCCGACATATCTGAGAAGGAAAGAAATTTGTTTAATAAGCAAAATGTGTGATACGTTATAACATTCTTTTCTAAGATTAAGAAATGACATATTTATTTTAGAAAAGAAAATATCAACAAAATTATAGCCATCAATTACAAATAGGTATAAATAGTTAAATATTTAACACAAATAACACACAGTACTCTCACAACACAGCATAATCAATCATCTTCAAAGTATAGCGAACTGCACAATTATGTCATCACCATCTATCAACGCGGTAATTTATATTAATCTCCATGTTTATTAGCATAACTCTATATGAAATTTCTCAAAGAAGATACTGTATTTTATTTCAATAGATACGTGTGATACCTTCAGAAATTACAACTCTTCGAGATTCATTCCCGTTGCTAAAATTTTTGGTCCCTTGTATTGAAAAATTGTGTATCTCGATTAGGAATATTGCAAACACTAAAATGTGAAACACAAAAATCATAACAAACTCACATAATAATAAATTTAAATGAAGGTTTTTGTGTACCTACAATAAAACAAATCTAGAAAGCCATGGTGGTTTTTTGCTATATATTTTTTTATGTCAATATTTAATAATTTATTATGATAGGACTAAAATTAAGCGTATTATTAATTTACATGATTGCTTTGTGCAGAAGTTTAACTGATTACTGTAAAATATGCCGCAATCATACGCTTTGTTTGTACTCTGTGTGTTTCTTGCTTTTCAATTTATCTTACATTTTAAACATGGGATAAAATATTGTGATGAAATATTGATATTTTATAGTCAACAGGACCAGGCGACAAATGCGATGCGTACGATAAAACTTTATTATTAACAAGCGCAGAAATTTTCCAAATTGTTAGCAGAATAAATGAAAGGAGGAATTTCGTTGCTATGGGACTAGCAAATTTTTTGCCTCAAGCTGCTGACATGAAGGAAATTGTAAGAATTCCTTATTTTCGTACAGTTCTTATTATTAATTCAAAGAATTTGATTTTACACGCAGTAGACGTTCTTTAATAAAGAAGATTTGTTTGATATGGTGAAAGGTGGGGGAGGAAAGTCCTCGAATGGAGGCCACGGATGGGTACAAGGAGCGTGGGGCGTCCTCCAACCAGGTGGACTGACGACTTAGTGCGCAGGGCGGGAAGTCGTTGGATGCGGAAGGCGGAGGACCGCATTATGTGGAAGGCATTGGGGAAGGCCTATGTCAGCAGTAGGCAGATAAAGGCTGATGATGATGATGATGATATTTGATATGACAATTTAATAAATTTTTATTGACCCATAATTCGTTACGCAAGTGTGGCGCTCAACCCATAGGATCCAATCCCATTTCCACAGGAGGTCTTCGTAGGTGAGGAATGTAAATTTTCATGACAATGCCACCCCTATCCGAAAAATTTTGGAAATATGTAGCAACATAGCGCTATTTGGAAGTGTCGGTGCACGATATTCTGCTAATAGTAGCCGCCAAGTCCCGAGCCGAGTCATGCAAGAGCCAACGATCAACGCCCTAGATACGTCCTTACGGATACTTCAGATCCACTTAGTACTGTTTCATGCTACTGTTAGCAGCGACCAAAGCACAGGACATTGTACTCGTCCAACTCTAGAACAGTTCGACGTGAAACTTATCCCAACGCATCCCGATTCGGTGGTAGAAGCACTCATAAAGCAGCCGCTATTGACTGCCTGTTAAGCTTTTTCTAGGGGCGTTCGTCGTTAGGACCTCCTCCAAGCTGAGCTCTTTAGATCTCCCATTCGTCCTAGACAAGACAAGATTCCTAAGCCAGCCTTTTTCAAAATTCTCCTGTCCAAAAAAACATATTTGTTTTTTATGCTTATGCTAATTAGACGCGAAACAGTCGCAGACACCTGACCCTGTTCTGCCAAACACCGTGATCTAATCAGCAAAGGAACAAAATTAAGGATAAAGATTGTCTAGCACAAGTACCGAAATTAAGAAGAGAGAAAATGTCAAAATTCCCAATTAGACTATTTAATTTTGGAACTACACTTCTAAATTCTTGAACCATATTAATGCGATTAGTAAACCGAACTTGGTAAATAACATTGCGTAAATTCATGTGATTATTTCAGATTTGGTCACAAGAATTAGCTAATTTTGCTCAACGTTGGGTTGATCAATGCGACCAAAATATTCAACCAGATAAAGAAGATATCTGTCGTGATTTAGGCTAGTATTATTAATGTTTAAGCCCTTTCTGTTTTTTTTTTTTTAATTAATTAATTTTTTTATTACTCTGGCGTATTTCTCTTCGAATATGTTATAGTCATATCACCACTTATATTAAGTATTTTAGGTGAGATATTTTTAAAGACGACTTTTTGCGCTTCTTATTTATCTAACTTGAAATCGATTATTGCGTTGCAATATAATTGAATCTAACAAAATAATTGATGACATTATAATATATATACGCTTAAGACAACAAGCGATTGCGACAATTATGTTCACAGTTACTGCGAAAGTAGGACAAAATATCGCCACAATTTTGGGAACTACAACAGGCCTTAATGTAAAAAGTTTCGTGGATATGTGGTTTATGCCGATACTGACGTATAAGGGAAACGTCGCCTATTACAATGAGTGAGTAACTTTGCATTAAACTAGAATCGCTTATGACTTTTAACCGATTTATCATTGCATTTAATTTTATTAACTAGCCTTTTCGGCAATGCACCTGCATTATTTTATGTCTACAGACACATTATATACGGTAAAAAGAAATCCGGTTAGTAATTTAAAGTGAAATTTTATGCATAGTCGTCGTCGTGGCCTAAAGGATAAGACGCCCGGTGCATTCGTATGTAGCGATGCACCGGTGTTCGAATCCCGCAGGCGGGTACCAATTTTTCTAATGAAATACGTACTCAACAAATTTTCACGATTGACTTCCATGGTGAAGGAATAACATCGTGTAATAAAAATCAAACCCGCAAAATTATAATTTGCGTAATCACTGGTGGTAGGACCTCTTGTGAGTCCGCACGGGTAGGTACCACCGCCCTGCCTATTTCTGCCGTGAAGCAGTAATGCGTTTCGGTTTGAAGGGTGGGGCAGCCGTCGTAACTATACTTGAGACCTTAGAACTTATATCTCGAGGTGTGTGGTGCATTTACGTTGTAGATGTCTATGGGCTCCAGTAACCACTTAACACCATGTGGGCTGTGAGCTCGTCCATCCATCTAAGCAATAAAAAAAAAAGTTGTGTTTTAAAACGGATGTGCGCGCTCTTCAAACCGAAACAGATGACTAGCTCGCGGCTTAAAAAAAGCTGAAAAAAGCTGAGAGGGTATCTACCTCTGCCGACTTACAATACACCCTACCACCAGTAAGTTGTAGTCGTCGTAGCCTAAGGGATAAGACATCCGGTGCACTAGTGTTGAGCGATGCACCTGTGTTCGAATCTCAGGCGGGTACCAATTTTTCTAATCAATTACGTACTCAACAAATGTTCACGATTTACTTCCACGGTGAAGCAATAACATCGTGTAATAAAAGTGAAACCCACAAAATTATAATTTGCGTAATTACTGGTAGTAGGACCTCTTGTGAGTCCGCGCGGGTAGGTACCACCCTGCCTATTTCTGCCGTGAAGCAGTAATGCGTTTCGGTTTGAAGGGTGGGGCAGCCGTTGTAACTATACTGAGATCTTAGAACTTATATCTCAAGGTGGGTGGCGCATTTATGTTGTAGATGTCCATGGGCTCCAGTAACCACTTAACACCAGGTGGGCTGTGAGCTCGTCCACCCATCTAAGCAATAAAAAAATAAAAAAATTCAATGTATGACTCAATAATTTATATTCTTAGCTTTTTAGTCTAAGATGTGCTTTTATTATATTATTTTATTATTACTCGTGGTAGAACATGCATGCGTTCACATTTAAAATGTTGAGCAAACGATATGCCCTCTTGTTTCAAGTTTTGAAATGGGTCTACCACGATGTAAAAATCATTTTCTATACTAATATTATAAAGAGGAAAGATTTGTTTGTTTGTTTGTTTCGAATAGGCTCCGAAACTACTGGACCGATTTGAAAAATTCTTTTTCCATTAGAAGCCGACATTGTCCCTGATGAACATAGGCTCTTTTTTTTATTTATTTTTTGTTTCATGTGTGTTTTAATGTTTCCGAAGCGAAGCGAGGGCGGGTCGCTAGTTAAACAATAAATAAAACGTATAAACTTCTTGTGTCCTTAGTTACTTAAACTAAAATTACACATTTGACTGAGATGCACGTATAGGAGGAACATGGAAAAACCCTGCGTATTTTTTTAATAAAGGTTGTTCACATCGTGTTTCCTACAAAGCGTTGACTGACAGTTTTTTTCATATGTCACGTTAATGTCAGAGCTAATTAGGGTCCGGATCAGTAAATAGCTGAAAAGTAAAGTAAGTAGGTTAATTCCATTTTAATGCTATCCATGATGACGACTTTTTCCATTGCTTCACCGCATTTTTGGGATAGCATCATTTTTTACGACGACCGCACCATCATCTGCCTAGTGCGTCGTGTGCAGGGCCCTCCCGGAAGAAGCTGTCTATGCGGTATCCATAGAGTTGATCCTTGGCTCTCTGCTGTAGAACATAGACTATGTTTAACTTTTGAGGAATGTCCTCATCTTTGTCATTTGTTTTGCCATTATTAGGGATGGTTTAGGGAATTAAAATATTGAACCAGGACGTGATGTACAGTAATACAGGCACTGTTGTTCCTGCACTGTAGGATCCTCGGAAAGTGTCGCCCGTCGATGCCCAAATGGTGGTTGGAGACGTTCGAATTCAAATAAACATTTTTTTATAATCGGCTACATCATGCTATGCAATATAATTTGTATTTAAATTCTCCTAAATGTTCACTAATACGGCGAAAACTTCGATATTTTTTTATGTCTTATAATTTGAGTTATTCGTTCCGTTTCCTCTACAGATCAGAGAATCACAGCATGAGCTATTTCACACAATTGATCTGGGGCGAAAGTGACTCCGTAGGCTGCGGCAGAGCCAGATTTTATGTAATAATTGTTTTTTAAATATAAATATTAACCTATACATTAAGTACATGTATTTTCTACATGGATGCCAAATCGGATGCATGGTTCAGTAGTTTTAACGGAACATCCGTAAAAACCACTGTAGATTTATATATTAGTATAGTATGTCTATACCTACGTCACTGAAAACACTAATTGACATTTCCGATTTCAGCTTCAATCAAAGCAGAAAATGGCTGTAAGACTTGTTTGTAATTTTGCACCCAAAGGAAATTTTCGTGGAAAACCAATTTACACAATAGGTTACCCTGCAACTCAATGCAGGGGTAATTCAGCACCCAACACAAAATATATTGGACTTTGCACTAAGCAGTTTCTTATACCAGGTACGTTTAATTATCTTTAATCTTAAGAAAGAAATACGAAATTAATGTTTCGATCTAAAAGTTTTCAAATACGGTAATAATAAGGGTTACTCATAATTAATCATGGATTTCAGCAAGAAAATTTACGTCTCGGCCTTTCCCGCCGAGCAGTTTACTCAGGATACTTAATTTATCAAATAATTCAACGAAGGATGAAATGGATTCCAATCGAAATAATTTGAAACAATCGCTTTTTGAAGAAAACGATACAAAAGATCATAGATATCAGAAATCCAGACATATTTATTTTGATAGAACAAGCGGTACGTAGAAATCATTTTAATAGTCATCAATGAATTAAAAAAAATTTTTTTTATTTTTTATTGCTTAGATGGATGGACAAGCTCACAGCCCACCTGGTGTTAAGTGGTTACTGGAGCCCATAGACATCTACAACGTAAATGCGCCACCCACCCCGAGATATAAGTTCCAAGGTCTTAGTATAGTTACAACGGCTACCCCACCCTTCGAACCGAAACGCATTACGGCTTCACGGCGGAAATAGGCGGGGTGGTGGTACCTACCCGTGCGGACTCCCAAGAGGTCCTACCACCAGTAATTTTGCAGGTTTGATTTTTATTACGCGATGTTATTCCATCACCGTGGAAGTCAATCGTGAACATTTGTTATGTACGTATTTCATTAGAAAAATTGGTACCTGCCTGCGGGATTCGAACACCGTTGCATCGCTAGATACGAATGCACCAGACGTCTTATCCTTTAGGCCACGACGACTTCCAAAATTAACTAAAAATTGTGACCATTTTTCGACTATACCATTCCTGACTAGGCTTGTAAAAGATCACTATCTAGACCAGTGATTCTCAACCTTTTTTTTTGTTGCGGCACATATTTAACGATTTCAAAATTTGGCGGCACACAAAAAAAAAGATAAAAATTATTTACTTACTACAACACACTGCATAAATAGTTTATCAAAAAATTTTAATATACGAAATAAACTAAAATATACTATAATTTTTTTTTGTGGATTTCAATATATATTCATGTTTAAAATATTTTTCTTTTAAAATGATATAATTTAATAATATTAACATTATTATATATTCGCAAAATTTGGCGGCACACAAAAGTGCCGCGGAACAGTGGTTGAGAATCACTGATCTAGACGGTCGTTGAAAACGAGCGATGCAAATATTGTAAATATCTTCATTTAAATTCATTTTGACTAGCAAAACTTTTTGCTTCCAGCTATCGTGCTGCATTTTCTAATTTTAGAGATACCTTGCAGGCGTCAAACATAAATAGTAGACGTTATATTTTTTTTTATCTATATCTGTTATGTAATCAAATATAATAATTATAGATAACCATCGAATACCATCTCATTATGGATTTCAAAAACACTCAGCTGTAACAAACATTCACAAAAGTCGAGAGCACCTAAACAAAGAAACTTTACGTATGCTCAAAGTATATTATAATCAAAGATATGATGCCCTTCAGGATAAAAAGGAAAAAAATCTAGATCTCAGAAAAAGATATGACAGTAAGAGAACCTACAAGAATTCAGCTTCTGAGAACAAAATAGACCAATGCACTCGTAAAATCACACCAACTACAACAATAACAACAACTCCAAACAAAATTTCGAAAAAGTATAGAGCAAACGCTTGCACGCGAAAGAGTAATATAAATTGCAAATCAACCACTCCCTTTCAAACAACTTCACATGGACGATGCTCTACTTTGAACGACACCTCGATATTTACGGAACTATGTCCTTGCAATAAGAAAACAACAACTTGTATAACAATTCCTACGATCTGCAACTGTTACACAAACTGCAAATGCTTAGAGAATAAGTCGCCTAAATGGGAATCGATAAAAGATTCTAGAAATTTTGTAATGGATAAGAAAGAAAACCCTAATATCAATTACCAGGAAATGTTTCCTAATATAGAAGTAAAAAATGGCGCTCCAATAATACCAATAAATCACTATCCAATATTATATCCTTGGATTGTAAATACCATGAAGCCTACAACTAATATTTGGACAGCAGCCAAAACTACACCATCAAACTCATACCTTTATTCGAATGAAAAATACACTGGCGAAACACTAGAAACACGAAAAAAAAGACAACATGGATTGAATAGTCAAATTACATTAAAACCATTTTGGCAAATGGATGAACTTCATTACAAAATGCCAACAGAGCTTAGATCTCTTCGTTATACAACAATACCTAGTAGGAGAAGCAAATTAACAACGCGGACATCAAAAATGCAAACCGAAAGTATAACAATAAGACCAAAACAACCTAAAATAAAGAATCAGAAAGACCATGTGTCTGAAAGATATTTATCATTCGAAGAACTTATGCATTTGAGAAAGCTTAGTCCTGGAGATAACAAACAAGATTGGCGTCGGAAAGAAAGTCAAGGAAATATATTGAGAGAAGATACTACGACTCTCAGTACCGATCCGACCACAGCGGAAACTTCAGAAATAACAACCAATACACCTTTTATAAGAAATAAATACTGCACACGCAAACTTACTTGTACATGGACAGCTTTTACTGGGAACGAAACTAGCAACATTGGTGGCATTATCGATCACGGCTCAAGGACTCCACCAGGATACGTTGACGGTTGTACGCGGACGTCGACTTGCACACGAGAGTTCATGGACCGTAATAAAATGGATTCTGTATCTCATGAAGATGCAGGGGCAACAACCATTGAAGATCAAGATTACTGTGAAAAACGCTCTCTGAATGTCAGAAGGAGAAATTTAGAAGTTGTTACAATAGCCGATTATTATAGCAATGCATATCGAGAAACGTATACTCACTCACCTTTAGACAGTAATAAATCATATCGTATACTATCTACAGAAAAAATAATTGAAAGTCTAAGTCCTGGTGAGGATTGTAGCTGTTAAAAAGGATAATCAAGATAAAAAACCATCGAAAATTTAGATTTTTTTTCAAGTTAGGTTTTTTTCAATACTCATCATGACTGTAAATATATTATAAAAAAAATACTTTTGTGGAGAGTTTTTTTTCAGTGCCGTATTAGAACAAATCGATACAGTCAGAAAGTTTGACGTTTTCGGTGTAAATTGTTAAGAACAATTAGGTCGTTCGTTTGTCATTAATTCCTTTAAAAATTTGAGCTATCAAGCAAGTCACTGTCCATTTTTATTTTTTTGTAACAGTTTTGTAGCTTAGAATTTGGTTAATGAGATATTTATTGGAAAATTTGTCTCAATGTATTTTTATATAGATAATCACATTTACAAACTGGAAACGTAAAAAAGATAGGTTAGATTTTGTACAAGTTTCTAAATCAATTTGTTACGCCAATAAACTTTTTTAAGACTTTATGTTCAGTTGGAGTTTCATTTGCCATGATGACACCAAAAGCATTTGCATCTTCAGTGACTTCATCGGAATCTAAGATTTCTCCTAAAAAGTCCTTGACAGTTGTGGACTTCCTTATTTCTTCTATTTCCTGCACAATATCTGATACAGCTAAGTTAGTTGTATCGTAATAGAGTTCAGTGCTGTTCTCAATTTCATCGCCACTGTCAACATCTTCCGGATAAAAGAAATGTCCTGTAAACTCTGTATTTGGTTTAATTTCTGATAGCTCTGCTTGTATTTTTATCGGATTAATACCGTTTACACTATACGTGCTTTCTGTAACTTCTTCGGTTACGTGAGAGTTACCTTAAAAATCATTAATTTATTAAGCGACTAAATAGCAAACACATCAAAATTGAAATCAAAACACCTGAAAATAAACTACATAATTGTTCAACCAATAAAATCCCTCAAAGTGAAATAGGTTAATAATAAGTATTTACATCTACATAAAGGATACACACTCGAACCTCTGAAAATAACAGCTTTAACCAAATCTGTTAGAAGAGTAGAATTAACTAAATCTTGTTCAGTTGATTTAGAAGTTGTTGTGAGCATTTTCTTGCTATAGATCTTACTCACAAATGCTACCACACTCGGATCAGTATAGCCATCATTATAAGGCGACCTTGTTGTTAGTATTTCTTTGAACATGGGGTCTTCACTTAATTTTTTTTTCAACAACTCTATAAAGTCATCCACGGCCAACGACTCTTTGCAAGTATTAGAATTTGTAGTTATTTCACTAACTGCTTGTCTTGTGAAATTGCGTAAATGAGAGAAGTAATTAAACGGTATATTAAATTCATCTTCTATATCCGGTAAGTATGTTACAGGTTTTTGAGATTTTATTTTGTTGTCTTCGCTTGTATTCAGATTGAAATTCATTGTATATTCAGGTTTATTATGATCTTTATCTCTACTTAAAGCTGTACTTGGACCACTTACAATTCTTTTTGTAGAACTTGTGGCATTATTAAAGTGCAAAGCTTGATTTCGATTTAAACCTAAAATTTTAAAAATATTTCATCACGAATTTAGCTGAGCAACTGTGTTCTATGATTAAAGGTTATTTTAATTGTAAGATTACGCAATTTCTCTTGACTTAAAATATTTCCTAATTTCTTCCAGTTGCTTCAAGTCAAAATTTACATTGTGTCAACATATAAGTTCCGATTAACTAACCACATAGTGATCTGTAGTCAGGATCGCAAAACTGTCCCTTTGGGCAGCGGGAGCATGGCATTCCGCTTAGATACACAGGCTTATCCTTTGAATTTCCACCGGGAGCGAAATTGCACACCAACCTATAAACGGTCCTGTTTTTTTGTCCGCCGGAGTCTTCGTAGCGTTCCTGGTAAGAATAATTACTTTTGTTGTATGTTATTTAATTTAATTATCACAATTAACGTACTTTAGATTCAACTTTCGAACGTCGCCTTTTTTAGGTAACTTACGTGGAATGTGTTGATTTTAATAATGGATTCTTAAATGGAGAAACGATGGTGTGTGGTACGCGTTGCTCATGAACACCAGTAATACCAAAAGCACAGATAAGAGGCTGTGTACCACTGAAAAATCTTCTCAAAACCTTCTAATTAGGTATTCGTTAATTATCGCAGTACCACTGGTAAAACATCCACAGCCATAAACAAACATTACTTGGTATTAAAATAGAAAAAAAATAATCTCGAGCGGTTCAATTAATCTCAATAGGTTTAATTAAAACACTCCGTAAATATAAATATATTAGCGTGGAAAATTGTGGCTCTCGGATGCTATGAATGGTTCGTTTGGAAATTAGAGATAATATAATAAAAAGATAAAATATTTAAATCTTAATTAGAATTGGCTGTATCGTAGAATTTCATTTTGTGATTTCTAAATAAGTCAACCATATTTCGAAGTCGTCTCAAATGGAATGAGCTGCCAAATCTCAAAATACTGTTAGCTCTTCCTATTGATGCATAATGTGGGCATTATTCAAATTGCTATCAAAAACATATTATTCGTCAGTAAACACACAAATACCAACATGAAATGTTATTGAAATTACAATACCCAGTAATAAATCGACATTTAAATAATTTTGTGCGTCATACAGAAGCTTAAGAAAATTCTTAAGAGTCTCGATTAGAAATGACTCACTTTGAAAGTTACAGCACCGCATCCAACCTGTCTGGAGTCCGCCCAAACTAACTGTGTGAAGTAATTGTAATGCGAATGGCCGGTCTCAGATGAACTGAAATTTATTGTTAGGCAAATTTATATGCAGACAATTTATCGGGGTTCCGAAATAAATTATCGTTTCCCTTAACAAGATCGGGTGGTTTGATCGAACCGGCATTGGAATGTTTAAGCAACATCAATTTTAATGGAGACTTATAAAAAAAATTGTACTCCGACCCAAATAAATACCCTTTTATGTTGGTTTCGTGTTAAATTAATAATAATAGCCGCTCCACATAGTTATCGATGATTACAGATTTCATAAAATTATTTTCTAATGTTGTTACTATTTACATTTCTAATGTTGTTGTTACAAATGTTTAGTGGGCTTCGTTTTTCCGTGTGTGTGTGTGTGTGTGAGTACGAGCACAACTACAGTTAATTTTAAGTCGAAAAAAAAAACAGGCAGCGACAATATATTTTTATTGTTGTTTTTATTAACAATTAAAATGTTATGAAGATCAGCGATAAACACGTCCCTTGATTTATTCCGATCGTTAATTCAGAACGAAATTAATCACTTTTCTCTAATTATAAAAGTGCACAGATCCCGGACGCGGCGTCAATTTTTTTTATATAAATAAGGATGCGGATAATCGCCGAAGACCACAATGTCTCAGCTAAAATGCGTAATCAATAGTATTTAATGGCGGTAGAGCATATTGTTGTTAATTTAATGTGTTAGGGTCGTTTTCAATTTTGCGGCCAAAAAATTTACGATTTCATTAATTTAAACTTTCTCTAATTTTTTATATTAAGGCGTATTCAGAATAAAAAATGCTTCATCACAATCAAGTCAATCAGTTATTTATTGATAATATTATATAATATCCATTTATATTATTTTACACATTTAATTTTGATAACGCCAATACGGATGAAAATTTATATAGGAACTTTTAAAAGCTTAGAAATCGTACTTCTTTTTTTAATAATATTCTAATATCCAATTAGTTTTCCTTTATTATTGCATTATATTATACTGATTAAATTTGCCGAATTTCAAAACGCATTACTATAAAAATAGCAAACAAGTTAGAATTTGAATTTCGAACCAGTGATACGAATGAGATATGGGGTAGTTTTTAATGTATAACTCCTAATTTAACAGTGGACTTTTGGCGGGAACGCCAGGAGTGAAGTTGTGTGATTTGTTTTATTTTGTCTATTAAGTGTTTCTTCGGGTTTAAATGTGTAATAATGGTGGTTTATTAACTGTTTAATATCTGTGAAAGTGCACAAATGTGGGAAAATTAAACAAAGCCGCTGGACGTAACTTCTCGGGATCCTCCAAAAAGTCCACTGAAAAAATCTTAGTAAATGACCACCATTTCACTGAGATTATATTTCATCTCATATCATCTCATTTAATTTCATCCCAGTTGATTAATGTCTCAAATTAATCATCTTCATTTCATTTCACTCCATAATATCATTTTTCATAAAAATTTGAATATACATTAAAATAAGACATGACTTAAAGGTCTCAGTTACCAGGTCATAAAATCCCTTAAAAAAAAAACTAATTTAACAGTGTTTACGAATATATAATTATAGGTCCACGTGCCTGATATCATGACAACAAATTTACTGTATTTATAATTACGCTAACATTAAGGTTATGAGAATTGAATCAAATAACTCGCTTTTGGCCCCAAATTTGAAAACGACCTGTTAATTCTATAATCGTATCTGCCGTCCTGCCTCTTCTCGCTACAAAGCACTCAGCTACTTCGGCTTAGGAGAAGTTCTAATACGATCTCAACATCATGCCTTCTTAAGACTTGTAGCTCATGTATCAAGGAGGGCGGTAACATTCACTGATTTACTTCCACGGTGAAGGAATAATAACATCGTGTAATAAAAATCAAACTCGCAAAAATTATAATTTGCGAAATGGTAGAACCTCTTGTGAGTCCGCACGGGTAGGTACACCACCCCGCCTATTTCTGCCGTGAAGCAGTAATGCGTTTCGGTTTGAAGGGTGGGGTAGCCGTTGAACTATACTGAGACCTTAGAACTTATATCTCAAGGTGGGTGGCGCATTTACATGGTAGATGTCTATGGGCCCCGGTAACCACTTAACATCAGGTGGGCCGTGAACTCGTCAACCCAACTAAGCAATCTATATATATAAAAATGAATTGCTGTTCGTTAGTCTCGCTAAAACTCGAGAACGGCTGGACCGATTTGGCTAATTTTGGTCTTGAATTATTTGTCGAAGTCCAGAGAAGGTTTAAAAGGTAGATAAATATGAAAATGCTCGGAATTAAATAAAAATAACAATTTTGTTTTTCCTTCCGTCCGTCGGGTTCCTTTTGTTTCTTTAAGTTTATTTTATACAAAAGCTTAGGTCTTTTATTTATCGATGGAGGCACTACCTAGTCAGTCAGCTAGTAAATATATAAAAAAGGTGCCAAGTGACCTTGGTAACAAGTTGAGGAAAGGCGAATGGTATGCTCGTCTCTCGGTCCGGATCAAACAATAAAGCAATTCGGTTTTTAAGTCAGATTTAATAACTTACGGCGTAAATTTTCCTAAAATCGAGACATTGACATGCAATAATTCCATGTACCAAACGTCGACCAGGGACAGCGGAGTCAATCCTGGGGCGTCTCCGTGTATGGTTGCGATATTTTGTCCCACAGAAACGGACCCTGAACACAATAGCTGATTACACAAGTGGAAGATAAACGAATTATCGGCCCTCTTGTGCGCGCCCTAAGAGGAACTACTCGGCTTGTGTAAAAATGAATTACCAAATTATTACTTACTAGCGGACCGCTCCAGCTCCGCTCGGGTCTTTAACAAAAATTTCAATGACAATTGTAACTACATATACTGAGACCTTAGAACTGATATCACTAGGTGGGTGGCGCATTTACGTTGTAGATGTCTATGGGCTCCAGTAACCACTTAACACCAGGTGGGCTGTGAGCTCGTCCACCGATCTAATAAATAAATAAAAAAAAATAAAAACATTCGACGTTGTTTTATTTTTTTAAATAAAAGAACACTTATTGCGGCATAACTATAATAATTAGACATAGCCTGTCGCAACACTTTTTGTAAATAGTAATGTGTTCTACAAAGTCATAGTACATTATTTTATTCTATTATCAATAGTTTTCGCAGGGCACGCGATGTAAAGAATATTCTAGGTAATTTTTTTACTCTTCGGGCTACATTATTGGAGTTTTGGTAAGGATCCCTAAATTTTTTCAAAAAAGATTATAGCCTATGTCACTCGGGAATAGTGTAGCTTCCAAACAGTGAAATAATTTTTCAAATCGGTTCAGTAGTTTCGGAGCCTATTCAATACAAACAAACAAACAAATCTTTCCTCTTTATAATATTATTATTAGTAGAGATTAAAGTGATGTGTGATGAAAAATAAAGCATGTAAAAATATAACCACAGCGTTACAATAAAACCTGGTAAAATATAACGTAGTCCCTTTGGTATTACTGTTCAACTTTTATTGACTTAACCATTTATCAAAGCGGCGTGTTTGTTTGATGCTGTGAATAACTTTATTCATGAATAACTGGAAAGTGAAATATTTTATTCGCAGAGCCTATGAATCCTGCGAAGCGAAACGATTAATACGGGTTTTCTAATTAAAAACACTGTCGTGTCGTGGCACGAAAATTACATCTACCAAATACTATAGTTAATACGAACCTAAATCGCGACAAACATCTTTGATATCGGGCGCTCTATGTTTCACACACTGGTTCGCCCATCGTTGAGCCGATTTTTGCAATTCATCGTTCCATTCCTGCATATTAATTAACGTTTAAATCGTAACGTCAATAGTAAATAATTGAGTGCCTCGGATTTGTTTATTTGAATTCGAAGCCATCTTTGAACCTAGCGTATAGGTTCAGTTTTATTTCCAAAGTTACTCTATGTTGATATAGTGGATGGGGAATGCCCGCGGCTCTATATAAATTAGCAAGGTCCACACTCAAACATAATGATGACCTTTGACATTTTCCAATAAAATCAATCAATGAAAAGTAACCAGCTCGGTCTCCCGTAACGGTAATTTTGATATCGTTACAGTTAAAACGATATTAAAATAGTTACTTAGTTAAGTATTTTGTTTATTCTCTAAAATCGTGTTTTACGTAAGCTACACAAGAAATTACATATCTATTGAAATAACTTCATATATGAAATCTAACAAGGGCAAACCTAAGTAATACATAAATCACACGAGTTCTTTTTTTTCCTGGAAGTAGCAAGTCTTTAGATGTTTTCAAAGACATAATAGAACATATAAAAAAGTGGTTAACCATTTCTTTCCTTTGATGAAACTTGTTCGTTTTCTAGTCGTAATTGTTAAACGTAGGCAAATACATTAATATCTCAACCTCTGTCCAAAGTAAATTTATCACGTTTTCCCACTGGAAAAAGCAATACTGTGCCACCACACATTCAGCTAGGTACATTTATACCAAAACGTGTTACCAATTTTAGCATATTGGAGGCAGGTGGCAGGGATCTTATTTCCCCGGCGGCTACTTTGTTACGCCGACTATTTATTTTGTCCAAAATAGCTTTTACGTCTTCGGCATTTTTAATTGTTTTTTCTAATTGTATACAATGGTCTGCCGGAGCTTCGGACTGCATTAAAAGAAAAACAATTATTAAAGACCGTTAAAAATGTAATTGATTATAATTATTTACTGAACATTAAACTATTTTGTTTATTAACAAATAAGTACATAAAGAATATTATTATTTATTATTTACTTATTATACAAGGGGGAAGTCACGGCTCACCAAAGTTAGATATAATTGATTTGATATTGAAGTGGAGCCTATTGATTCTAGACCTAAATACCACCATCCACCTAAAGATCGAAGTCTCAAATGTATTAATTGCCTAACGAAACCCATGAACGCAACCGCAGTCATGCTTCGCGGCAGAAATAAACAGGAAGGTGAGTGATATACGTTTCCGGTTTTCTTGAAATTTTGGATAAAAAAATATTAAAATTTCTCTTAATAAAGCTCGTCACTAGAAGAATACCGGCTTAATCGCAGTACATGCACTGGACATCTTAACCTTTAAGACTAAGACGGTTTTACACTTCGTTTTTTGAATTTACAGCTCTATGATGATTTTTTTACTTATGTAAATTAGTAAGTTGCATAATACCATGGACCGCCTGAATCTGATAATTCTCAGAACGCACTACCGCCCAGCTTGACATTCGAAATCAAAACAACCGACAGCATCGCTTGGAAATATGACATTTGCGTGCTTAAATTATAAAAAAATGGTATCTACCGGAGGATCAAGGTAACATCGCGTGACTTCAAACACACCAGAATACATTACAATACGAAAGCCAAACTAAAAAACGAACTGTAAGCTTTTGCCGACACACTTTATGCATTGTCATAAAAATGTTTGTATTAAATTTGAACTCGAACAAAAACTATTTCCTCGTGGTGAATTATTTAGTTAAACATAAAACATTTTGTTTCGATTTTAGATATCTAGGTAATTGAGAAACAAAAAAAAGTGAATTCAATTAAATGATAATGTAAACAAATCGTAACCTGCCTGGAATTTGCATAACGTATGTTGTTTACTGTTATTACAAATATCAGCACCACAATAACTCTTGCATTCATATTTTGCAATAAATATTGCTGAAAGAAATGTTAATAATAAAGTATTCAACGTCATCGTTAGAAAATAAAACGAAACGTAGGTATTAGACGGTCTGATCACAAATCCAGTCGGTCACGATTCGCGTCGCGAACTGACTGTATGTAGGTACTCCTTCGCAAATTTGGCACTTTACAAAGAAAGTGTGATGTATTGAAAACGTGCGGCTTGCACTAAAGCTCTGAAAAAAAACGAGAAAATGGAGCGTTGCGGCTTTCCCGTTCGGGTTTACAAAATAAACTTTATTTTCTTTACTAACTGGCCCGGCAGACTTCGTAGTGCCTCAATCGATAAATAAAAGACCAACCGAAGGAATCCGTCCGACGCGACGGGGGGGGACATCAAAGGAAAAACAAATTTGTTATTTTTATTTAATTCCGAGCATTTTCATATTTATCTACCTTTTAAACCTTCTCTGGACTTCCACAAATAATTCAACACTAAAATTAGCCAAATCGGTCCAGCCGTTCTCGAGTTATAGCGAGACTAACGAACAGCAATTCATTTTTATATAGGTATATAGATAGATAGATTACGAAAATCCTATTTCTGCGAAACTGTTTACAGCAGTATTAGTACTGGTATAGGATATTTTGAGGTTTTGGGCTAGAAAGAGACTTTTTTTCTTACCTAAGCTGGTAGCCTAGGGATTATGCCAGCGTATCCGGGCGAGTAGGTGTGCCCATGGAGCTCTAACCTGAGGACGTTGCTAACACTAGTCCTAGCAAGAACAATGCATCGCTGAATCTATCACCGGATCGGAAACGCGACCCACTGAGAAAATCCGGCGAGAAACTCAATGGGCTGTGTCTGAGGGTTAATTTGATCGCCAAGCCTTTCGTCGCAAGTGACGGGTTCGACGAGAACGGTGACTTGTCATTACGGAATCTAAAAGGACCGATAGTTGTGGGAGGATCCGAAATGAGAAGAGACAGTGTGAACATCAACGACGGGTATGTAACTCACTTTCGGGTAACTCAGTAGAGGTTCTATCCGGGTGAACATTAATATGAACATGAACAATACGAAAGTTTTGTTTTCTATGCGTGGTCTGGGGCGGCTGACTCCGAAAGATAGCGCCAGCCGCGCCATCTAGCGCTCGTTTTTATTTTGACTTCATGAATCCGAAGCTAAAATTAAAAAACCTACCTTTATAACGAAACTTGTTTAGTTGTAAGATTATTAGACTTTAGTATTTTCATTCATGACGACTCGGTGGTGCAGTAGTTAGCGGCCCTGACTATTGCGCCGAGGGTCGTGGGTTCGACTCCCGCATCGGGCAAGGATTCATGTGATGAACAGGTTAGTTTACTCATCGTCTGGATGATTATTATCTACATTAGAGATGTTTTGGAGCTCCGTATCTGTAACCGAAACTATCGGATATCCGAAATAAAAAAAATCTACATATCGTAACCGAATCCGATAATATAAAATAAAATATATAATTTCAGATAGGGCGGAATGTTAAGGAGCTATTTTAAGTACCTACCAAAATCACGGTTTTTAACCGACTTCAAAATAGGCGGTTATCAATTCGACCACCGTTTTTATTTTATTTTTATCTATGTACATTCACCGATTTCTGAAGAATACTTGAACCGATTCTTATAATTCTTTTTTTCTCTTTTTTGTTCGAAAGACTTCCCGAATAGTCCTGTAATCATCAGGATCAGGACCTGATTATGGGATCCTGGAGAAATCCAGAGAAATGTACCATTTCCAAGGCCTATCTTGAAGTGATTTGGGTGTTTCTTGTTATTCTTCTTAATCTGCGCCGGTGCGCACCGGCCGGCCAGCGCCTCATTATTACGGGCTTGATTAATATTTTGCTGCGATTTTAAATACTTGTAATGTATAACATATTTATTTGGATAAGGGTTAATATCGTCTTTATAAAAATACCTTCACAAATATTACTTTATTTAAAGAACAAATTTGGTTAGCATATAAAAGGTTATAGTTAGCCAACCTCAGAATGTAGACATATGCTGTCGCAGACTTTTTGTTAGAAATTTTAAAAGGAAACAATTATGTCATACATTATTTTAGCGAAACTTTAACCGTTTCGCAGTTTCGTAACCGCAGCACACGCTGCAGAAGCTCTCAAAAGGAAAAAGAAACCAATTTTCAAACATTCTTTATTAGTGCTCCCCTTTATTGTTCTCAGCTTGTGTTATATAGCCTACAGCCTTCTTCAATACATGGGCTATCTAACACTGAAAGATTTTTTCGAATCGGACCAGTAGTTCAACCAAACCAACTCTTCAACTTTTTAATATTAGTATAGATATAGATTAATTAATATGTAAAAAATTACGAATCTTAATTTTAATTTTTATAATAGGTGCCTATAAAACCTCAAAACGAGTAGCTAGCTGTGAGAAAGAATTACTTGTATGACTAATTTGTAAAACCTTTAGAGTACAACTAAAGTCAAATCATTTGTATTTCAATTTGTATTTTATTTTTACACTTTCTTAAAAATCTCATATCCGTAACCGAAACTATCCGAAATTATCGGATAATCCAAAATAATTTAATATCCATAACCGTAACCGAAACTGTTATAATGTTTTTCATATATCCGTATCGACATCCGGATCCGAAATTATATATCGATAGCATTCCTGATCTATATATATATGGGTTTCAACATAAGTGTTTAAATCTAAGTATGCTAATTTGGTGCCGGATAGCCGTAAGTAATTTTTTCCCATTTAATTATTGTCATTTATTTGTTTATTCATTACCATCATTATCAGCCCACAAAAAAACACTGCAGGACCCATTGTAATTAAATGTTTAACTTTTTTTCATTGATTTATGGGTAAACTTAAACTTAAAATATGCTACTGGCTCTATGCGACGCCCTCTACAGTGAATATCGGAGGATCTACTTTCGAGATTTTTTACATACTAGTAAGTTTACCAGAAACAAATTGTCCAGCTAGGCAGGTTTACGTTTTACATTTAAGAGGTAAATCATCGAATTATATTAGGATGGTAGTCAGCATTCGGAAAACTGAGCAGAATCTTCTCATCAGAAATAGGTAGGTGTGCCTCCGATGATTCATCGTAAACAATTCCCAATTTCGCTCTATAAAAAACATTAAGTAATTAGAAAGAATTTCACTCCAGTGAAACAAAAATATGCAACGAAATGATGCTAAATAAATAAAGCAGATTACGTTCTTTCTCACTGCCGCTATGCCAGATTTAATTGATAGGGGGCAAAATTAAGAGTTACTCGAAATTTACTCTTTTTTTTCCAAAATTACTGCCATTATTTTGTCAAATGTTTATTTAATTCAAAATAACCTAAACGGCGAACAAGAAGCGCTGCTAAGAATAGAGCGCGTCTTTAATTTAATTATTAGACTGCTACGCAGCGCAATTCAATGCCTATTTTGGCTATAAAGTCACGTAAACATAATTTGAACTCAAATGAAAATAATTATGTAATCCAAAACCTTTGATAATTACCTCTTAAGTTTTTGTACTTTGTCCCGGTTTCGACGAAAGAATCCCGCTTTTTTCACTCAAAAAGTTCGAAAACCCGGCATGGCACAAAAAATCGGACAATGCAGCCTGCGGCGCAGGATTGCACTGACGGGTAAATAAGACGATTTGACGAACCCAACAAGCCACACCCAGGAGATTTATTTCATTTTCCTATATTTACGCATTTTCGCAGATACTAAATGGTTAATAAGTCACCATTAATACATGTATAAACCTCAAGAAATACTTTAAAACAATTCACACAACTTCTCCATTCTCTCGTTCCCGCCAAAAATCGTGAACTTATAAACCAACTTAAGGCCTGGTAACGGGAACTTTAAGCCATGTCTTATCTTTTCTAAGACTTTTCTTCATAATTTCTTTTTTGATAAGAAAAACGATATGAAGAGAAATGAGATTATACTCAATGCGTTTAAAAGCTGTAAAGTTTCGAACTGTTGTTATCTGTGATTAAATTTAAGCCGGTTCCAGCGCACTATTTATTAGATTGTTGTGTAGTCTATATTAATTAAATTCAGACTTTTTGGAGGAAAGCGAGGAGTGAAGTTGTGTGATTTGTTTTATTTTGTCTATGTAGTGTTTCTTTAGTTTTAAATGTCACCATCAGGTGGGTCGTATGCTCGTCTTCCCACAAGGGCAATAAAAAATCTTTATCTGACTTATTAACTTACTACATCGTATTGTGGCGGGTAGCCATCATACAACACAAGATATTTGACAGGACTTTTTGGCGGGAACGCGAAGAGTGAAGTTGTGTGATTTGTTTTATTTTGTCTATTTAGAGTTTCTTCAGGTTTAAATGTGTAATAGCGGTGGTTTATTAAATGTTTAGTATCTGAGAAAGTGCACAAATGTGGGAAAATGAAACAAAGCCGTTGAACGTAACTTCTCGGGATCCTCCAAAAAGTCCACTAAAAAAATTTCAGTAAACGACCACCATTTTACTGAGATTATATTTCATCCCATATCATTCATCTCATTTCATTTAATTTCATCCCAGTTGATTAATGTCTCAAATTCTTCATTTCATTTCATATTAAATAAAAATATATATTATATAAAAGATTAGGCTGTATGGTGTGATACCTTTGCTTTTCCATTTGGAAAATAAAACTACTACTACCACACTATTGATAAGATAGCATTGATAACAAAATCACATATGAGTGAAGTTGTTTCAATAAACTGACCTATATTTTTATTACATTAGATTTAAGAGTTTGTTAATTGATGACTTGACTCAACCCAAGTCGAACTTTTGTGAATTCTAAGACTTGAAATTCTTCAGAAGAAAAATAAGATCTAAAATAAACATGACTCGTCATTTAAAAGCGCTTATTGGACCTTCAATCCTCAATGCTGATTTATCTCAATTATATGAAGAATCTCAAAAGTTGCTTGATAATGGAGCAGATTATTTACATTTAGATGTAATGGATGGTCAGTTTGTACCTAACTTAACCTTTGGTCACCCTGTAGTGAAGTGCCTTCGAGGAAAAATAAAAGATGCCTTCTTTGAAACTCACATGATGGTTGAGAAACCAGAGCAAGTAAGTCTATGTACCATTGCCATGCATAATCAAAAATCCACAATTTTTGAATTTGTACTTTGCATGCTTACCATACACTGTGGTGATCTTTAAAGAGCACCCATAGATTTCCAGACACTGATTCGGATTCGAACTTGATTATTTTAAATATGCTGCAATTTTAGTCAGAGTTTAGGTCAGAAGTTAGGAAGGCCTAACTTATTTATCTGACCACTGCCATTTATAAATTCTGACAAAAATTCTCACTATGCTGTATTTTACTCTTAAAAGTTACTGGTAAAGATAGCTCCATAGCATTTATAAAATAGAAAAAAAAAAAAAACTTTTAGTTCATTTAATTATGAAATTAGACTCAAGAGTCACTATTGAGACATTAAGTAAAATAACATATTACAAATATAATAGCAATCCTTAAATAGTCGATGTTTAGCAATAGTTTATAATTGATATTACAATTTGTTTCAGTGGATAACACCAATGGCTGATGCTGGAGTCAATCAATACACATTTCATATAGAACCTGTTAAAGATGTAATAGAAGTGTGCAGAAAAGTTAGAGAGCATGGAATGAAGGTAAATTATTTTCTAAACAAACCAAACAAATGGGTATTAAAATTTTAAAAGGATTAATATTAAAATTCCAGGTAGGAGTTGCAATAAAGCCTGGAACTCCTGTTTCTGAAGTTGAAAAATATATTTCAATATCAGACATGGTCTTAGTAATGACCGTTGAACCAGGGTTTGGTGGCCAGAAGTTTATGGAGAATCAAATGGCCAAAGTGCAATATTTAAGAGAGAATTACCCATTACTGGATATTGAAGTAGATGGTGGTGTAGGGCCATCAACAATAAATTGCTGTGCCAATGTAAGTATCAAACCTAATAACATATAAAAGCTAGAGAATCAATTGATTAATATATATTAATATTTCTGCATTTGGTTGGGTGAGTTGTTATGCAAAACAGTTCATATTGAGACAGGCCCTAGGAGCCCACCCATGGCTCATGGATCCTGAGAGGTCCATGCTTGACTTCTGCAAGTCCACCATCTCGTAGAAGGAGACGACAGAAAGTGAAAGGGAAAGTTTCATTCCTCTCCACACCAATCCCTCGCCACCGCGCTCTAGCGCTCTGCATTATGACGCAAGAGCAACCGGTTAAAGAGGTATCGCGTTCCGACCGCGTAGGGTAGTCCATGTCTGGACGGGTATTCCAGGACAACAGCAGCACTACCTGAGGCGGCCTGATGAGCTACCATGCCGAGACAACCGACGTAGGGTCATCGACTATTTCCTCGAGAACCGATCTGTCGAGCATCCTAGGCATCGCGACTTGATTTTTTTTTTCTCGTACCTAAGCTGATAGCCTTGAGAGGCTATTTCAGCGTAACCTTAACTAGTAGGTGAGCTCACGGGACTCAAACCTGACGACGTTACTAACACGAACCCTAGCAAGAGCCGTGCTTCGCAGAATCTACCACCGGGTCGGAAACGCGATCAACTGAGAAGATCCGGCGAGAAACTCAGTCGGCTGTGTCTGTGGGTCAATTTACTCGTCGAGCCCTTCGACGTGTTCGACGGGAACGATGACTGGTGCTTGAGGTACCTAAAAGCACCGTTAGTGGATCGGGAGGATCCGAAATAACGTGTTTTGGGCGACCTCGACTGCTTTCCATTCTGTCCGCAGGATCGGGAATGTAGTTACCGGCGGCCACGATAAGGGGGTTCTCGTGTCGTGCCGCGTTGTCGAAGTGGCGCATCGATGCCGACTGTAGATACTTATGGACTCTAACTCCAGATCATCATGGAGGTCGACGTTCTTGACGAATCACGGGGCTCCGACGACTATCCTGCAAAAACGGGATTGAATGACTTGTAGTGGGTTAAAATTCGTGGGGGCCGCGTGAGCGAACACTACACTTGCATAGGCCATGACGGGGCGTATGCAAGTTTTGTAGAGTGCCACCTTATTTCTAAGGGACAATTTACTTCGGTTGCAAATCATTGGATAGAGACGCGCGAATTGGTTTGTAGCGTTAACCGCGGGAACCCCGTACTCTGCTCGGATTCTCATCCCAGATAGAAATCGGAGTGAGTAGTTAGGTGAGTAGGGCCCTAAAAATGTTTTTAAGTCATCATGGCTTAAAGGATAAGACGTGCGGTGCATTCGTATCTAGCGATACACTGGTGTTCCAATCCCGCTGGCGAGTACCAATTTTTGTAATAAAAAACGTACTTAAGAAATGTTCACGGTTAAGTTCCACGGTGAAGGAATAACATCGTGTAAAAATAAACCCGCAAAATTATAATTTGCATAATTACTGGTGGTAGGATATCTTGAGTCCGCACGGGTAGGTACCACCATCTCGCTTATTTCGGGTAGGGTAGGGCAGCCGTTGTAACTATACTGAGACCTTAGAACTCATATCTCAAGGTGGGTGGTGGCATTTACGTTTGTAGATGTATATGGACTCCAATAACCACTTAACACCAGGTGGGCTGTGAGCTCGTCCAACCTTTTAAGCAATAAAAAAAACAAACATCTTTGGTCCTGCAGTCTGCTCCCAACAACTGCCGACCATCAAGTCCCACAATCTGCGACACCCCTAGGTGTGGAAACATCTGTGAGACTCAGCATACTGATAAAAAACAAAGTCCCCATTCATATTGATATTTAGGGGCTGCAACTGTATCCATGGCATATACTCTGATGTTAGTCAGTAATGATTCCTATAGACTGAAGTCACAATCATATTGCAACTGTGGCCTAAAACTTGTAATGCATTATTGCTTCTCAGTAATAATAAACAAAGTAGTGGTAGACGTGTAGGCCAGACACCTGCTTACAACATGATAACAACTTGAAGGTGGTTGAAGTTAGGTTGGAGGTTTTTGTTCAAACAATCTCACTGATCTGATAAAAAACAAAGCACTAGATGAAGGCAGTATTTCTAGGTAGTATGGATGAAGGTTTCTATAATGGTTGTCTAGTGAAGTCAAAAAGGACATGACAAGATTATCCCAAACAATTTCCCAGAGCAAGCCCAGCCCTATAACACAGAATAAAACCAGCTTAATTTTTGTGGATTATCTTAAATGTTAATTGCAGTATAGTGGTATTTTGATAAATTCATTGCAGGCAGGAGCCAACATGATAGTCTCAGGGACAGCCATAATTGGATCAGCAGACCAAGCTGCTACTATAAAATTACTACGAAGTACTGTACAGGATGCAATAAACAAATAATACTATAAGTGACAACACCACAAGAACATGCATTCCAAGAGTTTAAAGTCTTCCAAATTTTGAATTTCAGGGTCAAAATAAAAAAAAACTACTTACTAAAGCAATTTTAATCAAACCTGCTTAAATCTACATTATTTTCTGCACCAGAATGATCAGAATCTGGTTTGAAGTTAGGGAATGCAGAACTAAGAGCAATGCCAGAACCTTTAAACACCATTGGTTCATTATTTGCCTGCAATTTATTTCTCAATCCTGATAAAGCTATCAATATAGCTTCCTCTGTTCGAATTGTCCTTGATCCTTGAGACGGTAACACATTGACATAATGATTGAATAACAAACTTGCATCATTTACTTTTAATTGCTCATCACTTTCCAATGCTGCTTCTATTCCATGTAGTCCACCAAAAACTATCAAAACATGATTGTATTTGACTTCTTTATCAGGTAATGTGTCAATTGATAATCCTCTGTCAGATGTGCCTATTGTAACATCATACCTACAAATAAATTACAATATAAAATTAACCAATAAAAGTATATTATAGAGCTGTAGTACCTAAAATAGTAGACGATAAATAATATTAAAAAAGTGAGATAAAAGGTTGAAAAGCTGTATTGGTTATATATCGACGCTTGAAAGGCAAACATTACTAAGCGACAATAACTGCTTTGTACATAAATGATAGGCAATAACCATATTCGATGTGCAAAAAAAATATATTTCTAGGTCTATTAAAATCATTTCAATCCTACAGCTACTAGCTAGATTCTACTACAACTAGATTTGTTAAAATAAATTTTGTTTTCAGGTATTTCAACTTTAAATTAGTCTACTGTAAAGTTCACGCATTGTCGCTTAGTCACGTTTGCCTTTCAAGCGTCGATATCATGAATTGGATAATATTTAATAATATATTATTATATATTATTAGGCCTATTTATTAGGCTTATTTTATCTAATGGTAGTAAAGAATCCTTGAGGTTAAAAGCATATTATGAAACATGATGTCAGTTCTCTTATTATTACTTTTTGTTGAAAAGAAAAAAACCAAAATTGGAATTAATTACTATAAATACATTAAGAACTGTGTTGTAGTTTGGACACAAACCCGGACTGTGGCTTCTGTGTTACAAGTATAAAAAAATATTTTAAAAATATCTATAATTTCAGATTCACGTTTCAAATTTTACTTCACAATTGCAATTCAGTACACTTTATGAGATTACATTTGCACTAAAGTATTTTCTACATTGCATGAGCTAGATTTTAACTTGAAACCTCTTGACACTTACGAAATTTCAGGGTTCTATTGTGTTTGAGTTTAATCCAACAATAAACTAAGACTTTTTGTAATGTAATTAATTTGAGTCTTTCCTAAAAATAAACTGTTTAGTCAGTCTCCACTTTACTTTTGGTTACTTGTTACTGCTTAAAGTAATAAATTCAATAGTACTAATTGAGTAGTTGCAAACAATTTTATAAAATGATAGAAAACTTAATAGGATAATAGTATAATCAAATAATTTTGACCTCCACAAAATTTTAATGCCATCCCTAGATGTGAACAGTTTTATTTTGCTTAGTGGGTAAACAAGGTCTTAGCCCACAGTGTTGTGTGGTTAACAGAGCCATCATCAACGTAAATGCTACCACCCACCTTAAGACATAAGCTCTAAGTATGTTTTATAGTACAACACTAGTACACATTAGAAATAGGTAGGGTGGTGTTACCTACATGTGTATGTGGGCTGACAAGACACCCTAGCACTAATATAATGCTGTACCGTGAAAAAGCATTTCAGATTTAATTAGTTTTAGTCTCTAATAATCCAAAATGACAAAACTATCAAGTTAAAATAAAACAAAAACAATTCAATATACCTACCCATCTTTGTATGGACACTGAGTGAAAACTTGGCTCAATGTACTAGCAATCCTTACAGTATAACCCCAATAAACACCTGTCTCTGCCCTTGGTGTTGTTAAACTAACAATCTTCCCTTTTAGTTTCTTGCCATTTTTTAATGCAGGCAGCATTCTAACTGTAACTCTCATACCAGGATTTAGTAATTTATCAGTTGATACATCCTGCAACAATCCAACATTCACTTGCGATCCTTTACCAGGCTTCACTTTCTTATTCATAGTAATTCCTTCCCTGAAAAGTTTAAAGTTCACTTAACTATAAAAATTAGAACAAAAACTATTACTGTTCATTTGACAAATATAAATAAATATTTATTAACAATCACACCACGTTAACTGGTCTCGTGTTAAGTTCATAAAGAACTTGTGTTACAGGTACCAGATAACAGAAATAAATGTAAGATTTTTATCATACACGTACATATATTTAATATACATCAATAACCGTGGAAAAGACATTTTATATTTATCATACAAATATCTTCCCTTGGCGGGTTTCGAACCCGCGACCCCCTTGTGTAGTGACCATGTCACTTACCACTACACCAGACGGCTATCATACGACATATAATACATACCTGAATTTAAAATCATTTGTCTGTCTCAAATGATGTGGAGCATCCAATGGATTGAGTAGACCTGCAAACTGGAGATCTTTATGTATTGGAAAAAAGTGCTTTCTTAAGTATTGTGGACATTCCAAGTACTGGAGTATACGTGCTAATTGTACACAACTCTTTCTAGCCACTTTCACACCATCAAAATCCTCTAATTTAGATTTTTTAGTATTTAATTTTTCACCTATGTCATCATAGACTATTACTTCATCGACGCAAAAGACACAGGCCGCCCTGGCTATTTGTCCAGCCAGATAAGTACGTAGCTCTGCAGATTGAGCATTTTCTAATATAGAACTGGGGACAGCTATACTAACAGTAGAAATTTCTAAACACTTCTTCTCGCGCTCTTCTTCTTCTTTAGCCTTATCTTGGACTTCTTTTTCCAAGGCAACCCTTTTCTCGCGTTTGATAATTTTCTCTTCGTTACGCTTGCGTTTTAGTGACTTCCTTTCTTTGTTTATTTCACGCCAACTCTTGCCTGGAGGTTTAGTATCTACTAGTTCTGACATACCTTTTAATCCTATTAAAGTTACTTATTTTAAACTAAAATTAACATATCTCGCTACGCTATCTTCAGAACAAGCGTTCTGTTTTGATTGGAATATTGTTAATTTTTTTTGTCCAGAGTAGATACAGGCTCTAATGAATTTTACTTATTTAGTTAACCTATATTAATATTCACAATGTTTCTTGATCGGGCTTCAGACAAACTTTTTTTACAAAGTTCACGTGGGTTCACATTAATATTTTTTATTCACAAAATGACAGTAGTAGTTCCATTTTTCCAAGTGAATAGGCGAAGGTATCACACCATACATCCTAATCTTATATCATCATAATTATCTTTCATGAAAAATGATAAGGAGCGAAATAAAATCAATTTATTTAATTCCATACCTTAATCGATTGAGATGTAATGAAATGAAATGAAATGAGATAATATGGGATGAAATATAATCTCAATAAAATGCGGCTATTTACTGAGAGTTTTTCAATGGACTTTTTGGAAGGTTCTGAGAAGCTACGTACAGCGGCTTTGTTTCATTTTCCCATATATTTTCGCAAATACTACACAGTTAATAAATCGCCGTTATACACAATTAAATCGCCACTGAAAAAGTCTCAGTGATTGACCACCATTTTACTGAGATTATATTTCATCCCATATCATCTCATCTCATTTCATTTCATGCCATGTTTCATATTAATCAACTTCATCTCATTTCATAATATCATTTTTATCTTAAAAAGTTTTCATTTTAATTAAAATAAGACTTGACCTAAAGATCTTCGTTACCAGGTCATAAAATCCCTTAAAAAAACTGAACTTAATTTGTGTTTCCGAAAAAAAGCGCGGGAAACTTTGAAGTAAGCGGTGATGTTTTTGGCGTCTTTTGTTTAAAATTCATTTTATTGTGTAAATAATAGGATTATTCTAGTGGTAGTATTATTAATTTAGTTTATTTATTAATATTTGGTGTTATTTGTATATATTTGGAGCCAGTAGGTAAGTTTTATGATTTTTTTTCTTAGTCCCTGATGAATGTCATTGAAGATCCTGGGGGGACAACCCCACAGGTGTCTCATGTTGTCACGATTAATAATGATTGCTCGGAAATGGAAACTGAAAGCTCTTTATTAGACACAGATGCTTCAGAAACCAAAAGTAATACAAGTACTAAACGAAAAAGAGCCTTATCTCGTAAAATTTGTAGGCATTGTAATAAAAAGAGGAGACGTCATAAATTGCCTTCCGATGTTGTTTGTGAAAGTGACTGCCACTGTGAAAATGTTATGAAGAAAGAGTCGTCAACAGTTTTTAAGACACCTCAATTAGCACCCATCCCAGCGCCACAGCCCAAGCAGATTGATGTTACTAATACCAGTCTAACTGAACCTCGCACACCAGTCGGTAGGAAATTATATGAAGCATGTGATTCAGCTCCTTACACCATTCACATCCAAAAGGTACAATCATGTCCAAATGACAATGTTTCTATCAATCCAATTTCTTTTGGCCGTTTCTTAAAAAATAAATCCATTAAAAACATAGTTAATGGAAGCCTGAAAAAAATAGGTAGAAATAGATTAGTTTTAGCTTTCACTAACTATGCAGACGCAAACTCTTTCTTAGAGAATCAAGCAATAAAACAAATTAATTGTAAAGCCTTTATTCCTACCTCATCTGTAACACGTATGGGTGTAGTCAGAGGAGTACTAACAGAATGGTCCGAAGACGAAATCATAAAAAATATCACTGTGCCTTTTGGATGTGGAAATATATTAAAAGTACGCCGAATTAATAGGAAAAATGTGGTAGAAGGGAAGACAAATTATGTTCCAGTAGAGACAGTGGTTCTCACTTTTGATGGCCAGGTTTTACCCAAGAGAATATTCCTTTGTTATAACTCCCTTCCAGTTGATTTATACATATTCCCAACAGTTCAATGCTTCAACTGCTGCCGCTACGGTCATATTAAAGTCCAATGCAGATCTACTCCACGTTGCTTTAAGTGTGGTAACAATCATTCAGGTGATAGTTGCAACATTGATGAAGATGATGTAGTATGCTGTCTATGCTCAGGCTCACATTATGCAACCAACAGAAAATGTCCCGAATTTAGTAGACAAAAATCTATAAAAGAATTGATGGCAAATAATTGCATTTCATATGCTGAAGCTTCCAAGCTACACCCACCTGTGACAAAATCCTATTCGGATGTTTTAACATCCATTGCAACCCCTTCATCTCCTTTAAAAAATACTTTTGATATATCTAAAGGTAATAGTAATAAAACAAGCACTTCTTATAAAAAAACAGTATTTATTCAGTCAAATAGTGTTCCTAAACAGTATAGTAAGGGCTATGACAAACAAGCTCATGCCGCACTAACCAAAGACTACGACATTCCTTTGCCCACAATTGGCTCACTCAATGAAAATAATATGCCTTTATCAAATATGTCAACTAGGGATCTTATCATTGTTTTAATTAAATCATTAACTCAATCTAAAAATATGGTTGAACCGTCCAACGCTGCTATGCTAAATGTAAGTAACCTTTTTAATAATAATATCAATAATGGATCCATCAACAATACTTCAATGGAATTGCCGCAGTATTAACTCTAAAAAAAGTGATATTTATCACCTTATAAATTTGTATAAACCAGTTATCATTGCAATACAGGAAACTTGGCTAAAACCAGGTTATAACTTCAAAGTTTCCCAATATTTATGTGTAAGAGAGGATAGAACAGATGGCTATGCTGGTGTAGCTTTACTTGTTCATAATACAATACCTTTTGACCACATTCCTATTGCAAACCATAGCATTGATTTCTCTATAATAGCAGTAAGTATTAATAAAATATGTTTTGTTTCGGTGTATATTCGACATCCTACATCATCAATCTTTGACGAAATTGAAGTAATTATATCACAGCTCCCAAAACCTGTTTTAATATTAGGGGATTTTAACGCACAGCACCAAGCTTGGGTTAGCACCAATTCCAGTTACTATGGTGCAAGAATATTGGATATACTGGATTCTAACAACTTTTGCATCCTAAATACAGGAGTCGCAACACGGCGCACTCAGCCCCATGAAGGTATCAGTGCTCCAGATCTATCGTTAACCACCCCTGGCTTAGCTTCCTTACTGACTTGGAAAACACTTTCCTCTACATACGACAGTGATCACTACCCCATATTAATAACTTTGCCCAAAAAATTAGTTAGAACAAAATTTAGACGCCCACCAAGACTAAAATCTATCTATCTATCTATCTCTTAGGTTTATGGCGTTTCCTTTTAGATTTCGCCAATGTCAAGTGTATATAATACTCTGCTTTCTATAGCGGGCTTCGTGAACGAGCAAGGTCACAGATATTCACTAAGAATTAAGTGAGTAGCTAAGAATGTTTGATGACAGGATCTCTGTTGATTTACCTAAAACAAATAAGACGCACACAATATATATACAGGGGTTAGTTCGATAAAAGACAGACAAACTACAGCTTAATGTTATTTTGGTTAATGAATGAACTAAGAATATAAACGAAAGGAGAGTTGACAAGGGAAAGAAGAGATTTGAGATCAATGGGGCGAGGAATATCAGGAGGAAGGAGATCATAGAGGGAGGAAGATAGACGAGGACAACTGAAAAACATGTGATTTGGAGAGCCTTCGTCAAGACCACATTCGCAAATAGAACTATCCCTGATATGAAGTTTAGCCAGGTGGACGGGGGTACACGTATGGCCTAGCCTTAATCTACAGATCGTACTTGTAACGCGTTTATGTAAATCTTTGAAGTTGCAGAACCAAGGTCGGGGAGGAATAAAGCCTTGAATATCAGCGTAGTGTTTACCTTTATAAAAACTAGTCTTTTGCCAGCAAGAATTCCAAGAAGAAAGCAATCGTTGTTTAGCTATTGGGATTAAATCATTAGAATAAATTCTGTAATGATCCATACAGCCAGTTGTTGTGGCATCTTTGGCACAAAGATCTGCAGTTTCATTACCTAAAATGCCACTGTGGCCAGGCAACCAAGCAAGGACAACTTCAATGTTTTTAGAATGGCAGCTGAAAAGTAAATTTTTAATTTTAAGTATGTAAGGAAATTTAGATTTAGATTTAAATTGGTTAGCAACGATAGCCTGTAAACAACTCTTAGAATCAGTAAGAATAACAGATTTATTTAGTTTATGGGACTCAATGAATGATAGTGCTTCCAGAATAGCTATGGACTCACCAGAGAAGACTGAAGCTTGAGGGGGGCATTTAAAATTGAGAATCATATTGTATTTGGGAATCCAGACAGCGGAGCCAACACAACCCTGGTCTGACAACTTAGAAGCATCAGTGTAAATGATGAGCCAATCGGGCCAATGCTTGGCAATGTATCTATTTAACTGGGAATTTGCAGAATTACATTTTTTTTCTATGCCGAGATCTAAAAGAACTTGAGGCTGAAAGATAAGAGCCTTAAAAGAGATGTCGAAAAGAGGAAATTTTTGATACTGAAATACAGGACAAGGAAGGCGGAGATAGCTGACAAAACTATTGAAAAGGCAGGGATAATCCTTGTGGTACCAATATTTATTAGAAGAGATAAAATCAGAAAGGATATGAAGTTTAGAGATAAGAGGATGATAAGGGGATTGAATGACTTTAGAAAGGAACCGGTCAGATAAGTATTGTCTTCTAAGGAATAAGGGAGCATCGCCGCATTCTACCTGAAGAGCATTAATAGGTGACGATTTCATAGCTCCACAGATTAATCTCAGACATTTAGATTGAAGTTTGTCAAGGGAACTCATAGCAGATTTGTTACAAGGTTCCAGAAGGAAAGTGCCATAGTCTAAGTGACTACGTACTAAGGCGTTATACATAAGTTTTTGAGTATAGGGGTGACAGCCCCACCAGACACCAGATAAGGAACGCAAAATGTTAATATTTTTTTCACATTTTTTAACAATATGATTAATATGATGGACACCAGTTAATCTAGAATCTAATACAACACCAAGAAATTTCACATTGTCTACAACCGAAAAATTATGTTGATCATAAGATATTGAAACGTTAGGACAAGATCTGGACCGAGAGAAAACAACCACTTTGCTTTTAGGAATAGATAGGGACAGACCGTGGTCTGAGAGCCAGTCTTGGAGATAGCCTATACCTGAATTTAGGCGAGAAGAGGCCTCAACAATATTCTTAGAAGAAACATAGAGTGCGAGATCATCAGCATATTGTAGAACTTGACAAAAGGAATTAACCGAAAGCTCTAAATCGTACGTATAAATACTGTAAAGTAACGGGCTGAGGACTGACCCTTGGGGGAGCCCCTTCCACAGCTGTCTGGGAGAGGAAGAATAATTTGGAGCACGAATATATACGAATCTAGGAGACAGGAGATTAAAAATTATGTTTACAATCTTCACAGGAATACTCAGCTGGAGCATTTTCTGCCTGAGCACTGGAAGAAGAACATTGTCATACGCAGATGATATGTCCAGAAAAACACCTACTAAAGACTCATTTTTAGAGAAGGAAATACGAACGTCTGTTAGAAATATGCTTAAACTATCCATAGTACTAAAACCTTTTCGGAATCCAAACTGAGATTTAGCTAATATGTTTCTATTTTCCACAATCCATTCCAAACGATTCTTGATTAAATGTTCCAATATCTTAGCCATTGTACAGGACAAAGCGATTGGCCGATAGCTAGAAGGGTCAGAGCTGGGCTTTCCAAGTTTTAAAATAGGGATGATAATCTGAGTCCTCCATTCGTCAGGTGGAGTTCCAGATAAAAAGATATTATTAAGAATGGAAAGGAATACCCGTTTTACAGAGTTACTGCTTTTGGAAATAAAAGAGTATGGAATCCCGTCAATTCCTGGGGATGAATCACTTAAACCCTCCAAGACAGCTGAAAGTTCCTCCCAAGAAAAAGGAGACTCAAAATCATCAGTAGAATTAGAGGAAAAAGCGGAGGGAAAGGTTTCTTCCAAGCAAGGTACAGAGGGAGGAGCTAACCTACAAGAAAAATGTTCAATCCAGTCAGAAGGATCGTTAGATGAGATGACAAGAGCAGGAACAGAGCAGCGATATCGTCTCATATTCTTCCAGACTTTAGAAGGGGGAGTAATAGGAGAAAGCTCCTCGCAAAAACGCAACCAACCAAATCTTTTCTTTTCTGATAAAAGCCTTACAGTCTTGGCAGCAATTCTCTGGTAAGAGACAAGACTAAAATACAAAATATGCAATGATATTGACAGTGACAGATGGACAACGTTTCGTGAGCATGTTGCAAAGAAAGTGTCCTCGCTCCCTCATATAAAAAAAAAAAATCATTCCGTTTGTGCTGATGCTTTGGCCTTGGCTATGATAGAGGCTGCAAACCAAACATTTCTCATTAAAAAAATCAATTAATAATATACCTTCTCCTCCGTGGTGGGATAGTGAATGCTCAGCGGCAGTGAAAGAGAGGAAAAAAGCTGAAATAAAATATAATGAATGCAGCACTACAGAAAATTTTGATAGTCTAATCATGATAATTAATAATACCCGTAAATTATTTAAAAAAAAGAAATGGGATAGCTGGCGAGCTTTTTGCTCATCTTTAGCCCCTGATGTTCCTCCATCGACTATTTGGCAAAATATCCGTAGATTTAGGTCAGCATTTAAGGAAACCTTGCCACAGTTTCTTGATGAGTCTGTGGCAGATAAATTCTTAGACAAGTTAGCCCCTCCTTTTACTCCACAAATGCCCATTTTATCACCTCACCTTTCTTTTCTTCCACCATTAAGTAATTTTGCTGATCTCGCTTCTCCTTTTAGTGTTATAGAATTAAAGGGTGTGTTATCTTATGTAAAAGATTCTGCACCAGGTATTGATGGTATTCCATATTCTTTCATTGCACATTTGGGCGACTCAAGTTTGAATTATCTGCTACATCTTATCAATTCCACCATAACTTCCGGAGAAATCCCGGCTTCATGGAAAATTCACGAAATTATCCCTATTTTAAAACCAAACAGAGCTCCATCAGATCCTAACTCCTATAGACCTATAGCCCTTGCCTCAGTTCTCTGTAAACTAGCGGAACATTTAGTCAAAAATAGATTAGAATGGTATCTCGAAAGTCAAGGTCTATTGTCATCAAGTCAGTATGGATTTAGGAAAGGAAAAAGTACCATGGATAGCTTAGGTATTTTTTCTACAGATGTAAGATTAGCTTACTCAAATAATGAATCTGTTCTTGCAGTCTTTCTAGATATCTCTGCCGCATACGATAACGTTGATCTTCACATCTTAAATACAAAACTATGTAAATTAAAAGTGCCTCCAATTTTCTGTAATTTTATTCATAAACTTTTCTCTGAAAGACAAATACAAATAAATATTGATGAGTCTAATGTTATAACAAGGCTTACATGGAAAGGTTTGCCCCAAGGTTCGGTGCTGAGTCCACTTCTTTATAATGTATATACCTTTGACCTAGAATCTCATATTTCTAGTAAAGCCAATATTCTGCAGTATGCAGATGATTTAGTCTTATATGTTTCTGGTCGCTTTGTAAATAAACTGAGTTATTCTCTAAATTGTGCTCTGGAATTTTTGAAACTATGGCTGGATAACAACTCCCTAAGTCTTTGTGTAAACAAAAGTTGCTCAGTATTGTTCTCAAGGATGCGTTTACCGCCACCATTTACACTTTTGTACAATGAACAAATAATACCCGTAAAAAATGAAGTAAAATTTTTGGGTATCATATTAGATTCTAAACTGTCAGGATTATCTCACTGTTATTATGTCTCCACTAGATGTGAACGATTATTAAACATATTACGATGCCTCTCAGGTGTTTGGTGGGGATCCCATCCCTTCACATTAAAACTCTTATATAATGCAATTATAAGAAGCATATTAGATTACGGGACATGTTTTTTAGAACCATGTAGCGTTGTAGGCTTAAGTAAGCTAGACGCCATTCAATCTAAAGCGTTGCGTATTGTGACCGGAGCTATGAAGTCCAGCCCTGTTAATGCTTTGCAAGTAGAATGTTTAGACCCCCCATTAAAATTACGCAGACAGTTTTTATGTGACAAATTTTTATTTCGAGCTCTCCAATTTTCTAACCATCCTCTCTATCACAAACTAAAAAAATTGTCAGAAAAAGTTAAATGCTCTTCCTATTGGTCCCATAAATCTCCACCGTGCTTAGTTATTAGTTTCCATAAATTTATTTCATTACAAGCTCCCACTCATCGCTCACAGTTTCTACCTATATTTTCCGTCAGCTACGAAGCTCTTGTCAATCTTCCTAAAATAAATTTTAATTTTGAAATCCTGAAGAACCACCAAAACGCTAACACTGATATCAAATTTGTAATGGATAGAGATTGGGCAGACTGGCACTATATATACTGCGATGCGTCTAAACACGCACTCTCTGGCACAGTCGGAGTAGCTGTTTATCATCAGCAGTATAATATTCACCAAAAAATAAAACTACCCCCCGAAACAACAGTGTTTTCTGGAGAATGTTTTGGTATTCTAAAATCTCTAGAATATATTCTACTTGCAAAACTTAACAAATCCATCATCTTCACAGACTCGAAAAGTGCTCTACAAGCTTTGCAGAAATTTCCTTTCAAATCTTGTTTAACCTGTGTTTATATAATGGACTGTCGACAGCTACTTCTAAATTGTAAGCTCAAAGGTTATGATGTTCTTTTTGTGTGGATACCTGGCCATCACAAAATACTTGGGAATGAAATAGCTGATAAATTTGCGAGAGATGCGATAAATAGTGGTGATATGTCACCTTACAAAAATGTTGTGTCTGACCTTCTTTCCACTCCTAAAGACCATTTACTGAGGTCTTGGGAAAGTATTTGGAATAGCTCTAGCTGCCATAAAGGCCGTTATTATAAAAATATACAGCAACGAATTCCTCTAAAAATGTGGTTCTGTAAAATTAGTCTATGTAAGCTTGCAACCTCCTGTATTATAAGAATGCGATTGGGACATGTTTGTACAGCTTCTCACCTTGCTAAACTTGGTGTCATTAACAACAGTTTGTGTGCTTGTGGCGTTGGTGAGGAGGACTTGAATCACATTTTCTTTGGATGCCTCCTACGTGACTGTTCCTCATTCATAAATTCCCTGATAAACCTCCGGGTTCCTCTTCCCACATCAATCCCTACATTATTAAGTACTATAAATTCTGATTTGTATAACTTGATATAAAAAAATTTATTTAGTAATAATATTAAAATGTAAACAGTTTTAAAATATAATATTCTTTTTATTTATACCCAATCACTATATATTATGAACTCTTAGGCATTATTATATATTATTATCCTATTACATACATATCCTTTCCAAATTTCGAACCTTCCAATTGATTCCTCAATAAAACTGGTTTCCCTACCTTTTCCACACGAGTAGTGGCAAATGCGAGTCAAAATATAAAAAAAAAAAAAATTGTGTTTCCGTCTTCCTCTGCTGAATTATGTTTGTTTTTTTTTATTTCTATTTTTTGTTTAATGAACTGTGAAGCAATACATTGTTTAATCCCTATTCAGCAAAAAAAAATATCAGTTCGTCGTTCAGTTACTGATGTTAAAAACCTTATAAGATATATTTAATTTCATTGTTTATATTTTAAAGAAATATATCGAAACTCAGGTTAGTTCGAAATATTTGTCTACCTAATTAGGTATACATATGTTGTGATTTGGATATGTTTAATTTTGTAAACACTTGACCAAATAGATTTAATTATTGTAAACTGATTCTGGAAAATAACTTAAACTTCTGTGATAATACATAATCAGCATCGGGCTCGGTTTGAAGGACTACCTGAGTTGTTAGGTTAGCTGCTGGTTAGGTTAAGCTAGCTGCGGACCACTTTAGAGAGTAATTTCTATTAACCAAGTTTTCTTTTTCCTACCTACGCTGATAGCTTTGAGAGGCTATGTCAGCATAACAAGGTTAACCAAATGAGAGCTAGTCTAACTTATATTAATTTCAAATAAGTGTTAATTTTGGCCAGAAGGAAACACTAGTTTTACCCAGTCTGTGACCATAGAAACTAAAGTAGTCAAAATGTCAGTAAAAGTATAATGACAATAAAAATGTGAGATTAAACCCTAAAATAGTTTCAATTACAGTTACAACTTATGAATACTAGATTTCTTACTATTTATTCCATTGCACCATCCTGAGGTGTTGATTGCGCTCAGTGTTCCAAACAGGAATATCATGGTGCAACACCTCCCAAACTTGTCACTGATTCAAACTGTAAGAACTAATGTACTCAGATTTGCTGCCTTGTCACTATTCACACACCAGGCTAGTAATATATCAAGCTATCATAATGTTAATAATAAATAAATAAATATCACCAATCTTAGCACTGTGGGATTCACTGACCTTGTGTAGAGAATAAGGTGTAACTTTCTAATATAACATTACTTTTGGTTTATTTTACTGTAATAATATAATAAAACATGTGTATAGTACATTTTCTTGAACATCAATATAATGATAAAAACTAATTCCTGTTACTTGTTGTAGATTCTATTGAAATTTCTTTATTTAACTATCTATCATTCCACAATTACTGGTGAAAGGGCTCTGTGAACTTACTTAGGTTGGCACTACAGTCCTACACATAATCTATTCATAACCATACATATAATAATAATCATACATTTGATGGCTTATTTTTTCCAAGCCACCACTCAATTCACTTTCCCATTTAGGGATATTTTTTTATCCTACCTATGCTGATAGCCTTGAGAGGCTATTTCAGCTTCACCCTAACGTTTGTAGGTGAGCTTACGGGGCTCAACCGGAGAGTTGCTAACACTGACCCTAGCAAGAGCAGTGCTTCGCAGAATCTACCACCAGATCGGAAACGCGACCCACTGAGAAGATCCGGCGAGAAACTCAGTGGGCTGTGTCTATGGGTTAATTCGCTCGTCGAGCCCTTCGTCAGGCAAGCGACGGGTTCGACGAAAACGGTGACCGGAGAGGGATTCAAAGACTGTTACTGACTCCACCATAAAACAATGTTAAATAATTATGCTACCTTTGTAACATTAACCTTTGCCTCTGTTGTGGAACTAATTTGAGTATTATGAAATTTAAACGCTCAACTCATCACATAAAAATATTATCTATTTCACATCACAGCTTAGCTAAGATTCAACACTAGGTTGACCATTAGATTGTCTTAGCATAAAATAATTGTCAATAATACATACTTATAATATATTTTGTTTAAAATATAGTTTTCTAAGAAACAATTTCAATAGGTTTTAAACGTGATTGTATGTAGTGGTTAAGCTGTGCCCCAGAATTGCCATCTTTTTTTTTTTCTACCTATATGCTGGTAGCCTAAGGGGCTATTCCCAGCTACGTGCGGACCGGCGAGAATTGGTCAACACTAGCCCTAGGTAGAGCAGTGCTTTGCAGTATCTACCACCAGCTTGCAATCATAAGTCAATGAGCGACGGTGACCATTCAACATCATGGTGCCATATGCCAATAAAGACACAAAAAATAAGGCACTTATTTGCTAATACTTGTACAAGTATACAAATATATATAAAAGAAAAAATTATAAACATCTTGTTTACTCAATTTTATCATATGATTTACGTCCAAGATATTGATTGTACTTGTTTTGAATTGTTTTGTTGGTTCCATACAAATAGGCAATATCTTGATTGTTTTCATCATAGCTTTCTGTTTCTGTCGCAATAGGGTTGTCTTTCTCACTAGTATTATTCTAAAATACGATTTCAACTTGTGTGTGTTGCCTGGCTATAATAAACAAGGATTCCACATGACCACGACCGCTCTGTCAAGAGTAACCGACAACGTGTTGCCTGGTGCAGAGGGGTCCCTTTTCGTCATAGCGCTCATTTTGAGCTTTCTCTCTCTGGAGTCTTAACAGTTACAGTGTGCTTAGTGCGAGTTTGTTAACGTTCTCGATAGCGTAAAAGTTAGCTCATATTTGTATGGAATGGGATCGTTTGCGTACGTTTGCCGCTAGGGGCGCTGTACCAACTGCATACAAAATTGGGTTAACTTTTACGCTATCGAGAACGTTAAGAAACTCGCACTAAGCACACAGATGCCTACACGAATACTATATATAATACTCAAAAACGGTAGTATTTTTCTAAATTAAAATTAAAATGAAACCTAATTCTGATACAATAAATTTCACAACCCTGCGACTATTACAATAAAATTAATATTTTGTTATCAGGAACCCCTGGATAAGGTCAAGAATATCTCTGACTACAATAACCGCTTATCGCCCCCAGTCAACCCAAGTTCAAGTCAGTTACACAGTAGTTTTTGAGCAAACAGAACATGGCGTCAAATGGAAAACTAGGTATTTTTTTTTATATTACAATTTTTTAGCAATTATAAAGTATGTGAAGGAATTTCTCATATTTTTTTTTTAATAAAGTTTAATGTAATTGTTTTTTCGCGTATTAAACACTTCGCATTAAGTGGTTATTGGACCCCGTATATATCAGAGTCGCCACCAAAAACGCTGCTGACTATCCCACTTTTAAAATCTGAAGGCGTGAAAACTCTAGGCTGATGTAAACGGTCATTACCCTATATTACTAATTCCTTTTACGTATTTTTTTTAAGAGATTTCCTTTTTGTTTAAGTCTTTTAGTGGTTTTGATTCTTACGAATTGATAGGTTGCCATGTTAAGCAATAAATAGAAGCCACAGTACTAGCACTAGCATACAGACTTGTATCGTCCTTTTTCTTAATAGCCTTGATGTGCGAACGAGCTCGCCACCCACCCGATGTTAAGTGGTTACCCAAATTGAGATTTGAAGTCTATCTCTCAATTGTATTGTAATTACGCAAATTATAATTTATGCCGATTTAATTTATGTTACATTACATGTTAATATTCATTCTAGTGCAAGTTCATTCGTGAACATGAGTTAAGTACGTATCTCATTGGAAAAAATGATAACTTGAATTTGAACACCGGCACAGTTGCCCCGCTCGCTACGAGTATACTCTGCTTCTTTATCTTAATTACTATTTTTTTTTATTGCCCTTGTAGGCAGATGATCATACGGCCCACCTGATGGTGAGTGGTTACCGTCGCCCATAGACTTCAGCAATGCCAGGGACAGAGCCAAGCCGCTGCCTACCGCTACTTACATACTAGCATTGAAATAATAGTTATCCTACACTTAAACTAGGAGTATATGATTTCAGTAGAAAAAATTGCAATAGTATTAACAGTCCGCTACAATGTAAATGACTACGAAAACAAATGTCGATACTAAAATATGTGTTCCGGCACAGCTCTTCTCAGCGTTTCGGACAAAACGGGTCTACTCTCGTTAGCAAAGAGTCTGTCGGAATGTGGTCTACAGTTGATCGCCAGTGGCGGTACCGCCACGGCGCTTCGGAACGCCGGCCTCACAGTTCAAGATGTGTCTGACATCACGAGAGCACCGGAGATGCTCGGGGGTCGGGTCAAAACTTTACATCCAGCGGTACATGCTGGTATCTTAGCTCGGTAAGGAATGTTCAATTTAATGGTACTTCAATATCCAAACTGAAACACGATTTACAATCTAATAGCAAATTGCATAAGATATATTCAAATAGTTCGTCAAATGTTTCATTTACATAGAATACAGTATTATTATCTGGGGCTTTCAGCAGAGCTACACCTGATTAGTGACACATGAAGCTCGCATTAATTCTTGTATAATTTGTGATTTTAAGACTGATAATTTACAGTCGACTAATTAAATAAAAGACAAGCCGTTAACATAATCATAATAATACTATTCTCTTTTGGACATTTTTTTTCTCGTAAACTTGTGGTCTGAGTTCCAAGTCCCAATTGTACTTATTGTTTTGTCTAATGCTCTAGATTGAAATACATTCTTCGCTGCAGAATACAATATCAAAAGGCGACGTATATGTATGTTTCCTAAACGGTTGTACCGATTTCGATTAAAAATTAATCAACATTTGTTAATGACTAGTCAAACTCAATCCACTTTGCTGCTATAGTTAGAGCGCATAATAGAAAAGCATTGATACGTGTATTTTTCGTTTCAGATTATCCGACTCTGACCAGGAAGACATGAAACGTCAGAAGTACGAGATGATAAGCGTGGTGGTCTGTAACCTGTACCCGTTCGTCCAGACGGTATCTAAGCCGGACGTGACCGTGGCGGACGCGGTCGAGAACATCGACATCGGCGGCGTGACCCTCCTGCGCGCAGCAGCCAAGAACCACGACCGGGTCACCGTCGTCTGTGACCCGGCCGACTACGATGTTGTAGTCAAAGAAATCAAAGAGAACAAACATCATCAGACGTCTTTGGGCACAAGGTGAGGGAGGAACTATTGAACGGTAACAGTAACCTCTACGTAATGTTTTTTTTTATTGCCCTTGAAGGCAGTCGAGCAATACGGCCCACCTTACTGAATTGTATAATTTCGGAAAGGTCTTACCGTATTTAAGGAGGCTGATGCGAAAACCAGGTACACGTTCATGAAATGTACTCTGAATAATTTAAGATATAGATTGCCTAACACATGAGTTAAAAAAAGGGCTGAAAATTGATTTGCAAAATTTCATGATGTTTGTTATTTATCATGATATACATTATTATATTAGATAGTGCAGATTGTATATTAGATTATAACACAAAATATTACTTATATATAAATGTTGAGGCACACTTACCGTAGCTACTGTTTGCATAACATTAAAGAAGCATATTATTCTTACAAATAATGTTATAAAGGTGTAATTAAAACTTTAAACTCATTAAATTTCTCCAAAGAAGCTAATTATATCAATCTAAACAATATGTCAAAAACGTACTAAATCATATGTCGTGCAATCAAAAGTTATGCCAAAGTATGCAAATCTGGGGCAAGCCATAACAAGTTATCTCTTAAAATCGCTCATGGGTTTCAGTCTCGTTGTGATGCGACCCGACGGCATTCTTCTCTGAACCTTATCAATGTACCAATATGTAATAATAAACGTCTCATTAATTACAGGCAGAGATTAGCCCTGAAGGCGTTCACTCATACTTCGGACTATGACCTCGCCATATCAGACTACTTCCGCAAGCAATACTCGCCCGGACAAGCCCAACTAACCTTAAGATATGGTATGAAATTTCCTTAATTGTATCAATTGCTGAAGCATATTTATGTAGACTTGCAGTATGCATATATGAATAAATAAAATTTAATGCTGTTCATTGTAAGCCGGCTTGGGATTCGTTGGACCAATTTTAATATTTTGAAATCGTATTTGATTTGATTTAATTCGTATATGTCCTGTCGTTTATTCATGTTGGTCAAATAGTTTTCTGTAAAGGGACAGAAAAATTGACAAGAGATGTAGAAAAAAGTTGTTTTGGATGGAAGCCTTATCGGGCTCAGAAGCCTCTCCAGCTTTACCAGAATACAAGTACATTGAAATTTAGACAGAGCAACAACTTATAGAATAAACTGTATTAATACAAACCACAATATTCATAGTTAGTTACTCTATCATACAGAAATGCCCAAACGGATTTGAATGACTTGATCAATTTTATTTTTCCTACTTAAGCTGGTATTTTAGGGGGCTATGCGAACCATACAAAGATACTTTACATACTTACAAACCTGGATCAGAGTTTTTATCATAGCTACTGAAGTAACCAGGGAAAGACCTGGATATCTAATACTGTTGTGTAGGCCATCACTGTAAGGTATTTGAATAACAGCACTATTCGAAAAACTACGGCGCATTACCGCTTTGCAGTCCACAATACGTCCGACCACCAGACCACCATAAACATATTTCTTTTAAGAAGTATTTTGTGACAATTACCTACACCAAAACATAGCATAAATCTAGTAAAAACGTGAACAGAACGAGATTGCTTTCCACGCTGGCAGGTATGAACCCACATCAGAAACCGGCCCAGGTTTTCACGACCAGAGACAGCTTGCCGATCACGACACTGAACGGTGCGCCTGGATTTATCAACCTGTGCGACGCGCTGAACGCCTGGCAGCTCGTCAAGGAGCTGAAGGAAGCCCTGAACCTTCCTGCTGCGGCTAGCTTCAAGCACGTGTCCCCTGCCGGTGCTGCCGTGGGCTTGCCACTCACGGATGAAGAGGTAGTAAATAATATTGAATAGTTAAGCAACTGGTAGTTTAGATCTCGACAATTTAACAATACCTGTTTAAGCAAGATGATTTAAGAAACCGAAAAAAAGCCTAAGCAAATAATACAATTAAATCTATATCTATACTAATTATCTATATCTATACTACTAATTATAAAGAGGAAAGATTTGTTTGTTTGTTTGTATTGAATAGGCCGCGAAACTACTGAATCGAGTAGAAAAATTGATTCACTGTTTGGAAGCTATACTATTTCCGAATGACATAGGCAATAATCTTTTTTGAAAAAAATTAGGGATCCTTACAAAAACTCCAATAATATAACCAAAGGTGTAAAAAATACCTAAAATATTCTTTACGTCGCGTGCCATACGAAGACTATTTATTGATGATAGAATAAAATAATGTACTACGACTTTGTAGAACACATTATTATTTACAAAAAGTGTCGCGACAGCATATGTCTAACTATTATAGTTATGCTGCAATAAGTGTTCTTTTATTTAAAAAAATAGAACAACATCAAATATCGTTGAAATTTTTGTTAAAGACCCGAGCGGGGCCAAAGCGGGTCGCTAGTATACTATAAGTGTGTTGTGGTGCGCAGGCGGCGGTGTGCATGGTGGCGGGCGAACTAAGCGCGCTGGCGTGCGCGTACGCGCGGGCTCGCGGCGCCGACCGCATGAGCTCCTTCGGGGACTTCGTGGCGCTCTCCGACCCCTGTGACGTCAGCACCGCGACCATCATCTCCAGGGAGGTGTCCGACGGCGTCATCGCGCCGGGATACTCGCCCGAAGCACTCAAACTACTCAGCAAGAAAAAGGGCGGGAACTACTGTGTTTTAAAGGTCTGCGTCTTTGCATTCCTTAATTTGTTTTATACTCTTCAGAGTTATTATACTTTGGAGGTATACGACGAAAGGATGATCTTCCACCGAGCGGGTGACATTGCTCGGTAGACTGACGGTCCGAATGCTGTTGTTCGGAACTTGTATATATGCGAGCTTAACTTGGAATGTCGTAAGCGAGATTCAGGCATCTGTCAAATATCTTGTGTTGTATGATGGCTACCCGCCACAATACGATGGAGTAAGTTAAAAAGTCAGATAAAGATTTTTTATTACCCTTGTGGGAAGACGAGCATACGGCCCACCTGATGGTGAGTGATTACCGTCGCCCATGGACTTCAACAATCCCAGGGGCAGAGCCAAGCCGCTGCCTATCGTGTGTAAAGGAAAATGAAGAAAATCAAATTGATCTGTTCAACCAAAAAATCTGTTTTGTTCTTAGATTGATCCCACTTACGAACCGAGTCTCATGGAGCAAAAGACCATCTTCGGTTTAACATTGGAGCAAAAACGTAACGATGCGAAGATCACGGCTGAACTTTTCAAAAACGTCGTGACCACCAAGAAGGATTTGCCATCGAACGCCGTGAGGGACCTCATCGTGGCAACGATTGCTCTAAAATACACTCAGAGTAACTCAGTTTGCTTCGCCCGTGATGGACAGGTATGCAAAAATATTAATAAAACCAATGTTTGCCTCATTACTTGATGTGTACAGCTAAAAAAGATCCGGGATTTGTCACTTTGCTCTGCTGCCTCATTAGAATGAATTCGTACTAAAACTACCAAACTAAAGTTTTTTTTTTTTAAATGAAGCCGCTAAATTACAAATAAAATTATCTAACTATAGTAGCTATGAATCGTTGAATCGTAATTTCCAACCAATATTTGATTGGATTTTATTGTAATACTAATAGAATGGAAATAAAATATTACGTCAAGACAGTCTAATGGATCGACATCAGAGGAACGTCTATCCTGCAACTTAGCTATCTGTTTCTTGAAAAACAATAATCTAATCTGTTGTCAGATTTTCATCAGGAAAAGTTGAGTCAGTCATTCTACTCCTTTTCAGGCGAGAGTATCTTAGGCTGCCCTCCCCCTGCAGCTCTGCAGCCAGCTGATTAATGTGTTGGTCAAGTCGTGTTTGGTAATTCTTGCTGTATGTTTCAATTTCTTCCTTCACTGTTGTCAGATTCAAATCAAGATTTACATATTTGTTGCTTAGGTATGGTGGAATGTTGAACATGGTTCTCATTGTTTTGCTCTGAAAACGCTCTAGTATTTCTATATTACTGTGACTGGCAGTGCCCCATACCTGTATGCCATATGTCCATACAGGCTTCAGTATTGTTTTGTAAATTGTCATTTTACTGGCGTCTGAAAGCTGCGATTTGCGTCCAATAAGCCAGTACATGCCTCTGAGTCTGCAGTCCAGCTGTTTCCTTTTTGTCCATATATGCTTGCACCACGTGAGCCGTCGGTCGAGGTGCATACCCAGATATTTAGCATCGTCTGATTGTGTGATTTTACGTCACAGAGTTTTACAGGAGGACATGTTTTCCTTCTGAGAGTGAAGGTTACTTGAACCGACTTGTCTGTGTTGACCTTTATGCGCCACTGTCTGAGCCATTTCTCGATCAGATTTAAGTGATGTTGAAGCCTATCGGATGCCGCATCTTGATTTTCATGTGTTGAAAGAATCGCAGTGTCATCAGCATATGTCGCAGTAGTAGTGGAAGTGTGAGTGGGTAAATCCGCTGTGAATATCAAATAAAGAACCGGTCCCAGTATGCTATCCTGAGGCACCCCAGAATTAATTTCATACATGTTAGATGTATCGGAATTGATCTTCACTTCAAAACACCTATTTTCAAGGTATGATTGAAGTAGTGGGAAAAATGAATGTGGCAACTTTTTTTTAATTTTGTAAAGCAGCCCATTATGCCAAACCTTGTCAAAAGCCTGGGAAATGTCTAGGAAGGCTGCGCAACAATATAATTTGTTTTCCAGCGCTCTCCCAATGACATCAACCAAACGATGCACTTGCTCTATAGTGCCGTGACCTTCTCTAAAGCCGAACTGGTGGGTTGGTATTATTTCTGCTAGGTGTTCTCGCATTCTGTTTAGCACAATCCCTTCAAGTATTTTTCCAACAACAGGAAGAAGACTTATGGGTCTATATGATGTCACATCTTGAAGTGGTTTTGGGCTATTTTCCACTGGCTTGGATAGAAGGATAATCTTAGACATGCGTTTAAGATAGCAAGTATGAGCAGAAGTCCCTTTTTTGGAAGGTGTTTTAAGAGGGTAGCGTCAATGAGATCATAGCCGGGGCATTTACCTTGTTTAAGTTCTCGGATGTCCCGTCTTAGTTCATTAAGCGTGACATGTTTCAACGGTAGACACATCTGATTTGGAGAACTTAAGTATTCGTCTATTTCATTGTCTAGGCTTTGGTCGTTGCTAGGAGGTGGCTCAAATACTTTTTGTAAATGCTCTGCAAATGTAGTAGCTTTCTCACCGTCGGAGCGAGCCCAGGTCCCTAGTTGTGGTTTTATAGGTGTAGCCTGTTGTTTTGGACGCTTCATGTTTTTTGTAGCTCTGTACAGAGAGTAATTTGTGTCACTAGTAGGCGTCAGCTTTTCTGAGGTAACTTTGTAAGTTCTCATTTGCCCATTGTTTCGTTAGCGCCTTTAGTTGTTGCGATGCTTTATTAAAAGCAGTTTTGTCCCTTTTGTAGTGGTTGTTTTGCCATTCTCTGCGGAGTCGACGTCTTTCAGTTACTCTGTCCCTAATGAACGCAGGGTATACATGCTCTTTAGCACTACTAGCTTTACCTTGGGGTGTGGACCTATTAGCTGCGCTATAGATCAATCCATTTAGGTTTTCAATGGCTTGTTCAACTTCTTCTACTGTTTTCAGTGACACCATGAGCTGTGCTTCTGCTGTGATAATATTTTTGTATTCTTCCCAGTTTGTTTTTTTATTGTAGATTCTGGGTGGTGCATCATTTAATATTATCTTATTATTCAGGTTAAGAATAACTGCAGAATGGTCTGATGTGAGATCTAAGTCAGATTCCACACTGGTGTTATTGATTATAATATTTTTTGTTATGAAGAAGTCCAGTAGATCAGGAGTTTTTCGTGGATCAGTCGGCCAGTAAGTTGATAAGCAGTCAAGGTTGAGATCCTTAACAGCTTGGTAGAGCTGTCTGCCTCTAGTTGTTACAAGCCTGGAACCCCAGAACGTATGTTTAGCGTTCCAGTCGCCTCCGCTTATATAACGGTGTCCGAGTTTAGAGAAGAAATCATTATAGTCTTCCCGTGATATCTGAGGTTTGGGCGGGCAGTAGACTGCAGCAATTGTAATGTCCGAACTTTTGTCACTGACTTTGATGAGTGTAGCTTGTATCTTGTCTGTCGCGAATGGTTCGAGCGGGTGATGTTTTATGTTAGATTTTATAAGTACTGCCGTTCCTCCATGTGCACTTCCTGATGGATGATTGGTGTTGTAGATAGTATAGCCCCTTATTGAGAAAAAACTTTTACTTGTAAATCTGGCTTCGGAAATTAGTGCTATGTCAATTTTGTTCATGTTCAGGAACATTTCTAGCTCTAATCTGCGTACGACTAGTCCGTTAGCGTTCCAAGTGATTATTCTGAGATTGGAACTAAATTTTTTTTAGGCTGCTCATTAGCTGGACAAACCTGTCCATCATGTTGTCTACCATGTTGATCATCATGGTTTGAATTCTGTTGAACATCTTATCCAGGATGTCACCCAGTTGTTGCACTTGAAGCGGTTCGTTTGAATTAATTATGTTGTCTGTTTTAGATTTTATTGCTTCAGCATAAGTTAGTATATTTTTATTACTGGTACTAAATTTCTTAGGCTGTGAAATATCTACATCTGGGAGTCTGGTTTGTCTGTTTATTATATTTTTGTGCGTGTTTTTCGGTTGAATTTTCAGTATATGCTCCTTGTATTGTTTATATTTGACACATCCTCTATAACTAGCAGGGTGCTTTTGCTGACAGTTCGCACATGTAGCTTCTGTGTCTTTAGTTTTTTTACAGGTGCTGGTGGGGTGGTCTTCTCCGCACTTGACGCATCTGAAAGGTCGGTAGCACTGATTTTTAGAGTGACCAAATCTTTGACACCTTTTACACTGGATAATTTCTTTTTTCTTGTAGGGCGGTTCGAATGATACCTTCATGTGATTTAGGAATTTTAAATTAAATATATCTTTATTGCTTGGCTTGGGTTCCAGGTTTACATAGAACAAAGGTAGAGGTTCTTTTGAGGTTCGGTGGCGTACATTTACAATTTGCCTTACTTCGTGCCCGTGTTCTTTGAGTTTTTCCTTTATTTCAGTAGTATCCTCTGAGCTGTGGAGGCCTCTCAGTACAACTCTGTATGGTCTTTCGCTCTTTAACATGTATGTGTAATGGCTAATATTGTCTGAGATAAAAATTTCTCGTATTGATTTATATATTTCTATACTTGCTGGCATTATTTTCACAATGTGTCCTTACTTGAGTGTTGTCATAGTGTAGTCGTCTGCTGATGCAATTTCTTTTAATTTATTTCGGAGGGCGCTGTTATCCAGGACACCAGTAACAAATATTGGTTCTGGTTTTGGTGGTTTTTCTATTTCTATATTATTGTCTGTTGTAGATTCCTCACTGTCTAAAATATCGAATTGATTCTTTGTAGTAATTGCATAAGTGGTTGTGTTAGGCTTTTTCTTTACCTTTTCAGTCTGTGGGGAGTCGGTTTCCACTCTCTTTCTTTTGGCTGGCGGAATTCTGTCCTGTTGCCAGTCGTGCTTGATTTGATCTTTCGTACTAAATATTATGTCAGGGACGTTGATGTCTTGCGGTATAGTACCGAGTGAGTTGCTGCGTGCTTTTGTAAACATGCTCTTGTGCAAGGTTGATTGAATCATAGTAGGGTTTGTTTTATTTTTTTGTTTTTCATTCATTTTGTTCCCACGAGTATTGGACGAAGTACAAGGTCACTTAGGGGTGACGCCATTCCCTAAGAAGGCAGAGTACAACTACGTTTGCCATGTCCGTAGAGGTCGATCGCTATCGACTGATCTCCCATCAGCCATGCATTCCCTTGGCGCGAGGTCTCACCGTGAGGTGAGTCACTTGGGGTGATTTTTATAGAAGTTTTTTTCTTCGTGGCCCAGACAATGAAGCCAAGACCGCCGATCCTGTCGTTACAGGGTTGCGGCTAGTGGGGGTCATTTCCTACTCCCACTGATAGGCCAAGCTTGCGCTGGTTTGGTCGAGTTAATTTACCGCCGCTCGAGACCCGGCGTTGTTATTCATTTAGCACCACCCAGGGGACACGTGTAGGGTTATGGTTAGGTAATTCCTACGGACGCGAATAACACCTCATCTACAATCTGTGGATCAAGCACACAATACACTTGTACAAGGATTTGTGTATGTATATGTATGAATGTGTGTATGTATGTCAATTGATTGGTACACCGCGTGTAATTAGTTTCCAAACGATTCTTTTCCACCTGATGGTTGTATGGAAGAGATCGCTCTTGGCGATAAGACCGTCAATTGTTCCTTTTTTTTCTTATTCAATGTTTCGCATTGTTTCTTTTGTTGGTGTACAATAAAGAATACTCTTTCTCTCACTCTTTCTCCCTTTCTACCTACCTACACACACTTGTTTGTCGTTCCGTGCTAATAAATCATGTTGTTGAACGTAGGTGATCGGCATCGGTGCGGGGCAGCAGTCGCGCATCCACTGCACGCGGCTGGCGGGGGGCAAGGCCGCGCTGTGGTGGCTGCGCCGACACCCCTGCGTGCTCGCCATGAGGTTCAGGCAGGGCGTCACGCGCGCGGTGCAGGCCAACGCCATCGACAACTACGTCAACGGAACTGTCGGTTAGTAGATCCCGCCCCGTTGCGATCATCACGATCGGTTTTTACTGGTGGTAGGACTTTTTGTGGGTCCGCACGGGTAGGTACCACCACCCTACCTGTTTCTGTCGTGAAGCAGTAATGCGTTTCGGTTTGAAGGGCGGGGCAGCCGTTGTAACTGTACAGAGACTTTAGAACTTACATCTCAAGGCGGGTAGTGGCATTTACATTGTAGATGTCTATGGGCTCCGGTAACCATTTAACAACGGGTGGGCTGTGAGCTCGTCTACACATCAATGAAATAAAAACTAAAAATGGAGTCTAAAGAGCTTCGAAACAAAATTTTATGATTCTGAAGATTTCGCACATGATTTTATAAATAAATGACTTGACTCTGCCCCTGGCATTGCTGACGTCCATGAGCGACGGTAACCACTTACAGTCAGATGGGGCGTATGCTCGTCTGCCTACAAAGGCAATAAAAAAATCGAGATCTAAGGCTACGTTTTTTTATTTTTCGTTCTTAAATAATCCAACAGTAATATCAGCTAACAGGATTTAAGCATTGATTTAAGATGGTTGTGTCCACAAATTAACAGATTAACCTTATCTCCTGTTCTTATTAGGGTTTAGTTAATTGTTGTTTGCAAAAACGTTTTTTTTATATAATAGTTTCCGACACACATTGTACAGAAGGGAGTTTCTGCAGTACAGTTGTTCTGGCTTCGTAAACAGATTCTCAAAATTTGTACAGCAGATGTAAGAGAACCGTTTTGGTTAATAAAGACTGGTCGTCCTACGGATGTCTCCTCAATACAATAACATAAAATCTCGACTTCTAATTTTGTAACACAATAAACCTTGTATGAAAATCTCATCAGTAGCTACTAAACAATTAAAAAAGAAAAGAAAATCCGTTTACAAGCAGGAGAAAATAGTACTTAGCTGTTGTTGTTCCATATGTTTATAAATGATTAGAATCTGCCTCAAAACCAAAACCATCATTTGTAATAAATACTCTAAATACTTGATGAATAAACTTAAATTTCAATAACATATGCATCGGTATGACTGAAATCATAACTATCATCTCTCGTTACTGTACTTTATAAAAAATCAAACATGAATAACATAGCCTCAAATTAACAATAACAATAATTTCAGGATCTGATTTGCCATTAGAACAATGGGACACGTTGTTCGAAGGCAAACCACCAGCCCTATTAACGGACTCCCAACGCGAGGAATGGATCAAGAAGATGGATAAAGTGGCCCTCGCTTCCGACGCTTTCTTCCCGTTCAGAGACAACATCGACCGAGCTGTGCAGGTTAAAATATAAGCATACATTTTTTTTTTCCTACCTAAACTGATAACCTTGAGAGGCTATATCAGCGTCGTCTTAACTAGTAGGTGAGCTCACGGGGCCAAACCTGATGACGTTGCTAACACGAACCCTAGCAAGAGCCGTGCTTCGCAGAATCTACCACCGGATCGGAAACACGACCCACTGAGAAGATCCGGTGAGAAACTCGGTGGGCTGTGTCTGAGGGTTAATTTACTCGTCGAGCCCTTCGTCGCAAGCGACGGGTTCGACGAGAACGGTGACCGGTGCTTGAAGTACCTAAAAGCACCGTTAGTGGATCGGGAGGATCCGAAATGACGTGTTTGGGGCGACGTCGACTGCTTTCCATTCTGTCCGCAGGGTCGGGAATGAGCATACAACGATTATGTTTTCATATACAAAGGGAAAGGAAGAAATATTAAGGAAACTTTTGTATTGATAGTTAATTTAAAATGAAAGCTTTTACAGTACTGGCGAAGATCAATATACAGCCTTCCTCTATGAGGAATTTTCTTAACATCTTCGGCCACCGATTTCCCCAAAACGCCGTCGGTTCCGCGTCAGAAAAAAAAGTAATATCCGCCCGTGAACACCGGCATATATAAAAATATCTATATATGCCTACGTAGAATATTTAAATTTAAATACTCTGTTGTCTGGGTTGTAAATTTTTGTATTGATATATTAATATTAATGCGTGCACAGTGCAAAGGTACATGCATGCGGTATGTTATGTTGACTACATACGAGTACTCGACACGTGCAAGGAATAACATTGTAACTCAATAACAGTTATAAATATTAAAATACTATTAATATAAATATGAGTTACAACGTTATTCCTTGCACTTGTGTTGTTCTTTACTTACAGACTATTGAATGAGTCTGACTTGTTACCACTTTCAAAATAACTTATCGTTCGTATTTTTGTTTTTGTCTTTATAGTGCGGCGTGGAATACATCGGCAGTCCGTCTGGCTCGAACAACGATCAAGAAGTCATCGAAGCGTGCAACGAACACAAAATAGCGCTCGCGCATACTAACTTGCGTCTTTTCCACCATTGATGAAAAAAAAAAAAAATGGCGCCAATTTATATTAGCATTTGTGATTGATGAAAGATGACAAAATGTCACGGAGAAAAAAACAAACGCCTAAATACATTATCTAGAACAGTGATTCTCAACCTTTTTTTTTGTTGAGGCACATATTTAACGATACATTGGCGGCATACAAAAAAAAAAGATAAAAATTATTTACTTACCAACACACTGCATAAATAGTTTATCAAAAAATTTTAATATACGAAATAACCTAAAATATACTAAAATTTTTTTTTGTGGATTTAATATATATTCATGTGTAATTTTTTTTCTTTTAAAATGATATAATTTAATAATATTAACATTATTATATATTCGCAAAATTTGGCGGCACACAAAAGTGCCGCGGAACTGATCACTGATCTAGAAAATGACTTACCTAATAAAAATAGTCAATTGTTTTTAACATAAGATTTTTAAAACATCCAATTTGATTAACAAATGAAGTAAAGCGATTGTTTTGCCATGAATTCATCATTCCATTTTTTAAATCGAATATTATATTTTTAAGGATTTAGTTATATTATGAACTGATAACGAAGGTGATAACTGAATTAAGTTTACAAAAAAATTATGTTTATATTGCAAATACAGTAATGAAATGAATTTTTAGTAATATATCAACAATATCTTTATCTCTTTTATACAATTAAATTGGATTACGTAATTGTTGTTAATAATAACGAAAAAATGATCAGCTTCAGTTAGCTTGAAATATTGAATCTACTTTTGTTATCGTAGTGATAAGTGATGTAATGTGAAAAAAAATTGTAATACATATATTATTATTTTAATAAATCTCTTTTATTTTTTATTGCTATAAATTCACTAACCGCGGGCCGCTCCATATTATGGTAGATATTAAGCTGTATCAGCAGATCCCATGGACATCAACCCGTGAATGCCTACATTTTTAGTCATAACATTTATTTTATTGCACTATTGGATGCATTAGGTCATAGACATCACTAATCTCAAGTGTATATTATAAAGACTGTTCCACTCATCAAATCGGAACTAATGACCGTTTCGCGAGAGAAATAAGCCATAAGTTATTATGCAAATAGTCTATAGAACAACACTCTTGTGTTTTGGGTGTATGAATTATTTTGAGGTGGGGAGTCAATACGTCCTCACGTTAATTGTTAACATTAAAGAACGCAACAAAACAGAAGTCCGTACGCAAAGTAATTGATTAAAGAATTTGCTAAAAAATGGCCACGCCACAGCACCAACTTAAGTACGTGCAGAATATATACGCAGCCTTAAAAAAAGCTTGATTCGCCGCTTTAATGGATCACCAGTTTGGGAGGCTTAACGACGGAGGGAAGATCTTCCATCGAGCGGTTGAAATTGCTCGGTAGACCGACTGTCTGAACCTAAAATATTAAGTGTATTATCTATGGTCCGAACGTTCTTCTGGGGAACCTGTATAAATGTAAGCTTATCTTGAAAATGCCGCAAGCCAGGTTCAGGCACCTGTGAAATATCTTGTGTTTTAATGACTACCGCCACATACATTTGTTTTTTCAAATAGTTTAAAAAACCTACAACATTAACGTCCATAGGCGGTTAAAATACCTTTATATTAGTTAACCTGATGCGTGTAATAAGTAATTTTGCTACTCCATTTGAGGATCCTAATAGCCTAGAAAGTATACGAATGTTATCACACTAATCTTTTTTATCACTCTATCAGCATGCCATATTGCACAAAGTATCCGCCGATCTTTAATATATTTTGACAAATGCAATTTACAAGATTCAACTAAACTGCATATTTCAATCAAAAATTGGAATATGTACTAAAAAGATTCTGCCAAACGTAAGCTTTCTCTGCTCTCAATTAGATGCGCTACCCTAAATAAAGTTGTGAACACACAAAAGTGTTCACAACTTTATTTTGCTTTAGGATTCTAATATTCTTTTCCCAGTTACAAAGAACCTTTACTAATCATTGCTGTTATGAAGTGCATGTATTGGACCATTTTCATAATGTAATTGTATGTAATTATGTGTAGGTACCTAATTGTGAAAATAAAAAATCATTTGCAGTCTAATGTGACCCTTTATTTTGTACCAAGGTTACGGATCTTTTTATTAGGTGACAGTTTTACTTCGAGAAAAATAAAGCATAAAAAGTTAGGAGATCTATGATATATAAATAGATTTAGTATTAAGTAATTGGTAAAAGATATAACACGAGTGAAAAAAAAATTGAAACCTTGATTTACCTAGATTGCGCGGGGAATTACTGTGAGTCATTGATACGGTTCTTTCCCCGCTCCGAGTCAATAAATGCTGTGCCTATAAAGTGATGACATCATTGTAGCAAATATGAAGACGTCTCGAAAAAAGTGCCACGAAGTTGGGAAATTTCAAGAGCAACTGCATAAATTGTTTAAGTTATTGTTTTGGTATCGAATGAATGTTGTGTCTGAAAAAAAGACAAAGGGAAAGAAAAAAGTTTATGTATTTCTTGCATTACTCAATAAACGATTTCACGGCCTACCCGATCTAAAATGTTAAACGTAGCCCATAGATATCTCACGTGAGTACCGTCACCTATCTTGTTACATGTATCATTTAACGGCTGTCTCACCCTGCAAACCGGAATGCAAAATTACTTCGAAGCAGAAATAGGCAGAATTGTGGTGTCCATCCGTGTGGGCTTAAAATTTTCTCTACCATCAATAAATACGGCTAGTGATCGCAAAAAGCTAGTACAACACTCAGGTAAACCTGCGGACTATTGTCGCTACCGAGACGGCTGACGTTTCAGAGCCTTCGATTCGCCTCGAAGGCTCCGTCGGCTGGGCGTCATTGGGGTGAGCCGCGCCGCGCCGTCTGGTTGTAGTGTTGACCGCGGTAGCCCCCCTACCTCATCCGGGTTCTGACCTCGGAAGGGATTGATCGTTAGGTGTGAGAGTGCAGAGGAGTCGTTTAGTGGTTGGGCCCTAAAATCCTTGGGCCTGCGGTCTGCTCACAACACCATGCAGATCGTTGAGTCTCACATACCCCGCGAGCCCCTTATGCGCGGGGACCTCGTAGGAGGTTCGGCTCCCAGCCAGGAAAAAAAAGGACGCCTGTTTTAAATTTTATTACAAAACTTTGTCCTTAGCACATAATTTTTTTTTAGTCTTGTTTAAGAAAAGAAAGATTTGAAACTTTATAGAGTATTTTCGTTTAGTTTATCAGTAGGATCATCATTTATTCAGAACATAATTAATTTTTAGTTTCAAAATTATTAATACATCTCGAATTTTCCTTTCCTCCTTTTTCAGTCCTTTCCAGAACAACAAGTACTGTACTTTAATGCCGGCCACTTACATGCGCGCAAACATTCGTACAATGTAAATACAATTTTTTTTGACTCATGTTTGAAGGGCAGGATGGTCGTATTATTGTACAGTTGTGATGTCTTAGGCTAAGCGGCGACATTCACTTTATTTTTCTGTGCGCTTAGGTAACCTTTAAAGACGAATAGGGATATAATCTTGTTTGTCCGTCTAAAAAGGAAAAGGTACTAGTGAAGGTAGGACGAACGTCTCGGACGAATATTTAAAAAAAAAATCGAAATACAAGAGTAAAAAATATTGCAGATTTAAATTTCTACAAGAAAATACGTTCCTTTTTTGGTGACTTTTGTTAGAGTTCACTAGCAACACTGCCAGTCTTTTTTTTAATATTTTTGACAGTTAAGGCACTGGTTCGTGTCATAATAATGTCAAATTAGTGTTTAGTCTGTGCGATCTGTAAGTGGTCTACAAGTTTTTCAACTTCGGCTAACTTTTTAATCACTTGTACGGCTACAGTTGAATCTACGTTGCAACAATATTCTTCATTAATAATAATTATCTAATTATTGAATTTTGAATTAATAATGTTACAATCAACATGTTTTTTTTTCCCATTGAGATGACTTCAATACAAATAATGTAAAATAAACATACCCGAAGAAAGTGTTTTTTTTATTGTTTATTTTCATTTGAAAATTCATATTGTATACATAAAGAAGATATATAGTAAAGCAAGTTAAGTTTGCAAAAAAAATTATATTGTGGTATTGAAAGTGAGTGCAAAAGGAATAAAGTAAAAATGTCTACAACTGCCAGTGATCAGGATAGTGATTCTTCCAGCAGATCCCCACAATCTTATTATAGTTATTGTTCACCCTCTCAACAAGTACCTCAGTTGACTCCAGATTTGAACAACTTAATATATCTAGACAATGGCTCAAAGAGTAAGTAGTCAATAATAAATAATGTTAGTATTAGCATTATCATACACTTAGTATCTATGAAGTTAGCTTCAAGGAGCTTCAAGAGAAATAAATGTGTAATTGAAGTTTTTTTTATTGTCCAGGCAGGTGAACAGGCTCATAGCCCACTTGATGTTAAGAGGTGACGAGTCCATAGTCATCACAACCCAAATGCCACCTTTCCCCACCTTGAGACTTGAGGTCTATTGTCTCATTTGTATAATAATTATGCAAATTACATTTTTTATGGGTTTAATTTTTATTACACAATGTTATTAATCCTTTATCATGGATGTCAATTGGGGACATATTTTAAGTACTTATTTCATTACAACAATTGGCATCTGCCTTATTAATCAAGATAGTATTTTTATTATCACTGTCTGTCCACTAGGATTTGCTTGCTTTTGGATCACTGATTGCTAAGTGAAAAGCTTTAATTTCTGAATTAAATAATTATCTGGGATTGTAGACTTCTGTGAAGGACTATTTTATTAGCAGTAAATAATATAAGAAGCTATACAAATATTTAAGATCAAAAGAAGTAATTTGGGCTTCAAAAGTAATAGAAGAGTCATCACAGAGATCAAATCATTGACTCCACTTATTAGCTGATTTTTACTTTGGCAAATATCATCAGTTTATTATTATTATTCAAGGGTATTTTTTTATGTTACATTTGTACTTACACTAATCAACTACATCAAATACATTTAAAGGTTTTGTATTTAATGTAAATATTCTCAATTAAAAGCAAAAATAATGTTCTAGTCTTAAAACTATTCTCATGTGGAAATCGATTATTGTTTAGGAAACAGACCGTTTCTTCGCATAATTGAACAGCCACAGGACTACTTTAGATTTCGCTATGCTAGTGAAATGGCTGGAACACATGGATGTTTGCTCGGAAAGTCATCTTCAACAAACAAGAACAAAGTTCACCCTACAGTTGAGGTTTGTTTATAATAAAATGCATTTACATAAAATAGGGCAATTTTCAATAGTATAATCTTTGTTGTAATTAAGCTTTGACTAACTTAGTTTAAGTTTAATTTAAGTATAACCAATTTGTAAAAAGCTTGCAGATCCTGTTTTCATTTTAAAACCTTAATTAAATAAAACATTTAGTTTCTCTAAAATTACCATCTGTATTACTTTGAAAAGTCAAGTGACATCATTTAGTGCATGTATGGAAGATATTTGTTTTGACATACTTTTATTGGCTTGACCAGTATGTAATGGAATATTTCAATTACATTTTTAGCAACTTGAAGATGGTTGATTAATTTGAAAATAGATAAGTGAAGAACACTCAGATAAATTATTTTACTCTTGACACTTAAAAATAAAACTATCTAAAATTTACCTAAAATAATTAATCTGTCACCTAAAATAAAGAACATTAATTTTACAAAACTATTCAAAATAATTGTATTGCTGTGTTAATCGTTTTAGTCAATTAAAATTAGACTGACTCTGTGGTGCAGTAGTTACTCTGACAGTTGCATCTCGGGTTGTGGGTTAGATTCCAGTATCAGGCAAGCATTGTTAGATGAACATAAGAATTAAGGCTTGCCTCAAATTGAAATTAACATTGGTCTTTGTAATTCAGCTTGTAAACTACACTGGCCAGGCTGTAATAAAATGTCAGTTGGCACAACATAAGACACCTGAGGAGCATCCGCACAAGTTATTCGAAGAAGAACAAGATAATGATGACAGAGAAGTCAGCTGCATTGTTCCTAAACAAGGCATTTACAAAGTAGGGTAAGTGCTAAACTGAAAGCAAGATTTAGTTTAATAATAATTTTAGAAAGGACATCTTCATATGTTTTGTAGGATATGGCTATTATTATCTTTTTTGTTAAACAAAACATGTAGTATTTACGTAAAGTGCATTTCCACATATTTCTTTCTCATTAACATGTAAAATAAAAAAAAGTGTAAATTTTGCAATATTATATATTCATGGCCAAAATGAATATCCTAAATCAATTGAAGCTAATTAAAATTTTGTGTTATAACTGGACTTTTCAAAATCGACGCTTCTCTGCTAGAGTATTGAAAAAAGATACTTAATAGTGTGTATTTTTTCATAATTACTCTTTTGATATTTTAAAACATGCATCTCTATTTTGTATTGAACAACAAACTAACTTACGAACCAGATCTAACAATATACAAAACAAAACTGTGCTTAAAAAAACGGTAGGTACTTATTATAGTATCCGATAAAGAAATACAATGGGCGATTGTCATATTCTGTGAAAATAATTTTATTTATAAAAGTACACATTATAATTAAAACGTACGTTAATATTGAGTGTGATATATTTACCATGTTAAAAAGGAGAGGTCAAGCCACTGTCAGTTCATAGAAACCTTTCACAGTGACGTATCGTATCCTTGCAGAAGCACTGAGGAGTTGAGTTCTATCGAAAGCCTGGTAGTACATGAAACAATAGATATCTGGAAATGTTCTGTAGATTTTAGATCTGTAGAGTGCTCTGAGGAATTGTTTGAGATGAACCCATCATTTCGTTTTTACCATCGCACCGCCCGACACCGGACTAGAGTTCATCCATACTACCTGGAGCCACTGCGCTCATTCACAGTGCGTTTCCAGAGATCTTTTTGCCACGTACCATCCGGTTTTGGAATGAACTCCCCTCCACGGTGTCCTTCTTCAAACCAGGCTGGTGGAGAGTGGTTAACAGGAAGCAGCTGTTTGGCTCTGCCCCTGGCATTGCTGACGTCCATAAGCGACGATAACCACTCACCATCAAGTAGACCGTATGCTCGTCTGCCTACAAGGGCAATAAAAAAAGATTATTGTAAAATTTCTAGAAAATACCCATAACTTCTCTGAAAATAGTACGTGCGCTGGTGTTAGGGATCTTTGGTAGGTGGTACCTTAGATGCGACAGTGGTTATCTGATACCATTGAAACTACGATCTCATGTCCTCAAGGTGGGTATCGGCATTTACTTTGTGATGTGTATGTGCCTGGTAATTTAACGAGGCGTGAGGAGTGATCTCGTTCATAAAAACTGCTTTAGTAATTAGAATTTCATTGAGGCTGCACGGCCTTGTAAAACTCAAGTATCAATCTACTAACCAAAGAAATGAAAAAAAAAATAAAAAAAAGGAAATCGTCGTCAATACAAAAATACCATGTAATTGATGTAGTCGATACCAAATTAAAAATGACTCATTAACTGCTGGTCAGATTTTGAAAAATTTAAATGGGGTCAAATGAGAAGCACCAACTTTCAAATAAATAAAAAACATCAAAATCGGTTCACTCACGAAAAAAATCTGAGGTAACTCACATAAAAAAAATACAGTACCTATAATATTTTTTTGTAGCCGTTTAAAAATGAATTCGGATGAAAAGAAAGTAAAATAAAATGTTACTTAGTAGCTTGGTTTAAAAAAAAATAGATATTTCTAAAATGATTTTGATATAGCTGTAGCTCACGAATACTATTTTAAAAGAAAAAGTACAATCGCTTTTATTACGGTTCTTCTTATGTACTAGGTTCGGTGGAATGGGTATCATACACACAGCAAAAAAAAACGTACCAGGCTTACTGTTCCAGAAGTATGCAGAGAAGTGTAAGAACATCAGCAACAAAGAGGTAAATAGCATAAACATTATAGTAATACTACTACTATATATGATTTTTTAGAAACATAACATTTTCTATTTTCTGGACTTACCCTATTCTAAATCACTATAAACATAGTGGATTTTGTACGGTAGTCTGTGTCTGAAGATGGATCAAATATTGTTCGTAATTTATATTATTAAATATGCAAAATTTTTAGTTGTTATCCGTATTTTTTTCGACGTGAAAAAAGGTATCGAGCCGTGCCTTATACTGATTCTTGTAACTTGTACTCATTAGAGGTGCTCATAGATGTCAGAACGTGAACGTCATCACCAACTTTGAGTTGAAGCTTCCGTTGTATTGTATGACGGCTCTGAGACGCGGCAGAAATAGGCAATATCGTGTTCTTTAAACGTTCGGACTCCCGACCACCAACGTACACACAGCCTTGTTTCAACGGTTACGTAATCGGCAATTTCCGACAATGGCCCTCAAAAAGAACGCATAAAATAATTCATAAGCCCTCCTCCATCGTTTTCCTTAGTGCTTCCTTAGACTATGTTGACTAAGCCCTATACATATTTTGAATACGAGCTACATCTATATATTCGAATGATTCATTTGTGAGTGCATCGTCAGAATCAGTCCGTAGTAGCTTTTGACTTTTTTTTTTTAAATAAATAAATATTTACTAACAATCACGCCACGTTAACTGGTCCTGTGATAAGTTCGTAAAGAACTTGTGTTGCAGGTACCAGATAACGGAAATAAATGTAAGATTTTTATTATACACATACATATATTTAATATACATCCATAACCCTGGAAAAGACATTTATATTTATTATACAAATATCTTCCCTTGGTGGGATTCGAACCCGCGACCCCCTTATGTAGTGACCATGTCACTTACCACTACACCAGACGGCCGTTATCAATAAGGTAGGATAAGAAGTTCACGATAACAACGTCGTTCCAAAGCACATGCACATGTAACACGTACGTAAGAAACACAATAAGATAATAATAAAAAAAATCGATCATTCGGTTGTAATATTATTATTTGCGTAATTACAATTGAGACGACTTAGATCTCAAATCTCGCGGTGGCTCGTGGTAATATTTATGGGTAGCGGCAACCACCTGATTGATATATTTAATATTCATTAAATAATCCTTTGGAACTTCTGGATCTACGGAGGGACTTCGGTTCCCTCTATATTTTGTACCGTGTGTTCCATGGGGAATGTTCTGTGAAATTGTTTGAGATTATACCATCGTTTTTACCATCGCACCACCCGCCATCGGAGTAAAGTTCATCCATAATACCTGGAGCGACTGCGTTCATCTACAGTGCGTTTCCAGAGATCTTTTCTGCCACGTACCATCCGGTTTTTGGAATGACCTCCCCTGCACGGTGTTTCCCGAGCGCTATGACATGTCCTTCTTCAAACGAGGCTTGTGGAGAGAGTATTAATCGGTAGGCAGCGGCTTGGCTCTGCCTTTGGCATTGCTGACGACCATGAGCGAAGCTAACCACTCACCATCAGGTGGGTCGTATGCTCGTCTGTCTACGTGGAAATAAAAAGAATATTTATGTAAGATTTGGATTACATTTTTGTGTGAAGCCACTGATTAAATAAAAATATGAAAATAAATGTACTATTAGGTAAATGTATGTAAATAACTCCGAATAGAGGTATACATGAAATCGTTTACTTTTCATTTCTTTGCTTCAAATTTATTTATAGTAAATAGTATCGCCTGTCTATTTGTTTCTATGGCGCGCTTTGGTGATGACAAAAAAATAATAATACATTCATTGGTAAAACGACAAACGGACGGTGCCGATAAGGTTTGTCATTACAGACCAACACGTTACACGTGTGGCTCGATATGAATTAATAAAATGTAATAAATATACCACACGCATATACATGTAATAGTGTATTTATATTAAGATTTTTGTTATACTAGTGACTTTAACATAAAAATGTAATCCGAGTAAAGGCGATTCTGTCTTACCCAAATAATAATTTAGGATAATAGGATTTTAATAATTAAAGTACTTATTTTATGTCTTAATTTTTTTTTAATAATAATAAAACATCTCCTGAGAAAAATTGTACAATTGGTAAATCCGAAGGCAGACCGTGACACACAGACACCGTGATCGGTTTCGTAATTAAACTGTCTTCCGCACAAAAATGTGACTTGAAATTGTGAACATATAATTCAAAATCGGATGATTTCGCTATTAAGCGGAAACAATACTTCATTATTATCTTGGTGTTATACACTATAAGCATGTACAAATTCTGCTGTTTTAGTCTATAGTCTATACTGTGTATGTTAACGGCACATGTAGTCTAAAAAGTTGTCCGTTAAAAAAAATGCTTTGTACGAAATGCGGTAAGTTTGTTTTTCCTTTGCACAGCTCAAAATCCAATGCGAGAATATGGCTAAAAGCATAGATCTCAACATTGTGCGTTTGAAGTTCAGCGCTCACGACATCAGCACCGATCGTGAGATATGCGAGCCTGTTTTCTCTGAACCGATACACAACTTAAGTAAGTAGTTTTTTATTTATTTTCGTTAGCGCTAGACATTTTCGGATGGTTTCGAAACAAAAAGAACAATCTGTCCCGTGATTAGTGATGTTATCTTTTGCATGAACTACTATTGATATTTAATAAGTAAGAAATGATTTGAGAATCACACCTTTTTTTAACGCTGACCCTTTCCGGATACCCGGTCGAGAGGGTTAATAATTGTTATATGTAATAATAATAATAATAATTGATAATTAATCACACCTGCCTATTTCTGCCGTGATGAACTAATGCGATTCGGTTTGAAGGGTAGGGACAGCCGTTGTACTGTAAAACTGAGACTTAAAATTCCTGTCTCAAGGAGGTTGATGACATTTACATTGTTTATGTGTTTGGACTCCGGTAACTATTTAACACGTGCAGGGCCGTGAGCTCGTTCACCCATCTAAGAAAAAACAACAAAATTGTCATTATCAAGGTATAAATATCGCGACTATTATCAATAACAATTGACATCAAATCTTGAACAGGGCAGTTTTCACTCTCAATAATACGCATAAATAACCAAGCTGAGTTAGTTGGACAGTTTTATAATTACGATACAGCTCGAGTATTTGGTGGCGGAAAATCTATTTGTTAGAGACAAAACCTTTGACCACACGAAACAGATAATGCCTCTTATAAAGCAGCCAGTAAGTACACTAGATTAGATAAAAGATGACCTAGAGTACTCTGGCTAGCAAACTGGTAGCATTCAGTCATCCAGAATGATTTGATGGTTTTAGAAAGTGCTGCTTCGAACGATCTGAAGATATGTCGCATCAGTCGTTGTTCCGGGCGTCCAGTTGGAGGAGAAGATGTGTACATTTTCGTCGAGAAAGTTAACAAAAGTAAGTTAAATAAATATGGTATATTTCCGAATATTAGTGGTCCCCCAGGAGTCGAGATTCGACTATAATTAATTGAAATTATAAGCTTGAACATTATTATACTTCTATAATCACAGATTCCGCCAAGACTACACTATAGACAAATAATATTAAAGACAAACAATATTAATCTATTCTCAATTTGACTTTTCTTTTCCTACCTAAGCTGATAGCTTAAAAGGCAAACGTGACTAAGTGACAATGCGTGAACTTTACAGTAAACTAATTTAAAGTTGAAATACCTGAAAAAATTCTATTTTAACGAATCTAGCTGCAGGATTGAAATGATTTTAATAGACCTAGAAATATATTTGTTTTTGCGCATCGAATTTGGTTATTGCCTATCATTTATGTACAATGAAGTTATTGTCGCTTAGTCACGTTTGCCTTTCAAGCGTCGATATATATTCAGGTTGCTCTTGCGTATGAATATGGTAAAGTTGATTTCAACTTAACTCTAGTGATGCACGACTAACTATTTAACACTAGGCGAACCGAATGTGAAACACTATATGGCACTTGGTACATATTTTTTCCTACCAAATTGAACCTAAGAGGCTATTCCAACTTCGCGCGGATTTATAGGTAAGCTCACGGAGCTCAACCTGTGAGGATTTCCTAACTGTAGCACTGCCAAAAGAAATGCTTCGCTGAATCTACCACCGGATCAGAATCGCGACCCGCTAATATCCGACTAGAAACTTAGTGACCGGCTTATGCGTTGTGTCTATGGGCTTTGCTGCACGTAGAACTTTTCGACGAGTCCAACGAGAACGGTGACCAGTGCTTGGAGTGCTTAGCCCTTTGAATGCCATGTAGATTACCAGTGCCCTACGTGACGCACTGAAGTAATTATGGCGAATTCTGTTACTAAAGCGCCGGAATATCTAGTAGACTCTGGAAAATCGAATCAAAATACTGAGAAGGAATCTATATCTAAGAGACCTTAAAGACTAAAGCATACAATAAAAATTTAAAGAAGGCAAACTTAGGCAATCCAGGTGGTTAGCAACAGAAATCGACGTGTTACTTCAGTGCGCCGCTTAAGGCAGCAGTGACCTATATAGGCATCAAAGGGACAGAGTAGATTAAGATCATCCGATAGGATTTACTTAAGGCGACGGCGGTTTTGTGTTGTCGCGTCGCTTGGGTGAGGTATGTAATCAGAGACGACCGCGATAAGAGAGTTATCGTGTCGCGCCGCTTTTTCGAAGAAGCGTTTGGACGCTGTTTTCAGATACTTAAAGATTGACTATTATCTGAGGTCATCGTGAAGATCTGCATTCTTCACATACCTCGGTGCTCCGACGGCTATCCTGCAAAAAACGATTAGAAATTTTCGATAGCCTGGAGAGAGTTTATCGGGTCCGGGCCGCGTGAGCGAACACTAGCATAGGTAATGACGGAAGGTATGCAGGTTTTGTAGAAGACCGAGTAAGCACAGGGCTCGGTAGCGTACTGACTACGCGAGGACGGGTTGTCATCCCACTATCGAGGGTGAACCCCAAGTATTTGGCCTTCGCGGCCCAAGGTGTAGGCTGGCCAAAGTTTGTTGTAGCGGGAATTGGGTTGCCATGCCTAATACGGGAGGAGATATTCGAAGCGGTGTAGGAAGGGCGACCACTTTTGAAGAGCCCGGCTGTGCCCTTAGTGGGGTTGATGTCGATGCGTCGGAACCACTGTCCTAGATTCTCATTCGTCAAACCAAAAAAGTTTAATTGAAATCGATCCAGCCGTTTCGCAGTCTATAAGAAACTTATATAAGTGCATGGAATATTACTGAATGAATAAACAATAAAAGACTTAATTGCGTTTTCTGTGATATAATAAGAAAACAACATTTAAAGTCCTTAATCTCTTCTAAAATTAATATTAAAAATTAAACAGTACACTGACACTGAAGAAAAATCCTTTTTAAAAAGTAAAAAGTTTTAAATAATAAAGGTTTTTCTTTACATACATACATACACACAACACATATGACTTTTGTACTGTTTCTAAGAATTCTCTCATACCTGTGTTTGTCTTCACGATTCGATCAAATCTTTTTAATCAACAGTCGTAGTGAACAAGCGAGTTGCAATACGCATTTTTAGTATTGCGATAAAATTTAAATATTATTATGAGAGAGATATATCTAACATTTTCGTCGGATATTGACGATCATCTGTTCTCATCAAATCATATAGTGATTTCATATTATATTTAACGGTATATATATATATATATATATATATATATATATATATATATATATATATATATATATTTATTGTATGTGTGTATTTTCTTTAATAATGCATTATTAATAGTACAACGCAACATACCTGCTGTGTCTTTATCTGTCCAGAATTTCGGGTAATTAAATAAAATTAGCGATAAGACCACCTATTGTACAAACGTATCTGGTTGTGAACTGTTTTCTAATGTTAATTGTGTTTTGGTGTGCAATAAAGTATGTTCTTTCTCTCTCTTTCTCTCCTCAGAAAACATACAGATACGTTTCTTCGAACTGGACGAGAATGGCCACCGCGTGTGGACGGCTAACGGGAGTTTCATGCCTGGCGATGTTCACCACCAGTACGCCATAATCTTCAGGTACTTGCCTGATTTAAACGATTTCATTTATTTATGTTGAATTGGGATCATGGCGCATAAAATAAGACTATTCCTTTTTTGCACTTTTATTGTTTGTTTCTCAAATCATCTGTATTATTATAATTAAAAATTATCTGACACCCTTTTTTACGATTTGCTCATTCAACTGTCTTCGCCATCTTCCTTTTCTCTGTCGTTTCGTATGTCATTTTCTTTTCCCTTTCTTACCGTTTTCTGTCACTTACATTTTAACGCTCTATTTCACACTCCTTCCATACGTTCCATTCTTACCAATCCTACGGTAGGCAATCTACACCATTTTGCGGTGTTATTTATTAACGACATCGCCTTTATTAATTTATCTGTATAGCAATGGAGCCGAGCTATATGCGTTGCTTCCAAAAATATAATTGTCTAATATACTAATAGCATTATCACCACATCTCTCCCCTAAATAATAATATTGTTCACATAAATTAACTATAAATACCATTGCGCTTTTAGTATGTATCTAATATTATTTATTGCATGCACATACAATAAGCAAAGTAACCTTGTTTGCCAGTAATAACGTTATTTTTTTAATTTTTTTTTTCGTGTACCAAACCCTTAATTCCCGCACGGGGAATTACCGCCTTTTTTGCATCCGAGAAAGTTTCCCCAAATCGTTCAATCGTTTCCACGTCGTGTTTCGCTAATAGGACCCCGGCCTACAAGGATACGAAAATATCGAAGAACGTGAACGTGTATATAGAACTGGCGCGGCCCTCGGACGGTCGCACGAGCGAACCCAAGGAGTTCAAGTACATCGCCGAGCCCATATACTCGAACAGCAAGAAGAGAAGGATGAATGCCTCATGTTCCACTTCCCCTGGTGAGTTTGTTTAAACCTAACATGATATTATTTTAATATTTCACTCGATGCTTCATGTTATCATAATCATCGTCAGCCCCTAGTCGTCCACTGCTCCAAGACCTTTTTTTATTTTTTTATTGCTTAGATGGGTGGACGAGCTCACAGCCCACCTAGTGTTAAGTGGTTACTGGAGCTCATAGACATCTACGACGTAAATGCGCCACCCACCTTGAGATATAAGTTCTAAGGTCTCAAGTATAGTTACAACGGCTGCCCATCCTTAAAGCCGAAACGCATTACTGCTTCACGGCAGAAATAGGCAGGGTGGTGGTACCTACCCGTGCGGACCCACAAGAGGTCCTACCACCAGTAAGTAATAGAAACGAAACCCGCATAATTGTAATGCGAAATGTTTGTGGAGAGCGAGTGGGGGGTAGTGAGGTCGCTTGGTTAAGCACCACCGCCCTTCCCAATTCTGCCGCGAAACAGTAATGCTTTTCGGTTATTAGGGTGAGACAGCAGTAAGATAATAGAGATTTGGACCTCGTGTCTCAAAGTTTATGGCGATAATCACGTTGTGATTGTGCCTATGGGCTTTGATACTTGACACCAAGTGGTCTGTGAGCTAATACACCATTTTATGGAGTAAAGATATTTCTGATTTTATTTTTAAATGGTTTTTTTAAAAAGAAAAGACAAAAAGAAATGACCTAGTCATTTCTGTATTTTTTATTTGCCAATATACAAAAAAAAAACGGGAAATTCTCCGCATATCAATGTATCTAAACCAGTTATATGTGCTTGTATTAACATGTATATCACTACATAGTATAAAACAAAGTCGCTTTCTCTGTCCCTATATCTGTCTGTCCCTGTGTATGCTTAAATCTTTAAAACTACGCCACGGATTTTGATGCGGTTTTTTTTAATAGATAGAGTGACTGAAGAGGAAGTTTTATATGTATAATAACATCCATTAAATAGTGGAGAAATCAATAATAAATTACAGTTTCCGAAGCGAAGCGAGGGCGGGTCGCTAGTAAATAATATATAAACAAATCTATTCTGAAATTAATTTCGTAAAACTTTATGTTAAATTCCAAATATTTTATAGAGTTTCTCGGCTATCAATTTTTTTACTGTTACATTATTTATTGTCAAAGAGCGGTTGCGAAATATATAGTTTCGCTTTCATTATATTATGCGCATGTATGTTTATTGTTTTGTTCGTATTACATTGCAGCTTCGTCTGGGTCGTTGAAGAGTATCAGCGATCTGCCCGCCCTTGTGACTCTCAATAACAATGTAAGTAATAGTTCAAGTTGTAATGTTCCAACGTTTTGCTTCTAAATCAATTTAATAATAGTATTCTTTAATACGGATACGGGACTAATAAGGATATTCCTTCTTCAAACGAGGCTTGTAGAGAGAATTAAACGGTAGGTAGCGGCGTGGCTCTGTCCCTGGCATTGCTGAAGTCTATGAGCGACGGTAATCACTTACCATCAGATGGGCCGTATGCTCGTATGCCTGCTAAGGCAATAAAAAAATACCGATTGAAATTGTTATAATTCCGCATCGTTCCACCGGCTTCAGACAAACGCAAACTCAACGAAATAAATAATTTTATTTTTTCAGTTCAACGATGAAAACAACATTGAAATGCCGAAAACTGAGGTACTTGATCCATTGAATTATGTATTATAAGTAATTTCATTAAATATTCTCCATAGTGTACACACGATTCTTTACTGGTGGTAGGATCTTTTGTCAGTCCGCTCAGGTAGGTACCGCCACCCTGCCTCTTTCTGCCGTGAAGCAGTAATGCGTTTCGGTTTGAAGGATGTCTCAAGGTGGGTGGCGCATTTACGTTGTAGATGTCTATGGGCTCCGGTAACCACAACACCAGGTGGGCTGTGAACTCGTCCATCCATCAAGTAATAAAAATAAAAAAACAGGTTATTTTCGGTCTATTTTATCTTAAAATGTGATAGCAATATAATTGCGCAGTCCACTTTGATACAAAAGTGAACTACCTTCAAATCGGATAATATAATTTGATATACAAACGTTTAGGTTACGGTAGTTTTGACGTTCATTTTTATTGTTTGTTTTATAATTTTTATTTTATTCCGAAATTGTAGTTATTGTATGAATAAATGTCATATGGGTGCAAAATCTGAATGAAATGGAAAAAAAGGAAAAAAAATACAAAAAGTAACTAGTATGGTTTTAAAATATCGCTGCCGAATTGTTTTGTTACTGCACCATGAGTGCACCATGAGTGCACCACTATCTATATATATTAATACATGAATCAAAAACTTTGTACCCCTTTTTTTCGAAGATTGCACGGACGGAGGAGTATGAAATTTCGCACACTTATAGATAATATAGAGAAGGAGTGCAGAATGTTAATTTATTTTTTAAATGTGCATAAAAATACATTAAATCGATAAAAGAACATTACGCACACTACCATGTATTTGACATAAATGTATTTTCTTATTGTTTATAGTCTGGTCGAATTGAGAATAGATTAATATTGTTTGTCTTTAATATTATTTGTCTATAGTTTAGTCTTGGCAAAATCTGTGATTATATAACATCTAGCCTTTGACTATAGAACCATAACAATGTTCAAACTTATAATTTCAATTAATTATAGTCGAATTTCGACTATTGTGGGGTCACTAGTGTTTGATTAATCTTTTTCGTGGCAGCTGCCGGCCGCCGCGGCCGCCGCCTCCTCCCTAGGGCTGTGCGACCTCGCCGACGCGCTTATGGGCTCCGAGAGCGCCGTGGACCTACACTCGGTCGCCGGGAACGCGATGTGGAGCCCGAGTGCGCCCGTCGAGACAATGAGCGTCGAGCAGTTCCCGAATCTGCAACTGAATTCGACGGAGTTCGAAAAGATAATAACGAACGCCCTGCCGCCGGAGGAAAGGAACGACTTCACGGGTGGGCGCTCGCTAGTCATTCGTTCAATCGTTCACTCGTTAACTTGTCGGTCACCGGCCTTGGTGTTCGCATTTTAATTTGCTTGCTCGGTTAGGCGCGAAAATTGACCGGGACTTTTTAACGAGAACGCGAGGAGTGAAGTCGCGTGATTTGTTTTATTTTGTCTATTTAGTGTTTCTTCAGGTTTAAGTGTGTAATAACGGTGGTTTATTCGCTGTTTAGTATATGTGATAGTACACAAATATGGGAAAATGAAACAAAGCCGCTGGACGTAACTTCTCGAGATCCTCTAAAACGTCCACTGAAAAAATCTCAGTAAATGACCACCATTTTACTGAGATTAGATTTCATCCCGTATCATCTCATCTCATTTCATTTAATTTCATCCCAGTTGATTAATGTCTCAAATTAATCATCTTCATTTCATTTCATTTCACTTCATATTATAATTTTTCATAAAAATAAGAATTTAAACTAAAATAAGATATGGCTTAAAGGTCATAGTTACCAGGTCATAAAATCCCTTAAAAAAATTGACCGCACTGCGCGAACGATCGCTTCAAATGTAAGGGTTCGTCTTGCTCGCACATAAATGTCGGCACCGGTACAGTCACGTACAGTTGTGTTCTCTCATTGCTAAAATTACCTTTTTTATCTATCTCGAAGTGAGCGTAAATAATTTTAGTAAATATTTTGTAATAACCTTTTTTTAAATTGTTGATGTTCTCTTTTTTTTCAGAATATGCCCTAAGTTCGTACGAATCGTTCGATGACATCGACGATGATGTAAGTGAATTAAGTTCATTGTTCGTAGAATACTTTCACTAAAGCGTGTTGTGGGAACTTTGTAAGTTTCAAACCGTTAGACTGTGATAAACTATAATAGATTTCAATGGGCAGATAGATTCAAAGTCTACCCGGAACTGAGCAGTTACGGGAAAGATTTGACACTACATTACAGTCCGCGCGCGAGCTCGCTCCGAGGAATTTTAAGGAATGTTGATGTAGTGAGCTAGAGTTGTATCGATACTAACACATCTTAAGCCTCCCTGGGAGCTCGCGGGCGGACTGTCCATACAGGCCGATTGTGAATGGTCGCCGATGATAGCGACACAGCCAAGTTTTTTTATATTTTTTTATTGCCCTTGCAGGCAGACGAGGATACGGCCTACCTGATGGTGAGTGGTTACCGTCGCCCATGGACTGCAGCAATGCCAGGGGCAGAGCCAAGCCGCTGCCTACCGAAAAGTTTCTGCCTATCGCGTTATCGTTATCTTTGAAACCAGAACGCTTGAGGGCCGTGGTGTCGATCCTCTACCACAATTTTCCATTTCTGCCATGCGTTGTATGGGGCAGCTGATGCATTTTTTTTGTGACGTCAACAGGTTCCAATTACTCCCAAAAATTTATTTATATTATTATTGTGATTTCCTTTTTAGCCAAATGGATGGAAGTTCATACGTACGTTACAGATGATGCAAACCGACTCTGCACGCAGTAGGCAGCAGGTATGTGAAAAATAAAAATTCAACGATTGTCTTTGATGTTATTTAAATGAATCTTCTCTATGGTTCATAATAGTGTTCAATGATATTTATAAAAGTAACTGTTACATGGCTCGTCAAATGTTTATGATTTAGTGTGGTGGCAATACGGTTCATTTTGCATGTAGTATAATTTAATTGACACCTATCATTATGGAGGGTAGAGGTACGGAGAATCAACTGTGTATATAAAAAGCGTCCGTCGAAATGTATTGAATTAGGGTGGCGCCACATTAGCATTAAAGTGAATTTTAAAAGAAGCGCCAAATCTTATTAGAGTAGCTTTGGTAGATACTTTATCATGATGTTAATAAATCGATAATCGTACCATTCGCAGTTTACGAAATAAAATCATTCTTTAAGGGTTATATTTATGGCATTATTTTGCACAACGTAAGTAATTGAAATTTTCAATAATTAACAACTTTACAAATTATTATTTTTAACTCATGATACTTTAGTTCACTACTACTATTGCTACATTCACACCATACCCTTTGTCTATACCAGCGCGATTTTGAGAGGTTTTTGAACTGTTATCTATAATAATATATTAATACGTGAAGCAAAAACTTTGTATCCCTTTTTACGAAAATTGCGCGGACGGAGTAGTATGAAATTTTCAACACTTATAGAGCATATAGAGTAGAAGTGCACAACGCAAATTTTTTTTAAAATAATGCATAAAAGATACATTAAATCGATAAAGAAAACATTACACACACTACGTACCATGTATTTGACGCACACACGTATGTATTTATTGTCAAGCTTTTGTTCTTGAAGTCTGTTGTCAAATTGAGAATAGATTAATTATTAATTGTCTTTGTTAATATTTTTTATAGTGTAGCCTTGGCGAAATTTGTGAGTATAGAAGTATAAAATACAATCATAATAGTGTACAAACTTACAATTCCAATTAATTATAGTCGAATTTCGACTAATCCGGGACCTCTAGTTTATAGTATACAGCTGGACACTTTTTCAACCTTTCTGCCATAAGAGATTATTCTCCTTACCTCTGTTCTCCTCTCCTATCATGTACTTCATTGTATACTTAAACTTAGCGTTAGCGTGGTATGGACATGTGATACGTATAGAGGAGATGCATGTGACTAGGATATGTATGGAAATGATAGTGCAAGGTAGAGGGGGGAAGAGGTCGACCAAAGAAGACATGGATGCAGTGTGAGAATGACGATATGAGAGGAGTGAGTGTTCAGCTGACGGTTGATAGAAGAGAATGGAAGAGAAAAACTTGCTGTGCGGGCCTCACCTATTGGGACAAGGTGGAGAAAAAGATCTGTATCACTCACTCATAGTACGAGCCCTTTAGGTGGTATATGTGATTTGTCGTCGAAAATTTATTTATTTATTGATATTGATTTCTTTCTTGCACCTATTAAAAAAGAGATTTATAGTACTTTAGCTTTATACGAAATAGTTTACTTAGATATGTTTTTATTTATTAATTATTGAAATATTCATTTTAGACATCGCAGCCCAGTAAACCAGCATCGAAGACTGTTGAACCTCAAGAGAGCTCAGACAGGACCGAGCTGAATGTACCGTCTGATGCGAAAGATGCAAACGAATATAGCGCTTATTACAACGCTCAGGACGGACTCGAAGTGAAACAGGTTAGAATTATACCAGTAAATAAATTAATTTCTTAAATGAGATTTTACAATGAAAATAAGTTTACGTTATACTATTATAATTGTATTAAAAGTAGCAGCAGAAAGTTGCAAATCAAACCCGCAAAATTATAATTTGTCTGTATATAAGGGAAATAAAAAAAAACTCGCAGTAAACTATACTGGGGCTCAAATCCCGCAGACAGCGGTACTACTGGTAATTACTGGGGGTACGACTTTTTGTGAGTCGGCGCGGGTAGGTACCACCACCTTGCCTATTTCTGCCGTGAAGCAGTAATGCGTTTCAGTTTGGAGGGCGGGGCAGCCGTTGTAACTGCATTTGAGACCTTAGAACCTATATCACAAGGTGGGTGGCGCATTTACGTTGTAGATGTCTATGGGCTCCAGTAACCACTTAACACCAGGTGGGCTGTGAGCTCGTCCACCCATGTAAGCAAGCATTGCAATTATGTGTGTTGCGAATTCGCATAGCGCCGATTCGCAGTTTTGTGTACAAACCTTATCTCAGCGCCTCTCTTGTATTAATATCCCATTATTGTTTCACAGCTACTAAGAGAACTGACACAGATAATACGCAACAAGAAGGTTCATAAGAAACAAGAACTGAAAGACAAACTGAAGAGACTTTTCGACATAAGACTCTCGAACGGCGACACGTAAGTACACAGTTCATTCGAATTCCTTGGAAATTGTTGATTTGAAAGCTTTTTTATTTGTTGCTAAGACGGTTCATGGCCGATCTGGTGTTAAGCGGTCTCCAGAGCCCATAGACATCAACAACGTACTTGCTGCCACTCGCCTCGAGACATGATTTCTAAGTCTTAGTTTTTATAGTGCAGCGGATGTTCCGTTATTGATACACATTACTACTTTACGGCAGAAATAGGCAGGGTGGTGGTACCTACCCGTGCAGGCTACAACCAGTAAAAAACCAAAGCAAAACTGTAACGTTTCAGTAATAAGTTAATTTAAAGACATGCCGTGTCACTTTGGTTCGTTTACGATTTTTAGTTTGTGTATGTGAGTCGATTTTCACACAATATACAGTAAAGCCCTTTTGGTAAGATGGCATTTTGTCTGCACATAGTTTATTGTATCTAGAATTTACCACTAGATAATTTTTTGTTGTTGCTTGTTAATAGTTATAACGTCTTTTGTGAAGGTGCCAAACCAAAACTGGTTGTATTTAACTACTCAAGCAAAAACTAGATTTTTATCTAACAATTTAAAGACATAATATTAGGAGGTTTTCGCATTCGATTAGGAGTCATCTTTCATTAATTGGTTCTGGTTCTGTAATATTCTAGATTGTATGCGACCGTTGAAAGAAATTCAAAGTCATACCCCACCTTAATTCTGTTATGTGTGTGTGAAAGAGAGAGAGAAAGAGAGAGAGAGAGAGAGATATGAGATAATTTTTTTTTGAAACATTCTCATTACACTAAACGAATGTTGCGTTCCATTTTAGGTACCTCCACATGATACTGTGCAGCAATCAATCCAGCATAGCGAACATGGTGACGATAATTGACAGCGTTAAAATGACCCACCTCTTGGACTACAGGAATTTGAAACTACAGACGTTACTGCATACCGCCATAGCTAATGACTTGTCCCATTACGTGACATTACTAGTATCAAAAGGTGTGTAAATGCGCTTTTGTTAGCTTCTTCTATCTATGTAACGCAAAATACTTGACAGTAGTTTTCGTCACTTTCAAGACGGCTGATTAACTTGAAAATTTGCACTCGCATTAAGGATCGATGTCAGTACATTAATTTGACTTACATACTTCTTCCTAATATTTTTTTGTTTTTTTTTTTAATTATATATTATTATATTTTGATCAGGATAACATAAATTTAAATTTTGTGGTATATTTATGGAGACATCACCACAGGATAAGTATTATGGGCGTTTTGTTATTTTTTATTTATTGCTTATGTAAGTGGATGATCTCACGACCCACCTGGTGTTAAGTATTTAACAGAGCCCATAGATATACCCATACTACGTACATGCCGCCACCTACCTTGAGACATGAGTTCTGAGATCTCAGTTTGAACAGTACAACGGCTGCCCTACCCTTCGAACCGTAACGCATTACTGCTTCACGGCAGAAATAGGCTACTGCTACCCGTACGCCCTATCACCAGTAAAAAAGCTCATTCATTTGTTTAAAACCAACCGTCGTCGTAGCCTAAGAAACAAGAGGTCCGTATGGAGCTGTATTGTTATATCGAGCGATGCTACTATGCTTGCTCTATTACCGCAGTCACGTGCTAATTTTTCTAAGCGAATACTTAATTTACTTCGAAATTACAGGAAGCAGCGTGAGTTTGCAAGATGTAGCCGGCGACACCGCGTTCCACTACGCGGCCAAAAGCCACAAGTGCTTGGAGCCCCTACTAGCCGCAGTCAAGAAGCATAACATACCATTCGACTTGAACACTTATAATTACGGTAATATAGATTTAATAAAAAAAAAAGTATTTAGTTCGTGTCTTAAGCAATAAAAAAAAAAAACATGCGTCGTCACGGTGTGTCGTTAAATACAGATCGTTTTTTTTTATATTGGATCTCAATATAAAATATATATAATTTGATATGGGATTCATTCGTATGTTATGTGCTCCAGAAACACACAAACAAAACAAACATCTTGTACAAAGGGGTATCGTACCTGGATCGCGTGGTTACGGCAGGCCGCTACCCTATCGGGCGTTAATAATGAACGTTTAAACGCTACTATATAAGATAATAGGCATGATGACAGCAGTCAATTATCGCCAAAATATTTAACTGATCTTATGAAACAGGATTCACGAATTTTGAAAAATTTATTTATTCTCCTATTAATGACGAGATTTATGATTTATTTGTCAAAATAAATCTACAAAATACAACAATCAGCAATGATAGGTTAAACACTAATCAGAGCGAATTACGTCACGTCTTAGTAAACGTCATCTTGTTTGGGGGCAATAGGGGGACAATAGTTTTTCGATAGGGCTGGCGCTATTTAGTTGTTAGTTAGTTACCTAACTTTAGGTAATTAACTTTTTATCATATCTAATGAGTTACAAAACTTTGATGACTAAATTATACTAATATTTTTAATATTCTTAAACACTAAATAAAAGTAATTTTCAACAGATTTAAATCTCTAAAAACCCAACAAAAGTATACTTCTAGTCCATATTCCTTCCAATCTGCTTTACGAAAAATTAAATCGTAATTTTTTCCAGAAAAACAAGCCCCCCTGCATTTGGCGAGGACGGGACAGAACGCGCGCCATCTACTGGAGAGCGGCGCCGACCACCGCGTGCGCGACATGCACGGCCGCACGCCGCTCCACCTGGCCGCCTACGACAGCCGCCTCGCGCTCGTCGCCGCCCTGCTGGACTACATACCCTCGGTCAGATATTGTCTACCAACACCATCTGCACTAGAACACAACCCGCCCGGGCGTATTTTATTATTAAAATGAAACTTTTTAAAGTGAAACTTTAATTATTACATCGTCTCTAACTTTTTCGTCTGTGTGGTGCATGTCGCGTGACGGCCGGCCGCGGAGTAGGGGTAAGGTGAAAGCCGCTCGTCAGAGCAGCCAAGGCCAAGCGGCGTATAGCTATAGGCGGCGTATAGCTAGCGCTAGTGTATAGACTGTTACTCATTTGTGCCAGTGCTTCACGCTATTTTGTTTGTGTTTGTCAGAGTTAAATGTCTGTAATGTGAAAAAAAGTTTCACTTTTACCGTGGTTTCATAAAACCACACAATCCTTTTTTTTATTGCTTAGAGGCGTGGACGTGCCCACAGCCCACCTGGTGTTATAGTGGCTACTGGAGCCCATAGACATCTACAACGTAAATGCCGCCACCCATCTGGAGATATAAGTTCTAAGGTCTCATTATAGTTACAACGGCTACCTCCCACCCTTCAAACCGAAATGCATTCCTGCTTCACGGCAGAGATAGGCGGGTGGTGTTACCTACCCGTGCGGACTCACAAGAGGTCCTACCGCCAGTAAAAATATAGCGTAGCTGGAATAACCCCTTAGGCTACCAACGAATAGATAGGAAAAAAAATAGTAACTAGAACACGCACGCAGTTACGGAATATTAACCCTTAGAGCGCGAATCGTCGGTAAATCGACTATTAAAGCATATAAAGTGGCAGCCGTCGGAATATCGACTATGTCACAGTTTCATTATTGTTATTAGGTATCGATCTATAACTTTTTTAATAAGTTAATAACATTAATAAAATTAGTTTGCTGTAATTTTAGCTTTGACTTTGTTTTTTATAAGGTACTTAATTTTAAAAATCCGTTTGCAATATCTACAAAATACATAAAAATAAGCTCAGCAGAAAAGGGTTAAAACTTGACTTTATAACCGTAATTATTATAACGTGCGATCATAATCGTGCAGTGAATATAAGAAATTGATAAAAAAATCAAAACAAAAGAAAAATAAAATAGAAAAGTAAAATAAAGTGTAAATTAAGAGACATTTAAATTAATGTGACAGATCAATAAAAGTTTTTAGTGTCGTATAATTCTAGCAACGATCATTAATGTTCTACTATTCTTACAGAAAGAAATAGATGCAACCGATGAATCAGGCAACACAGCACTACAGATTGTTTGTGGCGGGCCCTTAAGACAGAACTCCGTGGAGATCGTCAAACTATTACTTGCGAAAAAGGTGAGTAGAACTATCATTGGTATATAATGAATGGAATTAGCGCCAGAAGTCGCACTACATGTGGCAGAAGTGAGACTTCTGACGTAAGATAAGAAGAGAATAAGAAAGATGTTTTACGTATTTTTTGAGAGATACTTTTTATACTCAAGTTTGATCGTTTTATATTTGACATGCAAAAGATATTTACCTTCAACCTGTTATAAAGATCTAAGTTGTGCATAAAGATAGTAAAATAACTTGCATACATTATGATACTGTGTTTCTCGCCGGATCTTCTCAGTGGGTCGCGTTTCTGATCCGGTGGTAGATTTTGCGAAGCACTACTCTTGCTAGGGCCAGTGTTAGCAACACACCCGGTTTGAGCCCCGAGAGCTCACCTACACATCAAGGAGAAGCTGATATATCCCTTAAGGCCATCAGCATAGGTAGGAAAAAAAAGAGCAACTTTCAAAGTTAAAGGACAAATGCCCAAAAGTGGGCCAACTTTGTGTCAAAACTATTTGTACTTGAAAAACTATGCCTTTTTTTTCACGTTGTTTAGTTTATGTATCAACATTTCTTTCACCCCGGCATTGTTTTACAAAAAAAAAAATTACTTATTTGATAACATCCGAAAACTGATACTTCCATCATTCATAGTTTTTAAATTCGCCAATAGGCAGACAAAGGGCTTAGCCCATACAGCCTTGACCACCACCTTGAATTTTCCTTTTGTTCAATTCAATATTTATATATTGTAATGATAATTATTACTTAAAACTATGAATTATTTAATATTTGTAGACATTACTGAATGATTCAATTAGTAAAAATCTCAATGGCCCACCATTACTTTTTCTTTTTATCATGGTCAGTAAGTTAAGGCATCAACCCGAGTGAAGCGTCACTTGAAGTTTTTAATGTTTTTTAATAGTTTATTGTGATATAACTATAGAAATTGGGCGTTGTTTTGCGTATTAAACGTCAATGATCGTTGTTTACGATTATAGGCATTAAAATAAAACAGTGGCCAAGATATATATGACTTTTTTTTTCAAGATAAAAGGCCTGGGGAAACTCACGCTCAGTCAATGTGCTATTCATTAAAGATTAATACCGATATTTTTCAGTATTAGCTAATACAAATATATTCTTTATGTAATATTATAATACCTTAACTAATACGGGAATATTCTGATATCTTAATATACTTCGATAAAACGGGTAAACGAGTTAAACCTAATACGGTATTCGTGAAATAAGTTAATAATCATAGATTAATACACATAAATTAGTTATTAATGATATAAATAGTATATTGTATCTAGGAATTTGACTTCATACTAAATATTTTACAAGTAATATTATGTACATTAAAATGAATATTATTATTAAATCAGAATATGGTCAACATTGTACATTAATATAAATAACAAGTTACTAATATTATTTATTTCTTATTGGTGCATAACAACATCAGCTTTTTTACGGTACGTCGCTCAGAAATGAGTATTCCAGATTGCGAAAATATCCTCTGACACGGTACTGAGGTGGCTAGTAGGTACATAACAGTTATAATATTATAATCCACGAACCGTTTGTTTAGAAAATCATTTCGATTCAAAAATCAAACTTTTATTTATATTTTGAGAAGTTCTTAGAAGATAATTAAATACCACCGCAAAAATATATTATCATCATAATTTATTACGTAAAAACACTTAATTTAGTTCTGGCCGTATTACATTTTGTGCAAAAATATTTTAAATTTATGAAATTGGTAACTAATGTCAACTACCTACTTCCGTTTTTCAAATCATCGTTTTAAAACCAACTAATTCGAAGGGAACAGGAAATAAAATTAAAATAATGAAAATAAAGCTCCCCGATTTTATTCCAATAAATGTAAAAATGCACTATTTTGCCTTGAGTAGAATCTTTAGTTGAATCAAGAAATGAAGGTTCAAACATTAAAAAGTAATGCATTTAAAAATTCCCACTAGCATCTTCGAAATGTAAAAAGTGCAATACAAAATGGTCCTTAAATATAAACATTTATCTCACTTACTCTTCGCGCATGCAGTATTGTTATGAATGTGATAGACAGATATCCGCGAGACACGTACGGCGTATGCCAGTATATTTTCGTGTGATAGATACTTCGCTAAGTAACAGTGTTCTGTGGATAGATACAACTCATACAACCCGACCGATGTGAGTTGGCTGATATTATGAATAAGTGAATACGGAATATTAGCATATCAGAATTCGACGGATTACCGTTACACGAATACAAGCTGTATTACGAATATCATAATGAATACTAATTTATCGGTCTCACCCTTACTGTTCATTGACTTGACGTCAAAACTCCCAAAAAGCAATAAAAAGAAATACATACACCGGTTTTTTATTGACATGAAAATAATATTACTACGACAGACTAGGCTGTATAGGCTACGCTCTTTGCCTGGCTATTGGCTAATTTAAAAACAACAACAACTATATCGTTTATCGTTGCCGGCTTCCGGATTTTCATTTGCTGCACTTGTTGTTTTTACGTCGAGTTGGGTTTATATTCCTCCGTATTTACTTCTACTTCTGATACGTTACGATATTTATCCTATCGAGTTGAGCGTCTCCGTTCCTCGAGTGAATTTGTGTATTGTAAGCAGTGTGAGTGTATAGACTCTTGTTTTAAAACTAAGTGAGTGTTTGCATTCATAATAATTAGTATTAACTTGAAAAATGTCTACACCTGGTCGAGCTCGGCTAAACCACCCTCTCTCTCGCCGATGTGCGAATTGTTCGCTGCGTTTGGCACCTACTCTTCGTAGAAGACCTATTGCCGAATTAGACGAACAAATGCTGAACCTTCTACAAACCTGGATAACGCCTACACCCGTAAGTTTATATGTTCAGTAAAACATTCTGAGCCCCTTAACATTCTTGATATGCATTACAAATTATTGGGTGTGACCGTGTGTTTATAAAAACATGATTCATAATAATTCTCAATTCATTATCTGAATTTGTACTGTGAAAACTAGCTAATGCTTGTGCGGAGGCAAAGTCATTCTATATTTTCTTTTTCAGGTATCCCCTGATGACATGCTATGTAATGAATGCTTTGTATTATTGCAAGAGCGAGTAATAACAAACACAGTTTCTTCTCAAGTAAATATATCCCCTGCTCTTGGACATCTAAACATATGTTTTGGATGTGGTATGTCAATTGCTAATCGCAGAACTCACAGAGTTTCGCAAGACTGTCTTCAAAGGCATTTTATTTTAAGATGGACTCCTGCTCATCAAGTAAGTATTATTAACTTGGCAAATTAATAACTTTTGTCAGTAAAAATAATTAATCTTCCATGTTTTAGATCATACGTTTGGAGCGAGTTTGTAGTGCTTGTTGGGAGGCTGCAACAAGAGATGTGTGTAGACAAGCACGACATGACATTGATAGACCTGGCTTGGAGTCAGTGGAATCTGGCAGCATTGAAGATGCTGTGATTCCTGAACCACCTCCACTACCAGTTCAGGCACCTCAAGTACAACATTTGTGGCCAATACAAACTACAATAAACTCTCTAAAATATAAACAGGTTTCTGCAAGCTCACAACCTTGCTTGTTTATTGGGTGCAAGAACACAGACCGTCTGTTAGAACCCGGAATTAGTGCTCGAATATCGAATATCATTTGTACAGCAAATACTTGGGCTGAACTACAAACTCCATACTCAGACTTTACTGGTACTCAAGTTGATGACATATTTACAAAACTTGAAAGAGCTGCTGAGAGACATGTGGACTTTAATGACATTAGCTCGATAGATTCACACTTATGCCATTATTGGTTGGGACTTAGTGCAGAGCAATTTAATGAACTCTTATACAATGATTTTCCAAATCCTTCTGTAGCTCTCAGTATATTTTTAGTCAAACTTAGAACTGGGGCCCAACCATGAACTTTATAGAAAACTGCCAAGTTCTGGGCAGTTCAACTTTTTGTCGAACCTGACAGGTTTTTAATTCGCACCATGAAGTTACTTTGCCAGACATGTAGCTGACCCTGCTTCATTGTCTCTGTCCCGTTTGCTGAATTTGGAAGCAAAAGTTCGTTCCGAAATTGAGTATTTTTAAAGTTGTATCGGTTTTTCGGTTTTTAACAAACTAATAAAAAAATCATTTGGAATACTCTAATCTTATCCTAGTGTTAATTGCAATAATTTTAAAGAAAAATTAATGATTTTCTAATATTAAAGCCTTAAAATGCACAATAACATGTAACCAAAAAACTTGTGGTTGACGCTCTCTTCTGAACGTGCAAATCACTTTGATTAATTGAACTAATTTGAAGGGTTGTTGTTTCTAGAATACATTGACTTATAAGTGGGGAAATATGCTTTGTTAAATTAATCAAAAATCATTTAACCACTTTGAATTTGAATAACCATTCGCATTGTGGCAGTCTTACTAAACTATGTTTTAGTAAAAAAATAACAACGTCTATAATTTGAAGAATTTTGTTTGACCAATTGGAAATGGTTCGGATTTTTTAAAATTCTCAAGAATATTATAACAATGTATCATAAAGAGTTCAACCACGCGAATTCTACCGTAGAAAATGACTACAAGTAGTCTAAAACTTTAATTCAGTTATTGGAGATCCCCAAAAAGATCCCAAAGATTGGATGAATGTAAGTTTTATTAACTACAATTATTTGATGGTATTGTATAGTACATAAAATCAAAGATAACAATCATGTTTTCATTTTCAGTATCTGATAGACTGAAATGTGAAATTCAAAAGGTACAATTATTAAAACATCAAAATGAAAACAGTTGGAGGAATATATGAAAAACAGTCCTGATTAATGTCAATGAAAATAAATTGATCAATAATTTGAGAAGACTGGTAATCAAGTAAAGCCATATGATGTAGAAGTTACCGATATAACTGCAAAAAGCAAATTATTCTAAATATTTTCCTAAAATCAATGCAATATTTTGATTTTGATATTCACCATGAATACTGTGTGAACAAAGACTTCAACAGCAAGTAGAAGCAAAAAATTTCAGGATAAACGCTGTTTATTCTGCACATGATCAATAAGTTGCCATCTTCTAGTAAAACCTTGTTACAGTACAATATTTGGGAACTTCTAGCGGTCCGTTAATGTTGTGTTGTTGATCAATCTTCAGTGTTGGGAGGGGATGGTTATAGTTGGTCTTCTTACAATATGTCCTCGGTTGCCATCCTGCTTTTAAGTATTTACTCACTAAATATCTTCATATCAGAATTACAAATCTAAAAAAAAACATACTAAACACATACTCTGAGAATTCTGTGTTGTAAATGAATGATTTAACAATATTTTCATTGAAGTATTTTTACTACTTACATATTTTCCAACTATAGTAGAATTATTTTGTCCATGCAGTTTGGGTCATAAAACATAGCCCGGCTAGGGAGTGAGCATGTTGCGCGGGCGCAACGCCATTATCAACAAAAACATATGAGTTATCGAAGGCGGTACACGGCGGCGGGGTGGTATACGAAGGGTGGTGAGACATTGTTATGTTATGAGTCATTTGTTGTACCTACCTGCAAATTATAGTACATATTATGTCGAAAAGAAATGTAATTTTGTGCATTCGTTTTCTGAATTTTGTTTTAGTGACACAATGGCTACTCCTTTGTTTTGTACCAAAATATACCAGCACAAGCACGTGTTTTTATCAACAATGTATTAATTTTTTTTACTGAAATGAGAATATATCCCGAAAAGTTACAAAGTGTTAATTTCTGCCGTTCTCGTTAACTTGCTGCGGTGATATGTGGTGTAAGTGTTCGATTAGTGATTTTTTCTTTCATTTTTATCACTAACCCACAAAATGACAAAACTAAATACACTATCGATAACGCTTATCGACAACATGATGCGCATCACTCTGCCCGTCCATAAGGCTCGTGAGTGGAAGAGAGAGCGAAATAATCGCTGCATCGCTCCGATTTTTTATGACCCAAACTGCACGGACAAAATAATTCTACTATAGGTAGTATTAACATGTAATGTTAATAAACAAATAGATGTGCATTACCATTTTTTATTATTAAATTTTATAACAAGTTTTATCATTTATAAAATAACTTAATATCATATATGTAAGTAGAAAGTACATATTTGAATAAAGATTTTCATACCAATTATTGCAATATTGTTTTCTATAGTAGGGATAAATGTTCTTTATGTACCATTGATCTTTTGATTGTTCCATGTGCACTATCAATACACCCTCTGACATCTGAGTATCTTGGTATCCCAAAAAATCTAAAATTTAAGAGATATTAATTAGTTATAGTGAGCTATGTTTTACAAATTAGACAGAATTCAAAATAATTGAAGTTCTATGTATTGTAAACATTGTAAAGATAAGATTTTAGTTACCTTTTATCTCACTAAAACTGTTTTTAGATAGAACTTTGGTATTAAATAATGTGAAAAGAGTTAATTTGTTATATCCACTAAGCAATCTTTAAATGATATCGAAATAAATAAAACTGTTTAATGTGTGATAAAAAAAATACACCACAATTCACTGAATTTTAATCTAATGCTGAAGAATATGTTAATATTGCTCAGACTAGATTAAATACAGTAAATTATCTATCGGAATTTATTCAACGGGAACATATAAATAGAAGACGTACGATTTTCCAAAGAATTAACAGCAGTGCTCCCTCCCGATTTGGATAGTTTTCCAAGACTAACATTAAATGATTTAAGAAGATTTGCATTAGGATCATACCAACTTAAGCAGGCGAGGTCCTATTATGGGGAGCATGTGCGAGCAAATAGTACCTATTGTATAGAAATAAGCAATGAAATAATAGAAGATTTGCCCTTAATATTGGGATAAAATAATTATTTACTTAGGGCAAGAATAAAGTCACGACACGTAAGCAATAGGACTTACTATACTTATCTGTTGATAGCTAGAGAGCAAGAAAGGGTAAACTCTTTAGAGAGCGTCATTGCTTATTACTGTACTTGCTTAGTGGGAAATCGTACAGTAAGTAGGGTGCTGCGCTCATACGATGACCGTATTATGGTATTTAAGCTGGGGACGTTTTACTGATATAAGCGCCCCAGCACTGTCACTAAATGACATATTTTATGAAGAGTAAATGTTTTTTGCAATTGATTGGTGTATTATTTTATTTATACTAATATATAAATCTACAGTGGTTTTTACGGATGTTCCGTTATAATTACTGAACCGTGCATCCGATTGACTTGAATCTTGGTATCCATGTAGAAAATACATGTACTTAATGGATAGGCTAGTATTTATATGAGTGTTGGACTCCCTACACCAGTTTCGGGGGCGTTAATGATGAGAATCTTTGTGAGGGTGAGATCTAATAATGTTAATTTTAAATGCCCAGCGAAGCGGACGGGTACAGCTATTTATTAATAAACCTGTTATCAATATTGTCAGAATGACTTACAACTTCCATACACATAACAATTGTAAGTGTATATATATATATATATATATATCTATATAAAGTGTCACATAATTAGTGCTCCATTTCTGACAATTATCGATAATGTAATCAACCCCTTGAAAGCAAAATGGTGATCTCACATGCTATAGACTGCTGTATATGGCTGCTACTCAAACCTTTATCTAGTTTTATAATATTAATAATGTAGGTACAAAGACATTTACTTTCTACCGAAAGAAGGGTCGGTGAAGTCCATTCTCAGAAACCATCGTCATTTTATTATTATTATTGTATAGAATATTAAAATGTATAGGGCTTATTTCTAGCAACATTAAGCACAATTAACTTATTTAACATTGTAACTATGAGATTAAATTATGAGAGCGATTATTGATTTCGAAGAAAACAGGTACCTATAGGTACATAACCTTCATTTTAGCTGCAGAAAAAAAACAGATTTCCCTTAAACCTGGGTGAGAATATAAAAATCGTTTTCTTAATATGAAACGATATTTCTTTGTCTATCAAATTAAGTTAAAACCATCATAACACGACAACTTTCTTGGGGCCCAAACGCTCATAGAAAATGGGCATTGTCCTTTGATACTTGACAAAACCTGTTTTTTTTATTCACAGGCCGATCCTAACTTTCACGGCGCTCAGAAAGAATCTGCCTGGAAAATGTCTGCCGATAAACCTGAACTAAGAGCACTTCTCTTGGAAGCTATCGCCTTCGAAGACGGCTTCGAGAATAATAGTGTGAAATCTGAACCCGATGACGAAATCAAGTCTGAACCTGATGACGAGATCAAATCTGAACCCGAGGACGATTACGATTCAGCCGATGAAGGCGTAAGTGATTAAATTAAGATCTATTTTTTATTCATCGATTGAAAAATATATTTTTATAAGCACCCTAATTTTACTACAAAAAAAGCAACGAAATAGCCTAGGTAGAAATCACTTTTATTGTAATCAACAATGTAAATTAACTACTTTTAACGTAATGAAATCAAATAACTTTGACAATAATAAAATACAATAATTGTGCAACGATGTGAACGTCCATCCGTCCCGACGGCCGCGAGCAAAAAGAGAGCGATACCTTGTGCCAACGCGCCCCAACATCACGCCACGCGCTTTCCCGACAGCACACCATCGTTGACGTCACTTAGGCCACGCCTCCAATGCCATCATCATCTTCTATTTAAATATATTTTGCTCTCGTTAATTTAGTAAAACTACGCTCGGGAGTAGTTTTTCCTCTTTTTGAACGATTTTCTTGAGTATCCAAGTTCCTTTGTTTATAATTGATGAGAGAATGTTAAGTAATTAACTCTTGTTTTCATGTTCTTTTCAATAATTTTTTTTTTATGTCGTACTGCTAACATTTCAATTTAACCTATTTTTCCGCTGTTTGTAAAATTGCTGTAACACCTCATAGCGTGTTATAAGAGATTGCTGTACATGCCTGTAACTGGCTTACATACAGTATGCGCGCGAGTTACTGCATGTCCATCGGGGCCAGCGACAACGCGCGGGGTGCAGCTCCGCCCGCCTCCCCACTGTTGTCTGATGTCTAGTGTTGTCTTTGACAGTTGTGACGCGCGCTTATCGATACCGAAAATTTACGCTAACGCTATTGTGTTATTTCATGGTGAATAAACCATGACTACTTCGCTTCCAACAGGTTCAGGTAGAAAAAAACCTACACTGATTCGGACTCTGATCTGTCGGCTGTCTTTTCATCTGATAGTCATTGATGTGGAATTTAAAAAATATTTTTCTCTATTAGAAATAAATAAGGAATTACTTATCACATTTATTTTATAATTTGCAAAATGACCTAGTTACATTAAACCAAATTGACAGCTGTTGACTAAATCGGTAGTTATTATCGACATTACCATAATTAACTACGTCACAGCACTACCGCATTCCTCAGGATGAACATAAACTCGCGCGCCTACTGTATCAGTACTTAATTTTATACATGTTAATTTTAAGCTTAAATGTTTTGTGTGTATTGCTGTTGGTGTGTCTAAATCTTATATATATGTAAAGAAAAACCTTCATAGTCTAAAACTCTTTAGTTTTATGAAAAGGATTTTTCTTAAATGTCATTCAGTGAAGTTTGACATTAAGTAAAAAGAAAGTTCAGTTTGTTAATATAATAATTTTATTAAATTAAGGGCTTTAAATGTTGTTTTCTCATTATACACATAACAGAAAACGCAATTAAGTCTTTTATTGTTTATTTATTCTGGAGTACCCAATATCATTATAAAATGAATTGCTTATCGTTAGTCTCGCTAAAACTCGAGAACGTCTGGACCGATTTGGCTAATTTTGGTCTTGAATTATTTGTGGAAGTTCAGAGAAGGTTTAAAAGATAGCTAAATATGAAAATGCTCGGAATTAAATAAAAATAACTATTTTGTTTTTCCTTCTATGTGTTCCCCATCGGACGGATTCCTTTTGTTTGTTTTAATTTTATTTTATACAAAAGTTTAGGTCTTTTGTTTATCGATTGAGGCACTACGAAGTCTGCCGGCTCAGCTAGTAAATAAATAAATAAATAAATTCGTTCAGGAGGAGACAAGTGGCAGCACGGCACTAGACGGCATGGGCCAGTACTTGGGCGAGGTGAGCTCGCTACTGGACCGGTCGGGCAGCTGGCAGGAGCTAGCGGGCAGGCTGCGGCTCGACTCGCTGCTCTCCCTGTACTGCGCGCAGCCCAGCCCCACGCACACGCTGCTGCTGCATCTCAAGGTACTAACTTCGCACTACCCTCTCCACAAGTCATTCCTAAGCATCTGTATTACAACACTATTGAGATCTTAGGACAAGGTATTTTTATTTTTTATTGCTTAGATGAGTGGACGATTTCACAGCCCACTTGGTGTTAAGTGGTTACTGGAGCCCATAGACATCTACAACGTAAATGCACCACCAACCTTGAGATATAAGTTCTAAGGTCTCAGTATAGTTACAATGGCTGCCCCATCGTTCAAACCGAAACTCATTACTGCTTCACGGCAGAAATAGGCGGGGTGGTGGTATCTACCCGTGCGGACTCACAAGAGGTCCTACCACCAGTACACCAGGTAGAAGGGAAAAAGACCACCCGGCCGGCCGCTAAACCGTTGGTCAGATCAGGTAAACGCGCTCACCGGAATTTCTGTTACGACCGCCCTGAGAGAAGCCGAAAATCGAACGAAATGGAAGCTGATGATACAAAGAGCCGCGAAGGCCTTTCAGGGACACGACCTTCAGCAATGAAGTATGCGACTAAGAAGAAGAAGAAAATACTTTACATTTTCGTCGCATGCAAACGTATTGTTAGCGCATACGTCATGGTAACGTGTAAGTCTCTTAATAAAAAAAATCACATCTGCCAAATAGTTTGACAGTTCGAAGTCGGAATCACTATATTATATGTAAAATAAAGGGCGACATACATAATATAATCTAATCTTCGATAAAAAAATGTATATATATTGTGTAGGGTAAACGATCTCATAGTCCACCTGCTCTATAGTGGTTGTTTTTTACAACACTCAGAGGAAGAAATAGAGCGGCCTCATTCTAAGAAAATACACGGCCGATTATTTACAATTAAATTTATGTCATTACAGGAATACAATGAAATATCATCGAAATCGTTAGCATTCATCCTAGAAGATATGGGAGAGTTAGAAGCGGCTGAAGTTATAAGAAGATACGTTGAATAAATTCTGTCGAATTTATATTGATCGCAAATTTATTAACACTTTGACCTGTTAATGCACTTACGTGAGCCCGTGACTTCAAACCCGTTTTAAAACTGTTTTTCTTAAAACCGAGAACCCAATTGTTATATTCACTTATAAAAATTTGGATTATTAGTGATTGTTAAATATTTAAATATATATTTTTTATTATAGATGTAGATACAATGATAATCACAATTTACATATTAATTTAAAGTTTATAGCATTAATGTATATAATAAGTCTGCAACAAAATTGTATTTAACAAAGAATTAGGTACATACATTTTTTTTATTTAAATTAATCGTATCCTATGAGAGTATTTGAATTGTCTTATTATCTAGTCATTTATTAAAAAACAAAATTTTGATTTTGGGCAAAAAATTCAACCCACAATTTCTATTTGTTAAAATCTTTTAAACAAAAATTTTATGATTGGATTTGCTGTGTGGTCACATGAGAAGTAATATTGTTATTGTTTTATCACGTTCGCCCTTGTATTGCATTCGAAATGGAATACGAATAGGCGGCTCTACGTTGGAAGGAACATCTTTAGTTGGAATGTTCAAAATAATACCTGAAATTTCCTCAAGCGGATATTGTAAGTTTAATTTTATGTATACATTTTAATGACAATTTTGTATTATTTGAAATTATTTTGTGGTTGTAGTAATGAGGAAATTTTAATATAATCGTGTAACGATAATTATCTATGTTTTTTTTAGAATTCACATATAAAACCTCTCTTAAAAAAAAAAACAAAAATCAATTTATCATATAGGCACAGACGTAACCCCTTACATTGATGATGTCCATGAGTGACGGTGACTACTTACCTTGAAATGAGCTGTATGCCCATCAGCTTAAAAAGGTAATGAAAGAAACGAATCTAAAATATTATTTATTACACCACAGGATATGTCCCGTTAAAAGTTAAAGATAATAACGACATACCTATACATACATTATTATTTTCATTGTGATTATGGTAGGTGTTTAAATTTACTTAATAGTTTTTTTTAGTCCAGTATAATAGGCCCGGTATACTTCTTAACTACTTAACTCTCCGACGGGTCGATCTAGATCCACGGTAAAGGAATATCACCGTTTAATAAAAAATAAAACTCGCAAATTTTCACAATAACTGCTGGTAGGGCTTATTGTAAATCTACATGCTTAGCACCACTGTCCGACCAATATAATAGGTTGGGGAAAAAGTCTTTTCGCATTATAGTATGTATGAACTTGTAATAAAATCTCTTTGGCTATACTATATGTATCTGGTTGGTTTTGGTATCATTAAAAGATAAAATTTTAAAGAAGATAATTCCAAATTCAAATAGGAAATTTTCGTACTGTCAAGATGAGTGAATCTAATGAAAAAATTCGATACATTTTAAAATTTTACTACAAAAAAGGTAAAAATGCAACACAAGCCGCGAAAAAAATTTGCGATGTTTATGGACCTAGTGTGTCCTAGTGCAGTGTCTGCGAGAGTAGCACAAATTAGGTTTTAACGTTTTCAATCCGGAAATGTTGATGTCAAAATCAAACCCGCAGAATGATAATTTGCGTAATCACTGATGGTAGGACCCTTTGTGAGTTTGCACGGATAGGTAGGTACCACCACCCCATCTATTTCTGCCGTGAAGCAGTAATGCGTTTCGATTTGAAGGGTGGGGCAGCCGTTGTAACTATACTGAGACCTTAGAACTTATCTCAAGGTGGGTGGCGAATTTACGTTGTAGATGCCTATGGGCTCCAGTAAGCACTTAACACCAGGTGGGCTGTGAGCTCGTCCACCCATATAAGTAATAAAATAAAATAAAAGTCAAAGATGCACGTCGCCCTATTAAGCTAAGCGTCCACAGGTCGGTATCGTACGCATCGGACGCATCGCATCAATCGCATTATTTTTTCATACTGCGTCCACTGTATCGGCAGCGATCGGATTGCTGACGCAAGTACCAGCAATTTTCTTAGTGATCGAGCTGTGTTTGTGAGAATGGAGGAAAGCGAACAATTATTTGTCATTATTGCTTGTTTGTTAGCTGAAGAAGAAGAAAATACAGGAACATCTAAAAAAAGAAAACATAATATCTGGATACACGATATATTAAAGAAGAGATCGAAACATGGAGAATACCACGCATTATTTCCTGATCTGTTAAATGATAACATCAAGTTTTTCCAATATTTTCGGATGTCTCAAGCTAAATTAAATTTTCTTGTTGACATCCATCCACAAATGGCGGATGACGCGGCGCGAGCGCGATGGGTGCGTCCACTGGTCGGCATTCCGTATGATGTCATCGGCACGCATCGCAAAAGTTGCCTCTCGGAGCATCAGTGTCTGCATTGCCGATGTGCGATCCGTACAATGCCGATCAGTGGACGCACTTGTATGACTTTCTATACAAAGAATACTACGATCCGTTAAATGCGATGCGTCCGATGCGTACGATACCGACCTGTGGACGCTTAGCTTTACGGAGGGATATAAAATGGATGCCATTTTTGAAAAAGTGGAGCAAGATCGGCATATCAGTAGTTACGACGTAGCTGAAGAACTGGGAACTGACCACAAAACAGTTTTAGTGCATTTGAAAAAAAAACTGGGTACACAAAAAAGGTCGGTATTTGGGAAGCCCCAAAATTTCTATAGCAATGGGATCATGTCTCTACCTATAAGATGGCAAAAAGTTATCGAACAAAATGGTATCTACATACTTTAGTTAAACGTAAATAAACCATATTAAAAAAAAATTTAAATTTTCTTAAAAATGCGAAGAAACTTTTTCCCCAACCTATTATGTCGCGAAGCAGTAATGCGTTCCACTTTGAAAGGTGGGTAGCCGTTATACTAAACAATTGAGGCAATGACTTGATCTCTCTGAGCTCTGAAAATCATAACTGCGGGTGTGTCTTTCTTTATAAGAAATGCATGGCTCTTTTCATTGGGTTAAATTACTTTTCAGGCACACTAAATGAGATAATTGTGTTCAACTTGCTCAATAGTTTAGCTTTATGTTAGTTTAGTATATCTAAATAATAATAAATAGTTTCGCAGAAAAATTTATCTATTAAAATCAAAAAAAATATTAATTTCATAAATCATGAAATGATGACTTTATGTCTAGAAAACTTTTGCAATGATCTTTTATTTACAAAAATAACGCAAAATATATTTTTAAATTTACTATTTGTAGACAAAACACTTCTTTGTTAACAATAAACGTAGGTATGCATGTAAATTTTACTGCCAAGATAACGACCTTTCATTTTTATTTTTGTGACTGCACACTGACATATACTGTGTACTTTGCACACAAAATTAATTAATTTATCAACATTCACCAATATGGTTCACATAAAGTGAAATACAGTAAAACATAGCTATATTATTGATATAGTAAAATATGACCACGCTTTGCTGCTATTGTGCCACTAATGATATAGGTAGTTACCTACATACTTAATTAAAATACTCTCATATTAAATGAGTTAAAACGCTCACTAAATCCTGGTTACACTTGATTATTTTTGTTAGTAATTGGATTAACTTTCAGGGTGAATGCAGGTAAAACTTTCAATTGAAATTAAAATATTTCAAGCTATATGAACCCTTCGAAGCTTCGTAGTACGTTATGCTGAGAATCATTCTAAAAGAAAATTTTATCGGCACTGTAGCCAAGGTCTTATCGAGGTCAATCGATGTCTTTTTAATATTAATGATGAAAACGTATTTAAATAAGTTACGTAATTTTAATGTTCTATACAATATAATTTCGCTAATCGAGGCTTTAACCAGAAACAATTAGGTAGGTATGAATAGAAAAGTTTATCGAACATTCGACGGTCTTAAAAAGTAACTAAGTAAAGATTTCATCATAAAAGTTTTACTATGAATAATACGTGTTTTTTTTAAACAAAAAAGATATAATTATAGGTTTTACAAAAACTGGATTTTTTTACATACCTAATGTCATATTTATAAACTTACATACAATAAATTAGTGGAATGTTACACTTATTTCAGATTGTTTAAATTAAACAGTAGACATGATTATATTTCTAAATGTACCTATTTATGTTAACTTAATTAGTGCGCATGTAGTTTTGATATATGGTTATTTTAAAGTTTAATAAGTTAGTTAATTATGACTATTCAATCGTGCCTTAATACAGACAATTTTATATTTGTGCGAAGAAAACATACAGCTCTAGGCAATGATGTTATAGTAAAAAGTTAAGTCTTTTTACTGTAACATCATTGGCTCTAGGTTATAAGACTAAGTTAAACGTTGTTTAAATAAAATATTATTAAAATAAAAGTAAATGAATTAAGGTAATTTAAGTTTTTTTTTTTACTCGAACCACCTTCACAATGGCTAATGTATGTTTAGTTTAATAAAAATATTTGCTTCGCACTCTCCGTCGTAATTGTCAGTAATTGACGAGTTCGATAAATAAGGATGCTGATCGGTGCTTGAAAGGCCTAACGGGAGTAACGGACGACGACGGCTTTGCGCTGCCCCGTCGCCTGGGTCAGATATATAATTAGCGGCGCTCATGATAAAGGGGTTAATATGCCCATTGTTCTGGTCTAGTAGTCTCCATATAAGTTATAGAACTCAGTAAATTGCGTTTGTTGATCTGAGAGATTATTGCACTTCATGTCATCTAACACCTATTGTTAGATGACATCCTAGATGTTATCTTATACCTAGGTACTCATTTAATTTCATTCGATTTTATGCAATACTATGAATTTATTTCGTTCTATTTCACAATTCGTACAACAGACATGCTTTTTGCTCCGGAATATTTGTATTGTATGGACTTGGTTTCTTTTGCTTTTCGGGTGGACATCGTGGATAATATATATCATTATTATCTAGACTTGTGTTGATAGATGACAGGACTCTGGCGGGAACGCGAGGAGCGAGTTGTGTGAATTTTTCTAATTTGACTATAGTAGAATTATTTTGTCCGTGCAGTTTGGGTCATAAAAATCGGAGCGGTGAAGCGAGTATTTCGCTCTCTCTTCCACTCACGAGCCTTATGGACGGGCATAGTGATGCGCATTATTGTTGTCGATAAGCGTTATCGATAGTGTATTTAGTTAGTTTTGTCATTTTGTGGGTTAGTGATAAAAATTAAAGAAACAATCATTTAGCGAAAACTTACACCACATATCGCCGCAGCTAGTTAACGATAACGGCAGAAATTAACACTTTGTAACTTTTCGGGATCTATTCTCATTTCAGTGAAAAAATTTAACACCTTGTTGATAATAACAGGTGCTTATGCTGGTATATTTTTGCCAACAAGCAAAATATTTTAAAAAATTCTGCCATTTTGGTACAAAACAAAGGAGTAGCCATTGTGTCACTAAAGAAATTCAGAGAGCAAATGCACAAAATCACATTTATCTTCGACATATGTACTATAATTTGCAGGTAGGTACAACAAATTACTCATAACATAACAATGTCTCACCACCCTTTGTAAACCACCCTGCCTCCGTCCAAATGATGGAATGTCTCACCACCCTTCGTATACCACCCCGCCGCCGTGTACATGCCTTCGATGACTCATTTGTTTTTATCGATAATGGCGTTGCGCCCGCGCAACATGCCCACCGCCCTAGCCGGGCTATGTTTTATGACCCCAACTGCACGGAAGGCAATTTCTAAGCGATCGATACTTGTTCAAATCTATGCAGTTTCTGACCATACTCTTCATTGAAAACTGCATGAATTGAACAATATTATTCAGACATCCCGTTATTGGCGTCACAAATCGTTACCATGTCTAATAAAAAGCTTTCGTAAATTTTTAACAATACACAGCCACATTCATCGATCTCCATTCTTATCAATATTTATGACACAATTCAATTCTTTAATTCTAGCTCCGGATATAAGATATGATATAGGTGTCGGTAAACAAGATATTCTGGAGACAAATATTCGTTTCTTCAGTAGCGTTGAGGAACAAAATTGGAGTGGATGGGATTATATTTTTACAGATGCCTCTAAAATCTCTATTGATGATTGTGTTGGAGTCGGTCTAGTTCATTGGCAACATAAAATAATACAAAAGATTAAACTTCCTCCTGAATCCTCTGTTTTTACTGGAGAGTGTTTTGCTCTTTTAAAAGCTGTAGAACTAGTTATTTTATTAAAATCTAAAAGAACAATCATATTTTCAGACTCAAAAAGTGCACTACGAACTATTGAAAATTTCCATTCTAAATGAAACCTTGTTATCCTATTATTTGCGAAATACGTGATAAACTTTTGATATGTTCTCAAAGAAATCACACCATTATCTTTGCATGGATTCCAAGTCACTGTGGGATTAAAGGGAAAGAGAAAACCGATCAGCTTGCCAAAGAAGCTATAAAGGATGGAGACATAGTCCCATACATTAATTATTGTCATGATTTGACTGCTCTTCCCAAACCAATCTTTGGGAGTCATGGAATGATGTTTGGTTGAGAAGCAGCAAGTTCAAAGGCAAACTTTATGCTGAAATTCAACCCACGATTTCCAGTAAACCATGGTTCTTTAAAGCTAAAAGTTCTAAAATTGTCACTTCTATCATTTCCAGAATGCGTTTAGGACATGTATGTACACCTCATCATTTAGCAAGGCTTCGTATTGTTGATAGCAATATTTGTGAGTGTGGAGAAGATATTGGTGATCTCGACCATATTTTCTTTTCTTGTTCCCAATATGACCGCACCTCCTTTATAAATTCCTTACAATTACTACAGGTTCCGTTTCCGACTAAAATCTCCTGCCCTTTGCTTTATCCTTTATTGTATTATAATGTATTATCCTCTTTCATAATCAATAATAATATTAAGATTTAATATATTTAATTTATTTTTATTAATTTATTTCCATGTCTTGTTTTTAACTAGCTTATCCTTTTGTTCCTTTTGATGACTTTGTCGCGTGTAGTTTCCCTACCTTTCACTTGAAACTGGCATAAAGTTAAAACTATTGCCATAAAGGACAAAAAAAAAAAAAACTGCACGGACAAATTTTTTTTTTTAAGGGATTTTATGACCTGGTAACTGTGACCTTTAAGTCATGTCTTATTTTAATTTATAATCATATTTTTATGAAAAATGATATTATGGAGTGAAATGATATGAAGATGATTAATTTGAGACATCAATCAACTGGGATGAAATTAAATGAAATGAAATGGGATGAAAGATAATCTCAGCAAAATGGTGGTCATTTACTAAGATTTTCAGTGGACTTTTTGGAGGATCCCGAGAAGTTACGTCCAGCGGCTTTGTTTCATTTTCCCACATTTGCGCACTTTCACAGATATTAAACGGTTAATAAACCACCATTATTACACATTTAAACCCGAAGAAACACTAAATAGACAAAATAAAACAAATCACACAACTTCACTCCTCGCGTTCCCGCCAAAAAGTCAACGGACAAATTAACTCTACTATAGTGCATAGATTATACACTTAATATATTTGAGGACTAGTGTTTCTTCAGGTTTGAATGTGTAATAACGTTGATTTATTAACTGAAGTATTTGTTAAAAATTGTGGGGAAATGAAACAAAGCGCTGGACGTAGCTTTACAGGATCTTCCAGTCCACTGAAAAGTCTCAGTAAATAACCGCCAATTTACTAAGATTATATTTCATCCCATATCATCTCATTTCATTTCATTTAATTTCATACCATTTGATTAATGTTTCAAATTAACCAACTTCATTTAATTTCAGTACCGTACCTATTGTCATTTTTGCAAACTAGCACTATGTACACTGAATAGGTCTATGACTATGTACTGTCACCACTTCTATGACTGTCACCGATCAAAAATGTCAAATTGAATTATTGACATAAGTAGTACCTACATATGTAGGTACCTACCGTAATCAGTCTAATTTCAATTAATTTCATTTACTAATTTTGTGTACATATGTACCTACTGATATTATCAATATTAATTTATAACGAAGCTCGCTAGGTGGTAACTGAACTACATGCAAACCCTAAATCGTAGCTAAATATAAAGACCACGTTTCAAAGTTTAATTTGTCGTACATTACATGAATTAATTACTTAGTGGTCTGAAAATAAAACAAACATTTTTAACTTTAAAATAATTTCAGCTACAAATTATTTCTTGTAAATCATGTTTGTGGTATCTCCTCATATACGCCAGGAATGGAAATGTATGGCTATTCTGATTGCAAGATTTTCAAATAAACCCACATCATCCGAGGTTCTAACAGCCTATTTAACTCAGTGTAACGAACCACCTTGGACTTCTTATTTTGTAAAGGTGATATCCTGCAAACCATGTGCGATTTGAAATTTCAACATTTAACAGCAATAAATAAATATGAAGTTATATAACACTATTTAGACATTTATTACAGTATAATAATATTCATTCTTTTCAGTACAGTTATGTGAAAGATGATCAGTTTGGAATGTCAAATTTTAATTGCAAGGTTGGTAGTTCAAACTATCAAATATTAAGAACTGGTTGTTTTCCATATATAAAATATCATTGTTCTAGAAAAAGGGCAGAAGACCTAAATATGTCAGATAAATTTATGAGAATTATAAAGGTTGCAAATTTAGGTATGTAACTATAAAATTTTTTGTAGTTCAATTTATAAATACATTTTTTATATATTATTCATTAATATTAACTGAAGGCCTAACCTATGTTATGTCTATACAGTTCAGTTTACGGTTCAGATTTTGTTTGCTTGAATTCATGTTGATTTTTATTTGATACTACATATTAGTTAGTAAATATAAAATTATTGGGCATAGTTGAAAAAATGAAAAAGGCACAACAGTAATTCATAAACTTACAGTTGTAGTAAATAGACAGATGAGTCCCTGGGGTGATGTTGAGACCAGTTGTTGAGATTTTTTATTTATTGCATAGATTTATAAATAATGTCATTGCGCATCAGGTGTTAAGTAGTGTTGCCACTTACCATCTGGCTATGGAATGAGCCCCTCCACGTTGTTTCCTGAGCACTATGACATGTCCTTCTTCCAACCAGGCTTGTGGAGAGTATTAAGCGGTAGGCAGCGGCTTGGCTCTGCCCCTGGCATTGCTGAAGTTCATGGGCGACAGTAACCACTCACCCTCAGGTGGGCCGTATGCGTGTCTGCCTACAAGTGCAATAAAAAATAAAAAAATTGCTGCCAAAGCCCAGAGGTCACACTGTGAATGCTATCATCACCTCAAGACCTTAAGGTTGAAGTGTCAATAGTGTCTGTTAAGAATAAATCTATATCAAGGGGTGAAAGGCTTTTTGGGTTAAGTGATATTTTTGCAACCTTAACATTTTTAAATTTTAGCTTATTTGTAAACCACTTTTTTGTGTGCATTAGTTATAAATAAACATGATAAAATAAACTATACTTAGGAGACAATTTTTTTTTTTTTTATGGCTTAGTTGGACGAGCTCACAGCCCACCCGGTGTTAAGTGCTTACTGGAGCCCATAGACATCTACAACGTAAATGCGCCACCCACCTTGAGATATAAGTTCTAAGGTCTCAAGTATAGTTACAACGGCTGCCTCATCCTTCAAACCGAAACGCATTACTGCTCCACAGCAGAAATAGGCAGGGTGGTGGTACTTACCCGTGTGGACTCACAATAGGTCCTACCACCAGTAATTACGCAAATTATAATTTTGCGGGTTTGATTTTTATTACACGATGTTATTCCTTCACACTGGAAGTCAATCGTGAACTTTTGTTGAGTACGTATTAGAAAAATTGGTACCCGCCTGAGATTCGAACACCGGTGCAACGCTCAACACGAATGCACCGGACGTCCTATCCTTTAGGCCACGTCGACTTCAAAACTTTCGACTTTTGTGTATCAGCCATGGCAATAGTGATCCATTTGGTAGTAAATTTTGTTTCAGGTATACCTTGTTTACTGTATGGTCTTGCAGCAACCCAGCTTATAAGGCATGAAGAAATTGTTCACACAAGCAAAGGGCCAGTACCAATATACTTTTTGCTTCCAGAAGATAAAGGATCTTTGCATTAAAACACCATACTGTAAACATTATTTATTAATTAAGAAAACTAAAGTGTGGTATAGTGCTTAAAATATACTATTGTATAATAGCTACTGAATGTGGTTGTTTTTTTTTTTCTACCTATCTACCAGTAGCCTTGATAGGCTATTCTGGCTTCACCATAACTTGTGGGCAAACCCTCTGCCGGAAAGAATCTTCTAACATCTTCATTACCAAAAGCAGTGCTGAATCTACCTCTAGATCGATATCACAACCTACTGAGAAGATCCAGAGAGAAATTCAATGGGTTATGTGCTTGAAACATTTACTGTGAAATAATATTTTCAATATAATTTTTTTTTAAACTCTTCAACTATACTGTCTCAACATATTGAAGTATGAGTATGATGTGGTCATAATCTGAAAGATGAATTAAACAAGACAATTGGCAACTTAATACAGGTATAGCCTAATGTAAGTAGATGTCTTTATACTGGCATCAAGTCATAAAATTGGTACTATTCACAATACCAATACATAATTTACTATTAATAATTTACTGTGTAAGACAGTGTAACACAAAATTTTTTTTTTTTTCCTACCTAAACTGAGAGCCTTGAGAGGCTATTTCAGCGTAACCCTAACTTTTGTAGGTGAGCTCACGGGGCTCAAACCTGATGACGTTGCTAACACGAACCCTAGCAAGAGCCGTGCTTCGCAGAATCTACCACCGGATCGGAAACGCGACCCACTGAGAAGATCCGGCGAGAAACTCAGTGGGCTGTGTCTGAGAGTTGTAACACTAAACATGTTACGTTCGTATTTATTTTTTACTGGTCGTCTGTCTTCTGAACCCCCACACGGGCTTGTACTGCCCCGGCTATTCCTGTCGTGAAGCTGTATCGCTTTCTGTTTGAAAGGTGGGGAGCCGTTGCACTGTAAAACTAAGACTCAGAACTCATATCTCAAGGTGGGTGGCGCATTTACGTTATAGATGTCTATGGGCTCCAGTAACACTTAACACCAGGTGGGCTGTGAGCTCGTCTACCCATCTAAGCAATAATAATAATAATACCCATACAAATTAAAAATTACCGAAGAAAATGTTTCTAGTTGAATACTTTGCAGTCCAGGGAATTTTATAGTGACTGGTTGCTGGGCCCTCAGCAAGACTATGATAATATCCTGTCGGATCATCCTGCCTAGTGGAGTCTGGTGCCAGCCACTGTTCCAACATGCTTCGCCGACGCCAAACGCCTATAAACGAAAAACTTTATTTTTATTGAAATTGTATTCATAAGCAGCTTCAGACTACCTCGCCTATCACCACCGGTCGGCGATTTCCTTCTAGCCCAAAAAAAAATCAGCTAAAGTGTATCACGTTGCACTTTTTAAGGAGATTCAATAAAGTATAAAAAACGGCCCTCAGCTCGAAGTCTCACATTGTTATTAAATACCGACTCATAAATAATATGTTTATTATCTATAATACTGACTGATTTTTATTGCTCAGTAACGGGAAAAATGCAGGGACGTCTTAAACTAGGATGGGGCCCTTGGGCACACAAGAATTTGAGGCCCTTTTAGAAAGTAAAAAAAGCGAATTATAATAACATTTTTTTTACTGAGTTTGAGACCATTTATTATAGGTAATCAAATACAGTATGATATAATATGTCATTAATGATATTAGAATGCTGCTGGTTTTTTGGTTACGATTTCGATAACGGTTTCTTTCGGGATTTCTGTTGAGCAAAATCTTCTATCATAGTCATAATATATGCCTTGTAAATACCTTCTGATTACTGATTTGTGAAAAAAGTGTAATGTGCCCGACAAAAATGTTTTGAGAATAAACGTGTGAGAGAAAGTGTCGGTCTTTCGGGGCCCCCTGAGAATGGGGGCCCTGGGCACGGGCCCCGTGTGCCCTTATGGTAAAGACGGTATTGGAGAAATGGTGAATGATTTAAATAGCACAACTATCCATTTATGTCACAACCGGTTACGTTAGCTTAAATTCTGAATCAAATGAATGGTCACCTTATTCCTTAACAGAGTCCCAAGATAGCAAGGTATCCACATTTGCAGGCACGCAGCAACTCCTAACATTGTAAATCTTATATCCAAGATGCCGTTTTCTAATTTCTGAAAAACATCAAACTCATCACTCATCATCATTTCGTTACAAATTTTTCAAAACCGGTAATTTGTGATTTAGAAATGTATATCAGAAATACATAATAAATTAACCTGGTTTCGTCAGTAGTAGGTACTCTTGATCGAAGAATAATAATTGCAAAATGTGATGTTTTTTTTTAATTGCCTTTGTAGGCTGACGAGCATACGGCCCACCTGATGGTAAGTGGTCACCGTCGCTCATGGACGTCAGCAATGCCAGGGGCAGAGCCAAGCCGCTGCCTACCATAGATGTGATGTGATACGATTAGCAATACAGCCCTATAGCAGAACTCTGCTCAAACGTAAAGTATTGCAAATTATTGATCTCGTGTTTCAAATCTTAAAGCAACGTAGTGGTTTTCTCTAATGTATGGACTCCGGTTGCATTCAAAATCCTGTTAATCGCTCATTCAAAAAACTCCCAATTATTATGTTGTGAAATCGGATTATGGATGTTAAGTTAGGTCAGCGTTACTATAATTATGATAAGAATGATGAATTACTCATGAATGACTTTTTCCGTTGAAGTCATCGTGGCCTAAAGGATAAGACGTCCGGTGCATTCGTATCTAGCGATGCACCGGTGTGCGAATTCCGCAGGCGGGTACCAATTTTTCTAATGAGTAACGTACTTAACAAATGTTCATGATTGACTTCCACGGTGAAGGAATAACACCGTGTAATAAAAATCAAACCCGCAAAATTATAATTTGCGTAATTACTGGTGATAGGACTTCTTGTGAGTCCGCACGGATAGGTACTACCACCCCTCCTATTTCTGCCGTGAAGCACTAATGCGTTTCGGTTTGAAGGGTGGGGTAGCCGTTGTAACTATACTGAGACCTTAGAACTTATACTTCAAGATGGGTGGCGCATTTACGTTGTAGATGTCTATGGGCTCCAGTAACCACTTAACACCAGGTGGGCTGTGAGCTCGTCCACCCAAAAAATCAATAAAAATAAAATAAAAAAAACATACAGTCTCACCCTTCCTTTGCAGAAATAGGCAGGACGATTTTATTATCCCTACTAATGTTGGTACCTACTAAAATAAAATAATATGTAGGTAATCTACCTGTGTAATTTGGATGGCAATTAGACAAATTGCAATAGAAGTGAACATTACTTGATAAGCCAAAGGCGGACCATAAATAGAAGACACTGCTTCGACTGCTCTGTAACGTCAATATTCTAATCACATTAGATATTCGAATATCTAGTCCTTTTGAAGATTACGTTTAGTAGGTGCTCTTAACAGAACTTCAATCATTGCGCTTACAATAACGTTGAAACGTCCAAAGTCTTTGTAAGTTACGTACTAAGTACTGAGCTAGTTGTGATGTAGCCTGGATGTGAGTATCGAGGTGGTGGTAGGTATCTTTAGCACAGGCTACCTTTTATCGTGGTAAATGACAAAACCCGGGCAACACCGGCCTTTTTCGGTATACCTAGGAGATACGATAACAACTACTATAACCTACGATCTACAAATCGACTGGTAGTTTTTGATCACGGATTGACATAATGAAAGCTTGTAAGAACGTGGGGCATGTCACATACGAGAGAATTAGATTATGCTAGGATTTCCGGTACATTAGAACTTTCCCTCTCTAAGCTGACATGCTTGGTATTTCTCTATGAGACGGAATCAGAAATGAGGAGGTCCCTTGAAGAACCAAAGTTGATGAGATAGGGCGGCCACCTACAAGTTGGACCGACGACGAGTGAGAATCGCTACGTACCGTTGGATGCAGGTGGCAACGGACCGGGCTCCCTGGAGATCAGTTGAAGAGGTCTATGTTCAGCAGTGGACAGTGGACAGACTGAGATAATGAGATGACGAAGCCTTGAGAGACTATGTCAGCGTAGCCTAACAAGTACGTGAGCTCACGGAGCTCAAACTTGACGACGTTGCTAACACTAACCCTAACAAAAGCAGCGCTTCGCAGAATCTACCACTGGATCGGAAAAGCGACCCATTGAAAAGATCCGGCGAGAAACTCAGTGGGATGTGTCTGTGGGCTAATTTACTCGCCGAGCCCTTCGTCGCAAACGACGGGTTCGACGACAACGATGACCGGCGGATGATACTGATTTAATTATACGTTTAAATATGTTACTACTTTTAAAAGTATTAATCGCCCAGATACAAATCAAAGAAACCAATTTATATAAAGAAAAATAATTAGATTTCTATCATTAAATAAATAATAAATAAATAAATAAATATTTATTAACAATCACGCCACGTTAACTGGTCCCGTGCTAAGTTCGTAAAGAACTTGTGTTACAGGTACCAGATAACGGAAATAAATGTAAGATTTTTATTATACACATACATATATTTAATATACATCCATAACCCTGGAAAACACATTTATATTTATCATACAAATATCTTTCCTTGGCGGGATTCGAACCCGCGACCCCCTTGTGTAGTGACCATGTCACTTACCACTACACCAGACGGTCGTTAAATCATTAAAACACAAATATTATGTAGATCTTGGGCAATCATTTAAAATTAAATTCAACGTCAAAAATTAAATGAGTTTACTTGAACACAGATATGTGCCACGTTACGATCCTCTTCATCCTTCCATTTAGGATTTTCTGAACTTCAATCCTACGAGTATCACGGTGCGGTAATAAGGCAACGGATTCGTCAATATCGTCAAATATCGCTTCTAAATCAAGTTTAATCATGTGGAGTATGTAATAAAAATGCAAAAGTATGTGAAACAATGTGTAGATGTAAACTGAAAATTAGAGATTAAACATTATTTTTAATACACAAATGAACAAAATCGTTAATCGCATGCCTACTTACATAATGAATACGCTATATTGAAATTGTTCTCAGAAACGAGCAAACCACGTGCAAAAATAAATTTACCAACTAAAATGTTTTGTAATGCACTCAAATTTATGAAAAATTCAGATAGGTACGCTGGCGCGTGGAATCTATGTTTACGTAAGAATTATGGTTTCACGAAATAACTTCTTTGATCGTATGTGCTCTGTTTAACATAATACTTAAAAGTACCTACATAGTGTTTTTTTAAGAGTTTTATGAGGTTCTTTGAAGTTCTTTCGTTTTTTTTTGGGTGATCGAAATTAACCGTTCGCTATTTCATCTTTAAGGTATACTGGAAGAGATTTCGTTTGACAAAAGTCTTTCTACAGATTTTACTTTTATAATAATTAAATTAATTTTGTAAAATGACAAAATCCAATAATTTATTCTCGTTTTGGTATCGCAAGCAGTCTTTTAATACCTAATATAATAACTTACCACAAAACGTTTGAAGGAATATCAAGCAATAATTAATTTCCAAAATTAAAAATATTTCATAAATGGGTGTACTATAACCGTCCAATTTGGGCAACCATATCGGAAACACTAGTGGCCTAGTCGTATCCTCGTCCAGTGAAGGAAATAGACTCTGGTACATTAGCACAAAAACTGGGAACATAAAAAAAGTACCGCACACGATGCAACAAAATATTAACCACGCATTGTAAAATTTCCAAATTAATAGTTGCCCTTCTAAGAATGAGTTACTGAAAAAAAAACATTATAATTAATATAAAATCAGGTATGTGCCTAGGCTCCACAGGTGAAGAGAGGACAGCAGGATGAAAATTTATTATTAAAATTAAAAGTACCCACCAATGTATAGAAAAATGATGTCGCTAATCTAAACGTAGCGTGTAATTAAAATAATCTCAAAAACATTATCTTGTAATGGCAATGACCATAATCGCTAACACCTCAAGATTTATAATATATGTAGGTATATAATACAGTAGATTAAATGATAAGTAATGCGCTGGATGCAAGCAGCGCAGTACCGATCTTTGTGGCGAGACTTGAAGGAGTCCTATGTCCTGCGGTTGATATCGGGTGCCTGTGGGCTGATAGATTAGAATAATATCTAAAACATTTTCTCTTTTGTTTTGTTGGTGACTAAAAAAAAAACGCGACTGTTGCCATATTTTTCGTTTGAAAACACAAGCTTCGCCTTTATACACATTTAAAAAATATTGGGTTAACTGTGGAGAAAACGGTCATGTGAAAAAAGTGTTTAGTCTTTTTCTATTTAAATTCAGATTCCTTCAAATAATATATACTTCCAACTATGGTTCGCTGTTGACGCTTATGTTGTAGTATCTATGAGGTGCGCCCTTATGCGCGCTCACCTTAGGGACTCTTAATTAAGTTAGTGATCCCGATTTCTATACCATCGAATCCAGGTATGATCACGTATGATTCCCAGCCAGAGTAAGTATCTTTGTTGATTACATCTAGTATTAGGATCTGGGTACCTACCTAAACGTTCTTGTATAGATTTGTGTTACTAGTGTAAGACTCCACTTCCAACAGTCAGGAAATAATACACAGATTGCAGTAGTTTACTTAATTCTGTATTGCTTTATTTGAAACTCCACTTTTACAATCTTTAGACATCTGCTCACTACCGAATACACTGATTTCCCCTTTCGTTTCTCAGACTACCGCCTTTTTTATTATCTCACAACCCCACCACTGGCATTGCTACCACCAACAGTGTTGCTATTTGGCAATACAAAAATTGCCTTAACTTTAACATGACCAATTTTATTTTAATTATTTTACAACAAACCTTACATTCGACCGTCCTGACACCATGTATGTCCCCATACATGACCCAGGTGGTAACCTTACATTAGGCCAATATTAGTCGTCAGCGTAACAGCGTTAACAGTAAATTACAAAAAAAAAGAGGCACTTAACATTTTTTCATTTAAGTGAAACAAAATACTCCTTAAAAGTTATACATATCAAAATTTCTTCGAAACAGACAGTAAATTCTCAGTTGTAAACTGCCATAACAAGCCAATTTTTAGTTGTGTTACTGCCATGACAAGTCAATTCTCAATTATGAAACTGCCATGACAAGTCAATTCTCAATTATGAAACTGCCATGACAAGTCAATTCTCAGTTATGAAATGCCATGACAAGTCAATTCTCAGTTATGAAATGCATAATATTTATAAAAAGACAAGTCAATTCAGTTATGAAATGCCATGACAAGTCAATTCTCAGTTATGAAAATGCCATGACAAGTCAATTCTCAGTTATGAAAATGCCATGACAAGTCAATTCTCAGTTATGAAAATGCCATGACAAGTCAATTCTCAGTTATGAAAATGCCATGACAAGTCAATTCTCAGTTATGAAAATGCCATGACAAGTCAATTCTCAGTTATGAAAATGCCATGACAAGTCAATTCTCAGTTATGAAAATGCCATGACAAGTCAATTCTCAGTTATGAAATGCCATGACAAGTCAATTCTCAGTTATGAAAATGCCATGACAAGTCAATTCTCAGTTATGAAATCATGAAGTCATTCTCAGTTATGAAAATGCCATGACAAGTCAATTCTCAGTTATGAAAATGCCATGACAAGTCAATTCTCAGTTATGAAAATGCCATGACAAGTCAATTCTCAGTTATGAAAATGCCATGACAAGTCAATTCTCAGTTATGAAATGCCATGACAAGTCAATTCTCAGTTATGAAAATGCCATGACAAGTCAATTCTCAGTTATGAAAATGCCATGACAAGTCAATTCTCAGTTATGAAAATGCCATGACAAGTCAATTCTCAGTTATGAAAATGCCATGACAAGTCAATTCTCAGTTATGAAATGCCATGACAAGTCAATTCTCAGTTATGAAAATGCCATGACAAGTCAATTCTCAGTTATGAAAATGCCATGACAAGTCAATTCTCAGTTATGAAAATGCCATGACAAGTCAATTCTCAGTTATGAAAATGCCATGACAAGTAACTCAGATGAAATGCCATGACAAGTCAATTCTCAGTTATGAAAATGCCATGACAAGTCAATTCTCAGTTATGAAAATGCCATGACAAGTCAATTCTCAGTTATGAAAATGCCATGACAAGTCAATTCTCAGTTATGAAATGCCATGACAAGTCAATTCTCAGTTATGAAAATGCCATGACAAGTCAATTCTCAGTTATGAAAATGCCATGACAAGTCAATTCTCAGTTATGAAAATGCCATGACAAGTCAATTCTCAGTTATGAAAATGCCATGACAAGTCAATTCTCAGTTATGAAAATGCCATGACAAGTCAATTCTCAGTTATGAAAATGCCATGACAAGTCAATTCTCAGTTATGAAAATGCCATGACAAGTCAATTCTCAGTTATGAAAATGCCATGACAAGTCAATTCTCAGTTATGAAAATGCCATGACAAGTCAATTCTCAGTTATGAAAATGCCATGACAAGTCAATTCTCAGTTATGAAAATGCCATGACAAGTCAATTCTCAGTTATGAAAATGCCATGACAAGTCAATTCTCAGTTATGAAAATGCCATGACAAGTCAATTCTCAGTTATGAAATGCCATGACAAGTCAATTCTCAGTTATGAAAATGCCATGACAAGTCAATTCTCAGTTATGAAAATGCCATGACAAGTCAATTCTCAGTTATGAAAATGCCATGACAAGTCAATTCTCAGTTATGAAAATGCCATGACAAGTCAATTCTCAGTTATGAAAATGCCATGACAAGTCAATTCTCAGTTATGAAAATGCCATGACAAGTCAATTCTCAGTTATGAAATGCCATGACAAGTCAATTCTCAGTTATGAAAATGCCATGACAAGTCAATTCTCAGTTATGAAAATGCCATGACAAGTCAATTCTCAGTTATGAAATGCCATGACAAGTCAATTCTCAGTTATGAAAATGCCATGACAAGTCAATTCTCAGTTATGAAAATGCCATGACAAGTCAATTCTCAGTTATGAAAATGCCATGACAAGTCAATTCTCAGTTATGAAAATGCCATGACAAGTCAATTCTCAGTTATGAAAATGCCATGACAAGTCAATTCTCAGTTATGAAAATGCCATGACAAGTCAATTCTCAGTTATGAAAATGCCATGACAAGTCAATTCTCAGTTATGAAAATGCCATGACAAGTCAATTCTCAGTTATGAAAATGCCATGACAAGTCAATTCTCAGTTATGAAAATGCCATGACAAGTCAATTCTCAGTTATGAAAATGCCATGACAAGTCAATTCTCAGTTATGAAATGCCATGACAAGTCAATTCTCAGTTATGAAAATGCCATGACAAGTCAATTCTCAGTTATGAAAATGCCATGACAAGTCAATTCTCAGTTATGAAAATGCCATGACAAGTCAATTCTCAGTTATGAAAATGCCATGACAAGTCAATTCTCAGTTATGAAAATGCCATGACAAGTCAATTCTCAGTTATGAAAATGCCATGACAAGTCAATTCTCAGTTATGAAAATGCCATGACAAGTCAATTCTCAGTTATGAAAATGCCATGACAAGTCAATTCTCAGTTATGAAAATGCCATGACAAGTCAATTCTCAGTTATGAAAATGCCATGACAAGTCAATTCTCAGTTATGAAAATGCCATGACAAGTCAATTCTCAGTTATGAAAATGCCATGACAAGTCAATTCTCAGTTATGAAAATGCCATGACAAGTCAATTCTCAGTTATGAAAATGCCATGACAAGTCAATTCTCAGTTATGAAAATGCCATGACAAGTCAATTCTCAGTTATGAAATGCCATGACAAGTCAATTCTCAGTTATGAAAATGCCATGACAAGTCAATTCTCAGTTATGAAAATGCCATGACAAGTCAATTCTCAGTTATGAAAATGCCATGACAAGTCAATTCTCAGTTATGAAAATGCCATGACAAGTCAATTCTCAGTTATGAAATGCCATGACAAGTCAATTCTCAGTTATGAAAATGCCATGACAAGTCAATTCTCAGTTATGAAAATGCCATGACAAGTCAATTCTCAGTTATGAAAATGCCATGACAAGTCAATTCTCAGTTATGAAAATGCCATGACAAGTCAATTCTCAGTTATGAAAATGCCATGACAAGTCAATTCTCAGTTATGAAAATGCCATGACAAGTCAATTCTCAGTTATGAAAATGCCATGACAAGTCAATTCTCAGTTATGAAAATGCCATGACAAGTCAATTCTCAGTTATGAAAATGCCATGACAAGTCAATTCTCAGTTATGAAAATGCCATGACAAGTCAATTCTCAGTTATGAAAATGCCATGACAAGTCAATTCTCAGTTATGAAAATGCCATGACAAGTCAATTCTCAGTTATGAAAATGCCATGACAAGTCAATTCTCAGTTATGAAAATGCCATGACAAGTCAATTCTCAGTTATGAAAATGCCATGACAAGTCAATTCTCAGTTATGAAAATGCCATGACAAGTCAATTCTCAGTTATGAAAATGCCATGACAAGTCAATTCTCAGTTATGAAAATGCCATGACAAGTCAATTCTCAGTTATGAAAATGCCATGACAAGTCAATTCTCAGTTATGAAAATGCCATGACAAGTCAATTCTCAGTTATGAAAATGCCATGACAAGTCAATTCTCAGTTATGAAATGCCATGACAAGTCAATTCTCAGTTATGAAAATGCCATGACAAGTCAATTCTCAGTTATGAAAATGCCATGACAAGTCAATTCTCAGTTATGAAAATGCCATGACAAGTCAATTCTCAGTTATGAAAATGCCATGACAAGTCAATTCTCAGTTATGAAAATGCCATGACAAGTCAATCTCAGTTATGAAATGCCATGACAAGTCAATTCTCAGTTATGAAAATGCCATGACAAGTCAATTCTCAGTTATGAAAATGCCATGACAAGTCAATTCTCAGTTATGAAAATGCCATGACAAGTCAATTCTCAGTTATGAAAATGCCATGACAAGTCAATTCTCAGTTATGAAAATGCCATGACAAGTCAATTCTCAGTTATGAAAATGCCATGACAAGTCAATTCTCAGTTATGAAAATGCCATGACAAGTCAATTCTCAGTTATGAAAATGCCATGACAAGTCAATTCTCAGTTATGAAAATGCCATGACAAGTCAATTCTCAGTTATGAAAATGCCATGACAAGTCAATTCTCAGTTATGAAAATGCCATGACAAGTCAATTCTCAGTTATGAAAATGCCATGACAAGTCAATTCTCAGTTATGAAAATGCCATGACAAGTCAATTCTCAGTTATGAAAATGCCATGACAAGTCAATTCTCAGTTATGAAAATGCCATGACAAGTCAATTCTCAGTTATGAAAATGCCATGACAAGTCAATTCTCAGTTATGAAAATGCCATGACAAGTCAATTCTCAGTTATGAAATGCCATGACAAGTCAATTCTCAGTTATGAAAATGCCATGACAAGTCAATTCTCAGTTATGAAAATGCCATGACAAGTCAATTCTCAGTTATGAAAATGCCATGACAAGTCAAAAAAAAAAAAATTCTCAGTTATGAAAATGCCATGACAAGTCAATTCTCAGTTATGAAAATGCCATGACAAGTCAATTCTCAGTTATGAAAATGCCATGACAAGTCAATTCTCAGTTATGAAAATGCCATGACAAGTCAATTCTCAGTTATGAAAATGCCATGACAAGTCAATTCTCAGTTATGAAAATGCCATGACAAGTCAATTCTCAGTTATGAAAATGCCATGACAAGTCAATTCTCAGTTATGAAAATGCCATGACAAGTCAATTCTCAGTTATGAAAATGCCATGACAAGTCAATTCTCAGTTATGAAACTGCCATGACAAGTCAATTCTCAGTTATGAAAATGCCATGACAAGTCAATTCTCAGTTATGAAAATGCCATGACAAGTCAATTCTCAGTTATGAAATGCCATGACAAGTCAATTCTCAGTTATGAAAATGCCATGACAAGTCAATTCTCAGTTATGAAAATGCCATGACAAGTCAATTCTCAGTTATGAAAATGCCATGACAAGTCAATTCTCAGTTATGAAAATGCCATGACAAGTCAATTCTCAGTTATGAAAATGCCATGACAAGTCAATTCTCAGTTATGAAAATGCCATGACAAGTCAATTCTCAGTTATGAAAATGCCATGACAAGTCAATTCTCAGTTATGAAAATGCCATGACAAGTCAATTCTCAGTTATGAAAATGCCATGACAAGTCAATTCTCAGTTATGAAAATGCCATGACAAGTCAATTCTCAGTTATGAAAATGCCATGACAAGTCAATTCTCAGTTATGAAAATGCCATGACAAGTCAATTCTCAGTTATGAAAATGCCATGACAAGTCAATTCTCAGTTATGAAAATGCCATGACAAGTCAATTCTCAGTTATGAAAATGCCATGACAAGTCAATTCTCAGTTATGAAAATGCCATGACAAGTCAATTCTCAGTTATGAAAATGCCATGACAAGTCAATTCTCAGTTATGAAATGCCATGACAAGTCAATTCTCAGTTATGAAAATGCCATGACAAGTCAATTCTCAGTTATGAAAATGCCATGACAAGTCAATTCTCAGTTATGAAAATGCCATGACAAGTCAATTCTCAGTTATGAAAATGCCATGACAAGTCAATTCTCAGTTATGAAAATGCCATGACAAGTCAATTCTCAGTTATGAAAATGCCATGACAAGTCAATTCTCAGTTATGAAAATGCCATGACAAGTCAATTCTCAGTTATGAAAATGCCATGACAAGTCAATTCTCAGTTATGAAAATGCCATGACAAGTCAATTCTCAGTTATGAAAATGCCATGACAAGTCAATTCTCAGTTATGAAAATGCCATGACAAGTCAATTCTCAGTTATGAAAATGCCATGACAAGTCAATTCTCAGTTATGAAAATGCCATGACAAGTCAATTCTCAGTTATGAAAATGCCATGACAAGTCAATTCTCAGTTATGAAAATGCCATGACAAGTCAATTCTCAGTTATGAAATGCCATGACAAGTCAATTCTCAGTTATGAAAATGCCATGACAAGTCAATTCTCAGTTATGAAAATGCCATGACAAGTCAATTCTCAGTTATGAAAATGCCATGACAAGTCAATTCTCAGTTATGAAAATGCCATGACAAGTCAATTCTCAGTTATGAAAATGCCATGACAAGTCAATTCTCAGTTATGAAAATGCCATGACAAGTCAATTCTCAGTTATGAAAATGCCATGACAAGTCAATTCTCAGTTATGAAAATGCCATGACAAGTCAATTCTCAGTTATGAAAATGCCATGACAAGTCAAATAAAAAAAACAATTCTCAGTTATGAAAATGCCATGACAAGTCAATTCTCAGTTATGAAAATGCCATGACAAGTCAATTCTCAGTTATGAAAATGCCATGACAAGTCAATTCTCAGTTATGAAAATGCCATGATGAAAATGCCATGACAAGTCAATTCTCAGTTATGAAAATGCCATGACAAGTCAATTCTCAGTTATGAAAATGCCATGACAAGTCAATTCTCAGTTATGAAAATGCCATGACAAGTCAATTCTCAGTTATGAAAATGCCATGACAAGTCAATTCTCAGTTATGAAAATGCCATGACAAGTCAATTCTCAGTTATGAAAATGCCATGACAAGTCAATTCTCAGTTATGAAAATGCCATGACAAGTCAATTCTCAGTTATGAAAATGCCATGACAAGTCAATTCTCAGTTATGAAAATGCCATGACAAGTCAATTCTCAGTTATGAAAATGCCATGACAAGTCAATTCTCAGTTATGAAAATGCCATGACAAGTCAATTCTCAGTTATGAAAATGCCATGACAAGTCAATTCTCAGTTATGAAAATGCCATGACAAGTCAATTCTCAGTTATGAAAATGCCATGACAAGTCAATTCTCAGTTATGAAAATGCCATGACAAGTCAATTCTCAATTATGAAACTGCCATGACAAGTCAATTCTCAGTTATGAAAATGCCATGACAAGTCAATTCTCAGTTATGAAAATGCCATGACAAGTCAATTCTCAGTTATGAAAATGCCATGACAAGTCAATTCTCAGTTATGAAAATGCCATGACAAGTCAATTCTCAGTTATGAAAATGCCATGACAAGTCAATTCTCAGTTATGAAAATGCCATGACAAGTCAATTCTCAGTTATGAAAATGCCATGACAAGTCAATTCTCAGTTATGAAAATGCCATGACAAGTCAATTCTCAGTTATGAAAATGCCATGACAAGTCAATTCTCAGTTATGAAAATGCCATGACAAGTCAATTCTCAGTTATGAAAATGCCATGACAAGTCAATTCTCAGTTATGAAAATGCCATGACAAGTCAATTCTCAGTTATGAAAATGCCATGACAAGTCAATTCTCAGTTATGAAAATGCCATGACAAGTCAATTCTCAGTTATGAAAATGCCATGACAAGTCAATTCTCAGTTATGAAAATGCCATGACAAGTCAATTCTCAGTTATGAAAATGCCATGACAAGTCAATTCTCAATTATGAAACTGCCATGCCAAGTCAATTCTCAGTTAATGTGTGCCTTGAACCAATCAATTCTCAAGGACTTTATGAAATACACAAGCTGAACCAATCAATTCTCAGCTGTAGTATTTCCTGTCTCGCCTTGAACCAATCAATTCTCAAGGACTTTATGAAATACACAAGCTGAACCAATCAATTCTCAGCTGTAGTATTTCCTGTCTCGCCCTGAACATCAATTCTCAGCTATAGTATTTTCTGTCTTGCCTTGAACCAATCAATTCTCAAGGACTTTCTGGTCGAGGTGCGAACCGATCAATTCTCGCTCCTGACCTGTAAACAAAGAAAGAATAATTCGGTAGCGTAAGTGCTTCATCAATTCAGTTATATATGTGTATCATTTAATCATCCATTTATTGTTATTAAATTGACAAATTAATTGACAAAAATATTACATAATTGACATTAAATAATGTAATTGACAAAAATTATTAAACACTTAGAATTATTCACGGTCAGTAGTAAAGATTTACTTCCCACTGATCCACCAAGTTTAAGTGACGCGACATGTATCCAGGGCTTTATTAAATCGAATATAGCATTTTATGCTTCATTCCCATTCCCTCAAACCCAGGGAGACGGACTGACTGACTGAACGAACCTGATTTATAATTAGATAACTCAAAATATTCTTTAGATAATCTACTTAAGATCTTAACTATGTCAGCTGCTCAAGACTTGCTACATATTTTCTCTCAAGGGATTTATCATATTCCTTATATAAATCTGAGTGGGACAGTTCAGAATTCATGCTTAAAAACCGTTAAGTAGTTGAATTTTTCATAATAATGATATGCGATTGTTCTGTAATGTTTGATTGATTAACGAAGAATTACATCAGATTGTCACCTAGCCTACAGAACACTAGCACGTACGTCATCAAATTTCGAGATGAAAAGGTATACTCTCCGAGGACTATATTAACTTATAACCAGAGCCTTTCATGGGGAATATTGTCTTGAATGTTCTCTATTTTATGTGTGATACGACTCGAAGAAAATGTCGTTAAGATAAGTTTTCGGTTAATTTTGCACTAGAGCTAGTTATTTTTAGAGACCACCAAACCGATTGAGGAACCCTCTTCCTGATTAAAACAGGTTTCCGTTTTATGTCCTATCTTACCACATTTGTTACATTTATCTAGCGGCTTTGGGCACTGTAAATACGGATGCCCCTGCTGTTTGCAGTTAAAACAATAAATACCTTGACCGGAATTCTTTTTAGAATTTGATTCAGTGTCAGAGGCATTTTTATTTCTCAAATGCGATTGATCATTAATCAATTGATCTGTGTCCCAACTCATTAAAAACTGTAAAAGATTTTCTGGAAGAGAACAGCGCAAAGCTAAGGCACTAGACTTCATAGTCCTGTCACTAATTCCGTGAATTATGCAGTCGACAGCGCGCTTACCAGAAATACCACATAGGTTTAACAGAAACAGTTTTTCATAATAGTATTGCTCTATAGGTTCATTAAGCTTGCTTTTTCGTCTCAACATGTCTTCTAAGCACTGGCCATAATTTAGTTCGTGAGGAAACGCGTTTATTAATTTATCTTGCCACTCTTGCCACGTATACAAGATCGTATCTAGACTCTCGAACCACAACTTGGCCAATCCTTGAAGTTTTTGTAGTGAAAAGTGTATAGTAGTCCTATCGTCCCAACCATAAACCGACGCGCATTCATTAACCTTTTTCAGCCACACGTCTATTCGCTGATTTTTAACAGAAGGGTCAAAATTTGGAAGAATATTCTTGTGATCTATATTTTTATTAATCATCGGTGTGTTCTGCGGTAACGGTTGAGATTCGGGACCGTGCTTAATAGACTGTATTATTTTGACAACATCATTAGTAGAAAAGGAAGGACTACGTGACCTGATATGTGTGGCACGACGTTCATGGTTGACTTTTGCATGCCGCGCATCGTCACTCCGGCGCACCTCTGTAGCTGCACGAAGAGAGGTCGCACGTGGCCTCTCGGCTGAAGGGCGCCGTGTACTTCTCTCGCGTCGCCGTACCATCTCCCGCTCTTGCTGCAGTTCCTGTTCTAGTCGCTGGATACGTTCTTGGTACAGTTCCAGCTCCCGGGCCCGGCTGCACGTGCGAGAGCTACGGCTGCGAGTACGAGATCGGTTGGGACCCGCTTCGCCTCGGCTTCCTTTACGGCTGCGCGAGGGTGTCATCAAATGATGTGTGCCTTCTCTATTCATGTTCTGGAACTTGCAGACGTTGCAAAATGTTATTCTAAATTGAACGTGAATTGAACCTATAATAATATAATATGAGAGATCAATTGTTTGTCTATAAATTCTTAGTCATCGCACCCATATCAAAATTATTTCACCTACCCCAAACGAAAATATCAATGAAAAGCATAGGCAGCGTTTTATCGACGGATCCACCATGAGAGTGGAACAGCGAGCAAAAATTAGTGGAATGATAACTATATAAAGTTCGTAACCAGTTATTAAATTCGTGGTTGAAGCTCAACAAACATTTGAACGTTAAGTTAAATTGAAACACGTGACATAACCATAACATTAGATACATTTTAGTTCTCAGTTATTCTGAATTAAAATAGTGGCTAGATACAGCAGAAGATGCTATCCCGTGCTAAGCTTTGAAGCTACCTCCGTACTCAGCGCGGTTCTAATTCATTTTTTTTTCGAATCAAATAATTACGTCAAATTAACAAGAAACTCAAAAATGTACTTACGTGAGGCGACCGCACTTCTGAGATGTAAGACTCCACTTCCAACAGTCAGGAAATAATACACAGATTGCAGTAGTTTACTTAATTCTGTATTGCTTTATTTGAAACTCCACTTTTACAATCTTTAGACATCTGCTCACTACCGAATACACTGATTTCCCCTTTCGTTTCTCAGACTACCGCCTTTTTTATTATCTCACAACCCCACCACTGGCATTGCTACCACCAACAGTGTTGCTATTTGGCAATACAAAAATTGCCTTAACTTTAACATGACCAATTTTATTTTAATTATTTTACAACAAACCTTACACTAGTATTCATAAAAAAAAGAAAATCCACGACGACCGCGACATAGTGTGGAAACTCATTAAAAAAACTAGATAGGACTAGAAACGATTATAGACTCTTTGAAGGCTTGCATTCTGGGACGTCAAAATAAATGACATAATAATATACTAGCCTCTGTCAAATATTTAGGCTAATAAAAATACTTCAAAACCATCATACCGATATTTGCTTTCTAAACGGCGTATATAAATGAAATTTTCATTCATATTTTCGATCAAGTCTAAGATATTATCTTTGTTTTTGAGCACACTTAAACTGACTACAGGCATCGTCCCCAGCAGGACAAAACAACAGAAGCATTCTGTTGCGAATGAGTAGTCTTTAGTAGTGAGGCCATGATATATGAACATCGATTCCAAACAAACAGCTAGCATGCATAACAAAATAGATCCTCCAGGCCAAATTAATCTGAAAAACATTATTAATGTTATTGATATCTTTGATGTCCGTAATAAAATGTTTTAGATATACTGTTACGCGCTAGGTCTAGGGATAAATAAAAATTTCAGCGCAGTACAAATAATAACTCAATTTAATTATTACATTATATACCTAATAATGTATTAATTATATTATTGTTATTATACTTCACTATCACACATCATTTCGGAACTTCCCGTTCCACTATCGGTGCTGTTAGCCATTTCAAACATTAGTCACCATTCTCGTCGAACTAACTCGCAGACACAGTCCACTCCCCACTTCGAGAAGGCGGCACGACATGAGAACCCTTTTGTCGTGGCCGCTGGAAATTACATACCCGATCCTGTAGACCGAATGGTAAACAGTCGACGTCGCCCAAAACACCTTATTACGGATCCTCCCGATCCATTAACGGTGCTTTTAGGTACCACAAGCACCGGTCACCGTCCTCGTCGAACCCGTCGCTTGCGACGAAGGGCTCGACGAGCGAATTAACCCACAGACACAGACCACTGAGTCTCTCGCCAGATCTTCTCAGTGGGTCGCGTTTCCGATCCGGTGGTATATTCAGCGAAGCACGGCTCTTGCTAGGGCTAGTGTTAGCAAATTCTCCCGGCTGAGACCCGTAAGCTTGCCTACACGTCCGGTGAAGCTAGTTATACTTTAGTTTAATTTATTTAATAAATAAAAAATAAAAAAAATCACTTCTTTCGTTTCACTTCAGGTGACCGTTCGCTGTTTCAACTGATTACTAAGTCCTTTCATGTCGTTTCTGCAACGCTTTTATCGTTTTGGTCATTTAAAAATGTCTAATACTCCAGCTACAATCAGTGGCCATATGTTATAAGTTAAAATTACTAAGATAAAAATTACCTGATACGAGAGTTGCGGTTATTAAAAAATATACCATTTACAATAAGTAAAATACGTAGTTGTGGATGGAAATTGTATAAATTGATGTCGGGCCTTTGGAAATCGAAATAATCCTTTTCAATAAAACCCTTTAAACGCCTCAAATAGGTCATGTTGCGAAACAACTCGCGAACAGAAAATCTTGATTCCTATTGACCACAATTACGAATTACCGGTCCATTTTAAGTGGGTAATCATTGTGCATTTAGTTGGATTATCTATAATTGGTGTATTAGCATCTACTTATGTTATTTCGTTTTTTTTTTTGGGATTAATTCCAAATTTTAAATTTTGCTATTGAATATGAAATAGAATATTATAGAGGTTATTATGAACTCTTTTATTTTTTACCGAGAATTATTATACCTATAAGTACTTACATATATTTCGGTACAAATATTCACTGTAATCGAGACTTCAAACCCAAGTCTCATGGTGGAAGTGACAAGACCTCACGACGCCTGTGAGCTCCACGTGGGCTTATGATAAGTCTCTTGCTAAGTTTTTTCTAAGAGGGCGCGAGTTCGTTCCGGTAATAGGTAGCAGATGCACTCTTGAAGCAAATCTTTTTAGGACTCTTCCGGAGGCGCTGAGCAGTGTTTGAAGTCCGCTCCTCCTGCTTGAGCCCTCGGACTCGCCCACCCATTCTAGTTGAGTGGCAAAGTCTCTGGACCAATTAAAATCCTTCTATTACAAAAAAAAACACGACCACAATTACTGACACTTAGATGTACGAAATTTATTTTGTTATAAATTTTTTTTAATTGCTGGGAAAATACTTTTTCCTTAAAAAATCAAAGCCCTATAGCTTATCTTCAAGCAACAACTTAACATATTTTAACATTACAAAACATGAAAAAAATCAGTTGCTAAACAGAGGAAAAAAGGTACTGACTGAACTGTTTTTTTCCGTCAATTTATATTTTTATTAAAATTTTCATTTAACTGATATTAATTTATGCAGCTGTTTTTGGTGACGCATGACGCAATAGTTATGTGCCTACATTTGGAATCTAAATTATTCTATTAGACATGCATGTATGCTGCCGACATTTCATTTCAGAAAATTTACATTACTTGTTTGAGACATTCACGAACATGATGATCAAGATATCTGAAGTTATCTATTTTATTTATGTAATTTATAACATTTGGTAGGTCCTAATGGTAGAAATCGTAAAACAATGATTCATTTACTTTAATGAAACACAATTTTAAATGGAATGATTAATGTAGTTTAAATGTTTTTTTATTGCCATTGTAGGTAGACGAGCATACTGCCTACCTGATGGTGAGTGGTTCCCATTGTTCATGGACATCAGCAATGTTAAAGGCAAAGCTACGATGGTCCTTAGTGCTGTTTAAATGTAAAAAAAGGTGTCGTAGCCGTCGTCTGAACGAATAGGAGGATTTTTAATTATGTAAAGACTATAATGGGTACACTTAAAGCGATATAGTTTTGCGCTACGACTGATAAAATAACATCATCTTAAGATATATTGAGATAAACTAAAGCAAAGTGTAGCCAGTTAAAAACACGATTTTTTTTAATTTTTTTTATTGCTTAGATGGGTGGGTGGACGAGCTCACAGCCCACCTGGTGTTAAGTAGTTACTGGAGCCCATAGACATCTACAACGTAAGTGCGCCACCCACCTTGAGATATAAGTTCTAAGATCTCAGTATAGTTACAACGGCTGCCCTACCCTTCAGACCGAAACGCATTACTGCTGCAGAAATAGGCAGGGTGGTGGTATCTACCCGTGCGGACTCACAAGAGGTCCTACCACCAGTAATTACGCGAATTATATTTTTGCGTGTTTGATTTTTATTACACGATGCTATTTTCCTTCACCGTGGAAGTCAATTGTGAACATTTGTTAAGTACGTATTTCATTTAAAAAATTGGTACCTGCCGGCGGGATTCGAACACCGGTGCATCGCTACATACGAATGCACCGGACGCCTTATCCTTTAGGCCACCACGACTTCAAACTAATTATGAAAGCCTATCCTCGAAGGGTGAAGAATACTCATCTCATAGTATGTGTAATCAGCAATCAGCGTCACTAGTGGACAAGTAAAATGCCATCCTGCCAAGACGCTGGATATCGTTGAGGACTCTTTTCAAACCTCCTTTAAATATAGACATATAGCGTTTAGTTAACACCGCGGACAGAGGTTCATGTCATACCGTTACTAAAAGTGAGTATGATAAATCATCGGTTGCTTTTCAAAGTCTAAACCGCTACTCTGTTAGTCCATCTTCATCGAGATCGCAATCAGTGCAATAACCTCAATATGCGTCCAGAATAAATCCAACATTCAGTTATGCAGGTATGAATAAAGCATTTCTGTGCTCCAAGTAATTGGTCTCATTTGAAACGCCCCGACGGAGAATTTTAACTAAAATGAAACTAATGAAAAATTGGTTTTTAAGCATTTATTAAATAAATACGTCTTTAATCTATAAGATAAAGAAGACACTGAGTTTTATACAAATATCAAATAATCTCGTCAAACAAAACTCACATTAGGGACACAGCTACAATGATTTTGAGGAAACTAGTTTTACGACAAACAAATATCCATTAGCTTACAAAGAGTAAATATACCTACTTAAGTGCTTGTAAAGTACCAGACCGTTATGAAATCTTGTGCTTACAAAAAATTGGCGCTGCCCACTGCACATAATTCAGCTAACTGTTGACACGGTGCTATGGTCAAACTAGAAAGGTTTCGGTATTTGCTGACCGAATAAGTTCGTATTTCTTGCTGTCGTAACTTCTTCGAACGCACTTTTACTGAACTATACCTTACAGCTTAACGTTCAGGGCTTTGAATTAATTACATAATTACAAAAGAACTACCCGGTGGGCGCTTAATACCTACTACTTAAATGAAAATGGAAACTATAATCGGAAATCTTGTGACCTGCATTAAGCAGTAAACATGAAAAGGAAATATTATATGATCTATGATCTTCTAAGTGTAGGTACCTACTTATTGGTATCATTTTGTAAATAAGACTAAATATCAAATTAAAAATCGATTACTATTTACATTATTACAATACTTTACATTACATGTAATTTTACTTTACTTTATTAATACATTTAATTTTATATTACATTATTACAACACAAAAACTGTAAAAACAAAGAAACGAAAGTTAAAGTGTATTTTCATATAAATTCGTTCACATTGCTACATTGTTGTTGTTTTATTGATATTCTACATTAATTCGAAATGCTCTTCAAACAGTGCAAGCGCTGAAAAAGTTAACATTATAGGAAGTCAATTTTCTTTACAGCAATAAAAAGGGGCATTGTGGGGTAGTTCTGTTATGTTTTGCGGACATGTGGTTCTCGGTGGTTCTCTTCGATCTTCTCGGGGATGTCACAGGAGGGGATTAAGGGACTCATTCTGGCTATAATTTTATACCAGAATGAGCATTTCCATGGAGGGACCAGGAAGGACGCCGGACGCCAGTAGCGGCCAGTAGTAAAATTCTTGCTAAATCCTTATGCAACATACATAAGATGATATGCTACGCCGCCGACCCCACCTAATGTGAGACAAGGACAAGAAGAAAATGAATAAATATTACCCTTTATTTTTAAAAATACCATTGACAGTAACAAGGCGCAAAGCAGTATAATAAAAGGAAGGGAAGACTCACAGTGGCGACCGTTCAAACCTACCGTTCTACAAAGCTACATTCATGACAGTAGACATGGTGCGTGGCGTCCAGTGGCGTGGTGTTAGTAAGGGAAGTGTTTGTTTTCCAAAAACATATTTATAAACTTCTTTTTATACTCGATAAACGGGAAATAAAAGTAAACCTTTTGACTTGTTTTTCGCCTACAACAAATGAATAGCTTGTCCTGGCCAGGTCACAATATATTATAATAGAATGCCAAGCGCTATTTTTGGATTTTAGCTTTGAAAATATTAAAATCATAAATGCCTTAATAGCGATAGCTTATAATTCATAGCAGCTTGAGGCGTGTAGGTATCTGTCTCACTCTCCTTTGACTTTTATCAGTATTGAGTTGATTTTGTAGAGCTATTGTCAACAATTTAGAGAAGGATCTGGTATCCGGTACAGTACAATAAAGTATGCGAGTCTTTTCTAGAAATGACTGTATTTCTGAATTTACTTAATAAGAAGAAGAAGGCTAAGAGGCAGAAGTCCAACGACCTGGTCGGACCAGATAATATCTACCCTCAACACGATTGTCCACGCAGCCGAGAATGGACTGAGTTGGGAAAAACATTCCACGAGTGAGTCATTCGCAGAAGCCACGACCCTGAGAGGAAACGTCAGAGGATTATCGAGAAGGAAGAAGGGTCACGACGAAAAGTTGCCAGGATTAAGTAGTCACCAAGTAAGAGTAATTTTTCATTGCCAAGTTGCGTCATAAATCACAGTTGCATATATAAATACATACATTACATAATAATACTTTCGTTTGAGGAATGATATCGCTATAACCTACTTGAATGACCTCTGCTAATTACGAGATAAGAAGATAAGGTAATCTTGAAGAGAAATAGATAATGTACAATTAAAATCATTAGCAACTTTATTCTTGTTATTTTACATCTATATACTAATACGTAAAGCAAAAACTTTGTACCCCTTTTTTACGAAAATTGCGCGGACGGAGGAGTATCAAGTTTCTCACACTTATAGCGAATATAGAGAAGGAGTGTACAATGCTAATAATTTTTTTTAAATAATGCATAAAAGATACTTTAAGTCAATAAAGAAAACATTACACACACTACCATGTATTTGACACAACACATTATATAAAAATATATCTTTGTTTACTGTCAATTGGGAAACTTTTGTTATTGTTCAAAGTATGTGGTCGAATTGAAAATAGATTAACATTGTTTGTCTTTAATATTATTGATCTATAGTGCAGTTTTGGCGAATACTGTGATTATATTGCCGAATTATAATAGTGTTTGACAATAGAACCATAATAATGTTTAAACATAATATTATAATTTCATTTAATTATAGTCGAATTTCGACTACTGCGGGGTCACTCAGCAGTTTAAATAAAATATTGAATATATTGTTTGTCAGCAGCTGATAACAATTTCAAAGTTGGTTGTTTTCGTTTATGATCGCGTCGACCTCGTCCAGTATGCTAATACCCAATCTACAACAGGTAAATGTCCTTCTGAGTAGTTCAAAGCTACTTATAATGTAGGAAAAACAGACTTTGCTTATATATACCTGCCTGTAGATTTTGAATGTAGTCCTGCATTCCCAATGTTCCTTGCTGGATGTCTTGTTATTCTCTTCAATGGAACGATTTGGCTCGTATTTACAGGTTTATTAAAAGATAAAAACGGAAGAACAAATAATAATGAAGTGCAATATGAGTGTAGTAGATAATGTAGGTAATCGTTAAAGATGTATATGCGTTCGCGATCGCTCGATGAAGTGAAGCTCGGTGGTGGGCGAGAATAAAAACTTGTTTGGAGGGGGATTTAGAGATCCTTAACACCCAATCTCACATTGTAAGCTGACAGGACTGTGGTGCAATGCGGTCTTTACACCCAAAATAGGTAATTGTAGATTAAGGATAGTATCAAAATCATCATCATCCATAACAATGATAGTAATAACTTAGGCACTGCCCTGGGTACAGCATTGGGTATTTATTGCCTTCCTTGGGTATCTAGCTCATGCTAGAAATAAAATAAATATTTTTTCACCTCAGCAGCTCAAACATGCCGGTTTTTCTGTGAGACAACAGTGAACAAAATGCGATTTTGATTCAAAGTAGCGTTGTGGGTCTTTACTGGTGGTAGGACCCCTTGTGAGATGTCCATGGGCTCCAGTAATCACTTAACACCAGGTTTGAAGTCGTCGTGGCCTAAAGGATAAGACGTACGATGCATTCGTGTCGAGCCATGCACCGATGTTCGAATCCCGCAGGCGGGTACCAATTTTTCTAATAAAATACGTACTTAACAAATGTTCACGATTGACTTCCACGGTGAAAAATCAAACCCTCAAAATTATAATTTGCGTAATTACTGGTGGTAGGACCTCTTGCGAGTCCGCACGGGTAGGTAGGTACCACCGCCCCGCCTATTTCTGCCGTGAAGCAGTAATGCGTTTCGGTTTGAAGGGTAGGGCAGCCGTTGTAACTATACTGAGATCTTAGAACTTATATCTCAAGGTGGGTGGCGCATTTACGTTGTAGATGTCTATGGGCTCCAGTAACCACTTAACACCAGGTGGGCTGTGAGGTCGTCCACATATCTAAGCAACAAAAAAAAAAGGTGGGCTGTGAGCTCGTACACCCATCTAAGAAATTAAAAAAAAAAAGTAGCTTTTTCATTTTTCAATCTTCAGTGCCACGAATTGACATTGTTCAGCTATAAATTTGAAACATTCGAATTTTACTGGGCTGTCTCTTTCACATGCATATAAAAAAGCGAGTGAAAAAATAAACTTCTTCGAAATTCGATTTTGGAATTCGACCTGAAAAAAAAACACGTTCGGAAACGCGTAATACCCTAAGATTTAAAGATATTTGTAATAAATAAATTACGTTTCTTTTAAATGTTATGGTTTATATGTTTAATTTTTTATTGGATTTTAATAAAAATAAGTCTAATTAATTAATAAATTGGTATTTAGCCAATACATTTTTATTTGGAATTTCAACAAAGATACATTTGAAAAATAAACATCAGGGACGCGGTATCAAAACGCGATTTAAAAAAATAGAGGGAATCAAAAATTCGCTGATGCTGATAGGTATGTAGCGTATAGCGTAACGTGTTAAACGTTATTTCAATCTATTCCTGTTCATTTCTATGTCTCCTAAGTAACAAGTATTATGTGTTCTCACTGCTGAGGTGAAAAGTTAAGTGTGCTACACGAGAGCAAAGTTTTTAGCATCTCATGCTGTTGAGTCCTTCACTACGCTCAGGATTCTAACTTTGAGTCACTTGCTACGCTGGTGAATCAATTATAGAATCCTTCGCTTGCTCGGGACTCAAAATTAGCACTCGAAACAAAAACAACTTTGCTCTCTTGTTGCACAAATAACTATTTTTTTAATCCTTTTTCAATAACATGCATTTGAATATAATCGTTGTACAGATATAGTTTTATTGCTTGCGTTTTAATGCCCCAAAAGTTGTTTTCCGAAAAAAAGAACTTGTTATCCTAAACAGAAATTAGAAACCAATCAAGTTTTTAAGACGGAAAACATAAAATCCGATAAATTAATTTTTAATTTACAATGTTTGTCTCTTATTTTGTATCTTATTTTGTCCATTTTCCTTATGTTTAACATGCTTCGCTCTAAACCTCTTTGACATGTATTGATTTTATTCATGACTTGTTTAGAAAATTTCCAGGTCTGATTTCCAGGTGAGTGGATCAGTGTGCTTAGTGCGAGTTTTTTAACGAGAACAATAGAATAACGTTCTCGATAGCGTAAAAGTTAGTTTATATTTGTATGGGATCGTTTGCGTACGTTTGGCGCTAGGGGCGCTGTTCCAACTGCATACAAAATTGACTTAACTTTTACGCTATCGAGAACGATAAGAAACTCACACTAAGCACACAGGTGGATATAAAATCCGCAAAAAATTTCATATATTCCAAGATGGGATCGTTTCGTTTCGTTTCGTGAGACACCAAGATAGTCGTGAAGACCTACATTACTCAGGTATCAAGTAGGAGAGAATATTATGTGTGTGTGTTTTTACTTGTAACCTTTCTCGTTTTACCAGGGCAGGTGGGCGAGCGTATGTCCGATCGGGTGGAGGGAGAGGGGGATAATTGCTAACAGTTGCCCGAGCGCCTCCAAAGAAGACCTAACAGCTCAAGGGCAGCAGCTTCGCGAATTTAACTACAATAAATCAATTAAAAGTGTCGTTAGTGCGATCTAAATGTCGGATTGTGTAAGTAGCACAGGTATATAGCAAGGATCCGTTGTAAAAGCGCGTGCTAGGTATTATTGCACAGCAATCGAGGCTTTCATCTCATGAGGTTGAAGTAATCGTGGCCCAAAGGATAAGACGTCCGGTGCATTCGTATTTACCGATGCAGCGGTGTTCGAATCCCCCTGCCCTGCCTATTTCTGCCGTGAAGCAGTAATGCGTTTCGTTTGAGGGGTGGGGCAGCCGTTGTAACTATACTGAGACCTTAGAACTTATATCTCAAGGTGGGTGGCGCATTTACGTTGTAGATGTCTATGAGCTCCAGTAACCACTTAGCACCAAGTGGGCTGTGAGCTCATCCACCCATCTAAGCAATAAAAAAGAAAAAAAAAAGGTTCGAGAGTGAGAAACGTTCCCACGATAAACGCCCTTTTAGAATGTCCGCATTATCTATAATATTATGTGCATTTTAAAAAGATACAATTTCATATCTAATTTAATCAAGTTCGGAACAAAACAGTTCGGTAACATTAGAAAAAACATAATTAAAACCACTTGTACGGCTTAATCTTGTTGTCTGTTCGTCATACGAGTAATTTCCTGTCACTTTGCTGTATGTCTTATGTCATAACCCATTTCGACTTCTACAGTTTTCGTGGTCACGGGCGACCAAGGTGTTTGTTATTCGTCGACATTGGAATACTATGATAACCACAGTCTATTTTTCTGTATAAAATTTTCTAGGCATACGTTTCATTACATACAGAACGAGCTCATAACTACAGGTTATATAAGAACTAGCATGACGGTTGAGCTTTTGTTTGAAAAAGGTTTATTTGTAACAGGTTCACCTTTTACGAACAGAGACTGACAGATAGTTTGAAATTTTAAATATTAAGTCATAAATTTACTTATTGGATTTTTATTATGCAAAATTGTTTTTTATTTTTTATGTTGGTAAATGAGTATAAAATATATTTAATGCACATTTTTTCGCACAAGGCATAAATTTTAGGTCGCCTTCATAGTGTCTGCCGAACAGTAATGATGACGTATCTTTCTTCAAACGAGGTCCGCAAAGCGTATCCAGTGGTAGGTAGGTTGCTCTGAGCAACGAAAAGTCGCCCATCGCTCAAAAAATGTCTTGCTTTTAGGCTTTATAGTTTAAAATTCGTCGTGCAAACTAACCCACAGACTCAACCCACAGAATTTCACAGATGTTGTAGATTCAGCAAAGCACTGCTCTTGCCAGGGTCAGTGTTAAAAAATTTAATTGGTCCAGCACGTGAGCTCAACTACCTATCCGTGTGAGTATTTGGAATAGACGATAAAACGATTTGGTAGGAAAAAAAAAAGTGGTAGGCATCGCTGACTGTGTTCCTGGCATTGTTGTTATTCACGAGCGACGGCGATAAAAACTTGTTTTTCAATTACAACAGCCAGATTAGAACGTAAATTCCCACGTCATATCATATCTTTTTTCGTATTATTATTAACTAAGAGAAATGGAATGAATTCCGTTGTGGACAACAAGAAATACGTTAAGCAAATACTTTACAAATTATATTATCTGCTGGTTTTTTTATTGATTAGATTGGTGGACGAGCTCACAGCCCACCTGGTGTTGAGTGGTTACTGGAGCCCATAGACATCTACAATGTAAATGCACCACCCACCTTGAGATATAAGTTCTAAGGTCTCAGTATAGGTACAACGGCTGTCCCACCCTTCAAACCGAAATGCATTACTGCTTCACGGCAGTGCGGACTCACAAGAGATCGTCTCACCAGTAATTATGCAAATTATAATTTTGCGGGTTTGATTTTTATTACACGATGTTATTCCTTCACCATGGAAGTCAATCGTGACCATTTGTCAAGTACATATCTCATTAGAAAAATCTGTACCCGTCTGCGGGATTCGAACACCGTTGCATCGCTAGATACGAATGCAACGGACGTCTTATCCTTTAGGCCATGACGAGTTGTATTATTAATATTATTAAAATTATGCGCTGGATGCAAGCAGTGTAGGACGGATTTTTATGGCGAGGCTTGGGCGAGGCCTATGTCCAGTTATAGTTTTTATTATTTCGGTCCGCGCATATCTACACCTGTAGCAAAAACTAGAGGACGATCAAAGTCAAGGTCAAAATTACTCTTTTTAATTTAATGTGAACTTTATTCTCGACACACTAGGGGAATCGTGAAAAAAATGTGTCTGTTTGAAATGACTCAGAATAAAAATAGATTAAATTGTGAAATATATTAATTGCAGCTTTCATTGCGCGTTACGTTATTCATTACGTTCATTACGTTCTTAGTTCGCTTCTCAACCTGAGGCCTAATTCTTGTCGGCAGAACAAAAGATAATTTCTTAGTTCATAAAGCGATTTGTTAATAAGGAACACGTCCATCCTGTTTGTGTCTCGGTATTACTCGTTTCCATTCCGATCGCTGGTCGCTTGTTCGAGATAACCTGTAGGTGGCATAAAGTTCTGTTATTAAGCAAACGAAATAGTGGATATTGATAATGTGAAATACTTTTTACTTATAGGTACAGCAGAGGTCCATAATAAAATAGATTTTGATTTTTATTAGACAGCCGGGCACATATGTTCCGATTGGAACGAAATAGCTGAAGAACTAATAAGAAAAGGTACTGAGACACTTGGTCGGTCCTAAACCAAACTGTGGATAGCCCATGAGCTCACTGGCCGAATTAAGTCTCTAGGCGTCCATCGAAAGTCGGTCTGGCAAAGAACACCTGAAAATGACAACGAAAGCTCTGCTCAGAGCATTTGATAGCCGGTACATCCAAGAAGTTTCAGCCTGGGCCGAAGAAGGTTATGAATTGTAACAAGGACCCTAACGAGACAAGGTTACGAGTCAGGTTCGCAACCGATGCTCCCTACTGTGAAGAGCTGGAATTAATTAATTTGTCCAATGAAATTAGTCCAGCTTACGGTGCATTAGGGACAGGAGAAAGATATGTGTTTAATATTATGGGTATTTTTTACAGTTCCATAGCCCCCTAATTTATGTAATAATAATCTCCTTAGTCTTTGAATGCATATTGATAGCCATGTCAATTTATAAAAATCCGCAGCGACGCGTCGTACCATGAAGGTCAAAATTATAATAAAAACAAGTCGGTGTTAATTCCGTGCGGTCATAAAACCGAAAACACGCTTTGTCTATAATTTAAATGATCAATATTCAAGACTTTTGCAAAGCACAGGTCCAGCCTCGCATGTAGTACTGCTCACCGAGTCACCTCTGGGCTGGGGTTCCGAAACACCAGCTACTTCCATTTTCCTCCATATAGAAGAGAGCTGTTCGGATTGTCGATAATCCCATTCTCACGGATCGTTTGGAACCTCTGTGTCTGCGGAAGGACTTCGGTTCCCTCTGTATTTTGTACCGTTTGTTCCATGGGATGTGCTCTGACTGCTCTGAGGAATTGTTTGTGATGATATGATGAGTAGAGTTCATCCATACGACCTGGAGCCACTGCGTTCAACTACGGTGTGTTTTTTTAGCTACGTACCACGGCTTTGGAATGAGCTCCCTTCCCCCCGACATGTCCTTCTTCAAACGAGGCTTGTGGAGAGTATTAAACGGTAGGCAGCGACTTGGCTCTGCCCCTTGCATTGCTGACGTCCATGAGCGGCGGTAACCACTCACAATCAGCTGAGCCGTATGCTCGTCGGGCCCGTTGCCCTACACGGGCAACAAAAAAAAACAATTAAAAAATGTCCTATAAAATTCTGTTGCTATCTTATGACTTTCGATAAGTAAGCGGCAAAAACGCACGTTATCCTTGTGTCGATAAGTGATTGCTTTACGCTACTTACGTTAATTATTATTGTTCTTCAAGTTTCACTCTAATACTGGCCATCCCTTCCTTTTTGTCTAGAGATAATGATCCGATTCTTACCTATTACATTCTTCCCCATTAGTTGTTCGTTACAGTTTCCTCGTAAATCCTTTGAATACTAGCCGTTTATTTATTTATTTAGTATAATCTTCTTACAAACTAACAGTTAAACCGAAGCATTTGGAAGGAGTTAATGGTAGCTTAAGTAGCTTTTTGCAACAGCTACAAATCGCTGTCAACCGTCATGGCATATATGCGTCGCAGAGATGGCGAGGTGCTGAGTACAGGCGAGCGTGGTACTAAGAAGCTGCCGCAGGCGACGACCCGCGCCCCACTAACAGCCATGCGTATATATAGAGTCTATACTATAGACACATATAGCGACACTGTTTCTATTGCAGTGGAGTTATCAATTTTGTTATGATAGCTGATAATAATGCACTATAAGAAGCAACTTCCGTCTCAGCTCTAGGGATCTCATCCGATCATTCTGAGTCACATAAAGGATATGTAAATGGGCGTGATAGTCGCTATACCAATAACTAAATATATTTTATGGCACTAAAGCCAATTTTAATCTAAGTATAGATTTAATGCTACTCACATTAAATGCCAAAGTGCACGTTTTTTATACTTTCTTACGTTTTGTCATAGTATGAGTCGTAGTCGAAGAGGCCTTTAGGTTGAAATAGCTCAAGAGTTCATGAGTAGCATGTTTTTTTTTTCTTAGATGGGTGGACGAGCTCACAGCCTACCTGGTGTTAAATGGTTACTGGAGCCCATAGACATATACAACGTAAACGCCCCACCCACCTTGAGACATAAGTTCTAAGGTCTCAGGTAGTTAGGTGATAATCTAGCGCTTGACTTCCCGAACTCAAATTGTTACTTATTCAAAATAGGTATTTTATTTTTATTTAATCTCTTGGAACCGACTGAACTCCACACTTCATAAAGGTGACATGATATTTGTGGCGTTCTTTGAAATTTGTATTCATCTCAAGCCCGTTCCTTAAACGTGTAGACCTGCAGGTCGGTAACAACAGATTCTACAAAAACTGGCAAGCCCAAAAAGTACATACAATATATTTCTAAAGATTTTTGAGTTTGTGAATTGGAAATTCCATTATTCATAACAAAAATACAAGACCCAACTGTAAAGTAACAACATAACTGTATAGCAGTAACTACAGTTCCACTAAGTGTTTTGTATTTATTACTTCAAGCACCTTCAGTAATCAAAATTTTTATTTAATTTAAAAAATCACTAAACTATATTTTTAATTTTCATTGATCCAGATGCGTTCAAACAATTCGATCACCTGTGTACTTGTCTTTTATGACGCCATTTTGTTTCAACTGTTGACGAAGTACGCGGTATTTTTAATTTATAAAAATTTTGTATTATATTTGTGGATGTTATGCACTCTATTAATTAATTAAGTACGTTTATAATTCTATTTAATTTATATAAAGAAGTAATGCGTCTTGTTTTTGCTTGCAGTCCAAACACAAGAAATAGACATAAATATGGATATATTTAAAATCAAATAAAATACATTAATTTCATAAAACAAGTTGTATATTTCTTATTTACCTATCTTATCCGAGTTTAACATTCAGAAATCCGAAGATAACAATTGACCTACCTTACAGTGCCTTGTCTACTGTCGACAACCTCGATTAGTCTCTTTACAAAAGAAATAAATAAAATTGTCTCACATTTATGAGTTTGACTCGAAATTAAGACGCGTAGATAGGTGATAAAAATGTTCGCTCTTTATAGTTACAATGATGTTGTATTATCTTAAATAAAACACATTGGTAGCCTTTGTTGTATGTTTGTACATGCTCTAAGCATTCGCTTATCGTTCTTACGATTGAGTTCAAACCATTGTTGTCGATGGAGATTACATGTTGATGTTTCATGACAAGTATCATCCATGTACCAAGATACAACTTAATTCATTAAATACATTTCTAATTTGACGTCGTGGAAGGTTTTCACTATACTATGCAAAACTTAGTTCTATTATAAGTACCTATATAGGTTTACAGTAATTTAAAACATATTTTATTTATTAAGAATAATTTTAACATAACATTGAATCATTACTTAAACTAAACACAAATATTAGAAGATAAAATATTTATACATCATTTCGTAAATAATTAATTATCAACAATAATTTAACGAGATTTGAATTTTCAATAATTTATAAACAATACATCGTGCATTGTGATAGCCATTCTGGGTCATGACCTTGCATGCCATCCAAAAGATTTGTTATCGACTTCGACCTATTATTGGGAGTGCATTGATAGTAAGTATATAGGTTTACTAGATAATACGCAAGTAAATACTAGTTATACGAAAAATAAATATATTCTTTACATCAACCTTCAAAAGACTACAATGTACTCATAATGTTACGCTATTGTCATTGCTGTCATTTAAAATTTATTGTACTTTTTGCCTACGCATTTGACTAAACAAGTGTAAAGAAAATACCTGTCACATTAAGTAGGGATCTTTGCGATTTATGAGAAACTGTTTATTGTTAGTAAATACTATTAATTACAACGGTGTTTATATTGTATTTACATTATACAGTACATAATACACTTATAATGACTTAGTGTGCCGATTATCGAATTATCTGCAGCGATAAATGTAGATATAAATACATCAACTTTATAAATACCTGTAAGACTACATATCGTCTTTACATTTTTATTCAGATTACAAACTCCTAGCTACGCTAAGTCTAATTTGGTATATACAAATAATTATAATTATTAAACTTCGATGAGTTTCAGGCTGATCTATTCGCGCCTATTATGCATACCGACTTCGGTATAAATGATGTCAAATATCCGCTCCACCGAAACAGATCGAATTTTGTTACGAAAAAATTATCAGTCTCCGCATCGTAGCGACTTAAAATATTTTTATGACGTTTTCGACAATAGCTTTATCAAAATCAGTTTAGTTAGTAACTAATTTAAGCGTGATACACGAAGGGAAAAGTAATAATACATCAGTGAGTTGGTACAACAGTGAGTTTGAAGTCGTCGTGGCCTAAAGGATAAGACGTCCGGTGCATTCGTATCGAGCGATGCACCGGTGTTCGAATCCCGCTGGCGGGTACCAATTTTTCTAATGAAATATGTACTCAGCAAATGTTCACGATTGACTTCCACGGTGACGGAATACATCGTGTAATAAAAATCAAACCCGCAAAATTATAATTTGTTTGTAACCGTTGTGACTATACTGAGACCTTAGAACTATATCTCAAGGTGTGTGGCGCATTTACGTTGTAGATGTATATGGGCTCCAGTAACCACTTAACACCAGGTGGGCTAGGAGCTCGTCCACACATCTAAGCAATAAAAAAAAAAAAAAAAACAATATTATTTTGTATTCATAATTTTTTAGTACATAATATTACGTGTAATGTTATGTATTTTTTATAATTTCACGAGTTATAGCGTAATTAAAAGAAAGATGTACGTTTCAAATTGCATATTTAATTTTATAGTAAAATATTCCCATAATCAGTCAACCGTGAACCGACCGAAATCGATATTAAATAGGTACCTTCTGTTAAAAAAAAATACTTTTCTTTTGTTACTATTACTAAAAAAAAATTAATTTGTATGCAAACCATCGTCGGTTTGTTTTTCGTTTAATTCATATTGATGAGATTGACAGTCGACGGTGTGATCTTTTATTTTGTACGATCCAGGGCCTATTAGAGACAAGACCACTGGTAAAAATATTAAGCCGTTAAAAAGTCCGAATAATATAACCAGAAGGAAGATTTTGAAAAATGATTGGAACGTGTAAGCCTTTGACATACTAAGTAAAGACAGAGAGAGGAGAGTGGAACCACCACCTAAAAGCACTGCTGTGCCAATGGACGTTACTGTTTTGTAAGCTCTTTCGTGTCGCGATCCGTCCTGGATGGTTAAAAATGTATGGCCTACATGCGCTGCGTAATCTACGCACAGACCAATGGCTAATTCAAGACCAATACAACAAACTATATCTACTGTCATTCCCCATCTCTGCATCCATCCTAAAACGTTCAAAATTGTTAACGAGACACAAATAAAAATCCAGAAACACATCTGAAGATTTGTTATTAATATAATCGTACAAACCATAACACAAATCAAAGCTAGTTCAATGTTTCTCTCAACTTCGTTTGCAATTACCTCGTCAGTTACCCAATTTCCGAATACTCTTGACCACACACTGCGGTAAACGTCACCTGCTATGCTGGCTGTTTTTACAATGTTCTTAACCTCATGCATAGCGGGAATATATTCTTCAGGACCATGGAATTTTGTAAATTTGAATGGAATTGAAGTGGCTAAAATTCTTGGGGCGGCTACTCCGCATGATAATGGTTCAGAAAATTTAAAGTTGGCCTGAAACTTCCCTCCCACAGGGCTAAATAGAAACCGTGATAAATACTGATAAAATTCAAAATCAGTTACTGAGGATGTATTTTTTAGATCGGTATTGTAATTTATCAAAACATATTTATGCAGATATTCAACCCATGTCATAGCCTCGCTCACATACGATTTATTACCAATGCTTTCCATCATTTTACACAGGTTTGGAAACTCTTTTCTGTAATTGAGTTTTCCGAGAAAAACCATTGCGTCGTTCCCGTTTTCGGGGTAATAGTAATCATGAGTATCAAGGTATTGTTTGTAATAGGTGTCGTCAGGAATAAACCATTTAGGGTCAAACCTTTGTTCCAATTTGAAAACAGCTTGTATACTAAACCCTGTTATTATTATAGTGAACAAAATTACAATAATTTTCCCCGGAATCGTAAAAATAATATTTCGATATACGAATTCAAAAATATTTCTCAGAAAAGTCTTTTTCGTGGATATCTGTATTTGGTTCTTATGCTGATAGCAGAAAATAAGACCATTGCAATTATTTTCAATTCTTATTACATCTAAAGTAAATACTGCTACATAAAACGTTACGGAAAAACAAAATATAAAAAAGACGCCCGTCGCTGCGTATAGGCAAAAAGATTTTAGTGATGGAAGAATTGTTATGGCTCCAATCAATAGAGCAACTATATCTGTAAATGAAGTTATCACGATTGATACGCCGGCATGTTTTAGCATCAAACCAATTTTTACCGGGAGACTTTTCTTTGCTTCACTTTCCGATAGATTTTTCCAGCAGGCTTTCATTACAAACATATCGTCTATACCGAGACCCATTAGAAGGAATGGTAATGAAGAATGAACCGGACCAAATGGGATACCAACAATAGAACACCAACTAACGGCAGATACGTATGCTAATCCTACACACAATAAACCTACGCTTCCGAGAGTCAATCTAATTTCCAACCAATTAAAACGGGATAGACCAAATTGTACGTAAACGAACATTAGTAGAATCCCCAAAAAGAGTTTGTCTAAATCGTGAAACATGCTTTCGCCACTAACGTCAGCGAAACTTCTACCTGCTTCGTAAAATATTTTGACTGATTTAGTATTAAGAGAGATGCTGGTTAAAGCTTCCAAAAATTGTTTTTCCCAAGACGCCAGTGGAACAGTTACCCAATCTTCTGTACCTACCAAGTTACCTACGTCATCTAAATTGACTTCTGACATATTTACTTTTGTATAAAATGTGAGTAATACAGACTTGGCAGAAATAATTTTACCTTTGTCGTCGTATTCTAAACCTCCTAATATTTTGGTATAATCAAATGGATGGCCGCTTACAGGGTTGACCTTAATCGAATTAACTTTTTCTATAATATCATGTTTATTCAAACTACTTATGATATTTAGATCATTCTTCCATATGTCTAACAAATTATATTGGAGACAGGTTAGTTCAAATTCTTCTAAGAAACTGCAATAGAATTCACTATCAACCCATAAGGTCGGGTCTTCAAAAACACTGTCACTGTAATCACTATTAGCTGAATTATTTGTTTTATCACTAGTTTTAATTGACCCTGTATTAAAGTTTGAGCCAAAAAAATTCACAACAGGAACTTTGTAACACAAATCAGTAAGAGAAATGGATTGATTTTCATACTTAATATTTAGGGCAATTATTCTCTCAGTAATGTCGTTTATTTCTATGAGTACATCTGGGTGTAATATATCATTTGCGGTGAAAATAACGTTTTGAAGTCTGAGGCCTGTGCCGAATGTTTTGATATACCAGTTTGTATCGTGATAAAAATCTGAATCTGGCGGGACCCATAGGTTCATTGGATTCTTTTCTATGTGGAACCGTATTAAGCCGATACAGCTCACAGTAACAAACAATAATGTCCCAAAAATGACTTGCCATGGATGCTTTGCCACAAAGATGCCAAGCGAAAAAAAAATGCTTTCAACAAAATGCACCGAAACAGATGACACCCCTTCCCATATCTGTTGTGGAGTCTTGACATTTTTCTTTTTTGACATTTTGGAACAATTCACTGCACTTGTTGAGTATGATTTAATTTCGCGCCATATTTATTTTGTATGATTTCGTAAATAGTTTTTGTAATATAAACATAAATATACCACTAAAGAGTCGCAACACATTACATATCTAAAATAAAAAAATAATCACTTGTCACAATCACACACTCAGAATGCATTACTGTTTTATTTGAGAGCTAATTGTTTACTGCGGCACGGACATGCGGAGAGCGCGCGCCGCTTCTTGCTACTGATGTTATCTCTGCCGAGTACTATATGAACGCAGCTAACCACTGCCGGCTGTACTGACTGCCACAGCTACGGGCAATTATCCAATATCTTTCATTCAATAATAAATACCTACCTGTGCTGGGGTTAATATATCCGTCGCCTTAATAATTTCATTTGCGTGGTCGATTTGTCTTGCAATATTTAAATAGCCTTTGACGTTGTCATTAAACCTTTAATGGAAAAGAAAGGTTTAAAATTTGCAAATAAAATGTGAAATTCCATTTTTGTATGAGCTTAATAACTTAAAGTGGATCAATGCCCTGTTGAAGGTCCGGGAATGCAATGGACGCGGGCAGCTCAGAGAATCAAGCATTATGACGAACCTTGGAGGGGAGGATGTTTAGCAGTGGACGTGTGTGGGCTGATAATACTAACAATAAATTATCTACTGCCATAAAAAACAAAACAAAACAGAAATAATATAACAAATATAAAATAATTAATAGAAGTGCTTATAATTATGAATTCGAATTAGTTAAATAAAGTCATTTCAGACCGTTATATTATTGGACCGTTATTTATTTAACAAAATTGAGGCTATTAAAGTAAAATAAGACTTTATACCTAAAATTAAATTCGTTTAATGTATTTTCAACGGGGCCAGCAAGTAGGTTACACATACACACACACAAGTAACACAATTAAGTTAAATAACAGAAAAAAAAAGACGATGAACCATCATCCATATTATAAGATAAAGCTTAGATCAAAATAAAAATAAAATTCATAACCTAATAATTAGGCTAGTCCTGCTGTAAATAAGTTAGATCTCCTAACGAACATTACTTTTAGTCGACCATAAAATTTAAAAAACCATACGAGAAAAAATCATGGCAACAAAAAAAAGGTGCAGATATATTTTTAATTTTATTTCGAGCTATCTATGACTTCTGTTACAACTACCATACTAAAGGTCTCTAATCAGATTCTCTAAGAAATAATCAGCAGCAGCAATAATCGAGAGCAGTGTTCGTTCAAGCAATCCCCACTCATGTAGAGACCCTCCAAGCTTTGCAATCCCATTTCTATAGGTCAGCATTCGGAACCCACTAGTAGGTGACGTATGTAGATTGTAGATCTTCACCATGAATTAGATCTCGACACTATCCAGATATGAAGTCAATCCCTGACCCTGACTCGGCTCACTCAACAATCAGCCTCTGTTGGAGCCCTTAATACGTACTGATGGATTCACCTGATCCACACTGATTGCTGCTCGACTTGATTTTCTCAGCACGTTGCAATTACGATCTAAGTGTAGATGTATTCGTAAAGCAGTTGGTGTAAGTTTGTTAGCGACGTCCAAAAATTAGCTCTCAAGCTACCCTACCCGTTCTTATAAGGCTAAAGGCTCCTGGTACATCAGGTTTGGCAATTTGTGCGGGGTTTTTTTCTACTTATAAGCTGATGGTTTTGAGAGACCATATCAGCGTCACCGGGCGAGTAGGTGAGCTCACGAGGCTCAAACCTGACGTTGTTGCTAATATGAACCCTAGCAAGAGTCGTGCTTCGCAGAATCTACTACCAGATCGGAAACGCGACCCACTGGGCAGATCCGGCGAGAAACTCAGTGGGCTGTGTCTGTGGGTTAAATTGTGCGGGTGATTTCGTCTTAAATAATATGTCTTGACGTAAATGAACAAAACCATGGATGAGCTGTTCGATCCGGTATAGCAAAAAAGCAAAAAATCGGTTTCATAATTCTCACTACTTAGGTACATTTATAGCTTGCTCCGGACCAAATATGGGTTCATTACTTCTCCGGTGGACAAAACAGTATGACTCTGAGCTTAGTCAGTTTTAATTTTTAAGGATTTCAGTAGCAGCGATTCTTTTTAAAAATAGTAATTCAATATGCTCGCAGATTGGTTTCTTTTGTGTCGTAGATTCAATCTGTGCGTTTAAATTTACTATCTAGTGTTTGAGTGTGTAACTGAGCTTATTCGCTAAGTACCAAACAAAACACCGACAAATTGCGCATTCATACAAAACAGTTATTTAGCCTAACGCCAACCAAATGGATCTTAATAATTAACTTTGTCCCGCTAGCTCTTTTATTTACTCAGTACATATTTTTAATTACTTTTAGTTATGCATGCGGTTCGGTTAATTTAAGGTGATCATCGCCGAGCATTGGCAATTTCAACAGCCACTGCTTACCGTAAATTATTCTCTTTAAGCCCTCTTTCAGGGATGATGTATCGTGAATCTTTGGTGATACCATAGGTTCTATACAAAGTTCAAACATACGTGGAAAGGTAGGTAAGTTCAGGGCATAACCTTTTTTTTGCTTATATGGGTACACAAGCTTACAGCCCACCTGGTGTTAAGTGGTTACTGGAACCCATAGACATCTACAACGTAAATGCGCCACCCACCTTGAGATATAAGTTCTAAGGTCTCAAGAAATAAGTATAGTTACAACGGCTGCCCCGCCCTTCAAACCGAAACGCATTACTGCTTCACGGCAGAAATAGGCAGGGTGGTGGTACCTACCCGTGCGGACTCACAAGAGGTCCTACCACCAGTAAAAATGTCCTTTAAGTTAATATATGTACTAAGCTGAATTAAGTCAGCCAATTAAGTCAAGTAGAAACATTATCAGCGATACAAATATAACATTGATACTAGTTTTAATTACCTATTATTAATTTGCAACTATGAAAGTTTACATTGTGTTCCGTACGCAAATCCATTGTATGTCGGGACCATTATTTCTGGCGGGTGGCCAATGTTCAGTTAATGATGTATTTTGCTAACACTAGTCCCAGCAAGAGAAGTGTATCTACCACCGGAATGGAATAGCGACCTACTGAGAAAATCCGGCGAGAACCCACGAACGAACACGTTATAGTTCTGTAAATAAAATGAAATTACATCATAAGTTGAATGATTTAGTTGATAAGTATTTAGCATCAGCATCAAATGAATTAATTCTATCTGCATATAGTATAGAAATAGTTAAATTGTATTCTTCTGAAGACTAATCTTAGTCCCTAAGCATGAATGCTAATTTATAGTTTTTAATTTAAAATTTCGTAGGCATAACAATAGTACAAAGGGAGAAAAGTAGGACATTTCCTCCCGCGTGTAAAACAAACACATGAGATGTCCTACTTTTTTCCTGCGGTGCACTATATTTTCCTAGCAGGCCGAAAGTTCGTGGAGTACCGAGCCGGGGTCCAGGGGCGAAGCCCTGGAAGGGGTTAGGGGGGGGCGGAGTCCCCACATACTCATATAAAAACAATTTAACTGTTTTTTATTTTTTAAATAAACCACTACTAATTGAATAAGAGCTGTCTGATGAACTCATCTTTGTTTAATACTTCACTCTTAAGTTTTATTGCCTTTTGTTTATTTCACTTTTACACTAAACACAATATTGCAAATTACCCGAGCACAACAATGGCGGAGAATTTTAGGTGCGTGAGAGCAGACGTAGACACTAACGCGCATGCGCACTTGTTAGTACCCAGGGAGGAAAAGTTACACTTTCTTCCCTGTACAGCGGGAGGAAAACCGAATTTTCGGCGTAGGTAGGAGAAAAAAAAACTTGGTATTGCACACCTATTACATTTTATTGTTTTTATTTTATTAATTTCAACTTTTGGGTTTAAATGTGTAGTATTTGCTTGTTGACTTAAACATACCTATGAAAGTGCATTAGTGTTGAAAAATAATACACAATCAGGTATGCCTCAGAAAGGCATCTCTAAAAACGAAGTTTTAGTTAAAGTCCTTTAAATTAAGAGGTAAATTCTACAATTTTTTGGGAGGTTATCTTAATTCAGCTCACTATAATAAGGTTTATTTTATTAACGGTTTAAGGGTTAACTAAAGGTTAACTAAGGGTATAAAGGTTTATTTTATTATATTAAGGTTATTTTATTACGATTTTTTAAAAGACTTCGCTACATAGGCGTTTTTCCGTTTGCTTGGCGACGAATCAAACAAAAAAAGTGTCGTAATTGTGATTTGTGATTTCCATGACGTTACTGACGTACAGCGTACAAAACGCCAATATATTTACATTCTGATTATAACTGTCTTTCTCACTAATACTTTGAATAAATTTTAATTTTAGAAACTAATATAAGTCTATCGGTTGAAGCTTGCTTCAACACAGATGAAATGTGGACTACAAAAACCTTTCTTACCAAAACTAAGCGTGGTAACATATTGAAGGTTAGGTTATGTTTATAAACGAAATCAAAATTGTACTTTTTTGTATTTAATGTATCGCATTATTTATTTTTTGGTGTACAATAAAGAATACTCACTCTCTCTCCCTCTCTCAAAATATGTGAATGAAAGGCAGAATTGCAAATACATCATAATTAACAATTAAAATTGAATCGGTTCAAATACTCCAAAAATATACCTAATGTTTAGCATTTAGAACAATTACAATTTAAAGATTATTACATTAATGCATCGTTTTGAATAATATAAATACATTATTTGTATGTTTTGGAACCAATAAATGTACAACATCAACAGCGCTATAGATCTGTCATACTACAATAATAATATTTTTATGTTTCCTAGATTGTAAGAGAACATTACTTGCGTGACGATTTATTGTGCGGATCTGCAGCATGTAACACATGTCCACACAAAGATGATGAATTGGTATTGGAGACCTCTCCCGAATCTCCATGTGCTTTGTTTGATTTCCCACATTATCTAGTATTGGATACTAATGTTGTGTTACATCAAATAGATGTTTTGGAGGAAGATGCTTTGACTAATGTTATCATTTTACAAACTGTGCTTGAGGAAGTGAAACATCAAAATACTGCAGTTTTCCAGAGATTGCTGGATATAATTTCCAATAAAAAGAGAAAGTTTTATTCATTTGTTAATGAACATCACAAGTAAGTATTTCTTTTATAAATTTCACAATAGAAATGGTTCCATTTTGGTATCAAAAGCTGGAGTTGAAGTATGAAATATTTTCATATATTTCACTAAAACGTTTAATCATAAAACTATCAAATTCATCCAAACCTTAAACACCTACAGTTAAATCTTGCTAACAAGTCGAAATCGAAAGTGGATTGCAGTCAAATAATTAATGTCATATTTATATTGAATGCATTGATGCATAAGCAAAAAGTAACTGTATGAAATCTGGTTTTTATTCATACCCGTAGTTAGTATACTTGTGAACTGTTTGAAGTCTCATTATGGTATATTTAACAATTAAACATTGTTAAGTTATATGAAGTTCATATTCATAAATTATAAATGTGATAAATACATATAAAATGTACATATAAAACATGATTTTGAAATCTGATCCTATACCAATACTATACCAATATTCAATTTATTTCACGCTTAGTTACTGACTATTAACCATTTTAAATAAAAAATACCAACAATTCCTTTGAAAAAATTTAATAGGCTAAATAATATGTAAATAATAAACTATTGTTAAATATTCTTAGGGATACCTATATAGAGCGCTCACCGGGAGAGAAACAAAATGATAGGAATGACAGATCTATACGTAAAGCAACATCTTGGTACGAATATCACTTGAGCATAAATAGCCTTGATGGAAAATTCCCAAAGATAATATTGGTGACGGATGATGAAAATAATCGAAAGCTTGCCCAAGAAGATGGTATTATTTGTTGTTCAAGTAAGGATTGTTTCAGATATTAACTTAGACTTGCTCAAAAATGCCAAATTAAGATATGAAATATAATATAATTATAAATAACTTAATAAAAATATATATTAACCAAAATTTTCAGTTAAAGATTACATAGAAAACGTATCTGGATTTGTTGGTTTAGTGGATAAACTATCTAAGAATGTAATGCCTGAAACATGCTCTAAAGATGCATTATACCCTGCACATTTAACTCCATCACAAATACATGAGGGGATCCGCTGTGGCCAACTGTATCAAGGCACATATCATGCTTCTAGAGAAAATTTCTTGGAAGGAAATGCCAGTGTTAATGGTTTTGAAAAGTCGGTAAGTGAATATAAAAAACTTTTGATTTACTCTTATTTAAAAGTAGACATTTTATTTGAAATTATTAAAGTTTGTATTGAATGGACTAATAATAAGTAATATTTTCTCTTCCAAAAATCTAAATGAATAGTGGTAGCACATGCCTTTCTTACAGTGACTAACTTCACAAGTCTATCACTACTTGTTCACTTATATCTTTGGGGCACTGGATGGCCACAAATATATTTTGAAACATTAAGTAACACATTTTCAGATATTATTGCAAGGTCATATAGGCATAAACCGTGCTATAGATGGTGATATAGTTGCCATAGAAATCTTTCCTAAAGAAGAATGGCGGAAACCTAGTAATATAGTTCTAGAGGATAAAACTGAGGACCCTGAAAATATTTTAGAGGAAGAGACTGTTTTGCTTGATGCTGCAAAACCAGTAGATAATGATGACGAAATCACCCCTACAGGAAAAGTAGTAGGGATAATTAGAAGGAAATGGAGACAATATTGTGGAATTCTAATGCCTAGTAAATTTCATGGTGAGTTCATTGATTTTTCAGAAGAAATGTTTGATGTATTGGTAATTATCATAATGCAGCTTTCAAGATAATTTCTGAATAATAAAAAATAAAAGACTCAATTATTTGTTTGAATAATATTATTTCGTGAGATTTTCAATTAAACACTATAGAAATCATTTAAATTTAGGTGCAACGCGTCATCTCTTCACACCAGCGGAGAAGAGAATTCCTCGTGTTCGTATCGAAACCAGACAGAGTGAAATACTGGCCTCGCAACGCATTTTGGTTGCTCTTGACTCTTGGCCCAGGAACAGCCGATATCCACTTGGACATCTTGTAAGAGCACTCGGGCCAATTGGTAAGATTAAATATATCTTTAAAATATCTTTTGAATTTTTTTTTTTATTAACGAAATACATAATTTTGGGGTAGTTTTGACATTACACACTGTAACAAATCCAATACACATTATAGTTCGAATAGCCATTATTTTATTCATAAACATTGACCTCGAGTCCGACGCTGTAGTCGGTTTTCTCTGCACCGATATCTCATTAGCCACAGGTGGCCTGTGATTTTGCTATGCATACAGGCTGTATGATAGTAGCCGACGCGGAAACTAGACTAAAAGCTATTAGCCACAGATAAATGTATAATTTTATTCATATACTTTTATTTTAGAATTTTTTCTTGGATATATGGCTGAGCGAGATCACGATCCACTTTGTGATAAGAGTTTAACTAAGTCTTAGGTAGATGTCACAACTTTAATGTCGCGACCTACTCTGAGAGACGCGTTGGAAATCTAATTTGTATTGTATATAACCTGTCTTGCTTGCTATAACTTATAAGCCTGTGCGGGCTTACAATATGCTCTACCGTCACTAAAGTACATTTCATTTTAATTCTCCTTTATCAACCTCCTGTATAACGAGAAGACAGCTGTGTGCTTAGTGCGGAGCTGCTTAGTTGTATGGAGTTGGAACAGCGACCCTAGCGGCAAACCTAGAGCGGCTGTTCTAACTCCATACAAAATTGAATTCACTTTTACGCAATCGAGAAGCTTAAAAACTCGCGCTAAGTACACTGGTAGACGCCCACTCCGCGTTCCTTCCCCTAAACCGTAGATCTCTCGCGTCAGTTTAATTATTAATTGATTGATGTCCATGACGAACTATGCGAGACCTAAAAGTTAATTGGTTCCAGTACGGCCTTTTTATTTTAATTTTTTTATTGCTTAGAGGGATGGACGAGCTCACAGTCCACCTGGTATTAAGTGGTTACTGAAGCCCATAGACATCTACAACGTAAATGCGCCAGCCACCTTGAGATATAGGTTCTAAGGTCTTAAGTATAGTTACAGCGGCTGCCCCACCCTTCAAATCGAAACTTATTACTGCTTCACGGCAGAAACAGACAGGGTGATGGTACCTACCCGCGCGGACTCGCAAGAGGTCCTACCACCAGTAAAACATTGTATATTGTATCGCATTATACAGTAAAGGATAAAGGCTATGACGGTCTTTACATGTATTCTTAGACAGCTATCATCGTCATAATCATCAGCCTAAAGCGGTCCACTAATGGACATAGGTCTCTCCCAATCATCACCACTGAACCCGGTCCTTCGGCTCTGCTCTTGCCGGCCACCGTTGGAAGGTCATCGCGCCAGTAATATTGCTGCGATATTCTTATAAAAACTATTCCACGTCGTTCAGGTGACAAGGATGCAGAAAACGAGGTCATACTGCTAGAGCACGACGTTCCTCACGCGAGATTCAGCGAAGCCGTACTCAACTGTCTACCGCCCAACGATTGGACTATACCTGAAGAGGTAATTAATATTTAACAGAATTTATATAAAAAAGCATTATTTTAAACATAATATAAACACTGCTATTTGACGGGCTCTTAATACGATTTTTAGTTTTAATGCGACCTCGATATTTCGGCGCTGTTCCTAGCGCCGTGATCACCGGTAAGTAAAGACCGCGGGTAGGATGTTAGCAGTAGAAAAAATTGTTCACCCAGCTTCTAATTCGTTTTGGGTGCTATCACTGGAACTCGATTTTAGATTTACGGTATCGACAGTTTTTTTCAGAATATGTACTTTGCAATTTAATGTTTGAACAGAATGCAATTTTCTTTAAATTGGTCAAGTTTGGTGGTTGGGTCTCCCCATTATGATATATTATAGATATATGAAGTAGGCCAAAAAAAATAATGAAAAGTTCAATAGGAGCAAGTTACATCGAATGAATGTAATGCCTTTTTATATTTCGATTCTTTTCAATGGCCAGAAGCCTGTAAGCCTGCGAAAATCTGTAATAGCAGGATTAACGGTAGTAACTGCCTTGGCTACTTCTAAGTAGGGAGAGACGGCGGCGTATGTGTAGCGGGTAGCCGTCATACAACACAAGATATTTGACAGATGCCTGAATCTCGCTTACGACAACATCAAGATAAGCTTGCATATATACAAGTTCCGATCAATAACATTCGGACCGTCGGTCTACTGAGCAATATCACTCGCTCGGTGGAAGATCTTCTCTTTGTCGTATACGTAAAAGAAACATTGTCACGTGAACAGGAAAGGCAGAAACGTGTAGATCTACGCGACGTGTGCGTATGCTCCGTGGATCCGCCCGGGTGCACGGACATAGACGACGCGCTGCACGCCCGCAGGCTGGGCTCCAGCGACGGGCTCGCGACGTACGAAGTAGGCGTGCACATCGCTGACGTCACGTACTTCGTGAAGCCCGACACCGCCCTGGACAAGGAGGCCGCTTCGAGGTCAACTACAGTATATCTCGTCGACAGGAGGATCGATATGGTGCCGGGTAAGGTTTCTGTGACTACCGTCAAATATTACGTGTTACAAGTTTCATGTAAGTGTCAACTACACGACGAATTCCGAACGAACGTTGGGCCAACGCGTTGAAAACGAAAGAACACTGACATATTTTTTTTTATGTAAGAAAATAATTGGTTTTTTTTTTTAAAGAAAATAATTAGGTTATACAGTCAGACGGACGATAGTTTTAAATGTATCTATTAGTGTTAAATGTATTTAACGAACTCATGTATACGTTTCGAAAATAAACTGAAGTTAAAGTATGTTTTTGAAGCACCGAGCGCTATGACATGTCTTTATTCACATGAGGCTTGTGAAGAGTACTTAACGTTAGGCAGCGGCTTGGCTCTGGCCCCTGGCATTGTTGAAGTCCATGGGTGACGGTAACCACTCACCATCAGGTGTGCCGTATGCTCGTCTGCCTACAAGGGCAGTAAAAAAAATATTATAAGTCAAAGTCAACCCATAAAAAAGCTTAATTGGAATGTGTGTTTTTTTTATTACAGAGTTACTTAGCTCAAATCTGTGCTCACTTAGAGGCGGCGAAGAAAGGCTCGCCTTCTCGTGCGTGTGGGAAATGGACGAGAACGCTAATGTCTTGTCTACGAAATTCCACAAAAGTATCATAAAGGTAAATAAATCATATTGTTTAAATATATCAAAACGAATTAATATTGATATAACAAAATGACGGGGTAGTCTATATCTACACTTAGTGCGATTTTCGCGTAAATTGTTTGTTCTGTTTAGATCTGAATAGTGTCTAAGGCTAGTCTAATTAAATGACCACCATTTTACTGAGATTATATTTTATTTCACTTTCATAAAAATAAGAATATATATTAAAATAAGACATGACTTAAAGGTCTCCGTTACCAGGTCATAAAATCCCTTAAAAAAAAAAAACAAAATTAAATATCTGGGTTTTGTTATTCATGTCTGTATTAAATTAACAGTCAAAAGCTGCGATGACTTACGAAGAGGCTCAGATCGCAATCGACGATTCGAGTCGCAAAGACGAGATTGCGAAATCTCTGCGCGTACTCAACAAACTTGCTAAGAAGCTTAAGAAAAATCGATTGGACAGTGGTGCCCTGTTACTGGCCTCGCCCGAGATCCGATTTCAGGTAAGACGGTAAATTAACTATACTGTTAAATAATTGAGACACCATGAACTCATGTCTCAAGGTGGGGGCGGCATTTACCTCGTAGATGTCTATGGGCTCTGGTAAACACTTAACACCAGGCGAGCCACGAGCTCGTCCATCCATCTAAGCAATTAATTTAAAGAAAAAAAACGTCGGCTTTATGCATGGATGTGCTATCGAATGAATTGTATTAAGGACTCGATAGATATATTCTATACGTAACGAAACAGGAATATACTCGCCTAATTTATTATTAAAGCATAACTTCACGTTTTAGTCAGTTCATATTCCAGGAAGCTGCAATGGAATGTAAAGACAGCTGGCATTCATTGCCGCATTACTATAGAAAGTGTAATGTTGATTGTGAGTTAATGCGGGTAGTTATCAGCTATCTTGCCTATCAAAGGACACTACCGTGTGACGGGTGGTAGAATAGTTGAACATCACAATTGTAGATCACGATCGATTATATAATCGATAAGTGAATGCGAATTTACGGTATATTTTTAAGGAAACGTCGTATTTAGGTATATTTCGTTACATCAAAGAGATAAAGGTATGACGTAAATAGGACGAGTGCTATGTATTCTGATGTCACGGGAGTGGAGTAAATGACGACTGCACAAAGATGCAAAGTGATTTTTAAAACTCTTGGGTAAAATGGCGGTGATTTAGTAAAAAAATGTATATTAGCAACACACTGACAGTGTCAACTCTGTTATAAAAATTACGAGTACCGCAATTTCGTTTCTGTCGCTTAATATTAAGTATAACACCAGTAATCCTATATCAAACTTTCATAAAAAAAAAAAGGTTCCCCCAACTTGAGATATGAGTCATTATCCGTATTATTGTAATACGGCCATTATTTTATGCATTGTCAAACTGATTCGTTCTACTTTCCAGCTTCTTAATTTTTTTGTGATCAAAATTTGCCGCCTTCTACAGGTAGACTCTGAGACTCACGACCCAATCGAAGTGCAAGCCAAGAAGATAGTTGACACTAACTCAATGGTAGAAGAATTCATGTTGTTAGCCAATACCAGCGTGGCTCAGAAGATTCTAGAAGAATTCCCTCAGTGTGCCATGTTGCGGAGACACCCGGCGCCGCCGCCTGCTAATTTTGATACTTTCTTAAAAGCTGCGAGACAACAGGTGAGCTTGCTAAATGCTACATTTTTATAGATTACTAAATAAACTGCAATTATTGATACTTTTTTACTTCTTGCACCACTACACCTTATATCTGTCGTTAAGTATGTCAGAGTATGTACTCCAATTTGTATGGTTAGGACACTCGTCAACTGATGAATGAGACTTATTGAAATCTTGTCTCAAAATGGCCAAGCATTATGGTGTCTTTTGGCTACCGGTATAAAAATATACATAAAAATTAAATAACATTATTTAATCCAATTATTTTGCTCATATAATTTTAATTTTTTGATTGTATAGAGGGGTTAATGGTCTCACGGCACATTCAGTATCGTCACCTGTAGCCATAGTTATTAAACCTTGAATGATGCTACGCCGATTAATTCAGCGGCAGCTTCAGCGGTAGGCAGCGGCTTGGCTCTGCCATGGGCGACGGTAACCACTCACCATCAGGTGGGCCGTATGCTCGTCTGCCTACAAAGGCAATAAAAAAAATAAAAATAAAAATTTGAACGTACAATTGTCTTACCGTTCAAATCGCAACGCATTACTGCTTCATGAAAGACATTAGAAATGCGGTGGTACCCACCACAAAACGCTGTACGACTAAAGCTGCTTTCAGACTACGCTACTACGCTATAATATAGTGCCATATAGTATAGCAGTATATACTTGGCCATAACAATGTATGGGGTGCGATATTGTTGTGCTATGAGCTATATACTATATGCTTTTTAATACGCTTTTTATTAACTTCAGACGTATGTATGTGTGTTTGTAAAGGAATCTTTGAACATGATTTTGATCCCCTTCAAAACATCGGATTAACTCGAAATTTGATATATTTATTAAGGACCGACAGCAAGGCAATATAAAAAAAAATAAAAAAAGATTGAAAAAATTTAAATTCAACTAAAAAATGAAAAAGAAATAATAGTTTAAAAAACTATAATAACACAAAATACGCTTTTATAGAAAATCCAACAAAAAAATAGGAAAATCAATTTTAATAAATTAGAATTAAAAATGTGTAAGAAAAAATTAGTTAAACTATTTTTAATTCATATTTATTTTCCTATTTTTTAGTTGGATTTTCTATAAAAGCATATTTTGTAAAAAAAATTTTAAACTATTATTTATTTATAATAGCGTAGTCTGAACGCGGCTTAATTAAAAACTGCAAACCTTTCAGGGCTTCGAAATCGACGTATCAACGAACAAATCGTTTTCGAAATCGCTGAACGAGGCCGTGATACCGGAGCGGCCGTTCTTCAACACGCTGCTGCGCATAATGGCGACGCGCTGCATGCAGCAGGCCGCGTACTTCGTGAGCGGGAGCCTCGCCGCCGACCACTACTACCACTACGGACTGGCCTGTCCCATCTACACGCACTTCACCTCGCCCATACGGAGGTACGCAGCGGCTCCTGCCTTTAACACGTAGACTGCCGTGTAGGTCACCGGTGCCCTACGCGGCGCACTGAAGTAATTTAATTTTTTTTATTTGCTTTGGTGGGCGCCCATAGACGTCTACGGCGTAAATGCGCCACCCACCTTGAGATATAAGTTCTAAGGTCTCAAGTATAGTTACAACGGCTGCCTCACCCTTCAAACCGAAACGCATTACTGTTTCACGGCAGAAATAGGCAGAGTGGTGGTACCTACCCACGCGGACTCACAAGAGGTCCTACCACCAGTAAAATGTAGATTTCTCCCTTCGATTTTCTTATTAAGGCGCCGGAATATCTAGTAGACCCTGGGAAAGACGAACCCGAACAATACTGAGAATTTATCTATTTCTAACAGACATATAAGACTAAAACGTAAATTAACAGACAAATAAAAGCTAAGTTAGGTAATTCAGGTGCTTTAGTAACAGAAATCGACATTATTACCTCAGTGCACCGCTTAGGGCACCGGTGACGTCCATGGCAACGAGAACTTCAACCGTGGTGGGGAGGACCCTAAATGTACCCTAAATCACCTCGTGTATAGACATACGCACATTCGCCTTTCGCACCAACGTATCTATTCTGAGAGAGCTTCATATGAAAACTAGACTTTCCACTATATGCTTTCGTACGTTGTTGGATTTCTTCGGACATATTGCTCGTAAAGAGGGTCACAATCTAGAACAGCTGATGGTGATAGGAAAGGTAGATGGCAAACGTCCCAGAGGACGCAGTCCCACGAGATGGTCGGACCAAATACGATCTTCTCTAAACATCAATTTCCACAATGCCCTTCATGAAGCTAAGGATCGCGGCAGATAGAGGGAAATCGTACGGGAGAAACTGATGCAGCGGGGGAGTCACGACCCTCAGTAATGAGGAAAACGACGCGAGGAGGTATAGGCAAATCGTAATCCGATTTGTATTGTTTACCCTAAACTCTAATGTCGCTTTGGGCGAGCTAAAGATTTAGGGACGATTATCTCCACCATCGCTGTCCCGATATCGCCACTGATTTTAGGGTCGTGTGTGGGCCGCATAAGTTGATGAAAATGTGTATGGTTAAGTATTCTGTCCGGGCGCGGTGTGCAGGTACGCGGACGTGGTGGTGCACCGGCTGCTGGCGGCGAGCGTGGCGGGGGCGGGCCCGCACGCCGCGCTGCTGGACGCGCGCCGCCAGGCCGCGCTCGCCGACACACTCAACTACCGGCACCGCCACGCGCAGCTCGCCGGCCGCGCCTCCGTGGCGCTCAACACTCACGTGCGTACACTCACGCCAACCACGATACTGATTCACCATCGAACAATACGATAATTCAGGCCGCGTATACAAAGCTATTGCTGAACAACCCATCTACAGATGATTCTAGAAACAATCACTTTAGACTCATGATGGGAGGATATTTCATTATCTTATAAATAGCCTAGCATAGTATAATAGTTTAAATATATAAATATATATATATGTACGTATTTTTAATTAAATGTGAATTTATGAAAACAGAATGCACTAATTTCCGTTGACACTTTTAGTCTAAATAAGTAAAAAGGAAGATGAAAAAAGCATGATACAAATCAAAGAAGAAATAAAATGTTTTTTTAAATGAAATAAATGGATCATTTTGTTCAATTTTTTCAGATCTTATTCAAGAACAGAGTAGAAATAGAGTCTGCAGTTGTACTAGCGGTGAAGCGGAACGCCCTACAAGTCTTGATACCTAAATATGGACTGGAAGGTCCTCTGTATTTACCATCTGAAAAATTCACGTATAATGAAGAGGTGCGTAGAAAAGAAACTGAGCTGTTATTGTCGTTGTCAATGATGTGGGGTCGGGTGAATGTATTTTATGTTATTGCATGTACATATATAGACAGATGAGCTCTCCGCTTATATGTGGTTACCAGAACTAACCTTGAGATATTAGTTCAAAAGCTTAGTTTTATAGTATGAGTTTTTGAAGTGAAACTTCTAATGCGACTTTCAACAAGGTTGCGCTACCATGGAATAGGAAGAGACAGAGCAAGATTGAATGCGTGGCACTCGAACGCATGCGCGTAGTATACCTGTTACAGGCCAGCACGAGCGTTAGCAACGAGTAGCATCCAATATTGTAATGAAATATTAAAAAAATACATAAATTTATTTTTCTATATATAATTTAAAATATATATTATATAATATAAATGTTGACGACGTCGCACCTCTTATATACAGCATTCCCTATTACAAGAGCAATCTAATTTAAGGATGAAAAATGAAGAAAACCAAAATACCACACATCGAAAAAGAAGTTTCACTTCATTCACGTGCACCAAGTTGCACGCGCACCGTGTTTTTTTAACAGTAGTACATTTCTCTCACACAAGTTCACACTAACAGCCTGGCCACGGGACATTCGCCGATACGAATATTCGCGCGGTGCGAACGGCGAAGCGTCTAGCGACTAAAATAAGAGCATAGAAATGTACCTAACAAGCCACGCGCACCGGCGACCGGCGAAGCGACCGGCGAAATGTACCGAGCGAATCGCGCGGGCGACTTACGATGTGGCGGGCGAGCAAAACAAATGCATGAATAAGGACGGCGCGAGCCACGGAGTCGAGCGGTAGTCGCGGCGAATAGTGCAGTGATTAAATGAGTTTAGTTGTTTTCGCCGCGAAAAATGAACGCCGAAATTTTTATATTTTATATTTTTTATTAATTTTTTTTTTATATTTTTAAACTCGTCGTTGCTGAACGGATAAGACGTCCGGTGTTGAGCGATGCACCGGTAGTCGAATATCAGGCGGGTACCAATTTTTGTAATGAAATACGTACTCAACAAATTTTAATGTTCACGATTGATTTCCACGGTGAAGGAATAACATCGTGTAATAAAAATGAAACCCTCAAAATTATAATTTGCGTAATTACTGGGGGTAGGACCTCTTGTGAGTCCGCGCGGGTGGGTACCACCACCCTGCCTGTTTCTGCCGTGAAGTAGTAATGCGTTTCGGTTTGAAGGGTGGGGCAGCCATTGTAACTATACTTGAGACCTTAGAACTTATATCTCAAGGTGGGTGGCGCATTTACGTTGTGTATGTCTATGGGCTTCAGTAACCACTTAACACAAGGTGGACTGTGAGCTCATCCACCCATCTAAGCAATAAAAAAAAAATATAGCTGAAATACTAGCTAGACCAGCTATTTGGAAGTCTAGCCACCCAAAGTATTTCTCGTACTTCTTGTGGAATTCTCCATCTATACTATAGATTCTATAGGTATACTCCGATTCTTATTCAAATCATGTACTTCACAATCTTTTCCAAATAATAGGTCCTGAACCAAAAAACTATTAATTTGTAAGCAATATCGAGATAATTTCGATATAGACATTTCGCTGTCGGACTTCCTTACTAGTCGCGGCGGCGAACGTGAGTACCCGTGGCCTGCAAACGGTGCTGCGCGAATGGTCGCCTCGTCCACCGCTTCGCTGTTCGCACCACCGATCCCCGTGGCCAGGCCGTAATGGCGACATCTCGTTTGTCAAAATATTGTAATCTATATATTATATAAAAATGAATTGCTGTTCGTTAGTCTCGCTAAAACTCGAGAACGGCTGGACCGATTTGGCTAATTTTGGTCTTGAATTATTTGTGGAAGTCCAGAGAAGGTTTAAAAGGTAGATAAATATGAAAATGCTCGGAAATAAATAAAAGTAACAATTTTGTTTTTCCTTTGATGTGTCCCCGTCGGACGGATTCCTTTTGTTTGTTTTAAGTTTATTTTTTACAAAAGCTTAAGTCTTTCATTTATCGATTGAGGCACTAAGAAGTCTGCCCGGTCAGCTAGTCAGAAATAAAATAAAAAATACTCGAGTACGACACCGGAATCAACACTAATATTCGCATTCGCATTTTCGCAGGAACACGTTCAGAAATGCGGGGACGTCGTGCTGAAGACGTTCGACGAGCTAACGGTCCGTCTCAGCTTGGACAGCTCGAATCTTCAGCACAGGAAGCTCGTGTTCGAGCTGGTCGAGCCGCACGTGCCCGGCTTCAGCTACGTGCCAGACGCGAGGAACATGGAAGTCGACGACGTCGCAGAAACCGCAGCGCCAAGCTCGGAAAAGACTCACAAGAAGAGAGAGATTCCAGCCGCCGCTGCACCGAAACCCAGCAAAAAGAGGAAATCCAAAAGGAAATGAGGCGTGAAATAAAATACAAAATGTAATAAAATATGTTTTTTTATATTGTGAATCCTGTGCATTTTGTATTATTGAAATTTATTTTACAACCGACTTCAAAAAAAGTTGGTTCACAATTTTCCACTGTATTTTTTACGTTAACGTAGTACTTTTTTTAGGTGAATGCAATGCTAATGCTATTTGCATGATTCAGCTCTGAGTTATCCTTAATAATGCATATTTTAATTGATTTCTTTTTTTGTTAAAAAGAAATATCATCAGTCTTCGGTTTTGTCAAAATTATGTATCGTTCAATACATTATTGAATTTAATATCGCTCGTATACAGTATTTAGAATTTGAAAATATTTTAATCTCATTTCTCTTAAGATCATAGTCATATTCGTTCAGTCCCACATTACATTACATTACAAAGTTGCGTCACTCTTTCCTTTGCAACATAAAACTTGCTTCGGTCGACTAGTGTATTGCACTGCATCGTCGCAGAGCGCATTAATTGATACTAATTTATTAGTGGTGCGTCATTCTGCGTCGCAATGGCGGCGGACTGACAGCTGTCAAAACCGGCGGCCTCAGTCCGCTCGAGCTGGTGACGTCACGCGATGTTTTTGCCTCGTAAGTGTCGTCAGCTTCTTGAGTTTCGACTGCAGTAGGGATGTCGGGCTGTAGTGTTGTGGCTATGCGAGATATTTCCGTATCGACTTTATTGATTAGTTGCTCGACTGCGACGGGCCATCGCGTGGTGGGGGCGGAATGTGATGGAGACAGCCTCGCGTCCGCCATCACGGCCAGCCTCACCGTCTCCCCGTATTGTATCACTGTTAGTGACATACCTGCAACAAAGGAACTATTTCGATCAGTCGATCCGGAGGTTTTATTTTTATTTTTTATTGGTTAGGTAGGTGGATGAGCTCACAGCCCACCTGGTATTAAGTTCTAAGGTCTCAGGTATAGTTAACACTATTATAACACTATTATACCTATTACTATAGCAAAAGAGTTCGCTTTCTTGTTTAAAGGGTACTTTTGCTTTAGCAAAACGGAATTAATCAAATCATATCCTTTTTCTGAAAAAATACATATATGAATAATAAATAATAAAGAAAACTAAATAGATCAAGAATAGTTGGGTAGCTGTTACCCTGCAGTAGCAATATCCAAATTTACCATAACTAAAATAAAAAAAGAAATTGATATAATAAGTTTTTTTGTTTTGTTTTACGTTTTAAGTCTTGCATGTATATACCATTATAGGCAGACACAAGCCTTTCTCGACTTTCTAAGCCGATTTCCTTCCTATCGAACGCTCTAACGGACTGAGTAGATCCCATGAGAAACCAATGAGTTTCGTCTGTGGGTTAAAAGAGCTTATAAGGCTTCGATAGCTCACTAAAATATAATAAAAAAATAATATTAATAATATATAATAAATATAAATCATAAAAAAAAATACATATTACGGTATAAAAAAAAGTTTTCGAATGATTGACAACCTTAGATGAAGTTTTAACTCATATCGGTTATACCTTTGATAAGAGCTTTATTATGAATAAGACCGTTAATATTTATAACATCACTCACAACCTATAAAATTGATTTAGGTTATCATTACGTCGTCGAAGCTTAATTTCTAGAACTTACTGATATTGGCCTGAGGCGGCCGCCAATAGATAACGTGATCGACAGTCTGACCCCACAATGTGGCCCGTTGTTTGGCATTGAGAGGTGCGTTGATTTCCGCATAAGACACTGCGTATCTTCTTGACAGTATATTCAATGCTAATCGTGCGAGAGGAGAAGGAACAGCTCTAGTTAATGCACCGCATCGAGCCTGGGCCGCCCAGGCCCCGGCCAATGCCTGCTGTCTATTGCACGCTTGTTCCACTACGGCGGCGATACGACGTGGACTCGCGCCTATAGGCAGGGTCAGACAGACCATACCTGGAAAATCATCGAAATGTACACTATAAATTAATCACCAGAGCAGCGACAATCTATATATATGTATATAAAAATGAATTGTTGTTTGTTAGTCTCGCTAAAACTCAAGAACCGCTGAACCGATTTGGCTAATTTTGGTCTTGGAATTATTTGTGGAAATGGTAGATAAATATGAAAATGCTCGGAATTAAATAAAAATAACAATTTTGTTTTTCCTTTGATGTATCCCCCGTCGGACGGATTTCTTTTGTTTGTTTTCAGTTAATTTTATACAAAAGTTTAGGTCTTTTATTTATCGATTGAGGCACTACGAAGTCTGCCGGATCAGCTAGTCGTACAATAAAACAGATTTACTTTTTAGGCTATTGATTCCCGTAAAGTTTCACTCACCACCAGTTTGTGATTTTTTATACATCTTCCCCTGGCCCTCCGCGAAAGTGAATAGGAAATCTTCTGAAGCGGCCCTAGCTGTTGTGAGCACTATGTCCGGTGGGTCCCCGTGTGCTTGTTCAAAGAACGCTCGTAAGGCATCCGTTGCGGCGAACAAAACGACGTCTGTCGATGATACGCCCAACGCCCGAGCCACGCGTTCGATTGCGGTTCGGGATACGGGACGAGACCATGATATAACCTGAAAATTCTCATAATTAACTGGGAATACTTTTGGGTTTTTGTCAATGGCCAATATGAAAATGCAACGGCCATTGTCAGTCGATAGCTTGGAGACTTGAGTACATTGAAATAAACCTCTTCGCCCGAGCGAAAGAGTTTGGCCTGGGATAGGTAGGACATTAGAAATACCCTTTTTCATAATTAAAGCTCTCATACCTTTATGTTATCACTTGACAGAATTACGATGAATACAGAATTAAGACGATGCTTGGGAAACAATTTAATCCCACCTCCTAATAATAAAAAAGAGTTTCCTCCTAATTCTTTAGTTTCGTGCTCAAGGACATCGGGTAGTCCGACTTATACTTAGTAATTTACAATGAAGTTTCCGCAAACCTAAATTATAAATTACCTTCCGTCCGCACAGAGAAACGGCTTGTAACAAGTGTCGCTTCCCATCGTCCGTTCTAATGGTGTCCGTCCACAATTTCGCTGGAGCCCTATAAATTTCAAGTAAGCCATTCCACGCTTCATTAGTAGCTCTCACGCAAAGCTGCGCCAATTCCCCGTACCTCCAAGTTAAAGTGTTAGGCTGTTTTACGTGACCAGTATTCTTTAGTTCGTTTAAAGCTAAAATTTCATCGCGAACGCGAAACGGTAATTTCAACATCAAAACCGTCGATGTCGTGATAGTCTTAAATGTTCTTTTAGGCCATTTTCTCGGGTCTGCTGTCACTAGCGGTGACAAGAAAACCTGTAATTTTATTATAATTATGAATGTAATATAGTATTGTGGTGCTGAATTGTGTTACGTCAAGTTTTTTAAAACACGTACTTTAATTATAGTTAAGCTTCTCCTCTTACATTCTCTTCTGACTGCTGCAAGTAGAGTAGTTGCTGTGATCGGACCATCAGTGGCTCTGTTTCTGCCATTCGATTTCTTGTTGAGTTCTCTCAAAGCACTCACGCTGGATATCAATAACAGACCGGCGACGTGGAACGCACCCGGCATGCTTTTCAAAGCACGAGGGCTTTCGACGGGGTCGTATTCAGAAACGAATTCGTTCCATGTATTCGACATATTTTCATGAAGCTTTTCCCACAATTGAGGTATAGCAGAAGGCGTTGGAAATAATTTGGTTAAAGGGCTTTGTTGTGTATATTCTTGAGCCATTCTATCTGTTTGTTTCAATTGCTCGACCAGTAATAAATCTCCGATGTTAATAGACTTCGCGCCGGATAGTAGCAGATGGTGCACGCGAACTAAAATATAATATTTTGGTTCTGTAGCTGCACACGGTATTATTATGTATTGCCAAGGCGGTTGGTCTGGAGAGAAATATTTTGATACGATGTCACTGATGTATTCCTAGAATGAAATTACTTTAAGATTAAGTTTTGTTCAATTTGAATCGTCAATATACGAAACATTTTTCTAAACGGGATTCAGAAAACAAAGCTTATTACCGAGAATATTAATTCCCTACCGAGTTCATTCATTCCCTGTATGACGTTTGACGTCATTTGAGGCCAAAATGGACAATCCAACCGTCTAAAATGCATTACGATGCATGCTATGTACCATAATTTTTTTAAACATAATTTTTATCAATTTTGAACGTGCGATTGTGTTAATAAAAATCACATATCATATTTTATCAGTACCCAATGAAAATAGATGAACTTTATTTCTTTTGCCTAGTTAGAATCTTGCCCGCACCCGACAGGACAAAAATAAGTCATTATATTTTTGTTCAGCTTACTATTTGAGCGTTGTTAAGTTGTTTGTTATTGGGGTTCGGTTGAATTGATTCGTCCTATCGACGGTTTCGTGTGCTGTAAAGGAGTGCGACCTTATGATTTTAAACCCACCAAATAGAATATTACTTAAACAATTCGTAAGTATCAGCCATGCGAGTTATTACTAGTGGTAGGACCTCTTGTGATTACTGTTGGTAGAACCTCTTGTGAATCCGCACGGGTAGGTACCACCACCCTGCCTATCTGCCGTGAAGCAGCAAATGTGTTTCGGTTTGAAGGGTGGGGCAGCCGTTGTAACTACACTGCGACCTTAGAACTTATATCACAAGGTGGGTGGCGCATTTACGTTGTAGATGTTTATGGGCTCCAGTAACCACTTAACACCAGGTCGGCTGTGAGCTCGTCCACTCATCTAAGCTAAAAATAAAAGTTGGTAAACTATTGCTCGTTCAGTTTCGCGACATCGAGATTACCTCCAATCTTTCAATAATTACCTGTATATTACTCTCTGTAACCGGCCGGCCTCTGTACACAGCATTAGCTACGATGAAGTGGTTTTCAAACCGAAAACGCACGTTGACATCCCAAGCGTAGTTGCCCCAGCACGAGACGAGTAAATGTCGTAGCCTTGGAAACATGAACTGTCCATTCCTATCTCGTTTGTCGATAACGTGCTCTATGAGTTTTTCTTTGACTTCATCGACGTTCGGATTACCTATAAACAACAATAGAAAGTTTTGGAAGAATAAAAAAAGAAAAAAAGAATGCCTTTTGCGTTTGCCATCGTAGAATACCAGATATTTTACATATACTTAATTGTCGCTAAGGAAATTTTCAAGATAAGCTTGTAGATATACAAGTTTCGAACAACCATTTCGTCAAACCGATTTTCAACTTTCTATGTCTATAAATATAATATGATTTATGAATTTTTGAAATATATAGTTTTTTGGCTTTGGTGTAAAGTTGGCTTTTTCAAGTTACTAAAATTACGCTTTCTTCCGTCGATTTGGATCGTGGTTCTAGCAAGTGATTACGCCCGCTTGGTGGAAATAATCTCCAATTTTTTGCTTATTGTATGTGGGGACGCGAGAAAGAGTAAAAAATGACCAATAGATTTCATTTTTGGATTATACAATGTTCCTTCAGTATTCAAATTGTAACTTGGACTACTTTTGCAAAAGGTTTTATACGCTATATGGTTATCCTATCGTTCCAAAAGCTATGAAAGAGATATAAAATTAGGACTTTAGTTGTAATGTGACGTGACCGTGCCCTTTCTACAGGAAAGAAACAAATTGCAGCTGTTCTTTGGCTATATTTCTTATTAATAGTGCCCAACTCAGTTTTACTTTGACAACGTCTTTTGTAAAAATGAGGCATAATTATCAGATTAACTTGTTTTTGTGTGAACATAAATTACGCTTTCATTACTGCAGGTAAGAATGATTGGGATTGATTTTAAAAAAATATACGCATACCTTTCACGGCCAGGAGTACGTTAATGATCCCCTGATTCCGATGCGTGTCCAGCAATGTTCTGACTGTGTCAGTTTTGATGAATTCTAAATCTGGATATCTGCTGGACAACAACCTAAGCCATAAATGTCTGCTCACACGTACAACTGTAAATAAGGAAGAACATGTTCTAGTAGATATTAAGTAAACAAATTATTGAATGTAACAGTCCAATTTTTGTTCATCTCTTAAATTAACGCTCGTCTATCGTCTCGTCACAGTCCATCTGATGTTAAGTGGTACCGGAGCCCATAGACAACAGAGTAAATCCAGCCAACCAACTTGAGTCATGAGTTCTGTCAGTTTTACAGTACAACGGCTGGCCCATTCTACAAATCGAAACGCATTACTGCTTCACGACAGAAATAGGCATGATGGTGATAGTAATTACATTTAATTAGTCAAATCTAAGTCCATTTGCCCGCACGGGTAATTATATTATTTAAACGCAAAAATATTACGTAGATCGGCTGTTTCGAAAGCTATCTAGTGTTAATTTGTTGTCAGAGACATCACGAACACATTAAGTTAAGAGAGTAAAAGTGATTTATTTTTCCTCTATATTTATTACTAGCTTTTGCTCGCGACTCCGTCTGCGTAGAATAGTTACTTTGGAATAACGCAAAATTTTACCCCCCACTTCATTTACGTAGAAAGTGAAGATATTTTTGAATTATAGAATGTTAAGGTGCTATTTTAACCCCTATTTTGAAACATTATTTATTGGTGCTCCACTTGTATTGGTCTTAGCGATCCTGTTCCTTCCTCAATAAATGTGCTATCTAACACTGAAATAATTTTTCAAATCGGACCAGTAGTTCCTGAGATTAGCGCGTTCAAAAAAACAAACTCTTCAGCTTTATAATATTAGTATAGATTAACTAGGTACCGAAAGCAGAGGTCATTGTTATTACCTGAATTTTTTGGGTTCAATGCTGTTGTTTCAAGAGAAAGTTTTCGCCACACACCATCGTGTTTGTCAGTTCATGGCATTGTCAGCGCTTATAAGAGACACTATTCTCAAATTTCGTTTCGGACAGGCAGTGTTCGATGACAATTAAAAACAAGAACATAAGGCACTTAATTCTTTAAATATTATTGACTGCCCTAAGATCGAACCGCGGTATAGTTATATGTTCATTGGGTACTTATGGCGTCTTATTAGGTTACAGACGCTTCAGTCTAGAAGCAAGGTTTTTTATGGCCTTTGTATATCCATATAATAGGAGCATATGGCCCACCCGATGGTGACTGATTACCGTTGGTACCTACCGTTGAGTACTCTAAGCAAGCCTCGTTAGAAGAACGATATGCGATAGAGATCTGGAAACACCGTAGTGTGGAGCTCATTTCAGAGCCGGCTAATACGTGGCAAAAAGATCTCTGGAAACGAACTCACGATGAACGCAGTAGCTCTAGGTTAAGTGTATGAACTCTGCACCGGTGGCAAGAGGTGCGATGATAAATGTTTTATTTTCACGAGCCACACGAATACATACTCATTGATTTCGACATGACAACGTTTGATTTCAACTACATTTTTTTGCGAAATTTTATCAGTTGTGATAAAGTTCATTAACCTTCCTCAGCGATAATCACTTTATATAGTAATTTTATTTAAATTGTTACAACGTAAATACAAAGCATCTTATATTACATGGCGTACAAAGTTTTAGAAATGCAAAGTACACATAATCTATAAAAAAATTAAAGATCTTGATAACCTGCTAAATTCGTCGTATGAAAAAAAAAGGTTTTCCAAACGGATATACTGGACTATCCTACCCGCTACAAATTCTAATAGTATGTAGGAATATCTAACGGCTTACCGAGATAAGACACAGCCAAGGCCGGTAAAGCGGATGCAGCTATCCAGAAAGCACAACACGTGTATATTTCCTCCACAATTCTCTGACCTACAGTCCTCTTCGGCGCCGCCATTTCTTTAGACATGTTTTCGGTACGTGTGTGAACTGCGGTATTATTGTTAATGATTGCTGTAAAGAAAATTAATTGTCTCATAATATTATACATAAAGTGTGTTGTATCACAGTTCATTGGAGCTTATACAGGGTGTGATGTTTTAATTGCTTATTCCTTTAAAACTAAGTTTTATCAAAATCAAAGTAGTTCTTGTCGCAATGCTTTTTTTCATAAGATCTTCAAAATACAGAACTGAATTTGTATTAAGCTTGTATAACAGTAAGTATATAGATATGGTATTCATAGAAAATTAATTATATTATTTGGAAGAAAAAACCGTTTCTAATAAAGCTTACATCGATCGCTTAAAAATTGTCATTTTTTTATTCAAATTTCATATTCTGTTTTTCTGAATTATAAATAACAAAAACCATCATACAGTTCGTTGTATTAATTATTTGGAAACAAAAATTGTGAGACTTAAACATTGATGTCTCTTCCTGAAACCCTAACACAAAAAAAAACTTTCGCGAGATGTGGTGTTTATCTGACATTTGTTTGCTAATTTTGATGCTTAGTATTCTCTGGACGTCAGGGTACCTATTCTTGTCTCGAAGGAATACAAGAGAGGTCTTTAAGTCGCTTTACTAAAGCATGGTTAATATTATATTCTTGTTACGTAAATATTTTATTTTCGTTTCTATTTCGGGTAGGTATTTCGTCGCGTTACAAAAGCCAAAGAAGAAAGCTTGAGTTCTATAGTGTGTAAAATTAGGAAAATATTAGTAATTTACGCACACTGCGAATATTCAAACTGCAATATGCCTTAGTACACAATATATAACTGAATTGAACATTTCAAAATATTACGGGAAGAGATACCTACGCTCAGCGTGATATCGAACCTAGACCGTGTCGTTTGATTTTTGAATTACTGCGAATGCGGTAAACTTTTCCAACCCAAAAACTACTAAACATATCCTGTACAAAACCTTTCAATGAAAATAGGTTTCGCTGACACAGAGCGTTGGCAACACATATTTCTAAAAATGTTTCAATTCACCCAACCAATCGAGATGTGGTATAATGCTAATGTGTGTAGGTAGATGTGCTAGTGCTAATGATAAAAATTTAATATAAAAAAAAAATCTAATATTTCAAAAAAAAAAAAAGACATGCCCGCTGAGTTTCTTGCCAATTCTTCTCAGGACGGAGGCTAATTCTTGTGAATTGGCGGTAGTTCTTTTGACGTTCAACAAGTATGTACTTTCATTTATGTTGAATAAAACTTTTTTGATTTGATTTGATATAATTTGTACATCGAATAAAAGTAATCAAGTTCCGGTTCAGCTATAAATCAATAACGGTAAATGATGGCGAAAGAATTTTAAAGTAATAAAGATAACTCGTTAAAAATAAACATAGATAAATAGTATAAGCAGTACGTACCTATTAGTGATAGTGTTGCAAGTACGAAAATCTATTAGGTAACTATTATGTACGCCTAAGCTTTATCACGAAGTGATTTATGGGTTGTTAGACAATTTTCATCTAAATACGGCTATAATAAATGTTAATGACTTTGAGCATAGTATTTAAACTTAGTATTTAAGTATTTAGACGCGGACTTTCTCCCGTAACCAAACTAAAGGTTTGTTATAGAATTACTTTAACGTAAGTTGGAAGTATTCTTCACCTGATTTCTTCCAGTGGTTTCACCAGAAAATACGCAGTGGCGTATTGTGATCGTCTACCATTTACTTATCGTATGGCGTATTGTAAGTACACCCTAAGGCATCATCATCATAACACGTCTGCCGAAAACGTGTTTTTTACCCAAAATCTATCGGCATCTAAATGCTATCGGGTAGCATAAAAACTCATACTATCAAGAACTCATACTGTGGAAAGTAATTAATATTAAGTTTTGTGTTTGCTATTCTCAAATGATTCAGATCTCTTTAAATTAAGTTTGTAAATCACAAGCGGGAAACATTTTTGTGAACCATCCCCAACCATCCAATAGAAACAACAAAATTTTGCTACGACTACTGACTACCCTCAATGCTAATGAGGATTAATTTATTTTCATACCGCCCATTCTTACGACTGGTAGGTATACCGTCTAACCAAAGTTCGTATCTGCTTTATAAGAATTTAAAGTAAAGCTCAAAAAATATTTACGTAAGCCGAAAATATAACAAAACCTTTTGGATTAAACTACAATATAAGTTGTTTGTTAAATATTTGCATCATTTAAACGAAATGTATTTCAGTCAGTTTCAGTTTGAACAGTAACACAATCTGGTTCTTTTTCACATTTAATAAATTAATTTACCTATTTTAATTACATATGCGACCTGGTTTCTTAAGTTTTTGTTCAGAAACGATATGCTTATCATGCGGAAATCTATTCATAACGCAATAACGCTGACAACGCAAAACGCAGAAATGCAATAATAAACGAAAAAAATGTATATTTGGATTTGTTTATAATAAACAAGAAATCATTATATAATATTAACCAAGTTAAGCCTGTTCAGTTCTACCAGCCCATTGTTGGCACAACGAGAATCACTGATCAGATATCACAGATAATCTTGACCTCAGTGAAGAAACTCAGTGGGCTGTGTCTGTAGGATAATTCGCTCTTCGAGTCCTTCGTCGCGACCGACGGGTTCGACGTGGACGGTGACCGGTGCTTGTGGTACCTAAAAGCACCGTTAATGGATCGGGAGGAATATCAACCGTCCATTCTAGTCTTTAAAAGGAAAAGTAATAAAACAAAAAAAAATTCTCAACAGAAATAAATATGTGTAAAATATTTATTTCTGTTCCGAAAATAAATGTAACTATACTGAGACCTTATACTTATCTCAAAGTGGGTGGCGCATTTACGTTGTAGATGTCTATGGGCTCCAGTAACCATTTAACACCAGGTGGGCTGTGAGCTCGTCCACCCATCTAAGCAATACATAAAAAAATGTAAAATCTAAAAATTAAAAACTAACAAGCATTCGTCTGCCTTCAAAGTCCGTAAAAAATTAATGCTTTGCTTACATTTTGCAGAATTGTGATACGAAATTTTAATTTGGTATTAAAATAAACAAATATGGGCATACGCAGTAGTAACAGTAGCTCGCGGGGGTCGCGTTTGTATTTGAATTAATCAGAAGGTATGTAATTAAGATCCTCAGAGGTGATAATGTTTTTCTCACTTCTTCCTTTCGATCATTTAAAATATTTTTATGGTGATTATCTAAAGTCTAAACCCACTTATTTTTAACGATGTTTCTTGTATAACTACAACCTAAAACCATAAAACTATGGTGATGCCATATGAAATATATTTAGTTACCATATTGATTTTTTTTAATAATTAAAGCCATAGATTTACATAATAGTAAAATTATAGTAGAACCTTGATAACTTAAGCCTCGATAACGTAATAACTTCTATATACCTAGTCAGGTCATAAATTCTGTCACATGTTTAATGTAAAATAATTGAAACAAGTTTATTCATTATGTAACTATTCATATACCAAAATGAACTTAACAACACATAGATTCTTATGACACTAAAGTTTATTCAAAATGACCTCCGTGATTTTGAATACAGGCCTTCAATCTGCGCGGCCAGTCGTCTATCGCTGCACGAACGAGGTCCATGTCAATATCGGTGGCTGCCTTAATCAAGGATGTCTTGAGTGACTCCAAATTGGGATGAGGCTTTAAGCACGCCTTTTCCTCCAAGTGTTGCCATATCTTGTAATCTAACGGATTCAAATCTGGACTGGAGGAGGGCCAGTCTTCGTGCCGGATGAAGTCGATTTCACGCGCCGCCAGCCAGTCTTGTGTGCTCTTCGCTCTATGAGCTGGCGCCGAATCTTGTTGGAATACCCAGTGCCTGTTATTGAACATGGTATGAGAAACAGGTTCCACAAGGTTCATCAGGACTGTATTTTGATACACAACTGCATTCGTTTTTACACCTTTCTCACAAAAATGTACCTCTGTTAAGCCCCAATAAGAAACTCCCAACCATACCATGAGCGAGGATGGAAAATGACCTCGTTGGACACGCGGAATACGGTTGCTCGCTTCTTCACTACTGTGTGCGTACACCTTATCATTTTGTTTGTTGTAGCTCTCTTCTACGGTAAAAATTTTTTCATCCGAAAAAAGAATTTCCCGATATTTTTTTCCCGCGTACCGCTTCAACAAAGCGCGGCATCTCTTCAGTCTCAGGTCCATTAGACGAGCATTCAAACGATGTCCTGTTTTTCTTCGATATGCCCGAAGCCCTAACAGCCTGGCCACGGGACATTCGCCGATACGAATATTCGCGCGGTGCGAACGGCGAAGCGTCTAGCGACTAAAATAAGAGCATAGAAATGTACCTAACAAGCCACGCGCACCGGCGACCGGCGAAGCGACCGGCGGAATGTACCGAGCGAATCGCGCGGGCGACTTACGATGTGGCGGGCGAGCAAAACAAATGCATGAATAAGGACGGCGCAAGCCACGGAGTCGAGCGGTAGTCGCGGCGAATAGTGCAGTGATTAAATGAGTTTAGTTGTTTTCGCCGCGAAAAATGAACGCCGAAATTTTTATATTTTATATTTTTTATTATTTATTTTTTTATATTTTTAAACTCGTCGTGGCCGAACGGATAAGACGTCCGGTGTTGAGCGATGCACCGGTAGTCGAATATCAGGCGGGTACCAATTTTTGTAATGAAATACGTACTCAACAAATTTTAATGTTCACGATTGATTTCCACGGTGAAGGAATAACATCGTGTAATAAAAATGAAACCCTCAAAATTATAATTTGCGTAATTACTGGGGGTATGACCTCTTGTGAGTCCGCGCGGGTGGGTACCACCACCCTGCCTGTTTCTGCCGTGAAGTAGTAATGCGTTTCGGTTTGAAGGGTGAGGCAGCCATTATAACTATACTTGAGACCTTAGAACTTATATCTCAAGGTGGGTGGCGCATTTACGTTGTGGATGTCTATGAGCTCCAGTAACCACTTAACACAAGGTGGGCTGTGAGCTCGTCCACCCATCTAAGCAATAAAAAAAAAATAGTTGAAATACTAGCTAGACCAGCTATTTGGAAGTCTAGCCACCCAAAGTATTTCTCGTACTTCTTGTGGAATAATAATTCTCCATCTATAGGTATATTCCAATTCTTATTCAAATCATGTACTTCACAATCTTTTCCAAATAATAGGTCCTGAACCAAAAAACTATTAATTTGTAAGCAATATCGAGATAATTTCGATATAGACATTTCGCTGTCGGACTTCCTTACTAGTCGCGGCGGCGAACGTGAGTACCCGTGGCCTGCAAACGGTGCTGCGCGAATGGTCGCCTCGCCCACCGCTTCGCTGTTCGCACCGCCGATCCCCGTGGCCAGGCCGTAAGTCTTCATTTAACACCCTTTTCACCGTGGTTCTGCTTAACCCCATCTGAAGGGCCAACAGTTTCTGCTTACGTTTGGGATTTCTTTGAATTCGCGCCTTCACAGCTTTTATCACTGCTGGAGTCCTAACAGACCGAGGGCGACCACCTCTTGACCTGTCATCTACACTAGAGTCTTCATTGTATCGTTTGATGGTACGATAAACGAATCTTTTGGTTATATTCAAATTTTTCAGTATGTTAAAAATTTGAATTGGCGCGTAACCGCAACGATGCAACGCAATAACTGCAACACGGTCTTCTTTAAGCGTCCACTCCATATTTAAAAATGAGTAAAATTCTAAAAGTATACATTTTTATTTTCATGAACAATTCGAAATTCGAATTCAATAAACTTTTTTGTGGCCAGCATTCTAAAAGAAAAGTTTTTACTGTGTGACAATACTTATGGCCTGACTAGGTATATTTTCATAAAATTTTGTGTTCCCTTCCCCGCGGAGTCCAGTCCGTCTCTTCTTTTACTTAGGATACGAATCCTCTATAGCTAAAAAGAATTTTGACATCACACCTCAGTACCTCAAAGTTATAACGACGACGATAATTGTAACTTCAATCATCTATCAATGAATCATTTTAAATGAAAGTGCAAACAAAAAAAGTTCCCTGTAGCATTAATAATGCTTACATGTGTTTACCAACTGGCTTCAAATGTAAACAATACGCTTAGTCTCCAAAGGATACCTAACTCAAGAGCAGCTGCTTCGCAAATGAATCTATTACCGGATCGAAATTCCAACCCGCTTAGAAGATCCGGCAAGAAACTCAGCTGGCTGATGCATGGGTTAGGCTGCCCGTCAAACTCTTTGCTGAGTTCGACGAGTACGGTTACCGGGGTCCCTAAGCCTGCTCCTAGTGTTAGAGCTGAAGGCGTCTAATGCAAGAGTTATTGGATCTGGTGCATCCGCAAGGACGTAAACTTCTAAGTTATTTAAAGCCTGTGGTTTTCCAGTACACATGCAAAAAAGTATTGAAGTAGAGGGCGATATAACACCGGAAAAATGTAATAAGTGTATGACTCATTTTTTTAAGAATTCATCACATGCGATGATGAAGTAACCCCAGCGGGAACGTTAACAGAAGAAGAAATAATGGACCGTTATGGTGCTGAGAGCGATAATATAGACGAAGATTTAAATGACGAATCACAAGATTCACCTATATTATCTATCAGCGAAGCAAGGAAAGCTGTAAACACTTTACGATACTTTATAGAGCAATGCAGTATAACACAGATGATGGTGTTTTCTCTTCTTTATTTAATATTGAAAATAAAATGTATGTAGAAAGTGTGAATTGTTTGAAACAAAAAAAATATTGCTGATTTTTTTATGTAGATAATTTTTTAATTTTTTTATTGACCGTGTAGGCAGAGCATACGGCCTATCTGATGGTGAGTGGTTACCGTCGCCCATGGACTTCAGCAATGCCAGAGGCAGAACCAAGCCGCTGTCTACATCTGCGCTTGCATTTAACCTAGCTCGTCTATCTCTATAATTCCTAAACAAAGTTCATAAACGAATTTAAATCTTTTACTGGTGGTAGGATGTCTTGTGAGTCCGCACGGGTAAGTACCACCACCCTGTCCACATTTCTGTGACCCTGCCTATTTCTACCGTGAAGCAGTAATGCGTTTCGGTTTGAAGGGTGGGGTAGCCGTTGTAACTATACTGATACCTTAGAACTGTTATCTCACGGTGGTGGCATTTGCGTTATATATGTCTATGGGCTTCGGTAACGACTTATAATCAGGTGGGCCGTGAGCTCGTCCACCCATCAGTGCAATAAAAAAAAGAAGGATCTCTTTATGTTAAAATATAAACCAATAAAAACTTCTTAACTTAAACCCTTAGTAAGTAGAAACCTCAGTATGTAACTTAAATTATTTAGTGTTGCATTTGATCTATATTTATCGAGGTTCTACTTACTGTACTAATATCAGACATGAATTACGAAAGATATTTCCTTAAAAACTTTTTGGTGTTTTCTTTTTTTTTTTTCACTTTTGGGAGCCACAGCTTCTTCCTTTGACCAATTTACTTTCGCTGCCGCGCTTTCGACCGGAGAAAGTCTGTTTTCATTCTTTATTTTCTTAGCGCTCGGCGACCACGATGCCACAAACGAATACAAAAAGATAAAAGACAAAATCGCCATAAATTATCTATGAAAACATAGTGCAGTGAAATTTAGTAGTTCAAAAAGTATTTTTCGTTAGGGTCCTTCTTAGGTCAGGGTATCTGATTTATTTGCGCTGTTTCGATGAATACACAACCAAACTAGGGACATTAAACCTGTTTTAATTAAAATTGTACTTTAATTATGTACATTACCTAATTATTTTCGACGAACTTTAAATTCAGTATTTTATCGTAAATGCGGACACATGTCTTGACTTTGACTATCTGTTTTGACCCTGCAGTATTCGATAACATTCTATCAAACCGTCGCTCAGAGTAAGCGTTGATTGTATACGTAATGTTCCTAAATATTACACAATATTGTTAAATATATACACAGCACTTTTAGTAAACAAAAACTTTTAATTGTTAATAATTTTCAAACAATACTTTATCAATTTATATTATAATACTATATATAATATGATACTATATATATAATAATAATATTATACTTTAAATGAATATGAATGTTTTCAATAATATTCGAGTTCGAAATATCGATTAAAATCACACCTCAATAAATAGACATAGTGTTTACAACAATTGAAATTCAGATATTCATGTCACTCATGACTCGTGGCATTTAAATGAAAGTATTAAAAAAAAAAACTTACCGTTATATTTATACGCACAGCCCTGATTTGTTTTTTTAAAGCATTATAATTGTGATAATGTTAGTAGAGTCGGTCACTCGCGGTGTTAAACTGACCGAGCGGTGCGGCTCATTCGGTCTTCGGACATTGAGTGATAGCCGGCCAGCCCTGGTCGAATTATTTCAGTGTATTCGATTCCCGCGCTTATCATCACGACCAAGGTTCAAGCGTAAACACTAACAATAACAATGTACATTTATCTAGTACAACAAGGGATGTTTTACGGTAACCTCGATCTAGTTTTTTGTACAAATACGTGATTTGAAATGTTTTGTTTTTGATTACGTGAAATTATAGAAATGTAGTTATTGAGATTTAATTAGGCAGCGTTTTCAATCTAGGGTAGATTCAAGTAATTTTTGGATTCTGGAAATAAAAGAAACCTTATCAGAATGATATCTGTATATTTGCTTAAGATATCATTTATTTTCAACTTAGATTAATTTTGTCATTTACCAGTATACAACAGACTTCAAAAAAAGGAAGACGTTATAAAATCAAATTTTTTGTGTGTTTTACCTCAGAATTGTTTTCTAGTTGAACCGTTTTTTGACGATTCTTTTTTTTTATATGTATTAGCAGCTAACCGCACTAGCAGCTAATTTATTTATTTATTTATTTATTTAAATAATGCGTGTTTAAAAGACTTCGACTACAATGATGAGATCTTATTTTGATTTTCTTTTTTTATAATTTTTTGTATTATTTGACTAGCTGACTCGGCAGACTTCGTAGCGCCTCAATCGATTTTGTATGAAATAAACTTAAAAAAAAACAAAAGGAATCCGTTCGACAGGGGACACATCAAAGAAAAAACAAAATTGTTTGTTTTTATATAATTCCGAGCATTTTCATATTTATTCACCTTTTAAACCTTCTCTGAACTTCCACGAATAATTCAAGACCAAAATTAGCCAAATCGGTCTAGCAGTTCTAGAGTTTTAGCGAGACTAACGAACAGCAATTCATTTTTATATATATAGATATATATATATAATTTTTTTAGAGGATATTTTCTGTCGTGAGGCAGTAATGCGTTTCGGTTTGAAGGGTGGAGCAGCCGTTGTAACTATATTGAGACCTTAGAACTTATATCTCAAGGTGGGTGGCGCATTTACGTTGTAGATGTCTATGGGCTCCAGTAACCACTTAACACCAGGTGGGCTGTGAGCTCGTCCACCCACCTTAGCAATAAAAAAATAAAAAATAAGAAGAAAGAAGATTGAAGTTTTCCTTCGGAGGATTATTTTTATTTTACATGTAATATTTTAGGAAATTATTAACTTTTTTGCTCGCATATAAATGGGAGAAACATTAAATAAATAAATCAAAATTAAAATCATTTATTGAAACAACTTCAATTTCAAAATTAAATATAACCATCACTAAAGCTAACTGGCTTATATCTTACGAAACTAACATAGGAAAGCGCAATATAACGTGTTGGTATATAGCCATAAGTACATAATAATATTATATATTTAATTCAATCTAGGTATCAACATTAGGTATGTTTTAGGCGCAGATTTTTATTAAGACGAATAAAGTTTGTGAACTCGATAAATACATCAGAAAAATACGCGATTTCCACTACGACACGAAATTCATTAAATACGCTGATACTTGTACCTGTTCGATACCTAAAGGATTCTAAACAACAATTATAAGTATATTTGGCGAAAAAAATACCAAAGATTACATAATTAGGTCAAATACATTTAAATACACAAATCATTATGTCAATAAAGGAAGATATAGAAATTAAATACACGTTCTTACAGCCACACTTATCACATAACAGCTTTATCTACTAATTTGTCTACCATAGAAAATCTAAGATAACATTTTTATCGGCCTGTATACATATTATTAAATTGTTTCTATGAAAATTAGTTTGTTTGTTCGTCCATTAACTCTGGTACAGTTCGAATTACGTTACAAACAAACAAAAAAATGCACAAGAAATAAATTAAGAAATGACTAAAACATTTCATGTCAAAAGAGTTTTTGTGAAATTAGTAACGTCAGATTATAACATCGATAATTTGGCATCGATCAACTAAAGGTACATTAAGTTATATAGTAAGCTATAGCTTAGCTTCAGGACGAGTTGATGTATTTGCGAGCAAGCGTTGTCGTGGCTTATCGCTCTCAATGTGACCGCAGACGGACCGGCGATGCTACAATCACGTTACATCGAGACTTCACACAACCGTCTTATAGATGTTTCATTTTAAAACAAAAAGCATTAACCCATTATCAATGGCTGATGGTAACCACTTTGGGGCTTGCTTGTGAACTTATAATGTGTCTATTTATATAGATCTCTAGATAGATCTGTGTGCTTAGTGCGAGTTTTTTAACGTTCTCGATAGCGTAAAAGTTAGCTCATATTTGTATGGAATGGGATCGTTTGCCTACGTTTGCCGCTAGGGGCGCTGTTCCAACTGCATACAAAATTTACTTTTACGCTATCGAGAACGTTAACAAAACTCGCAATAAGCACACTGAAGTCAAAATGGTAATTAACTATTGGGGGAACGGGCATAGAGTCGCAATGAAACAACAAATATTCGTGACAGGGTATGAGATCCGCGACGTATCACAGTTGCACAGCGTCTTGTGTTCAAATGGCGCTCGCTTTTACGTGCTTTGTCGAGAGAATCTTCTGCTCGATGGATCTCCTCGGAATGCCGCTCACCTTCTTAGGAGAGGTGCTGCAGTTGATGGACGAGGGTAAGGATTTGTAGCCGCCATCCGAGCTGTAGTCGGTGTCGGTGGACTGCCCCGTGAGGCCGGGGCTGCGTCTGCTGCCGTTCACGCTCTCCTTGCTGCTAATCCTGCCGGTGTACAGGTCTCCGTACGACGTGTGATGCTTGACGAGCGGCATCTCCTCTATTACGATTTGTTTAGTGATCCTGTCTGCGGTCGTGAGCTGGTTGTGGAAGTTCTCGATGGAGCGCGACCTGGCCGTGTACAGAGAGGGTTTTCGTTCGGATTTCTCGCCGAGAGAAGAGTCTCGTTTGATGTAGCGCTTGTCTGTGCTGCCGGCTAGAGCTTGCAGGTATTTAGTGCCGACGCGGCTGTTAGTTCGCAAGTGCACGGAGTCGGTCCGTCTGTCTGTGTGTACGTCGTCTCCGTTAGCGAGCCCGTTCGCTTGTCTCGCGCCGCACTGACACTTTACGGTCCCGTTGGTGACAGGTCTCTTAGACTTTTGTGCTTCACTAAGTGACGACAGCTTCCTCGTACTAGCTTGTTCATTCCAACTGTAGGGAGGAATTACGCGAATAAAATTTTAAATAGCTTAAATGAAATAGGTACATCATATGTACGTAATATTTTAAAAGATAAGTTTTTTTAGCTTTAATTTATCTTTACGTTTCAGTGACAATATTTAAATCAGAATTTTTAAATTAATGTTAGGAACGTTTCCAAAATCTCACCTTTACGTTCTAAAGTGGCAGCGTGTAACACATATAAATTACAATCAAGTATTACAATACAAATTAAATGTTAATAAGGAACTTCCAAAAACAAAAAAAAAAACAAAAAACTCCATTACGTCAAAACTAACACGAAAAACTCACTAGAAGCCAATTATGTCGGTTTTAAATTTCAATGCTGTTTACAAGTCGCCAAAAATCATGCCTCTGACTATTAGCACCATAATGCTTAAAACGAGAGCAATGCAATCAGTCAATCCTGCAACAATATTCGCTGTAGTGCCTCTCGCGGTGTAAGCTCGGCTCGTCCGTAGTACTGTACAAGAGATGCAATAGGCACAACACATTGACCGAACACAAGAGACAAACAGCGAGCAAACAGTCGAGCCACGCTACCTGATCCGACGGACGAACTCTCGGACCGCCGAGATGGAAACTGCCGCGCGTCACCGATCCAAATAATTTCGCGAATTTTGATCAAGTCCCGATCATAATTTAAAGCAGCATGTGAAGGATTAAAACAAAATGAACATCGGATTGACTTATGATATTGACGAGCGCTTTCTACTGAGTGACAATAATAAATAAACATATATACGGAATATATTGATTGTTAAAATATATTTTTTTTAAGGGATTTTATGACCTGGTAACTAAGACCTTTAAGTCATGTCTTATTTTAATTTATATTCTTATTTTTATGAAAAATGACAATATGGAGTGAAATGAAATGATATGAGATGATATGGGATGAAATATAATCCCAGTAAAATGGTGGTCATATACTGAAATTGTTTTCAGTGGACTTTTTGTAGGATCCCGAGAAGTTACGTCCAGCGACTTTGTTTCATTTTCCCACATTTGTGTACTTTCACAGATATTAAATAGTTAATAAACCACCGTTATTCCACATTTAAACCTGAAGAAACACTAAATAGACAAAATAAAACAAATCACACAACTTCACTCCTCGCATTCCCGCCAAAAAGTCCTTGTTAAAATGTCAAATGAAAATACCAGTGAAGTAGGGTGATAGAGTTAGAGTGATCTGATACATCGATGTGGGAGCTAGCGTCATTTTCTTGTTCATGTAATCTCTGAACGTGGCGATCCATTCAGATCTGCTTAGTTCAGTAGCAAAATACTTTGTCTTTGATATTGTATCTACTACGAACGAGGTACATTTATCTTTATAGGTTATGAAGTTCGTAGGTGTAATGGGAGCAATGTACAAAACTGTCATGGTCGAATGTAATGTTCTCATAAACGTTTTTAACGATGTGACGATAAACCTAAAACAATAAATAAGTAATATATACATACGTATATACTATAACATGAAAATTATATATATTTACGTACATATTTAGCGTGTGTGTATTCAGAGAAGTGTGCTGCAAGGAATACACATTACGCAACTGTTAATTAATATATTAATTATGATGATCGGTACAATTGAATATATTGATAGACTGAATTAATTACCTCACTAATCCGGAATTGTCAGAACTCGTTAGTGTGGTGCTCATCGGTGGTCGGAGCTGAAAATTATTAACAATAAATCAAATCTGAAGAGCCTGGAATCATTTTCAACAGACGCCAATTAGGTTTTTACTGATGGTAGGACCTCTTGTAAGTCCGCACGGGTAAGTACCACCACCCCTGCCTATTTCTGCCGTGAAGCACTAATGCGTTTCGGTTTGAAGGGTGGGGCAGCCGTTGTAGTTGTCTATGGGCTCCAGTAACCATTTAACACCAGGTGGGCTGTGAGCTCATCTACCTATATAAGCTATAAAAAAGTGTAAATTAATTTAATAAACATAATTTTCAAATTTCAGTTTCTATAAATGTGTATTTATTTATCTTCATAACGTTGGAAATTGTATGATAGAAACATTAAACATTAAACAATATGTATGACTCACAGATACATAACCGCAAACATAGTATTGTAATTAAATAAGTTGGTAAGTTCACAGACAGACTTCGCAATCTGTTCAAATATTAGGACAATACTTTCCTCCTTAAGTAGGTACGTCTAACATTAGTGTTATCAAACTAAAAATGGATCATCTGGTATTACTGTCGTTACGCATATAACTATCCTTATCGTAGCCCACAAATTACAATTCATCTTAGTTTTAATTTAATAACCCCGACCCTGCTCCAATCACTTTAAGGGCTATTTTGAAAATTCTTTCAAAGAAGAACATGGCACAAACACAGGATGCACAACATGGAACAAAGCTCGGCATTGTGACCGCGGCGTTCATGCTAGGGTATAATAATAAAATCGTCCTCAAAAACGTCCTCATCCCAAACCAAATTTATTGGAGATTTATTATACTTTAATTGCGAGTGATGCAAATCAAAATACGGAATTATTTCAATGCGTCCCCCGTGAATAGAATATAGTACATAACAAACATAATAGACATCCCCGATCTAGACGACGGGGCAACGAAAAGCCGCCGTAACCCTTAACGTCATTTCGCATCTTGCCGATCCACTCTCAGTGCCTTTAGGTAATCCAAGCACCGTTCTCGTTAAACTCTTCGCATAAGGTAAAGAGTCCGATGTGCGCCTTAAACGACTTCTTGCTGGGATTTTATAATTATTTGCGAGTCTGATTGGCGTTACATTCACGAAGGTACTGCTCTTGCTAGGGCTGATATTAGCAAATTGCCTCAGGCTAAGCCCCGGGAACTCGTCCACCGATCAAGGTGAAGCCAGAATAGCTCCACGAGGCTACTGGAGATAGACTGGAGATAGAGTAAATAAAACTCAACAGAGCTGAGTGCTCTGAGGAATTATTCAAGACGATACCATCATCTCATTTTTATCATCGCACCGCCCGCCACCGGAGTAGAGTTCATCCGTACCACTTGGGAGCCACTGATGCATTTCCAGAGGTCTTTTCTGCCACGTACCATCCGGCTATGCAATGAGCTCCCCTCCACGGTGTTTCCCGAGCGCTATGACATGTCCTTCTTTAAACGATGCTTGTGGAGAGTATTAAGCGGTAAGCAGCGGCTTGGCTCTGTCCCTAGCATTGCTGAAGTCCATGGGCGACGGTAAGCACTCACCATCAGGTGGGCCGTATGTTTGTCTGCCTACAAGCGCAATAAAAAAAAGCTAGGTATCTATGTATATAGCTACCCGGTCGGTCTGCGTTGCGACGTTGCATGTGTCGTCGCTGCGAGGCTCGTGGCTTTCGGCCATACGCAACATTTGTAACTGCAGCACGCGTACCAGTCGGTCCCTTTCTTCTAGCTGACCCTGCAACGTTACATCCGATTACAATTATACATCATCTTTAATTGTCACCAAATTATATATGACATAGCCAAAGTGTTTGCTGGGAGAAAGTGGAAGTGGGCCGGCCCATAAACCATCGCATTAACAATTGGTGGGGAAAAAAGTACAGCTGTGGAAACCTCGTACTGGACGTCGTAACGTGAGCAGACAACCAATGAGATGGGCCAATGAACTTGTCAAAATAGATGGTAAGGACTAGATGCGAAAGGCAAGAGACCGGAAACAATGGAGTGCATATTAAATGACCCTAGGCATTAGGTGAACACAGCTTGAAGAAGAGAGATAGAGATATTCGTCATCATCATCATCATCAGCCTTTATCTGCCCACTGCTGGACATAGGCCTTCACCAATGCCTTCCACATAATGCGGTCCTCCGCCTTCCGCATCCAACGACGATATTCGTCGCTTCATCGAAAATAATTTACCAAAATGTGTGTACACAAATCTATTTGGGATAATTGAATTGCAAAAGAAAGTACAGACAAAAGGATTGATTTGTTTATCTTTAGTAACCCAAACGATGGACAGATAGGTTATTGAAATTAGCCGCAAGTGATGCTCTGCAGATAGACCGTTCGAGTTTACATACAACACGCCGTCCATCGCTATAAAATTTTGTTATTGGTGACATCATAAAAACATCACTTAAGTGTGTGTGTGTAATCCAGTTCAAAGTTCAACTTTATAATAGATTTGCAATTACATCATTTCGTCAACATTGTATTTATCTGGGAAAGTTATGAGACTGGACGCGTGACAGACGGCGTGCTGTGCAACTCGGATAACCTCTGAGATTAACTGCATATTAATTGACAGGTATGAGCAATAACTGATAGCGGACCACGTGGTTGATAAAGAAGAAACCGTGTATTTCGTAATTTAAAAACAATAATGATTTATTGATTTTTATTCGCAATATGTGACGGGTAAAGTGGATGGAAGACGATCCAGAGGTCGGAGACAAAAAAAATGGAGTGATCAAGTGTCCGAGCACCTGGACACGAGATTGAGCGAGGCACCTCACTGTGCCACTGACAAAATCACAAGACAAGGTCGCAAAACGATGCTTATCAATGAGCGCTCCACTGAAGCAGGAGAGGATGTGGCTGAGGCCTCCGGATAAGTTGTCTGAAACAACTGCGTCGGTAAGCAACTTTGAATTAAGTAGTAAATTTTCGTTGGATAATATTTTTGGACAGACAGTCATATTGGTTTGGCGGAGGCGTCGGTTGCTCTGTTGATGGGGTGATTAAAAACCATTAATTACCTGCAAATAAATAATTTGTCGGCGCATCTCAGCGCAAGCGTCCGGGTGCAGCGGCGAGGCGGGGGGCGGCGCCCGTTGCCGCGCGCGGGCTCTCCGCGCACGCCGCTAGCAACGGGTCGAGAGTTTCGCTCTAAAATTCACCAAAACAAATTTAAATACAAATCTTTCCGACTTAACCTGATAGGTGTATGGCTCTAATAAAGAATAAAAAAATAAAAATAAACTTTATTAATTGAACCTCGAAAACTAGCATACTCTTTAGTATTCAGTAGAGAAAAAGGAGAATTTAACATATATATTATAAGTCAGAAAGTACTATGTATGAAATTATCAATTGAAAATAAACGGAATTTACTATTATACATTAATTTACGACGATTTGTACTTATTAATACAGATTAGGGAGGAACTTATGATATTTAGAATCATAAAAGCTTGAAGATGCTAAAAAATTACGTAAGTATTTGCAATGCGCGCAATGTATGTAAAATTAGATATCGTTGATAGGTGGGGTCAACGTTCAATGTGATGTGCCGGATGCGCGGAGTCTGTGGCGGACTATCTTTGTTTTAGAATACCTGTTATTCCCTTTTAAGATATCGAAATGGTATCTTAAACCCTGATAGATAGACATAAAGTTGGAAATACACGTATTATATCAGTAAAGAAAATAAATGTTATTAATCGAGTGAGTGCTTCAAGCCTGATTGATTAGTGGATACAGCAATATTGTTTATGCAGTAAACCATTTCATATTATGTTCCACGAATGTATACCTACATCGCGGTGTCGCAATCAATGATATTTTGTAATTTTGATAATATGGTATAACAGGAACTGATTTAGTGCATATGTATTTATTATACATCGTTGAAAAGTGAAAAACTAGGGTCATAATAATGTTAAAATTTGTTTTATGCTATTATCTAGTATAAAATTTTAAATATACTTTTAAGGAATACAATTTGAATGTTGCCCCTCACTTTGACAGATGAAATCGAAATCTAAACTATGTGGTAACTGTCTCTAACTCTTCAACTTCAACAAGAACTGCCTTCCTTAAGTGACAAAAGAATGAAAAGATATTTTTTGCTAATAATGTTTTCTTAGATTGAAATGAATTGAATGAAATATATCTTAATAATTCATTTCAAATTTAGATATTACAAACTATTAAACTAATCATTGATTGCGGAGTCTTTGTTATTTTAAACAAAACAAAAACAAGTTTTCACTTTTCATTCATAGTATAATATATATATTTTTTTTAACTTTATTTGTGATGCATCCAGACTCGTCCTGTATATCGCTTCAGAACCAAAAAAACTGTTTATGTCCGGCTTTCTAAAATTGAATACTTCGTTTGTTTTTTTTTATTGCCCTTGTAGGCAGACGAGCGTACGGCCCACCTGATGGCGAATGGTTACCGTCGCCCATGGACTTCAGCAATGCCAGGGCAGAGCCAAGCCGCTGCCTACCGCTTTCCATTCATGATTGTGGTATGTTACGGTTGCAAAGTGATATACAGTCCTTCGGGTGTTACTTACACTCATCGAATGAAGCTCCTCCCCAGGCTGCGTGCGGCGAACAAGGCGAATGCAACCAAACAGACACGTTACAACACGCAAACAAAACGTGCCTAAATACAAGCAAACATTAATAATACTCTAACTATACGACGAGGAGACACATGAATTTCAGTATTTTTCGTTAAATAACATTACCGAGTTCCAATTTTGAATATCGACAATATCTATAAACATTCATTGTTTAATAATAATAAAACAAATACCGATCGAAATTGACGTGTCCACTCTTTGAAATCGTTAAAATAAACATTACAAAATCAACCCCCAAGATGCTGAAATGATTGGGTACGGTGACATGTATGAATTAACTAAAGTAGGTGGGTACCTTGGGATAGTAAATTAGGTATAATATGCTATTGTAAATAACTAATAATAACATTCTATTGTTAGTAAAATAGGTATACACGGATGCTCATTAATAACACATGAATACCGACGCTCACCTTGAGACACGACGTCGAACTCACATGGATTTAACGCAATAATCCTAATCCCATCCAGAACTTTCGATGACTACAATGACATTAATAGACAAAACTAGTAAGAGGTAGGTATTTACGCGTACGGATGGATATTGTGCATTCGTTATTCATTAACGCATTAGGTTAGGTTTCCCTTTGTTTTTGTTGATTAATACTAGTTTCTGTTTATTTATTGAGACTTAGAATTCATATCTCGAGGTGGGCGGCGGATTTTATGTTGCTGATATCTATGGGATCCGGCAACCAGTTAACATCACGTAGGTGGTAAATAAATAAAAGCAATAAAAGGCAAATTTTTGGGTTAGGCAACCACATAATTAATTTAAATAATTAGGAATAAATGAAACCAGATCTAGAGGTTTTAGCGTTCTAATTATTCTGAATAAAATGCTACTGTAATGTGTAAAGAGAAAAAATAGAAAAGCAAAACAATTCTAATGAATTCACTACACAAATGTGCACATACATAATTACACTATTGAACATGCTATATGATTATCAACAACAAACCAACTAATGCGGAAATATGTAAATTGTAAGCAAATGAATTCATTTTTTTAAATTAGAAATTGTAGTTTCTCTGTTTACTGCGATTTGCTAATTTTGGAAATTAAACAGATAATGTATTTCAAAGAATACAAAGAAAGCTGCAGTCTATATGCTAAGTAATAAATATCTTTTCATGTTTATACTTTTATTTGTTAATTAATAGCTTTGATTTGGCAGTTCATTGATCTAATGACAAATTGCTTAGCTTCGAATTTAGCAGAATTAACGTTTCACACTAGCGTGTCATTTTAAAATGATAATTATGAATCAGCAATTTTAAGGAATTTTTTGGTTTTTAAGTATGACTTGAATAAATGAAGAGCCACAGATACTGTTACAAACAAAACATTATTCTGTTTGGTTACTTTAATTCTATTTACAACGTATTTTCTCATATTCCTGCTTATCTTTGTTAACTAGTTTTGTAATGTTAAATTGGAGTAGGGTCGGGAAGAGACAGATTGCGCTGATATGTTCCATAATGGAATGCCATTTTGGAATTCTCATCTGCTTGCCATTAATTAGTCCAACGCTTTGAGCCGGACTATCCAATGAATCGACTTCTGATTGTGACAGAAAAAGAAAAGGCTAGCAAAGCAGTGGAATAAAGAATTCGAAGAAATCCTAGCCAAGAAAATAATATTTAATCTAGAGACACGTCATGTGCTTTAAAACAAGACTTAGGACTTATAGCTCATATAAAATGCATTAACCGACACAACTGACCGTTAATTAAAAATTCATAGGGAAAGTGAAATTAAACTGTTTAGGCGGTGTGCAAAGGGAATTCGCAGTTTGAAGTTACGAACTTTACTAATGAGCAACATTTTAGCAAGCAGAATGATCGAGCTTATGCTCAAAGCATTCCAGTAGCTTCTGTATTAATCAGTGGGATATAACGTGAGGACTGTCGGGCTTCAGTTATGGTTGAGATCTACCAAAGAGTTATCGAAATATTTAGTGGGAAGGGCATGAAAACATCGACTAAGGCGAACTGAGACGCAGTTTTTCAGGATTTGCTACGTCTCTTAATGACGTCACATTCATAACCAAGAATGGTTGTTTCAGCAAGACTCAAACGGCATAACAATGCTCGATCCATACAAAGATCGCTACACATTCTAAACGACAATTTGGGAACCCTAAAACAATCCATAAAATTGGAATGGGCGATTTTTCCCATGCCAAAATGGGTAACTGGACATAACGCTCAAAGGGCCAAAGTACAGTATTATTGATGAGCTTCGTATTATAAGAGTTTTTAATCGAACCAATGTGTAGAATACAATATTCTTAAGTAAATTACTATTCATTTCCTTAGTTTTTTTTTGTTATAGCTTGTGTTGGTATAGTCTTGCTTTTATACAAATGAAAGAGCTGCACACAGCTAGCATAACATTCAGTGGGCTTAGTGCGAGTTTTTAACGTTCTCGATAGCGTAAAAGTTAACGCAAATTTGTATGGAGTTGGAATGTTTGCCTACGTTTGCCGCTAGGGGCGCTGTTCCAACTACATACAAATTTGCGTTAACTTTTACGCTATCGAGAACGTAAAATACTCGCACTAAGCACACAGTTCCTACGTTTCTTGAATTGAACGTATAGATCGTACCTCCTGTAAGACCCGCTTAAGCTGCAGCAGCAGTGTCTTGATGTCGACCACGTCTTGGAGAAGCGAGGCGGGCGCTGGCGACGCGTTTCCATCACTGACGCCCCCTCCGACGGAGTCTGAGTGCGGGAACGCTGAAGTAAGCGCGCCGTGCGTACGGGCAGCTGGCCCTGGGAATTGAAAAAAAATAAGGTTACATATTGTGATGTTTTTTTTATTTATTGCTTAGACTTAGGTGGACAAGCTCACAGCCCACCTGGTGTTAAGTGGTTACTGGAGCCCATAGACATCTACAACGTAAATGCGCTACCCACCTTGATCTCAGGATAGTTACAACGGCTATCCCGCCCTTCAAACCGAAACGCATTACTGCTTCACGGCAGAAATAGGCAGGATGGTGGTACCTACCCGCGCGGACACACAAGAGTTCATACCACCAGCAATTACGCAATTTATAATTTTGCGGGTTTGATTTTTATTACACGATGTTATTCCTTCACCGTGGAAGTCAATCGTGAACATTGTTGAGTACGTATTGAGTAGAAAAATTGGTACCCGCCTGCGGGATTCGAACACCGGTGCATCGCTCAACACGGATGCGCCGGACGTCTTATCCTTTAGGCCACGACGACTTCAATGATCGTTTAATTTCAATTTTTGATTGAATACAATCGTGAATTCTTTTGTGAGCGATTGATTATTCTCTTAAACATATTTTACAAGGTGTACTGACTTCACCACAATAAAGACGAACACTACAATAACAAAAAATAAGTTGTACGCTCTAAAAAACATTAGTGTGCTTGTACAACGATATTTTTATAATTTCTGTATCGGACGACTACTCGTAAAAAAAAAATGATCAATGCGTTTCTCCCCTGTGAACCAAATTGATATTTTAAAGATTTTTAGAGATTTTTAATTATGTATTTTAAATCAATCTCACAACATTGTATCAGCAGCGTAAAGCTTATAACGTACAGTCCGATAATTTCCTCAAGCCATACGGTTACCAAGCTAAGCTTTATATTAAGTGTAACTAGACGTACAGTCCGATAATTTCCTAAAATAAACCATATGGTCACCAAGCTAAGCCTTATATTAAGTGTAACTCGAAGAAAACCATAAGCTTCTTCAGTAGTTCTGGAGAGGTGTGCCATATGCCGGTAGGCAGCGGCTTGGCTCTGCCCCTGGCATTGCTGAAGTCCATGGCTGACGGTAACCACTCACCATCAGGTGGGCCGTATGCTAGTCTGCCTACAAGGGCAATAAAAATATATGACCAAGTGGTTCACAATTTTTATATTCTACATGGTTGAACATGCATAACGTTTTGCATGTCAAACATCGCTTACAAAACCGGAGATATATGGAAATAGAAACTATTATTCGTCGTAACTTTCGCTTAAAATATTATAAATAACCATAGATTGATGTTTTGAGAGTAGGTATTAATTCATTGATTCTCAGTTTATTAACAGTAACAAAATATGACATCTTCTGCAAGCAAACTTAGGAAGGTCATTGTTAATTATCACAGATTAGTAAAAGACAATTACGCGACCCAAACTTAATTCAATATTCTGTTTAAATCCATTTGGGTATACTACGGTGGGCGCGAACGTGACTCACCTTCTCAAATTAATTAGCGAAATGTTACGACTGTTGTGTGCTGTTGTTTCATCAAGGAAGGTAGCAATGTATCGTTTGGTTAATTAAGAATGGTTCGTGATTGATGTGGCCTAATTTTGCCCGTAAATTAGAGGTCCACTAATGTGTGGTTAAATGGAATAAAATACGTGAATAAGTAAAGACGACGTAATTGAAACTGAATAGTTCGTTTCTTTTTTTTTCGTATCTAAGCTGGTAGCCTTGAGAGGCATTCAGCGTAACCTTAACTGGTAGGTGAGCTCACGGGGCCCAAACCGAGTGATGCTAACAATGACCCCAGCAAGAGCAGTGCTTCGAATCTACCACCGGATCGGAAACGCGACCCACTGAGAAGATCCGGCGAGAAACTCAGTGGGCTAGTTGTTTTATCTTAACGAAAAAATGTTGGAAGTGTGAAGCTCTGTCTGTTTTGTTACGACATTGTAGATTGAGAAACAAAGGCTTGTTTCTCGGCATTAGAGCAATAAGGTCATTTACCGATTTCTTCAACTTTTCAAATGATAATTAGTTTGTCTAATGTATGCATCTGTGCGACCGTTTTCCAGATAGGTTTTTTGTTAAATAAATCATTCAAAATTGGGTTCTAGTCATCGACACATCAGGGAAAAGCGGCAAAAAATGTCACCGAGACATCAACAACGTAAATGTCACCACCACCCACCTCGAAACATAACTTCTAAGTCTTCGTTATATTGCAACGGCTGTCCCGCACTTTAAGCCGAACCGGATTACTGCTTCATGACGAAATAGGCAGGATGGTGGTACCTACCCGTGCGGACTCACAAGACGTCCTACCACCACTAATCACGCAATTACAATTTTTGCGGGTTTGATTTTTTGTCACACGATGATACCTTCATCGTGAAATTCATTTCTGGAATCATTAAGTAGGTACGTGTTTAATAAGAAAATGTTGCAAGTATCGAACACCGGCACAGTCGTATCGCTCGATACAAATGCAACGATTCCTATCCTTTAGTCCACGACGACTTCGAAATACCATTAATATGTCAATTAGAAAATAAAAACATGTCTTGAAATTGCGACCTGTTGAATAATAGGCACCGATGCATTCAGTATTAGCCACTAGTGGGGTTAATTACATCGGTTTCTACACAGCTGTTTGAGATCCTTTGAAACGATTATTCTTTTGAAGTTATACTTCTTTAGGCGCGTTATGAAATATTGATGAGAGTGAAATTTTACGATGCGCGCGCACCATGACATAAAATTAACAGAATTAAGTTGCCTACTAAATCGCACATTACACCGGCCGACATCATTTTCCTTGTTCAAGTTCTGATTACTTTTTCCACTAATTGGTAGTGCTGATCACGAAATTATACCTCATTTTATCGTATCACATCAGGTTTTAAAAAAAATTAAGACATTGGCTATTTTAAATTTTTTGATTAAAACAAATTAAATTTAGATTTTGGCGCTCTTTTCTCGAATCGTGCGACCTCTCGTGAGGAAATATATTAGTTGCAACAACGACACACCCATTCGAAACAGGTACATGCAAATAAACCTCTACAGTTACTTGTTCATAAACTTTTTACTGAAATTAGTGTGTTTATTTTTAAAAAAAACTACGTTACGTACTTATATATATTTTTTAATATTTTTTACTTATATACAAAATTTCCATGCTTCTTGTGCGTGTGGGACAGTATAGCACGAGACAAGCACTACGTTAAAAATAATGGAATCCTCGTAAAAATCTCAAAGTAGAAACAAAAAACGTTATACAAAAAAATTAATTAGTCCTGAAAAAATTTTACTACCTCCGCTTCATATCAAACTCGGTATGATGAAACAGTTTGTTAAAGCATTGGATAAAAACAATGCTAGTTTTGATACCTGTGTAAAAAAATTCCAAGATTATCTGATGCAAAAATTAAAGGAGTGTTCGATGGACCGCAAATCAGATCTTTGATGGCTGATGAAAAATTTTATGCCACAATGAATAACACTGAATCAGATGCTTGGCTGGCGTCAGAGATGTGTCAACAATTTTCTAGGAAATAATAAACATCCCGACTATAAAAATAAGGTTGCAAACTTCTTGGATAAGTATCAAAATTGGGGTGTAATATGAGCATAAAACTCCACTTTCTAGATTCACATGTGGACTTTTTTCCTGATAATCTTGGTTGATTACAGTAAAGAGCAGGGAGAAAGGTTTCATCAGGACATAAAAACTATGGAGACAAGGTACCAAGGTCGATGGAATGTGAATATGATGGCTGATTACTGCTGGTCACTGACACGTGATATTACTGAAGATACTCACAAAAAAACTCACAAAAAAACTACACCCAGACGTAATTTTGTCACGAAACGTAAAAGATGTCACTCTAAATAGTCCTGCAGCATTGTTTAGACTCATTGTTTCTTGTAAATGTTCAAATATATGTTTTGTAATATGATTATGATTTTTTCGTTAAATTTGAAAAAAATGCTTTTCCTTCTTATAAAAAAATCTGATGTGATAGGGCAAATATGTAGGTGTTTTGTGTTTAAAATAGTATAAATTGGTGATATTTGTGGCTCAAATACAAACAACTTTCAAAAATTTCATTTGTCGGCCGGTGTTACAATACGATCGACGTAACTTGGCGACTGAATATAGCCGCAGGTGAACTTACGAACCGTACCGAGAATAACGAATTATACGATATCAAGAAAAGGGAGTCCAATATGCGTGTTTGAGGATGTTGTTTAATCGATTTTTTTTCAAATTGATTCAAATTTAAATAAAAAATAAAAAAATTAATAAAAATAAAGTATAACTTCTTACGCGCGACATAAGTAGGTACACGCACCCTTTTTTGACTTAGGAATCCGTTTTGCCCTTCCCTAGTTGAGTATAGCCGTTATTCCAATGTTGATTGAGACTTTTATCTTTGTCTCAACGAGGCATTACGGTTGAGGTTTTTTTTATTCCCCTTGCAGGTTGACAAGCATACGGCCCACCTGATGGTGAGTGGATACCGTCGCTCATGGACGTCAGCAATACCAGTGGCAGAGCTAAGCCGCTGTATAGCGTTGAATACTCTCCACAAGCCTCGTTTGAAGAATGACATATACGCTTACGACATAGCGCAGGGACACCTGCAAAATCGACAAGGTCTCTCCAACCTTTCCACTCATGTCTTTCTTCAGCCACTCTGTTCCATGTAACGCCTGCCACTTGTCTTATGTCGTCATCCTATCTTTTTGCGGTCTACTCTTTTCTTTTTAATTTCTCTAGGATACTATCGTGTCACAATTTTGCTCCATTATTGTCTTTTCTTCTAACCATATGCCCTGCCCGACGCCATTTAAGCCTTCCAGTTTTTTTTGCACCCTATGTCCATTCCACTATAGATTACTTTGAATATAATAATACGTGAACGTAGACAATTTAAACTAAAAGGATTATTAAACGCCGAGTTTGTTATTTTTAGTGCCACATCCACAGAGTGCTATGTTGTATGGTACTGCTTGCTACTTGTAATCTATTGCTATCAATTTTGCGTCACCGTTTTGTTTATTATTCAAATTTCAATAACCGATGCTCCTTATCGAAACATAATTATAAGGTGCATATCAAATTTATTGTTACTGTTCTGTGTTCTGTTTGCGCGTGCGAAGTGAAAGGCGCTGTGACCATCGTCATTTTGAACGGAGTCATTCTTAATTTGAGATTTAAACAATGATGAATTTAATTTCAATGCAATTTATTTCTATAAAGAAAATGTAAGTAAATTACATTATATTTGCTAATTACTTCGGAAAACAAATTCAAAGTGAATTGAAACACAGCTTGGGCAATACCAGCGCTCTGTAACGAAGGGGATCAGGAAATAACAATTAAAAACATAAAAACTTTATGCAATCAATGACCCGCTTCTCATTGTTCTATTTCAAAAACGGATTAATAACAGTAACCTTGATTGTAGTTCTTGACGTGCGCTTGAATAACTTCAATCGATGGATAGTGTCCCTCTCAATTTGAGTTGGCCTTGTCACACGACTATAGTAAGTAGCCTTACAAAGTTTTAAGAGTCCGTTTGAATATGCAACTATGGTCACATTTTGCGCAAGGTTATAAACAAAACAGTATTTAGTCATGACCTAATTGGAAAGTCTCGAAAAACAAAGCGTTTTACGTTTTTGGTATTATTAGCTCGTAAAACCTTTTCACTTTCAAAGCAACATGATAGCCATTGGAAAACGTTCGAGGCACTCGATACGTCCAGATAAGGTACAATTCACCTGACTGATAGATAAGGAACGATTTTATTACGAACACAGAATCGTCGAAGAAACCTTGGAAATTTCAGTGATGAAAACCGTAATGCATTTAAAACAGCCACGACCGAGGTATCACGCAATCGCGAGTGCGGTTAATACGAATTAAAATTGTCGACCTGTACTGCTTCGCTCGCTGGCTGCGGAGGCTCGGTGCGGGGCTTGAAGAGCGCGTGAGGGCGGGCTCAGCCACGTGCAATCCGTCTCTGTCTTCGAGCACCCAGGTTTACGTGAGCCGGGACCGAAGACGTGCCCGACACAGAACGCATGGCGCGCAAGAGACTTTCACAGCGCGCACGCACACGACCAACTGAGGCTCGCGTGCGGCCAGAGCTGTGGGGCGTCACCGCCGCGGCCGACGCCGCACCAGCACCCCCGGAAGAATCTGATCTCGCACCGACGACCCTAGCCATTCACGTCGAACGATACTTGCCATCCGAGTTTTCTTTATGTCACAGTCTAATTACAATATACTGTTAAGTCTATCGTAAGACGAGTGACATCATTGCCGTCGCATCAACACTGTGACCGTACGTCGCGAGATGACTCGCATGGGGCCACTGACATCTAGTTCAGCGTCGGTGGCACGGTGAATCGGGCAGCGAAGTGTGTCGGAAAGGGAGTTGCCCGAACGTTGAACAAGCGGTTCTAATGTCTGCGCCTTCATAGCGGCCGTCACGGTTGTCGATCGCGGAACGATTGCAAGAACACTTTCTTTAGTCGTGTTTTGTTTATTTCCTAAATTACATGGTTACGCGACGCCGAACGTCAACACTAAAACTCAATGCACATATTGCTTTCGTAAAATCGGCACTATTTTTATTAAGTAAAAAAATGGACTGATCATTGAAATGGTTGACTAGGATGACTAGGTCACTGGTCAATGCTTAGAGTCGTTTGTTTGTTTTGCACGACATGTCTGGTTGAATACCTCTAAAACTAAGCAACGCGCATGCGTCGACCCGTTCAATAAACCACCCCTCGGGTTCAGCTGTTTTACTCCGAACGACATCATATTCTAAGAGAATCTGTATATCAAGTTACGCATTAACTTGTGAAAACGTTCTTTGGTTCGTTTTCTAGATTTATAACATATAAAAAATTTTTAATCAGCTCGTATGTACTTGGCTGCGCGTGTCCCTAGCATTAAATTCATGGTAGGCTGTTACGTCACTTGATGAAGCCATTTGCAACCAAATGAATATTGACAGTAAAAAAACGTTTCAAACGTAAGATAATAAATAATAATAAATAAATAAATATTTACTAACAATCACGCCACGTTAACTGGTCCCGTGATAAGCGTAAAGAACTTGTGTTACAGTACCAGATAACGGAAAAAATGTAAGATTTTATTATACACATACATATATATACATCCATAACCCTGGAAAAGACATTGATCATACAAACATATTAACACCGAAAAAACAACGGTCAATAAACCATGTACAACACAAAATCCTTATATAACTAGCTCTCTAAATCTGAGGGTTGCCAACACGAGCCCTAACAAGAGCAGTGCTTCGCAGAATCTACCACCGGATCGAAACGCGACCGACTGAGAATCCGGCGAGAAACACGCGGGCTGTATGGCAAAACACTTAAACAAGATTTTTATTTTTAAATTGGAGCGCTCTCAATGAAAACCCATTATATATAGCGCTTGAACCCAGGGCCCACTGATATATATATATTATGAATATCGGTTCGGCGTGACTCTGCCAATTGCGATGAACACCATCGATTTCTTGAAACTACGTGTTATTTTACGTTGACATACTATAACAGACACTACCTCTGGAACACCACCACATCTGTACTATATATCATCACAATAAACCGTTCAGAATTACATAGAGTGATCTTTATTTACATATACACATATATGTACACAAATTATAGCTTAAAGAAACATTTAGACTTCTAATACAGCGCCATCTATTAGATACTTACTCAACTCGATATTAAAACATAATCTTAATAACTTACACCGCCATCTGTTACAAACTTAAAGAGTTTACAGAATAGCCTTTGCATCTAATAAACGAATAATTTGCAATAAAAGAGTGGGTTATAAATTGAGATAAAATCTATCCTATGTCTCAAGGAGGAATAAGTATAAATTTTCAAAAGAAAACTTTAAAATCAGATAGTTATTATTAGAGTTCACCGCGGACAAATATCGTGAATATAATACTAGAGGTCCCGCAGTAGTCGAATTCGACTAAATAATTTGAATGTAAGTTTGACACTATTATGATTGTATTTACACTTCTATAACAAATTTCCCCAAGACTACACTATAAAAAATAAACAAAACAACAATATTTATTTAATCTCAATTTGACAACAGACGTCAAAAACAAAAGTTTGACAATAAATAGTATGCATGCGTGTGTGCGTCAAATACATGATATGTAGTGTTGTAATGTTTTCTTTATTGATTTAATGTATCTTTTATGCATTATTTTAAAAAAAATATTAGCATTGTGCACTTCTTCTCTATATTCTCTATAAGTGAAAAATTTCATAGTCCTCCGTCCGCGCAATATTCGTAAAAAGGGATACAAAGTTTTGCTTCACGTATTAATATCGTGAAATTATAATGATAGATCGGATGGTCGTTACTAAAAACACAAAAATACCTATATATATTTTTATAATATTTTACCATAATGTTACAGATGTATGCTGCGTTGTGTATTAATATTTCTTACGTGTGATTCTTCATTAAGCTCATCGATTTGTAACAATTATGTTTCACACAACTAATTAAGACAAGTAAGTTATGAGACATGCGATGCTTTCAAAATAAGTAATAATAAGAGAAAATAATACATAATAAACATATTACGCGTATTATGGATCTTCGAATACGTACCATTTTTTGGTTCGAGTTTAATTTAATTTCGATTATAGATTTTTATTTATTTATGTATAAATATTTTTAATTGAAGCGCAACATTCCAAATACTTTATGTGTCTCTCAATTGCTGGAGTATAAGGTATGTAATCAGATTTTTAGAAAAAGAAAATAAGGAAAATTCACATAATTTTAATTTGAACACGCGGCGACGTCTGTCAGGTTATAATATGTAGTTTAGTGCATGCGCACGTTGCACGCTTGTTGATTGTTGATTTAGAAACATTGCATAATTTAATTGTGATATCTATGGCATTTTCGAAATATAAACCGAATTAGCGAGGCGGGTCGATGACTCATCGCGACTTTCACATACAAACAAAAGTGTGTTGCTATAAAATAGGTATTAGTGGTAATAGGTTGTATTGTGAACTTTTTTCCCCTACCTATTTGCTGGTAGCCTAAGAGGCTATACCAGATAAGCCCGGACGGTTAAGTGTGAACTCACGGCTCAACCTGAAGGACTTTGTAACACTAGCCCTAGTAAGGGCAGTGCTTCGCAGAATTAACCACCGGATCGGAATCACGATCCACTGAGAAGATCGAAGAAGAAACTTAGTGTGGTTATTGTAATCCACCACGGCTTGGATTGTGGGAGAGCAACTGCATAGTTATAACTGGGAGCTAGACCTCACGTATTCGAAGTAGGTGGCGGCAGTCACGTTCTTCTTCGACTCTAGTAACCTCTGGATATCAAATGGTTATAAGCTCGCTTACAAAGAGGGACTGAAGTTTGAAAATACTAATATTCCGTACATCAAAAAAAAAAAACTACTTCTGCGGATTAATCTCGCTTTTCGTCTCTCTCTGACAATCGTCAATGATTACGAAAACTATAAAGTGTTCGAAGCGTCGAAAATAATATAATGACACATCGTCTTTTCGCATTAAAAGTGTACAATTTCCAAAAATATTCGAAATTGAGTTAATATGCTGAATTATTTGGTATCATCAGTATTTTTCTCATAAATGCTGTCAAAAGAGCGTAGTTTAGTTTAGTTTTTTTTTTTGTTTACCTATATATTGACTACTATTAACAAAAATTAATAATTATCTTACTTTAAAATACCGATAATGTGGTAAAAAAAAAAAAATATGTTGCAAAGATGATTAATATTAAAAATATCACCTTTAAAACACTCTTAAATAAACACTTTAAAAAACCAATTATGGGCAAGTGGACGGAAAGAGACTTTGCGATAAAAAAGTCATGGCTCCGGAAATATCCGGGAGTGGGACCGGTATTGCCTCCGTCGAACAGCTGTTCCGGCTGGCTGCTGACAGAAAGGAATACAGAAAGCTAACGGCCAACCTCAGGATGAAGAGGCACTGGAAGAAGAAGAAAACACTCTCCTGTAAAATTTGTAAGTTTGAGATTATACAGTTTTAATGCGGGAAGACGACATATAGAACGCGATTTAACCTATAAAATCAGTTAAATTTTAGTTATGTCTATGACTCGAGAAAAGCAAAAAAATACAAAAATTCTTATTTATTGAGTTCACTTTAAATATATATTTTTTAAATGGCGAAATAAGTACCTAAACAGACTTTCAATATTGCAATTTATGAGATGCCTTAGATTTCGCAGAGAATGGAACTAATACGGACACTAGTACGCACACTTTCTACGCCTTTATTTGACAGATTTGCCTTTCAGGTACATTTTTACTGGTATTACTAACAATAACTTCGAAGTGTAAACTAATTAATAATTAATTACCGATAAAAACATAAATTAATAAACAGGATTGACTTTCAGTGTAAATCGATCCCGACTTTTGATAATGACGGTGCACGCAAACAAGCGTTAGGCAGCGGCTTGGCTCCACCCCTGACATTGCTGAAGTCCATGGGCGACGGTAACTACTCACATCACGTGGGCCGTATGCTCATGTGCCTACAAGGGCAATAAAAAAAACCCAGCCGGGATCGGAGTGATAACACGAACATACTGCACAGCCATAGCCAGCAATAGGTAAATAAAATCCAAACATATTTAAGTGCTCGTTTAATGTCAACAGATGCTCTCTTTCCGGTTATCTATGTCTACTGGAGTGGATGTCTGTACTGAAGCTTAGGAGTGCTCCTGAAATGCAATTTATTTGAAGTAATTCAATGCAGCTGATCACTGCAGATTAATACAGATGATAATGTAATCGTTTCATTTGGGAATTACGACTTCGATTTTAAGGCTAAAGAAACGCCGACTGTCGTTGAAGAGACTACATCATTGGTTCGTCCGTATCAAGACCTACGGGAGGTTGCCCAAAACCTAACGAGTCTTTCATCATCCAACACACGCATTAGAAAAACTAAGAAATAGTCCAAACAGTAGCAGACGTACAATATGCGTCCAGAATATTATTTTTTATTGCTTAGATTGGTGGACGAGCTCACAGGCCACCGGTGTTAAGTGGTTACTGGAGCTTATAGACATCTACAACGTAAATGCGCCACCCACCTTGAAAATACACACATACATAAATACATTCATAATGTAATAATAATTTAAATATACAAAAGACGCTTATGGCCCTTTAACAAAATGGCAGTATTCTGTGAGGAAGCTTTGACCTTTTGTTGTAGTTCACGAATGTATTGCTGAGCTGACACTGAATGAAATTGATTCAATAGTCATCAGACTTTAAGAGCGCTTTCAAAAAAGGGCCAAATGCTGCTTTGTTATTCCGAAGAATGAAGATATAAAAGTAAAAAGCGCAAGAGATACGTCTCTTCTTCAAACAGTGACACGAAACCAAAGCCGATGTATTTTGATAAATTTTTTCTATACAGAAAATTATTTCAACTAATTTTTGTTTTTCAAATATTAGATATTCTGAAACACGAAAGGTTTTAGGACCGGCTTTTTATAAAATGCACTTATTTCCAATTTATTTTGTCACACATGTAACGACTTTAAAATTTGAAGGTACACAAAGAAGAATATTTATTCAAAGTTTTCCGGATTTTAATATCCTTTTCTAATAAATTATTTCTATATTTTCATTTTAAAACATACACATATGTATGTGTAAGTGCTTTCCATTCATTTTAACGCATTTTATGTTATTTAACGACACAATTTAAAAATTTTGGAGGCGTACAAAAGTGTGGCAGTGCAGGCGTTGAGAACTAGTGATCTAAAACAACAAAAATCTGAATAGTTTAAAATCGTGTGCGAATACAAAGACCGACATCACCTCTAGATCAGTAGCAAGATAAATCCACGTATATGCTCGGCGTCATTCGCTTCGTGAGCCGCGAGATTCATCTAACGGTTCTTGACATCAATTTTAAGCAAAAAAAAAATTCACCGCATTATATAATGAAAGGTCTCCATCTTATGATCACGTTTAATTGCGACTCATTCCTTTTTTTAATGAATTTATGTAATACATGCCCGAGAAACACGTAGTACAAAAATATATCCAATTTAATATAATTGGTTGAGTTAATACATCACGTCGGTCGTACGGTGGTGTCGTGCTTAATGTATGGCGAATATTTTGTAATGATAAAAATATACAATCTTTAAAAATGTTTTGTTGCAATGCCGTTTATTAAATTTAAATCACATTATTCACTATTATAAGGTAAAATTTTCTTTTTCTTAGCTAAGCTGATTGTCTAGAGTTCTAGAGAGACCATATCAGCGTCACCGGTATTCAGAATTTTACTTTAAAGTTACTGAAGTATAGATAAAATGAAACCATTGAGATTAGATTTTAGATTTTATCAGAACATGAAGTGCTGTTACACTAGCATTGCTTAAGCGTCCACTAAATTGACAGTCGTGATGAGTTGCGGCACCAGTATCCGATATCGATTCTCTTCGACTCTGGGTGAAACGCGACCGAGGACATCTCACCTTCTGGGCGACCAAGATGCTCACGGGACACGGCTGCTTTGGCCGTTACCTGCACATTGTCGCCCGGAGGGAGCAGACGTCGGATTGCCACCATTGCAGTGGCTGCGACGAGGACACGGTGGAGCACACGCTCGCGTACTACCCCGCTTTCGCAAAGTAGCGCCGTGTCTTCGTCGCAGATATAGGACTGGACCTATCGCTGCCAACCGTCTTGGTTACGATACTCGATAGCGACCTATCCTGGCAAGCACTGTTCGACTTCTGTGAGGGCACCATCTCGTAAAAGGAGGCGGCGGAACTGGAGAGGGACAATTCCTCTTTCCTCTTGGCGCCGTGCCACGCGGTTGGTGGTGTATCCCGTTCTGACCCAACAGGCGGGCTCTGATACGGACACATCGTATGAGATTCGGCTCTCTCCTCCTCGGCCGCAAACAAAGAGGTAGTATCCAGAATAGCTGATGTCAATGAGCGATCATAACCACACAGCATTATTATTATGTTGTAAAATATTTAAGGTACGAAAAGAAAACAGTGTTTATTTAAGTAATCAAGGGAGCGTTGACCTCGATAACTACGTATAGTTCACGGCGAATGTTATTAATTTTATTCAGTAAATACAACGAGGTAGAGTTACAACCCTAATGAGCTTAAGGACGACCTGACTGGTCGCTCATGGAGACAAGGGCCCTTAGAGAAAGATACATTTAGCTTTAGTAAACGCTTGTACAAAACTCACATATGTATGAGATAGACCATGTAGCTTTTTTGTTAGACCAAACATATTATCTTATAAGTAGACCTAGAAAATATTCACAGAATCTGGTATTGTCTAGGGGCCAAGAAATTCCAGGAGGGACATAGATAATCTTTGTCCCCCCGCTAAGTTGTTTTAAAACCACTTCTTTAAGTGTACACCTCTAATTAAAAAGGCTTCTTTAAGAACATTTGATATGATGCTTGGATAAACTCTGGTCTGAATACAAACCATGAAGACATTTTTGATGTCCATAAGCAAACTATAAGAATGACCGTAAGCGAGCTTCGAAGGTAATAAATATTATTGTAATATTTTTCTACAAAAACTCATTGTTGGTACAAATATCGTACGTTAATGGCGCTATGAGAAATACCCTACCTGCCTAAAATATCAATAAAAACTGTTGCGAAGTTATAATAATCATCATCATCAGCCTTTATCTGCCCACTGCTGGATATAGGCCTTCCCCAATGCCTTCCACATAATGCGATCCTCCGCCTTCCGCATCCAACGACTTCCCCCGTGCGCACTAAGTCGTCAGTCCACCCGGTTGGAGGACGCCCCACGCTCCTGGTACCGGTGGTATCCGGTGGTATCCGTGGCCTCCATTCGATATTTTTATTTATTATATAATTATCGCTTTTTGATGCGTGTGCAAATTTTATGAAAGTGGAAGTTAATGGAATGTTTTCAAGTCGATGAAAATAACGTTCAAAGATTCCGTTACATACAAATGAAAGACATCATGTATGTGTATGTAAGATATTTAAAACATTTAAAAACTCACAAACGCAGATATCACAAATAAATATATTATAAATTACAAGCTGTTATACGCAGCTTCGTCTGCTTGGTCAAATGGAAATGGGTCAGAGTAGTTACACGTGGAAATGAGATGTTTTTTCGGGATACAAAAGTAATCTATGTCACTATCCTGTGTTAATACTGTAACTTATAAAAACCTGTTCATTTGTGTACATACCTTTGTGCTTGGCCGTTGAGCATAGTGACCACTTGGGCCACAATGCCTTTGACAGGCGCCTCCTTCTCCAATACCACGCTTGGTTTTTCCATTTTCGCCAGTGTCATCACAACAACAATCACTTCACTGTTATCCAAAAACAATTCACTAACGTTTTTTTTTAAGGAATCGATTACTACTGAAAATCCTGAAAGTTAATTTTGACAGGAAATGCTAATGAGTGTTTTTATAACAAACATTATCAATCCGACTTTGACCCACCATATAGTAATATAATGTATTTTGATTAACTGGTCTGGCTTGGATATTGGCGTTGGCCGGTTTTTTTTTGGTGTAGATTTTAAGTGTTTACCGTAACTCATAAAATCTTAAATATAATATATTTATTTACAAAGAGATAATAAGCAGTCAGCGCAGGAGTTTTATAGTTATTTACTAACTGAATGAACGCTTTTTGTCGGTTTGCGGCAGAAATAGGCAAGGCTGTGGTGCCTAACTTACACTATCTGTACGCGCTAAAAGTAGGTAATGGTGAATTTCAAACTAAGTAGCCTGTATCTTAGATTTTTGAAAGCAGTTTCAAAGTTCAAGGCACATAATGACTAACTATATTGTGCACTGGTGGTAGCACCTCTTGTGAGTCCGCACGGGTAGGTACCACCGCCCTGCCTATTTCTGCCGTGGAGCAGTAATGCGTTTCGGTTTGAAGGGTAGGGCAGCCGTTGTAACTATACTGAGATCTTAGAACTTATATCTCAAGGTGGGTGGCGCATTTACGTTGTAAATGTCTATGGGCTCCAGTAACCACTTAACACCAGGTGGGCTGTGAGGTTGTCCACCCGTCCAAGCAATAAAAAAAAAAATCTAGATGCTTCATTGTAACGCAAATGATACTTCTCAGCTTTGCTAATATGATTTAAGTCTCAGTTGGGTTAGAATACATCTGTGAAATGTTCCACCAATGAAAAGCGGGTTATTTCTGTGTCGGTCGTTTACTAGTGATAGTTACGTTGAAAACCTGCCATTGATACTTATGTTATATAATTTTTATTAGGACAAATTAGTTTTGAAATAACGTATTGCGGTCGTAATTTCCTGTAGCATTCTAAGTTAAACATAAATAACATTTATGATATATTTCAGTAGTTATAGAAACATGAATAGAAAAAACGTTAACTTAACAAGAGATTTGCTTAAAGTTTTCATTTTATTTGTGATATTAGAGCATCTGCGTGTGTCTTTGAGAGTGAAATGTAACACTTAGATTTCAACACTTCTAAAACCGATACGAAAATAAAAACATTCGAACACTGCGACTCTTAATTGGATACACTCTAAAATTAGGTCGTTTTGAAATATAAATTTGTTCAAAGGTAGGTTTCTGAAAGAAATATACCTAATTCATTTTATTTTAAGATAACCCAACCGTATTTCAACAAATTAAATGAAATTGAGTCCTCGTATTTTATTTTGAAAATCTTTCGAAGATCATAAGAAAGGAACCTCATTAATATAGTTATGTGCATTAAAATATTATTATTGACTATTAAAACTTCTGAACCCTTGGTATTAAACTACTATACTTTTTAGAAAATCTGTTATGTATTCAAAATTATTTCAAATTTTAATAACCCTGTCCTTTAGAAGATTAGGGATTCGTTCTATTACATTTGAAGAAAGCTTTGGTTTGTCAGATTACAATACTTGGCTACATGTGAGAGAAATGTTTGCACGTATAGCTTCTAAATTATTATTAATCTTTTTCTAAATGTGTCATATAATTAAGTAACATAGTGCTGATGACAAAACAGTTTTACCTTGATGAAATGTTTTTCAGTTAAATGAAATCTGTTATAGGTGAATACTTTATAATGTGTTTACACAATTGCACTATCTTTATACATGTAACTTGAGCAAATGCAAGATTGCAATGTCCTTTGTTTAGAAACAGATACTCATATTACGTAGTTACATTAAATATTCTTTGCTTCGGTGTTCAGAATATAATTATATATTTTTATAGAAGAAAATGACCTACTTTTTTTATTGGTAGGCTGAACGAGCCTAGAGGTTACCTACCGGATTCCGTAGATATCAACAACATAAATGACGCCAACCAACTTGAGATATGAGTTCTAAGTCTCAGTTCTATAATACCTTTCAAACCTAGCCCACTGAGTTTCGCGCCGGATCTTCTCAATAGGTCGCGTTATATTAGTATATTCTAACTAATGGTATAACTTCAGATCTCAACACATAGGACGTATGTTCTATTCTTTTACATCTACTTTTTATTCTAATCCTTTCGCGAAACAAGCACCTCCCTTATTTGAAAGATGACCGTAATTACAATGCCTTGGTTGGATACGTATTATGTGGCCCAATGATGACTATCGATGGGCTAAGCTAGCTGAGGATTTACCTTCGTTCAAATCGGACTGAAAATTAACAGACTACTACTAAACATAACACAATTCCAAAACAGATTTGGACGGTTTGTTTACGTCATTGACCTCATCTACTTGCGCCATTTTGCGTTAAGCTTGTGATCCTAATCCCGACAAATCTCAGCTCCTCGATCGATTCGAATACTTTTAGGTCTGATGATGTGCTCAGAGCTAGAGGTTAGCTCAATATATAAATAAAATTTATTACAAATCAGGTGACTAGAAACTACATAATAGACAGATATGTAAAAACGATTCGCAATTCAAACGTGTTAATCGGTAATTTGTTCAAAAACTCAAGTTCAATATATTAATATTGTAATAAGGTTTAATGTAAACGGTTTCGTGACAAAATAAAAACTGTAACGCAATTCGTAATTTAGCGGTTATTTGTTTCGTCAATCGATTGCGTTTTACAGCGAATCTTAAGATTTCGAAAATCCAATTATTAAATTTTCTCACGACATTTTATCCGGTCTCTTTGTTTTGATGAGCGTTAGATAATTATTCTTTTATTGTATGATACTTAAAATGATTGCTGAAAAAAAAAACCATAAGAATTTGCGTTTACTTTTCTATAAATTATTGTATTAATTATTATAAAATATTCTTTTTTTTTGTAAATAGAATAAGATTGGACCCACTTTACAAAGTCTAAGTTTGTGCATCTCTGGTTTTTAAGTGTAGTTGCGAGACAGCGTTTGGTACAAAATATTAGGAATGCAAGTAGCGTCGTCAGTTTTCGTCTTTATAAAATTGTAAATGGAAACAATATTTTCTAAACAGAAGACACAAGACACGAGTGTCTGCATTCAAAGCACAATACAATATTTACCGAACATTAAAGTTAAAACAATAAACATTAGACGAGATGTAGTTCTGTTAACGATGTCATTACAGTACACAAGCAAAACTGTGATAAACCTAATGATATTATGATTCAGTGGAAAAAAAAAACAAAGAGAAAAACTTTATTTTTGAGAGTATACGTCTTTACGTATCGTACGTACGATCTTTTCGCGTAGCTTTCTTTTTTGAATTTCTTTAAATTCAAAAAAATCATTAATTACTAAAATTAAAAGAATACCGTCGCCTGCGACCGATTTGAATGAATCTGTGAATGAAAAAAAAGCAGGCTCTTGAATCACTTTTGCGCATAAACTTCAATGTAGGTATTTATCAAAACTAATCAAAAGACAATCGCTTATATTGCTCAAAGAATTTTACAACGTCCATTTATTTGCATGCATTTCATCATTCATTCACAAATCGCAAAGCAAACTAGAAAATCTAAGATTCGAAACAAATCGTAGACTTCTAAAACTATATTTAGTTTTGTCAAAGCGCAGCTTTTATGAAAGTATCACGAATTCTAAGTACATTCAGTATTTTTAAATAAATTTAGTGGCAAATCCTAACTATATATTGTAAATAAATACCAATACAATACAATCCAAAATCAAAAAATTGTTTAACCTATGCGAAAGAGCTAATTTAAAATTTTATGGTTATGATTTTTATCACACGATGCTATTCTTTCATCATGGAAGTTCTTCGTGAACGTAAGTAAAGTAAATTTGTACCTGCCTGCGAGATTATAACGTTACCTACAATGAGGAAAGAAGAGTCTAGTTAAAAGTCGGAGTAGCCTTTGCTAGTCTATGTTTGTGTAGTCTATGCATTTACTATAATTTCTATAAGTTTATAGCAAAAAGCAAAACAAATGACTGAAGTAAAGCGAGAACTATGAAAGACAACTGAGAGTCAGCCGGTTTGTCTCTAAAATTGGTATCCAGCCGGTACTTATTAAAAACATGACATTAATAAGGATTTAATATTAATTATAATTTAAGTGCAAGTTTGGCTGTACTGTAGTACCTTAATGATAATAAGTTATTAATACAAAGTGGTCGTGGTGTAAAAGATAACACGCCAGGTGCTCTTGTATCGACCGATACGACTGTACCGGTGGTCACATACAGCAAAGTAGCAATTTTTCTTTTGAAATACATACTTTATTCATGCTTACGAATAAGCTCCAAGTCGAAGGAATAACACCGTGTAATAATAATTAAGCCCACACAAATTATGATTTGCATAATCACCATACCATTGAGATATAGACCTCAAGTCTCGAAGTGGATAACGGCATTGTGATATCTATGATTTTTGATAATATTCCGGGTTTCGACTTTCGGTAGGCAGCGGCTTGGCTCTGCTGCTGCCATTGCTGAAGTCCATGGGCAACGGTAATCACTCACCATCAGGTGGGCCGTACGCTCGTCTGCCAACAAGGGCAATAAAAAAAATAGCCAATTAAAATCAAATATGAATAATTTAAACTAAAATTTTATATGAGCACACAAAAATTCATGGGCTGTGTAACAAAAATTAACCACAATGAAAATTTATGAATACCGAATGAAACAAATGTGTGCTGAGCACAAACAACGGTTGCGGTGTATGCGTGAACTAGATTTTTCGCACCAAAAAAATATCTAAAACACTCTATGTTCAAACAACATCACTATTTAAGTCAGAAACCGCGGACACTGCTATCTAGACATTTAATCAAGAATTTCTCTACAAAACTACATTTAAAATTTTTAAAATGTAATAAAAGAATTAAGCGAGATGGGTCGGAAAATACGCAGAAAAGGACTAATAATCTATTCAACGTTGCCATGGAAACCGGCTCAGACAACAATTCCATTTTGCGCAGCGTGCCCAAAACCAGGGGCGTTTTATGGAATACCAAATATAAATTAAGGAATTATCAACTTTCTGACGTCAGTTTTAAGATCGAAAATTGGATTGTATCTTGTATAGCAAGGCTGGATGGATAAAAACAATAACGGAGTAATCCATGAATCATACGATGCATTACTTTAGCTGATTACGTGTGATAGCTGATACGAGAAATAGTATCAGTTCGTTGTCGATACTCGAATAGCAATTCGTTTACAGATTACCTTCAATAAATTGATTTTTCGTATATGGGAGTACTCCTAGATCAATAGATTAAGCAACGCCGATGTTAGGCGATTATTTAGCAAACGGACATAAGAATCAGATTATTGGAAATTGAAAATTATCGGCTATTTTCACTATATAATGTGTTTTAGTAGACACCACTGCACTATCCACGCACATTTCATGAACCCAATTAAAGTATCCACTTACTTTAATAGGTAATTCAAAACCAATTCATACACGGCTTCTTCCCATTGAAACTTTTGCAATTGCTATATTTTTTTGCTATAGAAATTTAAAGTTATACCCTATTTGCACGTTTCACTAGGATAGATAAATTATTTCCACACATCATAAAACATTACATGATCTACACTTTCCAATGTTGTTATATTTTTATCACCGGACCGAAGAGTATACCTACTGGAACGAAATCCTTTGTTGCTGTTATTTAAAATGCAATGCGTGTCAATGAACCATGATAATTAATTTCAGCTATTTTAAGAGCAGCAATCTACGTTCTGTTCAATTGAAACATCCAAATAGTTGAAAACGATTATAATAAATAGGTTAAGTAGCTCTGTGCTCAGACATTTAATCCTAATTAGATTAGTTGATCTTTCATCGCCCTGCTTAATACCCAAATTGAGTTTATAATTTACGGTAAACCTGATAAGTATCAAGTTCAAACTTTACCCTTATTTTTAGATTCTCAGGAAAACACTAAACAACAGTTTCTCACTAAACCACAGTATAAACAAGTCTCAATAACAATCAATAATGTGATTCTAAGCGTACAGTGAACCTTTAATCGATTTATTAAAATTCGGAGGATAAGTTCGATCGTATAGCGAGATCTGCGTAGGGCGAGTTGAGCACGTGCGGTGCCCTATTACGTACGATCGCGTGCGCGCCGAGTTACAGACTAACACTCGACCGGGCTGGCAATGCTGGCACGCGGACGCCGGCACAACGAGAGATGAACCGAAGCGAAGCCCCGGAGCAGCTGCGCCACTCGCTTTATCTGATTACCTCATGGAGCAAGGACCTTTCGACACACAAAGCTCTCCGTAAAATCTACCTTGAAAATTCTGCGTTCGTACCGCGCAGCAAATGTTACGAAACACGGTCGCTTCGGTTAAGTTTGACAGTTTCGTCATTTCGTAATCGCCGCCGATTTTCGGCAGCTGTCACTTGGGCAGTCGTAATCTTTGATTTATTATAGTTTTACAGTTGGTTGCGCACCGAAGACCCAAAGGAACGTCGTCAGACAGATTCAGATTGGAATACAGTTAGACTCGTCAGAAAATAGAGATTGCTTTAGGTTTATTACGTGAGAAATGATACTGGTTATTCTGTAACTAAATCCCATCTCAGGCATTGAATTTTAGAAGGCGATAGGATGTCTATTGTTGTGTTTGTGCATTGTTGTTGTACACGGAGGTCTACACGTACCGACTATCCACTTAATTACTTTGATCTAAGTCTGTAACGGTTCCACAACATAGATCTAGTTCAGTTCGCAATATGTGTGCAGTTATAAAATAATAATATGACATGTACTTTTGTTTGCTGGATTCATTACAGTCTATGCCAACATTAATGTATGATTATTTGATGCCAGATAATTTTAGTAGTTTCCTAAAGTGTTGACGTAATATAACCATTTGGACCAACCTTGGGCCCACATTTACTGCAATAAATAGAAACTTGAGCCGTGATTAAGTTGACCTTAAAAGCTTTAGAATTTAAACGATAATAATAGAGCATGTCGTCGGTTAAAATAATTCCAGATAAGCTGTACATAAAGCCATATTTATGATGATTATTTATTTCGTAATTTAAGCAAAACTTTAATAGCAAAATACGTAATACGTAATATTTTATGTGAACACATAATCGAGTTTCAATTGATTAAATTTCACGCAATTTGTTCTCGTTCTTGTACAAATAGCTTTCGCATAACATTTCCTGTTAATAAGATTTGTTACGATCCACACACATAAAATACGAAAGTCTGTTTTGCTGGTCAATGTTTGTTTGTGTTTCGTATTTCATTTCGGTGCGAATTGACGATATTGTAATGATAAAACCGTGTAGGGATTATTACTAGCGAAAGAGTTCAGCTCTTAAACTTTATTGCAAGATCCGGTGGTAGATTCTGCGAAGCACTGCTCTTGCTAGGGCCAGTGTTAGCAACACTCCCGGTTAGAGCCCCGTGAGCTTACCTACACGCCAAGCGGAAGAAATAGCCTCTCAAGGCTATCAGCATTTACATTAAATATATTCTTTTATCAGACTACTCGCGCTACCCATGATATTACCAAGGTTAATTTAACATTCACAGTCATTTAATATTTATTACGCGTTATGCCGAACCTTCCAATGCCTTCCATTCGCATGCAACCGCTAAGGTAACTAAATGCGACTCAAACATTAATGCGCTTGAAGAAAAAGGTTGGAACGTTCATTGATACTATAAGAGTTTGCATGTCGATTCAGTCAGTGCTTGGTATAGTTGTTTCTGCCACATCAAAGAAGGTTACAGGTCATGCTATCAACGTACGACATAGAATATGCAAGCAATTTCAATAGCCAAAATTACAATAATAAATAATAATAAAATATAGTACAGTATAACGAAGTGAAAAGGAAAACTAGGATTAGTTTAGTTTCTAGATTTTTCTAGAGAAAACTTTTTTTTAAATAAATTCGTCATAGGGAATAAAAAATAAAATTATAATATGTATATATTTTCTGAACGCGAATATAAGCGATCTAAGTCGCAAAAAAGGCTATTTTCTAATTCGTCGTGAGTACAGAGAAATCTGTAGATTCTACTAAAACTAGGTTGACATTTTTGGTCTAGTGCACGTTTTCCCGAGAACGCCGCTTAAAGAGATAGATACTAGTTACATCCATATTTGAAAAGGTAGTGGCTCTCCTTGGAATCTCTGCCTAATCAGTTTCTTGTTGTTGTATATTCTCCACTGAATATGCGTGTTGGCGTCAATTCTTTGCCTTTTGTCGCTACTGTCAACATGTCTTTTGTTCATTGTTCTATGAATACACAATAATTGAACAGTCTTGTTTATGTGTATTGGTATTTGATTACACGTTGACGTATAGCTCGTAATACAGACTGTGTTGATTTTTACGTTTTTCGATTGTTTTCAAAATTACTCACTTTCTATTTGATCATTGTCAAGACGTAAAGCTTAAATTTAATTTTGTAGATTCTTTTGAGTGTTAGGTTGTGAGTCGATTTTAATCTTCCTATTCGTACACTCTTGACAGAGTGGTCGTGGTCATGCATCAGTCGGATCCTGCGATACCGATGCTCTCGCGATGCGACGCCATGTGGCACGATGTTTCGCAGAGTGAGAGCAAGCATTTATGTTGGAGTGAGTAACAGATTTTATGAGGTCGGTCCATCGTGTTGGAGATCGTCCGCGAGATCGATTTTAATCAGATGACGTTAGTTTACACGATATCCAGAATTATAAATTAATAAAAAGATATGTAGAAATAAATATCACAGTAATGAGAATCGGTCTCATCTACAGTAAATGTTTTTTGAGCTCTCTTACATTGAATTAAGTACGATGTCATTAACGATTCACATTTGATCACAACAGATCCTATTATTCTCAATTCCAATTTTGTTTTTTGCGTCTGACATTTTAAAAGTTAGAAGGGGTGAGGAACTTTTTGGTGTTTTCCAAATTATGACTTTAAATAAATAAATTCATTGCTATTCAGACCTTTCTAAGCGTTACATACCCTTGTATCATTTATGGGTGCTAAATTGGTTCTATTGAACGAGGTCATAGCCTATCTAACGCTAGGTCTACTAGGTCTGGTAGGTACGATTATTTTATTTATTTACTGAATACACTTCATGTAAAATTTACATTGGCGGACTTAATGCCTAAGGCATTCTCTACCAATTAGCCAAAGGTAGTGCAGAGTTACAAATACATAAAAAGTATATATATTATTATATATATATATAAATATACACAATCACATACAGATATACATATATATAATAGTTTATACAGTATTAAAAGGAATATATTAATAAATTTCCTTAACAAATAACTTCATCTTAATAAGTTGTAAACCTAAAAGCAGACACAGAGATATGGATATTGACTTTAGTTTTCAACGTACTTACCCAATACTGGTAAGACTGTTGTTGCTTGCGGTTAGCGAGTCCGGTGCACTTATGCCCTGCGATATCGCGGCGAGCTGCCGGTCCAACATGTTGCTCTGTTCCAGGAGTTGACTCCATTGGCGCACTGCAGACTTTGATGACGATAACTCCTGTTGCAGTTGCCTCTCGTCTAAAGAGTTGAGGCCGCTGCGGAGGGAGCTGTCCAACCTATGCAAACTATTGCTATTTACTACCATTATCGTCATCATCATCATCGTCATCGTTCGGCTCTAAGGCTGCTAAATTGGACAGAAGACATAGTATTTATTGATCGCGAGAAATTAACTCTTGATTGATAGTAGGAATCTGTTTCCCGCCACGGATAGGCAATACGATCGTAACATCCTGTGCCTAATATATTTATATACATATCTGTCACAATGAAAATTTGTACTACGTAGATTTCATTATTTTAGACTTCGTAGTACCTCAATCGATAAATAAAAGACCTAAACTTTTGTATAAAATAAACTTAAAACAAACAAAAGGAATCCGTCCGACGGGGGACACATCAAAAGAAAAACAAAATTGTTATTTTATTTAATTCCGAGCATTTTCATATTTATCATACCTTTTAAATCTTCTGTGGACTTCCACAAATAATTCATGACCAAAATTAGCCAAATCGGTCCAACCGTTCTCGAGTTTTAGCGAGACTAACGAACAACAATTCATTTTTATATAGATAGATAGATAGAAGATAGATAGATAGATAATATGTACTAAATATACTTATATTTTGTCGATTGAACCAACGCTCACAAATCTATTAGGAACGAATATATCTAAAAAAAATGGACTATTTTTTCTGTTATGCGTAGGTTATTCTTTAATGTATCCATTATAGAATGACGCAGATGAATGATTTACCTCTCTATGTAGTCATCGACGCTTTGAAGGCTGGTTATGGAGTGTGCGAGGTCATTGTCCATCATGAGGTCGTCGGAGGCGAGACTCGACAACGTGTCCAAGGATGGAGTCCGTTCAGCGCCGCCATTTCGAAGTCCACAAACTAGTTTTGATTGTTATTGTTATTTATTGATTAAATCCATTGCGCTCTCGCCATCATTCATTGTATCAAAAACATCGATTTCTAATAACTTCTCCCGGGCTACTTATCGTACGTTGGTTATACTATGAAGCTTGCCTCAATATTACTGGTGGTAGGACCTCATGTGAGTACGCGCGGGTAGGCCCCGCCCTTCAAACCGAAACGCATTACTGCTTCACAGCAGAAATAGGCAGGGTGGTAGTACCTAAACGTGCGGACTCATAAGACGTTCTCCCATCAGTAAATAGTCATTAAAAAGTTACCATTGTGCGACAACGGTTATTATCTACATATCCACCTCCATCATTTATTCACAGTTAGAGCATCCTTACTGTACTCACAATCTTAAACTACCCACTGACTCCTAATTTGCAAATATCGGGCAAGTTATAAATACATATAAGTACCAAAAATAGGAAGAAAAATCTGTAAGTAATTTAAATTATGTCCCAACCCTACTATGGCTTAAGGGCAGGGAGAAGTTTTATAATAAAACGAGACTTACTTTTTCTATTCCTCTGCGCCAACGGACTGCAAGTAATACGTTCTCTCGATCTTCTGAGATGCTTGCTGTTTTCTGAATCCAGGGCCTTGCTTGAAGGGCTGCCGTCAGCATTTTCTACAAAACATTTCATTATTTAAAAGAAAATCTAGAAAGAAATCTAGTCGTTTCACGCGGACGGGTAAGTGAAGTTATAGACTCAACCTGAGAATATTAGCTAACATTAGCCGTAGCAAAAGCAGTGCTTCGCAGAATCTACCGCCGTATCGGAATTGCGACCCACTGAGAAGATCCGTCGAGAAACTCTGTAGGTTGTGTCTATTCGCTCTTCGAACTCTTGGTCATAATCAACAAGTTTGATAACGACGGTGACAGCTTCCTGAGGAGCTTAAAAGCACCAAGAGTGGATTTAGGGGATCCTCATCCGCCAATATCGGATTCGATAAATCATGTTTCAGACGATGCCGGCTTTGCGTTGCCCGGTCTCCTGGGTGGGATATGTAATTAGCCACGAAGAGGGTGTCTGTCCACTGGGTCGGAGAGAACCAGAGCGGAGCGTAGAAACGGAGTAAGGCGGAGCGGAGTTGCGTACTGTGTCTGTCCACCGGAACGGAGTGAGGCTGCGGAGCGGAGCGAGTAAGTAATGCGGAGCGGAGTTACCTACGCGACGAGTCAGTTCGAGCTCCCGGCGGCGGGCAATTAGTTTAGTTCTACGCGAAATGTCAGTGACAGCAGACATGTTATCGAAAAAGTTAATACATTATTAGCTTACATTGCTTGAGAAAGAAGAATTGGAGTCACAAGAAACTGAATTACTTACCATATTATTATACAAATTGAACAATTCTATAAGGAAACATAGATTTTCGTTAAGAAATCATATCAAACATCGTTCAGAACACAGTAAATATTTTACTTTTTTCCAAACTGCTGATGAAGAAATTTTCGAGATGTACTTTTCATGAGCTTGATTTCATTTCACTCCCTGATTGAACCATATATTCGGAAACAAGACACAAATTACAGAAATTCTATCAGTAAGTGTGAAAAATTAGCAGTATATTTAAAGTAAGTACACATTTTGAAATCAAAGTAACTTTTATTTTTGCATACATACGACGCCATGTTATATTAATTTAAAAATCATGATATGTCTCAAAGTTGTCCGCATTTTTCATTAGGTCCTGTTTGCTCTGCGGCAGATGTTTCAATATCTTGAGTTGTTTGAATTTTTGAAGCGCTAGGAGTATTGATATCATTTGGAGCACTAGGAGTATCGATACTAGTGTTGATATTATCTGGTGTACACGTTGAGTCTGTAGAATAACCATAATTATTCGGCGAATGCCAACTATGTTGAAGATTACTTTCTTCAGCTGACATTACTGCATTAAAGCATTTTTTTTAAATTTGAAGTTGTAAATAATACGGCAGTTTTTTTGTCGATGCAGCCAAATTAAAAAAAAATAAGTCTATTTCATCGTACTTATCATTGGCTAACATCATGGCTTTAACTTCTATCCGTTCTCGTTCCAGCAGTTCACGGCGTTCTTGATTTTCTTTTAAAAGTTCTAGAATTTCATCGTTCTTTCTTTTTTTTTGGATGTGGGTGGGAGAGACTCTGAAGTTGTTGAATCATTAGGGATATCGACAGAAGGAAGATTATTTGAATTTGATGGCAACAAATTGCATGATTCGCATGAGCTCTCATCAATGGTATTTGGTGGATTTGAAGTTTCGCTTACTGAGTTGTCCAATGTCACAAAGTTAGATGACCCGTCTCTGTTACACATGTAAGGCAATAAAAATGACATGGCTTTCTGATATTTCCATTCTTTTCGCTGTTTTCTAGCCTGTCCACTCCTTGTTGCATTTTGTCTTTTTAAGGCATCTCGATGGTTATCTCTCAGTTGTTTCCATCGCGACTTGGCAGTTTTAACTGAAAAAATCAACAGAAAAATAATATTACATGCACTTAGGCGAAGTACAATTAATTATATTAGTTTCTTTTTCAGGTATTTAGCAACTGGCCAGTCATTTACAATGATGGGAGAGTAATTCAGACTTGGATTAAAAAGTGTATCAAGAATTGTTGATCAGGTTTGTGATGCTTTGTGGAATGTATTACAACCACTTGTCATGCCGCAACCAAAAGAAAACGACTGGAAAGAAATCGGAAAAGATTTTGATGAACTATGGCAATTTAAAAATTGTACAGGTTCTCTTGATGGTAAGCATGTATATATATATCAAGGCTCCCTCAAAGACTGGGTTTTCGTTTTTTAGCTACAAAAAGAGATTTTCTGTAGTATTGATATGTTTAGCTGATGCCAGAAGGAAAATTATAATGGTTGATATGGGATCTATGGGAAGATTTTCTGATGGAGGAATTTTTGATAACAGTATTTTCGGAAAGAGTCTAAAAGAGAAGAGATTCAATTTACCTGAGCCGGTACCATTGTATCAAGATGGAGAAAAGATGCCGTTCGTATTTATAGGAGACGAAGGTTTTCCATTAATGGAAAATTGTATGAGGTCATACCCACGTGATGGACTAAACGCAGAAAGAAAAATATTTAATGGTTGTTGAGTGTTGGTGTTGTGAAGTTGTTATTATTCTCCAGCAGACTCCCCACCACCAATATGATACGATCACACTTTTCCTGACAGCTTACTCCCCAAGCTTGCTTATATAAAGATTTACTTCAAAAAAAAAGATTACTGGATAAAAATACATAACATTATTTACCATCCGATATGTTTGTTTCAATGATTATTTGGTCCCACGCAGCATCTTTTGTTTCGTTGCATTTGTAATAGTCTGAAGTTGTCTTCCAAATGCACGGAAACTTTTTCACACTTCCAATAAGTTTTTCATCCATTGTCTTCATTGCGTTGGTTACATACGCACTAGTCGGACTACGAGGGCACACTGCGAGCGCACCCACACTCGCTTCCCCGCTCCGCTACCTTGCTCCGCTCCGGTGGACAGGCAGCCTAATTGGTTAATATTTCTCCACTCCGCTGCCTCGCTCCGCTCCGGTGGATAGCCTAACCCTGAGAGCTATCACGTCGCACCGGTTATTCAAAATAACTTATTGTATCGTCATCGGTCTTTGAAGCGGTATTTAAGCGTTAAATTTTGAAGTTAATGAGACGTTTTAAAGTCGGTGAAAGTGACATTCAAAGAATCCATACCAAAAGCGTGTTAAAAAGACCACAAACTCGCTGAAAAAAATCGCGATTGAATGACTTAATTGTAATGTATAAGTTTTAAGATGTCATTAAGAGCACCGATCTTCTTTAAAACATTGTAGGTACTTGAAAAGAAAAATTGTATATGGAATATCGTAATGTTATGCGCTGGGATTCGGGATACATAAAATTTGTACCGAATTACAAGTTAACACTGTATTCAACATTTAGAACACTTAAAACACCCAAAAAACACTTTAAAACTCTCAATTCGCTTCTTCCGTTTCGCTTCAAGTGATCCGTTGGCTGTTTCGCTTCGAGTAGTTCCGATTACTGACTAACTGCGTGCCATCTCTGCAACGCTTTTATATTCGAGACGAAATCCCTAGAATCGTCGAGAATATTCCACAAAAGACTAGTACTGTGTGTTTCCGCTATCTGACAATAGATGGCGTTGTACTTATCGAGCGTTCTAGATGCTACTAGATTCTTCGATATTCGTTCGACTGTTCGGCGATAGATGGCGTTACTCTTACCGGCCTTACAATAAGTAACAAAATTATTTTTTTGCGATTTAATTTGCCAGAAACTTACTTCGGAAGAGCAAGGCGGGCTGGTCTGCTATTTCGTCGTCAAAGAAATCTCGTCCGTCGGACAGGGACAGGGAGGCCGAGGCGTGTGTTGGGGTCCCCGGGGAGTCGGGGGTGGCGTGCTTGCTGCCAGACTCGCTGTTGCTTTGAACTATTTCACTGTTGGGTTGCAAACACGTTTTATTACAAACGCACATCGAAGCAATTTTTGATTAATTAAATTCAGTTCTGTTTCTAAGCGTCAGCGCAGACAGAACGGAGCGCAGCGGAGAGGATTTTATTAACGCACATGAAAATAAGCTTTCAAATTATAAAAATAAAGTGCATAAATGCTTGAACCCGACAAAAAATACTCGCGCGTGCGAAGATGTGCGGTGTTGAGTAGGCGCCCGCGTCGTACGCGTACGCGATCCATAAAGAAAATGCCCGAGACCGCGCGGGGATTATTCCTCTCGGTCTGCGCTGACCCTAACTCTGCTTTTAGTGGAGATTGTTTTGCTCCACCAATAAAGATGTAGTTTGCGTACTATTCTTTTTTAATGTTTAATTTGGCAACGATTCATTATTAATTTTAATTATATTCATGTGATATTTTCGGTATATAATTTTTAAAGAAGGGTGGCTTTGCCCCCCTTCCCCACCACCCTGCCTATTTCCGCCGTGAAGCAGTAATGCGTTTCGGTTTGAAGGGTGGGGCAGACGTTGTGCCTATAATGAGACTTTAGAACTCATATCTCAAGGTGGGTGGCGCATTTACGTTGTAGATGTCTATGGGCTCCAGTAACCACTTAACACCATCTAAGCAATAAAAACCAATTTTGATCCCACAGGTCAATGTTAAAACTGGTATAGTAATTGAGTAATGTAAATACTACTTCGTGTTTAATATTAAATAAGCTCAAGTAAAATTATATTTACTTCATCTCCTTTACACATTCTGTAGCCTGTCCATCAACTTTATCTTGAGTCTCCGCAACAGGCTCCGGAGTTCTGGTCTTCGTGTTACAGGTTTGATATGCGCTTGATATGGAAGGGGGGTCCCTGTCTACGTGCAGCTCGTTATTAGAGTCGCTGTTGCTGGTGGAAGATATGAGGCTGTCCGCTGGAGACGTTTCGTCATCCAATAAGCTTTGAGTGGACGTCTCTAAGACGGACATGTCGAATTTGGATTCTTCTAATGTGAGAGTTAAGTTGTGGTGGTCGACGCTCTGATTCGTGCAGGTGCTTGTGGTGCTGTAGTTCGAACTTGTCATTGAACCTGGAAATTTGAGAAGCGCACATTAGATTTTAAAATACGGAAAACTATAATGAAAGGTAAAAACTATTTGGTAAGAGTGTCTCTGGTTTCTCTGATATTAATTAATAAATTGCGCTTTTTTTTTTTAGAATATGACCGTGTGCAATTTCGAATAAATAACCTAATGAATAAGCAAATATAATCTATACTAATATATAAATCTACAGTGGTTTTTACGGATGTTCCGTTATAACTACTTAACCGTGCATCCGATTGACTTGAAACTTGGTATCCATGTAGAAAATACATGTAATTAATGGATAGGCTAATATTTATATGAGTGTTGGACTCCTTGATAATAATGACAATAAATAATAATATTCATTTTAAATGCCCAGCGAAGCGGGCGAGTACGGCTAGACGTGTTTAAACGTGTTTGAAGCTCACCCATCATAGTGCCTCGCAGGCTGTCATGCTGACTCAGGGTCAAAGACTTCATCAGCAACGGATGTGGCACCGGGGCTTCATCCATAATAACGATTGTTTTCTTTGGTACTTCTACTTCAGGTGGTTTAAATGGTTCCTTGTTCTCTATTTTAGATTTGTCATCTTCACAGCTGGATACACTTAGAGCAATGGACACGTCGTCTTGGGACCTACAAACAAACGACACAAAGAGTTAAGCAGACAGATAGCTGTCTCCTGCTAATCGTTGACTCAAAGGTACCTTTATTTATGTACTTTAAAATGTGGTATAGCTATACGAAGTCAAAGCCCACTTGGCATTATAACGTGAATTTGAAAACTCTACTTTAATAATTGAGGCCGAAGTATCAATCTTTACTGTTCTAATCTTCAACCCAGAACACAATTGACAATTTACGATAGAAATAGGCAGGACGTTGGTACTTACCCGTACTGGATTACACCAGATCAGGACAATTTCAATTAAATTGGACTAACGTCCTTGAACAAGAACTCAAATTGCTTCACTGCAGACATAGTACCCACAGTTACCTTTTTTTTATTGCTTATATGGATGAAAGAGTTCACAGCCCACCTGGTGTTAAGTAGTTACTGGAGTCCATAGACATCTACAACGTAAATGCGCCACCCACCCTGAGATATAAGTTTTAAGGTCTCAATATAGTAACAACGGCCGCCCCCCCTTCAAACCGAAACGCATTACTGCTTCACGGCAGATATAGGCGGGGTGGTGGTACCTACCCGTGCGGACTTACAAGAGGTTCTACCACCAGTAATATATGTGATTACTGAAAAATGTTTGAGGATTTCTAATATTCTCTTATTTAAATACCTGGCAGCCATAGCTTCTCCAGCAGCGTGGCTCTGCCAAGCGCTGCTGTTTCCAAAGTGACTCGCCTCACTCTTGCACGAGGGACTAGATTCTTTGCTCGAACTAATGGTCGTCGGAGACAGCACTCCGCTAGATGATTTCACGAACGAGTTCTGAATTGATGTGAAGAAATTTGGTTAAATTGAGATTCATTTTCGGTTCGAAGTCTTTGCTTGATAATTAATACTAATTTTATTAATTAAGTAAATGCTTGCTAATTTAGAGCAGGCTTTTATTTCGGTCAAGCGGCTTTAAATAAATCTTGCCTTATTAATTTATGTTGCAGAGATAGGCTCGCGACTTACACGGCGCTAAGTGGTTTCCGGAGCCGGATAAATATTACACATGAAGACCACCACCCATTTTGAGACATGGATTGTGTAACAACTGTCCCATTCTTCAAACCGGAACACATGACTGTTTCGCGGCACAAATAGGATGGTGGTACTGTTAAGAGGTGGATCCAGGAGCTCTTTTAAAAAAATGACACCGTGACTGGCATTGAGTTTATTTTATAAAAGGAATAGTACAAACGATGTGTGTTTCCGCTTCTCAAGCCAAATCTGTTCTGCCGCGCTTTAGTAATAAATCGTCTTCATATAGAGACGATGCATTCAAGAATGCCTTAGTCTGCATTATTATTTATATTGCTTTATTATTGAGGGGCATATGTAACAGTACCTACTCATGGGGCTCACGGTAAATGCCGGTCGGCGATAGCAATGTGATGGCATAATAGTCAGAGCCCGCTGAAGCTCATTTTTGAATAGGGTTGTGCTATTGTGGGACGATGGTATCGGTATCAATAAATCGGTAGAAGACGCGATGATTCAACGCGATTTGAAACATTTAGTCGAAATCTCAATTACACTTCACAGGCATATGCGGTAAAATACGAGAACGTTTAAGTAACTGACCTGTTTATTCAATTTTTCGGGCTGGGCCCTATCACGAACAAACTTTTCCTCCTCTAAGCTTGTCTGTATTGTACTTGGTCTGGTTCTATTCCTGTATCTATCCAGAGTTGACATATGGGAATTCTGCGTTTGCTCAAATTCTGGTATCTGAATAGGCTTGGGTAGTATTGGCGAAGGCGGGTCGTAGATTGGAGCCGGTGCTTCATAATCTGGCGAGGGCTCACTATCGAAGGAACTGGGTAGCTTTGGAAGAGGGATTACTGCGTGGCCCGTAACTACTGCGTCATCTGGAAATATTTAAAAGTCTGAAATGATGATTGCTGTTAAGATTTCTAATTAAATGTAAAGTTAATTTTCAATAAAATTTAATACTGTGCAAGTTATTTTTGAAAAGTCAAAACACTCTGCATTTCGTTTAGTCTGGTAAAACTTATAGAAACAAAACTTTTTGTTGCGTGGTATTTAACACTTACCCATAATATCAAGATCGGCGACTTGCAACTCTCGTAGATGGAAGGTATGTGATCCTCTCATCACCATCTCCAAGTTCCGGGGTCTGCGGCGCGCATGCGGTGATTCGCAGCCCGCGGGTCCTTCACCTCCGGTCCATACACCCGAATCCGTTGAAATCGCTGACCCCGCACCTGTTAGTTGTTTTGAATATGAAGAAAGCCACTTTTTTTTTTGAGGAAAAAGTCGGTTTTTTCCTCAGGCGTTCGAGACGGTAAGGCGGGCATGTCGGACTTGAATCGACTAAAACCTCTTAGCTCTCATCGAGCCGTGTTCGAGCCTTGGATGAGGAAGAAGTCGTCCAATTCAGAGTAGGGGCAAGAAGACGCGTTTCGCGCGGTGCGCATGTTCCCCGCCACTTTGCCCCAGAAGAAAGCTACCAATCAAACGTATGATTTATAGTGGCAAGCTATTTTCAGAGTAGATGATTCCAATATGACTCAATTTGACCAAACTCATGCAATCTACAGATGAGATTAAAACCAAAGGTTGGCTACCGATAGCTCGTTGGAAGACTGTTCCTTTGTAATATTAAATGTTATACTCTCTCTCCTCCTGCTCGTTTCCTCACTGCTGAGGGTCGTGACCTGTTTAGACAGGGTTTTACTTTTTGTTATGTCTTTCCATTATTACTCTATTACAGTGCTAAAAAGGTATAGAAAAACGTTTTTTGAAAATGGATTTGATTTAAAGTTTTCTAGGATCCTAAAACTAAGAATACAATGCGATACAAGTCCTATTCATTCAGTTTTAATTATAACCGTGCAAATTACAAACTAACTTATCAAAATAAATCAATGTCAATGTACATATTTAAGGTCGGTGAAAGGAAGAACGGCGGTGTTATTATTAGTTATTAAATAGCATATGTCGCTTAGGGACTTAATGGATTTTAGTCTGGAGGTCTGTTATTCAGAATTCGGATTCCTGCTACATGCTTAATATCAGTTTTTTCCCCTACCTAGTCGCTGTAGCCTATGAGGCTATTCCAGCTACGCCAGGACGGGTAGGTGAGCTCACGGGCTCAACCTGAGAGAATTTGCTAACACTAGCCCTAGCACGAGCAGTGCTTCGCAGAATATACCACCGGATCGGAATCGCGAACCACTGAGAAGACCCGGCCAGAATTCTTAGTGGTGTGTCTATGGTTTACTTCGCTTTTCGAACTCTTCGTCATAATAGACAAATTCGACGAGGACGGTGACCGGTGCTTGAAGAGCCTAAAAGCACCTAAGATCCGTAGTAACAATAGTACCCGATACTTTGTGATTTGCATTAGCAAGGCCTTACGAGTGGGTGCTATAATTTATTCTCTGGTGCGTATCAATCGTGCTTTCCATTTTGAATATTTTTTAAATATTTGTTCTATAAATACGTAAAAAAACGACTGAGACGTTAATATTAATAAATATATTATTAGTTAGAGGAGCTAACGGACAGATACATACTTTGCCTAGAGAGATGAGATCGAAGTAAAATTAAAATGGAGCACACATCGTAACGAAGACACTAGGATTAGTCGTTTCAATTTGAAAGCTATTCCTTGGATTATGAAAGAGAGGAAGACATAACGGTGAATGAAAGTTGCGCCGGTCAGTCATACTGTTAGAATAATTACTTTTTCACCGACATGCAGTTCCAAACAGTAACAATACACGTTTTATACGTAACAGTTATTCAACATATGAAGAAATGTAATGTGGAAACGCACATTCAGTTTTTAATAAGAAAAAAATAAAAAAAATACGTACATATACGTTATTGCAATGAATTAAGGTAATAAAATATAATTTTTACGATTTAATAAATTGTATAAATTATTGCCACCTACCTTCTCTCCATCCATCAGTAGTGTTCGATTTCCTTGTATTATTTACCACCTGAAATTAACGAAACAAATACTGCAATTAGAAAATTCACTTTCACTGCACTTGCGAATAAAACTACAAGTAAAATCTCGACCATTTCGTGGATAATTCATCTGGATTTTCTTAAAATGCAATGAAAAATCACGTAAACATACGTCCGGTACTCTTTACGTTACGATCATAGATATTCAAATGTCTCGTAGTTGCGACATGCGACAGTTGTGCCATTTAAAAATACGCGTGGCTAAACGCAATCAAAAATTACCGGACATATCTCGAGATAGCTGTAACTAAATTTCGTTCACTGAACCAACATTTATTCTTTAAAAAAGTGAAATTACACTTCAATTTTTTAAGTTTCAACAGCGCGTAATGAATTGTTGTATACTATACGTACGTCATTTCACGGTCTCTAACGAAGGGGAAATGGACGAAGCAATTAATTCTGCTTTTTAATTAAACACCGAGGTGGTGTTTAAAGAAACGCATTCTTTCGAAATCGTTCTTTTAAAATGTAAATGATCTTACCTATGAAAGAACAAAATATTCGAAATTTTATTGCTTTCACTAAATTCATGTAGAAATTTGTAATTTGCACTTCAGTTTAAATATGATAATTAAGACTGTTAATTTCAAATATTTCATAAAACAACAGTGTGCTAAATACTTTGGTTGTGATGTTATGGTATTTTGCTGTCATGTATTAAATGTAAGTTTTAATATTTATGAATCGAATCTACAAATTTAAATACCATTTAAAAATAAAATGTTCACACTTTTGCCCCCACTGTTGTATCCCAATATTACACAAATATGACTATTTCTATAGCTGATTGATTGCTGTTTATTAATCCCAGTTTTAGAGACATGATATTTAGTAGACTTGTTATGTCAGTGTATAGCGTACAAAACTTGGGATCAATAGCCGTAATATTGACGGTTGTGTATTCCGAATCATTGGAAAAAACGAATTTTAATAATATTAAGGTAGTTTAACTTTATCACTCCGACTTTGGGAGCGGTCAAATACATACAATACTTTATTTAATTTTATTACAACAAGTGCTAAGCCACTGCACAGTCAATACTATCATTATTGATACACCACGATTTTAAATCACTAATAGAAAATCAATTTCCCTGTTATTGATTAATTAATTTATTCAATACATATCGTAAATAGTATAAATTCTATCACATTTTTTTAATATGTTTCTTAAGAAAAATCTTTAACAATATTATATATATTCTATTATCATGTATGTCGCTGTTAGCGAGATGCACTCTGCAGCGATATTTTCGTCAAACAACCGGCTAGTTTCTTAAACAGCAACTACCAAAATAGATCAACGTGACCTATTTTCCGTTTTAAACTCGAAAAATGTTTTATTTTCACAACGTTAAAGTTCATATCTGTTTACGAAAATGATTTTATAATTTTGTGTAACTTCACCGAAGAGTTTTGCAACATATGAACAGGAAATATAAAGAAATGTCATCTTATCGACATTTGCGATACTTTCATCGGAATAGTGTGTTAATTTTAAAAATCTTAGAAGCAGAAGTTTTTTAGCTACGAAACTAAACAATCCTACTTAATCTACATTAATTTTATATTATAATTATCAGAAATTCATTGGATTGATTTATACTATTGTTTCTTAAAATCGCTTATTGACAATTATTTGTGATCAGGTATCGTCTGATATAATCTTATTTTTACCGTAAATCTATTTACTTTAAGAAGTGCATATTTCCAAAATGTACAACAAACAACACGACGTACTATCAATATATAATATGTCATACTATCAATAAATCATTAAGTAGCGCCGTACTATCGATAAATAATACGTCGTACGTACTATCAATAAAAAAGGCTTTTTATTTATTTATTTTTTATTGCCTTTGTAGGCAGACGAGCATACGGCCCACCTGATAGTAAGTGGTCACCGTCGCTCATGGACGTCAGCAATGGCAGGGGCAGAGCCAAGCCGTTGCCTACCGTTTAATACTCTCCACAAGCCTCGTTTGAAGAAGGACATGTCATAGCCCTCGGGAAAACACCGTGGAGGGGAGCTCGTTCCATAGCCGGATGGTACAATACGACCGACGTAACTTGGCGAGTCTGAATATAGCCGCAGGTGAACTTTCGCGCATGTACACTCGTAAATAAAAGTGTTATTAGCATTCATTTTTTAAAATCAAAATACGAATTAAAATTTCCATATACAGGGACCAAGTACAAATAAAATGAATATCAAAACACTATGAGACAGAAAGCTATAAAAATAACGTAATAAATTAAAGAGAGATAATAAAAGAATAATAAATTAAGACAGAAAGCTGTAAAAATAACGTAATTAAATTAATTCGAAAGTAAGCCCGAACACTGCCTTCAGTTGCGATCCGCTGTACCTACTGTGCGTTGCGATACACCAGTTGCGTTAGCAACTCTAAATAAAATTGTCAACATTTTTAAAGAAAACAATCAAAAATTATATTTGTCGGCCGACGATTTAAAACACTATTATGCTTTGGTGGCATCTTTGTTAACGAATAGTATAAATGCCAAGGGACACTTAATACTAAAACAAATTTAAACACAAACAATCTTAAAACTAAACAAAAAACTGAGCAGTAAACAAAAACAGTATAATAATAACAAATTAATGAAAACTTTTGTAGCCGCCCGTACTCAAGACAGAGATAGCGACACGAACACGACACTAATGCTAGCGTGTGAGTGAGACACATTACGGCGTACCGAGAATTAGCGAATTTATACGATGTCAAGAAAAGGGATGTCCAATATGCGTGATTGAGGATGTTGTTTAATCGATTTTTTTTCAAATTGATTAAAATTTAAATAAAAAAATATATTTATGTTCCATTTCAAAGGAGGTTTAAAATATTCACAAACAGTCCCTATTGTAGTAGTTGTTTATAAATAACTGATATTCAACTAAATCATGTCTTGCAACCAAGAAAATAAAGTGTTATTAGTTTTTTTTGTTATTAAAGATGAAGTCTCGTTTACTAACGACAACATTCAATAAGTTTGTAAATCTATTTCGTTCAGTATCTCATAAAAACAAAAATCAATAAATTCTAAATCGATAAAAATCGATTGCGATATTTGATTGAATAAAGGGACGATTGTGTTTACACAGAGTCAATCCCTAGCCTAGACCCCTGCCCCGCGCACGTCGGTCATGCCACCATTTGGTTCCTAAAAACGTTTGTGCGCAGCCTTCTGCGCGAAGTTCGGACTCGCCAAGATACGTCGGTCGTATTGTACGTGGCAAAAAGATCTCTGGAAACGCACTGTGGATAAACGTAGTGGCTCCAGGTAGTATGGATGAACTCTACTCCGGTCGCGAGCGGTGCGATGGTAAAAACGTGATGTCGGTATCATCTCGAACAATTCCTCAGAGCATTCCCCATGGAACATGCGGTACAAAATACAGAGGGAACCGAAGTCCCTCCGCAGACCCAGAGATTCCAAACGATCCGTGAGAATGGGATTATCGACAATCCTTTTTTTTTTTTTTTTTTTTTTTTTTATCGACAATCCTGTTGTAACTGTTGTACTAATTAATCAATTTAAGCAACATTTTACCTGTTTAGTGGCCTTGGCGTCGATATTTTTGACAGCCGGATACTGGGGTCTCGGAAGTTGGTTTGTTTGGAATGTGTATTTCCCGGGAGGTTGTGTCTTCGGAGGAGCAGCTCGCACACCTGTCACGTCGGCTTTAGTTTGACCAGCCTGCGATTAATGAAAATGGTTTTCGTCGTGAACTATACTTATAGGTAGGTACTCATATTTGAAGCAAGATAACATTTTTAATCTAAACTTATAATATTTTAGAATACGTTACGAATACGTTCATTACCTATACAAAATTGCCGCTTGGTACTGGTAAGTAGCAATTCATTTAGATTGTCAGATGTGTGTTGCGTATATTTCAAGCTGTAGGTTAGATTGGGGCAAAACGTAACACAAATCACATTAATTTAGCTTAAAAACACATTTCTACAAAACAATGTCAATAATAACACAATTTAATTACATATACACATTATTTATAGACAACATTCAGTTGCTATTGGTGCTACAGTTTACATAAACAAATAAATCACTTTGTAATAAATCAAATTTTACATGACACGTCTGTCATCGGTAGCCAATAAAAAAATAAGGAAAGTTGTCGTGGTTTTTCAAAAACATCATTTCCGAGTCAGTTGTTTGCCAAAAATATGATGAAGAGTTTTACCTGGGGAGCGTACTGTTGCGTCTGGTAAGTTAATATAACTGTTTGCTTGGTGACGGCCTTCGGTAGACCAGCCGCCCCGACTATGTTGGTGACGCCTCCTGATGACACTTGGGTAGCGACGAGAGGTAGCTGGTGATAATTACTCGTGATTTTCTTATCTGAAAATAAAATTATAACAGTATATCAGTATCAGTAAACATCGTTTTCCATTACGCGCATTTCAACTTCATACTCTTTGATTCGTCAACAAAAAGACTTCTATTTCTAAAGAAATAGTTATTGACGATTTCTCGTGAAGATTTTTTAAGTTAATTATAACTATATTTTTATTTATTTTTTATTCTCCACCTTATCCCACAAGGTGAGGTCGGTACAGCGAACTTTTCTATTCCATTCTCTTCTATCGGCCGTCATCTCAACACTCACTCTTCTCTTTCTCATATCGTCAGTCACACACTCCACCCATGTCTTTTTGGGTCGACCTCTTCCCCCTCTAACTCGCACTACCATTTCCATACATCTCATAGTCGCATGTACCATCTCTTTACGCATCAAATGTCCATACCACGCTAACCGTACGCTCTTAAATTTGCTAATTACCGGGGCCACTTTCACACTTCCTTTGATATACCTACTCATTCCTTATCTTGTCCATTCTTGTCACTCCACACATCCATCTCCACATTCACATCTCTGCCGCATGCACTCCTCTTTCATGCTTTACTTTCGTCGCCCAACATTCAGTGTGCTTAGTGCGAGTTTTTTAACGTTCTCGATAGCGTTAAAGTTAGCTCATATTTGTATGGAATGGGATCGTTTGCCTACGTTTGCCGGTAGGGGCGCTGTTCCAACTGCATACAAAAGTGGGTTAACTTTTACGCTATCGAGAACGTTAAGAAACTCGCACTAAGCACACAGATCCACACAATATAAGTTTAATATAATCATAACTAAAGCAACATGCGTGTTTCATTAATTTTACGTTTTGTTTTTGTTTTATTGTGTTATTTGGAATCAACACAATGCGCTATAAGCAGATGTGGCAATCCGAGTGTATCCTCCAGTGAAAGCAACTCCTCCTCAGTATGTCATATACATTTATTATACAACATCCTTTCATTTTAGTTGTTTAGCAAAACGAAAAACGTTTAGGCGCCATGTTTTATGTTGGACAGTTGTTAAGACAAAACTAATGTGCCCAATTTCTAGTCAATGTTCACTTACTTTTTATTTATTTATTGCTTAGATGGTTGGACGAGCTCACAGCCCACCTGATGTTAAGTGGCTACCGGAGCCCATAGACATCTACAACGTAAATGCGCCACCCACCTTGAGATATAAGTTCCAAGGTCTCAGTATAGTTACAACGGCTACCCCGCCCTTCACTTGCTTAATCTCGTTCATAGTATACCTTTAACTAAATTATAATATTGTCATAACTATATTTACTAGCGACCCGCCCTCGCTTCGTTTCGGAAACTGTAATTTATTATTGAGTTCTCTACTATTTAATGGATATTATTATACATATAAACCTTCCTCTTCAATCACTCTATCTATTAAAAAAACCGCATCAAAATCCGTTGCGTAGTTTTAAAGATTTAAGCATACATAGGGACAGACAGATATAGGGACAGAGAAAGCGACTTTGTTTTATACCATGTAGTGATGATACCCACAACTGCAAAGCTTAAAATCGATTTCGACGATTTGATTGAGATATATCAAAAACTCTTCTAACCAAGTGCGTTGTTGTTGAGTGCCGTATCCTTGTCGTTCGGGGCTTCAAACGCTTGCTCGGCTGCAAGGGTCAAATCGCCCACCTTCGCCGTCTTCGCGTGCGACTGTCTGAAACCGAACCTGAACAAAGTGATGTGTCGTGTCAATCATACTTCAACTATTATACGTACTAGTGGTCCCCTCAGTAGTCGACATTCGACTATAATTCATTTAAATTAAAAGTTTGAACGTTATTATGGTTCTATTGTCAAAGACTCTATACTTCTATAATCACAGATTTCGCCGAGACTACACTATAGACAAATAAACAATATTAACCTATTCTCAATTTGATCACAGACTAACTGAGCAACAAAAGTTTGACAATAAACAGAGTATTCATATGCGTGTGTGTCAAATACATGGTAGTGTGTGTAACGTTTTTTTATTGATTTAATGTATTATTAAGGCATAATTAAAAAAAAAAAATACCATTCGGCACTCCTTCGCTATATTCTCTATAAGTGTGGGAAATTTCATACTCCTACGTCCGCGCAATTTTCGTAAAAAGGGATACAAAGGTTTTGCTTCACGTATTAATATATTATGTATGTATGTATTTATGTATGTATATGTATATTTGATTGTGTATATAAAATATGTATAATTGTATATATAGACTTTTTTGTATATACATATTTGTAACTTAATATAAATTTCAATGCTCCTACCACTATTTACTCTGCACTACCTTTGGTCGACTGGTAGAGAATGCCTTAGGCATTAAGTCCGCCAATGTAAATTTTACATGAAGTATATTAAATAAATAAATAAATACTTTAAATCTGCATTATCCCATTAACATCGTCATCCATCTTAAAACATGAAAGATAAACTGAATTGCATGTCCCGTCTGCGCGTAGTTGGAATATCTCCTTAAACTACCAGCAAATAGGTAATTTTTGGAACGAAGTTTCTTATGGGACGATGCGGAGGGGTACCCTAATCGGGAAAAAAATGTCCGTAACGTAAGATTTTTATTATTTATATATTGGCTAAGCGCCATCTGTTGATAGCAGAAAGAACTATGCAATCCTTTGTTTGGTCGGGATTTCAACACAGTTTCTTTGGTTAGTAATAGTTGGCTCTGTACTATATTTCATGAAACTTTGGGAATTGATTCAAAGAATGGGGGTAATTAATAATTATTTAATTTTTTCATTTTATCAATAAAAAAAACCATTATAAAAAATGTATACCCGAATAATTATTTTCTTTATACCTCGAATAGAACTTAAAATTAATATTTTTTTAACAAGGAACTTCGTTGCTATCCGGTGTCCACACATCTTTTTTTTTTAAATAAGTATTGTGGCTTTAAACTCATAACTGCTTCTCGATATAGATGACCAGACGTACCTACTGCTACCCTGTGAGATACGATATGTAGACGGTAAGGGTTAAGTGTGCGCTTATTCACTTACATACGTTTTTTTTTGTATTACCTACTTATCAGGGGTATGTACGCTTAAACAGGGGTCGATGTTGGAGATGTAATATTCATCGTAACGTCTATCATGAAATGTTAGCAACAGAACTTATTGCGGGTACAAAATGATCAGGCGTTTGGAATTAAATCTCTTTTTGTTTTTGTTTTCATTATCTTATATCTTTAAACGAGCAATTCTTGTATATAAATATATATATAATCTGAATCTCAAAAATGGCTCCAACGATTTTCATAAAATTTGGTATGCAGGGGGTTTCGGGGGCGATAAATCGATCTAGCTACGATTTATTTTCAGAAAATGTTGTTTATTCGTGTTTTCAATAATCAACTTTATCGATAATTCTGATTTTTTCTTTAAATAACTAGTTCTTATTTTTTTATTATTCTGTCAGTAAGATCGAAAAATATTATTCATATTATTTCAAAATGTAATTCGTATTTAAATATAATTTCTCAAAACACAACTTATCAAAAAAAAAAAAAACGGAGTAAAGCTCGCTCATTATCTAGTTACCTTTATAGGAGACTAATTTGAAATATATATAAAAAAGCGATGATTTTAATCGTGAAGGTTCTAGAGATATGTGTTTTTGTAATATAACTATGTTTTTGAGAAAGCTACCTGTTGGTACGTAGTGGTTGGCCAGCGGTCTCCTTGCGGGGTCTCGCCAGTGGAGTAGACCTGCCCGACAGAACATCATCTCCACGCAAATCTTCTGTTGAACCTGTTAGCAAAATAAACTTCAAAAATATGTACTAGTAATACCCGATAACGAATTATTTCGCAGGTCTATCTTGAGACATGAGGCCGGAGTTTCAGCTATACTGAAAAGCGGATATCCCACCCTTCAAACCTGAGTGCATAACTGATTTGCTGCAGAAACACCAAAGATGAAGAAAGGTGGTACATACCCGTAATACCTACAAAATATCTATCCATATGGCTATAGAATAAAAGAGAAGTCAGACATTTCCTTATAAGTATACTTCTCAGACATTCAACATTTACATTATTGATCGGACCAGACCCAAACGACGCTAAACATAAATGCTTTTAGAGTCGAGCACGAGACACGCTGTGAGGCAAACGACTTCTAGATTAACTAGAATTATGTATGTATACACAGTATGCTGCTGTGTTTTGTCGAAATTCTTTAAAAGAGCCAACAGAGCCTAATAACAGTGGACCAGTACTTAATTTACTACAGTACTAAATTATAGAAATTTCGCACTGTAATTATTAGAACATAAATGAACAGGACGGTCGTATTAAGCTGCTATAGTTTGCCTAAACTATCATAGTCACAAACCAGACCATCGCTTTCTTTGAAATTTTAAAGATATCACTTATTCATAGTTTGAGAAACACTTAAACGCCTAATTATATTAGAATTTAATGAATAAATCCTAAAAATATGCATGTGAAAGTTACAACAAATATAAGAAGGGTTTCAATAAATGTAGGTAATCTAGAAACTTTTAAATTAAAAGTGTTTTCTGTAGATTAGAACTACACAAACGACTTCGTACAATCTGAGCTATTAACTATTTAATTCGGCCAGAAAATCATCTAAATAAATAGTAGTCAACGTAAATATGGGTAATGTGTAATATAATAATAATAAATATTATAAAGAGGAAAGATTTGTTTTTTTTTTTGTTTGTAATGAATAGGCTCCGAAACTACTGAACCGATTTGAAAAATTCTTTCACTGTTTAGAAGATTCCCGAGTGACATAGGACATAAACTTTTTTGAATAAAATTAGGGATCCTTACTAATACTCCAATAATGTAACCCAAGGTGTAAAAAAATTACCTAAAATATTCTTTACATCGCGTGCTCTGCGAAAACTATTCATGATAGAATAAAATAATGTACTACGACTTTGTAGAACACATTATTATTTACAAAAAGTGCGACGACAGCATATGTCTAACTATTATAGTTATGCCGTAATTAGTGTTCTTTTAATTAAAAAATAAAACAACGTCAAATATCGTTGAATTTTTTGTTAAAGACTCGAGCGGAGCCGGAGCGGGCCGCTATGTCTAATAAACAGGTGTATGCCTAAATTTTAATAAACGAAAAATAAAAGTACTATATAGGTTCATTATAGATTATTGTTGCATTCGATACAGTGTCGAAGCTTTGCTCGCTGTCAACTGGGTCAAGGAGTGCCCATTGATTTTTGTACATAAGTTATTGCTGGATTTAGTGTGTCATTTACAGGTTGCCGCGCTTATGGCCTTATTTAAATAATTTCGTAGTAAGTCCAAAAAAAGAATAAGTAAAGTTAAGCAGGTGTCCTTACAGGGGTTGATACTAATCAATTTGATACTCAACGGCTAGTGTAATAATAAAAATAATTTGTCTGTACTACTATTTGTGTAGTGTAGATGGGCACAGCTGAACTTAACAACAAAAACAACAACACTGAACCCTATATTGAAAGCACCAATCAAACTAAAATAATATTCTTTTTATTAAATAAATGTATTCTTTGCGACTAAAGGAATTTACGTATTTTATACTGTCGTACTCGTCGTTTTCATTTTATTCAGTCTATTCACAACAAAAACATTAAATGATCTATAAATTAAAACAAACTATTCGTTAAAATGTGAGTGTGTGCACGCATGTTAATTTCAATAAGCGCTGAATCAATAGGAATATGGAATGCTTCACGCAAAACATTGTTAGGTATGATAAAAAGCCTTTTATTGCTCAACACAATTCAATGAAAAATAGTATGAAGAGTCAACTGTTACAGAGGTAAGGAAGAAAAAATTAGGGATACACTCTCGTAAAAAAAAAAACAACTAAATTAACATAACCAACCTCCATTACCGTTCTTGTCGTGTTGTTTCTGCTTGCGTCGCGCGTTGTCGTCAGCGCGAGATGTGCTCGCTGGTCGTCGGCGGAACCCGAAGGAAGTCGCCACGCCGCGAGTGAGCTTACTGTTGCCATTGCCACTGGCGCTTTTGTCGCGTTTCTTTGCACCTTTCGACTCAGAGTGACCCTGTTCGAAAAAAATGTATTTATTAATGGACTAGTTGACCCGGCAGACTTCGTAGTGCCTCAATCGATAAATAAAAGACCTAAACTTTTGTATAAAATAAACTTAAAACAAACAAAAGGAATCCGTTCGACGGGGGACACATTAAAGGAAAAACAAAATTGTTATTTTTATTTAATTCCGAGCATTTTCATATTTATCTACCTTTCAAACCTTCTCTGGACTTCCACAAATAATTCAAGACCACAATTAGCCAAATCGGTCCGGCTGTTCTCTAGTTTTAGCGAGACAACAGCAATTCATTTTTATATATAGTATAGAAGAATAAGATAGATATTCTTCGTCTTATTACAAGCATACTTAAGACGCTCAGTGTATTCCTAACGAAAGCTCAAAAAGGCAGATATCGATTTTTCGAAGTAAATACGTAACTAATACGCATTCACGATTTGCACAAGGTAGGAAGAACACCGTGTAATATATTTCAAACCGTAAAAGAATACTGACTGTCGCATGGCATACTCTGAGCTTTCAAGGCTATTTGTACCACGACTTAGGTTCCAGGTAACACAGTATTTTCACATTGCTGTTGAGTTCTCGACATCGCATACCAAGATGTGTCGCGGTATTTATGGATGAAATCGCATATAGTAACAGATTCTTGTTTGTTTGCTTGTTTTTAAGCGTAGACGTAACCAAATACTGTTTAGTTAGAGCAAGAAACGATTCAGGAATCGTTTTGAATGTGACCTCCTCTGTGTCTTAGTTTGATTTGACCGCCCATTTCCTTGGAACCAATTGTGATATAAAATTAACTGCTATATAAAACTTTAAATTGAAAAATGTTATATATATTATTTTGGTACTGTAATTCTAACTAGTGGTCGAAATTCTACCATAATTAGTTGAAATTATAAGTTTATAAATTATTATGATTCTGTTGTCAAATACTTCTATAATCACAGATTTCGCCAAGACTACACTTTAGACAAATATTAATAAAGACAAACAATATTACTCTATTCTAAATTTAACCACAGACTTTAAGCAATAAGAAAAGTTTGACAATAAACAAATAGTATGCATGCGTGTGTGTCAAATACGTGGTAGTGTGTTTAATGTTTTTATTACTTGATTTAATGACTATTCATGCATAATTTAAAAAAAATATTAACATTCTGCACTCCTTCTCTATATTCTCTGTAAGTGTGGGAAATTTCATATTCCTCCGTCCGCACAATTTTCGTAAAAAGGGGTACAAAGTTTTTGCTTCACGTATTAATATATAGATAATTCTAATAAAACATATTAGTTGAGTTTAGAAATGAAATTGGTCGATTTATTTGATTCGTACAGCGTTAGCTTGTTACATTTTATTCTAAGAATAACTTCTATGTTTCATTGAAATATCAAGGCTCAGAAGACATATTATTATAGGCAGACAGAAGACATATATGTATGATATTCGTCCAAATTCGTTTTAATTCATGTTCAGATTAGGATTTCGCACAAAGCGGATGTCACAGTCACGACACAATGGCATCTATCTGAGTGACGTCATCGGGTTATATTTGGTGTGGTTTAGCAAGTTTCTTTCCTTCAGCAGTAAGAATTAAAACTAAATACTTACTCAATTCAAAATAATATAGGTACATCTAGTATTCATTACTATCTATTTAAAGTACAGTTTCAACATTTATTTTACTGAAAAGCAATTTAGTGGCAAATAAACGGCTTAAATTAATAATTAAAAACTACCTCTCACTATTATTGAATTTACTCAAATCTTTCTTCCTATCTATCTTCCTCTTCTACTCCTCTTGCAATTCCTGCCTTGAATATTTCCTACTGGTGGCGGGCTATCTTGAAAACCTTCATGCATTGAGGCCACCATCCTGCCTATTTTTCCACCACCCTACCAAATTCTCCGAAGCGTCTGATCTAGATAAGGGCTATTCAAATTTTAAGAAGATTTCGACGTAATGTGGTATGTGTCTGATTTCCGATAGCAACTTAGCCATACGAACTCAACAAAAAAAATTATTCATTCGCTTATTTTTTTTATACCTGGTGTTAAGTGGTTACCAGGGCCCATAGAAGTCTACAACTTAAATACCGCCACCTACCTTGAGATATAAGTTCTGAGGTCTTAGTTTTTAAACTACTAAATTATCTATTACGTTTCATTAAAGCAAATATAATATATGCACGTACTACTTGACTTAAATTACGTGATGTGATGAAAGTATAGCTTAATTATCTTTGTTGTTACTCATGTTTATGAATGAATGAATCCTTAATATGAAATCGATTGATTACATATGGCTTATATGCTACAATGGAACTTTGCATAACGATTCGAAATAGTTTCTTCAGAAGTTCCCAAGTTCTTCAAATGGCTGATGCGATAAGAAACGTGCAGTTGTAATGACTTGTAATAGACAATTAAGGTAAAATAGTTTCAATCAAACAGCATGGGAACCTAGATGCATACAATTCACTGAGACCATTCAATTCTGTGTGTTTCTGTACGTACGTAATGGGAGGTGTTTCCAGTTAACAGTTTTATTGTTAGTGTTTCTATAAGGCTTATTAGATAAGTGTAGACTGCTTTCACGGATTAGAAGAATGTATTATAATGTTCAAACTTGAACATGAACCTACGAAGTACTGCTGTTATTCCAGTATAGGAATAATCTGAATATTTAAAAAAAATGCTGCGGATTAAAATGGATGAACGCTTAAAAGCAATGCACGGCTCTCAAAAAATATATCTAAAAATTATCAGTTTACTTAATTTTTATTTTTATTGGCAGCGAATATTTTTCAAAGACTAATAATTCAATATAAATTGTATGCGATCTCAAAAAATACTCCGAAAAGGTAGATCCTAACAATATACTACCTTTTTAGTTAATTAATTAATAAGTTACAACCATGTAAAATAAACCTCTGCTAAATCCATTAAATATTTTTGAAATAGCTTAAGCATTTTATTTCGATTGCGTTCTTGGTATGCTCTAGAAATGTCAGTTAAATTAACGCCATTTAATGTAATATAATATAATCTAACTTATCTTTGCAAATAACGGTCTTCGCGTTAATATTACTGCGATTTGTTAACAACGTTACAACGAGAGATACAATGTTATAGTTTTTAAAACAAGACAGATTTCCTTCGGTAATTACTGTTATGCAAGTATAGCTCAGTGGTCATTTAAGTTATTTTACTGTTAAGTTATTGCTTAAATAATACACACGCAATGTAACACGTCAAATACATACAAACTTACAGGAAAAATCTGTCGCGGATCATCTCCCTATTAAATATAAATTAATCTTAAGCAATGAATGAAATGTAATCAAATCTTAGCTGTATATTTTTTTTTTTTTTTTTTTTATGTTAATGCACTGTCGATTGCACCTATAATTGAGGTGACATCTGCCATGAACTTTTGTCAATTGTTCAATGTTTTGTATTGATGATCACTTTGTTGGTGCAACTTAATAAATAAATAAGTAAATACATGTTGGTTCGTTTAATTGTTCGTGATGTGTGCACGTGGTTCATCCGATTGAGTTGAAATCTGGTACAATAGTTCATGGTACTTTATAGTGTTCCAGTTGATAAACGAAAATAAACAGAATTCCTACATTAACACATTATTATCGGTCTGCTTGTTTGTCTGTTCCTCATTGAAGACCTTTTCCAGAAGCGGGTAGATGTCTCAAGTTTAAATTAGTAACAAATACTAAGGCTTTGCGGTGAAAGAATCGTAAAATCTCCAATATTTTATAACTAGATACTTTATAACGCACAATAAAAAAAAAAGAAAATTGCCACTTATTAAAATTTATAGGAAATACTATGGAAGGTAAGGATAGTCATTTCAAAAACCTCTCATAATCGCGTTGGTGTAGAGAAAGGGTATGGTATGAATATAGTAATTGTGGATGAACTAAAGAATGTCGAGTTATTTTTTTGTTTATTGCTTATATGGGTGAACGAGTTCACAGCTCATAGACATCTACAACGTAAATGCGCCACCCACCTTGAAATATAAGTTCTAAGGTCTCAAGTATAGTTACAACGGCTGCCCCACCCCTCAGGCCGAAACGAATTACTGCTTCACGGCAGAAATAGGAAGGGTGGTGGTACCTACCCGTGCGGACTCACAAGAAGTCCTACCACCAGAAATTATAATTTTGCAGGTTTTGATTTTTATTACACGACGTTATTCCTTCACCGTGGAAGCCAATCGTAAACATTTCAAGCCTAACCCTCGTATCGCTTATTTGCAATCGTGAAACTATTTCTCGCATACAGATACTCTAACAAACATCTTAAAAACACTAACGATTCATTCAGTTTATTTACGAAAAATTAAGTTAAGTTACATGACAGAATATTGATTTTCTTACGCTCGATACATGTATAGCTATTATAACAAGCTATTGGACAGTAAAATACTGCCTAGGGTCTGAAGCGAGATGATCGATACTTAAAACTGTACAAGATATGTAATCATCGAAGACCGCAACGCTGACCGCGAGGTGGAGCTATGCAGCCGCCTGTCCATCTCGACGGTAGGGCTGCGTTAAATATGTCTTATATTATAACAATAATAATAATAACTTTAACATAATAACAATAATAATAATTTTATACTTTAACGAATTTAAGGTACTATTTTATATACCTTTATTGCCTGTTACCTGCCCAAGTAACCACAATCGAAACTCTATAGTCGCTGGTCGTTCTTACCTGTGTTGGAGACATACACAGAGAAACTTTCAGCTTTTATAAAATAACGAAGGTCTGGCCGTCGCGGGCTCTTGGGCTATAATGTGCATTTAAATTTGTTCACAGTCATAATTTTAATATTATTGTGAACTAGAAACTGTAGTTGTTGGTGCGTCATTTTGTTTATTCGCGACGGAAAGGAGTAAGTAAGTATCTGTTCGAAATATTTTTGGAGAAGAAATAGTGTATGGGTCGGAATGTGGAAGACTATTAACTATTTTAGAATGAAAGGCTTAGCGCCGGTAAAACCTCCAGTCCCACCTAATAATCTTTAAAGTTGGTCTCTTTCCTTTTGCCCATATTATGGTAAGCTATGCTAAGTGAAGCGGAACGATGTTTGATTATCAATTTTAAATTTTGATTCAGTTTATGGTTTATAAGCAGTTGTTTAAAGTGGTTGGTGATTTACATGTTTGTGGGCCTTAGATTTATTTGTTTAATATATAAGAATAAGAATGTGTGAAGTTTCTATTTATGGACTGTTTCATACTTCGACTCTGCAGTATGTTTTGTGCCCAAGAATGCTACTACCATGGTAATCGGCTAGTAATGGTAGCTGAAGATACCCTGGAGCTTAAACAATATTCAAAAACGTACAAATACTAAATAGATTTTCGTAGGTCATCAAGGCAGACGATGCGCCATTTTGAGAAGGCGGCACGACATGAGAACCCTCTCATCGTGGCCGCTGCAAACTACATACCCGACCCATTATACCGAATGATAAACCGTCGACGTCAGCCACGTCATTACGGATCCTCCTGATCCATTAACGGTGCTTTTAGGCACCACAAGCACCGGTCACCGTCCGCGTCGAACCCGTCGCTTGCGACGAAGGGCTCGACGAGCGAACTAACCCATAGACACAGCCCACTGAGTTTCTCGCCGGATCTTCTCAGTAGGTCGCGTTTCCGATCCGGTGGTAGATTCTGCGAAGCACTGCTCTTGCTAGGATCAGTGTTCGCAACTCTCCGGTTTGAGCCCCGTGAGCTCACCTACAAACGTTAGGGCGAAGCTGAAATAGGCTCTCAAGGCTATCAGCATAGGTAGGAAAAAAAAAAGACGAAAAAAAATTCTAGTTTTACACATGTGTTCAGTTGTTAAACGATTACTTAATGCGTGAATTCATGAATTGCTAACAGAAACATAAACTCGAAATCACAATCCATTAAAAAGGGTGATTGGGAAAAAAGCATGAAACTGGGTAGAGCATGACGGCACATATAAGCACTTCCATCTTTAAGTTCAAAAAGACTTTTTTATTTTTAACATTTCTCGTCTATTCATAGAAATCTTGTTGTTTCTCCAGAAGCAGGATATATTGAAACGAGATTGTCTTCAGCCCTATGCTTGACTGTACTGGCATTGTCAATGTTCAAGAGCTACCGTAAGTGTAAGTAACCAGGTACGTCGTCATTACAAAAACATGGTTCCTAAGGAACCTGGATCTCTATGATGACCTCAAGTTTGACTGGGTCAGTAAGTATCTGCAGTCGGAATCATTGTGCCACTTTGAGAAGGCGGCACGGCATGAAAACCCTCTTGTCGTGGTCGCCCGTAGCTACATACCCGATCCTGTGGACCGAATCGTAAACAGTCGACGTCACCTACACACGTATTACGGATCCTCCCGATCCATTAACGGTGCTTTTAGGTACCTCAAGCACCTTGTCACCGTCCGAACCCATCGCTTGCGACGAAGGACTCGACGAGTAAATTAACCCATAGACACAGCCCACTGAGTTTCTCGCCGGATCTTCTCAGTGGGTCGCGTTTCCGATCGGTGATAGATTCTGTGAAGCACTGTTCTTGCTAGGGCCAGTGTTAGCAACCAGTTTAAACCCCATGAGCTCAGTTACAAGTCAAGGAGAAGCTGAAATAGCCTCTCAAAACTATCAGCATAGGTAGAATGATGATGATTTTTTTTACCAAAACGTAAACGATTCTTAATACACGTAGCATTTTAGAACACAATACATTCTTACCCCAAGACTGTAGGAATGATTCTCATTTTTCTCAACGGATCGATAACCCTAAAAGTACCGTTACAGTCGATCGTTCAGTTATTATCCTAAGTTGCGTGTTATTACTATGAATCAGAAGATATACTACTTTATAAATGGGACTAATAATAAACTTACTGTAAATTCTAAACAATTAACGGCTAGTCGTGACTATTCCATAAAAAAACGTAAATAAAATGATTCATATCATTCTTTATAAATTTTTTAGCATAAAATTTAATTGACGCTTCGACGAAAGGTCAAATTTTTTTTATGTTTATCGTCAACAATAACTTCATTCGAGGCCTAGTACTTAAGTACTTTTACTTTCTATAATAATATGTCGTTTTGCATACTTGAAATAGCTTTTGTTGAGAGACTCTAAAAAAAAACATGACAAAGCCATATAAAGCTTTTGGCAAGGAAATGCATAGAGCATTTGGCAAAGTTCCAGAATACAGCACCCGCGTTTCTTGTCAAAACCACTCGAAAAATCTGCATAGTAACTATGGATATTTGACATCAACTGTAACAATTACAATTATCGCCATGAGTTAAAATTAAACGGCTTCGAGCGGATTACACTTCAGCACCATTTAACTAATCCTACTTCAAAAACATTTCCAGTAAATACAAGCTTGTTTGTAAGGAAATGAATGTATATGTGTAGTATTGATTTTCAGAAATTCTCATTAAGTTTTTAGGAAGTTTACAATTAATTTATACATATTTATCTTAGCTTAGTGATTTTTGTTTATTTTGAGGTAATATTATCAAGACTGTTACGGCTTCATAAAATACGTCTAATAACCCGTACAAAAATTCTTGAGTTTATTTTAATTACGATTTAGTTCTCGTTAGTTCTGAATCTAGTCTGGAGCAGATACTACACAGCAGCTTACATACAGCTTTATAACATTTTATTTAAAGGCACATTACTTGAAGAATAGGTTTTATTCTATTGCTTATATGGGTTGACAAGCTTACAACCAACCTGGTGTTATGTGGTTACTGGAGCCCATAGACATCTACAACTTAAATGCGCCACCTACCTTGAGATATAAGTTCTAAGGTCTCAAGTATAGTTACAACGGCTGCCACACCCTTCAAACCGAAAGGCATTACTACTTCACGGCAGAAATAGCCAGGGTGGTGGTACCTACTCGCGCGGACTCACAAGAGGTCCTACCACCAGTAATTACGCAGATTATTATTGTGCAGGTTTTGATTTTTATTACACGATATTATTCCTTCTCCGTGGAAGTCAGTCGTGGCCCCTGGGACCGAAAAATTCTAGTGGCGACTGCGCACAGGGAACCGCAGCGTGAGTATGCCCCCCGAAGTGGACCGTCTGCTAAAGATCCCGAGAATCCATTTGGTTCAGACTACGCAGGTCTGGTCATTATGGTAAACTTTGTCGCAGGACTACATATGGCCAATAGTGGACGTTTATGACATAATGATCATGACGAACTTTTTTTTTCTGCATGAACATTTTAGCTAATACTTTACATCTTTTTTTTTATTTCGCTTTAGATTATGTCAATATTTATAATAACATTTCAAATCGTTCGAAGCCATCGAGATATTATGTACTACGTTAATCTCGATGTTCGAAACCGATTTACTGTATTTTAATTATTCGAATTCATGATGAAATCCATCGACAGATATAAAATAAAAATACTCCGCATTGAATTGCATACATCTCTTAACATTAAGATCGACGCCATTGCCAATGTCCATGACTGATGGTAACCTCTTTCTTACCTAACATCGACACGTATATTCAAACAGCTGCAAATAAATCTAAAATATGTTTTTGTTTAATCACTGGTTTGTTTAATCATTTCGACACCTACGCAACGTGTCTTCGTCTATAAGAGCTTGCATGAATCCAACATTGACTAGCCCTAAATAACGGTAAGTCATTCTTGGCTGTTATAAATTGATAGCCTTTAACTTTCTTATAACTCTGCATTCCAATACGTCCGTTATTTATATCGAAGACACATTTAATTGACTTTTATATTATTAAGAAAAGAAAATATTCGTTGCTTGCTTTAAGTGTTAACATACAATTAAAAGGAGAATAATAAAAAAGTGTTTTACTTTTATTTTTTATTGCTTAGATAGGGTGGACGAGCTCACGGCCTAATTGGTGATAGCTGGTTACCGAAGTTCATGAACATCAACAACGTAAATGCTGCTATCCACTTTGAGCCGTAAATCTCAGATTTATAGTACAATGGTTGCCCCACCCTTCAAACCGAAACGCATTACTGCTTCACTGCAGAAATAAGCGGGTTGGTGGTACTTACCCGGGGAAGCTCACAAGAGGTCCTACCACCAATCAAATTCAAGCGAATATTAATAATAATGGTGATAGAGCGTCTTTAGAACCCAGACGGGTAGGTATCATCATCCAATCTATTTTCTGCCGAGAAGCAGTAATGCGTTTCGGTTTGACGGTTTTGACGGGACGATAGCCATTGTACTCTAATAATCGAGACTTAGAACCAATATATCAAAGGCCAGTGTCGTCATTTACATACGTTCTTGACGTCTGTGGTTCCAGTAACCACTTAACACCAGGTTCGACCATCAGTAATCAGATGTAACAGTAATATATTTGTTTTCAAAAGCAAAACATCTGAAATAAAACGCTAACAACTGATGTGGTTTGAAACTATACTTTATGGTAGAATAGTCAAGGATTATAAGCTCTATAAAAAGGCAGCCAATCTCTCTGGGTATACAAAGGAAATTTAATGCATCGGACAATAAATTGTATAATTTCACAGTGCACAGTAATATATAAAGACCTTTTTATTAATTTTATTTTGAGCGTGGTGTACGGCAGTTTCCTTGGAAGTATTAACCCTCAGACACAGCCCACTGAGTTTCTCGCCGGATCTTCTCAGTGGGTCGCGTTTCCGATCCGGTGGTAGATTCTGTGAAGCACGGCTCTTGCTAGGGTTCGTGTTAGTAACGTCGTCAGGTTTGAGCCCCGTGAGCTCACCTACTAATTAAGGTTACGCTGATATAGCCTCTCAAGGCCACTAGCTTAGGTAGCAAAACAAAAAAAAAAAAAATTGGAAGCCATTGATGTTACATTTACACATGTTTTAATAGAATAAAGGCACAATTTATCCCCAGCTTATTTCTCTACGATCGAACTTAAAATTAGATTTTCATTCAATAAGGGATCCAAAAATAGGCTTTGAAACTACAAATCGAAACCTCTTAAAAAATAAAGAAGGATTTTTGCACATAGTACCTTACTCCGAACGTTTGATTTTGACGTTCAGATAAAAATATGTAAACTATTACCCATACAAGTTACATCATGTGTGTTGCAATCTTCGAAGTTCAACATCAAGCTATGGACGTCATTATCGAGACGGGTCGAGCACAGACAATTGTTGTACAATGTACATACACATGCAGTTGCATGATTCATTGTACGGTTGCACTTCAAGACCTTTGCCGTTCACCATAAATTATCTGATTGTGCAATCAGAAACAACTGAGACACGCGAATTTTTTGGTGTATTTTTTTGTTATGATAAATTAATAAATGACATATTTGTAAATAAAGTAAGGTCTGAATAAATATTAAGAGAATATTGTGAATAATTATTATCTGTGATATATATTATTATTCGTAGTCATTCTGAAGTCATAGTTAATCTAGATATGTCACTCACAGAATGTTTAAGTGACTGACAGTGAACTATTGCTTGTGACTTGAAGAAAATTTTAAGCGGAAAACTAGATTCCATCGCTTTTGAGACTCTGTAATCATTAATTTTAACAAAATGGGTCAAACGTACAGTTAAATAAAGAAATACATTTAAGGTAATGTGACCGTAAAGAATTTTGAAATGAGCAAATTTTAATATTGAGAAATGAGGTTGCATATCTCACTTATTTTTCTTTAACTGTTGATGGTGACAGTTTACATTTACTTTTTCCTCCGCTACTTATGTATTGCAATGAAATTTATATTTTATGATATGTACCTATATGTGTATGCGTTTCGGTTAGAAGGGCGGGGCAGCCGTTGTAACTATACTGAGACCTTAGAACTTATATCTCAAGGTGGGTGGCGCATTTACGTTGTAGATGTCTATGGGTTCCAGTAATCACTTAACACCAGGTGGGCTGTGAGCTCGTCCACACATCTAGGCAATAAAAATATATATACATATTTAAAATCTTATGTAAAATCCAAAATTTCAATCAAAATTACATAAGTAAATCGTAATTAATTCATATTCGGCTAATTCCTCTTAAATCTCTTCGTATACTGTAGATTTGCTAATATTATCAGCAGAATACGTCAATTTCTATAAAATTAAAGTACAATAGCTTGTAACCCTGAGATTGACTTGACAAAAACAACGACAAGTATTGTGTACGACGTTCACAATGCAGGTCTGTGGGTATGATCCACTCCCTTGACACGATGATGATCGATTCTCAACTTTCACTTGGTTGTAATTCGTTTGTTCATTGAGATAAATAGTAGTAATAGTTGCAGCATTAGGGCCACAAAGTAATTATGCGCTCTGTTTTGATGAGAAGGACTGCGTTGAGCTAATTAAGACTTCTGTTGTTCGAAGGTGGATAGCACATCAGGTTGTTCTATCCGTGGACCGCGGTAGCTACTTAATGTTAAGGCCATGGTTTTAGGAAGTTAAATAAAATTGATACATCCATATCTCATCTTTATAGATCAGCAATGATCAAGATACATATTACTATCCATACTAAAGTAAAGTGTACATGGTTGGCGTTGGAAGATCATTATCGACGATTTTACTGGTGGTTCGAAGGCCTTTCCAGTTTCATCAGGACAGGTGGGCGAACAAAGGTTCAGCCCGGAGGGATCATTATCGATAGCGGGGCGATGGTTGTATTTATATCCCCACTGTTTGGTAAATTTGCAAAATGTAACTATTTAAATTATAGCCGATATATTATTGAATGGTAGGAAGAATTTCATATCTCCACTCCGATTAAGTTTGTAAACGTTAAGACGCATAAATATCGTCGACAAAATTGAAAACTCTTTCCAGTTTGTTACTGGCACTATTAACGGACTTCGAAAGAAGTATTATTTTACAAACAATAAACAAGCCACAAGTCGTCAGTAACACAAACTGGTACAAGGGAGATAGCGGCTTTGTAATTGACTAATTTATAAGTAAGTGCCTAATTAAGAACACGCTTCCCATGGGCAATTTTAGAGTTTCACATTATCTTTTGTAGCCGAAGCTTGTTTAGTTCTGCTTTTACGGTACTTCAAAGTAACGGGGTCGTATGTGAAGATGATTAGCACAAAACTGTACAAACTACGTTGGCGCTCTTAACATCTGTAGATATTACAAGCTTCCAAGATATTAGTGTTTGTTTTCGATATCAGTGTTATTCGAAATTTTGATTTGTACTTATAAAAGTAATCGAACATTTCAATGTAGTCACTTGACAGGTATGAGAAGGTCTCCACCTAATGCAGTGACATTATAAATCATAACATGGACTGCAGTTTTGCTTATAGGTCGAAATAAAAAACTCTGATAGTGATATTGTGGAATTCATGTACCCTGTTAGAATAATCGCGAATATTTGCTAAGTCGTCCATTTTGTGTTCAAACTCTGCAAACGCGGTATATTATGTTATATAATGGATCTGAATGTTTTTGTATTGTGAAAAGTTACCGCGTATTATGACGACACAACGTTGCACTAATTGCATTGGATGGGTCTCGTTGAAGGTCCAAGTCAAGGTTAATTGCATCATACGTACCATTTCGCACTGAGCTTCGACGTCCTCGTCATAAAAGATGGTGTCGCAGTCGTCCATCACTGCGGCCGGATGCCCTCCTCACTCCTTAGCAGGACCTCGCGGCCCCCTCATGAATACCACGCGGCCGGACCACCGGCATCCGAGCTTGCACTAATTATAGACACCGCCTCACAACACCGGCCACACTCCGACACCACTATCGTAACGAATCGAATAATCGAAATCTTCGGGATAATCCAATGAGTCACGCGATACCGAGCCAACTTGGTGCGATACTGCCTCTAGAGCTGTAGACGGCGGACGGAAGGTGTAGGTGTCCTTAACGAATTGAATCAGGCGTAACAACGCAATGATACCGCCTCGCGGTCTATGTTAGTTTTTAGCCACCGATTGATGAAAGAATCGTTAATCGAGGCTTCGTTTTGGCAATGCGAAGAGGCACAATTAAAGGATAATGTTTTTGTGACGAAGTGCGAACTGCGTAGGTGGCTGCGAGCTGATTGGGGTGAGGGTGGCGCGCGCACTACGCTGCGGTGCATTGATCGGATCACTACTGCGCATGTGCCCTCTGGGATTTCCTCTGTTTTGACATTTACTAAGGGAGCATTTGAACTTGTATGAAGAAAAAAATATAAATCTACAGTGGTTTTGTTGGTTCCGTTATAACTACTGAACCATGCATCCGATTGACTTGAAACTTGGTATACATGTAGAAAATACACGTACTTAATGGATAGGCTAATATTTATATGAGTATTGGACTCCCTAATAATAATGACAATAAAAATGTTAATTTTAAATGCCCAGCGAAGCGGGCGAGTACGGCTAGTATCTGATAAGAATCACACCAAATTATCCCAATTTATCCTGTTCATATTACGATAATTTTTAATTTCCACATACCTCACTAAACTCAAGTCTATATATAACTTCGAGCATCTGCAGAATGTGCTTTACTTAATTAAGTAATCGCTGCTCAATATTAAGAACTATAACTGAGCATTAATAATATATCGGAATGAAATAATGATTATAGTCGTTGTGAAAATGAATACGTATGATTGATGTGGGAATTCAGAGCAGTCATACTCAAAAGTTGTTAACTTAGCCAATTATAGTACGAAATCAATCACAGAGCTATGTTTAAGCTGTTGTTGTTCCATTTGGCGTTTAATCTCGATAATGGAAATGGATCCTAATATCTTAATTACTACCAATAATAGCACAAAAAACTGTTAAATTGTTATAAGTATCAATATTTTTTCTCATAAAATCGAAATGAGAGACGTTATAGTTGACGACTTTTGAGATTAAGTTAGAAACAAGATGGTATTGTTTATTCGTGACCTACAATATCGCTGTATACAATCAAATGTCAAGGGAAACTATTGCTGCTGCATTCATAATCGCAACATTCGAACTACGAATGAGCAATAAATTAAAGTGGCAATAAAAAACGATTGTTTGTTTTTTGTTATACATTTATTACGTAAATGCTCTATATAGTATTTTTGTTTTGGTTACTTTTATCGCAAGCTATTGTTTCGTATCTTGGCAACTGTTTTAATTATGTAATTTCCATGATAATAATCGTTTGTTTTCTATATTTATTAGAAGCTGCTTTAGAGTTGTTGTAATTAAATTATGACACTACGCTTTGACTGATTTAAAGAAAGAAAGAAAGAAATCATTTATTCGCCAAGCATAGTGAAAATGAGTTATTATATAAAGTTAAAAGCAGCGTGTATGCTTGACATGCGAATTTTAGTGCAGTGCAAGATATTGTAATATTATATAATTTACCATTCATTCATCCATAATTCAACCAATAATAAAAAATTCAATTTATTTTCAATGTCGTCCCTAAGAAAATCATTTATGTGATAATAATTTCCACTAATAAGATTATCTTTTAGTTTTTTCTTAAAATGAAAATCGTCTAAGTCTCTTAATTTCTTTGGTAGTTTATTAAATATCCTAACGCTCATACCTAGTATACTATTATTCTTTAATGTAGTTTTGGATTTTGGAAAATATATTATTGTTTAAAAAAAAAACCGTATAGTTTCTCTTGTTGTAATTATCGTGTATACTAACTACATTGTGGCTACAAAAAGTAGTAAATCCAATTAAAAAAAAGAAAATTTTGAAATGTCGAATTTCGTTTTAGTTCATTAACTATAGCACTCATTCACACAGCGTATTTTCTCCAATTTTCAATTTGAGATCTATCAAGGTAGCAGCGTCAAATCAGCAAAATTCAATATGAAATTATGCAAAATTTGTCGCTTTTTTGTTGCTATTTAGTTGCTAAAACCGCGATTTTGCTGCTTGAGCCGTTCGCGAAAAATCGCAATTACTGCTAACTTCATATAAAGCTAGCATAAAATTTTGATAAATCAATAAATATCGAATCAACTATTGAACCAAAATTTGTTACTCATTTGTTGGTGCAAGTAAGCACTAACGAAAATTTAAAAAAAAGAGACCTGAATTTGACTTTTTATTTAATAAATTAACTTTTATTTTGTATTTTTGCCTTGGCCGCCTTGTTTATTACACTAAGTGTGAATTGTAACTGCAAATATAAAGCCAAATATAAACGCCACTCAAGTTGTTAGGACTGTTACATTAATTGAAATTGGGCACACCTAAAACTTATATACACAGTAGCCCGTGTTGTCCACTGGTATCGGAAGACCGAACAGTTTCCGAGGCGTAAATGCAAAATTGTGGCCAGATATCTGAACCTTGCTTAGAAACTTGCAAAATCTGAAGTTTGCCTAGAAACCGAACTTAATTTTTTTCTAAGGCAGTAAAAAAGGTTCAAGAAGTTAAAGGAGTCATAGTAAACAGAAAAAATATAAGAGAACTGGAATCAACCGGAATAAATTCACAATTGTCTTCTAAAAGTTCCATTATTGCAAATGTTAGTGAGTAACCAAATTAAATTTTGCTCGCAATCAAGAAAATTGGAACTGCCGAAACCGATATTCATGTTCCGTGCAGAAATGATTCCAAATTTTTATTTTATATTTTTTTGTCATTGCAATTTCCAAATTAATGAATATAAAACCAAATTAAGCTAATACTTATACTTAACTATCACGAACATCCAAGATATTTTGTTTTTAATTGCTACTATTTGGGTTCCTTTAAGTTTGTCCATGAGTGTGTATCTTAGGAGTAATTAGATAGTGTTTCATCATCTTTAATTTTTTTTTTGATGCCAAAGAATCATAGACCAAATAAAACCTAATAATAACACATTTTTAACGAATTTGATACTTTAATCACCGTCGCAATTTCCTGCGTGTCATTGTTCACAAACAACACACTAGCCAATGTATATAAAGCCAGACCTAAATTACTTGGACCGTGTAAACAAAAGCGCGTATAGAATTACAGTGATGTCTCCGTTAGACTCTTCCAGTACGTTGTGTTTTGACAATTTCCCACAGAAAATTTTGTAAATAAACTAAACTTAATCTCCAATCTAGGATATGAGACAAGACATAAGAAAAAAACGAAATAAAAAAAATATTCAAGAAAATTAAAAAGATGTGCTCATTTTGAAAATCATATGAAGTGGCAAACATGTGTTTAATTAAAGAATTTGAAATGAATAGTCGAGTTAAGTTAGTCAAATCACTGTATTAATTTTTTTTTTTTTTTTTTTTTTTTTTTTTTATTGCCCATGTAGGCAGACGAGCATACGGCCCACCTGATGGTGAGTGGTTACCGTCGCCCATGGACTTCAGCAATGCGAGGGGCAGAGCCAAGCCGCTGCCTACCGTTTAATACTCTCCACAAGCCTCGTTTGAAGAAGGACATGTCATAGCGCTCGGGAAACACCGTGGAGGGGAGCTCATTCCATAGCCGGATGGTACGTGGCAAAAAAGACCTCTGGAAACGCACTGTGGATGACCGCAGTGGCTCCAGGTAGTATGGATGAACTCTACTCCGGTGGCGGGCGGTGCGATGGTAAAAACGAGATGCCGGTATCATCTCGAACAATTCCTCAGAGCACTCCCCATGGAACATACGGTACAAAATGCAGAGGGAACCGAAGTCCCTCCGCAGACCCAGAGGCTCCAAACGATCCGTGAGAATGGGATTATCGACAATCCGAACGGCCCTCCTCTGTATGGAGTCAAATGGAAGAAGCTGGTATTTGGGAGCCCCGGCCCAGAGATGGGAGCAGTACTCCACGCGAGGCCGGACTTGTGCTTTATAAAGCAAAAGCCTTTGTCCAGGCGTGAAGTACCGCTTCGCTCTGTTGAGGACTCCCAGCATTTTGGCCGCCAACTTGGCTTTGCCTTCCAGATGACTCCGAAACTGGACATCGCTCGAAATCTCGACCCCAAGTATCCCAATACTCTCGGAAGGTTGCAGGGATACTCCTTGGAATTGCGGCGCCATGACAAAGGGGTCCTTCTTCGCAGTGAACGCGCAAACTTGTGTCTTTATCGGGTTGAATTGAACCAAGTTCAATTCACCCCATTCGGAGACTCGCCCCAGAGAGTTCTCCACTTCAGACACAAGTTTAGATCGTCTCTCTTGCACCGCGCTCCGAGAGAGACTCTGATGGCCGATATATCGCGCATCCCCCGTGCTATCATCCGCATAGCAATGCATGCCATCAATAGACAGCATGTCATTGATATACAGGATGAAAAGCGTGGGGGAGAGCACCGAACCTTGTGGAACGCCAGCGTTAATGGTCATGGTATCAGAGCAGTCACCGTCTACAACGACCGTGATGCTCCGCCCATCCAAAAAGCTAGCGATCCACTTGCAGAGACCCTCGGGGATTCCGTAAGATGGTAGCTTCGACAGAAGTGCCCTATGCCAGACCCTGTCGAAGGCCTTCGCGATATCAAGGCTCACAGCAAGAGCCTCGCCCTTGCTCTCCAAGGCTTCAGCCCACCTGTGAGTAAGGTATACGAGAAGATCGCCAGCTTTTTTTTTTTTTTTTTTTTTATTGCCCTTGTAGGCAGACGAGCATACGGCCCACCTGATGGTGAGTGGTTACCGTCGCCCATGGACTTCAGCAATGCCAGGGGCAGAGCCAAGCCGCTGCCTATCGCTTAATACTCTCCACAAGCCTCTTTTAAAGAAGGACATGTCATAGCGCTCGGGAAACACCGTGGAGGGGAGCTCATTCCATAGCCGGATGGTACGTGGCAGAAAAGACCTCTGGAAACGCACTGTCGATGACCGCAGTGGCTCCAGGTAGTATGGATGAACTCTACTCCGGTGGCGGGCGGTGCGATGGTAAAAACGAGATGCCGGTATCATCTCGAACAATTCCTCAGAGCACTCCCCATGGAACATTCGGTACAAAATACAGAGGGAACCGAAGTCCCTCCGCAGACCCAAAGGTTCCAAACGATCCGCGAGAATGGGATTATCGACGATTCGAACGGCCCTCCTCTGTATGGAGTCAAATGGAAGAAGCTGGTATTTGGGAGCCCCGGCCCAGAGATGGGAACAGTACTCCACGCGAGGCCGGACTTGTGCTTTATAAAGCAAAAGTCTTTGTCCAGGCGTGAAATACCGCTTCGCTCTGTTGAGGACTCCCAGCATTTTGGACGCCAACTTGGCTTTGCCTTCCAAATGACTCCGAAATTGGACATCACTCGAAATGTCGACCCCAAGTATCCCGATGCTCGCGGAAGGTTGCAGGGATACTCCTTGGAATTGCGGCGCCATGACAAAGGGGTCCTTCTTCGCAGTGAACGCGCAAACTTGTGTCTTCAACGGGTTGAATTGAACTAAGTTCGATTCACCCCACTCGGAGACTCGCCCCAGAGAGTTCTCCACTTCAGACACAAGTTTTGATCGTCTCTCTTGCACCACGCTCCGAGAAAGACTCTGATGGCCGATATATCGCGCATCCCCCGTGCTGTCATCCGCATAGCAATGCATGCCATCAATAGACAGCATGTCATTGATATACAGGATGAAAAGCGTGGGGGAGAGCACCGAACCTTGTGGAACGCCAGCATTAATGGTCATGGTATCAGAACAATCACCGTCTACAACGACCGTGATGCTCCGCCCATCCAGAAAGCTAGCGATCCACTTGCAGAGACCCTCGGGGATTCCGTAAGATGGTAGCTTCGACAGAAGCGCCTTATGCCAGACCCTGTCGAAGGCCTTCGCGATATCAAGGCTCACAGCAAGAGCCTGAGCTGAGCGACCGTGACGGAAACCGTACTGTCGGTCACTGATCAGCTGGCGATCTTCAAGATACTTCAGGAGTTGTATATTTATTATTCGCTCCATCACCTTGGAAAGCAAGGAAGTTATCGCGATAGGCCTATAGCTCGATGGGTCCGACCGGTCACCCTTCTTGGGGATAGGGTGGACGTGGGCGGTCCTCCATGAAGACGGAACCCTGTTAGCGCAATAAGAGAGGCGATACAGACGCGTTAGCGCAGGCGTCAGCTCAGGGGCGCACGTTTTCAGAACCACTGCGGGGATGCCGTCTGGCCCACTCGACTTATGGACGTCCAGGAGTCGGAGTTCCCGCCTGACTGCACACTGTGTAAAGCAGATCTCCGGCAGGGAACTATCACACCGGGGGATGTTCGGTGGTGTGGCACCCCCGTCGTCCACAGTCGAGTTCGAGGCGAAGAGTTTGACCAGAAGGTCAGCCTTCTCTTTCGCACTATGGGCCAGACTGTCGTCGGACTTTCGCAGTGGTGGGAGACTAGACCTGCAAAAGTTTCCTTCTGCGGCTTTGGCGAGCGACCAAAAAGCACGGCTCCCAGAGGGATAGCTCTTTAGTCGCTCGCCAACTCTAGCAACGTGCTCCGACTTCGCCTTGGCAATAACCTTCTTGTAGGACCTGGAAGCGGCGTTATATTTCCGCCTTTCCTCTGAGATGTTAGGGTCCTGACGTCTCCTGGCATTATCCCATGCCACGTATGCGGACCGCTTGAGGTGTGCAGCATCCCTGCTGGCATTGTTATACCAGGGTCTGCTGCGACCCCCAACGGGCACTTCAGAGGAGGGAATAAACAATTCCATCCCCTGGAGCACCACGTCTTTAAGACGGTCCGCACAGACGTCAGGATCAGCAGAGGAAAAGCAGAACCGCCCCCATGGGTAGGATGCGTAAAATTCACGCAATCCATCCCAATCTGCTGACAAATACTGCCAAACTCTTCGATACCTGGTCGTCGTTCGACGACTAGGACGAGAGAGTGGTGTGGCAGCACGGATAAGGCAGTGATCAGACGATCCGAGCGGAGCGTCGACCACCACACTGTATCCGGCTGGATCGGTGGTCAGCAGAAGGTCCAACAGAGAAGGCTCGTGCCCCTCAATATCTGGGACACGGGTGGGCTGTGTCACCAGCTGGGAGAGGCCGTAGGCCAGGGCGAAATCGTAGGCAGCCCGACCCGGGAGGTCAGTGGTTCTGGACCCCAACCACTCTTGGTGGTGAGCGTTAAAATCTCCAAGAACCACCACCTCCGCAGATGGGTACTGCTCAAGCACGCGGCTAGTCCCCTCTTGCACATGCTCTATCAGAGCTGAACCTGCATCACTGCTCTGGGACCTGTACAGGCACGCGTAGACTCGGGTACAACCCCCATGGTCTACGCGCAGCCACAAGAGGGACAGGTCCCGTTGTTCGAGGCCTCGTAGACGGCGACAACAGACATCAGCCCGGACGAATACACACACCCCGGCTTTACGCAGGAAGTTGTGCTCCAATACGTAGCCGGGGTATTCAAGGTACGAAGTATCATCCGGAGCAGATATCTGCGTCTCCGTCAGAAAAAGGAGGGCAGGCTGCGCCGTCTCAAGATGGTGGTGTACGGCGTCGAGGTTGCTGTGTAGGCCCCTTACATTGCTGAAATCCACATTAAATGTGGAATGGGGCATCGCCGACAAAACCCTTTTCCTTTTTTGTACTGTCATGTTTGATTTTTTTTGTTTGGAGAGTGGGAATGGGTGGGGTAGGAAGTTCGAAGCGAAATCATGACGATACCTGAATAAAGCGCGGAACACAGTACGTGCTCGACCACGGGTTGCGTGAGAGACTGACGCAGGGCATGGAAGGGCCCCCAGTCCACCCTGCGTGCGATCGCCGGGATCCACTCCGGTCTCCGACTCCGGCACGACGACCGCACGGCAGGATTTTACACCGGTTGGCGGGACAGCTTCCCGGGGCGGAGTTTAGTAGAGACACCCGGGTTCAGGTCCCCAACTGACCGGCGGGCGGCGGCGAACACCGTTTCACTGGGTCTCCCTATACCCCCGTCAAACAATCACGTCCCGCGAGCTCGCACGCACGTCTGCTCCGCATGTTCCAGGCATCATCAAGATTCACCCCGAACAAGGAAGAGGAAAGGGAAGGAATAAAACTGGCTCTCCAACCCACACGCCGGAACACAGCTAGGCTATTTGGCGGCGGACTCTAGTTGGAGGGTGGTCGCCAGCCAGTCGGACAAGTCCTACCACCGATTATGTGTTCGGCTCCCGTTTTGCACCACCCAGGGGTCACTTGTAGGGAATCGCGGGTTAAACCTACGGAAGCGGGAAGCAATCAACCCCCAAAAATTATTTTCACACAATTTAGTTCCGTAGTACCTACTTATTGTATGATTTCTGAAGGCCGTTTTTTTTTTTTTTAAATCCATTGCGTTTTCTATTATGACACTGTAATCAAATGCATGCTTACATTATTAAATAAAACCAGTAACATTTATGGGACGCTTAAAGAAGATATCATGGTTATAGAATTCTAATTAAATTTTCATTATTTATTGTGATTTTACTATTAAAACCGAGCATATGATTATTTTTTATTTCGTAGCACTAATAAGTGAATTAATTGAGATCCTTCGTCATTACGTTTTAATGTAACTACATCGTAAAACTAATAAATGTTGCGTTTCACAGAGCAGTGTGCGTGTGACCGGCGGTCATCGGCCGATTCCTGTAAGGCCGCATTCCAGAGGGACCTGCGTGTAATGCTGCACCTGAGGGTACTGATCATACGATTCATTTATAGCATATGCAAAGCCTTAGGTGCTTATTTAAACTCTCAAACAGAACTATCAAAAATATTTAAGACTCAAAATAATTTAAATTTATTGATAATGTTGTCACGAAAATACTTACATATATCTCGTGTTCTTTATGATCGATTTAAAGGTATTTTATGATACATATTTTAATAAGTAAATTGGCTTCTTTAATTGCATTAGGCCGTCACGAAGGTTATATATGTAATATAAAGATTATTTTTATATATTTTATACTTTCCGCACATTCATGATCCTTCGAAACCGCGTATTGGCACGTGTCGTATAACCGTACGGGCTTTAGTATCGTGTATATAAATTACGTAAGTAATCATCTTTACTCTTCTATCTGCTTACGTTACGTTGATACAATGATGCAGCATGCGTGGCGTTGGTTCGAGACTGCACGCACGCTCTGTCATAATTATTGATTTTAAAATACAGGGTAATCCCAGAAAGGGTATATATGTATATAAAACCGAAAACTGTAAATAATTTTCTATTCGAAAAATCGATTCGAGAAAAAAAAAACAAGTAAATAATTTCGGAGTAAAGAGTACATAAACACAACGAGCAAACTTTTCTTCTGGCATCCCTGAAATATGTATTGCTTGCATTTTAGCGAAGTTTAAAGAACATGAGTGTTTATTGAAGTAATACGAGTAATAGCAGATGACATTCTAGCTGACTGTACAATCACTTACAAAAGCGTTATATGGGATTTCATTCTTAAAAATCATTAAGTGACAGTTTTTCTATTAGGTATACGTTTATGCACAGTAATCTCCACAAAAGGTTTCGCAATTTGGCTGTAGTTTTAAATGTTTTATTGAGAAAGGCTTTCGCTGACATTTGATGAGTGCTTCATTCGAACTTTCTTAAAAATAAATATTGCACTTATCTATTTTAAAGCGCGTTTAAAATAAGTATGCAACCCTATGCAACCCTAAAATATGTGCCTTGTATAGTTCCCATCTCTGTTTGTTTCTTACTCTTTCACAGTTTTGACTGAAATAAATTTGGGAAATTCATATCACGTAAATATACTAGGGTATAACTACTAACACTAATACTAAAATGTAAACGTAGCAAAAAAACGCACAAGTTTCTACTTCAAGTTTGTGGGCGAATTATATTTTTTTACACCTGCATTTAAAACCTAACAGATGAATGGTCATAAACACAACACTATATTCTTTAATTGTTAAAAATCGCAGAACAAATGCATTTGAAAAAATATAACATAGGCCATAAGAAAATGGGACTCATGGTTTACAGACAACATCAATGGTACGGAACAGTCTCCGCGATATTTCGACTCGCACTTGACTCGCACTTGAGTTTTTTTACAAATTAACAGAAATTACCCATTCACACCTATATTTTCTTTTCACGTGTTACACAATCGTAAAACCTGCTTTTAAGGGGTTAATTTGAGTTTTAAGGAATCTTCAGACAGACAGACTGAAATTCTAAATTCTACTATTCATTTTAGAAAGAAATGTTTTGCGGCACGATAGGAGACGCGCAGGCGCTTGCACTTAACAAATAAAAAGGGAAAGACGACTGACTTCGAACTTTAAATATAAATTAAACTTGAATTAAACACCAGGTTAACTCCTTAAGCGTCCTGGGGTTAACGATCGAAGCCACCGCGGCTATATTCATTATCAACCAGAATTTAATTTAGATTGAATTAATTGATGGAGTTCTATGTTGTTTGTCTCTAAACTAAGTCGTTAATTTACATAGCTTTTACACAAGTGCTCGATTAATCTATAAATATATTCCTGCTGGAACGGTACCCATCACAGAAATGGCTCCGTTCAAGCGCTTATATTTTTCTTATAAATTGTAGTGATTATTTCGCAAACCGTAGACACGGTTATGGTTTACGTCACACACAACCTACCCGTCTAAGGAATTATTATTACGAATTAGGTACAAATGTTGTTATATGATCCTGAAATTTCGTTTTTACCATGGCACCACTCACTACCAGAGCAGCGACCGTCCAGTCTACCTTAAGCCAATGCCAGCATAGAGCATGCTCAGAAAAACCTTTTTTCCACGCACCATCCGACTTCGGACCGCACTTCGCACCGCGATATTTTTTTAGCATTGTGACATGTTCCTGTTGAACGCACGATTTCTTCTTCGCGACAGATATAGGGAATATGGTGGAACCCATTCGTGCGAGCTGAAAACACGTCCCATTTAATAACGGCAGTTGGTAGCCCCGGTTCTGTAATAAGTAGGTATGCTTAGACAACTAGACATAAACATACTGTTACGCGCTGGAGCTCGGAATAAATAAAATTTCCACCGAAGTACGAATTAAAAATCTATTTAACACTTACAGAACACTTTACAATTAGTAATTCACTTCTTCCGCTTCGCTTCAGGGGATCCGTTCACTGTTTCGATAGTTTAGATGTGTGTTTCCGCTATTTCATAACAGATGGCGTTGTACTTCTCGATCGTTCTCGATTTTACTAGTTCTTTTGATATTCGTTTCTGCTATTCTACGATAGATGGCGTGACAATACTGTCGTATAAAACTCTTACCGGCGTAACAATACTGTCGTATAAAATTCTCCACCTAGATATTGGATGTCAACAAGGCAGTCACGTTAAAGTTTTATTTTCCAATACTGTCTGGTCAACGAAATCAATATTTTACGTGTCCGTGGCCAAAAGGTCGAAAACGACGCAATAATACTTTTTTAAATTCGACTCAAGATTTAGCTGTTCAATATTTGATATGCTTCTAAAAGTTTGTTGGTTGCAACAATATTACCACATCTGTGCCATCATTGCTCAACTAGTCTGCTTAGATGTGAATCTTGGAAATGATTCACGTATGATAAATATTTCATTTCATTGTGTTAATTCTTCGTCTAAATAGCTTGGAAAAAAGGACAATCACACGCCCGATAAAGAAGTGAATACGGCCCATTAAGGCCCTAAAGTCCGGACTAAGCTCATTAAGATCTTACCAGTAGCCATTCAAGAATTTCGTTGCGCAGCTTCTAAATTAATTTTTTTTTTTGCTTTGATAGGTGGACGATCCTACAGCCCACTTGCCACCTGTGTTAAGTGGTTACTGGAGCCCAAAGACAACTACAACGTAAATGGCGCCACCCTCCTTGAGATATAAGTTCTAAGGTCTCAGTATAGTCACAACGGCTGCCCCACCCTTCAAACTGAAACGCATTACTGATTCACGGCAGAAATAGGCAGAGCGGTGGTACCTACCCGTGCGGGCTCACAAGAGGTCCTACCACCAGTAATTACGCAAATTATAATTTTTCGGGTTTGATTTTTATTAAACGATGTTGTTCCGTCACCGTGGAAGTCAATCGTGAACATTTGTTAAGTTCGTATTTCATTAGAAAAATTGGTACCTGCCTGAGATTCGAACACCGGTGCATCGCTCAACACGCATGCACCGGACGTCTTATCCTTTAGACCACGACGACTTCGAAAAATTATGTACATCATAAGATGTAACTATTCACATTGTTCATACAGACAAGCTATAGATCGTCGCATGTCATTTAATTAATGGCCAGACGGAATTTGAACTATGTAATAATCACTGACGGCAATTTACAAATTAAAACACAGAGTCCGTGTAAATGAAAACAAAGCCATACGCTCAGAGACCACCAAACATTGAATATAATTGTGCAATAATTTCTAGCAGGCTCTGTTACATTAACACACCTTAATATACAATGAGTGAGAAATTGTTTCGCATACGTCAACTTTCTTTTCCGCGTTATTATTTTATTATCGCTGTCTCAAAGTTACCTATTCAATTCGAAAATGTGCGTGTGCCACAACCACGTGTTGCATTTAAGAGACGCATTCTAGATTACATAAAATACATAACGACATTTAATTATTAATTTCAAAAGTAATTGGTTAAATAATGTGTAGACAAACAAAGTTCGACTGTGAACTGTGTAGCATTATTTGAATAGTGAAACTTTATTGGGCGTGTATAGTATATGTCGGCGTTAAGTCAGGATTTACACACATAACTTCTTTTACAATGAAAATACAATACAATTCTATAAAACTTTAACATTACTTGTTTACAACAAAAAGCCACGCCTGAGTCATTCAGTGGTTTTTACACAATTAGCCATTTTGTGTTGGTTATAGCAACTACAACTTCTTTTATACAAACAAATGTAATTACTGCGAAACAATTCACAAAACATAGCTTAATATTCAAAATACATATTTTAGTGATTTTACATGACTCACATTTAATTTATTTTACATGAATTACTTTTAAGTAATATTAACTAACATTGTTATTATCCAGCCTAATAATAGATGGCGCCAACAACATCATTGCATAACAATTACAATACTTAATTAAATTATTAGTACTGTTAATTATAATATAAATTATTATTAATATTTATGCTTTATTCATATTTAATCATTTATACAGTCATTTGTGTTTTTAAACAATAATATAAACATTAAACATATTCTGAACATTTTCACATCAAAACAGTGTCTGCTAATTATTAAATATGGTAGAATAACAGTTTTGTTGCTAATAATAAATAAATGTTAATATAGAATAAACTAATCTATATATTATTATGTTAATTATTGCCAACAGTGGCGTTTGCGCCCATACGGCCATACTGATTCCAGCGCGTCCCTTGCGCTGTTTTAGCATTTCACATAACAGTAAACAAGTCATATCCCCTACCGGGATCTACCCAATACACAAGGCACCATTCACCCTTACGAGATCTAGCTAACACACAAGAGGATCACCCAACGGGATTTACCCAACACACAAAGCATCACTCATACAGGTCTAGTTAACTCGCAAGCCATCACCCTTACAGTATCTAGCCAACTTACCAGGCATCACCCTTACGGGATCTAGCCAACACACTCGGCATCACCCATTCGGGATCTAGCCAACTCACAAGGCATCACCCATTTGGGATCTAGCCAACCCACAAGGCATCACCCTCTCGGGATCTAGCCAACCCACAAGGCATCACCCTCTCGGGATCTAGCCAACCCAAAAGGCATCACCCTCTCGGGATCTAGCCAACCCAAAAGGCATCACCCATTCGGGATCTAGCCAACTCATAAGGCATCACCCATTCGGGATCTAGCCAACTCATAAGGCATCACCCATTCGGGATCTAGCCAACTCATAAGGCATCACCCATACGGGATCTAGCCAACTCATAAGGCATCACCCATACGGGATCTAGCCAACAAGACCAGGTTTAAGGATTCGCATGGTGGCCCGCCAGCGTTTTAGGAAGGATAATTGGATAGGAAAATAAAAGTAGATACCATAACAAATTATAAAATCATTTTACAGCAGAACAAATCTCTCTGCCCATACGGTCAATCAGAATCCTCTGACATTAAGAGGATAGATTTACCTATATCAAACCGTTACCATTACCAAACCTTTACCTTTACCAAAACACATTAGATGACAGAGACCGCTCGTCCATCCATTTTTTACCAGCTGATTCAACTTCCCCTAATTCATCATTCAGCGGACCATTTTCAATTTGCTTTATTTTAATGACTGGTAGGGAACATCATCCTTCTAATGCCTCTGCATTTTTGTTTTATTGTTGTGCTGCAGATTTTAATCAACTGTAATTCTTAAAGCTGCCTGTCAGATCTTATTAATTGATATTTTACAAACATGTGACATTTATGACCCATCAATAGTTCAGCATGCCTGTTGACCATGCTCGCTCTCTTTGCAATAATGTGGTACTGAATTTCATATTGTTCACAAGTTTTTGAAACTCCTGAATTATCTTTTATCTTGGTGAATTTTTAAAAGTGACAGGTTTCCAAAAATGGAACTAAGATTTTAAAAACAGAAATCACATAGAGATCTTTGCCATCCTTTTTCTTGACTAATAATAAAGCAGCACCCCCACTAGAAACCTAGGGTGCAGAGAGTTAATCACTCATCCAAAAATAAATAATTATGAAAGGAAAAGTAATAATATGGAGCTGCTGAACAGGGATGAGCTGTCTCTTATTATGGCATATTATTAAAAGTTTATTTATATTTTTATTGTAATATGCTTGAACTCCTCACAATAAACAGGAGACATACAGTATGTACAGCGTTGTACTATCCTATCCAAATTAATTATTTCAAATCCAACTTTTATCTGCCTGATCACCATCTATGAGACATGATTTGCAAAAGTTACATGATGATTGAATAATGACTCCAAACTTGAGCATTCACTGGATATAAACTTATAAAAATAGATAAGTTCTCCTCAAAGAGTGCAACACTGAGAAGTTATTTTTAAAAGATTAAAACCTATTAGGATGTCAGCAAGACTGTCAGTATTACCATATGATTATGATTACCATATGAAATTCTATAATAGTTCTAGTATTTTTCTCCATTAAAAGTCACAATGCTTTGTTTTGAAATCAGTTGACTCCTTATGCTCAAAAACTTTACATGAAGTTGTTTAGCTTACTAAACTAGATCTGCAATGATTTAAGTCTTAATTGTGGTGATACGTTTGTCATCTTGACGGCGGTAACAAGTTTTCTCGAAATGACGCAAGTGACGCAGTAACCACATTTAAAACCTTAGTGTTACTAAAAGTGCCACGAAAACTGAAGGAATCATTATGTGATTGTGATAAAACTGAGTTATGTTTAGATTATTAACATTATATTTACAGTATATTTTCAATTTGACGCTTTCGGAACGTTTTTAGAATCGATATTATTTAGGAAGCGAAATACATACCACAGCGTATTTCTCAATAACTTGGATCGAATAAATTTAAGATAAATACCTGAAATCAGTATTTTTACCATCTCAGCGTCAGTAGCTTTTCCAAAACATCCACGGTCTAGAACTCATTTTAAATATCCACAACTTTACTGAATGCATGGATCAGTTCATCCCTCACTTGCTCCAATGCGGTTCAATACAAAGACCAGATATCGGCTTATGTCTTGCTTGCTCTTTTGAACTCGATGTTCATGCGATGAAACAATTAGCTTCATGATAGTTTCGTCCACATTTCCGCATCGGTCTTGATGTCACGCCCTCATCGGAGTTGAACGGCGGCAAATAAAAGTTATAATGCCACTACAAGGGTACAGCATTTGCAGCTATCATCACTTTTCGCCTTTTTAATACAGGTTGAGAGACCCATCACTTGTTCAACAGTGGGCTACTTCATTCGGAGGCTTACGATTAATTTTGGGGCTGTGATCCCACTTCTGATGTCGGCGTTAAGTCAGGATTTACACACATAACTTCTTTTACAATGAAAATACAATACAATTCTATAAAACTTTAACATTACTTGTTTACAACAAAAAGCCACGCCTGAGTCATTCAGTGGTTTTTACACAATTAGCCATTTTGTGTTGGTTATAGCAACTACAACTTCTTTTATACAAACAAATGTAATTACTGCGAAACAATTCACAAAACATAGCTTAATATTCAAAATACATATTTTAGTGATTTTACATGACTCACATTTAATTTATTTTACATGAATTACTTTTAAGTAATATTAACTAACATTGTTATTATCCAGCCTAATAATAGATGGCGCCAACAACATCATTGCATAACAATTACAATACTTAATTAAATTATTAGTACTGTTAATTATAATATAAATTATTATTAATATTTATGCTTTATTCATATTTAATCATTTATACAGTCATTTGTGTTTTTAAACAATAATATAAACATTAAACATATTCTGAACATTTTCACATCAAAACAGTGTCTGCTAATTATTAAATATGGTAGAATAACAGTTTTGTTGCTAATAATAAATAAATGTTAATATAGAATAAACTAATCTATATATTATTATGTTAATTATTGCCAACAGTGGCGTTTGCGCCCATATATACTTTCCAAACGTATTATTTACGGACACGGAGATTGTTTTACTACATGAAATTGTATTTTTTTTTTATTCAGCTTTCTTGAGCAGGACAAAAAAAATGCGTCCCAATAACCAATCATATTCGAAATTTGTTAAATTACCGTCTAAAATACGTAAATGTATTTAAAAGATAACTTTTGAATTTGGTTCGTATAAAGCTTTAGGATGTAGAAAATAATGTTTGATAATGATTATTGTTTTTTGAATACAATATATTGATAAAGGATATATATTTGAAGAGCATCAAAAGCCCTCATTCTTAGTGTATTTAATCTAATAAGAATTTAATGTCGAACATTTAATATGTATATGAATTTATTTTTTATATTATGTGGTCATCGGCTGTTAAGTGGCTCAACTGAACTAGACTACTACACCACGAGACATAAAATCAAACACTAAATTTTATAGTTCGATTGCCCCAAACATCGCAATAAAGATACCTACTGGCTCCCACTGAGAATCGAACCTGGATCCCGTAGTGGAATAGTCTGTGTGATTAACTACTAAGCCAAATTGACGATTAAGGTATAGACTTGTAGACGGCGGAATAACGTAATAACTGGCTTGACTTCTAGGCGATTCTTTAACGGGTCCATTAGTGTCCATTAACATTGAGTGACGGCCGGATATATTGCACCCGCATGATATTATTATGTAATCTGTATATGATATTATGTTTCTTGATTGGAAGAGAGTTCACGTTATATATTATATACACATGGTTTTTTTTATTTTTATTGCTTAGATGGGTGGACGAGCTCACGGCCCACCTGGTGTCAAGTGGTTACTGGAGCCCATAGACATCTACAACGTAAATGCGCCACTCACCTTGAGATATAAGTTCTAAGGTCTCAAGTATAGTTACAACGGCTGCCCCACCCTTCAAACCGAAACGCATTACTGCTTCACGGCAGAAATAGGCAGGGCGGTGGTACCTACCCGCGCGGACTCACAAGAGGTCCTACCACCAGTAAATGTTGGTATATACCACATGGTATTATCGACAGCTATAGACATCACAAAGTGAACTCCACCGAACTTATTATAGAGCTTCAAATTAAAAGGTTTTTACTAATGCTAATTAAACCTACTTTTACGTCTTAGTCTACGGTTTTTTTTTTTTATTATATTATTTTCGAAGTTTCGAATACTTTAAGCTCTTTGTTGTCACTGACGACTAAGCTAATGACAATAAAAACCGCGATATTATACCGTTAAAGTGGCTTCAATTATATCTACGAATCGCAAAAACCGAAGAAAATACTATATACAGCCAATTGTACTTTATTTTTTGTATTTAATGTTTCGTATTGTTTATTTTGTTGGTGTACAATAAAAAATATTCCCTCGGTCTCACTCTCTCTCTATATATATTATCTATATATTAATACGTGAAGCAAAAACTTTGTATCCCTTTTTACGAAAATTGCGCGGACGGAGGAGTATGAAACTTTCCACACTTATAGACAATATAGAGAAGGAGTGCACAATGCTAATATTTTTTTTAAATAATGCATAAAAGATACATTAAATCAATAAAGAAAACATTACACACACTACATACCATGTATTTGACGCACACACGCATGCATGCATACTTTTTATTGTCAAACTTTTGTTCTTGACTTCTGTTGTCAAATTGAGAATACATTTAATATTGTTTGTCTTTATTAATATTTTTTATAGTGTTGTCTTGGCGAAATTTGTGATTATAAAAGTATAAAATACAATCATAATAGTGTACAAACTTACAATTCCAATTAATTATAGTCGAATTTCGACTACTGCGGTACCTCTAGTATCTATAAAAGTATTTAACATACATATATCGATCAAAATAATTTGCTAAGATTACGAGTATGCAAACTGTCAATACGTACTTGTAATAGTTTTTGTTAATGTGGGAATCGAGCCCACAACTCTCGACCCAGAAGTAAGGTGCGGTGACTACTGCGCCATTGAGTCGCTCGCCGATAATATAGAATCACATTTAATAATTTTTTTAAATAATAAAAAAAAACGATATTCTAATATTCACAATTGAAGCTCATCTGTTGACAAATTAATGTCCACTATAAATTCTTTCAAATGTTATGTAGTAGGTACACAAAAAAGGAATTTATAAACAAGACGAATTTGGGTAAGCATTATTTTCATTAAAAATAATTAGAGAAGACCCTGTATAAAAAATCCCTCAAAAGACAATAAAAAGAAAACCAAAGCTTAAAATTTTTGTATTTTATTTCACAGAGGGATAGTACCCACAAAACGTGTTATTAAATCGATCAGAATCTCTTGAAGGACGCCTTCATTAGTCACGGTATGTGAATTCGAGCTAGGTTCTTTCGACATGGTCGTAACAGCTCAGTCAGCGGTCACGTATTTACACTTAAAATACCGAACACGAGTATTCATCGCGATGGTAACGACTATCCCAAATGTTTTGTTGCGTCTATAAAATCGGTTCTTCCAAAAATAAGTTTTGTGAGATTAATAATTGAGTATATGTTACTATGTCGTAAACTCACGACTTACCCGATTTTAAGTAGTTATACTAGCCCATGAGCATTACAAATTACCCACCTTGAAACATGAGGTCAAAGGGGCAATGTAATAGTAGGTATGACATCGAACAAGACTGCATCATTGCCTCCTAGACTAGATCAGACTTATCTGGGCGGACTTCAATGTCGTTAGGTACTCACTTGAGACATGAATTCTAAGTCTCTAACTTCTCAATTCCCAATTTAGTTCCGATCTTAATAACCAGTAGTGGTAGAGACGAAAGTATTAAACAGTAAAAGCTTACAGCGATCCCACCTGGCTTTCAGTAATAATATACTATTACAGCTAAATCTATACTAATATATAAATCTACAGTGGTTTTTACGGATGTTCCGTTATAACTACTGAACCATGCATCCGATTGACTTGAAACTTGGTATCCATGTAGAAAATACATGTACTTAATGGATAGGCCAATATTTATATGAGTGTTGGACTCCCTAATAATAATGACAATAAATAATAATGTTAATTTTAAATGCCCAGCGAAGCGGGCGAGTACGGCTAGTCTTATATAAATAACGCAGTCGAACACATAAACTGATATAACTAAAATTTGAATTTTATTACCGCTATTAAAAACCATAGATATTCGATTCTGCATAATATAAATATTTCATTCTACATAATATGAAATCGCAGTGTTATAAAAGGTTGCGATAAAAGAAGCGGTGAAATTCGCGAATTCCAAACAGCTGACTAACGGATCTTAACATTAAGATGCGGGTCCAATTTCGAGGATCACATACAACGACGTCATCGCTATTTAATGCAGTCCACGCTAGGTCCACGCCCGTTGCGATCTATGTTTAAATTTCAGCTTTAAACTTAGCTTCTAATACAATATTTTTTTAATTTAATTTAAATTAAAATATTTTTTTTCTCTATAAATATTAAAGTTGATTAATTTAGTAAATAAATTTATTTTAATAATTCAAAATTCCAAAAAAAAAATCTAATTAATTTAATTTAATTGGCCCTTCATGCGGCCAATGATCGGAGGCGCTGGCGGGACATTACAAGGAACAAAATCTTGTCGACATATAATGGTCACGACCCTCAGCAGTGAGGAAGCGACGCGAGGAGGAGGAGGAGAATAATTCAAAAAACTGCTTGCATAGGAACCTCGGCTTACTCTAACAGTCGCTATATATTACAAGAAACACAACGAAAAAATGCAAACCACGTCTGAAACGCCAAAACTACTAACAGATTAAATACCAAAAAAGAACTCAATACTCACTTAGAATTTTCAAAATTATATAAAGGACTTATATGTCGTTGTATATCTATAGAAGATTACAAACAAACAAGATACTTTAGTGGATACCCTCATTGCTTATTTTTACACCTACATACCTACATTTTTTGTGACGTATGTATTACCGAAATATATGCATAGGTATTGTAATGTCTTAAATTGATTTAAATAGTTCTGTACTATGCTATGCAATACATTAACATACTTAAATAACACAAGTTACAACTCAAACGCACAAACGACGCGCCAAAGATGAAATTAAAATAAACACGCAATTCTTCAAGCCTACTAACATTTTGTATGTTAGAAAATATTCCGGAAATTCTCATTTTTAAAGAATTTAAGTTCAACCAAACAAACCACGTTAATTGCATAAAATAATAACGATGCTTACATTATATTAGACGAAGGTATGCAAATATAATATTTTGTTATATGTAGGAACCTGGTTTTAATACAATAGATATAGTAATACATACATAGTTTCAAAAATATTTTATGTTTTTCGAAAAATCTCTAAGAAATTGAACTAGCAAAACTTATCGGGGCGCACATGCACCGTCACTCAAATAAACACCGTCTTAATCATTGATAGCTCGATTAAATACAGCGTTAATTACATACATACCTATTTATTTGTGTGATGATGTATAATAACTTATTAAGACATGTAAATTATGTCATTGTGACGGATAATAATTTTATTTTTTTACATACCTATGCTGATAGCCTTAGAAGCTATTTCAGCTTCACCCTAACATGTAGGTGGGCTCACGGGGCTCAAACCGGAGTGTTGCTAACACTGGCCCTAGCAATAGCAGTCCTTCGCAGAATCTACCACCGAATCGGAAACGCGACCCACTGAGAAGATCCGGCGAGAAACTCAGTGGGTTGTCTGTAAGTTAATTCACTGGTCGAGCCCTTTGTCACAAGCGACAGGTTCGACGAGGACGGTGACTGCTAATCATAATGATATAGAGAAATATATACGATGAAGTTAATAAATATCGACGTAAGCCAACGCTAAATACACTGATCATCTTAAACAACATTTTACTTATGTTATGAGTTAAAATTTAGGTTTGTAATTTATTTAATGAATTAGTAATTTTCTACATTATTCGGCCGCGTTATTGTATGTTAAAACTGTTATTCATTCGGCAAATAGATAATGAAGAAAATCCATAAACAGAGAATGAATCCGCACTCGTACGAAATAATTATCTTCTCTATTTGCTATTCATCAATTGATTTTTTGCTATAATTAACATTAAAGAAGATGATAAATTTAATGAAAATTTAATTAATCCTAAAGTCTTCCTAGTGCTGCGCGCAGTCAAGGACTTCCGTATTAAAAACACAAAACGAAGACCATTAGTTTAGAGAATTGTTCACGTCAACTTTGTTATTAAATCTCAACTGTGTTTTAATGAAATAGTTTTACTAACTATCTGATTTCGGGCGTAGAAGCCGCTATTGTAGTTGCAACATTAGTTGCTTTTTTTTAATTGGCGTACAACAGCGGACGACTTATAATGTAATGTAATTAATATATATCTATATCTATATCTCTATATATAAAAATGAATTGCTGTTCGTTAGTCTCGCTAAAACTCGAGAACGGCTGAACCGATGTGGCTGATTTTGGTCTTGAATTATTCGTGGAAGTCCAGAGAAGGTTTAAAAGGTAGATAAATATGAAAATGCTCGGAATTAAATAAAAATAACAATTTTGTTTTTCCTTTGATGTGTCCCACGTAGGTCTTTTATTTATCGATTGAGGCACTACGAAGTCTGTCGGGTCAGCTAGTGTAATGATAATTGTTTACGACAGACTAACCGTGAACTGAAGACACAGCGGTTAGTGTCGGACCTGCGGTTTCTTATACGAGAATGACACGTAATACTTCTAGATTGCAGAGTTTGCGAGTCAATTTAAATCGTTTTTACGCGTCGTTGAAGTGTGAATTAAATGCTATAGGGACAGGTTGGTGAAAGGGCTCGAAAAGTTGAAAGTATAGCTATGAATGCTTTATTACGTATACTGTACTAAGACGCATATCGCTTTAAGGCTTCTTCACGCTGTATGCTATCTTATAAAAAGTATTATATTTATGTGAGTCATTTATGTATGTTAATGTATTACATAGCATAGTAAAGTACTGTTTAAATCCATTTAAGACATTACAGTATGCAAATATTTCGGTAAGACATACGTCACAAAAAATGTAGGTAGTTCTAAAAATAAGCAATGAGGGTGTCCACTAAAGTATCTTATTTGTTTATAATCTACCTAAATACCCATGTATAAGTCCTTTACATAATTTTGAAAATTCTGAGTTTTGAGTTCTATTTTGGTATTTGATCTGTTTAAAGCTTGTATGAGTGTAAACTATATTAGTAAGCTTACAATAAATAAAGTAAACGTAATGATAAAACTCATTTTATTGAAATAAAACAAGATGATTCTCAGATCGAATTATACCTATGTTTTATCTGTGGAATAACGTTAGGCTTTCCTTGTTTCCTCATAAAAAAACTTTCACATATTTTAGTATCAATCTATTTTTGTTAATGTAAATCGAATACATACTTTCTACATATCTAAGATTTATATATATATATATATATCCAAGATTTCCTTACTAGAAAAAGATTTGGCGAGCATCAAGAACCAGCAACATGCAATGTGTTTCTCGGATATAAAAAAACTGAAGCTGAAAAAATTTACACTCGTGATTAAAGAACTAATATTTGTTATAGGCTACTCATTCAAGATCGTTAAATGACATACCTAAATTGCCTTGAGGAATTACTTTTCCACAATCCCACCACCCGAGTAGAGTTCACACCTACCACAAGACCTTTCAATAAGTATGTATTACTTCTTACTTCTCTTTCCGGAATTTCTTGTTCGGTATAAGTCCTTTTGGCAAAACTGTAAAAGGGTTCAGTCCGTGTTTAGTGTTATTAAATAACTTCGTGCCTTAACGTCCTCGTGGATGTACATTAAGAGTAGACTTTAGGGATCGTTATGTATGTAATTGTGCATTTATGTATATGCAATTAATTAGTATATAATATTTTAAAATAGAAATATGTCGCAACAAGATCGAATTAACATGTCAGGGCCCACGAGTTTAGTTAACTTCTGTACTACTACAATAGTATAAGTTGTGAATGTAAGTACTCAGCATTATTTTATTTTTATTTTCTCCACAAAAATAATACGCATTAAAACTCTGCTTACAGCTCGCGATAGCAGTAATTCTGCGTATTCAATGTTAAGTGTTTGACAATAAAATTGATGATAGCAAAATGTGTACTAAACTTTACTTACGAAACTATGTTTTGAAAGCCATCTCCCATCTTCATAATAACTAGAAACGCAATAAACTATGCAGAAACTGATTATCCAAGATCCCATTAGCTCTAACATAATCCTACACTCGGTTTCACTCGGCTTTCTCTCGTATACCTAACTATCGAAGAAGATCATCTCGATAGCCACTGTTCAAATTATTATAACTATACGTTACACACGGCCTGTTGTATCAGCGATCTTAAAATCGGACGTTAATAGTGGTCGGTAACTTTTTTGGAATATTTTGTCGCGCATTGAATTTATCCAGAAAGGTTTTCCATTTTAATACAACTCTGTGTGCCTAATGCCAGTTTTTTTAAGGTTGTCGATAATGGAAAAGTTAACTCAAATTTGTATGCAGTTGGAACAGCGCCCCTGGCGGCAAACGTAGGCAAACATTCCAAATCCGCACAAATTTGAGTTAACTTTAAAAACGTTAAAAAATTCGCACTAAGCACACTGGAGGCAAAATTAAGGAAACGATAGTTGGGATGTGAGGAATTGCAGAAAAGTATCAACTTGCCTAATGGTGTGCCAAACAACCTCATGTAGTGTTTAGCTGTCGGTTAAAATGAGCCAGGTGATGCACAGTATTCGGTTGTCATTGTTGTTTTAATTCAAACTTTTTAACATACACATATTATTATAATTCTAATGTGATACATTTCTCTGTCTCTGTATAGTACAGAGTACTTTAAAAAGACTAAAGCTTGAATGAATCCTATTTGCTACGGCGATAGATATTGTCGTTGCAATTATGTATAATTTCTAGCGCCAATTTTCGAAATCGTCCATTCGGTAGGTACAATGCATTAGGAGAGAGGGCTCCGATCTCCTGCATCTCCGAACAATTGTATCAAATTGTTAGGAAACGCGAGATAGTAAAATGATTCTGTTTTTTGCCTCTAACAATGCGATTATAGAGAACAATGAACATTGTACCACTCGTACTAAGTTGATTATTGTGAAAGTACTTTTGTTTAGGCCTGGTTCTGTCCATGTTGCCTTTTAAAGACAAAATTGCTTCGGTTCATATTCGAGAAACAAAATTTTTATTCATTACGAGGCCTTGGAGGTCTGCTGTCCACTATTTGTAGAATGCCTCGGGTAGACGGTACACAAAAAATATATTAGACCGCTTTTTACATTTTTTTGTTTCCGAGCATTGTACGAAGTCGAAAGGAGAACATGTCGTGTTTTAGTTTTGGGTCATTTCATTAGTTTTAAAAGAAGATGATCTTTGAAATGTAATTTTATCATAGACCTATATAGTAAATTTTATAAGGATGGCTTTTTTTATTTCAACGTGTCAAAGTTTTGTCAAAGTTACAAACTTTACCTGATACACTGCTTTTTGTAAAATTTATGCAACGTTTTGCTTATTCTGAGGCAAGGATAGGGGCCGGAAAAGTAGAACTGCTTATGTGACAACGAATTATTATTCGTCTACCACCATTAACGATGTTCTTGAAACTTAAGATTATTTCCAAGCAAATTCTTGGAAAGAATTGAAGTTTGAAATAAAATTTATAATCTGACTGTGTCAAAGGAGTCACTAGTGTTTTGAATACAGATATGTACCTACTTGCAAACTTCTTTAAAGTTACATAAAAGCGTGACAGGTTTCCTATGTTTAGAAGGGTTAAGGAATTCGTTCGCTTCAGTGGTTTCAAATACTATAGTAAAACCTATAATAATCCAATTCTAGCCGTTCAAAATGTTTCTAAATAGGATGTCATTACTAGCAGGGGCATTGGTTTTAGGAGGGGTCAGTTTAACTGCCACGTTATAGACTTGATTTGTATGTTCAACTTATTATGCTAAATTCTAGTCATTCTAGCTACGATGACAAAAAACACCTATTCCTTCAGGAAATAATCACCGTTCCAGTTTTGCAATTCACACAAATGCTACAAAGAGCATTAGGTAATAAATAAACTTTCTTTTGTTGCAATCGTTTGTAAATTCAAACATTTAAATTGTTCGAACAGTCATAGAAGAAGGGCATAGTGGTGAACGGATGATCACGAGCTAGGACGGTCGTGGCCGAAGTCGTCCGGTGAAAACAGAACTCAACATATAACTCATTGTTATAAGACGTGATCGAGAATTGACCGAAACGATTTACAAATCGACGAATATTGCTAAATGTTTTGCAAATTTTATAGGTAGCACACGTGAATTTTAATAATAAAGGTGGTAGGGCGTCTTTAGAAACCAGACCGGTAGGTACCATCAACCAACCTTTTTTCTGCCGAAAAACAGTAATGCGTTTTGGTTTGACGTGTAGGGCAGCCGTTGTACTGTATTAATTGAGACTTAGAACCAATATATCAAAGGCCAGGGTCGGCATTTGCATACATTGTTGACGTCTGTGGTTCCGGTAACCGCTTAACAGCCAACCATCTAAACAAAATATATTATTAAATGTACGTTTTATATTCAACGATGTCAAGCTAGAATGATGAAACGACCAAACCAACAAAATTGTTAAGGGAAATTGGTGCAGTAGATCGCCAGTGTCGCGTACACGTATTCTCTAATGAGTAGCCAGGTGTTGGATAGCCTATGACTCTAACTTCGGTAGCAAGTGGAGAACAGTTACATTCCGTTTACTTACACGTGAGTTATAGCTAAGAAATGAATAAAAACTACTTACATATTGATTCGAATGAAGATTTAACAACGACTGATACTTTTCTCTTGACAGATAAATATGTTTCACATTCAGGCTGCGTTCTCACGAACTTGACGAAGGAATTAAATTAAGCCCACAAAAATTATAAAGTTGCATATTTTCTGCTAATAGGGAATATTTTCGGCCCGCACTAGTAGTGATGTGCTCATAATCCGTCCATTTGTGCGGCTAAGCATTCGTACACTGACTTGGTAGCTGTTATTACAATAAGACTAAGATTCAATTTCGCGTAGTAAGATCGGCTGTGGACTAAGGTTGCTCTGTATACGGCTAACTACACAACGCCAAATGTTAAGTCGATAATCTTTATGTTTACACGTTCTGCATTCAGCTTAATAAAAAAAAAATTTAAGTCTTCGACTTCGCTTAACTTTTTTATTAGATTACGACTGCGACACTTATAATAACAGACGTGTATAAAGTAAAATATATAGCCTAGTGTCCGGAAATGTTTAGACAAGACTTTCGCTAACAGAATCATTATAATGTCTGGTTTTTTTGACACGCCCATTACAGAACGTAGCTTAAATGTAACTTTTTTTAATTAAATGAATCACTTTTGCTTTCAAAGTATGTATGTATTGTATTATTAAAATTTTTTTTGCTATTTCAATGTTGGAAGAATGAATTTTATACGAAATTGTAATGACATTTGCGATGCTTACTTAGGTAATAAAACTTTCATAAAATATAATTGTTTTTAAACGAGACACTGCCTATGTGTGAAATGTAAATTTCTTATTCGCACCAAATATTCAATGATGAAAACTTTCGTGAGATAAGTAGTTGAATATCAAGTTAAATTACTCGGCATACAATTAAAGTTTGTACTAATGTAATGTCTGATAGTCGGTATAGGCCTGCAGAGTAATCGCAAGATTAGAAAACAAAATTTAAGCATCCCATAAAGTCACAAAACGATGATGGAAGTACGTAGAATAAATGGAATGAAGGCCACCAAAAAATGCCACGGCGTGAGCTCCAACAAATTACCTATTAAATTTTTTGGAAGAAAGTCAGTTATGGATGCTCCATCCATCCCTCTATAAGTTTATAAGCCTTCAAAGTCATTGACTATAACGACAGAACGCGCAATGGACACAACTATAAAAGCCTGTCTGTTGGTCTGGAGAAAAGACAACATTGACCACAATGAAGTGCGAATTCTTAAACGTGTCAGATTACGCGCTGTGAAAGTAAAACACCGGTAACAATATCTGTTGATATTCAACTTGTTTTTATAAGAGATCACATATTCGCCGCCAATGTAAATCTATCTAGTACGGTGCGGCGTCACAGCGAAAGTAATAAGTTTTTGTCGCCCGAAATTATTAACATTGAATTTCGGCTATTAAATTTTTTACATCACAGGTTATTGTAATATTGCAATATTGGGGTACTCATTTCGAGCTAGTTTAATATAATTCAGTCATGACGAATGAGTATTTCTGCAAGACATAACTTATAGCAGCGTAACAATAACAATCTATTTATGTAGAATATTGTCTACCGTCAGTCTTTTGTCCGGTGTGTTTTTTTCTTATTATTAATACCTTCGTCATAAATTTAAAGCCTGTTTTTCACAGCTATCTAGTAGTACAATGTAGTCTTTTGAGCATAAATTTTATACTAAATATAAGTAGAGTAGATTTAAAATAGAAATCGAATTTGAGGTTGGTATGACCTAAAGGATAAGACGCCCGTTAATTCCTATCAAGTGATGCGACTATGTCCAGCAGTGGACGTCCATGGGCTGATAAGAAGATGCGACTATGCCGATATCCGAATCCTGCAGGTAAGTAAGTCATTATTTTTCTAGTGAAAGATGTTATTAAAATATTTTCACGGATGACTTCAACGATGAAGGAATGGCATCGTGTAGTTAAAACCAAACCCGAACAAATTACGATTTGCGTAATTACTGGTGGGGCGCAGCCATTGTTCTACAGAACGGATACTTAGATTTCATGTCTGAAGGACAGTGATGGCATTTACGCTGTTGATGTCTATGGGCTCCGTTAACCACCCTAACACCAGGTGGCCCGTGAGATTGTTCATTCAATCTTTATCTATACTTCTATACTAATATTATAAAGAGGAAAGATTTGTTTGTTTGTTTGTTTCGAATAGGCTCCGAAACTACTGGACCGATTTGAAAAATTATTTTTCCATTAGAAGCCGACATTGTCCCTGATGAACATAGGCTACTTTTTTTTTTTTTTTTTAATTTTATTTTTTTGGTTTCATGTGTGTTTTAATGTTTCCGAAGCGAAGCGAGGGCGGGTCGCTAGTACATATATATAAAAATGAACTGCTGTTCGTTAGTCTCGCTAAAACTCGAGAACGGCTGGACCGATTTGGCTAATTTTGATCATGAATGATTTGTGGAAGTCCAGAGAAGGCTTAAAAGGTAAATAAATATGAAAATGCTCGGAATTAAATAAAAATTACAATTTTGTTTTTCCTTTGATGTGTCCCCGTCGGACGGATTCGTTTTGTTTGTTTTAAGTTTATTTTATACAAAAGTTTAGGTATTTTATTTATCGATTGAGGCACTACGAGGTCTGCCGGGTCAGCTAGTTAAACGATAAAAAATAGATATTCCTATGTTTGACAGACGTAAAGTTAAAGTTAAGTAAAGTTAAAGTTAGTTAAAGCATTTAAAAGCGTGAATTTAAAGCGAATGCACGCATCTATGTTCTTAATGAGGAAATATCATTCAACCGTCGGATATAGGATCGACTGTGAAAGTTGTCACTTGCATAACGACAACATGAGACTATTCAAGTAATTACAACCTTTTAATTGATTACGAATTCGGAACCGATTGACGTATGCCCTTTTCTGGTACAGCTCCTTTATGTAACCGTTTTCGATATTTTATTCTGTGTCAAAATTTTCACGACTGGTTTGGCTACTGATTCGTTTTTTTTTTTTTTTGAATTTTGAATAATTATTGTGAACGGAAAACTATTCACTGTAAATCGCGTTTAGCTGCCAAAGCAACAGTTGTCAGGGAACCATGTTGAGGGTTGAAAGGCTTTTTTTTATTGCTTATATGGGTGGACGAGCTCACAGCCCACCTGGTGTTAATTGGTTACTGGACCACTTAACATCTACCAGCCGTATACTCATAAGTTCGAAAACAAATTCACGGGGAAATAAAAACATGAATTTCGATACATAATTTATTGTCATATCAATAGAAACACATTTCCATAATTAAGTTAATAACCCTCCCCCTTCCCCCAATTAAGAAAGCAATAATAAACACAACAGGTGCTCTTTAATTAATGACATGCTTGCTTCAATGCCAAGTGAAAAGCGAATGCTTAGTGAAAATCCAATTATATTCAATAGAAGCATGCTATTTCTTTTAAAGTGACAGTTAATTATATAACTATCTGTAGTATTAAAGCTTTAAAATCGTCTTTACATTACAATAAACCAGATTTAAAGAGACGCAACCTGAATGAAGGTTGATGAAGTTTATGAAGGCCGTCCTTCTCATATACAGATTATGACACTAATGACGGATAAATTGGAAAATCATCTTAAACTAGTTAAATTTAATTAAAAATTGTTTTCTGAGTAGTTTCAGAGTGAAGTAAGTATGTACTCATTTTTCAGGTATTATCTTAGGCTTTTACGAACAATAAGCTTTATTAAAATATATGTAGTTATTTTTTGTGTGATGTCTTAACAAACAGATGTACAAACAAACAAAGAGTGAAAAATCCTTAATTTCTGATTAGGTTCACTACTATGAGCACCACGGCTTCTTTCGCGTAAAAAAGTACACAACATTAACGAACCAAGATTAAAATTATAAAGTTAAGTAAGATAATATTTTCGAATTCATAACTTTACGCACGCTGTAAGATTTGACGAAGGCTGTGAACTATTTGGAAAAAAAATACTATGTAACTTTGACATTGCGTACAATTTATTACAAATTAAATAATCTATGAATTTATCATTTCAATGGCGATAGCTTTGATTACATTTGATTTAATGAAACCCTTTTTTAACATTCCTTTCTTTAATATTCTATATTTTTAAATGAAATCAACGATTTATTTATTTTACACTATCGGCCCGCTCCGGCTTCACTCGGGTCTTTGACAAAAATTTCAACGATATTTGTATGTATAACGTTGTTTTCTTTTTTTAAATGAAATAACACTTATTGCGGCATAACTGTAATAGTCAGACATATGCTGTCCCGACCCTTTTTGTAAATATAATGTGTTCTACAAAGTTGTAGTACATTATTTTATTCTATCATCAATAGTTTTTGCAGCGCACGCGATATAAAGAATATTTTAGGTAATTTTTTACACCTTGGATTACATTATTGGAGTTTTAGTAAGGATACCTAATTTTTTTCAAAAAAGATTATAGCCTATGTCACTCGGAAATAGTGTAGCTTTCAAACAGTGAAAGAATTTTTCATATCGGTTCAGTAGTTTCGGAGCCTATTCAATACAAACAAACAAACAAACAAATCTTTCCTCTTTATAATATTATTATAGTATAGATAGTATCTACTAGTAGAGGAATAGTGAAGGCAATTCCTCATTGAAAGCTATGGCTTTCGATGCAGTATGTAGCAACCCTAAACCTATAAAATTTTGTAAGACATATTGTACAAAATTAAGTTATTGATACTTTAATTTTTAAAAGTAAATTATTTTTATTATCTTTCGAGTACATAAAGTATTGCCAGGCAATTCAGTTCAAAAACTGCTTTACGCAAGGACTAGATAATTAATTACAAAATCCAGTAAAACTGGCATTTTATTTAATTAGCTTAAAGGCTGTATAAGTTGTTTCAATTACCTAAGGCTTATTTTGTTATAAACGACGACTATATAAACGACATTTTAATTATAAGTTACAGATAATGGGCGGACGTATTGTGAGTCCACGGTTTCGCTTATGTACACCACTATCCTACATAATGCTGCCTGGTTTACTGTTTAGCGTTCTAGTTCGCAAGGCAGAAATGAATTAATGAAAAAATATACGGTAATAGGACGATATTTTATCCAGCGAATGTTCTTGATATGTAGACGACGCAAAAGTTCAAATGTTGTTATTCAGAACTTACAAAAGTTGTATAAATACATTTGCAAGCTTATCTTGTGAGTGTACTTATTCAGACAATTTGCGGAATTCACCTATGTTATTATGCCGTTACAGATTCATAGGGCAGACTGCCACTTTATAGCAATATGAAGCCACTGAGAATATGTTGGGTTTATAAATACTTATATATTTGCGTTTCGTACAATACAAATTTCCCAACATTCAAATTCTCGGCTATCTTCACGAACGATGTACAATTAATTTCATCGAATAAATTACAGAGCGTGCTTTTGTTAAGTGTCCATTCATTCGGAGTCACGCCTCGAGAGCTTTGTGTGCCGATAAAAGAATGTTTTTGTAATCGCCAGCGATAAGATCTAACCCTGATTTTGATAGAAAACAAACTAGGAAGCAAGTACTCTAGAATGGGAATTGCATTTTGTTGTCAGAATGTTACAACACTTATGTAATTGAGTATGTGCTAAACGTAATTGCTGCGAATGTAATTTTTATTCCCAACGTATCAAGCTCTAAATGTTTTGTGTTGCTTACTAGAGTAATTCTAATTCCCCATTCTAATGGGGAATTAGCGATCATTGGTATGGCGCTGGCAACACAAAATGTTTTCATTTTTATATTTTATTATGTCTCATATGAAGTGGAATCAGAAAAGTTTTGTAATTAACAAAAATAACTTGACCGACAAGTAAATATCTAAGATAGGTCTTTAATTCGTTCAGCTGCTACTAGGTACAGACAGCAATTATAGATTATGATATTATGTTAAAAATCACTGATTTTCAAATTGTTTTCTTTTATATATATCCTTTTTGTATTCGTAGGAAAAAATTACTGAATATTTTGATGATTTTATTGTGTGTAAAATAATAATTTATTTTCAAAGCCGGCATAATTTTTACATCTCTCCGCATTGAATCTGATAATAAGAAAGCTAAAAAAGAAGATGACGTCACTTGATTTGTGTAAAAACGAGTGAATAAAAACCGCTTTACGCTTTGTCTTTCAGTAGCTTTTAATAGTTTTTGATTATATCGCTTTATCGATTGATGGGTGATAAATATCGAAATCCTGTAAATTTCAAATGTATCCTTTACAGCATATCACTTTTGCGTATAGATAAATTAGTTAACCACGTAAACATATTATATGTACCTACATGAATATTGGGTCTAAGTATTAGTAATATCCTAATTTTGAATTACTAAAAAAATACTAACTATATTATTGGAGTTTACTCCTTTAGAATCGATTTACATATATAGGCCCGGGGTATGAAAATTATGGGGACCAAAATCGTACTAGCATGTCACACGAAATGCGTTATGCGCATTTCGTGTGACATGCTAGTACATGCGCCGGCAGTCCGCCACAAAGCCTCGTACTGATCGCGCGTTTCTCTCATTATTGTATTTTCATATATTTGTTAGTCGTTTGTTTTGTGTCTCGTTAATTTGTTAATAATCTGTAGTGTATCGTGTTGTCGTAATATAGAACTATTTCTCGTATTGTTTCGTTTAATTTTTTATATCCAGTAAACTCCAGTCGTGCGTCGGAGCGGACACACACACTTTTTTTATTACAATGATAGGCATGTCAAATTTTAGTTTAAAACAAATTATATAAACAGTGATGAACCATGTAGATATACGCTTAAGAAAACAAAACAATTCCTCATTGTTATGTGTGAAGGAAGTGTTATAATTAATTGCTGCAATAAAGGAACTGTGTAGGTGCGTAATTAATATTCATGAACCTTACCTTCTTTGTAACAATGACGCTATTCGCTAGGCTCTCAGCGTCGAAGTGCCGGAGGTATTTTCTGTTGAACCCCGGGCCCGGATGACCCCGGGACACGCATTGCCCCATATGCCCGTGACCACAGAACAACAAACTCTTATATCACATTGTATTTCAACACTTCACATGAATTTTCACACAGGAAAGTCCTGCAAGTGTAAAATGAGACAAGTTCGACACTTCGGTGGGTACCTACGCCGAATTTAAATAACGCCCACGGTTTGAATAACGAATGAACTTGAGCGTGCTATGTTGGACCCAAAGTATTTAGATCTTTAAGATACACTCATATCGAAAATGTACTTGATCATGTTAAATTGTGCGTCAGGGAATCTTCTAACTTTATTAAATTTTGAGCTTTGCGGTGGTGGCTTTGTGGAGCATTGACACTATGCCTAAATAAATAATTTTCAAAGCTTCCGAAAGTTTCTAGTCGAAAATAATCAATGTTCCTTGATTATAATATGTATGATTGCATTCTATAATTAATTACGTATTATGTGTGGTAAACTAAATTCTACTAACATTTGTGATATCAAAACTATTTGATCGTAAATACTCTACAAAATTTGTACCTAAATAGTTTCTAGCTTCAATACTTTATAAAGTATACAGTTTTATTAGCGTCTTTGCGACAAGTGTAAACACAAACACGGTCACAATTTACACATTTTAATCAGAAATTCGTAGTAGACCGGCAAAAGTAATTCAACACTAAACGCGCGTCGCGCGCGCTGCGCCCAGTCTACGACTGCGCAAGTGCGCGACATGTGTCGCGGACGCACTGACCCAAGATCCTCGCCTCGTACAGCTGTTCCCTGTCATTGACTCGTCATACGCCCGTTTCACACCATTTTAAATGGGTTTGATCTGCGAAAGCTTCAAAATCTATTCAATAGTCTTATTGGAGTTTAACAACCGCCAAAATTGAGGAATGCGAGGCGGCCGAGAAATCTTATTAATGACTTTAAAGATGAAAATTCAAATTTTTTTTGATAAATTTTAATATAAATTCGATTTTGCAAAGTAACAAACAATCTTGAGCGAATTCAGTAATACTATTATATTAACGAAAATAGTATTGAGAAATTACAATAATGAATAAAAATGGTACCCACATAATTTCATCCTGTCCGCCCATTCCGTTTTACAATTGCGTACACCCCGGTAACCGTACTCGTCGAACTGTGCAACCTAACTTAAGCATCAGCGCGTTGAGCTTCTCACCGGATTTTCTAAGCGGGTCGCGATTCCGATCCCGTAGTAGATTCTTTCGCGAACCAACTACTCTTGAGCTGTTAGGTCTCCCTTGGTGGCGCTCGCGTGGCTGTTAGCAAACCTCGCCCCTTCTGGTTGAGCTCTTGCTCGCCCACCTGTCCTCGTGAAACTGGAAAGGCCTCCGGGCCACCAGTAAACTCTCAATCATAAAAATAAAAAATTGCGTACAGAAACAAATAAATCAGTTGAACTTGTAGGTACCTACATACGAAGTGTCACCTTTCCGTAAGGGTAAATGAAAAATGAAAACACACGCATTCAGATAGGCATGGTCACCTTTAGTTCGTAAAAATTAAAATATAAATTAAAAAGCTATTAATGGCAAAAGTTATTTTAAGACATGCACTTATTAATTCTGTTTTCAATAAAATTATTGAATTTAATTGAAAAACCTAAAAAATTTTGATTTAAATTTTCAATTATTCTTTCAATTACGGAATCCTGCGTTGTATGCGACATTATATACGATGTAAAATATCATTTAAATTAAGTACAAAAAGTCCTAAATTTAATAGTATTCTTTTTTTTGGCCGGGGTATCATAGAACATAAGACTGCGGTCGAGGACAATTATTATTGCTTGGTAGGTCGGTAACCTAAGCGAAGTAGGTTTATTCAACCTTCAATCTTCAATTATCTCGTGACTTGTACCAACAAAGTCAAATACTTTTGTGAACCATTTAAAAAATTAAAATTTTACAAAATGTATGTACTTATAATTCGATTTAAAGAAAATTTTGTTTTATTCAAATAAATATCCTCAGTCGAGGTAAATTAAGTTCAAACATAATTCAACGGTTGTAGGTAGGTCCCTACAACGTTTCTATTAATTTTGGCGCCCATACAGAAGTTTTGGTACGTTCCATTATTCAACAAAAAAATAATTCTAAAAACGAAGTATGATAAAAAGTATTTTACTAAAAACCTAATTACTTTGTTACATATCTAGTAGAATTAAATGGTATCTAATTACGACAATTGAATTAAATTTGAAATGAATATGTACCATGACAAATATTATTAAAGCAACAATTGACAGTTCCATTTTACGGATTTTCTTTAATGTCAATTTACATCAAAATTTAGTAGAATAACAGAAAATGCGGCGCATTTCATGTTTAATTTTTGCGACTTATTTGTGACATAAAACTGAACTATTAGTAAAAAATTCGGACTCTGTAGGTTTGAAAATAGTTTCTCATGTCTGGAATGTTAACAAGAGCTCGCGCTTTCTCCACGGAAGCTCTAAAAGTTGTTAACAATGTTGCTAAGCAACAGTTTGCTGTGTCAATAAAAGGAGGTGAGAATTCTTCTTTACTATTTGTATAATTTCCACTGCATAAGGATATTAAACCCATAAATATAACAATAAATCCTAGTATCTAGTAAGCTACATTAGGGTTTGGTTGTGATGTGTTTAGGTACTTTAGACTAAACACAACTTCAAAATTATGCATTATTGCACCTAGTGATAAGAGATATTAGCTTATTAGCTATTAGAAGACTTTATAGATGAGCTGAAATTCCACAAGATCAAAGGGAACCACAAGTTTACAAACAAAACATTAAAATTTCCTTACATTATCATATATTTTCCTAATTGCAGAAGATGCTGTGATCAGCTATGAGAAGAAAGGCAAGGGTATAACCTTGATCCATACAAATGTGCCGCAGGCTTTTCAAGGAAAAGGAGTTGGGAAATTATTGGCACAGGTTATTTTCTGAGTATTGAATTTTAGTATCAAGTAACATACACATCAAGTTTTAAATCTTAATTCAAAAAGTTTCAGTTCACAATTTTTTTTTTACATAAATAAAAATACAATTATTATTTACTTTCCAGTATGCCTTTGATCATGCTTTAGAAAACAGGTTGAATGTGATTTGCAAATGTCACTTTTTAGCCAAATTCTACGAAGACAACATTAATAAATATAAGGTGCTAAATGTAAAACTTGAATTAGAATAATTTAACCATGGATTTGGCTTGGCATAGATGTAATATTCATTATTATTTACGGGAAAAATACTATGGTAATGTTAGGAAAATTTCAAATGAAGCGTTGCAACAAAATCCTAGGAACTCAGAATTTATTTTCTATACTGGAATTGCATTGATATTAGAAGGGCAAGTTCATAAAGGGATTTCTGAACTAACTCCGCTCCAATCAGACAGTGAGATACAATTGGCAGTGATCATTGCTCTAGTTTATGCATACAAAGTTTCTAATTTACCAGAAAAAGAGGTGTTGTTCAATTTAGAATCAAAATTGAAGGAAGAAAAGAAACATGCAAGCATAACTTCATATTACTATTCAGCTTTGTTTTTATCATTAGCAGAAATGAATGAAAAAGCATCTGACTATTTAAATAAAGTATTTAGAAAAGATCCTAATAATTTAGATTCTATAATTCTGAAGGGATGGAATGACCTGGGCTTGAGTCAGGAAAAATCGCCGAAATCCACTATAGAATGTTTAGAAGCAGCTATCAGAAAAAGTGATAACAGTATTGAAGCACTGCTTGGGTTGGCAAAATTGAAATATCTAGCAAAGGACTATGATGCATCAAATTTAACATTAGATAGACTGATTATTAACAACTCAGGGCAAGTAGTACCCCTTGTCGAGAAAATGAAAAACGAATTTGCAATGCAGAAATGGGATGCGGTTTTCGATACATTAGAAAGAATATTTTCCATAGATCCAGATAATGTTGAGGGCTTGAAAATGAGAATATATCTTGCACTTGGTAAACGATCTGATTATATAGAAGCAGCTGATCAATTGAACCGCTTTTTTGGTATACTCGAAATTGAAGAAAGCCATAATGGACATCAGTTTTACTATACTGCTCAAATCTTTTCTAGAATTTGTGGGAGGTCAAGTGCAGTTTTGTCTCAAGCTTATAGATTTGCCCAGTATGCTTCAGAAATGTATTCAAATAATGTTGACTATCTCAGTGAAGTTGGCTACCAGTGTATCCTTCAGGCAAAATATAAAGACGCACTGAGTTTCTTTAGAGCTGCAAGTAAATTGGACAATAATTCCATCACAGCACTATGTGGATTGACTCTCTGCCAAATGTTAGAGAATGGTCCGACAGATCAAATAACCCAACAAATTGAATTACTTTTTGAGATGCAAGGAACAGAAAAGTTACCACTTCTATACTTGTTGTCTGCCCAACTAAATATCAAGAACTCATCTAGTGCAGTACCATTGTTAAACACGGCCTTTGAAACAAAATTTGCTTTAGCCTCTCGCAATCCCATGAGTTTAATTTACATTAAGGATTTAGACCCAGATTTCGTTTTAGAAATTTACAAAGAGTACAAAAAGCATTTACCAAAGAAGCCGTTTGTTATTATTGGCTATCTGCTTTATTCTCAAGAAGGAAACATCCCTGTTGTAACCCAGTGTTTTAAAATCTTAAATGCTGTTTGTGAAGCTTGCTCAGGTTTGATACCAGGCTTATTTGAATTGGCTAAATTGAAATTTCTTTTCGGATATGCCATTGAAGCTGAAAAAATTGCTCAACAAATCGCTGAGTTGGACAATACACATGCTGGTAGTCAGATTTTACTATCACAAATTTATATACAACAGCAAGAATATGTTAAAGCTGAACAGTGTTTAGAAATTTGTCTGAGTTACAATTTCAAAGTCAGAGATAGCGCAATGTACCATTTTATAAATGCAATAGTTTTAAAAAGCAAAGAAAAATTACAAGATGCTTTGTCAAGCTTCTTGACAAGTCTTCAGATAGCAACTAGTAAAAGCAACATGAGCAGAACATTCGATTCAGACTTGAACATTATTGATAAAGCTACTTTGTATCTACAAATCATTGAGATACACACAGCTTTAGGGCAAATTGGGGAAGCGGGCAAAGCCATGCAGGTCAGAAAAAATATTTAGCATTATTATTTTTATTCGAACAGTAATTTTTTTAATGATTAAGTTACACTTCTATTTGGTTTATTTTGTAGGAAGCAATTCAAGAATTTTCATATACATCAGAAGAAACTCGGCTGTTAATATCACGTGCTGACTTGGCTCTGAATCAAGGGGATATTGACAGTGCAATTGACATCTTAAATGAAATAAAGCCCGGACAGCCATATTACTTTCAAGCCCACAGCAAACTGGCTCATATTTATTTGAAAAATAAGAAAGACAGAGCCATGTTCACAACATGTTTTAAAGAGATTGTCAGTAATCATCCAATGACCGATGCCCATACGATGATGGGAGATGCTTTTATGTCGATTCAAGGTCAGTTACTTTTATCCAATTTGAAGTTTAATGACATATCATGCTTCGTTTTTGTCTTAGATAATGTCAGTGTTCAGGGTTAGTGGTCACCGTTCACAATCAAATTAATATTGTGCTATGTAGTTCCTATTCCACAAAATCGATTTTATTACTGTCCTTATTAATAGAAAGAGTGAGCTGAAAAAAATGAGCAAAGTTCGAGTAAATAATTTGTAGATATTATTATGTATTTGAACCAAACGCTTGAACTATTGTAAAATGGCTGCCGCACCCTTCAAACCGAAACGCATTACTGCTTCACGGCAGAAATAGACGGGTCGGTGGTGCCTACCCGTGCGGAATCACAAGAGGTCCTACCACCAGTAATTACGCAAATTATAATTTTGCGGGTTTGATTTTTATTACACGTCATTTATAAATTTGTAGATCCAGCACAAGCGGTGGAGTCATACGAGACCGCCCTGAGAGGCAACCTCGGGGACCTACAGCTCACTAAGAAACTCGGCGCAGCTTTGTTCAAGATGCACGAATACGACAAGGCCGTGCAGCACTATGAGAACGCGATGAAAACCTTCAACGACGACGAACTTAAATTTGAATATCTCGATCTACTCATCAGAGTGAGTGCCTTGAACGTGACGATAAATACTCACCCTTCTTAGCCGAGCCTTTGTTCTCTCACCTGTCCTACTAAAACTGGAAAGGTCTCCGGTCCACCATATTTTTTTTAAATTATTTATTTATTTAATTTACTTCAGATTTTGCAACCATATTGTGGTCGTCGTGGCCTAACGGATAAGACGTCCGGTGCATTCGTGTTGAAGCGATGCACCGGTGTTCGAATCCCGCAGGCGGGTACCAATTTTTCTAATGAAATACGTACTCAACAAATGTTCACGATTGACTTCCACGGTGAAGGAATAACATCGTGTAATAAAAATGAAACCCGCAAAATTATAATTTGCGTAATTACTGGTGGTAGGACCTCTTGTGAGTCCGCACGGGTAGGTACCACCGCGCCCGCCCCCGCTTATTTCTGCCGTGAAGCAGTAATGCGTTTCGGTTTGAAGGGTGGGGCAGCCGTTGTGACTATACTGAGACCTTAGAACTATATCTCAAGGTGTGTGGCGCATTTACGTTGTAGATGTCTATGGGCTCCAGTAACCACTTAACATCAGGTGGGCTGTGAGCTCGTCCACACAGCTAAACAATAAAAAAAAAAAAAAAAACATTCATTAACATTTCATATAGTATACCAGAATTAAATAAAAACAATAACTACAATCTCGGAATAAAACAAAAGCAAAAATAATAATAATAAAACAAAAATTCAAAATTAACATCAAAACTACTTTAACCTAAAGGCTGTTTAAAAAAAAACTCACCTTCTATATTTAAATTTAGAAAGTCATTGTCATAAGCCATTGAAGTTGATGAATTATTTTTTAGTTAAAACAATACGATAAAGCGGACACTACTATATCTTCGGAACTGAATCAAGTGTACAATAAGGAGAAAGATATCGGAACACTAAGGCGCCGTGTCCGATTGCTACTTAAGCAGGCGAAATGTAGAGAACTGAAAACTCCGACCCCGGGAAACGTCAATTTAATATTAGCCGAAGCAAAAGAATTGCAGCTCTCGATCGTTAAAAGACTAGAGATAGACTCGAAGGCGGATCTGCAGGAGGAGAGGAGGCAGCTTTCGAACATATTGTGCGCTTTGGCCAAGTTCAAAAGCATGAGGGAGCCGGCTGTCGCGGCTAATTTGTATTCTGAGGCCCTAATTCATACTCCCCGCGAGCCGAGCACGCTGCTGGCCCTAGCGAAGCTGTACGCGCAGGTCAGTACACGAATATACAGAGCCATAGACATTCTTACTGGTGGTAGGACCTCATGTGAGTCCGCACGGGTAGGTACCATCACCCCGCCTATTTCTGCCGTGAAGCAGTAATGCGTTTAGGCTTGATTTGCGTTGTCAATGTCTATGGGCTCCAGTAACCACTTAACACCAGATGGGCTGTGAGCTCGTCCACTCTTCTAAGCAATAAAAAAAAAAGTTGGTTTGAAGTGCGTTTTCATAACCTCTTTTTTGTTTTACTTAAAGATGAATAATCCAGAAAAGTGCGAACAAACTTGTGCAGTTTTATTGAACGCAGATCCGAATAATGAATCTGCGGCAGTCATGATGGCAGACCTGGCGTTTCGTAAGGTACTATTTGGTTGTTGTTTACTAGATTTATATTATTATCGACCAGAAGTGAGGAAGTTACAAATCAAAGAAATTACACAGAACCAGAACACAATATATTTTAGTAAATTAACCAAAACTTCTAATAAAATGATTTTATTCTACTGTCAACGAGAACTGTTAAAATTACACAACAAGTCAACAAGAACCGCCACGCATGAACGTCACGCACAAAAGAGAGCGAAGGTTTTTTTTTCTATGCTGATAGCCTTGAGAGGTTATGTCAGCGTTACCCTAGCGTGTAGGTGAGCTCTCGGGGCTCAAGCCGGGAGTGTTGCTAACACTGACCCTAGCAAGAGCAGTGCTTCGCAGAATCTACCACCGGATCCGAAACGCGACCCACTGAGAAGATCTAACAAGAAACTCAGTGAAGGCCCAGCGAGGGCGCATTTTTATAGTGTAGCGCTGGTTTCCGGTCGCGGGGTAGCCTGGACTCGGCAATAGTCTATTTGTAAATCCGCACGGGTAGGTACCACCACCCCGCCTATTTCTGCTGTGAAGCAGTAATGCGTTTCGGTTTGAAGGGTGGGGTAGTCGTTGTAACTATATTGAGAACTTTTAACTTATATCTCAAGGTGGGTGGCGCATTTACATGGCGTTGGGCGTCTATGGGCTCTAGTAACCACTTAATACCAGGTGGGCTGTGAGCTCATCCACCCATCTAAGCAATAAAAAATAAATGTATATATATTTCTCTTCGCTAAAGCAAATATAAATTACTTGAAGACAACAATAACGCGCAAATTTTGTAAACATTTATCCCATAGGTGGATCTAGAAACGGCTCAACGGCACCTGAACCAGATCTTATCGGTGAAGCCGACGAGCTGGGAGGCTCTGGCGCAGCTCGTCGAGGTGCAGTGGAGACGGGGGAAACTCAGCGAGGCCGAACAGGCCTTGGAACTCGCCAAGCAACACCTCGACGATCCGGACGACCCGGGTATGCCATTCGTGCTAACCGGCGGTAACACTTGTAACTATACTTGAGACCTTAGAACTTATATCTCAAGGTGGGCGGCGCATTTACGTCGTAGATGTCTATGGGCTCCAGTAACCACTTAACACCAGGTGGGCTGTGAGCTCGTCCACACATCTAAGCAATAAAAAAAAGACGTGGTTTCTCGAGTTTCTCCAAACAAGCCCATTGAAGTCTTAGTAAACTTGACAGTCCCAGTACCGCCTATTCTGCAAATGTATCGCTTGTTGACTTTTTTTTAATGTTTTTGTATTTTGGTGTGCAATAAAATGTATTTATTATCTCTCTCTTAAATACTAGATAGAATACTGTACGACCAGTAGGTACCACCATCCTGCCTATTTCAACCGTGAAGTAATCATACGTTTCGGTTTGAAGGGTGGGGGCAGCTGTTGTACTGTTAAAACTGAGACTTAAAACTTATGTCTCGAGGTAAGTGACGGCATTTACCTCGTAGGTGTCTATGGGCTCCGGTAACCACACCAGGTGGGCCGTGAGCTTGCCTCCACCCACCTAAGCAGTAAAAAAGAAATCTTAAATTTTGCTAGGACGTTAATTCAGTTCATCACATCTTTGATAAACTTCTTGCGATTGCGATGGCAATATCACAAAAACCAATAGCTATGTTGAAAAAAAGAAGAGAGCACTCTCTGTAGCTCGTTGTAAATTCTCGTGTGTTGATGGGTAGGCTACAAGTACTGCGCGGGCGTGTGCGCGGCGTACGGCGGCAAGTGCAACGCGGCGCTGCGGGCGCTGAACGCGGCGCGCGGGGGGGCGCGGTGGGGGGCCGCGGCCGCCGCGCGCATGGTGCTGCTGTGTCTGTCGCAGCACGCGCCGCTGCCGCCGCCGGACAACCTCGCCGCCTCCGCTGATGACGCGTAACTACCCTCCTGTTTACCTACCTACGTCTGATTTTTAATTTAGTCATTTCGTTTTGGTTTAGTTTAATTTAGTTTTAGTTTACTTTTAGTTGTTTTCAACTTATTTTTTTAAAGTTTTAGTTTAGTTTGTTGTTTTGGTTTTGTTTAGTTTAGTTTTTCGTTTTGGTTAAGTTTTTTTATTATAGGATTAGGTTTTAGTTTGGTTTTAATTTTGTTTTAGTTTTGATTTAGTTTTGACCTTTGACCTTTTAGCGGTAGGCAGCGGCTTGGCTCTGCCCCTGGCATTGCTGAAGTCCATGGGCGACGGTAACCACTCACCATCAGGTGGGCCGTATGCTCGTCAGCCTACAAGGGTAATAAAAAAAAACTTGCTTTTAATCTTTTAAAAATAGGCGGAAAGTTTGACCACCCCTAAGGTGTAATAAAAAACGGTTAACGAGATACATTTCGAAAGCTATTTGAATTTTTCTGTGCCATGAAATCAACGCACTCAAGCCAAACTCAAATTAAAAAATTAAAAAAATACAACTGAAACCGGTGCTTAAATGATTTATCGTCCTTAGTCAGTGTCTTTGTTAAAGATATTTTCGTAATATTTTTGGAGTTTACTCCTTTAGAATCGATTTACATATATAGGCCCGGGGTATGAAAATTATGGGGACCAAAATCGTACTAGCATGTCACACGAAATGCGTTATGCGCATGTCACACGAAATGCGCGCCGGGCTGCTGCGCCGGCAGTCCGCCACAAAGCCTCGTACTGATCGCGCGTTTCTCTCATTATTGTATTTTCATATATTTGTTAGTCGTTTGTTTTGTGTCTCGTTAATTTGTTAATAATCTGTAGTGTATCGTGTTGTCGTAATATAGAACTATTTCTCGTATTGTTTCGTTTAATTTTTTATATCCAGTAAACTCCAGTCGTGCGTCGGAGCGGACACACACACATTTTTTGGAGTTTACTCCTTTAGAATCGATTTACATATATAGGCCCGGGGTATGAAAATTATGGGGACCAAAATCGTACTAGCATGTCACACGAAATGCGTTATGCGCATTTCGTGTGACATGCTAGTACATGCGCCGGCAGTCCGCCACAAAGCCTCGTACTGATCGCGCGTTTCTCTCATTATTGTATTTTCATATATTTGTTAGTCGTTTGTTTTGTGTCTCGTTAATTTGTTAATAATCTGTAGTGTATCGTGTTGTCGTAATATAGAACTATTTCTCGTATTGTTTCGTTTAATTTTTTATATCCAGTAAACTCCAGTCGTGCGTCGGAGCGGACACACACACTTTTTTTTTTTTTTTTTTTATGATTGAAAGAGTACTGGTGGCCCGAAGGCCTTTCCAGTTTCACCAGGACAGGTGGGCGAGCAAAGGCTCAGCCAGGAGGGGTGGGATTTGCTAACAGCTACCCGAGCGCCTCCGAAGGAGACCTAACAGCTCAAGAGCAATTGCTTCGCGAATGAATCTACTACCGGATCGGAATCACGACCCGCTGAGAAGATCCGGCGAGAAACTCAGCGGGCTGATGCATGGGTTAGGTTGCACGGCGAACTCTTTGTCGAGTTCGACGAGTACGGTTACCGGGGTCCCTAAGCCTGCTTCTATTAGAGCTGAAGGCGTCTAATGCAAAGGTTATTGGATCTGATGGATCCGTAAGGACGTGTCTAGGGCGTCGACGGTGACTGGCTCCTGCATGATCAGGATTCGGGGAGTAGTCAGCGGCGGCAACGATAAGGCGATTATCATGACGCATAGACTTATCGAAGTACCGTTCCGACGCTGACTTCAAGTATTTCCGAATTGATTCGAGGCCCAGGTCGTCGTGTAGGTCAACGTTCCTCACGAACCACGGAGCCCCGACAGCTAACCTGCAAAAGCGGGATTATAGAGATTGGAGGGTGTTTATGTGCGTGCAGGCCGCGTGAGCGAACACCACACTCGCGTAAGTCATGACGGGCCTTATGCAAGTTTTGTAAAGTGTCACCTTGTTCCGAAGAGACATTTTACTCCGCTTACAGATCATGGGGTAGTATTCTTCATCTCGAACGTGTTGCTCGCTCTCATAACACATATAGAAACCCTGGCTTGGGGATGTTGTGTCACGTATGCATGTACGTTATTAAAAGAAGTGTTCGCCCAGTGATTTAAATTGGACCACAACCTTTGACACTTTAAGATTTAATTTAATTTGTATTTTATAAATTATATATTATTATAATTAAATTAATTAATAAATTATGTAGGAACGGAACGGAGCGATGTGGATGAATGACAGATATGGAGCATGACTGAGTGAGAGAGATAGGAGATGTCGTGTTAGGACGTAAGAAAGGCGGCGAATGAATGCGAGACACTGAGTTTTATTTCATAAGCAACAGGGGAGTAGTTTCCGGACGCGACGACGCTTAGACGCAGTGTAACCCGGAAGACGAAAGACGTTGTATTGGAGTTACTTAAGACGAAATAAAGCATCGAGTTTTTGTGAAGTGTTCGAGCGTTTCACTGGCCCACCACGAATTTAAAATCCCACATTCATTTCATTCGTTTTTTTTATTGTTGACACCAAAATATATTGATAACTACAATAATAATAGTAAAAAAAAATGAAAAACAATGGGTTGTCAAAAAAATCAGAAATATATATACACGATTCTCTGATTTGTTTCAGTGATACGCGTCTACTAGCTTTAAGGACTGCCGAAAAGCTTCTCGTCGAAGTGAATCCAGCTGAACGGAAACCTCTGCAGGCGCTCCTCCAGCTGGCGACCAAGAACAAGGGCCAGGCGGAGCGGGTGCTGCAAGACTTGCTACCTCTGGTCACCGAGGACGGCTACCAGGACGACCCTTACGTCGTGCTGGCCATCGCTAATGCGTGAGCTTCTCTTTCTAATCCAACCAAGAGATCTTATGAGCACGGCGGCCACAGCTCTTCGCCAGCTATTGAAACTCAATATAATATTTCGGAGAAACATGGGTGGACGAGCTCACAGCCTACTCGGTGTTAAGTGGTTACTGGAGCCCATAGACATCTACAACGGCTGCCCCACCCTTCAAACCGAAACGCATTACTGCTTCACGGTAGAAATAGACAGGACGGTAGTACCTACCCGTGCGGACTCACAAGAGGCCCTACCACCAGTAATTACGCAAATAAATGGAGTAAATGTAATACTATTTATTGACTTGAGCTTCTTGCGAAATCTTCTCAGTTGTGAAACTGCATTCCGAATCGTTGCTAAAGTTATTGCGACTTAATTTTTATTTAATTATTGAATGCCGTTTTTTTGATTGCTTCGATGAGTGAATGACCTCACCGCCCAGTTTAGTGGGCACTATTACATTAGAACATGAGTGTCGTTATCCGCCTTCACTTCAGTGTCATTTGAATTACATAACAACTGTTCGAACATTTCAAACTGGAATGCGTGCTTGATTTTCAATAGAAATAGGCAGTAGATGAGCAATAGATAGGCTAGAGATGATGGCGGCCCGGCAACGACTGGTGTTAGGACGCGAAGTTTTGACGTTTTCGTTCTAGTAGATAATAATTGATAATTTATTTTTAGATACAATATAACCAAACAGCCGACGCGTGCGAAGAATATCCTCAAAAGAACTATTTCGTCCATCGTGTGGTCGCCGGAGAAGGCTGACGGACTCGAAAGGTAATAATATATTTCAGTTCCCCCTAGTACATTTCAAATAGCAAAAACAGATTAGTCTAAATTATTTTGATGTGATCTTACAAAGCTTTAATAATATTTCATGCGTCCTGTCATACGACACCATTCGTGTCAAGATGTCGTCGATTTTCGGCCTACAAATATGTGATACTACAAACACATTATAGAACAAGATATATTAGGTACATTAAAAGTAATTTTTTTATTTTTTTATTGCCTAGATGGGTGGACGAGCTCACAGCCCACCTGATGTTAAGTGGTTACTGGAGCCCATAGACATCTACAACGTAGACGCGCCACCCACCTTGAGATACAAGTTCTAAAGCCTCAGTATAGTTACAACGGCTACCCCACCCTTCAAACCGAAACGCATTACTGCTTCACGGCAGAAATAAGCAGGGCGGTGGTACCTATCCGCGCGGACTCACAAGAGGTCCTACCACCAGTAATTACGCAAATTATAATTTTGCGGGTTTGATTTTTATTACACGATGTTATTCCTTCACCGTGGAAGTCAATCTTGAACATTTGTTGAGTACATATTTCATTAGAAAAATTGGTACCCGCCTGCGGGATTCGAACACCGGTGCATCGCTTCAACACGAATGCACCGGACGTCTTATCCTTTAGGCCACGACGACTTCAATATGTTGAACAAACATTTTATTTAAAAAATCCACATCAAATATTATCATATAGTAGTAGTAGTAGTAGTAGTAGTACAACATATATGAATTACATTCAGACACAAAGACGAACTCGCAATCGTGTTGATGTGGGTAGGCAGTGAAATAATAAAATATATTAACTACCAAAAATAAAGTATCACCCATTTATTATGTTGATAGCTAGAGATGGGACCTTTTAGCATACCGATATTATCGTTATAGATGCTGGCTGGAGGTGGCAGAGGGACAGATAAGTTCCGGACGGACGGACGCTGCCAAAGAACTGCTCACGAAAATCTTAAACCACAACAACTCTTGTGCTAGAGCCTACCAATATCTAGGTAACGTTTTTTTTGTCTCTGTCTAACTCTCATACTGTTTCATTCGGTACGTTAAGCTGATGGTCAGTTTAATAATTTTACTAGCTTGTATCTAACGGAAACTTTCAACGTAGTCTGTAAACAACTGTGTTATGTCGTCTATTTAGTTTACGTCGTAGGTACCTGTTGCTTAGTGCGATTTTTTAACATTCTCGATGGCGTAAAAGTAAACGTAAAACGTTTGCCTACGTTTGCCGCCAGTGGCGCTGTTCCAACTCCATACAAAGGACAATGCCCAAAAGTGGGCCAACTTTATGTCAAAACTATTTGTACTTGAAAATTTTTTTCACGTTGTCTAGTTAATGTAATCTAATGTAGCTAATCGAGAAGGGTCGCGAATACAACGTTCCATTCATCATGTGTTTCATCGACTACAGCAAGGCTTTTGATTGTGTCAACTGGAGTTCCTTGTGGAAGGTATTGAATGTTCTTGGTGTACCCAATCATCTGATAGTGCTGGTACAGAGCCTGTATATCTACAGTCAGGGAGTTGTCAGAATCGATGAAGCTGTGTCCCAACCGTTCTGTTTTGGAAAAGGTGTCCGGCAAGGTTGCATACTGTCACCTATACTTTTTAATGCATATGGAGAGTACATCATGCGGCAGACTTGTGAAGATTGGTCGGGAGGTGTGCGCATTGGTGGAGCTCATATTACAAATCTCCGATATGCCGATGACACGACCCTGCTAGCTGCAGACGAATCTGAAATGTCTCTTTTCTTCAGCAAAATGGAACGTATCAGCAACAGCCTAGGCCTCTCCATAAATAGATCAAAAACGAAATTAATGGTGGTGGATCGTGTAAATGTTCTAAGATTGAGTGGGGCGCTTGGATTAGAGGTTGTAGACGAATTCGTGTATCTCGGGTCCTGCATCAGCAACAAAGGCTCATGTGAAACTGACGTGCGCCGACGTATCGGAATGGCTAAAAGTGCGATGTCTCAGCTACAGAAGATCTGGAAGAATAGAGGGATAGGCCTGAAAACTAAAACCAGACTGGTGCGGACTCTTGTTTTCTCTATCTTCTTGTATGGAGCTGAGACATGGACGTTGAAAGCAGCAGACCGAATGCGCATCGATGCTTTCGAAATGTGGTGTTGGAGACGCATGCTAATAATTCCGTGGACAGCCTTCCGGACTAACGTGTCGATATTGAAGCAACTGGGCATCAAAATCAGACTGTCTACTGTATGTCTGAAGCGGATCCTCGAATATTTTGGTCACATTGCGAGGAAAGACAGCGATAACCTGGAAAAACTTATGATCACAGGGAAAGTTGAAGGCAACAGATCTAGAGGCCGCAGCCATACTCGTTGGTCCGATCAGATCCGCACCGCTTTGGACAGTACAGTGTACAGCGCGCTGCATGACGCCGTGGACAGGGGAAAGTGGAAAAAGATCCTAAGGTTGAAGCTCATGGGTGATGGTGGTCACGACCCTCAGACATGAGGAACACGACTCGAGGAGGAGGAGTTAATGTATCAACATTTCTTTCACCCTAGCATTGTTTTACAAAAAAATAAATTACTTGATAACATCCCAAAACTGAGTGCCATCGTTTTTAAATTCGTCAATAGGCAAAGGGCTTAGCCGATACAGCCTTATAGTAAACCTATATACTGCCAAACGAAAGAGTTGTCTGTGACTTGAACAACAAATAAAAAAAAATTGCTAATGGTTATAATTCACAGACTTTTTAGTTTATTTTTGTTCAATTCAATATTTATATATTGTAATAATGATTATTACTTAAAACCATGAATTACTTAATATTTTTAGATAGTAATGATTCCATTAGTAAAAAGCTCAATGGCCTACCATTACTCTATTCTTATTATATAATATGATCAGAGAGTTTTGGCAGCAACCCGAGTGAAGCGTCACTTGAAGTTTTATTTTAATGTTTTTTTAATAGTTTATTGTAATGTATAATATACAAATTGGGTGTTGTTTTGTGTATTAAACGTCAATAATCGTTGTTCACGATTATTGAGGCATTGGAATAAAACTGTGGCTAACATAGCAGTAACTGTTTTTTTTTTTTCAAGATAAAAGGTCTGCGGAAATTCACGCTCACTCAATGTGCTATTCATCGAGTTGACGTCAAAACTCCAAAAAAGCAATAAAAAGAGATACACCGGCTTTTTATTGACATAAAAAAAATATAACTACGACAGACTAGGCTGTATAGGCTACGCTCTTTGCCTGGTTATTGGCGAATTTAAAAACAACAGAACAATATTGTTGTCGGTTTCCGGATTTTCATTATATCCTATAATCCTCCCAATCCCATATATCCTCATAATAATAATAAAATGTACGTAAGGGCTTATTTCTAGCAACATTAACCACAGCTTATTTAATACTGTAAATAATGATGAGAGCGATTATTGATTTCAAAGAAAACAATTAACAACTTAATTTTAGCTGCAGAAAAAAACAGACTTCTCTTAAACCTGGGTGAGAATATAAAAATCGTTTTCTGAATATGAAACGATATTTCTTTGTCTATCAAATTAAGTTAAAACCATCATAACCGGACAACTTTTTTTAGGGGCCCAAACGCCCATAGAAAATGGGCATTGTCCTTTGAGTTAACTTTTTCGCTATCGAGAATGTTAACAAACTCGCACTAAGCACACTGCACACGTATCAATAATGACCGATCGACAATATGTATGTACAATGTACTAATGATTTATTAGTTTGGTCAAAATCTCGACCAGAATAAAGACCTTCCTTTTGTTATAGGCCGCGCTACAAGATCGCTCGTGTTTGTATTACGGCTCTGCCTGTTTGCACATTAAAGTAACCCATGTCTTCATGCTTGATCAACGATATTAGGCTTATTAAAGCTTCAAGGAATGAAATATCTCAAAATGACAATTTTTTTATTGCATAGATGGTCGGACGAGCTCACAGCCCACCTGGTGTTAAGTGGTTACCGAAGCCCATAGACACTACAACGTAAATGCCGCCACCCGCCTTGAGACATGATTTCTAAGGTATAGTTACAACGGCTGCCCCACCCTTCAAACCGAAACGCATTACTGCTTCACGGCAGAAACAGGCAGGGTGGTGGTACCTACCCGCGCGGACTAACAAGAGGTCCTACCACCACACAGTAATTACGCAAATTATAATTTTACGGGTTTGATTTTTATTACACGATGTTATTCCTTCGCCGTGGTAGTCAATTGTGAACGTTTGTCGCGTTATTATTTCAGGTCAAATAGCGGAGAAGGAGCAGAATTACAAGAGCGCGGCGCACAACTACGACAACGCGTGGAGCCACGCCGGCCGCGGCGACCTGTCCGTCGGCTACAAGCTGGCGCATTGTTATTTGAAACTCAAGAAGTACCCGGAATGTATAATCGTATCGCGATACATACTGAAGGTGCATCCCGACTATCCGAAGATCAAGAAGGAGATTTTAGAGAAAGCTAAAGCGAATTTGAGGACGTGAGTTGAAGAAAAAAGAAGAAATGTAACAATATTTTGTAAATTTTTGAAGTGAAACTTCTTTAGAATCGTTGAGTGTGATTTCAAACTCGATGAAACGAAAAAATGAAACGAAAAAATGAAACGTGAAGTTTTAAATATCAATTCACAGAGGGCGCTACCTCATACTATAAAAGATAATTTACTTTTTTATTTTATTTATTGCATAGATGGGTGGACGAGCTCACAACCCACCTGGTGTTAAGTGGTTAACGGCGCCCGTAGACATCTACAACGTAAATGCCGCCACCCACCTTGAGAAATGAGTTCTAAGGTTTCAGTATAGTTATAAATTTAGTGCCTTCGGTGATGCGGAACGTGTTTAGTTCAATTTCGTTTATGAATCGTGTCGAGGACGCGTGAATTTACTACTAATAGCTTTTTTTGTACAAAATTTCTTGGCGGGAAATGCACTTTTCTCTTTTGAGGGTAGACACGTCCGACAGCTGCGTTTGAGGTGATCAAGGTACCGCAGTGCGCGTTGCTGCTGTCCAGGTACTACCCTCTGTCCATCTAAGTAACAAATTTAAGTTGCTTTGCCCAGCGGAGCAGTGAGATCAGATATTTGAAGACTGCTTTAACTGAACTTCATCATCATTTTGAATCGAAAAGCCCTTATAATAAATGAGGCCGTCAGCGCAAAAGTGCCCTAAGTTTACCATAGTTAGTATGGAGGCAGTTAGGTTTGAATTTTCATGAATTCGAATTTGAGTAGGCAAAAAAACAATACGCGCAAAATTAATGTTTACAAAGCTATCTATTATCTAGGGGTGAAACTATGGTTAGGCCGGTTTTGCATCAAAATTTATTATATTTTAAATAAATTCCAATACACGTCATATAAGCTTGAGTATAAAAAAATGCGGGCTAGGTCACTTTTGCGCTGATGGCCTCAAATGACTGATAATATGAACTTAAAGCTCATCGCCCCGTGGGTCACTGAAACTTGGCAACTACCTTGGGACGACGCCTGATGAACTTCCATTCGGAGTCCAGGATTGCTTCGCTGCAGACGTACGTAACGGCGCGCTGAACATTCGTGCGGTCCCGAAACTTGAACGGGGAAAGAAACTACCTGCAATGTATAGTGTGTTTCAAATAAGAATGTGCATGTCAATGACCTTGAGCTGTCTAAAGTTCGATAAAAAAATATGGATAGCTACACAAAAAATATTTTCTTTTTTTTGTGAATTTTCCGCATAATTACGAAGACTATTAATATGCTTGTTTTAATGAACCATACACACCTATAATATAATTTCCTTGAAATATTGAGTACTGGTCGAGGTAAACTAAACATGGATTTAGATTATGTATATTTAAAAAAATCCCACCTATTTATAAATTGCAAAACTGTCGGGCCCTATAATCTGTGGATGGACGACGACGATGATGATAACTCAAGCAGTGGTATGAGTGGAATCGGAAAACTCGAAGATTTGGATTATAAATAAATGTTTAAAAATACGTACCTTTTTTACTGACTTTACCTATTTTTTTTCGATTTGACAGATATGACGTCACAATATGGCGCAGGTCCATGCGCATTGTTATTTGAAAGGCAGTATATGTCTCGTATTTATATTAAACATATATGTCTTGTTTAGAATCTATACAGTAGACTTGCATAGGCGGAGTACGTGAACATGAAAATGCATTCCTTTGTGTATATTTGTACAAAAACGAAAATTGTGCATTGAAATTTATTACACCTTATTAATAAATTGTTACAGTACGTAGCCATAGTTTTGACCACCGATCTTTTATTGGACAAATAATGCCAATTATCATTCGTGTTTTATCTGTAGATAATTATGTTCGAATAAAGAAATATGAAATAAAACATTCACAAATATATATTTTATTCACGAATTGTGTGACCTTTTACAAAACTACGTCCTTGTGGAACAATCAAACAATACTGTTTTGATACTAAACTACGTAAGTATATTTTTTATCATGTTACATAATAATATATGTAATATATTTAATCATCCTTATTTTCCTCTTGTTCGAGGATCGTCTTGAAACAGAATGGCTGGAAGATGTAGCCCAGACCGGCGTAGAATTTGCTCATGAATTCAACCCTGAAACAATTTATACAAATTTCAATACAGTTTTCAATAACAATTAGTGAACGCATATTAATTAAAATGGTAAAATCGAGAGATAAATATAATAAAAATAAATGCTTCAGATGTATTTAAATGTCATGAAACCGTGATGCATCAAATACTTCTTGTTGCAGATAGGATTTTAAACTCTCAAGTATGAATGCAAATTGTTTATTTACTAAATAATGATGTCACATGAGCAAACGATTTAAACGCAAAAATGAATAACGAATCTGATCTGCGATCTTTTAAAATTGGTGAGTAAATTACAACGCGGAACTTAGTTATAGGTGACGTAATTTGGGGCCAAAATGGAAAACAAAGTAACCATGAATAATTGTGCATATAAAACGATTAGCCACATATGCTACTATATGTATGTGTGCAAGAAATATTCGTTGTTTAAATGCAGAACAGATGGATCTTACTAATATTTGATAAAACAAACTGATTTAATTAGTTAAATACTTTGGAAGAGCGGTCATTAGTTGCATTCCATCCTCATATCTCTGTTGTCTCAGTACTGACCAGTGCAACCGCAGAGTGTGCAAGAATGCGGAGAGTCCCTCCATCATGACGAGGATGGCGAGCGTGAACAGCGCCCAGAAACAGAACGCCACGTACAGCTTGATGGCGCCCACGTAGTTATGGTCCTTCAAGCCGAACGTCAGCACCATGTTCCATAGCACTTCGGATAACTCTGCCAATAACAATTATAATATTGAACACTTTTCTTAAAATAAATATTGAAGAGAGAGAAAGAGAGAGAGAGACCATACTTTATTGTAGACAAACACAATTAACATCAGAAAAAAGTTGAAATAATTTTTTTATTTGGTGTGAGGGATCATACTTGTACAACAAAACTTTATAGACTGATTTATGGGTCTAAACGTACATCTTAATCCTGCAACCGTCCGCTATAGGCAACGGTATCAACTAGTATCAAGTGTTGTGACTATGTTTCATAACTCGTGTTCAGTAGCACCTTTAGAAAGAAGGAATGACGACCTTAAACGTTTTCATAAAAACTAAAGCAAATTTATAAATTACATGCCTAAGTATGTATGTAATTCGAGTCTATACTAATAAACAAACAATGAAACAAAGTGTATTTTTTTATATATTTCTAGTGCAAAAAAATCAAATGTTTCAGTTTGAACGGTTAGTCGTTCTTGTAACTTCGACCTCATGCATGAAAATAATGACGTCATTCACGTAAAAATAAAATACACTTACCAGCGTGAGCGAGCGACAAGGCCCAGAGTCGGAGGTAGGAGGCTGTGTGAGAGATGGTGCTGAGCACGTATTCGATGGTGTGGATGGCCTGGTGGATCATGATCTCGCTGAAGGGCTCGTCCTCGTGGTCGTGCCCGCCGCTGGACTTGGCTTCAGGCTTGGGCTGCACGTCGCCGAGATCCGTCTGCTCCTGCAGCTCGATGCCTTGGTTGACGCTGCCGTTGGAATGTTCGGGCTGTAACCATTTTTTTTGCTCTTATATTGTTATGCCAATTAAAAAAAAATAGAAAACTTCCCAGTTGTAGACGGACGAGCATACATACGGCCAACCTGATGGTGAGAGGTTACCGTCGCCCATGGACTTCAACAATGCCAGGGGCAGAGCCAAGCCGCTCCTACCGTTAAGTACTTCCACAAGCCTCCTTTGAAGAAGGACAAGTCATAGCGCTCGGGAAGCACCGTGGAGGGGAGCTCATTACAAAGTCGAATGGTAGGTGGCAGAAAAGATTGCGCGAAACGCACTGTGGATGAACGCAGTGGCTCCAGGTAGTATGGACGCAGTGGCTCCAGGTAGTATGGATGAACTCTACTCCGGTGGCGGGTGGTGCGATGGTAAAAACCACATGATCCATAACCAGTATCATCTCAATCATTTCCAATTTTAAAAAAAATCCATGAATATTTTCAACAGTAGATTGATTATCGTCGAATATCGAGGATCGGACAAACACCAGCATAGTTAGTTGCAGTTTTACTGGTGGTAGGACCTCTTGTGAGTCCGCACGGGTAGGTACCACCACCCTGACTATTTCATAATACGTTTCGGTTTGAAGGGTGGGGTAGACGTTGTAACTATACTGAGATCTTAGAACTTATATCTCAAGGTGGATGGCGCGTTTACGTTATAGATGTCTATGGGCTCCAGTAACCACTTAACACCATGTGGGCTGTGAGCTCGTCCACCCATCTAAGCAATAAATAAAAACCTGTACCTTGGGGTTGTTCTTCTTAGTAGCGAGCAGGTACAGCGGCTTCCCGAGCAGCATGACGGGGATGCAGAGCAGCGCGATGAACACGAACACGCGCTGGATGTCGCTCTGAGCGTCGAACATGAACTCCTTGCAGCCCTCCTCCGGGACGTTCTTCGAGAACAGCATCATGTTGATGAACAGGATCAGCACCGACGGAGCGCAGCCTTGGGTGTACGCCAGCTCTGGGAAAGTAGAAATAGGACTATTTAGTTTTATTGTCATTTATAGGCATCCGAGATTGAGGGGATATTGATTCAGGAATGGCATTAAAATTAATCTATACTAAAATATATAAATCTACAGGGATTTTTACGGATGTTCCGTTATAACTACTGAACCATGCATCCGATTGACTTGAAACTTGGTATCCATATAGAAAATACATGTACTTAATGCTATATAGGATAGGCTAATATTTATATGAGTGTTGGACTCCCTACACCAGTTGCGGGGGCGTTAATGATGAGAATCGTTGTGGGGGCGCTAACGATTAAAAACGCTATATTTAAAATTTCATCTTTTATCAACTTATTATGATCATGTACAATACGACCGATGTATCTTGGCGAGTCCGAACTTCGCGCAGAAGGCTGCGCACAAACGTTTTTAGGAACCAAATGGTGGCATGACCGACGTGCGCGGGGCGGAGGTCTAGGCTAGGGATTGACTCTGTGTAAACACAATCGTCCCTTTATTCAATCAAATATCGCAATCGATTTTTATCGATTTAGAATTTATTGATTTTTGTTTTTATGAGATACTGAACGAAATAGATTTACAAACTTATTGAATGTTGTCGTTAGTAAACGAGACTTCATATTTAATAAAAAAAAAAAACTAATAACACTTTATTTTCTTGGTTGAAAGACATGATTTAGTTGAATATCAGCTATTTATAAACAACTACTACAATAGGGACTGTTTGTGAATATTTTAAACCTCCAATAAAATGGAATATAAATATATTTTTTTATTTAAATTTTAATCAATTTGAAAAAAAATCGATTGAACAACATCCTCAAACACGCATATTGGACATCCCTCTTCTTGACATCGTATGAATTCGGTAATTCTCGGTACGCGGTAATGTGTCTCACTCACACGCTAGCATTAGTGTCGTGTTCGCGTCGCTATCTCTGTCTTGAATACGGGCGGCTACAAAACTTTTCATTGATTTATTATTATTATACTGTTTTTGTTTAGTGCTCAGTTTTTTGTTTAGTTTTAAGATTGTTTGTGTTTAAATTTGTTTTAGTATTAAGTGTCCCTTGGCATTTATACTATTCGTTAAACCAAAGCATAATAGTGTTTTAAATCGTCGGCCGACAAACATAATTATTGATTTAAAAAAAATAAAAAAAGAAGAAGGCTTAAAAGATTTTGACAGTTTTATTTAGAGTTGCTAACGCAACTGGTGTATCGCAACGCACAGTACAGCGGATCGCAACTGAAGGCAGTGTTCGGGCTTACTTTCGAATTAATTTAATTACGTTATTTTTACAGCTTTCTGTCATAATTTATTATTCTTTTATTATCTCTCATTAATTTATTACGTTATTTTTATAGCTTTCTGTCTCATAGTGTTTTGATATTCATTTTATTTGTACTTGGTTTATGTATAATTAGGGACATTTTAAATCGTATTTTGATTTAAAAAAATTAATGCTAATAACACTTTTTTTTACGAGTGTACATGCGCGAAAGTTCACCTGCGGCTATATTCAGACTCGCCAAGTTACGTCGGTCGTATTGTAAATCAACTACTATTATTATTAATTTTAATAAATATTTAAATATATATTTCTCGGTGCGTGTGTTTGACACTAAACTCCTCCTAAACGGCTGGACCGATTTAAATGACTTTTTTGTATGCGTTTGGGTGGCACTCTGGGTAGTTTAGATTCACAAATCAGCCCGGCAGTTTTTTTTTTTTGCTTAGATGGGTGGACGAGCTCACAGCCCACCTGTTGTTAAGTGGTTACTGGAGCCCATGGACATCTACAACGTAAATGCGCCACCCACCTTGAGATATAAGTTCTAAAATCTCAGTATAGTTACAACGGCTGCTCCACCCTTAAAACCGAAACGCATGACTGCTTCACGGCAGAAATAGGCGGGGCGATCGTAGGTACCCGCGCGAACTCACAAGAGGTCCTACCACCAGTACTAAATATTATTTATATTTGTCTTTTATTATATTAATTATATTTATCTTTTATAGAAATAATTTATATGGCAAAACAACGTTTGCCGGGCCAGCTAGTGTCAAATAAATCTTTTATGAAAGCTCCCACAGTTCCCTGCTGCGATAAAGACATGAGAGGTAAATTTTAAAAACAGCCAATCCTTCATATTTATGTTTCTATGGGTATCGTAAATTATTGCCGGAGTCATGTGCATGTAGTGCATTGACATCACAGCGACACTGGTGCCACCTACCTTGAGACAATAAGCCGATCTCAATAGTATAAAGTGCCCTCGTCAACAATTACTTCGAAATACTAATTTTTATATAGTTTCAGTAACTAACCATCATTCTTAGTGCTGTACGCGACCCATTTGAAGAACATCATGAACACCATGTACAAGAACAGTAGCGCCAGAAAGACGATCTGAGGGAGGAACTCGAGGAAGATGGAGTAGCGACGCTTGAAGAAACTGGAAAATTTAATTATAATGTAGCAAGACTTTTTTTTCTACCTACTGCTAGTAGTCTCTAGGGGTTATGCTAGCTTAATTTTAAGCTCACGGGGTTCAAACTGAGAATTTCCTAATACTAACGCAAGACAGAGATAGCACTATGACGAGATTTGATAATCAACTCTCTTCAATTATTTTCAATTCATTGTAATTTCTTAGCCAAGCTGATAAGCAGAATCGCCTTAAGATATCAAGTCAATAAGTTGTAATAGTTAAAATATAATAACAGCTATCGGCTTTTCCACGAGAACGCTTGACTCTTTCGCAGTAGAATCATTCTAGACTTTAGTACCGTTTCGTATGGATTAACCATCATAGCACCTACGGTATCAAATATTCAGGATACGAATAAAGTAGAATATAAATAGATAGTGGAATAAGTAAAGCGCTTAGTGCACACGTATCCACTCTTGGTCTAATTGATTTTCGCAGTAAACTTGAAGTCGTAATAATAATTAATAACTCACTTGTAGTTGACCACGCTCATGCAGACACCGAATATCATGTGGATTACACCGAATATGATAGACAGCTTCATTTTGTACGAGTTGAGGAAGATAATCTTGTTGTCTGCGCTCTGTAAATGAAGGATAAGTTATAAATGTATATTGTCGGGACGAATCGCCAAGTTCCAGTGGTAGCACTCAAAAGTGAACTAGACAGAGGGTAGACAGATTTATCTGCTCCTAACATCCTACCCGCAGCCTTCAATATACCTGTGACCGCGGCGCTGGCAACACTGCTGCAACTGGTCATAATATCGGAAACTTATTAAATGTAAAAATCATAAACCCGCTTAATATTAATTACATCATTCTTCTGCCCTTCTCCCAGTCACCTGGAGGCGGCGCAACATGTTACGTTATGTCATTTATTTATTTATTTATTAAGTTGCACCAACAAAGTAATCATCAATACAAAACATTGACAAATTGACAAAAGTTCATGGCAGATGTCACCTCAATTATAGGCGCAATCGACAGTGCATTAACATCAAAAATAAAATAATAAAAATGTCATGTATGTAACCTTAACTAGTAGGTAAGTTCACGGGGCTCAAACCTGACGACGTTGCTAACACGAACCCTAGCAAGAGCCGTGCTTCGCAGAATCTACCACCGGATCAGAAACGCGACCCACTGAGAAGATCCGGCGAGAAACTCAGTGGGCTGTGTCTTAGGGCTAATTTACTCGTCGAGTCCTTCGTCGCAAGCGACGGGTTCGACGAGGCCGATGACCGGATCATATACCATTTCTTCGCTCACTCCCCTCTTACACATATCGTCTTTCACGTAATCCATCCATTTCTTCTTAGGTCTACGTCTACCTCTTTCTCTTGCTTTTTTAAATAGATCTACGATTTTATTTCTGAAAATGAGTTCATCAGTGTAGAAAAGTTCACTGCTGGACAAAAGCCCCTTCGAGTTCATGTCGAGAGGTGAAAGGCGATTTGGTTTCAGCGACATTTTTTTAACATTACAGGAGAGCCATTTAGAGTAAAAAAATTTGGAAAAAATTTAATCACAAATAAATCTTCTTCAGCTATTTGATTGGAGTAAACTTAATTGAAGTTCGATTAAAAACATCAAACTGTTGATGCTAATACGAAATAAAAGGCATTTTTAATTACAAAGATAAATCGACCTTATGCTGCCAATACCTCCCAATTCACATTTTTACTGCAATCGTTTATTTTTTGCGCCAACTTTATATCTTAATGTTAGAAGTGGCTACTTTTAGTTATAATTATTTTAGTTTTTATGATCTCCTGTAAACTTGCCATCAAAGCACTTAGGAGGTATTGGCAGATCGAAATGTCGCATCTTCAGCGAATTTTATTTTATTGCTTAGATGGGTGGACTAGCTCACAGCTCACCTGGTGTTAAGTGGTTACTGGAGACCATAGACATCTACAACGTAAATTATGTCGAATTTCGCTTAAGCCAAATAGCCTGTCAACCCTCAATATACAGGGTATTGTTTAAGCTGGCCTAAAGGTCTAGATACAAGGCCATAAACTAAAAAAAAAAGGTATTGTTTAAGTAAATCAGCTCACCTGCCAGATAGGGTCGATACCGATGAAGTATGGCACTTCAGTGTACGCGTCTTTAGGGTCGAGCGTCAAGGCACCGTTCTCAGCGAGCGTGTCGTTGTCGTACGGGATGTGCCAAGAGGAGCCAAATATGTTCAGAGACTTGGAGAAGATATCGTTGTAGACCAGGCCGGTGTACATAGAGAAGCAGCCCATGAGCAGGATTATGTAGCGGCCCGCGAAGAATATATTCCAGATTTCGTTGTTCGATTTCTTGGCGGCGAGCGAGACTTCCTTCACGACCATCCAGCCGCCGAACATCGCCATGATGCAGCCGTGACCAAGGTCGCCGAACATCACAGCGAATAGAAACGGGAACGTTATGATCGTGTACAAAGCTGAGGAGGGATAACGAATATTTGTCATTGAATCGTAAGTCAGGTTTCGGTGTGCCGGAATAGTATATTACGCACCTAGGGAGAAAAGTAGGACATTCAAACCCGCGAATTGGGTTTGTGAAAAAAAATTCGAAATAATTCAAAAGTTATTTCAAAATAAAAAATTATTTTTTTGAATCCAGTACCGAAGACACGCTGACAGCTCCCGAACAAACCCGAGCGCGTGTGACGTCATAATGTTAGTTTTCCCTCATTGCTATATTATCAGACTTTGCCTTAATAAATCCTTTATCACACATAGCTAATCATAACCAACTAACAACTCGTTTTTTAGCAATAAATTTTCAATACTATTGTCTAGTCACGTGTATTAGCCGTAAACGCAGTACTGTTATTAAATAGCTATAACATTATGACTGTAATTTATGTTGGTTCGCAGGTTCGTGGAATGCACTAACAGAGGTTTTAGTGAGAATAATATTTATTATCTATAGTGGCGTCGGATGACAAAACTTTAGTGGTTAGGAAGCGCGCGGCGTTCGTTGCTTTGGTCACAGCACTGACTTCGTTCGCCTCAGGTCATCGGTCCGAGGCCCCCTCACCTCTCGTTGAACCCCGCGCACTCCCTCTTACAAATCTTGTTAATTTAAAACTAAGCTAAAACTTTTGTTAACTTGTCCTAACAAAACAACTTCACCATACAAACAAACATACACCAAATATATTAATCGCAGCTCCAAATTTATATTTAACGCATCGCTAATACGCCCCACCCCAGTGCTGCCTCAGCAGCACTCACTCTCGACTCGTAATCGAGCGATGCGCGTGACCGATCTAGTTAAAATTCCCATGCCCCACCCCAGTGGGGACTCGCAGGCGGTATGAAGGTCCATTTGATTCCGTGATTGGAAGCCTTATCTTTCAACACATCTTCGTCTAGATTTTTTATAGACTTCTTCAGTTCCGTATTCGCTCCTCGCAAGTTTGTTCCGTTATCGGAGTACATATATTGTGGCCATCCACGTCTTGCGGCCATCCTTCGTAATGCCATAATAAATGAGTCCGCGGTAAGATTATTAACTAGTTCCAGATGAATAGCTCGTACCGTCAAGCACGTAAACAGGACGCCGTATCTTTTTTCGCGGCGTCTTCCTACCGTGACTTCCATGGGACCAAATAAATCCACGCCGCAATAAGTAAAAGGTCGTTGCTGATGGGCCATTCGCGCGCCAGGTAAGTCATCCATTCTTTGTACTTCTGGTTTAGATTTTCTTGTTCTACAAAATGAGCATTTAGATGTTATATGTTTAACGGTAGGTCTCAGTCTTGTGATCCAGTATCTTTGTTTGACTTCATTTACTATTGTTTCTTGATTTCCGTGTGCGTAGTAATAATGATAATATTTCACGATCAATCTAGCAATGTAGCTTCTTCCGTCTAGTATAATAGGGTTTTTTGATTCAGGTAGAATGCCAGTAGCAGCACCGATGCGGCCACCGACTCGTATAACTCCATACTCGTCTAAGTAAGGGGACAAGGTAAGTATATTACTTGTTTTTGATACACATCCACTGTTTTTTATTTCAGTTAACTCTTTTTTAAACGATTCAGCTTGTGATTTTTTCAGTAACAATATTTCAGTTTTCTCCATAGTATCGTCGAACTCAAAGGTAAGTTTTTTGCATTTGTTTATAAACTTGAGTATTAATGAAGTGGATCGAAGCAACCGAAGCCAAGAACTAAATCTAGTAGCATCAGGTACAGGTAAGTTAATTTCCTGTACTTCTACTTTTATGAAATTAATACATTCTGGCATTGTTTCTTTTCTGTCGCTTATGAAGTCGTGAGGCCATTCGTTTGCTTCGTGGCGTAAGAAGGTAGGTCCATACAACCATTCATCTTGGAGGGCCGGGAATTTATAGTTTTCTCTCGTTGCAATATCAGCGACGTTTAATTTAGTGGGAACATAACGCCATTCTTTTGTCTTTGTTAACTCATCAATTTCACCCAAACAATTTGCCACATAAACTTTATAGTCGCGAGCGTCATTTCTTATCCATTGCAGCACTGTCGTCGAGTCGCTCCAAAATATTCGTTGCTCAGGCTTTATAATATGTTCTCTAGTGACTGAGTCCGCTAGTCTTGCCGCTAAGACGGCGGCTTGAAGTTCCAAACGTGGGATGGTAATAGGTTTGTTTCCTGCAACTCGAGATTTGCTCGCAATGAATGCTACGCGTATGTTAAACTCGTCGTCAATCCATCTCCAGTACGCGACGGCGCAGTATGCTTTGTTAGACGCATCACAAAATATATGAATCTGTAAGTTTGTATATCCATTTCGAGTTAAAACTCCACTGCAATCGTCTCCACAATTATTATTGTAGCTGTGCGATGCAGTATTCGTAGCGGATTCGGCGTGTGCTACGCTCGTAGCATTTTTCGTAGCCCTAGTCCTTGAAATCGCGTTGTGTGAGGATGATAGCAGAAGGGTTTCATTATTCGTCTCATTCACTCGTATGGTAGCAGCCGGATAGTACCTCGGCAAACTCACGTCTTTTAATGATTCCAGAAGATAAATCCATTTCAACCACTTCTGGAATACCGCTTCGGTTATGTAATCATCCATATAGTGGATATAGTCCATATAGTGACTCCTATATATGGCGGAAGCAGCAGCGGGCATTGATGACTTATACCGCTGAGCGTTTTTATTTTTTACAAATAGAGCTATAAATGGCGAACAATTAGCAGCAAAAATTAATGACGTCATAACGTAAGTGTTTATATTTCCCTCCGGTTATTTTCTATATAAAAAACGGAAGGCATCCTGGTCTTCTGGTCGAATTTTCACTTTGAGAAACATATCTTTAATATCTCCAGAAACAGCTATTCGATTTTCTCTAAATCGCAACATGATGCCGAATAATGACATTAGTAGGTCGGGCCCTTTCAATGAGTAATCATTCAGGGACAAACCGTTTGTTTTGGCCGCGGCGTCAAACACTAAGCGCAGGTTCTTTTTGTTCGGGTTATCGACACCAAAGTGAGGTAAATACCAAGTTTTCAGCGGTGTAACATTTGAGCTGATCAGTCTTTTTGCGAAATCATTTTCAAATAAATGTCGTATTCGTTCTTCGTATCTTTTTGCATATTCTTTGTTATTTTTTAATTTTTGTTCGACTCCTTTTAGTCTACGGAGAGCTGTTAGGTACGAGTCCGGCATCGTACAAGTCTCATCCCGCCAAGGTAAGCCAACATGCCATTGACCATTGATGAGAGTGGAGGTTCGTTCTAAAATTTCAACAGCGCGTAAATCTTCCGAGTTCTGTCTTGGTTTGCCAGACACGCCCATGGACTCGATTGAGAACGACCTTCGCACCTCCTCGTGGATCTCTCGCAAAGTACATTCAGATTCTATGACGTCACTGGAGACAAACAATGAAGTGTGACGTGCAGCAGAATTAGGTAGGTAAGCATTAGGTACTCTTCCATGGAGGCACCAACCCAGAGGAGTCCGGGTGGCACAGGGTTCATTGGGCTTACCCACTCTCATTTCCAGAGGTAACAGGAGGTGACAATTATCTTGTCCAATTAAACTTGCGGATGCAGTTGTGTTGTGGTTATGGCTAAGTTATGGCTGATGTCATTTAGGTGCATATATTTTTTAACATTTACTGTAGGCAAACTTTGTGGTAGGTTTAACTCTCCGACAATCCGCGCATCGATTGTAAACATCTTGTTATCGGTACTACACTTACTACACAGTGTCACCTTTGCTAGCTGCGCATCGCACACTAGTTCAGTGTCGTTCCACGCGCCGCGCACACAAAGACGTTCGTGGCGGCCGCGCAGTCCCACTTGTAATGCCAGCGGAGCGCTAATCAACGACACAGTCGAGCCATCGTCGAGCAAGGCGGTCGTGCTAACAATTCCGTTCGGTCCGTGAATGTTTCTAGGCACAATTTTTAACATTACGGAACAGCTGATATTAATATTTGTTACTATTTCAGACTGAACTTCAGTTTCAGGTGGCGTTTCAGATTGTGCTGCTGATACAGATTGAGTGTCGGTTCGACTCGGCACATAATGCAGTAAGCGGTGATGCGATTGTCCACAATTGCTTACGTCACAGCTTGGAGCGGAGCACGTTTCCCTGCGATGATGCGCTAATAAACACTTATAACAAATGCCGTAACGCTTCACATGGAACCATCTGTCCTTTCTTAGTGATTTTTTAAATTTTTTACACTCAGTTAATTTATGGCTACCGGTACGACAATAACCACATTTTTGTACACTTTGTCCGTCTTGCACTAAAATTGTTTGTATATTGTTCACTTTATCATAAAGTTTACGTTTGAAATTGTCCGTCCTAGATTGCAATAAAGTAGCACTACAAGTTGATACTTTTACAGCTTCTTCGGTGAGGAAATCTGACAGCACCTCTAGTCTAGGTTTCGGCAATTCAGCTGTGATAAGCGGATAACTATAATCTGTCCACTTGGTGAGCAGGGTCGTGGGTAACTTGAATAAGATAATGTTAGCCACTTCCATGCCTTGCAGGTACTCTTGGCGACCAAGGGCTCGTACAGCGGCCACGTAATTTTTCACTTTGCCTGAAAAGGGTACTATTTCTTTGTGGTAGTCCGTAGGCAGTGGGTTCATCTTCTTTACGTCTACCACGATGCGAGATAGGATGACGTCAGCGTTTCCGAACTGTAGTTTTAAAGTGGAAATTATTTCTGCAGGAGAAGCACCACTGATAAGTAGGCCGGCGACGGCTTCTTGTGCGGTACCTCGTAAACACTTTCGTAACCGCCAATGGTTTTCTTTATCGCTGAAGTTGCAGACTTCAGTCGATTCCCGGTAGGCCTGCTCGAAATGTAGCCACTCTTTTGGGTCTCCGCTGAAGATAGGGAGTTCTTTTGGAGTGCTGAGACGACTAAGCAGCTTAGTATTTTGCTGGATGGCGGAGGACGTCATAAATTCTTTGAATGCGCTCGTGAGCTGTTGAACTGCGTCGTTGTCGGCCGGGCTTGAGTGTGACTTGTGTTTATCACTGTTGAGCTTAGTAGCCTGCTGCAGTTCCTGTTGACTACGCTCTAACCATTTTTCTATATCACCGCCGTTGTTTTTCTCCGATATTTCTGATGGTGGACTGTATTCTTCTTCGAGTTCTGCTAGATCCGCCGCTAACTTTTGATCAATGAGTTCCATTTGAATACGCGCCTTCGCCTGAGCTGCTTCTAGTTCCAGTTTCTTTTTCTGGATTTGTATTGATTTTGATGATGACATTTTCTTGGACCTGACTGACTGACGTGATGCTAGTGAAGGCGGATTTTGTTTTTCGGTTCGTTCCGATTTCACTGCACTCGCGGCACAAGAACTTTTTGCGTCATGCTCATCGTCGTTTTTTCTTTGTTTGTTGGCGGTACTGCGGGTATTTACCATTTTTTTCTTTTGCGGTGGCGTGAAGAACATTCGCGATCCGGGTCGTAGGACCAATTGTAATTTATGTTGGTTCGCAGGTTCGTGGAATGCACTAACAGAGGTTTTAGTGAGAAAAATATTTATTATCTATAGTGGCGTCGGATGACAAAACTTTAGTGGTTAGGAAGCGCGCGGCGTTCGTTGCTTTGGTCACAGCACTGACTTCGTTCGCCTCAGGTCATCGGTCCGAGGCCCCCTCACCTCTCGTTGAACCCCGCGCACTCCCTCTTACAAATCTTGTTAATTTAAAACTAAGCTAAAACTTTTGTTAACTTGTCCTAACAAAACAACTTCACCATACAAACAAACATACACCAAATATATTAATCGCAGCTCCAAATTTATATTTAACGCATCGCTAATAATGACGTCACAACTATGGTGACCAATCATGGCGCATTTATAGTCACATGTTTTTTTTTTAAATTCTATCAATTTTTAATTATTTATAATTTATTGAATTTCTTTTTGTTTATTTGCATTAAATATCCATATTATTAATAATAAAGTTTTAAAATACATAAAAAAGCATTTTTTTTTCAAAATTCCAAATATTTTGTCACAAGGTGCTTATACAATTTTTTTCCCGCCGGGATGAAAAGTTCGCTTTTAGTCCGATTATCCGATTCTCACCGGAAGAGAATGGAGTACTTTTGTCCCGCGTGCCAGGGATTACAAGCGAACTTTTCGTTCCGGCGGGAAAAAAAATACATATATCGCACCTTTAGAATTGAAGTGGCTTAATCTAAACGCCAAAAATGTAATTGAAGAATTATAATTTTTCAGTTTTGATTTTAAAAAAAGTCTTAAAGCGCATACATTAAAGTTTAAGGTAAGGGTTGGGTTAGTTACCTAATATAAACATACACATTCGATTATAGAGTAAATAGGGAGCGTTGATCCGAACATACCCGGGTTACATTCGCGGTAGGAGGCGACTCCGTAAGCGTCGATGAGGTTCTGGAAGCCGCGCGTGAACTTGTTGGTCCTGTTGAAGGTGGGCGGCTCCTCGTCAGTCTCGATGCAGTTCAGGAACGACGGGATCGAACTGCCGCACGCGTTCTGCGAACACCACCCTCTCTTAAGTAAGGTAAGTTTGAAGTCGTCGTGGCCTAATGGATAAGACGTCCGGTGCATTCGTATGTAGCGATGCACCGGTGTTCGAATCCCGCTGGCGGGTAACAATTTTTTTTTATGAAATTACGTAGTTAACAAATGTTCACGATTAACTTCCACGGTGAAGGAATTACGTTGTAATCAAAATCAAACACGCAAAATTATAGTTTGCGGAATTATTGGTGATAGAACGTCTTGTGAGTCCGCGCGGGTAGGTACCACCACCCTGCCTGTTTCTGCCATGAAGCAGTAATGTGTTTCGGTTTGAAAGGCGGAGCAGCCACTGTACTGTAATAACTGAGATCTTAGAACTCATGTCTTAAAATGGCGGCATTTACGTTGTAGATATCTATGGGCTTAACCACATAACACCAAATAGCGCGTGAGCTTTTTCACCCGTCTAAGTAAATAGGCGACATGTATTGCCTATAAAATAATAACAATCAAAGTACGTACCGAACCATCAGCCAGTGCCTTTTGTACGTTGGGCAGATCAGCAGTCGGCACCCAGCATTCACCGATGAGGCACTTCTTCGTGACATCCATGTTGAACAGGTTTAGGGTGTGGTAGATGGCCTTCATCTTCCTCACCATTATGGTCCAGCTGGTCAGCTCCTTGGCGACACTTGCAAGCACACGTTGTCTGTGGTCGCGGGTTTGGTTCAAGACCTGTTACAATAAAATGAAATGCTGTTGTTACATCTTTATACGATTTCTTGTCCAATATTTTTTTTGCGATATGTTAATATTGTTTTATACTTGAAAATTAATGGTGTAAAAATTAAATTTTTCAAACAAACATTCGTCACTTTTGCTACGTTATAGCACTATTCACAAGTCTTTTATAGCCCATGTAGCTGCCAAGTTTAGGTTTTTCTAATGCGCTTGTAATTGGTTTTTAATAAATCAAACATCTTTTGTAAGTCGATTTATGACTTTTTTATTCAGCGACACGATGCCGATTTGTCGTCGTCGATTTCAGTGTGTGCCAGCCGCCGTCGCCCTAAACATGTCGTGTCGGATCTTCTTGATCCAGTCCGGTTCTTTTAGAGATATTCCAAGCACCGATCACTCTTATCGTCGACCATAGAAACAAAGAGTTCGACGTTCAACCTAACCCATAGATACTGTCCACTGAGTTTCTCGCCGGATCTTCGCAGTAGCTCACGATTTCAATCCTGTGGTAAAGTTTTAGCAAGTTCCCTCAGGCTGAGCTCCGTGAGCTCACCAACAAATTCGGTGAAACTGGAATAGCTCCTTCATGCTATCAGGGATTAGGTACGGAAAAAGAGAGATAAACATTAAACATCCGTGACATAAAATAATTATAGGTCTTATAATTACCATGTTAAGGTCCTCGAGTCTGGTCCTGACTCCCTTGACCATGTCCTGTCGTTCGGTGTTAGAAGGCGGGCACGGGTACAGCGAGGCGTGGAAACCGGTGCACACTTTCTTGATGCGGGACTTTAGCTGTTCGCCTTGGAAGAACGCAACGAACACGGTCTTGTAGATCTCGTTACCCTAAAATTTATTAAAGGTCAGTCGAAACATTTACCTCAGCTATTTCGCAGCTGTATTACAGTAGATCGGGGGAAATAGGGACTAGAGGTAGAATAGGGACAAATCTGGAATGTCACAATACTTTTGTTGGGTTTTTAGAGATTTAACTTTGTTGAACTGAAAATGACTTTTATTTAGCGTTTAACAATATTAAATAGTTTAATTTAGTCATCAAAGTTTTGTAACTCACAACTAACCTAACAACTAAATAGTAAACTAAATAGCCCTATCGAAAAACTCTATTGTCCCCTTAATCTGATTCACCCCAAAGCCAACGTTAATCTGGTCAAGCTAGTTTTTTTCTGTTTTTGCTTATACTTTGTAATAAACTATGTATTATGACGCATCGTATATAAAAATTAAAGCCTCCGGAACCATTATGATCTCCGTTTTATTACTATAACTACAAAAAAACGATAAAAATCAATGTCGAACTTAAAAAGTGTTACGATTCCCCCCATTTTACGGTATATTATTTTATTACGTATTCTTCTTGTTCATTGTTCCCTAACTGCTGAGGATCGCGAGCACATGTGGACTTTCCTCCATAGCGTTCGGTTATGAGTGGCATGGTATAGACTATCAGCAAGCGCTTTCATAACCAGATCTGACCATGTGGCTGGTGTTCTGCCCACGGCGCGCTTGCCTTCTATGCGATTCAAAATTTAAATTACGTATGAAAGATACCCTTCATGAAGCTAAGGGTCGCAGCAGATGGAGGGAGATCGTACGGGAGAAATTGATGCAGCAGAGGAGTCACGACCCTCAGTAATAAGGAAAACGCCGCGAGGAGGAGTAGGGAGGAGGATGAAAGATACAATTTATTACCGTAGCAGGATCTTCGAGCGGCTTGTCCAGTTCAGCACGTCGCAGGAAGACGTTGCCTCTCGAGATACGCCACAGCATCCGTTCGAATGCGGGCACGCGCTCGCGCTGAACCACGCCCGCAACGAACCCGAGGCGGCCGCGAGTGGCCGCTTGTTGACCAGTCTCGTCAGATATTAAGGACCTACCATACAATTCATACTATTACTACTTTTTGATCTATACCATTTATTAAGTTATTTCGTTATGATCCACGAGTAATGCAGTGAATAATTCAAGTTTACTTAAAAGGACAGTGAGTCTCAAGTTTACCTAAGGACGAGTGATACCAGAAACTGAATTAAAAAAGTTTGAGATTCTACGATACAGACTTTATTGTAATACCAAATTACCATAATTGTACAGTTTTCATTGGCGTAGAAGCAGAAATCTACTCACGCAAGAGTCACAAGACTTATGTCTTGGCCTTGGCAAGAGGCAGAAATGTTTGGGTCGGGGAAGGTAGGTATACCAAATATGTTTTTGTTTGATCACACTTAAAATTTGGCAAGCAACGATTCCGTATAAATCGGTCATGAAATTGAAACCATCGCTACCATTTGATTAACTGATGTCATTGTCTAATTAATTCCTTCCCTTAAATCCTTTAAATTTCCAATCGATTTATAGTGCTCAATTCCAAACTGTAAAGCGTACGGATTTTGTTTTATTGCTTACATGGGTGGACGAGCTCACGTCCACCTGGTGTTGAGTGGTTACTGGAGCCCATAAACATCTACAACGTAAATGCGCCATCCACCTTGAGATATAAGTTCTAAGGTCTCAAGTATAGTTACAACGGCTGCCCCACCCTTCAAGCCGAAACGCATTACTGCTTCACGGCAGAAATAGGCGGCGTGGTGGTACCTACCCGTGCGGACTCACATTAGGTCCTACCACCAGTAATTTATTAGACATTTTGGTCTTACAGTTTGTATTAGACATTACCTATCTATTCTGCACATTTATTTGAAATTTCGCTCCACAATGACTATTACGGCTATTTATCTGGCGTACTGAGTACTAGATACTAACTTGGTCAAAGAATCCATGCCGATTTCCTCCTGTGCGGTGAAGAAAGCTTCGGTCTTTTCAAGGACATGTCTCAATTCGGTCAACTCCAGATAGTTTTGTTTCAAGTTGACCGCGTTGTGTGACAGCTCGAGAATTTCGTTTTCGGTTTTCTCTAAATGTGCCTGACGATTGAATAATTCAAGAATCAGTATTCATAATCTTCTAAACAGCCACATGAACACGGCTGAGAATAATTCTTCTTCCTTACATTTTTCTGCATTAGTTAGAAGTGACTTGTATCCAGTATTGGGATCTGAGACCTTCAGTAGTTCTCCATTAAAGCAAAATACTTGCTTTACTTTTTCTATTCTTTAAGTTGAAAAGGCTTGTGTAAAATTTTTGCCATAGATACCAGACTACCAAACTCAATAGACTGAGTCACACTGACTCGTTTAAACATTGCGGCCTGAGATCGAAGACCAAACTTTCATTGGATTAAGGCTATCTTAACGGATATTCATACTGTAGACGATGTTGCGTACTTTATTCTTTAACAAAAATCTGTTACACGTTTTAAAGAATTAACACTAAGTAAACGTTCAGTAACGGATGTTCAAAATTTATGATTACTGGTAATCTATAGCTATGTCGTGAGAAAATCTATTGATTATTATTGAATCGATAAATTTCGTGTACTTCAAACTAAAATATTAGGTTTCAATTAAATAAAGCCGTTATAAACATCCTTTGGAAGAACACATAATTAGGTATTTTTTGACAAAAACTCATTATTACATTTTATTCACGTTGAATGAGACAGTCTTTACGAAGTTAGTGGGTGGTGTGGCGTTTTAAGATCATACACCGTAAAGAATTATCCTACGTATCTCAGCTTCAAAACTGTCTGCGTTCAGTGCGGGACATCCTTTGTCTAATAAGTAATAACACAAAATACATGTCGTGGATAGCTCGTGCATGTTGTGATGCTCCGATAACCCCTAAACATCAGTTGGATTATTATTAGCCACACGTTACATCACGTGTTACGCATTCATTTTAAGTAGAAAAAAATACTTGTGATTTTTTTAATGGGTATTGAAATATTTCATCACTTTTACTCCTATACGACCTGCTCATGACTCTCGTGGGAAATTTAGTGCGGTGGTTTCAAAAGGCAACGTTCTGAGGTGCAAGGGAAAGTCGAGGGCAAAAGATTTTGCGGACGATCTCCAACACGATGGACCGACCTCATAAAATCTGTGACTCACTCCAACATAAATGATTGCTCTCACTCTGCGAAACATCGTGCCACATGGCGTCGCATCGCGAGAGCATTGGTATCGCAGGATCCGACTGATGGATGACCACGACCACTCTGTCAAGAGTGTACGAATAGGAAGAAGAAAATATTTCACAAAAATAGTCATTGAAAGTCATTGAAAGAACCAAGATCCCTTATGACTGGTTTTGCTACTGTTTTGTTATTGGTGGTGTTATTGCACTCGCCTCCAAGTCAATGATTTCCCTTGGGTTTGGAGCTCGGGGGGCTTCCTTGACGGCGGGAATGTGGACACCATCTTTGTGCACCTCGGCCTCGATATACCGGAGTTTGCGTTCCATTTCATCGCAACGGCGCACCTCGTTAACGAATTTCCTTTGGAAAGCATTTACGTCCGGATTTAACTGAAACATAAAATAATTTTTTACACATTAACTTTAGTGACAAATAGAACTAAACTATCCGAAATACGGGAATTTTGTTATCTAATAAACTTAAGGATGTTTAGGTACTTTTAACGATAGGACGCGGTCGGAATTCACTAGTAACAAATAAAACGTCTCGGAACATAATTTTTACAATAGGTCCAAAAACGAAATTCCCACTTTCGTATTTTAATATTTAAAAGTAATTCTTTAATGATGCCACCTTTAAAAATGTATAATTCAATTAAAATTTTTTCGAATATCAACTCAATTAATATAATCATAGATTTTGTTTTCCAATTCCGCAATATTATGCATTTTTGTGCATTTGTATCTACTGTTGAATTGAGTAATTCAAATTTTTTTCAATTCAGATTTCATTATTAAAGGAGATATCGACACAAAATATTTTATTAAAATACTGATTTTAGCTGGCTGTATAGCTAATCGAGGTTTGCTGGAAGAAGGTTATCTAATAGTAATCAATGAAAAATTATTTATTACGATGACCAATTTTTTTCATTAAATAAATGAGAATTGAGTTAAATATGTAGGAAAAATAAAACGAAAGTAGATTTTACGAACTACAGTATACACCACGTAGAAACGAATGTTTTACCTTAAACTATCCATATTCGGTTTCCCGTAAACTATGTAGTAGATACAAAAGTGGGACGGCCCCATAAGGCGTTTGATGTCGATTAGCCTTCAGACTATTAAATTATCTATGCTTCAGACCGACTGAGGCGGGATGTTTTTTATACCAAGACCCGCAACATATTAAACTTCGTTTATATCTCGTGACATATCGTAGATGTCAAACCAATTGTGCAAAAACTATAAAGTTAAAACACAGAATGGTTTTTACTGGCAGTAGGACCTCTTGTGAGTCCGCGCGGGTAGGTACCACCACCCTGCCTATATCTGCCGTGAAGCAGTAATGCGTTTCGGTTTGAAGGATGGGGCAGCCGTTGTAACTATTTTTTTTTGTTTTTTTTATATATATATATATTTTTTTTTTTTGATGGTGAGTGGTTACCGTCGCCCATGGACTTCAGCAATGCCAGGGGCAGAGCCAAGCCGCTGCCTATTGCTTAATACTCTCCACAAGCCTCTTTTAAAGAAGGACATGTCATAGCGCTCGGGAAACACCGTGGAGGGGAGCTCATTCCATAGCCGGATGGTACGTGGCAGAAAAGACCTCTGGAAACGCACTGTCGATGACCGCAGTGGCTCCAGGTAGTATGGATGAACTCTACTCCGGTGGCGGGCGGTGCGATGGTAAAAACGAGATGCCGGTATCATCTCGAACAATTCCTCAGAGCACTCCCCATGGAACATTCGGTACAAAATACAGAGGGAACCGAAGTCCCTCCGCAGACCCAAAGGTTCTATACTTGAGACCTTAGAACTTATCTCAAAATGGGTGGCGCATTTACGTTGTGGATGTCTATGGGCTCCAGTAACCACTTAACACCAGGTGGGCTGTGAGTTAGTCAACTCATCTAAGCAATAAAAAAAATGACGTTTTCCTCAATTTTTTATAAATTAATATAAAATAAAGTTAGTTTATTTTAATTTATTTTTAGAGTTCGAAATCTATTAATCAATTTATTTTTATCAATTTAGCAAAGTCTGCAAACAGTGCAACATTGCAGATATTGGTTTGACAGCGACATTAAGCTAACATTAATTACTTAGCGAACGAGCGATATTTAAAATGTTTGAACAATTGAGATTCCTGCACCTCTGGAATCTACAATAACAAAACATCGAAGCGTCCGCGTCATCACGTTATTATGAATAATGATTAATAGCTATAGTCTCGTCAAACAACAAGTGCCTTGCTCGCTTCGGTTGAATGCAGAACACGCGGGAAAAAAAACAACAATTTACATCAACGTTCGTTCATGGAAAAGTGTTAAATTATATTAATCATCATATATTATACATTCATAACGAAGTAAACTGTAAATGTATGTTTATAATCTAAATATTAATACGTGAAGCAAAAACTTTGTACCCCTTTTTACGAAAATTGTGCGGACGGAGGAGTATTAAATTTCCCACGCTTATAGAGAATATAGAGAAGGAGTGCAGAATACTATTTTTTTTTAAATTGTGCTTTAATAATACATTAAATCAATAAATAAAACATTATACACACTACCATATATTAGACACACACACATATTTAAACTCTTCATTTAGTGTCAAACGTTTGTTATTGCTTAAAGTCTGTGGCCAAATTGAGAATAGGTTAATATTGTTTATCTTTAATATTATTTGTCTATAGTATACTCTTGGTAAAGTATGTGATTGTAGAATTATAATAGTCTTTGACAATAGAATCATAATAATGTCAAAACTTATAATTTCAATTAATTATAGTCGAATTTGGAATACTACGGGACCACTAGTTTACTTACGTACAATGCTGAAAGCTGTGTGCTTATTGCGAGTTTTTTAACGTTCTCGATAGCGTAAAAGTTAACCCAATTTTGTATGCAGTTGGAACAGCGCCCCTAGCGGCAAACGTAGGCAAATGATCCCATTCCATACAAATATGAGTTAACTTTTACGCTATCGAGAACGTTAAAAAACTCGCACTAAGCACACTGTACGATTGTTTTGACGATAACCGGACCGGTTTGCGGAGGAGCGCGCAGCTGGCGTTCGTCCTTAGTCACTCACGCTTGACTATCACTGTATTGTAGGGAGTATAAAATTACAACGACAATTCGAATTCAAGGACATCTACCGTGAATGAAAGTAAAGCGGAAGAAACAAACATAATAAAAATTAAACGATAATAGGTATTTTGTTTATGTTTTTTTATGTTTTTATTTTTATTGTTTAGGTGGTTAATGGTGGTGGTTTAGTGGTCACCAGAGTCCATCTACATCGTAAATTCCGCTATCTACTCTGAGTTATGAGTTCTAAGGTTTCAGTTTTTACAATAAAACAGCTGTCCCACCCTTCAAACCGATACGTATTACTTACTGCTTCACGGCAGAAATAGGGTAGCAACCAATCTTAGATGGTTATAACCGGCTTCTAATTATTGTCGCCGGTTGTTTTTGTTTGTTGTTGAAACTGGAAAGCGGTTAACGAATCCCGAAATGCTCAGTACAGATAAACTCACAAGAGTTTAAAACTCCATATTGAGATAAACTCGCAACGAAGTTACGAGAAGTTATGAGCACTTGGTGATTTTCAGTAAGACAATAAATATTCTGACACAGGGGTGCTTCTTTGAATTTGAAAAATTTAAAGCTGTGAGAAAAATTTGTAAACAAATAAGAATTTTTTTTTCTAGTTAGCGACACACCTCGTAATGTGAACATAATACATTTCACAAATTCGGTCATTTTCTAAACATTCGCGCTTTTAAAAACCAAACAGCGTAACAGTATTGCGCAAGTGAAATTGTGTTCAATTTGGTCAGCCTTTAGTATCCGACGCTGCATTATTGTCGTCTGATTACTATTTCAGACGTGAACCCTCAGACAGAATAAAAATTCCAGTGAATTATTTAGTCGGCTTCGACTTTAAAAAATTACCTATGTAACAACTTGGACCTTAGAAAATACAATCAAATGTTAGTATTAATTTAAATCCATCCTCAATATATATTATATTTTTCTAAATTACGTTTCAATAATTTTATGATAAAGAAACTCCATAATACATTTTTAATAGTTTATTTAATGCTTTCTTAAACTAAATCGATCACACCCAATCAACCTCGGCATTTCGCGTCGCCTTGAAAGAAGTTAGTAACATGTGTATTCGAACTTTCAAATCAAATAACACGCACGTATCCAGTGTTAAGTGTCTGTAAGTTAATTTATGCACATATCCGACCTGTCTGGATCGCCGCGAGCAAGGAGAGACCGACCTTGTGGGACCAACTCCGCGGACCACACGGTGGTCGGTGCCACTGCGCCGCCTTGATAAAACCTTTCTCGCGTGACAGATCGAACGTTTTGCTAATGCATAAAATAACTTTTTGGCATTGGTTTTTTTCCGTTGGCGTGACGTAGCTTACTTGGTTAATATATAGCTATGAAGAATTTTTTATTATTTATTTTAGCTTGTAAGTCACCAAGGGTATAATAGCACCCATCCTATTTATTTCAGGCTTGAAGCGTGGGGTAGCGGTTTTATAACACAATTGAGACATCGACCTCATACCTTAAACTGGACTAAACGGCAGTCACGTCTATGGGTTCTGTAATAAAAAATATCTGTCGCAAAAATTTGATAAATATAAATTCATTATCGTTTGTTTAAATAAATAAATGTATTGTTAAAATGGTTTCTCTTTGAAATGCTTAACCCTAAATTATGACATACTGAAAATAAGTATACCTAATAATACCTATGTTTTACGCTTGTGACTTAAGTACGTAGGTACATTGACTTTTAGGCATACAAATTTGAGTTATGTACGTGGCAAAAATTAATATTACTTAGTCGTACCTTCAAAAATCCGGTTACTGATTATATTGCGGTTTATGTAGTGTTTTTCTATGACATATTCTTCTTCAGTCGAGATTTGCGCAGAGTACTAGATAGACAGCGATTTGGCTAAAGCTCCGGCGTTGCTGACGCTCATAAACGACGGAAATCACTGACCGTAAGGTGAGCAAAAAAAATATACTCACATCTCTGAACTGCACGCTGCCGGCTTCACCAAGCTCTGAGACGGAGGTATAAGCCGCCTCGGGCTGAATGAAGAGCTGGCACAAAGCCATCTCCTCGCTCCGGAACATAGCCCCCATCCTGTACGATTTCTAGGACCCCGTTTACTGTAAACAAAACCATGAATTATGAATTAGAACAATTATTTAAAGTTTTAATCAACATTAATGTTTTAGATCTACCACTAGACTTTAGATCTATCCCACTTATGTAAAGCTCTCTCTCTTTAAGACGGTTAGCTGGTAGATAACTCAATTGTTGAGTCAAGCTCGCCATTTTATAACTTTTCGCAATTATTGAATTGTATTAACTGTGTGTTAACAAACAACAAAGAATAAAGCGAATCTTGTTTTTTATAAATATAATACTACTTTCCCTCTAGCTTCACTTGCGTGGACTATACCTACACTTCATGTCGTGGGTGTGGAGACTAGTGATTCAGTATCGTGATGAAAGATAGAGTATACTTTTATTCTTTGCCGGGGCTCAAACTATTCCATACTGAATTTCGTCAAAATCAGTCCAGTGCAGACGAAGTTCCTTTAATAGCCACAAAATTGTTTTCTATGTAAACTAAACTTTTAAATCTAATAGTACAAAAGCAATAAAAAACATTAAATAACGGTAATAATAATACAAAAGCAATAATTTTTTTTATTAAATTACGGTAATATTTGGAACATCGGATTTCAAAGAGAAAGACTCCATGCTCGGCTCAAAACCCAATAATTTCTGTGTAACTATGACTACATGAAAATCGATTCAGTAATTCCGGATATATGCACGAGCAAACACACAATATAGATAAAAAATGCGTTCTAAAAACCGTTGGTTTATCGACATATCGTTACTCTAGGACTCTTCTTTAGTAACCCCTTTTTAATTTCAATAACTGGCTTTTACTGGTTCATTATGCGTTTTATCTTTCGGGGACAAGTGTTCTGAAATTCTTAGATAAACATTAGACAGTATTTACTGGTGTTAGGACCACTTGTGAGTCCGCAGGGGTAGGTACCGCCGCCCTGCCTATTTCTGCCGTGAAGCAGTAATGCGTTTCGGTTTGAAGGGTAGGGCAGCCGTTGTAACTATACTGAGACCTTACAACTTATATCTCAAGGTGGGTGGCGCAATTACATTGTAGATGTCTTTGGGCTCCAGTAACCACTTAACATATAAGCAAAAAATATATATATTAGTAAGTAATATTTATCAATGTGTATGTTAATTTATTCGCAACACTTTATGCCTCTATTGTATCCCTAGCTTACGCTTTCATTTTCACTTGAAAACACCTATACAAACGAAAACGCATTGTACTACTTTGGGCAAGTGATCCAATTCAGCGCATAATAACAAAAGTATTATAGGTCTTCAAAGTGTGTTTTAATTGTAAACTTTACCGTATTTATTATACGAAATTAGAATTATTTGTACTATGAAAATTGTACAGCTGTTTAAAAAAACGTGAACAATAAGTTATTTCATTGGTCTGTATGTGTTACTCTGAAAGATGTATTTGGTGAATCAGTCAGTTGCGTAATGTCAGCGTATTTTACAATAATTTCCTGTTCACTGTTAGTAATTCCAACCTGTGAGATAAGACGTTTATATTGAAATGAATGCTATGTTTAATGAGTGATGTAATTTTATATTCGCCTTTCATGATCATTAAAAGCCGTGCGATATTAATTACATACAAACATTTGTGGTTAAAAGAGAAATTAGCTTTAAGTTTATTGGCGATCTCGTTTCTTACAACTAAATTATGCAGTTCAATAAATAACGATTTGAAAGACTGAATGTCACAAAAGCTACATACTATTCGAATATTTCAGTGTAGAGCATGTGTCGAACCAATGACAGAAACTTTTTTTGGTAATAGTATAATAATATAATAATAATAATAATAAAGCCTTTTATTTCCCCTCAGTTAATATTACATCTAAATATTTTTTAATATATATGATCTTTACATTACGATCGATTTACAATACAAAAAACTCTGATATAAACAAGTGTAATTTTATATCAGTTTTTTTTTCATTATTGTTATTTTTTCGATAGAAACCCATTATTTGGGTAAAGGCCTCCTCCAGTTCAGTCCTTTCCTTCTTTTCCCCGTTAGGTCTTTTCCTTTTTTGTAAATACCAAATGTATAATAGCAAAATAAAAAATATAAAAATAATATGGCACAACTCGTGTCAAATCCCCATGCAGCATTATAAGAAGGCATGCTGTGCCAACCCCAAATAATATCGGATAGAATAAAAAAAAAAAGTAGAACATTAATCACGTGCCCAATATCGGTTTCCGATGAGGGAATAACATTTTCCTATAGAACTTTTTTAAGTTCGGAAAAAGACAAAATTGCTCGGGTCACTCTTTTAGCTACAAATCGATTTGTTGATCCTATCTATGTTGTAGACTATCTTAATAACTATCTTAATAATTATTATTATCAGCGATTGGGTAGGGAATAATAATAATTATTATTGGTAGGTAGGTAATAGGTATTGCTAGCCTAAAGATTTATTCCAGCTAAAGTTGCACAACGAAAACTGCGGTAGAAATTGCCAGGACGGTTCCATCTGTGAAGGGTCAAAATATGCCATTGCACCTATAAAACTTTCCTCTGGAAGTTACGTGTATCTGCTGATTGCACTTCAAGTATAAAAAGAAAAAAACCAATGTTCCCTGAGCTTATCAAATGAATGCTTGCTGCATTGTTAGTAGTATATATAATTGCTGACTAGCGAATTAAACTGAATTCTTTCACGCGAAGCACGGTGGTCGCCATTAGACACACCTGTCTCAGATTATACTGAGCTCGCTCTGTTCGACACTTGTAACAAATGTAGTAAGAAAATCAACTTTACAAAGATTACATTAGAATCCATTTTCGCGGACCCATCTTATGAATATGAGGACATCACATGTTTTAATCAAGACCGAGGGTTGAGCTGCTATTGCATTTTGCAAAACTTATCGCTGAAGTGCCAATTGAAGAATGATGTCATACAAGTATTGACTTGTTGATATCATCAAATAAAATGAATAGTAAATAAGAAATCTATACTAATATTATCTATACCTCTATACTAATCTATACTAATATAAAAGAGGAAAGATTTGTTTGTTTGTTTGTTTGTATTGAATAGGCTCCGAAACTACTGAACCGATTTGAAAAATTATATCATTGCTTGGAAGCTGCATTATTCCCGAGTGACATAAGCTATAATCTTTTTTGAAAAAAATTTGGGATCCTTACTAAAACTCCAATAATGTAACTCAAGGTGTAAAAAAATTTCCTAAAATATTCTTTAGATCGCGTGCCCTGCGAAAACGATTGATGGTAGAATAAAATAATGTACTGCGACTTTGTAGAACACAATTATTTACAAAAAGTGTCGCGACAGCATATGTCTAACTAGTATAGTTATGCCACAATAAGTGTTCTTTTATTGAAAAAAATAAAACAAGGTCAAATATCGTTGAAATTTTTGTTAAAGACCCGAGCGGAGCCGGAGCGGGCCGCTAGTGCAAGATATTGTTATTAGAGAACCATTATTAACAACAGAACAAATACAAGATCAATTCGTTAGTGAAGTGTATCGTCCCAGAAAAACTTGAACGGGTTGTGTGCAACTGGCATGAAGCGTATCAAATATTCGACACGCGTACTTTTGCTCAGAGTTGTTTTCAAAGCAGACTGAATTTATAGACCTAGCCTATATTAGCCTAGCTCATTCCGTAGTTAGATCGTGTATTATCAAATAACGTTATTTGAAAAGGAAAACACACGGAATTTATTTACAATATGATTTTTAAAGTGCACTTTAAACTCTGATCAAACAACTCTAGACACGAATTTATGAGCAGATGCTACAATTTAATGATAAATCATCACAAAATTCAACGATTATATCTACCAAACCGTACTGGTGGTCCTATTCTATTTCTGCTTTGAACTGTGTCATACTTTTCGGTTTGAAGGATGGGATAGTTGCTACGAATAAATAATAAGTTTATTTATTCGTAGGATAGTTGTCGTAATGAAGACTTCACATGTACCTTGTTCCCTTAGTTTTCACATTCACGTTCTTTATATTAAAAAATACATTAAACATGTACCTATGTATGTATATTGCATTAAGTAGACACGCTTATATGTTTAATTTAATTTTAATAAATATATTTTACAGACAATTGGTTTTTTTTTATTGCTTAGATGGGTGGACGAGCTCACAGCCCACATGGTGTTAAGTGGTTACTGGAGCCCATAGACATCTACAACGTAAATGCGCCACCCGCCTTGAGATGTAAGTTCTAAGGTCTCAAGTATAGTATAGTCCGGAATGTATAGTCAAATAAATGTTTGAAGTCGTCGTGGCCTAAAGGATAAGACCGCCCGGTGCATTCGTATGTAGCGATGCATCGGTGTTCGAATCCCACCCACAGGTACCACCACCACCCTGCCTATTTCTACCGTAACGCAGTAATGCGTTTCGGTTTGAAGGGTGGGGCAGGCGTTGTACTGTTAAAAGTGAGACCTTACAACTCATGTCTCAAGGTGGGTGGCGGCATTTACGTTGTAGATGTCTCCGGTAACTACTCAACATCAGGTGGGCCGTGAACTCGTCCACCCATCAATAAAAAAAATGATTTTGGTTCAAAATGACAAGCTCCATTTAATAAGGTTATTTGTCTATCTAATATTGAGGCAGTGATTGAACATCTCATCTTCTCTACGATAATATTACCAGTCAGTGATGAAGGAATTAGCGATTCGTGGCCGACTACAAGGCCGATTGTTTTTGCGCTTTTTATTCAAACCACGAACTGTTACGTCGATAGTTTTTTTGTTGTTGTTATAAATCGGCTTTTCTTTATCTTGTTGTGTACTGTGACTCAAATTACTTCCTAAGCATTCGGGCGCTCCTAAATCCATTCACGACATAAGTTTAGGGTTGGGCTAGTCACTAAAAATATCGATGCTTGTTAAAAATAAATAAAAATGAGTTACATTTTTCCACGTTATACCACACTACGTTTGCAGTCTTTAAACAATTCGTGTATCCAAGCATCTTCATCATTCTAAAAGGTGATGTATTTTAAGTGGCATTGCAAAATCTAAGCGAGACTAAAGTGAGAACGAATTTTGTAATTACCGGAACGTATTTAAGAGCGGCCAAGCCCATCTCTTTATCATAACAATTATCGGCAAGACAGCAAAAAACGATTAGTAACGTTTACCAGACAGTGATGTACACAATACGTCATTCTTCGAGTCGTGTGCTCGAATTTACACTTTAACGTACCTGGTTGTATGGATGTATTATTTTGAACGTCTTTTAAATACGATTTGAATAATAATCTTGGCTTCTAAGTAAACACGCAGAGAACATTTTCCAAGTAAAATATGTTTGAGTTTGCTTATTCAAATCGTGTATTTTCGATTATACGAAAATCACGCATACAGAATTTAAATTTTGGTCTATTAACTTCAAATCGGCAAGTAAATAGTATGCTCGGATGGTTTTTTTTTATTGCTAGATGAGTAGACGAGCTCACAGCCCAACTGGTGTTAAGTGGTTACTGGAGCCCATAGACATCTACGACGTAAATGCGCCACCCACCTTGAGATATAAGTTCTAAGGTCTCAAATATAGTTACAACGGCTGCCCCACCCTTCAAACTGAAACGCATTACTGTTTCACGGCAGAAAATATGCAGGGTGGTGGTACCCACCCGCGCGGACTCACAAGAGCTCCTACCACCAGTAATTACGCAAATTATAATTTTGCGGGTTTCATTTTTATTACACGATGTTATTCCTTCACCGTGGAAGTCAATCGTGAACATTTGTTGAGTACGTATTTCATTAGAAAAATTGGTACCCGCCTGAGATTCGAACATCGGTGCATCGCTCCACACGAATGCACCGGACGTCTTATCCCTTAGGCCACAACGACTTAAAATGTATTAGCAATGATTTTTGTCGCGGCTTCGTCAACAGGATAAACGAGAAATGGTTCGAGTGGTGTTGAAGGCATCGTGACGCGATCGTTTTAAGGTCGTCCTGAACATTTCCGGACTTGTTTCCGCTTCTCTGACCTTTAGTGGTGAAGTAAATGTTAATGACAGAAATAGATTAATCAATAAAGAGCAATCTTTTTTTTTATTATCACTTAAATGGACGAGCTCACAGCCCACCTGGTTAAATGGTTACTGGAGCCCACAGACATCCACAACGTAAATGCGGCACCCACCTTGAGATACAAGTTCTAATGTCTCAAGTATAGTTACAACGGCTGCCCCACCCTTCAAATCGAAACGCATTACTGCTTCACGGTAGAAATAGGCAGGGTGGTGGTACCCACCCGCGCGGACTCACAAGAGGTCCTACCACCAGTAAAAAGTGGTCCTACCACCAGTAAAATTAATTAAAGTTATCTCGGCATCATAAAATATCTTCCATGTTAATAGCTTTTTTCTAGCCTAATGCGCCCTGATATATCGTACTCAGTATTTACAGATCCACACATCTGATATTGTACATGAGCTGAAGTAACGAGCTGTTAATAGCTAGACAGGCTATTATTTTTGGAGATTTACTGCTTTAACTTATTTCTTTCTTCCCAAACGTGACGTGTAATTTTTTTTTATACACCTACGTATTTTTTTTTTTAATTTATCTTCTTTTCGTAACCTCTAATCTATAAACATTTGTAATGTTTATTCGAAACATTAAGGATGATCGCGGCTGAATGCCTTTGGAAGACAAACGATATTTCTAATGGCGGGTTTATTATTCCAATGCTCTTACGTGTTAACATACAAATTGTACAACACAGATAACACGAATGGAAGGATGGAGTTATAAGTTTACACTCATATTGTGTAAACCGCAAATAAATAAAACACAAATTGTAAATAATTTATTACTAAATGTAAATGATAAATACTAAAGTAAAGCTTACTTTTCAGTGTCAAGATAAGGTTTCACTAACTTCTACATTCCGTGTATGGCAGTTTTCAACAGGTCGGCGATTAGATCACACTAGAATACTTCATATTGCTGTTCCTAAATGGTCAATCCAACAATCCAAATCCATACGATGTTTAGCAAAAGCACCACGCCTATAAACACCTACACCACTGTCTTCTCAGCCTTCATTCGACTATCTATACTAATATTATAAAGAGGAAAGATTTGTTTGTTTGTTTGTTTCGAATAGGCTCCGAAACTACTGAACGGATTTAAAAAAATATTTTTCCATTAGAAGCCGACATTGTCCCTGATGAACATAGGCTACTTTTTTTTAAAAAAAAATCTTTTTTTTTTTTGGTTTCATGTGTGTTTTAATGTTTCCGAAGCGAAGCGAGGGCGGGTCGCTAGTGTTGAAATATAGCACTATTATGGATTTCAAATAAGGCGCAATCATTTATACCTTACAAATGATACTACATGTTCCGGTAGATCATAATGGAAAATGTTTTTGATATAAATATAGGGAAAGCCCTACCGCAAACGTAACATAAAAAAAAACACAAAGCTGTCTTTAATCGGCAGATCAACTGTTGATGTTTAAAAATTGTGTATTTGTTAAACTTTGTTTTCCATGATATAGCTCCAAAAGTATCGGGCCAGGTATTCAATTAAGAGACAAGTTCGGTAACCACAATACGTAAGCAACATGGCCGCTCGTTTCTTTAAACTTATTAGCGTGATTCAGGTTCTTGTCTATATCTTTTATACACCAATACACGCACAGCACGGACGACAAGATCGCATCTTTTACTGATACACCGTAATATTAGTTCTTATTTAAGAGTCCAAGACATCACTGCTGACCGACTGTGTATCCCGACAGATCCCGGATCGTGATTCAATCGTAGATTCAACGCAGCACTGTTATTGCTAGGGCAAGTAGTAAATAATCTCCGGCTGAGCGACGTGAGCTCGCCTACCAGCCCGAAAACGCTGGAATAGCTTCTTGAGGCTACCAGCAATTAGGTAAGGAAAAAATACAAAAAAAGCCATCGCTGATCCGACCAAATCTATATTTACCACTGAAGCAAAGGATGTCAGAGTTCTTACTAGTACCGGCTGCGAAACTAAAACGTACGCGCATATTATAATTTTACGATTAACAAAATAACAATTAACTTCGGCCAGCGTGACTAACATTGTACAACGTAGGTACTCTTGTATGGTTTCTACGACGTAGAACAAGATTGAAATTGTTTTGGGGGAATGTATTTAGAATTTAATTGGCGATGATTGAAATACTGCATGAGGTCATTCCATATTTACATTATTTTGTCTGCCATTTTTAGATTTTAAATTAGTGGCTGCTATGCTTATCGCAGAATGTAAGGATCTGTGGTAGTAATATACCACAAAAGTGGTGTTCCATCGAGACAAATAATAGGTGTAGGTACATGTGTGTAGTTTCTCTAAATGAGCCGACGACTCACTGCCTTCTTCGTGAAGCGTTTGGCGGAGTTGAAAGTCATCGCGATGTAGATACAAGCATCCACCTAGACACATAAGATCTAAGGCCGCCGCTTTTGGCCATATTTTGAATACAATTCATTTAAAAATAATTCATCCAGCGTAGAAACTATAGTTAAACCTTCCAGTAAAAACCCAGTCAAGGAATGGCCGAGCAAATTTTTTTTATTGATTGTCAATTTGTATGTGTTCTATGAATAAACTACATGTATGCAGGACCTTGACTGCATGTGGGATTTATAAATTTATGAGTTGAACATTTACGACAGATAGTTAAATAGTTGGGTATTGAATTAAACAGTCAATAATATAATTTGATAAACAAACTTTAGAATTTTTGGAGGTGGACAGGTATACGAATAAACGGTCCTCGTGGTGTTTAGCTAACGGGCCATTTCACACGTACGACATCGCAGACACCGTACATTGGAATTGAAATACACATCATCCCATCATACGTACCATCCTTCAAATCTGTCAACTTGTGCGAACTAAGAACGTCCTATCAACGTTATTTCGGTTTAAATCGAATACCATCGAATAATAGCAACACTAAAATAACCAATAATAATTTAAAATACACCTTTCAAGCTATTATTATACGATATCAGTTCACTGTATGCTAGAATACGAGTTGGCTTTAAACCAAACACAGGTCAAAAGTCTAGCTCAAACACAACGCTCTCTACCGTTTTGCTATTCTTTAATAACTTAGAAACACTATTGTACACTACCACACAATATTAAACTGCGATGAAAAAATAAAATTATAATAAAATTAATCGTAAACATATTCCTCCAATATTCACAGCATTAATTAAAAAAAACAAGCTGAAACCAAGCCCTATGTTTCTAGAGTAGATATAAACCTTATTCTATACCTTATTCTTTAATATCCTTTATTATCCTATACCCTATACCTTATTCTATGTCCTATAGCATCAATCGTAGTTTAAACAAAAATCCCCGTGGCTTGTGACCAAGGGCTCGACGAATAAATTAACCCATAGACACAGTCCACCCATAGAAACACTGAGTTTCTCTTTCTCGCAGTGAATGGTGATGGTACCCACCCGCGCGGACTCACAAAAGGTCCTACCACGGGTCGCGTTTCCGATCCTGTGGTAGATTCTTCGAAGCACTGCTCTCGCTAGGGCCAGTGTTAGCAACACTTTCTTTCGGTTTGGACCCCGAGAGCTCACACGCTAGGGTGAAGTTGAAATAGCCTCTTAAGGCTATCGATCAGCATAGGTAGAGGAAAAAAAGAAACTAAAATCTTAAAATATTGGATTCAGCCATTAAATTCAGTTTAAGCATACTCTTGAAATCTAATCATAGAGAGAAAAAATTGAATAGAACGCGAAATTTTGCCAAAATGTTGTTTTCGTATGACGATAAAGTTTAATCTATGGGTTATTCATAAAGTAAGTTTTGTCAAATATTGATTTAAACCACGGCCAATATTTACGGGCCTAAGCTGCGCGTAATCAATTTCAACGGACCGAGCAAATCGCTTATTGTTTAGATTGAATCATGAATTTCATGATTCTAATTCGTTAAATTGTCCTTTGTATGTAGTGGATGCAGATTATGCTTGCGAACTACTTAAAATACGAAACACCATTAGATAATACAATGGGTTACAATACATTTGTAGCAGTTTTCCGTGTAGTTAACGTACGCGACCGACCCGCGACGATTTTTAAACACCGGTGTTTTTGTAATTGATGTTTATAATTGTGTTAATTGATTGGAGCCGAGAAGATACAACGAAAATGCGATCCTGAGATACAGAATTATGTTTTAATTTAATAGATATAGTTGATATTTGAATAAAAATAAAGTTTCACGAATTCCAACGTTATCTTGAACAGTAAAAGCAGTTGAGTAGCAATTCTGCAAAACATTATTGATATTATTGCTCCTAAAGCCACTTTCATAGATTTTACATGAATAATATATAGTGCAACCTCGTTATAACAAGTCGGAAGGGAACAAGTAAATATTCGTTATATCAACGGTAGACTGAGGATTGTTATATTAAGGTTAGGTTGGTCTAACATTCACACATACCTATTCATCTCAACATTACGCACTCATTTTGTTATAGGGAATAACTTCTAATAATAAATAAAAACACACTTATCAAATTTCTGTATGTATTTTCTATTTAAAAAGAATTAAGTAGGTAACAACTTTTCTCAAACCTGTCGAGACTGATTCACATACTATATGATTAATCATATTGGTGGAAACGTTATATAAAGGTTTTGAGTTGACAAAATTCGTTAATTAGAGGTATTTACACCTTTTTTTTTTGATAGTTGAAAATTCGTTATAAAGAGTTTGTTCGCAAGAAATCTTCGCAATGTAAAGGTATATTTTACATTGACTCTTATGGAAAATTCAAGAGGATAACGAAGAATTTGTTAAATCGAGGACGTCGTTATATTGAGGTTCGTTATATTAAGGTTACACTGTATTGTAGTACCTTTTTAGTTCATGGAATTATTTGCACTAGTGATAAAACGATGTCACGCGTGCCGCACACGGTTGCAACATTGCGTCAGCACGTGCCACAGTTTATTTTACAATGGTAACACCTTTTTATAGTTGCAGGGCGTACTATGAGAGCACCTTTATAAAATACAATCCAAATCTCAACCAATAGTATATAATATACAAATATATTTAAGTAGGTGACGAAATCCAGTGATGTATGATGTCCATGGATTCCGGTAACCGCTTAAAACTCGGTGGGCCGTTAGCTAAGGCAATAATAATGTCCGGGAAGTCTGTCTAACTGCGCATACGTAAGCCTGTGGTATTAGCATTGTAATTTTAGCGTAAATGATCTCACATTAAATTTTTAAGAAACTTGTGAGTTACTGGTGGTAGGACCTCTTGTGAGTCCGCACGGGTAGGTACCACCACCCCGCTTAGTTCTGCCGTGAAGCAGAAATCCATTTCGGTTTGAAGGGTGGGGCAGCCGTTGTAACGATACTGAGACCTTAGAACTTATATCTCAAGGTGGGTGGCGCATTTACGTTGTAGATGTCTATGTGCTCCGGTAACCACTTAACACCAGGTGGGCTGTGAGCTCGTCCACCCATCTAAGCAATAAATAAACTTCCAATGACATACTGGTTTATCAGAATATACGGTTACGCGACCTTGGTGGTTAAATCATTGTCACCACAGTATATACCTAGCAAATAGCTAGTAAGAAAATAGCAATAGATTATTTATCATAGCAGAATCCCTCATCGCTAAAGCATATACATAATATGTAAATACAAATGGATAAATTCCGTCTTTCTAACGATCTAGTCTAATAGTTTTACAATCATATTACATTAATGTCTCTTGTAGTCAAAAGTATTCAACAATTTGTTGAAGCGTAACTCGTCCTACCATCGATTGACGTTATACCCAAGTATTTATAATACAAAATTTGCGGCCGTTATCGAAGATTAGGTCACTTGCCATTACGATTTCCTTCGTGAACCGCAAACAACTTGGCCGAAGCGACCGTAGTTAGATCTCAGTCAAGTCTTCTTTGTGCTTAGTGCGAGTTTTGTAACGTTCTCACTAGCGAGCCAGTTTGCTCAAATTTGTATGCAATTGGAACAGCGCCCCTAGCGGCAAACGTACTCGGTGTTATTTTGTGAGTGCGAGTTCATATTAACGTTGTGATCTCGTAACTGAGTAATTTTACCGAAATGAGTACTACGAATGACATTTGTGCGAGTGCGTGTTACAAATTAGTGGATTTTAACGTTTCGATCGAGTATTTCTTTAGTAGTTTTATTTTTCCAACTAGAGAGGCAAAAATATCATGCCATAGAGCCTAATCTTTTTTTATGAAAAATGATAATATGGAGTGAAATGGATTTGATTAATTTTAAGCATTAATCAATTGGCATGGAATGAAATGAAATGAGATCAGATAATATGGGATAAAATATAATCTCTGCAAAATGCTGATTATATACTGAGATTTTTTTCAGTGGACCTTTTCGAAGACTTCGAGAAGCTACGTCCAGCGGTTTTGTTTAATTTTTTTTATTTTTCGCACTTTCACAGATACTAAGCAGTTAATAAACCCACGTTACTTTGTTATTGCACAGATGGGTGGACGAGCTCCCGGCCCACCTAATCTTAAGTGGTTACCGGAGCCCATAGACATCTACAACGCAAATGCCGCCTCCCACCTTGAGATATTAGTTCTAAGGTCTCAGTATAGTTACAACGGTTGTCCCACCCTTCAAACCGAAACGCATTACTGCTTAACGGCAAAAATAGGCAGGGTGGTGATACCTACCCGTGCGGACTCACAAGACGTCCTACCACCAGTAATTACGCAAATTAATTTTTGGGGTTTGATTTTTATTACATGATGCTATTCCTTTACAGTGAAAGTCAATCGTAAACATTTGATAAGTACGTATTTCATTAGAAAAATTGATACCCGCCGGCGGGATTAGAACACCGGTGCATTGCAAGATACGAATACACCGGACGCCTTAACCTTTAGGCCAGGACGGTCTCAAAATTACACTTATACACGAAAAATATTAAATACGCATTAACTAAGAAACATTAAATAGACAAAATAAAACAATTCACACAATTTAGCTCCTCGCGGTCCCTCCAAAATGTCTTTTCATCTTTTTTTCCTAGTTGTTCAATTGTAAATGAATAAATCAAAATCAAATCGAGTTTACGTTCTATACGGTGAAAAATGAAGAATTGTGAGTGTGAGTTGAGATATGCTACTCGCTTCGCAGGGCGTTTATTCACCGAGAGCAGCAATAATATTATTTCTCGTATATTGGTAGCACGTGATGTTTTGGCATTAGACCGTCTAAATGAAATACAACGCATTTTAACAGCATTTTAATGGGAACCAACTACTTTCAAAATTATTCGGGTAATGTCACGTGTTCAATACTATTTTGTACCTTTAGAATTAAAGTGGCTCAACCCAAAATTCTTAGTTTCTGGTAAACTTCAATATTGTAATACAATAATTGTATTTTTTTAGTTTTTCGGTTTAAACACTTTAAGGCATGCCATTTTATTTGAAAAAGACAGAAAGAGTACTTTGTCCTTTTCTAGACTAAAAGAGACTGTTTAATTTTATAAGCTGATAGAATAATATAGAAAAGAATAATAGGATACCCTCTAATCGTCACATTGGAAAAAGGTATGGCTTTATCATTTTATCATTTAAATTATTTTTTATTGCACTTATAAAACTAATTTAATTTACAATATGTAACTACATATATCTATAACTAATCCGTACTTGTCAAATTCCTCATAAATTGTCAATATTCTTAATAAAATTCCTATTAATAATATACAAGTGCAAATGTTGAGCTGCTTGCCAGAAATGATATAATAGTGTTTTGTTTTTTTGTTGTTTCCTTGTAGGCTGCCTGTAATAATCTAAACCTGTGTGAAAGGCAATAAATGATTTTATTATTATCTACTAATGGTAGTCCAGTGGTCGAAATTTGACCATAATTTATTTAAATTTTAAGTTTGAACATTATTATAGTTTTATTGTCACCTTTCTATTATCATCATTTCTATAATAATCATTGCTCTATGTCGCCAAGGCTACATTATAGAAAAATAATATTAAAGACAAAAAATATTAATCTATTCTCAATTTGACCACAGATTGATAAATCAATAAACAAAAAAAGTATAAATGCATGTGTGTGTGTGTGTGTCAAATACATGGTAATGTGTGTAAGGTTTTTTTATTCATTTAGTTTATTTTTTTATTGTTTATGCACAATTAAAAAAAAAATTAGCAATCTGCACTACTTCTCTATATTCTCTATGAGTGTGGGAAATTTCATACTTCTCCGTCCGCGCAATTTTCGTAAAAAGGAGTCCAACATTTTTGCTGCACGTATTACCTACTTAAAATGTAGGTTCTTAATAATAATACATAAGTGTTTTGAAATATAAAACTAATCTTAAATTTTTTAGTTATACCACTTCCATTCTAAGGGTGCAATTTCGTAAACAAACTTTGCCGTAATGGCGTAACCTTTAAAATACACGAAAACTGCCCAGCATAAACATATTTTTTTAGTAACTTTAATAGAAGTATTAGAATTAGAAGTTTATTATAGAATTTATTTAATTGTAATTACATATTGAGACATACTTAACATAATTAATCTTGGAATAGGTAATTATTTCAGCTTTTTTTAATTAAAGAAATTATGTTTTACATAGGTTTAATCTTTTACCCGTTGAACGTTTATAAAATGATTGTATTTACGGTAATAGTGTTGATGATCTTCATTAGGTGGCCCAAATATACTAAAATTATTACGAGCATCCATCCTTATTTATAAATGTGTAAAGAAGCAAAATTATTATTACATTGTTCAAATTTCTATATAATTTATAAATATAAATCTGTACGTATGTACCTGTAAATATGTATATTGCGCGCGTGTGTGTGTGTGTGTGTGTGTGCGCGTGTGTATGTGCGTGTGTGTATATATTTCTATAATAGATAGATACACAGTGTGCAATTCATTTCGAAATTATTCTTGCCCATCTAATGGTTGTCTGGAAGAGATCACTCTTAGCGATAAGACCAAGAAAAAATGTTTCACAATATTTATTCATTTTGTGTACAATAAAGAATACTCTTTCACTGGTGGTAGGACCTCTTGGGAGTCCACACGGGTAGGTACCACCACCCCGCCTATTTCCGCCGTGAAGCAATAATGCGTTTCGGTTCGAAGGGTGGTGTAGCCAGCCGTTGTAACTATACTGAGACCTTAGAACTTATATCTCGAGGTGGGTGGCGCATTTACGTTGTAGATGTCTATGGGCTCCAGTAACCACTTAACATCAGGTGGGCTGTGAGCTCGTCCATCCATCTAAGCAATAAAAAAAAAACAACTCTATCTCGCTCTCTCTCTCTCATCAAACAACTCTTTAAAAAAAAGCAATGATTTAATAAGAATTAAATGAAAAAGCAAAGAATTAATATGTATTTACAACTAGCTAGACGTCTATAAAATTTTCTAACCGAAAAAATATATGTGTATAAACCATTAGAATAGATAAAACCTTAAAAAACAACATTATTATTAAAAACGAAAGAAAAAATCTTGATATTGTATTGGTTTCACGGCAAAATTTTTAGTGACTACTTAACTTGCTTGAAAGTGAAGAAATACTCTCAAAATCCATTAATTTGTAACTCGCACTCGCACATACAATAATCGAGAGGCTCACTTCGGTAAAGCTATTCGATACATGAGACAGCAACATAAACAAACCTTCTCTCTCCCATAAAATGAGATTCATAAGCTTACCACTAGGTGGCACTGATACAAACTCACACAAATTAAACATAACATTAACATCGACTGAGTAATTAAAAAAACTCGCACTAAGCACAGGTACATTACCCATTACCCGACTTATTATAAATATCGTTAGAAAGCTTGGCATTTCAATTAAATGCCTTAAAAAAAAACTTGCATGCTACCAATATAAAAGAAAAAATTATTGCTTCTAAAGATGAATAAACGTCCTGCAAATCGAGTAACTCGCACTCAGAGCTCCGCACGTTTCACCGTGAAGAGCGTACACTCGATGCGAGTCATTCGATTCGATTTTTGAAACTCGCACTAAGCCTACTTATCTCAATGTCGAAACACTTTCATTATCTTTCGACGGCACGTGACTGTTTCGTTATAATTTAACTTGTTGCCCAAGGAAATGTGGAAATTCGAGATATCTCGTATTGAATGGAGAGTAAATAAAAGCAAAGCGACTACTAAATGTACCTAATTATTAAAACAAAAACTTGACAGTTAGCGTTTATTATAATAATTGATTTTCAAAAGTTTTTTTTTATTCTAATAGAATGATGCTAATAAATGATGCTACTGTTGATGTATTATGTGTATGTAAGTATATTAGTATGTATTGTATGTAAGTATGTATATTGGTATATAAATATTGGTATATATTTCATATTATATGTAAACGGTATATATTTTGTTTATTGTATGTATATATTTTCTATAATGTATTATCTATAGTACACCGCAACATACCTGCTATATTTTTTTATATTTTCCAGAATTTCTATAAATTAAACGGTTGTCTGGAAGAGATCGCTTTTAGCGATAAGACCGCCTATTGTACAAATGTATCTGCTTTTTTTGATTGTTTTTTTAATGTAAATTGTGTTTTGGTGTGCAATAAAGTGTATTCTCTCTCTCTCTCTCTATAATAAATGAACAGTTGTGATTTTAAACAACAAAATCGAAGTGAGTTTCGATTGATACTAAGTAAAGAAAGACCAAAGTTATACTCTGTATGAAAAATAACAGGACCCGTGTGCTTAGTGCGAGTTTTTAACGTTCTCGATAGCGTAAAAGTTAGCTCAGATTTGTATGGAGTTCGAGCGTTTGCTTACGTTTGCCGCTAGGGGCGCTGTTCCAACTGCATACTAATTCGAGTTAATTTTTACGCTATCGAGAACCTTAAAAAACTCGCACTAAGCACACTTATATCGGTTTTAGATGGGAGTCAAGGGAAAATACAGTTTTTTATTGCCTTCACAGTTCACCCACGGCCCACGCGATCGTAGGTGGTTCCTTTCACTCGTCAACATCGGCGATGTCAGGGGCACAACCAGTATACGGCCATATCTCAACTCATAAAAAGGACAACTTCAATATTTTAATTTATAGGCTGTACACGCGAGAGACAACACACAAACTCAATAATAATAAAAAAACAAATCTAATGCAGTTACATAACTATGTGTGGATACTTTCTTGAGAATAGCTAATTGTGTATTTGAATAAATTATTCGTGTGTGGAATTATTTAATAATAACAGTTCACGAAAAGCAAGTTTATTGAAGACATTTCAAAACATTCAATCTATGGTCGTATTGTTCAAGAAGTTGTTGGTTTCATAACTTTACAAGAAATATACTCGTCCAACTCTTAAAAATCGAAAGTGATCTTATTAATCTGCGTCCGAATAGTCAAACATAATACATTAAGATAAGCTTGTGACATAGACGTTAGTATCTTGAACATATTCCGACGAGAGGAAGTGACAATGATAAATTAAACAAACTTGTTTAACGTTATTGATGAAAATTTAAAAATTTACAAGAACACCTATTAAAACTCTTTTAAAAAAATTCATTAAAACCTTTGTGATAAAAAAAAGATAAACCAATTCGAAATTCGAAACTTGTAATGTTTTCCCATCGTAATAACAGACTTTAAATTAACACAATAATATATCGTTCACTTTAAAACACATACTATGCTGAATGAGTTCGAACGCTCGAACAAATCAACTATAATTCAACTGGTTTGTTATCGTCGATGCACGACGGAATTCGTTGATGATTCAAACGGTCGAAACGGATTTTAAGGTAATTTTTAAGTACTTATGTTATTACGGTGGGAAATTGAAAAAAAATTGACGCACCGTTTTATTTTCTCGCTTTGAACGCTGTGCTGTTGGCGACACGTGCAGCGCTCGTCGCGCTCCGTAACAAACTGACGTGCGGCCCTGGTTTCGGTATGTTGGTGCGACTGCTACCTACCACCATGTGACTGCGCCCAACTTCGTGATATGCTCGTTAAGGTTTATGTCTGCCTTTACGCACGATTCACCGAGTGTTCCAATTCAATGAGAAATACATACAAAGAGATATGTAATCGCCCTGGTAAGTGAATCTTCTAGACTCGTGGCCCTGGCACCCTCGCCACTACTTTAATCCTTTTCTTAATAAATCTTAATCTTAATAAACAATAATACGTCTATGTGAGTAGGATCTTCAGTTCTTTTGTACCTAACGCCGGCCCTTACGTACTGGCAGAGGGGTGTGTGAACAAGGGTTGGTATCATCTTCTTGCCTTATAGAAGCATTTACGCGTTGCAGATTAAAGTGGTTAGTGGTGACTTAAACATATGCATTTTTCAAAAATTTGTTGGTTTTTCATAACCAGTGTTTTGCGAGAAACAAGGAGTTACCTACTCCACTATTATTCTCGTGCTCTTGCTACTTCTCCTATACTACGTTTCTTATAAGTTATATACATCGTTTCGGATATATGTACCTTATACGAGTTGGTGTTTTTTATTATTATTATTTTTTCGTACCTATTTTGATAGCCTTGAGAGGCTATATCAGCTTCTCCTTGACGTGTAGGTCAGCTCACGGGGCTCAAACCGGGTGTGTTGCTAACACTGGCCCTAGCAAGAGCAGTGCCTCGCAGAATCTACCACCGGATCGGAATCGCAACCCACTGAGAAGATCCGGCGAGACACTCAGTGGGCTTTGGTGTACTGAGTATGCTTTGTTACATTATTATAAAAAAAGTATTATTTATCTCAAGGCCGACAGCAGTATAATCGAGTCTATACTGTCTGGTTACAAACTATTCTGCAAGTTGCTTAGTTAATAAAAATAAACTTACATACGTCTTCGATTTTTAATTCCCTTTCGAAATACTAAATAAACCATCGAATATTTGAGTCGACTATTATCAAAGCCGGCAATCTGACTTTTGGACAATGATTGGTAAATCAGAAAAACGAATTATTGACTTTGTATTCCATTGGCAGTCACAAAACTCTTCGGAACGACTTCTTAGATAAATAACAGGTTAACTATTAACCTTTATTTAATGCAGGTTTTGAACCGTATTCTTTGAAGGAGACGATTATATTCAAATCAATCTGTATTGACATATCAATAAATTTATTTTGTCCAAATGCACAGATTGCCACCTTTGATAATAGACGACTCATTTAAACTAAAAATGCAACTTTGTCGCGTTATATATCCTAAAATTAAAGCAAAAACAATGAAGAATCTTAGGCATTTCATTTGTAAAAGGCGTGGAACGACATTTAAGTAAAAAACCGAACATGTGCAGCGGGCCTTACATACAGCATATTAGCAAATATTATATTTGTTTAGTTAGAAAATTAAATATTCAGTTAGAAAATACGACAAATACATTACGACTTTGTTTTGTATCAAGCGACAGATATATTTTCATTTAATTAGTTACGAATTGATGAGCTATTGGGGTGGGATTAATTAAAAAAAGGCTATTAACAAACAATTTATGGTTCATGACGTAACTATGGATGAGCTATTGAGGAGGGATTAATTAAAATAAAGGTAATAATAAACAATTTATGTTTCATGACGTACTGTTGATAATAATATTATGTTAATGCATCAAATCATTAAATTAAAATAACATTAAAAGCATTTATGACGCAGAAACTGGAATAAGAATTATTATTAGTAAATAACAAATCAGTTAAACGAAAACAATTTAAATTACGAACAGGAATGATAACAACATCAATAATGACAGTAACAATCAAATAGGAATCCAACAGAAGAGGCCCAGAAATGAGTTTCAAAAATGGAACTTACAGGTAAAACAAAGGTGCGCAAGGTCCTCTATTAAAACTCACACAGTAGTCGAGTTCGCGCTCAGACTATTTTAAACTGACATCAGATGATAAGGAAGATGAATCTCGTGATCGTGCCGTTATGTTGGCAGCACTGCCTCCCTCAACCTCCGATTACGTGTGACGTAGAACTTAAACTTTAAATGTTAATGTTGCTTTGTTAAAATGACTATTATTCGGAACAAAATTAATAAGGCAATTTTTTTTTACAATACGTATTTCTCTTTGAATTTTGAATGGTGTTTAATATTCATAGATTACTACTGCTCACAGATAAAAAGATTCTATGCGAACCTTATTTTACATTTTAAATTTATTAAAGAATTAATTTAGCTATTTTTTAAGTTTTATTCATTATTATTCATTCATTATTAAACAAAATTCTTCATAAATAAACATACACAAAAATGTGGATACAATTTTACATTCGTTTACATTTTTAATTAGATAAGACATTAACTACAGACATTAAGACATTTTTACTGGTTACCACCAGGACCTCTAATAAGTCAGCGCGGGTAGGTACCACCACCCTGCCTATTTCTGCCGTGAAGCAGTAATGCGTTTCGGTTTGAAGGGTGGGGCAGCCGTTGTAACTATACTTGAGACCTTAGAACTTATATATCAAGGTGAGTGGCGCATTTACGTCGTAGATGTCTATGGGCTCCAGTAACCACTTAACACCAGGTGGGCTGTGAGCTCGTCCACACATCTAAGCAATAAAAAAATATTTTTTTTACTGGTGGTAGGACCTCTTGTGAGTCCGCACGGGTAGGCACCACCCACCTTGAGACATAAGTTCTATGGTCTCAATGTAGTAACAACGGCTGCCCCACCCTTCAAACCGAAACTCATTACTGCTTCACGGCAGAAATCTTCTATATCGTTCCCCCACTACTGAGGATCGCGACCACATGCGACGTACTTCCAATGTGCTCGATCATGGGTGGCATGGACTGCATGGTACAGACTACCATCAAGTGCTTCTCTTACTAGGTCTGACCATCTGGCTGGTGTTCTGCCCACGGCACGCTTACCCTCTATGCGACCCGTAATTATGAGCTTCTCTAATTCATGTCTGGGAGACCGCATGATATGTCCAAAGAAGCTCATAACACGTTCCCGGCAGTTGGAAGAGAGCCTTTTTCAGATGTTTAGCTGCCTTAGAATGGACTCGTTTGTTCTCATGGCAGTCCACGGTATTCGTAGCATCCTCCCCCACACCCACATTTCAAAGGCATCTATCTTTTTCACGGCAGAAATAGGCAGGGCGGTGATACCTACCTCCTATACTCTACCTTCAATATCAGGTCTCTTTTTTTTTTACTACATCCTGACGCACTAAGAAACAAAATCCAAATCTCATTTTCGACGGTCCGTGCTCGAGTCGTGGTCGAGGCGGTTGGCCAACCCCACGTGGGGTCTACGGACCGTCGAGGCGGTTTACCCAGTCTGGGTGAATCGTGGCGGAGGACGCCTCACCTTCCGTCTGGTGCAAGTGATAACTGGGCTTCGGACCGGGGTCCCGTCCGTCAGCCCCCTAAGAGCTTCGGGCTCCACCCGTTTTATGCTGGGAGGGAGCCCGGCGTGGGGCGGCGAGCACGGCACGCTCGCCCGTAATGCGAAACCAGTTGATGGTAGGCCGCGTTTCCCCGACCGCTACGGGGGAAGGTGTAGCGCGGCGCCATCAATGCGGGCTCGTGGCCCGTCGACCGAGGGAACCGGCGGTCGTGTCGCTGGTGGCCGCCGGTCCGGCGTCTGGGGACGGCGGGATGGATGTAATATGCTCTGCGTAAGCCCTGTCCCGCCGTCTCAATAGTTCCGACTGGGCTTCGGCCCTATCCGGGGTAGCGCACCGGCTGTGAGCGGCAGGAGTTTTTAGTGAGGTTCAACTCCCACAAACCCCGCCTGCCATGCGGGGGTGGGTATCCGGCGATTTTCTCCTGTAGAAAAAAAAGGCCAAATATGTATTGTTTTGACGCCTATATAACACTTCAATATTGATACACGATTGTTTCACAGGAAAACCACATTATTGTTTTGCCGGTATTATACTAAATATATTATATTTCCTGGTGGTAGGACCTCTTGTGAGTCCGTCCGAGTAGGTACCACCACTCCGCCTATTTCTGCCGTGAAGCGGTAATGCGTTTCGGTTTGAAGGGTGGGGCAGCCGTTGTAACTATACTTGAGACCTTAGAACTTATATCTCAAGGTGGGTGGCGCATTTACGTTGTAGATGTCTATGGGCTCCAGTAACCACTTAACACCAGGTGAGCTGTGAGCTCACCCACCTAAGCAATAAAAAAAATAAAAATCCATACAAGGTGAGTAAACGCTAACAGTAAGTTCTATCAATTAAAATACGATATACTGTTGCGAAACTTTGCAATCCAAAAATATATTAACCGACATTAAAATTTATTCAAATTAAAATAACTAATTTTACAAATAATCTCAGGTAATTTTGCAGTATTTAAACTACAACTACAATATTTAAAAAAAAACACCGAGATGACGTCACGAAAGATTTAGCTTTCACATTTTGATTTAACATTTTTGTTTTGATCCGGCTGATATTTACTTAGCAATTTGGACAACCTTTCTATAATACAATTAAGATTTTGATCTCCTGTTTCAAGACGGGTGAAGACTCGTTGCATTCATAGGTTCCGGTAGCCCCTTAATACCTAAAAAGCATGTTCTTTTTTTTCTACCTATTCTAGTGACCTTTTATTTTTATTGCCGTATAGGCAGACGAGCATACAGCCCACCTGATGGTGGAAGGACATGTCATAGCGCTCGGGAAACACCGTGGAGGGGAGCTCATTCCATAGCCGGATGGTACGTGGCAAAAAAGATCACTGGAAACGCACTGTGGATGAACGTAGTGGCTTCAGGTAGTATGGATGAACTCTACTCCTGTGGCGGGCGGTGCGATGGTAAAAGCGAGATGTCAGTATCATCTCGAACAATTCCTTAGAGCACTCCCCATGGAACATACGGTACAGAATACAGAGGGAACCGAAGTCCCTCCGCAGACCCAGAGGTTCCAAACGATCCGTAAGAATGGAATTATCGACAATCCGAACGGCTCTTTTCTGTATGAAGTCAAATGGAAGTAGCTGGTATTTGGGAGCCCCAGCCCAGAGGTGGGAGCAGTACTCCACGCGACGCCGGACCTGTGATTTGTAAAGCAAAAGTCTTTGTCCAGGCGTGAAGTACCGCTTCGCTCTATTGAGGACTCCCAGCATTTTTGACGCCAACTTGGCTTTGCCCTCCAAATGACTCCGAAATTGGACATCGCTCGAAATGTCGACCCCAAGTATTCCAATACTCTTGGAAGGTTGTAGGGATACTCCTTGATCTCGAGGAGTCATGCTAGATTCATCAAACGAGTGGGTGAGCTCATCGGGCACTAACCTGGGTTGTTGCTAACACTAGCCCTAGCAAGAGTAGTGCTTTGCAAAATCATAAACCATCATCCCATTTATTCGGATATCGTATTAAATATCATCGTGTTAGTAAGATAGACAGACAACTTTTAGTGATCATTTCAAAAATATTTTTAATTTCAAGATTTTTATTCACCACCTTACCCAACACCCAATCGATTTAAACAATTACGTCAGCCATACTATTGGCAATGTCTTTAAGCATCTATCGACGCTACATTAGCTACATACAACATTTTGAGAAACCAATTTATAGCTTATTAATTAATTAGAACGCGTGCCATTAATTTCACAATGTAGATAACTATTAAATATGACGTGTGATTATTGAATTATGAGTTATTTATAGAAAGAACCATACCAAGCTACGATAAATACATAGAAAGTACCTAATAAATACTTATAAAAAGTAACAATTAACTGCTACAACAATTCTAAGGAACCCTTTCTTAAAAATAAAAACAGGTGGTTAAGCTAGTCTCTAGGATACTCGACACCAATGTCAAAATAATATAAATTTAATTTTTTTATCTTTCACATTTTTACTAAATGTTAGTAAGTAGTTGTTTAAAGATTGTTGGAAAAATCTAATCGTTCTAACATTTTTGTTCTCATGAGGCTTAACACCAATAACAACGAATGGTGACATTTGTGGATAAGTGATGTCTATGGGTTAAAACGGTTACCACTTACTATCACGTAAGGTTTTTTGTATAGCCTCTCAATCGCGTTTGCCGTTATGTGAGGTTTCTATTTATTTTTACTGGTGGTAGGACTTCTTGAGTCCGCCCGGGTAGATACCACCGCCCTACTTATTTCTGCCGTGAAGCAGTAATGCGTTTCGGTTTGAAGGGTGGGGCAGCCGTTGTAACTATACTTGAGACCTTAGAACTTATATCTCAAGGTGGATGGCGCATTTACGTTGTAGATGTTTATGGGCTCCAGTAACCACTCAACACCAGGTGGACGTGAGCTCGTCCACCCATTTAAGCAATAAAAAAAATGATTGTTATGGTGTGTGAAGTTAGCTTTTCATTTTTATTAACCCCAAATGACGTCATGCAGAGCGTTGCACAGCAAACGCTGTAGGTTTAAACTGTCAACACTCTTCTGTCTTTACGTCATGAAAGAAACCACTATTATGCATTTTTAATGTGTTTTAGTTTTTAATGCACGTATCTTAACTAGGCGATGTGTGGATGCTGTTGTCTCTAATGAAATATGAACTTTCAGACAATCAGCACTCGGTCATAAGATTGAAATAAATAAACGTCATCTTGTGTTGAGGTAGAAAGTATTTTGGGAGTCGTTACTTTAAAACACCCTGTATATAATTTATGGTGATAAACTTAGTATAGGGTAAGCTGTACAATTATCGGCACCGTTATTGAAATGTTTGTTGTGTGACTTGTGGATCATAAGCCTTATATACAGGATGTAAAGTGCCACAACTGAAAATCAATTTAATTAATACAATACCCCTATTGTCAGGTACAGTAGTATTTTTTGACACAATAACATTAAGTAGTACATATAGAAAGATACATATTAATTAAATTATATTCTTTTTTTTAAATAGTATTCGAATTATAAAATTTAATATCACTGATTGAGGTTCCTCGTTAGAAGAGAAGATAAACGACATAACATTGTTGATCGTTTCTATGATATAAATTGATGATTAAATATGTCTCTAGTGATTTTACTTATTAACAGGAACTAAATACCAAATATAAATTTTTTATTCATTTTCATCTCCACCACATTATTCTCCTGAAACAAAGAAATAAATATGTGATCATTTCATTTCATTGGTACACAAACTGTAATCATTTTTTTAAAATGGAATGATTTCTTGGACCTCTTTAATCCTTAAAGAGCTCTTTTGAAAATTTTGTTTCCCGACTTGAAATATATTTGAGCACACATTCAGCATTCTTCAATGTGACATCAGTAAGGTAATAAATAGTACATTTTGAGTCTATACTAGTTTGTTTGAGTCTATACTAGTCAGTTTAAAAGACATGGTAGTCATTATTTCAATGCATCTAATAATTAGACACTTCACTGGGCTATAAGTATCTCTTACACCAAGAAGAAAGGCATGTAACTATTGGGTGACTGAAGAAAATAAGTCACCATCACATTGAACCATAGATAGAAGCAGCGCAGGACCGATCTATGTGGCTAGGCTTGGAGGAGGCCTTTGTCCAGTAGTGGAAGTCTGTGGGCTCATAGAATTGAATAGAATATGGAGCTGTTGAATAACTCAAGTCTGCTTAAGCTTTGCAAGCTAAATGATACCTTAGGAAAACACTGCATAGATTCCATTCCACTTAAACATAGTTATTGCTTATTTCACTGAGAGTAAAAACACAAATAAAAATAATATTACAGTTTAATATCACTCGTTGTGCGCTATTATTATATTATGATTTCGAACGATTTGGTTTTCTTATTCTATTGGCACGGTTGAATCGGGTCTTTAGATTTGAGCTAAATTGAAAATTTGGGTTTATATACTGACCTGTCAAACTAGGCACCTTCATAGACCAAAGTATTGTGTGACTACATTTGATCTTGACTGTGTCTGAACCATCGAATGCATTCGACGTGCTGACTAGTTCTCCAAATTTCAAGCTTTGATTGTCTAAAAAAAACATAACGGTTTTCAAAACAGTGGATTTCATATCAGTATAAAATTTTATTTATATAAAACTAATTAATGCACCTAAATTCCACATCAATCCACTTGTTGTGACACTGTGGCATGTTTCTCCAATAGGCACTAATGAACACCAAGCTCTGTTATGTTTCCTTGTTTCCTCGGGAATGCTTATAATATGATTGCCAGGTTCCAATAGCCAAGATAATGAATCACCGGACATTAGGTAGAGTTTAGTTTCAGGATGAAGTAAATGTTGTTTTTCAGCTAGATATAAAGTTTGTATATTTCCTAAAATTTGGTCTAGTCTGCCTGAAGCCTGTCCTATTGCTATTACATTGTCCACCTGCAAGTTAACCATATAAACTTGTACACTAGTAAGCAGTAACCCTTTGTTGTACTATTTTAGTAATTAGTTCTTGTATAAGTTCAATTTTCTGCAACTTAAAGGGTAACTGCAAAATCGCAAATAGTCCACTTTTAACGTTTATTATTATAAACAATAACCCTGTATTAATTATATAGCAAAAAATGTATGAATGAAGTCTTCATAAAACAGCAGATTTAATAAGTATAGTCATTAATATAAGATGTGATGCAAACCTCAATTGTATGTTCTTGACAATGATTATTCAACTCTTTCAGTGCTTTTGTAAAATCAGTATAATCTTGATCTGGGGTGTGCACTACCTGTTAATAAATATTTTTATTTAACATTATCTGTTTAGGTACTACTGTTTTTCTTCAATATGAAGAAGAGCACAGCCCACCTGGGGTTAAGTTACTATATCACATAGAAATCACAATGGGAAGACTGCTAATAATCTTGAGATATGATAACAGTCTTAATTGCACTGTATTCTGATAGTGTTATCCTTCAAACTGAAATAAATCCCTGCTTTGTAAATCTATTTAAAGGAAACCCTACTGTGCATAATTAAGTAATATTATAATTATTGTAAATGTATTAACATTAGATATTCAATTTTAAAATGATACTTTGCTGTAAATTTCAGCCCCTATATGGTCACAGTTTGCTTAACACATAATACATCCGCATCAGTATATTTAAGAAATACCTTTTTAACTGACTTCATAATCTTGGAATTATGGGGTTATTGAAATTAATGATAACTCCTCTAGTATGTAACAATTTACAATTTAACATCAGAATTAGTAAATAGCAACGACGTATAACAATTTACTGATTAGTATGATAAAATTTCACCTTACAACCTTTCTTTTTGTATTTTTGGAGAGTTTCTTCTGTTATTGAATCAAAATCACCAGTAATCAAATCTGGTATTTTCATTTTATTACTAATTTCCTCAGGTAGTCTGGTGAGAAACTGGTCCCATCTTAATGCTCCACCATCTACTGTTATTCTTAATGTGGCTATAACAAAAAAATTACGATTTTTTTATTGCGGTGAGGAATACAAAATTTTTTATTAGAAAATTTTAATTTTAATTTGAAACGTTGTGAATTTAGTTGATATAATAATTTCTACATCATTTGTCAGCATTAATGGGCAGATAAACACACACATATTTAATTTAATTTATTAGCAATTAGCTTAGTTCTCGAAATATGCAAATCTAACCAAACAAACAATACAACAGGTATTGTTACAACCTCATAATATGAAATTTTCAAACTGATTACTAAGGCCCATAATGTGAACTGTAGTTTAAATTAAAATCGAAGGTCACTGAAGATCAACTTGTAATTTAAATCATAGTTAAACTCTCCTTCGGAGTTTAAACTATCACAAAATTTAAGAGGCCATAAGGACAACATACAGTTAAAATCTTTAGTTTTTGTTTCAAAAAACAATTCACCTGTCAAATACAGTGAAGAAATGTCAGTTTGAGACCTGATAAAAGATTGAAAATAATGAATGAATAGTAAAATGCTGCCACACATCAAAACATTTTTTCAAGTTATCTGAACTAAATTTGTATTCATATTGATATTATGAAAGAAGTTTAATCTAAGGAACAAATTTGAACTAAGTTTTGTTGATTCTTTGTTTAAACCAGTGATTCCCAAAGTGGTCTATATCGACCCCTAGGGGTCTGTGACAACCTACAAGGGGTCTACGTCAGGGAAAAAAAGTTTGGGGGTCCACGATAGTAGAACTCAACACATATACTTATAGTACCTATTTACTTACATCATACTATCTTATAATATCAAGACATCATTAGCCGAGGAGATTTAAGATTAACCCTTACAAAATTGACGCCAAATGTTGATAATTTATTATTAAAGCATCAGGTTCATCCTTCTCACTAAAAATATTGACTTATTGCTTATGTTATTTTATGTTTATTTTATGTTACGTATATTTTACATAACAGATACAATATTTTATTTTGAGTAATTTTAATTTAAATTCAATTAATAAATATATAAATTAACATGTGTTTTTACTTTAAGTTTTTAACACTAAACTTTACTACAGTTAGAAATTTACAGGAAATAAATATCAGGTAAGTAGGGGGGTCTACCCAACACGGAAAAACATGGCAAGGGGTCTACGACACAAAAAAGTTTGGGGAACTCTGGTTTAAACCATAATTGATATTATAGGCCTTAGTTTTTGAATAAAATTATATGAATCAACAATCAGTTAATCACAATCTTACCTTTTTCCCAAAAGTTTTTCATAAATGCTTCTTCTTGTGATATTGGTCTATTTAAAATGAGAACTGCATATCTTAAACTAGGTTTATTGTGCATCAATATTATAGGAGTTATATCCCATTTCCAACATTTAATGGTACTGCAAGATGTCCCACAGTGATTCTGATAATCATAAAATGTATTCCTTAAATTGTATTGAACCTACAAATAGCACACAATGACTAACTTTACATTTTTCAATACACATTACAATTGAACCACTTCACTATTACACCAAATATCTTAGCTGGTGTGCTTGAAGTGTTAGATAATACCTATTTTTCTAAATAATTATGTATTTAATGTGTGTTCTAATTTAGAGATTTATAACTGTTATTTTATTATTACTTTAAAAAAAAAGATTATTGGAAACTGTTTCTTAATGAATCTTAAACCTAAACCATTTACCCATCTAAGCAATAAAAAATAATCTAAATAAAAAAGCATTTGCTGTTAATAAAAAGGTAAAAATTTACATTACAATAACACAAGCATTTACCATAAAATATAAAAGAAGTAAAGATGCATTCCCAATGTAGAAAATTAATGACTAAACACAAACGACACTATTTCATTGGGTGTTACTTTGCTAAAGTATTAGGTTACATTTCTAGACATAATTCCATTTACTATAGATTGAATTTTTTTATGTTTAAGAATTACACTCTACACTTGAAATAATGCTAAAGGAAATGTTTAAAATTTTTTTTACGATGATGGATTAACCCTATTTTATCTTTACGAATAACGTTGTCGCAGACAGTATACGTTCTACGACATTATTACTATTTTATTTATTTTAGTCTTTTTTAAATTCGTTCAAGCTTACCATTTTTCTAATATTTCTGCTTAATATTCCGTTACTCATTTTTTTTCTAACAAGCTAAATTTATGTGGTAAGTAAGTTTTTAATGCTGTGATTTACTTATGTAAAATTTCTCTAATAATTTTAAAAATTAACCTCGCATTTCTTGACATTTTTAAAGTTTTTATGGTAGTAGTAGTTCTATTTTTCCAACTGGAAAAGCAAAGGCATCGTACCATATATCGTAATCTTTGATAAAAAAATTTATGAAAAATGTTGGAGTTTGAATATGAAAGTAATGGCAGGCAGCACTGTGACAACATATGAAGTAACAGTTTTCGAATATTGGAATGCGTAATTAAATATTTAAAACTTAAAACAGATGATTGTCTTCTTTTCAGTACGGACAAAGACTTCTCATCTAGACACGGACAATGCAAGAACCCCTTAGACTTTAAAAAAAATAAAATGTAATAGTGTACTTGCAAAAAATGTAGTAGTGTATTTGCAATACAATTATATTAACCATGAAGCAGTGTTTTAAAATAGCCCCTCACTTACAGAACCCAGTCCCCTAAACCGAACCCTAAATAGAACCGTCCAACAAAAATGATAATAAGCAGTGAAATGAAATGAAGTTGATTAATTTGGAATATTATTCGATTGGCATGAAATAAAATGAAATAAAATGAGATGAGATGATATCGGATGAAATATAATCTCTCGAAAAAATATAAACTCGACCCACTGTGAAGATTGGGCGAGAGACTCAGTGGGCTGTGTCTGTGGGTTAATTTACTCGCCGAGCCTTTTGTCGTAAGCGACGCGACGCGACGGCCAATTGAATAAGGTTCCTTTTTTTTTTTTTTTTTTCCTACCTTTGCTGATAGCCTTGAGAGGCTATTTCAGCGTACCCTAGCTTGTGTAGGTGAGCTCGCGGGGCTCAAACCGGAGGATTGCTAACACCGCCCTAGCAAGAGCAGTGCTTCGCAGAATCTACCACCGGATCGGAAGCGCGACCCACTGAGAAGATCCGGCGAGAAACTCAGTGGGCTGTGTCTGTGGGTTAATTCGCTCGTCGAGCCCTTCGTCGCAAGCGACGGGTTCGGCGAGGACGGTGACCGGTGCTTGTATTGCCTAAAAGCACCGTTAATGGATCAGGAGGATCCGTGATGACGTGCTTTGGGCGACGTCAACGGTTTACCAAACGGTCTACAGGATCGGGTATGTAGTTTCCGGCGGCCACGACAAGAGGGTTCTCATGTCGTGCCGCCTTCTCAAAGTGGCGCAGCGATGCCGACTGTAGATACTTACTGACGGGGTCGAGCTCCAGGTCATCGTGGAGGTCCACGTTCCTCTGGAACCATGGTGCTCCGACGGCTATCCTGCAGAATCGGGATTGTATAACCTGAAGGGGTTTCAAGTTGGTGCGGGCCGCGTGAGCGAACACTACGCTTGCATACGTCATGACGGGGCGTATGCAAGTTTTGTAGAGGGTTACCTTGTTACGGAGGGACAGTTTGCTTCGTCTACAAAGCATTGGGTAGAGTCGTCCTAGTATAAACGCGGCGCGATCGCGTACCGTTTTTACGTGGGGACGGAATGTCATCCCTCTGTCGAGGGTGACGCCTAGGTATTTGACCTTCGGGGCCCACGGTATGGGCTGGTCAAAGAGAGTGATGGGGCTAACGGCGGAGGTGTTTACACGCCTATTGGGGAGTGGGGTGCTCGAAGTGGTATTCGGAGGGCGACCCCTTTTGAATAGCACCGCTGTGCTTTTCGTGGGGTTAATGTCTATTCGCCACTTCCGGAACCACTGTCCCATGGTGGTTACTGCGGTCTGGAGTCGCCGATGAAGCAACGACATCTTCCTACACGAGTAGTAGATAGCCGTGTCATCGGCGAAGAGCGCTAGATGGGTCTCCGGAGACCGGGGTATATCGTTGATATACAAACTAAATAGTAACGGGGAGAGTGCGGAGCCTTGCGGGACTCCGGCAGTCAGATGACGGGGACGAGAACGAGTTCCCTCTACTCGATATCGAAACGAACGGTTCGACAAGAAGTCTCGTATGATGAGCACGAGTCTGTCTGGCACTCCCATGTTGTACAGTTTGTAGATCAAACCGTTGTGCCAGACTTTGTCGAACGCCTTCGCTACATCGAAGAAGAGGGCGCCGGTCGGGATTTGTTTACGCCTATTTAGCCCTATTAAGATGTGCTCCGTGAGGCGGTGCACTTGTTGTACGCACGAGTGTTTGGCGCGGAATCCAAACTGCTCGTCTATTAGAATTTTATTCGCGGTAACGAAGTCCCAGAGGCGTTTCCGAAGGAGCCGTTCGTAAATTTTGCCTATCGCTGGGAGGAGACTAATCGGTCGGTAACTAGCGGTTTCATTATTCGGTTTGCCCGGCTTGTGTATACCGATAACGTCCGCTTCTTTCCATACCGCCGGAAAGATGCAGTGCGTCATAGCGGCATTTAAGATGGTAGCCAACATTGTTATCAGTTGGACTGGTAAGAGTTTTAACGCGCGGTTGCGGATGCCGTCGGAGCCGGGTGCCTTCTTAGGTTGAAGGTTGTCTATTACTTCTCTAACTTCGTCAGAGGTAATGGGGGGTAACGCGTCCGAGGGTGGCAGGGAAGCTCTGCGCTCGACCTCCCCGTCGACTGCCTCGGTGTGTTCGGGGTCCGCGTATTGAGTGCTGGTGGTGCACTGCTCTTGCAGTGCATCGGCCAGCAACTCTGCCTTGTCATCGTCATCGAAAGCCGGTGGTTGGCCTGAAGGGCGTACGAGAGGAGGCATAGTAGCGGTAGTTTCGGACTTGAGAGTCCTTGCTAGTCGCCAGTATGCTTGATGAGAGGGCGCGAGTCCTTCTAAGTAGCTATCCCAATTCTCATTTCGGGCGTCGCTTAGGCGAGATTTTACATCCCGCTGTAGACGACGCATCCGAATCCGGTTTGAGTGCGTGGGAAGTTGATCGTAGGCCCGGATTGCCGCGTTTCTAACTCTTAGGAGGTTCCTAAGTTCGGGGGATAGTCTGATGCGGTGAAAGCTATCCTCCACATCGACTTCTTTTGAGGATCTTATGATCGCGGAAGAGATGTGATCCGTGATGATGTTTATGGATTCGACTGTGTCCTCGGGGGATGGAGTTGAATCCGGGCCGCAGGGGAGGATTGGTGGAGCGGCATCGGCTAAGCTTTTGCCCAGCTTCTTCCAGTCCACCATGGTCCTCGTAGCTGTGACTGGGTTGTGGGGGCGACCGAGCTGCATAACGACAGGTCGGTGGTCTGAGTCGAGCTCTGACATTGCTTCGATGGAGCGTAAGCGCAGAGTTACGTTCCTCAGCAGTGCCAGGTCTATAGTGCTCGGACGGAGCGCGATGTTATACGGATAACATGTTGGAGTTGGGGGACCGACTACTTCGAAGGTAAGGTCGTCTATAAACGCGTCGAGACGCCTACCGTTTATGTTTGAACTGTGGCAGTTCCACCTAGTGTGGTGGCAATTTAAATCGCCTGCCAGGATGACGGAGTCTCCCATGCCGAACAGTGACTCGATGTCACTGCTCAGAAGGGGCTTGTCCGGGGGGAGATAGACGGATGCAATGACGATCGGCTGGTGTCCCGTCAGCGAGATACGGCACACTGACGCCTCGATATGTGAGAGCGAGGGGGTATCGAGAGGGACAACGTGCAGGGCCCGCCTATAGTAAATGGCAGTCCCGCCTTTGGAGGCGGTGAGTCTGTCATTCCTAACCATGACGTAATTCGCGACTTTCGGGTCACGACGCGAGGGCTTCAGGCAGGTCTCCTGCACTAGCAGAATATCTACAAGATTGTCGCGGAGGAATTCGTAAATTTGATCGCGTTGTCGCGCGAGTCCGTTAGCATTGTAGAATGCTAACGTAAGGGAATATGGTTTCTCTCTAGCGTTTTGCGCCATTGATTACCGGTGATTTTAGAAAGTACGGGCCACGGACTCATAAACGTCCATGTATTCGAACGCGGCCGCGAGCCGTTGTTCGGGGTTTACCGCCCTTCGCATCGCGTCTGCGAACGATCGCAGACGGTCGAAGTTGACCGCCGTGACGAAGTCGCGCACGAGCGTGAAGTCGTTGGCGGCTGAGGGTTGCGGGGGACGGTACGCGGGCGCGGGGGGAGGTGCGAGCAGGGGCTGCGGCGCGGGACGTGTCGCGAGCGGGGGCTGGGGTGTGGTTTGTGTTCCCGACCTCGTATACGGCAGCGGTTTATTCCACGCCGAGACGGTGGGAACCGCAGCCGGTACGAAGGCGGGTTTCGGTGCTGAAGGCACCGAAGTCTTTGGGCCGACGGTAGGGGGTGCTGGGTGAGTCGGGCGTTTTCGCGGAGCCCTAGGACATCCACGGTAATTCGCGGGGTGCCCTTGCTTGAGGCATAGGACACAGCTTGGAGGTTCGGTCGCGGTTTCCCTAACTCGCGAGCAATCTAACGTGGCGTGATCGCCGAGGCACTTCACGCAGCGGGGGCGCGCGTGGCAATTCCGAGCCGAGTGGCCATAGAGTTGGCATCTGTGGCACTGTCCGGGAGTGCCACGTCTATGGGGGGCTTCAATGGTAACCCCGGATAGGCCACATACTGTCGCGAGACATGCGATTTTTTTCTTGGCCTCCGGGGTTGGTTCTAGAGCGACTAGAACCATGTTATATGGTTTTTTGTCGCGTCCGTTGTGCATCCGGTGCACACTTACTATCGGGAGGGACTGAGCGGTCAGATCCTCCTTGACGTACTCTATGTCGAGTTCCTTCGGAACTCCGCGTATTACTACGCGGAGCTCGCGGTCCTCCTGAAGAGCATAGGTATGGAAACCTATGTTCTCCTTTCGGAGGTACGCGGATAGAGCCCTATGGTCGCCCGGCGTTGCGACCTTTATTTGAATCCCATGCGCGACGTTACGCGCATGGGTATAATTTATTTTGTTTGCCTGAAGGGCCTGGGAGACGCGGTTCCATGCTGACTTCTCCTGGAGAATCAGCGGGGGCGGGACGACGGTTTTTTGCGCGGGTGCGGGCTTGGGACGCGGCGGTGGGGTTGCGCGGCGGCCGGAGTCCGACTCCGGTGTCACGACTACCTGCGGACGGGAGGCAGTCGCTGACTTGGTTTGTTTTGTCGTGGAGCTCCGGGACTCCACGGCGCGAGTACGTTTTTTCCCGCGTTTTACCGTTTGGAACCCATCCGAGGTTCCGGGCTGCGGGCTCGTCGCGGACTCGAAGTCCATCTCCGATCCGGTATCGGAGTCTGAGCCTGAGTTGATGATTACGGACGACGCGACGGATGAGATTGGCGTGAATGACGTCGCGGGTGCGTTAGGCGCTTCGTTGGCGCTAGGCGCTTCCTGAGTCGCTACGTGCGTACGTGCGCTCAAATTGGATTTGGGGGCGGGGCATGACTGCGCGGCTCGAAACGACGCGGCGAGGGACGCGGGCGGGGCGGGACTCGCGCGGGCGGCCCTGTAGGCCGCGAATTCGGCCGTGAGGTTTGATAGTACCGGGTACTTCTCGGCAAGTAACCAGAGAAACCCTAAAAGCTCTTCTTCCATTTTTCGGTTTTTTGCCCGGGGGGGGCGTCCCCGGGACTTAAGGCACACTCGCCGAAAGGCGAGTCCCCTGAGTAGGAGTTCACCCCCTGCGCTGTGCCAGCTACAAGGGGGGGAGTGCCTTTGCCGTGAAAACGGCAGTCGGCTAGGATTGGGGTGGAAGTTTGTGAAGGTGGGGCCCCCCTGGGTTGTGAGAATGCCACAACAAGCGGTGATCTCAGGGGGGGTTAGTCTCGAAAGAGACTGTTTTACTCGCCGAATAAATAAATAAATTTAATAATGATATGAGTGGATGATAATGTGAAGTCGTTACGAATGCACAATCAACAAGTTCGATTTGCTTTTACGACACAAGGTCGCGACGCCAGCGATAGTGCGTCAAGAATTCGCAACAATGCCGCGATCGATGCGACAACGACAATGCAGCGAAACTCGAGACACAAGATCGCGACGGCAGCGACAGTTTTTCGCAAAAACACGTCCGGACTGAAAGGTGATGCAATCGGAACTGAAATGAAGTTAAGGTTCCAAACACTTCAAAAAAATATATATAAAGATTAAGCGGTGTGGTATGATACCTTTGCCTTTCCAGTTTGAAAAATAGAACTACCACTACTAATACTACTGACAAGTGACAGTTGAAGTGAGTGGCAATCAAATAAATTGTTGATTTTTTGTCGTCTTTTAGCTTCGCTAGAAGTATTAGTGTTCTGTGTCTTTTAGTGTTCAGAAAAGCAAGAAAAATTTGCAAATTGATTAGGATAAGTTCTAAAAATTTCTTTACCGAGTTTTCTAAGCGTTTTAAACCAAACATGAACAGATTATTCGGAAGAGCGAAACCCAAAGAACCTGGCCCCAGCATTACGGATTGCATTAAAAACGTAAGACAATACCTATATCGCAACGTAAATTCAGTGATGATTCATCTTATAAATTTATATTTTAAATTTATATTATTGTTTGTAGGTAGATGGCCGAGCCGATAATATTGAACAGAAAGTCCAGAAACTGGACACAGAACTTAGAAAATACAAGGATCAGATGAGCAAAATGAGGGAGGGTCCTGCTAAAACTTCAGTCAAGCAAAAAGCAATGAGAGTATTGAAACAGAAGAAAATGTTTGTGCTTTTCTTTATATGTAGACTTTATAATGTAAATTCGAACTTATTTCCTTAAGGTAGCCTAAAGATGACAACACAGAAAGGTTTTTAAGACGACATCTTAACTAGTGGTAATATGTGTTGTGATCTTATTCGTATTGTTATGAAAGCCCTGTCCAAAATAAAACTAGCTTTTAAAAGACAGGGCAGCTATTGTTTCAATACAATTGAGACCTTTAAACCTTAAGGAGGATATTGTTGGCATTTATTCACTACCATCATATCCAGTGAAAAGTGCAATGAAGAAATTTTCTTTAACAAACCATAAAGTACAACTCAGGTCTGTTAATAATTGCCTAACATTTTAGAAGTAAAATTGTTCTTTACTTTTCAAGTGACTTGTATAATGCACTGTCTGAAGTACAATCCCAAAAATGCTTCTGCACATCAAGTGAAATCTGTATATCTGCGCAAGCTAAAGTTTATGCTTAAATATACAATTAAATTGTTATAGCCCTCACAAGTGTCATTAATCTGTGTGTATAAAGTTTGATATCTTCCTTCTATGAAAAATTAAAATCATTCTAATGATAATTTCACTGATGGCTATACATATCAACTTTTCTTAGAGAAATACGTTCATTAAATTTGTAATTCAAGTTGTAGGCTTGTGTGTACTTTTTGTATTTTAAAATAAGTTCTATCTGGTTACTGGAAAATTGATAATTATGTTAATACTATCAGTCATCTAATCTAATAACACTTATGTGGAGCAAATAAATTTCAGTAACTATACAACCAAATGTTACTTTTAAATCAGGTATGAACAACAACTTGATAATCTCCGTGCCCAGTCTTTCAACATGGAACAAGCAAATTATGCAACGCAGACATTGAAGGACACTCATACCACAATATCTGCAATGAAGGATGGTGTAACACAAATGAAAAAAGAATTTAAGAAGATTAATATTGATTCCATTGATGTGAGTATATAATTGAAAACAGGCGTTGGATAGAGCACCATAATTTTTTATCCATTAACAGAATTTAAGATAATTTATGAAGCCAAAATTTCGTAGCTTGTAGACCCTAAGGACAACAACCTCATATGGAAATATTTTGTAACAGCAGTCAATAATTGTTAAGAATCTACAAAAATGCAGTCTTTAAAATTTGTTGGGTTTTGATGTAGTCATTGTAAAGTACATAAACAATTGCAGGATGTAAATGATGAGTTAGCTGATATGATGGAACAAGCTGATGAAGTTCAAGAAGCCCTCGGCAGGCAATATGGTATGCCAGAGATTGATGATGATGAGCTTGCTGCAGAACTTGACGCTCTTGGTAAGTTTCTTATTTGCTTGTGCTTAAATTGAAAATTTGTTAAACTGTTTAATTAGTCTCTATATATAAAAATGAATTGCTGTTCGTTAGTCTTGCTAAAACTCGAGAACGGCTAGACCGATTTGGCTAATTTTGAATTATTCGTGGAAGTCCAGGGAAGGTTTAAAAGGTGAGAAAATATAACAAAGCTCGGAATTATATAAAAATAATTTTGTTTTTCAAAATTCAAAATTCAAAATAATTTATTTCAACTTAGATGTTAGTATGACACACTTGTTGAATGTCAAAATATAAATAACAATGTTAACTCTACCACCGGTTCCAAAAAAAGCCACAGTCCTGAGAAGAACTGGCGAAACAAACTCAGCGGGCTTTTTTTTTGTTTTTTCTCAAATATTTTCTTTTTTTTAAATAAATAAAAATATTTACAATAAAGGAAAAAACAAGTCAAAAAAAAAAAAAAAATTAAACATGAAAAGGCCAGGAGCGAACACCTCATTCCCACATAGTGCCATCTAGTAAATAATCCTTAACTTTATAATATGCCTTGTTGCACAAACGTTCCTTGACAGTTTTCTTACATCTATGAACAGGTAGTAATTGAACGTTTAGTGGGATCTTGTTGAAAAGTTGAAGTTTTCCTTTGATGTGTCCCCTTGATGTGTCTTATTTATCGATTGAGGCACTACGAAGTCTGCTGGGTCAGTTAGTTGCTTATAAAACTGACTGAGTCTCATTGAACATGTACACTTAACTTGCATAGTTCGAGGGATGAAATATTCCATAATGATCCTACAGTGAGAGTGGATTTTTAGTTTAGATTTTCCTAAAAAGGAGACGTCTTATGAGCATTTTAAAAATTGCACCGAATAGTAACAATGACAAAAGACATGTTTTCTAATTTGAAATTAGTATATTTCAATCAAATCATAATAAATAGGTTTAAGCGGGTTACAACATTTTATTAATCACTATATACTGTAAATAACAAAAAATATCATTTTTGTGTTGAGTTTCAGTATCTGTCTATATACAAAAGCTTTTTTTCCGGGCCGGGGTCGAACCTCCGACGAGGTTCCCACGCCTAAGGGCGCGCGGGGCATCTTGGATTTGAGGATCTAGATGTTGGGAGCAGACCGCGGGCTCTACCGCATTAAACGCCTCTCCTACACTCTTACATCCGACGTCCTATCTCCGTCCGGGGTCAGAGCAGGCGGCTTTCCGCGGTCAACTAGACTCGTGGTGCCACCCCGAGGACGCCCGACCGACGGGTCGTCGAGGTGACCGTGGACAGCCGACGACGCCGGTTTCCGCGGTACGACGGCTCTACCAGGCAACCCGGGCGATGCCGTTGGTGTTCCGCCGACCGGGTTGCTCTTCCACAATACGTTCGGCGATGACAGCGACGAGGACAACGCGGACAGCTTCGCTAGCCGCAGAGCTGTCCTCGAGGTAGAACCCGATCAGTCAACGGAGATACGCAGGGACGCCGTGATACTCCAGCGCCCCCGCGATCATCGACCAGGGCAGGGTGTTGAACGCGTTGGCGATATCCAAGGACACTTCAACCCCGCCCCGGCCGACAGCCCCATCAGAGAGGGTGCGCACGCGCATCACCGCGTCGATGGTCGAGCGGCCCTTCCGTAATCCGAACTGCCACCGCATTGGAAACTGTCTCGACTCGAGGTAGGCTTCAAAGAGCCGCACGAGCCCAAGGGCACCGAAGACCAAATCCCAGACCCGGCCGTCAACACCTTCGGGGCACCACGTGGCCGCACGAATCTCCTCCTCCGAGATGCTTGGAGGGACCACCTCAGCAGGGGCATTACCGCTCACGTCACCGCGTGGCGGCGCGCCCATACAGGGGGGGGGGTCGAAGTCACTCTCCATCCGCGAGAACAGCCCAGAGACAATCACCCGCAGCTGCCGAGGCTGGAGACGCTCCATCACCGGGAGCGCCCACGGCTGTAATTTCTTGTGGACCGCTTGGCACGGGATCCTGGTCGAGCGTCTTGCTCTGAGACTTGGTCTCGTCGATGGCCCGCCGCAGTGCCTCCTGCTTCTGACTGCAGTCGACATGCAGGCATCGCGAAGGTGGACACGGCCGTGGCGGGCGCTTCGATAGCGCGCCCGTACGCACTCCTCTCAGAGGAGCGCAATCTCGGGCGTCCACCAATTCGCACCGCCACGCGGAGATCGACCGCTGACCCGGGGCATCGTAGACGCATCGTACCCTGGAACCAGTCGACCTCCGACTCCATTCCCACCAGACGCGCCGGCATCGGCACCAACGCGGCCACTGTGACCACCTCCACCGCGAGCACCTTGTTCAGGCCCAATCTGTCTATATACCTACTTAACCTTTTTGATTTGAGGCAGGTTAAGGAAATGTATTAAAATCTGTTCTCTGGTTACAGGTGATGAAATAGCTTTAGATGATGATGCTTCTTACCTTGACGATGTTGTGAAGGCTCCAGCAGCTCCAGATAGGGAACCTGGAGCCGACAGCATCCGGAACAAAGATGGTGTTCCCGTGGACGAATTTGGTCTGCCTCAGGTTCCAAGTACACCACAAACACACTGATAAATATGAAAGGGTTTGGACCCATGTTTGAGATTGGCATTTTATTATGAAACATATTGTTTATATCCTTTAATAAATCTCTCAAAGCTTAAGATTTCAATAAAGATCCATGTAATTTATTTAACGTAATAATAATATATAATATAATAAAAACAAAGTCATTGAATTTTTATCAAAATAATTTTTTGGTTAATTGGTTGAAAAATTCAAAGTTTATAATGTTTTGCTTCATCTGCATATTCTTATGTATGTACAAATATTTATACTTTGTTGAAGCTTGAAAATTGTAAGCGTATATTTTACTAGTACTAAGTTGTTGCACACATTTGTATTAAAAATATATACATGATTACTTTTAAAATCTAGAAATTTATGAACAGATATATTTCAGTACAGTAATATTTCAAAGATTATTTCATAACTTTTTTCCATATATGTTTCAAATAACAACATTCGTTCTTAGTATAACTCGAGTCTAATCGAACTGTAATATTTTAAGTTTCAATATATCTTATAATTTTTACAGTTGAATGTTTTTATTTCAAATACTGCGCTTTGCTTCAACCATTATTTTTATTTATACTAATTATAATTTTTTGGCTAAACATGGGGGAAACAGACTTACTGGTCACCTGTCTATCAGAGCTTGTATATATCAAGGAGATTGAATTGTATGAACGGGTTTCCCTCCCGGTAATCGGAACGCATTACATTGCTCGCTACAGAAAATTGACAGAATTGTGGTACGGACTTTAAAACACAAATAAAATTACGTATGTGTTTTTTGTGGATTTTAATTTATTTTATTTCGTAGCGGAAGTCGTGAATGCCGGTTACGTAATAGAGTGAATACCGGATGATTGTTTTTTTTTTTCTCGACTTAAGCTGATAGCCTTGAGAGGCTATGTCAGTGTAACCCTAACGTGTAGGTGAGCTCTCGGGGCTCAAATCAGGAGGCGTTGCTAACACTGACCCTAGCAAGAGCAGTGCTTTGCAGAATCTATCACCGGATCGGAAACGCGACCCACTGAGAAGATATTTTTTTTCTACCTATGCTGATAGTCTTGAGAGGCTATTTCAGCTTCACCCTAACGTGTGTAGGTGAGCTCACGGGGCTCAAACCGGAGTGTTGATAACACTGACCCCAGCAAGAGCAGTGCTTTGCAGAATCTATCACCGGATCGGAAACGCGACCCACTGAGAAGATTCAGCGAGAAACTCAGCGGGCAATTGAGAAGATCCGGCGAGAAACTCAGTGGGCTGTGTCTATGGGTTAGTTTACTCGTCGAACCCCTCGTCGCAATTTTAGCAATAAACCCATTGCCCATTATATAATTTGGTTTAAGTTTATTTTTTCTCTTTAACTTTTTCCATACAATGTCGTACGGGAGTACCTAAGTGCAATAAAATGTTTTTTTTCCTACCTACGCCGAAAGTTCGGTTTTCCTCCCGCTTTATAGGGAACAAAGTCTAATTTTTCCTCCCTGGGTACAAGTGCGCATGCGCGTTAGTGTATACGTCTGCTCTCCCGCACTTAAAATTCTTCGCCATTGTTGTGCTCGGGTAATTTGCAATATTGTGTTTAGTACTCTACGAACTTTCGGCCTGGTAGGAGAAAAAATAGTATGTGCACCGCGGGAGAAAGTAGGACATCTCATCCCGCGCGTTTGCACAATTTTACACGCGGGAGTTTATGTCCTTTGCATATTTTATGGAAAATAAGAGAATCTAGATTAAATGGTAAGTTAGTCGCTAGTATTAGCATTCATGATCAGGCTGGTGGTGGGCTAGAAAAAAGCGATTTCCAATGGCATTATGGATGTTTATGAATTCGGCCAACTCTTTGATGACATGTTTGGAGAGAGTGAATTTTTCTACTTAAATCAATAAAAAAAAAGAGTGAGACAACGAGAGAGAGCTGTCTCGTTTTACATCACAGTATAACTTAGTAGGTATATGTACAGTGATTTAAAAAGTTTTATTTGGAATGCAAACTTCAGAAACAAGCTCTGTTGGTGTTTCGACAATGAGCCAAAAAATAACGTCAAGTTGAGAGTGAGCACGTAAGGTCACGAAATTTCTCAGAATTTTTTTTTATTGAGGATATTCCAGACAGGTAAATTTGCAAAAATAAATAAAGTCACTGTACATACTTGAAACATTTCTTATTACCTGAATCTGGCCCGACATACATTTTCGGAATTGTTATCTTTGTTTTTAATTTAGACATTGTTACATTTCTATAACTGCCTCCAATTATTTCTTTTGTCCATAGAAATCTCGAGCGTACCCCAATTTAATACATATATTCACGAACAGAAATATCTAAATCAACACACCATTTACATTCCATATATTAACGACCCACGGTCTTGTTATGTTCGAATTTTTCACCTCTCGAAATCGCATCCGGGTTTGTATTAAAAAAAACAAGCTTTGTTATAAGGCAAATATACCTTTAATAATAATAATAATAATTTAACTCATTATATTACACAGTCAACACTAAAATACTGTTATGTTCATTTTTTCTTAACTTTAATAAGAAGCATCGTATACTGTATCACAGTAAACGGTAACAAGTGCGTACGACATGAAAGAACTTAATAGCGACACAATAAATAATACTTGTCTTCATTATTTACATCTTAAATGATATGTACAACCACTCGTTATAGCTACGATTTACAAATTCTAATTCCACTATGTAAATAATGTTTAGTCCAAGGCTTCCTGTCCCGTCTTTGGCAAGAAGAAGCAGAGTATAGCAGCAACTGGGAAAGAAAACAAATACTTTTCAGTTTCCATAAATCATATGAGGTAACTAGAGAAAACAGTCTATGTCGACGCTACGTCTATGAGGGGGTAAGGAAAAAGAAATAAGCCGTTCTCGATGCTGTAACAGTAACTAAAATTAATCTACACTTAAGTACGTAAAATAAGGTCGAAATTGCAGTATTACTTTGTTTAATATTCAGCTGGGTGATAGAGCCCATGGCTCGACAGGTTTAAGGTTAAAAGTGGTGATTGGAGCTCATATAATTCACAACGAGAATGCAGCCTCCCTCTTTAATTAATTGTAAATCGACTAGTCCACCCATCAAGCCGGACTACATAATATGTATAAATATAACTTATAAATTCCTTCGTGAACTTATTTCCATTGAAAACTTAGAACATATCTCAGAAACATAGATATGCCCTTCAATATTTTTATATTTATTAATTTTACTATAAAATTGGACTAATTATTTAATAAAAACTGAAGAAACTCGCATTATGTCTGACCCATTAAAACTGCACTGCAAAATACATAACTCTAATATTGAATAATTTATATCTCATATATTATGTATATTATTTATAGTATCTCATACTACAGTATCTCAAACGAAGAACCATATATTTCTAATTTGCTTTACACGAGATCATTGACCCTGTCAACTGGTTTCAAATTGTGTTAAATTACGTGCTGTGCTGAAACCTAACATACAAAAATGAATTCTTTTAATAAAATTATAAAAATATAACATCCACCATGAACTATTTTCATAAGAAATATAAAGATCAGCTTAAATTGTTATCTCTAAAGAGATTAGTATCTTAGTTGAATTAAAAAAATATATTGATTACGGTGAACTTTAAAAATAATACTCACTGAATAAAAATGCTGAGAATACAACAATTGGTACGACACAAGCCAAGTCGATAAGGTAACCGAACGAAAGGTTTCCTATCAGACCTCCACCTCGACCAGCAGTCAGCGATAACGCGGCAGCCATTACCCTAAAACAGAAAACCGTAGATTAACATAACCGCTGAATGCTCTATCAAGAACCACTTGACATGGATTCTGTACTCAAAATTGCCCGTCTCAGTACCATTTGACATGGGCTCTCTGCTCTCTCACCACCTATTTTATTGAAACTTGCCTGTCTCTGTTTGTCTAAGGTTTATTTGTATATATCTGCAATGTCAGGGAAATAGGTGAGTCAATTCAGAGTCTTCAATTCTCGAAGGACACGTCATAGTGGCTGAAATCGTGGGAGCGAGTTCATTCCAGTACCGAATAGAAAAAAAAGTACCATGAAAACGGACTGTGAATGAGCACGGTATTTCCAGATAGTATAGATGAATTTTGCTAAATCGGCAGAAAGAGAGATGGCAATGAGATGGATCATATTAGACAATACCTCGGAGTACTTCCCATGTAATATACGGTACGAAACATAGAGAAGTGCAGACTCAGAATTCTGAAGTAGCTGATATTTGGGAACTATGGCCCAGAGATGGTAATAGTAATTCATGCGAAGTCGTATAGTAACCGGCAAACTTCTTGAGCAAATGACCTTGACTGCGCAGAACCGAATTTTAGATCACTTTGGTGGCGAGGGTGAGGCGCGACGGCAGGGGAAATCGTATCGAGCACTTTATTGGTAGATCAGTCGAATGAGGGCGCGGTGCGGGACGCAAGTCCCGCACCGCGCCCTCATTCCGCTTGCTCCCAAAACTACGCTTGCGTACAGTGGAAAGTCTATCGTTATTAATCGTTAAGTTATTTGTTATAATTACTTGTGGACTTTGTTGCCATTGCTATTTGTTGATTGTTTGTTGATTTTTTATAAAACATACACTATGCCGCGACAAACTGGTGTACCATTCAAAAGAAAGGGTAGAAAAATTGTGTACGACGTATATTGCTTCATTATAAAACAGGGGAAGAATGATATGGAAAAATTAAAACATACTTCGGAAGTAACAAAACCATCAGTGAGTACTGTTAGGTGCATTATTATTAAGGAAGCTAAAGGCTCTGGCTTGCTCGCCGTGTTTCGGACTCCGGGTAAGAAAAGGTCAGGGAAGAAGAAAGTTACCGAAATGGATAGTTTCGTTCAATCTGTAATAAAAAGATGTAATCATAATAACTACATAACAAGCAGCGAAACTCCGTACCGTAGAAAGGCTTCGAAAAATTTAAAGAAGATATAAATTCTAATGGCTCGGAATGAAGCTTACGACGTATTATGAAAGAGCTAGGCTTCAGATGGAAAAAAAGAACAGAAAATAATCGGAAGCTGGTAATTGAAAAAAGTTACATTCGATTACTACGAATCGAATATCTTCAAAAAATAATTAATTATACACAAAAAAGAAGACCGAATCGACCGAGTTGTAAACTACACCGATGAGCCCTATGTCGACTAATCACGATGATAGCGACTCGGGTGATGAAAACAGTGATGATGATGATGGTCAAGATTATGATAACGAAAAAAAAAATTACAAATACCAGCTTCGCTTCAACTGAACCAAGACCTGGCAACAGCTCTAGTTTTGACTTAATAGAAGGAATATCTATTTTACCCCAAGATTAAATTATTACAATTATTAACCTATATGTTTTGTTGATGTTCTAATAAATATATAAATAAATACATATGTTGATTTTAATAATTTAATAGCATTATGACGCAGAGTATGTAATGTTTTTGCACGTGAGTGTACCATGCGCGAACTTACCCCCACTACGTCAACAAATGCTCAAGAAGTTTGCCGGCTATTATACCAGAGTTTTATAAAACGCCAGACTATGTCCACACGTAAATAATCGCTAAGTTCTCTTAAGGATTCCTAACATTTGCCTTCGAATAACTTTTATACTGAACACAGTTCGAAACAATGTTCCCAACAATCCCAATATACCCACAAGCCTGCAGGAATACACCTTGATATTGCGACTCCATGACAAAGGGGTGCTTATTCCCTGTTACTAAGTGTGGGACGGATTCACTGATTTAGAACCCGTTTTTTACGAAATTTTATTAGGTATCGATATTTTAGTGGTAACAAAAAAAAATTTATTCCCGTTCATTTTTTTACGCACTGACACCATTTTGAAATAGCATGAGGTCTTAAGGTAGGTAAGTAGGTGCATGAATCCGCGGGAACCGCCCTGCTCTGACCGGGTTCTGACCCCGGACGGAGAACGGATGTGGGGTGTAAGAGTGCAGGGGAGTCGTTTAGTGCGGTATGGCCCTAAAAGATCCTTGGGCCTGCGGTCTGCGCCCAGCATCTGCAGCTCTTCAAGTCCCACATACCACGCGCGCCCCCTAGCCGCGGGGACCTCGTACATTCATTAAATATTGTGTAGCACACCTGAGATTTGTAGGGAACAGGTCGACGAGCACGCAGAACACGAGACTGATGGCGAGCGAGGTGAGGGCTTCAAAGATACAGGACAGTATCAAATTCTGGATGGAGTTCTGTACGTAGTACAAACCGACTGTCACCACTCCGGCGAAACTCAAACTGAAAACTAAAAAATTTTTTTATTAGATAGTATTCTTTTGCTTGAGCTAGAATCCTCAAGTATCTTCGAACGCGTATATGCTTCACAGCAGAAACAATTAAGATGGTGGTAGATCCCCTTAAAAATACAAATCTATAAATTCTTATTTATTGATTAGATGTAGGGACGAGCTCGCGGCTCATCTGGTGTTAAGGGGTTTCCGGAGCCCATAGACATTAACAATGTAACTGCTCCTACCCGCTCCTTACTGCCCTTGAGACATGAGTCCTTAGTGTTCAGTTTTATAGTACAACGGCTGCTCCCTCACCTTTCGGACCGAAACGCATCATTACTTCACGGCAAAAATAAGCGGATTGATGGTAACAATCCATGCAGGTTCACAAGAAGCTTTACCACAGCAACTACGTAAATTAAATATGTTTTTTAAATACATCTAAACTCTGTACAATACCTATAAATTCTCAGGAACTTATTACATGATGATGATATTTCTTTGTTAATAAAGTATTTTATGAGATATTGGTGGTAGGACCCCTTGTGAGTCCGCAGGGGTAGGTACCACTATTTCTGTCGTGAAGCAGTAATGCGTTTCGGTTTGAAAGGTGGGACAGTCGTTGTAACTATACTGAGACCTTGGAACTTATATCTCAAGGTGGTTGGCGCATTTACGTTGTAGATGTCTATGGGCTCCAGTAACCACTTAACATCAGGTGGGCTGTGAGCTCGTCCACCCATCTAAGCAATAAAAAAAAAAGATATGTTAAGTATCGTTCATGATTATTATTGAGATAATTTGGGAATGCTTAGTTCTAATTTACATCTATTCAAGGCATCTTGCTTATTCGGACAGGCTTGGTTTTTTATGCTTAATGACAAAATCGAAGAATTCTGAAATTTAAAATTTACTCACACATTTATACTCATACACATTTTACTACTTACTCAAGAAAAATTTGGCACCAAGCTTATGAACGCAGAGGGGTAGCCAGAGCGAGGTGGGAATGCAGGCGAGACCGACAATCAGGGTGTGCATGTAGACGCTCTGGTCGATGACCTTCTCGCAGTCGAAGGGATCAGACGATGCTTCGTCAACGACGACAATGCTGGACACGTCGCAAACCGAAGCTGATGTGTTGGGGAAACGATGTTCGAACTCTTCGTAACGGTTGAACAGCTCGGGGAACCAGATCATCAAGGTGTAGTAACTGAAATTTTAGGGAGCATTTTAGGGGAGCATTTTAGGGGTCTCTCATTTAGGCTTGTGTATATTTTATTTTTTATTGCTTATATGGGCGGACGAGCTCACAGCCCACCTGGTGTTAAGTGGTTACTGGAGCCCATGGACATCTGCAACGTAAATGCGCCACCCACCTTGATATATAAGTTCTAAGATCTCAGTATAGTTACAACGGCTGCCCCACCCTTCAAACCGAAACGCATTACTGCTTCACGGCAGAAATAGGCAGGGCGGTGGTTTTTTTCGATTCAGGAAAATTCAGCCACATATGTCTTAGTGTAGTTAACAATTCAATTACAATATATCTAACTTGAACAGAGAGAAAATTAAAACTACTTTTACGGGTTAAACTGTTGTTTTTTTTATTGTTATTATATTATTATATCCGATCATTCGGTCGCGAAAAGTATTCGAAACGCCATAAAGAATATAATGACAAAAAGAAACCCCATAATAAACCGTAAAAGTAGTTTTAATTATGCACTAGCGAAAGCCGAAGAAAATATTATACTATTGAATAGAGAAGTTTCAAAAATAGCTCCAATGTCAAGTCTAAGGTGAAAATACCCATAGATACAGCTCACTGAGTTTCTCGCCGGATCTTCTCCGTAGGTCGAGATTCCGCTAGGGCTATTGTTAGCAAGTTTTCTCAGGTTGAGCCCGTAAGCTCACCTACCCATCCGAGCGTAGCTAGAATAACCCCTTAGGCTACCGGCGAATAGGATGGGAAAAAAGTGAAAAGAGAGAAGCAATAAGAAAGATAAAAATAATGGAGACTTCAGAAAAATGCAAAACTGTCTGATGTCGAAGTCTGCTACATGTTTATTGTCACCGAGGTCATCGAGGTCACCGAGGAACTGTATTAGAATTATCGTATGCTTGACTTTCGCTTAAATGATATTTGATTTAGTGATATGACCAATTTATTAGTTATCTAATATGTATTTGAATGAGTGCTTACCTTGTGGTCAGGCCGAATTGAATCAGGCAAGTCAAGATAGTGTATTTGAGGTATGGTGGTCTGCAGAGAGCCTTGGTCTGGGTCCAAATCTCAGTGAATAAACGCTTCAGATCCTTCCGCTTGCGCATGCTAAGGCTTCTGACGGATTTCTGGGAGCTTTGCGATGCAACGGACACAGTTCGCACTTTCTCTTTTAGACTCTTGATCTGTTTTGGACAAAGTAAAACAAAGGCTATAAGATCTATGATTTGGAATTTTTACTAAAAAAATCATTACATTAGAAATTTACAAATTGAACAAAATAATCTATACTAATATATAAATCTAAAGTGGTTTTTATGGATGTTCCGTTATAACTACTGAACCATGCATCCGACTGACTTGAAACTTGGTATCCATGTAGAAAATACATGTACTTAATGGATAGGCTAATATTTATATGAGTGTTGGATTCCCTAATAATAATCAAAATAAATAATAATGCTAATTTTAAATGCCCAGCGAAGCGGGCGAGTACGGCTTATATGTATTATAAACAGGAAAGATTTGATTGTTTGTTTGTTTATTTGAATTTAATAGGCTCCGAAACTACTGAACCAATAAAAGTTATGGTCACTGTTTGGTGGTCTAGTGCTAGTCTATAAATACAATCAAGTTGTTCAAATTTTATGAATTTTACTTAACAAAAAAAAATACTCGGTTGAAATATGTTACATACCGGATAATTATCCGGATCGTCACCGGTGTTTTGTCTGTAGACGCTCTTCAGGCATTTCAGGGCATCGTCGTAGTCTCCGCACTCCATCATGAATTTGGGACTCTCGGGGAACGAGAAGAGCCAGAAACCGAGGAGAAGGGAGGGAACACCACAAGCAGCAACGAACCAGTTCCACGAGTCGTAGGAGAATGCACCGCTCTCAACGCGGATGCCTTGGATTGGAATGATGCCCCAGGCGATCACTGAAATATGGCAGATTCAACTTAGGTACGAGTCGTAGGAGAATGCACCGCTCTCAACGCGGATGCCTTGGATTGGAATGATGCCCCAGGCGATCACTGAAATATGGCAGATTCAACTTAGGTACGAGTCGTAGGAGAATGCACCGCTCTCAACGCGGATGCCTTGGATTGGAATGATACCCCAGGCGATCACTGAAATATGGCAGATTCAACTTAGGTATCTATCTGCATAGGTAAATGTCGTACAAATGAAAAATCTAGAAACTGTTAATCCTTCCCAATCACATACCATCACAAATGGGTGCCTCATACAAATTCATTTTGACTAAGATTCCTCGTTTGGTCATGCAGTCGTGGCCTAACGGATAAGACGTCCGGTGCATTCATGTTGAAGCGATGCACCGGTGTTCGAATCCCGCAGGCGGGTACCAATTTTTCTAATGAAATACGTACTCAACAAATGTTCACGATTGACTTCCACGGTGAAGGAATAACATCGAGTAATAAAAATGAAGCCCGCAAAATTATAATTTGCGTAATTACTGGTGGTAGGACCTCTTGTGAGTCCGCGCGGGTGGGTACCACCACCCTGCCTATTTCTGCCGTGAAGCAGTAATGCGTTTCGGTTTGAAGGGTGGAGCAGCCGTTGTAACTATACTTGAGACCTTAGAACTTGTATCTCAAGGTGGGTGGCGCATTTACGTTGTGAATATCTATGGACTCCAGTAACCACTTAACACCAGGTGGGCTGTGAGCTCGTCCAACCACCTAAGCAATAAAAAAAAATGCAGAAAAATATTGTTTTAAAACTAGTTTCTTTATTAGTACTGTAGCTGTAGCTATCATAGAACAGAGGTCAATTAACGGACACGAACAAAAAAATATTAACTTACACGGAAGCAATATGACACCGAGAGTCCAGAACATTTCCATCCAGCAGAGGATTTTCTCTCTGTATTTGGTCTGTTGGAACTCTCCCAGGTACGGGAAGCAGATACCCATAGCACCGGCAACGCTGCAAAAACAAACAAAAAGACCATATTAATTTTTTTAATAACTTTATTAATGCTTATTCTATTATTATTAAATAAGTAGATGTGCTTAGAATCCCGCAAAGTTCGGTTTTTTTTGCGCCGTATATCTTACCCCCTCCGACCGCCTAACCCAAGAGGTTCCCGCGCCTAGGGGGCACGAGTTATCCGGGATTCGATGGTCACCAACAAGATTCCCTGTCTTAGGAACTTATGTCCGTAGATGAATTATGAAGTTTAACTTAGGTAGGTGATGTTTAACGAAGTACCTATGAGGTCTATTTAAATTGCCAATCGTAAATTATATTTTTTTGGGGAGTGGAATTGTTGGCATCACAGCATCAGGATAGTACCTACTGAAGTATTTCCATGCACAATCCTAAAGTCCCAGAGTTCCTTTTTACAGATCTAACGAATGGAAGCGTTCTTTCGAAGCAAACTCAATCTTAAATGATCACACAACTGGTAGTAAAATTTTATCAGCAAATAAACAAACAGTGATTCGTATTTAAAACTTAATCAGGCGCCTAAGTACAACTGCGTTTAAACGAGTCATCGTTAGTCTGCGTGAAATAAATTTTCACCCGCGCAAATTAAAGTTTTTGCTTTTAAATTTCAAATTTTGATAATACGTTTTATGGTAGTTACAAGCCTATAATCTTTCTGTTGTTTCCTCTTACAAAACATGTAAAAAAAATTCAGTTACTACACAGTTTCTCATTTTTTATCTATGCCAATTATCTTCTCACTACATTTTGTTACTTTTCGATACAATTGTACGACTTTCATAAGGCACTGACCGATATTGGGCTTTGGCTATTTAACTCGAAGCTTTTCAGCAGAATCCGGTTTCAGAATTTGTTAATTTATGTTGGAAGCGTTTATTCATTAGCAGTAACTTCGCTCACCGCTTGATGCAATTCATAAAGACCTTAATTATTGGATTTTAACTATCAGACTAGGAAACCATTGCGCACCATTGCGCAGTAAAAAAATTCACGAGAACATTAACTCCGGAAGATGAACTATACGCACTAAAATAAAATTGCGTAAGGAGTTTTTCCAAGTCTCATCTATGCCTTTGTGATACACATCTCGGCGCTCACAAGTGCACTAAATGGCACTAATGGTATCATTATTCTTGTATTTAAACGTGTAGAAATCACGCACATCCATTTATTGAACATCGTAATACCATTGTATTACTAATAATATTACACGAACAATTGGCTACAAAAAAATTGTCGTATCATTTGCGATATTTTATTGCAGACACACAATTCATATGTTAATCAATTAGTTCATATTTGTGTTTTTGATTAAATGGGTTTCTATTTTCTATAGTAATGCGTTGCCCGACATTTACATAATTAAAATTGTAATATATTGCATTGAATAACTCTGTCGAACAGTAATGCACGATTGATATGCACCAGAAACAAGGAAGATTTTAGTAATACCACTAACTGCCAAAAAGGTCACTAAGTCTAGAGTAGTCACTAACTCAAAAAGTAGGAAGATAATTTTGTGGAAAATAAAAAATGAAAACTACTACTAAGGATGAAGAAATGTTAAATATAAATGATAATTAGGAAAAGACAAACTATCGAGTATTTGCTATGTTCGTCGAAACTCTACTTCTATAATTATAAGACAAATGCAAATAATTTGTAACAGAAATATTTGAGATCTAATGTTTGTATTTGCTCAGGTTTTAAAATTTTGAGAGTTTGCTAACCATAATGATGAGCTTTACAATAAACCGTTTGTTTGTAAAACATAAACTCCCATTCATCGAAAATAAACTATGGAAACATATTTTTTGTGTCTGATTTTGTAGCGAAATGGAGATGACGGGTGCATATCAAATAATTTCAGAGAGCAATCCCCATGTGACTTAGCGATATGAAAGGACAGAGTAGGATTATTCGCAATCCTAACTATTATCTTGCGTATGGAGTCACATGAAAGTAGCTGGTATATGAGAGCATAGGGTCGTAGCATTGGGTTGATGATGCGATCGAATTATATTATATTTGTCTGAAAACTTGGGTTCTTTAAGTCAAAATGGGATTAGGTACTTACGCAAAACCATTGACGAATCTGCAAGCCATGAATATGGGCAAGATCTGGACAAACGATGAGATGATACCGACCACGCCGTCAAGTAGTAGGGTTGATACTAATACAACCTTACGGCCCTTTGTATCAGCCAAGCAACCCCAGAAATATGAACCAATGACCATACCTGTAGAAAAAAACAATTCAGTTTCTTTACTGTCTAACTTTGTATTTGGTAAACAATGGATTTGGTACAAATAATACTATTTCACATTATACTTCTTCGTATTAGCGAGAAAACACGGCATAATTTAAAAAAATGAATTGAAACAATTTTAATCAAACTTTAAAGGAAAAGAAACTCTATATATTCCTAAAAATTTAAGTAGTAACAAAATTATGTCAAGATATGTAAATATTGTGATTGAGACAGTCGTGCTGTATATAGATATTACAGAGACAGACAAAATTAATAGGCACTAGCTTTTGCACGCGACTTCGCGTTCATAAAGGGAAAAAATAACCCATCGGAATATCACTTTTTTTCTGGATAAAAGGGGCGTGCATACAAAATTTCACTTAACGATTAGATAATTTTTCCGAACTTAGAATATTTCATACCCAACATAGGCGCGGCTGTAAGCCAGCCCTTGTCCGCAGAAGTCATGCGGAAATCACATGTCGCGGACGGTAGCACGAACGACACTATTGTGATTCCAATGGCGGTGTTAGCGTAGATCAGCCCTGTGACCGCAAGCAGGCAAAAGTGGAAGCGACCGAAACCTGTAGGAAGAAATATTTTAAACTAACTTTTGCTCGCGACTTCGTCCGCGTGAAATAGTTACTTTGGCATAACCCCATTTTGAAACATTCTTTATTGGTGCTCCGCTTATATTGGTCTTAGCGTGATGTTATATAGCCTATAGCCTTCCTCGATAAATTAGCTATCTAACCCTGAAATATTTTTCAAATCGAACCAGTAGTTCCTGAGCTCAGCGCATTCAAACAAACAATCTCTTCAGCTTTATCATATTAGTATAGTTGATAAAAAATTTAATGATTCAATACTATATGAAAGACTTCAAATAGAACAGCAACGAGTCTTGTTTTAGAAGCTACTAAGTAAGTGCATATTTTCTTTATTAATAGACTGTTTCTTATTAATTGGAGAAATGATACGTTTCAAATTGTTTCAAACACTCGAACTAAATTTCATGACCTTATTCATTATCTATTTCGAACCGAACCAGTTCTATCTACTTACAATTTTATACTTAAGAAAGCTGGTGTAGAGAAATGCAATCCTTGACGCATAAACACGTGGTTGATAAATGCGGACTATTAGACAACCGATAGTAAAAATTAATTGTCCAATCCATTATCAATAGTGGTACTTACGATTGCTGTTTGACACTCCATTGTTATTACATTACGTTTGTTTACATTGCCTATGTCGCGAATCAAATTTGTCATTCATTAACGTAAGTTTTACCTGTTGGTGCTAACTTAAGGTTATGGCAAATATGTCACAGTTTCTCATAAGATATACGTAAATAAATTCATTAAACTAATGTAAAAATAACTGTTACTCTGAACAAGTGGCCAACACAAATATCATCTCTTCTAACAGAGAATTTGATATCTCCAAGTTTTCTTATAGTTGATCATATATTTCTTTATATTTTATTATGTTTTAAAAACTCACCCGTCGCCGAAATGGCGGCTTCGAAGTCCGCCCCATGCTCTAAGAAATCTAACCCTGAAAATAAAAAAGTAACGAAATTGTATGAAAATTATTCCATGTAAGTCTTATTATGAGAGTACAATTTTAGAAAATATATGGATAGGTATGAAACGAGTATTTAAGTGTTCAAAGATATGTTATTACTTAATTATTGGTATTTCGGAAATTTGCAGTATATTTCTTATCAAAACTGGTTTAATAAATATTACGATGTACCTGGAAAAAAATTAACAATTCATAAAACTAAAAATGACTGCAAATTGTTTAGTGGCACTAAATTCCTGTGGCGTTACATCAAAACATCAAGTTTCACACAAATTTGTTGAACTGTACCTGCTAATATTGGTCTGTTTGGAAATATTTCGACTTCTAAATGTAGTTCTATCATGGTTTTATACAAAAATTATATTTACATTACGCACAGATGAACTTAGGCTTTGTTTAAAGTGAAACTATTAATAAAAAAAATGTTCTCTTCGTTTTAGCACGGAAATATCTATCACTTGCCTAAACAAAACAAGGAATGATACTTCGTTAGAACTGTAAATTACAAAACACAATTTACATAAAATGTGGGTACTTACTAATTGAATATGAAGAGTAAATATCGCTAATGCGTAATTTGTAGGAAATGTGTCATACTGAAGTTATTTTTGCCAATCGTCAACTTTGGTAATGGTAATATGATTTATGTGAAATTCTTTTGTGTATTTTCGGGGTTATATCTTTTCTATTTATTTTATGACTGTGTCATAATTTTAGCTATTTTAATGCAAACAATTTCATATTATTATCATAAAAATAGGCACTAGTTTTTAAAAATGTTTTAATTTACTATATTTTTTATTATTTAATGGTCTATATATATTCCTATAATTTCATTGTCGTGTACATAAATATTTTAGTTAGCTGGATTAAGGACAACTAGATTATTCTAAAAATATACTACTTTCGTAACGATTCTTTTTTGTTACGAAATAATCCTGCAACTACTGAAGTGGATTGATAACATGTCCGAAAGCATAAAACAGCGCCTCTTTTAGATAACGTTATATCAAGAAATGTTTATCGGTTTCTCTTTCAAAAAAATATCCGCTGATGCCATAAAAATAATTTGAATGTTAGTAACTACTTAATAAATGCATTTGAATTGTTGATTAATTCGAATGTTATTCTAAAAATATCACATTGGTCAGTTTTAAGACATTCAAACTGGTGAAACTGAGCTAATTATTCGGGTAAATAACTATCAACATAATTTTCTATGTTCCTATTCACAATTAACATTTATTTAATTATTTTGTTTTTCTATATATTCCTGTCGTCTCAGTTATCTTATCTCACAAGTAGCACTATTTACAATATGCCATGATTAATCAATTTTAGAATGAACACGAAATTAAGGGCTTTGCCACCATAAATAAATCGGTGTGTGACTTGACTCAACATCAGTTATCAGACATTGTGTGTGCACAGAGCTTTAAACGAACTAATGTAAGTGACAATGACACGGTCAATTTAATTGCGTGGCATTGGTGCCTTTCAACATTTTGTTTTTTTAAATATAAATTAAGACTCGTGTATCTAATATATAAAATTCTCGTGTCCCGGTGCTTGTTGCCAAACTCCTCCGAAATGCCTCAACCGATTCTCATGAAATTTTGTGTGCATATCGAGAATCGGTCAACATCAATTTTTTTTTTTTTTTATTGCCTTTGTAGGCAGACGGGAATACGGCCCACCTGATGGTGAATGGTTACCATCGCCCATGGACTGCAATGCCAGGGGCAGAGCCAAGCCGCTGCCTACCTATTTTTCATAGCCCAAAATTTTAAGGGTGGTCCATGTATATGGAAAAACAGCGTTCGTCGGACCAACTAGTGTATCTATAAAATTATATTTACCCGCTTCGTTTTTGACAATTTTAATTTACTTTACATAGCTAAAGCAAATAAGTTTCATTTTCATTTTTTTAGACACCATAGAAAATGCTGATTGTTGAGTTACCAAAAAATTACACATAATTATGTTTGCGTATTAACGTTGCCATTGTGCGTATGGCAGGATAATTACTGCGAATACTGTATCGTTACGATGTATGCTAATCGTGACATTGCAACTACACGAAGGCCGATGGACCCGCAGGTTTTTCGAAATGCTTCGCTAATAACGAAATATAATTGTCTGTTTGGCCGACCTCAACAGTAAAGATATATACTATTTTACGCACTTATAATTGCTTTAACTGATAAACTGTTATTTTTAAATAGAACCAGATACATATAAACGAGGTAGCACAAATCGTTGACATGTTTACATGGTTCGTTTGATTTAAGTTTTGTTTTTTTTTTGTTTGTTGAATCTCATTTACGGTATTGATATTGCGGAGCGAGGAGGAACATTTTATAATTATCTTGAAAATTGATAAAAGTATATCTTTTACATGTTATATATGTACCGACTTCTAAATGTATCTATATTTAGCGAGTAATTTACGACTGTGCTACATCTTGATTCATGCTGTTAATACTTTTCATTTATGCTTCGTAAAGTAATCGGATGAACCTATTAGTGACTACTGTGTACTAATAGTATTTACTATTGATATTTTTAATCAAAACATTTTATGGGCAATCGCCCAAAAATACCTGAATCAAAATGGCTGAATATGATATAGCTTAATGGTTGGCAGCGGCTTGGCATTGCCCCTGGCATTGTATAGCTTAATGGTAGCCAGCGGCTTGGCATTGCTCCTGGCATTGTATAGCTTACTGGTAGGCAGCGGCTTGGCATTGCCCCTAGCATTGCTGATGTCCATGAGCGACGGTGACCACTTAGCATCAGGTGGGCCATATACTCATCTGCCTACAAAGGCAATACAAAATAGCAATATATGAAAAGGTATTTTTGAAGCAGCCAAATCTCCTTAAAATCCTCTAGGTCTTATACTCTCAAAAAAAAACATTCGAAAATGAAACAAAATTGACCGGAAAATTACACAAAGTGAGTGATAAACATTCTCAGCTGTATGCCTTACGAGTCAATGATGACGGCGGATAATGTTTTTGTTGCGCCTGGGAGCGTTCCGGATTAATTTATTGTCTCCTTGAAGATAATTAAGATGTTTTATGGATGGAGATTGACTGCATAGCCACTCGTCCGGCTGAACTGAATCCGACAGATGAACTCGATCGTGTCTTTGTTAATATTTAAGTCGTTTGAATGTACTTTAATATTTACATCGGAAGATTTTGAGCTAAACTTTTACTCTTAACTATGTCCGCACTGAACAGCAAAGTGGAAAGCAGTCGCTTGTGACGGAATTATGAAGGTGTATTTCCCAAAATCACGGCATGTAAAACGAACATTTAATATTATAGTAAACCTTTAATTATACGTATTCCAGAAAGAATCACATTTTAAGGTTTGTATATAATAATAAGAACTTTAACAATTAATAAGCATCTAAGCTTCTCCTTAAATCTTTGATTTTTAACATGCCAAACATATTTTTACTAGCATAATAAGCAATTTTTATTTTGGGCTGATGAAATTTTTATAAGTAAGACTTATATTGTAGAACGAACAAAATTTATTGTGATTAGTGTATTTATAGTTATTTGTTGGTAAGATAATAAATGAAGCTCATCAACATATGAGAATTAATTTAATCACGTCAGTAATCGTATGTGTGTCAGTGATGAAAATTAGTTCGTAGCAGATGGTTCTTAGTTTAGTATTTTAAAAAAATCGTCTGCCCACTTAATTCTTCATTTTCTTCTGTATTTTTTTTAATATTCGACGGAACTCAAGCGCATTAAGAAAAATTACACAGTCCTCAAACGTTAATTTACGATCTTTTAACGTAACTGGTAATCACAGTAATAGCAACCATTTGTTGAAAAATATACTAAATTACCAACGAAAAAGAGTTTTTAACTTTTAACTCCATTCAATGATTAATTGATCTATTTAAAGCGTGTTGAGCATTCACAATGTTTTTTTTTTAAAGTATATCTTTGTGTGCCAGTTACGGGAAGTAAAATAATTTTGGTAATCTGTGGCTCATTTTTCAAAGAATAAACTGAGGGACATTTAATACTCGTCTAAGGAAAATACATAGTTTGAATTTTTTTTTAAATCAACCTCGGAGATTCAACGTTGTATATCTCTAGTATTTATTATATATTTAAGAATATTTGAAAGATATTGTGTGTTAAATTAATTGTGAATTAAATCGATGACAAGAAAATTGGGGAGACGGACCTTGTTTTGTTTTAAAAAAACTCACGTTCGGTATTTCATTTAGGAAAAGTTTAGGAAAAGAAAAACTAAACTGAATATGAAACTGTGCAACTCAACATAGTTTATCTGTTAGTATAGTGGTAATTTGTAAATATAATGCATTTAATATCAACGTGTACGACAGAGGAAGTTGTTGAATCAGTCAACAGAAGTGGGTTTTACCGACTTTTCCTTTCGAGCAAAACCACTTTATTGAATAACTCGACAATCGTTTCTCGATATTAGAATAGTTTATTTACAAAATATACATATAACTACGATCATTAGAATTAAACTATTTCAGTTCATTAAATAAATTAATAAATCTAAAGTAACAGATCTGCTGAAATCACGAAATTTGAAATAAAATATTTCTTATCTAACAAGATCATAATTTGTTATTGTATATTGGTACGAAATACATTTAAAAAAAAAACGAAAATCTAAATTGAAATAGCAACAGATATTTTTGTAATAGGTTTTACTCTTTTAAGTCTAGCAGCGGGTAAGGAAACAATTAACTTGTAATGTGAGTGACAACCATATTGTCGTCGATTTTCAAACCATGGTCAGTCAAGATGTCAACATGATGTATTGTGCGAGTGCAAAACCATTAGACTTGACTTGAAATTGAATGACATTGATCTTGACATAACAAATTCGTTAAAAATTCATAATATTGTAGACGTTTTCGACAAAGTCAAATGAATTCTATATTTAATTGCCAATAATATGGACATGATGTTATGTTTTTGATGTTAATAATAAATTGAAGATAAAATCAAATTTTTTTAGTAGATTAAAATTTCAGGACATCACCAAATAATATTTTACTAGTTGACTTAGTAAATTATATCAGATATATATATTATTTTTCAGGTGTTTCCCTAACATAAAATTAAATCGAATAAATAATAATAAAATCTTAATCGTTTTTTTGTCTTCAATAAAAAAAAACACTTACCCATTTTCGATTATTTTCACTTGGAGTTTCACTTTTAAAATAATAGTCCGATATGAGATCACGTTAACGAGATATATGGCGAAGTCACTGGTAGGTGCTTATCATCGTCACCGTAAGCGACACTTAGGGATGCGCGTGCGCCACCGCGGGTATAGGGAGCGGCGTCGATCGCTCCAAGGATGCCGCGTGCTGCCTACTGAGGCTTCAGTGCAAATGCGGCCTACCTACCAGCGCTCTACGAAGATTCCTTCCCTGCGAGATAACGATAAGGCCGCGATCACTCATCTCGCGTTATCTAGACGGACGGTGACGGTCACCACCGATCGATCTCTTAGCTCGCTTTCGTCGTCGTCAAGTACACTTTCAGCGCTTATATAATCTCCGACGTAATTGCGAATTGTTTTTTCTATTCGTATTTGAGGAAATGCTTATATATTAATTAAATAGGTGAGTGATCGCTGATGAAGGACGTTAAATTACGTGAATTTAACAGCTTAATGATTGCACTAATCGTGTTGTATCACTGCACAAAATAAAGAAAACAACTGACAATATCTTTTCTAAAATATAATAAAACATTAAATATGGACAGTAATAATATATACTATATTTTTTTACTGTCTTAACAATATTTTTAACAGATATAATTTGCCAAACGAAGTCTCATAATAAATTCACATTCACTTAAACTTTATTATAGTTCGCAAAAAGTCGCATATTATATAATTGTAATAAAAATATTATCAACATATTTACAAAACAAATTTATTATGGTTAATATGTAGATTGATTTAAAATAAAGATATTTGATTAATTGAAATTCAATATTTCCAGACATCGTCAGAGAGTTGCAAAAAGAAAATGATAGAATAGTATTAAAGTATTCCATAAGTATTAAACCATCTTCATTAATAAACTCTTTAGAATGTTGAAATAATTTTACAAAATATCGATCACATATATTAAGTTTGGATTTCATTAAAGACGAGTGCATGATCACGATTTGAAATTGGGATGTATCAAATATGCACTGTAATATGTAAGTTTAGTTTATTTACTGTAAGCAATCCGGATTAATATAGCGATCGTAGAAAATAGTAAGTAAGTTAGTAATAGAAATTAGTTCTGAATTAAAAATCTGTTTTTGGCTATATACATTCAGTTCTTACTCACTTTATTATCTATATCCTTAATTACATCATAATGTATGTATTATAATATAATCAATAATGTTTACTATGAAGCTATGGACATGTCATTATCGTGTCGAGCAACTAACTCAAAAGACAATAATTGTACCTACATGTAACGAGGATACGAATTTTTTAAAACTCCAATAATTAAACAGTATTTTTTCATCTTTTAATTTAAAAATTTTGATTAAAACAATTTATTTTAAATCTATGGCCTCATTTCCTGTGGAGATACTCAAGTAGATTGTTTTTAAAAGTAATGCCCCCAGGGATACATCCGCCTGCCTGTCTGTGGGATGTCTTTTAATGAGACCACAAAGGGATTTGGCGTTCGATGAAAAGCACATTTTTAAATGTAAGCATAGTGAGGCTTAATTAAATTTATTTACGTATTTAATGTTTTGAGTCCATGCACATATTGACCTCACGTCTCAAGGGTATTCGCCGTTTACTGTCTATAACGCCATATGAGAATTGGACTCATTCTCCATAAGCCATATAACACCGGATATCCATCTGAAAAGTTTAAATTAGAATTTGCTCTATGCTTCTAGATCTATGTCTCGACTATTGTTGTTTTTACATTAGGGTAATCAAGCAGTACAGAGGCATTTAACTTTTGAAGAGCGGGTATAATTGGTGTTTTTGTTGGTGTATTTAGGCTTTACTTTATTGATTGAATATTTTGATTGGTAAATCAAGAAATTACTGTTGAAATTTTTTGCCACTATTTCTTTTTCATCGTCTTCGAAATATTAATGGATTCGTGTCGCGTATCCCACGTCCTCAGAGGTCATATGCGTGAATTCTCCGATCGACGTACGATAGCTTCTAAATGATGATAAAACTTCGAAGTGATTCTTAAAAGGTCAAACCTGTTTACGTGTTTTGATGGATTGTGGATTGGGCATTGTATTTTTGGGTTTTAGTTGTGGTATGAACATTTCAATATTTACGATTACTAACGAAAGAGAGGTTGAAGATGATAAAGTAGAGAGATGTTAAATAAGAAAGTCGAGTGAAGTTTCATTAAAGATGTCAAGAAGAAGCAGTAGTATGTGACTGGGGTCGCATCCCCTATTTTATGAACAGCTGGATCAGACCGCAACTACAGGGTGATTTACTTTTTATGTTATTTTTTTAATTTTTAATTTTATATTGCTTAAATGGGTGGACGAGCTCACAGCCCACCTGGTGTTCAGTGGTTACTGGAGCCCATAGACATCTACAACGTAAATGCGCCACCCACCTTGAGATATAAGTTCTAAGGTCTCAAGTATAGTTACAACGGCTGCCCCACCCTTCAAACCGAAACGCATTACTGCTTCACAGCAGAAATAGGCAGGGTGGTGGTACCTATTCGAGAGGTCCTACCATCAATAAAAATATGGTGTATATGTACCTATATGATGACATGGCGTATTGTGAGTGTTTGTGGTCTAAATGACAATCTTATAGTACGTATATACCAATGTTCAAATCACGCATATACCAATTTTTCTAATGAAATACGTACTTAAAACATGCCTCCATCTAACTTCCGCAACGAAGGAATAGCATGGTGTCACAAAATTCAAACCCGCAAGTATTATAAGTCGAGTAATTGTCGTCAAGCATTCCGCTCCTGTTTGAAAGGCGAGAGAGCAATTATACCATAAAATTGAGACTTCGAGATCAGATCTGATTCTGGCTGTTACGCCGAAGGTCGTGATGGCCAAATTTGTTTGCTCTTGGCCTGTATATATTTAAATGTACGTAAGTATGTATAAAACAGGGAATATTCATTTGGAGCCGGATCACCGTTGTTCTTTATTTATCTTCTTTTTTTTATTGCGCTTGTAGGCAGACGAGCTGATGGTGACAGGAAAGGTAGAGGGCAAACGTCCCAGAGGACGCAGTCCCACGAGATGGTCGGACCAAATACGATCTTCTCTAAACATAAATTTCCACAATGCCCTTCATGAAGCTAAGGATCGCAGCAGATGGAGGGAAATCGTACGGGAGAAACTGATGCAGCGGGGGAGTCACGACCCTCAGTAATGAGGAAAACGACGCGAGGAGTAGGCAGACGAGCATACGGCTCACCTGATGGTGAGTGGTTACCGTCGCCCATGGACTTCAGCAATGCCAGGGGCAGAGCCAAGCCGCTGACTACCGCAAACCTCGATGTGGGTGATAACGCAATGTGACTTAACCACGGGCTTCAGTAATCATTTCGAATCTGGTGACTTGTGAGCTCATCCACATATTTAGTAAAATAAAAAACACGGGTGAAAATTGATAGGTTGTAGTAAAATAAGTTGCGGTAGAGTTTTAATTAAGTTGTGTTTCGTTTCATTGTCGTCGCATAGCAAACACAACTACAGCAGTGACCTGCTATAATTGTTAGGTAATAAACAATACACGTTATAAACACTTTAGGGTCACCGAGAATCGAGACTCGAATACAAAAATCGATTAAAGGAAACAAATCGTATTTATGCAGGAGCCTCGACCTCTTTGCATGTTACGAAACTTTGATTTATATACCGCTTGTGATGGTGGTATTGTATTTGATGCTACAAACGAAAAGAGCGGCACAAATGCCGGGTGTATGTACGTACCTACTTCTGAAATCTCTATTATCAGTACAGTTAATCTGTGATACAGTGTTTAGGCTTTAATGTACACTAGTGGTCCCGCAGTAGTCGAAATTCGACTTTAATTATTGAAATTATAAGTTTGAACATTATTATAGTTCTATTTTCAGAGACTATTACACTTCTATAATCACAGATTTCGCCAAAATTGCACTATAGAAAAATAATATTAAAGACAAACAATAATAATCTATTCTCAATTTGACCTTTTAAGCTATAACAAAATGTTTGACATTAAACACAAAGTGTTAGTTATATATGTGCGTGTCAAATACATGGTAGTGTGTGTTATGTTTTTTTTATTGATTTTATGTATTAATAATGCATAATAAAAAATAAAAATTAGCATTCTGCACTCCTCTATATTCTCTATAAGTGTGGGAAAGTTCATACTCCTCTATCCGCGCAATTTTCGTAAAAAGGGGTGCAAAGTTTTTGCTTCACGTATTAATATATAGATAAAACAATATAAAGTTTATTTCGCTACCTAATAGTTGGTAGGGGAAAAAGGGGCTGTTCTAACTACGCGCCGATGGATAGGTGAGCTTTCGGGGATTAAGTTGAGAGAATTTCATAAAATTCTTCCTAGAAAGAACAGTGCTTCACTGAAATTTACAACCGGATCGGAATTGCGAGCCACTGAGAAGATCCGACGAGAAACTCAGTGGTTGTATCTAGGGATTGCACGTCCAGCTATTCTTTGTAATTGACGAGCTCGAAGAGGACGGCGACCGGTGCTTGAAGGGCCTAAAAGCACCGAGAGTGGATAGTTATACCGCTCTATACGAGTTAGTAGCTCTATACCGTTTTTGAAGCCTAATAAAAATTTTTTTTTTTTCATAATTTAATGAAAAGAATGTGAGATTAATATATGAAACGCATAATAATCATGAACAGTAATACTATTCAGGTTTTTGTTAAAACAATCAATTCACTCCGATAAGGAAAACGAGGTGTCTACGACAAGTACATAGCACAGAAAGTTAATTTTGGAACTGATAGTCTATACGACAGATAATCTATCATCTTTCATGACTGAATTTTGTGTTTGTAAGATTTACGTAACGTTTTTGACATTGATCTTCGAATATTTGCTTGGTCTATTCAGAAGAATTCAGGAAATATTTTTTCTATTCTTGAAACGTAAATAATTATTATGATAAACTTGATTTCGTATTAATAGATACATAAGTTTGAAAATAAGCCTTAGCAGCATTTAAGAACTGTTCGAAAAGAACCATTTTGAATATTCAAATTGCATATAGATCAATGCGTTTTCATGCACTTTATTCCATATAGGCCGAATCAATTTCCAAAACTATTTGTTGTTCGGAACTTGTATTCATGAAAGTTAATTCTGTAAACATGATTGGAGCATTAGATTTTTGACGAATTTCTTATTCTGTGATGGCTACTGTAAATACGCAATATCACCTTTGAAGTACGTGAAATTGTGGTGTCAACTAGTAGATATTACTGTAATAACAGCGTAAATAGACTATTGGCTTAGATTCTGTGCATCGATCACGCATCGGCTTTCACGGTAGCATTTAGATAGGTAAAGTCGTGAATATAGTTGAGGTATATCAGAGCCGATGTATGGTCTAGTACTATGGTACAGTTACATAATGTTACCCAACTGTGTTCTCATCGTTTACCGGATTTCGTTCATAGCTTAGTATTGCCGAATCAGAAGCCTGAAATACTACGGATGTATAAGTTTTAGTGGTGTCTAACTCTTGAATACCGCTACAAAAGTGTGGGACGATAATGCACCGACTTCATTTTACAAAAATGTCATAATAGAGTCGACACTATGCATCAAATATTAGGTGGGCTTTAATTATTATACCGCATTCACTAACAGCTTTGTTGTTGAAACAATGCACGGAATATTGCGTGCGTCGTTCGATGGATGTCCTCAACGAATGTTGATGTCAATGTTAAAGACATGCTTGCTTCACTTATCTATGCCTATCTATAAAAGAATACCGTGATCGAATTACTGACAATGCTTACCTTAAGCCTGCAGGTGTCGGTTTGAAATTATCTGCTCTTTATTAGATGGCCCTAGTTCACGAAACATTGTTTTATCATTGAGGGATTACTGGTGGCCCGGACGCCTTTCCAGTTTCACAAGGACAGGTGGGCGAAGCAAGGGCCTCAACCAGGAGAGGCGGGATTTGTTAACAGCTACCCGAGCGCCTCCAAGGGAGATCTAACACTCCAGATAGCTGCTTGGCGAATGAATCTACTACCAGATTGGAATCGCGACCCGCTAAGAAGATCCGGCGTGAAACTCAACGGGCTGATATTTAGGTTAGGTTGCACGTCGAACTCTTCGTCGAGTTCGACGAGTACGGTTACCTGGGTCCTTACTCTAGCGTTAGAGCTGAAGGCGTTTAATGCAAGGGTTATTGGATCTGATGGACCCGTAAAGACGTGTCTAGGGTGACGACGGTGACTGGCTCTGCGTAATCAGGCTTCGGGGAGTAGTCAGCGACGACAACGATAGCTCACGAACCATCTGGTATCAATAGTCGTCTCAAAGTGAATTCTGCCGTCCACTTTGAGACATAAGGTAGAATTCTCAAGAGCACCGTCGTAACCCACTTTTCACAGCGAATCGGATTAATTTATTGGGTAGAAATAGTAATGAAACACATCCTAATACCTCTAAAATAGAAGGAAAATAAGAGGCGGGTCATAAAATGAATTAGGTAAGGATTTTGGAATAGTTGGATACTATTCATCGATGTAGCATCACCAGACCAAAAATGTTTATTTTTTTATATATATTCATTTGCTTTCTTAATTATTTCATTAAAAAATTCAACATATTTTCTCTTAAAAAACAAAATACTTTCGATTTAGCATCGATTTTAGTAGTAGTAGTTTGTAATTCTTCCTTTTTTTTGGTCTTAATTTATTCAATATGCTTATAAATAACATCTCACAAATCAAAAAGGACATTGACTGCTCAAAATCAAGACTGAATGGCGTATTTACAAAATTAAACCGAAAATGAGTGACACGAAATGAACATTTCCTTTTCTAGCTTCAACGTATTTTTCAAAGCTGAATTTGCATACAAATTAAAGTAATTTATAAATGCTCAGATGCTCATTATGCATGTCTGTCGTCGATGTTTTTTTTATCAGTCTTCACAATATGTTACGCCTCATTGTAAAATTCGATTCACTGCTACCTCTAGCGTTATGTTATACGCTTTTGGATATGTTGTCGTGAAATTATATAACAATAACCAATTTAAATTATATAATAATTAGTTAATATAAATAATCACAACTCTACAAAAAAAATCGTTCTAACGTTTATACTAGGTTTTTCCGGTTAATTATTCACAAAAACGAAAATAAAATACCTTTTTTTGGTATAAAGTTTGCTTTTGTGATAGTTATAGTAATAATACTCATTTCCAATTATTTTATAAATTTTAATTAATTTTAATACTTTCCAAAAAACCGCGCTATGAGAGTGGGGTGTTTCCGTTTACACAGGGCCACTAGATGGCACTCCAGTCATAAACAACGATCAGGTATTTTGTTGTACGAGCCCAGAAAAACTTTAAATGTCACGAAAGTGTAAATACGATGCTGATGCCTTTTGTTTCATATGTGGTCAATTTATTAAAGTTCAAAAACAAACTGTTTCATGCCATGTATTTTTTTTCGTCTAATTACGATCCAAAATATCGAAATTTTATGCTTTGCAATCAAATTCAAATTTGATGTTGACCCTTGTTATTATTATTAATAGGTATTTTCCCACGAGCGGCTGTTCTTGCTTCAATAGACCTATAGAATGCTGTTGTTCAGATCCTGTATTTCAGCAAGCTTATCTTGAAAATGTCGTTAACGTTATTCAGGTATTTGTCAAATATCTTCTCTTCTATAATAGCTCCATTACAAAAACAATATTTGATTTAAGCATAGATACTACTAATTGTATTGAGTTTGAATATTATAAATCGGAAAATTAATGTTTAGCCAGTACCGTGAAGACCCGTTCACTTGAAGTAAATCCGCTGCGTTAATAGATTTGAAAATCTATATATAACATTTCTTTGAATGCAAAAAAAGAACTTTTCAAAGATTTTGAGATTGCAATGTTGTATTCTTATCTTGATATCCAGATATGATCCAGTTCGGTTTCATTTTTTTTTTTTTTTTTATAACTTAGATGGGTGGACGAACTGAACTGAAGTGATTCTTAAAAGATCAAACCTGTTTACGTGTTTTGATGGATTGTGGATTGGGCATTGTATTTTTGGGTTTTAGTTGTGGTATGAACATTTCACATATACGATTTCGATTATTACGACGGAAGAGAGGTTGAAGGTGATAAGGTAGAGAGATGTTAAATAAGAAAATCGAGTGAAGTTTAATTAAAGATGTCAAGAAGAAGCAGTAGTATGTGACTGGGGTCACATACGCCCGGGGGGTATATTATGAACTGCTGGATCAAACCGCATCTACCGGGTGATTTAATTTGTTTTTATTTATGTTTTTATTTTTTATTACTTAGATGGGTGGACGAGCTCACAGCCCGCCTTTTGTTAAGTGGTTACTGGAGCCCATAGACATCTACAACGTAAATGCGCCACCCACCTTGAGATATAAGTTCTAAGGTCTCAAGTATAGTTACAACGGCTGCCCCACCCTTCAAACCGAAACGCATTACTGCTTCACGGCAGAAATAGGCAGGGTGGTGGTACCTACACGCGCGGACTCTCAAGAGGTCCTACCACCGGTAATTTTTTTTACCAGTTAGCCATTAGCAATTAGCAATTTAACCATTAGATTGGGTGCTCTACAAAAAAAAAATTAACCTATCCTAACGCAATTATATCCTTGTTCGTTTTTCCGGGAATCAGGCAACCTATCTTTGTATTCGTGAACGGTCCAAATACACCTTATAAGCAAATATATCGATCTATCATTACATCATCCAATATCGGCACTATTGACGCGTAAAGCTGAGTTTAGCCATGTCTGATGAAGCCCCATCGGCTATTTGATCCTATTAACACAACTTTACTATTTTCAGGTATACCGCGCGTTCAACTAAACTGTCAGGATCGATTTTGTTCATTACATTGACGGCGCGTTGTGTGCTGGAGGTTATTGGTCTCCTTCTGATGCGAAACAATCGGAAGGGAAATCTAGCTGCTCCTTAAAAGCAACTGACAATCGATCTCATAAGTTTGCTCAGCGTTGGCAATCGGGTTCTGATCAACAATGTTTCCATTACTAATAAACCAGAAACAATTTTGCATTCGGTTCATATCCGCAACAATCTATTGTACAATAGATTAGATAGAATCATGTCAAAATCAATGAATAAAAATGAATACATTATATTCGTGTATCAAAAGAACGATATATCTTTTTATATCTGATTGATGACATTCTCAGCACAGGAAACTCGATCGAATGTAGGTAAAGGAGTGAACAAATATTTATTACGTTTTGTTCTAAAGATACATGCGGTTAGTTATTTGCTGAACAAATAAAATTAGAACACAAACACTAAAACATACAGTAGTCATAATGTACAGTAGACACACTTATTACATCGACTAGTAAAATATAATATAATTCTGTAGACATTGTTGTTTTGTCTGAAGACTTTGAAACCTCCTCATTTTAACACAAAATATAGTTATTTGTTTGAGTTATTAAAAAAGACCACGGAAAAATATACTCTAGACTTAGCAACAGTACTTAATGATTATTCATTCGGATATTTAGGCAGACATTCTCGGTGAATTCTTTGCTCTAGTCTTATCATTCTCGTGTTGTCTCAAGAGCTAGATATACTGAGATGTCACATGTCAACTGGTGATTGATACACGAGGTTGATGGAAACAGCCGCTTTAATGGTAACCCACAAGGTTGAGAGCTGACCTTGAACATTTTCAGGTACACTTACATAATTACATTCCAATTTATCAGAAGCCATGAATCCGAATTTGTCGCGCATCAATCGATGCATGCATTGATTTATTGCTTTCGTTTCCTCGCGTCTTTGGGAATGCATTACTTTATGTTTCACGGTTCGTTTGCGTTACAATACATTTATTTAGCACCGCTGGAATGTATTTTTGTTATTACAAGATAAAATGTTAGACGAAAAGCGTGCGCGACTCAGTCTTTATGCTTAAGTCAATGAAAACTATTCCCATATTTTTATTTAAATGCTTTGTAAATAAATAAATTGAAGAATTATTTCCTAAGAATATCTATGACTGTTTGATTTCGATATTTTGCATTTATAATTAAATAGTAATAGCGGATATGTTTAATAATATTTTACATTTTTAATACGCTTTTATTAACTTCAGGCGTATGTATGTATGTTTGTAACGGAATTTTTGAACATGATTTTGACTTCCTTCAAAACGTCGGATTAACTCGAAATTTGGTATACTTATTAGGACTGATGACAATTCAATATTTAAAAAAAAAATTTAAAAAAATTGTTGAAAAAGGTGAAATTCAACTAAAAAATGAAAAATAAATAATAGTTTAAAAAAACTAACAAAATACGCTCTTATAGAAAATCCAAATAAAAAATACAAAATAAATTTTAATAAATTCGAAATAAAAATAGTGTAAGAAAAAATGATTTTATTGTAAAAAAAGCGTGGGTTGCATAGTATCAGTAGTTTAAATATTTTATGAACAGAAATGAGTAGAAAGGTTATTTTGATAATATCCTGAAAAGCATTCCACGCTTTTTTACAATAAAATAATTTTTTCTTACACTATTTTTAATTCAAATTTATTAAAATTTATTTTTTATTTGGATTTTCTATAAAAGCGTATTTTGTTAGTTTTTTTAAACTATTATTTATTTTTCATTTTTTAGTTGAATTTCACCTTTTTCAACAATTTTTTTTAAATTTTATTTTATTTTATTATATAACTTTATTTTTCAAAATTAAAATAACTAATTTACTGCGGAAACTTTATCATATGTCATGTATTCCAAAAGCATAAATAAATATTTGTTTTTTTTCTAACAATTATAAAGTTTGCACTAACGGTGACTCATAATTATATTACATCAAAAAAAAATTAAATTTCTTTAATTACAGAAAATAGAAAAATCGATTATTATTTTAAATCTCCAAGGAAATAAGTTGATTAAATCATTTTGATTATTAATTTTTACCAAAGTTGCCAAAATTATAATTCATAAATAATGGATGAATTGAATTTCTTGAATTATCAATTAAAAAGTAAATTATTAATAAAGTATATTGAGCAATCTTGATACGACTTAAAAAAAAAATTTTAGTTTCAAAATTTTGCCGCTTCGGGTACTTGCCCCGTCTGCCCCTATTGTAAATCCACCACTGTGGGTAGTAAACGTGCAAATCTATCGAATACACAACAAAATAAAACTTGGGTAGCAGCTACTAATAGCTATATTATTACTTCGTAAACATTGACGCGTTTTGTTTATTGTTAAAATTTCATAATTAAACATCTGTTACAGTTTGTACCTTTCAAATTTTAGGAATTTACGTGGGCGGATGCGCACTTGAGACAATAGTGTCCAAATTTTATCGAATGTGTCAGTATAAGCGTTCCGTTTGTCAAATAGATAAGATCTGTCGTTGAACTTGAAATGTGAGCTTACTTTAAACCTGCAACAGCATGTTTTTTTTTGTGAAAAATTTAGTTAAGATAACCGAATCGAATTGAGGTCAATGCGAGAATTATTTGATCATTTCATCGAACGTTAAAGTAGCACTTCGCCGGCATTAACTCAATTGCTGATAAGTTTAGTTACAACATTCCGTTTTGGGTGCATTCGCGTGACGAGATATCTTCGCAAATTTCTGAAAATTAAAAACGTATTATTAATTTTTTCTTCTTTTTTGTACTCCTACCGATGTTTGTTCATTTAAGTTTATTTTTATTTATTTATTACACTTCATGTAAAATTTACATTGGCGGACTTAATGCTTAAGGCATTATCTACCAGTCAACCAAAGGTAGTGCAGAATAAATAGTGGTAGGTGCAATGAAATTTATATTAAATTACAAATACATACACAGAAGATATATACATATATACACAATGAAATATACATATCCATACATAAATACATACATATAGTTTTATACAATATTAAAAGGAATACCGTAGGTTTACCGTATAATTCTAATCCGGGTTTACGTGAATCAGTGCTCATTTTCATTTTCAAGTCGTATGGTTTAACGGACAATTTTTCCAGACGCATCATTTGAATATTTAAATCGGGATAAGAGAATTTACGATTAAATCAGATTTCAATAAAGAGTTTCTATCGTGAACCGTTTCATGTTTCATTCAATAAAGGCAGCCGTAACTCTGGGTTGATCGCTACGAATCTTCTAAAGATAGAAAAGCAATAAGACCGACAGACGATCAGTTTGTTTATTTACTGGAGGATACAATCTGTCGTCTGTTCCCCGATCCCCAATAAGCGTAATCCCCGGGGCGTTCGCCGTGAAATATAATCTCAGAAGCGACACGCTAAAAATACACATTTCACTTTTAATTGTAACAATAAACTTCTTTGATATTTTAACGTTCAATTGTCGGCTGTCTATTAATTTGACTTAACATGACTCTTTAATTTTTCCTGTAGGCACACGGTGGATCTCTTACCCGACTATCGGAGGAGAAGCTAATATTTTTAAAGTCGTTTTTTTTTGTTGCTAAATGGGTGGACGTGCTCACCTGGTGCTAAGTGGTTACTGGAGCCCATAGACATCTACAACGTAAATGCGCCACCCACCTTGAGATATATAAGAAGTTCTAAGGACTCAATATACTTGAGTTACAACGACTGCCCCACCCTTCAAACCGAAACGCATTACTGCTTCACGACAGAAATAGGCAGGGTGGTGGTACCTACCCGCGCGGACTCTCAAGAGGTCCTACCACCAGTAAATCTTTATAATAATAGCTATGCATAATATTATAAGTTAATCAAAGAGATCTAGAAAATATATACAAAATGAATACATATATAAAAATACCGATATACTAACAAACCTGAATAAAGATTTGATAAAATCGCTTCTAGTAAGTTAGTCTTGTGTTGGTCAGTAAGGGCGGACGGGCGAGCTTGGGGCGGCGCGCGCGTTCCAGTCTTCCTCCGCCCTCCGATAGCGCCGCAAACCGACAGCGCTCACTTTGAAAACAGGACAACTGCGCCTATTAAAATACTTTCCAACTTCGCTCACAATTCGATACTTAGTAGGACGCGAATTGCGAGTCAAAACTTCATATTAAAATCGTTCGTATTTGTTAAAAAGATGTACAACGGTATTCATTAATCATTGGCAATTAAATTTGAATGAATAAATACTTAGGGGGATTTCGTAAGCACGACCAAGAACGTATTGCGTTGTCGATAAACAGGTTTCACACTACTACTAAACTATTCATAGTTTACACGTGTAATGGACGCGTAGCATGTGAATTGAAAAAAAAAAGGTTAGTGAAGTGAAGATGGCTGATAAACTTCATGAGTACCAGGGGTTAACAGGAAGGTTTCATAGTGCACGGGACCGATACAAAGAAAGATGGTCATTATGGAAGGAGCAACATCCTAGGGGAGTCAAGGATATCTTAGCGGAGACCTTGTTTGGTATCCCTAATTCAGAAGAGTCTCCTGGACGAGTATGGCAGGATAGCGAATATAGTGATATATTTAGGTAAGAAAAGAAGTTAGTTTTAACGGTGGGCAGCGTCTTGGGTCTGAGCGTCCATGAGCGACGGTAACCCCTCACTATCAGGTGGGCCGTATGTTCGTCTGCATACATGGGCAATAAAAAAAGTTTTCAAAGTGTATTTATTTATATCGTTTTTTTAAGAATGTAGAATTTTTTTGTTGCCCTTTCCTACCCACTGTTGTTAATTCTTAAACCAGTAATTTAAGCAATAACAAATTTAGCCTAAGGAGTTTTCGATTGCCTCGTGTATTCTTTCAAATATTAATCGTAGTAAAGATACATAGATCATTGATATGACGTGATAATATACATACATAGCTTTATAATTTTTTACCTGATGAAGGTTGAGATTCACCTCTAAAAGAATGCATCTGGCGATTTCGTCGTAGGAAACCATGATTTTCGTTCTTAAGATTATAATTGAAGTTTTGATTTCTTAAATTAATTACAATTTTCAAAAGTTTGAAACTCAGCTTGTTTCTGTTTTTACAAAATGGAACGTTGACCTCTGCCGTTACGTTTTATTTTTCTGAATTCGTATTATTCATCGCTACCGCAAATTTTATACAAAACTCTTCCGTTGGCATTTTATTTGGCTTTACAGTCGTGTCGCTGGACTGATACGAAACAAAACCATTCAAGTACATTATCCTAATGGAACAACTCTTCTCTCTCTCTCAACTCTCAACCTAATAGAATATTAGTGATACTGCGGCTTCTCTGCTTCTACCACCAGAGCGCTGTTTTTTTAAATCACGCATTCTGTTTTGTAAAGTCGTATTTAGTCAACTAAGATTTCGACCATACGACCTCAAGACTGATAACAATAAGTAGGCCGTGAGGTCATCTATCCCACCTAAAAAAAAAGAGTTTGTTGTACTTCAGTAATATTAAATTCATCTTCGACAACAGGTAATAAGACTGCTATCGAAGTGTTTAATGCGGCTTACTTTTGGAAATCGGTAGTAGAGATAAATTTATTTGTTTTTCAAGATGACCGCATACACGATTCTCAATGCCAAAAACATTGGTTATTAAACTTATACTTTTTTTATTGCGTATCTCACGACTCACTTGGGTTTTATTAGTTACATGAACCCATAAATCTCGCCATGATTTTCACCGCGTTGAGATGTTAAGGCGAAGTCGGAAACGTGTTCTACTCACTAACTGTGCTGAGCGTCTCAACTATGCCATCCTTAAAACTGGAACTCAAAAGTGTTTCGCGGGAGAAATAAACAGATTTATGATTTCAGGAGGAAAAGCCGCGTCGAGTTAATGCGTATTTCTGCCGCCGTAATGGGCATAGAATTCTCATACGCCGGCGAAACCGCTTTCGTGTCTCCGACGTTACTACAGATTGGGGTACCGCATGAAGAAATGACATTAGTATGGGCTCTGTCACCGTTGATAGGGTTCTTCATGACTCCACTACTGGGTTCATTGAGTGACAGATGTCGTTCGAAGTTTGGGAGACGCAGGCCGTTTATAGTTTTACTATCGTTGGGCGTTTTTCTAGGTAAGTACTAAACGCTTGCGGTCGGCTTTTCAAAATCGAACATATATTGAAAATTTAGTAATCCAGTAATTTTGTGTTGTTTTTTTGTAGGAGCCATACAAAATTTTGGCATTTAGACCCTTTTCCATTAGTACCTACTTTAAGTTAAATTCTAATTTATTTTATTTATTTGATAAAAAGATACTACTAATTTAATCAATAGGACAGAAACATAAATCTTCGTTTCGTTTCAACACTTTCATACAAAATAAAATGCATAGGTACCGCAAGTAGAAGTCGTAAAAAACACGCCTTATTTCATGAAAGAAGAACAAACGTTTGGCTCTGTGTTGTCAACAACCCTTGGTTGGCGTAAAAGGCGACTAAGGGAAACATCGGAGAACGGGTATCAACTCCGGTCACCGTCCTCGTCGAACCCGTCGCTTGCGACGAAGGGCTCGACGAGCGAATTAACCCATAGACACAGCTCACTGAGTTTCTCGCCGGATCTTCTCAGTGGGTCGCGTTTCCGATCCGGTGGTAGATTCTGCGAAGTACTGCTCTTGCTAGGGTCAGTTTTAGCAACACTCCAGTTTGAGCCCCGTGAGCTCACCTACACACGTTAGGGTGAAGCTGAAATAGCCTCTCAAGGCTATCAGCAGAGGTAGGGGAAAAAAAAGGTATCAACGTTCTCTGAATTTCATATCTGCGTACTCCACTGAACCGCTCAAAGCTGAGCTAAAAGAAAACCACAAAGCTGAAATTTCGAACAATCCTTTTTTTTAGGTTTAATTCTAGTGCCTAACGGAGAGGCAATAGGCTACCTGTTAGGCGACGAGTATTCATCGAATTCGACTACAACGCCCGCCGTGCTAGGACCCCGCAGTTCACTGGAAACTCCAGAAAAGAACTATCATCCCTGGGGCGTAGTGTTCACAGTTTTAGGAACTGTGTTCTTGGATTTCGACGCAGACGCCTGTCAGAGTCCAGCCCGGGCTTATCTCCTCGACGTGACAGTACCAGGTCAGTATCGCATACTATTCAAATTTACTTATGCTAATACTTAACCCATTAACATATTATAAGAGGTACTACGTTTCTTATATTATTTGAGTTGTACCGCGTGATCTTGAATTCCTTAAGAGCTCCTATCAAAAATAAAAATTTACATAATTTTAATTATTTTGATTGATTGGATCTCTAGTTGTTGTTCATAAAATTTTCTAGCTATCAAAGCCTAATTTCTTTCAATGCCTTTTTATGATAATTATCCGTTATTCGTTCGGGAAGAAGATATGATTTAATTTATCAAATGTCACTTAGGTTTATGTGAGCTGATGCGGTGCGACTACTTAACTGAATTAATCTCGGAACAGAGCACTTTAACGATACTGAGACGCGTAATCTTCGGCTTTGCAAACTCATAAATACAATAAGCAAACTCATTAACATAGATTAAAATTATTTATTTGTTCGGTGAATCACACGTCTCCTGGAATTAACGCGTGTAATTTTTCCCCGAAAACTTGAACGTAAACAGCGGTAGATAATTGTTAATTACATTCAGAACATTCTTCTGAAGCCTTAACCTAGTTTAATTGATACAATGAATTTTATTTCAATATTTGTACTTCAAACGTCACGGCATGTGACTGTGGACACAGCGATGAACCATGAAACATATTTTATCAGTGACGCCTGGACATGATTGATTTATCTCATTATTTCGGATTTTTACAAACAAGAACCGAAAGAATAGGTTAATACTTGTGCTTTATATGCATTCTGATTTTGATCGTAAAAAGTCATTTTTTTTTGTTTCTTTGGAAACAAATTCAAATCAATATTACAGCTGATGAAAACGGAAGTGTAAGGATTACTCTATCTGATTTTAGTACTAACTAACTTCACTCGTCAGTATTTGTTCCATTTACATTTGCTTGCGTGAAACTATTAGATATCGGTTCATCTGGTACTACGTCCCACGGCGATGCAGTCAGAGCTTCACTCGTTACAATTCTATCTCCTACCTATTTCTGCCGTGAAGCAGTAATGCGATTCGGTTTGAAGGTTGGGGTAGCCGTTGTCACTATACTTGAGACCTTAGAACTTATATCTCAAGGTGGGTGGCGCATTTACGTTGTGGATGTCTATGGGCTTCAGTAACCACTTAACACCAGGTGGGCTGTGAGCTCGTCCACCCATCTAAGCAATAAAAAAAAAAACTCCGGTCTCACGTCTTTAGTTGGCTGACGACATTCACCTATAGGCCTTTTTATTCTTGTATCATGTTCTCTATCAGGCCTAGCACATTATCGACAGGGCGACTCCGTGCTAAGAGATGTCTGGCTATTGGACGTAATTAGTTATATCTCTAATAAACGCGGTGCCGACGGACTGGTAGATCGCGTTACTTTTGTGTCCAGATATGCGTTGTCTACTGGGTCTCCAGAACATTCCTTACATAAGTAGCAAGGCCTGACATCCAACGCCGCGTATATTGTCGGGAATCGTCTATACGTCTAAAGCAATAAAAACAAAATTAAATTACTTCAAAATTGACACTAATCTAATTAAATCACCGAAAGTGGGAAGCAGCAGTGAAACTCTTTGGAATTTTATTCGAAATCTGTGAAAATACTTCCATGGACTAACAGTCAGGGTCAATAGCTGATTCTGTCCTGGTCGGAGGTACCTGGTTTATAATTACATGGTAGGCGCGTTAAATCAGGATTTCAAAAACAATGAAACAATTTGCAAGATCCCGGGATAATGAGTATTTTGTGTCGCTCACTCTCTTGTCCATAATTACCGTCAATTTGTTGACTGTCAAATCGTTGACAAAAAGTGTCATATCTATTCATCCATGTTATAAATAATAATCTATCTAATAAGTCTAAATTTGGTATATACAGGGTGGGGACGGTTTTCTATTCAACGAAAACATAGCTATTATTGCCCCGTATAAATAATACTTTACAATATAAATTAAGTAATGTCTACTAAAAAAAATAATGCTTTTATATAGATAATATTACCTTACCACCCTGTAACGTCAGTCGAACGGGAGACTATAAATTCAGATCATGCGTCTATTCTGCTATTAAAAAAAATAGTTGGCCTTGAAACATTACCTTCCGTGAATGGTGTAATTTATTAGAAAATCGTCATCCTCATCCTAAATTATAAATGGAATACAGATTTTCTTCGTTTCTCTACTTACGTATAAATTGCGAATTTAAAGAAAACACACACATAAAAATAATTACAGAGAGCTATAGTTTGTAATATAGACAAAGGCTTTTTGTTACTAAAATTTTATAGTACACTTAACATATTTTTCATCGAGTTTAAGGACATCATATCTTTAAAAATAATAGTCATTTAAATATATAAAAGAGCCTATTTCTTTCTTAACATAGTGTACGTATCCTCTCAAATATTTGTATGAAGTTTAATATTCTGAGTAACTTACACATACACATGATATTAACCAAATAGATACGACATCTTCGCGTCTTATTCTTCGGAAGTTTGCTTGTTTTAGCTTCTTGTTATGTAGGACGGAATCATCTACAAACTAATATTTGATGTTTCCAAATATTTAGTTTAAGAATGTACGAGAGAGCGTTCTGTTATTTTAGTTCTGATTTTTTCATGTAAATTAATGTATTTTTGATTCTGTTACTATATGCCATATGCACACAGGTAAATTTGTGATTAGTAAAAAAACTTGACTGCTATTGCATTGTCTGTTATCGCGTAATTAGGAACAGCGTTCACGACGAGATTAGTTTTGAATATAGGCATCCATTTTTTCCGTTGTATTTCCGTTATCCATTGCAACGCATCATAGGAAATTACTTTTTTGTTTCTACTTATGGTGTTTCATTTATTTCTCCGTTTTTGGTTTTCTGATTTTTGTATTATTATTTATCTAATCTACATTTTCAAGCACCAAAATGACACAAACATTCTATTTTATCCGTTTTTTCGGTATTTCCATAACAAATATCAAATTGTCATTCTTAAGAAAGTACAGAAACAACAGTTACAAAACACAAATACATTAAATCATACGGTTAAAAAGTGTGTGAAAAAGAAATTAAGACCAATAGATTAGTGTTCTGCATCTCAATCTAGTTTAGGTATGAGATATTTCACTGTTTTATCTTCTTCCTCCAAGCGTTTTCACGGTCTAGTGCCAGGGTCCGCTTTCCCACTTAAACTCCTCCACTTTCCCGGTTTTCGGCATCCTTCTGGGTGAGGTTATTCTCCTTTACATCCCCCTTTACCACATTCAACCAAACATTTCACTGTCTAAACTTTAACTTTAAAATTCAAGATTTCAATTACAATATATAAGTATTTATCCACTGATATATTGATCAATAAACCGTTTCTGGGTAATCTGTTTTCGTTTCAGAGGATCATGCAAAAGGACTAAGTACTTTTACGGTGATGGCCGGCCTGGGAGGTTTTATGGGATACGCACTCGGAGGCATCAACTGGGACGAAACTAAACTAGGTATTTAACAGTTATCAGTAGAGTACGTTAGACTACTTAATTGCATGTCCCCAAACTAGAATTTCCTGTACTATAATAACCAGACTGAGATACATAATTATATACTTTTTAAATAAATACATATATAGATAATAAATACCCAGACAAATAGCAAACAAACCGAGACCCTCGTCTCGTCCCTGCAGACAGAAGCACTAACTATTACACCAGCGCATCAGTATAACAAAAGTAATGTAAATTTTCAGGCGAAATATTCGGGGGTCACGTTAGAGCGGTGTTTTCACTGATCACTGCTATATTCGTTGCGTGCGTTACCGCAACGGTGACCAGCTTCAAAGAGATACCGCTCGGTGAGCTAAACGAACAAGATGAATTTAGAAGAATGGCTGAAAACGAGCGTGCTCAAGAAAGCTTCGATGAGGAACAGGCTCTTGATAAAATTAAGAAAGAAAATTCTAGTTATGGATCAGTTGGCCAGTCTGAAGTAAGCTCTATCGATTATGGGTAGCTAACAAAACATATCCTTTTTCAATTTTTAATTCATTTGAACTACATGATATACAATTTTTGTCCTTTTAATACACGTTAACATTTAGTAAAATTTATATATACAGCCTCATGAAGAAAGAAATACAAGGCAAGAAATACAATTAAAAGATAGTTCTACTATAATATAATCTATAGGTACATATATATTGTCAATACAATAGTGAAAGTTTTTGTTTGTTATTGTTTGTATGTTTCTTACTAGGCATTTCGTGAGGTCCCTCGGATAGGTACCACCACCCTGCAATTTTCTGCCGTAAACCAGTAATGCGTTTTGATTTGAAGGTCGCGTCAGTTGTTGTACAATAAAACTGTGGTTTAGAATTCATATGTCAATATGTCATAGGGAGTGGCGGCATTTCCTTTGTTCATGTCTAAGGACTCCGGTTAATCATTTAGACCAGGTGAGCCATGAGCCTGTCCACTCATGTAAGCAATAAAAATATATATTCCACAATAAAAATGATAAGTTTTTCATTTACTTAGTAAACCGTTTTAATAATATATTTAGTCTGTGTTTAGTATATAGTCTATGGCCCAGAGAGCAACATAATTGATTTTTATTCTCCCAGAAAAATGTAAGATAATTCATTTTTTACAAAATGAACCCGGAGAAAACCGCGGGGCACGTCTATCATTTGTACTCATTAACGTGTTCATTAAGATATAAGACGTGATAATACTGAGATGTACCATAATCGTAATGTCAATGAACTTCGTTCGTATGAAGACAGACGCTAATACCGCTTGAAATAATTAATGTTAACCAAAACACCTGGGATTCAAACTTCAGCACTTGAGACTCCGGGTTGTTGTCATCTACATAAAATTTATTATTATACATAATATTTAACAACTAAGATCCAAAGTTGGACTTAACTTGATAATTAGAATTAACCGTTTTTAATGCTTATAATATTTGTAATACATATTAATACTACCAATTTGACGTTTGTTTTTTTAGACTAAATGATAAACGAATAGATTAACTCATTGAGTCAGTTATTGTAAAGAAATTAATAACCTTTTTTTTTTCAATAATAAAAAATTGCATGGAATCTATATATTATTATATAAAAATGAGTTGCTGTTCGTTAGTGTCGCTAAAACTCAAGAACGACTGGCCTGTTTTGGCTAATTTGATACTGAATTATTTGTGGAAGTCCAGAGAAGGTTTAAAAGGTAGATAAATATAAAAATGCTCAGAATTAAATAAAAATAACAATTTTGTTTTTCCTTAGATGTGTCCCCCGTCGAACGGATTTGTTTTGTTTGTTTTAAGTTTATTTTAAACAAAAGTTTAGGTATTTTATTTGTTGATTGATGCACTACAAAGTCGAAGCCGGGTCAGCTAGTACAAAAATTTAATCTAATAATAGGACAGGTATCGCGCGAGTGTTTCCATTAAATTTCGTGTATTTTATATATTTAGCGCAAGTCACGATCTGGCGTTGCAGGCTTTCATCATTGAGTTCTTTAACAGATATTACATTTTATGGATTACAGTCTGCAGAGGCCGGGAACACAATCAGCATATCGGACAGCCCACACGGCGCAGAGCCTCTCTCTTTGGGGCATTATCTCAAGTCGATTGTGGTGATGCCGGGCTCCCTTCGCATCGTTTGCCTCACTAATCTCTTCTGCTGGATGGCACACGTTTGCTATTCATTGTACTTCACCGACTTCGTTGGCGAATCCGTCTTTGGAGGGAATCCAGCGGTAAGAAATTACCGTCACGAACTATTTAATTATTTTTCAAACGAACTATTAGCTCATGTTTCCCATTTTAACAGTAATAAAAACAAAGCAATTACAATTAGAAATTATATCGTATCCCAAACTGATTGTTTGTGAATATATTTTATTGATTTTGTTTTTGTTTCAATAATAAGACGAGCCTGCGACACAAATGTGTGAAAATCGTTACCACTAGCTATGGGCATCGACAATGCCAAAGGTAGACGAGAAAGAAGTCGTATGTATATTGGTAGTAGGACGCCTTGTCAGTCGGCACTGATAGGTACCACCACCGTACCTAATTCTGCCGTGAAGCAGTAATGCGTTCGGTTTGAAGGAAGCCGTTGTATTGTTAAAACTGAGACCTTGGAACTCATGTCTCAAGGTGGGTGGCGGCATATACGTTGTAGATGTCTACACTGTATCCGCTTAACACCAGGCGGGCCGTGCGCTCGTCCACCCACCTGAACAATCAAAAATAAAAATAAAAACATAAAAGCAATCATAAAACATAAACAAAATATTATCGTTTTCATTTTTATTATGTTTGCTTATACCGATTTACTTTCATTCACTGTAGATAATAATACTGCCGTTATTTTGCTATCAAAATATTTTCAGGCGCCAGTTGGAAGTGAAGACCGCATCAACTATGAGGCAGGTGTAAGATTTGGATGTTGGGGAATGGCGATGTATTCTCTATCCTGTGCGTGTTATTCTACAGTCATCGAAAGGCTTATCAAGAGACTTGGGTAAGTCTTATTATTGCAACAAGCGCGGAATGGAATAAATGCGAACCTATGTAATTTTCTATTGAACTTGATGGTTACACTGTTGGTGGGATGGTTACTCGATTACTGTGCTTTTATGACTATACTCCTTGACCACCAACTGATCATAGCATAGATTCCATCTCGGCAGACTTCGTAGTGCCTCAATCGATAAATACAAGACCTAAACTTTAGTATAAAATAACCTAAAACAAACAAAAGGAATCGGTCCGGCGGGGGACACATCAAAGGGAAAATAAAATTGTTATTTTTATTTAATTCCGCGCATTTTCATATTTATCTACCTTTTAAACCTTTCTGGACTTCCACAAATAATAATTCAAGTCCAAAATTAGCCAAATCAGGCCAGCCGTTCTCGAGTTTTAGCGAGACTAACGAACAGCAATTCATTTATATATATATATATATAAATAAGTAGATTCGAAACTTCGGCAATTATAAATAATTACATTAAAAACATGAAGTTAAACTACAAGAGTAATTAATTCTAATTATGTCCAGGACTCCCGAAATTCAAAGAAAACTCTTGTGAAACATATTTTTTTCACTGTGGAAGTTACATTTTGTAATTTCAAATCTCATAAAACCGTTTAAAATGATTTCAAAGCAAGTTAAATTTTGATCTCGAGCATATATTGTCGCGTTTGAAATCAGTTGTCCTTAAACTTGACACGAGAAGTCTGTCTTCGTATTTCCTAGTGCTAACAAGATCAGAGAGGCACCTTGACTTTAGTCTAGCTTCCCGGCTGGCACTTCATCGGTTTCGCAGATTTAAAAATCGATAAATATTTTTTTTTAGATTACTGCGTCTCTAAGCGTAATACATATTTTAATTTGAATCGATATCCTATTAAGTTTTTTGATATCGTTTTCGTACATTGTATTCCGAATATTTAGATCGTTATTAATAAGTCTTAAAGTGTGTATTACGCAAGGAAGCATGTTGTCTTTGTAGTTTTTTTTCAATAATTTTATGACCAGGTAACATGACCTTTAAGCTAGTACTTTTTGGTACATTTCAAATTAAATTGTAAGTATTTGGTTTGTATTAAGTATTAATTGTAAGGTACTAATAGGTATAAACAAATGCTATTTAAAAAAATATAATTTACTGATGATGCTTAATGCGCCTTGCATTGCAACGGTAGCAAAGTGTAGCAACGGCAGCAACGGCAAAATCCGTTTATTTCTACTACGAAACAGTCATGGGTTTGAAGAGTTGGACAGCAGCTATACAATGAGACTGACCTCGTATCTCAAAGTGTATGGCGGTACTCATATTGTAATGTCTGTGAGGTCCGGTAATTTTACACCAGATAGTCCGTCAGCTCGTTCGCCCATTAATGTCGTAAAAAAACAGTCAAAGAAAATTTATTAAAATTCGTATCTTATTATACTACAAATGACAGTCTTAACAGACAGACCCTTCCTAATGGCATCGAGGATGATGCATATATTGTTACGCCGGTAAGAGTAACGCCATCTATTGCCGAATAGCCAAAACGAATATTGAAGGTTATTGAAATCGAAAAGTACAACGCCATCTATTGTCAAATAGCAGAAACACACATCGAAGCTACTCGACTTGCCCAGAATGTACTCGATAAATCTAGGGATGTCGTATCGACTATAAAAGCGTTGCAGAGATGGCACGCAGTCAATTAGTAATCGGAACTACTCGAAGCGAAACAGCAAACGAATCACCTGAAGCGAAGCGAAAGAAGTGAATTGAGAATTTTAATGGGCTTGTGAAGTGTTTTAAGTGTTCTAAGTGTTAAATATTCGTATTTCGGTAGAATTTTAATTTATCCCGAACCCCAGCGCGTAACAATATTAAGCTTTATTTAATCTTTTTTTTTTTTTATTGTAGCGCCAAGAAGGTATATGTCGGCGGTCTATGTACGTATAGTTGCGGGATGCTGATGCTTTGCGTACTGCGGGATCCTGCTTCAGTACTTCTATTCAGTTGGACTGCGGGCGTCATGTATTCTACGCTGTTCACGATGCCATATCTACTGGTCGCTCATTACCACGCCACTGGGATGGTCAGTACTTTTGCACTCTAATATCGGCTACAGTATTTTTATTTATTTATTGCATAGTAGGCAGACAAACGTACGGCTCACTTGATGGTGTATGGTTACCGTCGCCCATGGACTTCAGCAATTCCAGGGGCAGAGTTAAACCGCTGCCTACCGTTAAGTACTCTCCACAAGCCTCGTTTGAAGAAAGACATGTTATAGCGCTCGGGAAACAACGTCTTTTCTAACACACATGTGTATTTTTGGACACCATTTTTGATTGCTGTTGAATTAAAATCTTGCCAGATATTTGCAGGCCATGGTAAGTAGTCGTTGCCTCTAATGGTCATTACTAATACTAGGTTCATAAACAGTACGCTATTTATCGTCGAAAACACCTTTTATATCTCATTTACAGGTAGGCAGCGGCTTGGCTCTGCCCCTGGCATTGCTGAAGTCCATGGGCGACGGTAACCACTCACCATCAGGTGGGCCGTATGCCCGTCTGCCTACAAAGGCAATAAAAAAAAAATAAAAAAAAAAAATTTGAGGAACGTCGGATTGTGTTCAAGACACAGACGTGAGATGCTCCAGTTACCAATAAAGAATTTTGTTTCGGATGTATTTTTTATGTTTTTTTATTGCTTAGATGGTTGGACGAACTCACAGCCCACCTGGTGTTAAGTGGTTATTGGAGCCCATAGACATCTACAACGTAAGTGCGCCACCCACCTCGAGATATAAGTTCTAAGGTCTCAGTATAGTTACAGCGGCTACCCTACCCTTCGAACCGAAACGCATTACTGCTTCACGGCGGAAAATAGGCGGGGTGGTGGTACCTACCTGTGCGGACTCCCAAAAGGTCCTACCACCAGTATAGACTATGTTATATAGAATAATAACTAAACTGAGACCTTCGAACTCATATCTCAAAGTGGGTGACGGTATTTACGTTGTAGACGTCTATGGGCTCCAGTAACCACTTAACACCAAATATGGGTGGGCTGTGAGCTCGTCCAATCCTGTGAGCAATAAAAAATAAATAAAAAGAAACATGTTCTTCAATAATAAATAAATAAATAAATATTTACTAACAATCACGCCACGTTAACTGGTCCCGTGATAAGTTCGTAAAGAACTTGTGTTACAGGTACCAGATAACGGAAATAAATGTAAGATTTTTATTATACACATACATATATTTAATATACATCCATAACCCTGGAAAAGACATTTATATTTATCTTCCCTTGGTGGGATTCGAACCCGCGACCCCCTTGTGTAGTGACTATGTCACTTACCACTACACCAGACGGCCGTTAATGGGAATTAACAACTGTAAGTCTGGAAAAATGGCTATCTTATAGATCGTTCGGTTTCGTTTTGTGTGCGGAGTGGTAGGAAAAACGTTATTGAATAAGTTTATGGTAAGGTATTTCTAGAATATCATAGAATACTTGATTCCGAACAAGCAAAACACCAATAGGCAACGGTTTGGCTGTGCCTCTGGCATTGCTGACATCCATGACAGTCTCACCAGACTCACCATCGAGTGGGCTGTATGCTCGTCATCGTTGGCATCATCGTATACTAAAGAGAGAAAAAAACCGCTTTTATTTAAAAAAAACACACACACACACACATCAAATATATTTTACAACAATTTCCGATTTCTTTATTATTTATTAACATGTAACAGTGATGATTTAAAGATCTATTTATTAATTTGGAAAACTAAATAATTGTTTATTTAACACAAGGTAACTTGTATAGGATCATAAATAATTCTACGTCACAATTGTTGAGAGGATATATGACTGAGTACCAAAGTTAAGCCTTCAAGTATTCACCGCATGAGCCTTTGATGTGTGTGGCCCGCATTATACGGTTATCCCATTACTTACGATAAGTACTATACCAAGGCTCTATGATACTACGATTATATTCATACCATATTCAAAGATTCGCTAGAGTAGTTTAGGTATTTCTAGTAATATTTTCCGGAATTGTGTAGAAACAAGAAATCATATACATGAATTAAAATTTACATTAAATTTATTGGCAGTAAGGCGTCTCGTAAGCTTGCACAGATGGGTACCATTACCCTGCTTATTTCGGCTACGATGCAGTAATGCGTTCCAGTTGTATTATACAATTGAGACTTAAACCTCTTTTCTCAAGGTAGATGGCGACATTCATGCCTGTCTATGGGTTCCGGTAACCACTTTACGTCAAGTGGGCACTGAGCTCGTTCACCCATTTAAGCGACAAATATAAAATAGTTTTTTTTTCGTTACTTAAGTTGGCGGACGATATCACGGCCCACTTGATGTTAAGGGGCCACCGGAGCCAATAGACATCTACAAAGTAAATGCAGCCACCTACCTTGAGACATGAGTTCTAAGGTTTTTACAGTACAACGGCTGTCCCACCCTTCAAACCGAAACGCAGTACTGCTTCACGGCAGGAATAGGCAGGGTGGCGGTATCTACCCGTGCAGACTCACAATACGTCCTACCACCAGTTTCAATACATTTTGTTTTCATTTGTTTGTTCTTAACGACTTGTTGGTTATTATCGCCTTAGTTGATCATATATATTACTCGTAAATGTTATGTCGTGTAATCTGTAAATATAATGGTTATTAATTACAAAAAGTATGAAAGGAATAAGCGGGAAAGTAAAACCAGTCAGGCGCTTCGAAGAAAATGTAATTACTGTCTCAATTAACAATTCCTTCAGAGGGCTTTTCAGTAATTAGTTAACATAAATATGATGATGAGATGGCATTACATTAATAAACTTTCTATAATAATATATTTATTACAGACTTCAAATTTGACTTACGAAAAATTACCGGTGTAGGGCGTCTTTTGAGCACGCACGAAAAGGTACTACCGCCCTGTCTATTTCAGTCGTGAAGCAGTTATACCTTTTGAAGGATGGGGCAGGCGTTATATTAAAAAAATATATGTTATATACTAAATAACTGAGACTTAGTTTACATAAGCACAATTATGTCGCTTGCGCTTGCGACGTTGAACACTAACTCTTCGATGAGTTGAGTTCTGTTTCCGACCGTAGCCAATGTATTGTAATTAAAAATATAAGCCCAGTTAAATAATTTTGCTTGTCAAATTAAGATTCTTTTTTTTAATGGCTTAGATGGTTGGACGAGCTCACAGCCCACCTGGTGTTCAGTGGTTACTGGAGCCCATAGACATCTACGACGTAAATGCGCCACCCACCTTGAGATATAAGTTCTAAGGTCTCATGTATAGTTGCAACGGCTGCCCCACCCTTCAAACCGAAACGTATTACTGCTTCACGGCAGAAATAGGTTGGGTGGTGGTGCCTACCCTCGCGGACTCACAAGAGGTCCTACCACCAGTAATGAAATCGTTTTAATGATTCGTGAATTGAAAAAAACAAAAATCTCTTTCTGCAGTGGGATAGCTCCGGTGGAGGTTGCGGACAGGAACGCGGTATTGGCACAGATGTGGCTGTAGTGAGCAGTTGTGTGTTCGTAGCGCAGATGCTGGTCTCCATACTCATGGGACTGGCTTTGAAGGCCACAGGATCCACTGCAGCGGTAGTAGCAGTTGCGGCAACGTTAGCCGCCCTTGCTGCGTTCACGGCCACGAAAATTACCTACTTAGATCTGTGAAATGGAGAAGAATCACGCGGAAATAAATAATAGAATTTCATCGCTGTCAAACCAAAATCTGCTATGTGCAAAAATTATATTATTTAGAATTAACGAGTAAAAACATTTTCGTATTTTTTTTTATATGAAGGTGAATTTTTAAGAACTATATCATATGAAAGCTATAGATAAATATTAAAGCTATAGACACATAACAGTTTTTTTTATACGGTAGATAGGGCTGTGAACTATACGAAAAGGTCAAAATTTACTGGTGGTAGGGCCTCTTGTGAGTCCGCACGGGTAGGTACCACCACCCCGCCTATTTCCGCCGTGAAGCAGTAATGCGTTTCGGTTTGAAGGGTGGGGTAGCCATTGTAACTATATTGAGACTTTAGAACTTATATTTCAAGGTGGGTGGCGCATTTACGTTGTAGATGTCTATGGGCTCCAGTAACCACTTAACACCAGGTGGGCTGTGAGCTCGTCCTCCCATCTAAGCAATAAAAAAAAATTAAAAATCTCAAAAACGGCACATAGCAGATTTTGGTTCGACAACGACGATTTGTTGATTTGCATTCGCCACAATTTTCCTCTTAATTCAGTTAATATTCGTACCGTGAGAATACTCAAAAGCTGTATGCGGTGCGTACGTACTTTCATTACAAAATGACTGCGACATGAATATGTAAATTTAATCAGTATTAGTTATTCAAATATGTGAAGCGCTTTATAAGCTTTCGTATGAAATGTAAATAAAAGTTAATTTAATATTTGTATCAACATTTTATTTAATATAAATAAGATTAATTGGTCTTATGTCCTCTACTTGGCAACTATGATATTTCAAGAATAAAAAGACAGAGGTTTGTGGGTATTATGAGAAACGATTTTATTGTTATAGTACATTGTTATGTTATATAATAGTTAAGATTTGTAAAATTTCTTAAATTTTAAGATGACAAATAATAGGATAAAATTTATTAAATATCATCATTTATCTATTCGATTTCTTGTAATACAATAATATATCTTTATTAATTATATTTATTACAATTCTATTCAGAATTAGAATTAAAATATTCCGATTGAAGGCTTAAAAAAATAATTCTCTACATAATTTGCAACTATATTCGATATGTCTGTCTTAGTTTGTGTTTGTTATTCTGTAACACCTTAGCAGATGCAATTATTACAATTCAATTTAAATTACTGTGTTTCTTGACTGTAATTTAGTAAAAACTAACAAATTTGTTGTATTATGATATAATTCCTGAACTGGTTAAATGATATATGGTTATATGTAGATTAATTCATTTTCATAAAGTTAGTATACTAGCAAGCATTTCTAATAGAACTAGCCGTGATTTTTTTATTGCGTTTGTATGCAGATGATAATATCGCCCATCCGATGGTAAGTAGTTGCTAGTGACACACATGGATGTCAGTAATACCAGGAACATAGCCAAGTAGCTGTCTACCGGAAGAAGTAATCGTGATTAATATTTATTAACATAGGTATCAGTAGGTTATCGGTAGGCAGCGGCTTGGCTCTGCTCTTGGCATTGTTGAAGTCCATGGGCGACGGTAACCACTCACCATCAGGTGGGCCGTATGCTCGTCTGCCTAAAAAGGCAATAAAAAAAAAAAAACTAGTCATATCCTATACTCACCAGATCCACTCACGCAATATGTTTCAGGCAACGCTTCAAATGTATAGTTAATGAATAGTGTGGGAGGAACGAATTTCTCGTGCTAGATTTAAAGAATAATGTTGAAGTTAGCATATTGATGTATTAAGTGTATCGTGTACAATAACCTCAATTGCAAACGCTTCTTGATAAAATCGTGATAATGAAGTGTATTTGTTAATCTGTTGTTTGTTGTAGTCAACGATTAAGAAATAAATGTTGTTACAGATGAAAGTAATCGTTTCATATTTTATTTTTCACAAATCACCTGTGTGAGTGTTGGCAGTTAGTCGCTGGTAATTGGAGTCTTGTGAAGTCTTTGGCTACTTTCAACCTTCTTCAACCAATATATAGTTTCCTCTAGGCAATTAAAAATCTATTTTCCTTCAGCCAATGTTCACGAATCAAAAGCCAAACTATTATAACATTAATACTTACCCTGTACAATATTTGTCGTGATGATAAAATAAATAAAAAATCAAACAAACAGCCATTTTAAGTGTGTTAATAAACAAATGTCGGATCTTTAACGAGCGTATCTATATATATAAAAATGAATTGCTGTTCGTTAGTCTCGCTAAAACTCGAAAACGGCTGGACCGATTTGGCAAATTTTGGTCTTGAATTATTTGAGGAAGTCCAGAGAAAGTTTAAAAGGTAGATAAATATGAAAATGCTCGGAATCAAATAAAAATAACAATTTTGTTTTTCCTTTGATGTGTCCCCCCCCCCCCGTCGGACGGATTCCTTTTGTTTGTTTTTAAATTACATTAAACAGAATTAAATTAATTCAATTCATTTAAATTACTATTAGTTATCAAATCTTGGAGACAATATGCATTTGTTTCTTCACGAGTGTCGTGATGGTCCAGAAATAGACATCCGATTGCTAAGCTAAGTATTCTGTATGCGGAACACATGCGAACCAAAGCAAGTTTCTCGATGAGACACAGGTAGACCTTTCAAAATTTATAACGTTCGCTCTTTTACTTATCTTAGCACACATAAAGTTAAACCAAGCCGAAATATTTATGCTTTTCTGTTCTGTTCTCACGGTGTACTGGTGATTGAATAAAAAAAAAATGTAAATTATTTAAAGTTCCACAAAAGCCACACCAATCATGGTCGCATCGTTGACCTTTATAGTGTCTTGTAGAATCATCATTAACCAACTAAATATAATGTAGGTACGTTTTAGTAGATAAGTAAACTTTGACGACATTTTGATGATCTCAAATTAATATAAACAAATAGGTCAAAAATAAAATGATGACGGTAATTTAGTATCACTACGTTTTTGAATTTTGTGTATTAGTTTGGAATTGTTATTTTTAATATTAAAATAAAAAATTTAAATTAAAAATTTATAAAATTAAAATTTTGAATATATTAAAAATTTTAATTCAAAGACGTAGTGATGGTACTGGAATGGTTGGCCGAAAGGAGTGGTTCCTTGTTCCAAAATAATCATGCGTTCTCATTTGAAGTGCAAAGCAGTCTAGTATGTTAATGGTATTGAGATAACGGTACGGTATCTTGAGGTCGCTGTCTATGGTAATGTTCGTTGGCTCCCATAGACGCTCAATACCGAGTGGATTATGAGCACGTCTATCCTTAAAGCCAGCAGGGCCAATGATGAGCCCAAATGGCTTGGTGTCACCACTCTACTTATTTCTGCCTTGAGCTAATCATAATGCAAATGAGGACTTAACATTTCATAGCTTAAGATTAGATTAGTATGGCTTGCACCGCAGACCGGTATTTTGCGTGGACTCATCTGTGTCTATGGATAAAATCTATTTGAGTGTAGTTTCAATTACGTCTACGTTTTCTAGAGTCGTGCTGAAAATGTCTATAAGTTAGTATAGACGTTAGTATAGATGTTAGTATAGATTAATGTCTAAGCCTAAAATGAGGCGGTACATTTTACAAAAACACTGTTCAATTTATCTTTCCTAACTCCGCTTTCGTAGTTAGCGAGAGTTTCAGCAAAGTTTAACGTGCCCGTATACAGCCACCCCACCTGGCTATTACAGAAGAAATATTATCCACTGTACAACGTGCTGCGGGAACTTTTTTTGCCCACTTATCTCTCAGTAGCCTAGAAGGGCTATTCTGGCTTGACCATGACTGTTTGCTGCGCTCGTGGGGTTCGGCCTGGAATAATATGTTAACATCTGCCCTAACGATAGCTGTACTTCGCTGAATCTATAATCGGATCGATATTGCGATCTTCTGAGAAAATCTAACGAGAAACTTAATGGGTTGGGCTTATCATTGACATGACCAATTAAAATTCTTAATTTAAAGTCCAGACAGACAGTTCTGACTGACCTTAGCTCATCAATCTGAATACACTTTCTATGAGAGTTCACGCTAAGCAGATACGGTTGTAAAAGTAAAACAAACCATAACATACTGATGTAGGAAGTACATATCGGCATTTGAAGAAATGAGACATGACATGACCCTAGAGCAGTTCAGTTTACCTGTAACAGGACCATTCTGAAGGAAAAGGAAGCTTGATCATTCTGATGACCCTCTTTTCTTCAACCCGCGTCCATCCAATGCTAAGTGTAGGTCTCTTCGAAAGCATCCCATTCCCTTCGGTCTCTTGCCTTTCGCATCCAGACCCTACCAACCACTTCAATCAGTACATCAGTCCACCTGATGACCCGGTCTGAAATTAAAAATAAAATCGAAAAGATTAAAAAAAGACGAATACATTTTTTTACAACAAAAAAAAAAAAAAAGTTCAATAAAGACTTGTATTCAATTCTCGGAGGTGATTATGATCCTTCATAGTAATACACTATTCACAGAATGGTCGCGTCTCTAATGTTGGTGATTGGTAGTAATTAAGAGGAGAAGATGAAATCGGAATCAATGAGTATCGCATATCGTATCGTAACGTATTCGTCTGCGGAATCACACTTGAAAACTCTAAGTTCGACGAAGCCGTCCTCGTGTGACCAAGAGGCCGATACGGAAAAAATGACATACAGTAAAAGTTGATGTTAAAATTTTTATCATTAGGCAAGTATCATATCAGTTCTTGTAAATTCATGATGCGTTATAATATTTTCGAACTAAACACAGATATGAATAAAAACTAAAAATCGTTCTAGCTTTCTCTAGATACACATTTAAAGAATAAGAATTTTAGAAAGATAAGGGGTCCTGATTAGCGAGTAGTCCTGAGAGAGTTAGTTTTTTATTTATCTTTTATTGCCCTAGTTGGCAGACGAGCGCACGGTCCACCTGACCGTGAGTGGTTACCGTCGCCCATGGACTGCAGCAACGCCAGGGACATAGCCAAGCCGCTGCCTAGCGTAAAGTTTTACCGTAAGAGTTTTTTTTCTTTTTATAGCTTAGATTAGGACGAGCTCACAGCCCACCTGGTATTAAATGGTTACTGGAGCCCATAGACATCTACAACGTAAATGAGCCACCCACCTTGAGATATAACTTCTAGGATCTCAGTATAGTTACAACGGCTGCCCGACCCTTCAAACCGAAACGCATTGCTGCTTCACGGCAGAAATAGGTGGTGGTGGTACCTACCTACCCGTGAGGACTTACAAGAGGACCTACCACCAGTATTTTTTTTCGAAATTATAGCGCAATTACTATTCATTTACATTACCCTGCTTGCTCTGATTCCGTATTCCCTTTCGGCATGCCATCAAGCCTCTAATTTAGTATAAATCAAAAGCATTTAATTACTACCTACGCTTACTCGTTAGTGTGTTAAATTACAGAAAGGCGTTCTCTAGCATTTACAGTCTTTATAATTCAGTCGTATATAATGGATCCAAGATCGTTTTCGTATTACAAAAGCGATTTCGATGAGCAATGGAGCTCTTAAAATGTGCATGGAGGAAAGTATCCCATACAAGAGCTTTGGAACAATCCAGTGGACGGCTCGAATCGCTATTCTTTGAGTCTGTTTATCGAGTCACTTACATAACTGGTAAGAGTAGATTTTTCATCAGAGTTTTTACGTATTTGAGCACAATCAAATGATATAAATAGCTCTTTTTAAAGTGTTTTAGAACTCAAAATTCAACACAATTTTTTTGTTGTAGTCTATTAGAATCAAGTATACAGGGTGTCCCAGAAAGAACGCGTAATCCTAATTATAAATAAATCTCAGGTTACGTAATTACGTATGTTAAAAAAAACGTTGAAATTGTCCATACTGCTGTGCATTTCTTGAATATACAACAGCGACAAATAAATGAAATCCATAGCCTTTTTGCTGTTATAATATTCTATGAGTAGCTAGTGTAATTTTTTATAAAAGTTAATCTGGACTTAAACTTTAATCATGATATTTGTTTTTATTTATTTTTAATTTGGGTACTACCTAAGATATATTTTTTTTATTTTTTATGTTGAGTCCCCAACAGCTCTACTATGAGGTGTTTCAGGATTATCCATTCTTTCTGGGACACCCTGTATAAGTTTGTTTTCTTTAAAAACCTACAATATCTCCAATTTTGAACTAAATTATGAATTAGAACATGCCGTTTTCAATTTATTCTTTTTTCGGCAGGATTGTCTTCATCCGATCGGACTATCATATACTTGGTGTACAGTATCTCGGTGAAACTTATGATCCTCCTCCTAGTGTGCGGCGAAGTGTGGTACAGTATCAGCGAGACATCAAGCTTAGACGAAATCGCGGCCGGGATCAACGCGACCCTAATACAGTTCATAGCCATATACAGATACAAGAATATGGTAAATTAAACTACGTAATTCTTAATTTAGATTTTATGTACATCGTGTAACAGTACAACTGTAGACATGGGCTAAGCATTATGATGTCATGTTTTAGTTTAAATAAATTGTCATTGACAAATTGTTCACACTCATCACGTAGACATGCAGTAATCGTCCGAATAAAAACAACAACGTAATTAATTAATTCCATAATGTTGTAGTTAGTGATATTAGTTTAGAAACTGTTACTTTGTTATTGAACAAAGTCACATAAAATGTGATTATACAGAATTAAAATTCATTTTACGTAAATAAGTTAGTCAGGCACAGAATAGGGATACCGTGCTAAATGTATACGTAATACGTAATAGGAAGATTTATTGCTATGGTGAAGTAATGATGCATTCAAATTTCGACTTTATGTCTCAAAGTGGATGATCGATTTCAAGTTGTAGTGTCTACGGTTCCTATTACCCCTAAACACCAGTTGGAACGTTGGACTTCGTTATTGCGTCTACATGAACAAAATTGGTTTGATGTCGTCGCGCCCTAAAGGATAGGACGTCCGATGTACTTGTAACAAGTGATGCGACTAAATCAGTCTTCATATCCCGCAGACTGGAACTAATTTCTCTAAGAAAATACATAGATAATTATGTAAATTCACGAACGATCTTCAACGACGGCGACTTTACGTCTTGTAATAAAAATCAAACTCACAAAATTTATAAATTTACGTAAATATTATTGGCAGTTGTATGAGCTCGCACGAGTAGGTACCACTATCCTGCCTACTTGTGACGCAAAGCAGTTATACATTCCGTTTCAAAGGATGGGATAGCTGTAATCGACTTCAACCTTGTATCTCAAAGTGGTTTAGGACGTCCTTGACGTTGTGATATCTAGGGAATCCGGTGAGCAGTGAACAACAGTTTTTACTGGTGGTAGGACATCTTGTAAGTCCGCACGGGTAGGTAACACCATCCTGCCTGAAGCAGTAACGCGTTTCGGTTTGAAGGGTGGGGCAGCCGTTGTACGGTTTAAAGTGAGACCTTACCACTCATGTCTCAAAGGTGGGTGGCGGCATTTACGTTGTAGATGTCTATGGGCTCCGGTAACCACTTAACACCAGGTGGGCTGTGAGCTCGTCCACCTACCTCAGCAATAAAAAAAGGGTTTTGAGTTCTTTAATTAAACTATGCAATTAAAAAAAGTCCCTTTCTACTCTACGTAGTAAAATAACGCTGCGTAAGTCTATTTCCCTATAAATATAGTAAATTTATAACATTAGTAATGGAAATCACTTTTAGATCGACCATAAAGATATGTACAAGAGATTCGCGACTTCAATGGAGTCCCCGCACTTTGATACGTCAACCGATAAAAGGAAAAAGTTAGTCGTCTTCTGGGCTGAGAGAAACGAAAAATATCTGAAGTTGTTACTGGCTTTAGGGAATTGTACCCTTGCTGCTTGGTAATAAGTTTTAGCTAATAAAACTACGTATTCGTCCATCCAATTTCATCTCTTTGAACGGATTTTCTTGGAGCCTCGCAGTTTTGAACTTTCAGAGAGACGTAATCTAGTTCGTGCAGCTTACACTAAAGAATATACTTTAAAAATCTGCTATTATATTCAGTTAATTGACGTTAGATTCTTAGACTTATCATTACTTACAAGTGTTCGAATGTTTCATATTTTCCTATTTCCCTATCGAATAAAACAAATCTCGAATATGAGTTCGGCTTATAAAGTAAATATACTATTACTGTGTTTTTATTACCGCTACATAGACCATGCAGATAGGAGATGAGAATAGTACCACTGGGGACACAATTCAGCTAACTCAACTTTTCCTGATGAAAATCTGACATCAAATTATATTATTGTTTTTAAAGAAACAGATTGCTAAGTTGCAGGAGAGAAAAAAAAACTAGATAGACCATACTGCCCACAGATGGTAAGTGGTCACCGTCGGTCATGGGCGTCAGCAATGGCAGAGGCACAGTCAAGCCGTGCCTCCATACTACCGATCAAAGTTAAAGTAACACAAAAAAATATAATTGCCATTCTGATTGATACATAAATAAAATTTTCTTTACATCTATACTAATATTATAAATTGTTTGTTTGTTTGTTTGTATTGAATAGGCTCCGAAAGTACTGAACCGATTTGAAAAATTCTTTCACTGTTTCGAAGTTACACTAGTCTCGAGTGACAAGGCTATATATAATCTTTTTAAAAAAAAATAGAGATCCTTACTAAAATTTTAATAATGTAACCCAAGTTATAAAGAAATTACCTAAAATATTATTTATATCGCGTGCCCTGCGCAAACTATTGATGATAGAATAAAATAATGTACTACGACGTTGTGACTTTGACAAAAAATAAAACAAAGTCAAACATCGTTGAAATTTTTGTTAAATACCCGAGCGCAGCGGGAGCGGGCCGCTAGTTTTATATAAAAATAATCTATTAGAGCTTTCTATGCGCTTGCAATTGGCACGTCATTAAAAGTTTCCGAAGTAAACGTCGCGCCAGTCTTTTCGTCGAATGAGTTTTTTTTTTTACTTTTAACGCCTGTCGACTTCAGTGCGATTCGATTTATGTTATTATTAAATTTTAGGTTCTTATATCCTCTGGTGGATGAGCTAGACTACAATTTGATTGTTGGCGTGCATCTGCCTTTCGAATACAAAACGCCGTCACGGTACCCCCTCGCTTACATCACAGTGGTTATCGCATTCATCTATGTATCGTATTTTGTGATGGTCACCGATCTAATCATGCAGGCTCATCTTCTTCATTTGCTATGCCAGTTCAATGTTCTTGCCGACTGCTTCGAAAACATGCTGAATGATTGTGTTAAAGGATTCGAAGGTACGTAGCCGATTTTGTTTAAATCTTTTATTGGACTAATCAAAATGTTTTTTTTTTATTGCTTAGATGGGTGGACGAGCTCACAGCCCACCTGGTGTTAAGTGGTAACTGGAGCCCATAGACATCCACAACGTAAATGCGCCACCCACCTTGAGAATAAGTTCTAAGGTCTCAAGTATAGTTACAACGGCTGACCCACCCTTCAAACCGAAACGCGTTACTGCTTCACGGCAGAAATAGGCGGGGTGGTGGGTACCTACCCGCGCGTACTCACAAGAGGTCCTACCACCAGTACAAGGTTATTGAAATTCACTGATTTCCATACCGATATGGATATATCCAGCTGTTTCATGACGTGAACGCGATCTTGAGACTAGGCTAAAATCTTATTTGTATTGTATAGTGGTTTTCCCACTCTTCGAATCTAATGAAAACGAAATGGTACCTACCTCTAGTGGCTGTACAATATGAACTATTTTTTAGGATAGCCGTTATCTGATAGGTTCTGGTAAATGCTTAACACCAGATGGGCAGTGAGATGGCTCGCTCACCTGAAAAATGAGTTATTCTTTTAGTCTTAAAGACGCCTATCGGGTTGGCTAGTCATTAGAAACATAATTCCACCCCGGGTTCCAACTTGAAGTTCTTTCTCAAAGTTTAAAAATGCCTTTACAGGGCTATTTACTTTACAAAAGATTATATAGAAGATATATTTTTGTCTATTGTTTGTTTCCATAGTGGTTTTAGATTATCACGAGCTACCATAAAAACCATTTTGATTTTTTTGTTTCTAACATATATATTTTTTTTAAAGATACCGAAAATGATGACCCGAGCTAGCACAATCTCTGATATTTTTCGCAATTTTAATTTCGCACATACAAAAGTGAAATTTTATTAACGTAAACAAAAGCGAATTGTCAATATTTAATTCTCGGAAACGTTTGCAGGCATACCGTTATTAAGGTTATTGAAGAATAAACAGTTTACGACCAAATACACCAAGAGATTGGGCAATCTGGTTGAACAGCACAATCGAATTCTGAAGTAAGTGGTTATTAAATATATTTATAGCGTTATTTCATACCTTTTGGCGTCTTCGCGCAACGCTATCTCTGTTTGCTGAAAATATTTAACGAACGCATGACGCATGTATTGAACAAGCCCTAAAAAAGTGTGATTTAAACATTAAAAGTATGAAGATAGTATATTTTATTAATAAAATCTATATCTTGCTACTAATCGGGTACGGGTTTACAACTTCAGTCTCCTTGGGGATTTACTAGTAAGGTCCGACCGTTGAAAGAATGCGTTCAAGAGCAAACGAGCGATGAAATGTGAAGTGGCGTTAAATGGTGGAAGGACCACTTGTGAGTCCGCAGGAGTCACCCCGCCGATTTCTGCCGTGAAGCAGTAATGCGTTTCGGTTTGAAGGGTGGGTCAGCCGTTGTAACTATACTTGAGACCTTAGAACTTATATCTCAAGGTGGGTGCCACATTTACGTTGTAGATATCTATGGGCTCCAGTAACCACTTAACACCAGGTGGGCTGTGAGTCCACCCATCTAAGCAATAAAAATAAAATAAAAAAATTACGATTCATTTTATTCTTTACCAGTCAAACCCGGCCGGCTTTGCTGATCTTTGATTTAGCTTTGATCTGATCGTTACTAATACATAACAGGGTCATCCGCTAGGCCATTCTGAAAATTTCATTAAAATCGGTTCAGAAGTTTCGGAATCTATATAGAGAGTACATACAAACATCAACTTGTATCAATATAATTTATACCCATAAAAAGATGTAAACATTTACTATGTGATGCGGTCGTGAATTGACCTTACTTATTTCTGCAAATAAAAATATTTAAAAAATACAGTACAGAGAACCCACACGCATATATTGTGGTTTTTCATAGCCGAAGTCTATTCTGACAGCAAGATACCGAATACCGCAACCCAATATGAGATCTTTCCTTGTTTTAGCAGAGCTTGGTTGCTTTGTAATGAAACTAATCGGATTATTGTACCAACAAAATGAACAGAATGAATTTAATTAATGTTTTTGAACTGTATTACTTTCTTTTCCATAAATGAGTTAACAAATAAAAACTGTTCAGACATTTTAATTGACTAAATAACTTACATTCTGTTACGACAAAGAAATATGAAAGATAAAATATAACAAGTTCGCTTTTTTAGTTTATCACTTCAGAAGGAAAACACTAGTAGAAATAATGTTAACGGAAAAGGAAAAATTGTTATAAAGTTTTAATTTCTAAATATTTTTAATATTATGAATTAGTTATGTATTACCTACTTATTCCTGTAATGAAGCATACGTTTACACTTAGTTGAGAAGTGAGACATGCGTTTTACAATTTCATTTTTTTTTTTTTTATTGCTTAGCTTTGTGGACGAGCTCACAGCCCACCTGATGTTAAGTGGTTACTGGAGCCCATAGACATCTACAACGTAAATGCGCCTCACACCTTGAGATATAGTTCTAAGGTCTCAGTATAGTCACAACGGCTGCCCCACCCTTCAAACCGAAACGCATTACTGCTTCACGGCAGAAATAGGCGGGGCGGTGGTACCTACCCGTGCGGACTCACAAGAGGTCCTACCACCAGTAATTACGCAAATTATAATTTTGCGGGTTTCATTTTTATTACACGATGTTATTCCTTCACCGTGGAAGTCAATCGTGAACATTTGTTGAGTACGTATTTCATTAGAAAAATTGGTACCCGCCTGCGGGATTCGAACACCGGTGCATCGCTTCAACACGAATTCACCGGACGTCTTATCCGTTAGGCCACGACGACTTCATACACATTGAAAGTTCCACCTCATGTCTAAAGGTTTCAGTCTCGTATTTAGGTTTTTTTTATTCCTACCTATGCTGATAGCCATGAGAGGCTATTTCAGATTCATCCTAACGTGTGTAGGTGAGCTCACGGGGCTCAAACCGGAATGTTTCTAACACTGACCCTAGCAAGAATAGTGCTTCGCAGAATCTACCACCGGATCGGAAACGCGACCCACTGAGAAGATCCGACGAGAAACTCAGTGAGCTGTAGGTATTTAGGGACTACGCCCTTAATACCAGGAGCATGAGTTGTTTATCTAAAAATGAATTATATTTTTTATTTGTTTTTTAAATCAATAAATGACTTTCTATTATATTGGATTTTAACACATGCGTTGAATCAAAAATCATAATATTTCATTCGTGTGCGTTTTGGTTCATATAACAATTTACGTAACGCACAAGGATTGCGGCGTTTGGTATATCTTTGATACGTGCTCTCATAACACATAATCCGATGGAATCCACCTATTTACCTTCAAAGATTACGTGAAACGTTCGCAGGAGACGGAAAAGGCTCACTTTACTTGTTTAAAGTGATCCAAATTTAATTGGTCGTGATCAAAACTTAACCACGTGATGCGTCAATGTGACAAAAATATCTTTAGAACTAGAATTGTCTTGAGTGCAATGAGGGACTGCCACTGAATCCGTTCTGGGATGAGGCAAAATTTCAGTATAAAGATGCACCAAGGAGATTTTAAATGAAACTAAAGTGGACAAAACCAAATCAAGTTATGTTATTTGTTATCAAATGTAAAATTAAAATCAATTTCACAGTTCACGTTTATTTTTTATCTTCGGTTAAGCGGCATCTACACTACAAACAAACAAACAGTTTATCTTGGGTTAAGCGGCATCCACACTACAAACAAACAAACAAACACAGGAGACAAGAGCGAGGACATCCAGACCCCAACTCCAAAAGATTGCATTTTTTGCACACATTGCATTTTTCGAGATTATTTCTGCCACGTACCATTCGGCTTTGCAATTAATTGTCCTCCCTGGGTGTTTTTTAAGCGCTATTACATGTTTTTCTTCAAACGAGGTATTACGGAGAGCACTCGGTAGACAGGACACACACAACATTGTGGTAGGCAATGGCCTCGGCTTGTCCCTGCCATTATCGACGTCCATGAGCGATTGTCAAGTGTTACCATCAGGGCCACATGCTCGTCTGCCTACCAGGGTAGTAAAATGAATTTCACCGGGTCACCGATTCCCGGTCAAAATACTTTGATTGGGGGTCGGAACCGGGCGCTAATCACTAGACTAACAAATCGAACGATTAACAATATAAATGTGTTGTAATCGAATGTAAAAGTAAATTGGACGTCCATGAGCGACGGTGACCACTTGCCATCAGGTGAGCCGTATGCTCGTCTGCCCACAAAGGCAATAAAAAAACTCTCTCAACTCAACAACAGACAGACAGTTGATAATGCAATGAGACTGCGACCTCATGTCTCTAAGTCATTGACGGCGTTCACGTGATGATGTCTATGGGCTCCAATAACGACTTAGCACTAGGTCGGCCCCGATCTCCATAACGCGTCTATACATTAAATAATCTTGCGAAGCGCCTTCCTTTAGAAATTAAAAGTTGAAACAGTGTGCTGTTTTTAACTAATTGAAATCAATTCTTTTTTTTCTTATAAATTTTTAGCAACACAATAAGTTTACGGGATACACTGAGCTATCCAATGTTGGGACAATTGGCTGCTAGCGGAACTCTAATTTGCTTTATCGGATACCAAGCTACAACGGTGAGAAATTGAATTTAAATTGAATTTAGAAATTTCGTGAGGACGCCGAAATGAGTTTTAGACTTCTATCTGAATGTTAAACAATGTTTTATCAGACTATACCTAAAACCTAAGGGTATATTTGAAGATGAGCAGTGAGAATAATTGCAGCATATTTCGAAACATTAAGAGTATTTTTTATAGGCATCACCGTTAATCTCCATAACCGTAAAATAGTTCAGAACACCCAAAAACATATTATTAAGTCTTTTTAAAATTTTATTATCGAAGAGAGTAGTGAAAAACAATGACTTACTTATTCAAATACATTTAAATTTTATTAAATTGTTTTGTAAACATTTTTTTTTTGTTTATTGTTCGAGCAGTCAAACGAGCATACGGCTCACCTGATGGTAAGTGGTTACCGTCGCTCATGGACGTCAGCAATGCCAGGGGTAGAGCCAAGCCGCTGCCTACCGCTGTTGAAAACGTGTTGAAAAGTTGGAAGTTGGTTGTATATGAATCTAAAGAGAAATATTTTATCACTTTCTGCAGTATTCCCGGGTCGTAAACATAATTACTTTTACATAAGTACTTTTACGGTTTATAATGACGGACGACTGACCGCGATTGCGACCACGAAAACTGTAAAGTGCCTGAAACGTCGCGTCGATGAAATAAATGGAAAACAATAAATGCGAGATTAAGCCGTAAAAAAAAAAACTTTTAACAATCGTTATGTTATAAAATACTGTTAAAAACATTATTAATTTACATAAATCAAAGATCTTGTGACCGCAATATTTTGTGGTTACATGCAAAACGTATGTGTCCATTTTATTCATTTCTAGGAAGGCCAACGTTTGTGTTATTAAATGTGTGTCGCGTTTTATTTAAGTTTGCCTCAATATAAAATATAAAAATCGTTTTAGAATTATAAATTCAAAATGTTAATTTTCTTTTGTCAAAAACTCTTTGTAGGCTACAGATAATTGTATGAACGATTTTTTATTTTCAATCCCAGATCATAGTAACTCATCTCTTAAGTTTGTAACAAATTCTATTTTTTTGTTATTTTCACATAAAAAAACCGTATGCTAACAGGTATTTCACGAGCAATACGGCTTCAGAGAGGGCCGCTCGACGATCGACGCGATTTTGCGCGTGCGTGCCCTCTCCGACGAAGCCGTATCCCGGGGCGGGGTGGCGATGGCGTTATCCTTAGATGTAAGGAACGCCTTCAACACCCTGCCCTGGTCGGTGATCGCGGGGGCGCTGGAGTATCACGGCGTCCCCGCATACCTCCGTCGACTGATCGGCTCCTACCTCGAGGGCAGGTCGATCCAGTGCATCGGACACGGTGGGGCGATGTACCGCTTTCCGGTCGAGCGCGGTGTTCCGCAGGGGTCTGTCCTGGGCCCCCTGCTGTGGAACATCGGCTACGACTGGGTCCTGCGGGGCGTCATTCGGGGTCCCCTCCCCGGGCTGAGCGTAATTTGTTACGCCGACGACACGTTGGTCGTGGCTCCGGGGAGGGACTACCGGGAGTCTGCCCGTTTGGCGTGCGCAGGCGTGGCACACGTCGTCACTAGGATCCGACGGTTGGGGCTCGAGGTAGCGCTCGACAAAACCCAGGCCCTGTTATTTCACCGGCCGGGACGAGCGCCACCTCTGGGTGCCCACCTCGTGATCGGAGGCGTCCGCGTCGGGGTCGGGGTGACCGGTCTTCGGTACCTCGGCCTCGAACTGGACGGTCGGTGGAACTTCCGCGCTCACTTTGAGAAGTTGGGCCCTCGACTGATGGCGACGGCCGGCTCTTTGAGCCGGCTGCTTCCAAACGTCGGGGGTCCCGATCAGGTGGCGCGCCGCCTCTACATGGGGGTGGTGCGGTCGATGGCACTATACGGGGCTCCCGTATGGTGCCACGCCCTGACCCGCAAGAACGTCGCGGCGCTGCGACGTCCGCAGCGCGCGATTGCGGTCAGGGCGATCCGAGGATACCGCACCGTCTCATTCGAGGCGGCGTGCTTGCTCGCCGGGACGCCACCCTGGGACCTGGAGGCGGAGGCGCTCGCTGCTGATTACCGGTGGCGTAGCGACCTCCGCTCTAGGGGGGATCGGACGTCGGGTGTAAGAGTGCAGGGGAGTCGTTTAGTGGGTGGGCTCTAAAATCCTTGGGCCCGCGGTCTGCTCACAACACCATGCAGATCGTTGAGTCTCACATACCCCGCGCGCCCCTTTTGCGCGGGGACCTCGCAGGAGGTTCGGCCCTCTACCCGAGAAAAAAAAAAAAAAAAAAAAGGTCTTTCCCGAGATTTTGAATTTGTGTTGAATTTGAATATTTTTACATACATTCACGGAGCATTTTTATTTTCCCACGTTCGTTGTAAATTGAAACAATATGCACCCTTCACTGAACTTTCAGCATTAATTTATTTCACCGTTGACTTAAGCAAACCTTTTTATGTAAAATTTCGGATTCACAATGAAAATCGTCCGAAATAAGTTTATTTTAAAATTTCAGACCGTCACGGTCAGCCTCGTGAAATGTCTAATGAGTCTTTTGTTCTTGTGCTACAATGTTTTCGAGCTCTATATAATATGTTTGTGGAGCGAGGAGATTACGATTCAGGTGCGCATTTTTTTGTTTACAGTTAACTTTTATATAATTAAATATTATACAAATGTTTTTTTTTTTTTTTGTAGATTTCTTTAATATTTCAGCGGAAGTTTTTGTTATTAACATTCGAAAGGTGATATGTTAAAGCTTTGAAAAAAAAAGTGTTATTCATTTATTTAGGCTACAGTGTTATTCTAAGTTCGAAATGAAATTGATACTTTTTTATTATTAAAATGAATTATATAATACAATTTTACGTCACCTTTTGTTTTTGAGAAACGACAAAATGATATTTTTTTTAATAAATGACGAATTGACAATTGAAAATTGCCAAGTGTGTTTACGACTTCCCAATACCAAAGATAATACCATAAACTTTTTCATTGGATTATTCCGACGTTGGATTCTTAGGTTACAAGAGCCCATAGATACCTCAAAGTGGATACCGCCATTCGCCTTGCCACTGGACATGGTAAGTCTCAATGAAAATGGATTACCTACACCTATGCTACCCTACAGGCGACAAGAAACGAATGCTTCGCTCGTATATAATCTGAAACAATTTCAAACACACAACACATACATATATTTTATTCGCATAGCATTTTGACTGTACCTACGTAGTAATTTGAATATTTCTCATTACTTAACACCTTATGTATGGCACTGTGACACTTTTTAAAATAATTTGAATAAAATGTTAACATCTTTCTAGGGTTGTAGCATAGGTGAAGCAATATATTGTTCGGGCTGGGAGTGCGGCTTAGCTACCCTACCTGGAGTTCGTTCTACTATACTCCTGGTCATTGCTCGAGCCAACAAGCCCCTGGTCCTGACTGCTGGAGGAATGTATAAGCTATCTCTCATTGCCTATACAACGGTTTGGTTTCATTTTTAAACATCAGTTTTTTTTAAACAAAAGACAGCGGCGTAAACGAGAAAAAGTTACACTTTCTTCCCTGTACAGCGGGAGGAAAAGTTACACTTTCTTCCCTGTACAGCGGGAGGAAAAGTTACGCTTTCTTCCCTGTACGGCGGGAGGAAAAGTTACACTTTCTTCCCTGTACAGCGGGAGGAAAAGTTACACTTTCTTCCCTGTACAGCGGGACGAAAACCGAACTTTCGGCGTAAGTAGGAGAAAAAAGTAAATAATCTGTAATCGAAATTATATTTAAGAATATTTCTCAAGAGTGAATGCCCACTTGATGTTAAACGTCGATAGATACGAAATGTAGCCGACAGCAGTGTCCTCAGTGCGAGTTTTTTAACGTTCTCGATCGCGTAAAAGTTAACTCAAATTTGCATGTAATTGGAATCGTCGTGGCCTAAAGCATAACGCGAATGCACCGGTGTTCGAATCTCAGGCGGGTACCATTTTTTCTAATAAAATACGTACTCAACAAATGTTCACGATTGACTTCCACGATGAAGGAATAACATCGTGTATAAAAATCAAACCCGCAAAATTATAATTTGCGTAATTACTGGTGGTAGGACCTTTTGTGAGTCCGCGCGGGTAGGTACCACCACCCTGCCTATTTCTGCCGTGAAGCAGTAGCTTAGATATAGCAGATATAGCTTAGATATAGCACCCGAAACGCATTACTATGCGTTTCGGGTTAAAGGGTGGGGCAGCCGTTGTAACTATATTTGAGACCTTAGAACTTATATCTCAAGGTGGGTGGCGCATTTACGTTGTCGATGTCGATGGGCTCCAGTAACCACTTAACATCAGGTGGGCTGTGAGTTCGTCCACCCCTCTAAGCAATAAAAAAAAGAACAGTGCCCCTAGCAGCAAACGTAGACAAACGTTCCAACTCCATACAAATTTGATTTAGCTTTTATGCTATAGAGAACTAAACACACTGTATCATACCGGGCTCATTCATCAGTAGCGTTAAATAAGCAGCTTACAGAGAATTCAGAGCGGGGCCATTGATTGTTTCGCGGCAGAGATAGGCAAGACAGTGGTATTATATTGCCCGTCACAGATCGCCCTGCCATCTGCTCTTTAGACAGAAAATTGGAGATAGATTATTAAGCTATAAAGCGAGGTAGGCAGAATAATATGATTAACAAATACAGAAGAATAGGGAAATAAATTCACAAATAGGTCTTATATTCGTTTGGAATTAGATTAATACATATATTATTAGACTTAGAATATAACTACTACGCTATGCGAGTAAGTATACGTTTTTTTTAACGTTAATGTAAAAAAAATAGTTGTGACATTTTTGCGTAATATAAATAATCTTCTTCAAGAAGATTCTCCACAATGCCAGAGGGCAGGCTTTTCTCTATAATGTAGTCTTTAATTAGCGAACAACATCTGCTGACATTATTAAATATTCACTGCTCCGCTTGTTTATTTTGAATCTTTAAAATGTAACGTATTATAAATTATTTGTTTATTTTATACAGTAGTAATATAATTCAGGGAATACATTTCCGTATTGGATAAGTTTAGTTTTTTTTGGACGAACAATTTTTTTTGTGATTTGTATCACGCATGTGAGAAAATTACGATTGGTGTATGTTACGTGAGTATATATGAATATCAATAAGCCGTGTATTATTGAAAAAAAAATCTTAATAGTATAAGCTCAATCTTGAAAGTTTCTAACAAGCTTTTACTGGTGGTAGGACATCTTGTGAGTCCGCGCGGGTAGGTATCACCACCCTGCCTATTTCTGCCGTGAAGCAGTAATGCGTTTCGGTTTGAGGGGTAGGGTAGCCGTTGTAACTATACTTGAGACCTTAGAACTTATATCTCAAGGTGGGTGGCGCATTTACGTTGTAGATGTCTATGGGCTCCAGTAACCACTTAGCACCGTCCGTGTGAGCTCGTCCACCCATATAAGCAATAAAAATAAACTAGGCAATTTTTCATCAAAAAGTAATTCCATGTTTATATTATTTAAAAAAAATGGTTAGTTGCCTAATCATATTAATCAATATGCCAAAATATCCAAATAGGTAGGTAAACATGTTAGAGAAATGGAATGCAGCCATTTTAGTTTCCTTTTTCTTACGCCTGGGGCGCTGTACTCTGTACTACTTGTCAAGCTGACATTCTGTGTACTTTTATATTTTTCTACCAATAAATGCGAGTTATATTGTGATCCTAAAACGTATCATTTATTTCTTCCACAACCACGTAGTTTTCCTACATGGTAGCAGAGCGTGGTTCAGTTGTGTTCAGTTGTGTTTAGTTGTGGTATAGCTGGAAATAATAATAAAGTGGATAAAACTTCAATCCGAAAAAATTGTCGTTGCAATTCAAATTGAAGGGTAGGATCGTTCATCAAAAATTGAATATTCCTCGTGAAGATAAGCAAGATGGGCCCAAATATGTTTAATTTAGAAAAACTGGTAGGAAGAGAAAACTTTGCCACGTGGAAATTCAGCATGAAAGCATATTTGGAACATGAAGACTTGTGGTGTTGTGTCGAATGCCACGACGGCAAGCCGGTGGATGCTGTAAAGGATATCAAAGCGAAATCAAAGCTGATTTTACTACTGGATCCGCAAAATTATGTCCATGTTCAAGACTGTAAAACCGCCAAACAAGTGTGGGAAAATTTGCAAAAGGCATTTGATGATAATGGTTTAACGAGAAGGGTAGGTTTGCTTAAAGATTTGATCAACACCACATTAGATTCAAGTAACAGTGTTGAAGATTACGTAAGTAAAATAATGAACACAGCACACAAGTTACGTAATATTGGTTTTGATGTCAATGATGAGTGGCTTGGCACCTTGATGTTGGCTGGCTACTAATCTTCTCTCAGTTGGAGCTATTGTGAAAAATGGACATAAGGTCACATTTAATGACACAGGATGTGAAGTTGGAAATAGTAAAGGTGAAGTAATATGCTCTGCAAAGCTGAAGAATAGTTTGTATGTATTAGAGACCTGTAAGGAAGTGGCCCACTTGGTCTCAAGAAATAAAAATAGCAATAATACTTACCTGTGGCACCTGCGGATGGGTCATTTGAATATGTCTGATGTAAAGAAGCTACCTACATGCTCTGAGGGAGTGACTCTGATTCCAGATGTAAATGATGTCACTTGCACACATTGTATGGAAGGTAAGCAAGCTAGGTTACCTTTTAAAAATACTGGAACAAGAGCTACAAGACCTCTAGAATTAATCCATTCTGACTTGTGTGGTCCTATGGAGAACATTTCATTTGGAGGTATGAAATACTTCATTACTTTCACTGATGATTTCACACGAATGGTTCATGTCTATTTTCTTAAAGACAAGTTGAAAATATTAGAGATTTTTAAGGATTTTAAACTGAAAGTAGAGAATGAATTAAATTATAAAATTAAAAGGCTTCGTACAGATAATGGCAAAGAATACTGCAACTATAATTTTGAAAAATACCTATCTAATCATGGTATAATTCATCAGACCTCTACTCCCTATACTCCACAGCAGAACGGCCTGGCCGAGAGAATGAACAGGACTTTAGTTGAACGCGCAAGATGCATGTTATTTTATGCTAACCTAGAAAAGAAATTCTGGGCTGAAGCAGTAGCAACTGCTGCTTATGTTGTGAATCGTTCCCCGACAAAGTCATTAGAAGGTAAAACTCCATATGAATTGTGGAAAGGTAAGAAACCTAACTTATCACATCTAAAAATATTTGGCTCTGAAGCTATGGTCCATGTGCCAAAGGAAAAACGCCATAAATGGGATAAAAAATCAGTAAAAATGATATTTATGGGTTATTGCGACAGTTCCAAAGGATATCGTTTAATGGACCCTAAAACACTAAAAATAATCAAAAGTAGAGATGTTATTTTTATTGAAAATGTGGAAACTTCCATTCCAATTGAGGATAATCGCACAGTCACGGTCAGTTCTGTTCCTTCAGAAAATGAGGACTCAGGGAATTCCAGTGTCAGCCGGGAACAAGAGATACACACTCAGGAGTCATCTGCAACTGCACCTGTAATGTCTAGTAAAGACTCAAATATACGAAAAGGTGATAGTGAAGACTCAAGTGAGTATGACACTGACACTGGGGAACTAGATGCCACTTATCACCCGCCTTATCCGATAAGACAAGACTATAGTAGTAGTATAACATTAAGGCACCGAAATAAACAATGTGATACACAGGATGGCAAAACAAGCCTATTGTGTTTGTATTCAGATTTGACTGATCCACAAACAGTTGAGGAGGTACTGACATCTTCACAAGCTGCAGAATGGAAGAGAGCCATGGATGAAGAATATAGTTCCCTTATGAAAAATAAAACTTGGTCATTGACAGAACTTCCTCCAGGTAAAAAAGCTCTCCCATGCAAGTGGGTATTCAAAATTAAAACAGACCAAAATGGAAATGTCACCCGTTACAAGGCAAGACTTGTAATAAAAGGCTATGCTCAAAGAAAGGGCACCGATTATGAGGAAACATACTCTCCAGTTGTCAGGTACACAACTATTCGCTACTTATTTGCTTTAACGGCTAAATATGGATTGGATATAGATCAAATGGATGCTGTATCGGCCTTTCTACAAGGAGAAATTGATACTGAGATCTATATGGTGCAGCCAGAACAGTATAAGCAAGGGTCTAAGGTATGTAAGTTACATAAATCTATTTATGGTCTTAAACAGGCCAGTAGATTGTGGAACCTGAAATTAAATTGTGTACTACATGAGTTAGGTATGCAACAATCAAGAACAGATCCTTGTATCTATTATAATGCAGAGAAAAACACGTTTATAGCTATCTGGGTCGATGATTTAATTTTGTTGACTTCTCAAAAGAAAACAAAAAATTTGTTGAAAGAAAAGTTAAAGGAACACTTTGAAATGAAGGATATTGGTTCGACAAGCTATTGCTTAGGTTTACGGATTACCAGAGATGGAGGTAAAGTAATGATAGATCAAGAAAAATATATAAAAGAGATGTTAGCAAGGTTCAGAATGTCTGACTGTAAACCTGTAAGATCACCTTTTGAAGTTGGTATGAAATTCAGTGAGAAGAAGGAAGAGGATGAATTGATTGACTGTCCATATCAACAGGCTATTGGCTCTTTGTTGTATTTGGCTCAAGGTACCCGGCCGGATATATCATTTGCAGTAAATACAATGAGCAGATTCAACAAGGATTATACTGCTGCACATTGGACAGCTGTGAAAAGAATTTTTAGATATTTGCAGGGTACCAAAGATTTGAAATTAGTTTATACCAAAGATGGTAATGAGAACATCACAGGATATTGTGATGCCGACTGGGCGAGCGATGTACGTGATCGTAAGTCGTCCACTGGTTACGTATTTATGTTACAGGATGGTGCTATATCTTGGCGCTCTCAAAAGCAACAGACTGTTGCTCTCTCCACTGCTGAAGCCGAGTATATGTCGATGTCGTCAGCGGCGCAGGAAGCGTTGTGGCTTCAACAATTACATACCGAGCTCGGTCAACAGAAGAACAACCCTCTCATCATCTTTTGTGATAATCAGAGTGCTATAAAATTATCAAATAATTATTGTTATTTACCCAGATCAAAACATATTGATATTCGTTATCATTTTCTCAAAGACCATGTCAGTAACTTAGATATAAAGTATTGTTATATAAAGGGTGAGGAAATGATAGCTGATAATTTAACTAAGGGTACTAGTGTTGATAAACATTTGTATTGTTTAACGAAAATGGGGTTGCATTCCAAGGGAGGGTGTTAGAGAAATGGAATGCAGCCATTTTAGTTTCCTTTTTCTTACGCCTGGGGCGCTGTACTCTGTACTACTTGTCAAGCTGACATTCTGTGTACTTTTATATTTTTCTACCAATAAATTTGAGTTATATTGTGATCCTAAAACGTATCATTTATTTCTTCCACAACCACGTAGTTTTCCTACAAAACACAAGAAATATCGGCTTAAAAATGTCGAAAAATTTTCTGATTTTTCTCCATAACTTACTTTCCATTTCGTCTACTTCATTCCTAATACACCAGCCTCTATCTTCAGTACTGTTTGTAATGATCAAATTAGCATTCCAGTTTCGATTATCTCCAATACAAGGCGGTCTTCGGTCTCTATCTCAACACCATCAGTAGACAAAACATAAAAATAACCCGTCCGCAAACAAAGTGAGCGGTATAAAAAAATTTAAACAACACAAGAGCCTTTGGAACTCAATAACATATTGTCTTTTTACGAATCACATTACAACTAAAGTACCTATATGTATGTACATGAATAATATGTTTGTTTACAGCTAGTAAAAACCTCGTACAGCGCGTTGACGGTCCTGCTTCGCTTTCGTCACGACTAATACAATAAAGTACATCACGCAACTACAAGATAAATGTAGTAGTGATATCATCATAGCTGTATTAGTCACGGCCATAGTGTGCTTAGAACAAAAACTATTGTTTGCCTAAAAGCGTCATGTAAACACATTAGACAAAACACAAGCGAAATAAAGTTAACGCACGGATTTAGAAAATTTACGAGTGTTTTAAATCTCCCACAAATGTAGTATAATCGCTTTTAGAGCATAGATCATAAAAAAAAACCGAGATGTGGTTTCAAGTGTTTAAAAGTACTAATTAAGTTGGCGTTTATTTATAAGGTAGGCAGCGGCTTGGCTCTGCCCCTGGCATTGCTGAAGTCCATGGGCGACGGTAACCACTCACCATCAGGTGGGCCGTATGCCCGTCTGCCTACAAAGGCAATAAAAAAAAAAGAAACGATGAATGTTTCGATTATATTTAAAAAAAAATGCTTTTACTTGAGGCCGTCAGTGCATAAGTGGCCTAAGCCTACCATAGTTAGTATGGAGGCAATTAGGTTTGGATTTTCATGAATTTGAGTAAGCAAAAAAACAATACGCGCAAAAATAATGTTTACCAAGCTATCTGTTGTCTATGGGTGAAACTATGGATAGGCCGGTTTTGCATCGAAATTTATTTTATTTTTTTAAATAAATTCGAATATACGTGATATAAGCTTGAATATAAAAAAATTGTGGGCTAGGCCACTTTTGCGCCGATGGCCTCATTTATAAGGAAGATCGATCATAGTAGTTCTGTGAGGATCATGGTTGTTATCAGATTTTTGCTGATCGAATAGCATTGCTGAATTAAATAGACAATATCTCACGTACCGCCTTTTGGTAAGGGGCTACTATAGTCCACGGTAAATAACAACAAAACAATTGAAGTAGCTTTTAAATTCATAACATTTTACAATTGCTCAAACTTAAATATCGAACATGAAAAGGAATTTTCGTTGCAGTTAATTGAACATATAACTCATTGAAGTTTTAATTAGAAGCTAGCAGCTGATGATTGTCAGTACGGGTCATCTGTTTTCAATGAGGTTAGAGTTGCAACATTAAATTCTTCGAAGTGATCAATCACTTAATTTCAATAATTTCATATATTTTTTAAATTAGTCTTAGAGATTTATTTGACCTACCTGCTGTTGATATTAGAGCACATAGATACTATTAAGTGTGTGACATGTACAGTTTGACAATACTGATGAATGACTGATGGGTGACATGTGGAAAACATTATGCCGGTATCTACATATTAATACGTGAAGCGAAAACTTTGTATCCCTTTTTACGAAAATTGCGTGGACGGAGGAGTATGAAATTTTCCACACTTATACAGAATATAGAGAAGAAGTGCACAATGCTAATATTTTTTTAAAATAATGCATAAAAGATACATTAAATCAATAAAGAAAATATTACACACACTACATACCATGTATTTGACGCACACACGCATGCATACTATTTATTGTCAAACTTTTGTTCTTGACGTCTGTGGTCAAATTGAGAATAGATGAAATATTGTTTGTCTTTATTAATATTATTTTATAGTGTAGTCTTGGCGAAATTTATGATTATAGAAGTATAAAATACAATCATAATAGTGTACAAGCTTACAATTCCAATTAATTATTATAGTCTAATTTCCACTACTGCGGGACCTATAAATAAATAAAAACTTCTCTTTTAATCGGCTTTCGGCATTTCATTTTTTTGTTTAGTTAATTTTGTATCTTTTGAGACAATCACATTTTTGATGACAACGTACCTTTTTTTGTCTGTGAAATAAATTGAACTTCTTATTTATGAAATGATAAAATATTATTTTACCGTTCTGTTTCGACTTTCAAACACAGCAAAAACATTATTGTATTTTAATTACAATTCCATTTGAAGAACATGACAAGTAGCGGACATTTACGTGAGGAGGAGATCAAAGAAAATACTTCGGACAGGAAAGGAGCGTTCGCTGTATAAATTTCAATGTATTACGTCGACGGAGACCTTTTGAGCTCAAATAGTAGTGAGAATCCGACATGGGCTTGCTCACACGGGCTTGGAAAAAACTGAGCGACACGGATGCTTTGAGGCTGTCCAGCGGGTACTACGAAACTGCTTTTTATGAGCCTGTATATAGGGTCGCTTATTTAGTTGGTAAGTATGTTTAGTAAAGAATTTAATATGGGCATTCTAATGGTTTTATTAGTACGGGTGCTGGTTTAAAAATTTTTAATACTATTATAGGGTTTCAAGAAAATGCTCGAGTTATTTATATGATGAAAACACGTTGAATAATCACGGTCCACTTTTTATTTAAAAACGTCGAACAATTTCTGTTCGCTATAGATTAATTGATGTTAAGCAGTTGTCAGTGCTCAAAGATACCACAGTCTGGAAGGCGTGTCGCATTGTAAGTTCTACCGATACCAAATTCCTGTTTATATCTGTCGGAGATTAGTCATACGTGGCGGTTTGAAGGACAGACAAGTGTTAAACAATATATTGATATAACGACCTCATGTAGGACCCGCATGAGTCCGGGTAGGAGGCGGAAATTACGCTGTGATATGTATGAGCTTCGGTTATCATTTAAGACCAGGCGGTAATAATACTGCGAGGGCCGTGAGTTTATTCACTTACGAATAAAATGAAATTGCTTTTGAACAAGCTTATCTACGCATATTTAGACGATTTCAAAACACATTTGTTTCGGCTTGTTCCCAGTTGTAAATGTGTCAAAATAAAAAAAAGGACGTGTGGCACTCGGGGACTGTCGCGGTAAAGCTATTGCAAAGCATTTTTTATCAACTTATGCTATTACAATTAGACAATAATAATTTAATATTAAACAATAATAAAAATATGACCACGCTATATTTATAAACATTAACAAAAGCAAAACATTAACTGTCCCCTTCACACTCATAAGCTAGACCGCGTGAGAGAGATGGGCAGACTTTTCATGATTCTCATGCAGTGCGACGTCACGCCATTGTGAATAAGCACAAACACTACACCAGCGCAAAGTGTGAATGTGTTGAACGCGAGCTACATAGTAGGCGTAGTGGGGTGTCAGGCTATTTTCGTTACGGAATTTCTTGATTCAGTCGCCGCGCTCAAGGCCCGCGATAGAAGCTATGCAACAGCTTAAAAATATTTTTACATCAGAAAGCAATATTAATATAGTAAAAAAAATATCGGTATAAATATAAAAATACCGTAATCGAATTGATTTACGAGGACTGTTCTGTTTTTTCATTAAATTAAATTAATAATTCATTAAATTCGACTCTCACCAAATTAATTTAAATTTCGAATGATAATAATGAACATGATAAATAAAAATATCATTACTTATGCAGGTCTATCGTCGTTGGACCGCAGCGTATCTTATCTCGTCTACAGCGCAGTGGTTAAAATGATGATAGGCATGTTCATTGGCGGAGAACTCTGGTTTGTCTGTACTGAATCGTTGAGCCTCGATGAAATCGCATCTTCCATCAATGTTATCGTGATACAAATGACTATGATGCTGAAACTAAAAAACCTGGTTCGATGTTTTAATTTCGATTGCACTTGATTTTGGTATTTTAAAATTCATCATATAATTGACGCATTTGTTTTGAAGACATGTTAGTTATTCTTTTAATTTTTTTTATTGCTTAATTGGGTGAACGAACTCACAGCCCACCTGGTGTTAAGTCGTTAGCAGAGCCCATAGACATCTACAACGTAAATGCGCCACCCACCTTGAGATATAAATTTCAAGGTCTCAAGTATAGTTACAACGGCTGCTCTACCCTTCAAACCGAAACGCATTACTGCTTCACGGCAGAAATAGGCAGAGTGGTGGTACCTACCCGTGCGGACTCACCATAGGTCCTACCACCAATATATAGATCACTTCACGTATTAAGAGTATGTTTCAATTTTGAGTCTCATTACACGCTTTTAAACATTCCATGAAAACAATTATAGTAGTTTACGTCTTACTCAAACGAATGAACAAACAAAAATATTATGAACCATTTATTTAGACCCAGGGACAATATCCTTAACGCAATCATTTTTGCAAATAATCTTCTGTTACAATTTAATAACAGCATAGAGGCGAAATGCAAACCAATACTTAGGTTAAGCTACGATTCAAGTATTCTAATGTAATTGCTGGTAAATTTAAAATTTCCTTTGGTTTGAAAACTAGTAGCCGCTGTTTTCATAATTATTATAGTAAGGGAAACCATAATCCTTCAACGAAGGTATGCGTTCCATTTTGAATGGTGGGATATCCGTTATATCCAACCCAATCGATTTAGTTTCGTGTCCCATGGTGATGGAATTCAGGTCGTCATTATTAAGAGCTTTGGTAAACACTTAACACCACGTGGCTCTTGAATTCGTCATCAAATACAAAAAAAGAAAATGACGTAATGAAAAGATTTTATACATTTAAAATTATATACTTACACAATTTGCGATTTAATAACATGAATATATTATCTACTTTTAAATCAAAGGTATTAAAAATACTGTATACTTACTTAAATTATACAAATATGTAGAGTAGTGATTGTAGTGCATAATATACAACTTCCACTGTTCCAAAGTCTACTGTTATAATAATAATTAAAAATTAATTAACACTTTCATTACGCCTTGCTCATTTTTTAACCGTCTTCGCCATCTTCCTTTTCTCTGTCATTCTGTCTGTCATTCTCTTCTCCCTTTCTTTCCGTTTTCTCTCACTCACATCTTAACGCTCCGTTCCACACTCTTTTCATACGTTCCGTTCTTACCAATCCTACATTACTTAATATAGTTAAAATAACTGATAATATTAGGTGCAGCACAAAGATATATACAGGCGTCTGGCTACATCTATGGAGTCTCCGTATTTCGATATACGAACCGAAAAACGCCGACAAATCTTCGAACACTGGGTTAAAACTCACGAGAGGACGCTAAAGTTCTTGCTGTTTTTAGGCAACAGTTCTCTTGCAGCTTGGTTAGTAAGCTTTTAAACTGTAATAAAAACATGAGTGCAATTCACACGCGACAAAGTAAAAGCTTCAGAATCATTCTATTTCATTCTATTTTGCTATTTTTGCCTTTAAAATCCTCTAGATTTGTCTCTTTTTAATACGCTTTTATTAGCTTCAGACGTATGTATGTTTGTAACGGAATCATTGAACATGATTTTGACCCCCTTCAAAATGTCGGATTAACTCGAAATTTGGTATACTTATTAAGGAACGATGACAATTCAATATTTAAAAAAATATTGAAAAAAAAATAATGAAACTTTGAAATTCAACTAAAAAATGAAAAATAAATAATAGTTTAAAAAAACTAACGCTTTTTTTTACAATAGAGACATTTTTTTCTTACACTATCTTAAATTCAAATTTATTAAAATTTATTTTCTATTTTTTAGTTGGATTTTCTATAAAAACGTATTTTGTTATTATAGTTTTTTTTAAACTTTTTTATTTATTTTATTGTCGCGAGCACAAAACTTCAGTCGTTAAACGTAAAAGGCGTCGTATTTATTATTTCTCGTCTGAAACGTAACGAATAGCCGTCTGCTGCAGCCGCGCAGCCGAAAACATCGTACGTTTTCCAGCTAACGCATTGTTTGATGTTTGTAACAAAAAACAGAAATGTAAACATCACTAGGATGTTATACACTGTTCGTGGTTGCAAACAAATGCACAGGTTTCCGCGAAACGCAGTTACCGTAAGCCAACGAAAACAATTATTTATATTGTGTTGTTTTATTTAACCTTGCACAAATATTGGCAAGAAAAAACCGCGAAACTACGCAGCATCGAAGGTTTCGTTTAGTAAACAAAACTCGTGTTCAACTACAATGTTATTTGTTTGGATTGAATAAAAGCATTGGCGCCGGTTTGCCATTCTGTTCATGAATATCTAAAGTATTTTTAAACTCGCAATTTTGATTTATTGTTTCATATTAACCGTCAATGAGGTAGCGAAGATTCCTATATCTGGTATTGTATATTTATTTCAAAAAGTAGTAAATCGATAGCAATAGGACTGCTTTTAAGACAAAAGAATATTTACGTGAAAAAATAAAATAAGTGTTATTACGATGTAGAAATTTGTATTAAGCCTGAACATAAGGAACAGTGGGTGGGGAATGCAAAGTCAATAATAATATATTCTAACACAATCATAGCTGATGTCATAGCCCATTACATGTATCCTTTCTTCACAACTACCTCCACCGCTAATTATGAATTAGTAATTTCCGAGCAGACTAAAAATATTAGTGTAAGCTTAGATTTGGATTGAAGTTCAGTTGATGAAAATGAGTGAACGTTTATCGTAAATTTTTGATAGAGTTGCAGAAACGCTATGGTCGTAAGCCGATTGCGACCTTTTTTTTAACGCCTATAGAACTAAATAAATATTTTAAGCAATCATTGATTTCAGGTATATTCATCCATTAATTGATGAGTTTGAATATAATTTGATGGTCGGACTTCGACTGCCGTTCAGTTTCGACACGCCTCTCCGATACTTGTTCACTTACGTCATCGTGCTGATTGCTTTCAACTATACTGCTCATTACGTCATGGTCACAGATCTAATTATGCAATCCTATTTGATACCACTGATCTGTCAGTACGCTGTTCTAGCCGACTGCTTTGAGAATATTTTGATCGACTGCAGTAATGATTATGGAGACCACGGTACGGTGAAGTTTTTATTTATTACTAATCTTTGTTCAGGGTTGCATCAGCTTTATCTCAGTAGCAGTAGTATTATACAAAGCACATTATAAAAGTTCCTAAACTCAAGCTTTTATTACAATTGATTAAATAGTTTATTTGTGGCTGTCCAAGAGAAATATAATAATATGTTTACTAACAAAGAAAAAACACATTCAATTTTTTTTTAGATCCGGCAAACTTAGGCATCGTTATAAACTGTATTTAGGAAATTCTTAACTGATATTAAATAAAACAAATAGATTTCTATTAGTGGGCTTAATTTGTAAATTTGTGTAAACTATAATACAATTTTTTTCCTTTTCATTTTTAGATATGGAAATGCATGAACGTAGTTCAGATCCAGCTTTTATTCGAATTTACATGAAAAGGTTAAGTAATTTGGTTGAACAACATTCATTTCTTCTGGAGTGAGTATTTTTATGGTTTTTAATTTAAAAGGTTTATATTTGACAAAACCATTTTTTTTTCTTTCAATTAATAATTTCGCAACATTTGTTTTTTTAATCGTCCCGTTTCGCATTAAATTTCGAATTAATAGATATGATTTCCTTGCCTGTATAAGATATGATGTCTGTGCTGAATCTGAAACATATTTTATACTATTATTATTTTTATATACGATCGTAGGTGAAATGCCTAAAAACAAAATGTCAGATTCCATATTATTCAAGGTGACCTATTCGAAACTACAAGAAATACCGAAAACCTTTGAAACAATTTAAGTCACTTTGAAAGCCCACTTGCTAATGAATATATCAAATGGAATTTCGAGTTGTATTTTCTCTGTATCTTGAAGCTACGCAAACCTCCTTTGAGTTCAAAAAAAAAATCAAACAGTCATTTGTTGAGAAAATTACAGAGACCTTTGAACTTTGTAATAAAACACGAATGCTAACACCATATTAGCGAGACGTAATGATATTGTTTACAGTCGCAGTATGGAATTGCGGGCCATATTGAGCCGGCCAATGTTAGGTCAGTTGGCTTCAAGTGGCCTGCTTATTTGCTTTGTTGGATATCAGGCCACCACGGTAAGATATAGATTAATAAAATAATAATACCTAAATTTAGTTTAGATGTAGATCTATGATTCAAATACATTGCAATGTACATGATAAACGTGGCTAAAGTCAAGAGGACAAGAAAATAATGATTTGATCATTATATTATATACTAGCTGACCCGGCAGACTTCGTAGTGCCTCAATTGATAAATAAAAGACCTAAACTTTTGTATAAAATAAATTTAAAACAAACAAAAGGAATCCGTCCGACGGGGGACACATCAAAGGAAAAACAAAATTGTTATTTTTATTTAATTCCGAGAATTTTCATATTTATTTACCTTTTGAACCTTCTCTGGACTTCCACAAATAATTTAAGACCAAAATTAGCCAAATCGGTCGAGCCGTTCGCGAGTTTTAGCGAGACTAACGAACAGCAATTTATTTTTATATATATAGATAAATAAAGTATAACCAAATAAAATAAAATTTATATAATATATAAATAAAGAATTTAATAATATGAATATAGTTAATACGATACCCAAGAGTTAAATTTTTAACGTTTTCATTAGCTGTTATATAGATTTATTATTCGTAGATGCCGAAGTAGGCAGTGGACAATATTTAAAAGTGGGTGAGAATGTCCTGTACGTTTTGCATTACATGGGCAGATGAATTAACGGTCCGTCTCATGTTCAGTAGTTAGCAGACCCCATAGATATAGATAGCAACGTGAATGTCATACGTGATCAAAATTTCAGTTGTATTTGTTTAACGGCTACCTAAGTTGAAACTGATGCGATCGAAATAGCCAAAATGACCACCATCTTGCCTACAATGACCACCTGTTAGCATGCGACAGAAACATTACTACTATATGGCTGGATATGCAGCACAGTTTTCACATCACAAATCACTCAGCCTATAGCTGTCCACTGGTGAACATAGGCCTCTCTAATCGATCTCCATCGCCACCAGTTGCCACCTGCATCCAATTTGACCCCGCGACCCAAGTCATCGGTCCATCTAATAGGCTGTCCCAGACTGCGCTTGTCAATACGTGGTCTCCACTCAAGAATCTTTCTGCCCCACCGGCCGTCCGATCCTCGCGCTATTTTACTCGCGTTAAATTTCTAAGTCAGATAGCATGAAAAACGCTACATTTTCCCGGTATACAGCTTTGCGATATGTCCCGGGAGCTATCTGAGTTACTCTCCGCTATAATATAATCCCAGTCGATTTGTAGATCAGTTGGTGCGTCAAACAAAAAATATACGTAGAAGCAGCGAATATACTATCATACTCGTAATATGTAATTTAATTTCGACCGGCGATCACCTGAATCATGTAATTTACAATGATATCTGTACCATTACAGTTCACACAATTGTTAATTCATGACTTACGCAAGTGTGGTGTTCGCTTACGCGGCTCGCACATACATAGACACCCTCCAATCTCTACAATCCCGCTTTTGCAGGTTAGCCGTCGGAGCTCCATGGTTCGTGAGGAACGTCGACTTACACGATAACCTGAGCCATGAATCGACCCGCAAACACATGAAGTCAGTGTCGGAACGTTACTTCGATAAGGCTATGCGTCATGATAATCGCCTTATCGTTGCCGCCGCTGACTACTCCCCGAATCCTGATCACGGAGGAGCAAGTCAGCGTCGTCGCCCTAGACACATCCTTAGGGATCCATCAGATCCAATAACTCTTGGATTAGACACCTTTAGCTCTAACACTAGGAGCAGACTTAGGGACCCCGGTAAACGTACTCGTCGAACTCGACAAAGAGGTCGACGTGCAACCTAACCCATGCATCAGCCCGTTGAGTTTCACGCCGCATCTTCTCAGCGGGTCGCGATTCCGATTCAGTAGTAGATTCATTCGCGAAGCAGCTACTCTTGAGTTGTTAGGTCTTCTTCGGAGGCGCTCGGGCAGCTGTTAGCAAGTCCCACCCCTCCTGGTTGAGCCTTGCTCGCCCACCTGTCCTGGTGAAACTGGAAAGGCCTCCGGGCCACCAGTGATACTTCAATCATAAAAAAACAATTGTTAAAATTTACGTAACATATCCCTATATAAGTGTATTATAATATTTTCAGTCAATATCAGTGAACATCGTGAAGTGTCTGATGAGTTTGTTTTATCTTGGGTACAACATGTTCACGCTTTTTGTCGTTTGTCGTTGGTGTGAAGAAATTACGAATAAGGTAAAATACATTAGTAACAATCCTATTTGATTGCATTATTTAGAAGCTAAGTCTTTGATTGTAACGAAACTAGTACATATTATGACGTTATGTCAATTCTTGTAGCCTAAGGAAAAAAGGTCCGTTTTTAGTTTAAATGCGAAAAACTCAAAAATAAAACAAAACTTGAAAATATGTGGCATATCGCTAGGTATAACATTTAATTAAGCATTCTTAAAGTAAGAATCAAAGTTCAATTGAATTTTCGAATGACGTCTTTTTATTTTCTAAACACGCACGTAACATAATGCTTAAAGAATAATACTTTTACATAAAAGCGCGCTTAAGCGTTTTTAAAAAAAAGTAAATTTGAATATGCGTTTTGTTTACACTAGAGCTGATCTAAATTTAAATGCTTTTCCCATTCAGAGCTTGAACATTGGCAATGCGGTGTACTGTTCAGGGTGGGAAAGTGGTATGACAGTTGTTCCCACAGTGCGGTCCACCATTCTGCTGGTGATTCTTCGTGCGAACAAGCCGATTGTGTTCACGGCCGGCGGAATGTATAATCTCTCCTTAACATCGTATACTAGTGTTGGTATTTTATGTGAATTATTAGTTTTAAGCATTTTTTTTGTATTGCTTAGATGGGTGGACGAGCTCACAGCCAACCAGGTATTAAGTGGTTACTGGAGCCCATAGACATCTACAACGTAAATGCGCAACCCACCTTGAGATATAAGTTCTAAGGGTCTCAGTATAGTTACAACGGCTGCTACAGTAGTAAGTACCGCTATCCTGCATCTGCCGCGATTCTATCATACATTGCACCTTGAATGATAAGACAGCCGATATGCATTATAATTGCGACCACATACATATCTTATAGAGAATACGTTGTTATCTCCGGTAACCAATTGACATCTCATTATTTATAAGACAAAAATTATACATACTTAAAAAGTTACTAATAAACTTTAACTAACTCTTCGTCAAGTTTCCTTGAATACCAAAAATCATGAGTTATTTTAGTGAATGTTAAAAAAATTGGTAATTAGGACTTTTGAGATTTGTTCAAAAAATAATAATAATATTTTTTTTCAGTTGGTGAAAGGATCATACAGCGCTCTAACGTTTCTACTAAGAATTCAACACGAATAAAATCCTCATTGAATTGTAATATGTATTTAAGTGTTTATCAAGCAAGAATAAAATAAAAAATGAGAAATCGATTTAAAAAAACATTTATTTATCTGCAAAGTCAACATAGCTGAGTTCAATTGTAAATGTTTCCCTCTGTGTTGTTGACACGCACTTTCTCGATTTCATTTTATTTACTTGTTCTCCACAATAAACAATCAACAAAACATGTCCCTTACGATTGTTTTTCTTTAATTACTCCGGATGCTTTCAATCTATTCGTAGAACAATGAATTTGTTCAATTCCCAAAACAATTACCTCCACTAAAAATACATTCGAGCCTGGTATTAAGTTGATAGACAAAAGCTCTCGTATTCCATAGTACGCTTTTCTACTAAGTGAACAATAGTACGATGCCAATAATTAAACAGAGGCCTTTGGGAAATAAAATGTTCCTTGAATTTTTCGCTATCGAATTTGTTTGCGCATTTTTGTTCATATTGTATCAGTGGCAATGGCAGCTGAGTATTTTCGATAGTTCCCGTGAAGGCTATTTCGGAAAAAGCAGTATCCAAGAACGATGTGACCTTGTTGATCTCGCTATTGTTAATTCATTCAATGCCCTCCCTTAAGAGGCTTAAGAACTTGCTGTTTAGTCAGGATGGATGGGAAAAGTAGAGGGCTCGGCCAGGAGAGGAAGGGTTACTCACAACAGTCTGAGTACCCTTAGAGGGAGGGACCTAACAAATCAAGCGAGCGTATTTACAAGCGAATCAGAATCGCAATCCGCTGAGAAGATCAAGTGTGAAATTCCACGGGCTGTTCGAATGCTCCTTACTACTCTCTAGTTCGAATGTTTTGCTAGGGGCAAAAGCGTATACGCATTGCTCACAAAGCGAACGCTAGTTAAAATTTGTATGACGCACACAAGCTTTTATAATACGGCTTCTAGGCCTCTATGTTTGGCACGAAATTAAAAGACTTAATCATTAGGGTTCCTCAAAAGGTAAAAAAACAGTACTGTTCTTTGTCATCTGTCCGGAATTTAAAATCATTTTTCTCAAGAAGAGGCAGGGATACCAATTATTGAGATGGAATGAGTCGGAATGAAGTAATAAAAGCCTCAGGTTTCTCTGTTAACCAATGTAATCCATATTTTACTATTGGCACGATATAGATTTTGACGTACTCGTCACCCTATAGAACATTTTTCAATGACAATTTAGAAGTCGTCGTGGCGTAAAGGATAAGAAGTCCGGTGCATTCGTAACTAGCGATGCACCTGTGTCCGATTCCCGCAGGCGGGTACCAATTTTTCTAATGAAATACGTACTTAACAAATGTTCAACTTCCACGGTGAAGGAATAACATCGTGTAATAAAAATCAAACTCGCAAAATTATAATTTGCGTAATTACTGGTGGTAGGACCTCTTGCGAGTCCGCACGGGTGGGTACCACCACCCCGCTTATTTCTGCCGTGAAGCAGTAATGCGTTTCGGTTTGAAGGGCGGGGCAGCTGTTGTAACTATACTGAGAACTTAGAGCTTATATTTCAAGGTGGGTGGCGCATGTACGTTGCGGATGTCTATAGGCTCCAGTAACCACTTAACACCAGGTAGGCTGTGAGCTCGTTCGTTACTTCAAAGCAGTAAAAAAAACCCAGTATCCTAAAATTTGGCAAGCGGTAAATTCTTAAAGCACAGCTATAGCTACAAGCACAGGGAGAATTCCTAAATAAAAATTAAATCCATTTGTACTTTTCAAACGTAGGAATAATTATTTGTGTATGACTTAGTTCTGTGACACTAAAAAAATAAAAAAATAAGTATTTTCCCCGACCAAGGAATAAATAACACAGTGTAATTAAAATCAAACCCGCAAAATTTATAAATTTTCCTATTTTATCAATAGGAGCCGTTCATTTGATGTAATTAATTAACGCTTCGGCATCATATTTCAAGTACATTTATTGTATATTACACAATATATCCCTCGTTTTTAACTCGCTTTATTAGCTTGGTTTGTATGTATATTTTTGAAGTGAAGCTTCTTCTTTAGACGTTGAGAGTAAAATTTTACTCGCGGCAGATTCGTTACGGCTAGAGAGAAAAAGTATAATATAGGACGAACGAGAGTGAGAAAATAGACAGAGCGTCTCGCGTACAACTCGACCTTGAGAGAGAGGGAGAAAGCAAGCTAGGTCGTTTCCCTTATACACATCATTCACTATTACAAGAGAAATTTGATAGAAGGATGAAATATGAAGAAAACCACAATACTACACACCGCAAAAGAAGTTTCACTTCTTTCACGTGCACCAAATTGCAGGCGCACCATTTTTTTTGTGTAAATAGCTATATCTTTGAACGTCATTTTCACCAATTTCAACACTACCGATTCATTTAAAAATTTGCACACGTATCAAGGACCGATGACAATTGAATAATTTTATAACTTTGCTCCTAACCAGTATCAACAGGATAAAAAAAAGATGTGTGGTGTCGTGGGACATCGGATAGGAACGAAGTTCCTTATTATAATAATATTAATTTTAAGTTCTATTCGAGGTATGAAGAAAATAATTATTCGGGTATACATTTTTTACTATGATTTTTTTATTGATAAAAATAAAATAAAAACTACTTTACAAAGTTATCAACTTTATTTTATTCATAGTGCTTTATAAAAAATATATAATAAAAATTTGTTATTTTTTGTACGTTATCACTAAGTTAAGTCGTACACTGTGTGCATTACTAATAAAAGTCTTACGTTACGGACGTTTTTTCCCGGTTAGGGTACTCCTCCGCATCGTCCCATAAGGAACTTCGTTCTAAAAAAACAAGAAAAGAATTATTAGTTCGGGTGTTTTTAAACTAAATATATAGTCATATAATTTTCATCAACACCCTCTGGTTTCTCCATAACTAAACGTTCAGAACAGGAAATTCAATTATGTTAAAGCCCCATTTACACGAAACAAACTCACTTCGCACTAACTTGGTCGTGAGGAGTGCACAAAAGTTAAACAATGAACGCTAAGCCTTGTAACTATCTCTCACTTAATAGCAATCTAACAATACATTTTAATTGAAATGTTCTAGCTATTCTAGACAAATTATTCAAACTTGTACGCACTTAACATATGTTCACGAATAACTTTTATTTATTTATTGCTTTGATGGGTGGAGAGCTCACAGCCCACCTGGTGTTAAGTGGTTACTGGAGCCCATAGACATCTACGACGTAAATGCGCCACCCACCTTGAGATATAAGTTCTAAGGTCTCAAATATAGTTACAACGGCTGCCCCACCCTTCAAACCGAAACGCATTACTGCTTCACGGTAGAAATAGGCAGGGTGATGGTAACCACCCGCGCGGACTCACAACAGGTCCTACCACCAGTAAAAATGATGAAAATGAATTCCATAATGAAAGAATAACATCGTATAATAATAATCTAACCCGCAAAAACTGTAATTTTCGTAATTACTTGTGATAGAGCTTTTGTTGTGAACCTAAATGGGTATATCCTGCCGATTTATGAAGTGGTAATTAGTTCTGGATTGAAGAGTGGGACGTCCGTTAGACGATACAATTCTTTGAGACTTGAACCTAATATTTAAAAGTAGGTGGCGGCAATTTCTTTTTAATTTCTTATGACTTCGATAAATACTGCGGCGGTAGCTACCATACAAGATTTACATACAACAATATTTGACAAATGCCTGAATCTCGCTTACGCTATTTTCAAGATTAACTTGCATAATTTTTTATTTATTTATTGCTTAGATGTGTGGACGAGCTCACAGCCCACCTGGTTTTAAGTTAGTCACTGGAACCCATAGACATCTACAACGTAAATGCGCCACACACCTTGAGATATAAGTTCTAAGGTCTCAGTAGTCACAACGGCTGCCCCACACTTCAAACCGAAATGCATTACTGCTTCACGGCAGAAATAGGCAGGGTGGTGGCACCCACCCGCGCGGACTCAGAAGAGGTCCTACCACCAGTAACAACAACGCTCGGACCGTCTCGGCGTCGGTCTACCGAGCAATTTCACCCGCTCAGTGGAAGATATTTCCTTAGTCGTTAACACCCAAACCCTTAACATCAGATGGACCCTGAGTTTATCTACCCATTTATAGGAATTAAGAAATTTCCCAACACTTCAGACTTTGTAAAGTAGAAGTAAGTAATTTTCGCTTCTATTGTACTGATATATGGAAAGATTTACGCGTATGACAAAATTAAAAAGGTTTAATTATTTTCCATTCACTAACGGAACCCTAAAAAGAGATATTTAAAAAAAATAACCACACGAGAACGAATTAAATAACTCAGACTAAGCCGACGACGTTGATAAACTACGTAGGAAAGAGTTTAAAAAATAAAATCGTCCATCTTTAATTATTTATGTAAATTTATATAACAACTGTCAAAACTAATTAACATCCACACAAAAGACGTTTCTACAGAATTCAGCGATATGACTCCTAAGAATTCAGAAGGCCTGCCGAATATATTGTTTCTCAGACAGTTTCGTACATTTTCTATAATGACGTGTTATATTCTTAGGAGCCACACCACTATACGTCGAGACGACGAACGCAATTTATAAATACGAGGAAGTTTAGATATGTCACAAAAAATTGTAACAGTGAAGTGAGCGCACAATATTATAATAGTTTGTTTGAATTGCGGAAATGAATATTCTTGGATATTTAATAGCTGTGGCGCATATGCAGGTGACATTATTTTATACAATTTGCGTAATTCGTAATTAACAAACACAATTTTATTTAAGTATATTTTCTTATAACAATCTAACCAGATTACCCAGAGCCACATATTTTTATTGTCTTCAAAGGAAGATGAGATGATGTGGTAAGTCGTTACAGTTGCCCAAAGACATCAGCAATGGATATAATCAAACCGCTGCATACCCTTACGAGAAACGGTAAACATGAGCAACGTGTTACTCTGATTAATCAAACTAATTAATGTTTCCAGCAAATGATATAATTTTTTCAATGATTTTTCATTGTTTTCACAATATCCCTTGATAATTACTAGTGTTAGGGTTTGTTTTGGGCCCGGGGTATGTACCACCGCTCTGTCTATTTATTCCATGAAGCAGTAATGCGCTTCGATTTGAATAGTGGAAAAGCCGTTTTACTATTAAACTGAGACTCAGAACTTATGTATGTCTTAAAGCGGGTGGCAGCATTTACGTACGTTGTTGATGTCTATGGGCTCTGGTAACTACTATACACCAGGTGGACGGTGAGCTCATCTACTCATCTAAGCAATAAAAAATGAAAAAATTCTCAAACAAACAAATATAAAAAAAAATTATAGTATAAAATTCCCATTTTTATGGTCAATAATATAACCACATACATAATATATTGGAGGAAGCTGGTGCAAAAACTGGACCATGGTGGTCACGACCCTTAGTAATGAGGAAGCGATGAAGGAGAAAGTGTTATTTTATAGTGTTTTTTTATTTATTAGATGTATCAATTACGATTTGCTCAATTGTATTCATTACTTCAAGGCTCTCAATGGATCTCGCGGGCCTCACGAAGACATACTAACCAATATAGGAACACTTGATTCACTTGCACATCAAATACGTGAACAAAACTTGCTGTCATTGGAGGGTTTCAAGAGCAGCGGATTTAGTAGGAACGGTAACAAAGGATATTATTTATCAAAGAACTTACGAGATTACATTTATTACAAAGTCGGAAATCCTACAGATGCAGGCGTTTTTCTGACTATTCTCTACAAAGATCAGGATACTAATAAAAATGTTCCTGCGCTATTTGTATCTAAAGTCGATGTTAATGACGAGATCCGAGAGGCAATAAACGATTACGTTAATAAACTGTAGAACTCTGGCCCGACATATTTTGTACGAATGCTTAATTTAATTGGCAAAAGGAACTGTATCCAAAATATTGTCTATTAGCTTTACTTTTTCTTTGTTCAGTTTTTTCAATTTTCGAATTTCGATTTCCAATACGAGACGGTTTCGTGTTGTCGCATACATATTATGCTGAATAATTTTAAATATAAAATTTGAGTTCCCATCTGTATTCGTAAAAGACACTGGCAGCACCGCAATACTGAGAAATATGAAAATTTCACGTATTTATTCCAAAATTTGGAAAAACTACATATTCAATAAATGTTTTACTTTGCGATTGCCTCTATGGTCCAGCAATTCTTACATCCGGATTAGAATCTTTGTCTTTATTTAGCAATTCCAATTGTTCTTATCTCGCACCCTTAATACCAAAAAGATCTGGCTGGGACACAAAGTTTTAAATCTCAAAAATGTATTTTTCAAATGTGTTGCAATTTTTTAGAACACCTTTTAAATAATATCGTTCAAATTTCTTCAAAGTCACTAATAAAAAAAATATTTTAGTCATATTGTATTGTATTTTAAGTATTAATTATATTATGATAAGACAGATGTGTCGGCTTATATTCGATATTATTTTACTTATGAGCATTATTCTAAAAGAGATAATAAACTTGTTGCGGTAACAATTTTTTCTTTTTTATTTCCCAATGAAACTAAATCAGATGTTTTGTGATTTTTTATTTTTTATTTTTTTTATGATTGAAGGATTACTGGTGGCCCGAAGGCCTTTCCAATTTCACCAGGACAAGTGGTGTTTTGTGATGTGTGATGAACTAAGTTACTGACCTTTATTCCTGTACCACGGGGCCTGATTTCGATCTGAGTCGGTATCTTTGAAAAACATTTTTGGTACTTGTGCTTCTTTATCTTTTTTAATTGCTTATACGGGTAAACGGACTCACAGCCCACCTGATGTTAAGTAATTACCAGATCCCATATACATCACAACGTCATAAACACCACCACCTTGAGACTTTGGGGACTACCTCTCAATTGGATTGGATATCTATTACGAAAATAATATTTTTGTGAGTTTGACTTTTCTTATACGCAACGTGGAAGTCATTCGTGAACGTTTCTTAAGTACGTATATCATTAGAACAATTTGTACCTTTCTGCGGGATTCGAACACCGGCACGGTCGCATCGTTTGATACAAATACACCGGGCGTCTTATCCTTTAGGCCACAACAATTAATGTTCTTGTGTTAGTCTGTTGGTGAGTTCGTTTATAGTAGCCATTCATGGGAAATGAATCCATTCTAAGTGAGGAAATAAATAAGGCCTTTGGGCCTTTGGGCAAAATGGAATGGAATAAGTAACATTTTTCTTACGCGTCTTTAGATAGACGTTCTCACTTACTATTTTGTGTTTTAAATATTTAACCACAATGTGAACAGTGATCTAAAAATGTGTGCTTCTTATCTATCTATACATATAAAAATGAATTCCTGTTGGTTAGTCTCTCTCTCTTTCTTATTCTCCTGTTCTAGAGAACGGCTTGACCGATTTGGCTCATTTTGGTCTTTAATTATTTGTGGAAGTCCAGAGAAGGTTTAAAAGGTAAATATGAAAATGCTCGGAATAAAAAAAAAAAAAATTTGTTTTTCCTTTGATGTGTCCCCCGTCAGACGGATTCCTTTTGTTTGTTTTAAGTTTATTTTATACAAATATTTAGATCTTTTATTTATCGATTGAGGCACTACGAAGTCTGTCGGGTCAGCTAGTTTAAATAAAAAAGACGTTTGTTTGTAATGCCTTGTTTATCTCGGGACTTCGTTTTTGAACAATTACTTATTAGTTCATTGAAATATTCAATTAGTATTTTACGTGACATTTGAAATTTAAATAATTTGTTTCGGAAGTTACAATTCCATTGGATTCACGGTCGACTTTCAAGAAATCGGTAGAACTAGCCGTCACGGGTTTATTTGTGTTGCGAGCTTAATCATATTACACGATCTTTTGTTGACGAAGACATCGGTTTTCCCATTCGGCCAAGGACGCTTGTACAAAAACCGTATAATAAGTAAGGATAATAAGTTAAACTATTTTTTTTGGCTTTCAAGGGTTCCGTATACCATTCTAAAAAAAAAGAAAACTATAGAATTACCCTCGTGTCTTTTAGTGTGTTTTATACGGCTTGTTTATCCAAATCTGTTGGTCGAAGAACATGTTTAATACATAAATAATACATAGATTTAATACATAGCTTAACATACAATACTTTTTTTATTGCATAGATGGATGGACAAGCTCACAGTCCACCTGGTCTTAGGTGGTTACCGGAGCCCTTTGACATCAACAACGTATATGCCGCCACACACATTAAGATATGAGTTTTAAGTCTCAGTATTATATGTACATAGTACAACGCCTGCCCTACCCTTCCCTTCAAAATGAAACTTATTACTGCTTCACGACAGAAATAGGCAGGGTAGTGGTGGTATCTACCCGCACGGGCTCAAAAGACGCCCTAGCACCAGTAACTACGTAAGTTATAATTTTTGTGGGTTTGATTTTTATTTCACGTTGCTGTTCCTTCACCGGGGAAAGCATTCGTGAACATATTTTCTCAAGTACGTATTTCATTAGAAAAATAGGTACCTGCCTGCGGGATTCGAACATCGGCACTGTCGCTTCGAATACACCGGACGTCTTATCCTTTAGGCCACGACGACTTAAATGTATGTACATACATACGTTTAGCCTGGCAGCGCGTACCGGAAGCACAGGGCACTCGCACGAATGCACATTATTATGCAATTGAGCTTCATCGAATGCTTCGTGCGACGTTCAAATGAGAGGAGCCCTTGTAAGAAATGCATAAGGCGACTCGACTCTCGCTTTTATAATAATAATAATAATAATAAGCCCATTTTATTTCCAAAAACAAAGAAAGAAAAAAAGAAAAAACACCTTATCAAATAAAAATTACAAAATTAAATATAAACTTGTGTTCGGAACCCCATTCGAGTATAGGCCTCGCTTGCTCCACTCTTCCCTATCCTTGGCTTTGTTTCTCCATTCTTTTTTCTTATTAAGATCAGAACATAGATATGTAGAATTGATATACTCACGCTTTTATAGGCGTATTTAATTTTAAAGTATTATAGAGTGTATAGAGCTATATTGTAGAATGTATAGCATTGCTTACGTCCATTGAGCGACGGTATCCATTCACCATCAAGTGGACCGTATGTTTGTCTAGCTACAAGTGTAATCAACAATCAAGATGAGACCATTTCACTTGCTTCACGTATTAATGAAGCAAAAACGCATGAGTACGTATTTATTTTGAATGACCCTCCCGATTTAAGTCACGGAGCCCGATCTTCGGCTCCTCTCATCGACTCCCTGCTGGCCACTCTTCGCAAATCAATCAACTGGCTCCTTTTTTTTTATAAAACGTATGTATAAATATTATTTTCCTTTAAAATTGCTTTAAAATAGGGATTCCATCAAAATGTTCAAGGTTGCATACATATATCGCCTTTTCGCATTAAAAGTGTACAATTTCCAAAAATATTCGGAATTGAGTTAATAAGCGTAATCATCATTCCGATAGAGGCACCCGTCACGTGCGGACGTGCCCATCGACCACTCGATCGCCCGGCCTTTGTTCGCCCGGCTTTTGTTAGCCCGGCCATTGTTCGCGCGGCCTGTGTTCGTGGTACATCTGCCGACCAAGTGTTTTTCCTGGAAGTTTTTATTTGTTTTGTTTCCTTTCGTTATTTCTGTGTTCCTGGTACATCTGCCGACAAACTGCTTTCCTGGAAGTGTTTAATTGTTTTGTTTCTTTTTGTTATTTCCGTTTTGTCCTGTAGTAATCGTGCCGCATCGCCACCTGTGTTCAATAGAACCGCTCAGGTCCGAGAAGTTGGGGCCTCGCCGCAAGGCGAGTGTTTTCAAGACCTAGGGTCGCCCCACCTGGGCACTCAGCGATCATGGACGCTGTATTCGCGGAATTCCTCCGACTTCGTCATCCACAGCTCGCCTCAGAGTTTCTGGCTTTCAAGGCCAATCACACTGCGAGCTCTCTCGAAGACTCCGCGGTGCTCGCTGCTCCTGCGTCGCCTGTACCTGCGTGCAAAGCTTCTACATCGAGCACCGCAGCCTCCGTCGTGCCTGCCGTTCCCGCGTCGCCTATACTGGCGAGTAAAACTGCTGCGTCGTCCGCCGTGGCCACCGTTCCAGCTGTGCGATCATCCGCGGCCTCCGTCACGCCCTCCAAAACACCTGCTCGTAGGTCACCTGCGCCCGCCTCCTCGTCCTCCGACTCTGACTCGGAGATGGAGGTCGACTTCGCCCCCGCCTCATCGACGGATGGATTTACCCTGGTACAAAAGGGTAAGAAGCGTGCCGCGGAGTCTCGAGCTCCCGCGGCCGCTAAAATTAGCAAAGCCGCGAACGCGTCGCGCCCCCGCCCCCAGACTCCCGTTGCGCCTCCAGCCCGTGCCAGTCCGTCGCCGCGTCCGGTGGCACAAAATAAAACCCAGTCCCCTCCTCCGGTAATCCTTCAAGAGAAGGCAGCTTGGGATCGAGTTTCCCTGGCCCTTAAGGCCAAAAATATCAATTTCACGAATGCCCGTAACCTCGCGAACGGCATCCAAATAAAGGTGCATTCATCTGATGACCATAGGGCCCTCACCTCTTACCTCCGTAAGGAGCGTATAAGCTTCCACACTTATACGCTTCAGGAGGAGCGCGAACTCCGCGTTGTAATACGCGGAATCCCTAAAGAGTTAGATGTAGAGCTCGTAAAAGTCGACCTGTTAGAACAAGGCCTACCAGTGAATTCTGTGCACCGTATGCACACCGGTCGCGGTAGGGAGCCATATAATATGGTTCTAGTTGCTCTCCAGCCTACCCCCGAGGGTAAGAAAATCTTTAACACACAGACCGTCTGTAGGCTCTCTGGTATCGCTGTCGAAGCCCCCCATAAAAAAGGCACTCCTAGCCAGTGCCATAACTGTCAATTGTATGGGCACTCTTTTTTTTTTTTTCTCTTCCCGTAACTGTCACGCGCGCCCCCGATGCGTCAAATGTTTAGGCGATCACGCCACGGCCCTATGCACTCGCGATCAAAAAACCGCGACGGAACCGCCTAGCTGCGTCCTGTGTCGAACACAGGGTCACCCCGCAAATTACCGCGGATGCCCCCGAGCCCTGAAAATAAATCGCCGCGTCGCCCGCCAAAACCGCCTCCGAGCTTCCGGCCCAGACATCAAAGCCTCGGCACCCTCTGCGTCGCAGGCTAAGCCAGCGTTCGTTCCGGCGGCGGTGCCCAGTGTCTCGGCCTGGGCGAAACCGCTGCCGTACACGAACACGGCTACAACTCCCTCCTCCGCGATTCGTCCCGCCCCCGCGACTCGTCCCTCTCCCGCGACTTGCCCTCCGACCGCGTCCGAAAATCTCGCTTTAGTGATCGACTTCTTTCAGTCGATCAACTTTGAGCGCGTTAACGCTTTAGGCGACGCCATTCGCGCTGCCCCCACTGCACAACACTTTATCGCCGTTGTGCAGGAATACGCCGACGTAACGCGTCATTAAATACGTACGTCCTCCCCTCACTCCGCCGGTAATCAATGGCGTATATAAGTAGAATAAAGCCCCTATCCGTGACGATAGGATTTTTTAACGCTTACGGTCTCGCAAATCAACGTGATCAGGTTTCTGACTTTTTGCGTGACCATCAAATTGATATCTTTTTAGTGCAGGAGACCCTACTTAAGCCCGCGCGCCGTGACCCTAAAATCGCGAACTATAACATGGTCAGGAACGACAGGCTCTCTGCCTGTGGTGGTGGTACCGTCATTTACTATAGAAGAGCCCTGCATTGCGTCCCGCTCGATCCTCCCGCGCTCGCTAATATCGAAGCATCAGTGTGCCGAATCTCACTGACGGGACACGCGCCGATCGTTATCGCGTCCGTTTATCTTCCACCGGATAAGATCGTTCTAAGCAGTGATATCGAGGCGCTGCTCGGTATGGGGAGCTCTGTCATTCTGGCGGGCGACCTAAATTGTAAACACATCAGGTGGAACTCACACACCACAACCCCGAATGGCAGGCGGCTTGACGCGTTAGTTGATGATCTCGCCTTCGATATCGTCGCTCCGTTAACCCCGACTCACTACCCGCTAAATATCGCGCATCGCCCGGATATACTCGACATAGCGTTATTAAAAAACGTAACTCTGCGCTTACACTCGATCGAAGTAGTTTCAGAGTTAGATTCGGACCACCGTCCCGTCGTTATGAAGCTCGGTCGCGCTCCCGATTCCGTTCCCGTCACGAGGACTGTGGTGGATTGGCACACGCTGGGCATCAGCCTGGCTGAATCTGATCCACCATCGCTCCCGTTTAACCCGGACTCTACCCCGTCTCCTCAGGATACCGCTGAAGCCATAGACATCTTAACATCACACATCATCTCGACATTAGATAGGTCATCGAAACAAGTTGTAGCGGAGGACTTCCTTCACCGCTTCAAATTGTCCGACGATATTAGGGAACTCCTTAGAGCTAAGAACGCCTCGATACGCGCCTACGACAGGTATCCTACCGCGGAAAATCGTATTCGAATGCGTGCCCTACAACGCGACGTAAAGTCTCGCATCGCCGAAGTCCGAGATGCCAGATGGTCTGATTTCTTAGAAGGACTCGCGCCCTCCCAAAGGTCTTACTACCGCTTAGCTCGTACTCTCAAATCGGATACGGTAGTAACTATGCCCCCCCTCGTAGGCCCCTCAGGCCGACTCGCGGCCTTTGATGATGACGAAAAAGCAGAGCTGCTGGCCGATACATTGGAAACCCAGTGCACGCCCAGCACTCAATCCGTGGACCCTGTTCATGTAGAATTAGTAGACAGTGAGGTAGAACGCAGAGCCTCCTTGCCACCCTCGGATGCGTTACCACCCGTCACCCCGATGGAAGTTAAAGACTTGATCAAAGACCTACGTCCTCGCAAGGCTCCCGGTTCCGACGATATATCTAACCGCGTTATTAAACTTCTACCCGTCCAACTCATCGTAATGTTGGCATCTATTTTCAATGCCGCTATGGCGAACTGTATCTTTCCCGCGGTGTGGAAAGAAGCGGACGTTATCGGCATACATAAACCCGGTAAACCAAAAAATCATCCGACGAGCTACCGCCCGATTAGTCTCCTCATGTCTCTAGGCAAACTGTATGAGCGTCTGCTCTACAAGCGCCTCAGAGATTTCGTCTCATCCAAGGGCATTCTCATCGATGAACAATTCGGATTCCGTACAAATCACTCATGCGTTCAACAGGTGCACCGCCTCACGGAGCACATTCTTGTGGGGCTTAATCGACCAAAACCGTTATACACGGGAGCTCTCTTCTTCGACGTCACAAAAGCGTTCGACAAAGTCTGGCACAATGGTTTGATTTTCAAACTATTCAACATGGGCGTGCCGGATAGTCTCGTGCTCATCATACGGGACTTCTTGTCGAACCGCTCTTTTCGATATCGAGTCGAGGGAACCCGCTCCTCCCCACGACCTCTCACAGCTGGAGTCCCGCAAGGCTCTGTCCTCTCACCCCTCCTATTTAGCTTATTCGTCAACGATATTCCCCGGTCGCCGCCGACCCATTTAGCTTTATTCGCCGACGACACGACTGTTTACTATTCTAGTAGAAATAAGTCCCTAATCGCGAAGAAGCTTCAGAGCGCAGCCCTAGCCCTAGGACAGTGGTTCCGAAAATGGCGCATAGACATCAACCCAGCGAAAAGTACTGCGGTGCTATTTCAGAGGGGAAGCTCCACACGGATTTCCTCCCGGATTAGGAGGAGGAATCTCACACCCCCGATTACTCTCTTTAGACAACCCATACCCTGGGCCAGGAAGGTCAAGTACCTGGGCGTTACCCTGGATGCATCGATGACATTCCGCCCGCATATAAAATCAGTCCGTGACCGTGCCGCGTTTATTCTCGGTAGACTCTACCCCATGATCTGTAAGCGGAGTAAAATGTCCCTTCGGAACAAGGTGACACTTTACAAAACTTGCATAAGGCCCGTCATGACTTACGCGAGTGTGGTGTTCGCTCACGCGGCCCGCACACACATAGACACCCTCCAATCCCTACAATCCCGCTTTTGCAGATTAGCTGTCGGGGCTCCGTGGTTCGTGAGGAACGTTGACCTACACGACGACCTGGGCCTCGAATCAATTCGGAAATACATGAAGTCAGCGTCGGAACGATACTTCGATAAGGCTATGCGTCATGATAATCGCCTTATCGTTGCCGCCGCTGACTACTCCCCGAATCCTGATCATGCAGGAGCCAGTCACGTCCTTACGGATCCATCAGATCCAATAACCTTTGCATTAGATGCCTTCAGCTCTAATACTAGGGGCAGGCTTAGGGACCCCGGTAACCGTACTCGTCGAACTCGACAAAGAGGTCGACGTGCAACCTAACCCATGCATCAGCCCGCTGAGTTTCTCGCCGGATCTTCTCAGCGGGTCGCGATTCCGATCCGGTAGTAGATTCATTCGCGAAACAATTGCTCTTGAGTTGTTAGGTCTCCTTCGGAGGCGCTCGGGCGCAGTTGTTAGCAAATCCCACCCCTCTTGGCTGAGCCTTTGCTCGCCCACCTGTCCTGGTGAAACTGGAAAGGCCTTCGGGCCACCAGTAAACTTTCAATCATAAAAAAAAAAAAAAAAAAAAAGCGTAATCATTCGGTATCACCAGTATTTTCTCTAAATAGCTACTGTCAAAAGAGCGTAGTTTAGTTTTAGTTTTTTTTTTTTTAGTTTACCTATGTTTTGACTACTATTAACGAAATTAATACATAGTTTTATCTTACTTTAAAAGTCAAATAATGTAATGGTAAACAATAAAAAATAAATGTTGCAAATATGATTAATATTAAAAATATTACATGTTAAAACCTTTAAAACACTCTTCTGTAAAATTAGTATGTTTTGAGATTATACTTTTAATGCGAGATATAGAGATCGGCTTAATAATTTCCGTTAATATTAACACGCTACTAAACATGAGCACTAATAAACACTTTTATGTTAGTACCTTTACTTTGAGACAAAGTAAGACGGCTTGTGCCTAAAATAAAAGGCAGTTTTTTTTGTTTTTTTTTCATGTTATAAAAAAATATTAAATTTATAATATCGAAAGCAGAGAAGTACGGCTCATCTGCTGATGCGCGGTTACCGTTGTGGATCAGCGCATCTACAAATACGAAGCAGTCATAGGCAATACGACTAAACAAAGGATAAAATAAACACAACAATTACTTCTTTTTTTATTTTATTTTTTATTGCCGAGTTGGATGGACGAGCTCACAGCCCACCTGGTGTTAAGTAGTTACTGGAGCCCATAGACATCTACAACATAAATACGCCACCCACCTTGAGATATAAGTTCTAAGATCTCAGTATAGTTACAACGGCTACCCCACCCTTCGAACCGAAACGCATTACTGCTGCACGGCGGAAATAGGCGGCTTGTTTATGTTTAAAATATAACAATTAAAACACTGTATGATTTAAAAAAATACACATTCCAAACCGCTCGCAATTTCCTCACATGATAATTTTTGCAATTAGGTACCTACATCGTTATCATAATGCAAAGTTCATGCACTTGACATTTACCACATCATTATTATCATTTTATATTAGTCGTTTGTTCCCACAAAACGGCATCATTTCGTTATGTAGACAATCGAATGAATCAACGTGTAGCTGTCTACAATATCATTTTGAAAATGATTCTAATGAACGAAATTCACCTACGTAATTTTATGATTGAATGCAGCTTGGATGATTTTGAAACAGGAGCTAACATTGTACAGGATGGTACAATGTCAGCTTCTGTTTCACTGCTGGCAAGACCTCTTGTGAGCCCGCACGGGTAGGTACCACCACTCTGCCTATTTCTGCCGTGAAGCAGTAATGCGTTTCGGTTTGAAGGGTGGGGCAGCCGTTGTAAGTATACTGAGACCTTAGAACTTATCTCAAGGTGGGTGGCGCATTTACGTTGTAGATGTCTATGGGCTCCAGTAACCACTTAACACCAGGTTGGCTGTTAGCTCGTCCACCCATCTAAGCAATAAAAAAGGATGTAAAGTATTCATCTCCTTCTTCACTACTTTTCAAAACAAAGACAGGTGATTGCTGACATGAAAGGGAGAAAATCGTATTTGAATACATTTCACTAACTGTTCATCATCTCACGCATAATCTATATATTAATACGTGAAGCAAAAACTTTCTATCCCTTTTTACGAAAATTGCGCGGACGGAGGAGTATGTTTCCACACTTATAAAGAATATAGAGAAGAAGTGCACAATGCTAAATTTTTTTTTAAATAATGCATAAAAGATACATTAAATCAATAAAGAAAACATTACACACACTACATACCATGTATTTGACGCCCACGCGCATGCATACTATTTATTGTCAAACTTTTGTTCTTGACGTCTGTTGTCAAATTGAGATTAAATATTGTTTGTCTTTGTTAATATTTTTTATAGTGTAGTCTTGGCGAAATTTGTGATTATAGAAATATAAAATACAACCATAATAGTGTACAAACTTACAATTCCAATTAATTATAGTCGAATTTCGACTACTGCGGGACCTCTAGTTCACTTAACATCACGCCATCGACTGAGGTTGTTGACCACCGAGTTTTGTTTGGCTTACATTACGCATTCAAGAAATCTGAACACTCAAACGATCATTACGTTGCTTGGCTTAGCAAATAATATCGTTTACCGTTTAGGCTAAAACTGTGTGTTTCTTTATACACTTCGTCTTTCACCTCGTATCGTTTGCTTTTGCTCATAGGTTAAACAAAATTTACTTTAATATTTCCAGTTTCCATTATCGTGGAAAATTAAAAAAAAGTCCGTTTTTTTTTTTTTTTTAATTTAAAAAAGTATTCTGAAAATAGGTTGTGCGGTTGCTTTTGGGTCTATTTTACACATAAACATACAATATATTTAAAAATTGATTATCTCGGTAATCTAAAAAAATCACAATAACCTAATGTCTACAATGTATGGTACAGTACAGTACTATAATAGTCAATGGATATTCGAAACTGAGTTACACGTCTGGCATGGCTTCAATAGTGTATAAAATGTGTAACAACACGTTTACCGATAATAAAACGAAAACAGTAGCCCACCCTTTGTTTACAAATGACGCACGCGGCGCAAAGCACTTGCAGTCGATCAGTCGTGGAGTCGTTTACCTTCCGAGCGACGAGACGGCCGCCATGTGCGTAGATGCGTGAGCGCAGCGCGCCGCACCGCGACCCACAGAGAGGCGCAGCTCGCGGCGACGCACGGACCATGCCGTGCTGCCTCTGGGCCGCGCTGTCTCTGCTCCTCGCGGTCGTCGGCGCCGGCGCCTGGACACCGCCGAGACAGCCCTTGCTGCTCACTCCGAGACATCGCAGGCACGCGCAAGAAACTCATCACTTGCGACTCCTCGGTTGGGATCTCAAGTTAAAAGAAAACAAAGCTATTCGTTCGCCTTATTATAAGGAATGTCAGTTTTTTACGGGACGCGTGCTTCATGAAGAGGGCTCCGCTGTGACGGTTACCGAATGTGACGGACAGTTGTACGGGCTGCTGCAGGTCGGCGGTGAAGAGTTCGTGCTGCAGCCGACCAGAACGCAGGAGAAACACGTGTTGCGACGCCGAGACGTCACGCACAGCGAGCGTTCGGCCGTGTACAACCTCACCGGTGATACGGTCATCGACCTTGATCTTGACTTCGATGAAGATGATGACCTGCTACCGACCTCGCACGTACATCCGCGGCACAGTGATCATTCCGACAAAGAGTACTTCCATGACATGCATTTGTTCAGAAGACCTGCGTCAGGTGCGTCTACTGCTTTCTCAATGACTGGTATAGTGCATGTAATCTGTGCAGGAAATGAATTTCGCAATTGATGTTTCAGGTGTAAAGGGTCTTTGGCTTGAACTGGCCATCGTTGCCGACAACACCATGTTGAAATTTCATGGCCGAGAACGTGTCAAACATTATATTTTAGCTTTAATGAATATTGTGAGTATAAAAAGATTGTGCAATAGATTAGCGTGTTGATTTTTGTATGAAGTGAGCTTTTTTTTGAAGCCTTTCAACATATAAAATCTTATAGGTCAGTGCCATCTTCAATGACCCATCACTGGGCTCCAACATCACGTTAGTGATCAACAAATTGTTTCTCTACGAGGACAAGGACATCATTTTGAAGTACGGCAACATCAAAAAATCCTTAGAAGCTATTAACAAGTGGAACTATAGACATCTCATGAAGCTACCTGAAGGTATGTACATGTCAAATACTAAAATAATATCAATAAAAAATGTTAAATAAATGAACATGTAAAGTCCACAGACTGGACACTTGCGGTTTCGTAATGATAACGGTGGCATCTCCAACACAAAAATTTATTCTGAGATTTGTTTTATTAGTAGCATTATGATAACTTCCGGCACAAGCGTCGTAGTCATAGCTGGCCACTCTGACATCACTTTTTATGATGCCAACACATTCCCGTTTAATTTTCGTGTTTGTGTAGATTATTTACAGACGTGGAAAGCGAATAAACATTTTTCATCTAAACAAACAGGCGTGTGGTCTTCCACGAATTCCTTTAATAACTTTTTGGAATGTGTCATTCCTTATTAATGATATTAATTAGGATCGCATGGAAGAACCGCTTGATGACGATGAATGAGCGGAGTCAATGAACGCTCACACAGTATCCGAAGGCACAATAAATCAACGTTCGACACCGCTAATAACGTTGTGTGAAGTACAGAATCAACACAATGTAATTGCCTACTAAAATTCCTCGAAATTATAAAGTCCGTACTGTGGAATTGATGGATGGATCGAAATACAAAACCCTTTTGCATTATGTTTTACCTGCATCATATAGCAGCTGCATTAAGGAATTAGTGAATTTAAATTTTGTTTCTATGGAGGTTTTGAAAAAAAAAATAGCACGAATGCTCACACTAGGAGTGTATAGTTCTAGATATTGCGTGTTACGAGATCAATGGCTTTAATTTTCAAATCTAATTTTATCCCGGATTGTATCGAGAATCATCACTTAATAAATAAATATTTTTTCAAATTAGGTATAACTTAAACGAAGAGATACGATGCGAAAGTGCGAATATTAATTATTTTGCGGGCTCAATAGAAGATCTTGAGTAATTTTATTTTGTTTTCTAGTCTTTAATTAAAAGATTAATTTTGTTACAATAACAAAAAAATGGCGGCATTGTGTTGAAAGCGTTTGAAGCAACTGTTCAGAGCATTCTGTTTTGACTTTGCTGATTCTATCCACGAGCCATTTACTACTAGTATTTTACAGTGTAAAATATCTTCTAGGTAGCACAGGATGGGACGCCACAATATGGTTGACGAGATCCCAGCTTGGAGGGCCTTCCGGGTTTGCCCCCGTAGGTGGGGTCTGCACCAAAACGCGGTCAGCCGCCATCGACCGCGACGAAGGATTGACCAGTGCTTTTGTAATTGCACACGAACTCGCTCACTTGTAAGTCTTTTAGTTATTTATTTAGGTATACCAACAGGCAGTGTTATTGATCTTCGTAACTCTTTCATTATAATCGCCTAACACCATCTTACAGTTCGAAGATCACAACAGAATATCACTTTAGGAACGCACATACATTAAAATAACCTAAAACGTTGAATTAAACTGATGAAATACTGAAAATCGTGCGAAAGACCGTCAACGAAAACAACAAGCATATAAAACACGTAATTAGTAACGTAAAAAGCAACATCACAATCTATATATATAAAAATGAAACCCGTTTTCCGTTGTCACGACATAACATGAAAACGGCTTGACCGATTTGGCTAATTTTGGTCTTGAATTATTTGTTGAAATCCAGAGAAGGTTTAAAAGGTTAGATAAATATAAAAATATTCGGAATTAAATAAAAATAACAATTTTGTTTTTCCTTTGATGTGTCCCCCGTCGGACGGATTCCTTTTGTTTGTTTTAAGTTTATCCTAAACAAAAGTTTAGGTCTTTTATTTATCGATTGAGGCACTACGAAGTCTGCCGGGTCAGCTAGTAAGTTATAAAAATACTAGCGACCCGCCCTCGCATCGCTTCGGAAACTAATTTATTATTGATTTCTCCACCATTTAATGGATGTTATTATACATATAAACCTTCCTCTTCAATCACTCTATCTATTAAAAATAAAAAAAAACATGTGTGCAATTCACACGTGGTAGAAGTGAAACCTTCCAAAATTAAAATACAATTATCCTAAACGTCTTAAGTATATGTAAAATTTTGTCATTAGTAAATAATTGTAAGGTAGCGCCCTCTGTGAATTGATATTTTAATTTCACGTATAATCCTAAATTAAAATTCACTACAAGAGCTTTCATACACACGTTAGTATTAAAAAATCTCACAGATGGCGCTGTATTAAATAGTATGTATATTTCTGTCTCATTCTTTGCTGGCTTCATCCTACACATTTTTGTATTTGTGTCTCTTACCTGTCGTTTTTTCCGTTGCACCCGGTTTGAAATCACAACGATTCTAAAGAAGTTTTCACTTCAAAAAACCGCATCAAAATCCGTTGCGTTGTTTTAAAGATTTAAGCATACATAGGGACAGAGAAAGCGACTTTGTTTTATACTTTGTGTTGCGATTAAAGATCGACTTCTCGAATACGAGGACCGAGAACTCAATTAATTATTCCGATAGATTAGTCGAATCCTGTAGACGTTTTAGGGACATGACGGACGTTTACAACGAGGTGTAATTTGATTTTCTACTTCCTGTCCATATTCCGCTAAGCGGGGTTGGTCCAGAATCCATTAAGTAAGTTGATTTGCCTAATAATTACGAGTTGCAGCTAATCATCTATGTTTGTGTATAGGCTTAGGATCGGCAGTTCACGTATATTGATTATGGAAAGTCAGTAGGTACACCGTCAAGGCTAGATATAGTTACTATTGTCGGCTACTTCAATATTTCAATACGTCCATTCAAACATAGCATCCAATAGTATTTTCTCCTCAAATACCTAGTGATTATATACCAAATTCTTCCCAATTTCTAATTTTAGTGGTCGTAGACGTATTGTGAGCACTCTCGAACCATTCCAATAGACATTATAAAATTAATTTCGTTCCTACCATTTTATTGCATTAAATTATTACACTACCCATCTTATGGTAAGCGGTAAGTGTCGCTCATGGACATCAGCAATGCCAGCCAGGCCACTACCCGAATTCCACCTTATATCACAAGGTAGGGCCAATATTCATTTTGTATGTGTCTTGATTCTCGCGACCATTCAATTTCAGATTTAGTGTTAGCTCATCTGCCCTTATAATGTAATAAAAATGTTGGAAAATAACTTACATAAATATTTAACGAAAATTTTGCTTGAAATTACTTAAGTACCTATGTTGGCATATACAAAATAAAATATATGACATTTAAGTATATATGTAATATGGTAATAAAACTTTGACATTTATTATTTATTTATTTGTAGTTAATATATTGTTAGTCGACGAATCGTTACACGTTTTCTCTAAATTTATTTTGATTAATCATACTGTGCCAAAATCTTAATACAGAAAAATAAAACCCCAAAAATTCTATTTACGCTACATTTCTTTTCATCTCACATTAAACGTTCTCGTTGGGAGCGTGAAACGCAGTGCCGGATTAACCATATAGCAAGAGTAGCAATTGCTACGGGAACCGCGCGAACGGGGGCCCCGCATATTTAAACCCACTCATCTCGGCCCGAGCTTAATTTTTTGAGTGACTTATTAAGAAAAAGCTGTTTGTATAAACGTGTAGAATTTCAATCAGCCTGATAATCAGCTCTACAAAAAGTCTGACGTATGCAAGCACTCTTACCCGACACAGTGTGGATGTGTAGCAGAATTGTGTAGCAGTAACATATACCTAGATGGCAAATTAACGTATAGACTATTGATTTGTTTTTTACCACTTTATACTTAAGAACCCATAGTAGATCAAGGGCTCTTTGAAATAATTTGCTACGGGCCCCGCGCTTGCTTAATCCGGCACTGGTGAAACGACATCAAAGCGGGTAATCTAAAACAAAACATCACTGATGAAATTATTATGCGGAAGTTTAATTGCATTCGGCGACAAAACGTTTTGTTCCGTAATAATATTGTAAACGATGACTCGTTAGCTAGACTCCCTTTGTTACGCTCACATGCGTTTCAAAATTAATCACACACAATTGTCTTTTTGCGAGGATATTTCATTTTAATATCTTTCACTCGTTTTTATTAGTAATGCTACATTTTGAACAGTTTCTTTTGAAGAATCTAAAACAAAACATCACTGATGAAATTATTATGCGGAAGTTTAATTGCATTCGGCGACAAAACGTTTTGTTCCGTAATAATATTGTAAACGATGACACGTTAGCTAGACTCCCTTTGTTACGCTCACATGCGCTTTAAAATTAATCACACACAATGGTCTTTATGCGAGAATATTTCATGTTAATATCTTTCACTTGTTTTTATTAGTAATAGCGACCCGCCTTCGCTTCGCTTCGGAAACTGTAATTTATTATTGATTTCTCCACTATTTAATGGATGTTATTATACATAATATAAACCTTCCTCTTCAATCACTCTATCTATTAAAAAAAACCGCATCAAAATCCGTTGCGTAGTTTTAAAGATTTAAGCATACATAGGGACAGAGAAAGCGACTTTGTTTTATACTATGTAGTGATGCTACATTTTGAACAGTTTTTTTTTTATCATGACTATTTAAATTCGTATCATATTTTTTTGACACGATACGAGTCTATAAATCTTTTTATACTTGTTTTAACACACGTTTTGCTACTGAACTTTCTCTATTATTGCATTGCGTAATTCAATTACATTAATTGATTTACAAATGAATAAAGCGAGTACAATCAATGCATTTAAAACGGATATTACATTACGCAATATGCGTGCTTCCTAAATCAGTGTAGGCAGCGGCCATTGATAAAAACCCGACCACAGGGAGTTCAAAGTGTACTGAACCCAACAAAGGACCCTTTTACGCTATTTTATTTGGCAAAGGCCTGTACATACGGATGCGATCACGTACAAAAGCCCTATGTATATTCTAATTTCATTTAACATGTTATAATATTATGCCTGCTGTTGAAAATAAGGCAAGAGCTTGGTTGAAAAAAAAAGATTCCATTTTTTTCAATTGTCTATTGATTTAAATTTCACTAAAAAAAAAAGAGCTGTTTAGGCATTTTGTTGCTGTTTTTTTTATTGCTTAGATGTGTGGACAAGCTCACAGTCCACCTGGTGTTAAGTGGTTACTGGAGCCCATAGACATCTACAACATAAATGCGCCACCCACCTTGAGATATAAGTTCTAAGGTCTCAGTATAGCTACAACGGCTACCCCACCCTTCAAACCGAAACGCGTTACTGCTTCACGGCAGAAATAGGCGGGGTGGTGGTACCTACCCGCGCGGACTCACAAGAGGTCCTACCGCCAGTAAAAAGTATTTTGCCAGACGAACTACTGTTTGTTTCTATTATTTGATTTAAAGAACCAACTTTGTGATGCTTGTAATGAATTCGTAATCGCATTCTATTTTGATTCTTGGTTAACGTTGCGTATGGGATGTGCGATCATTTATTTTATTACGATTGATTTAGCTCAGTCGAGTTGACGTAAAAGGTTTGATCCATATGAGATAACATGTATTTATAGGTTCTTCATATTTATAACGTAACGCGAGTTCATATTAGCTCCGTACTGTAGTTGTGAAACTTGGTGATTTTAGGGTTTCGTTTTTAGCCGATAGTTTCATTATTAGCATCGGCAATTTAGGTTCTGTACTAATAAGAATATATTGAGAATACTTTGAAATATACATTATATACATTACCGATTTTTTTAATTTTTTATTGCTTAGATGGGTGGACAAGCTCACAGCCCACGTGGTGTTAAGTGGTTACTGAAGCCCATAGACATCTACAACGTAAATGCGCCACCCACCTTGAGATATGATATATGAGGTAAAAGTGCGAAAACTGAATCCTCCATACAGATACCATCATTCTTCCATACATTCCAAATATTTTCTTTATTACTTTAGATTTTCCTACAATCTGTGAAAGACGAATACGGTCTTGAGAAACGGCATACGGATACCAGAGCAGTCTCTAAGTATCGATTTTTAATCAGACACTTTTTTACTGGTGGTAGGACGTCTTGTGAGTCTGCACGGGTAGATACCACTGTCTACTTCTGCCGTGAAGCAGTAATGCGTTTCGGTTTGAAGGGTGGAGCAGCCGTTGTACTTTAGTGAGACCTTAGAACTCATATCTCCAGGTGGGTGGCGGCATTTACTTTGTAGATGTCTACGGGCTCCGGTAACTACTTAACACCAATTGGGCCGTGAGCTCGTCAAGAAGAATAAAAAAATAATACGCGGAACCCTAAATGTTGACGTCACTCTTATTTAATACCTTTTATAAACAACAAAGAAAAAGAAAGGGGCAGGGCTATTCTAGACTTCGGCAATACTATGCTATGGTAGATTAAAGTGTACATTCACATGAATTCATACAATGACAAAAAAAATTTTGCTTATAGATTAGCAAATGATTCGCCTTTATATCATCATCATCATCTTAGGCCTTACAGCCCAGGGTGGGCCTTAGCCTGGTCCAGTATGTCTCTCCAGACTGCTCTGTTCAGGGCTTTCTCCTTCCAGTTCTTGACGCCGATATTTTTGAGGTCGCACTCCTTTATATCACAGTATCAGTTTTATTGAAGGATCCTCACGCCATGAATATTACATTAAGCTATTTAATCTTGAAACCTTAATTTCGTTCCTACAAAATGGATCAGTTACTCTATACACAACTGAGTTCACGATGAAAACTTTTCAAGTGGATCTTCGCAATTACTCGGAATCCAATATCTATAACAGCAGTCTCGAACTGAGATTCATGGAACTAATAATAAAAACCAATCATATTTCTTCTCAGTACCCAGCGACATAATATGTGTTATTAATACTTAAACATTAAACGCCGCGTTGTGGCACTGTAGAGTCGATCGTGTATTAAAACTGTTATTACAACCACTCGTCCAATCATTTGTACTACTGATCATAATTTATACCTTCTCTGGAAACCCTTCGATATAATTTTCTTAAACCCTATGTCTCACCACCAATACCACTCTGTCAAGAGTGACTAGATTGAGAAGAAGAAGAAGTAGAAGATATCTCGCCTTTTTTTCCCTACCTATGCTGATAGCCTTGAAAGGCTATGTCAGCTTCACCCTAACGTGTGTAGGTGAGCTCACGGGGCTCAAACTGGAATGTTGCTAACACTGACCCTAGCAAGAGCAGTGCTTCGCAGAATCTACCGCCGGATCGGAAACGCGACCTACTGAAAAGATCGGGCGAGAAACTCAGTGGGCTGTATCTATGGTGTCTATTGGTTAATTCGCTCGTCGAGCCCTTCGTCGCAAGCTACGGGTTCGACGAGGACGGTGACCGGCTTCGGCTAGTGGTTGTAGATATCACCAATGCTAGGAGCATACCCACGCTGCAGTCAATATTTAGGATTTTTTTCATTTTTTGAATAAAGTTTTATTGATTTATGCCTTTACAGGCGCCTTAAATGGGTTCAATTTTTACCACGGATTTCATTTACACCAGCAATAAATAAAGAAAATTGCAATTTTTGATCGGTCTTCATTCTTCACAGCACTAAGGAAACTCTACAAAGAGGAGTTCATTCATGAACCAATATTCATAACAGAGTAATTTACTATAGTATTATACTATCTAATAATTCCATTTGAAAGCTCTTCATCAGACCGACTGAAGAGTCTCTGTTCATAACCGTCCTACTTAAATATGAGTCGTCTATTATCAAAGGTGGCAATCTGTGCATTTAGACAAAAAAAAAATATTGATATGTCAATACAGATTGATTTGAATATAATCGTCTCCTTCAAAGAATACGGTTCAAAACCTGCATTAAATAAAGGTTAATAGTTAACCTGTTATTTATCTAAAATGTCGTTCCGAAGAGTTTTGTGACTGCCGATGGAATACAAAGTCAATAATTCGTTTTTCTGATTTACCAATCATTGTCCAAAAGTCAGATTGCCGCCTTTGATAATAGTCGACTCATATAAATCTATTCTCAGAATGAACGAACCATTTCTTTGACTTTCGTCACCACGCCTTTGATATCGAATTCAAATTTAGTTGTAAATCAAAATAAATCAACGTTGCAAACGTAACTCGTCACATTTCATCATTTCGTATCGAATCTAAATGAGAGACGTTGATCTAAATCAGTACAGCAAAAGTTACGAAGTTTCAATGAAATACGTAAGCAATTCATCCATCACGTTCAAACGCCCCGTCCCGCGAATAAACATAAAAGACAAATAACGATCGCGCCAGGAGCTCGCAAATACAACTTAAAACTAGTCGAAGTATAAATTAACTCATCTGCGGTAGTATTTTAATTAAACTTTAGCCGCGGCAGAACTAGATCGGGATTCAACGGCAATTCGAAACTCATGAAAACTAATAAATCTGTGTAGGTAAATGTCCTAGATTGAAATTGCGACATACCATAACGAACTATATTTGATTTTGCATATTCAGTTTTCTGTGAAATCATTGTTTGCATTTCGTATTGCACGGTTAATACAAACTGAATATTAGTGATGATCGTAGAACTGACATGTTGATAGATTTCGGAATAAACAGAGACGTCAGTGTTGTGAAATGATAATAAAGGTTAAATAAGATGATCGTTTACGCATCTAAAAATTTAAATTAAAAAAATGACCCACTGAGTTTCTTGCCGGATCATATCAGTGAGTCACGATTCCGATCCGGTGGTAGATTGTACAAAGCTCTGCTCTTGCTAGGTCTAGTGTTAGCAAATTCTCTCAGGTTGAGCCCGTGAGCTCACTTACCCGTCCACGCGTACCTGGAATAGGGCCTTAGGTTACCCGCACATAGATAGGGAAAAAAATTAAAAATGAGAATTCAGAACAACACCTTTCGTCTTTATTAAATCAGAATTTCAAAGTCCTAATACGGCTTGGAAATTTGAAAGCGTTTCTTCGTGATCTCATATCACATAATATTTCAGATAAAATATGTAATATTAGCTACATTACTTGTAAATGTATTTCGATTTATAGTTTTTTCCTGTATCATTTTAAATAGTTTCATGATATTTTTATTGCTCTATTAATTTATCGTTGACTTGGACTGAAACAACAACGTATTTGATCCCATACGGCTCGGCTCAGCGTAGCTCCAGCCAGATATGGCAAATCGATTTGGATGCCTTCGGGATTGATTTAGAAGCTCAGAACATTTATAAAAAATTGCGTAAATAGAGCAGTGGCCTTTTACGATATGATCTAGATTTCTTGCGTATTTACTGATGGTCTTGTAACGACGATACGATTAAATATCGTGAATCATTACGTACATAATACATATGTGTATTATATGTGCATTACACACATATGCGTATTATGTGTGTAAGTAAACATGTGTATTGTAATTATTAAATGTATGTGTAACATATGTAAGTCTTAAATGCGCACTTTACTGCGATAAAGAAAATAAGTGTTTGAATTAAATATAAAAGACATTGAAACCTATTAAATTCGATAAGTTTGTTGGTAAACTTATGCTTTATCGGCTTATTGTTTGTCTTTTGTAACGCTAATTAAATTGTAACCTGCTTTTTCAAAAGGTATCCAAACACTTCACTTTTTATTTTCCTTTTAATACGATAGCTCTAAAAACAATTCTGTTTTCAAAGTACTTATGTTAAAACGATAACGGTTATTCCAATGCAATTTTTAGCAATTATACTCCTCATTGGTTAGTGCCTAGTATTGCAGATCGATTTCTCCCATTTATAGGTATATATGAATCAATTATATATGAATCAATATATATAAATAAAAATTTTATATGTCTTTGTTGTATGAATGAATTTGGAAAATGGATAAGTTTCATAACGATTTTTGAGTTTCTTCTTAATGATAAAATTGTATGTAAACCTATGATAAAGTCAAGACTATTCGCTAGGGCGTATTTAGGGTTACTTAAATAAAAACCATATATTTTGTGTGAGGTCTTATAGCTTAGGGATTGGACGCGGTTTGCGTTAACCACAATGACCACAGCTACGTTCCCGCGTTCCTCGGTATCCGCTTATATTCCAGTAGGGTAAGCTTGTCTACTTATAAAACCGAAAACGTTCGAATAAATAAAGTCCTCGGAATTAAAGTTTAATGAGAAGTAAACTTGAACGTTAACAAATTGTTGTATTTTTCAATCTAATAGACTTTATGACATCATATGTCATCACTAACATCCTAATGTCAATAAATAACTCTAATTCGGTTAATACGAGCAACTTTTTTTTCATCTAAATGCCCTGTTTGATTTGATGTCAATCAGTTAATACATGTTGCAAAAAATTATACGGTTGAATGGCAAACCGAAATAACAAATAATTTCATCTTTCTATTTATTTTATTCTGTTGCTACTGGTCAGGATGTTAGAGCGAAGTTATAGAATTACTGTATTATCATCAGCCCTATCGTTAATTGGACGTCTTAAAGTCGGTGAAAATGACTTTCAAAGATTTCATTACATACAAAAAAAACATACATAGTATGTATATATTTTTTTTTTTATTGCTTAGATGGGTGGACGAGCTCACAGCCCACCTGATGTTAAGTGGTTACTGAGTTACTCAAGAGGTCCTACCACCAGTAAATCATCTTCATCAGCATCTTCACTACAGCTCGCGGTGTATTTTCTTCAAAATGCATTCAATGTCTGCCAAATTTATGTTTGCCTATCACATCCGTGTCATTGAATTAGCATAATGCAGTTACATCGTATTTTATTGCAATTTATTAATACGGGCAACATCCGCTTAGAGTACCGCTTAGAGTTTGAAAATAACAGAGCAGAACAGAGAATTCTCTTTGCATTCCAAGCGACAATAGTAATCTAACAATTCTAATATTATTTATTACATTTTGTTCTTATCTTATTTAACTATAATACCGTCTGTTAGTATAGCTTTATCGTTACAATGTTGTTTGAATAATAAATAATAGGTTTATTTATTGATTCTTTATTAGCACATCTGCGTTTCGTTATACCTAGTCAGGTCATAAATTCTGTCACATGTTTAATGTAAAATAATTGAAACAAGTTTATTCATTATGTAACCATTCATATATCAAAATGAACTTAACAAAACATAGATTCTTATGACACTAAAGTTTATTCAAAATGACCTCCGTGATTTTGAATACAGGCCTTCAATCTGCGCGGCCAGTCGTCTATCGCAGCACGAACGAGGTCCATGTCAATATCGGCGGCTGCCTTAATCAAGGATGGCTTGAGTGTCTCCAAATTGGGATGAGGCTTTGAGCACGCCTTTTTCTCCAAGTGTTGCCATATCTTGTAATCTAACGGATTCAAATCTGGACTGGAGGAGGGCCAGTCTTCGTGCCGGATAAGTCGATTTCACGCGCCGCCAGCCAGTCTTGTGTGCTCTTCGCTCTATGAGCTGGCGCCGAATCTTGTTGGAATACCCAGTGCCTGTTATTGAACATGGTATGAGAAACAGGTTCCACAAGGTTCGTCAGGACTGTATTTTGATACACAACTGCATTCGTTTTTACACCTTTCTCACAAAAATGTACCTCTGTTAGCCCCAATAAGAAACTCCCAACCATACCATGAGCGAGGATGGAAAAGGACCTCGTTGGACACGCGGAATACGGTTGCTCGCTTCTTCACTACTGTGTGCGTACACCTTATCATTTTGTTTGTTGTAGCTCTCTTCTACGGTAAAAATTTTTTCATCCGAAAAAAGAATTTCCCGATATTTTTTTCCCGCGTACCGCTTCAACAAAGCGCGGCATCTCTTCAATCTCAGGTCCATTAGACGAGCATTCAAACGATGTCCTGTTTTTCTTCAATATACCCGAAGCCCTAAGTCTTCATTTAACAACTTTTTCACCGTGGTTCTGCTTAACCCCATCTGAAGGGCAAACAGCTTACGTTTGGGATTTCTTTGAATTCGCGCCTTCACAGCTTTTATCACTGCTGGAGTCCTAACAGACCGAGGGCGACCACTTCTTGACCTGTCATCTACACTAGAGTCTTCATTGTATCGTTTGATGGTACGATAAACGAATCTTTTGGTTATATTAAAATTTTTCAGTATGTTAAAAATTTGAATTGGCGCGTAACCGCAACGATGCAACGCAATAACTGCAACACGGTCTTCTTTAAGGGTCCACTCCATATTTAAAAATGAGTAAAATTCTAAAAGTATACATTTTTATTTTCATGAACAATTCGAAATTCGTATTCAATAAACTTTTTTGTGGCCAGCATTCTAAAAGAAAAGTTTTTACTGTGTGACAATAGTTATGACCTGACTAGTTATAATTGAACGTGATCGAAGAATGGCTTGAATTTTGTAGCGACGAACGATACAAGTTATAAAAACGAAACATTAAACAAATAATGATAAATTTTCGGATCGAATTTCTTTTGGATTTTGAACAAGAATTCCCGAGTGTAAACTTTATACTCAGTTCAAATAAATTTGCTCGGTTTTTTTTTTTATAACGCCAACCTGTTGTGTCTCTAAAGCGGTTAGTTGCCCTCAATTAAGAAAAATAGTATTATTATTCGCCAATAGATGTCGGGAAGAGTTGATTATTGAAAACACGAATAAAACAACATTTTCTGAAAATAAATCGTAGCTAGATCGATTTATCGCCCCCGAAATCCCCTGTATACTAAATTTTATGAAAATCGTTGGAGCTGTTTCCGAGATTCAGATTAGTTATATATATATTAATATACAAGAATTGCTCGTTTAAAGGTATAAGATTAGTCTTTCTTTCAGCAAATTTTATTTTTAGCCAAAGAGCGCGAGGTCTCCCAGAGAAAGTGGCGTTTAATTTTAATCTCGTTGTTGCGTTTTCAACCTTGTCCCAGAAACGTTGTGCACAATGCATTTCGAATAAATTATTCGAATGTAAACAGCTACCAATATAACATAATGCTTGTTACTGAAAGCAGACTGTTTAACATCGCGAACTCTATATTTATTTTTAACGTTAATTATTCTTGTTTTAATATTATATTTAATGTTGCGCCGATGATTTATCGACATAACTACGGTTTCTTTTAGCTAGAATCCGTACAAAAACTATTTATGATACGGTTTAGTTTGGTTTCACGTCTAGCGGACTGTTCAACATCAACCCTCATTGGAAATGTGAGATGTATGATTGGTAACCACGATTAGGAACTAGGGACTATTTTTCATTGCTTAAATAGGTGGACGAGCTCACGGCCCATCTAATGTTAAGTGGTTATCGGAGCCCATAGACATCAACAACTCAAATGCCGACATCCATTTTCAGACATGAGTTGTAGGTCTCAGTTTTTACACTACAACGGCTGCCCCAGTATCAAAGCTGAAACGCATTACTGCTTCACGACAGGCGGGGTAGTGATATCCCTACCCGTGCAAGCTCACAAGACGCGCTAGTACAAGCAATTACGAAAATTAAAATTTTTGCGGGTTTCATTTTTATTACACAATGTTATTCCTTCACCGTAGAAGTGAACATTTGTTAAGTAAAAAAGTAAAAATTGATACCTCCCTGCGGAATTTGAACACCGGCTCAATCGAATCGCTATATGATAGCGCCGAGCATCTTATCGTTTAGGCCAAGACGACTACGTTTATTTAATTATGTTTCATTAGCTAAGTTAGACTGTGCTCTCGTGATTTTCGACGCTCTTAAGTACCACTATAGCTACCGCTTGAGATTTGAGATTGAAAACCTCAATTTCCTTATTAATTATATCTTTTAAACCGTAGCGCTCGGTTCACCCCAGAATTGCACAGAATAGTAGATAAAATACAGATTAACCTGAGAATACATATTAGTATTAAAAGACGTTGAAGTTGTAGCTACAACAATGATGAATAAAAGGGAGAGCAAGCATGTAGTCGTGGCTTAAAAGATAAGACGTACCTACATAACAATTTTTCTAAAGAATTGCGTACTTAACACGTATTCATGAACGAAGTCCACGATGAAGGAATAGCATCGTACAATAAAATGAAACAGGCTAAAAATTGTAAATTTTGTGTAATTACTCGTGATATGGTTAATCCGTATGGGTAGGTAACAACTACCTTTCTGCTCGTGTTTACCACGGTCATGTGGTAGTCATGCCGTCGTCATCATATAATGAAGCGGTAATGAAGATCGATATTATATAATACAATTCAAACTTCGATCGCATGTCTAAAAGTGTATAACGACATTCGTGTCGTGATATCTATTGGCTTAAATAACCATCTCTGAAAAAAAAATCAATAAGATCTATTTAAATACACTTCCATTTAGATTTTAGAATAAAACCAAAAGCAAACTTGTATTTGAACAAACCATACATATTGATTCAATACCGCAGCTTGTTGACATATTGGCTATTTGTATTCAGCGAATATCGTGAATAATTTAGAACTAAATACAGTCCAACACATCGTGTTGAATTTAATTTAAATTCTCATAAACAAAAAAAGGAAACTTAACTCAAGAAAAAAAAATGCTTACACGCTGGATAAACATTTATTACACTTGCGATCCTGGTCTAGATACTAGGCCAAACTATTAAAATTTTGAATTGTCATCGGCGTTTGATACGTGAGCGAAATGTTTAAGACAATCGGACGTCTATATATAGATAGATGAAGATAATAAAAACGTGTTAGTCATTTTTACGGCGTCGAAACTGTTCTTTTGAAGGCTCCGTTCTCATCAAATATAGTACCACGTATCACTCCCGAGTCTCACGTGAAACGATATTAAACTGGGGCTGCTTCTGTAGTAAAGGTAGAAGATAAATTAAAAAGATAGGTACTTCGTTGTACGGTAGATCAAACATCTGCCGTGACGTGTATATACATATATTACACTAGCGGCCCGCTCGGGCTCCGCTCGGGTCTTTAACAAAAATTTCAACAATATTTCACGTTATTTTATTTTTTTAAATAAAAGAACACTTATTGCGGCATAACTATAATAGACATATTCTGTCGCGACATTTTTTGTAAATAATAATGTGTTCTACATAGTCGTAGTACAATACAATAGTTTTCACAGGGCACGCGATGTAAAGAGTATTTTAGGTATTTTTTTTACACTTTGGGTTACATTATTGGAGTTTTAGTAAGGGTCCCTAATTTTTTTCAAAAAAGATTATAGCCTATATTACTCGGGAATAGTGTAGCTTCCAAACAGTCAAAGAATTTTTCTAATTGGTTCAGTAGTTTCAGATCCTATTCAATACAAACAAACAAATCTTTCCTCTTTATAATATTAAGTATAAGTATAGATGCAGTATATCGTGCCTGTACGTACTGTAGGTCATGTTTACTGTTTCATAACATATAGGCTATGGGAGCACACGATTTATATGGAAGCCTTATCACGACAGCCTAATTGTTTGAGCGATCGTAAATTTCATCTTAAGTTCTGCGGTTAAATTGACTAGTATATATTAAGGTAATTTGGTAGTTTTTCAATACATTTCTTGTTTGATAAATAGATTCAAAGTTTTTGTTAGGACGAGCTTATCACGCACGAGCCTCCTAGTGTTGAGTTGGTATTGGAGCCCATAGACATCACAACTACGAACAAGATGGAACGCTCAGCTGTATTGTAAAACGGTTATCCTATCTTTCACATCGGAATGTAAGAGTGCTTCTCTATAGCAATGGGCAGGATTGTGGTATCCATCAGTGAGAATTGCGGACTTACTACCGCTGCCACCAGTGGCCATACAAAACGTTAGGTTTTACGGATTTTATATTTATTACACGGCGACATTCTTACATCCTACAAATCGTCAGTTGTTCGCGTGAATTACGAATTTCCGTGACTTACGTATTTCATTTAAAAAAAATGGTTGGTTGGAATTTCCGTGAATTAGGTATTTTATTATAAATAATGGTTGATCTGTCTGCGGGATTTGAACACCGGTTAATAGTCTCACTTGATTCGAGTACACTGAAGTCGCATACTTCAAGAACACGGCGATTTATTGTTAATTGTGGCTACGGAGCTCAAAGCTGACCTGAGCTACAAAGAAGTGACATAACAAACCGTCCGCGTCCGTGACCGTGCCGCGTTTATTCTCGGTAGACTCTACCCCATGATCTGTAAGCGGAGTAAAATGTCCCTTCGGAACAAGTTGACACTTTACAAAACTTGCATAAGGCCCGTCATGACTTACGTGTGGTGTTCGCTCACGCGGCCCGCACACACATAGACACCCTCCAATCTCTACAATCCCGCTTTTGCAGATTAGCCGTCGGAGCTCCGTGGTTCGTGAGGAATGTTGACCTACACGACGACCTGGGCCTCGAATCTATCCAGAAATACATGAAGTCAGCGTCGGAACGGTACTTCGATAAGGCTATGCGTCATGATAATCGCCTTATCGTTGCCGCCGCTGACTACTTCCCGAATCCTGATCACGCAGGAGCCAGTCACCGTCGACGCCCTAGACACGTCCTTAAGGATTCATCAGATCCAATAACCTTTGCATTAGACGCCTTCAACTCTAACACTAGGAGCAGGCTTAGGGACCCCGGTAACCGTACTCGTCGAACTCGACAAAGAGGTCGACGTGCAACCTAACCCATGAATCAGCTTGCTGAGTTTCTCGCCGGATCTTTTCAGTGGGTCACGATTCTGATCCGGTAGTAGATTCATTCGCGAAGCAGCTGCTCTTGAGCTGTTAGGTCTCCTTCGGAGGCGCTCGGGTAGCTGTTAGCAAATCCCATCCCTCCTGGCTGAGCCTTTGCTCGCCCTGGAAAGGCCTCCGGGCCACCAGTAATCCTTCAATCATATAAAAAAAAACAATGACAGTAGTGTCTTGAGGAGGTCAGAGTAACAAACCAGTATCTTGTAACATTAGTCATATGAATTAAAATTTGAGATACGTTAACCAAAACTAGCTTATCTAAATTAATGAACAGGAATTAAAAGGGCACTTACATATATTAATATATTACGCACAATCACACTAAATGGCGCCATTGAACAAGTTTGGTTAATCATAATAACTAGGTATAAAAATTTTAATTAGCTTATCTTTATGTTTTTTTCCTTATATTATTTTTTTTAAGTTGAGCAAAACAAAATAGCATGTCGGTATAGTCATCTTGTAGAATTTAAGTCGATAACTTGAATCCCAAGAAAATAACGTTTCGTTGTAATTCTTTGAAATATCTAGAAAATTGTTGAGGTATTTGCTGAATTGAGTGCTTTTGATTCGATTCCTACTCATACACGGACATTTTATTAAAGTTTATAAAAAGAAAGATGATGTTATATTTGAGACTAGTCAAACCCGGCCCGCTTAGCTGGCCGATGTTTGATCCAGTCTCTACCAAACTTCTCAAGGTCACCAGCTAGGCCAATCTAAAGATTTCCCGAATACTTCATCGAAATCAGTTCAGCTGTTTCGGAGTCTTAAAGGAAGATACAGACATTGACTTTCATCTTATACCTTTAATCGAGCAATTCTTGTATATATTTATATAATCTGAATCTGGGAAACGGCTCCAACGATTTTTATAAAATTTAGTATTACATTATTAGTATACAGGGGCGATAACTCGATCTAGCTACGATTTACTTTCAGAAAATGTTGTTTTATTCGTGGTTTCAATAATCAACTTTATGACTCTTCCCGACATCTGTTGGCGAATAATAATACTATTTTTCATAATTGAGAGCAACTAACTGCTTTAAAGACACAATAACACTAAAGCTATTTCAGTAGATGGCGTTGTTAAGCCACCCGAAGCCAATGAGTGTTTGGTTTAAGGTTAAGAAGTTAAGAAGGTTAAGAGGTTAAGAAAATTAATTCTTTATTTATATTATTTGTGTCTTTTTAACTCACGTGTTCACTTAAAAATGCCTAAACGATCTTGGAATATTTCATCATTTTATCAAAATGTAATTCGTATTTAAATATAATTTCTAAGAAACACAATTTATCAACAAAAAAATACAGAGCAAAGCTCGGTCATCGTCTGGTAAATTTTAATATACCTAGATTGGTGAACCACGATAGGGCCTTCATGACTGACTGACTCAGTGGTCCAGGAGTTAGCCCCTGACTGTGGCACCGAGGGTCGTGGGTTCGATTCCCACATCAGACAAACACGAAGTGATGAATGAGTTTGTTTGCTCTTTTTCTAGGTGTGTATTATCTATAAAGGTATTTTAAAACGTATATAAGTATGTTTGTTAGTCTCTGGTACCCTTAACACAGGGAACCCTAATTTGGGCACAGATTTGGACCGTGCGTGATTTGTGCCCAGTTATTATCTGTCCATTGACTTTACCCAGTTAGCGTTGACAGAGAGACGGTATTTGGTGATCAAAGCAAGTTATCACTGTAGAACATGACAGGTGTTCAGTTGGACATAAAACTAATCAACATAACCTGATATGTAATTAAAATTTTGATAAGCTAATTTAAGCACTTAAACACAGCCGACCATTAAATTACTTCCTAGTTGTAAGTGCCCTGACGTGTCACAATTACCTATTAAATATGAATAAAGTCAGCTTCATCGTGTCTAGTTTTCGTTAACACAGACATTACGAAAGTCAAAGCGGAGTAAGTAGTCCACGAGGGTGTCTCCAGTCCATAATTCCGTACAAAAATATCGACCCGAATAATCCAAATTTACTTCGCCTAACCTACAACACAAAATGACTGTTAGTTTAATGTAAATAGAATCTAATTTTCCGCACCAGGAAAGCGATTAATCCATCACCCGCGTCCTGAGTTCCGTTCTCACACGCAATTAGCTCCGTTTACTAGAATTAATTAATTCGCTCTATGGGACTCGTCGATAAACATGTTACGAAATTAATCATTAGCGCTATGTGATTACAGCGATTTTGTTTTATACAGTTAAGGGGTTTTTTTCTCCTTTTTATAGAGTATTTAATCGTGAAAGAACTTCTGGTCGTGGTTTATAATTCCAATGTGTGTGATTTTAATACCTATGTGATGCGTGATCTTTGATTTATAGTAACGTAAAATTTCAGCAAAACCTCTTCTTATCAATACACTTATTCTTTCTACGACTTCATTTTTTTTTTTTATCTGTAATCACTGTTATGTTTTGTTCTTAAAAAAAGTTATTTTACACTCGCTTGATATAAATTTAGAATTGAACAGAACTGTCGAATTTTGGAGATGGAATGAGAATGAGAGACCTTAGGTTTCTTTAACGCGTTATTAAGTTTAAGAAGGGATTTTTTTTTATTGCTTAGATGGGTGGACGAGCTCACAGCCCACCTGGTGTTAAATGGTTACGGGAGCCCATAGACATCTACAACGTAAATGCGCCACCCACCTTGAGATATAAGTTCTAAGATCTCAGTATAATCACAACGGCTGCCCTACCCTTCAGACCGAAACGCATTACTGCTTCACGGCAGAAATAGGCAGGGCGGTGGTACCTACCCGCGCGGACTCACAAGAGGTCCTACCCCCAGTAATCCACCAGGGCATCGTTGAGTAGGCAGAATAGGATCAGGGGCTAGAAGCATGGGATTCATAGAGCTCTTATAACAGTTCACACAGTCAAAAAACCCGTAACTTTTTAATTACAATAAATAAACTGACTTAAACTAAGTTACGAACACTATTTGGCTAGTTAATGCGTCTCTAATTTTAGTTTCCGGGGTCCTTAAAATAGAACAATGTAACATGAACAAACTTTGCCTATTACGAGTAGGTACAACGGTTAATTTAAAGTACTAAAACCACGTTTGGACGATTCTTCGAGCGTGACGAGGCGATGCTCTAATTGCTCCAAAGTCGGGTAGTTAGACATCAAAGCGGCCGCCAAACTACGAGTCACATCGAACGCCAGGCGAATGCATCATTCACAATCATGGTAGCATGCGAGCCGTCACGGTTGCTCATTTAACAGAATAGCGTTCTGAAAAGACAGCACGCGATACAAGAATGTCACGCTAAAAATTTACCCTCATAAAAATATAGCCATTTCGTGTTTATTAGGCGCCGTTGGATCCATAAAGACAAAACGGAACTCGATAAACGGTTCTGTGAAAGCAGAGTTAAACGGTTATACAAGGGCCTGTCGTTATTGAATTTACAATATTAAAATTAAACATCATTAACGAGGTTGTTTTGCGTCGTTTCACGTAAATTCAGACATCATTATTTTGACTCATTTGACGAATGTTTTATTTGAACGTAAAGGTATGACACCTACTTTCGGATTAATTATGTGTATTGAAGTCTCGTTAGGATGGTTAGCGTGGTATGGACATGTGATAGGTAGAGAGAAAATGCACGTAACTAGGAGATGTATGGAAATGGTAGTGCAAGGTAGAGGGGTAAGAGGTCGACCGAAGAGGACATGAATAGATTGTATGAATGAGAGAGAGAGGAATGAGTATTGAGATGACGGCTGATAGTAGAGAATGGAAGAGAAAAAATAGCTGTGCCGACCCCGCCTAGTGGGATAAGGTGGAGAAAAAAAGAGATTGAAATCTCGCACGCGAATTCTATCTATGAATAATATAGCGTGAGAACTAATACAAAAAAAAGTGAATTTCATAAACAAATAATGTCATTATCTCTGCTTCAGTGTTACTGTTCGACTTTCCGAGGGATGATTATTAAAATAAACTTGGATTAGAAAAACTTGTATATTAAAGTAAAAAATCAAATAATCTAGGATACAGTGTCACTTATGACAAGGGTATCATGACAACGGATTTGCGTATTACAGCGCTCTCTAGTGACAGTTTTAGGAGTTGGAAAAAACAGGGTGAACATTCCGCCCACCATGAACTACAAAAGTTCATAGCCAACAATGAGGCCATCAAATTTTACATGTACAATTAACATCTCCATGAAACCGTAACATCTTAACCTAATAGTAATCAATAAAGAACTGCTCAACATGAACTAAATATAAACTTACACATTAAAGAAACCATAATAACAAGGGTTGCTTTTAAACAGTTCGTACTTACTTACAACTAAACAATAACAAAATACTTAATAGCTGATGCATCCAAAGATACATTTAAGTTACATACATTGCATGAAATATCTACAGTTATTCAGGTAAGTAATGTTAAAAAGCGATAGGCAAAATGCAAAGTTTGGAGACTGGTCTTACAATTTTAGATTTCTTACATTTGATAGTACCCTTGTGACATTATCTGGAAGTCAGTATGCTCTGGTACGACCTTGACCATTCGATACATCTTAACTATGTCCGCTGCGAAACATATAGGATAAGTACGCCATTTCATAATTATGTGTCGTAACTCTGGTTGAAGCCTTGGACCTACCAATAAATCATTGTTCAATGACTTGCCGCTGGTACCCTTACACGAAGCGTCGAAAACAACGCCGACCTTCGTTGTACTTTTGTCCTCGCGAACAACCAACTGCATGATGAGGTAGATAAACGCATCCTGGCTTAGCAGCTTCTTGTTTGTCATTAATTACTTCTATATGATTCATAGCCAGGTGGCTACATTTATTACCTTGGATTATTCTTGCTTCAAGAATGGATTATTTTCAAGTTTCTTCTTGAGCAAGTGGATTGTTGTCGCGAAAAGGAAGACCTACAACATAACGACCCAAACTGTCCCTAGTTGTAGTGGATTCAAAGTATCTTTCACAGGATTCTTCTTCCTTGGATAAAAGTGGATGATGCTAGTCAGTTTCAATCTCCCAGAACTGACGCAGCAAATCATTGATTGAGTTGTCATGGGTATGTGCGCTAATAATGTAAGGAGTATCCCCACTAACTTAAACTCGTCCCGACAGGATCCATCCCAGCTGTGTATTTTGAGCTGTCAAGGTTCCAGGTGGATTTCTCAATATGCCTTCTGACAAAACCTGACCATACACATCAGCGCCCAGTAGAAGATCTATATTGCTTGGTGTACCATATCCTGGATCAGCCATCTGCAATTGCAACAATTCCGGCCAATTCTGTAATTGAATTTTCTGTGAAGGAAGAGTGGATGTTAGGCAGTTTAAAACATAGGCTTGAACGGGATAGCTAAAAGAGTTATATGTGGACTGTACTTCAAATTGAACCATATGTTTTACTGAAATACTAGATTTTTCTCCTCCTAAACCAGATATGGTACTTCGAATTGGCAACCTTCAAAGCTGCAAAAGTTGAACTGCGTGTTCACTAATAAACGAGGCTTGAGAGCCCTGATCCAACAATGTCCTAAGTGTGTGATACATACCCTTGCTGGATACATTAACTAATGCGGTAGCTAACATTACTTGACTACTTGATGTCATTTCACTGTTAGAAAAATGGCTGACAACACGCTCCACGTGATCCGCCGCCTGCGGTTCTTGTGCTGGCTCCCGCTGTTGATTAGCGGGCTGACTAGGGCCCGCCAGGGTCGGATTGTGAGTGCCGCCTTCCTGGTGCAGCAGCGAGTGATGACGTTGGCCACAGCACCGACAAGCCGTGCGTCGTTTGCACTGTGTTACCGAATGGTTAGCTCCGAAGCAATTGAAACACAGTTTTCTCTTCTGGATGAAGTCCCGGCGATTCCCGATGGCTTCTTGTACAAATTTCTTGCATTGATAAAGCAAGTGATGTCCCGAACAGAATGGGCAGGATACAGACGTCGTCACGCTGAACACCTTCGGTTTATCCGCTGCATCTTTGCCTCTAAACTCTCTTCTTTGGTTTGGTTCTAAAAACTCGAGTGCTCGATATCTTGATTCCAGGAATGATTGGAACTCGCTTAGTGTAGGCAATCGATCAGCCTGTTCGCTTAGTTTTTGTTCCCATTGTTTCTGGGATTCATTATCCAATTTTATTGTGATGAGATATATAATCAGGATGTCCCATGTCGATACAGGTATACCAAGGTTAGATAAAGCGTGCAAGCAATCATTTGTCGTATCGAGTATTTGTTTAACACCGTTGGATGACTCCGAAGATAAAGCCCTTTGGCCCACCAGCCTGGCCAGAATGCTGTTCGCGATGTAACGTTTGTTATTGTACCTTTTGTTTAATAGCTATATTCGTTATTTTCGCATCCCAATATAACATTCTGGTGATTTTCTTCAAACTAACCAGTGTTGTTCCAATAATTGCAATCTCGTTTCGATATATTCCCTTGTTATTCTAGACGCAGGTGACTTTTTGAAATTAATCTTTGCCTTAAATATCTTATTTTGAATATCGGTTTTTTAATATAACTGTCCGGGCCCATTCTTCACATTCACTAGTACTTAGCAACGAAATAGTTTTGTGTTAATTACGGTTTGTAACATTCTTTGCACTTAAAATTGTTGTTTATCATTAGTTGTTTTCTTATCCGGCTCGAAGGACCATGTTCGACTTTCCGAGGGATGATTATTAAAATAAACTTGGATTAGAAAAACTTGTATATTAAAGTAAAAAATCAAATAATCTAGGATACAGTGTCACTTATGACAAGGGTATCATGACAACGGATTTGCGTATTACAGCGCTCTCTAGTGACGGTTTTAGGAGTTGGAAAAAACAGGGTGAACAGTTACTGATATGGTGACTACAGATGGTAGGCATTGGTTCTGTAACCGTTTCATAGAATAGGCTTAGACACAATATTATGAATACCCGCATTGAGACATAAAGCTCCTAGAGGTTCCAAAAGCTGTCTCATAAGTTCAAGTCGAATTCGAAGATCGCTTTGCTGCAGAAGTAGCCAGGGCAGTGATATGCACAAGTGCGGGGCTGCGACTACAATAAGTAGTGAAGATGCAAATATGTATGCATATGCTAATTAAGGCCGTCAGCGCAAAAGCGGCCTAAGCTTACCATGGTCAACATAGTGATAATGAGTTTTGAATTTACTTTTACACTGCTTCGTAGGCAAAAGTACGCGTAAAAATAATGTTTACTATGCCATCTGTTATCTATGGGTTAAACTGGGGATAGGTCGGTTTTGCATCAAAATTTATTATGTTTTAAATAAATTGCAATGTATAAGCACGAATATAAATTTTTGTGGACTAGGCCACTTTTGCTCTGACGGTCTCAATTTGTGTTAATATGAACACACATGCACCTATTACAAATTCAGAAAGTATGTTTCTTACGCTGGCTACATGTCTTATATTCTTCAACACGGGTTTAGATGAGGCGAGAGAAGACTATAGTATACCGGAAGATTTTGCGAATCACTGCTCTTGCTAGGACTAGTGATAGCAAATTCTCTCAGGTTGAGCCCGTGAGTTCAACTACGGATAGCTGGAATAGCCCTTTAGGCTACCGGCGAATAGGTAGGAAATAAATAAAATATCAGAGAAATTTTCACACTCTTACAATTCACCTCATCACTTACACTAATCTCACTCTAGCCGTGGATTGTCTATAAATAATTTATGTGAAGACTTCAATTCTTCTGTTATAAATTTTACTGGTGGTAGGACCTCTTGTGAGTCCGCACGGGTAGGTACCACCACCCTGCTTGTGTCTGCCGTGAAGCAGTATTGCGTTTCGGTCAGAAGGGTGGGGCAGCCGTTGTAATAATACTGAGACCTTAGAACTGATATCTCAAGGTAGGTGGCGGCATTTACGTTGTAGATGTCTATGGGCTCCGGTAACCACTTAACACCAGGTGGGTCGTGAGCTCGTCCACCCACCTTTCTACTGCCATAGCAAATAACTACAAGGTCAATGCTATAATTATTTAATGTTATTTTTAGATTAGGGTTGACCCACGACGGAGAAGGCAATTGTCAGTCTGAAGCGCTTCGAGGCTCTGTAATGGCACCGACAGTATTGGCTACCCTACACAACTTTGCCTGGTCAAGTTGTTCAAAAGAACAATTTCATGCGAAATCAAAGTAAGTATTGTTTTTTTATTTTTGTATAACGGGTGAGTGGACGATAAAGCTGTCTCTTTGTTCTTAAGCGATAGCTGTAATGTATCCATTGTTTTATAAAACACGTTTGACGACACGCGAGATTCGAGAACGCTTATATAACTTCGGTAGCTAACCTTCTCAGATTTATTTACATAAATAATAATGCAAAGAATAAATATTTAGAAACATTTGTTATTCAGTAGAAGGTAATAGTTTATTATTGTACTAAAGTCGCAGTTACAAGCGGAAGCGATAATGACTTATATTTTTTTAAATACAAAGTAATTTTATTCAGTCAAAGAACGGTTTTTCAAATGGTGTACGACTTAATATAAATCCGACGATTTTTTTTTGGAACGAAGTTCCTTGCGGCAGACTTGGAGGAGATAGGGATTTTGCTGCGCGACCGAACTGAAAAAAATGCGATAGTAAAAACCGTAAGAAAAAGTCCGTGGAATAAGGCCTTGTTTTCCGCACAGCGATGTTTCACCGCGCGATTTTTATCTCGTAATTCTTTTCTTATTTTTTTTTTATATGGAACTTCGTTCCTGTCCGGTGTCCCACGATACCACACATCTTTTTGTCAATTACGCCAAAAGCTTCACAACAATTCGTAAGCAAGCGTTTCAAATGTACTTCAAATTCAACTGATGTTTGTAATCGTCGACAGCTGCCTCGAATTAAAATGTTCGCATACATCATAACTAAAGTGTATTTCTCCATAAAGATAAACCTAAGTGGGAGTGATGACGAAATAGAACTTTGATCGGCCGTTTGTAGCAGACGTACCTAATCTTCGCAAATATACCGTGTAAATAATAAATTATTGTATTCGAATATATTAGAGTATATATCGACGCTTGAAAGGCAAACGTGACTAAGCGACAATGCGTGAACTTTACAGTAGACTAATAATAATTTAAAGTTGAAATACCTGAAAAAAAATCTATTTTAACAAATCTAGCTGTAGGATTGAAATGATTTTAATAGACCTAGAAACATATTTTTTTTGCGCATCGAATATGGTTATTGCCTATCATTTATGTATAAAGCAGTTATTGTCGCTTAGTCACGTTTGCCTTTCAAGCGTCGATATGTTAAACATCGTCAAATTTATAACTTAAAGATCTTCGAAAAGATCGCAATAGGTTATTTTCGCGATACACATCGAAATTTCATTAATCTAGTATGCTTTAGTGACTCACAAAATCAAACGATTCTTAACTATATTAGGTTAATTATTTAATTGAACTACCATAAAATTTAGTAGTACAACTAACAACCATGAACTAAATCGATCTAAACGATTTTATGACTGATACAATTATCGGGAACACACCATTTGTCTCTAAACAGCGGTTGCTCACAATGAACCATTAATTTACCACGGAACATTTGTCAATATTCGGAACCCTCGTTAGTACTCTATACTAAAAAAAGTTGTATACATAAATCTCGGAAGCTTCAAGACCCTCGTAAAAGTTTGTAAGTAGTCTATTCAATATTAATGACATAAAATAATAATTTAAATTGTCTAATTTCGCGTATCAAGTACGCATTGATAATAACAACTATGATACAATTGTTGGAAATTCGAATACCATAGCAACAAGATTTTGATGTTTTTATTGCGACAGAGCCGAGTGTTCTTTGCTTGCTCCGTATCATTCTACTGCTTATAATAATTTGTTCTCAAGAAGTCATACACTCTAGTTTGAAGGATACAATAGGATGGCTGCTATCCCGATTCATTTGAAACATTAATCTTCTGATTCAAGGTCGACGGTGGCATTCACAGTACAGTGTGCAGTTTCTAGTAATCATTTCATACCAGAAGATTCGTGAATCTGTTTGTACTTCATAAAATATACAATCATAGTAAACGCTCAAGATGATAAAATATGCCTTTAATCCAATTTTTATTTGGCATTAGTATATATGTAAGCATATTTATCAAATTATCCTACGAGCAACATACAGAGGAAGATTTATCGATAAATGGGCGGATATAATTTAGCAGTGAATGTTACACCATCTGTTGCTAATCGCCGGCTGCGTAGGATAGGCAATCTATTCATTTCATTAACAGGAAACTTATTAGCTATTAGTAAAAAAAAACTTACCATAAATAATTTTTTAGAATTATTTTGTGGCTTTCCCATCACTATTTTGGATTTCGACAATACCAAACTAATTCCTTTATACATATTACAGAACAATGTATTGTCAGTTTAAAAATCAATGTGTAAATCATTGTAAACGATTTTAGGACTTTATTTTATGTTTGTTCTCATTATCAGGAAGTGGTGGTGCCTCCATGAGCGTAGCACTGACGAGGGCGTGGAACTGGGTGGTGCTAAGGAGCTCTCAAATTATGTCTTCACCATGGATGAACAGTGCAGGACTGAATTTGGAGAAGGGTAAAAAACTTTTATTACTATTCAGCACGGAATGCACAATACTTTATGTACAAAATAAAATGTTAAAGAAATCTTTGATCCTATTTATATATTGAAGACAAATCGGATTCCATGGATGACGTGCATGTAGAAGCTTGAAAAAAAATTTTGTGACCTCAAAATATATCAATTCAAGGCGAAAGGCTAAGATTTTTGTTAGGATAATTGTCCAAAATTTTTGAGATTTTCAAAATTCCCTAATAATTTCGTTCGCATCCATTACAACTTTAGTTTTGCATCCACATTACTACATTGCTTAGCTAATTTACTTAGATTGGACACAAATATAATAATTTACGTCTGAAGCATATAGCCGTCAAAATCTTCTTAGATTCTATCTACTACTCGTACCTTCATACTATTCTACCATAACGCCTAGGATATAGTTGGTAATTTCATTCAGATCAGCCAGAGATCTAAATTCGATCATACGTCGCCTAATACCTCAAAATTGGGATTTATTTTATACAATTAAGTAACTTAAGAGAACACAAAGATACTAAACTGTTCTGTCCTAACCTATGAATACCTAAATTGACTACCTAATAAATACCTAAATACCTAATGAATACCTAATTATGTTCGAAATGTGAATTTAAAAAAAAAATCTACTCAATACTAGATTATTGGTTCTTTATAAACAAAATAAATATTTTGTTGTTACGCAAATCAAATATTATGAAGATATCCACTTAAGAATTTATTTGTAATAAAGAGTTAATAGTAGTAGACAGGGCGGAGTCGTAGAAATTCCTCTTCCATTACATAGTCGTGAATAAAGTTAAAAACCTGTTTTTTTTTTCTTAACAGAGCAACGGATTCTGTTAAATATGGAACAAGGTCCTTATATGGGAAATTAAATATTGATGCAAACATTTGTAGCGTTTAGCATGGTCATACTAAAACGTGTGCTAAGTAGTGACTCTACATTGGAGGTGATACAATATTTTCATCGACTCTTGAAAATACCTTGCCTGTTTAGAATCGATCACTCAAGCTCACTGTGGGGTGAAATGAGGTTGCTTTGTAATATGCTAAGGCGACAATTTAGGTAATTTTATGTTCTTGCTCAAATGCTCTGAAAATGATAGGAAAAAGGCCTGAGTTGAAATTGAATATCGAACTTACTCAGACTGCTAATGCTGTTATGACAGACATTTCATTACATTATTAAATTTTGGTAAGGCTTTGGAAACAAATGGTTTTCTTAAATAAAATTTGGAAAAGCATCGTTATATTTTTTTACTTGTTGTTCTTTATTGTTTCTTTTTTCAGCTTGTAATGTGTATTGTGTCCCTAATAAAAAAATAATTAAAAAACTTTTCAACTGTCGTATATGGTCAGACAAGCATACTACGCGGCTATCTTCGCTCGCTTTGAGACAAGTGGTCTCAATTGTATTCTAATAACGGCGGTTCAATCCTTCGAACCGGAATACAAAAAAGCTTGGCAAAAAACATTGTTTGAATAAATAAATAATATAATAATTAATATCAGCCTGTGCATGTCCAAATATGTCCCATCAATTCTAGGCATTGTAATCAAACTGCTGATATTGGTATGGTGCTTTAATAAACTACAATATGCAGAAGAAAAGCGAAAAAGGCCGGTATTGTGTAATTATTATTTAAATAGATAAATATTACTATCACCTATGGATGACAACGAAATAATGAAAATACTGGAGGCCGTAATGTAACTATGATTTAGTAAAACTTTTTTTGGCTCAAGGAAGATAGAAGAAGGAAGAAGAAGTTGAACTGACTAGAGCTTCCTATCGCTCAACAAACCGCGTCTGGCTCACGGATGTAACAACTTAATAGGAAAGAGGGCGCATAGAACAGATTTTCCCTCGTCGGGAACTCCACAGCACGCCGAATAGGTCGTCGTCGGAACGATTACCACGTCGTCTATCCAAAGGCCGCCAACAGCGTCACCAGATTATACCTTCGGGAAGGATAACGACCTGAGTCAGAACAACGGCTTCTCGGCTGTTCCTTCACAAGATGGGTGTAGAGCAGATTTCATGTCGTCTTATTGGGTTTTCCACGCTAATCTCCAAGCTAGGATATAGATTCGACTCTCGCCCTTATTCGAAAGAGGTCCTATTTCGTCCCCAACCTCAACAATGGTTTAGTGCGTAGTAAGAAAAGTGTTCTTTTTCACGCTCTGCCACTGATTTAGTAAAACTAATAAAACCATCTTAGGCTCGACCACATTAAGTATTGTGTCATCAGATGGAACAGACTGCGTTATAACGCATTTGGGCTACGAGACGAAGATGGACTATTTCTTTCAATCAATTTAGTAGCGAGTTAACTATTTGACACTATCAAAATATTTAAGCAAATTTGTTCTTCATCTAACTCCTATTCGAAGGAAAATTCATGCAGAATCATATCAGGACCTCTTGTGAGTCCGCGCGGGTAGGTACCACTACCCTGCCTATTTCTGTCCTGAAGCAGTAATGCGTTTCGGCTTGAAGGGTGAAGGGTGCGTTGTAACTATACTTGAGACCTTAGAGCTTATCTCTCAAGGTGGGTGGTGCATTTACGTTGTAGATGTTTATGGGTTCCAGTAACCGTTTAACACCAGGTGGGCTGTGAGCTCGTCCACACATCTAAGTAATAAAAAATAAAGATCTACAACCCCTATTCACAAACAAAAATATAATAGGCCGTTCGTGTGTTATTTTTAAATCAACCAAATATGTACAGGCTATACGCTTCAAGTATTCCAACCACTAGAGCTGAGATGTTTCCAATAATATGCTTACATGTAACTGAGTACTGAATTCGAGAGCTGAATATTCGAGAGAATCGATTTACGGACAGCCGGCAGGAGCATTTCGAATTGGAAATTCGAAGACTTAAATCTATCACTTCTTCACCGTGATATATGAATACATTATTTGTTTATGTTTCAAGAGAAAAATCTTTATCATTTAAAATCTTTAAAACTCATTCGTTTTAAAAAAGATTTTTCTTAGACGGAATCATTCACCTTTCTGTCATTCAGTGAAAAGAGAGTTCAGTTTTGTATAGTATATTAATACTGCTTAAAATATTAAATTTAAAAGATATTAAGGCCTTTAAATTCTGTATTAAAATGATATGGAATACTTCAGAATGAACAAACAATAAAAGACGTTAGTTTTGTTTTCTGTGATATAATAAGATTATAAAAAAAGATATATAAAATTACTATTTTAAACAGTTCAAAAATACTGTTTTTATTGCTTTAATTATTTAATTTAATTTAATTAAAAATCCGACTAATATTTTTTCAATTAAAATAGTGACATTTTTTATTAAAAACATATAACGATATATTTTTAGTATTTTCTTTTGTTTTAGCGAGTCGTAGATATAATTAAGGCTACTTTTAAGGTTTAATCTCTCACTTATTATTTACCTTTTTTTGTAATTGGCATTGTTCGCTGAGCATAGGGTGAGTAGTGATCGTCACTCAAAAATGTCTACTGACTTTTTAATACTTTACAGGAGTAGCCCATGAAAACCGTGAAAGTAGTTTGACATAAAATTAGCCACTAGAAACACTTACATACCAATATATTTGTATTTACTGAAACAAACTCATATTAAAACAATAAAATGTGTATTAATACGAAACATGCACAAACAAATAGCACTATGCAGATAAGTAATGTTAGTTTAATATTTTAGGAAAGAATAAAAATAAGTAGCAAGAATCTATCTATTTATTATAAGCTGAAATATAATGCGCTGCTAATAAAATGGGTTAGGTAAAGTTTAAAGAGGATAGGTTTCGTGGTATTGTGGAAAAATGTGAAGGGGCCGCACGTAATGAATAACGAATTCGCTCCGCCTGAGGCTCCTACCGATATTTGTGTTGTCGGCAACAAAATAGATATTTTTTCAGCTAACCTTCTGAAAACGTTTATGTTTATTTTCTACAGAACATTTAAGTGTTATTTCAGTTTTTATTTTACGAAACAAAAGTACCTTTATCAAGGATGTTGTTGTTAGATTGTTTTTATAAAATTTCATTTACTCGCAAACTACTGAACGCAATTAATTATGAAAGCCAAACAAAATTCTACAAACTACTCTGAAAAATTATTTCATCACGACAACAATAGTTTGTTTAACCAACGTTATTAAAATACGCAAAAGAAATTTCTTGGAATCGAATTAATTTATCGAGATGATTTTCCTTTGTTGTCCTGCGTGTAGTACGGACGGGCTGAACGTCCTTGCGAAAATATATTAATAACCTTAAATAAACATTTTCAATTTCACGAGTATTCCGCTTGGGCTGATTGGTTGCGAGAATATGATTCACTGGCATTTGGGTCGGGTTCCGGTCGAGTTAACGACCCAACCTTTAATTATTGCGAACAAAGGATAATAGTTTATACGATGTCTCGATTTACAAATAAATGAATCGTCTCGAATCAACTGTCGAATTTCGAAAATTAATTTCCGATATCTCTTATTCACAATAAACATTTTCAACAATCACAAGATTATTTTTACTGGTGGTAGGACCTGTTGTGAGTCCGCGCGGGTGAAGCAGTAATGCGTTTCGGTTTGAAGGGTGGGGCAGCCGTTGTAACTATACTAAGACCTTACAACTTATATCTCAAGGTGGGTGGGGCATTTACGTTGTAGATGTCTATGGGCTCCAGTAACCACTTAACACCAGGTGGGCTGTGAGCTCGTCCATACATCTAAGCAATAAAAAAAAATAAAAAAAATTTGTGAGATGTTCACGGACGTTTCTGGAAGTCGATAAAATCCAACAAGCCCTTATGTTAAGCGCTCAAAACCTTTAATTATTTGATTTTCTATTATATTTTATTTAGAAATGATACAAAAGAAGTTACAATTTTCCTGATGCTACAAAATGCTAACCAAAGGCAAACTCAAAGCTTATTACACAAACGACAACGCATTTCTATAGCTATAGAAAATACGAACACTAACCGATCCTCGGATTTTATGATGAAGAATATATACTGTGCCTCCCAGAATTGAAAGGAAATTGCGACTTTTTGTATCATGAGAAATTATTCTATTCTTATTAAAATGTATCAAGTTAACAAAAAGCAACTACAAAACCAATCTCCCTAATAGCACAGATTTATCTATTTCTAATGTGATTATTGTAAAATGGCTGCTTATCTCGAATACTAATCAACAAATGAACAATATTGTGAACTGTTTTATAAGCCCTACTAACACTACGTACCTACTGCTATTACTTTAGTTGGATGACCATCGTTTTCACTATTAACATATATTTTTTTAAATATTTCATCCCTAAACATGTTACAATTTTTACAATATCTATTTACCTTGAACCTGTGACGTTTCATTCGAGTTCCACCTAACCTAAACATCAACCCGCTGAGTTTCTCGCCGGATCTTCTCAGCCCGTCGCGATTCCGGTCCGGCAGTAGTTTCATTCGCGAAGCAGTTTCTCATGAGTTGTTAGGTCTCCTTTGGAGGCGCTCGGGTAGCTGTTAGCAAATTCCACCCCTCCTGGCTGAGCCCTTGCTTGCCCACCTGCCCTGGTGTAACTAGAAAGGCCTCCGCGCCACCAGTAATATTTTAATCATAAAAAAAATCGAGCTCCACTCATGATACGAAGTGTATCTTTCACAAATGTTCTTTTTTTTTTAAACGTTCATCATCTTGTTCACAGTTTCTCAGTGTGTCGATCCGTAAAGGTTCGGTCAGCGTGCTCAAGGTTGTGGTGTGCCCACCGCGCTATGCCTCACGTGTGCCGGTCAAAGCGAGCGCCGCCCCTCGAGGGAACACCCTGTGGACAAAACCAAGTAAGTACACGTCTTGACCTATGTCAAACAAATTCTATCCGAATTTACGAGTAGTTTACCTATTTTATTTTCGAAGAAGAATTTTATTACGAGTGGTAAAGCGTCTTGTGAGCCTGCATGAGTAGGTACCACCACCCTGCCTATTTCTACCGTGAAGCACTAATGCGTTTTGGTTTGAAAGGTGGGAGTAGCCGTTGTACTATTAAATTGAAACTCACTCAAGGTAGATAGCGGATGGATGGGATTTATGTCGTTGATGTCTATGGGCTCTTGTATCACCCATCTAAGCGATAAAAATAATATTAACGCATCTATTTAGCCCGAAAAACTGGAATACATTACTTTTTCGTTATAGGATTCAAATGTTCGCATCGAATGAAAAATATGTAGGAGTTACCGGATTGATTTTTTTCATTTTAATATTTTTCTAACTAAATCTCAAACAAAGATACCAAAAACTGTAAGCAAAATATGTTTTACAAAAATTACGTCTTACTATTATTCACAAGACTGTCTTAAATCACAAAATAGGTAAAACATATAACTTTACTTTAATTAATAATGTGGCAAATGTCACTAAGTACTATGGACAGAGAAAAAATTAAAAAGAATATAAAGCGAATAGAATTTCTAAGTATTTGTTTGCTGATAACAAAAAAAAATTTAACCCATTTAAAAACTGTAGTAAACTTTCAATAAGAGTTTTGAGTCCGTGAAATTAAAAGAAAAAACCAAAAAAAATAACATGAAAACAACATCAAAGTTCTCGTACGATTTTTGACTTCAAGTCGAGGTCCGTAAACAGGTAGGAAAAAATATTGTAAATATGGATGTCGCCGTAACTATATTTCAGATCAAATTCCGATAGTTTCGCGACAAAGCAAAGCTTAGCAGCCCACCCTTGTGTGCACCTAATCAGCTACATATATAGTTTTCTTAGAGCACCTTTGCTCTACTTGAGCCTTATTAATACGCTTTTATTAGCTTCAGACGTATGTATATTAGTATGTAACGAAATCTTTGGACATGATTTTGACCCCCTTCAAAACGTCGCATTAACTCGAAATTTGGCATACTTATTAAGGACCTATGATGACAATTCAATATTTAAAATGAAATTTAAAAAATTGAAATTTAACTATTATAAAAAATGAAAAATATATAATAGTTTAAAAAAACTAAAAAAAATACGCTTTCATAGAAAATCCAACTAAAAATAGAAAATAAATTTGAATTAAAAATAGTGTAAGAAAAAATCATTTTATTGTAAAAAAGCGTGGGGTGCTTTTCAAGATATTATCAAAATAACCCTTCTACTCATATCTGTTCATAAAATATTTATAACTACTGATACCATGCACCCCACGCTTTTTTTTACAATAAAATAATTTATTCTTACACTATTTTTAATTCAAATTTATAAAATTTATTTTCTATTTTTTACTTGGATTTTCTATAAAGGCTTTTTTTTGGTTTTTTAAACTATTATTTATTTTCACGCTAACTCCTTTCACAAAGCCGGCGCTGTTGTTCAAGTATTTCCGTTAACGACGAGCGATCCATTGAAATGGAACTTTCTATTACTTTCGTAAATGCATGCACACGTGGTTTTCAGTTGTAAACAGTCCCGTTCTTAAATTAGTTATGTTTGTACTCGTTTGTATAGTTTTGAATGCTTTACAAGTATATGTTTATATTGAGACGCTATTTATGATTGGACAATAATTAATTAAAATGAAAATCTCGACATATTTACCACATTTTAAATCAATTTAGAGTGAATTTGTTCTGAAAGTATACTAAAGTGATGACATATTATTATGTTATTTTTCTTGTTTTATCGGAAACGGCTTTAAAGAATTAGATCAGTATAGTTTTTTATTAAGGCGAGTTTTCTTTCTTCCAAGGATCAAGCAAGGATCTTCCTTAAAAACAACGCTTTGATTGTTAAACCAACTACAACACTTTAATTAATTCTAACATTTTTAAATGCGGGTTCGTGCATTAAGCGTTCGCATTAGCCACATACGCAACGCTAGCCCCATCTCTGCAATTAAATGATCAATTAATCCCGAGTTTCTAATTTAAGCCATAGCTTTGAGCGTCATGTTAATGATTCTATTTCGAGGGTATTCAATTCGACATTAATTTGCATTGTGGAATCGGTCACTGCATTGATTATGACGTTGCCACATACCACAATGTGTATTCCATGTTCGGACGACCAGCACTCGTGTTTGCGCATAAATTCGATAAAATTCTTTGTTGGGTATATTTTGCGAGCTATGCAAATGACGGCAGCCGGGACCGACAGATAAATATTGACGGTTTTTGCGCACTAACGCACAAAGGAGACGAGAACGTAATCCCAGAAAGCTTTTATGGCAATTTGAATTACTTACATAGCGGATCCAATTTCAAGCTGAGGAGATTTCAATCGATACGTCATGGTCCATGATTACCCATTCAACTTGATTCAGAGACGAATATTGATAGACGTAGATGAACTAAATGACTGGGTGACTTTACCTCATGAGTCACTTTAAATTCGATATACATATACTTAGTCTGGCCATAAATACTGTAACAATTAAAAATAAACAAAATATTACATTTGAATTTGGAATCTGTCATTTTTATATGATTGCTCATTGAGTATTCTCATTTTGGCGCCAATACATTGTACAAAATTTGCGATATTAAAATGGAGTGGGGTGATAAAGAGAACCGAATCGCTGTGATTGCATTACACAAAGTAGGTATGGAGCCAAATACAATTTTTAAAACTCTCCATACGCTTGGTATTAGTAAAATGTTTGTGTACTTCATCAGAGCTGAAGACCGGCCGTCGTCTAATCCCGATCTTAATCTGCTGGATTATGATTTATGGTCAGTTTTAGAGAGTACGGCTTGCTCTAAACGCCATGATAATTTGGAGTCCCTAAAACAATTCGTACGATTGGCAGTGAAAAATGTTTCCATGGAAAGAGTGCGTGCTTCTATTGATAACTGGCCTCAACATTTAAAGGACTGTATTGCAGCCAATGGAGACCACTTCGAATAAGCTTTTTGTACTTTAAATTGTTTTATATTTATGTATTAAACTAACACACTGTAAAAGTAATAAAAGTTATTTGCAACAGAATTTTTTTATCTTTCTCTCGGTATTTATGGCAAGACTAGGTATATATTCTATCAGTAGTACGTGTACTTAAATAGAAATTACGTGGTTACAAATTCAGAAACGAGGTAAGGTATAATTTTTATACGGATAGATGATTGGCAAATTATAGCACTAGCTTAAGGATGTTGGAGTATACGAACACGCACTATCTTTCGATTTCATTAACTAACCCGACTATTATTATTAGGATTCTTTAATTCATAAATTGATTATCGGGACACTTAAACGTTCTGAAAACGTACTCAAATTTCTCATTTAGTTCAGGCAACCATCCAAAACTTCCATTTCTTGACACTAAATTTTCCTCCTAATCACGATTTGTATGAAATAGTATCAACATTTTATTAATTAAGGCACATTTTAATCAGCCATAATTGCATTGTTCAGTGGTGCGTGGATCGTGTCTGCGAGCCGATGCCTGGCCACAGTAAAGAGACTAAGGTTGAAAACAAACATACTCCAGAATGGGGAGATTGGGAGGAGTGGAGCGCATGCAACGCAGATTGTGGTTACGGCCTCAGGACAAGAACACGAAAATGCAAATACAGAGGGTAAGTAAGTGTAAGATATAGCTTTTTAAAAGAAAGCAATGAAGCACTAACTCATACATTTATTTACATCATATATCTATATATTAATACGTGAAGCAAAAACTGTGTATCCTTTTTTACGAAAATTGCGCGGACGGAGGAGTATGAAATTTTCCACACTTATAGAGAATATAGAGAAGAAGTGCACAATGCTTTTTTTTTTTAAATAAAGCCTAAAAGATACATTAAATCAATAAAGAAAACATTACACACACTACATACCATGTATTTGACGCACACACGCATGCATACTATTTATTGTCAACCTTTTGTTATTGACGTCTGTGGTCAAATTGAGAATAGATTAAATATTGTTTGTCTTTATTAATATTTTTTATAGTGTAGTCTTGGCGAAATTTGTGATTATAGAAGTATAAAATACAACCATAATAGTGGACAAACTTACAATTCCAATTAATTATAGTCGAATTTCGACTACTGCAGGACCTCTAGTAAAATTAAATTCAAGGTTTGATTGTGATGAAAACCAATTTAAAAAAAAAATGTTATGTTGATTTTTTGAAGTGGAATACACAAATTGGCAAAGGATTGATCTTTGTCACTGAAGAATAATATTTTTATTATAATTCCCCTCGAATACTAAACAGTGATACTACTACATCTACTAGTTTATTAATAAGGTAACCATTAATACACCTACTTAAATACAGAATTAAAAACGGAGAATAATACACAAATCGATACCGATCAAAAACACGATTGATGCTCTTGAAAATTCTCACAGTATACAATTCATTTGTCATCAACCAAAAAAAAAAAGTTTACAATGTAACTTCATTCACAAAACATGTGGATGCAACATGCAACCGCGTCAATGACGGGCTCGCTGGCCCGATTTAAGGCCTGAGAAACAGAAATAAATACACTCAAATTGTATTATAATTTTGACGTGAACATCTAAATTGCAGACTCAAACGAAATATCAGGATCGAACGAATAATAAGTGACAGTTAAATTAGCGGTCAAACAGGCAATGATTGATTACGTTTACTGATAATATAGTTTGACATTCAAAAATACCATACATCAATATACATTTTTTGTGCTCACTTAAATCTTACGCGAGGTCCGAATTGTGTTTGAGAGTTGTTGAAATTTGGAGTTAAATTACTAGCTTTTTTTAATCATTGGCTACTGAAGTTATCAACATCTTGAATTTAAGGTCATTGATGGGTCATTGATGGATATCCTCATGAGGATACAGTCTTAATACTATTGAAATATTCGTATCGTATATTTCAAAGTGTGACAGAGTCAGAGGTTGTTTTCAATTTTGCCGCCAATAAATAAAGTAATCTTGTCATGAATTTAAACTCAAATTTTCCATTTTTTTTGTATTTAGGCATTTATCAGAATAAAAAATGCTTCATCACAATTTAGTCAATCACTCATTTATTGATAATCTATATATATAAAAATGAAACCCGTTTTCCGTTGTCACGACATAACATGAAAACGGCTTGACCGATTTGGCTAATTTTGGTCTTGAATTATTTGTTGAAGTCCAGAGAAGGTTTAAAAGGTTAGATAAATATAAAAATATTCGGAATTAAATAAAAATAACAATTTTGTTTTTCCTTTGATGTGTCCCCCGTCGGACGGATTCCTTTTGTTTGTTTTAAGTTTATCTTAAACAAAAGTTTAGGTCTTTTATTTATCGATTGAGGCACTACGAAGTCTGCCGGGTCAGCTAGTATTATATAATGTTCATTTATATTTTTCATTTTACGCATTTGATAACGCCAACACGGATGACAATTTAAATAGGAACTTTTTTAAAAAGCTTAGAAATCGTACTTTTTTTGTTTTTAATAATGTTCTAATATCCAGTTAAGTTTCCTCTATTATTTTATTATATACTGATTAGCTAAAATTGTTGAATTTTAACACGCATTATTGGAAAAATAGCAAACAAGTTAGAATTTGAATTTCGAACCAGTGATACGAATGTGATTTAGGGTAGTTTTTAATGTATAACACACCTAATTTAGCAGTGTTTACGAATATATAGTTATAGGACCACGTGCCTGTTGACATGACAACAAATTTACTGTACTTGTAATTACGGTAACGTTAAGTTAAGAGTTTTAACGCTCTCGATAGCGTAAAAGTTAACTATATAACGATAACTATACTGAAACTTTAGAACTCATATCTCAAGGTGGGTGGCGCATTGACGTTGGTAGATGTGGTTACTGGTGGTAGGACCTCTTGTGAGTCAGCGCGGGTGGGTACCACCGCCCTGTCTATTTCTGCCGTGAAGCAGTAATGCGTTTCGGTTTGAAGGGTGGGGCAGCCGTTGTAACTATACTTGAGACCTTAGAACTTATATCTCAAGGTGGGTGGCGCATTTACGTTGTGGACGGGCTCTAGTAACCACTTAACACCAGGTGGGCTGTGAGCACGAACACCCATCTAAGCAATTAAAAAAATTTAAAAATATATACTGTATAATCGGTTCATTGTAGGTTTGTATCAGAGAGCGCATGTGAGGGTGCTGGATCTCAAGTAGCGACTTGCTGGGCAGGGTCTTCGTGCGCTGCAACCAGAGACATCCGCTCCGACCTCTGCCATCGCCAACAGAGCAGACTCATACCTTATTTACATGCCAACGGTATGATCACGATTTCTCAGTGCTCTCCAATATCTGTCTATCTATTTTCATTACTCGGTGGTAGGACCTCTTGTGAGTCCGCGCGGGTAGGTACCACCGCCCTGCCTATTTCTGCCGTGAAGCAGTAATGCGTTTCGATTTGAAGGGTGGGGCAGCCGTTGTAACTCTAGTGAGATCTTAGAACTTATATCTCAAGCATGGGTGGCGCATTTACGTTGTAAATGTCTATGGGCTCCAGTAACCACTTAACACCAGGCGGGCTGTGAGCTCGTCCACCCATACAAGCAAAAAAAAAAATTGTGTTTCGAAATAATGAGTAATTTAGTTACTAGCCTACTGTTTCGCTACGATGAACCTGTCACAAAACGTCTGGTAAGTTTTCATTTAGACACGAATCCGTTTTGGCTGTTTATTGTTTTTAGGCTGTTTCCATCCTTTTTTTAATACGTAATGGATGCATCGATATATTCCCTAGAGTCCAACCATTGCGAAATTTCGTGTGTGGACTACGCTGGAGGGTCGCCCACCAATTTCGGAGCCCTACCCGACGGAACGCCCTGCAGCTACCTTCGACCCTTCGACGTTTGCTTCCAGGTAAACATACATACATTATTGATGACTGTTTTACTAATTTTTTTTTTATCAGCCGTATGTGCTTTATTTTTATTTTTTGGAAAATTCATGAAAACAATTTTTGCTAAAAATTAAACATGTAGTTTGAGTAAGGATAAACATAATATAATATAAAAATGAACAGTCACATATTTTCAAAATTACATTTGGAATGTTCTACTGTTATTCGTATACAGGTATGTATACTATATAAAAAGAAAAAAATATATATTCGTATACTAGTTATTCAAAAATGATAATCCCAAATGTGATTATAAATTTCAGGAAATAAGCGTTAATTACGTTAAATTATTTCAAACTTTGCAACTCTTCTAGATCGGTTTCCTTTATTGTTTGTAGTAGGTAGAGGCTTATCTGTGCACGTGGTATTGTTGACGTCCATGACGGTAACCCATCACCAGCAATGAATAATAAAAGGGCAATTAAAAAAGTTCCTGTATACCCAATAATATCAATGCCAATCCCAAAATACGATTCTGTAATAATAATAACAATCATGGTATTTTTCTCCTGATCCCACAAAACTTTCAATTATGATCTGTACATGAACCTAACTAATAAAGAGCATTTGTGCAGTTAACTGGGTTTTAAAGTAAACAATTACTTCACAGAGAACACGATGTGGGTTCAGACCGTGTTAATTATTTTAAATGTCTAATTTGAAAATTGTAAAATTACTTCTAAAAGCAGATAACGCAAAATACATATTTAATGATGATACAAAGATATAGTACATTCCGCCACATTTTGCCTTGCCAATTCTTCTCACGACTGTCGGCTTTTCTTGGAACCATTGGTAGATATAACACGATTTTGAAATTCTACAAGTATGTTTGACATTTAAATTGAAATAAACGATTTTAATTTGTATTCCAATTGCACTATCAAATCCGAAAAAAAACCCGCAACTTCATTTGCCCGATATGCCTTTGCAATGGTTTTTAATATCAAAAACAAGTCGCGCTTGAATAACATGCTACAGACTGAAAATATGGTAGAACCACATACCAAATATTGTAGTCGTCGTGGCCTGAGGGATAAGACGTCCGGTGCACTCGTGTTCAGCGATGCACCGGTGTTCGAATCTCAGGCGGATACCAATTTTTCTAATGAAATACTTACTCAACAACTGTTCACGATTGACTTCCACGATGAAGGAATAACATCGTGTAATAAAAATCAAACCCGCAAAATTATAATTTGCGTAATTACTGGTGGTAGGACCTCTTGTGAGTCCGCACGGGTAGGTACCACCGCCCTGCTTATTTCTGCCGTGAAGCAGTGATGCGTTTCGGTTTGGAGGGTGGGGCAGCCGCTGTAACTATACTGAGAGCTTAGAACTTATGTCTCAAGGTGGGTGGTGCATTTGCGTTGTAGATGTCTATGGGCTCCAGTAACCACTTAACACCAGGTGGGCTGTGAGCTCGTCCACCCATCTAAGCAATAAAAAAAAACCGCAATGAGTGTTTCTGGCACCATTAGGTATCCACGTTCGGGATTAACCTTAGTAGTGTACAATAGTACAAAAATGACTCGCAAGTAGTATAGACTGACAAATATCTTTCGCCTTAACACCACGAGCCCTTCACTGCAACTGATAAAATTGTTATGAACTTAAAATTGCCATCGCGATTTCCGATCATTAACTGGAACCGCTTGCGTACTTACCAATTTCAGATGAGATGTTGACAGCTTAACATAATACTGTGATAAATTGTTTTTCAAAATAAGTAAAAATGATGAATAAAACATAAAATTTAACATATCAAGGACTTAGGAGGGCAATCACACAATTTGCGAAGTATAAACCTTTTAAAGTGACGCAATAAAATGTAAACATATATTTTTTATTCGGCCACATTACCATAAGCCCTCGATGTGCTTACCATCGCTTTGAATAACAGAGTCAGTACATAATCATATTTCTTTCGGCGGAGTTACATTTTAAAAGATATTGCGGTAAATATTGTTCTTTTGAAAGTACCGACGCGGCGGTTGAATGATGGGTATACAGTTTTATGAGGCTTTTAAACTCGCGTTTCAGAATGTAAAGGGGTTTTGTTAATAGTAATAAAATTTTCTTTTATTTTATACGGACGATTCGATATCAATAATTACCTGAATTAAATTACCAGATCAAGATTACTAGCGTCTGAAATTGACGAATCAGTATATACATGGCAATTAAATGTATAATTCTAAAGATACACCGAAATACTTGACAAGAATCGGGCAGCACAGGATATTGATTATGGGAGCCATGGGCAAGGCCTCCATAATCAACAGACTCTAACCATACTCCTGGGAGTGGCCTATATTGATGATGATTTCTTTCAAATGTCACTTTTCCGTTTCGTCGCTTTTAATTTTCGCATTGGCCTTAAACCAGTTTTGAGTTCAATAAATCCAACCTTCCATATTTATTTTATTTTTATTTATTTATTTATTACACTTCAAGTAAAATTTACAATGGCGGACTTAATACCTAAGGTAGGTGCAACGAAATACTAGTTAACTTCAGACTAAGATGTTCTTTCGTGCTATGATGAATAGCGCAAACACAAATATGACAAGTACAGCCATTCTGTGAATACGAAATATATTCAACAAAGATCTCGTCGGAGACACGAACTCGAACCACGTGGATAGTCGCGGTCATGTCTAAAATATTATTTTCCTCGTCTTTTAAAGCTTGTATTTAAAATCATTATTAGTTTTTAACACTCTTTTATTAAGTTTGTTGGGTATGTTTTTTTTTGTATGTAGCGGAATCATTGATCATTATTTACACTGACTTCAAACGTTCGATTAATTTGAAAATTTTGCACACGTATCAAGGACCGATGATAATCAATAATACCATATCCAGTAACACACATTAACCAGCATCAAAAGGTTAAAAAAAAAGTTTTTAAACTACACATATATTATCATAGCATATTCGCAACGTAAATTCCGCCACCCGCCTTGAAACCCGACTTTCTTAGTCTCAGTTTTAGAGTACATCGGCTTCTCCACCCTTCAAACCGAAACCCATAACTTCTTCGCGGCAGAAATAGGCAGGGTAGTGATGTCTACCCATGCGGAATAACAAGACTCCTTAACATCAGTAATATCATTCCCAAGATTTCAATGTACAGTGTAAAACACCTCGTCGTGAAATAATTGATAGTATTTTGCAAGTCAATGCTATGGGCAAGTCACGGTGGCACTAGGCCACGCTCTTTTCTATCATTATCAGTTTTAATAAATTAGTGCTACACAGTTCTATAATCTTAGAGTATCTAAGTATCCTTATCTGTTACTATCAGCACATCAATCAAATCAAGGCATACATTTTGGCGGGAACGCAAGGAGCGAATTTGGGTGAATTGTGTTATTTTATTAATTTAGGATTTCCTCAAACTTAAACGTGTAGCAATGATGTGATTAAACGTTTAGAATCTGTGGAGGTGCACAAATGTAAAAAAATGAAACAAAGCCGCTGATGTAGCTTATTTATTTATTTATAACTTTAAATACTTGACAGTATAGGCGGACTTAATGCTATAGGCATTCTCTGACAGTCTACCTTAGGGGAGTGCAGAGATGAACCTTGGTAGGTGTAGTGTTATAGTGATATTAGGTACTTAAACATATGTATGTAATATATAACATAAATACTATTTCTAAATACAAATACTCGTAAATAAAATTAAATAAATACATATATAAAATATATATATAAATAAATATCAATTAGATGACTCTGCTAACTCTCTGAGAAAGAGTTCTCGAACTCTTTTGTCTTAAACGCTTCACGTGCAGTGGCCCACCTTATTTTGAGCTTATCGATTTATACTAAAATGTCCCCTGCAGTCTCGGTAAATAACCACAATTTTACTGGGCTTTGTAAAATGGAAAAACCCATCTCATCTCGTTTCATTTATCTTACTTAATTACAGTCTCAAATAAATCAAATTTATTTAATTTCGCTCCATATAATTTCTCATTTAACAGAATATGTCTGTATTTAAGAATTAAAGATTTTGATAAACATTGGCAGCAATGGCATCGCAAGAAGTTGTAATTTAAAAAAAAGGAGGGAAGGAATCACAAAGCTGTTCCCTAAACAAAAGGGTTAGCTTATGAATTATCAGTTTTCTTTGGATCACAATATTTTTTGCGTCTACATTATTTTTCGAAACTAAAACTAAAAAAAATACAATCAAAAAATTAAGCCCACATTTGTGACCTAATCTTGTGTTTTTATCACTATAATATTATTTTTAAACGTCGGACATAATATTCTGACGACAATAAAAGCCATAAGATTGAATTATGAAAGTATGTAGTTTTAATTATGTCTACAGCTCGCGAAAACCGTAGAAAAAGCAATGATATGGAGACAAAATTAATTATTCAATAGTATTTTTCTTTTACAAATTCAAAAAGCATCTAATTTCGTTGTCGAGTTTCATTAGATTCTTGCTCCATCATTCAATTCTGGACTCTATCCAGTACATTTTGAGGAGAAACCTAATCTAGATCTGTTGTATGTCTATGGTCACTTTCTGACCTCATCATCAGACTAACATCGTATGGTATTTTTGCGTTGTCAAATGATAAAAAACATGTAACAATTTTTAGCCGAAAAGAGTCACGAAAGACTGTCACAAACACGCATAGAATTTTAATTGTCTCTTAATACGGCCTAGTTTAGAGGTTCTAAACGAAGACAATTGTATTTCAGGGTACGTGCGTGAAAGGTCAATGCAATTCATCAGATACAACCTGCAACTGGTGCCCAGACGGCTACTGCAACAACAACACTAACACATACACAAGATTACTCGGTAACGGTATGTATTGAATCAAACATATGTATGTATAGGTATTAGTACATATCTGTTGATTGCAGCCGATCAAAATGTAAGCTGTTCAAAGTTAACCACAGGTCTGTTACGAAACTTCAATGAGAAACGGTCAGTGACTCCGCATGCAAATTTTACAAAAATCTTCACAGCGGATGACGTCATTTGTGGCCAAATTTTGCTTTCGTTCTTTCAAACAGTTCCTTTGAGCTTTCTATACAAATTCTCAATAATCATTTTAAGTGAGCATTGATGCTAACATACCGGTCCTTCAGCAAAGACATCACTCACTTACCTAAAGGTCTATTGATAGAATAACTAATATCAACATTCCTTAGACTTAACATCATCTTATCAACATTTGATTTTCACTGATAGTTGGACAACTTCATAACTATTAATTAGTTTCTAAGAGATCCTAGCTTAAACAGGACTTACCGCTGGCCAAAGTTTGACTGTCAATATTAAACAGAATCAAAAACCTTCGTCATTGGTTACTTGATAGCTCATTCCCAAATAACATGAGAATGGCATTGTTAATACACAGGATAATTATATACGCACGCATTTTTTTCTTATTGCGTAGATAGATGAACAAGCTTAAGGCACACTTAGTGTTAAGTGGTTAAAGGAGACAATAGACATCACAACAAGAACACCATCAGCTTGAGGCATGAGGTGTAAATTTCAATTATATAGTACAAAGGCAGTCCCTCCCTTCAAATTGGAACGCATTATTACTTCGAAATAGAAATGGGTAGGTTGGTGTAGTTACCCGCGCGGGCTCACAAGACCATCCTAGTAAAGCACAAAATTTTAGTATTTCGCGAGCAAAATTAACTTCACTTTTACTGATAATTTACTATGCGAGATAAAGAAAATAAACAGGCTGGTTTTACTATGAATTGAACTGTGTGCTTAGTGCGAGTTTTTTAACGTTCTCGATAGCGTAAAAGTTAACTCAAATTTGTATAGAGTTGGAACGTTTGCCGCTAGGGGCGCTGTTACAACTGCATACAAATTTGAGTTAACTTTTACGCTATCGAGAACGTTAAAAAATTCGCACTACGCACACTGGTTACTGGTTCGGTTATATAGTTGTTGGTTTGGTACTGGTTATTGAAAACATGAGTTTGTCAATTTGTTAAACAGTTTTATGATCATAATGATTGCTTCTAAGTAAACAACGTCTCGTTCAATAATTATAGTCAAGGATGCTATGTAGTATTACAATTCGTGAATATACCAAATAAGAATTGGAATCTTCAGATCGACAGCTCTATCTTGAGCTAGAATAATAGATAGGACAAGGAAAAGAAAAATTGTCTCTGATATAGCTTGTAATTTATAAAATTAATATTACAGTTCTAAAATATTCAAACTTAACGAATTTTTTTATTTTTTTTTTCTAGAGAGAGCGAAGCGATGCGAAATTAATTTACTTTGATTAGTTTGTAGAGTAAAATTAAAGTTTCATCGAAGTTTTAATTTGTATGAGCTTAAAGTTAATTTAAATGAACTTAACTTTTTTTATTTTTTTATTGCTTAGATGGGAGGACGAGCTCACAGCCCACCTGCTGTTAAGTGATTACTGGAGGCCATAGACATCTACGACGTAAATACGCCACCCATCTTGAGAATATAAGTTATAAGGTCTCAACTATAGTTATAACGGCTGCCCCACCCTTCAAACCGAAACGCATTACTGCTTCACGGCAGAAATAGGCAGGGTGGTGGCACCTACCCGCGTAGACTCACAAGAGGTCCTACCACCAGTAATTACGCAAATTACAATTTTGCGGGTTTCATTTTTATTACACGATGTTATTCCTTCACCGTAGAAGTCAATCGTGAACATTTGTTGAGTACGTATTTAATTATAAAAATTTGTACCCGCCTGCGGGATTCGAACATCGGTGCATCGCTCAACATGAATGCACCGGACGTCTTATCCCTTAGGCCACAATGACTATTTGTATGACTCTGTGTATTTGTAGGGATTTAACTTCCAATGAAGCTTAGTTATTGAAGCCCATAGATGATCGCTTCGTTAGCTTAATAGTTACAGACTGGGATGTAAGAACTGGGAATTGAGAATACATTTATTTTATAATTATTTTTTACACGGGATAGGAGCCGGATGCTCCTATCAAAGCAGTAATGATATTTTACTTTCTAAATTTCGTTATGTAAGAGATAACTAAAGTCAAAAAACCCGAGTTTTATGCAAAAAATATTATTATAGATTGGTAACATTGCTTTGTACTAACACCTTATAAAGTTTTGAGGTACCAGCTTAGCGCTAATATTAATATTATAAGTGAGATGTTCACAAGACGGTGATATAAAACGTAATAATATAAATTCATGTTTGTTCTCGGGGGATAGATAAACTTTTTTAAGAAACCAAACCTTAGCGAAAGATATAGCTTCATTGAAATAATTAAAAACGTGTCTGACCGCCACCCGTGCATTAAAAACTTTTAAATAGACACAAGAATTGCTCGTTTAAAGAATACTTACCACAGAGCAAAAAAATTGTTTCATTTAATTTTTTTTCTTTTTTTTTTTAAAACCAGTACTGGCTGCAATAAACTAATCACACCCTTTTATTCCTAGGCTGGACTCGCATGACGATGGTGCCGCACGAAGCACGTCAACTGTCCATACACATAGCCACTCCGATTCCCCTCCACATTGCACTGCGCGAACGGAAACGGGACAAGCCGATTCTAGAACTTTCTAAGCACTCGAAAAAATTCGACATCAGCTCCCTCCAGGACAACTACTTGAAATACGACCCGAGCGTGCCTCAGAATCTTCAGATCGTGGAAATGGACAGCAACATTTTAGACTTGAAAGAGAGCTTTCGTTATGAAGGCGAGGCGATCACGGCTGGGACTCTCCTGCGCTGGAATCAAACCGACACGGACATATATATAACGTCAGAATCTAGACTGCAAACCGATTTGATGATAATGGTGAGTTTCCTAATACCTTACTGGTGGTAAGACGTATCGTCCACCCGCTTGGATAAATACCACTATCTTGCTTATTTGTGCCGCGAACTAGTCACTCATTCTGGTTTAAATGGAGAACAGCCTGAAGTGGCTGGCTGTACTAGCCTTCAGCCACTTGCAGTTTGAACGGAAGATGAACAAATGGGGAGACTTCTATTTTTTGTATATGTCAGGTCAATTTTATATAGCACACTGAATGGATATAAACACAACACGCATTTATATACAAAAACTAATTGACAATAATAGTGGTTAGTACAGAACGTCAGATGAGATGATGTCGGTGGCATACGATGTCTCCCGGTAGGAATTGGAAAAAGAGGTGGACTTTAGTTCCTCTTCTCTCTCTCTCTCTTTCTTCCTCTTCTCCCTCTTCCTCTCTGGAGGCGCCGGAGTCCAACATAATCCGGTCTGTTATATAAAAGGTGTCATTCGATGTGGAGTTGCGTTTAGTCGTATTTTTTTATTGCCCTTTTAGGGAGACTTTTAGAGCTAGAGACGTTTAGCCCTTTTAGAGCCTACGTCCCACCTGATGGTGAGTGATTACCGTCGCCCATGTACTTCAGTAGTGCCCCTGATTAAGTACTCTCCACCGCCTCGTTTGAAGAATGACATGTCATAGCGCTCAGGGAACACCGTAGAGGGGAGCTCATTCCAAAGCCGGATGGTACGTGGCACAAAATATCTCTGAAAATGCACTGTGGCTGAACGCAGTGGCTCCAGGTAATATGGATGAACTCTACTCCGGTGGTGGGCGGTGCGATGGTAAAAACGAGATCATGGGATCATCTCAAACGATTCCTTAGATCATGATTTCTCGTGTGCGAGTACTGGCCTACTCGCTACGAGCCCTTACACAGTTGGAACCCACAACTCACAACATATGTCTCAAGGTAGTCGACATTTAGTACGTTATGATGTATATGAGTTCCAGCCACCAATTAACACTAAGTAGGCAGTGACTTCGGTTATCTATATAGAACAAAAAGCACTCCCAGGCAATTACTAAAATATTATCAGCAGAAGCTGTTTATCGGAAACCACAGGATAAATGAATTAAGCACGAAAATGTGGTATGTATTTACTGCCAAACCGCGCCGCACTAAGCGTTACACGCGAATCTAATTATCAATAAATAAATTACGCAAATATAGTATACAAAAATATATCACTCTATTGTTTATTGTTTCGATTGACAGTTACACCACGCACGTGAATCTAGAGGGTTTTTATTTATTTTAGAAGATAGATAGATAGAATAGGCATTCCTAAGACATGTGATGGCATACACACAGCGTAAGTGACCCAATAATAATAATATTATTAAACATACATGTAATTTAAAATTTTTTTTGATCAGGTTGAAACTGGTCGGCATATTACAGTAACTAAGTAACTTTCTGCGTATTAAATAGCAATGTCATAGGTAAAGAACTAATATATCAGTAAGAGTGCATACTTAAAAGTATTAATTTTATCGGCGTAAAACTTTACATTGTTGTCAACATATTTCCATATGTCCAATTTGTTATTAAATACTGATCCAACAATTGATTTTGTTATGTAACTAAAATATATTCATAAAATATTTGTATATATTTTATCTATTTAATATTTGACATTGTCCATTATAGGAACTAAAACTAGGCACAAAGGTAGTAATGTCTTCATAGACATGTTTAAATCTCGCAACATTTGATGTAATTAGATTAGGGTTACCGTATTAAACACAAAAACCAGAACAACTTTACATGAAATAAACGAAATGTTATATGATAACATTTTTACTTACATTCATAATAATATTATACTTTGGTATTATTTTCGACGTTACCTACATCAGGAAGCCGGGCACTATTTTCAAGGGATGGGCTTTGGCTTATGCTATTCGTTTTAATTAATAACGCGCTAAAGAGGCTTTGTCAGCTTTATGCCATACCCCTTTTTCCAAATCAAACTCAGCTTACAGAATAGATACGCAAAATGGCAAGTGCTGCGTGCGTATGCTTGTGTCAAAAAATGGGTACGTTGGCTACACGAGAGCATGCCAATATAATTCTTCTAATAGAAATAAGAAGGATAGGCAATTATCGTTTTTATTTTTATTAGATGTATAGACTGCGGCTAGCGGCGGTGCCTACGACATAGGCCACTAGTGGTTAGATAGGGCAGCAAAGTGAGAAACTTCGCACAATACGCGCCGTATCAAAAATTACTGCTTCCTGTACCAAACTCCTAACCTAACTGATAAGGAAAGTTTCTTAAGGTGTTGGTTGAAACTTTTCGCTATCAAGCCGTGTACCGACACAGCTATTGGAATAATTATGGTTGAATCAACATGCCACATGGCGGTAGTCTCGTGGGCTAGGTTAAACATTTTATTAATTTGTCCTTTTCTGCCTTTACAAGGCTCTCATCATAAGAAATAGTAATATCAACCAGCATTGCTCGACGCGCAATTCGATCTACTTCACAATATCGGACTTATTAGCAACAATAGACTTATCCGTGATAATAGGTCCCAGTATTTAATAACGACTGTCCCCCAAATCGGTCTTATTAGCAACAACAGACTTATCCGTGATAATAGGTCCCAGGTCGTTAATAACGTTTGTCCAACACTTAATTAAACAAATTAGTATTTGTTACTCTTACAGCTAAAGACAAACACGCCTTCTTGTATGGTAGGTACGACAAGAGCGAACTACAAAAAGCGTAACGAACCGTTGATGACAAGGGTCCGGCCGCCGCGCCGCTTTATTTATTCAACGCTGCTCTCAACTCCACAGCTGAAGTTAATTGGGAACTCTACTTTATATACCATTTCTCCATATCGTGTATTATTCAAAGGATTTTTTCCAGCCGTCGCGTCGGGACGCTTAAACGAGACGCGGTTAACAGAGGTTCGTTTTTTGGGTACAAAGGTCGTTTATAAATTTAAGTATAATAAAAATGTAGGTTTAATCATAAATGTTTTAAAAAATCACGCCCGCATAGGAATCGTTAGTTGAAACGAGGACTTAAAATAATAGTTAAAAGCTTCGTGTTCATTATTATAATTTTGTGTGGTACTAAAATAACTATTTCTAGGACAATTCGTCTTTTAGCATTAAAAGTATATAATTTCCAAAAATATTCGAAATTGAGTTAATATACAGAATCATTTGGTGTTTTTCTGATAAATCCTGTCAAAAGAGCATAGTTTAGTTTTAGTTTTTTTTTTAGTTTACCTATATTTTGACTACTATTAACAAAATTAATACATAATTTTATCTTACTTTAAAAGACAGATAATGTTACTGGTTAAAACTAAAAAATAAATGTTGCAAAGATGATTAATATTAAAAATATCATATGTTAAACCTTTAAAACACTCTCTAGTAAGTTTTGAGATTATACAGTTTTAATGCGAGAAGACGAATTTTGAATTAAAAATATGCTGTTATTCAAAAACTGGTGGTAGGGCGTCTAGTGAAGGTCTCGTGAGGGGAACGAATTTGATAATTATTTTTCGTGATTTTTTTTTTTTTTTTTATTGCCTTTGTAGGCAGACGGGCATACGGCCCACCTGATAGTGAGTGGTTACCGTCGCCCATGGACTTCAGCAATGCCAGGGGCAGAGCCAAGCCGCTGCCTACCGCTTAATACTCTCCACAAGCCTCGTTTGAAGAAGGACATGTCATAGCGCTCGGGAAACACCGTGGAGGGGATTCAAATGTACTTGAATCTTCGCAGTCGTGTCAGTAAATTCTATCAACCGAAAGCAGCGCTGTTTAGGAATAAAGAAAACGTAAAAACGTCACATATAGCAGATATTAAATAAAGTACCTCGCTCGATTTATACTTGACTCGGTGACCTCCTGACCTAGTTATGGCAATTTGCTTTGAGCCATTATTCTTCAGGATAGGCGTGAAGCGTAAAATTAAAATCTTGTATTTCGAAATCAGACACATCCAACAAAGATTTGTTACTTTGTGCAAACTAAGTTCGAAAATTATTTCCAATTAAATTGTTTGGGACAGTTAGAATTATTTTATCAAAGTAGTATTTATCGATCTAGAGACAGTAATTATTATAACAATTAATACTTCAATTAATTCACCGCCACGCTTTGGTAGTACATCCTCAATGCTTACGACATCTCGCACAGAAGTTTTCTTTGCAATAATGCGTTTTTTTTCCTACCTTGCCGATAGCCTTGAGAAGCTATTTCAGCTTCTCCTTGACGTGTAAGTGAGCTCACGGGGCTCAAACCGGGAATATTACTAACACTGGCCCTAGCAAGAGCAGTGCTTCGTTGAATCTACCACCGGATCGGAAACACGACCCACTGAGAAAATCCGGCGAGAAACTCAGTGGGCTAGTAATGCGTAAGAGAAGTAGTACGTCGTTATTGACTCGAGTGCGTGACAATGGCAATAGTCAGAAAACTGAAGATGCTCAGAAGAACATCATATCGAGCAAGATCGAGGGACTGCTAATTGATAGCTTTGCAGGCGGCCATTGGGAAAGACTGAAAAAAAATGTAATAAATAATCAGATAGTAATGTGTTCGATTTTTAAGTTAGGTATAATACTTACTAGCAATATGTATGCTTTCTTTACTGGAAGATTCATTAAAAATAATGATTATATTCTAGATATATATAGAAATAATGATAAAAAAATTGATAATTACTGATAATCTGTTAAACTTGAACTACGGTGTAGAAGTTTGTTGTTCCATTCAATCATCAAATCATCCAACAGTAGTCTGTTGTGAGCTATGATGACTACGACTAAAGGCAGCTAGAGTAGAAGCCCACCTATCTTTACGACCTATACGGATATGATCTGATGACTCCAAAGTATTCGATATATTTGTACAGATCTAAGTGCTTTCCTTGAACAGATGAAGATACTCGTGAATTTCTAGGGGCATAGAATGTGCTATCTGAGCTATGAGTACTCTGTACTACCAAACGAAGCAGTCACATAGTATATGAACAGGGGCTTATCCTCTTGAGAATTTGCAGAAAGCACCGGTCACGCGAACTAAGTTGTGCTCACAAGGGATAACGTACATTAATCAGATTCAAAAACAATATTTGTTTAAGCAATAGAAAAACAGATACTTTTTAGTTTTAATCTCTTGAAGATAATCTTGAAAATCATCATCAAATTGATATGTGGTGACATTTCTCTAGTTTCACATTTATCCATTTTTTAAATGGAATTTCGAGATTCAATGAAGAAATTATTCAAAATTTGGCAAGAATATCGCGCACAAAATATTAGCAATGACATATGCATCCATTTTCGAATTGATTAGCTTTTAAGTATTGCTTAATACGGGAATGGATTTTGCGAGATGTCATAATGTGAGGCACGTGTCATAATAGGCACGTGTTACTCGTTACATATTCATCGTTCACGATGCTCGAAATGTTTTCGACGGAAATTTTCGAATAAAATTGGGTCGGCTATCAATATATATTTTTTTCATTGCTTAGATGGGTGGACGAGTTCACAGCCCACCTGGTGTTAAGTGGTTACTGAAGCCCATAGATATCTACAGCGTAAATGCGCGACCCACCTTGAGATATGAGTTCTAAGGTCTCAAGTATAGTTACAACGGCTGCCCCACCCTTCAAACCGAAACGCATTACTGCTTCACGGCAGAAATAGGCAGGGTGGTGGTACTCACCCGCGCGGACTCACAAGAGGTCCTACCACCAGTAAAAATCTCTTTAAAAAAATCTACTCAAATACACAACTATCTTGTAACAGAGACAAAAGAACAAGTTACCATTAATATCTATATGTTTTACCAATTACATAGAAACCTGTTCTTGAAATAATTTGACATTGATTGAGACTTAAGTTGTTCCATCCATTTATTCAAAACGCACAACAGTTTTGTTGTTAGGTACTGTTTACTATCTCAGACTATCTTTTGTTATATTCGTCTAATTCAGTCTACTCTTCTATCGATTATCTTTCATGATACGGCACGTGATCGAATTCATTGTTTGTTTGCGTTTATAAACGCTGACTGACATCCACATTCCTAAAAATTAATTTAGATTAATTGAGAAATGCTTGGATGAAAATGTTGTATCGGGTTCAGTAAAACGGGTTGCTGTAGGTAATAAATAAATAAATAAATATAAATAAATAAATAAATAAATATTTACTAACAATCACGCCACGTTAACTGGTTCCATGATAAGTTCGTAAAGAACTTGTGTTACAGGTACCAGATAACGGAAAGAAATGTAAGATTTTTATTATACACATACATAAATTTAATATACATTCATAACCCTGGAAAAGACATTTATATTTATCATACAAATATCTTCCCTTGGCGGGATTCGAACCCGCGACCCCCTTGTGTAGTGACCATGTCACTTACCACTACACCAGACGGTCGTCATAAGACGGTCGTAGGTACATTCAAAAAGTATGCATTAATCGTTATGTCCGATCATGACACGTTTCCTTACCTTAAAACGTTCTGGAATACTTTCCTCTATATACATTTTTTTTTGTAAAATATTCACTGTTTGAATAGTGTAAAATATAAGCAATTTTAATTATCAGCTTTAACAATTGCAATGCTCGCCTACTAAAAATTTCGAAACTGTTTAAAATATATATTCATTGTCCTGGATTTTTTTAATTCTCGTAGCATCGTATAATAAGAATAAAACGAGACTTAGTTAAAGGGTAATCAAAACTTTTGGATATTTATCATAAACCGTCCCTAAATTGTTTTAAATAAATATACATTATTTATAATCGAAGATATGTCACGCGAAATTATAATACCATTTCTTTAATTAATACTTAGTTTAGATGACAATTCGAAGAAAAAATTATAAGATTGCTTATCTATACTAATATATAAATCTACAGTGGTTTTTACGGATGTTCCGTTATAACTACTGAGCCATGCATTCGATTGACTTGAAACTTGGTATCCATATGTAATATCCACATGTAATAAGTTGGTATCCATATAATGGATCGGCTAATATTTATATGAGTGTTGAACTCCCTAATAATAATGACAGTAAATAATTATGTTAATTTTAAATGCCCAGCGAAGCGGACGAGTACGGCTAGTACAATAATAAAGTTGACTATTAATTTTACAGGCAATACCAGTTAATCCTACATTAGAAGATGCGGTCAGTGTGGACGTGTCAGTAAACTACAGCACTCCAACTGGACGCACGAGACCATTGGAATACAGGTGATTTTCTCTTTGGTATAAGGCCATGTTTTGATGAAGTTTTGACTGCGTTAATTATATCGTTATTATTATCTATTATTATCGTTAGCATTGCAAGAATTTTTTAAGTATAATTTCTTAATTAACAGTATATAAATGGACCATTTGTTTCTTTATTACCTATAAAGATCGCTTCGAACTTTGGTAATACCGTACTGCTTATTCCAACGGCAATGTCATTTCGATTTTGATAAGTAGTAAAAGAGTTTATGGCTTGACTAGAGTGTGCATTTTGATGTCTTTGAAATGATAGTTCCCCTAGTGTTCTTCGCCAATAAATTTGCGTTTGAAAATTTTAGTTTATTGACATCGTTGATGAACTCCGAACTTGTTCCGATACATTTTTTACGGCTCAAACAGGTGAATCTGATTATAAAATTTAATAATTCTCTAATAAATTTTGATTGACTATATTGCGGGGTGAGAGGCTATTTGGTTTAAGTGACATTTTTTAAAGTTTAAAGGAGAGGGCCATTGGAAAAAATATCATGAATAAAAAACTTCTTCAGCTATTTGGATGGTGTAAACATAATTGAAGTTTGATTAAAAACATTGAATTGTTGATGCTAATACCAAATAAAGCGGACCTTTAACTACAAAGACCTTTCACTCCTCGATATGATAAAACAACTTATTTTAATACTACGAAAAACACGTATGAATAATTCCTTCGATGACCAAACTACCCTTCTGATGGTGAACGATCTATGTGGCTTGAAGACGTCAGCAATACTAAGACTAAAGCCACACTGCTGCCTCCCGAATATAACTCAGCATGTATTAGAGATTGTTACCAAATTAATATGAGTACATAACATTGTTTACTATAATTGAATCAGTGTCGTTGTTAAAGACATTTGTATTCTAGGTCCAGTTGTACCTACTTGGTTCGTACGTTTGTTTCCAGCTCCCGCAGAAAATACAAATTTGCTTCAATAAATGTTTTGCCAAATAAATAATTAACAATGTATGTGTACACGACCCGGTCTGTATGGCTGTTTCCGAGTCGTGTGATAATGTTTTCTGCTGTCTGTTTGTGCGCTGGTAGAAGACGGCTGTTTCTTTCGATGGGTTTCGGCTTCTGTAGCGAGGTTTCACAGGTAACTGTCTGGTTCACTGGTAGCTGATTCACTGGTGGTTTTCTGATAACTGTACTATTGGAGAACTGCTGGTAACTGTTTCTGTCTTGCTGATGTGCTGAGAACTGTTTCTATCTTGCTGATGGTTCTTTGTCGAAGATTCACTGGGAACTGTTTTTGCCTATAAATGGCCATCCTTTTATATTTATTTCAGTACCCCATCTCGCGACGCGCTATCGACGCGCCACTTTCGGGGGTCCCTTGATCTGTCTGTTACCGTAGTGAAAGCGCTCCACAAATCGTTCCTATTGGTCTATTTACATTCTCTGATCTGATACACTAACATATTGACTATAAAATAACTTAAGATTATACATTTATGTTACGTAATTACTTATGAACTATATTAATTCTATTTGTTTGATAAAACTATTTAAAACCCTATTTCGTCCTGCACATTACTCCCGCCGTGCGAGTCCGTCGCATTATTTCTCGGTGCAGGATGGTCTTCTTCGATGGGCAGGATCAGTAGTTTTCGTACTGGTCTCCGTAGAACTCCACCCTTGGTTCTGATGTCTACGGTGCGCCCCACGTTGTCGGGACCTGGATATGTCGCTATCACTTTTCCCTCGCATGTGTGTATTTCGTGACTGGCACTTCCACTTTTCATGGCGACGCCTCGGCCATGAGGCTCCCGCCGGTGCTGCAGCTGCTATATTTACTTCACCCGTCGGTTCTGTAGTTTCTGACGCCGATTCCGTCGGCCAGGAGTCCTCTCGTTGGCGTAGGAATTCTGTCCCTCTGAACCATCTATGTTCATTTTGGTATGGCATTGGGACGTTTCGGGTCACGTCGTCGGCTAAGTTGTGCTTCGTGGGAAACCATCGCCTCCCGTTTATTGTTGAACAGTCCTCTATAGCTGTCAGGCGTTGGGTAACGTACGGTTTGTACGAGCGTGATCCCGTTCTTGTCCATCTCAACACTATCTTACTGTCGGTCCAGAAGGTCTTCGAGGTCGGCTTTCTTTCGTGTTTTCGACGAAAGTCTGTAGTTATGTGCATTGCAACTTTTAAACCTTTAAAACTGTCTAAGAAGTCGTCTTCGTAGTGTCTGTTCTGTACTGCGACTGCCGCCTCCGGGTGCGTGGCTTCTTGTTTCTGGGCGGTCAAGTTCTTTACATATATTGCTGTGGAAGGAGAACTTGACGCCCCGAAGATCAACGAGGTCATTCTGTTTTCTTCTGGGGGCTTGTCATCTCGCTGATCTTTGCGCCAGAGATAACGGAGCGCGTCTCTGTCTTCAGGTCTCAATTTTACTTGTATGAACATCTCTTTGATGTCTGCTATTACTGTTATATTATGCTGTCTGAATCGCATTATCACTCCTGGTAGTGATTGGAGTAGGTCCGGTGCCTTAAACAGCATATCATTTAAAGCTACCCCTCTTGTTCTGGCGGCGGCGTCGTGGACAACTCGGAGTTTTTCCGGCTTCAGAGGGTTCACGACGGCGAAGTGAGGTAGATACCACGTTCTGTTCTCTGTTTTTGTTTTCGGAGCGAGCTCGGCGTAGCGTTTCGCGACGAGTGCTTCCATCTGTTCTGTGTATTTCTGTTTCAGTTCCGGATTACGATCGAGTTTGTTTTCTATATTTATCAGTCGCTTTAACGAGTTATTGTAGTTGTCTGGTAGACTGACATTATCTGTTTTCCAGAGCAGAGCAGTTTCGTATCTTCCATCTGTTGTGTGGACTGTATTGCTGTTGAGGATGCGAAGCGCCTGTTCCTCTGGGTCTGTTTTTGGTTTTCTTGGTGTGATGCATAGCGCATCCATAGCGAAATACTGTTTTACCAGATTTTCTATTTTATCATCTTCCTGGGTTTCGCTAGCATGATTTATGTAGTTTATGTGGTGGCCTAGGGTACGAGTGCGACCTCCATGCAGTACCCAGCCTAGAGGTGTCAGTGACGCTATTGGCTGATTCCTGTTGCCTCGTCTAACTTTTGAAGTTAGTAACATGTGCCAGTTGTCTTGGCCAATCAGGATTCCAGGTTTCGCGTTCTCGTACGTGATGATGTCACTGATGTCTCGTAGGTGCGAATACTCATCTATCTGTTCCTTTGGTATTGTTTGTGCTGTTACTTGTAGGTCGTTAACTGTTCTCGCTTGTATTATTTCTTTTCGACTGTTGAGGCCTCTGAGCGTGAGGTTGACTCTTCTTGACCTTGTTTCCGTTGATTTTATGTTGTTAATCGCCTGTATGTGTAACGGATCGATTGATCCTGTTATTCCAGTCTTCTTGCAAATGATTTCGTCTATGAGTGTCACCGTCGATCCATCGTCGAGCAGCGCGTATGTATCAACCGTGCCTATCGGTCCTTGTACTTGGACTGGGATTATTTTCAAATAGGACTGTTTCTGTTTTCCGGTCCAAGCGGAATTAATGTTCTCTGTTGTTTCGTTGTCACTGTTGTCTGTTTTTTCAATTTTTCTGTCGAAGTGTAGCATCTTGTTGTGAGTATATTTGCAATTATTGATGCCACACGTCTTCGGTTTACAGTTGTGGGTTTTATTCTTATACTGTAGACATCGGAAACACAGGTGTTTATTCTTAGCGATGTCCCATCTTGTGTTTGAGTCTGCCTTCTTGAATATGTAGCAGTCTGTTGTGGTGTGTTCGGTGTTGCTACATAACGGACATTTAGCTCGTGATGGCTTCTCACTGACTATGTGCACGTTTTGTGTGCGTCTGTTATGTTGTGCGGGCTGCGAGTAGTGCCCTGCCTGTTCAGGCTGTGCATAAGGGCTGCACAGTTCGGCTTCTCTTTTCATGAATTTTTCAAATTTAATCAGATCCGGATCCTCCTTCGGTTGTATCGCGGTGAAGTCGTAGTATCGGTAACGTAGTGTTGGTGTGAGTTTTTCTAACATTGTTTTGGTAGTTTCCGGATTATATAAGTAATGTGTGCAATTTAATGCAAGAAGCGTAGCTACGGCGTTGGTCACCTTACTGGAGAATATACAAATGTCTCTTGGTGTTTCTGTTAGTCTTGGCAGAGCTCGTAGCGTGTCTAACTCCGTTATGGCTATCGTTTCCGGTCTTCCGAATCGCGCTTCTAGACTTCTTATGACGTCGGACGGATCAGCGTTTGTTATAAGTAATCCGTCAACGGCTTCCTTTGCCCTTCCTTTCAGGTTCCTTCTGAGTCTGTTTATATTTTCTGTTTTTGTAAAGGAGTTCATTGTTTCGTGATAGGCTGCGCGAAAGGATAGCCAGTCTTGGTGATTGCCGTTGAAGAATGGCAACTCTGTGTATCTTGGTTCGCGGGCGGCTTTGACGGCGAGTGTTATTGCTGCGGTTAGATCTGAGAAGTCTTGTTTGTCGCAGGTTCCCGCCGGTTTTTCATTATGCTGGTCGTCATTTTCTGTTTTTGTGGGTTGGGTTTCCAGCCACGTGCCCACTCTTTCATCGAGTTCTGACTTACTGTATTCTGATTCGCTGTTTTCGTCATCAGATCCAGCTTCGAGCGTGGCCAGTCGGGCGGCTGCCAATTCCACTTGTAGGCGGGCGAGCTCTTCTCTAGCTTTGGCTATCTTCTGTTCTTTTCTGTTTCGCGACCGGTCAGTTTTGACTGTACCGGCGCGCTGTTTTGTTGGCACGTCATTCTGTTTGACTATATACTGTTTGACGGCCTCTGTTTTTGAGTTCCCAGGTTTCTCTGCGAGTTTCGTCGTGGCTTCCGTGTTGGCTGTTGCGCACGATGATTCTGTTGTGGGGGCTACCAGACTCATGACGGTATTCGCGGTTGTTTCTGTCCACATGCTCTGTGCTGTAGCTGTGGTTTCTGAGGGCGGCGACTGTTTTGTTTCGATCCGTCCTCTTCCTGTTGACCGCGTTATCGGCATTGTTCCAGTTTCCTTTTCAAAACGTATCCTCTACCCGGCTCGAGAGAATAATGACATGTGTCCTCTATCCGGCTCGAATGGACCATGAAATGTGTCCTCTATCCGGCTCGAATGGACCATGAAATGTACACGACCCGGTCTGTATGGCTGTTTCCGAGTCGTGTGATAATGTTTTCTGCTGTCTGTTTGTGCGCTGGTAGAAGACGGCTGTTTCTTTCGATGGGTTTCGGCTTCTGTAGCGAGGTTTCACAGGTAACTGTCTGGTTCACTGGTAGCTGATTCACTGGTGGTTTTCTGATAACTGTACTATTGGAGAACTGCTGGTAACTGTTTCTGTCTTGCTGATGTGCTGAGAACTGTTTCTATCTTGCTGATGGTTCTTTGTCGAAGATTCACTGGGAACTGTTTTTGCCTTTTTTTCCTACCTAAGCTGAGAGCCTTGAGAGGCTATATCAGCGTAACCCTAACTTTAGTAGGTGAGCTCACGGGGCTCAAACCTGACGATGTTGCTAACACGAACCCTAGCAAGAGTCGTGCTTCGCAGAATCTACCACCGGATCGGAAACGCGACCCACTGAGAAGATCCGGCGAGAAACTCAGTGGGCTGTGTCTGAGAGTTAATTTACTCGTCGAGCCCTTCGTCGCAAGCGACGGGTTCGACGAGAACGGTGACCGGTGCTTGAATTACCTAAAAGCACCGTTAGTGGATCGGGTGGATCCGAGATGACGTGTTTTGGGCGACGTCGACTGCTTTCCATTCTGTCCGCAGGATCGGGAATGTAGTTACCGGCGGCCACGATGAGAGGGTTCTCGTGTCGTGCCGCTTTATCGAAGTGGCGCATGGACGCCGACTGCAGATACTTACTGATGGACTCTAAGTCCAGGTCGTCATGGAGGTCGACATTCCTGACGAACCACGGGGCTCCGACGGCTATCCTGCAAAAACGGGATTGAATGATTTGAAAGGATTTTAAGTGTATGCGGGCCGCGTGAGCGAACACTACACTTGCATAGGTCATGACGGGGCGTATGCAAGTTTTGTAGAGTGTCACCTTATTTCTAAGGGACATTTTACTTCGCCTACATATCATCGGGTAGAGACGTCCTAGAATGAAGGCGGCACGATCGCGTACCGTCTTGATGTGGGGGCGGAATGTCATCCTACTGTCGAGGGTGACGCCTAAATATTTGACCTTCGGGGCCCACGGTATGGGCTGGTCGAACATCGTGATCGGGCGAACGGCGGGGGCGGGGGTATTGACGCGCCTAGTCGGGAGGGGGATGCTCAGCGTGGTGTTCGGAGGGCGACCCCTTTTGAAGAGCACCGCTGTGCTTTTCGTGGGGTTAATGTCGATGCGCCACTTCCGGAACCACTGTCCCATGGAGGTAGCTGCGGTCTGAAGTCGTCGATGAAGCAACGCCTTCTTCCTACACGAGTAGTAGATGGCGGTGTCATCGGCGAAGAGCGCCAGATGGGTCTCCGGAGACCGGGGTATATCGTTGATATACAAACTGAATAGTAACGGGGAGAGGGCGGAGCCTTGCGGGACTCCGGCTGTGACGTGACGGGGCCGGGAACGCGTTCCCTCGACTCGATATCGGAACGAACGGTTCGACAAGTAGTCTCGTATGATGAGCACGAGTCTGTCTGGCACTCCCATGTTATACAGTTTGAATATCAAACCGTTGTGCCAGACTTTGTCGAACGCCTTCGCTATATCGAAGAAGAGGGCTCCTGTCGGAATGGGTTTCCGCCTGTTCAGCCCTAGTAAGATGTGCTCCGTGAGGCGGTGCACTTGATGGACGCACGAGTGTCTGGCGCGGAATCCAAACTGCTCGTCTATAAGAATTTTATTCGCGGATACGAAATCCCAGAGGCGTTTACGAAGGAGCCGTTCGTATAATTTGCCTATCGCCGGGAGGAGACTGATGGGGCGGTAACTCGCGGTTTCGTTATTCGGTTTGCCCGGCTTGTGTATGCCGATAACGTCCGCTTCTTTCCACGCCGCGGGAAAGATGCAGTTCGTCATAGCAGCATTTAATATCGTGGCCAACATCGTTATCAGTTGGGCTGGTAACAGTTTTAGCGCGCGGTTGCGGATGCCGTCGGAGCCGGGAGCTTTCCGTGGTTGTAGGCTATCGATCGCCTCCTTAACCTCGGAAGTGGTAATGGGGGGTAACGCGTCCGAGGGCGGCAGGGAAGCTCTGCGCTCGACCTCCCTGTCGACGAACTCGGTGTGTTCGGGGTCCGCGTGTTGAGTGCTGGTGGTGCACTGTTCTTGCAGTGCATCGGCCAGCAACTCTGCCTTGTCATCGTCATCGTAAGCCGGTGGTTGGCCTGAGGGGCGTACGAGAGGCGGCATAGTGACGATAGTTTCGGACTTGAGGGTCCTAGCTAGTCGCCAGTATGCTTGGTGAGTGGGCGCGAGTTCTTCTAAATAACTATCCCAGTTTTCGTTTCGGGCGTCGCTTAAGCGGGATTTGACCTCCCGCTGTAAGCGACGCATCCGAGTCCGGTTTGAATCCGTGGGATATCGATCGTAGGCCCGGATTGCCGCGTTTCTGATTCTAACGAGGTCCCTAAGATCGGGGGAAAGTCTGATGCGGTGGAAGCAGTCCTCCACATCGACTTGTTTCGAGGATCTTATGATCGCCGTCGAGACGTGATCAGTGAAGATGTTTATGGATTCGACGGTATCCTCGGGGGATGGAGTTGAATCCGGGCCGCAAGGGAGGATTGGTGGAGCGGTGTCAGCTAAGCACGTGCCCAGCTTCTTCCAATCCACCATGGTCCTCGTATCTGGTTCGCGGTTGAGTGGGCGACCGAGCTGCATGACGACAGGTCGGTGGTCTGAGTCGAGTTCTGACATTGCCTCGATGGAGCGCAAGCGCAGAGTTACGTTCCTCAGCAGTGCCAGATCTATTGTGCTCGGACGACGCGCGGCGTTGTACGGATAGCACGTGGGGGTCGGGGGGTTGAATATTTCGAATGTGAGGTCGTCTATGAACGCGTCGAGACGCCTACCGTTCACATTCGTGCGATGGCAGTTCCACCTAGTGTGGTGGCAATTTAAATCGCCTGCCAGAATGACCGCGTCCCCCATACCGAGCAGTGTCTCGAGGTCACTGCTCAGGAGGGGTTTGTCAGGAGGGAGATATACGGATGCGATGACGATCGGCTGGTGTCCCGTCAGCGCGATGCGGCACACTGACGCCTCGATATGTAAGAGCGAGGGAGTATCGAGAGGGACGCAGTGCAGGGCCCTCCTATAGTAAATGACAGTCCCGCCCTTGCGGGTGGAGAGTCTGTCATTCCTAACCATGACGTAATTCGCGACTTTGGGGTCGCGACGCGAGGGCTTTAGGAAGGTCTCCTGCACCAGAAGGATGTCAATGAGATTGTCACGTAGAAACTCATAAACCTGGTCGCGCTGACGCGCGAGTCCGTTAGCATTGTAGAATGCTAACTTCAAAGAATGGGGTTTTAATCTCGCGTTGCACGCCATTGATTACCGGTAATCAAACCAGCGTGCGCTGGACGGACTCGATGACGTCGATGTACTCGAACGTCGCGTTTAGGCGGTCTTCGGCCGTGACCGCTCTGCGCATGGCGTCGGCGAATGCACGCATGCGGTCAATATTTATCGCGGCGATGTAGTCGCGAATAATTGTGAAGTCGTTTGAGTGCGCGGGGCCGGGGCGAGGCGCGGGACCGGGCGCGGGCGCGGGGGCGGGGCGCGGCGCGAGTAGAGGTTGCGGCGCGTACCGCGGTTGGGGTGCCGGTATCGTTCCTGCCTTCGTAAACGGCAACGGTTTCGCCCACGCGGAGACGGTGGGCACCGGAGCCGGTACGAAAGCCGGTTTCGGCGCGCGGGGCGCCGAAGTCCTTGGGCCAGCGGTTTTGGGGGGCGCGTTTGCCGGGCGCTTCCGTGGAGCCTTGGGGCATCCGCGGTAGTTGGCCGTGTGTCCCTGCTTACGGCAGAGTACACAGCTCGGCGGTTCCGTCGCGGTCTCTTTGACCCGCGAACAGTCGGTGGTCGCGTGATCGTCTAAGCACTTCACGCAACGCGGTCGCGCGTTACAGTTACGCGCGGAGTGGCCATAGAGTTGGCAACGGTGGCACTGCCCGGGAGTGCCGCGTTTGTAGGGGGCCTCTACGGTGACCCCCGATAGGCCGCACACGGTGCGGAGACATGAGGCAATTTTCTTGCCCTCCGGTGTGGCTTCTAGTGCTACGAGCACCATATCATACGCGAATTTGTCGCGCCCGCTGTGCATCCGGTGCACGCTTATGACGGGGTAGGACTGACCTACCAGGTCATTTTTGATTTGCTCGACGTTGAGCTCTTTTGGGACTCCGCGTACTACGACGCGGAGTTCGCGCTCCTCCTGGAGCGCATAGGTGTGATAACCTATGCGTTCCTTGCGGAGGTATGCTGTCAAGGACCTATGGTCGTCGGATGACTCTACTTTGATTTGTATTCCATGCGGAATATTCCTCGCATGGACTACATTTATCTTGTTGGCCTTAAGGGCCAGGGATACGCGATCCCAAGAAGATTTTTCCCGCAGGATGACCGGCGGCGGCGCGGGAACTTTTCGGACGGGCGCGGGCCCGGGGCGCGGCGACGGGGTTGCGCGGCGAGGGGAGTCCGGGGTTATTACGGTTTTAGGCCGCGAGGCGTTCGCGGCCTTTGGTTGTTTGGGCGCCGTGGGCGGATCCACAGCGCGGGCGCGTTTTTTACCGCGCGCGACGGTGGTGAACCCTTCCGAGGTTCCCGGTTGAGGACTCGCGGCGGACTCGTACTCCATTTCCGACTCGGAGTCGGAGCCGGAGCCGGCTTCGGAAGACGCGATCGACGCGGGCGCGGGGGTGGGGGGCGACATCGGCGAGTCGGGGATAATCGCGGCGGTGGCGACCGGTACGTGGGACGCTTTCTGGTTGGCCTTATAGGCCCGGAACTTCGATATTATGTCCGGGCAGAACTCCCGGACAAACTTCGCGAACATCGCGGGGTCGTCATCGTCGCACATCTTGGTTTGCCCGGGGGGGGCGTCCCCGGGACTTAAGGCACACTCGCCGAAAGGCGAGTCCCCTGAGTAGGAGTTCACCCCCTGCGCTTTACCAGCTACAAGGGGGGGAGTGCCTATGCCGTGAGAACGGCAGTCAGCTGGGATTGGGGTGGAGAGTTGGGCAAGTGGGGCCCCACTGGGTTGTGAGTGCCACAACAAGCGGTGATCTCAGTGGGGGTTCAGTCTTTAAAAAGACTGTTTTGCACGCCGAATAAGATAATTAAATATAATAAATGGAATGAATGAATGATAATGAGTTGTCGTTTTCGATTGCAGAACTACGAACTCGAAATACGCTTTTCTGAATCAAGGTCGCGATGCCAGCGACAGAGCGTCCGGAATGCAAAACAAAGTCGCGATCAGAGCGACAACGACGATGTCGTGCAAACTAGACACACAATCGCGACAGCAGCGACAATTTTTCAGGAAAACGCGTCCGGGCTCAACAGCGTTGCGATCGGAACTGTGTTTTTGCCTATAAATGGCCATCCTTTTATATTTATTTCAGTACCCCATCTCGCGACGCGCTATCGACGCGCCACTTTCGGGGGTCCCTTGATCTGTCTGTTACCGTAGTGAAAGCGCTCCACAAATCGTTCCTATTGGTCTATTTACATTCTCTGATCTGATACACTAACATATTGACTATAAAATAACTTAAGATTATACATTTATGTTACGTAATTACTTATGAACTATATTAATTCTATTTGTTTGATAAAACTATTTAAAACCCTATTTCGTCCTGCACAGTATGTTATCACTTAAACAAAAGCCTAATTAATTCTAAACATACAAACAATAGATTAAGGGGAATTAGTAGTCGGGTAGTACGAAGTGAGCGGGGCTATATACTTTTCATGTAAGATCTTGTTACTTAATATATTTTGTTAGAGACTTACGGGTCAACCGGTGTGTCCTTTGGGGACATAGTACGTTCAGTAATAAACTAATCAGCTAATGGAAACAATACTCAAATTTTAAACACCATGAATATTGATGGAGATTAGTAAATGCGGATTAACGCAAAGTTGGATTTCGTTTTAGCTAAAATGAACCAGAACTGGCAGTCATAAGATCTATATTTCGATAGCTGGAATTTAATAGGCACCTAAATAAATTTACTCTTTAGGACGTAATAGTGAGTGAAGTATTTTGAAAGGCTTTCTCGGCGTCATAGGCACATATTTGATCTTCATAAAAATTATATTCATTAAGTGCCTAATATTGTGTTCTCGTAATATATGTACAATGTTTAAATAGTGTCCTGTATGAATACTAAACAACAGTAGAATAAGGTTTATTTCAGTGCAATAGAGCCTCTTATTATTTAACTATATATAAACACAAACGGTACATTAACTAAGCTTAATGACTAAGACATTCTCTATCAGTCCATCAAATGTATATAAATAGAGCTGTGTGGTATTGATTGAGAAAAGTATATATCGACGCTTGAAAGGCAAACGTGACTAAGCGACAAAGCGTGAACTTTACAGTAGACTAATTTAAAGTTGAAATATCTGAAAAAAATCTATTTTAACGAATCTAGCTGTAGGATTGAAATGATTTTAATAGACCTAGAATTAAATTTTTTTTGCGCATCGAATATGGTTATTGCCTATCATTTATGTATAAAGCAGTTATTATCGCTTAGCCACGTTTGCCTTCCAAGCGTCGTATGCATATACAAAACACACACAGCACATGCATATAACGCCGCACACACTATGATGCTATAAAATAATCTATAATTATACGCATTGTACAGTAAATTATTGTCTGTCAAAATAAAAACATGGATAATTAAAATCGGTTTTGAACTAAAAAAGCCTTCAAATAACGAATACCGATTAACAAACATAAAAGCAAGTTAAAATTTGTATTATAATTGTTCTAAGTAGGACACATTTGCTTCAATGGCTCAGTGTACTAAAAGCACTCATTTCACAATATTAATATAATTAGATTAGAAGCCTGCCTTTGAAGCTACGCTAGTTCACAAACTTATATAATTAAATCGAGATCTACTTGACGTAAAAGTTTGATGTTCGTCGCGAACATAAAAGTAATATCTGAAATTTCCACCTTCTAGGAAAATAGTTTTGAACTATTCAAATTATTATGAAGCTAATCGATGACGTAACATTGTTTCATAAAACATTTCTGTAGTTAGTGGTCTTTTTAGCGTGTTCGTGAAAACGGTACCACAAAATTTATATATGAGTAGAAATAAATATGAATGAATAAATAAATTTAGTGAATACTGGAGTAGATTTAAAATTCGATTACATCATAGAAGTGTGACTTCTAAAGTGCATGGGTGCATAAATAGATACACAGGACATTTTGATTGTACTAGATCGATTAACGATCTCATCGACTAGTGTTTTTTTAGTTTATTAGTCGATAAACATTACAACAAAACCATTCAATATTAACTATTCGAATTCAGCGAATATACAAAAACTAGTCTACGCAACATTTTACTGGTGGTAGGACATCTTGTGAGTCCGCACGGGTAGGTAGGTACCACCACCCTGCCTATTTCTGCCGCGAAGCAGTAATGCGTTTCGGTTTAAAGGGCGGGGCAGCCGCTGTAACTATACTGAGACCTTAGAACGTATATCTCAAGGTGGATGGCGCATTTACGTTGTAGATGTCTATGGGCTCCAGTAACCACTTAACATTAGGTGGGCTGTGAGCTCGCCCACCCATCTAAGCAATAAAAAAAAATAAAAAAGCCCCAATATAGACTTTGCAAATACGATTTCTCCAGTTTCGATATAACTATATATACTTGAATATAGTTTGTGCATGCGCTTCGTGTGATAAATCAGTCGCGTGGAGTCTTGAAACTTGGAGCGATTTATAAAGCCCTTCCAAAGTTCTGCCTTTGAGACGACCCCTAAAATAAACTCGAAAGAACTAGCTCGTGTGCTCTCCTAAATAGTTTCCGATCTCTACGCCGGAATAGGCAGAACGTTTCTCGTTAGAACGGAAGGAAATGGACTATAAATATGAACAGTTTTCTTGGTTCGTGCGGAGAATTGTCGCATTCAACGTATGTAAAATAAAACAATTTCGACGAAAATAAAGTTTTTCTAAAGTTTTGTTCTCTAGAATATCTAATATATAAAATTCTCGTGTCACAATGTTCGTTCCCATACTCCTCCGAAACCGCTTGACCGATTCTCATGAAATTTTTTATGCATATTCAGTAAGCCTGAGAATCGGCTACTATCTATTTTTCTAACCTTTAAGTGATAAGGGGTGTTCACCCCAAAAAAATTTTTTTTAGTTTTTTGATATTTTATTTATTTATTATATTGCATCAAAAAATACATACAACTCTAAATTTGCACTTTTTTATCACCAACCCTTGCTTTTTAATAGTAATTTTCATAATTTTATCATTTTCTATCCCTATTATTTATGGTAAGACAACGTTTGCCGGGTCAGCTAGTATAGTATAACCATAGTTTAGTAGTAGTAGTAGTAGCAGTAGTATGTAGTAATAGTAAAGAATAAATTTATTTCATAGTAAGACTAACGAATTATGAGGTCAAGTTCAATCATGCCATAACTTTATTCGTTGACCTTTAATAAATAATTACAATTTCAGTTTGTCAAAAAGGAAAAGAATTCATAATTTTGGGCCAACTTGAAAATTTTGCTTAACATTCATGACGCGTTCTGCTTTGCAAACAGTTTTTTTGGGTCACTTTTATATTTTTCGTCCAAAAAACGGTTTTGAAAAATTACTTACATATCTAAACAATGCAATCTAAGATTATGATAATCAGATATGATCCATCATTGTTATTTTCATCTCCGCCAGCAAAGCTTTTTTTCTCGAACCTTCTTAGTGCCAAGTACTGAGCCTCGCGTTAATGAAATCGAACTTATCCACTCAAACGTTTAATTCGATTGACCCTGTCTGTGTACTTCTATTTAGTTTATATTTATTTATTAATCTCCATATAATATATCTGATTGAAAAAAAACACAATAGCTTATGATATATATAACTGGTCCCGTGCTAAGTTCGCAAAGAGCTTGTGTTACAGGTACCAGATAACGGAAATAAATGTAAGATTTTTATTATACACATATATATAATATACATCCATAACCCTGAAAAAGACATTTTATATTTATCATACAAATATCTTCCCTGGGCGGGATTCGAACCCGCAACCCCCTTGTGTAGTGACCATGTCACTTACCACTACACCAGACGGCCGTTACATATGATACCTGCTTATTAAGCTTTGACTTCACCCACACCCTTCGCATAAGTAGGCGCGTCTATAGTACAGATCCGTGCGAGCGTGACAAATATTCTCGTATTGAAAATCAATATTCGCCGAGCAAGGTGATCGGGGTGGTATTACCGTAGCTCGTGTCCGCGTGAGCGACATATTCGATTAAGAATTAATAAATTCAATTATTTATTTATTTTTAACTTTATATACTAGACAGTATAAAGGCGGACTTAATGCCATAGGCATTCTCTAACAGTCTACCTTAGGGGGGGTGCAGAAATGAACCTTGGTAGGTGTAGTGTGATAGTGATATTACTTAAACATATGTGTATATATGGTGGTTTTCTTGGGAAAAATAGTAACGGTAGCTTCCCATTCCTTTCCGTCCCAGAACTTTTTACAGGGGATTTAGCCCCCTAGGCCGCTGCAGCCTCATCCAGCTGGTTGTCCAGCTGGGGATATGGTTATCTCGCCACTGTTCGGTCGCCAGTGCCTCGTCCGTTGTCATTAAGCAGGCCGAATGCAGGCAACATTGGCGGAAGCTGGTGCAAAAACTGGACCAAGGTGGTCACGACCCTCAGTAATGAGGAAACGACAAAGAAGAAGAAGAAGAAGTATATATTATCTATTGGCTTAGGTGGTCGATAGAGCGCGGTCCGTGTTCCGCGTCCTGCGGTGGCGGTGTGCGTTTGATAACAGCCCAGTGTCATCGAGATCAGAAATGTCCACCGCCTAGATACGAATCATGCAATACACACAGGTAATCACTATTCAATAGATTATGGAGGAGTGAAAGGCTTATTTGGTTTAGAAAGGGATATTTCGTTCAAGCAAAATTTCTGCAGCTTTCATTTAAAGTTTAAAATTTCGAAAAAATATTATAACCAAAAATACTTCTGCGGCTTTTTAAATGGAGAAAACTTAATTGAATGTTCAATTAAAAACATCGAACTATTAATTCTAACACCAAATAAAACGCACGTTTAATTACAAAGATATATGTCGCGTATTAAGCGAAATGTCGCTTTAACGAAATAGCTTTTCACCCCTCGATATAATTAATCTAATAACATCCTAGGACTAATATAGTATAACGCGGCTCGATACCAGGTCGGTATCTGCAGCTTTACTAAAGATATTTAGCGCTCGAGATATTAGTGTACTATATTAATGTGTATATATGTACATATATACTATAGTATGTACTGTGTGTATATACTATACTGTATAATTTTTATGTCGTATATTTGACATCAAAACGAAAATATTTTTTTGCCTACTATTGCCGCGTAGCAGTCACGCGTCTCGATTTTATGTCTTAAGATGGCAGCGCACACAATGCCTTTGTTCTCCGATAACCTCTTAACACCAGATGGGGCGTGAACTTATATGCCCGTCTAAGGTATAAGAAAAACGATTCTAACATCCCTACCGATATACGTTGAAAGACTATAACCGCGAACTAAAACTCAGAAATGTCATCCCGAAATCCAAATTCGAATCGAACCAACTGACATATTAAATATTAACGTTCACGCCCAAAATTAATACAAAATTATTCCATTACGATAAAGAGGCTTTTCGATTAAAATTCATCAGGTTGAGTGCTATTATTTATTCTCGATAAAGCTCTTATAAAGGACAACTCCAATTTGTTATTTAAATAAGTTGCGAATTTTACTGCTTCTGTTGGACATCTAAGCAAAACTGAGAAACGGACAGAATAAAAAAAAATATTACACTTTTAAATAGCTGCATCGTCAAATAACTATAAAAACAACACTTAAATATATAGTAGAGCAAATTAGCTTTTAAATAAATTTTAAAGTGAATTAGCACTGTTTTCAGATTTATTAATAAAATAGTTCATTTCTAGATATAATTTATGATAAATACTATCACTTCAATCTCAATATTAAAATAGACAAGAGAGCGGAAGCAAATTTGATTTTCTATTAAAAAATATATAATACTAGTTTAGACTTGGCATTGCTGAAGTCCATGGGCGACGGTAACCACTCACCATCAGGTGGGCCGTATACTCATCTGCCTACAAGGGCAATAAAAAAAATAAAAAAACACTTGAAACAGTATAAATTTAGGGCATCACTCAAAATATTATGTTTTGTAATGTACTTTGTAGAAAGCTAATGTTTTTCTTATTACAACAACATAATGTGTTTCTTAATTATATTCGCTTCTTGTTATAATTATTTTTCTTGCATCGTTTTTTTTTTTATTTCGTGTCGTAATTTCATCACGTACATCTAGTTAATCTCAAATACTATATAGGTTTTATTCATTTGTGATAAGATAAAAGCTTTGACTTCTTAGATAGCCGTTATCATTCATTGCCTGCAAAGTTTACTCATTTCTCTAAGAAACAATTATCGATAGTCACATTCCACAATTCTAATCCACGACTAAACAATTTATTTTCTTGAAGGTAAATCTGCCATCGAGATTCTAATAAAATGGCACGTAATTTAGAGGCATGCCGGCATATCCTCACGTGCCGTCCGTCCGCGATTTGTTTCGGTACCTAAAATAATTTCCCAAGGTTTTCATCTTAAAAATAATTTAATACATTAATCAAAATCTTCAATAATCACAATCTAATTTATCAACGTCTAAACTAAAATAAAATTATATGAATATATTAAAACAATACCATTGAGGAATCTGCAGATGTCTTAATTGTGGACGAGACAAATTGCCTCAATTTGCATGTATTAATAATATGAGGAAGGTACTTTTCCACTCCTAAAAACAATGAATGTAACCTTGATAAATGCAAATTGATCGATAAAGTATTTTTTTCTGGACCGGATAATAATGTAATTCAACGATAATACTTTACATATTTATTAAAACAAGAAATAAACTGTTATGTGTTTTGTTGTCATAGTTGTGAATTTGTGTGGACTTCTGACGACTGGGAAGAATGCAGCTCGACATGCGGTAGCAACGGTGTTCAAGAAAGACAATTGTTCTGTGTTCCATCAAACGCAAGGTACTGAAATCTGTAATTTTTTTTATTGCTTAGATGTGTGGACGACCTCACAGCCCACCTGATGTTAAGTGGTTACTGGAGCCCATAGACATCTACAACGTAAACGCGCCACTCATCTTGATATATAAGTTCTAAGGTCTCATTATAGTTACAATGGCTGCCCCATCATTCAAACCGAACCGCATTACTACTTCACGGCAGAAATAGGAGGGGTGGTGGACTCACGAGAGGTCCTACCACTAGTAAATACTCATTTCCTGCAGTTCCAAAGAGTAACAACAGTCATTTACCGAAATTAGAAAAAATATATAATATTATCACTTACTAAAGAGAAACAAGTCTGACTTAAAACAATAATGCTAATAATGCTATTAAAACAATAATACAACATCCCGATTATGTCTAACGAAATTTTGCTTGTATTGTTCTGTATCTTTGGAACCCAGGCATAGAGATTATCATGACTTCCTCAGAGCTAAAACAAATTTATTGTTTTAATTTCGTGTTCATTTTATTAATTGTACAATAAAATACCCGACGGTTCGAATAGTCTCTAGAATCTTCCCCTCTTGTAAAACGTTATTTTAATTGCACCTTTACGATTAAATTTCAGGTTTATTCTATTGCTTTTGTAATTATTTACGCTTTAAATAGTTTCACGACTATGACCCGTAAATGTCTAAGATCACGTTTTAACACTATTTGACCTTTGAAAACATATGATAAATTTAATATATATATAAATTTTATATATATAAAAGAAAGTCGTGTTAGTTACACTATTTATAACTCAAAAACGGCTGAACTGATTTGGCTGAAAATTGGTGAGGAGGTAGCTAAAAACCAGGAGAAGGACATAGGATTTTTATCACGTTCCCATGGGACGTGACATAAAACGTGGTATAACAAAACGCAACTGACAGCTAAACGTAATATACCTATTCTATGGTTAATTATAGTAGAATTTTGAAGTTGACCGGTTGATGTGTTTGAAAGAAACCGTGTGGCGGAACAAAGTTCGCCGGGCCCACTAGTAATACATAAATAAATATCTTTCTTGACATTAAAATGAAAAAAAAATTCAATTTATAAAATCAATTTCACTTATTATATTAGATTAGACGAAATATAATAAAAGATACCATTTCATACAAAACAAAAAACACAAATCCCGAGTTTTTTTAATTTTTAAATCAATCCTAGCGAAGCGGCGTGTAATAGCTAGTTTAAAATATATATTTTTATTTTCTAATTATTTATAAAAGTCATCATATCTTTCCAGTTTCATAAGGACCAAGGAGGAATAAAAAAACACTTTAAGATAATGATTTCTACGCTTAACTCGATACAGACTCTACTCGACGTGGTCACTACTTATACAAAGCAAAAGGGATTGGTTTTGTATTAAAAAATTACAATTGTGAAATGTTTATCAACAGCATGCTATCGAGGAGAGAGTTTATCAAACACAGCGTGTCACCAGTCATGTGCTCGTCATTAAAGCCGCCACATCGCCAGCCCTGCAACCGTATCCCCTGCCCTGTTTACTGGAGGGAGCAACCCTGGACTCCTGTAAGTAGAGAGAGAGAGAGAGAGAGTATTCTTTATTGTACACCAAAAAATAAAAATAAACAATGCCATACATTCAATACAAAAAAGTACAATTGGCGGTCTTATCGCTAAGAGCGATCTCTTCCAGACAACCATCAAGTGGACAAGAATCATTTGGAAACGAATTACGCGCGGTGTACCAATCCAGTGAAATATTTTTTATTATTTTTTTATTGCATAGATGGATGTACGAGCTCACAGCCCACCTGGTGTTAAGTGGTTACTGGATCCCATAGACATCTACAACGTAAACGCGCCACCCATTGAGATATAATTTCTAAGGTCTCAAGTATAGTTACAGTCGTGTCTCTAGTGAGAGCACTAAGATCGGGCCGGTGACGTCATCGACTGTACCTTGTATCTCGTGCAGTGCTCGGCGTCGTGCGGACGCGGCGTGTCCCGGCGTCCGCTCACGTGTCCGGCGTCAGACGAGCTACTATGCGGACCGAAGCCGCGCGAGCGACGCCGGCGCTGCAGACTCCGGCGTTGTCCTTCAGCATTGCGAGTCGCAGTGCAGTGCCCGGAACGCGACCACGCGCACTACTGCGAGCTCTTCACACTGGAACAGCTGCACCGGAACTGCGAGGTGCCGCCGTTCAGGAAATATTGCTGTAACGCTTGCAGGGACGCAGACCGCCGTCAGCACAGACGGTACGGCTGAGAAGCGACGCTTCTGTTTAACTTAATGGTAGAAACTGCGTTTTTATCAAACTTCTAGGACTACGCTGAACCGAGAAACCGAACCGGTTATAATGTAGGTTCGTAAACTTCGTTATATGCTAGAATGTTTTCAAAAGATTTTACGATGCAACATATCTTTTAAAGGTCCACATTATTGAATAAATTATAATAAACATAACTCTAAAACTGTACATTTTTGCAAAATTTATTCGTACACAGACATGATGTCATAGTATTCTTATATATTTTAAAGGTCATAGTCAATATACTGAGGCCCATAGTTTCAAAGCGTTATTTCTATCCTTTTCTTAAGGTAGCGTTTGGAACTAATCGATTACTTATAAAAATAGTATGGTTTATTTTGATAACCACAACTGTGTATTACTACTACAATTTTTCAAATAATTATTAACCAACTGGGTTTTATTGTTCATTTATGATTAAAAAAACCTTATTCGAGTATTTTCAAACGTTGCCTTAAACTATGGTCTCTTGTTATTTAGTTAAGAATAAAAGATTCCATGTCAGCATAACCAGTATTTTGTACGTCTGTTGTTTTTCGTATTTATAAGTAGATTTTAAGAAGTAATTTTATATCGAACATGAAGTACGGAACAAAGTGCCATAATTATGTACTACAAATTCACCATAATAAAAGAGCTACTTTAGAAATGAACGACTTTTTATTTCAATCACCGGTTATTTGCCGGACATTTCCAGCGATGTCCAATTTCGGAGTCATTTGGATGGCAAAGCCAAGTTGGCGTCCAAAATGCTGGGAGTCCTCAACAGAGCGAAGCGGTACTTCATGCCTGGACAAAGGCTTTTGCTTTATAAAGCACAAGTCCGGCCTCGCGTGGAGTACTGCTCCCATCTTTGGGCCGGGGCTCCCAAATACCAGCTTCTTCCATTTGACTCCATACAGAAGAGAGCCGTCCGGATTGTCGATAATGCCATTCTCACGGAGAGTTTGGAACCTCTGGGTCTGCGGAGAGACTTCGGTTCCCTCAGTATTTTGTACCGCATATTCCATGGGGAGTGCTCTGTGGAATTATTTGAGATGATACCAACGTCTCGTTTTTACCATCGCACCGCCCGCCATCGGAGTAGAGTTCATCCATACTACCTGGAGCCACTGCGGTCATCCACAGTGCGTTTCCAGAGGACTTTTTTCCCACGTACCATCCGGCTATGGAATGAGCTCCCCTCCACGTTGTTTCCCGAGCGCTATGACATGGCCTTCTTTAAACGAGGCTTGTGGAGAGTATTAAGCGCTAGGCAGCGGCTTGGCTCTGCCCCTGGCATTGCTGAGGTCCATGGGCGACGGTAACCACTCACCATCAGGTGGACCGTATGCTCGTCTGTCTACAAGGGCAATAAAAAAGGACATAGCCGTCAGCGATAAAATCGCCTTTTCTTCGAGACATTCGGTGCTCTCGAACTAAAACTAACATTAAACGAATTTTCACTTCACATAATTTAAATTCAGAAACAATTTCGGACAGGAAAAACAAAAGAACGCAAAAATAATGATTCGGGACACATTAACTTGTATTTCATTACGAATTCTTGTGAGTAAAAAAACACCCAATTTTCCTTATCATCCGTCAAGGCCCTTAACTAGAGTGGACCTCTAAACGAAAAATACCATTTATAAATTGAAACGCTCCTCAAGCATCGTTGCTTGATCTCGGGTACCTTAAGTAGGCATAATAATCAAACAAAAACCCGACTTAAAGATTTACCCTCTTCCCCTTTGTTCGTAAAAAAAGTGAAAAGATGCGAATAACTCTTTTTTTTTTGTAATTAAATTTGTATTTAACAAGCGCTTAATCGAGAGTTGATTTGGGAATGAATCGAAAATTTACTTCTCATATTATTTCAGATCTACGAGCTTTTTCTGTTCAACTATCGATAATTAAGGATCTACAAAAAAGGCTTTGTTTTGATATGCCATAATTTCCGGAGGATCATACGATGTGATTACATAAAAAAAAATTCAACCAGCGGCTATGTGGATTATCATCCTTAGCACCCGTGGTAGTCATAGCAATTACATACAGTAACAGTTCAAAATGCGTTCCCTTATTTAATATACTTTTTGTATTTTACGTATTTTTTTAAATTCTGTATATAATACATAAATAAAGATTCGTTTTATAAATTCAATTAACTTCTAATTTTCTATTAATTTCTATTTATGGAAGATGTTGGACGGACCGTATTGAATAGGAATTGGTAAAAACCATTAACATAGATGGCTGTTAGTTTCTTTACTTCATATTTAAATCTAATTCATTCTCCTACCCTTCTCCCAGTCACCTGGTGTCGGCGCTACATGTTTTCTCCTTCCATGCTCTCTACTTCCATACTCTATCATATATCATTTCTTCACTCACTCCCCTCTTATATATCGTATTTTACGAAATCCATCCATTTCTTCTTAGGTCTACCTCTTCCTCTATATCCTTCCACATCCATAGTTAACACTCTCTTACCAGCCACATTTTCATTTCAGATTCCGATAGAGGCACCCGTCACGTGCGGACGTGCTCATCGTCCACTCGATCGCCCGGTCTTTGTTCGCCCGGCTTTTGTTAGCCCGGCCATTGTTCGCGCGGCCTGTGTTCGTGGTACATCTGCCGACTAAGTGCTCTTTCTGGAAGTTTTTATTTGTTTTGTTTCCTTTTGTTGTTTCTGTGTTCGTGGTACATCTGCCGACAAAGTGGTTTCCTGCAAGTATTTATTTGTTTTTGTTTCTTTTCGTAATTTCTGTTTTGTTGTGCTTTTTCTTTGTCCTGTAGTAATCGCGCCGCATTGCCACCTGTGTTCAATAGAACCGCTCAGGTCCGAGAAGTTGGGGCCTCGCCGCAAGGCGAGTGTTTTCAAGACCCGGGGCCGCCCCACCTGGGTACTCAGCGATCATGGACGCTGTATTCGCGGAATTCCTCCGACTTCGCCACCCACAGCTCGCCTCGGAGTTTTTGGCCTTCAAGGCCAATCACACTGCGAGCCCTCTCGAGGACTCCGCCGCGCTCGCTGCTCCTGCGTCGCCTGTACCTGCGTGCAGAGCTTCTGCATTGAGCACCGCAGCCTCTGTCGTGCCTGCCGCTCCCGTGTCGCCTATACTGGCGAGAAAAGCTGCTGCGTCGTCCGCCGTGACCATCGTTTCAGCTGAGCGATCATCCGCGGCCTCCGTCGCGCCCTCTAAAACACCTACACTTGCTCGTAGGTCGCCTGCACCCGCCTCCTCGTGCTCCGACTCTGACTCGGACATGGAGGTCGACCTCGCCCCCGCCTCATCGACGGATGGATTCACCCTGGTACAGAAGGGTAAGAAGCGTGCCGCGGAGTCTCGAGCTCCCGCGGCCGCTAAAATTAGCAAAGCCGTGAACGCGTCGCGCCCCCGCCCTCAGACTCCCGTTGCGCCCCCAGCCCGTGCCACTCCGTCGCCGCGTCCGGTGGCACAAAATAAAACCCAGACCCCTCCCCCGGTTATCCTTCAGGAGAAGGCAGCTTGGGATCGAGTTTGCCTGGCCCTTAAGGCCAAAAATATAAATTTCACGAATGCCCGTAACCTCGCGAACGGCATTCAAATTAAGGTTCAAACACCCGACGACCATAGGGCCCTCTCTTCTTACCTCCGTAAGGAACGTATAAGTTTCCATACTTATACGCTCCAGGAGGAGCGCGAACTCCGCGTTGTAATACACGGAATCCCTAAAGAGTTAGATGTAGAGCTCGTCAAGGCCGATCTGTTAGAACAGGGCTTTCCAGTGAATTCTGTGCACCGTATGCACACCGGTCGCGGTAGGGAGCCATATAATATGGTTCTAGTCGCTCTCCAGCCTACCCCCGAGGGTAAGAAAATCTTTAACACACAGACCGTCTGTAGGCTCTCTGGTATCGCTGTCGAAGCCCCCCATAAAAAAGGCACTCCTAGCCAGTGCCATAACTGTCAATTGTACGGGCACTCTTCCCGTAACTGTCACGCGCCCCCCCGATGTGTTAAGTGTTTGGGCGATCACGCCACGGCCCTCTGCGCTCGCGACCAAAAAACCGCGACGGAACCGCCTAGCTGCGTCCTGTGTCGAACACAGGGTCACCCCGCGAATTACCGTGGTTGCCCCCGAGCCCCTAAAATAAATCGCCGCGTCGCCCGCCAAAATCGCCTCCGAGCTTCCGGCCCAGACATCAAAGCCTCGGCACCCTCTGCGTCGCAGGCTAAGCCAGCGTTCGTTCCGGCGGCGGTGCCCAGTGTCTCGGCCTGGGCAAAACCGCTGCCGTACACGAACACGGCTACAACTCCCTCCTCCGCGATTCGTCCCGCCCCCGCGACTCGTCCCTCTCCCGCGACTTGCCCTCCGACCGCGTCCGACAATCTCGCTTTAGCGATCGACTTCTTTCAGTCGATCAACTTTGAGCGCGTTAACGCTTTGGGCGACGCCATTCGCGCTGCCTCCACTGCACAACACTTTATCGCCGTTGTGCAAGAATACGCCGACGTATACGCGTCATTAAATACGTACGTCCTCCCCTCACTCCGCCGGTAATCAATGGCGTATATAAGTAGAATAAAGCCCCTATCCGTAACGATAGGATTTTTTAACGCTTACGGTCTCGCAAATCAACGTGATCAGGTTTCTGACTTTTTGCGTGACCACCAAATTGATATCTTTTTAGTGCAGGAGACCCTACTTAAGCCCGCGCGCCGTGACCCTAAAATCGCGAACTATAACATGGTCAGGAACGACAGGCTCTCTGCCCGTGGTGGTGGTACCGTCATTTACTATAGAAGAGCCCTGCATTGCGTCCCGCTCGATCCTCCCGCGCTCGCTAATATCGAAGCATCAGTGTGCCGAATCTCACTGACGGGACACGCGCCGATCGTTATCGCGTCCGTTTATCTTCCACCGGATAAGATCGTTCTAAGCAGTGATATCGAGGCGCTGCTCGGTATGGGGAGCTCTGTCATTCTGGCGGGCGACCTAAATTGTAAACACATTAGGTGGAACTCACACACCACAACCCCGAATGGCAGGCGGCTTGACGCCTTAGTCGATGATCTCGCCTTCGATATCGTCGCTCCGCTAACCCCGACTCACTACCCGCTAAATATCGCGCATCGCCCGGATATACTCGACATAGCGTTATTAAAAAACGTAACTCTGCGCTTACACTCGATCGAAGTAGTTTCAGAGTTAGATTCAGACCACCGTCCCGTCGTTATGAAGCTCGGTCGCGCTCCCGATTCCGTTCCCGTCACGAGGACTGTGGTGGATTGGCACACGCTGGGCATCAGCCTGGCTGAATCTGATCCACCATCGCTCCCGTTTAACCCGGACTCTATCCCGTCTCCTCAGGATACCGCTGAAGCCATAGACATCTTAACGTCACACATCACCTCGACATTAGATAGGTCATCGAAACAAGTTGTAGCGGAGGACTTCCTTCACCGCTTCAAATTGTCCGACGATATTAGGGAACTCCTTAGAGCTAAGAACGCCTCGATACGCGCCTACGACAGGTATCCTACCGCGGAAAATCGTATTCGAATGCGTGCCCTACAACGCGACGTAAAGTCTCGCATCGCCGAAGTCCGAGATGCCAGATGGTCTGATTTCTTAGAAGGACTCGCGCCCTCCCAAAGGTCTTACTACCGCTTAGCTCGTACTCTCAAATCGGATACGGTAGTAACTATGCCCCCCCTCGTAGGCCCCTCAGGCCGACTCGCGGCGTTCGATGATGACGAAAAAGCAGAGCTGCTGGCCGATACATTGCAAACCCAGTGTACGCCCGCCACTCAATCCGTGGACCCTGTTCATGTAGAATTAGTAGACAGTGAGGTAGAACGCAGAGCCTCCTTGCCACCCTCGGATGCGTTACCACCCGTCACCCCGATGGAAGTTAAAGACTTGATCAAAGACCTACGTCCTCGTAAGGCTCCCGGTTCCGACGGTATATCCAACCGCGTTATTAAACTTCTACCCGTCCAACTCATTGTGATGTTGGCATCTATTTTCAATGCCGCTATGGCGAACTGTATCTTTCCCGCGGTGTGGAAAGAAGCGGACGTTATCGGCATACATAAACCTGGTAAACCAAAAAATCATCCGACGAGCTACCGCCCGATCAGCCTCCTCATGTCTCTAGGCAAACTGTATGAGCGTCTGCTCTACAAACGCCTCAGAGACTTCGTCTCATCCAAGGGCATTCTCATCGATGAACAATTCGGATTCCGTACAAATCACTCATGCGTTCAACAGGTGCATCGCCTCACGGAGCACATTCTTGTGGGGCTTAATCGACCAAAACCGTTATACACGGGAGCTCTCTTCTTCGACGTCGCAAAAGCGTTCGACAAAGTCTGGCACAACGGTTTGATTTTCAAACTATTCAACATGGGTGTGCCGGATAGTCTCGTGCTCATCATACGGGACTTCTTGTCGAACCGCTCTTTTCGATATCGAGTCGAGGGAACCCGCTCCTCCCCACGACCTCTCACAGCTGGAGTCCCGCAAGGCTCTGTCCTCTCACCCCTCCTATTTAGCTTATTCGTTAACGATATTCCCCGGTCGCCGCCGACCCATTTAGCTTTATTCGCCGACGACACGACTGTTTACTATTCCAGTAGAAACAAGTCCCTAATCGCGAAGAAGCTTCAGAGCGCAGCCCTAGCCCTAGGACAGTGGTTCCGAAAATGGCGCATAGACATCAACCCAGCGAAAAGTACTGCGGTGCTATTTCAGAGGGGAAGCTCCACACGGATTTCCTCCCGTATTAGGAGGAGGAATCTCACACCCCCGATTACTCTCTTTAGTCAATCCATACCCTGGGCCAGGAAGGTCAAGTACCTGGGCGTTACCCTGGATGCATCGATGACATTCCGCCCGCATATAAAATCAGTCCGTGACCGTGCCGCGTTTATTCTCGGTAGACTCTACCCCATGATCTGTAAGCGGAGTAAAATGTCCCTTCGGAACAAGGTGACACTTTACAAAACTTGCATAAGGCCCGTCATGACTTACGCGAGTGTGGTGTTCGCTCACGCGGCCCGTACACACATAGACACCCTTCAATCTCTACAATCCCGCTTTTGCAGGTTAGCCGTCGGAGCTCCGTGGTTCGTGAGGAACGTTGACCTACACGACGACCTGGGCCTCGAATCTATACAGAAATACATGAAGTCAGCGTCGGAACGGTACTTCGATAAGGCTATGCGTCATGATAATCGCCTTATCGTAGCCGCCGCTGACTACTCCCCGAATCCTGATCATGCAGGAGCCAGTCATCGTCGACGCCCTAGACACGTCCTTACGGATCCATCAGATCCAATAACCTTTGCACTAGACGCCTTCAGCTCTAGGAGCAGGCTTAGGGACCTCGGTAACCGTACTCGTCGAACTCGACAAAGAGTTCGCCGTGCAACCTAACCCATGAATCAGCTCGCTGAGTTTCTCGCCGGATCTTCTCAGCGGGTCGCGATTCCGATCCGGTAGTAGATTCATTCGCGATGCAGCTACTCTTGAGTTGTTAGGTCTCCTTCGGAGGCGCTCGGGTAGCTGTTAGCAAATCCCACCCCTCCTGGCTGAGCCTTTGCTCGCCCACCTGTCCTGGTGAAACTGGAAAGGCCTCCGGGCCACCAGTAATCCTTCAATCATAAAAAAAAAAAAAAAAAAAAAAAAAAAAAAAAAATTTTCATTTCGTCTCATCACATGTTCATACCATCCTAAACGCGCACTTCTCAGCTTCTCTGTCACAGGTGCCACTTTCAGGCTTCCTCTAACATATTCATTACTCGTTACTCCACACATCCATCGCAACGTTCGCATCTCTGCTGCACGCAATTCATATTTAAATCTAATTATCCTATCTAATTAAATAGACTTGCTCTTGTGATGTACATTGTCGCGCGATTAAAGTTTCAGCTGTTTTCAAATTATCCAAATCTAGGGACTATCGCATACATCTACAAATTTCATCAAACTTCAAACGGCAAGACCGTAATGAACACCCCGGCCCGACGTCAAAAGATCCACAATATACGGCCCCACATGCCTGTTTATCATACCCGTTTAATACAAGCACTTTGCCTTCAAAAGCTACGGTACATTGTAGTTCGAGGATCCTTGTAAAGAGCTTTGCTAAGTTTAACAGACTTTGACTTTCGCAACTCCGTACATCGTTTTATTTCCATTAAAAGCTAAGTATAAGTTAACGAAAAGCATATTGAGAAAAGTTTACTTTAAGTATACGTTGCATGTTTTTATTTCAGAACTAAAACCTCATTTTAATTTTATACAAATAATTGTGCTGACAGCAAATTGTATTAAAGACCCTTCTTTTTCAATTAAGTTTAACAGAACAGGGCTGGTTATTGAGGCGAGCCTAAGGGAGCCTCATGTCTATGGGCTGAAAAAGAGAGACAGAGAGCGAGCTTTTTACATAGTTTTCTTTATTCATCTATCACTGTCATCTTTCATACTGCTATTATTTTTCGTCTCCTTTTTCCTTTTTCCTCCAAACACGTTGAATCCGTACGACCTAGATTTATTGTTTGACTTTGTAACCGCCGCGTAACTATTTCAGTATCTTGCCTCAGACTGCTCTTCACAATCGTAAATATTTTACATGTACCAACTACTACTCTTGAAACTACAGACAAGTCTTCTTCTTCCCGCTTCGGTTTCCTCAGTACTGAAGGTCGTGACCACCTCTTTCCAACAAGAGTTTATTCCGGATCATTCCACGCCATTTGCTCCTATCTGCCACCGACTATAGACCATCGTGAACTGTGGTGTTGAGGGTAGTGCGGATCTGGTCAGTCCAACGTGTCAGGCCTCTACTTCGTGATCTTCTTCCGTCTACCTTGCGGTCACCATTAGCTTAAGAGACAGACAGACAAGTAATTCGAAAGAAATGTAGATCCGTATGACTCCAACTTAAACATGTGCTTGGATAATATACCAGATCACAATCAATCAGTTATATAATTTTTTCCATTAATCCTTTTTATTTCTTATAAACAATCTCACGACCCACCCCCAACCACTAAGGCTACCCAAGACCATACAACACGGCGTGAATGTCGCCACCCACACTGAGACTAGGGAACAAAATCCTAGTTGTATACCTAGGCAGCTGTAACATCTTTCTTAACGGAATGCATAGCTTCGTAGCGGTAGAAATAGGATAGATTTTCGTACCTACTCGGCTTGAAAGAACAATACAAAAGTATGGTAAGGTTAAGCTTTATTTAGCACTAGCGAGCCGCCCTCGCTTCACTTCGGAAACATTAGTTATTATTAATAGCAGAGTCCCGCGATGTTACCCGCGGTTATTTTCGTATCGTGGGTGCCGCCGCGGGGCGAAGCTAGTCTAAAAAAGTATTAAAAAAGCTTATGTTACTCTTTAGATCATCAGCTATCTATCAGTGAAAGTCTCGTCAAAATCGGTCCAGCCGCTCCAGAGATTAGCCGGAACAAACATACAGACAGCCAACAGATAAAAAAAATTAAAAATGTTATTTTGTAGTATGTACCGTATATATATTCATATGCACGTAGTAAAAAGCGGTTATTTCAATGTTACAAACAGACACTCCAATTTTATTTATATGTATTGTAAGGAATACCCTACAAAAAGGGTATAAAACCGGCGCGCAGCTCCGTCACCCGCGCATTTGTCGGTTGACATTCGTCGAGAGAACATCATTCAAAGACTTTGTGTTAATTTAGGAAACACGAATTTTATAATAATGTTGAAGGTACAGTGCCTATAAATAGCAACGCCTTTGCTCGAAACATTCATTCGATCGGCGGCGTTCGTGAGAGAAGGTAGTCGTGGACGTGGTGTGCGTGAGTCATTGTTTTAAGTCTCTGTAAATGTGTGCTAATTGTTATTTTTTTAAAAATGGTTTTTCTTCTGATTCCTAATATCAGAAGTGGGATAAAGGACTCAAATAGCCCACAGTAGCGTAAAACTCTGAACTTTGTTTTGTTTTACAAAGACTGCTTACTTTGATGCTTTCATACTTTATTTGTTATTTTTCTTGTGTGATTGCAAATTTTAACTGTAATAATGAGACATACTGAAACTCCTAGTACACGGAGGCGACCGTCTCGAGATGATTCTCGTAATCGAAAACGATATTATGCCTTCGCGATCACAGAGATGATAGACAGAATCGCGATACGAACGATGCGCTCGCGCACGATAGACCTGTCGCGACACGTTCTAACGATAAGGAGCACGCTGAACAGACCACCGATATTCTACGGACAGTTACGACTCCCATGTCGAATATCGTTGGTTCGCAACAAGGCCACGTAGAATCTAGTATCCCTGGTTCTGAGTCGTCTACCCTCACCAGTGCTTTGATAAAACTTTAATAGTGATACGGGGCATAATGGGCCCTCAGGTTAGAGCCGCGAACGCTAATCTACTCACGATTTGATTTCATTTTTGGTGGAGGTCCGGCTAGGCCGAGTCCTTGTTGGGTTCAGGTTAGTTGTCACCAGTGACGCATAATACCCAACAAGTAGACGGGACTATGTTGGCAATGGTCAACTCAACTTTTGAGATTACAGCTCATTCTGAACATCGCAAAATGCAAGACAACAGACATCCGCCCTGCAGCTTCTGGTACAAAAGACGCCACCACACCTGTGGTGAGGACTCTAATTAGTGATGTCACGACTGAGGTGTTTCGGAGCCGTTAAGTTCGTCGAGAACTAGGTCGAGGTAGAGCTCATCAATTGGTACCACGAAGTGAAAAGCGATATGATGCTCGCGTGGATGGGCACCAACGAGCAGCAGCCGTTTTTAATGTCGATAATCTTGTTTGGGTAATAACTCGCAGTCTACAGGAAATGTAGATCCGGCAATCCGTGGACCTTACCGAATGGTGAGGATGGTGCCTCACGGGCATAGCCGCCAGCTCGGGCCCCCCGATGGTTCCTGCGGCAGTAGCACGCAAGCGACGTGCCGGTAGCTGCGTAATATCGGTCGGCAGGTAAACTTGATTCCGGCATGCGTGGCCCGTATAAGGTTGTCGAAATTCTACCCAGTGGACGCTATACCCTACGGCTGCTCAACGGCAGTTATGGCAAAACTACGCAAGCAGCTGCACAATATATCGTGTCGTGGCGGGGCGAGTGGACCCCTGAGACATGTGCTGCCTTCTTTGAGAGCAAGTAAAGTTAATAATGATCATTGTTCACAAATATACGTATTCCTATGGTGAACCTGAAGGGTGAGCTATAGATGATTGCTCTCTAGTTACGTATCCCTCACTCGGAGTCGCGGTGAGATGCCTCAATACGATCGGCCTAGACTGGCGTATTGAGAAGCCTCGGCACGTTTGAGTATGGTCGGCGTGCCGGGAAGCTTCACACGTTTGAATAAACTCTGCGTGTGGAATGCACTCGTACGTTTTTAATACGATCTTCGTACGAGTGGGTCTGGGACCATTTTACGTATCCCTCACTCGTGTGATTAATTCTACACGGTGAGATGCCTCAATACAATCGGCCTAAGCTGGCGTATTGAGAAGCCTCGGCACGTTTGACTACGGTCGGCGTGTCGGGAAGCTTCACACGTTTGAATAAACTCTGCGTGTGGAATGCACTCGTACGTTTTTAATACGATCTTCGTACGAGTGGGTCTGGGACCATTTTACGTATCCCTCACTCGTGTGATTAATCCTACACGGTGAGATGCCTCAATACGATCGGCCTAGACTGGCGTATTGAGAAGCCTCGGCACGTTTGAGTATGGTCGGCGTGCCGGGAAGCTTCACACGTTTGAATAAACTCTGCGTGTGGAATGCACTCGTACGTCTTTAATACGATCTTCGTACGAGTGGGTCTGGGACCATTTTACGTATCCCTCACTCGTGTGATTAATTCTACACGGTGAGATGCCTCAATACAATCGGCCTGGGCTGGCGTATTGAGAAGCCTCGGCACGTTTGAGTATGGTCGGCGTGCCGGGAAGCTTCGCACGTTTGAATAAACTCTGCGTGTGGAATGCACTCGTACGTTTTTAATACGATCTTCGTACGAGTGGGTCTGGGACCATTTTACGTATCCCTCACCCGTGTGACTAATTCTACACGGTGAGATGCCTCAATACAATCGGCCTAAGCTGGCGTATTGAGAAGCCTCGGCACGTTTGAGTATGGTCGGCGTGTCGGGAAGCTTCACACGTTTGAATACGCTCTGCGTGTGGAATGCACTCGTACGTTTTTAATACGATCTTCGTACGAGTGGGTCTGGGACCATTTTACAGGGATCACTGATAACCAAATGCAGAAGACACTTAACGAAGGGCGACGCACACTGGCCCTTGGATAATAACAGGAATATGCGCATTAAGGATGATTGCTACTGCGCGCACTGCTCGCGTGCCGTAACTGCGCGCTCGCCTGCTTCAGACGTGCATACTGCACGTGCTGCTCGTGTGTCGCTGCCTGCGCGCGCTCATCTACTTCTGGCGCGCATACTGCGCGCACTGCTCGCGTACCGCTGGCTGCGCGCACTGCTCGCGTGCTGCTGGCTGCGCGCACTGCTCGCGTGCCGCTACCTGCGCGCGCTTACCTACTTCTGACGTGCATACTGCACGTGTTGCTCGCATGCCGCCGACTTCCGGTGCCGTACGACTGGCAGTGACGCAGAGGGCGATGTCGCTCGATCTGCGGCCTGCTGCTTCACTCGTTGGGGACTATGATGCCTTTGGTGAGTAGTTCGTTTGCAGTCCTGCTGAGCTACTTATGCGCTCCGCCTGCATTTTCAGGATTATCTATCAGGATGGTCGAGCGGGACGCCCGCCACACGTGGTGCAGCCTCACATCGTGGTTGCAGACTGGAGCTGGGACGGCTGCTTTGCCGAACTTTCGGGAGGCGTGGACCTAACAAGATCTTTCGCACGCTTCCGCATCATCGTTACGAGTGGACCCCAGTTATGTGGTCGAGGACGAACCACAGTCAGGAGAGGCCGTGTAAGGAATACCCTACAAAAAGGGTATAAAACCGGCGCGCAGCTCCGTCACCCGCGCATTTGTCGGTTGACATTCGTCGAGAGAACATCATTCAAAGACTTTGTGTTAATTTAGGAAACACGAATTTTATAATAATGTTGAAGGTACAGTGCCTATAAATAGCAACGCCTTTGCTCGAAACATTCATTCGATCGGCGGCGTTCGTGAGAGAAGGTAGTCGTGGACGTGGTGTGCGTGAGTCATTGTTTTAAGTCTCTGTAAATGTGTGCTAATTGTTATTTTTTTAAAAATGGTTTTTCTTCTGATTCCTAATAGTATATATTAAACAGAGCCAAACCTAGCCGTGATTCATTGGTAAAATATAAAAGACAAACAAAACGGTATAATTATTCCGAACATAAATAAAAAACACATACAATTACGAACATTCGAATCCGATGACAGAATAATTTATTTGAGCACGGATTAACATTTTCGAACAAACAAAAACCCAAATATCGTAACATCAACTCTTTTTTTTTTTTTTCATTACATTTCTCGATAATTGTACTTTCAAACGAAGAGTTGTCGACGACCTAGCGCTATATAATTTAGGGGCAATTGATTTAAAAACGTACTGAAAGTTTTATCATTACGGACAATTTTTATTTTGGATTTTTTTTTTTTTAACATTTTCGTCACCGGATCTCGACTTGGTTTTAAATGGGTGGTTACTTACGTATACATTACAATGTGAACGCCATTGCCCACTTTGAAACATAAAATTAAGGTCTCAATTGGCTGGAAATAAAGGGAACCCTTCAAACCGATTGCTGAAACCGAGGGACGACTGCTCCAGCTCTATTATATATGCAACTTTATATTTGAACATATTTTTTAGGAAAACAACGCCGTGTGCTATTGTGGATTGTTGCAGCAGACAACTTATTCATCTAAAGCTGTTAAAGAAAATTTGAAAATTAAAATATTAATAAATACACTTTCTATTACCAATTTATTCTACAGGAGAACAAAGGTAAAGTCTTACGTAAAATACGTTGTCTTAAATATTAATCGGGCCTTCGTTCAAAAATAGCCATAAAACATTAGTGATTTTGTATTTCAATGGGTGCATCGATAACGATAGGAGAGAAACTTTTAATCACTTTACCTAATTAATTCACATATTAGTGCATATGTTAATTTCAACTCCAGCCAGATAAACAACATCTTCGATTTTCGCGAACCTTAGACATAATTGAAAGAACTTTGCAATTTAATCTCGCAATCAGTTATTTTATTTTATTATTTCGATTATATTAATACGCAGCTTTCGTGATCACGGATGACACTTAGTCGTCTTTAAGTCAACTGTCGCATGTACACTAGTAAAATTACAGAAAAGCTTATCGGTAGATAGCAGTTTGAATGTGCCCCTAGCATTGCTGATGTCCACTTGCTCGTATGTTTACAAAGGCAAAAAAAGGTAAAAAAAAGTATAACAATAGACAACTTAAAAAATGAAACACGCAGAAAAAATGATCTAATAATACACAAGTTGAGCTGAGAAAAGCCGCGCCAAAAGATATCCGAACTGATTATGGAATCGCATCATCCACACGCAGATAGGAACATTACAGTGATTACCATTCACAAAAGATTTTATCGTATATTTTCGGTATTTCCAATAACTCAATCCGGCGGAGCTACGCCAAATACACGACGACGCAAGAAAATTCGTAAAGAATCCTCTTTTTCGCTTAGTATATTGAAGGTAAAATGTTTCTCTCGTATTTTTCTTAAATCTGAAAATGTATTTATATTAAGAATCAACCACAAATTCTCGGGCATTCAACAATTACTGGTTCACTCGTCGTTTTGTTTATTTATACGCGAGGACAAGATCTAAGCCAGACCAGACTCTAATTATTCATTATCCATATTTTTGTACGAATTTCGTTTCGACGCCAAAAAAACATCTTCATTCTCTATTGCTTTTCTTACTTACTATTCAAAAAACAAAAAAATTATTCTCTTAGTTGGAGAAATGAATTTTTAAATTAACTCTTAAACAATCTCTTTGTAATATTATCAACATTCATTCCGAGTACCTACAGCCGTTTTTTCATAGTTAGCTCAAAGCGTTGTTCTCGGAAAAGGATTTTATTTGAAATTTAAGTCGCAAGGAGTATTATTGCAGGACAGAACAAAATGCTTCGTTTAAAATGTTGAGAACCATAAAATATTTTACTAGTGGTTTGATGTGAATAAGATGTTGAGCCCGCGTGGGTTGGTGTCATGAAACTGCAAAATTAAAACCTCTTAAACCTACGACGACACAAATAACATTCAGATCATTTTTAGTGTTGTTAGATAAAACTTTTTAACAGTCCTCTTACGAATATAACGAACTATCTCTAACCATAGATTATGAAAAACCCTAAAACTCTTCTTCTTTTTCTTCTCCAACCAGCATCCATCCAATGCTGAGTGTAGGTCTCTTCAACTGCACCAAATTCTTTTCGATCTCTTGCATCCTAAAACTCTAATACCAATAAAATAACTGTAACTATACTTGAGACGTTAGAACTTATATCTCAAGGTAGGTGGCGCATATACGTTCTAGATGTCTATGGACTGCAGTAACCACTTAACACCAGGTAGGCTGTGAGCTCGTCCACACATCTAAGTTATAATAAATAAAAATCTACAACCCCTATTCACAAACACAAAAAATTATAGGCCGTTCGTATGTTATTTTTAAATCAACCAAATATGTACAGGCTTATACGCTTCAAGTATTCCAACCACTAGAGCTGAGATGTTTCCAATAATATGCTTACATGTAACTGAGTACTGAATTCGAGAGCTGAATATTCGAGAGAATCAATTTACGGACAGCCGTCAGGAGCAAAAAAGACTTAAATCTATCATTTCTTCTACAATAAAAAAAACGAACATATTTCCGTCGCGTACATACACTTAATGTTTATCTCCGATTTATTAATTCATCAAGCTTCATGCTTATTAGATTGATGAGTAAACGAATCCTAAATGTTGGTCGATCAAGATTTGTGTAAACACATCATTGATAATTGAATACAGGCTGACTAAATCGCAATACAGTTTTGTTAGAGATAACGGAAATTACAATGCAGATTAATCTAGATTTGTAGTTCGCGCTAAAACGGATTCAGCTGTCAGATATGACCTAGATACGACGCCTGGCCAAGGGAATCAATACTAGGGAGCTTTTCCTGTAATAACTCGGTGAAGGTTAGTACTGCTCCACATAATATTTTATAACGTTTGAACGAGAGTTGGTAGTTGGAAATAATTATTTATGACTAGCTTACCCGGCAGACTTCCTAGTGCCTCAATCGATAAATAAAAGACCTAAACTTTTGTATAAAATAAACTTAAAACAAACAAAAGGAATCCGTCCGACGGGGGACACATCAAAGGAAAAACAAAATTGTTATTTTTATTCCATTCCGAGCATTTTCATATTTATCTACCTTTTAAACCTTCTCTGGACTTCCACAAATAATTCAAGATCAAAATTAGCCAAATCGGTCCCGCCGTTCTCGAGTTTTAGCGAGACTAACGAACAGCAATTCATTTTTATATATATAGAAGAAGAAGATGTAAAAAAATGCGATTTAATTATACCTTAAACGGTTTTCGTTTAATTATAGCGTGCTGTTTTTCTTCGTTCACGATCGCGTGGAAAACCCGTGGAATATGTGAAAATAGACGTAAACATTTTTTGTACGACAATTACTAGGTACTACATAAGATTTTTTTTTTTTGATTCCCCAATAGCTCTAATATGAGGTGATTCAGGATTATCCATTCTTTCTGGGACACCCTGTATAATAATTACTAATAAAACTTGGCCAAGCTTCGCAGCTACTACCCATCAGTACATAAACTACACTCATTTATTGAAACGACCTAACGAACTGTGCAATCGATAATATTATCATCTGTTCCTATATATATTTATTGCCATATTTACACTGTAAATCTATGTCTAAGTAATAGCAAATCCTGCCCCCTTTGCCGGCCCATCTGTGATTTGAGTTTGATTCGATCGCTACCACACTTCGCAGGGGTGACCCTGTGCTGACCACAGAGATGAGAAATGAGATGAAAATTTCATCGAAATGGGTCTAGCCGTTTCGAAGTTTTTTTTTTTTTTGCTTAGGTGGGTGGACGATCTCACAGCCCACCTGGTGTTAAGTGGTTACTGGAGCCCATAGACATCTACAACGTAAATGCGCCACCACCTTGAGATATAAGTTCTAAGGTCTCAGTATAGTTACAGCGGCTGCCCCACCCTTCAAACCGAAACTTCAAACTACTTCACGGCTGAAATAGGCGGGGCAATGGTACCTACCCGTGCAGACTCACAAAGGTCCTACCACCAGTAAAAACTACTACAGGTAACAAACTAATACCCAATTTTATATTTAAATAGATGAGAACTTTTCAACGAAAATAAACAGCATTTATTACAGATATAATTTATTAAGTTCAATAAATAAACAAAAACTTTGACTGATTGCATTAATTGTTGATTGTAATACTTTTATTTTATTACTTTAAATGAAACAGAGTTCGCCGTCCTCTTGATATAAAGTACAATCATGTACTCAAAGATGAGGTCAAAGCAATAATGTACCATGTACCTTTACGAATATTATGATTCGAATTTTACTTCAATCAATTATATGTAGGTAATTGATAAACATTTTGGTAAGTGACTAATAAAAAACAAATGTTTAAGAATACGAAATTGCTGTATTACACATTTTCTTAACAAAAAGAACCGGAATTCACTATTAACTTAAGCTACGGTAACAAAGAAAACGGAAGTTTCTTATAAAACTTTTTAGCTGTTCTCCGAGTGCTTGCTTAAAGACTTTTACAACAAAGACAGACGGAATCTTTAAAGGTCTTTAAAATCGGCGAAGCAGTTTTTCTTTCCAATGTTCCCGAACAAATGAGGCAGCGGAATGTCCTCTTTGAATCCGTGAAGAATCCTTTTTTATTAAGGAACCTTATTAGGTATTATTGTCTTGTAAAATCCTCCTTATTAGAAGGATTTTATAATACAATAACTGAATGATACGGAATTTAATATAAAATGCAAATTCTTGGTCCGTTGATATTCGAGTAGGATCAAACGGTTCCTTTTTGTAACTGTATACATATATCAGCGAGTAGAAGGAAGCAGCAGTTTGTTGAAAAATTTCCTTGACCTGTCTGTTATTCTATCTTGCAATAAAACACCCGTTCGGAGGAAAATCTTTCCATTGTCTTTTTCCCTTGAAGACGCTGACACGGCAGTATTATTGGAGGAAAATTTCAGTTTTAGGTTGACTTATTTAGAACATAGTTTAGCGAGCTCTGAAGAAGCACCGACCTATTTTAAATACCCGAATACATATTGTATACGTAACTATATAGAAGTCATCTTGCATCTTGCATCTACGCGTGTGGTGGGCGCCTAAGAATACCCCCAACCCAAACTTAGCTCATGGGTGTCGTAGAAGGCGACTAAGAGCCAAAGCCAGACCAAAGCCGATAAAACCTCGGCCCAAGGTCAACAAAAGCATTCCAAAGGAGGGTTGACGTCAGGCAGGCGGCCGGTCATAAAAATTTTGCCAAAACTTAGAGCAACATGAGAAGGATGAATGATAGAAGTCATCTTGCAATGTTCAGAATGATATTATATTCATTATACGTTTATTTTAAAGTCATTCTCGGCAGACTGCAATTATTGCGTCAGTTTGATAATTATAGAAAAATATCTTGTGTGATGATGTAACATATCTCCGGGCACACGTTCAATAGAAGACTCGTTAAATAAAAAATAAAAAAAGTATTTATTTGGTTTTCAGTATTCGAAACGTCAGAATTAATGTAATCACAACAAAAAGTAGTTTTAATTACATTTAAAATAGATATTATTATTCGAAAGATCATAAAAGTCGAGGACCCGAAATAATAAAGTAAATCAATTACCGAACGAGGCCAACTCTTTTTCGAGAATACCTTAAAGATTTTCAGTCAGTTTTCGCTCCAGTGATTTTGCTAGGGAATTTCCTTAAATGGAATTTGTGTGCTCCACTTACTGGCGAAGCGGGTCATTGAACGTATAGCCTCTATTATTTCAAGCAGCGACGTAATCAGAAAGGTCTGTGATCAAGCCTCGAAACCATACTATAACTTCACTTCCATTTCCCTCCGACCCGTCGCAATTTTCTAAAGAATGGATGAGGGAAAAAGTATTCGCAATTGACACTATTAAATTAATAATTTTATTATTATATTAATTCGTGTTATAATAATTTTATATATTATCAAATATCAAATCTTCAAAATTGTATTTATTTCATTAAATTGTAAACATTCATTATCGATTATCGATATGTCAGTGTTTGGCCATCTTAAAATACTACGCTCAGTTTTCCATCTTCTAATACGAAAAACATCATGCGATATGATTTAATTACATCAGCCCACATAGTTTCTTTCCCGGTCTCTTGCATCGCCGTATCCGACATCAAAGGTGCTGTGTAGGTACCGCTAATTAGCACTGACTCTAGAAAATTTTACCGAGAATGGAATTTAAATGACTTACGTATTACTTTTCCTGCCATAAAATCATAAAATGCAAATGTATTCATTCATTTGTTAATTTTGTGTGTAGATAACTAGATGCGAATGTAGATATAGACCACTAGTATTAAGAATCCATCAATTCTTCCAATTCTTAAGACCGGAGAGGTAATAACTTTGCCGAAATAGACATAGCCTACTCATATGCACTTACAAGTAGCAAAACAAAGAGTCAACTAGAAACTAATGATGAATTTAATTAGTATTATTAAAGATACGACTACTACAGATGTTGGGGGACTAGCACGTGGAGTCTGGCACGATATTGAATCCATGCTTTTTAAATAAAAACCTACCAATAAATAAGAATGGATTTTACTTAAAATTGGTATTTCGGTCACGCTATCCCATCGTGTCAGGAACGACTGTCAGAAACTTCAGAAGCGTCTACAACTGTACGAGTTTAAATTCAAACGACACATGGCACATGGAACATGAACACAGCCTCCAAGTATTCTAATACATACATATATTTGTTTATTATTAGATGTAACATTATCTCGTACCGTGAATTTCCATATCATTGGATTTCTGGATTGCCATTCGGCCGCACGAGACCGCTTAATAGACTATGAAATTATGTTTGATAACCAAATAATATCTGTGTGTTTATTACTCAGCAGCATTATATCAAACCATAGTATACACTAATATACAAATCTACACTGGTTTTTACGGATGTTCCGTTATAAGTACTGAACCATGCATCCGATTGACTTGAAACTTGGTATATATGTAGAAAATACATGTACTTAATGGATATAATATTTATATGAGTGTTGGACACCCTAATAATAATGACAATAAATAATAATGTTAATTTTAAATGCGCAGCGATGCGGGCGAGTACGGCTAGTATTTTATAATATTGGCATTCTCCAAAACAATTACTAACTAACAATAACTAATATTATGTTTAGTTTTGCACGTATATATTATAATAAGACAGTAAATTTTAATATTTAAAAATTGAGCTTCACTTGAAGAAATTAAGGAAACTTTTACAATGTACAACAATGGAAAATTTGAAATTTGCTTTTTTTCCAAAACTAAAGTATCTTTAATGTCAGTCTCATTGCTATTTCTACATATAATATGTTTTTTTGTATCTCAATAGTTGTTTGCGTACTTTTTTGTATCATACATAACTCAATTATATTATAATTAAAAATAGCATACAGTCTGAATTGAAGATCTCATTTTAAAGTAGATTAAAAAGGGTGCTCATTTATTTAAAAAATTGTAGACGAAATCAAAACACTTTAAAATGAGATGAATACCTTAGCATACATTGATAAATAGAATATTTATTCAAGTCTCGTCTAGTTTGTTTTACTGAATTCAAATTAATTAAATTCCTAGTAACAACTTCAAGGTTGAGCCCCAAAGACAGGCTACAAGAACAAGCAAGTGTCCGTAATGGTCTGAATTGTAACAATAAATTCGGTTTACAGCTCGCTGGGAAGTTTCGAAGCAATTACAATGACGCCTAAGGCAAAGTTCCAACGCCGTTATAATATATACACATATATAAAACAGGATCAACTAAACACAATTCACATCTTATCTGTCTCGAACTACACGACTATCACAAATACATTAGCTTCTGCAATTAAACCTCGTTTTTCTAGGAGCTGATGAACATAAATCATCACGTAATCCACCAATTGTAATACAAATGATTTCATGTAATAAATAGTTTAACTGTTCCATATAATCCAAAAAGAATAATGTAGAATTCTATGTTATCGCATATTATTAATTTTTTTTTATTGCCTGTGTAGGCAGACGAGCATACGGCCCACCTGATGGTGAGTGGTTACCGTCGCCCATGGACTCCAGCAATGCCAAGGCAGAGCCAAGCCGCTGCTTACCGCTATAATTATCGATATATTATCTATACTAATATTATAAAGAGGAAAGATTTGTTTGTTTGTTTGTTTCGAATAGGCTCCGAAACTACTGGACCGATTTGAAAAATTCTTTTTCCATTAGAAGCCGACATTGTCCCTGATGAACATAGGCTACTTTTTTTTTTGTTTTGTTTCATGTGTGTTTTAATGTGTATTTTAATGTTTCCGAAGCGAAGCGAGGGCGGGTCGCTAGTATGACTATAATTTTCGATAAATCAACCAAAGAGATTAAAATTATCGAAGCAAGTGAACTTTTCGAGCTTATATTACCTTTATTTAATAGTTCTGTCACCTGATATCGAGCCGGTTATTGCCTATCTAACTAATCTTTATAGCATTTGTTCTTGATACACTAACGAGATATTTATTTGATATAAGGAGATGGTGTAGCAGTTAATGCGCCTATTTTCTATGGTTAAATGGTCACTGACTTTCTAGTACATTTTGTAATATGAAAAAACCATATTCCAAAAACTACAATACGCAATGTTTTTCTTTACGTCAAACAAATTAAAATATTCAAAATCCAGCATAAACTATAATCATGACATTAGGAAAAAGTTATAATTATTTTTTTCAAACTTATCGATTCGATTTTGCCAAATCGTATTTTATTTTCCCGGAGTCATAGCCGATACATCAATCATCGTTGACGCTAACTGATTCAGGGCAGTAACTCGATCGAGTGTAATCCGACCGAGGTTGGGGTAGCTAATTGAAGAACCCGAATCTTTCGTATAGCTCCAGAAAACAAGGATGTTTTATAGAGTGATGCTCCTTTGTGAAAGCTGACGTTTCGTGAGAAGGTAATGAGGGTTCTAATTAAACAACTTTACGGAAGATTATAGCGTTCGAAGTATGTATTGATTCTGCATTTTTATTTAAAAATTATGCTCCTTTTTAAACCACGTTAAGGGCTGAAGACCACTAACCGTTTGCCATTTCGGTTTACTTAGTATGTTTTTTTTTTGTTTTCGTAAACAGGTTTACGACCACAACACCCATCTGGTGTGGTTAACGGAGTTCATAGCCATCCCGCCCATAGACATGTCGGCATCCACCATGAGTAGTGAGTTGTATGTCTCAATTTTATAGTATAGCAGCTGTCTCGCTCTTTAAACCAAAATTCATTACTGAATCGCGCTAAAAACCGGCAATGTGATAGTAACTACCCGTGCGGGCACACTAGACGCCCTACCGCCAGTAATTACGCAAATTATATTTTTTACAGGTTTGATTTTTATTACACAATCTCATTCCTTTAACTTAGAACTTATTCGTGAACATGTGTTAAATACGTATTATATTAGTAAATTTGACAACTTCTGCGGGATCCAAACACTGACACGGTCGCATCTCACAATACGAATGCACTGTCACACACGTCTTACCCTTAAGGCAGCGAAGACTTCTGTTACGTCACAATATCTTTGTAACCTTAAGATCTTACGGTTACATAGTACTTATAGTTTTTTTTATTGCTTAGATGGGTGGAGGAGCTCACAGCCCACCTACATTCGACATCTACAACGTAAATGCGCCACCCACCTTGAGATATAAGTTCTTAGATCTCAGTATAGTTACAACGGCTGCCCCACCCTTCAAACCAAAACGCATTACTGCTTCACGGCAGAAATAGGCAGGGCGGTGGTACCTACCCGCGCGGACTCACAAGAGGTCCTACCACCAGTAAAAATATATATATATTATATACATAATACTTACGGCAACAAGCATTCAAAATATCAAAATAATTTATTATCAACAGAAAATTACAATTTGAATAGCCGTGGAGCTCACACTACACATTACTTGACAATAATTTATAATTGCTATGAGTTTTTGATTACGAGTACAATATAATGCTCGTGACAAAGTTTTGCCACGTGCTTGATATTTACAAGAATAAAACGTCATTAGCGACACAAAGCATGTATTCTGAAGCCTTAATACTCACACAGAATAGGTACAACAGAACAGGATCATTCTATTTCTGACAAAATCGATGTGTTGCGGCATCGATTTATCCCATGCCGCGTTAACATCAAAAGCGGATGAGTAACTAAGCCTCGCATTATTACATTCTGCTCGCCAAGTGTATAATGCAAAATCAGCCCTACGTAACTTGTACAAGGTACAACTTACATGCGACTGGTTTCGAAATTAGTAAATCAAAGCTATCAAGTAAATTGTAACGCGATCAAATTAGGAACTATTTTATTTTATTTATTATTATGTATTGTATAACGACAACATGAACAGCTTTAATCTCATTGATCAATTTGAATATTGAATCGTAATAAACATACCATATTGTGAAATCTAGTTAAAAAATCATCTCCGTTTTCCGCATTATCTTGCATTGTCCAATTCTGCACTTTATTTGAATCAGGTCGAGTATTTTAAAAATAAAATTAATTATTTGAAAATATAACAACACAACATTGTGACAAATTAATTAAAAAAAAATGGTAAATTTATACCTATTATATTTATATAATGTTATATTTACATATATAGTTTATTCAACAATTTCATGATATTTTAGTAAAACTCTTAAATATTTTCAACTGAGAGCATAAGCATAAGCATAAGAAATCCACAGCTGTTTTATTCGGTCACTTTTTAACACTAATTCCTAAATCATTGCTAACCTAAAAATACTTATGGCTCTAGTTAAAGAGTACGAAGTTAATATATTTACTTATTGAAAAGTAATAGCTACAACATTATTTCATGGAAAACTACCAGTGCGCCATGAAGCCAATTATAGGTTTCCGCAAATATAAACATGAAAATAACCGCCCGATATTTAATTGGCTGTTTTCAATTTCAATATTTCAATATTTTCAAAATTCACTTTCATCTCGGACTGACAAAAAAAAGATCGCTTTCTGATTTCCAACATAATTCATTTCCGATTGAGACTGGCAGAGTTATTAAATGAAACCAATAAAGCTGCAGCGAACGCCTCGATGCAAGTATATTTTGGATTTTCTTGACGTATTTCACTTATTTCAAGAATGCTGATGGGTTATGAAACGGTTTACTTTAGAAAAAATATTCAGAAAATAATAAAATTAAATGTAACTATTATTGAGCGAGGTTTTTAAATTGTGTTTATTCGTCCAACTTATATCATTATATCAGTCCGTAACCATACCAAAATAATCACATTTTGGGACTGTAATTATTCTGAAATAAATAAATATATAATATTAGTACAGACGGACCATTATGGACTTACAGGAGTAGTTCATAGACATCGCAGTCGCATAGCCGGATGCTCTGTGTGCTTAGTGCGAGCTATTTAACGTTGTCGATAGCGTAAAAGTGAACTCAAATTTGTATGCAGTTGGAACGTTTGCCTACGTTTACCGCTAGGGGCGCTGTTCCAATTGCATACAAATTTGAGCTAACTTGCTCGCTATCGAGAACGTTACAAAACATGCACTAAGCATACTGATGACTAACTAGAAAGATTTAGGGTCTAAGAATATTTCTCCTGAAACCACTTCATATTTAAATTTTTTTGTGAAAATTTTCGTAGCGCAGGCTCCATCTGGGGACGTCTGGGCAACGTTGTGTCCTCGTCACCGAAAGAAGTCCGGACTTCAGCGTTGTGGTCACGATACTCGACACCATTAAGTCTTGGAAGCACATGTTCAATTTCCAGTCTAATATCTAGTAAAAGGAGACGTGATAGGGAGGGAGAGAGAGTTGTTTTCTCCCCATGGAGATAATTGAACACCACGAATTGCCACCCTCTTATCGGTAAGTGGGCGACTATTGCGAAGATGGAGATGCGAAGTCGAACGCAGAAGCGGACGAAAGCCCTTCATTTGATAACAGTTTGGGCGACTGGAGATGTCGTTAAGCTTATAGCACTCTCCGTCCCAGGCGTAGCTGAAATAGCCTCTTAAGCTACGAGCGAAAATGTAGAAAAACAAAGCCCTCAAATGTGCCGTGCGATGTTGAAGAAATACCGGTTGGCAGCATATCGCGTTCCGACCCAGCAGGCTGCCTTTTTTTTAGGAAGGAAGGATTACTCGTCACCCGAAGGCCTTTCCAGTTTCACCAAGATAGGTGGGCGAACAAAGGCGCTGCCGAGAGGGATGAGATTTGCTAACAGGGCAGGCTGGCTCTTCTTTTACGGCATCCCTCAAAAACCTCCATAAATTGAAAATCAACTTGACTTAGTCTGGTAAAACGGTAATGGCGAGAAAAACTTAATGCCGCAGTTGTTCCAAAATATAATAAATAAGTACAAAATTAAAGGAAACAAATCTTCTTACAACAGTGAATTATATTACTTAACGAAAGATTAGTTCTGAAGTTTTCATTCAAGTTAAACATTAAAATAAAAGTAGTTTCCAGATTTTTTGTACCATAATACTTTCATGTGGATGATATATGCAGTAGCTTATATTTGAATGCAAATTCTTGTTTTAAGTACCAGTATTGTTAGCCTTCTATATATTCTATATATTCATAGTTACAATTAAGTCAACTTCGAAGAAAAACAGTCTGATTGTAACAGGGCAAAGCCTGTCTCTGACCTACACGATCAGTAAAGCCGCCGCAAAGACATTAATTCTTCACAAAATAAACATGAGGTATCAATTTAAGGGACGTGAGCTCAGTGCCGAAAAGCAAAATCTTATTTATGTTACGTAGCAGTTTCATTAATCTTGTCTACTTTTACCTGTTAGTTAGTTTACGTTTTCCAAAGGGCGTCCTCTTTGTTGATGCCATAGACGAGAGAGTTACTTTTGTCAGATTTAGTATGATGCAACAAATAAATATAAAATTTGATAAAAAAAAAGACTCTGCCATGATAAACTAAATTATAAATAAAGAACGATAAAGACCTTTTCCGACCATATTCTAATTTAAGAATGTTGTGAGCTCATATGTTCAGTACCTTTTTGTCTGTATCTTTTTGCCTATCTATCTGCCAATGGCTATGGGCTATTGGCTCAGACCCGTGAGCTAGGCGAGCTCACGGGCCTGAGCCAAAGAGATCTAGCAGGATTGCTGCTTCGCTGAATCTACCACCGTATCGGAATCGAGATCCACTCAGAAAATCAGGCGAGTACCCAGTGGAGTGTGTCTGAACATGAATGTCGTCGCCAACTTTGATTTGTGATATGCAACATTTAATTTTATAACGGCTGTTTCACCCTTCTGACAAGAAAATACTTACTAGTGGTAGGACAACTCATCTTGTGAGTCCGCACAGGTAGGTACCACCAGCTTGCTTATTTCTGCCGTGAAGCAGTAATGCGTTTCGGTTTGGAGTGCAGGGCAGCCGTTGTACTGTAAAAACGGAGACCTAAGAACTCATGTCTCGAGGTGGGTGGCGGCACTTACGTCGTAAGGGTCTATGGGCTCCGGTAACTACTTAACACTAGATAGGCCATGAGCTCGTTCACCCATCTAAGCAATAAAATAAAATCTATCTACATATTATATATAAAAATGAATTGCTGTTCGTTAGTCTCGCTAAAACTCGAGAACAGCTGGACCGATTTGGCTAATTTTGGTCTTGAATTATTTGCGGACGTCAAGAGAAGGTTTAAAAGGTAGACAAAAATGAAAATGCTTGGAATTAAATAAAAATAACAATTTTGTTTCTTCTTTGATGTGTCCCCCGTCGGACGGATTCCTTTTGTTTGTTTTAAGTTTATTTTATACAAAAGTTTAGGTCCTTTATTTATCGATTGAGGCACTACAAAGTCTGCCGGGTCAGCTAGTAAAAAATAAAAATATAACGCAATTTACATTTCATAAACTGTCCTAGAAACCAATTAAAACAAACTTTCATTCAAAGCTAAAAATGTATATTATTAACTCGTAGCAATTGTGAACAGAGGCAGCACGGACAACAAAAATCAATTTTCATATAGTCTGGAAGCGTTTCATATAAGTAAACCAACGCATTTTGCGAGCACACGCTTTCCATTCAGCTCGGATTTATTTCCGCATGAATGCCGTTCACTCGCTCGCATATTCGACTTCGCTTCCATTAGATATAAGGGCACCGTCAATATATTTCCTACCTCTTTATTTTGCGTAAATAACCAAAATTATCCAGACTAGCTAATATGTACCTACTTATTATTATCGGAGACTAGCTTTGTTTGTCTTTTACATTATCACACTGAAACCGCTGAAACGATTTCGACGAAATTCGATATAGAAATAGTTTTAATCGTAGAAAAGAGAAAATGTTTTTCCTCTACACATTCGTTGATTGGTTAAAGGGCTATTCCAACTACGCGCTGACGGGTGGAGCCACGGGCTCAACCTGAGAGAATTTGCTAATACAAGCCCTAGCAAGAGGAGTGCTTCGCCCTGTGTTCAATAGAACCGCTCAGGTCCGAGAAGTTGGGGCCTCGCCGCAAGGCGAGTGTTTTCAAGACCCGGGGCCGCCCCACCTGGGCACTCAGCGATCATGGACGCTGTATTCGCGGAATTCCTCCGACTTCGCCACCCACAGCTCGCCTCAGAGTTTCTGGCCTTCAAGGCCGATCACACCGCGAGCCCTCTCGTGGACTCCGCCGAGCTCGCTGCTCCTGCGTCGCCTGTACCTGCGTGCAAAGCTTCTGCATCGAGTACCGCAGCCTCCGTCGTGCCTGCCGTTCCCGCGTCGCCTATACTGGCGAGTAAAACTGCTGCGTCGTCCGCCGTGGCCACCGTTCCAGCAGCGCGATCATCCGCAGCCTCCGTCGTGCCCTCCAAAACACCTGCTCGTAGGTCACCTGCGCCCGCCTCCTCGTCCTCCGACTCTGACTCGGAGATGGAGGTCGACCTCGCTCCCGCCTCATCGACGGATGGATTCACCCTGGTACAAAAGGGTAAGAAGCGTGCCGCGGAGTCTCGAGCTCCTGCGGCCGCTAAAATTAGCAAAGCCGCGAACGCGTCGCGCCCCCGCCCTCAGACTCCCGTTGCGCCTCCAGCCCGTGCCACTCCGTCGCCGCGTCCGGTGGCACAAAATAAAACCCAGACCCCTCCCCCGGTAATCCTCCAAGAGAAGGCAGCTTGGGATCGAGTTTCCCTGGCCCTTAAGGCCAAAAATATCAACTTCACGAATGCCCGTAACCTCGCGAACGGCATTCAAATTAAGGTTCGAACACCCGACGACCATAGGGCCCTCTCTTCTTACCTCCGTAAGGAGCGTATAAGTTTCCACACGTATACGCTCCAGGAGGAGCGCGAACTCCGTGCCGTCATACGTGGCATCCCTAAAGAGTTGGATGCCGAACTAGTCAAGGCCGACCTTCTCGAACAAGGCCTACCGGTTAACTCCGTACACCGCATGCACACAGGTCGCGGAAGGGAGCCATATAACATGGTTCTCGTCGCCCTCCAGCCTACCCCCGAGGGTAAGCAAATATTCAACATCCGAACGGTCTGTAGCCTTTCCGGAATCGCCGTCGAAACCCCACACAAGAAAGGCACACCTAGCCAGTGCCATAACTGCCAATTATACGGGCATTCTTCCCGTAACTGTCACGCGCGCCCCCGATGCGTCAAGTGTTTAGGAGATCACGCCACGGCCCTCTGCACTCGCGATCAAAAAACCGCGACGGAACCGCCTAGCTGCGTCCTGTGTCGTACACAGGGTCACCCCGCAAATTACCGCGGATGCCCCCGAGCCCCGAAAATAAATCGCCGCGTTGCCCGCCAAAACCCCCTCCGAGCTTCCGGCCCAGACATCAAAGCCTCGGCACCCTCTGTGTCGCAGGCTAAGCCAGCGTTCGTTCCGGCGCCGGCGCCCAGTGTCTCGGCTTGGGCGAAACCGCTGCCGTACACGAACACGGTTACAACTCCCTCCTCCGCGATTCGTCCCTCTCCCGCGACTTGCCCTCCGACCGCGTCCGACAATCTCGCTTTAGCGATCGACTTCTTTCAGTCGATCAACTTTGAGCGCGTTAACGCTTTGGGCGACGCCATTCGCGCTGCCTCCACTGCACAACACTTTATCGCCGTTGTGCAAGAATACGCCGACGTATACGCGTCATTAAATACGTACGTCCTCCCCTCACTCCGCCGGTAATCAATGGCGTATATAAGTAGAATAAAGCCCCTATCCGTAACGATAGGATTTTTTAACGCTTACGGTCTCGCAAATCAACGTGATCAGGTTTCTGACTTTTTGCGTGACCATCAAATTGATATATTTTTAGTGCAGGAGACCCTACTTAAGCCCGCGCGCCGTGACCCTAAAATCGCGAACTATAACATGGTCAGGAACGACAGGCTCTCTGCTCGTGGTGGTGGTACCGTCATTTACTATAGAAGAGCCCTGCATTGCGTCCCGCTCGATCCTCCCGCGCTCGCTAATATCGAAGCATCAGTGTGCCGAATCTCACTGACGGGACACGCGCCGATCGTTATCGCGTCCGTTTATCTTCCACCGGATAAGATCGTTCTAAGCAGTGATATCGAGGCGCTACTCGGCATGGGGAGCTCTGTCATTCTGGCGGGCGACCTAAATTGTAAACACACCAGGTGGAACTCACACACCACAACCCCGAATGGCAGGCGGCTTGACGCGTTAGTCGATGATCTCGCCTTCGATATCGTCGCTCCGCTAACACCGACTCACTACCCGCTAAATATCGCGCATCGCCCGGATATACTCGACATAGCGTTATTAAAAAACGTAACTCTGAGCTTACACTCGATCGAAGTAGTTTCAGAGTTAGATTCAGACCACCGTCCCGTCGTTATGAAGCTCGGTCGCGCTCCCGACTCCGTTCCCGGCACGAGGACTGTGGTGGATTGGCACACGCTGGGCATCAGCCTGGCTGAATCTGATCCACCATCCCTCCCGTTTAACCCGGACTCTACCCCGTCTCCTCAGGATACCGCTGAAGCCATAGACATCTTAACGTCACACATCACCTCAACATTAGATAGATCATCGAAACAAGTTGTAGCGGAGGACTTCCTTCACCGCTTCAAATTGTCTGATGATATTAGGGAACTCCTTAGAGCTAAGAACGCCTCGATACGCGCCTACGACAGGTATCCTACCGCGGAAAATCGTATTCGAATGCGTGCCCTACAACGCGACGTAAAGTCTCGCATCGCCGAAGTCCGAGATGCCAGATGGTCTGATTTCTTAGAAGGACTCGCGCCCTCCCAAAGGTCTTACTACCGCTTAGCTCGTACTCTCAAATCGGATACGGTAGTAACTATGCCCCCCCTCGTAGGCCCCTCAGGCCGACTCGCGGCGTTTGATGATGACGAAAAAGCAGAGTTGCTGGCCGATACATTGCAAACCCAGTGCACGCCCAGCACTCAATCCGTGGACCCTGTTCATGTAGAATTAGTAGACAGTGAGGTAGAACGCAGAGTCTCCTTGCCACCCTCGGATGCGTTACCACCCGTCACCCCGATGGAAGTTAAAGACTTGATCAAAGACCTACGTCCTCGCAAGGCTCCCGGTTCCGACGGTATATCCAACCGCGTTATTAAACTTCTACCCGTCCAACTCATCGTGATGTTGGCATCTATTTTCAATGCCGCTATGGCGAACTGTATCTTTCCCGCGGTGTGGAAAGAAGCGGACGTTATCGGCATACATAAACCCGGTAAACCAAAAAATCATCCGAGGAGCTACCGCCCGATTAGTCTCCTCATGTCTCTAGGCAAACTGTATGAGCGTCTGCTCTACAAGCGCCTCAGAGATTTCGTCTCATCCAAGGGCATTCTCATCGATGAACAATTCGGATTCCGTACAAATCACTCATGCGTTCAACAGGTGCACCGCCTCACGGAGCACATTCTTGTGGGGCTTAATCGACCAAAACCGTTATACACGGGAGCTCTCTTCTTCGACGTCGCAAAAGCGTTCGACAAAGTCTGGCACAACGGTTTGATTTTCAAACTATTCAACATGGGTGTGCCGGATAGTCTCGTGCTCATCATACGGGACTTCTTGTCGAACCGCTCTTTTCGATATCGAGTCGAGGGAACCCGCTCCTCCCCACGACCTCTCACAGCTGGAGTCCCGCAAGGCTCTGTCCTCTCACCCCTCCTATTTAGCTTATTCGTTAACGATATTCCCCGGTCGCCGCCGACCCATTTAGCTTTATTCGCCGACGACACGACTGTTTACTATTCCAGTAGAAACAAGTCCCTAATCGCGAAGAAGCTTCAGAGCGCAGCCCTAGCCCTAGGACAGTGGTTCCGAAAATGGCGCATAGACATCAACCCAGCGAAAAGTACTGCGGTGCTATTTCAGAGGGGAAGCTCCACACGGATTTCCTCCCGTATTAGGAGGAGGAATCTCACACCCCTGATTACTCTCTTTAGTCAATCCATACCCTGGGCCAGGAAGCTCAAGTACCTGGGCGTTACCCTGGATGCATCGATGACATTCCGCCCGCATATAAAATCAGTCCGTGACCGTGCCGCGTTTATTCTCGGTAGACTCTACCCCATGATCTGTAAGCGGAGTAAAATGTCCCTTCGGAACAAGGTGACACTTTACAAAACTTGCATAAGGCCCGTCATGACTTACGCGAGTGTGGTGTTCACTCACGCGGCCCGCACACACATAGACACCCTCCAATCCCTACAATCCCGCTTTTGCAGGTTAGCTGTCGGGGCTCCGTGGTTCGTGAGGAACGTTGACCTACACGACGACCTGGACCTCGAATCAATTCGGAAATACATTAAGTCAGCGTCGGAACGATACTTCGATAAGGATATGCGTCATGATAATCGCCTTATCGTAGCCGCCGCTGACTACTCCCCGAATCCTGATCATGCAGGAGCCAGTCACCGTCGACGCCCTAGACACGTCCTTACGGATCCATCAGATCCAATAACCTTTGCATTAGATGCCTTCAGCTCTAATACTAGGAGCAGGCTTAGGGACCCCGGTAACCGTACTCGTCGAACTCGACAAAGAGATCGACGTGCAACCTAACCCATGCATCAGCCCGCTGAGTTTCTCGCCGGATCTTCTCAGCGGGTCGCGATTCCGATCCGGTAGTAGATTCATTCGCGAAACAATTGCTCTTGAGTTGTTAGGTCTCCTTCGGAGGCGCTCGGGCAGTTGTTAGCAAATCCCACCCCTCTTGGCTGAGCCTTAGCAAATCCCACCCCTCTTGGCTGAGCCTTTGCTCGCCCACCTGTCCTGGTGAAACTGGAAAGGCCTTTGGGCCACCAGTAAACTTTCAATCATAAAAAAAAAAAAAAAAAAAAAAAAATTACATATTTATAACAGTATAAAAGATTTTTGCAGTTTTTTTTTCGTAAATTTGTTTATGTTTGCATAGTTCCCATATATGTACATACGTACATACATTCTCTCGGATCGTTTGGAACCTCTGGGTCTGCGGAGGGACTTCGGTTCCCTCTGTATTTTGTACCGCATGTTCCATGGGGAGTGCTCTGAGGAATTGTTCGAGACCAGCATCTCATTTTTACCATCGCACCGCCCGCCACCGGAGTAGAGTTCATCCATACTACCTGGAGCCACTGCGGTCATCCACAGTGCATTTCCAGAGATCTTTTTTGCCACGTACCATCCGGCTATGGAATGAGCTCCCCTCCACGGTGTTTACCGAGCGCTATGACATGTCCTTCTTCAAACGAGGCTTGTGGAGAGTATTAAGCGGTAGGCAGCGGCTTGGCTCTGCCTACCGCGAATGAAGTCCATGGGCGACGGTAACCACTCATCATCAGGTGGGCCGTATGCCCGTCTGCCTACAAAGGCAATAAAAAAAAATACGTACATTTGAAAACATTATAATTAAGAAAAACGGAGGTATTCGGATAAAAGATTTAATGTTTGTTTCGACAAGCGAAATGTTTTCAACTTTTTCCTCGTGATATGGTAATAAAATATGAAAATGAAAACGTAATAATATTGTGATGTCATCGTGGTACGGTAGGTAATTTCGCGCTTGAAAAGGGTATTTAGGGCCTCATTTTAATATTGAATGTTGTTAGATTTTTACCGTAATACACATATATATAAATCTCCTTAAGCGTTTTGAAATTTTTCCATTATCGAGTGATGTAAAATATGTTTAAGGATATTTTTGCTGTTTAAAAGTAATCTAGAATTTTCGATCCAAAAAATCGGATCAGAATATACATATATTTGGTGTTGATTCCAAAATATTTTTTAAAGAATGAAATCACGGCCCTCCAGGTGTATACTATACTTACTGGAGCCCATGGACATCAGCAACGTAAATGCCGCCACCGACCTTGAGACATGAGTTCTAAGTGTTAGTTCTATAATACTTAAAACGGCTGCCCCACACAAACCGGAATGCATTACTACTTCGCGGCAGAAATAGGCGGGTCATGTATCCACCCGTCCTACCACCAGTAAATAAGACAAAAATGTTTATTATAAATCGCGTGAGTTTTAGTCTAAATTTCGATCGTTAAGAAACGAAATACATTGTTTGAAGGAATTAAAATGTATCTTAGTCTGCGTAATCTAATGTAAATAACGAGACACGTATTGGTCTAAAAGTAATTCTAATAATAAATACCAAAGCAATTAACTGACGTCATCATGAATATTTCTCTCTCTTTCTTACACTTCCAGATTACAAGCCGCGCAGTACTGATATCAAACATTCGTAATATTCGTAATATCCTCTGAAGGAATGTTGAAAATTCTGCAATAATTTTAAATGTGTCCCAGTGTTCAAATTTATTTACCAGGCAGTAATGTTCCGACAGCTTTAAAGAAACACATTTGCACTTAATACCAAATGAATTTCTCACCCCTAATTCATAACCCAACCATAAAAATGAAATCAAACTATAAAAAACATTATCAATAAACTTCACGTTGCAAGTCAATCTCGCATTTTAATTAAAAGCGTTGTAGATTTTTAATAACGTCATTTATAGTTAAGCAACAAGAGATCCGTGATTATTTTTACGCTTGAATAAGGCACCGATCTCGCCAAAGGCCGCATAATGGCACCCCAGCTAAGCCTGACATTTTTCCATAATTAATAATGTCTTCTTTGTTCATGTCAGTTTATCGTTTACATCGAGGTTTCCCGTCGCGTTTGGACGATCCCGAGCAACAGGTCTTAATGTTTACTGAAGGCTTAATATACGCCGAAACCTTTTTCCCTTTGTATTCTAGTAAAATCGTGTACCGAATCTCAATTGATTTTCCACCCGAATCTTATTGTGCAAAGGTTTTTTAGTACCCAAAAAAAGTTCTATCGAGATTGAACCCTAACAATACAATTTAGCGGTAAGAGAATTGAAAATTATACATGTGCACTCTTATATTGATAACGCGTTCAAAGTTATTTTGTGTTCAAGTTACACATAATATCTTAATGCAATTGCTTTGAGCTTATTAGAACATACTCTTATCACAAATTCCGTTTTAAATGACGTTTCAATTCATTTAAAGGATATCATTTTACGCCGCATACCAAAAAGCGTCATAATAATATAAGAAAAACGTCGATTTTGTTTGCCTTTCGAAAACGAATTCATATTTCATGAGTGCTATATCACGCGCCAATCTCTCTAGCCTCCCACACAATGGTAATAGAACGTACAGTCCAGGACAATAGAATATAATCATATAAGAATATAGCGATAAAAGTCAGCCTTCCTATTCCCACACTATGGCCCATAAATTTGAGTCGAAACGGTGTCTGGGTGTAATGATGGCACATTTTCTGATCACGCACAAAAGACAACGCTCATAAGTTGGCGTTATGAGACCCTCAATATTTCAAGTATTTTAACAAAGGTTTTAATGGAAATTATATTGAACGATACTATTATAAGTCAGAAGGGGAAAAATAAATAAATGAAAATTTATTGACAATAATAGGCAATTAACTTGTAGGCAGCGGCTTGGCTCTGCCCCTGGCGTTGCTGAACCCCATGGGCTGGTTAGCACTCGCGATCAGGTGGGCCGTATGCTCGTCTGTCTTCTTCTTCTTCATCTTCGTCGCTTTCTTCATTGCTGAAGGCTTCATTCTTCATTGCGTGTCCCTGAAACTTGACCGTTGCCTGTCTCGTGAGCTGTTTCCATCTCGTCCGGTCCTCAGCTGCTCGAATGGCGGTTGCGACTGGCAACCCAGTTAGAGCGGTTACTTGATCACACCAACGGCTAGGTAATCGACCGCGGGGTCTCTTTCTTTCGTCTGTCTACAAGGGCAATAAATAAAACGTAGAAGATGAAAACCTTTCGAACTTATCCACTGCAATCGATTCAAAATATTATTCGATCGTTTGTCTTTGATCTTTGTCAATGTATGAAAAGTCTTATACGAAAATGCATTGTATTGATGTAATAAATCACCAAATCTACATTGTACCGATGTAATAAATTCGATTCGCGTTATACTATTATATAAATTTTATTAACATTCATATTTAAGTAGATTATTTTATCAGTACTCGACAAATACGAATAATGGATATACAATTTGCAACAAGTCACTTTACTTTTAAGGGTGGGAAGGCTATTTTCATTAAACACTGAATTTATCACCATCCATTACCCATGATCAGAGTAAGCAATTATTAGGCCATCGCTGTCAACTGCGGCTCACATTACAAAAGTGTCAACAGCAGCTGTTGCAAAATTTCACTCTTAACACTCATCACAACCGACTCACGAGCTCCATCAATAGCAGCTGTACCACAGTTAACCAAAAGTTCACACTTAGCATTCACCACAGCCGACTTACGAACTCCTAGGGACTGGGGTACGTACCTTCGCTACTTGCTACAGCTCACGACCCGAAGTCAGTACAAGAGGCGTGAAAACTCTACATTTTCTACTCTGGCTAAAGCTTCAGCTCACATCAACTTGGAAAAGCTTGAAAATTAAGGCACTGCTCGGCTGTTGCTACGTTTCCGTGCACTAGCACTTTAACATCGCTGTTTTAGATATTTATCTTTCTTTTTTTCAATTCTAGTTAACTCATATTATCATTCGATTTCTTTTCTGTATCAGTATTGTTCTCTCATACAGAGCATTATATTCAGCTCATATTGGAACAACGCTTTAAAGAATTCGTTGAGAAATAAATGAGGTCAAAAAAAAATGTTTTTTATTGCTTTTGTAGGCAGATAGGCATACGGCCCACCTGATGGTAAGTGGTAACCGTCGCTCATGGACATCAGCAATGCACAGCCAAGTCGCTGCCTATTATTGAATACTCTCCACGAGCCCCATTTGAAGAAGGACATGTCATAGCGCTCGGGAAACACCGTGGAGGGGAGAGCCGGAAGGTACGCGGCAGGAAAGAACTCTGGAAACGCACAGTTGATGAATACAACTGTTCCAGATAGTACGGACAAACTCTGCTCCGATCGTGGGAGGTGCTATGGTAAAAAGGAGATGCAGGGATTATCTCGAACACTTCCTCACAGCACTCCCCATGGAACATACGGTATAAAACACAGAGATGATCGAAGTTCCTCCGTAGACCTCTGGATTCTAAAGCATCGTAGTAGGTTTTTGGTTTAGAGTTAGACTAAGACATTTACATTGCTGTGTTTTTAGAATCCAGTAACTGCTTTACCCAAGGTTGGCCGAGAGTTCGTCGTAGTATCAAAGCAAATAAAAGAGCATTTGTTCAATACTTACCTATATATTTGATTGCTACTTAAGTGTGGCAATATAAGCTCCGTTCGACTGGCGGTCCAATTAAATAGTATTTTGACTAAAACACTGCTAAGACCTCGTACAAATATTTTGAACAACTTTAAGCTTTTCAATTAATTGTTGATGTCGAATTATTTAGGCTATTTGTTCATAGAGCTACGTGTTTCCTTGAAATTGTAACTACAGTTTGATACGTGATACGTCATTGTTCTAGTTTTATTTGCAATTATTAGAAAAAATCTTCGCGGAATTTTTATTTTCAAACAGGTGAGTAGGGGCTCCATATGCTAACGAAGCGTGAACCAATAATATTCGATCGTATTCATGATGGTGGTGTGGATGATAGGTAAACTATTACATTTTAGAAGGCTTTTTAAATAAGTTTTATATGGCAACCTTAATATTGTATAATTAAAACTTACATATCGAATTAGAATAATAATATGTTAAAAGTATACAAAATTTTAACAACAAAAAAAACTTCAACTAAGCAAAATGCAAATAACGTCGATGTAGAAGTCAATTATAAATATCAAGGATAACTATTGTTATTGATAAAATCTTCATAAATGGTATCAGTTTGGAAGCACCAGTTTTAAGATATGTATATAAAAAATCATCTTAATCAGAAGAAAGTCCTGATGGAAAACATAAAAATACAGTTGAATTCAGAATCTCCTCTTTTTTCTTCAAGTCGGTTAATAAATTGATCCGATATATCCGCATACGAATTTCGGATAAACTGAATGAACTCAAAATCACTACATAGTATAAAACAAACTCGCTTTCTCTGTCCCTATATCTATCCCTATGTATGCTTAAATCATTAAAACTACGCAACGGATTTTGATGCGGTTTTTTTTTAATAGATAGAGTGATTGAAGAGGAAGGTTTATATGTATAATAAAATCCATTAAATAGTGGATAAATCAATAATAAATTACAGTTTCCGAAGCGAAGCAAGGGCGGGTCGCTAATAAATAAATAAATTAAATAAAAACAGTATTGACTGAGAAATGCTATGTGTGGCTAAATTGTTTGTCTGCCTTGAGTCAATATGTACAAAAACATAATTTAACAGAATTATTCATAAACAACACAAATTTTCGGAAACCCATATTCCACGCTGTGAATTATTTGTAAAGTTCGCACCCAAATTAGGCCGACCGTATTTTATTTTAGGTCTACTGTTAATAATCCATAAATATTATAATTTCTTTGATGCGAACAGCACACACACTGCCAAGCAATACGCCAAGCGCAAAAAAATATTATTTGCCCTATAAAGGAAATAATATAAGCATAAATATGATTTTTCTTTGATTAGCGGGTATTTTAACATTTTCAGAAAACACGCTTATTCAGCAGTATTGCTGCAATTCGGTTTTGATGAGTACCTAGCTTATAAAAAACATGAAGATATTTTTAAAATTTACTATTGGACTTTATTGAAGGTTTATGGATCCGAAATAATAATTCGGCTTGTTTGAATTCGTTCACACTGATTCTTTTACAGAATTTTAAGAGTGACAAAAATTACTTATAAATTTATGTGTCGAAGTCGTCGTGGCCTAACGGATAAGGCGTCCGGTGCATTCGTGTTGAGCGATGCACCGGTGTTCGAATCTCAGGCGGGTACCAATTTTTCTAATGAAATACGTACTCAAGAAATGTTCACGATTGATTTCCACGGTGAAGGAATAACATCGTGTAATAAAAATGAAACCCGCAAAATTATAATTTGCGTAATTACTGGTGGTAGGACCTCTTGCGAGTCCGCGCGGGTGGGTACCACTGCCCTGCCTATTTCTGCCGTGAAGCAGTAATGCGTTTCGGTTTGAAGGGTGGGGCAACCGTTGTAACTATACTTGAGACCTTAGAACTTATATCTCAAGGTGAGTGGCGCATTTACGTTGTCTATGGGCTCCAGTAACCACTTAACACCAGCTCGTCCACCCATCTAAGCAATAAAAATAAAAAAAAAACCTACTTCAACCAAGTAGGTTTACACATTCCTTGATTTAATTAAATATTTCCCATTGTTCCGCGCACACAAACGTTCTAGGTAATAAATCATAGAATCTCGCTGCTTTTGAATAAAAAACTCAGTGCAAAAGCGCTCCAAAAAAAAAGCTATTATAAATGCGAGATAAAAGGTTTTTAATACATTTATTTTCTACTTGTTTATATAATGAGAAAATTATGTATATAGCGACTGCAGAAAAATTCGAGACCCAAATATGATGCTAAAAAACTTAACGCAAATGGAAAATTAAATTAATTTACTGAGATAAGAATGGAGACTTGACGTCTTAAGTGATCCACGAACCCGGCAGTTTAAATCGAAAGCGACTAACAGCCGCCCTTAGCATTTTCTAAAGATGGTGGATTCCGCTCGTAATCTGAACTGACATGCAATAATGACATCGCAGAAACACAGTACGATTTTGTTGTAAGTAATTGGAAAGTTTATCATTAAACACATTGTACGTATGAGAGCTTTTGAAGCAGTCCTCGGATGCATTAGAAAGTTTGGAACGCTGAGATTCAGGTTGGGCGGGCGTAGGGAACTCCGGGAGAGGCTGAGGCGTCCCGCCCAGTGGCAGCTCGACCGCCGTCCCGAGCGCACGCCGCGTCGCGCACTCACACCGACCCGCCGGTACGCGACACACACGCATGCAACCTTTCCCGACGAACCCAACCGCTCCACAGAACCCCCTTGCACACCCCCCCTCCAGCGTGACCCCACCCCACCCCTCAAACACCCTAGACCCTGAAACCCCACTATAAGCCTACCTTGTAGATAGTCATTGGCCTATGCAATAGGAAATTAATATAATATAAATAATTACTCAATTATTCTGTGCGACATGAACACTTCCAGTTAAGGCTGAACTATTCGTATGTATAAATGGCTTCATTTTATACAACGTCTTTTTTACACAATCATTTTTTTATAATACCGAAACACACAAAACTAATTTGTATATTTACGAATGGAAAATTAAATTTCAGACGCTAATGATAGCATAGTTTTCGATTCAAAGAACCATCATTACTTTTTTATTGACATTAATTACGACTCTTGGCTCAAATAAAAAGTCTGTACATCATAGAACATAAATGAATAAACGTTATCGTGGTCCTATATTATTATTATTTTGAAATTAATGCCAAAACGACAACAATTTTACTGATAATACAACATTTCGGTTTTAATCATTCGAAAGCCCTTAACTGAACATCAATAAAACAACGGTAAATTATATACCTACAAATGTTTGTGGTCATTACAAGAAAAATTGACGAAAAGTCACGTCCGCAGATTTCTGTTTGCACGCGCGGTATGAACAGACCGAAGACTTCGGGAAATTGAAGATTTCCCTAAGCTCGCGAATTTCTAAGATCGTCTTCGATTTTGACTAAACTTAATTAGAAATTTAATAAATTCAACGTGGAAATTAAAATAAGAATTGCTTGCTAATTAAATTAAACCATGTTGTTTGAAGATAATTTGATAATACCTAGTCTTGCCATAAATACTGAGACAAAGGAAAAAAAAACTTCTATTGCAAATAACATTTATTACTTTTACAGTGTGTTAGTTTAATACATAAATATAAAACAATTTAAAGTATAAAAAGCTTGTTCGAAGTGGTCTCCATTGGCTGCAATACAGTCCTTTAAACGTTGAGACCAGTTATCAATAGAAGCACGCACTCTTTCCATGGAAAAAATTATCACTGCCAATCGTACGGATTGTTTTAGGGACTCCAAATTATCATGGCGTTTAGAGCAAGCCGTACTCTCTAAAATTGACCATAAATCATAATCCAGCGGATTGAGATCGGCACTAGACGACGGCCAGTCTTCAGCTCTGATAAAGTCCGAAACGTTCGTTTCCAACCAAGACTGCGTAGACCGAGCTTTATGACCTGGCGCCGAGTCTTGCTGGAAGGACCATTCTTGATTATTGAACATGGTGTTGTTAAGGGGCTTCACTACCTTCTCAAGAATGGTATCTTGATACACTTGTGCCGATGTTTTGATACCTTTTTCACAAAAGTATGGCTCAGTCACTCCTTCATAGCTAATACCCCATCAAACCATCACTGAAGTCGGATAGTGCCCACGTTGCACTCTGTCGACTAATTGGGAAGCTTCCTTAGAGCTTTGAGCAATACGGTCATTCTGTTTGTTAAAATGTTGCTCAATTGTAAAAATTTTCTCATCCGTAAACAAAATTTTTCTATGACCTCCCTTTGCGTACCGCTTCAGTAGTCGTTTCGATTTTACCACCCTATTCTCTTTTAAATTATCAGTTAAGAAATTACCAGTACGTTTCTTACAGGCTGCAAGTCCTAAGTCATCTTTTAAAATACGCGACATGGTTCTAGGTGCTATCTTCATCTCCCGAGATAAAATCTTTTGCTTTCGGACAGGATTTCTTCGAATTCTTTCCCTTACTGCTTTGACCACCTTTTTCGTACGAACACAACGTGGACGGCCAGATATTTTTCTGTCACAAACAGAGGAGGTCTCATTGCATCTATTAATAGCCCGGTACGCAAACATTTTACTAATACCAAGCGTATGGAGAGTTTTAAAAATTGCATTTGGCTCCATACATACTTTGTGTAATGCAATCACAGCGATTCGGTTCTCTTTATCACCCCACTCCATTTGAATATCGCAACATATTGTTTTGTGGTCGCAACACTGCTCATCCGCTGATGACAATCGTCAATATTTCATTTCTTTGCGTCAAGGTTAGAGTGTCAAGGGGAGTTTGAAAAGCGTCATATGCTAATTTTAGATGTATCTAATATTTTTTAAAGAATAATACTAACAGGGTGGTGCAGTAATTAAAGTTTCTGACTCTTACTCCGAGGGTTGTGGGTTCGATTCCCACATCGGGCAAACATTGTGTGATTAACAGTTTTGTTTGCTCTTTGTCTGGGTGTTTATTATCTGTATATGCATGTATTTAAACATATAGAAGTATGTATCTCAGTCTCTGGTACCCATAACTCAGGGAATTCTAATTTGCGGCCGGATAGCCGTGCGTGTTTTATTCCCAACTATTATTACCTACTAGCTGTACTCGTCCGCTTCGCTGGCCATTTAAAATTAACATTATTATTTCTCACCCCACAAAGATTCTCATCATTAACGCCCCCGCAACTGGTGTAGGGAAGCCAACACTCATATAAATATTAGCCTATCCATTAAATACATGTATTTTCTACATGAATACCAAGTTTCAAGTCAATCGGATGCATGGTTTAGTACTTATAACGGAACATCCGTAAAAACCACTGTAGCTTTATATATTAGTATACATTATATTTTTTATTACTCGTGTATAAAAACAAAATACTTACATTCAAGTTACATTCAAGTTTGTAGTCGTCGTGGCCTAACGGATAAGACGTCCGGTGTATTCGTGTTGAAGCGATGCACCGGTGTTCGAATCCCGCAGGCGGGTACCAATTTTTCTAATGAAATACGTACTCAACAAATGTTGACGATTGACTTCCACGGTGAAGGAATAACATCGTGTAATAAAAATGAAACCCGCAAAATTATAATTTGCGTAATTACTGGTGGTAGGACCTCTTGTGAGTCCGCGCGGGTGGGTACCACCGCCCTGCCTATTTCTGCCGTGAAGCAGTAATGCGTTTCGGTTTGAAGGGTGGGGCAGCCGTTGTAACTATACTTGAGACCTTAGAACTTGTATCTCAAGGTGGGTGGCGCATTTACGTTGTGGATGTCTATGGGCTCCAGTAACCACTTAACACCAGGTGGGCTGTGAGCTCGTCCACCCATCTAAGCAATAAAAAAAAAAAAAAAAAAAAAACAATGTATTGGCGCCAAAATGAGAAAACTCAATGAGCAATCCATATAAAAATGACAGATTCCAAATTCAAACGTAATATTTTGTTTATTTTTAATTGTAACAGTATTTATGGCCAGACCATGTATAATAACAAAGACACAACAAACAAGATCACAAATCTAGGATGTTCTTCGGTTTTCGGTCACTAGTCGCAAAAGTAATTAAGTCTAGTTTACGTTTTAATCACGCGTATATAATATTCATTTTATTATTTAAGACTTTCATATACATCGGGAAGTAGATATAATAGAAAATCTCTCAAAGTGTAATATTGACAAATTCTTCCGTCGCCATCTTTTATAACGAACTAACTCAATTGCATATGAAGTCGTTTTTCGTGGAAATGGAAGCTACAACTGCTATCAAAATATTTTGTACTAGCGGACCGCTCCGGCTTCTCTCGGGTATTAACAAAAATTTAAAAATAAAAAAGTACAACACACACAAAACACACACACACACACACACACACATCAACCCTTCTATTTGCGTCAGGTTACTAAAAAAGAAAATTATAAAAATAGTTTGACTATTATTATTTTAATGAACTTTTATTTTCATTAAATGATACATTTTTTTAACTATTTTTTATTATTATATTTCTAATTTTCGTAAAAAGTATATACATACAAAATAAAATCCATTAAGTTTATTGAGTCAGAGCTTCGCTGTAAGCAATATTTGACGTTGTTTCATTTTTTTTAATAAAAGAACACTTATTGTGGTATAACTATAATAGACATATGACATATTAGACATATGCTGTCGCGACACTTTTTGTAAACAATAATGTGTTCTACAACGTCATAGCACATTATTTTATTCTATCATCAATAGTTTTCGCAGCGCACGATGTAAAGAATATTTTAGGTATGTTTTTACACTTGGGTCACATTACTGGATTTTTAGTCAGGGTCCATATTTTTTGTAAAAGAATATAGCCTATGTCACTCGGGGATAGTGCAGTTTCCAAACAGTGAAAGAATATTTCAAATCGGTTCAGTAGCTTCGGAGCCTATTCATACAAACAAACAAATATTTCTTCTTATAATATTAGTATAGATTGGTTATTAAATATACATTATACCTGGTACGTTTGAATCGAGATATTAAATCAAATTGCATTGAAGTTCGATCTCATTAGGATTAGTACAACTCTTTGTCAATGAGAAACGTTTATTTTTTCGTTTTTAATCATATTTCATTTATTTCTCAATCAAAAATGATTACAGTTAGAAATTTGTTTCTTACGTAACTCGAATTTTCCTTCCTCGTAAACACTACAGTTTTACAATTGCATTTATTTTTTACAGTTATTTCGTCGTACTTTTTTATATTATAATAATTTTATAAATTTACGTAATTGTTTGTGTTCAGACGTATTTAAGGCTACACGTGGATCGTGCCGATTTTTTTCCGCGAAAAAGACACATTACATTGCATATTGAACGCATTCCTTCAATCGATACATTTGAAATTTCGATCTTGTGTCTCGATGGGCAAAATAGCATTCTCATTATTTTAATTTAACCACTAAAACTTAAGAACCACTACTTTTAATATATTTACAATAATTCGTTTTGATTATGACTAAATAATAAAACAACAATGATTTTACTGAAACATTTAACGTTGAGTTCTTAATCTCTTTCATACAAATATCTCAAAGGCCGTTCACCTTGTAAAACTAACATAAAATATAACAGAAATCAATCTTAGACCAACGTTTTTGATATACAATTATACTAAAATAGACTTTAATAGATAAAAAAGAGAACTCTTGTTTGAAACAGCATTAAAGTTGTTAAAATTCAAAACCAGTGCGAAATCAGAATTTATCGCTTAGATAAACAGAAATGAATATGCAAATTGTTGAAAACATTACAGAATAGATTACCGAGTTAGTAAGTAAAAAGTAAGTGTACGGCATTATGTACAGTGGTACGTTGTTCATTACCGCCACAGCTAGGGTTGTCGAATTATTTTTATTGTTTATTATTAATCATTATTAATTATGTATTATTCCCCAGCGTTAAAAAAAAGGGGTTGTCGAATTAATAAAAAACGAAAGGAGAATCTCACAAAGATGCGAACTTACAAAAGGACATATTATGTAGATAAAATTATAACGTGTTTTATGTATACATATTTTCCTAACATTATTAAGAAACTTTGATAAAACTACATCATCGTCTCCATGATTTTTACCTTTGTATGTATTCCGTTATGTGAGCAATCATAAATAATAAACTATTTATAATTATGTTAGTTACTTTATGAACAAGAACGCTTACTGAATTCTTAAAGAAATTGTGAAATTGTGTGAAAAAACATCGATTTTCTATGAATTTTTTTTATAGTTTAGACTCGCAAATGCATTTACGACCCGCCTGGTATTAAGCGGTTACCAGAACACATACACACCTTTTTACTTCCATTTTTACTTACATTTCGTCGGGTAGAATTAAAAAAAATGCAAATTACAAAATTGACCATAGAGTTTAAAAACGAGAACACAGAACAGATTAGATAATACCTACATGTACCGAGAATTCACTGCCTCTTTTCTCATCTCGTTTTGTTGAGTTTCATTCCATTTAATTACAATCCGAAATAAATTGTCTTACTGGTGGTAGGACCTCTTATGAGTCCGCGCGAGTAGGTACCACCACCTTACTTATTTCTGCCGTGAAGCCGTAATGCGTTTCGGTCTGAAGGGTAGGGCAGCCGTTGTAACTATACTGAGATCTTAGAACTTGTATCTCAAGGTGGGTGGCACATTTACGTTGTAGATGTCTATGGGTTTCAGTAACCACTTAACACCAGGTAGGCTGTGAGCTCGTCCAACCATCTAAGCAATCAAAGAAAAATCAAAATCACCTCATTCCGATCCACATAATAAAAATAAAAAAAACAGAATATGTTTGTATTATAATATATTTATATTATATTATTATAAGAAACATAAGAATAGAAAGAATATTTTGAAAACTTTGCCGTACGGAAAAAAGTAGTAGAAGAAGATGAGAAAGTACGATAAAGGCAACCCTAACAGCGGAGCGTTAATAGTCCCAGTTCTGACATTCTCTTTGTGATCACGTGGTTTTTGTAACTGCCGTTAGCTTAGTTTTATCCCTTTAACCATGACAATAATTAAAACTCCTTGATAGAATTTCCTTGTCATATCATATGATTAGGTATATTCGGTTCCCTACTAAATTCTTGATAACTTTTGAGTTGTATTCCCAATTTTAATTACTCACTGAGTTCTTCGCCAGAAAAATAGATAAGCCTTTTAAAAAAATTAAGCAATACAACCTAAATACAAAAACACACCGGATATGTAATAATAAACTTCGCAGACAATTAAAATTTATCATAACACAAATGTAAACAAACAGATATAAAAAAAGATGATTTTGTACACAAACAAACTGCTGAGTAGAGCGCTTGCTTCATAGACAAACTCTGAAATAAATTAGATCCGATTTTCATTTAAATACGGACAAAGTGTATTTAATGAATGAACTTTGAATTTACGTAAAGGTAGAAGAAAAACATTCTCATTTTCCATCTTATTATCCGGTTACTATTAAAATATACGTAAAAGCGTATAGGGTAAAATTACGAAGCTCCACAAGCTTCAAATTCTCAAAGCTTTGACGTCAAGTAACTGCCCTAAAATAAACATTGGCTCGTAAAAGCAATTTCAGCTTCAGGTACACTTATACTGTTTCAGTCATGGATAGAACGTAGCACGTTTACTTTAGTACTGTAGTGTGACCATGTATGTCTGCGCTACGACGAGTATAATTTTAAGCTATGAGGAAGAGGCTTGTGGAGAGTACTTAACGGCAGGTAGCGGCTTGGCTCTGCCCTTAGCATTACTGAAGTCCATGGGCGACGGTAACCACTCACCATCAGGAGGGCCGTATGCTCATCTGCATACAAGGTTAATAAAAAAAAGTCGTTTTATCTAGTTTTTTATACAGCTAAATCATTCGGAATATTTTGATATCTAATTTTTTCCATGCGATTTAATGGTAGGACGTATTGTGAGTCCGCACGGGTAGGTACCACCACCCTGCCTATTTCAGTCGTGAAAGCAGTAATGCGTTTCGGTTTGAAGGGTGGTGCAGCCGCTATAACTATACTGAGACCTTAGAATTCATATCTCAAAGGTGGGTGGCGGAATTTACGTTGTATATGTCTATGGGCTCCGATAACCACTTAACACCAGGTGGACTCTGAGCTCGTCCACCTATCTAGGCAATAAATAAATAAATAAATAAAAACATGACCATGGAGCCTTGCTACTGTCAATGAGGCATTTACTGATTTCAATAATAAGTAAATGCAAATCTATAAATCGACAGTCGTATATTATAAATATCTATAAATCGTGGGCTGCAATTGGTGGTTTCGATCTCCAGACCAAATAAAACAATAAACTTGGGAAATAAAAATAAATAAGTAGTCAGGTCATAAGTATTGTCACACAGTAAAAACTTTTCTTTTAGAATGCTGGCCACAAAAAAGTTTATTGAATTCGAATCTCGAATTGTTCATGAAAATAAAAATGTATACTTTTAGAATTTTTACTCATTTTTAAATATGGAGTGGACGCTTAAAGAAGACCGTGTTGCAGTTATTGCGTTGCATCGTTGCGGTTACGCGCCAATTCAAATTTTTAACATACTGAAAAATTTGAATATAACCAAAAGATTCGTTTATCGTACCATCAAACGATACAATGAAGACTCTAGTGTAGATGACAGGTCAAGAAGTGGTCGCCCTCGGTCTGTTAGGACTCCAGCAGTGATAAAAGCTGTGAAGGCGCGAATTCAAAGAAATCCCAAACGTAAGCAGAAACTGTTGGCCCTTCAGATGGGGTTAAGCAGAACCACGGTGAAAAGGGTGTTAAATGAAGACTTAGGGCTTCGGGCATATCGAAGAAAAACAGGACATCGTTTGAATGCTCGTCTAATGGACCTGAGACTGAAGAGATGCCGCGCTTTGTTGAAGCGGTACGCGGGAAAAAAATATCGGGAAATTCTTTTTTCGGATGAAAAAATTTTTACCGTAGAAGAGAGCTACAACAAACAAAATGATAAGGTGTACGCACACAGTAGTGAAGAAGCGAGCAACCGTATTCCGCGTGTCCAACAAGGTCATTTTCCATCCTCGCTCATGGTATGGTTGGGAGTTTCTTATTGGGGCTTAACAGAGGTACATTTTTGTGAGAAAGGTGTAAAAACGAATGCAGTTGTGTATCAAAATACAGTCCTGACGAACCTTGTGGAACCTGTTTCTCATACCATGTTCAATAACAGGCACTGGGTATTCCAACAAGATTCGGCGCCAGCTCATAGAGCGAAGAGCACACAAGACTGGCTGGCGGTGCGTGAAATCGACTTCATCCGGCACGAAGACTGGCCCTCCTCCAGCCCAGATTTGAATCCGTTAGATTAAAAGATATGACAACACTTGGAGGAAAAGGCGTGCTCAAAGCCTCATCCCAATTTGGAGACACTCAAGACATCCTTGATTAAGGCAGCCGCCGATATTGACATGGACCTCGTTCGTGCTGCGATAGACGACTGGCCGCGCAGATTGAAGGCCTGTATTCAAAATCAAGGAGGTCATTTTTAATAAACTTTAGTGTCATAATAATCTATGTTTTGTTAAGTTCATTTTGGTATATGAATGGTTACATAATGAATAAACTTGTTTCAATTATTTTACATTAAACATGTGACAGAATTTATGACCTGACTAGGTAAAATATAAACATTTAAATAAAACAACAGGTCATCTCTTGTGTACAATTCCTATTTAGTACAATTTCTTATTCCTTAATTTTACACATTGAACGCCACATGACAAATCGAGTATTTTTTATTTAGGCCCCGGTGCTCACCGGTGAGCCTTATCTTACTGAACCGTTCGGGCCATGAGGATCATTCGTGAGCCGCGTGAGGATTCCAACGTAAATGCTTCCTAAAAGCTTTTCAAATCCAATAGAAAGTCGTAGTTTTTATTTTAATCTTAATAAGCCTTAGCTTTTTTAAAATATATTTAAAACTAGACGTTAAAAGTCGCTAATTAAATTTATCTTCCGTGCAAATTATCGTATTTTAGAATGAAAATCTCAAGTCGATAAAAGTTACTGATTCCCTGATTTTGGCTTGGCCCGAATGGCCAAAATACGCTAGGCTCACTGGTGGGCCGCATAGCGTTCAACATGTTGACAATTACTACATTTAAAATTATTATAACAATGTACTTACTCTCTGTCTATATTACATGGTTATCATATTCCCTGCGGCAAATTGCTTGTGAATTGCAACGCCTTTCATCTTGAGCGCATCAGATATCATGCAAAGAGAATGGAGCTGAATACACTTATTTTCAATGCTAACACCTGAAAAGTATTACTCACTTAATATGCGTTGTTTTTGCTTAATTTTACGTTTTGCTATAACCTTGTTCATAAGAGAGCCTTGATTAATGCCTTGATTAATTGACTTTTGGCCAAAATTCTGCTATTACATGCTGCTATATAATATACATTGAAAACTGAAAATGCAATAAAAGAAAACAACAAAGCAAGCGTTCTTGTTCCTGCCGAAAAATCCTTGTAGGCAATTTTTTGTGATCTTTAAAGTAATTTTGAAACGTTAACGAAAAGGCCTTGTCAATAATCGAAATATTTTTAATAATAAAAATAAAACAGTAAAATTCAACACAATGAACGGCATTGAAAATAAAATTGTCCATGTATGTCATTCGAAAGGCCGTATAGATAAAAAAAGTACGTGTAAAGCACCACTTCATAGGAAAAGGGAGGAAAAATGCGGGATAGGTGTGTATATCCTAAAATAAAACAATAACCGCCTTTTATTAGAATATACAGTATTTTTTGGGAGAAATTTCAATTAAAAAAAATATTGTGGAGTTCTTTTGTTGTTGGTTTTTACTTCTATTTTTATTTATTTTATTACATAGAATCACAATTTGGTTCTAACGTTTTCATAATGCTAAAATTTATAAACGCTTCGTGGGATTACATACTTCCTTTTGCATCCTATTATTACATCTATGTCGGGTTTGTCACAGAACATATAAAACATAGGTAAAACAAATTACTCTGTTGTTTGTTGAAAAACTTAAGCTCATAAAATCATCTTATGTTCTTTTTGATTAATCATCAGATCAGATTAATCATCTTATTGACCAAAATTTATGCCTATATGTAATCAAATATGGGAACATTTATATTATTACATACCTAACAATCTCAGGAGAATGTTAATTTAGTTCGCATGATTTACCTCCTATAACCCTACAACGTGAAATATTGTTTCGTTTTCACTTTTGCTTTTCAGTTAATGCCTAATTTTTAATGCTGTACCAAATAGTTACATAGTTAACATCCAAAATATTTGCTTGCAAACTCTTTACTCAAGAAACTAAAATGCTAATAAAATTTAAAATTCAAATGTCACTAACGGCTTTCTGGAATTACAGTCAATTAAGAAATTGTTTTAAGTAATTACTTTTCCGCTACAAACTTTTGGAAATCTAATGTAAAGTTTGTCAAATCGACTACAGTTAATTCGACAAAATTACCCGTCACTACTAATTAGTATATTCTTACTGTTTGTTCATAAGTTTTCAAAGTAAAAAAATAATTTATGGTAATAATTATAACGTAATTGTTATGATATCTTCAAGACAAAACCATTATTAAAATAAAATATACTCATCTTAATACTAGGTACTAATATTCGATAGACCGAAAGCCCAAAAACTTTGAATTAATAAAACAAACAATATTAAAAGACTTTTTGGCGGGAACGCGAGGAGTGAAGTTGTGTAATTTGTTTTATTTTGTCTATTTAGTGTTTCTTCAGGTTTAAATGTGTAATAACGGTGGTTTATTAACTGTTTAATATCTGTGACAGTGCACAAATGTGGGAAAATGAAACAAAGCCGCTGGACGTAACGTCTCGGGATCCTCCAAAAAGTCCACTGAAAATATCTCAGTAAATGACCACCATTTTACTGAGATTATATTTCATCCCATATCATCTCATCTTATTTCATTTAATTTCATCCCAGTTGATTGATGTCTCAAATTAATCATCTTCATTTCATTTCACTTCATATTATCATTTTGCATTAAAGTATCCCATATTATATCATTTCATCTCATTTCAATTCATATCATGTCATGTTTCATATTATTAATCAACTTCATTTCATTTCATAGTATCATATTTCATAAAATAAAAAAATATATAAAAGATTAGGCTGTATGGTACGACACCTTTGCCTTTCCATTTGGATAAATAAAAATTCAATATTTATAGTGATTTCGCGCCAATTATAGAAAAAATATGATTGCGATGTTCAGATCATAACTAATATTTAAGCACCTTGAGAAGTACGTTTGCTTAAACATTTATTGTGTAATTTTAAACAGAAGTACCTATACAAAGATGCCAAAAAGCGCTGAACTGCATAAATACGAAATGCGAAATCGACACGGAACACTAATCGATGTTTTCATCTGATCATTCAAAGATGTCGGAATGTTCGTTGCCTATTACACCAACGTAAAGTACAGGACATCAATATTAGTGAAAGGATGAAAATCATTCGGTGGTCCCCGTAGTATTTTGTCTAGAATCGAAATAGGTATTCCGATCGTAAATTTCAGCATTTATGGCCCTATAAAATTTTATGACTACCTTTTACCGAACTAAGGTTGCTTGTACTATTGTTTGATACATTTTCTTGATGTTTCAAGTCCTTTTGGTAAATTGTATATATAACAAAAGAAAATCGTTAAGTTCACTCTGACTTTGTCATCGTATCGACTCTCAGAGAAGGTGTTAGGCATGCTCATTGCTGTGCAATAGATTCGAACGATATAAATTTCCTCAACTGCCTTCTACCGGAAATCGAACCCGGGAACGGGTTTGGTACATCGGAACATATTCTGACAGCAAGGATCTTGATATTTTCATTTCCAAACCTTGACATTTTGATTTTCGCTTTTCATTATTGTAATACTTCGGAATTCAACTAATTCGGTTTGAATTGCGGAACTTTTTACGCGCACACATTAGCACAAATGCTTGGCATGGCATAAATCTAAATATCGAGGTGTGGTGACCCTGGCCATCATACTTATTAGATAGACTGCAAATTATACCAATCAGAACTAGCACGCCCGATTTCCCCTATCAAAAGGAATAAACCAAAGCTTAATTGTCAATTAAAATAATGCTCAATTTGAATTTCACACAACAAGAACAAAATTTTTGGTATTTTGTTTTTTGTATACTTCAATAGCGCGATTCACATTGTTATATCTATAGCTTCCAGCAACCACTTAACACCAGATGGGCCGTATACTCGTAACACCTACGAATGTTTTTTTTTAGAATATTACGCGCTTATAACAACTATAATTTCAACAAAATCTCACTTTTGGTATCGTGAAACGGACAAAAGAAAAGCTGTCTTATTACGTAACTGAGCAGAAAAATAATGTGTTTCCGGTGAGGCTATGACTTTTCGTCGGAATATAACATCTGTCAGTCCCATGTCACAAATACTAATGGGACAGTAACTAAATCTTGAATCGTATTATCGTGAACATTCTGTGTCTGGAGGCTTTGATTTATTAAAAAGATTCTTTTTTTTTAAAACTAAAACGTAGATTTCTTACCCGAATCAATGCAAAATACATAAGAAAGTGTAAATTGGATTAAAATAAATGTCTAAAGCCGAAACGCGTGAATGAATCGCGGAAGAAACAGGAATGTGTTAACTGCAGCTTAGGAAGTAGGGAGATAAAAACAATGATTAAGCATTGATATTCGATAAACGTTATAACGATAAATGACTCGGTGGCGCACTCGCATTTGGCCCCTGACTGTTAGGGCGAAAGGTCGTGGCTTTCATTTCCATATCGGGCAACCATTCGTGTGACGTGATGATCACGTGTGATGTGTCCCCGATCAACTATTTAATATACTTATAAATGTTAGCATCAATAATAATAATTAGTGGTCCCCCATTCATTGAAATTCGCCTAAAATAATTTGAACTTATAAGTTCGAACATTTTTTTTATTGCATAGATGGGTAGATGAGCTCACAGCCCACCTAGTGTTAAGTGGTTACTGGAGCCCATAGACGTCTACAACGTAAATGCGCCACCCACCTTGAGATATAAGTTCTAAAGTCTCAAGTATACCTAGTTACAACGGTTGCCCCACCCTTCGAACCGAAATGCATTACTACTTCACGGCGGAAATAGGCGGAGTGGTGGTACTTACCCGTGCGGACTCACAAGAGGTCCTTCAACCAGTGATTACGCAAATTATAATTTTTGCGGGTTTGATTTTTATTACACGATGTTATTCCTTCACCATAGAAGTCAATCGTGAACATTCGTTGAGTACGTATTTCATTAGAAAAATTGGTACCCGCCTGAGATTCGAACACCGGTGCATCGCTCAACACGTATGCACCGGACGCCTTATCCTTTAGGCCACGACGACTTCAGAGACTTCAGAGATACTTCTTTGATCACAAATTTCGCCAAGGCTAACCTCCTCGCGTCGTTTTCCTCATTACTGAGGGTCGAGACTCCCCCGCTGCATCAGTTTCTCCCATACGACTTCCCTCCATCTGCCGCGATCCTTTGCTTCATGAAGGGCATTATGGAAATTGATGCTCAGAGAAGATCGTACTTGGTTCGACCATCTCGTGGGATTGCGTCCTCTGGGACGTTTGCCATCCACCTTTCCTGTCACCATCAGCTGTTCAAGATTGTGACCCTCTTTACGAGCAATATGTCCGAAGAATTCCAGCACCCTACGAAGGCATATAGTGGACAGTCTGGCTTTGATATGAAGCTCTCTCAGAATAGACACGTTGGTGCGAAAGGCGGTCCATGGAATCTGTAGCATTTTTCTCCAACACCACATTTCAAAAGCGTCTATTCGGTCTCTGTCGGCCTTCTTCATTGTCCAGGTCTCCGCGCCATAACTGAATATGGAGAAAACTAGCGAACTCACCAATTTGGTTTTAGTTTTTCGCGTGATGTTACGGTCTCTCCATATCTTATGCAGCTGGGACATTGCATTTTTGGCCATCCCTATACGTCTCCTTATCTCTTTTTCGCATGATCCCGTGTTATTAATGTTAGACCCTAGGTAGACGAAGTCGCTCACGATGTCAAGGTTCAGCGTTCCCGTTAGTTCAAGGCTGTTGGTTCGGTCTACAATCATCACTTTGGTTTTGCTGTGATTGACTTTTAGGCTAACACTATAGACAAATAATATTAAAAACAAACAATTTATGATATTCTTAATTTATAGATGCGTGTGTGTGCGTCAAATATATGGTAGTGTGTGTGATATTGATTGCATTTTTATGCATAAGGCCCTTCGTACACAAGGCTACGCAAATCTTCGATACTCGACGATTTTAGTCTCCAAGCGACTACCGCCATACAAATCCATTGAGGTTCGTACACGAGTCGCGTCGGCGACATTCGTTCCGCGACTCGCGTCGTGCCAATAGCACGCTACCTGCCTGTCGAGATCTTACCTACATAAGTCTCGGCGATTTCCAAGATGGCGGAGTAATTTTTTAATATTAAATTTGTTTCTGAGGTGGAAAAATATCCTTGTTTATATAATTATAAATTAAAAGAATACTCAAAAAAGGAAATAACAGAAAAAGCTTTTCGTAGCCGTAGGAAAGGCAGTTAATATAACAGATTGGTATATTTTTATAGCTTTAATAATAGTCAGTACATAGTTTTGTAATGAAAAAACACTTTTAGGCAGTATATTCTTTTTATTAAGGTTTTGTTTTAGGTATTTACACGAATTTTGTGTACATTTTATTATGATAGCCGATGTCGTAAGCCGGATTGCCGACGCTGTTGTTGTGATCTAGGATTATTATCTAGCATACCAGATATCCGTATCCACGAAATCATAAACAATACAACAAGTAATATCTGATGTTAAATGAATGCTATATTAATGGTATAGTGACTAAATAGGCAACTCGCCTCTTGCGATTCATTTTCGTGTGTACGGACCGTGCGCTACTCGATACTCGCGACTTGATACTAATGTCGTTGACAACATTAGTATCGAAGATGTGCGTAGCCTTGTGTACGAAGGGCCTAATTCTTAAAAAAATTAGCATTCTTCAGTCCTTCTCTATATTCTCTTTAAGTGTGGGAAAATTTATACTTCTCCGTCGGCGCAATTTTCGTACAAAAGGGGTACAAAGTTTTTGCTTCGCGTATTAATATATCTATATATGTATATAAAAATGAATTGCTGTTCGTTAGTATCGCTAAAACTCGAGAACGGCTGGACCGATTTGGCTAATTTTTGTCTTGAATTATTTGTGGAATTCCAGAGAAGGTTCAAAAGGTAAATCAATATGAAAATACTCGGAATTAAACAAAAATAACAATTTTGTTTTTCCTTTGATGTGTCCACCGTCGGACGGATTCCTTTTGTTTGTGTTTTTTATTTATCGATTGAGGCACACCGAAGTCTGCCGGGTCAGCTAGTAGATAATAATAATAATAACTGATATGAAATCACGTACGGTCACCCGGCCCTTAAATTAGGATTTGTTTTGGGTACCAGAGACTGACATACATACTTATATACGTTTAAATATAGAAATATACAGATAATAAACATCGATTTAAAGGCGTGAAGGATAATTTTTAGATGAACAACCAAGTGGTTTTTATGTGAAACGTAAAATGGCACTTGAGCGCTCCCATTTGCCATTATTACCTATTTAAGGCACTTCATTTTACGTCACGTAAAGCTTACGCTTAAAATAGTTTTTTTTTTTCAGAGATTTCTTTGAACTCTCTTATACGACACAGAGGTCGTATTCCAGTTTTCATATTATAGGGTGTAGGTAGGGTGGTAGGACCTCTTGTGAGTCCGCGCGGGTAGGTACCATCCTGCCTATTTCTGTCGTGAAGCAGTAGTGTGTTTCGGTTTGAAGGGTGGGGCAGCCGTTGTAACTATACATGAGATCTTAGAACTTATATCTCAAGGTGGGTGACGCATTTACGTTGTAGATGTGTATGGACTCCAGTAACCACTTAACACCAGGTGGGCTGTGAGCTCGTCCACCCATCTAAGCAATAAAAAAAAATCATTGAATAATTTAATAAAGCTAATGAAAAATAAATATTATTTCAAAAACATACATAATAATATTATAAAATTCAGTCAAGTAAAAACTAAATTAAAATAAATTCAATGAGATCTTAAACTGGTATTATTTGAATTGATAAAAACAACTGATGTCGGTCTTTTATGGCGTCGGATGCTGATTCGTGTTTCGCTGAGACACCGTTCTTCAAAGGAAATGAAGCCATTCATTTTAATATTACTTTAATTAAATTTGTTCGCGCATCACTGTCATAGAAAGTGGAGAGTTCGCGAAAGATTCAAGAGCGGATAACTCCAATAATTATTATTGCCGGTCTCCAATTATGGATTTGGAATTTTAGTTATATTCAACTAATGCTTTTGGGAATAGTCGAAATGTAATCTTAATATCGGACATAATTTGAGTTCTCCTAAATGTTACTATTAACAAAAATCAAGTCCTGGGGCTTATTGATTTATTGCATCGATGAGTGAGGTTATGGGCTCACGGATCACATGGTCATCACGAAGTGACTGCTGGCCATCCAACTTGAGATATGAGGTCGCAGTCTGAATTGTTTTTTATATTTACTGTCCTACACTTGAAGCCAAAATGCTTTACTGCTTCCCAGAATAGTGGTAACTATACGTGCGGACTAAGAAAACGACCTGCCGCCAATATATATAAGGGTTATTTGTATTCACTTTGAGCTCACACAATATCGCAACAACGCGATCCGGTAGTGATATTAAAAAGGATACTGAAAAATTATTTGACTACAGAATAGAACGAATCGATTATCGTCACGTCTAACGTTTTTGTCATGACGTATTTTAAGTTCGACAAAATATAATAATAAAACTGTTATTAACTTCTACACAAAACCCAATACCTGCGTCTCATCACTTATCACAAGATGAACTCGTAAACTTTCCCGAGCAATAAACCTGTTCATAAAAATGGAAATGAGAAGATTTTATAAAAAAGAAAAATGTTATTCAATCGAAACACACAGCGTGAAATCTATAAAATTTCTCAAACGAAATTTCACTCGGTAAAGTATATTTGATGTCGTAAAGGTAAGATAAGTAAAAGCCAGTGCTGCTGTGCCGACGGGACCTTAATAGCGTAATTAAAGCCGAACGCCCCCTGAAGCCCCCCGTGTCGGAGGGCCAACTCCCTGTGAATTTTAACGGACCTCAACTACGTTTTTCTTCAAATCTTTTCCCTTTTTAAATGTATTTTTATTGCCCATGAATTTCTGCTTCAAACGTTACGCCGCCAACAAAATTAATATATGTTTACATTGACTGAGTTGTCATTAGTGTTGTTAAATCAACGCCCCTAACGGATTGACTGGCTTTCAACGTTGTTCATAAACATTTTCGTGTAAACATATAACGCGGAAAGCGAGCACGCTACGTTTCCAAAAGTTTCTAAATATATTTAGTCCGTTCAAACAAAATTATTACATTCGTAAGCAGTTTCAAAAGAAAAACATTCTCGTTTCTCGTAAGAATACAACAGGCCGCCCCGTTAGATATAAACTTTATGATCACGCTGCTGTACTCCTGAGTAAAGTTTCATGTTAGAATAATCCATTTCCAATAGGCTTTCACGATCCATAATGTTACGTACGGGGACTTATATTACCCACTAAGACTTCTTAGATAGGAGGAATGATGGAAATCTCGCAAAATAAAAGAGCACCGGAAAGTTTTCTCGGAAATGTTTGTGAGGCTGTACAATGTTCTTTTGATGACTGATTGTACTTGAATTTAACACGAAATATTTTGTATTTCATGTATATCGTAAAATGGTTCAAGACGACTGTTAATAATGGGCTCATAATTTATTCTTTGACAAAAGTTCTACTATAATTAAATATTATACAGGGTGCTCTAGGGCCGTTCTGAAAGTAAGATCATCTGATAATTCCACGAAAACGGCAAAGTATTCAAATCATAAGAAATAATATACCAGTAATACAATGATAATAAAAAATGGGAATTAACCTGACAAAGATTAATTAATTCCAGATATGATAACATGAAAAATCAGAATCGAAAATATGTTTTTTAGTTTTTTTTCTTTTGCACGCTATGAAACAATGTTAGGAACTGCTATGATGGGTCAATATAGCATGTTTTATTTATTCATTGCTTAGATAGGTGGACGAGCTCACGGGCCACCTGATGTTAAGTGGTTACCGGAGCCCATAGACCTCTATTATACAACGTAAATGCCGCCACCTACCTTGAGACATGCGTTCTAAAGTCTCACTTTTAACCGTACAGCGGCTGCTCCACTCTTCAAAAAATTCCTTCCGTAAAGCATTACTGCTTCGCGGCAGAAATAGGCAGGGTGGTGGTACCTACCCGCGCGGACTCACACGAGGTCCTACCACCTGCTGTCATCGTGTTTTTCGAATATGGCAGATTGACAAAATAAAAACACAACATCGCTGACTAGTGTGTGTGTAATCTGGCCATAATACCATTAAAATTTGCTGTAACGTTCCATTTACAGAATAATGATATTTACATGTGAATTTTGAATTTGTCATTTTCAAATGAATATTTATTGTATGAGTATTCCCTCGTTTCCGTTCTAATCCTAGTTAAATATTCGTGTGATATTTTTATATTCGCATTTTTATATGCTGTTATATAAAGTAACACACTATAATACAACAATATAAAAATTATAACACTTTTTCATGTAACTGAAAAGATACTATATTTTTCTTCTAACAATATTTATAGTATGACTTAATGTTAATGCTGAGTTTAATAAATTAATACTGTTTACCGTGTACTTCAGACCGCTAGTTTATTCTAGTATAGAAAATAAATCTAGAACAATATCTTTAAACTATATTTACCCATATGTTGTTACGATAATATTCTTTATGTAATGCGGAAACCTGCTCTGAAACATCACAAAGTCTTTCAAAGTGTATTTATTCAACAACGTTATATAAAATATTGAACGCAAAATATAAAAGTTATGTTCCAGACAGCTATTTCCCGGTTGCAACTGCAACGAGGGTTGTCCGGGTAAAGGGGAGGCTGCGGAGGTTACGAAACCGGGTCAGTGCCAAGCCTTGGCCCGCCGAGAACGTACCTGTTGATTGCAACATCCCAGTTCCGTGCGAAGATTTGATATCGTTAATCTTCGTTTGCCCCGTGGCTTCGGCCAAAAACCTTTTGAGTGTAATAGCGCGGATAAATTATTTTCGGATCCGAAGGTGAGGAGCCGGTTGAATAATCCGTGTTTTGTTAACAATCGAACTGTGATTGACTGTGATTATTTATTCGATTTGCGATAAACGGTTGTTTAATAACGCGTTTCGGTTTGCGGGGCTATGTTTATTTTTGAATTTAGAAAGCGGTATTTATTGCTCGATAGTAATGATGTAACCGTGTGAATTTTGTTTAATAATAATTATTAAGTTGTCAATGGTGAAGTTAGCATGTTTTTTTTACCAAATGTGGATGAACTATCGTACCGTAAAACGGTAATGTTAGAGTCGAAATTTAAGAAAGTTCATGTTCGCTGAGTGCATTTCGACGCTTGCTAATCTCTTTTGAATTTTGGTTACCTGGTTTGGCTTGATTGCAAAGACAGACATGACGGGCAAATAGTACACCTGCTTCCAGTAATTACCTTCTTTTTAGGGTTTCGATTTCTCTTATAAGAAATTTATACTTTTGTCGTGAAAGTAATTTGTAAATACATGTTAGGTAAGTATTGGATTAGAAAATATATATTTTTTTAAAGTACCTGTGAGTGTAGCCTAGCATGCGGTCAACTTGATTGTGGTCACAGACGACACTCGAGGCCAGAAGATCAGCCATACCGGTGTGTACATTGTCTTCGAACCTCGTTTGACGAAGGACTTGTGAAACTCTATGAAAACGAGCTGATCCCCATCATCGATTTTCGAACCCAGGCTTATTCACGTCAACCGATACGAGTTCACTTCGTATCTTATCCTGATTTTAATTCAAGTCTTATCCTGATTTCATGGCCTAAAGAATACGACGCCCAGTGTATGCGTGTCTATTGATGCTACGGTATTCGAATCTCGTAGGCAGGTACCAAACTTTTCAAATAAGGTACGTACTTACGTAATCACTTGTGGTAGCACGTCTTATGAGTCCACACGAGTAGGTACCACTTTGTCTATTTCTGCCGTGAAGCAGTAATGCGTTTCGGTTTGGAGGCTGGAGCAGTCGTTGTACTGTAAAAACTGAGACCTTAGAACTCATGTCTCAAGGTGGACAACGGGAATTACGTTATAGATATCTATGAGCTCCGGTAATCACTTAGCACCAGATGGACCATGAGTCGTCTACCCATCTAAACAATAAATAAAGAATTGTTTTTTTTTAATTCGAAATAAAAGTCTTATGTAGTATATCGTATCGTACATGTATCTAGAATGTAAATACTCAGATGTATGTGAAGAAATTTCAATCGAGGAAAACGTATTATTTTGTTGTGAATTTGTCAACATTTGCTACGCTACATACAATGATTGAAATACGAATAATGGAAAACAGTTTCATGATATAATTCAGGTTGAGAGCTTTGAAGTATTAAAATAGATTAATTGAATAGATTATTAAGAATTGTTGTTTACAACTTTTTATACAACAGATTATAAATGATTTTTATTCGTGTATATTGTCGTATATTAACTATGATGTTCTAGACCAGAGTTTTGTGGGTATCAATGAGCAGACATTGTCCCACTCACATTGTGTTAGCGATAACTAGAATATATATTTCATAGAATATGAATTTGACAATTGAAAAACATGACGCTGAAGTCTGAAATGAAACGTAAGCTACAAGGTCCTTCGGACCAAAGCTCGTGACTGCTACGAAACCAAAATTGGCAAGTTGACCGTACCGATTCTTTCGAGCTTATAATTCAATTTGCCAAAGCATCAGTACCTTCTTGAATATATGTTTGATAAAGAATCTTTGAAAAAAAATCCTACATAACAAAGGCCCATAACTGTATTAAAATCTTAGAAGAAAGCTATTGTTGATTTTTTTTTTTGTTATTTATTATCTACTTTGAAAATTATACTTAAACAGGGTTAGCCTTAGTATATATTATTTTACATTGTTATTTTTGTATGTTGATATGATGAAGCCTTGGTCTGCATCTAATGATATCGGTCATTCATCTGATGAATGAGTAGGATGACCGTGTCGGAATAGTTTAGTTTAATCTATGTATTTACTATGTCATTGTCTGTTAGTGGTCAAGAAAAAGTGTCAGAGGTAAGACGTTCCGTTGTTAAGACGAGAAATAAAATTAATTGTGAAACACTTGAGGAAGTATTGCTTTATTCTACTACGCCATCCCACATAATTTTTAGCCTTTTAACACACCATTTTTCACCTTCTACATACTGCCTTATTTTTTTAGTTTGCGGAGGGAAAACTCGCATCTAGCTTAGGCTCACTTTTTTTGTACGCCATTTAAATTGTCCCTTTTTGTTTTGGCTGTGTATAAAGCTAAAATTGTATGGTATTTTTTGTTTTTAAAAAATCGGTTGTCTGTAAAGTCGGTTTACTGACGATAATTGAACGTGACAACGTCATAAGAAAATACTGATGGAATGGTTAAATTTTTCAATTATCGCAATTATCGTTGCTATAAACAATTGACACCACGTTCACTTTTCCACGCGGATGCATCGCTCATTCAAATAGGAGAGAGACAGATGTCGAACGCTGCCGAACGCGGAAGCCGATTGTACCTCTTTGTCGCTCGTTGCGCGTTCTCGCTTGCACTTCAAGCCTTCAATGGAACGTCTCAGAGCGAGGTAACGCCGCACGAGTCATGTTTTTCGTGCGTGCAGCCGATTCCATCGAATTATAAGACGTTGTCACGTCAAAATTATTGTAAAACAATATGACTCATTCCATTGTCCAATCATTGGTCTTACTTGTAGTCCAATTTATATTCACTAAGCTCGGTTGTGTTTGAAATCTTCGACACTTCAAAGTTGAAAGCAAATTTTTTTTAAATAAACAGTCGGTAGTGACACAGTTCCGAACGAGAATGTGGCAAGAACATCATTAATAAACTAATTTTTTACGTCCCTTTAGCGTTTGTTTTTTTCCTTCCATTCATCTTATATTTTGAATATAATATTTAGACAACTATATCGTAGGACACATTGGTCACGTGCGTTGAACTATATACTAAACATTCCCACAGTTTTAACTTTTAGAAGTTGGTGTGTAAACAAGTTCCTCCATAATCAGGTGTATTATGTTTTGAATGTCTTTTGTTGTAGTAAAACTTGAACACATTATTTATTTAGATTAATATTGTACAATACTCTAGAATCATAGTAATAAAGTGAAAGTAATTTAATAAAGTATGTTAAGTAAATTCTAAACGACGAGATAAGATTCATCAACTTATTCAACTTGGTATTATAAATGTAGCTTGCTAAAGAATTAAAGAATGATAACTAACTATTAAAAAAATTTTCTAATTTAAATAATAATTTCCATATTGTCTTTTTCGTCGAATTGTAACATTAATCCCGTACAAAGAAAACCACAAGGCCAATATTGGAATTTGATTTTGCGAACTCGGAGATAATTTAATTCGTCTCTCATCTTAAATTAGTTAAGAGCAATTACGTAAACTCCTCTGGGATGGAAATGTCAGAGCTTGAATCTTTGACCAGAGCAAGTTAAGCTCGACGGCGCTATTGAAAACATGTATTGTTGTGGAAATAGAAAAGGTCTTTGTGCATTTAAATATGACTGTAGCAATTTTAACATTTATCGGTTTCAAGAAATATTCTATCATAACATGACTTACGTATTCATTGTCAACGTCATTTAATAAAATGCTTCACTAAATGTCTTTACTAATCAAGCGATTAACAAAAGAGCGATCTAGATAGTACTTTAAAAATCGAATAAAAAAAATCACTACATTTCTACTTTTACATCACTACTTTTTATTTTTATTTTTTTTTATTGCTTAGATGGGTGGACGAGCTCACAGCCCACCTGATGTTAAGTGGTTACTGGAGCCCATAGACATCTACAACGTAAATGCGCCACCCACCTTGAGATATAAGTTCTAAGGTCTCAAGTATAGTTACAACGGCTGCCGCACCCTTCAAACCGAAACGCGTTACTGCTTCACGGCAGAAATAGGCAGGGCGGTGGTACCTACCCGCGCGGACTCACAAGAGGCCCTACCACCAATAATTACGCAAATTACAATTTTGCGGGTTTGATTTTTATTACACGATGTTATTCCTTCACCGTGGAAGTCAATCGTGAACAATTGTTAAGTACGTATTTCATTACAAAAATTTGGTACCCGTCTGCGGGATTCGAACATCGGTGCAACGCTAGATACGAATGCACCGGACGTCTTATCCTTTAGGCCACGACGATTTAAACTTACTCAACTTAGTTTTATGCTCAATATAATTACTTAATGATTGATTGTTCACTAAATACTTGAACGGCCTAATTTCGTACGTATTATGATACAAAATGAAACAAAAATTAAAGAGAAACAGCTAACGTTCAAAAATACAATTCAATAGCGTTAGAACACAAATTAACTGTAACATCGGGTCAATCAGCTGCATAAAATCTAAAGTCATAAAAAACTTCGTAAACATTTTTGTGTTCCAGTATAGGGGTTAACGATCGATGGATAAAAATAGATGTTGAAATGCCGATACGTTTAAACAATTCGGTTGAAAGTTCTTTATTAAAATAAACCCTACTCACACAATAACCTGCCATAGACAGTCTTTAGAAAACCATTGAACAAATAAAATAATTGAACTACCTTATGTAAACAGTGAGGTGAACATATTGAAATCAACTAAATCAATTCTGAATCAATTACTGAACTTAACAAAAAAAATGCAATGGAAATATAACAGATTTATAAACATTTACATAGCGATCTACATATGTACATTTAAAGAGGAAACAGTAATGTGTTCATAAGAATGTTGTCAAAATACATTTCATGTTATTTATAATCTGCCTTCTAACAGCTATTATCTATGTTTGTAATGACCCACATTGTGGCATAGGGTTATCAGTGTTAGGAAGGAAGACAGAGAACATCTGGTTAGTAGTTAATATCAAAACGTAACCTTAGAGCATTCATTCTGTAATTGGGAATGTTCAACTACATTTTACAGTACACTGCGGCTTTACTCCATCTAATATTATTTACATTATGCCGTTTTGTTTTAAAATTTAATAAGCTTTGAGTCAGGTTCGACGTTTCTAACCCTAGTAGAGATAATTTATATAACCAATGACATTAATTGCAATGACCTAAAATTAACTATTCTACCGAGACGTTACTAAGACACACTAAAGACAGACAGTTTTTTTTTATTTTTTTTTTATTGCTTAGATGTGTGGACGAGCTCACAGCCCACCTGGTGTTTAAGTGGTTACTGGAGCCCATAGACATCTACTACGTAAATGCGCCACACACCTTGAGATATAAGTTCTAAGGTCTCACTATAGTCACAACGGCTACCCCACCCTTCAAACCGAAACGGATTACTGCTTCACGGCAGAAATAAGCAGGGCGGTGGTACCTACCCGTGCGGACTCACAAGTGGTCCTACCACCAGTAATTACGCAAATTATAATTTTGCGGGTTTGATTTTTATTACACGATGTTATTCCTTCACCGTGGAAGTCAATCGTAAACATTTGTAAAGTACGTATTTCATTAGAAAAATTGGTACCCGCCAGCGGGATTCGAACACCGGTACATCGCTATATACGAATTCACCGGACGTCTTATCCTTTAGGCCACGACGACTTCCGTAACGACGTTACTTCCACGACGACGTAAATGTTTGAAGTGAAACTCCTTTAGGCGCGTTGAGAGTAAAATTTAACTCGTGATAGATACGTTACGGGTAGGGAGACAAGATGCAATTTAGAAAGAGCGAGAGTGAGAAAATAGACAGAGCGTCTCGCGAATCACTCGACCGTGGAGAGAGGGAGAAAGCGAGCTAGGTCGTTTCTCTTATACACGTTCTGTTTACGGGCGTCGGCCACTAGATGACTTGTTATTAGTTTCTCTTGCATAGAAATGATGACCACGACCACTCTCTCTAGAGTGAAAACGACTAAGAAGAAGGATTGCTCCTGTAGATGGCATTAACATATTAACTATCTTATATCTTATTTTTAATGAAGGATTAAAAAAGATCTATATACAATTTAAAATATCCATAAATGGTGAAGAGGTCGTTTCTCTTATACACAGTATTTCCTATTACAAGAGAAATTTGATTTAAGGATGAAAAATTAAGAAAACCACAATACTACACACCGCAAAAGAAGTTTCACTTCTTTCACGTGCACCAAATCGCATGCACACCTTTTTTTCATGTTTTAAAGCATATAATAATTTGATATAATTCATAGAACTTAAATTATAAGAACATCCAAATTTTAAATTGTGAATAATTAAAAGGTAGAATTTATAACAGCAGTATGTTAAACTGTAATTCAGGTAGTTTCTTTTTACAACACAGCCATAAGGGATGTGGGGTTGTATTGCATTTGCGAAAAATCTGTCTTTTCCTTACTACAGATTTATACCAGACGAGTTTTTGTCCTCAACCCTGTAATTATCTTAGTTATTTTAGTTTGATAATATTAATAGACGATATTATAGTCAGTTTTTAATTACAGCTTGACGAATGATCCACATCGTACAGCTCTTATAAGTTCCGCCATGAGTGGTTACCGAAGCCCGTCGACGACACGATCTTGGTACCGCCAACCACATCGACTAATGAGATCGGAGCCTAAATTATATAACGGCCTGTACACCTTTCAAACCGGAATAAAAATGCACTTTTTACCATGGCTGTATAGGATGAAAATACCTGTTCGTAAAATTTCACATTAATCCAATTAATGAAATTAAGCATTAAAAGTAAATCTAAGAACAACTTTGCGAACCATTAGGCATGATGCGGCGTGGGTCAATGGCCCTGATAGGGGCTGGGGAACCTCTCATCGTGGTGGAGGAAAGTGGCGTGGAAGATGCAGAGAGCTCCCCGAAAGCAACAATACCGCTCCGAGGCATATCCATAGACCAGGAGTCTCCCCCGGACCCGTATCATCTGTCACCGTGGCGCGAAACACGCAAGCATTCACTTCCGACACCACAATGCACCTCTGGTCCCACGGCCAGCCAGGTAAGTCAATCTCAAACACAAATTTAAAATAATTAAAACTACTTCTACGGTTAAATTTTTGATTTTTTATTGTCAATATATTATATCCAACGACACCTTAAAGTTTTCGTAGTAACTTTAGGATTTGAAATCTCGGTAATAATGTAATGACCACAAAAACGCAAGATGAAACCTTAAAAATAAATTTAATTATACGACGGTTCGCGAAACCCGAAAAATAAACTACAAATTTAATACTTTCTAAATTAAATTACACCGGTGAACAAGCAAATGGCTTAATCGCATATGTCACTCAGTCTAAATACACTGTTAATTGCGAATCGTAAGCGCACTGTGTGATTTATATAAACAAACTGATAGTCTAAGAGTATAATTATGTTTTTTTTTTTCGGGCCGAGGCCGAACCTCCTACGAGGTCCTCGCGTCTAGGAGGTGCGCGGGGTATGTGGGACTTGACGATCTGCAATGTGTTGGGAGCAGACCGTGGGCCCAAGGAATTTTAGAGCCCTACCTACTAAACGACTTCCCTGCACTCTTACACCCGACGTCCGATCTCCGTCCGGGGTCAAAACCCGTTCAGAGTAGGGGAAGAGTATATGTACGTTAAGCACAAGAACGTATTGGTTGTGACCACTTGATTTCTGATTCGTCTCTTGTATTAGGTGCGACGACTGTCAGAGCGCGGCGAAAGCGCTGCCCGCGAAGCGCGTGAGGCCGCTTTTTTGGCTACACTCAGCCAAGCTCCACCTCAGCCTGGAGGTAGAAGGTAATAACAACCAATACAATCCTCTGAGTCCAATACATTACAATACATTAATGAATGTCTACCAATGAGTTCAAATCATATGTGTAATATGGGTAAGAACGGAACGTATGAAATTAGTGTGGAATGGAGCGTAATGATGTGAATGAGAGAAGATTGTAAGAAAAAGCAGAAAAAGCAAGAAGGAGTCAACAGTCTGTAAAACAGGCGTCCACTAATTTTAGACGTAAGAATAGGGAAGATTTGGATGCAGCAATAATATTACAGTCCAGTGCAGGACTTTTAAATATACGTCACGATCCCAGTTCTAGATTTATGTTAACATTGGATTTGATTTGCAGACATTCCGTTGTAACCATATCACGGGTGCCCCAAGCATTGTTTGGTCGAGGCCGTCGCGAATCTATCGCCGCATTCCCAGCTCTTGGACGCCGCCGAGATTCTGGCTCTAAAAAAGGTACGTCTATGCTACAGTGAATCAAAACCTCCACTAAAACAATTTCGTAACAAGCTATTTGTTCCAGGTCCCCCTGCCATTGATACTTTTGGAAGCACTCATAACTTGCAGCTGGATATAATGGACGACATAGTGCAAGCTCGTAAAGTACGTATGCGTCTCTGGAATACATCGAATGAACGGGTCTGCGAGGTTCAACCTCTGGACGAACGTTCTCCTATAAGCGGATCAGTAAGATACACCAACCGGGGACGCCGTCACTCAGACTTCGTAGGATCTCCACTCCCACCAATACCAGCCAGACGTCGTGCTTCCGAGATGCCGCCGCCGCCCCCCATTCCTCCTCGAAGTAACACTGGCGTCGTCTGCACTGACACAGATTTACATCTCATGCTTAACGCACTCACTTCATCCGCCACAGAAATAGATCGCTGCGGTAAGCCCGAACGCCCAGGAATGAGGCGTCTCTCGGACAACATGCGTTCTAGCAGCTTCGATGCCTCTTCTCTTCGTGAAAAACCCGCAGAATCGGGCACTACATGGTTTGCACGCCGACATCAGACTCTAGCCACCAAAAATCAAGAAAATGAACCAAAGAAGGCTAAAGTTACTTTTGCAGCGGACTCTAAGCCGGCTCCCGGAGATGTGGCCACTGTTGTATGGGACAAGCCGTCGGGTTCTGTGGTTGACGCCAGTGCACTCGGTAGCGCCATTGAAGTGTTTCTCCGCAAAAGTAGCATTGTCGATTCAGGACCTTCGACTTCAAGTGTGGTAGAAACTAAAGAAATTACAGCTAAGACTAGGGATGTTCCACCAAAAGCACGCGACAAGCCGGGGCCGAGTCGAGCAGCCGAGCGCTGGTACTCCAACAAGCCGGAGGAAGAAGAAGTGTCCGAAAGCTGCGACGCAAGCCTTTGCACCTCTTTGAAAGACCTTTTCGTTTAGACTAGAAATTACATTAAAAGCTCTTGTAAATTTAAATTTAGTCGTGGAATATAGATCAGATTTTCAGGTGAAGTATGAATGGTGTGTACTTTATATATATTTCAATGTGATAGACGACGCGCTTGCGGCGGTCGTCCGAGTCGACTGGCGACCGACGCGGGATTTGCGTTAAATTATTTTTAGACTAAATTCTATTTTCATTGTAAATTTTTGGATAATAGCGATCAGATAATTGATGTATTGTTAGATAGTAAATTATATTCGTGATAATCGGACGCGCGTTTTCCCCGCCCTATGCGGTCTCCCCCCGCGCGTCTGTACCCTTAACCCGTCTCGTTTAAATATGTGTCTTGTAATCCAACGTTGTCATTAAATCTTTATTATAATAAAATAGAAGACATTTGAGAAGGAGACGTCGGGAGATATGTACGCTTAATAGACGAAGGCGAAACTGTGTCGTCTTAAATCAATAAAGGTTTTTATCGATGTTAAAGGAATTTTAATTCATCCCCAATTATAAACAATCTGAAAATCGAGTGACTTTTGTAAACATATTAAAACAAATTCGCAATTAGAACAGCAAGCAAGCTTGGCTTCGTTTTAAAATAATCAAAGTTAAAAGTCAGTGTAAGATTTTTACGATGCCGAAATGTTCTAAACAAAAAACGCGGTAAAGTTATAAGTGACATCGGAATCAATTCTGCTCAAGTTTCACTCGACAACTTTTCCAATTACTTAGATGCCTGCAGGTGAGCTTCGGCTCGGGTGAAGTTTGTGATGTATGGACACGAATCTAGGGTCAGTAAAAATGAAATTACAAAAATAACTTTTACTTCGCAAAGGTTCCTTCGGAATAAATAAAAGTGTAAAGAATTTTTCAAATTAATCTTTATTTTATTGTGTCAAAGACTTGTTTCAAAGAACAGTTATGATCGTGTTATTAAATACGTATACACATATCCTTGATCAAACGAGGCTTGTGTACTTATCGGTAGGCAGTGGCTTGGCTCCGCCCCTGGATTGCTGAAGTCCGTGGTCGACGGTAACCACTGACCATCAAGTGGGCCGTATGCTCATCTGCCTACAACCCCAAAAAAATTTCTTATTGACGGACTTCTAATCAGTGAAATAGGAGGTCCCGTTTTTTTAACCGATATGAATTAATATTAACTCAAACTCATACATCCCAGGTGACCACTTAAAACCAGGTGGGTGTAAACAGAAAGCGAAAGCGTAATAAAAAACAAATTCGCGTCTTTCAATATGCAGCCAGCCTTATCCTTTACTAGGAATTATATTACGATACATTGCGTAAAACATTATACAAGGGCTGGCAGAAGAATACCTTACTCTTTATGTTCATGTTTTTTTTTCTCCGAATCTATTTACTTAGGATCCTTTTTTCGTCAAATCGGTTATCGGTTATTCTAATAGAGTACTACCATAAGAACATTACACAGTTTTTGGTTTGACCCTACTAGCAGAGATGCCCATTTTTGGTTCTATTTCCTCTTTATTTTTTATTTTAATGTATATCGGTTGTCTAGCTTTTCAAGACTGCTTCATGGCAGAAACGAATTCTCCCTTTGTGTAAAATTCATAGTTTTCTATTAACACGTGCCCATGTCTCGTGCACACATCTCATTTCAGGAGACGTATGCACGAGACTATTTTCTGTACGACGAGAACAATATTACTTATTTAATAGGAATATAAAATTCTGGGAAAAACTGTTTCACTTTAATGTAGTGTCATTGCGAGTGCCTTGTCTGTTATTATCTCTCGCTGAAACTTCTAATTACATGACTGTACTCAAGTTCCAAAGGTGGCATTCAAGAATAATTACAGTACTGCAAACGGTAATTACTATGTTAGGTAAGCTGTGGGGTGATCGCGTGCTATATGCTGCTATTGTTTGAGCTAAAAGCAAAATGATGCTATTACGAAAGCTATCTGTACACAATGTGTATATATATGTTGGCGCAATTTCACTATTTAGTTAACTAAAAATAGTTAAAGTCAACTGTTTCCTAAATATTACGCATGCATCCTACTATTCGGGGTTAAAGTACCGGTCATCGTTCTCGTCGAACCCGTCACTTGCGACGAAGGGCTCGACGAGTAAATTAACCCTCAGACACAGCCCATTGAGTTTCTCGCCGGATCTTCTCAGTGGGTCGCGTTTCCGATCCGGTGTTAGATTCTGCGAAGCACGGCTCTTGCTAGGGCCAGTGTTAGCAAAGTCGTTAGGTTCGAGCCTGAAGTTACGCTGAAATAGCCTCTCAAGGCTCTCAGCTTAGGTAAGAAAAAAAAAGGTTAAAGTATAAAAATGTACGATTTGTACTGAAAAATTATAATTCGTTTTTTTTTTCATTTAACATTTAATCAAAATATCTACCATTATTATCTCTACATTGCTGCCATCTAATAGGAAAATCATTTATGTCTTTGCGATAGAACTGTGGTGATCTAGATTCTACAAACTATGTGAAAATATGTTGTACTGCCTCCTGGGAAAAAAACTTTATAACACGTAGAAAATTGTCCAAATCACGAAAAAATGGTAGTCCGTTAGAGCAAGGTCTGGCGAATACGGAGGGTGGCGTATGGTTTCTAATTGCAGTTCCGCGTTATCATGAATGGTGAAGATCGATTCATGAGTCGTGGCTGTTTCACTGCAAGTTTTTCTATCATTCTTCGGAGTTCGGCACAGTAGACATCTGCCGTTATTGCTTGACTGATCGGAGAAAGCTATAGAGAATAACACCATGCTGAGACCACCAAACAGTTACCATGACCTTTTCATTGGTAAGCTTTGCTTTAGGACACTGTTGCGGCGTTTGGGGTCAGCCATTGCATGTTTCGCTTACGGTTATCGTAAAGAACCACTTTTCATCACATGTCACAATTCGATCAAATATTCCTTCATTTCTGTATCGATTCAACAAGGCAACAAAAACTTTCAACATGCGTTTCTTTCTGCAGACCACTCAAATCACGAGGCACCCATTTTTTATATTTTTTTATTTTATTGATTTGACGCATATAAGTCAATATTGTTGGTAAGGTAACGTTAAACCATGCCGCTGATTCCTGGGTAATTTGACTCGGATCGGCTTCCACCATCTCTTTCGATTCATTGTTATTCAAATGTGTGGGCGGTCTTCCACGTGTTTCGTTCTTCAAATCAAAATTTCCATCACGAAAGCGTTTAAACCAAAATCGCACGGTGCGTTCATTAGCAGTCCCCACTCTAAACGCAACATTGAGATTGCGAGCTGTTTCTGCAGCGTTAGTTCCACGTCGGAACTCGTATTAAAAAATCACTCGAATTTTCGAAGTATCCATATCCATATGGATGTATCCATATGGAAGTATATATCCATCTTTCTTGTCTTGTCTAACCTGAATAAAAAAAACAACTGAAAGTCGATAATAGAATGTTGCACATTTTTAAAAGAAGAACCTCATAGATACCATTTGAAAAAGTTTCACTCAAAAATCTCAACCATGAAGGTTTTATGACAATTCGAAATACCTATTACTATTAAACAGTAATTTCATACTTTAACCCCTATTATAAATACGAGTGGCTATTATCGCACGAAACATTTTGGCTCGAACTGCGGAATTCATTGGAAAAGTGAGTCCTAATTACTGCCCACAGGGAAGGCAATGATAATTATTGAGATAATTATGAAGAGGATGGCGTCAGCGACGCTGACGCATCATTTTAAAAGCGCCACGGAACCAGCCTACCAGTCCGTCATATACATAGTTGCAAAAGTAATTTTAGTAAATTATAGTTATGAATTTAACAATGAGCTTCACTTTTAAAGACATAGTAAACGCAATGAAAAGAGATATAATATGTAGATATAACAAAAAATCAATTCTTTATGGAGTTTTATTGGACGTTAACGTTAGTCAAATTTATTAACTTTTGTCCAAAAACTATTTAGTTTCGTGTCAAGAATTTAAAGAAATCTATTGAGGTATATACGTATAGTTCGATAGTTACTCAACATAAAAACTACATCGATCGCTTTAACACCAACGGCAGCTCAATGTACTGAAACGGGTACATGGTCGACTGAACAATTAATATGAGACTGTAACTATTTAGAACTGATGCATTAACGAAGATAGATCATTAAATCAATAACGACCGGACGAAGCGCATCGCCAAACATTAAACGACTTAGTCTGAACTTTGAATAAAATTGTGAACCAGCACACACCTGGGTAAAAACAAACACCAGAAAAAAATTTCTTTTTTCAAAATTGCAAGACAAATTTTACAAAATATGATTGAACGCAGTAACGTTACAATGAAGTTTCATTATGTTTAACCATAGATACTTCAGTGTGTTTAACGCATAGACCTTAGGTTTAGGTTTCCTACTTCAGTGGTTTCATACTTCAGTGGCTTAACGTCACTCAAGACCAAAGCATTCACAGATCGTACAATAATACTATTACACTAAGATTTACCATAAATGACGTATAAGGTTGACGTGAATAATAATGTTAAACTTATTATATTTCCAGTGAAGTATAAAGCTCTATGTACATTTCATATTAATCCTTATTACTTCACAAAAATGATAAGTACATAGGTTTCCGAAATAATTTTTTATAGATCCAAAATTTTATATTCCGAAATATTATATATATAGTTATATATTTGTTTTGAACAAGTTTTTTTTCTTCCTATTAACTATTACCTCCACTGTCATCAGATTTGGGTATGAATATCATTTATTTTGTCTTTTAGTACTGACAGTCGTGGATAACAATAAAGAAAAATGCTATAAATATTTAATCATCTATAACACGCGATCCCATGATCGGAGCTGAAAGTGACCGCTACGGAATATCCTTTTTACATATTCAACACCTTTTTGGATCCACTAATAAACCATTTTTAAGCATTCCCAAAATATAAATCTATCCAAGGTAACGAATGGATAATAGTTTCAATATGTACATAAAACAGAAGTGATCTTTGAGTACCCTCTTCTTTCACTTCGCCGCTTCTTCTTCCAATATCGACGAGCGCTCGCAATAGAAAAACCCTTTCTAGTTTATATCGCTATCGTCTGCATGGCGGTGTATATCAATAAAGAAATATTAGACGATGACCGAGCTTTGCTCGGTTTTTTTTTTATAACGCTATCTTGTTGTGTCTTTAAAGCGGTTTTTTTTTTTTTTGGTCAGGAGGAAATCGCCGGACTTCCTTTTAGTTTTTTTAAAACTTTAAAGCGGTTAGTTGCCCTCAATTAAGAAAAATAGTATTATTATTCGCCAATAGATGTCGGAAAGAGTTGATTATTGAAAACACGAATAAAACAACATTTTCTGAAAATAAATCTTAGCTACATCGATTTATTGCCCCCCAAATCCCCTGTATACTAAATTTTATTAAAATCGTTGGAGCCGTTTCCGAGATTCAGATTATACATATATATATATATATGTTGGCTCACGTCAGGGATGGCTGAGCAGTAGTTTCGTCATCACTCGTATTCGATTGAACTCAGTTTAGTCAATAAAACTTTTCAATAATAATTATTGAAACTCAACACACACAACTTTCACAATGACAGGATAAACCGACAGTTTCGTTGCACATACCGACAGACCGACTGACTGACTGACTGACTGTCAGAGACTCACTGCTGAGACTGACGGAATCACTGTCTGACACGAATGCCACGACTCTGTCCACGTACCGCCATTTTATACTGTGGCGTTACGGAGTCTACCCTTCATTTTGTGATATTTATCAAAACAACATTTCATCATTTAAAATAATAATCAAAACCACCGTCTTAATATTACTAAAAGTCGTTATCCACGACAACTAAAAGTCGTTATCCACGACATATATATATTAATATATTATTATATACAAGAATTGCTCGTTTAAAGATATAAGATAACTAAAATTCAATGTAGAAAGTTAAATTACGAGTGTCTTAAATTTAGAATTTTCTATTTTTAGGATGTCGGTTAAAAAGGGGATATTTTTTTAAAAGGATTCAATGAACATATTGTATGAATATTTTTGCTGGTACATCCATGTAATCGCATAGAAGTACTTTTAAGTTATTTACACATAGCTCATAGATTTATCTATCTTTTTTATTATAGTATTTATGTTTATTAAGAGATGCCAATGCAATCCAGAACTTGTGGCATTATCTGATGGAACATTTCAAGGTATATATAGGTTATACTTTAAGGCGTATTAAAAGAAAATTATTACTGGGCAGAAAATTAACACTTTGATCTCATATTTCTATCTGGGTAACGGCATTATCGTTATAATCTACATTGACTCCGACAGCCACTTAACATTCGGTGGGCTGTCATATTTCACCCTTCCACGCAAAAAAAAAACACTTTTAATCAACTATAAGTTCGTGTCGGAAAACACTATTTATGGAAGTTATTCAATACTAGCGTTTGCCCGCAACTTCGTCCGCGTGGAATAGTTAATTTTGCATAACGCTAAATTTTATTTGCTACTTCACGTACATAGAAAGTGCGAATATTTTTGAATAATAGAATATTAAGGAGCTATTTAAGGAACCAAAATCACGCTTTTAACCGACCCCAAAAAGACGAGGTCATCAGTTTGGAAAAAACCCTGATTTTGAAACATTCTTTTTTGGTGCTCCGCTTGCATTGATCTTAGCGTGATGCTATATAGTCCTTCCTCAATAAATGGACTATCTAACAATGAAAGAATTTTTCAAATCGGACCAGTAGTAGTTGGTAGTTCCTGAGATTAGCCCGTTCAACCAAACAAACTCTTCAGCTTCATAATATTAGTATAGATTAAGTCTTTGATAGCATATGAAAAAAAGGCTTTCAGTGGTTTTCACAGCGTCAGCCTCTCGACTACGAACTAAATAAGATACGTTCTCCAAAGGATTCTCGGAGCTTAAAATAACAGAAAAAATTTACCGCCAATTATCAAACCAACACGTCATATAATAAGATAGTAAGTATACCAAAGTATATCACTGAATTAGGAGGGCACGTTGTTGGCTATATCTTTCATCTTTTACGCGCGCCGTGAAAGCCACCTGCAAGACTGTCTTTAAAATTGACACATTATTTGATTTATCATCCATTTTCAATGTAATAAACAACACAGTATATTAACAAAACTGAAGTTATTATACCGGAGTACAAATCATACCGACAGATAATAAAATACACGTGTTCAGCTACGAGGAAGGAATAACATCGTATTATAATAAAATGAAGTCGTTAATTTATCATTTTGCTAATAGCTCTTGCACAGACAGGTCCCGTAATACTACCTCCTCCACTGGTGGTAGGGTTCTGTGTAGAAGCCCGCCCGGGTTGGTACCACCGTCCTGTCTATTTCTGCCGCAAAACAGTAATACTGTGTTCCGGTCTGAAGGACAGGATAGCCGGTGTAACATACATAAGGCTGCCCATCCAGGCCAGGATAGGCAGCGCATCTGAGTCACTGATGTAGTTTGGATGTCTATGGGCGACGGTTATCATTTCCCATCAGATGAGCCGTAAGCTCGTCTGCCTATCGAAAGCAATAAAAAAAAAACCTTTTTTTTCAACCTATGCTGATAGCCTTGAGAGGCTCTTTCAGCTTCACCCTAACATGTAAGTGAGTTCACGGAGCTTAAGCCGGAGTGTTGCTAACGCTGGCCCTAGCAAGAGCAGTGCTTCGCAGAATCTACCAGCGGATCGGAAACGCGACCCACTGAGAAAATCCGGCGAGAAACTCAGTGAGCTGTGTCTGTGGGTTAGTCCGCTAGTAGAGCTCTTCGTCGCAAGCGACGGGTTCGACGAGGATGGTTACCGGTACTTGTGGTACCTAAAAGCACCGTTAATGGATCGGGAGGATCCGTAATGACGTGTTTTGGGTGACGTCGACAACTTACCTTTCGGTCTACAGGATCGAGTATGATTCTACCTATTTCTGCCGTGAAGCACTTATGCTGTCCGGTATGAAGAGTGAGACGATCCTTAGGAACTTCCACTTTATAACTTAAGTTAGCAACAGTATGATCTCTTTTAAAGGACTGTAAATTATTTTATTATAAATAAACAATATAACAGGTTGATTGATTGATGATCCAGAGCCACTGAATCACTTAATGTACATATTTTTCTCAACTTTTTTTTTATTGCATAGATTGGGGGACGAGCTCACAACCTACCTGGTGCTAAGTAGTTACCGGAGCCCATAGACATCTACAACGTAAGTGCTGCCTCTCACCTTGAGATATTTTATATAGTTACAACGGCTACCCCACCCTTCAAGCCGAAACGCATTACTGCTTCACGGCAGAAACAGGCAAGGTGGTGGTACCTTCCTGTGCGGACTCATAAGAGATCCTGCCACGAGTAAAAAACTTCAACTTATTCTTCTTGTTTTTCTCTCCTTGAGATATATCTCCAGTAGTATTTTGGAGGGCTTAACGACAAAGGGAAGAAAGGAAGATCTTCCACCGAGCGGATGATATTGCTCGGTAGACCGACGGTCCGAATGTTGTTGTTCGGAACTTGTATATATGCGCTTTATCTTGAAAATTTCGTAAGCGGGATTCAGGCATCTGTCAATTATCTTGCGTTGTATGATGGCTACCCGCCACAGTATCTCCTTGCGGAACGCCATAGGAAGAGACTTTTATATTTCTTCTTTTGGTATTTATTTTATGTCATCCGTTTTTAATTCCATGATTAACATTTTACAATAAAAGAAAAGCTAAAAAAAAACACAAAAACAATAGAATAAATACATGTGAACGCAGTGAAAGCTAAATAACATAAGCAAGAAAGCCTCGAAATTTCTGAAAGAGCTCTAATCATAACAAGCTACTTCATAAACAGAGTCTCGTATGACACGAGAGAACATTTTGACGTAGTGAGCTTGTTATTACACAACCCGGAGGCTTGTTCGACCTTACATTAGTTTCAGCTGGATATATTTATTATATAGAACATTCGTAATATATGTATGTACATTCGCATTTAAATTTGTTGTTTACTTTCTACAGTCACAAAGAGCTTCATATTTTTAACTCTAAATAAATATATAGAAAAATATGTGAATGCAAATAAACTAATAAGAAAATTCAGTACAAGACCTTTTTTTTATTACATAGATAGATTTACGTGCTTACGGGAGCCCATAGACGTCTAAAACGCCGTCATCCAGCTTGAAACATGAAGTGTAAGGTCTCAGTTCTTACAGTACAACGTCTGCCCCACCCTTCAAACCGAAACGCTTATTACTTCATGGCAGAAATAGGCAGGGCGGTGGTGGTATCTGCGGGCTCACAAAACGCCCAGCTGTCATAAATAAACTGTTTGTTACTTATTTTTATTTATTTATTACACTTCATGTAAAATTTACATTGGTGGACTTAATGCGCAAGGCATTCTCTACCAGTCAACCAAAAGTAGTGCAGAGTGAATAGTGGTAGGTGCAATGAAATTTATATTAATTTACAAATACATACACAATAAATATTATATACATACATACATACATACACATATACATACTTATGAAATATCTATCCGAAAGCCTGCGAGAGGTGTGTGAAAATATATTTTTGTGCTATCCACGTATATTCAGTTGATTTGAGTAAGTATAAATTTTAACAAGAATCATAATGAGATTAATGAAACGTTAAGAATACTAATCGTATTTCAAAATTGTTCAGTTCTAAAGTCTAAAATGATTTCCTATATGATAATTTAGTTTATTATGTACCTACATAAGTACACATACGTCTGTTTACTGAACACGTACGTCACTCACCCCGATGGAAGATAAAGACTTGATCAAAGACCTACGTCTCCGCAAGGCTCCCGGTTCCGACGGTATATCCAACCGCGTTATTAAACTTCTACCCGTCCAACTCATTGTGATGTTGGCATCTATTTTTAATGCCGCTATGGCGAACTGTATCTTTCCCGCGGTGAGGAAAGAAGCAGACGTTATCGGCATACATAAACCCGGTAAACCAAAAAATCATCCGACGAGCTACCGCCCGATTAGCCTCCTCATGTCTCTAGGCAAACTGTATGGGCGTCTGCTCTACAAACGCCTCAGAAACTTCGTCTCATCCAAGAGCATTCTCATCGATGAACAATTCGGATTCCGTACAAATCACTCATGCGTTCAACAGGTGCACCGCCTCACGGAGCACATTCTTGTGGGGCTTAATCGACCAAAACCGTTATACACGGGAGCTCTCTTCTTCGACGTCGCAAAAGCGTTCGACAAAGTCTGGCACAACGGTTTGATTTTCAAACTGTTCAACATGGGCGTGCCGGATAGTCTCGTGCTCATCATATGGGACTTCTTGTCGAACCGCTCTTTTCGATATCGAGTCGAGGGAACCCGCTCCTCCCCACGACCTATCACAGCTGGAGTCCCGCAAGGCTCTGTCCTCTCACCCCTCCTATTTAGCTTATTCGTTAACGATATTCCCCAGTCGCCGCCGACCCATTTAGCTTTATTCGCCGACGACACGACTGTTTACTATTCCAGTAGAAACAAGTCCCTAATCGCGAAAAAGCTTCAGAGCGCAGCCCTAGCCCTAGGACAGTGGTTCCGAAAATGGCGCATAGACATCAACCCAGCGAAAAATACTGCGGTGCTATTTCAGAGGTTAAGCTCCACACGGATTTCCTCCCGTATTAGGAGAAGGAATCTCACACCCCCGATTACTCTCTTTAGACAACCCATACCCTGGGCCAGGAAGGTCAAGTACCTGGGCGTTACCCTGGATGCATCGATGACATTCCGCCCGCATATAAAATCAGTCCGTGACCGTGCCGCGTTTATTCTCGGTAGACTCTACCCCATGATCTGTAAGCGGAGTAAAATGTCCCTTCGGAACAAGGTGATACTTTACAAAACTTGCATAAGGCCCGTCATGACTTACGCGAGTGTGGTGTTCGCTCACGCGGCCCGCACACACATAAACACCCTCCAATCTCTACAATCCCGCTTTTGCAGGCTAGCCGTCGGAGCTCCGTGGTTCGTGAGGAACGTTGATCTACACGACGACCTGGGCCTCGAATCTATCCAGAAATACATGAAGTCAGCATCGGAACGGTACCTCGATAAGGCTATGCGTCATGATAATCGCCTTATCGTTGCCGCCGCTGACTACTCCCCGAATCCTGATCACGCAGAAGCCAGTCACCGTCGACGCCCTAGACACGTCCTTACGGATCCATCAGATCCAATAACCTTTGCATTAGACGCCTTCAGCTCTAACACTAGGAGCAGGCTTAGGGACCTCGGTAACAGTACTCGTCGAACTCGACAAAGAGTTCGCCGTGCAACCTAACCCATGAATCAGCTCGCTGAGTTTCTCGCCGGATCTTCTCAGCGGGTCGCGATTCCGATCCGGTAGTAGATTCATTCGCGAAGCAGCTACTCTTGAGCTGTTGGGTCTCCTTCGGAGACGCTCGGGTAGCTGGTAGCAAATCCCACCCCTCCTGGCTGAGCCTTTTCTCGCCCACCTGTCCTGGTGAAACTGGAAAGGCCTCCGGGCCACCAGTAATCATTCAATCATAAAAAAAAAAAAAAAAAACGTACGTCACACGAACATTATACATTTTAGATATTAAAATTTATCACTACATAGTATAAAACAAAGATGCTTTCTCTATCCCTATATCCCTATGTACGCTTAAATCTTTAAAACTACGCAACGGATTTTGATGTGGGATTTTTTAATAGATAGAGTGATTGAAGAGGAAGGTTTATTTGTATAATAGCATCCATTAAATAGTGGAGAAATCAATAATAAATTACAGTTTCCGAAGCGAAGCGAGGACGGGTCGGTAGTAATGTATAAACATTACTTACTAAATATTAAATTATTTTTTAATAATCATCTACATTAACGAAGAAGCTTAATAAGCGAGGTCACAACCGGTCAGAGTCAATTTAATTAAAACTGTTACAAAAAAAAAAACAAAGAACCGACTGAAAAACTCGTGAAACTCTCCACAAAATTCCTTCATTACTTTCTCCGGAATTTCCCTCCTATACCCCCGTACTAATTATGAAATTTGAATCCACTGGTGTTATTAAAGTTATCAAGTTATTAGAATATTACACAAATACATAAGTAACTTATCCTAGACGGTAAATGTACCGTAAATAATATACATAGTTATAATGCGTAGAAATTATCGGAGTACTGGTAGTAGTATACTAATAGTTTACTTTCAGTCGTTTTTACTAGCCTAAAGCAAACTCAGACTTTTCTCAAAGACCAAGGGCGAAGCACTCATAGATCAAGATAGATCAAAGGGTCAAATTTTTTCACAGTGAAGTGAACGGCTTCACAGCTCACGTGGTGTTAAATGGGTCCCTTAGCCCATAAGTATCACTCACAATTTGAATACTACCAACCAATTTGAATTTGAAGTTTGAAGTATTGCAAAGCGGTTGTCCCCCGCCTTTCAAGGTGTGGCTGCTTCGCGATAAAAACAGAGAGATTGAAGCGCTGGACAGGCGCGATACCGCCACTTAGTAGTAAGTTAAATATGAGTTAGTCTAAGGGACAAATAAATAATAGTTTAAAAAAAAACCTAAAAAAATACGCTTTTATAGAAAATTCAACTAAAAAATAGATAATAAATTTTAATTAAAAATAGTGCAAGAAAAAATGATTTTACTGTAAATAAAAGCGTAGGGTGCATGGTATCAGTAGTTATAAATATTTTATGAACAGATATGAGTAGAAGGGTTATTTTGATAATATCCTAAAAAGCACCCCATGCTTTTTTACAATAATTAATAAAATAAAATAAATAATTCCTTTTTTCTTACACTATTTTTAAATCAAATTTAAAAAAATATATTCTCTATTTCTTAGTTTGATTTTCTATAAAAGCGTATTTTTTTAGTTTTTATTAAACTATTATTTATTTTTCATTTTTTAGTTGAATTTAATTTTTTTTACTTTTTTTAATATTGTATTGTCATCGGTCCTTAATAAGTATGCCAAATTTCGAGTTAATCCGAGGTTTTGAAGGGGGTCAAAATCATGTTCAAAGATTCCGTTACATACTAAAATACATACGTCTGAAGCTAATAACAGCGTATTAAAAAGGGGGGTCGATGCTATCGCCCATGGAAGACCAAAGAAGTAGAAGCCACACAAGCACATAAATTAAAATTCAGCAAATTCATCGCTCCAACCTACAACCGAGCAGAGCGGATTCCCCGAGGATCCGACGGTAGACAGGACGGCGGCACTTACCCGTACGGACTCAAATACGTTGCTACTACGTTGCTGAAAAATATTACAACGAATGAAATAAAACGAATGTTACGTTGACATAACAACATGTAATTTTGGTTATATCACTGAAACCACAGATAAAAACTACCACAATTTGACAGATAACAACATAATTGTTACAATAAGTCAGAAACGCTATATATTATTGTTTCTGCGAAAATCGATTCAGCTCATTTCCAAACGATTTCATTTCACGAATGTTATTTTAGGTGTTTCTTGGTGACTTTAATTATTTAAAGAAACCGTCTAGTCGCACCACATGTAGGTAACAGTGCCCGGTGAGTACGTACTTCAGCCGGAAGCCGGGATGTCCTTAGTCAAGACTCACCCGATCTGCATCGTCCGATGGCTCACAGCCAAGTGACTTTAACAGTCACTAGAAACAACATATCTTTGAAAAATATGAATAATTACGAATTCTGTAATATGTTTTGGCGACGAGAAAGGCCACTACCACATCTAAGTAGAAATATCTCAACTTATTTGAAGAAAGTGGAAAAAGAAAAGGTGTAATGGCAGATGACATTACCAAAAAAGAAGGATGAAAAAAATTACATGTGAAGAACTTTTATAAAAAATAAAAGACTTTATAGAAAAGCATTGTTTCAACAGACCCCATAACTATGACAGTGAAAGATCTTCAATTTAATAGGTAATATAACATCAGTAGCTAAAACCAGAACATAAACCTTTTCTCTATTTTTACTTTGTTATTCAAAACACCTCATAACTTAGTCAACCTTGACCTTATCTTGCTAAAAAGGTACAGCGGACCCATAACATATTCTCCCTATTTTCAGAAAGGGTCCCCGCAGGTAAAAGACAAGAGTTTTACAAACTATAAAATTTGTGGCTTAAAGTGTTTGTTGTCAGTTAAATTTATGGGTTAAGTGTGTGAGGATAGTTTGGGACGTGGACATCAACAGGATTTAGAAGTTGAAATGTAAAACTAACTTTCACATCTCGCCTGCGTTAGTTAGATAGTTAATGTACTCCCACAAAGAACAGCTGTTACAAATACAATAAAGTTATTTCTGAAAATGATGTAAAATAAAAATAAAAACATGCTTTATATTATTATGAATCCTAGAAATGCTGAGACGAAGAAAACTCACAAAGACCTACCTACGTCTTTTAACGAATCAAAACATTCTTGCTCTATTTTTTGCAAGTCCTGAATATTAAGCCGACGACAAAGCAAAATGTCGAATCGTAAGCCTTCCTTTGTTCGCTTTAAGTCACTTTAAAAACCATTTTAATGGCATAGCCTCTATTGATGCAGATAATCGTACATGTAATCGTATTCAACCGACTTACCACTTTTTCCGTTAAATTGGTGAGTATATATCGAATCAAGCCTCGTTTCTGACGTGCACTTCTGTTTCGGCTTCGACATTATTACCGTGGAAATATACAAACCATTGTTTTTATAGATGGACCGACGATCTCTCGTCTCAAATGGTAACTGGTTACTATATACATCACAGCACATACCTTATTTAAGTTATGAAGTGGAATTATCGATTTTATTTAAGGCGCCTTGCTTTGCGTAATAAATAAAGAATAGAAAATATATAACAAATTGGATACTATAGGTATTTAATAGATTCCGATACGATTTAAAAAAAGAAAACTGTCTCTTCCCAGATTCAGTAGTGAATCATCCCATGGAATAGGACTAGTGTTAGCAATTCCCTCAGGTTGAGCCTCCCGGTCCGTGCGGAGTTAAAATAGCCCCTTAGGCCACCAACAATTACGTAAATAAAAAACAATGGGATTGTACACGATATGTCGCCGCCCAAATGACATCAAATTACTTACCAAAAGCACACAGATTCGAATTTCTCGCTGCAATTGATTGATCCTATGTAAACTAAGTTGCTACTGAACAAGTAAAATTGTATTGTCATAGTTATTATAGTCATTAAAGTTTTAAATGAAAGAGTTTTTAATATCTGATCTTACAATTTTACGTAATCATACAACCGCCAAAACCATAGTCTACGAAAGTTTCGTACGGGAACAGTTGTCTTTCTATCTACTTTTTCAAGATCATGATAAACTGTCAATTTACCTATTTGTTAGCTTTATAGAAACTCATTTTTATTTTAAAATTTTCTTCGGTTTCCGCGAGTCGTAGGCATAATTAACACTCTTAATATTATTTTCGACGATTCGCATACTTAACAATCCTTCTTGGTCGTGGACGACTCTGAGCCGTTACTCGTCATTTTTAATATTTAACCTCAAAAATTTTACTATCGCGCCAAAATCATAAAAAAATCAACATTTCAGACACGACATCTTATAATGTAATGGAATGAAACCTGTTGTGTTACAAATAAAAATGTTTACGATAGCTTTTATATCTATTAGCTTGTTTTATTATTATTTGTTATTTTCTAAACCATTACAGAGTAAAGGAATTGAGGTGACATCAATGTCATGATATTGTTCTTATGTCAATTGAAAGTAATTAAACTTCCAAAATGAAGTTGTGACCTAAAGGATAAGACGCCCGGTGCATTCGTATCTTGCGATGCAACAGTGTTCGAATCCCGCAGGCGGGTACTAGTTTTTCTAATGAAATAAGTACTTGGCCAATGTTCACGATTGACTTCCATGATGAAGGAATAACATCGTATAATAAAAATGAAGCCCGCAAAATTATTATTTGCGTAATTACTGGTGGTAATACCCCTTGTGAGTCAGCACGGGTAGGTACCACCACCCTGCCTATTTCTGCCATGAAGCAGTAATGCGTTTCTGTTTGAAAGGTGGAGCAGCCGCTGTAACTATACTAAGACCTTAGAACTGATATCTCAAGGTGGGTGGCGCGTTTACGTTGTAGATGTCTATGGGCTCTAGTAACCACTTAACACCAGATGGGCTGTAAGCTCGTCCACCCAACCAAGCGATAAAAAAAAAAAAAAATGAATATGACGTGTTTATTTCTTCGTGATCTATTTATTGTCCGCTTAAACATCGTTTATCCGACGTTTATAGACAGTTAACAGTTAGTAACATCAACGATAAGTAAGACGCGAGTGATGTCAAGAAATCGCTATACTTCATACTTTTAACGATTGTCACAGCGGAGATTATACACTAATTAGTTCTGAAATCAGTAGAACTGACCGCTCTGTCAAAAGAGAATTAAAATAGTCTTATTTACGAAAAAAATACTAATAATAATTCAATATACCTTCGAGCGACTAGTTTATTATTTACTAAATTAAATCCTATTTGTAGTTATACTTTAAGGCGCATAAAAGAAATTTTATTATTTGGGAGAAAATTAACACTGACCTCATATTTGTATCTAGGCAACGGCATTATCGTTGTAATCTCCATTGACTCCGACAGCCACTTAACATTCGGTGGGCCGCGATATATTTCACCCATCCACGCAAAAAACAAACACTTTTAATCAAATGTTAGTTCGTGTGTGTGTACGTTTTTTATTTATTGCTTAGATGGTTTTGTTATTAATGCTCATAAAGTACCTCATAGGTAGATATGTAGGTACCTACTTACTGAAAGAGTCCTGCGTGACTTATGTACCTACTTATGTATATATTTTTGGACGAGAGAGATTGAAGAGCATAAGGTTACTGACCCAACCTAATAAAATCTTAGATAAATTCACACAATGAAATCAAGTGTATCGTCGTGACCACATTGATTTTAATGCTTTTAAAAATAAAAGCTTTTAAATATGTACAAGTTATTATGTGTTATGTTTTTCAAGTGTACAATAAAAAATAAATATTTTTAAGTACAGTACTTACGTACATTAATAAAATACGTACTTTTTACTTGTATCTATTGTTATCAAAATTAAATTATAAGTTCTTGACTTGACTATGACTATGTGACCCCCTCCTGGCACCAAAGCTGGATCCGCCCTTGAGGGTGGTGGTACCTATCCGCGCGGACTCACAAGAGGTCCTACCACCAGTGTGTTATGAAGTTATTCAATATCAAGTCCTTGATGGCATATGAGAAAAAGCCTTTCAGTGGTTTTCACAGCGTCAACCTCTCGTGAGAAAGGTCCGTAATGGCCTGTAACTAGATTACAGTACCACTCGACCGTATGCGATTCAATTAATATTATGACGTCAAAGCTCCGATGCGACCTACATTAGCTGTGCAGTGCAGTCTTGTTTCTCATCTCATTAAGTTCACGGTGAAAATCAATTTACCTGGGAACCGCTAACATCTATATGAGGGTAATTAACACGATAGAAATTTCAAATACACAATAATATATTGAAATCACTTGTCATTTTAATAAAACACAAGCAGACGCAAAGCGTACAGAATTTCATTGGGTAGGTTCATGAATTTACATACACTAGAGGTCCCGCAGTAGTCGAAATTCGACTATAATTAACTGGAATTGTAAGTTTGTACACTATTATGATTGTATTTTATACTTCTATAATCAGAAATTTCGGCAAGACTACACTATAAAAAATATTAACAAGGACAAACCATATTCTATTCTCAATTTGACAACAGACGTGAAGGACAAAAGTTTGACAATAAATACTATGCATGCGTGTGTGCGTCAAATACATGGTATGTAGTGTGTGTAATGTTTTCTTTGTTGATTTAATGTATCTTTTGTGCATTATTTTAAAAAAATATTATCATTGTGCACTTCTTCTCTATATTCTCTATAAGTGTGGAAAATTTCATATTGCTCCGTCCGCGCATTTTTCTTAAAAAGGGCTACAAAGTTTTTGCTTCACGTATTAATATATAGATAATCAAAATAGTAAATAAAATATTTCAAAAATCTAATTTTTCGTATGCTACGACAATTACGAACAGTTTATGAGTAGCAAATTAACTTTAAATATTGAGACTATCCAAAACGTATACTTGAAACAATAAATGCTTTCACTGAAACTCCAGGGATAATAAAAAAAAATATCAAAACCCGGAACGCACGTACCTACCTTTCCCTAAAAACATAATCTGTTAATAAGTAAATTGTATCTTCTATTTATTTTTCTGACTGAATACAAGCCTGCCTTTTATTGTTTGAACAATGCTAATTAAATTACGGCGTAGCTCATTTCTGACTTGCGGCTGGGGTGGGTTAATGAAATATGCAAAAGTTGGTAAACTTGAATGTACAAACTCATACAACGTTAACGTTTGACGCAAAGTTTAATTTTTACAACGTGCTCTGGGCGTAAATGGGCCGTCAAATTCACCGTTCACCTGCTGTTAAGCATTTATTATCGGAACCCATAGAAAACTCAATACAATTTTTTTTTATTGCTTAGATGGGTGGACGAGCTCACAGCCCACCTGGTGTTAAGTGGTTACTGGAGCCCAGAGACATTTACAACGTAAATGCGCCACCCACCCTGAGATATAAGTTTTAAGGTCTCAAGTATAGTTACAACGGCTGCCCCACCCTTCAAACCGAAACGCAGAACTTCACGGCAGAAATAGGCACAAATGTGGGCTTACATCTATCTAACAACGTCAACGCGATATTGCTGCACAAAAATCAATATGAAAATGAGTTACAGTATACATCGATACATACATATTATTATGTACATATGTACATCAAAGCTAAATATTACGTGCTTTAATGTATTAATTAGAACGGAAGACCCGTGGCGTTCGCACGACGGGACGCGTTTTGATTAAATTCAGAATTAAATTGTGAAATTGCCTAAATACATATACATATAATACGTATATTGGGCCGTAACCCGTTTCTTTCAAATATTTAATAAAACGGTTAATAATTCGAAAACCCATAATAAAAAACTTTGTATGTGTTGACTGGTCGTAGGAAGTCCTGTGAGTCCGCAAGTATAGGTACGCCACCCTGCCTATTTCCGCCTGAAGCAGTAATGCGCTTTGGTTCATAGGATTGGGCAGCCGTTGTACTGTTGAAACTGAGACCTGAGAACCGATATCTCAAGGTGAGTGACAACGCTTACGTTGTTGATATCTATGGGCTCCGGTAACCACTTAACACCAGATTAGCCGCGAATTCGTCCACCCGTCTACGCATATAATTTTTTTTTACAAATATCAAATTCACCTTGATAAACTCGAAATGTTTTGATGTAACAGTACCTATTACGTACAGTATTTTCTTCAGGTTTTTTTTATTGCTTAGATGGGTGGATGAGCTCACAGCCCCCGTGGTGTTAAGTGGTTACTGGACCCCATAGGCATCCACAACGTAAATGCGCCACCCACCTTGAGATATAAGTTATACAAGGTCTCAAGTATCGTTACAACGGCTGCCCCACCCTTCAAACCGAAACGCATTACTGTTTCACGGCAGAAATAGGCAGGGCGGTGGTACCCACCCGCGCGGACTCACAAGAGGTCCTACCACCAGTAATAATTTTGCGAGTATAACCACTTACCATCAAGTGGGCCGTATGCTCGTCTGCCTGCTCGAGCAATAAAAATAAAACTACTTGTACGGTTTAATCTCGCGTTTTTTACATTATATTAATTCTAGACCCGAAATAATATTTTTTGTTTCAAAAATATTTTTTGTTTCAAATTTCAGGAAAGATATTTCCTGGAAATTTAATCTATCAGAAATTGACAATAATAGAAACAACACTATAGACAAATCTCGATGGCTGACACAGCCTACTGGGATTCTCGTCTGACCTTGTCCGTCGGTGACTGGAATAGCCCTTTAGGTTACCAGCGATTAATTAAGCGAAAAAAAATGAGTTAGGATCATAACACCTCTAGTTTTTGAAATATTCATTTATATATTTTCTTAACAATCTAATGAATAATTAAAGTTTTCTCTGTAGTATTTTATCTGTGGTCTAATAGCAGAAAATAATTTATTAGAAATCCGACTATAACCCAAAAGTTTTTAGTTTTTAGTTAACATTAATTTTTGGACAATCTTACATAAACTACACACTAATTGAGAACATTAGGACCGTTTGTCTACTGATCAACGACATTGGCCATTGAAAGAACTTTATGAATTAATGTATCATTCTTAATCTTCCCTGACATGGTTCGAACACGCATAAATACTAGCATAATACGCACTTACTACTAGTTATTTCATATGCATTCGTTAACTAAAGCAAATAAATGCTTTAGTAAATAATTAGTAAACAAGAAAGTCTACGTGTGTAAGGCTGCAATAAACGTGAAGATCGATCGATAGATTTATTCGTAAATATTCAAAGAAATAAACATTCGCTACAAAATAAAGTGAACATTGCAACATGTTACTCCACTGACATAATAATTTGGAGTTACGTAATTACGACACAAAATTTACGTGCGTGCCATAAAGTCTAGCTGGAGTCTAGATGTAATGAAAGACTAATGTTAGTAATGGTAAATAATTTCAAAACATAAACACGTACGTATTACATGCTTCGTAAAAGCAAGCGTTACATAAAAGTGAGTTGTTTTTTCAGAGAAGAAAATTGAGTAATTTTTACAGGGAGATTAATATGATACAGCCCTGCCCGAAGCTTCTGTTTCGTTCACGATTTTTCAGAAAAATCAAGGGTTCCGATTTTGAAGTATGTATACCTACCGATGCAATTAAATCCTACATGTTTCAATACCGGGTGATATAATACAACATAGCACTAGAGGATGTCGGGTTTTTTTTTGATAGATTGTGTTTTTTAGAATTTATATTTCAATACGAATTACATATTGATATTATAGTATATGTTGTTTTCTTTCAATAAAAAAAAAGTTTATTTTTAATTTGATTATTGAAAACACGAATAAAACAACATTTTCTGAAAATAAATCGTAACTAGATCGATTTATTGCCCCCAAAATCCCCGGTGTACTAAATTTTATGAAAATCGTTGGAGCCGTTTCCGAGATTCAGATTAAATGGATTGCTCGTTTAAAGATATAAGATACATATCCACCGAAATTCGAAACTCTTGGTTCACCATTCACGTTGTGGATTTTGAGTGTTCCACAAATGTCATGAATAAACTGTGAACAGTGATTGAAAATCGAAGAGAGCTTTAGTGCGAACGGGCTTTGTGTGTTCAATTTGATTTTTGAATTGGTTACCTTTTCAGTATTGAATTGAATTTTAACTGTATTGTATTGAATTGAATGTTATTATCATCGATCTATTACGAGTGGTAATAAATAGATCGATGGTTATTATCTATATATGTGTATATTTAAACATATATAAATATATTTATCAATTTCTGGTACCCATAACACGAGGATTTCAATTCCTAAATTGGGTTAGGATGACCATGCGTGATTTGTCCCTGTAAAAAAAAAATATCGTGGATATTTTTGTTTTTATATCTAAAACTAGCTGACCCGGCAGACTTCGTAGTGACTTAATCCAGAAATAAAAAACCTAAACTTTTGTATTAAAAATAAACTTAAAACAAAGAAAAGGAATCCGTCCGACGGGGGACACATCAAAGGAAAAACAACATTGTTAATTTTATTTAATTCCGAGCATTTTCATATTTATATACCTTTTAAACCTTCTCTGGACTTCCACAAATAATTTAAGACCAAAATTAGCCAAATCGGTCCAACCGTTCTAGAGTTTTGACGAGACTAACGAACAGCAATTCATTTATATATATTACTAGCGACCCGCCCTCGCTTCGCTTCGGAAACATTAAAACACACATGAAACCAAAAAAAATAAATAAAAAAAAATAAAAAAAGTAGCCTATGTTCATCAGGGACAATGTCGGCTTCTAATGGAAAAAGAATTTTTCAAATCGGTCCAGTAGTTTCGGAGCCTATTCGAAACAAACAAACAAACAAATCTTTCCTCTTTATACCTAATATTAGTATAGAGTATAGATATATATTACCCTAGATGAGCAGCCCAGTTATTGTTAAGTGATTACCGGTGCTTCTGGACATCACAACGAACCGCCACCTCGAGATACAATTACCGAAATCTCAGTTATTTCGCGTAGAAACTATGATTGCATAAACGCATGATCGCTTTGAGACTGAAACAAACAGGATAACAGTAGCTTCCCTTGCTTGTTACTTGTTCATCATCATAGTCGAATACTCTTAGCAGAGCAGTCGTGATCATGTGGAGTCCTTGTTTATAATACGTGAAGCAAAAATTTTGTATCCCTTTTTACGAAAATTGCGCGGATGGAGAGTATGACATTTTCCACACTTATAGATAATATAGAGAAGAAGTGCACAAAGCTAATATTTTTTTTAAATAATGCATAAAAGATACATTAAATCAATAAAGAAAACATTACACACACTACATACCATGTATTTGACGCACACACGCATGCATACTATTTATTGTCAAACTTTTGTTCTTGACGTCTGTGGTCAAATTGAGAATAGATTAAATATTTTTTGTCTTTATTAATATTTTTTATAGAGTAGCCTTGGCGAAATTTGTGATTATAGAAGTACAAAATACAATCATAATAGTGTACAAACTTACAGTTCCGATTAATTATAGTCGAAATTCGACTACTGCGGGACCTCTAGTTCTTATTTATTATTTTATTGACAGCTGTTCTCCATAGTTCAGGAACTGAGGCTTGGCGCATGCACTCGTTAAATGGGGTTTTGGTAAGGATGTTCACTTGTTACTTGTAACAAATCTGTAAATTTTGATTATAATTCGTAGAATGATTCAATGACACAATAGCTCGAGGGTCATCTGTTCGATGTCGACGTCTGGTAAACATTAATGTGACAAACAGGCTTATTTACTCTTTGCCTGGCTGTTTAATGTCTACATATGCATATGGGCATAAGTATGTATTTCAGTCTACGGCTGTCAGAGTAAAAGGAATCCTAGTTTGGGGCCAGGTGGCCGTGTGACATTTACCTCTGAGATTCTCTTTATTGCTTTAAGACGCTATTCCTTAATAATGAAAATCGGACACGTGCTGAACTTATTTATAAAAAATATTAAGGAATATAATAATGTATAACTGCCTGCCAGTAAGCCCCGCACGATCACCATTACAACGAGCGCTTAAGACCACGCTTCAAAGCTTACGTCAAAACTGCCCTAGATTTTCTATCTTCTATCATATCATTTAATATCAGAAGGGCCGCTCTTTAACTAGCTATTTACATAATGTATGCCAATGAAAACAAAAGCTTTCTGCTTTCTTACAAACTGCTAACTTATTCACAATACGTCTCTGAGAAAGGTTAGAAAAGAAAAAAGTTTCGCTCTACGATACATAGGGAAGAAGGCACCTTTCACATTTACAAGATCCTTCAATCGTATTTGGTTGGAATTTGTATTCTTTCTGTACATCTTTCGTAAGGAAAGAAACGCCTAGAAATCTTAATTCTATGGAAATTTCTATGGAAAATACACTATGAATTATTTAACGAAAAATCGCGATTTACAATTATATATTAAATTATTATACTGCGCATTTCACTTTATTTTAAACTATAAAAATTTAATCCGGATCACCAACTTCGTCACATCATAATTGAGACCACTTAAAATAACCTTTATTTGGTTCAATCACGTTCATTTTTACGCACTTTGGTGTGAAATTTTCAAAAAGGAATAGTATAGTGGATACATAGTACATAAAATAAGAGTTTTTTTTAAATCGACTCGAATACATTGCTCGGGGACATACCAAAAATCCCTCATATTACATTGTTCTAGTAAAGATAGTTTTCGTTTACGGACACACCAAGAGTTTAACTGCTCTATGATATTATATTCGCAATCACTATTCGGATTATTCTGAAATGTTCAGAAATAAACTGATTAACTAAAAAATATAATTCATACGGAAACCTAACTATAACTATTTTTAATTACAATAACAAATTAGATTCATAAATTTAGAAAACACACACGACATACAGAGATAGCAACTCATTTACAAATCTACGCATTGAAAAGGGTGATACTAAAAATTGCGTGTAGCGACGAGTTTCAATTTTTGCCCAAAAGATGTCGTCTTTTCATTCACCAATCGATAATATTAAGAAGGTTTGACAATGAGAAGCATAAAATCGCTTGGATTTTGTTGGACGTTAGTTTTAACGCCAAAATAATCACTATTGGAGTTCAGTGTGCTTAGTGCGAGTATTTTAACTTCTCGATCGCGTCAAAGTTAACTTCATTTTGTATGGAACAACTACTCTAGCGGCAAACACACGTCATCTCGGATCCTCCCGATCCACTAACGGTGCTTTTAGGTACTTCAAGCACCGGTCACCGTTCTCGTCGAACCCGTCGCTTGCGACGAAGGGCTCGACGAGTAAATTAACTCTCAGACACAGCCCACTGAGTTTCTCGCCGGATCTTCTCAGTGGGTCGCGTTTCCGATCCGGTGGTAGATTCTGCGAAGCACGGCTCTTGCTAGGGTTCGTGTTAGCAACGTCATCAGGTTTGAGCCCCGTGAGCTCACCTACTAGCCACGGTTACGCTGAAATAGCCTCTCAAGGCTATCAGCTTAGGTAGGAAAAAAAAAAAAAGCGGCAAACAAAGTGAAGCACACAATCACACAGGCTGCTATTACATTATTATGGTGCTATTTACACGCTCGCTAACAGCACCGAATGTTTATTCCTGTGACTCGTGTCTGGCCAGCAAATCTGGGACCCCGATCCTTTTCCCAAACAATAGCCTCTAATGAAATTTGCTCTCTGAGATTTCATTTATTACTCATTAGGCTCTCATCTAAGTGGAATAACTATGTAGATCGATACGCTTCATATCGTAGTAAGGGAATAAACAAGACTTTGATGATTGACTTTTCTCAATTAAGTACAAGATCGTGCATTTATGATAAATCATATACCTAAGATTTTAAGAGCATAAAGGTATTGTAAAGCCGTATTTATCATAATTTTTTTTATTGTTTAGATGGGTGGACCAACTCGTAGCCCACCTGGTGTTAAGTGGTTACTGGAGCCCATACACATCTACAACGTAAATGCGCCACCCACCTTGAATTATAAGTTCTAAGGTCTCAAGTATAGTTGCAACGGCTGCCCCACCCTTCAAACCGAAACGCATTACTGCTTCACGGCAGAAATAGGCAGGGTGGTGGTACCTACCCGCGCGGACTCACAAGAGGTCCTACCACAATTTTGTTCCTTTGTGCCAGCTTTCAATGGTTATACGACTACTATGTACAGAACTAGTATGTATAGACTATGACTTGACCGAAAGATTTAAACTACAAATCAATGACTATGTTTTTGTCATATCAGTACTTATTTTTGATATGTAAATAAAGTACCTACCTGTTTTACAAGCTAAGTAAAACTTATTTTACAAATTTATCTATATTTGTTTCATTATCACCAAGCTGGTTTTAAGAATATTTAAATTAAAGACATGAAAGAATTTTATAGATCCTTATATACAAAAACGACAAATTCAAATGCCTATTTTCTTGAAATCCTCCATCACAATGCTCTATTAGGAACGAACCGTTCTACACGAGGCTTTTGCGACGCCATCACATATCCTTCAAACAAGAATTGACAAAATTCAGTCAAATCAGCTTGGAAATTAATAATAACGGCAACAATTATAGCGGATGACTATTTAACTTTTCAATTCAAGACAAAACCACACAACGCGGACCAGCATACAGCTGTACTGTAAATATAAAGAGCCGACCGCTCAAAGCGAATAAGCAAGTATAAAGAGACAGTGCAGACAATATAGTGAATTGGATTCCCTGGAGCGTAGGTAATGACACGATTGTGAGGGACCAAATCTTGTTACAGGATAGTTGATGCGCCGGCCCGAGACGATACCGGGCTCTCCGAGCTCACAAAATTATTGCGCGGAATAAGCCTTCAAATAAGTTATTTTCGATAGACGAAACGTGTATAACTTGAGAAAATATCGTCCGCAGCACAATTCAAAGGGGATAACTTCTGCGTTACGTTCGGTTTGAAGAGAACGAGGCCGCCGCCGTCGAGAATAATTACTTCAGATTAACGGATTTAACTTTACGCATAATAATAAAGGCTTAATTTGGTTAAACGCTATTTTACATTTGCCGCAGAGCTGTTTGAACGGTTATTACTGTGAACAGAACATATAACGATGAAATAATAATTGAAATTGCTACATAATATGTTACTAGACCGACCCATCATTAAAACTACAAATGTGTTTCGTCAATCATCATTTTCAATGCCTTTGAATTCTTAACAAGGGGTGTTACTTCACATGAATCGATAGTGCCAAGGCTGAAATACGTGGTTATTTCACGAACGGGAAAAAGGAGAAAAAAATCTAACGTATTTTACATACCTATAGTAAAAAAAGATTCTTTGTGTTATAAAGGTGTCTAATATTCGAATCTTGTCGTTCAATAGCCCAGCACAGAAAATATCGGAGATGCGTGGGCTCTCAAGTTATGTTATTTGACTCACTTAAAATTATCGCACAAATAAATACTCAATTTCGCTATTTGCATAAGGGGAGGAAGCTTAATGATCTTCAGAAATAATTATAAATGAACTCTTCAATCAACGCAACAAGTACTTCGATTTGTTGGGGACTTTTCCACAGAATTGGTATGGAAGACGACAAGAGCCATTAATTATTTTTTACTCCTGACACATTGACTGTTCCATCCGCCTGGGTTTGTTGTTTGACTTACTTTTGATCTCTAAAATGAATCAACATTTTTGAAACCGTTATGAATTACCTTCAATAAAATATAAGCCATCACTGAAATAACAATTGGCCAAAAAGAACATTAATAAACTTAATTGCAAATATTGTATTACTATCAGAGAAACAAAATTAAAAGCAGAAATTTTCTGTTATTTTAATACAGTCAACAGAATCGCAAAAGTATGTTAATTGTAACAGACAACCTGGTCAATATTTATAATATACTAATAAGTCCATTTATCTACTGACATTGATGATGTGTTAATGCTTTGCCGTTGCCTTTGCCTAATGGAGCCTTGAGAATAGCGCTAGAGGTGCCATGAAAACAAATGATTATTCAATAAGTTAGAACCGGTTTTTCTTATTACCAATATTTTAATAGGCAGAATGACCGTAGCTGTACCTATATAATTCACAGAAGCTTCACAATTAATCATTAGGGTACAAGGTTGGCAGTATATAAACTTAGTCATTTATTGAGATATTAACTAACAAGGAGTGACTGACTATGGCATGTTATGGTGGTAAGAACCTCTTGTGAGTCTGCATGGGTAGGTACCACCACCCCGTCTATTTCTGCCGTGAAGCAATAATGCGTTTCGGTTTGAAGGGTGAGGCAGCCGTTGTAACTATTACTAAGATCTTATAACTCATATCTCAAGATGGGTGGCGGCATGTACGTTGTAGATGTCTGTGGGTTTTAGTAATCACTTAACACCAGGTGGGCTGTGAGCTCGTCCAACCATCTAAGCAATAAAAATAAAAAGGGAACTATAAAACATCGCCTCGAATATATCATGAGAAGCCGGCTAAGCCTCTTAACAACACTACACTCCATAACTAAGGATGGGCCTGTCAGCAAGACAGCGCCGGATCATAAAGCACGATTCACATAAAGTTGGCTGGAATAAAAGTACTGGTAAAGAAAGGCTTCATCCGAACTTAATCCTGGTTTTTGTATAGTCCCGATCTTGATTTCCCTTGATTAATGTTTATAATCTCTTTAAAAGAGTATGGCTTGCTCTAAGAATCTTGCTGCTTCAATCAATATTTGATCGCAATGTTTATAAGGGTTGTATAGGCAAATGGATAGAGCAACAAAAAATATCACATGTACATACATACTAACATTTTCGTAGAGATGTACCTATCCGGGATCTGATGTCCACTGCACATCATTTTCGTCGCAGGCTCGTCTGCTGATTTAGATACCGCAATACAAATTACTAACAGTAACTGCCTAATTGACAAACTGGAAGCACTTCAACAATGTTTCATTAAATATCTGGTCCTAATTGCTGAAGCTACGGTGTAGCGTGTCAAAGAAGATATCTGTGGAGCTCAGATGTTTCCTGAAAATTGTGTATTCACGGAAAATGTCTTCTTCTCTGCGTAACGACGTACTTAGCTGAAAAACTTGCAGTAAGACAAGATAAGCATTAAAGAGTAGTAAATACAACTATATTTCATAAGTATTTTTAACTTTTTTTTGCAATTGATTTCAATTTAAAAGGGAGAATCATTCCGAATAACATGTTAACGTAACGTTTTGGACAAAAGCGTTTTTTGTTATTTAGGTAACACTTACATTCGAACGTAAACTTCATCAACTCTAGCGATTATTTTTAAACAACTTCAATCTATACTTCTATACCAATATTATAAAGAGGAAAGATTTGTTTGTTTGTTTGTATTGAATAGACTCCGGAATTACTGAACCGATTTGAAAAATTATTTCACTGCTTAGAAGCTACACTATTCCCGAGTGACATAGGCTTCTTCCCCATCGCTAATCTTTTTTGTAAAAAATTAGGGATACTTACTAAAACTCTAATAATGTAACCCAAGGTGTAAAAAAATTACCTAAAATATTCTTTACATCGCGTGCCCTGCGAAAACTATTCATGATAGAATAAAATAATGTACTACGACTTTGTAGAACACATTATTTACAAAAAGTTTTACTGGTGTTAGGGCCTCTTGTGAGTCCGCACGGGTAGGTACCACCACCCCGCCTATTTCTGCCGTGAAGCAGCAATGCGTTTCGGTTTGAAGGATGGGGTAGCCGTTGTAACTATACTGAGACCTAAGAACTTATATCTCGAGGTGGGTGGCGCATTTACGTTGTAAATGTCTATGGGCTCCAGTATCCACTTAACACCTGGTGGGCTGTGAGCTCGTCTATCCATATAGCTATGAAACAGAAAAAAGTGTAGCGACAGCATATGTCTAACTATTATAGTTATATAACGCAATAAGTGTTCTTTTATTAAAAAAAAAAAAAAACAACGTCAAATATCGTTGAAATTTTGGTTAAAGACCCGAGCGGAGCTGGAGCGGGCCGCTTATAAATTATATTCCTATAATTCTTATAATTCATTCGCACGGCAACTACCAGAGTGACTCAAACCTCTCCTATCCTGGCGGAACCTTCGAGCCCGCCCAGCATCCAGGTAAAACTGTACACTGTACCGGCCCTTGCCTACTAACTGAAAACATTTTACACTACATCTGTACAGAGAGCGTTTTCAGCGCGTGTAATTTAAATAAATGACCTATTTATCCTCAAGGCTTTTGTAAATACGATCCTTTACGCTTGTGCTATATACAATTTCCGCTATCAACTCTCAAGCTACATATCCCTGAAAGTGTAGGTAATGTCAATGTTCTCAAACAAAAAGTGGCTTAAATTATTTAAATAATTTATTTTAAATCAAAGTCTCGATTCCGAACGAGGGAGTTTTATTTGCGATTAATTGAGTTAAAACGGCGATAATTTTATTGAAATTCAATTCTATTCAATTCTATTGTATTGCATTAGAGGAAAAACGTGCAGGTAAGTAAAATACTGTCGTACCTTAAAGTATATACAACTCACCGATTAAATGCACTTTGAAATTTATTACGGATTTAATGTGATGATATAGGTAGATTTGCCGACTTTCATATGAATTTCGTACTTTTAATGTCTTATAAATGTCTCATCTTATGCGCTAGTAACAGGTAGTAAAGCTAATACAATATTAATGAGACTTACTCTTACCTCTCTTTTTTTCCTACCTAATTGCTGATGACCTAAGAGAATATTCCGGCTAGACTCGGACCGGTAGGTGAGCACACGGGCCCAACCTGAAAGAATTTGCTAACACTAGCCCTAGCAAGAGCAGTGCTTCTCAGAATCTACCACCGTATCGGAATCGTGATCCACTGAGAAGATCCGCGAAAAACTCAGTAGGTTATGTATCTGTGCTTTTTCGAAGTAGCGTTCTGACGCTTCTCTAAAATACTCACGTATCGGTACTAGATTTAGGTCTCGTGAAGATCTACATTCTTCTCATACCACGGTGCTCCGACGGCTATCTTGCAGAACGGAATTGGATGACTTGGAGAGAGTTAATGTGTGTACGGGCCGCTTGAGCGAATACTACACTTGCATAGGTCATGACGGAACGTATGCAAGTTTAGTAAAGTGTCGCCTTGTTATGAAAAGACAATTTACTTTGCTTGCAGATCATGGGGTAGACGCGCCCGAGTAGGAACGTGGCTCCGTCGGGTACTGACTTAATGTGGGAACCAAATCTCCACACCCCCGATTACTCTCTTTAGACAACCATACCCTGGGCCAGGAAGGTCAAGTAAGTACCTGGGCGTTACCCTGGATGCATCGATGACATTCCGCCCGCATATAAAATCAGTCCGTGACCGTGCCGCGTTTATTCTCGGTAGACTGTACCCCATGATCTGTAAGCGGAGTAAAATGTCCCTTCGGAACAAGGTGACACTTTACAAAACTTGCATAAGGCCCGTCATGACTTACGCGAGTGTGGTGTTCGCTCACGCGGCCCGCACACACATAGACACCCTCCAATCTCTACAATCCCGCTTTTGCAGGTTAGCCGTCGGAGCTCCGTGGTTCGTGAGGAACGTTGACCTACACGACGATCTGGGCCTCGAATCTATCCAGAAATACATGAAGTCAGCGTCGGAACGGTACTTCGATAAGGCTATGCGTCATAATAATCGCCTTATCGTTGCCGCCGCTGACTACTCCCCGAATCCTGATCACGCAGGAGCCAGTCACCGTCGACGCCCTAGACACGTCCTTACAGATCCATCAGATCCAATAACCTTCGCATTAGACGCCTTCAGCTCTAACACTAGGAGCAGGCTTAGGGACCCCGGTAACCGTACTCGTCGAACTCGACAAAGAGTTCGCCGTGCAACCTAACCCATGAATCAGCTCGCTGAGTTTCTCGCCGGATCTTCTCAGCGGGTCGCGATTCCGATCCGATAGTAGATTCATTCGCGAAGCAGCTGCTCTTGAGCTGACAGGTCTCCTTCGGAGGCGCTCGGGTAGCTGTTAGCAAATCCCACCCCTCCTGGCTGAGCCTTTGCTCGCCCACCTGTCCTGGCGAAACTGGAAAGGCCTCCGGGCCACCAGTAATCCTTCAATCATAAAAAAAAAAAAAAAAATGTCCTCTCTCTATCGAGGGTGACGACCTCTCGTGCTGCCGGAAAAACCGTAATTTAGTTAACTGCAAATGAACTGCATGTTCATCCCAAACAATGCAATAACAAGTCAGTATTAAATATATTTGGCATTAGAGCTTTACACCGCGATTGTTTAGAATTTGTATTTCAGCGCCCTCTTTTTATTTATATTTAATTATTGACGGTAGGGCACAAAGTAAGCCCGCGCGGGTAGGCTATCACCATCCTACTTCTCCCGCGAAGCAGTCGTGCGATCCGATTTGAAGGATGGGACAGTCGTTATGCAATGCAATTGCGATATCGACCTCTTGTCTCAAGACGGGCGGCGGCTTTCGCGTTGTGTTGTCTATGGGTATCAGTAACTTTATCAACATTACCCGTGTAAGAAATAAAAATATATATCTATAATACAGGAAATCCTAACTTGAAGCCTTTTTGTTGGAACGCTTAATTTGTAAGTACTTAAAAACCAAAAACATATCTTTTTTTCCCAAACATAATTTTCGGATTTCACATTTCGGATACACAATACACATTTCCTTACATCCTTTTCCTCATCCTCATTGATGTTCGCGTCCATTCTTGGAATTATTTCGACAGGGGAATGAAACCTGGAAGTCATCTGATGCAATAATATTATTAAAAAAATTCCAATCCTTCCTAATAACTTGTTTGATGTGTCATTAATATACATAAATATAATATGTATTAAGTCTTCCTCCAAATGTAGAAAGTTCTACTATTTTTGTAACTTATAATTTAGATCACGTTCATAATCTGCTATGTACTACATACAAGTACGCAAAAGTAAGTAAATAGCTGACTTATGAATACTATTAGTAGTAATATAATTTTCTAGTCTTGTTTAATATTGGCAACGGTTAATTTTGATTTTCAGATTTATTTGAAAAGTTGACTTTGTTTTCTCGATCAAATTGATTCTTTGAAAGCCGAAGGCCGCGTACGGGTTATTGGCGGGCTTCTAGTCAGCAACAGGTAAACTGTGGTCCAGACAAGATCGATAAACGGAAGCTGTGACATGCGCATTAGCATTGTAGCCGTCATGAGCTCTCTTGTGCTGCTCTTATTACTATTATCTGCCCTAGGTAAGCCTAAAACTCCTTTAACCTTCACTAATAATATACGGAACGCACATTTACCATTGGTGATAAAATTATCAAAATATTTTTGTATCTACGTCTAAACGCTAGATACTCGTGAGAATGTTGGATGCTAACACTATATACATATATGCATGGTTGTCAATTCTTTTGTTTTTGAGGTATAAAGTAAACTACCTATTCAATTTATTCCTAACGATTCTTTCCCTGTTTTCAGAGGGCTATTGCGACCTCCTCCGAGACAGCGTACATGTCACCTCGGCCGCGGCGAGACCTAACAATGAATTGTGGTGCTACAAATGTCTTGCCGAAGTACCGGAAGACAAATGTGCTGATTTAAGACACAATAATTCGGATTTGATTCATAAATGCCACAATGATCGACGAATGTGTATGGTGAGATATTTTTATTACATTTCATTAAGTGTGTGCTAAATAACTTCATGTCAATAACATATCAACAATTAAAATTAATTGTATTAAATAAGACACCAGAAACATCAAAACATTACCACAATTAAATTTTAAAAATAAATATATCTAATAAAAACAGTGCATAGAATGGTTAGTTTTGAATGTGATAAAATGTGGTCCGTGTGTGTTATATCATATGTTTTGGATACAGAATAAAAATACTCATCGATTTGAGATCACGTTTTTATGCTGATTTTTTCATAACCTCTTTACACAATTACTACACTCTACTCTCTTATAGTTAATATACAAATCCGTAGCTGTTATTTTTATAAAACAAAATACAAATAAATTAATTTACAAGGTCACAACTTACACACATTTACATGTTATTAAAAATGCGTGTGTGTAAAATTCAGGTAAAGCGATTCTCGTACACTACATCGACGGAAAACTCGACGACCGCTTTGAAGATGTGGGCGTTGGAGCGCAACTGTACAAAGCACTGCGAGCCCGGTTGCATCGTCATCGGCGAAAGGACGAAACTTTACGCCTGCACCTCGTGCTGCTCAACCTCCTTATGTAACTACGGATCCGGAGCTGGAAAAGCTATTTTCTTCAAGAATATCGTTACTGTTCTTATTCTACTCTCCATAGCATTATGATTACGATATTGAAGGATGTTTTTTTTGTTTTTGCTTTGTTTAATTCTAACTTTAAACTTCTCTTAAACATAATTTTCAAGATATAGTTAATTATATAGTTCAACAATTTTAATGTGATTTAAATTTTAGTAGGTGATATCAATTTACAACATATGTATTTTGTGTCCATTAAAACGCCTAAACACATAAGTACGTCTACGTAGGTACTAAAGTCACCTACCTTAAAAACTATATATATACTTATTATTCCATGAGGCTTACCAACAAAGAACGATTAGTTATATTTTTTTAGAAACTTGATTTAATTAGTGAAGTTAGTGAAACAATTGCTTAAAAATGTACCATAATTATATTTTAAAAAATTTAGATTGCGAATTAAAATTAAAACTTACAACCGTATTCGTATGCTACTATTCTATATTTCACATTTTACAAGAATTTATATATTTACATAAATATATTGTTATTAACATTAGATGGTTTTTCACTAACCGGCTCGGCGACGGAGCTGGCCACACCGCTACTCTCTCACAGTACAACGTGCACACTGCTACATTATATATGGATATGCTATTACCGAGTTATTTCTACGTAGTGTGTTATATTTGTGCAGGTTTTTTGAGCCAACACGAAGTGATACCATTCAGCCTGGCCACAAATGTCATCATCAGCAAACCTTAAGTAGTCCTTCTGCCATTCTCCAGGCAAAAAATATTTACTACATGGCTTCAACCATAAAATGGTAGAAATTCTTGTTGAATTATTTAGTAATTTATATAAATTTTAAAAGTCGTTGTCACCTTACATGTTAAATTTAATAAATTATTTAGGTAGCTCTTGATTGTTATTGTATGTAGATCTTAATTAGTTAAGAGTAAACTTATGTATCGATTAATGAAATCTGATTAAATGTTTTGATTTATTGTATTGTTTCCTTGTATTGCTAGGTTCAAACATATTGAGAAGTAAAGGTGGAATGTTTGTATGGATGATCTTTTCTTCGGTGGCAAGAGATGTGATATTTACTGATGGTAGGACATCTTGTGAGTCCGCACGGGTAGGTACCACCGCCCCGCCTATTTCTGCCGTGAAGCAGTAATGCGTTTCGGTTTGAAGGGTGGGGCAGCCGTTCTACCCGATGATATGTAGGCGAAGTAAAATGTCCCTTAGAAATAAGGTGACACTCTACAAAACTTGCATACGCCCCGTCATGACCTATGCAAGTGTAGTGTTCGCTCACGCGGCCCGCATACACTTAAAATCATTCCAAATCATTCAATCCCGTTTTTGCAGGATAGCCGTCGGAGCCCCGTGGTTCGTCAGGAACGTCGACCTCCATGACGACCTGGACTTAGAGTCCATCAGTAAGTATCTTCAGTCGGCGTCCATGCGCCACTTCGATAAAGCGGCACGACACGAGAACCCTCTCATCGTGGCCGCCGGTAACTACATTCCCGATCCTGCGGACAGAATGGAAAGCAGTCGACGTCGCCCAAAACACGTCATCTCGGATCCTCCCGATCCACTAACGGTGCTTTTAGGTACTTCAAGCACCGGTCACCGTTCTCGTCGAACCCGTCGCTTGCGTCGAAGGGCTCGACGAGTAAATTAACTCTCAGACACAGCCCACTGAGTTTCTCACCGGATCTTCTCAGTGGGTCGCGTTTCCTATCCGGTGGTAGATTCTGCGAAGCACGGCTCTTGCTAGGGTTCGTGTTAGCAACATCGTCAGGTTTGAGCCCCGTGAGCTCACCTACTAAAGTTAGGGTTACGCTGACATAGCCGCTAGGGCTATCAGCTTAGGTAGGAAAAAAAAAAAAAAAAAGGGGCAGCCGTTGTAACTATACTGAGACCTTAGAACTTATATCTCAAGGTGTGTGGCGCATTTACGTTATAGATGTCTATGGGTTCCAGTAACCACTTAACACCAGGTGGGCTGTGAGCTCGTCAACACATACAGGCAATAAAAAAAAATAAAAAAAATAGTAAAAAGGAAAGGAATGACGGGTTCATTTCGAAACAATTTCTTAGGGCAATCCTCGTGGAGCATATGGTACAAGACCCAGGCAGCTGAAGTCTCTCCGTAGACCCAGAAGTCCCAAACGATTCGTGAGAACGAGATTTCCGATAATCCGAACGGCCTATTTTCTGTATAGAGTCAAATAAAACTAGCTGGTACTTGAGAGCTCCAGCAAAGAGATGGAATCAGTGTAAGGCCGAATGTGTAGTTTTATAAAGCACTTCACATCTGGACAACGCCGCATGAAAAATCTAGTATTTTCATTCAGGCCCCGGTTCTCACCAGGATCCTTATCTTACTGAACCGTTCGGGCTATGAGGGTCACTCGTGAGCCACGTGAGGGTTCCAAAATAAGTACTTACTACAAGCCACTGATTGCATCTATCAACCAAAACGCGTATGGATTTTTTTTACCTACCTAAGCTGAGAGCCTTGAGAGGCTATATCAGCGGAACCTTAACTAGTAGGTGAGCTCACCGGGCTCAAACCTGACGACGTTGCTAACACGAACCCTAGCAAGAGCCGTGCTTCGCAGTATCTACCACCGGATCGGAAACGCGACCCACTGAGAAGATCCGGCGAGAAACACAGTGGGCTGTGTCTGAGGGTTAATTTACTCATCGAGCCCTTCGTCGCAAGCGACGGGTTCGACTAGAACGATGACCGGGCGTATGGAAGTGAGACACGTGGCCCTTTAACCGTACCGAACGCCTTGGTTATCAAATCCAATAGAAGGTTGTAGTTTATATTAAGACTATAGCCTTTTAAAATATTTTAAAAACTAGACGGTCAAAGTCGCTAATTTCTATCTTCCGTGCAAATTATCGTATTTTATAAATTTTAGAATGAAAATCTCAAGTCGATATTTTTTTTTTTATTTATTGCTTAGATGGGTGGGCAAGCTCACAGCCCACCTGGTGTTATGTGGTTACCGGAGCCCATAGACATCTACAACGTAAATGCGCCACTCACCTTGAGATATGAGTTCTAAGGTATCAGTATAGTCAATTATTATTATTATTTTTTTTTTTTTTTTTTTTTTCTTACTTAATCTGATAACCTTGAGAGGCTATTTCAGCGTAACCGTGGCTAGTAGGTGAGCTCACGGGGCTCAAACCTGATGACGTTGCTAACACGAACCCTAGCAAGAGCCGTGCTTCGCAGAATCTACCACCGGATCGGAAACGCGACCCACTGAGAAGATCCGGCGAGAAACTCAGTGGGCTGTGTCTGAGAGTTAATTTACTCGTCGAGCCCTTCGTCGCAAGCGACGGGTTCGACGAGAACGGTGACCGGTGCTTGAAGTACCTAGAAGCACCGTTAGTGGATCGGGAGGATCCGAGATGACGTGTTTTGGGCGACGTCGACTGCTTTCCATTCTGTCCGCAGGATCGGGAATGAAGTATAGTCACAACGGCTGCCCTACCCTTCAAACCGGAACGCATAAATAACGGATTCCCTGATTTTGACTTGGCCCGAATGGGCCGCCGGTCAACATATTAATATTATAGCATGCCGTTCAACGTATTAATATTATGCTATATCGCATGCTACATCGTCAGATGGCCATTGTATAATAATAGGGGTTAAAGTATAAAATTGCCGTTTTATTGTAATAGGTACTTCGAATTGACATAGAACCTTCATGGTTTGAGATTTTTGAGTCAAACTTTTTTCAAATGGTACATTTGAAGTTCTTCTTTTAAAAAATGTGCAATATTCGATTATCGACTTTCAGTTGTTTTTTTATTCAGCTTAGACTAGAATAATAAATCATAAATAATAAATAAATATTTACTAACAATCACGCCACGTTAACTGGTCCCGTGATAAGTTCGTAAAGAACTTGTTACAAGTACCAGATAACGGAAATAAATGTAAGATTTTTTATTATACACATACATATATTTAATATATCCATAACCCTGGAAAAGACATTTATATTTATCATACAAATATCTTCCCTTGGCGGGATTTGAACCCGCGACCCCCTTGTGTAGTGACCATGTCACTTAGCACTACACCAGACGGCCGTTAAAGAGAATTAAAGAGAGAGAGAGGCCGAAGAGACAGGCCGAAAGATGGATACTTTGAAAATTCGAGCGATTTTTTAATACCTACGAGTTTCTTTTTTTTTTTTTTTTTTTCCTACCTAAGCTGATAGCCTTGAGAGGCTATGTCAGCGTAACCCTAACTTTAGTAGGTGAGCTCACGGGGCTCAACCTGACGATGTTGCTAACACGAACCCTAGCAAGAGCCGTGCTTCGCAGAATCTACCACCGGATCGGAAACGCGACCCACTGAGAAGATCCGGCGAGAAACTCAGTGGGCTGTGTCTGAGAGTTAGTTTACTCGTCGAGCCCTTCGTCGCAAGCGACGGGTTCGACGAGAACGGTGACCGGTGCTTGAATTACCTAAAAGCACCGTTAGTGGATCGGGAGGATCCGAGATGACGTGTTTTGGGCGACGTCGACTGCTTTCCATTCTGTCCGCAGGATCGGGAATGATACGAGTTTCGACGCGGGGCTAACGCTACGGAAACAGCTCGCAATATCAATGTTGCGTTTGGAGAGGGGACTGTTAATGAACGCATCGTGCGATTTTGATTGGAAGAACTAACCACGTGGAAGACCGCCCATACATGTGAATAAAAATTAATTGAAAGAGATGGTGGAAACCAATCCGAGCCAAACTACCCGGGAATTAGCGGCATGGTCTGACTCTAACGTTACCTTACCAACAATATTGACTGATTTGCGTCAAATCATTAAAATAAAAAAAAATAAAAAATGGGTGCCTCATGATTTGAATGATCTGCCGAAAGAAACGCGTGTTGAAGCTTTTTGTTGCCTTGTTGAATCGATACAGAAATGGAAGAAATATTGAATCGAATTGTGACATGTGACGAAAAATTAGCCGTAAGCGAAAAATGTAATGGCTGACCCCAGGTCAAACACCGCAAGTGTCCTAAAGCAAAGCTTACCAATAAAAAGATAATGGTAACTGTTTAGTGGTCTCAGCATGGTGTTATTCACTATAGCTTTCTCCAATGTTTTTTTTTTTTTATATTGCTTAGATGGATGGACGAGCTCACAGCCTACCTGGTGTTAAGTGGTTACTGGAGCCCATAGACATCTACGACGTAAATGCGCCACCCAACTCGAGATATAAGTTCTAAGGTCTCAAGTAAAGTTACAACGGCTGCCCCGCCCTTCAAACCGAAACGCTTTACTGCTTCACGGCAGAAATAGGCAGGGCGGTGGTACCTACCCGTGCGGACTCACAAGAGGTCCTACCACCAGAAGCAATAACGGCAGATGTTTTCTGTGCCGAACTTCGAACAATGATAGCAAAACTTGCAGTCAAACAGCCCCGGCTTATGAATCGATCTTCACCATTATTGCTCCATGATAACGCGAGACCTCATACAGCACGAGAAAGTTTTAACTCTACAGGAACTGCAATTATAAACCATTCGTCACCATCTTTAATCGCGAGACCTTGCTCCATTTTTTTTGTGGATCGGGAGGATCCGAGATGACGTGTTTTGGGCGACGTCGACTGCTTTCCATCCTGTCCGCAGGATCGGGAATGAACCCTTGCTCCAACGGACTACTATTTTTGTCGTGATTTGGACAATTTTCTACGTGACAAAAAGTTTTCTTCCCAGTAGGCAGTACAAAATGCTTTCACAGTTTGTAGAATCTAAATCAGCAGAGTTCTATCGCAAAGGCATAAATGACCTTTCTATTAGATGGCAGCAATGTATAGATATTAGTGATAGATATTTTTATTATATAAATATGTGAAATGAAAAATAAAATGAATTTCAATTTTTCAGTACAATCAGCAATTTCATACTTTAACCCCTAATAATACAATTAAGTTAAATTTTATATTTCAACTAGCGACCCACCCTCGCTTCGCTTCGGAAACATTAAATTTTATTATTGATAGCGGAGTCCCGCGATGCTACCCGCGGTTATTGTCGTACCGCGGGTGACGCCACGAGGTGAAGCTAGTCTTAAAAAAGCCTAAGTTATATATACCATCAGCTACCTATCAGTGAACGTCTCGTCAAAATCGGTCCAGCCGTTCCAGAGATTAGCCGGAACAAACAGACAGACAAAAATTGTAAAAAATGTTATTTTGGTGTATGTGCCGTATATATATTCATATGCATGTAGCAAAAGCGGTTATTTCAATATTACAAACAGACACTCCAATTTTATTTATATGTATAGATAGCAGTCTCGCGATTTTACCCGCGGTTATTGTCGTACCGCGGGTGAAGAAATGAATTTCAATTTTTCAGTACAATCAGCAATTTCATACTTTAACCCCTAATAATACAATTAAGTTAAATTTTATATTTCAACTAGCGACCCACCCTCGCTTCGCTTCGGAAACATTAAATTTTATTATTGATAGCGGAGTCCCGCGATGTTACCCGCGGTTATTGTCGTACCGCGGGTGACGCCACGAGGCGAAGCTAGTCTTAAAAAAGCCTAAGTTATATATACCATCAGCTACCTATCAGTGAACGTCTCGTCAAAATCGGTCCAGCCGTTCCAGAGATTAGCCGGAACAAACAGACAGACAAAAATTGTAAAAAATGTTATTTTGGTGTATTTACCGTATAAATATTCATATGCATGTAGTAAACACAGGCTATTTCAATATTACGAACAGACACTCCATATAGATTTAGGTTGTAGTAGGTAGTAGTAGAAATCCATTAAACACTAACTAGACAGGCCTGTAAAGTCTCATCACCCATCAAAGCAATAGGAAAAATAAACTCCTAGGAAAATTGTAAATAAAAACCAAAGTCCAGTAAATATTATTTATTTATGTACCAAATTGAAGCATAGTAAGTTGATATAAATAAAGGTCTACGATAATGTGAATTATTTAGGTCTAAACAGACAGCTAGCGAACTAGTAGAAATAAAAATGTAATAGCAAAAATGCAACAATGAACATACTAATAATGCATGGAAATAAATGCAATAACCAGTTCGCTACATCAATAGCAATATTTTATTAAATAATTGGAATGACCCATATTTCATTTAAATTATTCTTTACTGGGAAGGTATTTTTATCTATCAGGAGGACTTAGTGTTTAACTTAAAATATTGCAGTTTGTTTTAAAGTTAATGATTTAAATTAGGCAATCTGACCACAGTCTTTGATAACGATTCTCTTAGAGGTCTTCCCAGACTGGCTGCCAAAGGTCTCAATCTGCTTGACAACTTCCATGCCTTCAACAACATTCCCAAAGACAACATGTCTGCCATCCAGCCAGGAGGTCTTGACAGTGGTGATGAAGAACTGGGAACCATTAGTATCAGCACCGGCATTAGCCATGGAGAGGACTCCAGGTCCAGTGTGCTTAAGGGTGAAATTCTCGTCTTCAAACTTATTGCCGTAGATGGACTTTCCCCCAGTGCCGTTATGGTTGGTGAAGTCCCCTCCTTGCAGCATGAAATTGGGGATGACACGATGGAAAATGGAGCCCTTGTAACCGAAGCCTTTCTCGCCAGTGCACAGGGCACGGAAGTTTTCACACGTCTTGGGAGTGACGTCACTTCTCAGCTGATTACAAAACAATACAAAAATGTTAAGATTTGATGTGAAATTTACTGCAAAAACTATTTGTAGTGGGCACATTTGGTTTAAGTTTCGAAGGTATGTAGGACAGGGGCGTGCCGCTTCATAACAGGAAAATGTTCTTCGCATCATGTCCTTTAACAGCTTCATAAATTAGATAATGTAAGAAATGCATTAATTGCAATTTGAAGTGCATCGTACCTACTTCAAAACCTGCAGACGCGTGACCTTCATTCGCTTAACGAATACCTACACTTAAAATCTTCCATGCGAGAATTAGGACATTGATCATATATCTATTTATAGTATCTGACTATGGGTTATTGATTAAGAAAGAATGATTTTCTAGATTTAAAATTGTAAAAAAACTCCTAATAATTTACGCCTTTGAAACCAACTTCCAGATCAAATTTACAAGGGCGTCTCGCGTAGCGTGGTCTGCGAACGTCACGCCGGCCGGGACATCCGAATTAAAGATCAAAACTAAATTATGAGATATACAGCACATACCTCAATAACAATTTTTCCCAGTGGGGCATCGTCAACAGTGACGTCGAAGAACACTCGTGGTAGAGACATTTTGCCGGTATTAGCAAAGTAAGCAATTTACAAAACCACCACAATGACAAGGCGTCTCTCGTCAATGCCGGGCGGAAACAGAAATGAAAGTGTCTATGGAAATTATCCAAGTTCATAAACTATAGACTAATACAGACTATCCTAGGCTCTAGAAGCTACCAGAAGCGACATGAACAGCTATTTCCTTGAAATGTTCGATTACTTTAAAGCATTTTTTATTAAGGCGATTTGTACTAATTAAACTATTCTGCCAGTTCAATATCGCGTTATGATTTTTTTACATAACTTCCTAATAATAGTGTTTTTAAATATCCCAAGAGACATTACATTTTTTGCAGGTACTCTCACGGTGCATTTCATTAAAAATGCGCGGAGATTAGTAATAGACTTATAAAAGAACTGTCCGTAATCATAGACGTCAAGTTTTGACTAATAAATAAGATTATGTAGGTCTGTAGAAGTTGATAGCATGCGTTTTTCTTTCCAAGCACTCATTCAATTTAAGATACATTTAATCAGATCAGATTTAAATATTTTTTATCCTGACACAAATTATATTTAAAACAAGCGACCAACAAGAAACTACACACCTACGATAAGATCTATTTTTCTAAAACGGAGATATAAAGGCCAGCACCATAAATACTACAGTAGTATTCATCAAAAAAAAAAATTATGGCTTTTGTATCATCATCAAACCGCACAATTACATATGTCGGTGGCACAGGTAGTTAGAAAATTAGTGATAATTGAACAGATAATTGCCACACAGTGATCTGCAGCTGTAATGCTTGCTTGAATGCTTAGTTATTCGGGAAAAGGTGACTAACCCATAGACACAACTCACGGAGATTCTGGTGGGATCTTAAAAGGGGTTCGGGATTCCAATCTGGTGGCAAATTCTGCGAAGCATTGCTGTTGATAGCTAGTAGCTAGTGTTAGCAAATTCTTTCAGGTTGAGCCGCGAGCTCACTTACCCGCCCGAGTGGAGCTGGAATGGCCCCTTAGGCGACCAGTGGATGGATAGGAAAAAAAATGTACGCGACTTTATTTACAACAGTTTCATGATTAATCATGAAAGCACTAAACAAAATTGAAGTAATATCAGTAATCGCACGGATTACCGTCGAAGTAAGATTTAAAGTCAGCTATTTCAAATTTATTAAAATTACTTGAAAAGAAGCAAAAACATGTAGAAGTGAAAAAATTAACAAGTGCGGCTGCTTGTATTCGTTTTCCTATTTCCTAAGCTCTAGCGGTTACCGCTACAGTTTAACCGTAGTGCGGATTAGGCCTTACATTTCACTGTATCACACATGTTAGAGTATAGATTTTATACTAAACATTCTCATTAAGTGACTGTGTGTTCTATGTTTTACAATAATCATATATTATACTGACTTTTGGGGGGGCTTTTTGGCGAGAACGCGAGGGGCGAAGTTGAGTATCTGTGATAGTGCACAAATGTGGGAAAATGAAAAAAAACCGGTGGACGTAGCTTCTCGGGATTTTACAAAAGATATTATATTTCATCCCATATCATCTCATTTCACTTCATTTCATTTCATATTATTTTTCATATAAAAAATATTTCTTTAGAATTAAAATAGACTTGACCTTAAAGGTCTTAGCTACCAGGTCATAAAATCTAGTAAAAAAACTGGACTTTTTGGCGGGAACGCGAGGAGTGAAGTTGTGTGATTTGTTTTGTCTATTTAGTGTTTCTTCAGGTTTTAATGTGTAATAACGTTGGTTTATTAACTGTTTAGTATGATATATACTATAAAGTGCACAACTGTGGGAAAATAAAACAAAGCCGCTGGACTGCTTCTCGAAATTATCCAAAAAGTTCACTAACAAAGTCTCAGTAAATGACCACCATTTTACTGACATTATATTTCATCCCAGTTGATTAATGTCTCAGATTAATCATCTTCATTTCATTTGATCTCATTTCATTTCACTCATTATCATTTTTCATAAAAATAAGAATTTAAATTAAATAAAACGTGCCCTAAAGGTCTTAGTTACCAGGTCATAAAATCCCTTAAAAAATCATTAATCATAAAGTGATAAACGTAAGCAAAGCAATGTGCGTGTGCGTAGTAATTTTCTAACATTTTTCATTAATTAGAACAAGTAATCATTATGCATAATTAAATGCATACTCAAATTAAAACTACAATACAATAACTTAAATATGTCTATAAATTTCTTCCAATGGTTTAGTATTAAAAATTAAATATTTTGACTAGATTATAAAATGAGTTTAGAATCCATAAAATATACTAGAGGTAGTCTAGAGATCTTAGATCAATTATTATTGCCTTTACAAACGAGATATATCAAAGTGCGAGGTGTTGAGGATGGTTGGAAAGTAATAAATAAAATGCAGGTGAGTTAAATGGCCATTCAATTAACAAGAACAACAGTAAAAGTTATTATTATTATTATTACTACAGACATTAATATTAAATATATTTAACAGCGTTCATTACACTATATACACTACTATAGCTGCATGATATAATTTATAAGTCAAAAATTACTGTCTCAAGGTGGGTGTTGTATATGGGCTTCAGTAACCAATTAGGGCAATGATAATATTTGTGCATCTAAAAATGCTTTAGATCCACAAATATTATCATTGCCTTTAAATTGTATTCGATATACTGTTCTACTATCGATTCTATATACTATTATAGATTCAATCTCAATCAACCACTTTATGCCATGTTAATAACAATTGTACTTTGTAACAATGATAAGATCCTAATGAAAAAATACAATGAGTAATGCTCAGAATAATATCATATAAAAATATATTTCAGGTCCGTGGAGCACCAGCTATAGCCATAGTGGGTTGCTTATCACTAGCCGTTGAATTATCACCTGACAATGAATCTTCAAAAAAAAACATGAGGCAAGAGGTCAGAATGTTTGACTTCATCGTACTGATAACATTTTATAAATGAAATAGCTTTGTGAACTAACCTAACATTCCATATCTTTAGAAAATCAATTAAGTCACAGTTACACAATTTCAACACTGTCTAAAAATTAAAGCAGGATCACAATGAAAATAACTCACTTTGTTTCATATGTATTCACTGTCGTAATTATCTCTTTGCACTGGAGAAGCATCAATATGATGCTCGACAATTTATTGCAGATTGTACTGGTGGACTATCACCATTATTAAATGATTTCCAGTTCTAAGCCAGCATCGCTTTTTGATATCTCTGCTCCTTTCTGCTATGAACCAATGTTCACAGTTTGAAGGGCAGCACTTGTATCAATATAAAAGAGACTTCAATCTTACACACATCAATATACAATCCAATCCAGTGTAAATGTCATCAATGTATGTAATGTCTGGTTTTCATTTTTTGGTTCTCATTGTCTGTATCTACAGTCTATGATAACTGCTTCACACTAGGTAAGCTATCCATCTTTTAGGCAAATAAGACTGATGGTGATTTTATTACAACAGACACAGAAAAACAACACAAAAACTATCATTACTCATATTAAATATTTTCTTCAGATGTGTAGAGTACATTAGTATGTTTCTAAAATTGAATAATGTTGCTATTTACAGATCGAAGGTAAACTTAACTATCTGGTGTCTGCCAGGCCAACAGCTGTAAATATAAAATTGGCAGCTGATGAGCTGATAAATTTGGCAAATACACTTTGTGCTGACGACAGTATATCAGCTGAAATTTTTAAAGAAAGGTTTGTTTTGTAATGTTATCTTTGATTTTTTTGATATTTTGTTTTTATTGTTAATAATTAGTTCTAAATTAAGATTACTGCTGTTTAGAAGACATGGTCTTTTATACTTTGGAATTGGTTGTTTACATTATGCCTTTGCTAACTATATCTTTTCTTTGTTAATTCAAAAATAGGTGAACACAGTTCCGGTCTCCAGTTTGTATGTGTTCCTTGTACTATGGATCGTAAACATATCATAAAATCCAGAGATCACCTTGAGACCAAAGACCCAAATCTCAATATAACATATATCTCTTTACGAATGAATCAAAAAAGCCTAGAGTTATTTTTCAAGGCAGAAAAGGATGAGATAGTCATATATTATATGCCTTTTTTATCTTATCTCCAATATTTTTTAGAGTAGCAATGTTTGCTGTCATGGCAGAAGATATATTAGGAGATATATTTTCATAATGCTATTGTACACATTAAAACTGGTTCATTTAGAATTATAATTTTTTTCTAAGGCTGTATATTTCAGGTTTATAGGCAGCATAGAGGATATGCTCACTAAAGATATACATGATAACAAAGCAATAGGAAGTTTTGGATGTGAAGCTATATTAAAAAATATAGATGGTGATAGTCCAGTCAGAGTGCTTACACACTGTAATACGGGATCCTTAGCTACAGCCGGATATGGCACTGCTTTAGGAGTTATCAGATCATTACATGCCACTAAAAGATTAGGTAAATATTTTTTGTAGGTATTTTATGCACTTTTTTAATTTATTTTTTAGATGGGTGGATGAGCTCACGGCCCACCCGTTGTTAAATGGTTACCTGAGCCCATAGATATCTACAGTGTAAATGACGCCACCCACTTTGAGATATGAGTTCTAAGGTCTCAGTATAGTTACAACGGCTGCCCCACCCTTCAAACCGAAACGCATTACTACTTCATATATAGAAATAGGCAGGGTGGTGGTACCTCTCATGCGGACTCAAGACGTCCTACACGAGTAAATCCTACAATAACTAATGTCATAAAAATTCACAGAGCATGTCTTCTGCACTGAGACAAGGCCATATAATCAAGGAGCAAGACTGACTGCGTATGAACTAGTCCACGAGAAAATCCCTTCTACATTAATTGTAGATAGTATGGTCTCTGCTCTTATGCACACCAGGAAAATAAATGCAGTCATTGTTGGTGCTGACAGGGTAAGTGAACATGTATTTGTAAGCATGTGGACTTATTTTTCAATGCACTAAGCATACAATAAATAAATGTAGCATTAGGGATGATGGTCAAATTTCAATTATTGACTGAAGATTAGTAAATATTCATATTTATTATTTATTATATACATAAATACCTACTGGTAAAAACAACAATTCAATTATTAGTTTAAGTGAATATTGATCGATTGTTAGATAATCAGATTAAATAATAGAAACTTCCACTTCTAGTCAGTAATAGAACCAAAATATTTATACTTATATCATAGTGATTATAACTACCTTGATACTGCTGAATACAAATCTGTAAGTATTACCTTAATACTCCGATGTTTCAACAGAATCAATATTGATCTGAACTCTAATCGAAACTGAAAATATACCCTAGTTTAAGTTCATAATTTTATCTCTGAAAACAGGTTGCCGCTAATGGGGATACAGCAAATAAAATTGGAACGTATCAAATAGCTATTGTAGCAAAATATCATGATGTACCCTTCTACATAGCGGCTCCGCTTACATCCATAGACATGTCTTTACCATATGGAGAAAAAATTAAAATTGAAGAACGGCCCGATAGGGAAATGACTCATATCGGAGAACATAGAATAGCTGCACCAGGTAATGTATTTTTTTTTATTCTTTAAAATATTGTTGGTTTCATGGTTCCATTATCAACAGCAAAACAAAAGGAATGTTGATGTCACAAAATTTCCCATGTCTTAATTATGTTGGGATGTTAACATACATTTCTTGGCAATATATATAATAAGCTCCCGGCCTATCTGCTGTTGTAATATAAGCAAATATATATACATATATATATATATATATATATATATATAATAAATATAAGCAACATGTGAGTAAGGGAATGTGAAGTCTCAATTGTACACATTAATGGTTTCCATAAGTATAAAATTAATCTGTACCTCAATAAACAGGCTTTATATTGATTATTTTATTTCTACACCACAGATACAATAAATTAGAGTTTAAACTATTTCCAGTCTTATCAGTTTTTTTTCAATTTAGTAACTTTATACATCTTAGAGTTCATCTATTAATTTACAGGCATAAATTGCTGGAACCCTTCATTTGACGTAACACCGGCATCTCTAATAGCAGGCATCATAACTGAAAAAGGTGTATTTGCTCCTGACAATCTAAAAAGTGTTAAAACCACGTAACGGTAATAAATACTATAACATAATATATATACATATATATATATATATATATAAACGCGAGATTACTTCGTAAAAGTAGTTTTAATTATGCCTTCGACTCGTGAAAACTGAAGAAAATACTATACACGTATATAAGACGTTCCTGTAACCTAAGTGTAATTAATAATTTAAGCTCAAAATCAAATTAACATCTAATGTTGTAAAAGATCCTTAATCAAAGCCAAATTTTATAATAAAGTGATTATCGAAAATTTAAGTCATATTTTTTAATTAAATAATAAAACGGCAAGCGCGCCGTGGGCAGAACACGAGCCAGATGGTCAGATCAGTGTGCTTAGTGCGAGTTCTTTAACGCTCTCGATAGCGTAAAAATTACTAGAATTTGTATGTTTTTATTGGTGGTAGGACCTCTTGTGAGTCCGCGCGGGTGGGTACCACCGCCCTGCCTATTTCTACCGTGAAGCAGTAATGCGTTTCGGTTTGAAGGGTGGGGCAGCCGTTGTAACTATACTGAGACCATAGAACTTATATCTCAAGGTGGGTGGCGCATTTACGTTGTGGATGTCTATGGGCTCCAGTAACCACTTAACACCAGGTGGGCTGTGAGCTCGTCCACCCATGTAAGCAATAAATAAATAAAAATTCAATTTGGACAGCGCCCCTAGCGGCAAACGTAGGCAAATGCTCGAACTCCATACAAGTTTTTTTTTTCGGGTCGGGGATCGAACCTCCTACGAGGTCCCCGCGCCTAGGGGGTGCGCGGGGTATGGTGGACTTCACGATCAGCAAAGTGTTGGGAGCACAACGACGTCGGTCTCCGCAGTACGGCGGCCCTACCAGGCCGCCCGGGCGATGCCACTGGTGTTCCGGGATACCCCCGCTGGGCCAGAACCAGCCTGCCGGGTCGGAACGCGATACACCGCCGACCGGGTTGATACAAGTCTGAGCTAACTTTACGTTAAGAAAGCGGTTGGTGATCGTGTATACCGTGCGGTCCGTGCCACCCATGACCGAATACTATGAAACTTCACAGAATGTCGTCGTCGTGGCCTAAAGGATAAGACATCCGGTGCATTCGTATCTAGTATCTAGCGATGCACCAGTATACGAATCCCGCAAGCGGGTACCAATTTTTCTAATGAAATATATACTTAACAAATGTTCACGATTGACTGCAACGGTGAAGGAATAACATCGAGTAATAAAAATCAAACCCGCACAATTCTAATTTTCGTAATTACTGACCCCACTGCTCGTCAACATTCGCAACATCTTGCTTTTTCTTAAAACATGAGGTCAGCGAATGGATCTTTATTATGAGATAGTGGATGAACCACACTAATTCTTTTATTATTTTTCATGAGCTTCAAGTTTTCGGGCATGCTGATTTTCAGTTCATGAATCAAATTTACAATGAACTCGTTGGAAGTCCTTTATCTTGATTTTCCTATATTTTATCCGTCCTTAATTCCTATGGAACTACATTTCAGTGAAAAGCACAAAACTGGCAAAAAAAAGTTTTATCTTGGGGTCAGTTCATATTGAAAACAACCCAGATCTCGTTCATTTAGAAGACTTGGTAGCATATTATGTGTATTATCTATGCTTGATAGTGACAGATTCACTGCCTTTTTTAGTACCTATGTACAACACCAACATCATCGTCAATATCGCCACCATCACCTAGTCAGAATCTATTACATTTTGTGATCATTTTCGTCAAATGATGGAAGTGATTACAAACCACCCAGCCCTGATGCAATAAGCTCTGATTCTGGAAATATTCAATCAAATATTGAAAAAAAACTCAACCAGAAAGTTAGAAAAAAAGCTACCAAACGATTGCGAACGGAGGAATCAGAAGGTGAAAAGTATAGTCCTAATTACGAAACTCCGAGTCCTAGGGCCTATATGTTTCTGTAGAACATTTTTGTAACATTGCCTTATTTTCGATCTCATTACAGTCTCTGATTTTTTTAAAATAATAATTAGTTTTTTAATAATAAATTCAATGAACAGCTATAAATTAACGAGGTGTAAAAAATAAAATTTCTGTAATATGAAGAAACTATGCGAAACTCCTTTACAATCTTTTTTTAAAACATAATTGTTTTAAACGATGTGCCATTAATTTATGGAGGGTAGGGTAAAGAGAACCATCTCTGTATGAAAAAGTGTCCGTTAAAATCTGCTAAATAAAGGTGGCGCTACAGTAGCAACCGGGTAAATTTAAAGTAAGGCGCTAAAAGTTATTAAAATAAGATAGAGAAATAAAAAAGGACGAAAGAACTGTAAGCACTACAAATTACTACAAAATCACAAAAACTATTTTATTTAATGATGATAAGAAAATGCAATCGATGTCTACACGTTTTACCACAGTAAAATTTTTAGGTTATATTGGCGAAATTAGTTTGGACTACGTAAACATGCGAGGTCTTGTATATTACACTGTCACTAACTACTTTAATTATATATAAATATATTAAAAATAATATATTAATAAATATATTAAATTTCCTAACTCCGCATACTTCAATCAGTTAACAACTGCTCAATTCATATCATACCCTGTGCCTATGCTAGCGCCATTCTGGGGGATTTTTGAACCGTTATTTAGTGCTGAAAGTGAAACACTTTTTCAAGCTTCTACCATATAAGACGGTTCTCCTTACCTCTACCCTCCATACACTAATATTACATTATGTGTAATATAAGTGCAATAATAATATAAGTGCTTTATAAGTGCAATGCAATAATAATTATCCATGGAATTATCCTTAGGGACATCTTTTTTTTAAGGAATTTTATGACCAGGTAACTAAGACCTTTAGGTCATGTCTTATTTTAATTTATATTCTTATTTATAAGATTATATTTTATATATGATTATTTATGATATTATGGAGTAAAACGAAATGAAATGAAGATGATTAATTTGAGACATTAATCAACTGGGATGAAATTAAATGAAATGAGATGAAATGATATGGAATGATATATAATCTCAGTAAAATGGTGGTTATTTACTAAGATTTTTTCAGTGTACTTTTTTGAGGATTCCGAGAAGTTACGTCCAGCGGCTTTGTTTCATTTTCCCACATTTATGCACTTTCACAGATATTATACGATTAATAAACCACCATTATTACACATTTAAACCCGAAGAAACACTAAATAGACAAAATAAAACAAATCACACAACTTCACTCTTCGCGTTCCCGCCAAAAAGTCCTTTAGGGACGTCCTAGTCGATTTTAGTACAGACTATAAACAGTTCAACCATCATCACCAGTAACGTACCTACCTAATGGGGTTGGCCGGTTAAAGCTTTTCTCAGATGTCGCCAGCGTAGCTTGTTCCCTTGTCACAGAGAGCCGCCATTTTGTGTGTTTTGCGTTCGTGATATTTCGGCATTTTGTGACTTTGATACGGTTCTTATTACTTTCTAAGTAGTGCTAAACAGTTTTACAACATGTATTCCAACTGGATAGTTAAAGAATTAAAGGAGGAGTTGAGAAAACGTGGTGCATCTTTACGAGGAAAAAAAGTGGATTTTGTCGAAAGGTACAATGTTGATGTTTTATTTTAACTTAGAAAACTTCTCTCAAACTGTTTCCGGTAGATATTATTATAATAATATTAAATTGTGTACCTTAAGAACTTTATTCCTTGTAGCATGTGCAAAAAGAATTGCTCACATTACACACATTACCTACCAACTAATGTATTATTTTATTTTTTTCAGATTAGAGCCATATGACCAAAATTTTAATTTTGAAACAAAATTAAAAAATAGCTCTAGCAAAATATGCTAATATATATGATTTGCTAGTGGAGCCATGTGGCATTTTCATTAGCCAAGAGCGCCCATATCTTGCTGCATCTCCTGATGGTGTTTCGGGCGAAGAAACTATAATTGAAGTGAAATGTCCATACGCTAGCAGAAAACATGAAATAAATATAACAACGGTGCCTTACTTAGAACAATGTAACGGGATATTGTCTCTAAAAAAAACCTGCACATATTATTATCAAATCCAAGGGCAGTTATACTGCTCAGGCAAAACATACTGCAACTTGGTTATTTACACCTACAAGGACATCAAAGTGATTTATGTTGAAAAAGACAATAATTTTATAAATAATATGATAAATAAATGTGATATCTTTTATGAAAATATTTTCAAAGAAGCATTGTATGAAAAATATCTGTATTATAACTATACACACTTGTCGAAATAAATAATCAGGAATATTTTAAATTATTTTTATTGACAATTCCTTCTCTAAAATTACATAACATTACACATATGAAATATATAATAAGCTTAATTAGTAACATTCAAAATTGATCTTCTATTGATATGCCGACCACTCTACTCCAGCGATACCTTATATCAATGACATTGGCATAAGTGTGATTAAAACTAATGAAAACTTAGATGCTGTTTCCAACCCGGTGTAGTATTGCACTGTCTCATCGTCTGCAAGTAATAGCTCTGTAGAGAACAATCTTAATATATTGGATGTTTGAGTTCCAATAGTAATATGATGCCTTGTAATTGTTTCATCTATACTAGAGTTATTATTTTCTATTAGAATTTCTTGAGAGACATTTGAATCAAAATGCACATTGCTGTGTTCTTCAAAGGGTACGAGTTTGTAACCTTTGTTCTCTATTTTTTGTTTCTTCAGAAACTGGTTTCATATTCCATGAAAATATAGATGGTACAGCACCTTTCTTCAGATATTTATGTTAATGTTTGACACCTACAACACAAAGAAAAACATTTAAATATACTATCACAAGGACACCTGACCATGGTTCAAAATATTTGTTATTACAATGGATGCAGCGATTTAGATAGAACTTTCAATAGTAACAGCTGATAATGAACAACAGCTCATGAGGAATGCGTTTCCTCCAGTCTGATTTTGTGTTTGTTAAAAGGTTCCTTAGAACATAAATCTACTTGCAAAATATGTTAGCAACGAATAGTGTGCCTAACTAATTATTATTGGATTTTTTTAATAAGAGAACAAAGATGTGTGCTACACCTAGTCATGCATTATAAATATTTGACAGAAAGAAACATACCTGTGTATTTACTAATGTTTTCATAGTCAGATTCTACAAAGTGTTTACGACATAACCTCGAACTTTTTGTGGGAGTACTTTTTTCCCGTCAAATGGCCTTTAACCACAGTCTTCCAATTTTCTTGACCTTCGGAATTGATGTACTCCAATTTCTGAGCATATTGGCACAAAACAACGCGTCATTGTGCTTAAAATAATTTTTAATCAAAAATTCCAATACAAATATTGAATGTTATGGGAACAATGCACACAAGCGCCACTTTGACAGTTGCCAACCCCATTAACGTGGAATTCGACTCGGCGTGTAATTAACATAGTCTAGTAATGACTTTCGCAGATTGTATTGCCAGTTGTTCGATAAATGGATGTTTTGTTCTTTATTGTAGTATCACAACACCGCAACCCGTGCGACCCACCGCAAGCCATGTCTTTGAAGGTTCTAGTATTCAAAAAATACATAAACATGCATTGCGCAACACTCTTAAAGAACTTCAAGAGGAAGGTCTCAGAATGTTTTTTATTCTTAATTTGTGGGGCACTTCGTCAAAGTAAAGAGTTCTCGTGAAAATTGTAATAGTCTATGATCTTAATCAAAACTGTTTTCAACAAATATTTTATCTGTGCGATTCTGTGCCTATTTTCCAATATGTCAGGCATCGGGGGAGTCGAATATTTATTTTAATTTGTTTTAATTTTAATGACAGAAATAGATAAATATGTAATAAATTTAAGTTTTAAAAAAAAAGTGGAATTGTTATCCGTTAGCTAAATACATAATATAGAATAGTTGAATTGTTTCTGTTAAATGCAAATAGTATACGTTTTGTGTTGATATTTATTGTTTCGTGAAGTTGTCTCCCCTCAACAATGGTGTAATGATTTCGATGGTTACAGTAAACGGACAATAGTGGTGTTTATAAGTTTTAATGTAATGTAAATAAAAAATATTGTTCATACGCGCATGCGTTCATCTCGAAAACAGACAAAGGTTTTGTGTGTGGTTTTGAAAATCAGCTGTATTTTATGTGCAATGAGTTAGCGAATCAAAAAGTGTTCAAAAGTTACAATGTTTAGTGAAATTGGATACATTACATTTCTTCTACTTGCTTTACCATACATTGAAAGTGGTAAGTACATTCTTTTTTACATTCCTGTACAGACCATTTACCACAACAGGCCATTGCCAACTCAATACCTACAAAATTTCATACCTAAAACTCATTAGTAGTAATCTGTTCCTATTTATCATTTGTAATTAAAATTACAACTAATATAAAATAAAAAACCAAGATTTTTAATTTAGACTCAATATTATCTTATTTTATGCCTCAAAATCCTTCTCAGAAAAATCACATAATATTATCATTCTCATCAAATAAATCTCTCAAAAAAAGAATGCCAACTCTGAATTTTACCATAATTTTAGTATTAAACTGATGAACTACTACTAGAATATTATTACCTTATTTGAGGAGAAAATGAAAGCTAGAAAAATATATAAATAAAATAAAACTATGACTATATACATTTAAGTTTCTGATTTTGAAAAGCCACAAGTATACTTATTACAATGTATCTAGTTGAATTCATTTCTACAATACATTTATTTAAACCTATGTTATTAATTTCTTTTTGTTTCAAAAAAAGTTCCATATTCAATTGTCCCATAAAAAACAAGCACATTCCATTGCATAGTGTTTTCAATAATACTGATTTGAGAACACTGAAGCCTATTGCTTCAAAACCTTGACAATCAACTAACTTTTACTAAAATACTTTCTTCTTTCTATATTTTTAATTAATTTATATTTTATTAGACTCTAATAGTATGTTAACAAATTAGTAAAAAAGAAATTATTACATATATTACTTTACAGGAATTTGATTTATGAAACCATATTTTCTGGTATTTTCGTTCTTTGATATTAGCTGAGATGTGAGTAAAAAGAGACAAAGACAAAAAATAATTTAGAATTCTATAAAGTGTTTAAGGTCTTTCAAAGTATTGCCTTGTGTTCAAAACACTCTCAAAAACACTTACCTTATACCTTTAAAATAGAATGGATAAAATCCCTGAAATGAGTGAATTGTGGGTAGAAAGCTTATCACGTTTGAAAGAAGAAGTATGAAAATCAATTTTAAAGCCTCTATTATAAGGTTTAGGGAAAAATACTACAGATAATACATATATAACTACTGTGATTTACTTTCAACTAAATTCAATTCAATTGTCAATTACCCCTGCAAACTTGGGATTGGGTTGTAAATTTTCCCATCAAATACGACAAGCAATTTTTTATTTCAAAGTTAGTTAGAATATAACATTAATTTAAAATTTTGCACCTTCATAAGAGTTTTTTAACTGTTGTTAAAACTATTGTGTGATCTTGGTAGGCGAACCTACCTGATGTGAGTGTACCATTCATGGATTTAGATCATACATTTTAAATTACTAAGAATTCAGTCATTATAATATACAAAACTAAACTTTCTCATACAAGGACTTGCTAAAATGCTCTTCATGTTAAGCCTGAAATCAGTTCCGATTGTAATATCTATCATAAATCTGTGCTCGTAGTTACCTAGATTCGCTTAACAATATTTGGTGGCCTTATTGATTGTCTAGCAACAATGAATGTACACTGGAATTGATGTTCATTCATCTATCAAAAACTTTTGTTTTAAATTGGATAAATTGCGCAATTTTGTACAATACGATATCTTGCACATTCAAGGGTAATGATTCATTCCTAGAGCTATGTAATCGAAATTATGAGCTGTAATACCATTTTAGTAGTTCAGATTGAATTTTTAATTTCAATTATTGCTCAGTTGGGTGGATGAGCTCACAGCCCGCCTGGTGTTAAGTGGTTACTGAAGCCCATAGATATCTACAGCGTAAATGCGTCACCCACCTTGAGATATAAGTTCTAAGGTTACTACTTACAACGGCTGCCCCACTCTTCAAACCGGGACGCATTAGTGCTTCACGGCAGAAATAGGCAGGGTGGTGATATCCGTGCGGACTCACAAGAGGTCCTACCACCAGTAATTACGCAAATTATAATTTTGCGGGTTTTATTAATGATAATTTGATACATGTAAAAAATAAAGTTTGATTTTTGTATATGAGTTTGTTTGTTATTATATTGAACTTAGAATGAAACACTGTACTTAAGACACCATAACCTAGGTACATATATTATAGTGTAAAGTAAAAATTGGAAAATAATCAACAAAAAAAGATCCATAAAGATTCTTTAATTAAAATATATTTCCAAGATGTTTGGAAATCACAAAAAATTAAACAATAAAAAAAATCAAATGACACTAATTATGTATTTACCTTGATTTATGTTGAGAATATCAAAATTACCAACATTAATTAAGAAAGAAACCCAAGAAGCCTTGAAAATGGTTATACTGAGACTCCTATAGGTCACAATTTTACCATTTCGTAGAAGAATAAGATTGTTCGGCCATCAGATGAGTCACGATTATGTATTGCTCCGCGTTGATAGCGATCCGACCGATTTTTGATGACTCGGCACGATTGTTAAATTTTAATTTGCTCAGGATCACGCTACGGGAGTCATATTATAATAACACGGCTCCTCTGGCACGTTGTCCCGCTCAGACCTGAAGCACTGCGTTCACCATCACCCCCCACCCGTCACACAGACACTGTATGTAAACCTGAAATGCCTTCAGTCGGATCACCCATAGACACAGCCCACTGAATTTCTCGCCGGATCTTCTCAATGGGTCGCGTTTCCGATCCGGTGGTAGATTCTGCAAGGCACTACTCTTGCTAGGGCCAGGGTTAGCAACACTACGGTTTGAGCGCTATGACATGTCCTTCTTCAAACGAGGCTTGTGGAGAGTATTAAGCGGTAGGCAGCGGCTTGGCTCTGCCCCTGGCATTGCTGAAGTCCATGGGCGACGGTAACCACTCACCATCAGGTGGGCCGTATGCTCGTCTGCCTACAAGGACAATAAAAAAAAAAAGCCCCGTGAGCTCACCTACACGTCAAGGAGAAGCTGAAATAGCCTCGCTAGGCTATCAGCATAGGTAAGGAAAAAAAAAGTCGGATCATCTAAATTAGATTCTTACGAAATCGTTAATGATGAACGGCCGATAGTTTGACTATTATGTTTCAAGAAGATGGCAACCCTGAGTGCAAGTGCCAATACATTCAATACATATAATATTTAAGCGCCGCAATCCTATTCAGGTTTTCTATATCTTCCATAATTCATTTAAAAATACGTAACGTAAAAGATAGTTCGCTCCTAAACCGATTGTGATACCATTAATGTTACAATAGCTGAAGAAGTGAGTAGTTTAATGGAATCGATGTTTTTCATAAAATTAGCTGCAGGCACAGCAAAACATTATCCTATTTTACTAGTAACGTATAAAAACAAATATTTAATTGCATTTAGCAACATTTTTTTTTTGTTCAAAAGAATAGACGTGTTCAGGGCCCTTCTGAGCAGGAACCAAAATTTTATTGCATTTATCAAGTTAATTGATATTTTTTTCAAAAGGATATAGGCCCTTCTGAGCAGGAACCTATAGACGTAACGATGTAAATGCCCCAGAGCATGCCCGGCGTGAGGTCGAAGTTATAATTGCATTAGAACAACGGCTTCGCTACCCTTGAAAGTGGAACGCATAATTTTCTTTTGCGACACAAATAGACAGGTTTCTGAACAAATCAGTGATCAAGAAGCGAATTCGGATGGCGAAATAGAATTAATACTCCGGGAAGCCGGTCCTGTATCTCGATTTTATGAGACTATTATCATAAATCATGTACGCGTCTCTTCATGGATTATCAGATCTATTAGGAACGTATTAAAATCTGCATCTTTGTATACGTTTCATGTTTATTTTGTAAGTTCAATTGCACAATACGAAAACAACAACTGTTAGAAATAGTAATACAAATCTGAAACCTGGTGGTAGGACCTCTTGTGAGTCCGTACGGGTAGGTACCACCACCCCGCCTATTGCTGCCGTGAAGCAGTAATGCGTTTCGGTTCGAAGGGTGGGGCAGCCGTTGTGACTATACTGAGACCTTAGAACTTATATCTCGAGGTGGTTGGCGCATTTACGTTGTAGATGTCTATGGGCTCCAGTAATCACTTAACATCAGGTGGACTGTAAGCTCGTCCACCCATCTAAGCAATAAATAAAAATAAAAACCTGATTTCATGCATTATCGACAATCGTATTGCATGTAGAATGGATGATACAACAGTTGAAAGGAAACCACTGTGGATTTACTGGTCGATTGTATAACTCCAACGTAAATGTGTGCGTATGAATGCATAATGTAATTAAATGTTAGCGACAAATCATCAAGGAAAAAACTTAGTCTTGTTAATGACAATGCTGAGAAGTGAGCCAGTGATTACAGGAAAAGAAGAACGGATTCTTAATATCTTATAGCGACCACTGCACTTATTAGCTGATACAAATAAATAAAATTGAAATGCCCCTATGAGTTGGCATTAAATGTCATTCATATCACAAATTTCCCGTTGAATAAAACCAAAACATGCATTTCCATGCTTTATCTTAAAATTTGATCGAACTAATCTTCGAAACGGTAAGATCGCTTCCAACGAGACTTTTTTTTGGCAGGCTTGTAAGAGAATGATCTAATTTTGTTTTAAATTTCGATTAAACACTTATTAAGGAATAGTTTTATAGCAACTGCTTAATAAGTTTTTAGTAACGAATTGAACTTAAGTGTCAACCCGGTTACATCTAGTATAATATAGTTCCTGTGTAATACCGTTGTTTACGACCTGGTAGGCGTTGCATTCAGGTAAATTTGATTTATCCCTGTCGTGTCCTAGTTACGCAATGCCCACGTTGTCGGAGCGAGAGCCGCCTGTAATCGTGTGAAAAAAGCTAACGGCCTCGTCATTGCGGGAGGAAATAGCGTTCATTTATGTACGCCTATCTGCGTACCCTCAGGAACAATCTTATGAAGACACGCAGATAATAATAATATAGAAGGTGCTAAATTTATTCCGGATAGCGTTTCTTTGTAAATGTTTATTTTAACGACTCATGTAACATTAAGTAAAAATCGTAACGTGTTGACGGCTTTATTGGCAGTTCTAAAAACATACATTTATATTCTATTCATAAGTTATTAAAGCCTTTCTTTTTAATATACTAAATATACGAATTATAAATGTGATGAATCCTACAATAAAGAAACAGCTTCGTCATAATGCTAAGTTCGCATTTTATAAATACATTATCGCTAATACGATTTCTTCACGGCCAAAAAATCCTCGCTCGTTGCCAGTTCTGCTTACTTTACCCACTATCTTCGCTTGTTCTCTTATAGTGATTAACCCTTTATCAGATTGCGAGTCCTTATTTCTTTCCATATATTTGTATACTTGTGACAGATAGTACAATAAAGTCGCGAAATGTACATACATACATATATTCCAAAAGACAAAAACAAACATTAGATGAAACATCAGCTGTAGTTAAGTTACCGGTCATGACTATTCGTTATTTTGTGTTTAAATTATTATTTTGCCAAGCTTTCTGATTTCTCAGTAACGTGATGCGGAACGAAAAGCGAAATGTTTTCGAGAGGTAAACACAAAAATCTAATATCTGTGCGGTAGGTAGGTTTCATCTTCGGAGTGCACAGCAGGTTGTGTGATTGATGGTGATGATGGATGGTGGACCTAGACATTCGAAATCAGCAAATCATTTCGATTCTCACAAAACTAACTGTGGTGATACATTTAGAGTTCATCCATAAGACCTGGAGCCACCGCGGTCATCCACACAGCGTTTCCAGAGATCTTGTTTGCCATGTAACATCCGGCTTTGGAATGAGCTTCCCTCCACGGTGTTTCCCGAGCGCTATGACAAGTCCTTCGTCAAACGAGGCTTGTGGAGAGTATTAAGCGTTAGGCAGCGGCTTGGCTCTGCCCCTGGCATTGCTGAAGTCCATGGGCGAGGGTAACCACTCTCCATCAGGTGGGCAGCATATTCGTCTGCCTACAAGGGCAATAAAAAAAATTTGAAAAAAAAAATCTAACAAACGCATAAGTACATTGATAATTTCCGATAATGTCTAAGACCCAATGCACAATTAATTCCTTGTCTTGTAAGCAAACTTGTTATTTACAATTATGGATATCCGTGATTTGTTTGTCATGGTCAGACTTGAAGTTATGTGCGAAAAACATTTTATTTCCCTTTCTAATCTGTAGAACACATCATATGAAATACCAATATCTTGAACATGAGTAACGGAAATGATTTAATAACAGTACATAGGTACCTACGGAAAACACCAAATTCGGATACAAAATTCAAGTATTCTCTGTAAAATGAACACTACTCTTTATAAAATACATGAATTTGTTAGCGTGAAAATGCACTCAAGGCAACGCGTCTATTTTAGAACATAATATCAAAATCATTCAAAATGGGTCGAACGGCAAACCACGAGATCGGTCCGAGACGGTGAGTTCAGCGAGGTGACGCATCGGGACAACGAGCGAGTTGTGACGAGTTGGTTCGTTGAACCGAGGCCACGAACGTGACGTATGTGTGTGTCACTTAAAACATTGTCCGCGCTCGCGTCCGTCGCGGCGGCGTCGCTTCGAACTACCAGTTGCTAGTTAATTGTTACATGTAGGTATTAAGCTACTACTATACATTCGCACGATACATTTCCGACTCCTGTCAATTTATGAAAATGAGAAACACATTTTATTTTTACCATTATTAATATGTATTAATTGGTCCGGGCCAGTGTTTTAAGCCTCCATTCGATGGTACATTTGTTTTTTTTTAGATATGAAATCGATAAAATTAATTTAGTAGAAATGGTGTAAGTATACAAATTGTATAGATTTTATGGATATTTAAAGATCAACGATAAGAGCCTATTTTTATAATAAACAGTTACATCAAAATAATATTGAATGTAATTGTACAGCGCAACATGATTGGCAAAGAAAGTATGTAACAGATTACTGTTTATAATAAATACTCCCATTATTAGCATTAACAGAAGAGGCGAGTTAGGGTTTTTTGTGCTATGCGGACGCTAAAAATATATCCTCTGAATTGAAATACAGTTGTATCATTATTTGCAGGAACTAGCTAACGATCTCTGCAGTTGAGTTACGATTGTAACAAGCTCGTAAAAATATAGTGATAGGTAGGATTTCTGTGACTTGTTCTCTTTGACTGAATCGGCTTAGTAAAGCAATAAAAACCAGCCTGCATACACACGTGTTTGCTATGCTGTGTTTTTAATAGATTGCTCCGAAACTGTGTACACAAAATTATAATGTCGTTTTCAGGGTTTTACGAAACAAAGACGTCAACGGTTTTTTTAGTGGAATTAGAAGTTAGATATAATACAGCAATTAGAATTATCTGTCTATTTAACGTACAACTAACTTTTTTGTCATCGCCAGCTGCTTTGTTAGCAAACGTAAAATAGAACGTCCTTTACAAATATACGTAGGTCCAACCAAGAGAATGCCTTGAAGGTTTCTGAAATGATCATTTTGAATTTAAATAGTGCAGCGAATATATTTTTTCTATTTTTTTTAATTGTTTCTCGTACTGCACGTTTTTGAACATCTGATAAAAAAATGCATGTTTGTTCTGAATGCAAATAAAGCAGTCGTTACGGCTTTAGGTCTATTCAATTTGTCTTACCTTGTAATAAACTCGCTGACCCCAATGTCCTTGTAATTAACTCTCCTAATACCAGTACAATTAGAAGCTGGCGTTACAATACGCTTTAGATTCTCATGAGCGTTTGCTCTCTGTACACTCTTAAACACGAATAAAATAGAAGTACTAATGTCAGTTTCAGAATTCTGAATTCGTTATGTAATGGTTTTTCATCACGAAATAAATGCAAGGAAAGCTTTGCCACGGGGTGTATCATAAAAAACCCTAGAATATAGTATTTTGTTTCGAATAAAGAATAACTATGTTGGTATCATAGCGAGAACAGTGCCATTGTCTGATAAAAATAATTCCATTATAGATTTACAACAAGCTTATGTGAATTTACTTTGACTGAAGCAAATATTTAACCTGATAATTTTTGTTTATATAGCAGATTCCAAAATCGTAAACAATCTTGATTTTACCTATGACATTAAACCAATCTCCTTGTTACCTTTTTAAACATTAATTTTTATGCGTCAAGATAACACAATGTAGTTTTAATATTATAGGGCAATTAAAAAAAGTATAATTAATAACGATCCATTTTATGCTGATTAAAAAAAAACTACCTTCAGTTTCCATTTATTTTAAATTAGCCTGGCATTAATTCGGGCTCATTTTTCACTTAGAAGACAAAGGCAAAGTCACCAAATGAACAACAATGGCATTTATATGAATACTAAAATTCAAGCAATTCATTTTTAATTTCAGTCAAGTTCAAATTATTGACCGATATTTAACTTCAATCTGATGGTTGAAAAATCTGTCCGGCGACTTATTATTTCGTAAAAGTGTATGGTATCTATATATTAATACGTGAAGCAAAAACTTTGTATCCCTTTTTACGAAAATTGCGCGGACGGAGGAGTATGAAATTTTCCACACTTTTAGAGAATACAGAGAAGAAGTGCATAAAGCTAATTTTTTTTTTAAATAATGCATAAAAGATACAGTAAATCAATAAAGAAAACATTACACACACTACATACCATGTATTTGATGCACACACGCATGCATACTATTTATTGTCAAACTTTTGTTCTTGACGTTTGGTGAAATTTGTGATTATCTATATATATAAAAATGAAACCCGTTTTCCGTTGTCACGACATAACATGAAAACGGCTTGACCGATTTGGTTAATTTTGGTCTTGAATTATTTGTGGAAGTCCAGAGAAGGTTTAAAAGGTATAAAAATATGAAAATTCTCGGAATTAAATAAAAATAACAATTTTGTTTTCCCTTTGACGTGTCCTCCGTCGGACGGATTCCTTTTGTTTGTTTTAAGTTTATTCTATATAAAAGTTTCGGTCTTTTATTTATCGATTGAGACACTACGAAGTCTGCCGGGTCAGCTAGTAGAAGTATAAAATACAATCATAATAGTGTACAAACTTACAATTCCAATTAATTATAGTCGAATTTCGACTACTGCGGGACCTCTAGTACATAATATTACATAATTCAATCGAGCATTTAATGTAATTGACTATCTTATTTACGTTACTCGGAGTAGGGTAGAGCATACTTTACCCATGGTCATAATCCACTGAGTTTCTCGCCGGATCTTCTCAGTGGATCCGGATTCCGATCCGGTGATAGATTCTGCGAAGCTCTGCTCTTGCTAACGTCAATGTTAGCAAACTTACAAGTTTAGTTCGTGAGCTCACCAGTCACTTAGGCTTCCAAAGATTAGGTAGGAAAAAAGTATACTTTATTATGGACCAAAACATAATTTACTTTGAAATTAATCGATAGTCAGGTCTAATTTCTTCAATAGGCGACATACTAAAAAAATGCAGTAAAGCGCTTATCGGAGATCATAGACACCACAACGTGATTACTTCGCAGTACAAATAGGTATGATGGTGGTGGTGTCTACCAGTACGGACTCACAATAGGCTCTTCAATCGATGAATGAAATTAACAATTATCAATAATCAATAACTTTCCACTAGAACCATACGAAAGCAAATTATTTTAAATTATGTATTGCTGACATGCAAAATCATGTGACTGGCGTGAATAGCTAATATTTTCGAGTACGTGTTAGTACTTACTAGGTGTGCTCGCGGTTACACCATACTTATGTCATATGATTTTTTTTTCACCTTTAAAACATATACGAGTCATCAGCTGTATGGTACGGCATAGTTATCCTACGGTGGCTACTCAGAATCAAGGGAGCTGTGTGCTCGTCGGCATTCCAAGGTAATGAAAACCTTCATAGAATAAATAATTTTCCTTCATTAAATATTTTCTTCAAAGATAAAACATATACCGTTGGTGTTAACAGAACCAAAATTAAGAGCTTGCATGATTATAATACGTTTAATTACATTCTGTTTATATTACACTGAAGGCTTAAGCTACTTATGTAGATGAATTTAGGTTTGTTCGTTTCTTTTTCTATATCTATATCTATACTCTATACTAATATTATAAAGAGGAAAGATTTGTTTGTTTGTTTGTTTCGAATAGGCTCCGAAACTACTGGACCGATTTGAAAAATTCTTTTTCCATTAGAAGCTGACATTGTCCCTGATGAACATAGGCTACTTTTTTTAAAAAAAAATTTATTTTATTTTTTTGGTTTCGTGTGTGTTTTAATGTTTCCGAAGCGAAGCGAGGGCGGGTCGCTAGTATATAATATTTTGCTTTGACTAGATGAATAGTGTAGGCGAATATAAGGTGTAATAAAAAATATATACTGTCAAGTATATTAATTATACAGTGATGTACCTTTAATAACACTATTATATAGTAATTAATGATTACATATTTACTAGTAATCATCACATTGAAAGATTTTTATGAAATATTGCACGTATTATAATTTCGAATAAGTTTCCAAGCGTTCCCTGTGCCCTTGGCATAATGTCCACAAGAGATGTTGAGTCTGAGACTTAGCTTGTATGCACACAAAAACAATAAAAAGTTACGAACAGATAATCTACACGTACAAAAATTATAAATAATATATTATAAATTATAAATCTGTTAAATGTGAATGAGTAAATGCCAGTCTCAGATTAAAAGATGGTTAACATCGCCTCGTTTTTTTTTTATTTTTTTATTCCTAGATGAGTGGACGAGCTCACAGCCCACCTGGTGTTAAGTGGTTACTGGAGCCCATAGACATTTACGACGTAAATGCGCCACCCACCTTGAGATATAAGTTCTAAGGTCTCAAGTATAGTTATAGATATTACTGTTCTCGTCAATTCTGTCGTAAACTCATACTGCAGTCGGACTTTTCGATTTTGAGGGTAGTCCTCATTATACAGCACTCTACAGTTCGAATTTGGTAGTAGAACGCATAAATTCAATTGATGCAGTCAGGTAATCGTCTGTAGCTGACAATAAAAATATTCAATAGATCGAGATATTCAACAGCTCTGCACGAAACTACACTATGTAATGAAATGACTAAGTAATTCCGTTTAGGTCGAGGCTCTTGCCTGTTATTAGCCACAAAAAAAAAATCGGTTACGCAGAACTGCTTAACTGTGAGGTGAGGTTCTAAATTGTGCTTCAACCTTGGAGGTCGGTCACGCTTCGTTGAGCATGACGCGGCAGACCCACAGTCTGCAGTCGATATCTTCGATCCATTATGAAACCTTATAAATTGTAATATCAATTCAGGATAAAATATATTTTCTTGTAGCCCAAATTAAAATAAAGCGAGCTTAACTTAAAAATAGGTAATTAAATTTAAGTAAAAACGATACAGGTCAAACGTTTTCAGAAAGAAAAACAATTTATGAATGAAACAGTAGACAGCTAGCTTATCATGTAAAATAATCAATAATATTTATCATACAACTTTATTGGGCACGAGTTCAATAACCTCTAAAGTCTGGCAAGCGCTACAGTACAACATCCTTGTGATCAACATCTAAACTCACTAAAATTATATACCAGCGTAGGCGTTATTTATGTCGATAATAACATAAGATTGGTAATGTTAAATATTGATAAAAGCGCACAGAGCTAACCAGGAATGCGGTTGTTATCGTGACTCGAAAATATATTACTATTTTACTATAAATTAAATAGTTTTATAATAGTTAACATCGAAAATATGTAGTAATAAGTTTGTTATGTATATTTAAAAGCGAACTGGCAAACGTAACCTGTTACTCTATAAACTTATTTAGAACTACATATTATACTCCGGTGCTTAATACTTCGTATTTATTTCAAACCGGTCCCAATTCGACCCCATTCCTTTCATCCGTAATGTGGTTTAATACATGATAAAATACTTGGTTAATTTATTTTAAACGTAATGATAGATTAGCGTCTTTATCATAATAATTCAAACGTCCGAGCGAACTATCACGGATATATTGATTAATAATACACACGGCATGTAAAAGCCCAACAATCTAGGGCTATTAACGGTCTCGAATGGCGACTAATTGTAAAGTCGTGGCAGTGAGCCGGTTGTAAAACAGAGTCATAACATTCCATAGACGTAATATAAAAAGGAATAACGTGTGGAATACGCAGAATTTAAAGTTCGTGGTTTTGATGAAGCTTCAATTCTTAGGAAAGAGTATCTTACAAACAAGAGTAGGATGGTATGGCAATAGTACTAATAATAAAACCTATCAAAATGGAGGGAAAATACTCAGAATTATGGGAGAGACTTCTCGAATACACGAAATAATATTAAAATCTAGTTACTATACCGGTAATACATCGGTTTCGATTTCGATGCCTCCAATCAACACTACACTAACTCCAAATTCGTAGGTTTACAGGAGAGTTTAAACGAAAAAAGTTGATAAATATATCTGCAATAATAAAGATTTTATGGTTTTTTCTTGTGTAACTAGCTGATTTACTCATGCTTCGAACCCCATTAATAATGAATTTGTAATACTTTTAAAATAGTGAAGCGATTTGCGTGAAAAACGAAAATTTCAAAATTTTGAGTTATAGTAGTGTTCATTGGAGGCATCGATTTGTAAAATAGGCTAAACGTAACGCATGAACGCTCTAGAAACTACATAAAATACGAAATGCGGCCTCTACTATAATGTTGGGTTATAATGGCTATATGGAAACCTTCAAAAAATAAAACGCGAGTTTGTCTGCTCTTCGATACCATTAAAAAAATATGTCTTAAGCTTCATTTCACTGGTTTTATTACGTCTATGCAACGTGTCTGCTTGGTCAGACGTTACTGAGGCGCAGTCGGCTGTCGGATAACGTCACTCAGATTACATGAGCTGAATGTAGCTGAATGATCACTGACGGGACAAAACTAAATGATGACTCATGACCGTCTAAACTCGACAACAGTGAGCTTTATTTATAGCACAAATAAAACACAAATAAAACTCATACTGATGATTTTGTTTTTTTGTTAAATTTTAATTATTTTTTAACTGTTTTCTTGCCAAGTCGTAGCGAAGACATTTAGTAACTTCTTGACGAAACTACCCTTTTGTTCTATTTACTCGAATTTTCTTTCAAAGACTCATTTTATTTTATTACTATAACTGTTATTAAACTTAAAATTGCAATAACATTAAGTGAACGTGTAATAAACTACACGTTTATAATTTTAAAAATATTACACACAAAATGTTAAAATGTATGGAAAAACTGGAATGGCTTTTCAAAATATCGACGCTCTTAGTTGTTTACATTCAGTTCAGTGTAATCATTGACAGCTTCATCAAGGTAATGAACTCGTCAATCCAGTAATCAGTATCGTTTCATGAATAAGACATGTAAACCGGTGATGGGTGATGTTTCCCTGTTACGTTTATAATAAATCGTAACTTAATCACCCTAATTTGATTAATTATTTATTATTCAACACTTGATCGTTTATTGACATGGACATTCAACAAGTATGTGTATATAAAATATATGAACTTCAAAATAAACCATTTAAAAATCAATTTAATTTCGTTGAAGTATATTTCATTTTGAATTGACAATTTTCATCAATCGCGGCTCGTCCAATTTTTGTGTCAACCAAATTTGATTGATACCTAGCAGTTATTGGCCATTGTGTGTTCGAATTGCGACAATCTGGGTGATAAAGTACTAAATTTGGGTCGTATTAGCCAACAACAATATGAAGTAATTGTGCTTTCCTGAACTAAGCTACATCGAAAATCTAATTGGAAACTAACAGAATGCTGTACATGACTTTTGCTTTATAACATGAACATCCACTGTCAGTTGGAAAGATGGGTCGTTGACCCCTCGGTATTGCTACCGTCCGCTTAGGCGGGCGGCGCGTCGTTGGGCACTCTGCAAACATAAACAAATGTCTGCGCGCCGGATAGTTCACTGCAAATGTTGAATAATTAAATTGTCTCCTTCCATACGTATAAGTACTTTTGATAGAGAATTATCCACTTATATAAAGAAAAAAGGTAAGTAGTTAAAACTAAAAATAATAAATCAAAATAAAATGAATATAAAAAAAAGATCTACAGAATTATTTCGGCATACGTCCATTAATAATTCGATAAAGGCATAATAATTAACAATACAATTAAATACAATGTTATTTAGAGTAAAGAGACAAAGCACTTTGTAGCTGTTAGGAAGCTCGATTTTCTCGTATGAGAAAACTAATACAACTGTTAAATCGAAAAAACCCACGATTAGTTAAACAAGTTTCCACTTCTCAACTGTAACGGAGGTTTGAGTGATTGTGCTGTGTTTTCAACTTAATTGACTTTGACAAACCAAAAAAATCTCTTGATAAAGACGTGACCCAAGAAATGAAAGCATCTCATAATTGTGCACACACATCCCTTCGGTCTTAAAAACTCAGACTTAAAATTTTCAAGCTTTGGAATGTGCTTGTATTTTATAACAGTGCAGTTGTAATTGGGTCAGTAGAATACGTTACGTGACGTGAACACTACACCTATGTTACAATGTATAAAAAACATGTTTTGTCGATTTGTTTGTATCGGTCGTGTTTATAGATTACTAGTTGAGTGAGTTTGGAGCTCGGTTTATCGAAAACCGCTACTATAAATTATACTTATAGAAAAAAAATATTGATAATTTTAATGTACATGTTGTAAAGTGCGTTCATTTTAATTGAAATTATCATGATATTGAGGGAAAAATCATTAGATAGACAGATCAGATAAGACGTTATATGTACTTACTCGTATCCAGCAATGCGACAATGCCAGTATTAAATTCCCGCAGGCATTTTTTCTTCTTCTTCTCAGTCGTGTCACTCTTAACAGAGTGGTCGTGATCGTCATGTAGTGTTGGAAGGGGCAGACTTGATGCGTCTCACGATGTCGCGCCATCTCTCCCTGCTCGAGGCCATTCTACTGCACTCATTTAGGGGACCTCCCACTGCAGTTTTAATTTGGTCGGTTCACCGCATTGGTGGCCTCCCGCGCGGTCTTGTACCATCAACGCTTCCCTGTACAACGAGGCGTTCTATGGAACGGCCATCTCGTCGCGAAACGTGTCCGAAGAAATTCACCATTCGAGACTGTACTATACCAAATAGACGCTGCTTGATGCCGAGTTCCTGAAGTATCGAGACATTTGTACGAAAGTCATATGTACATATTTATTTCTTACACACTTGACAAATATTCACGAATGAGTTCCCCGCCGAAGGAATAACATCTAATAAAAAACCAAAACCTACAAAAAATAAATTTCCGAATAGCCCGTAAAAAATGTGTTTGTTGGTGATAGGTCGTATTGTACGCCCTCATCGGTACCTGCCTATTTCTGTCATGAAGCAGTCATGCGTACCGGATTGAAGGGCGGGACAGCCGTTATACATACTGTGCAGTTGAAACTACGAATTCATGTTCACATTGTGACATCTGTGGGTTCCGGTAACACCAGGTGGGCCGTGAGCTCGTTCACTCTTATGTGCAATAAAAAAGTATACTAATTACTTGCCTCGAAAGTCGGCCTTGATTAATTATGAAGATAGTGTTTAATATTATGCTGCATTTTATTTAAAGTCTAGCGACCGTATTGTAAAGGATATTTTACAAAAATCTACATTTAAATAGTTTAGTATAGTAATAATAATAACAACAATATAGTAATAGATAGATATCTTTTTTTTTCAAATTCTCCCATACAGCCTAAAATATTGAAGATATATGGGTACTGTATAAGGTGAAATTGAATAGAATGAAATGATTTTTTTTATGAAATTAAATGAGGTGAGATAAGGTCGTATCGTAATGATGATAACTTATGAATAAGATGTAATGAAATGACCTCTCAGTAAAATGGTGGGAATTTACTCCAGAGTTCAGTGGACTTTTTTGAAGAACTTTTGAATCAATTTCAAACGGTCTTAATTCATTTTCCCACACTTGTGCATTTTCACTGACGCTAAATAATAATAATAATGACGTTAATAACCCATCACACCACACGCTTAAAACACTAAATTAAAATACTTAATACCTCGCGTTCCCGCCAAAAGTCTCAGGCAAAGACAAAACCATTCATTAATTTCTTTAACTATGTTTGTTCAACAATTTTCATTATTTTGTTGATTAGTATCTATTGACGAACTTAAGTATTACATAGTTAAGAATTTTGTAAATAGTCGCTTTTTTTAAGTTTATAATCAATCGTAATTCTTAGGTATTACTTACGGTCCAATTTCGATTATTGACTATCTACTATCACTATTATTAACGTCTTAATTTTGTTAAAACTGCTTTAAAATGAACCATATTTTGTTCAATACAATCAAACGTCTTTATGGTATATTGTTTCTTTTGTTAAGGCTGCAATCTCTTATGAATCAATGTTCAGTTCATTCGCGAATATTTTTTATTGTCCAACTAAGGCAATTAGCTTAACAGAGAAACGTCTCTTGTAGAGAGCTCTGAAGTACGTCTTTCATCCGCTGAAACTAAACCTCTCTACTGTTTTACAAACTTTTGTGTTAATGACGTGTGCACAAATATTATGTAGCTTTCACACTTTGTATGAAAACAGGCTTTCGAAAACGGGCCAAAGCTAAATGAGGAATCGACTTCAATAATTATCGGTTCAAATTTTCACTGAAGCATCAATTGAAATTTGCGTGGAACATGCCTCGTAATGAATAAATGGTAACTAAGTTAAGCTGGAACCTTAAACATTTCGTACTAAAATCTTGAGTTAAGATACTTTATGATTGAGTAGTTTTTAAATAAACACGTCTAACATCACACAACACCATTAACGTTTTTATTTTTCATAATCCAGTAATATTTAAACAACAAACAGCACGATGTTTATTTGCTATCATTGGAATCTATAGGAATCCAATTCTGTACACAGCTCATCAATTAGTCTGTAACGGCAGCCGGTTTCCAACATTGTTTATACTTGTTGTTTAATTAAGCAAGCCTAATATTTAATCTGTATCGGTGTATGCACTAACCGGATTGATTGTTCTACTCTGAATCTTTTGTACTACTTAATATGTGAGATGTCAATTGAAAATGGTTAAATACGTAATGTACGAATGTAAACTTCTACATTCACTGATGCTAGACGAAATACTTGAAGTTAATCGGTATCAAATGGATCCACTTCTGTACCTATCATGTACTTATGTTTGTTTGGAAAGCGTGTACCGACCGACGTAACCGGTCGCTAAGTAATTGGTCCCTTCCCTTGGGTATTCCTTCGCTCCATCTTGTTTTGTGCTGTTAACGAAAGCACTTTCTGTTTGCCGCCAACTAATTAGATTTCTCTATCTCCTTACCATTTGATTAACATCTTTTTAAATGAATTAACTCAGGTTGTGAGTAATCGCCTAGTATTTTCTGTAGGATTTCAAGTTTTGGTTTCAGAATTTATTTGTTTAGTTATTTGTATTCATTAAGATTGTTAATTTTTTCATTGAAACTGCTGAAATAAACATAGGAAGTTTCATTAATACAAGAATAATTAATTTAAATAATGTTAATGTAATTAACTATCATATTTTTTGTTTGGTGATTACTAAAATTAACTAAACAATATTTTTAAACACCGAGAACCGTACTTGAGCCGAAATTCATGTAGTACTCGTTTTCCTATTATACCAATTTTATGATTGCATCCAGAACATTTGAGGGGTGCTCCTGTCCCACTGACCCAGTGACACGGCGGCTAAAGCAGAAACCGCGGCTCTGTAAGTCTGAACAAATAAACGTGAGCGTGTAAATATTCCACTCAAACATCCAGGCTGCAAGCCGTTCCAGTGTGCGGGTAATAATAAATTTGCTGACCGATTCAGATGGTAAAGAAAATTGGTCGTTATTAATCAGTCATTAGGTACATTGAAACTTCTTGAATCCGGACAGTTTTCTTTTTATAAGAGCTGTTCACATCCCACATCTAATGCCGGTCAGCTTCACAAAAATGAGTATAGTTTATTTTTTTAATTAAATTATCTTTATTGCTTTGTAAACAAATAATCTCATAACCATACGGTGCCTTTCCATATTTGCATGTGTAATGGTAAATACTTAATGTATAAATGAATAACAATGACTTTAATACTATTGTTTCTTGAAATTAAATGGTTCTTTATATAAAAACAATAGATGAACAAAATAAAAATAGGAACAACTATAACAGAGACAGTCCACGTCGCGTCGCCTGTTTTAAATTAAAAACAAATTATACCATACTATACTATACTTGAGACCTTAGAACTTATACCTCAAGATGGGTGGCGCATTTACGTTTTAGATGTCTATAGGCTCCAATAACCACTTAACACCATGTGGGCTGTGAGCTTGTCCACCCATCTATGCAATAAATAAATAAAAATCTCACATTATAGCGTTGTGTGGTATATTTTACAACAAAAGTCGTCAGTCAATGGAAAGCGATGATTAGACATAGCGCTATCTCACAAGCGGTACAACAGGATTATATAATTGGAATCGCATCGGGTATGACTCATAGTCGACACGGCTTAAATGATGAACAATATTACTTACTAAGCTCTTACCAACACCACATAACTGCAAGAAGTAGTAAATAGAACGATTGAGATGATTTGCCTACACGCCGCAAATCCCAACGCATATATGGTGGCTATAAACTAAACTGTTGAAAAAAACATTTTCTAGTAACAAAATCAGACATACACCGAATAGTCTTATTAGTTGAATACGTATAATCGCTCCATCAGATTCAATAACTGTTGCACTAGACGCATTGAGCTCTAACACTAGGGCTTAGTTAGGGACCCCAGTAACCGTACTAGTCGAAGTCGGCAAAGGCTTCGACGTGCAACCTAACCCCTGCATCAGCCCGCTGAGTTTCTCACCGGATCTTCTCAGCGGGTCGCAATTCCGTTTCGGTAGTAGATTCATTTGCGAATCCCACCCCTCATGGCTGAGCCTTTGCTCGCTCACCTGTCCTAGTAAAACTGGAAAGGCCCAAGGGGCACCAGTAATCAATCAATCCTAAAAAAAATGTATTACTACCGATAAGGCATTATTGCTTGGATGAGTGAACAAGCTCACGGCCCGCTTGATCTTAAGTGGTTACCGGAGCCCATAGACATCTACAATGTAAATGCCGCCACCCACCTTGAGACATGAGTTGTAAGGTCTCACTTTTAACAGTACAACGGCTGCCCCGCCCTACAAACCGAAACACATTACTGCTTCAAGGCAGAAATAGGCGGGGCGGTGGTACCTACCCGCGCGAATTCACAAGACGCCCTACAACCACTAAAAAAGCAGCATGATAAGAGATTCTGGTAGTAGCCTATCTATAAGTGACCGGGCTCGATTTAGGAACTAAACTATTTTGTTTAATTGCAGCATCTCGCGTTCGTCTTAACGAATACATCGAGCACTTCGAAACGCTAGACTACGATCCAGATGATTTGCATCATCAACACTTGCGAGCTCGACGCTCCACGGATTCTCAACGAGAACTGCGACTCGACTTCAAAGCGCACGACAGGAAATTCAAGTTGCGCTTGCGACGAGACTTGTCCGCTTTCAGTGATGACTTTAAGGTAAAGTAGCACGCTCCCTTAATTTAAAATCAATTATTTGTATTGAAAATCACCGTCTTTTTGGAAGAGAGAGAAGATACTGGTGGTAGGACCTCTTGTGAGTCCACACGGGTACCACCACCCCGCCTGTTTCTGCCGTGAAGCAGTAATGCGTTTCGGTTTGAAGGGTGGGGCAGCCGTTGCAACTATACTTGAGACCTTAGAACTTATTACTCAAGGTTGGTGGCGCATTTACGTCGTAGATGTCTATGGGCTCCAGTAACCACTTAACACCAGGTGGACTGTGAGCTCGTCCACCCATCTAAGCAATAAAAAAAAACCAATAATTGTACTTTCTTGTTGTCATTTTAAGCTTTACTGCTTATTATTATTAACTGGTGTTATATGACAAATTCAAATTCAAATTCAAATTCAAAATCATTTATTTCAACTTGGATGTCATCAAAAACACACTTGTTGAATGTCAAAATGTAAAAGAAAATGTTAACTCTACCACCGGTTCCAAAAAAAGCCACAGTCCTGAGAAGAACCGGCGAAACAAACTCAGGGGGCTTTTTTTTTTTTTTGTATTTTCTCAACTATTTTCTTTTTTTTTTAAACAAGAAAACATATTTACAGTATACAAAAAAACAAGTCAAAAAAATACAATTCAAATAAATAATAATAATAATGAAAAATGAAAAGGCCAGGAGCGAACGCCTCATTCCCACGTGGTGCCCTCTAGTAAAAAATCCTTAACTTTATAATATGCCTTGTTGCACAAACGTTCCTTGACAGTTTTCTTAAATCTATGAACAGGTAGTAGTTGAACGTTTTGTGGGATCTTGTTGAAAAGCTGTACGTACACCCAGCCCCCTGAAAGAGTTGCTTATTTTCTTAATTCGAGCCGCCGGCAACGCAAGCCTATGTTTGTTCCTAGTGTTCACATTATGCAAATCGCAGACTCTGGGGAATTCTACAATGTTTTAGACCTGTGTGTGACCAATGACCTGTGTTCAATTAATAGTTATCTATCTATGTATGGAATTGAAGTCTGAGCAAATAGCTTTCAATTTTCTGTTGACAACACAGTGTAAGTACATTATATGAAATGTTTTATTAGTCATCTTTCTATTAGCAACGTAGGCAGACAAGACATTAAATATACTGACGAATATTATACCCATGGATTTATATACCATACCATATACCTTTAATTTGATGTAATGCTTAAATTGAAAACAATAATATAAAGAGTAGTTCATTAATTGTTTCTTTACAAAAGCATTGCTATCACAGGTTGTAACGTCTTATTGGATGAATCAATTAGTTTATAAGCTAGCAAGCTGTTACAATAAATCTCGACATTGAAAGGTCGCTCGTTATGTTTTGTTTACTTTTCATGCGTTATTTCTTTTTTTTTAGTCTGTACGGAATCAATGCTATAATGAAAACTTATCATAAAAATTATCCCAAACATATCTAGTACAACATTTAAGAATTTATTACAATTTGGGGTTCTGAATTTCGAAAGTTTAAATAATATAAATTTAATATCGTCCATTTTTTGTGTACCTGATAATAACAATTAGCTTAATATGAATGAAACTACATTAATAATCATAATAGTTAATGTCCATTTTAATTTTCATGAATATACTTCACACAGGTACCTGGTTCGTTTAATAAAAAAACTGGGTACAATTACGTCTAAAAACGGTGTGTAAATAAGCGGTACAAGCTTGTTATGAAAATACCTATTTCTAGAATTCGACTCGAGATCGAATCATGATTCATGCCTCAAAGTGGGCTGCGTATAGTGTTCCGGCGTTTTTGCGTTTTACTTATGTAAAAAACAAGGTGAACCATGTCTATAATAGATAACTCTGTTCCGTTTTAAAAATGATTTAATTTGCTTTTAGGTGGAAGGCTCACAAGGACAAACACACGAAGTTGACTCATCGCACATTTACAGCGGAAAACTTGCCGGTGAGTTGTGTTTGAAATAATTATTATATTTTATTCTATATAATTATTAATTAATTATTATTTAATTAGTATTTAGAGAGAGATGGAGAGAGTATTCTTTATTGTACACCAAGAAAAGAAACAATAAGAAACATTAAATACAAAAAAATGTACAATTGGCGGTCTTATCGCTAAGAGCGACATCTTCCAGACAACCATCAGGTGTAAAAGAATCGTTTGGAAACTAATTTCATAATTTAATTAATTAATAATTATTCTATTTAATTTTAGATAATTTTGTTTATGTCCAGAACAAAACTGACCGTGAAAGTTTTTATCGTAAAAGTAAAGGATTTAATAAATTTGAACGCTTCGGACTTATGAAAAGCAGTGACAAAGTTTGTAGATGGCGTACGGGGAGTTGACAGCCGTAACTCGGGACCGACTTTTGTCCATTGTGTGCTGGGAACGGAGAACACGGACGTTATCTATACGCGCAAGATAGACGCCATTGTTTGCCCTCGCCCCGAGGGTAAATTTAATAAGTCCCTGTACGGAGTGTGTCGACCGCGATTGTGTTGCTCCTTAATCAAACAAAAGCCGAACGCGAACATTAACCTCCCACTGCTCTGGCCACTCACTAGTTCGATGTTCCCAGTTCGACACACGTCTTTAATAATTCGTCGAGAACACTAAAGTTAATTTCTTTTAGCAATCACTAGCGGGAGGTTGTCAAAGTCCCGTCTAATTGGGAGCTTTCGGCGCCCACTTAAATTTTAATACTTACGAGCGTAGAGATTCATGAACCGGAATCCGCTACGGTATTACTTACCTTCCGCAGAAAATGTAAATAGATAACCAGCCAAAAATTACATTAGGTAATTAAAAAAACATTTTCAAATAACTCAATTAATCAAGTTCAACAGCCACTTGAGTGTTTTTTTTTTAATTACTAAATTTGCATAAGTATAAGACCCGCCTTATCGTAAGTAGCTACCGCTGCACAGGGATGACGTCAATGCTAGGGGTAGAACAAAATCGCTGTATATATTACAGACACGTCTCTAACGGTTCACTAAAAGTCGTTGTTAGATTTAATTCCAACCAGAAAAGCGTGTTCCAGAACATTTCATTTAGTAAACAACTAGGGATAGTGATGTGTGCAAACGCGGTGAGCCCGGTCTTCGGGTTCTAGTTGTTATGAGCATCGTGAATGTTTGGATCAGTGTAAATGGATAAAGTTGTGCGGAGGGCGTTGTAGCATCGATCGTAGTTCGTCGCCCTACTTACTGCGGTCTCCGATGCACTTAACTGTCGTGTTGCGACCTGCATTTTGCATGGCAACCCTACGAATGCGATTAATATCATTCTAACATACAATATTATCGTATATATTTGTCATAGGGCGTATTAAAACCGATACTTGTTTTGTATACACCGCTCTGCCTGTTTCTACAGTATGTAACTTGTGATAGGACCTCTTATGAGTCCGCACGGATAGGTACCACCACCCCGCATATTTCTGCCGTGAAGCAGTAATGCGTTTCGGTTTGAAGGGTGGGGCAGCCGTTGTAACTATACTGAGACCTTAGAACTTATATCTCAAGGTGGGTGCCGCATTCACATTGTAGAAGTCTATGGGCTCCAGTAACCACTTAGCACCAGGTGGGCTGTGACCTCGTCCACTAATATAAGCAATAAAAAAATATAAAAAAATGTTCTCGTTCGTTGAAACACACGTTGCAGATATAGTTCACATCTATACCTACTAATATTATAAATAGGAAAGATTTGTTTGTTTGTTTGTTTCGAATAGGCTCCAAAACTACTGGACCGATTTGAAAAATTCTTTTTCCATTAGAAGCCGACATTGTCCCTGATGAACATAGGCTACTTTTTTTTATTTATTTTTTTTGTTTCATGTGTGTTTTAATGTTTCCGAAGCGAAGCGAGGGCGGGTCGCTAGTATATTATATCTTTAGTACGCCGATCTGTTGCATGCATGACATGAACGATGGTGAGCATTCTCCGTCATAAGGGCCATAGATACTATTAGTTCAAACTTTGACTTCATGTCTAAAAATGACGATTATTTCGTGCTGTTTATCGTCTCAGATAACCACAGAACATCAGTCAGAAAGTGACGTAGGCTGCTTACCTAAAAAAAAATATTCCAACGAAGTACTCGTTTCTTCTAAAAATAAATATCCGCCCTTTTCGTAACTTAAACATTTAAATATGCGGTCGGAATTCAAAAACGGAATTCCCTTTATAAACGCTTTTTGAAACAAAACCAGAGTTCTCAATTATTTCTGTCATAGACTTACAATTTATTAGGGATTTTAAGTTGCAAAAGGTTCACTTAATAGCAAATTATTTATTAGAAATTTACATTTTAAAAAACATAGGATGAAAATCGAACACAGATAAATACATATCTCCCTATATTAAAATAACTTGAAATAGAACGAAACATTTTTCTTATATTAACGTAAAATAAATGTCCTACTAACTATGTAATTAGTCAAAAATCATTTAAATAATTAGAAACGTTCTACACCGCAATCGTTGTTTGTTTTGTTTCAAACATTAAAATGCAAGTCGAATTTGAAATGATTTTTCAGGCAAACCGAAATAATGTAATCATTCTCGAAAAAAAATCCAGGCGGCCCCGTTGATTCCGTGAAAAGACTACGAGAGTATTTCGACGAAACGCTGTTAAAATTTCCTGAAAACATTCCGAGAGAGGGTTTGCGGTACTCGCGGAAAATATAGCGCGTCTCTTCACTGTTTACCGACCGAACCTTCGTAATTTACATGGCTTAAATCATTTTAAACTCTCCGAAAATGTACGATACGTATATGACTTTGTTTTGTGATGTTTTTTGCTAATTAGGATGGGATAATGTCGGGACAGCGAGTTTCTCATTGTTTTTTTTTATTATTTAATAGAAAAAGGTCTCGTAATGAAACAGTAAAATAAAACTGTTTCATTTAAATTTTATTGAGGTTTATTTCATTATGGATACAAACTATGTAATTCGCCAGCATACTAAGAAGCCCGGTTAACAGAAAAAATAACTAAATCATACCCAAAATATAAATTTAATACATTGAATTCCTGTTAATTAGCCCTATCAGAAATTACTCATTTTCAAAGCAGCATAACGGACGTGGGCGCCGTTTGTGCAAAACATTTTTCCTTAATTCACTAAATTTGGTGCTGTGACATCATCTCTTCGTCATTGCCGTCAAACGGCCGTCTGGTGTAGTGGTAAGTGACATGGTCACTACATAAGGTCGCGGGTTCGAATCCCGCTAAGGGAAGATATTTGTATGATAAATATAAATGTCTTTTCCAGGGTTATGGATGTATATTAAATATATGTATGTGTATAATAAAAATCTTACATTTATTTCCGTTATCTGGTACCTGTAACACAAGTTCTTTACGAACTTATCACAGGACCAGTTAACGTGGCGTGATCGTTAGTAAATATTTATTTATTTTATTTATTTATTTTATTTATTTATTGCCTCTAAATCTATAGATTTGTTACTTCTGTATAAAAAAACGGTTTTTTGTAGGTAATTTTAATTTCCAACATTTACCTATGAATATATACATAAATATATGGAGACGAATCTGCTATCCTTAATTAATTATCAATATTATGTTATTGACGCTATTACATTTCACATTTAACATACTTACTGTTTTCATAAAAAATAGCACAGGTTAAAACTTTTTTTACTTACCATAGATAACTTATAAAAACCATTTAATCCATTGTCAATTAAGTAAAAAAGTTTTTAAGTCGGTGACTTGTCGCCTTAATGATGATCGAAGAAAATGCTTGATAACAGTTCCCAAAAAACTGATAGAATAAAACCGTTAACGATCATTACTTTCAGTCCAAGTGCAGTCAGTCTCATGTCCAAGGTATCTAAATCGTCTCGTATCCTTACGCTCACAATTCGCTGCACTAACGATCTTTACAAAGGTGTCCACGGTAATAAATGCTATTGTCATCATAGCATTAGAAATTGTAAAGGGTGAGCTATACGATGTAAAACATTTTTGACGAGAATTTCAATGGATACTTTTAGTGCTGTTTGAAATATTATTTACACAGCTACGACATTATCAGTGTACATACCATACTTGGATTAATTGAATGTATAATCGTTCGGTCGTTACACCTGGCTCCTTAAACAGCTGTTATAAGATTAAGGCAATCTAATGAATCGATCGCGTATAATACAAGTTTGTACTAGTTAAGTTAATATTTTTTTATAATTACATATCATTAAAATAACAAAATTCAACGGATTTTTTTTTATTTTTTTTATTGCTTAGAAGGGTGGACGAGCTCACAGCCCACCTGGTATTAAGTGGTTACTGGAGCCCATAGACATTTACAACGCAAATACGCCACTCACCTTGAGATATAAGTTCTAAGGTCTCAGTATAGTTACAACGGCTGCCCCACCCTTCAAGCCGGAACGCATTACTGCTTCACAGCAAAAATAGGCGGGGTGGTGGTACCTACCTGTGCGGACTCACATGAGGTCCTATCACCCGTAAAAACGGTTCTATTATCCCGATCATTGAGTTCAATTATAGGGAGACCTGTAAAATTTATTTGAACATTTTAAAAGTACATTTACACATGAACTTTGAAGACTAGAAATGTCTAACAAGTCCATTTCAATGTGTGTTAGCAAAACACGGTTTTGAATTGAAACAGCATGTCCAGTTTAATTATAGTATCCACGTGTATGCTCGCATCTCGATTGAGCGTGTAATCAATTTGATAGGCACACCTGGCTCCCAGCCGCAACAGTAACGAAACGCTTGAACTGAAATCTACGTAATATGTCGTAGTTATTTGGTTGAGCTAGCTCAGCTATTAATATACTCGTTTAGAATATACCACATATGATTATACCATTTTTGTTTTCATAAATGGTAACTGTTTTGGTTGTTTACTTTTTTTTTTTTTTTATTGCCTTTGTAGGCAGACGAGCATACGGCCCACCTGATGGTGAGTGGTTACCGTCGCCCATGGACTTCAGCAATGCCAAGGGCAGAGCCAAGCCGCTGCCTACCGCTTAATACTATCCACAAGCCTCGTTTGAAGAAGGACATGTCATAGCGCTCGGGAAACACCGTGGAGGGGAGCTCATTCCATAGCCGGATGGTACGTGGCAAAAAAGATCTCTGGAAACGCACTGTGGATGACCGCAGTGGCTCCAGGTAGTATGGATGAACTCTACTCCGGTGGCGGGCGGTGCGATGGTAAAAACGAGACGTTGGTATCATCTCGAACAATTCCTCATTGTTATTGTCTTAATCTTGATAAATCTAGAAGAACGGAACCTGTATTGGTCGTCTATATTCCAATATATAACGGAGGTTGTAAATATGTAATGTGTGTTTCGGGGAAGACCAGACCCGGACATTTTATGAAATAACATGATTATCTACTGCAGTGGTCCGCAACGGCCGCAACTTTTGAAATCAAAAGAAACAATATAGATAACACACAACTGAAATTTATTCAAAGAGCCATTTTTTAACATAATATATATTTTCATATCCATGTGTTTCAAAAATATTTCTTTGTTTCTTACAAGACAAGATAATAAGTAATATTCCATGCCCGGACTAAACATTTCACAGAATACCCGTAGTCGAGGAGTCAGAATCGCATGTGGCTCGCAAGTACCAGGTTACCGATTCCTGGCCTACTGTCATTCTACTGTTTTTTAGAACTTTCTATTACGTAGTTATCAGAACGAGCTGAGGCCCTGGTATTGAGTGACTATTAAAAGGACATCACAAGATGAATGCCGCCACCCACCCTGACACATGAGCTCAAAGTTTCAGTTGTGTTGTTGTATAACGACTAATCCCACCCGGCAAACCGCACCGTGACGACTACTGCGCGGCAGAAATAGGTAGGAAAGCGGTGGCTGTGCAGGCTTTGAATACGCCCTACCGTAACTAACTACGCAAATTTAGAATTTTGGGGCTGGTATGATTTTGACGCGATATTATTCCTTTAAATTGGTGATTTTTAGCAAAGTGGAAGGAATAGTTCGCAATCCAATGCGTGACCAGACTGGGCACGAAAAGACGAGTGTATCTTTACCGTAAAAGTCGTTCATAAGCATCCGCTATTGTTATCTTGGAAAAGTTGATATCTGCCTGCGGGATTTGAGCATCGACATGGCCCCATTACTTGATACGAATGCACTGGGCCTCTTATTCTTTAGGTCACGACTACTTCAAAACCCATACAGACGAAGGTCTCCGCTCAACTTAAGGTTCGAGGTGGAAGTCTCAATTTTCTCGGAAATACTGATTATCCTAACTACAGTGTGAATAATAATAAAGTAACTAGGTCAACAAATTGAATGAAAATCTTTATCTTATTTTTATCCCCAATGGTCAATGTGACTCATATCATAACTTAAAATACCCAGCCACGTTATTTATTCACTTCTGTAATAAGTTAATAACGCATTCGCAACACGCTAACACAATTAAATTCTGTTGCCTTGTTATTATGTCCCCTAAACTAATAAAATACCCTACGCACCTTTAAATTGGATATGAGGTAAAGAATAAATGCATAATGTATGTATAAAATGTTTTCAAAACATAATATTCTCCATTCACATTTATTATAATAATAAATATATTATACTACAAGATACAAGGAATTTTGAAACATAATATCCATACGTTGAACGTTATCGTTCCACCAACGCTAACTGTTAATCTATACATATACTTAATGGTCTAGCAGTGAGTCATCAGTTTCAGTGAGAATAAAATAACTAATGTTCAGTATTATTATATATTGTGTATGTCGGTGTTGATAAATTTTAGATATTTGTGAAATATAATAGTTAAGTGTGAATTTTTTCAACCAGATCCCAAATCACCATTGTTAAATATTGTTTGTTAGTATGTTTATTCGCTGGAACATTACACAACAACTATTCGACCGAATTTGATGATATTTTTTGAAGTCGTCGTGGCCTAAAGGTTAAGACGTCCGATGCATTCGTATGTAGCGATGCACCGGTGTTCGAATCCCGCAGGTGGGTACCAATTTTCTGCAGGATAGCCGTCGGAGCGCCTTGGTTCCTTAGGAACGTGGATCTCCACGATGACCTGGAGCTCGACTCATTTAGTAAGTATCTACAGTCGGCATCGCTGCGCCATTTTGAGAAGGCGGCACGACATGAGAACCATCTCATCGTAGCCGCTGGAAATTACATACCCGACCCAGTAGACCGAATGGTAAACCGTCGACGTCGCCCAAAGCACGTCATTACGGATCCTCCTGATCCATTAACGGTGCTTTTAGGCACCACAAGCATCGGTCACCGTCCTCGTCGAACCCGTCGCTTGCGACGAAGGGCTCGACGAGCGAACTAACCCATAGACACAGCCCACTGAGTTTCTCGCCGGATCTTCTCAGTGGGTCGCGTTTCCGATCCGGTGGTAGATTCTGCGAAGCACTGCTCTTGCTAGGGTCAGTGTTAGCAACACTCCGGTTGAGCCCCGCGAGCTCACCTACAAACGTTAGGGCGAAGCTGAAATAGCCTCTCAAGGCTATCAGCATAGGTAGGGAAGAAAAAAAAAAGGGTACCAATTTTTCTAATGAAATACGTACTCAACAAATGTTCACGATTGACTTCCATGGAGAAGGAATAACATCGTGCAATAAAAATCAAACCCGCAAAATTATAATTTGCGTAATCACTGGTGGTAGGACCTCTTGGGAGTCCGCACGGGTAGGTACCACCACCCCGCCTATTTCCGCCGTGAAGCAGTAATGCGTTTCGGTTCGAAGGGTGGTGTAGCCGTTATAACATACTGAGACCTTAGAACTTATATCTCGAGGTGGGTGGCGCATTTACGTTGTAGATGTCTATGGGCTCCAGTAACCACTTAACACCAGGTGGGATGTGAACTCGTCCATCTATCTAAGCAATAAAAAAAATTATAAAAAATACTGTTAAAACATAAATATTACATATTAAAATACATCTCGCTTCGATGACGAATGTCAAACCAAAACCATACTTTTATAATCGTATACCACTATTATAAAACTGATCATCCCTTTTAATTTAAAAAAGTTCTTTATTACAAAATCGTTAATATTCATATTGACTTAGTTTGTGCTTTGTTAACGCTAAAGCAAGTTTTAGCCAAATTAAATATTCTCTGTTGCTAATAAATTCAGGAGGATTTTGTACGTTACAAAGAGTTCTTTTCACGTTGTTCGCATTCGTATTTATCTTTGTTTGTATTCAACGTAGTGTCGGGCACAGAATCGGAAAGTTAAAGAGAAGGATCTACAGTAGTCTACACTACTGTATTCTCTGTGTTGCTGATAAATATCTAGTCTTTCATGTCTGCTTTGTAAAAGATTTTACTCTAGATTTTTTTTGTGAAGCTTTGCACCACTGTGACGGTAAATATGTAATATCACGGCAAACATTTTTTTTTCTGTCAGGAGTCGTAATTATTATATTCATATGTAAATTTAACATGTAATTAAAATATTGTTGATTTTAAAATTACGGCTGTGGTGTGTATTGATGTTCTAGAGGTGTTAATTCACCTATTAAAATGTTAATATTATTTATGGGATAAAAACGATGGAATTAATGAATCGTAATATTAATTGATTTGAAACGGCACAAATACTATCTGCTATATATATTTAACTAAGGTACATACTTATGCATGTATCTATGAAAATTTATTATGAATAATTGTCATAAAAAAATTAATGACAATAATTACAATAGGATCATTATCATTTTACGATATTAAGGTAAATATTGTATATTTCCTCGGTGAACGTTTGAGTTAACAGAAAAAAAAAATTGTTGTAATAACGCTTATAATCCTTATAGTATTTTAATGGAAAATTAACTCGATTATTTTATTACATAATAAACCAATTCTACTTGCTTTCTTTTTAATAATACCGTGTGTATTTGTTTCTACTTAATTCAAAATTTATTCCTTCCTCATAAATATAATAAATAGGGGTTTACGTATGAAGTTGCCCTTATACAAAAATGGCTGTTTGAAACGTAATTTAACCTGGCAATAAATTGTATTTTTTTTTAAAGATTATGAATTATTTTCTCAAAATCAGTCATTTGTTTACTGACTAGTGTTTTATTTTCACTCCATTAGTATCTTTCATAAATATGGATATTATTATGATAAAAGCACGTGTAATTATAGAACACATGTTCCGTCGCGGCAACAATTCCACACAAACTGCTAACAACGTTATTAACGCATATGGAGTGAACACTACAAAAGAACGCACGATTATCGTTCGATCGTTATGGTTTGAAAGCTTCCGGTATGGACATTTTTATTTAAATAAGGAACTCTCTGGTCCTTAATCAAAGTCAACAACGACTATTTAAAGACGATCCTTGAAACCTCTGGGTCTGCGGAGGGACTTCGGTTCCCTCTGTATTTTGTACCGCATGTTCCATGGGGAGTGCTCTGAGGAATTGTTCGAGATGGTACCAACGTCTCGTTTTTACCATCGCACCGCCCGCCACCGGAGTAGAGTTCATCCATACTACCTGGAGCCACTGCGGTCATCCACAGTGTGTTTCCAGAGATCTTTTTTGCCACGTACCATCCGGCTATGGAATGAGCTCCCCTCCACGGTGTTTCCCGAGCGCTATGACATGTCCTTCTTCAAACGAGGCTTGTGGAGAGTATTAAGCGGTAGGCAGCGGCTTGGCTCTGCCCTGGGCATTGCTGAAGTCCATGGGCAACGGTAACCACTCACCATCAGGTGGGCCGTATGCTCGTCTGTCTACAAAGGCAATAAAAAAAAAAACTGACAATACTCAATCTACCGCTGAGTTAGCATCAAATCAATATTGGTTCGTTTCGTCAAATTTGATAACGTATAAACTTGATAAGTGTAACGCGTTAAGGCGTTGCTAGCGTCGCTTAATAGACACAAAAGAAAGGTACATAGAACCGCATTGTCACTTGCCATGAAAAATGAGTTCTTTTTAACAATCGTAAGCGTTCATCGTGTTGGTCAGACCCCGGTTCAGCACTTACGCAACGCCCCATACGAAAACTTACCCTTTAAAAAGTTTTGGCCTCTCTCTGGTGGTCTACTGCCGGTATAATTCATCAAGTTTCTCTTACCAAACGAATGGTACTAGTATTACTGCGGATATGTATGAAGTGTGTGTGACAAACCCACGAATCGCCGACCAACCTTGGTTAATCGCTCTTCACCGCTGCTCATACATGACAACTCTCACCGCACACGACACGAGAAATGGTCTCTAAGCCAGCTACAAGAGTTGTTACGTCATCCATCGTACTCACCAGACCTTCTACCGACAGACTTCTACTTTTCTCAAAGTTTGAACTTATTGGCATGGAAAAATTTAATACCGCGAGGTAAACTCCCTTGCCTACAAAATCCCTTTGAAGAGTTTGTTGGCTCCCATGCAAATGATTTCTTTAAGAAGGGCATTGAAAATATCTTACTGCGCTGCGTGGGTGCGTATTTTGGTTAATAAAAATAAAATAAAAAAACATAAAAATTGACTATACTAAACGACAATTGCATAAGTTTAATTATTATTGTTTAATTGTGTAAAAGAAAAAAAAACAAGAATAATGAATCTTCTGCCTACCAGTCCGTTACAGGGATAACCCAAGCAGTCTCGGTCGGATCCATCGCAAACAGCTTCGAAAACCCGATCAACCCAAATTGAAATTGTCCGTTTCGGTTAGTATTCCTCGAATAACGTAATCATCGTACCTACAACGTCACGAATATGGGTCGTTAATATCGAAATCCAATAAATGTAATTACAGTTCAAACCGGCCGCGCGTTCATCTCAGAAATGTAAATAGCGTGATTCCAGTGAAAACCGAGAATATAAGAAAATATGTTTGTTTTCGCAGTTTCGGAATTGGCTTTATGCGACAATTTGTTTGCGGTATTTCGTATACCAAATACCTATAAGAAACTTGTGTTAAAATAAAAGATATTAGGATATCTCTGGAAACTATGATGATAATAAAAAGTTTTACTTGGTAACAAACTTCACGGAAATCTACACGTAAACAGACAAAACAGCTAACTACAGTTTTCTCTGTATGTTGATCGTTTTACTTTTTTGTTTGGTAACAGTTGACGAGCTTTAATGTTGTCAATAATAAAAATTGGACATAGGAAGTTAAAGACTAAATAAAATAAAAAACAAAGTTTATCTAAATTTTGAGTTATCATCAGTTTTTTTTTTTCCTACCTAAGCTGGTACCCTGGAGCGGCTATTCCAGCGTAACCGTAACTAGTAGGTGAGCTCACGGGGCTCTAACCTGACGACGATGCTAACACGAACCCTAGCAGGAGTCGTGCTTCGCAGAATCTACTACCGGGTCGGAATCGCGACCCACTGAGAAGATCCGGTGAGAAACTCAGTAGGTTGTGTCTGAGAGTTAATTTACTCGTCGAGCCCTTCGTCGCAAGCGACGGGTTCGACGAGAACGGTGACCGGTGCTTGAAGTACCTAGAAGCACCGTTAGTGGATCGGGAGGATCCGAGATGACGTGTTTTGGGCGACGCCGACTGCTTTCCATTCTGTCCGCAGGATCGGGAATCATCAGTAATTGTGGTCAATATCATCATTGGTCGAACACTAGTAAAATTTACTGGTTAAAAATCAATCTAGTTACGCACTCGTGCAATGTAAAAATGAAAAAAATGGCCTGGTTTTAAGTGTTTACCGTTGTCTATAGACATCGCTAGGTAAACTTTGAGGCATGAGGTCAAAGTTTGAAAATGTACTGGATAACGTTTTTCTCACTCTTCAAATCGGAACACGGGAAGGAGCCCCTCAAGCTTTTTACTCTCGATAAGATGGTTTTGGATCGTCTCGACTTGGAGTCAACCTGTCCCTTCGTTCGAACGGGTGGAAACATTATTTTTGTTGGTTTGAATCTCTCGAAGCCTACAGTTGTACATATTAACAGGCGGTGGCCATAAGTTTTTATTGCTTAGAGGTTACATGGTAGTTACTGGAGCCCATAGACATCTAGGACGTCAATGCGCCACCCACCTTGAGATATAAGTTCTAAGGTCTCAAGTATAGTTACAACGGCTGCCCCACGCTTAAAACCAAAACGCATTACTGCTTCACGGCTGAAATAGGCAGGGTGGTGGTACCTACCCGTGCGGACTCACAAGAGTTCCTACCACCAGTAAGCTAATACAATACTAATGGTACACTATTTTATTCCATAGCTACATTAGTATAGTTGTCATTTGATTGATATGAATATAATAAATTGAGTGTGGTATCGGGCGAACTCCGTCGGTTCCGGATTTAAATCGCGGATGTGTTTTATCTATTCATATAACAAACGCACTTACAGTTTGTAATGCAGAAAAACTTTGTCCCGTGTACATTTGAAACAGCATTGAGTATTTATGAACACTAAAATAGACGAGCTTATGTTTAACTGATATCCAAGAGCGAGTTCCATCAGGTATCTTCACATTTCAATATAGGTAAATATATAATATATTTTAAATATAGGCTACTTATTCTGACCGATTCGACAAAGCAGAGCTTAATCCCCTGGTGCTTGAAACTTGAAATATTAGCATTTGATCTCTTTTATGTTGTAAGCTCGATGCTTAATATAATCCTTTCTTAGTGGATACTAAGGATTTTTGGTTCACCTCTTATTTCAACCCTAAGGGGGTAAAATTGGTTGTACAAAGGAAAGAATTTCATATACCTGCTTCGGATTAGAAATAAATGTGTAGGCGTGTATCGGTGTTTTCCGAATTTTATCCCTAAGACCTTAATTAGGATTGAAAGTTTATATTTTATTTGTTGTTTTTGTTATAGAGAAATATATTTCATTATATGTTTGTACTACATTCGTTCCTGAACCCTTCTGCTCATTGTGATGATGCTTGATACAATTGTTGCTTGCATACCATGGAAGCTTTCTGACTTACTACTAGATATGACATCAATCAAGAAATGGATTCATAGATAAATTATTTATTTACATATTGATTCAACTTTATGCACAAGGGTGGAAGGGTGGACTTAATGCTTAAGGCATTATCTACCAGACAACCAAAAGTGGTGTAGAAAGTCTTGTTGAAAGTGCATTCTTTTTGAGGAAAAGAAATATATATATACATATATAAACACACACACAGTATACATCATCTATGATGCACACACATAACATACAACGTCGTACATATTATATAATATAATAATAATATTCAATTTATACATATATTATACAGGGTGCCCGAAAAAGCAACGGCAACCCAACATCAGGGAAATTATCTTCAAATCTTGATTACTTTGACGAAATTAAATTAAACAAACTTTAAATGTAAAATATTCTTACAGTAACTACTCAAGTTAAAATTATGTTATTTCCTTGTTTTTTTTTTAGGCGACCCAGACTCGGCTGTTTTCGGATCGGTGACGGAAGGTGTCTTCGAGGGGAAGATAATCGCCAAAGACGGCTCTTACTACGTGGAACACGCAAGAAGATACTTCCCACCTAACAACACGAAGACACGAGGCCACTCCGTTATTTACAAAGACAGTGACGTCATTGATCCGTTTGCTAACAAAAGGCACGGTGAGTGGAAATACTATTAAATTAATATTGCACGTGTACGCCAGGTAGGTTAGAATAGGAGTATACTGTTTCATCTGACGAGATGAAACATATTTTGGTATGAATATGCAAGTATAGTTTTAATATTCTTAGTGAAAAATTTAATACATCGGATATATTTCATTGTTATTTATACGATATTAACGTTAAATCAAACTAAATAAACCATGTAGTATTTTAATATTGTTTTCCATAGACACGTGGCTGTGGCTTTGTTACTTTTCAAATAAACATTATTTGTTCGTTTTGCGTGGTGGGCGCCTAAGAATACCCCCAACCCAAACTTAGCTCATGGGTGTCGTAGAAGGTGACTAAGAATCATAGCCGCACTAAAGCCAACACAACCTAAGCCCAAGGTCAACAAAAGCATTCCCAAGTGGGGTTGACATTAGGCAGGCGGCCAGTCAAAAAAAAAATTGCCAAAACTAAGAGCAACATGAGAATGAATTTCCGTAGACACGTGGACGAGCTTAGTCTACTTGATGCTATCTTGTTGTCGGAGCCCGCTTATTTAATTTATGATTTATTCTGATTAATTTAATCAATAGAACAAATATGCATACCTTGGAGTGCTAAAAACAGTTTCATATACTAAGATTATAGAACGAAATTCATCATATGTTGTTAAATAAAGGTTGAAAACGAATATGAATGAATACGCTCTGACTGTACAATTAAGACTGATTCAGGAGTGGTAATCAAGTCGTCTAAAAGTTAAGAATTCAGGAGTGGATGCTAACTATATGTGATAGTCTTCAAAAATATATATTTCTTCTTTAATAAAAAAAGGATATAGGACTTGATTTTGGAGTGAACTCGATTGGTAACATGAAATTATGAATCAGCTTTGAATTCATATCGATTCGTGTGAAATCCATATTAATCTCATTGTAACAATTTGCGATAAATCCAATAATGGCGCATGTTATCCGAAACTATCTACGCTACAAGATTAACCATTAAAATTTACATTAGACGTAGTTCTGACCCGAATGGAACTTGCAAAAGGGAATTCGATCCGTGTACAAGTTTCACCACCGGCAGTCGCGCAGCAAATGGATTGCAAATGCAACATCTCGTTTAACAAACTTTAATCCGGTTCACTCCGTGTGCTTGTCACCGCTTGATTGCAACACCGTGTGTGCGTCGAAAACTTTACACTAATTTATAGCGGATTAGGAGTTTGTAATCTGCATTCGATCCTCTTGAATCGAATATTTGTTTAGCAACCAACTTCGTACACTTCAATAATGTCTAATACGAAGACCGAGCCTTGCTCGGTTTTTTTTTATAAATTGTGCTTTTCGGGTGTCTTAACCACGCCATCTGCTGAAATAGCTTTAGTGTTATTGTGTCTTTAAGGCTTTAAGTTAGTTGCTCTCAATTATAATAAATAGTATTATTATTCGCCAATAGATGTCGGGAAGAGTCATAAAGTTGATTATCGATAAAGTTGATTATTGAAAACACGACTAAAACAACATTTTCTGAAAATAAATCGTAACTAGATCGATTTATCGCCCCCGAAATCCCGTGTATACTAAATTTTATAAAAATCGTTAGAGCCGTTTCTGGGATTCAGATTATATATACTTAGTCTGGCCATAAATACTGTTACAATTAAAAATTTAAAAAAATCTATTGCAAATAACATTTATTACTTTTACAGTGTGTTAGTTTAATACATAAATATAAAACAATTTAAAGTATAAAAAGCTTATTCGAAGTGGTCTCCATTGGCTGCAATACCGTCCTTTAAACGTTGAGGCCAGTTATCAATAGAAGCACGCACTCTTTCCATGTGAAAAATTTTCACTGCCAATCGTACGGATTGTTTTAGGGACTCCAAATTATCATGGCGTTTAGAGCAAGCCGTACTCTCTAAAACTGACCATAAATCATAATCCAGCGGATTAAGATCGGGACTAGACGACGGCCAGTCTTCAGCGCTGATGAAGTCCGAAACGTTCGTTTCCAACCAAGACTGCGTAGACAGAGCTTTATGACCTGGCGCCGAGTCTTGCTGGAAGGACCGTTCTTGATTATTAAACATGGTGTTATTAAGGGGCTTCACTAATGTTTTGATACTTTTTTCACAAAAGTATGGCTCAGTCACTCTTTCATAGCTAATACCCCACCAAACCATCACTGAAGTCGGATAATGCACTCTGTCGACTAATTGGGAAGCTTCCTTAAAGCTTTGAGTATAAATACGGTTATTTTGTTTGTTAAAATGTTGCTCAATTGTAAAAAATTTCTCATCCGTAAACAAAAAATTTCTATGACCTCCCTTTGCGTACCGCTTCAGTAGTTGTTTCGATTTTACCACCCTATTATCTTTTAAATTATCAGTTAAGAAATGACCAGTACGTCTCTTATAGGCTGCAAGTCCTAAGTTATCTTTTGAAATACCTGACATGGTTCTAGGTGCTATCTTCATCTCCCGAGATAAAATCTTTTGCTTTCGGACAGGATTTCTTCGAATTATTTCCCTTACTGCTTTGACTACCTTTTTCGTACGAACACTACGTGGACGGCCAGATCTTTTTCTGTCACAAACAGAGGAGGTCTCATTGCACCTATTAATAGCCCGGTACACAAACATTTTACTAATACCAAGCGTATGGAGAGTTTAAAAAACTGCATTTTTCTCCATACCTACTTTGTGTAATGCAATCACAGCGATTCGGTTCTCTTTATCACCCCACTCCATTTTAATATCGCAAAATATTGTACAATGTATTGGCGCCAAAATGAGAAAACTCAATGAGCAATTATATAAAAATGACAGATTCCAAATTCAAATGTAATATGTATTTTGTTTATTTTTAATGGTAACAGTATTTATGGCCAGACTAAGTATATACAAAAATTGCTCGTTTAAAGGTATAAGATAAGATTTAACGAACGTTGACCTAAAATACAATTCGATTCGCATTGTCGCCGAGCCAGCCCGAAATTCGCGTTACATATTCATTCGTCCGTAGGCCGCACCGGTATGGTAATTGAGCGTCAACAACATCGCTCCGCCCGCCGAGTTTGCATTTTTGTCGTATTCAACCCTGTTGTAGATGCAATTTCCAATGTTCCTACGAACGATGATTCATTTGAATATGCACCGCTACTGAACCTTAAATAAATACAGTGCTTTTTTTTACAATGTTTTTTTCTTTTGAAATTTAAAGGTGAAACAGCCAACAACAAGGGGCTTGGTGTTGGCTAATTTGATTTTTAGATTTTCCTACCTTCACTTTGACATAACTTCACAAACTTTTTACTTTAGTTTATCAATAAATATCAACCTGGATTGTTTTTCTTGTATGTTTCAAATCCTCATTCAATGATCCTGGAATAGATACTAGAATAGATAGATCCTAGATATTACAACTGGTTTCCTTCATCGTGGAGGACGGGCAGACTCGTGCTGTTAAGAAAAGAGGGGCGCCCGGCGGATACTGCCGCCGGGTACCGTCCCATAGTGTTGCTGGATGAGGTGGGCAAGCTGCTGGAACGCATTCTGGCGGCCCGCATCATCCAGCATCTGATCAGGGTGGGACCCGATCTGTCGGCGGAGCAGTATGGCTTCCAAGAGGGCCGCTCAACGGTAGACGCGATCCTTCGCGTGCGGGCCCTCTGGGAGGAGGCCGTCTCCAGGGGTGGGGTGGCTTTGGCGGTGTCTCTCGACATCGCCAATGCGTTTAACACCCTGCCCTGGTCCGTGATAGGGGGGGCGCTAGAACGACACGGAGTGCCCCCTTACCTTCGCCGGCTGGTGGGTTCCTACTTGGAGGACAGATCGGTCACGTGTACCGGACACGGTGGGATCGTGCACTGGTTCCCGGTCGTGCGCGGTGTTTCACAGGGGTGGAATATCGGGTATGACTGGGTACTGAGGGGTGCCCTCCTCCCGGGCCTAAGCGTAATCTGTTACGCAGATGACACGTTGGTCGTGGCCCGGGGGGGGAGTTTTGCTGAGTCTGCCCGTCTTGCTACCGCTGGGGTGGCGCATGTCGTCGGCAAAATCAGGAGATTGGGCCTCGACGTGGCGCTCAGTAAATTCGAGGCCATGTGGTTCCACAGGCCCCGGAGAGTGCCACCTGTCGATGCCCATATCGTGGTTGGAGGCGTCCGTATTGGGGTCGGGGTGCAGTTGAAGTACCTCGGCCTCATTCTGGACAGTCGTTGGACCTTCCGTGCTCACTTTCAGCACTTGTTCCCTCGAATGTTGGGGGTGGCCGGTGCGTTAAGCCGGCTTCTGCCCAACGTCGGGGGGCCTGACCAGGTGACGCGCCGTCTCTATACGGGGGTGGTGCGATCAGTGGCCCTATACGGGGCGCCTGTGTGGGGCCAGTCCCTGGCCGCGGGGGTGGCGAAGCTGCTGCAACGGCCGCAACGCACCATCGCGGTCAGGGTCATCCGTGGTTATCGCACCATCTCCTTTGAGGCGGCGTGTGTACTGGCTGGGACGCCGCCTTGGGTTCTGGAAGCGGAGGCGCTCGCCGCTGACTATCAGTGACGGGCTAGCTCACGCAGGTGTTCACTGGGCATGGTTGGTTGAGTTCCTGCACCGGATCAGAGCCGAGCCGACGGCAGAGTGCCACCATTGTGATTGCGACTTGGACACGGCAGAGCATACGCTCGTCGCCTGCCCCGCATGGGAGGGGTGGCGCCGTGTCCTCGTCGCAAAAATAGGAAACGACTTGTCGTTGCCGAGTGTTGTGGCATCGATGCTCAGCGACGACGAGTCGTGGAAGGCGATGCTCGACTTCTGCGAGTGCACCATCTCGCAGAAGGAGGCGGCGGGGCGCTTGAGAGACGCACAGGCCCACCGCCGTCGAGCGGGGGCCAGGGAGGCGGATCTCGCCCAAGCCCTGGCCCTCTAAGTGTTTCCGGTCCCCCCTCACATGTCGGTCTGGGGACCGGCGAGGGGGGCCTAAGAAGATGACGTGCAAGCTGCTCTGCACGCGTTTTACGCAAGAGCATCCGGGTGATGGAAGGCCGGTTATCCTCGACCCACGCTCCGCACTAAACGCTTCATTTTCCCCCCTTTTCCTCTTCATGAGTTCTGTCTCATGCGAGGTTTGGACGTTGGTTGTTGAGCGACAGGAGGTTTTAGTCAGTTCGACTCTGACATGCTCTGCCCTCTATCCCCAGTGGAGGGCGGAAGTCCGGCGATTTCCTCCTGACCAAAAAAAAAAAAAAAAGATATTATATTTTGGATCGTTAAAATGGTTAATTTGGAATATCTCACACGACGTTTATTTTCTTTTTTTTTTTATTGCTTAGATGGGTGGACGAGCTCACAGCCCACTTGATATTAAGTGGTTACTGGAGCCCATAGACATCTACGGCGTAAATGCGCCACCCACCTTAAGACATAAGTTCTAAAAGGTCTCAAGTATAGTTACTACTATAATATAATAATATAAAAAGAAAACTACATACTGACTACAATTGTGTTATACGGAATCTCTATAGCGCGGAGCATTTCAACGTGTTCTTTCCTTTGTGAAAATTACATTCGATCGGGAAATAAATGCGTAGGTATTGAATAAACAGGAAGGGTCGCGCTTGTAGCTACTTTTTTTTTCATTACGAGTTATTGAACAGCAGCACCGAGGGGGTGCTCCTCGATACCCGCTCCCCGTGGAGCTTTTATTTAAATATGAAAGACTACAATCGTCTAAATAAAAAGCCTTTTTTTTGTCATAAAGAAGGAAACAGGATTACATGTCAGCTACAGAAAGGGGGTGTTCTAAAAACAAACTATATCACATTAAATGCTTCTATAGGCATTGATTTGTTTGTGTAAGCTTGGCAATATCTCCTAAAGTGGATCGAATGATTTCAGTTCTAAATACTTTATTTACGATGTGAAGAATATACACCGAATAATATCGGATATTTGGTTGTAAGCGGGGCACGTTTAATATAATTATCTACAATTCCCGAGTTTCCCGTCTTGTTACATAAACAGCTGATGTTGTGTACAATCTCATTTCAGTCCTTCCGAGGACATCCGAAATTTCACAATCTTGTGTAAGATGATGAAAAAAGACACGATTTATCGATCACTTGAGACATCCGATGAGTTGGTTCGAAATACATGTAAACAAAACGATCTTGTTACGCATTGCTTTCCTAGTGGAGCGTCTGCATTGTGATACCTCATCCCCGATTACATCTATACGTCCTTTGTAAAACGAACAGTCTGCAGCCAAGTGCTCATTCGTATACACCCCCCTACTCTCGAAGTAATATTTGAATGTTGTCCCCTCCGGATAAGGGTGTCGCGTATTGCAGAAAAAACATTTGCATTACAAAATTGTGTGCTGTATCGTAATTTTTTTTCTTTTCTGTTATTATCAATAGCTCGAATTTATTTCTCGAATTATGTTCTATCATTATATACACCGTAATTTATTCAATTCGATACGAATTCGAGATTGAAACGTAATGAACCAATTCATTTTCGTCTGTACATAATGATGATATTTTTTTATTAAACTTCACATTGAACGAATTTTAGTAACATTAATTTAGTTTAGACGTGCTGTTTATATCGAGGGGTGAAAGGCTAGGGTTGATTCAAGCGACATTTCGCTTAATACGCGACTTTTATCTTTGGAATAAAAGATGCGTTTTATTCGGTATCAACATCAACGGCTCGATGTTTTAATTGAACTTTTTTTTATTGCTTAGATGGTTGGACGAGCTCACAGCCCACCTGGTGTTAAGTGGTTACTGGAGCCCATAGACATCTACAATGTAAATGCGCCACCCACCTTGAGATATAAGTTGTAAGTTCTCAGTATAGTTACAGCGGCTGCCCCACCCTTCAAACCGAAACGCATTACTGCTTCACGGTAGAAATAAGCAGGGTGGTGGTACCTACCCGTGCGGACTCACAAGAGGTCCTACCACCAGTAAGTTTACTCCATTCAAATAGCTGAATAAGAGTTTTTGTTATGATATTCTTTCCTTACTTACATCTGTAAAGTTCCAAAAAAAATTCGCTGTTATTTAAGGACGAGATTGGTCCATTGCGTTTAAATCTCGAGTTATTATTTATATATGTATTTAAAAAAAATCGAAATTGTTCATTCATTTTCCGCTCGAACAATATTTAAATAGATGAAGCAACTTCGATATTAAAGTAACGCTTTCAGTAGCATTATGAGTGGGAAGGGCGATGTAGGGCCAGTAATTAAAACGATGCTTCACGGGCCCTTGTTAAAACTTGTCGTTCACTTTCCCGGCCCTATCCCTTCGCATTTAACTAAGTTTACCTGAAGGGACTTTCAATAAACGAGCGCTATTGTAGCGTTGTTAAGTTTAATTTCGGTTCAATTCCGTCCGATCCCACGTGTCGGTTTGAAGTCCCTACAATCGAACTAGCTGACTGAGGAAAGGCAATGAAATCGGCCTGCCTTTTTTTTATTGCTTAGATGTGTGGACGAGCTCACAGCCCACCTGGTGTTAAGTGGTTACTGGAGCCCATAGACATCTACAACGTAAATGCGCCACCCATCTTGAGATATAAGTTCTAAGGTCTCAAGTATAGTTACAACGGCTGCCCAACCCTTCAAGCCGAAACGCATTACTGCTTCACGGCAGAAATAGGCAGGGTGGTGGTACCCACCCGCGCGGACTCACAAGAGGCCCTACCACCAGTAATTACGCAAATTATAATTTTGCGGGTTTGATTTTATTACACGATGTTATTCCTTCACCGTGGAAGCTAATCGTGAACATTTTTTGAGTACGTATTTCATTAGAAAAATTGGTACCCGCCTCCGATTCGAACACCGGTGCATCGCTTGAACACGAATGCACCGGACGTCTTATCCTTTAGGCCACGACGACTTAAAATATGCCTACATCATAAAGTTGGGTCCGTGGTTCATGACTGGTCACGTGTCACTATGTTTACTGGTTACTTGAATTCCGTAATACGTAATTTCTGATGTGAGTACTTTAACGGTCATATAGAATTATTAAGATTAGAATTAGTGCTCGATAACGATGGTAATGTTAGTGATTCCAATCAATGCGACCTTAATTAATTTTCCGTTCATTAATCAAAACACACGTGTTTCGTAAACAATCGCAATTATAAACACAGTTATGTAAGTGCTTTAATCAATGTAAGTTATTGTTTTTCTTTTACCTTTTTTGATGCTATTATCAACTCACGGTTTTTATTTGTTTGCATCGCAACTGCATTGATGAAAAGATAATGTGAGTTGAAAAAAAATGTGTACTAAGAATTAATGCACTGAGCTCTGTGCACCCGGGGGGCGGTAATTTCCGTGATCAGACCGTCTAGCCTCCCCGACCACGGTGCTTCGTTAAAATTCAACTCGCCGGATGCAAAATGCCAATACGCGCTTATGCGACATACCTAGGACTAAAACGAAATACCCAATTTAGTCCTTTTTTTTAACATCAAACCTCTGGAGATAATGCACTGTTAAAACTTTTTTATTAATATTTATTGTTTAAAATTCTTGTTTTTTTTTTTATAATTGAAGGATTACTGGTGGCCCTGAGGCCTTTTCAGTTTCACCAGGACAGGTGGGCGAGCAAAGGCTCAGCCAGGAGTGGTGGGATTAGTTAACAGCTGCCCGAGCGCCTCCGAAGGAGACCTAACAACTCGAGAGCAGCTGCTTCGCGAATGAATCTACTACCGGATCGGAATCGCGACCCGCGGAGAAGATCCGGCAAGAAACTCAGCTTGCTAATGCATGGGTTGGATTGCACGACGAATCTTTGCCGAGTTCAATGAGAATGGTTACAGGGTTCCCTAGGCCGGCTCCTAGTGTTAAGAGTTGAAGGTGTATAATGCAAGGGTTATTGGATCTGATGGATTCGTAAGGACGTGAAAATTCTTTAAACAATGCAACAAACAATTTAAACTCGTGTCCCAGTAATAGCTACATACCAGTACATTCGGTCAGCAAAGATGTCCAACTATGGGGAATAATGCAGAGCCACGGAAACATTGGTTGCATACTTCCGCTGTGGATCTATTAGAGTATAAAGGTTCTTGAATGGAGAACACGCCTACAAGCGTAGTCTAAGTAAGACCTGGCCTAGCATAAAACAAAATTTCACGAATATTTTTATTTTCGATATGCTTATTCGTGAATTAAAAATGGCGCTTGAAAAAAGGTCGACAATATGATAAAAAAAATGTACAAACTCGCGTTCAACTAGAACGATATATTTTATCCGGTTATATTGATTTAAAAACCTAACTACTGAATCGATTCTTCAAAAAATAATAATTTTCCTAATGCAGTGTGATTAATGAAGCAGTTTTGGGGTAACAAACATAAAAAATTCAACGGTATTGAGAAACTCTTCGCACTCATTTTATATATATTTTTTATTTATTTGCGTTATTAAAATATTATTTACACACTTGTGGTATTTGAACATTATTGTCGCACGATGCATTCGATAGGGACTGCGGTTTTCACAAAAGCAATGGATAGTAATTTATGTTGTAAAATTTAATAGCACGATGCATTGAATTTCTCATTAAACAAACCAAAGGTTTCGTTTACGCACTTCGTACTAGCCTCCGTATTTACAAGGGTAATCAAACCACGCCCACTTCAATAATTCAATCTGTATTACATCGATTTCGATTACAGGAATGAAAGACGTATAAAAACAAACAAATACAGATTAATGTATATTCGAGTTATATATCTAACGGAACTAGCTTGATAAATCACATCACAGCCGTATAGCAAAGAGCTTGTGTCGTCAGCCTTTGTGTATTTACATTGAAACGCTCACGGATAGGATCGTGTTGTGTTTTTCTTTCGAACCTCCCCCAGTCAGTAACTCGTGCCGCAAACTTGTAATTTATCATGAATAATTTAAAATATCATCCTGATTACACTTCAGAGACTATTTTCAAACCTTGTATAATTTATTCGAAAAAGGGATGCTCATAATAAATGTTTTGTTTATTATTATTATTATTATTTATTTATATTTATTTAAAATCTTATTAATTACATAATATTTTTTAAAAAGATATTAAAAATACAATTTTTAAAAAACACTATATAAAAATAGATTGCCGCTGATGGCGGTGTCTACGACACAAGCCACCAGTGGTTAGGACTCCAGAGTGAGAAACGTCCTCACAATGCGTGCAGTATCGAGGATAACTGCTTTCTGTATTAGGCCCTTAACCCAGCTGGATATTATTATTATTATTATTATTATTATTATACAGTTATTATTATTATTATTATACATTTTATTGTACGTTTTAACAGAAGCGATACGTGGAATTAATTTCTTCGCTCGAACGCCACGAACTGATCCGGATTATAAATCTCGGTAATTCGTCTTGTTGTAGTCGAGACACGTACGTACGTACGGTGCCGTGTCTATTTGCTATTGTAATATGACACGGTCGTACAGTAATTCCTTGTTTGAAGAGATTTTCTCTCATCGACACGCCTTTCGAACGATCCTAAACAGTGCCAACGCTTCTTAAAGGGAATTAAGAAAAAAGCAGCAAGCCCGTTTCGGAGAAATAAGCGCGAAGGGTTCCGTAGTTGGTTGGAGCGTTCACGTTTGAAGAAACTAATACATTTAATAATATTTTTACTGTTTAAACATAAGCAGCGTGCATAGAAGATATTCCACATATCCAAAACTACCATATACAATATAATTTGTAAGGTTTAGCCACTAATCTACCGGCCAATGGAACAGAGCTCATTTATTATAACCACAACAACTGCCTTCAATCTTATTACGTTTCGAAAGATTATTTTGGATTACTATTCACCACACGAATTAATTCCTCCTGTGACATGTCCATACGAAATGAGGTTTGAAAATCAGCGGTAGATAGCAGGCTGGTTTTCTTTGCTGGCTGGCTTTGCTGATGTCATGAATGCGGCTAAGGGTAACTAGGCGGCTCGTGGGCCCATCTGCTCTGGGAAGCATTAAAAATGGGGCTTTAGTATGTGATTTGTATGTACGATAGAATGCCAATAGTAATCGAGCAAACTGTTTATTACATACGAATTGAAATTACGAACCGGAGAATATATAGTAAATGACAAAATTGCATGAGTTCCGTATTTTTGTAATTGTTCACGGATCCCTAAAAACATAATCTAGTTTCAATACTGGATATGTACATTATTTTTTAATTGCCATATTTGTCAGTTTGCTTATATTATTTATCGACATAAATATTCTAGGTCACGTCGGCGGATGCGGTATAACCGATGAAGTGGTCCAATGGATGGAACGCATTCAGAACTCTGGAGTTGACGATGAATCTCCCACGTCGCCGGCATCTTCACAGTCCACACCTACTGTCGCAACTCCACCACACACTCACACCTCCGGCTCGCCCTCGCCTCATCCCAATAGCTTAAGAGATGATATGCCAAGGTATAAAAATATTATATCTATACAAAAAATTATAGCTTCACTGTTTTTGTGTTAACAAAATTAAAGCCGCAAATTTTGCGTACTTACTGGTAGTAGGACCTCTTGTGAGTTCGCGCAGGTAGGCACCAACACCCCGCCTATTTCTGCCGTAAAGCAGTAATGCGTTTCGGTTTGAAGGGTGGGCAGCCGTTGTAACTATACTGAGACCTTAGAACTTATATCTCAAGGTGGGTGGCGCATTTACGTCGTAGATGTGTCTATGGGTTCCAGTAACCACTTAACACCAGAAAAAAAAATTGTCTTGGTAGACTGAATGACTGATGGTCACATTAACCTAGAACCTTGTAATGCTGCCACTTAACATTGCTGTCTGCTATTGCAATGTGAACCATTTATAAACAGCGTGTTTTTTTATTTTTTTTTCGTCTAAGCCGAATCGAGTCATGAATATATGTTTATTTAAGGTATCAGTAAAGAAAATTTTAAATTCGTTCCACGATCCTCCGACTAGCGATTAATTGAAACGATATAATTTGAAATTTATATACAGAAAAATGTATTGCTTTTATGGCTACTCTTAGAGATGTGGTGCCAGTGATAGCTGATATGAAAACTTTAAAAGAATTTATTAACGATTTTGTTCTTGTTTTATAAGCATACTAGCGACCCGCCCTCGCTTCGCTTTGGAAACATGAAATTTTATTATTGATTATTTACGACATCACATTAGAAACCTCAAAAATAACAGTATTGCTCCAATATTTAATGGATCTTATTATACATATAAACCTTCCTCTTCAATCTGTATCTATTAAAAAAACCGCATCAAAATCCGTTGCGTAGTTTTAAAGATTTAAGCGTACATAGGGATATAGGGACAGAGAAAGCGACTTTGTTTTATACTATGTAGTGATAAAGAGAAGTAAATGTGAAAAGCGAAGGAAATGTCTTAAAGTGACAACTTATTTCTACTTAGCAAAATAAGTTCGATCGGTCAAAGGCTATTAGATTTAAGCAACATTTTTGCAACTTTACAAGGAGATATTTAATGTTTAAAATTTTGAAAAAACATCATAACAAAAAAACTTCTTCATCTATTTGAATGGAGTAAACTTAATTAAAAAGATCGAACTATTAATTCTAATACCAAATAAAACGCACCTTTAATTATAAAGATAAATGTTGCGTATTAAGCGAAATGTCGCTTAAACAAAAAAAAATAGTCTTTCAACTGTCGAATTGTGTTCCGTTTAAATTAAGATTTGCTAATTTCCTATTATACCTATATATATAAATATTTGTGTATTTTTGTGTTTTAATAGACATTGGGATTCACATTTTCACAATAAATATTCGCGGTCCGCGAACACGGGCGAGCACGCGCGTTCGCGTCGAGCAGCGCCCTACGACAACCGCAACACGTGCTCGCTGTTCATACAAACAGATCCCTTAATATGGAAGCATATTCGTGAGGGATTTCCAGACGTAAGTATTTGTTTAAAACCATCTACAAATATTTTCGTCCTAATTAATACAAAAGAGCTAAAGTGTCAACTACTAAGCAATAAAATAGATCTTAACTGTATAATAGTTTAAAGGTTATTTATTATCAAGCGAATGGTCGTTAAGTTCTTTTTTATTCAAATGATTCCTGATTGTGTGGCAACGTAACACGTCCGTATTCACTTATTCGGTCATTCTTTATTCGTTATAAGTATAAAAAATTGTGGGACATTTGTCACATAGGGTTGCCACCCGTACTGTATAATAAAGTATTGTACGTTATTTCAGGTAATTGTACTCTATAGTTTATCTGAACAAGAAAGTACAAGAAAATACTTTATTTGGCATATTTTCGTTTCTTTGGGATTTTGAAAAGTTCAGTCATATATATTTTTCGTTAAGCGACATCGATTGCTCAACCGATGGGACCACTCACCAACGCCAAAAAAAAAATGTGGCAACCCTAAGTTACTCACTTCACTAGGCTTCCGTAAATTTTCAGCCGGACGTCTATCAGCACCTTACGTCATATAAGATCATTATCTATATGACCCGACTTAATGATTGGTTTCAATGAAATTTCAGCATAATGTGCCAAGTAAAAAGAACGAAGTCGACACGAAGACCCGCGAAGAGATCCTGTCTCTCATATCGCACCACGTGACCGCCGTCAACTACATCTACGGCAGGGCCAAGTTCGACGGCAGATTCGACCACAGGGACATCAAATTTGAAGTTCAGAGGATAAAGGTAAAAATAATAAACAGTCTCTTCGAATCACTTGTACCACCACCCTGCTTATTTCCGCCGTGAAGCAGTAATGCGTTTCGGTTTGAAGGGTGGGGCAGCCCACCCCACCACCATGTGGGATAAATAGCTGGGAAGAGAGAGAGGGATTATTAACTTATTAGAAACGTTATACATGCGCGCGCTAAGACACGTCCGTACAGGTTGATACCTAATACCCGTAATCAAACTGCGCAATCGTCGGTATTCCGACGCTCCACATTTTATACGCATTAATAGAGAGTCGTTCTATCGACGGTTCGCGTTCAAAGGGTTAATTAAATAAGAATTTTCGATTAAGAACTTTAGATGTTTGCTTTAAGGTTGATATTTGTGCTCGACAGATCGACGACAACTCGCTGTGTAACAATCGTTATCCGAACGAAATGAATCAGTTCTGTTTAACGAACGTTGACGTTTCGAATTTCCTGAATCTCCACTCGCTCGGCAACCACGAGGACTTCTGTCTGGCCTACGTGTTCACGTACAGAGACTTCACCGGGGGGACCCTAGGTAAGACGCAGTTTTTATATAATGGCAATATACAAGATTACACGTTGAAGATGATATTTTAATTGGGGATGCTGTGTTGTCGGTTTTCATTTATTTTATCTCTTAACAGATAAATGAAATAACATGTTTATATGTAAAGTAAGAATTAATAATTCAAATAAGTTTCATTAAATTTTCAATGAATAAATACTGGCCATCTATAACCTTCTATAGTATTTTTTCTATCTAAGTCTTTACAGTATCTAACTCTAGTTAGAGCTATTGGCATTGTTGTTATCCACGATCTATAAAACTGACACAATAATTCACTTAATGATATGTAATAAATACTTCACAATGAATAAACAATAAAAGACTTGGTTGCGTTTTCTGTGATAGAATAAGAAAAAAAAACATTTAGAGTCCTTAACCTTTTTTAAAATTAATATTTTAAGCAGTATAATTACATATTATGTTATACAAATCTGAACTTTCTTATGAACTGAATGACAGATTTCACTCAATGACTCGATGACTGTGAAGAAAAATCCTCTTTAAAAACTAGAGCTTTAGTCAATAAAGGTTTTTTCATTACATATACTCGTATATATATTGTACTAGTTGTCCCCCGTAAGTCGAAATATGACTATAATTAATTGAAATTATAAGTTTGTACACTATTATGATACTATTGTCAAAGATTAATAAACTTCTATTATATAATCCCAGATTTCGCCAAGACTACACTTTAGACAAATATTAATAAAGACAAACAATATGTTTTAATCTTTTTTCAATTTGACCACAGACTATAATCAATAAGAAAAGTTTGACAATAAACAAATAGTATGCATACGTGTGTGTGTCAAATACACAACGGTAGGCAGCGGCTTGGTTCTGCCCCTGGCATTGCTGAAGTCCATGGGCGACGGTAACCACTCACCATCAGGTGGGCCGTATGGTCGTCTGCCTACAGGAGCAATAAAAAAATAAATAAAAAAACATGGTAGTGTGTATAATGTTTTTTTTATTGTTTTAATATATTGTTTATGCATAATTAAAAAAATTATATTCTGTACTCCTCTATATTCTCTATAACTGTGGGAAATTTCATACTACTCTGTCCGCGCAATTTTCGTAAAAAGGGGTTAAAAGTTTTTGCTTCACGTATTAATATATAGATATATATTCGACGTCGCCCAAAGCACGTCATTACGGATCCTCCGATCCATTAACGGTGTTTTTAGGCACCACAAGCACCGGTCACCGTCCTTGTCGAACCCGTCTCTTGCGATGAAGGCCTCGATAAGCGAATTAACCCATAGACACAGCCCACTGAGTTCTCACCGGATCTTCTGAGTGGGTCGCGTTTCCGATTCGGTGGTAGATTCTGCGAAGCACTGCACTTGCTAGGGTCCGTGTTAGCAACACTCCGGTTTGAGCCCCGTGAGCTCACCTACACACGTTAGGGTGATGCTGAAATAGCCTCTCAAAGCTATCAGCATAGGACACAAAACAGAAAGATATATATTGTATGTGGCAGGTCTGGCGTGGGTGGCGAGCGCGAGCGGCGCGTCGGGCGGCATCTGCGAGAAGTACAAGACGTACACGGAGACCATCGGCGGCATGTACCAGAGCACCAAGCGCTCGCTCAACACGGGCATCATCACGTTCGTCAACTACAACAGCAGGGTGCCGCCCAAGGTCAGTCAGCTCACGCTGGCGCACGAGATCGGGCACAACTTCGGCTCGCCGGTATGTATGCGCGCCTCATTAACACTAAACGATGACCGAGCTTTACTCGGTTTTTTTTTTGATAACGCCATCTTGTTGTGTCTTTAAAGCGGTTAGTTGCCCTCAATTAAGAAAAATAGTATTATTATTCGCCTGTAGATGTCGGAAAGAGTTGATAATTGAAAACACGAATAAAACAACATTTTCTGAAAATAAATCGTAGCTAGATCGATTTATCGCCCCCGAAATCCCCTGTATACTAAATTTTATGAAAATGGTTGGAGCCGTTTCCGAGATTCAGATTTTATATAATATATTAATATATATATCTACAAGAATTGCTCGCTTAAAGGTATAAGATTTTTACTGGTGGTAGGACCCCTTGTGAGTCCGCGCACCCGCGCCTTAGGTACCACCGCCTTACGTATTTCTGCCGTGGAGCAGTAATGTGTTTCGGTCTGAAGGGTAGAGCAGCCGCTGTAACTATACTGAGATCTTAGAACTTATATCTCAAGGTGGGTGGCGCATTTACGTTGTAGATGTCTATGGGCTCCAGTAACCACTCAACACCGTGGGTCTTACCACCGCTTTTACATGGTGTAGTAATCATCACGAGTTCGTCCGCGCTGATTGTCTTTAGCCTGGACCACGTCTTACCCTGCCGGTGTTTGTTGTCAGCACGACTACCCCTCGGAGTGCCGGCCGGGGGGCCAGCAGGGCAACTACATAATGTTCGCGTCGGCGACGTCCGGCGACCGGCCCAACAACAGCCGGTTCTCGTCGTGCAGCACCGGCAACATCAGCGCCGTGCTGGACGCCGTCAGGGACGGGCGCAAGCGGAACTGCCTCACCGCCAGCGCCGGCGCCTTCTGCGGGAACAAGATCGTCGAGCACGGCGAGGAGTGCGACTGCGGTGAGACACGTAGACTAATTGAATTATATTACCGTTTCGAAGTCACGTATAGGGACAATTATTTTTCTATTAGCGACCCGCCCTCGTTTCGTTTCGGACCCTGTAATTTATTATTGATTTATCCAATATTTAATGGATGTTATTATACATTTATTGGTGGTAGGACCTGTTGTGAGTCCGCGTGGGTAGGTACCACCGCCCTGCCTATTTCTGCCGTGAAGCAGTAATGCGTTTCAGTTTGAAGGGTGGGACAGCCGTTGTAACTTTTACGTAACCTTTTACAACTTATATCTCAAGGTGGGTGGCGCATTTACGTTGTAGATGTCTATGGGCTCCAGTAATCACTCAACACCAGGTGGGCTGTGAGCTCGTCCACCCATCTTAGCAATAAAAAAAATAAAACATAAACCTTCCTCTTCATCACTCTATCTATTAAAAAAAACCACATCAAAATGCTTGCGTAGTTTTAAAGATTTAAGCATACATAGGGATATAGGGACAGAGAAAGCGACTTTGTTTTATACTATGTAGTGATTATCATATACATAGATGGGTCAACGATGGGCGTCTGGTGTTGTGATTTTTCGGAGCCCGTAGACATAACGACTTAAATGACGTCAACTTGAGATCGAATTTTCGATTGTATATGCACATATTCGAACTAGTCCCAGGCAGAAATAGTTATACCTACCAGTCGAGACTACTATAGAAGTATAGCACTTGAACAATTTGAATTTTCATATAAAATACAAATGCCTGTTCGTTCTCGTGTTGGATGTATAGTAAAATGTTCGCTTACGACACCCCCCAACCCCTCACCGCCCCTCAGGCTACGACGACATTGAGTGCACGGACCGGTGCTGCTACCCGCGCCAGGTCGGCGCCTACGACCGCGAGAGGAACGCCACCGCCAAGGGCTGCACCAGACGCGCCGACACAGAGTGCAGGTAGGGAGGGAGCCGACGTTTGTTTCGATACGGACGTAAAGCTTACAGACCTATAAAATTATTGCATTAGTCCGAGGTCCAGGCTTTTTTTTTCTACCTAAGCTGGTAGCTTTTTTTAAGGGATTTTATGACCTGGTAACTAAGACCTTTAGGTCATGTCTTATTTAAATGAACAATGATAATATGGAGTGAAATGAAATGAAAATGATTAATTTGAGACATTATCAATTGTGATGAAATTAAATGAAGTGAGATGAGATGATATGGTATGAAATATAATCTCAGTAAAATTGTGGTCATTTACTGAAACACTAAATAGACAAAATAAAACGAATCACACAACTTCACTCCTCGCGTTCCCGCTAAAAATTCTAAGCTGGTCACCTTGAGAGGCTATGCCAGCGTAACCCAACGAGTAGGTGAGCGTTCGGGGCTTAGATTTGGGGGCGTTGCTAACACTAACTTTAGCAAGAGCAGTACTTTGCCGAATCTACAACTAAATCGGAAACGCGACCCACTCAGAAAATCCGGCGAGAAACTCAGTGGGCTGTGTTTGTGGGTTAGAACGGTGACCAGGCTTGAGTTACCTAAAAGCTCCGTTATTGGATCGGGAGAATCCGAAATGACGTGCTTAGTGACGAATCCAGAGACGCTATCGCTTGAGCTTCGTGTAATTCGTTTTAAAACTTCGTCCACAGTCCGTCCCAGGGCCCGTGCTGCAACGCGCAGACGTGCCGGTTCGTGGTGGCGGCGCGCAACCAGACGTGTCGCGAGGCGGCCGAGTGCAGCCACGCGGCCGTCTGCTCCGGGGACTCCGCCGACTGCCCCGAGCCCAGTGCCATGCCCAATCACACCAAATGTAACAACGGTTAGTACGCAACAAAGCGATGTAACAATCAAGAGCTCAAACAATTAAAATTTATCTGCCGCCTCTATAACATTGGTAACTCTATAATGTAATTTAAAGTAGTCATTATGTGTATTATGTGTATATAAACTGACACCTCAAACATTTACAAAGTAAAGATAAGATTTTAAAAGAAATGACACCGTTTTTATTCTTACCGTTATTTTGCTAATTTAAGTACATATAATCATATTTGAATTAGCTATAAAGAAGTCACACTGAAAGTATGATTTAAGCTAATTAGAAGTGACCGTTTTTCGTATTTTTGTAGTTGTTTCCTTTCAATTTTGTCGTCATTATAAAACTGTGCTCCGAAAATTGCAAAAAGTATGAATATGTCGCATTTAATATTGCACGTATGACCCCGTGCAGGCACGCAACTGTGCAAGGACGGCGAGTGCAGCGAGTCGATATGTCGCGCGTGGAACATGTCGGTGTGCTACCTGTCGGCCAGCGCGGCCCGCGGCGCCGGCGTCACGGCGCAGCCCAACCGCCGCGCGCTGTGCCAGCTCGCGTGCCAGCAGGGCTCCGACCCCGACTCGTGCCGCAGCACCGCGGACTTCGCCAGCGAGGTCGGCCTGCCCACCGGCGGGATCAGCCTCCTGCCCGGCTCGCCCTGCGACAACTTCCAGGTAAAGAACATACAACATCATACTGTTACGCCGGTAAGAGTAACGCTATCTATCGCCGAATAGTCGAACGAATATCGAAGGATCTAGTAGCACCTAGAACGCTCTAGAAGTGCAACGCCATCTATCGTCAGATAACGGAAACACAATACTAGAGATGTGTGGAATATTCTCGATAATTCTAGGGATGAGGTATCGACTATAAAAGCGTTGCAGGGATGGCACTCAGTTCGTCAGTAATCGGAACTACTCGAAGCGAAACAACGAACGGATCACCTGAAGCGAAGCGGAAGAAACGAATTGAGAGTTTTAAAATGTGTGTTGGGTGTTTAAAGTGTTCTAAGTGTTGAATACAGTCTTATGTTGTACTTTGGTGGAACATTTTTATTTATCCCGAATCCCAGCACGTAACAATACTAAAAATAATTCCTTATAATAACAAAGAGAACGACCATGCAGCTGTTTGAATCCAAGACCACTGCGACGCTGGTCATCTCACTCACTGTGAGACGTCGACACCAAGTCTCATACTAATTTAATATTAAATGTCACCGTAACCAATAACTACTGCGGTATTCATTCAATCGTATCGGCTCGTCTCTACAGCATCATAAAATATGTATCCAGGGCTACTGCGACGTGTTCCTGAAGTGCCGCGCCGTGGACGCTGAGGGTCCGCTGGTGCGGCTGAAGAACCTCCTGCTGAACCGCGCCACGCTGCAGTCGGTGCAGGCCTGGGTCACGGAGATGTGGTGGGCGGTGCTGCTGGCCGGCGTGGCGCTCGTCGTGTGCATGGGAGCATTCGTCAAGTGCTGTGCCGTGCATACGCCCTCATCGAATCCGAAACGGCCGCCAGCCAGGTGAGATTTTACTCTGGACCGTGCCATCGGAGCGTGGTGCTGCCTACGTCACGTTGCCGTTTAAGACACAATGTGAATACGTCTTTAGAGCTTGCTAAGTTAGTAAGTCTATTTCAGTAAACATTTTCAACTGTTTGCCATGATTATCCGTAATGTATGGTGCAACTTTACGAGTTATTAAAAATCAATAATTGCTTAGATAATAGTTTTTGCACACACTGTACAGGTTAATCTATATAATAAGGTACATTGTTCCACACGTCGAACATTATTGTTCTACTACAGGCCGATAAGTGCTATGGGTCCAAGAATATTTGTGAGTGAATGTATGTTGTTCCTACAGACGGCTCTCGGAGACGCTGCGCGGCCCCATGAACACGCTACGGCGCATGCGCGGACCACGCGGGACTCCGGCTCGGCACCCGCAACGCCGCGCCCGCACGCACAAGGGCTACGCGCCGCCACACACGTACGCGCATCGAGACCTGCGTACGTACACACTCTTGTTATGACACATAAGCTCACAGCCCAAGTTCTCAGCATATCTATATATTACGGACGAGTACGAAATGTTCCACACTTATAGAGAACATAGAGAAGGAGTGTAGAATGCAATTTTTTTTATCACTACATAGTATAAAACAAAGTCTGTCTGTCCCTATGTATGCTTAAATCTTTAAAACTACGCAACGGATTTTGATGCGGTTTTTTTTTTAATAGATAGAATGATTGAAGAGGAAGGTTTATATGTATAATAACATCCATTAAATTGTGGAGAAATCAATAATAGATTACAGTTTACGAAGCGAAGCGAGGGCGGGTCGCTAGTTATGCATAAAATATGTACATTAAATCAATAAAAAAAACACACACACTACCATGTATTTGACACACACACGCATGTATACTATTTATTTACTGTCAACCTTTTCTTATTGCTTATAGTCTGTGGTCAAATTGAGAATAGATTAAATATTGGACTTTTTGGCAGGAACGCGAGGAGTGAAGTTGTGTAATTTGTTTTATTTTGTCTATTTCGTGTTTCTTCAGGTTTAAATGTGTAATAATGGTGGTTTATTAACTGATTAATATCTGTGAAAGTGCACAAATGTGGGAAAATGAAACAAAGCTGCTGGACGTAACTTCTCAGGTTCCTCCAAAAAGTCCACTGAAAAAATCTCAGTAAATGATCACCATTTGACTGCGATTATATTTCACCCATATCATCCCATTTCATTTAATTTCATCCCAGTTGATTAATGTCCCAAATTAATTTCATTTCATTTCATTTACTTCCATTTTATCATTTTTCATAAAAATAAGAATATAAATTAAAATAAGATATGACTTAAAGGTCTTAGTTACCAGGTCATAAAATCCATTAAAAAAAAAAGTTTAAATATTGGGACTTTTTAGCGGGAACGCGAAGAGTGAAGTTGTGCGATTTGTTTTATTTTATCTATTTAGTGTTTCTTCGGGTTTAAATGTGTAATAATGGTGGTTTATTAACTGTTTAATATCTGTGAAAGTGCACAAATGTGGGAAAATGAAACAAAGCCACTGGACGTAACTTCTCGGGATCCTCCAAAAAGTCCACTGAAAAAATTTTAGTAAATGACCACCATTTTACTGAGATTATATTTCATCCCATATCATCTCAATTCATTTCATTAAATTTCATCCCAGTTGATTAGTGTCTCAAATTAATCATCTTCATTTCATTTCACTCCATAATATCATTTTTCATAAAAATATGAATAATATAAATTAAAATAAGACATGACTTAAAGGTCTCAGTTACCAGGTCATAAAATCTCTTAAAAAAAAGATTAAATATTGTTTTTCTTTAATTATATTTGTCTAAAGTGTTGTCTTGGCGAAATCTGTGATTATAGAAGTATAATAGTCTTTGACAATACAATCACAATAGTGTACAAACTTATAATTTCAACTAGCCGTACTCGCCCGCTTCGCTGGGCATTTAATTTTTTTTATTATTTATTGTCATTATTATTAGCGAGCCCAACACTCATATAAATATTAGCCTATCCATTAAGCACATGTATTTTCTACATGGATACCAAGTTTCAAGTTAATCGGATGCATGGTTAAGTAGTTATAACGAAACATCCGTAAAAACCACTGTAGATTTATATATTAGTATAGATTAATTATAGTCGAATTTCGACTACCATATTAATATGGTTGTTATTGTCACGTACAGCGACGGCGCCGGCGGGGCCCAGCGGGCGGCGGGGCGAGCCGTACGCCAACGCGTACCCCGCGGCGTACGAGATGCGGCCCGTGCACAAGGTCTGACAGTACGAGTACTGCGGGCCCGAGCTGCTGGTGCTCGGCTACGTGTACCGCACCTGAGCCGACACCGCATCCGATGCAGCGGGCCTCCTCACGAGCAAAACCGTCTTTGTAAAGCAATATTTTTGTTCTCTTCGATGTTCCGTAACTACGGGTAGGGCGACCGCCTATATCGGCGAACAACCTTGCTGTTCGAAAAGCTGAATGAGACTGACCTCGTGTCTCATTGTTGTGATGACCCGTACGCATTATGCAATAGCAGCCGGTCAATGTACGATATGTTTAATGTTTATTTTTTACTGGTGGTAGGACCTCTTGAGAGTCCACGCGGGTAGGTACCACCACCCTGCTTATTTCTGCCGTGAAGCAGTAATGCGTTTCGGTTTGAAGGGTGGGGCAGCCGTTGTAACTATACTTGAGACCTTCGAACTTATATCTCAAGGTGGGTGGCGCATTTACGTTGTAGACGTCTATGGGCTCCAGTAACCACTTAACACCAGGTGGGCTGTGAGCTCGTCCACCCATCTAAGCAATAAAAAAAATTAAAAAAAAAAACGTTCTCGAATTTTCCTCGAATAGCATTACAGATGACGGTTCTTCGATTCGAGTTCGATTGCGTTCCGGCGACAAACGTTTCTTTCTTAATCTATATAAAGAGAAAATTGTTTGCTCAATACGGATTATAGATATCGATCCATGTTCCGCTGAGCTTAGCTGCTGACGTGCGACACACAAAACACGGACGGACACTTGAAATTATTTTTATACGATGAAAAGGAACTCACGTACGACAACTGGCGGATCGCACGATGCTCCAACTTTGAGCACCGGCTGGTCCGTAAAACTAAAAAACAGTATTGCCAAATGATCAAATATTGATTAGACTGATGAACTTCCAGCATTTAACGTTATTATTTTTGAAAGTGCGCGCTCGATGCGTTACAAAGCTCAAAAAGACGTGCACGACTCGTGTTACCTTTACGATAATAAATTTGCATATCACATTCGACTATATTTTGTAATAAAGCCGCCGATTTATTTTTTCATAACATTTGAATTGATCTCTTTAATAGTTCGAGAATGTGTTTATGGATCTTGTATAGAAATACTTTCCGTCGTGCAAGCCAAAGAGCATGATGTATTTTATATAATTTCTATACATTTTTAATTATAAGAAAACTGTCTTTAAGTATACCGTATTAATGCCATTTTATTAGAAGCTCGAAATATGCAAGTTCTTGTAATTGTACATAACACTGTATATTTGTATTGTAAGATAAAATGCGAAACGTTTCTGTCGTAAAATGACCTGACCAATCGTATATGTGGATAAAGTTCCATCAGTATATAAAGTAGTACTATACTCAATGGCATTATTTCTCCTTAGTTATAAGCTAGAATACTTCACTAGGATATCTAAATAACAATGTGAATATTTTTAATCGATGAAATCTGTGTATACTACTTGCATAAATATTTCAAAACACTCATGAAGAAAGCCTTAAGAGTGGCTGTTAATTGTATTTTATAGATAATTTCATTCTTATTCAAAATCTGTCATTAAAAATGTTTCTTTCTTTGTAATTAATATTATAACTGGAGACAATTTTCAAGATTCAAAATGTTGGTATTGCCAGATAATTTAAAAAAAAAATGTTTACAACTAAGATACATATATTTAAGGGTTTTGAAAGATTTGAATTGCAATACTCGTGATGCTAAACAATAATTAAAACATTTTATCTCTTTGTGTCGATAAATCGGTGTTCTTTACTTTATGAAATATCTTGTAGTTAGTAAATTTAGATATAAAAAAATTATCGGTTTTGCTAGTGTTATCCTTCACTTTATTTCTTTAACTTTAGAAATAAACAAAATTTATGCAGCAAACAATTATTATTTAATAATATTGATTTGTTTTACACTAAGTAACTTGAATTGCTTTAAAAGTTTTATTGTTCGATATAAATTTAAAATCGATCTCTGTAATAGAACAGTCATTGTTTGGGCCATAAAAAAATTTGTTTAGGAAATATCCTCAATGTACAATGAAACTGAAAAAGTAGGATTTCATTTTTATTTGTTTGAATACTTTAGGATATGAATTCAGTTCCAACCCTGTTATTGTGTACAATGACTGAAGCAATAATTGTATAGAGTTTATCTAGTAGTATACATAGAATAAATTGTTTTGAATTAAACAAAATGAATGTTACAACGTGATTTCAATATAACATGAAAAAAAAAACAATAAATTTTACATTAAATATGCTGTTTTCTTTAAACTTGTGAAATTTTCAAATATTTTATTAACTACACTATGTTCCAAAGTAAATTTCAATGTCAATTTCAAAAGTAACTCATGAATACATATACTCATGAGTACATGTATTCATGAGTTACTTTTTTACATTAAAAAGCTTCATTAACACAACACATGTACCTATATGACGCATGATTTTGGCGGACTGTGTAATATTAAGGTTTTGCCAGAAACTAGACCATACACAATAGTCTTACTAAACACATACATATTGTCATCTCCATTTAAAGAATACCCATCAGATTTGAAACTAGTAGATATTTAAAAAAAAAATCAATGTATTGTAAATAAAAATGAATACATTTAGAAGCGTAAAATTTATTAAATAAATAATTTGCAAACCGACTACAGAGTCCTAATGTTTAGTTAAGAACAATTTATAGCTAGAGGCTAAATTTGTTTCGCAAACTATTGAATATTTGTGATTATAGAATGCGTGAATTTAATCTTGGAAGAACCTTAAATAATTTGAAGAAAACCCTAGGTATCGAATAATTCATCAAGATGAATTTACACGAATACATAAATAATCTGAAACCACATTTATTAAGATGTTACATAGTAATTATTATCTTTAAAATATATTAGTATAAAGTTTTTAATTACCTACATATGGGTAAATAAAATTTTTGATCAATTGCACAAAACTCACTTTATTGATCAAGAAAATACTTGACAAATTATTTGAAATAAAACTATTTTGTATATGCGGTATATTTTATTTTTATATAGTATAATAATAAATTGAAATATAAGGTACAAAAGTATCAACGATATTACAAAAATCGAACGTCAACAATTTCTGTTTCAGTGGGTTTACATATTTCCTTTTTGTACTACTACTCTGATAATAATTTATATTCTGAAGGAAGTCTAAAAGAATGCTCAATTATATAACTAAATCTTCAACTATTTCATTTGACATTACATTAGAATTGCCTTTTTTACTTTGGTAAATTACAATGAATAAAAATAAGATAAAACAATTTTATGATAAAAAGTACAAAAACATTAGGTAGGTATATATCTATTAAAAGTTAAAACTAAAAAAATTACTACAATGGCTACAGTCGAGCTTCCTAATTTTTTTTGCAAGCAACAAGTTCAATTTCTTTGATACTATAAATGCTTATCGCCATTGTGTTGCTATGGAATAAAATAAATCAACTTAGAATTTATAAGGACTAAACAAGAGTGTCGATTACCTAGGCCTACTAGTAGTAATCTTGCATAGAATATATAATAAACCAGGAAAGCTGAAGAAAATATTTCATTCAAGTCTCAATCATGTACCAAAATTCCTGCATTTCTGAATTTCCTGACTAGCCACATCGCTTCCCAAGACTTATGTAAAATAGTCGACATATAGACAGACTAATGCCTATCCATGCGACGCAATCATGGAAGTTTCTGTGTATCTTGAAGAGATCAAAAAGGATAATTATGTATTTTACTTTTAATATTCGGCAGAAAGCATGTTCTTGACCATATAAAACAAACTTTGTCATGAAAATTTTGCTATGTACTTAAAGGAATAGACAAGAATTGATATTTTATTTTACACCAGTCCATAGACTTAAAAGACATGTCTACTAGAGTCCTATGACCTGTTTGTGTTTAGTTTGTTATGTATTTACAAATATACTTCATTACTATTTTTTCCTCTCATATCGACTTGCTGAATATTCTTACAATTATTCAATACATTGCAACTACCGCTACATAAACATATTATTAAAAATTTATGAAAATTTTACATGAGAAGTTAACGGTACTTAAATTAATAACATAAGTGGAATATTCGCTGATCGATATCTAGCTTCCTAAGGCTAATAAATAAAATATTCTCTAAATATGTTAGCTTTCAATACAAGGAATATTTTCCAGTCTTAAATGTCAAGTGATTTTCGTGAAAATAATTAGGCTGAAGCACAATCAAAACCGGATAATAGTACTTATCAATAATCTCAAAGTGCATACGTGCTTGTATTTATACAGGGTGTATGGAATCTTTCCCAAAAACGAAGGCTGGTGCAAAATCCAAACATTTATTCCTTTACTGCTATTTCAGTCAAATAAACTGATGGAAGGGAACAGTGTTTCTTGTGACATTCACCTTTACATATAGATCTGTCAAAATCGACCAGCACTTTTGTCAGGATGTTTACTTTATATTAAGTTTTTAGTGGATAATTATTGTTTTCAATTTCCATTAAGGTACTAGTTTTTTGCCCTTTTTGCTTAAGAAACTGATCCCTTACACCCTGAATTTTAATAGTATATCTTTAAACCTAATTACAGTAATACTTAATGCTAAAACTTAATTTGTCTTTAAATACAATGGAATTACATATGCAGAAGCATCTGCTCTTGTTTATACACTTCATGATAAGCATTACGTATCAATACATATGGAAAACATGACTCCAACAAATCCATTGTAAGAAAGGGTGACTCCTGCACTATCAAGTCTAATAGAAGGTAAACTGATTCCCTATTCTTAGTAGCTTCTTTATCAGTTTCTTGCCCTAAACGAAGCAAAGATGATGACGCTAAAGCTAAGAATTCTTTCATTCGATCCTCGATATCGCCCTGGCCGCATATAGTAAATAGAGCTCCGAATATGTGGTTGATAGCTGGAGCTATACAGTGTATATTGTTAGCATGACCTTCCAGGGAAGGTCGATAGAAAGATACTTCACTCCGAGCTAGTCTAGGCAAAGATACAGCAACAAACACCATTAGCAAGCATACAATTAAATGCTCTTCCTCCTCAACTTCTGATTTTTGCTGACGTAAAGCTGATGCCAATGTTGGATCCACTTTGCACGGTAGGCCAGCAGCAGAACACATTTCTGAAATGACACGCATTGGATCACCACTCGGCAGCTGTTGCTGGAAGTCTTTTATGGAACTTATCAAAAACGGAATACGCCTTTCTAAAACATCTAGTAATGACTCTTGAGCTATTTGTCTGAAACTCAATATGACTCCAATAATGGTCATCCGTTGTAGTACATTATCCACATTTTGCAATCTTTTGAACTGCTCTCTCATAATTTCTGGTTTATCAAAATTTGTCCTGAGCATCTGCAACACCTCTTTATTTTGTACAACCAGTTTCTTCAATTCCTGTACTTGACTTGCAATTTGCCACATTAGTGTTTCACTTAACAGTTTCATACCATAGGGCCCAATTAATTCAGCTAATGCCCTTAACTCATTAATATCAGAATATTCCTCAGCATTGAAGGGTATAGCACCTTCGGCTGTCAAACTAACAAATGCTTTTTGACTCATTGAAAAACAAATACTACCAGCACTGACCCGTCTCAGTAAAATCTCAGAGTACCACTGTGTATACAATGATGCAATGGTTTTTTCTTTATGACTATCCATATTTTGAGTTTGTTGTAAAAGACAATTATTGAAAACTCGTGTAATATCAATATGAACGTAATTTTCAACAGTTTGAAGCACATTCATGTATGCACGAACACTAACAAGCAACTCAGAAGGCTTAGCAATTTCACTTGTGTCTTGGTTAAACATTACCATGCCAACCAAGGCCTTAGAGAATCTAGTTTCCAAATGTTGGTGCAAGTACTCTCGTGGTGCAAAAGTGTACTCCCAAACATTTACAGTGGAACAATAATTTATAGCATAGCATAATTCTGTCAAAGCCATGTGAAGTTTGTCCATGGTTGTCAATTCTTCTCTGGTTTTTCTGTAACTTTCTGCTCCAGGCTTAACAATTTCAATTGTGTTTTTCTTATTTTTATCCTTCTTTTTTCTGTTAGCTAAATGAGCTATAGTTTGTGCACAATGTTTGGGTAGTAATTTGTCACTCATAGTACACTGTTCATCACATATAGTGGTGATAATGTTTTTTGCTTCTTTTGCCATTTCATCCAAGAATATGTTGACTACTGATAAACTTCTCTCTAGAATGTGATGCCTCTCTTCAGGGCATAGTTCATGAGTACAATTTTGGAAATGACTACAAATAAGCGGGAATGCTATAATATACCGATTTTGTGCAGGGAACTCAAGACACATATGGAACTGATTTTCAAATATTTTGTTGTAAAAGCAAAATATTGACAGATCAGATGTTTCAACCATTATTTCATCAAGGTTATCTACCATTTTAGTATGGAATACCATTTTGTCTATAAACTGAGCCAGTTCCCTTTGATCAACAAGACTCAAGGGGGTTTTGACAACAGATGTATATGCTTGAAGTCTGAACCAATCTAAACGGAATGATCGAAAATCAAATGGCTCATTCTCTTCAACCTGTTTGACGCTCAAATTTGCTGCAGTAGTACATAAAGATGATAATATTATACTTTCGTCTTCAGGACATACCTTCAAGTTCTGAATCATCATGTTCAATGCTACAGCATCAAAGCCTGAAAGGTATTGCACATAGTATCTCTGCATTACTTGACTATATTTACGAACCAATGCTCTTAATTCTTCCATGTGGAACAAAAGTTCAGGAAGTTGACGGTCTACCAAATCTTCTGCAGATTTTCCCTTTACTTTTTGTGGTGGGTTATCATTATGTCGCAACAGCCAAAATACTTCATCTCTTGCATAGCAGAGGCCAATGAAAATCAAAAGAGCTTTTGGGCCCAATAATCCTGGTTGATCAGTCAATATTAGACCCAGTTCTTTCAAAGCTGTTCTTAAGAATTTTCTCCTCTCTCTGTGTTTGTATCCTGCTTTCTGTACTGCATGATGGTAACAATCTTTTACTTCAGATATTCTTTTGCCATAGCCTTTTATGCTGTCAAAGAAACCTTGTATATAGCTGTGAATGTAAATCACTTCATCTCTAAATAATGCCACAACCCATCCTGACTCTAGTGCATTGACCCACATTTTATTAGCATGGTCCTGCTGGAGCATCTGATGACAGAGTGCAAAACCAAATATGACCCACCTCTCCAAAGACTCCAATGATACATATTCACAAGACATTGTGTTTGTTTCTGATGGTTTCAGTAGCTGAGCTGGATTACTTACTAAGCTTAGCTTTTGCTCTGATCTCCAATGTTCAGCAGAAAGATTTCTAGCTGGATACACATGCCATAGAGAATTTAATGCACTTGCTAGTACTTTTTGATGTGGCACAAATTCTTCAGACAATTTCTTCAATGGAGCATCATAATCAACAATCAACTGTCCCAAACGAGGAAAACTATTCTCAATTTGATTCTGTAGCAATTCATATGCAGCATTAAATAAACCTAACACTGCTTTTCTATCTTCAACTCGAGACAACAATATCATTAGTGTAACATATGTTAAAACCAAGTCAAGATAGTTTTTTGTCAATTCAAAATTCAATGTCAAGTCTAAAGTAACCTGACATGCATCTATGATGTTAAGAAGTTCACAAACATTGTCTTTAAAATCTAACAAATCTACAAATGTGTAATAGTATAGCGACAATGATTTGATTACTTCATTCCGTATTGGTGTAATTGCTTGGAGTCCTTTAACGTCAATGTTGGGAAATCTCCTAACTATGTGCTTAATTGATGACTCCAATGCTTTATCAGATAGAAATGCTGGTTTCGATTTGGCATCTCCACAGGCTTTCTTAATATTGTAAACTCTTGTTAAAATACCAATACCTCTGTCATTCAGTATAATTAGCTTCTCAGCTAATTTTTGCTGACTAATATTCAGGGATCTTGATAATGTGGACATATTTCTGCAATAAAAAAGTAGGCGGATTCACAACTATGAAAGATAATGATAATACAATAATGTTATTTCCTATCTATTAGAATTACACAACTTAGGATTTCCGTTCAAAGGGGAATAAAAAATTGTTGCTGTATTCATTCGAGAAGATGATCAATGATGTGAGATCATGATTTACTAAGTCAAGATATCTAACAAGACCAGATAATGTTTTATGTTAATAACCGCGCGAGCCGTACCTTGCTAATAATGTAGCGAGTCACTTTATCTAGAAGTCAACTAATACACATGTTTCTGTGTACACTGTATTCAAACTATCTATGTTGGACGTAAAAAATCTCTCATTAAATTAAAATTAGGGAGTGTCAGACCAAGTGTATAATCTATGGTCAGACCACAACATATTAAGTGTATAATCTATGACCACAACAGACTGTTTAACATAGATTATTTTTAAGGGATTTTATGACCTGGTAACTAAGAACTTTAGGTCATGTCTTATTTTAATTTATATTCTTAATTTTACATATGAAAAATGATAATATGGAGTGAAAGGAAATCAAGATGACTAACTTGAGACATTAATTAACTGGGATGAAATTAAATGAAATGAGACGAGATGATATGGGATGCAATATAATCTCAGTAAAATGGTGGTCATTTACTGAAATTATTTCAGTGGACTTTTTGGAGGATCCCGAGAAGTTACCTCCAGCGGCTTTATTTCATTTTCATTAATTTCATTTCATATCATTATTACATATATAAACCTAAAGAAACACTAAATAAAGAAAATAAAACAATTCACACAACTTCACTCCTTGCGTTCCCGCCAAAAAGTTACCACTACAATTGTATCTTGTCTCACTCACACAGATTACTACTCTCGTCAGCTATATTTTTTCCGTAAGGCAATCGCCTTCTTGCGATGCCTTTTTTGGGAAGGAAGTATTACTGGTGGCCCGGAGGCGTTTCCAGTTTTACCAAGACATGTGGGTGACCACAGACTTAACCAAGAATGATGGGATTTGCTAACAGGTGCCCGAGCGCCTCCGGAGGAGACCTAACAAATCAAAGACAACTACTTCGCGAATGAATCTACTACCAGATTGAAATCGCGGCTCGCTGAGAAGACACGACGAGAAACTGAGCGGGCTGGGGCGGTTGGGTTGCACGCCGAACTCTCTGCCGAGTTTGACCAGTCCGGTTAACAGAGCACTTAAGCAGCTAAGCTGCTCCCAGTGCTAATTAGAATTGAAGGGGCTTAATGCTCTAGCATTCTGTCAATGTATCTGTTAGATGCGTAAGGACGTTTTCGATACCATTATTACTGGCGTCGAGTATAAATAGTCTGCAATTTTAACGTAACACATTTAACTTTTTTTATGAAGAATGAAATGAAGCGGACTAAAAGAAGTTGTTTCATCTGTAAATGGTAATCAAAAGGGATGAAATTTTATGAAATAAAATAATTTAATTCCATTAAAATCAGATGACATGAGGAGAAATCTTGTAATGTGCTATTATAATGGTAAGAATTTACTGAGACTTCAGGTAGGACAGGAGGAGTACAAAAAATGTTTATGGTTTATGTATAGTCTATAGAAGTTTGTGTCATATACAGGGTGTCCCAGAACTCAACATCTAGCCGAAACGGGGTGACAGAATTGATTGTAACCATCCGTTTGTTATCAGCAAATGTCCCTGCACGTAAATTCAACAATTCCTGTATCGCGGTGATGAGATGTCACACAGTTGATAGACGTTCTCGTATTTCTCTTGCTAAATCAAAAGAATGGAAAGCAGTCGACATCACCCCAAACACGTCATTTCGGATCCTCCCGATCCACTAACGGTGCTTTTAGGTACCTCAAGCACCGGTCACCGTTCTCGTTGAACCCGTCGCTTGTGACGAAGGGCTCGTCGAGTAAATTAACCCTCAGACACAGCCCATTGAGTTTCTCGCCGGATCTTCTCAGTGGGTCGCGTTTCCATTCCGGTGGTAGATTCTGCGAAGCACGGCTCTTGCTAGGGTTCGTGTTAGCAACGTCGTCAGGTTTGAGGCCCGTGAGTTCACCTACTATTTAAGGTTCCGCTGAAATAGCTCTCAAGGCTATCAGCTTAGGTAGGAAAAAAAAAAGCTAAATCATACTTACCTGGCGTAGGGATACCGTGATTATGCAGGCGGTTTCCACAGGGTGAGGCTGCTTCATTGCACTGCGGGATGGTTGACACTTGCGGTTATTTTAATTTTTACTAGTTTCACTTCTACCGTGTCACACGTAAGGTGTGTGACATGCACACACACATTTTTTTCTTCTGGTTTTTCTAATGATGGTTTTTTTTATTTTTTATTGCTTAGATGGGTGGACGATCTCACAGCCCACCTGGTGTTAAGTGGTTACTGGAGCCCATAGACATCCACAACGTAAATGCGCCACCCACCTTGAGATACAAGTTCTAAGGTCTCGAGTATAGTTACAACGGCTGCCCAACCCTTCAAACCGAAACGCATTACTGCTATGTTACGTTAGGTCATAAAAAAATATATATATATATATATATTTAAATTTTTATTTTACCTATATCTTGTGTATGTATTGTCTATGGATTAAAGACTATATGGCCTTAGATCCCCTTGCCTTTCCTAATAAGGAAAATTTGTACCAAAAAAATATGTCTCTGAATTATAGATATAGAACTCTATAGGTAGTTTTCATTGATCTAAGCATAAAATAAATCTCATTTATTAAATTTTCGCTAAATGGAGACGTTTTATTGAAAATTATTGCATATTGAATTAGTAGTTATTCAAATTTAATTGATTTCATTTATTTATAAGCTGAATAAACACTATCCAACATGCCTCGGATTATGATAAAAGGTGGCGTTTGGCGCAACACCGAGGTTTGTTATTTTACTATTTTGTATTCTTTATTAAGAAAGTATCTTATGATTCCTTAATACTTATGTTATTTGTATGTCACTTTAGGATGAAATCCTTAAAGCGGCTGTAATGAAATATGGGAAAAATCAGTGGTCTCGTATAGCTTCGTTGCTCCATCGTAAATCTGCAAAACAATGTAAAGCCCGTTGGTACGAGTGGTTAGATCCAAGTATAAAGAAAACAGAATGGTCCCGAGAAGAGGACGAGAAGCTGTTGCACTTGGCCAAATTGATGCCAACTCAGTGGAGGACCATTGCTCCTATCATCGGACGTACTGCTGCACAATGTTTGGAAAGATACGAATATTTGTTGTAAGTAATTAATTATCTTGTTAAGTTTGAGTTCCTTGTATCTAATAAAACAGAGTTAAGTAGTTAGGTTTGGTTTCAATCACTCAAATAGGTATCTGAAAAAGTTGCTTTGGTGTTAGCATCAATATTTATTAACACTAAACAAATCAGGCAACAGTAAGCAATATAAGAGATAGATAGTATAGAACTAGAGATCTGAATTGACCATCTTGAGGTTTGTGTGATGATGAAATACAATTATTTTAATGTTCTAAATAGACAGATGGGGTTCATAGACATCATAATGTGAATGTGGCTACCATAAAGCTTTAGAAATAATGTGGAAATCAATTGGCTATCCTGATTTTCAAGTTTAAAGTATTCTTCTTTCAAGCATATTTTCCAGTTTAAAAATGCTGGATCTTCGACAAATGGAACAGAAATGCAACAAAAACACAGGTTCACAACACAATCTGTCAGACCACAGATGCTTATCTATGAATATTATAAAATTCTGTAAACTCCTTTAACTCTCATCTAGAGACCAAGCCCAAAAGAAAGAGGAAGGTGAGGACATGGGTGATGATCCACGTAAGCTGAAGCCTGGTGAGATTGATCCTAATCCAGAAACAAAACCTGCTAGACCTGATCCAAAAGATATGGATGAAGATGGTAAGCAAATCATATTTGAAAAATCATTTAGTCTTTTAGTTAAGAATTCAGTTAATAATGTGAATTTAGGTTAGAGTTCACTGTATAGTTTAGTATATTTTTTCATAATTGAAAACACAGAATGTAAAAAGAACCATTAGCTCTTAAAAATGAAGACAATTTAGTGATAGTTACGAATTCCAAGTACGTTGATGATGCACTTCATGCTGATTTCAACAACAGCAACAGCAACAAGTTTTTACATCCTCCCATAATTGATATACTCATTTTAGCTATATATCTTTAAGAATGTATGTGCGAACAACATTAGAAGTTTACACGTGGTGTGTTTCATTTTTGTGTCACAATGATCTTTTGCCTTCAAATTTATAAAACTGAAGAATAGATAAAAATTATTGTTGATTACGATATAATTTTGGTTTTAAGAGTGATACTTTTACGCCAGCTAGAGTGGCCATTTAGAAAATGTACACTATAGACTTTGAGGATAGAGAATGAGTAGTGTACATGTATTTCACAGCCAGAGTTTAGAATTGTTTTGTTTCATGATTTTTGATTATAATTTTATTCTTGATAACTAGAATTGGAGATGCTCTCAGAAGCTCGTGCACGTTTAGCTAACACTCAAGGTAAGAAAGCTAAAAGGAAGGCTCGTGAAAAGCAATTAGAAGAGGCTCGTCGTCTTGCTGCACTACAGAAACGAAGGGAACTCAGTGCTGCTGGGATAGCTGTACCATTAAGGTTTAAAAACAAAATAAGTTATATGTATATGAAATAGACAAAAAAAAGTGAATATTTTACATTCAATTGGTCGTGTAAAATTGAGTACCATTTTTATATTTTTTAAGATTGTCTTTGCATAGGCGGATGAACAAGCTGATAGCCTACTTGCTGTTATTATTATTATTATTTATAATAATATTATTATTAATATAATGCTTCATTGTTCCCCAGGCGTAAAAAAAAACGTGGCGTTGATTATAATGCTGAGATACCATTTGAAAAGAGACCAGCCTCTGGTTTCTATGACACTTCGACTGAAGTAGTTGATCCCATGGCTCCTGATTTCTCAAGACTCCGACAACAACACCTTGATGGTGAACTACATTCTGAGAAAGAGGAGGTTGGTTACATGTACTTAATTTATACTTAAAGTTGTTAAGTTAGGGAAGTAAGGAAAGTAGGGAATATGAGATGCTTCTTCTATCTACATTTTTTTTATATTCATGTATATTTTTTCTTTTTCTATTCTGTGGTTAAAAATAATAAAGATTTTATTTTATTACAATATTTTATTCTAATATTTTTAGAGAGAACGTCGCAAGGATAAGCAAAAGTTAAAACAACGCAAGGAAAATGATGTGCCACAAGCCATGCTACAAGGTGATGCTCCGGCAAGAAAACGCAGCAAACTTGTGCTGCCAGAGCCACAAGTTACTGATCAAGTATGTTATTTTTTAATTCAATCTATCAAAGGTGATCTACTGTGATCATTGATAGATCAAATATCAAAAACTTTAGATAACTGTTGAAAATTAAAATCTTCTTCTTCTTTTAGATAATTTGGCTCCAACGCCTTTGGCATTGATTTTGCCAATGTCAAAGTATTTACAAAAATGACAGGTGCTTAGAGAGGGAAAAAATTACTAAATCTAAATACAAGTAAATTTGGTCGGTTTTTCCATACGCGAATCTGTGGTTTTAAGAACAGCACAAACAAATATATGTTAGACTAACTACTTTAGAGATAAATATTATTAGCAGATAAAAATTTACACAGAATATTTACATGTTTAGAATAGACTAAAGTTAATAAACAATTAATATTAATAGGTCGGGGAATGTCATTGGGAAGGATATCATAAAGAGGGGATACGATATTGGGGCAGTCGAAGAAAATGTGATCCAGGGTACCCTCATCTAATCCACACTCACAAAGAGAATGGTCACGGACTCTAATTTTGGCAAGAAAAACAGGGGAGCAAACATGGCCAAGTCTAAGACGGATTATAGCTGAGACAATTTTTTTAGGAAGATGGCAGTGGGAGGAAAACCAAGGCTTAGAGGGCAGGGTCGGTTGCAAGTTACCATAATGCTTACCTACTGACTGACGAGAAATCTGCCAGCTGAAAATTAAAATATTGAAGAGAAATCAAAATTATAAGTTTTTACAATAGCATTGTGTATCACCAGAGCTAATCATCACTAGATTTTTCCTTCTTTTTTTTTATTGCTTAGATATGTGGACGAGCTCACAGCCCACCTGGTGTTAAGTGGTTACTGGAGCCCATAGACATCTACAATGTAAATGCGTCACCCACCTTGAGATATAAGTTTTAAGGTCTCAGAATAGTTACAACGGCCCCACCCTTCAAACCGAAAGGCATTACTGCTTCACGGCAGAAATAGGCGGGGCGATGGTACCTACCCGTGCGAACTCACAAGAGGTCCTACCACCAGTAAATATTTTATTTGTTACCCACGATTTCTGTTACCAAGATGTTATTATACGATAATTAAAATATGTAATTACATAACGAACATGATGTTGTGACGTAGGAGCTGCAGCAGGTGGTAAAGTTGGGGCGTGCTTCGGAGGCGGCTCGCGAAGCCGCGTCGGGCGGTGCGGTGGCCGCTACCGACGCTTTGGTCGCGCAGTACGCGCTCACACCCGCGCCCGCCACTGCTCTGCGCACGCCAGCACAACATGACAGGTACAGAACGACCGACCACTCTACATATCGAAGCTTGAAAGGCAAACGTGACTAAGCGATAATACCCGCGCGGACTCACAAGAGGTGCTACCACCAGTCCTACCATCAAATACATGAAATAAAATTATTTTTGATATTAATTATGCTGTTATAACTTACTAAGAAAAACATTTTAATTACAGAATATTAATGGAAGCACAGAATGTAATGGCACTAACTCATGTGGACACCCCATTGAAAGGAGGCTTGAACACTCCATTACATGAGAGTGATTTTTCTGGGGCACTACCTCAAAATCAAGTTGTGGCCACACCTAACACTGTTCTTGCTACACCATTCAGGTATTTTTGCATCAAAAGTTTAAATACTGTCCACATTGTTCAGTAGATAGATAGATATTGAAATCATTATTTTGTTTCAGATCATCTCGCAGTGAAGTGTCCACACCTGGCAGTTTTAACACTCCGGGACATGGCAATAGTCAGCTTGGGCTGACCCCAGGCTTGCGAGATAAACTTAATATCAACCCTGAAGACAGAGTGAATGGTGGTGACACTCCTCAAATTTCCCATCAACTTCAAAAACAAGCAAAAACATCAGTCAGAAACGCTTTGCAATCTCTGCCTGTTCCGAGAAATGATTACGAAATCGTGGTGCCGGAGCAAGAGGCTGGTGAAGATAAGGACGATTCGGCCACAGTCGTTTCCGTGGAGGACCAAGCTGATGCTGATGCTAGATACGCTAAGGAACAAGAAGAAAAACGTGAGTTTTCGCCTGTATCTTTGGAAAGTTTTTTGCAAGGATTTTTACTAATCATCATAAGCTACGTTTCAAAAGTACTCGTCGTTTGAACTTCATTGAACTTAAGAATCGCTACGACCAACTCGGTTTGATTATACTGTCGTATGGCAGGCGCGGCCGAGTTGTCGCGTCGCTCGCTGGCGGTGCAGCGCGGCGCGGCGCGTCCCGCCGACGTCAACGTGTCGGTGCTGCGCGGTGCCGCCTCGCTGTCCGCCCTCACGCCGCTGCAGCACGCCGAGGAACTGCTCAAAGCCGAGATGGTCACCATGCTGCACTACGATGCCCTCAGGGACCCGCCCGAAGGTTTCTTATTTCCCACATTCACACACTTGATTGCCTCGGTAGTGGTTACAGACTTTTTTTGATTGCCCTTGTTGGCAGACGAGCATACGGCCCACCTGATGGTGAGTGGATACCGTCGCCCGTGGCTTTCAGCAATACCGGGGGCAAAGCCAAGCCGCTGCCTACCGGCTATTGTACCGCGATCACCAGTCTGGCGGCCGTAGCTTTTACTAATATAACTTTGCTCGACGTTTTGAATGTTGGAGCTACAGTATGAACCGTGCTCTCAACATACCTTGTTAGCATCAGTATTTTACAAAGACAGAGTGACACAATCAAAAAAGCTTTAAGTTGGTTTCGGTAAGCTCTGAAAATTTTATCCATTTACTACCCTATGTGGCAAGAATTGATTGAGAATATTGCTACGATATGATTAATAATTCGATTTCGTGAAGACATAAACATTTAAATTTTAATATGCGGTAATTCTGTAGCATCGCGTAACCTAACAAAGGTACTAAAATACAGGAATCAAAATTCACCTTAAGAGTATGAAGACATTCAAATATTAATGGAATTATGTTTTTCAGGTGTAGATAAAAAGCGTGCTATTCAACTACAAGCATCCCATTTAGCATACTTAGAACAGCATCCGTATGAAGAGTTTGCTGACGAAGAATTAGCTGCCGCTAAAGAAGCACTGAAGAAAGAAATGGAAGTGGTGAAAGCGGGCATGAGTCATGGAGACCTTAGTATAGACGCGTACACTCAAGTCTGGGAGGAATGTTTAGCACAGGTATGAGAATCATAGTATTCTTTTTCTTACCCTTTTCTCACAATATTTTAATGCTACCAATTTTTTTTTTAGTGGCTGTCTAAAACAAAGCACCTATTCTTTGGAAGTGTTATGTTACTAAATATAATGTGAAGTGGTGGTACCGAGATGAAAATGCTTATAATGTTAAATCTATATATAATTTTCCAATAATCCTTTTTACTAACTGAACCGTAGGATTAAAGAAATCAATCAATTAGCACATTACAGTAATTACACACATTTTCCTATAGGTACTTTTTCTACCCGGTCAACATCGTTACACGCGTGCTAATTTGGCAAGCAAGAAGGATCGTTTAGAATCTGCTGAGAAAAGATTAGAGCAGAATAGAAATCACATGGCGAAGGAAGCAAAAAAATGTTCAAAAATGGAAAAGAAACTTCGTGTGCTAACAGGAGGTTACCAGAGTCGTGCCGCAGCTCTCATAAAACAGTTTCAAGAATTACAAGATCAAATAGAACAAGCTAATTTAGAATTATCGACCTTTAAATTCTTGGCTGAACAGGAGAAAGCGGCCATTCCACGTAGAATAGAATCGTTGACCGAAGACGTCAGCCGACAGACTGAACGCGAGAAGCTTTTGCAAAAGCGATACTCGGAACTACAGGCCGAGGTAGAAAACATGCAGAAAGGGAAGAAAAGTCAAGTTTCCGAAAATGTTAATTCTCAAAAAACGACTGCATAAAAATGTTCTTGTAAATATTAAAATGGAGTAATGACGCACTAAGTTAAGGAAGATATTATCGTTTGTCCGCAAAATTGTTTCTCATACATTTGAAGCTGCAGTTAAAAGTTTTACCTCTGTATCGACGTATCTGATATTTAGTGCTTATGAATTAATAATAAAAAACTAAACAGTGGATCAAGACTATCCGTAGTATAGTAAATGAGAACTTTTCTATTAGAAGATGAGTAACAATAATAAACACTGGAATAATAGGTAGTAGGATTATAACAAAAATATGTAATAAATATCAGGTTTCCATTATAGTTTTTTAAACCTCATTTTTAATGGTTCGACAACACATGTTTACCAGTGTGCGTGTTTATTTTCGCATTAGATCATTAGTCACATTATAATTTAAAAAAAAAACAACGATTATATCTACACAATAAGGTCAGAATAAATCATAAATAAGTAGTATTTTTTTGTTTCATTGTAGTTAAATCCATTAGAATGTTAAAGATTTAGTTTATATACTATTTATATAGTGGATATAAGAACTCCATACTTTAGATTATTGACATTGCGGAAATTTACCAACATCAATCTTCTTTCGATGGTAAGGTATGTATATTTTTTGCGAGGTTACTCTGTAGTTTTAGTATGGAAGAAAAAACTGGTCATATTTATCTTTACATGTATGTATTACAAATATACTATTATTTACAAATGACATAATTCGTAGTACAATATATCTCGATTATAATTGATATTTACAGTTAGATTGATAATTTATATCACAGAACCAAATGTATATACGAATCTACGAATACAAAGATCATCAATTAACAAATCAAATTTAAATTTAACATTGAATGACTGTGTTCTAGTAGGCCATAATATCATTGTTGGCTTGGTTACAAGTGTACGGCACTACCCATCAAGATTGGAAACTCTTGAAATGCAAGAAACCATAAATATGTAACACAAAAAATTGTTCTAGAGTCCAGAAGAACATTCAGCATGTCTCTTAAATAGTTACAGCAATTCGTTGTTGCTAAGTTGTTAAAAACTAAAAAAAAAACCATACAGACGAATTGAGAACCTCCTCCTTTTTTGAAGTCGGTTAAAAAGAAAAATACTCTTAACAAGTTATTTTGTTGGTTCTTTCTCAAATTCATATTCTAAAATTCAATATTATAATCTATTATTAACATACGTCAGCTGCTGTCATCCGAATCGCTTTGTATTGACCTCTTACAATTTTTGTTACTTCGCTTCACAAGAGGACTGTCACCAGCTTCTGGAGACTGTGGCTCCTGTATTCTACTTTTTTTCTTCTTTTTTCTCCGTTTTTCTAAAACCATTTCCGCCACTTCAAGTGCTGAGACTTCATTGACTTGAGTAAGTCCAATATGAGAGTCTACACAGAAACTATCCTGTAATATTATTAGATAAATCATTTTAACAGTACTCTTGATTTTTATCTACTAGTGAAAACCGGTTACACTCCGTTGTGACTATCGCTAAAAGTATGAAAATCGTCAACTTGGAACAAGTAATGCGGTCAAGTTACATAATGTTATGCGCTGGGACAAATAAGTGCTTTCATCGAAATACCAAATAAAACTGTTAATTATCACGATACTTAAAGTCAGCTTCACAATGTACTGTGGAAAAGCAATCCAGTGGGCCGTGGATCGAGGCCGGATATCGCGTTCTGAACCAAAATTTTGGGCGTCCTCGGTGTGACGCCGCGAGTCTGGTTGTAGTTTAATAGGTAGGGTCCTAAGGACATCTTTGGGTCGCGGTCCACTCTAGATCTGCAGACCGTCATATACGGAATGCCTAGGCGCAAAAACCTCATACAAGAGGAAAAAGGAAGTTTACAATTCGCAATTTAATTAGCTTCTTTCTTCGTTCTAAGTTTTAATATCTATACTAATATTATAAAGAGGAGAGATTTGTTTGTATGTTTGTATTGAATAGGCTCCAAAACTACTAAACCGATTTGAAAAATTCTTTCACTGTTTGGAAGCTACACTATTCCCGAGTGACATAGGCTATTATCTTTTTTGAAAAAAATTAGGGATTCTTACTAAATCCTTAAACTCCAATAATGTAACCCAAGGTGTAAAAAAATTACCCAAAATATTCTTTACATCGCGTGCCCTGCAAAAAGTATTGATGATAGAATAAAATAATGTACTACGACTTTGTAGAACACATTATTTTATTTACAAAAAGTTCGCGACAGCATAATATGTCTAACTAAAATAAGGTTGAATTTTTTTGTTAAAGACCCGAGCGGAGCCGGGGCGGGCCGTTAGTCAGTTATAAAATGAATATGACCGTACCATTTCGTATGAATCTTCTTCAACAAATTGCGATAAAATATCTTCCTTCAGTCTTCTAGGTAACTCCGGTATTTTGAAGCCACCTTGTTTTAGGGGACTCCTGCGAAACCGATTAATAATATAAACATGCAAACAAGATCGTGTCATATAGTGGTACATTCACTAGGTTCAAATCAAAGGAAAGTTGCGGTGAAATTAGGAATTAGTTACAAACATAAGTATACTAATAGTATGGACGGGCTATAGCCGTATTTTTTTATTATTTTGAGATCCTAATGTAATCTGTTCAGATAGTTATCAATCAGCGTAAGAAATCCATGCATTTCTTATATGTCGATAGTGTCGGTTTCAGAGATATTTGAATAGGGTTTGAATAGCTTGTTTGAATAGAATAGAATATTAGAATAGCTTGACCTGTATCTATTTATGCAACGGAAGCCTTCGACGTAATTTCTAACAACTTCAAAACCTCCAATTATCTTGAAAATTTGCACCCGTAACAAGAACCGATGATATACAATAACTTTGTTACTTTTGCCTAAATACCTGACCGGGTTATCGGGGTGGGAATAAATAGGGTGTTTAAATGGGATAAAACGTACTTTGTGGTTTTGAGGTAAAGTGCCTGCACATCCTCGTGTTGCGTTACGTTGTCGTCACATATGAAGTCGATGATACTACCGACGCTTTCGTCCGACAGTTCATCACCACTGTCGCGATCATCTACATCAGACAGTTCCGCTTCCAGATCCAAGTAAGAGTTACATTTCTTTTTTTTCTGTAAATAACAATGAAGACTTAAATACGTATAGAAAATTCTCATCTTAAATTAGTTAAGGTTGACTTTTGCGTTTACAAATCGTCTTTTCGCATTAAAAGTGTACAATTTCCAAAAATATTCGAAATTGAGTTAATATGCTGAATCATTTGGTATCACCAGTATTTTTCTCATAAATACTGTCAAAAGAGCGTAGTTTAGATTTTTTTTTTTTTTTTATTATAACTAATTTTTTGACAACTATTAACAAAATTAATACATAATTTTATCCTACTTTAAAAGACAGATAATGTAACTGGTAAAAGATAAAAGTTGCAAAGATGATTAATATTAAAAATATCACGTGTTAAACCTTTAAAACACTCTCCTGTAAAATTAGTAAGTTTTGAGATTATACAGTTTTAATGCGAGAAGACGAAATGTGATAATTCTAATACTAATGCTTGCATTTTGTGTGGTACTTACTTTTTTAATTTTGATTGTTTTGAGCGAACTGTTTCGCGCGGGACTGTCGGCAAATTTATTTTTATCATCTAAGATGAAATCGTCATCGCTATCGTCGAAAGCAATTTTCCGTTTTTGCGGTGATTGTAATTTCTCAGGGCTTCTATTGTTAAATATTGTATTATATTTATTCATTAAGCTTTGTTGCAGCTTATTTGGATCGCGTCGATAGTTTTGCAAGAACTCCAAATTTCCTTTGACATCTTTCTCGGCAGCGCTTGTAGTTTTCGCGAATTGAGAAGCAAATTGTGGATTTCTATTTTCCTTTTGCGACAAGACGTTGCTTTGGGAAACGGAGCAATGGAAGTTATCGAACTTCTGTTTAACCTTGAACGAACTAACGGAAGCCAAAATCTTTTCTTTTAATGTTCTCTGTTTGTCGGGGCTCTTTGTTAACTTTGGTTTTTTATTAAAATACGGAGAAGCTATCTCGTCATCATCAATTTCTAATTTACGTTTAGAGTCAATTTGTACAGATAATTTATCTTGCATTAAACTAGAAACTTTGTCGGAATGAGAAATCGAGCCGCCACTTTCACTATTATTTTCACGTTCGCTTTTGCCAAATACGTCTGCCGCATCATAGATCACTGTGTCCTTGGAATCGCTGTCACTATCTGAAATTATTATACTGGACTTTTGTGAAAGATCTCTGGAATAAGAGTTTCTATTAGATTTCGTCAAATCGGTTAACTTCTTGCGTTCAGTCTGTGATGGTAGAATGGGAGAAACGCATAAATTATCCTCATTGTCGTTTATATCAGTTTTTGAATGTGTAGCTACCGATGCAAGAGCTTTCTCGTCTTTTGTTTTGTTAATTAATTCAAGTACTTGGGTTATTGTAAACATACTATCTTCGGTTGTGTTTGATGTATTTTTATTTTTAGAACTTGCATTGTTGTCTATTTTATCAAATAATAGACTCTTTTTAGCGATCGGTGTAGAGTTCCGATGTATCTCTTTCTTGGTGCTCAGTTCGAATTTGCGTTTTTGAGAACAGAGTATAGGCGACGTCACCTGTTCTTTGGCTTTAACTCTTCCAGATAAAATAGATGGACTTAACGGATTTTCATCTGGCATTGGTTTGTGAGTTTCTGTTGTGGAACGAACGTTTAGGAATGTCACATCGTCAGTTTTATCTGCCTCGATATCATTCATCTCTGGTTCGTCGCATTTCTTATCGAAACTATCTTCGTAATCGGCAAATATATCTTCAACGCTGTCAAGACCAAAGAAACTCAGTACCTTCTTCTCATTTTCTTCGGGTTTATCAGTTTTTTCAGCTTCAAAATTGTCCAAAGGACTACTGTTGGCAAATATATCATGAAGTTCTCCTATATCAAAATTGTCCTCTCCATTCACCTCACCTTTTTCAAATTCATTGTCATTCGATTTCTCACTAAAGATCTGTGAGTCGAATTCCAAGTCTAAATCAAAGTTAGCTGAAACATTTTTTTCAGCTAAATCTGTTTTGTTGACGTCAGGTGAAGCTCGATCCTCGACAGCCCTATTCCGGTATTCACTAATAGACTTCGCAGAAATGTAATCGATTAGATCTACATCAGGTAAATTTATTTCATTCAAATTTATTAAAAGACCGGAAGTTTGTTTTTTGTCTGACACACCGTTGAAAATTTTACATTCGCACAAGTTTTCACAGATATAACATTTGTTCTCAGAGTTCGAGTTATTTAAGTTCAAATCAACAAGAAGGTCGACGAAGGCAACGGGTGCTGTGTTATCGTTTTGAAGGCCTAAATCGTTGATTAATTTCGTGTAGCTTTTGGTCGACTTGGTCGCCGTACTGAACAAGGCCCTGATGTCTCCGTTCTTTTTCCCGGGCGAGCTCGCCATCTTTTGTCTCTTTCTTGCCTGTTTCGATTTAACCGGAGAGGGCTTTTGCAATTTTGTGAAGAATTCTTGTGAAGCTGAAAATGTGGAAAATATACAATTTTTTAAAGTCACAAAATAAATGTAAATTTGACAGAGACCAAAACGATATTAGCATACAGTTAATAATATCGTATCCGCTATCAGCTTACTGCAGATCAACAGCTTCAAGTTTCAGTTAATTCGAAAGGTTGACTCAGATAACTTACTGGTGGTAGGACCTCTTGTGAGTCCGCACGGGTAGGAACCACCATCGAGCTATTTCTGCCGCGAAGCAGTAATGCGTTTCGGTTTGAAGGGTAGGACAGCCATTGTAACTAACAAGATTAATAAAAAAATATGCTTTACAGAAAAAATAAATATTATTTTGTTAGCAAGACGGCCACTGGATTCCGTATCAACTATGTAACACGATGCGACAGTAGTCAGTGGTACTATCTCACTCGCAGCCTATACCTATCTCTCTCGCACGCATACGCACGAGGAACGCGTTTGCTAACGTTCATTGTTTCACTTCATCAGGCGACCTCGTCACGAGCGCACGTGCGCCTCGAGTATGACAAGTACCTTGTAATGTTCAAACATAATTTATTCTACCGCTAAATACTTACCGAGACTGTTCTGTGAATTTTTCAATTCGTTTTTTTTCGTTTTACTGAACTGAAGTAGTTCGGTCAGAAGAACTGTGTCCTCCGAATGTTCAACGTTCACAGTGTCCTGTAGAGTTCTCTGCAGTTCCAACCACTTCGACATATCCAAATTTGTTTCAACATTACTATCATCTTTTAGATATGTTTCTGAAAATAATCAAGTATATTTTTCATCATCATCAGCCTATAGCAGTACACTGCTGGACGTAGACCTCTTCAATTGTGCGCCACTGAGCACGATCCTCGGCTTCTCTCATCCAGTTCCTGCCAGCCACCCTGCACAGATCATCACTCCACCGAGCCTGAGGGCGTCCTGCACTGCGTTTTCCAGTTCGCGGTCTTCACTCAAGAACGCGTTTACCCCAACGGTTATCGGTTGTCCGGCTAATATGGCCAGCCAATTGCCACTTCAGTTTACTAATTCGCTGTGCTATGTCTATAACTTTGGTACTCTGTCGGATCACCTCGTCCCGGATTCGAATTTTCAGAGAAACTCCAAGCATAGCCCTCTCCATAGCTCGCTGAACAACTTTAAACTTGTGGACCAGCCTAACCGTGAGTGTCTATGGGTTATAACGGTATATTTTTATTACATATAAATTTATTGTAATTCATGTACATGAGTATTTTTTCCGTTACTTCAAATGTTTAAACGAAGTTACGAAGTCAATCAACAAGTGCTCGCGATCGTTCACCTGTGAGCTGAGCTAATAATTATCAAAAAAACTGACCTCTGTCCATGGACCAGTATTCTTTGTGTTCAGCAAAGTATTTATTCTTAGAGATGGTCTCGGGCGACAATTTGCCGTATTGTTCATTTGTTATGAGTTCCGATTTGCCTTTCGATTTTTTCGTTGTATTCGAAGGCTCCTTCGATTTGCTTAGCAGCATTGAACGAATGTTCTTCTGACCCTGTGCAAACGGAAAGAAATCTTACTGCTTCATTATTGGTGGCATATGGTAAGACTCGGATGGGCGGGTATCACTTTTCCGCCTGTATCGATGCAAAGCAGTATTTTCATTAGATAGTGAGGTTTGAGCGAGTGAAAAAAAGGAACTTGCGACTCGCTCAGCTTGAGATATTTAAACATCATATTTTATATGTAATTTAATTGTAAAATTTAATGTCTGTCTGCAGTATGGTGCGGCCTACCCTCATTATTGAAATTACTACAATTTAAACATAATTTTGTCGGGTTTAATTATGTAATTTCCTTATTGTACAAACCACTCGTTGAGTACGTCTAATTTAAAAAAAAAAAGTTCCCGCCTGCGGGATTCGAACACTGGCACAGTTACATCGCTCGAGACGAATCGACACCGGGCATCTTATCCTTTAGGCCGCGACGACTTCTAACACTCAATACGATAATACCTTTTTACAATTCTCATTGTTTTGTTTCGTTTCGTTTCTCTTGGCGACCGTGATGTGCAGCATCTGACATTTGGGCGTGAAGTCGTGCGGCATCATGCGCGGGTTGCGCTTGTAAAGGCTCTCCTTGATTTCGTTTGACTGCAATAGTTTCGCGTTCAGTCCGTCCCTTTGACGCATACAATCCATTAATGTCTGCAAATAGACGTAGAGCTTTGAAAGTGTAATAATAAAATAATATAAACATATGCAATTTTCTTTTTCCTACCTAAGCTGATAGCCTTGAGAGGCTATTTCAGTGGAACCTTAACTAGTAGGTGAACTCAGGGGGCTCAAACCTGACGACGTTGCTAGCACGAACCCTAGCAAGAGCCGTGCTTCGCAGAATCTACCACCGGATCGGAAACGCGATCCACTGAGAAGATCCGGCGAGAAACTTAGTGGGCTGTGTCTGAGGGTTAATTTACTCGTCGAGCCCTTCGTCGCAAGCGACGGGTTCGACGAGAACGGTGACCGGTGCTTGAGGTCCCTAAAAGCACCGTTAGTGGATCGGGAGGATCCGAAATGACGTGTTTGGGGCGACGTCGACTGCTTTCCATTCTTTCCGCAGGATCGGGAATGTCATATGCTAAGGAAATGGACACAGGTTACTGTGACCTTTTCAAGAGCGGCGAGACTGATTGCTAATTCACCAAACCTATCATAGGATGATGGTCTATCGATTAATAAAATGATTTTAGCAATAGTAGTATTAAAAACAAAAGAAATATTATCGCATGTTTGATTATAACGACGACAGTGCTTTATCTGTCTTTTAGGTACTTTAATCTAATCTAAAAATAAAATAATCTAAACTGAATATCTTTATTGGTGGTAACCTTTCCTACATTTGTCGCGAAGCAGTAATGCGTTCCGATTTGCATGGTGGGGTGACCGTTTTACCATACAACTGAGATTTAGACCTCACGCTACTCCGCCCCGTGATCAAAATTCCATACCATAGTCCCTTGCTTTCTCAAAATATAATACAAGACAATGTTACCTGATGCTCTCTTCCTTCCGTGACTAGAATATACACTTGTCCTCCACGTTCGCGACCCGTCCTACCGCACCTATAGAATTTAATACTTTACGATCATTATCTATATATATAATACATATGTACCCCTTTTTACGAAAATTGCACGGACGGAGGAATATGAAATTTCCCACACTTATAGAAAATATAAAGAAGGAGTGCAAATATAAAAAAAGGGATTAATAATATATATTAAATCTATAAAAAAAAAAACACACACCTACCATGTATTTGAGACACACACATATATATACTCTTTGTTTATTGTCAAACTTTTGTTATTGCTTAAAGTATATGGTCAAATTAAGAATAGGTTAATATTGTTTATCTTTAATATTATTTGTCTATAGTGTAGTTTTGGCGAAATCTGTGATTATAGAAGTTTAATAGTCTTGGATAATAGAACCATAATAATGTAATAAAGTCATAATTTCAATTAATTATTGTCGAATTTCGAATACTGCGGGTCCACTAGTTCATCAGAGGTGAGACGCTGCGTGTGACGAGCCTTTGAATATACATCTGCAGGTTGATAATCTTAAATCTTATACTCATATACAAAAAAATTCTTTACACTATTGATTTCAAAGTAAGGTTAAATTTTAGTTCAGATTAAGCTTTTTAAAAAGTGTTCAAATTCATTAAGTAAAAAGAACAGATAACATCGTCCGCGCACCGACCTAATACAACCGATGTCAGTGACCCTGGCCACTTTTGTAATCTCCGTGGCCTGAAGGATAAGACGATCGGTGTACTTGAGCGATACGACTATCTCGAAGTTCAAATCCCACAGGACTTTTTTTTCAAAATTACTCGTGTCCATGAATATTTCCAGTATTACATCAATACTTACAGAAAATATACAATAGTTTTACAACAACAAGAACATCAAGTATTAAATATAAAATCTGTAAAATTTATTAAATATTCGTAATTGCTGGTGGTAGGATGTGTTCTAAGTATTATATAGACATGATTTGAGATAATTTTTAGTGACGTTAAACATTTATCAAATTAACTTTAATCTCGATGATGTTATCTATGTACTAAATAAACTTTTAGTATCTAAATGATAATGAACAAAATATTGCTAGTTTGTTTTGATATTTTTCCAAATACTTGTTTTTTTTGGAATTGGTTCTTAACATATACTCAAAAAGTACGTTATTTACGAGAACCTGTAAATTAAAATGAATTTGATTTGAATACTACAATGTGTAAAAGTTATGTAAGATTTTCTTTTTTTTTTTCTTACTTAAGCTGAGAGCCTTGGGATGCTATATCAGCGTAGCCTTAACTAGTAGGTAAGCTCACGGGGCTCAAAACTGACGACGTTGCTAACACGAACCCTAGCAAGAGCCGTGCTTCGCAGTATCTACCACCGTATATACAAGTTAGAAAAAGTTAAAACAGGTATATAAATATTGGTATAACTGTTATACTAAGTTTATATGGTATTGCAAAACTTTATAGATAAAAAATGAAAAAAATCCTGGTTCCGTTATTAATCCTAAAGTAAATAAACAAGGGCTCTGATTTTGTCAGATTATTATTATGTATTCGCGGGCCGGGCCAAAAGCGCCCGGACAAAAAAAAACTACCACCGGATCGGAAACGCGACCCACTGAGAAGATCTAATGTAAGTGCAGTCTGACCTTTGCACGAGCCTGACGGGCGACCTCGTGGAGATGTCGAAGCAGAGGATGAGGTCGACGGAGCCCACGTCCAGTCCCTCTTCGGCGACGCACGTGGCGACGAGCGTGTTGCACGCGCCCGCGCGGAACGCACGCATCACGCGCAGCTGCTGCGGCTGCGACACCACCGTCCTGCCGTCCTTACCTGCTCACCACAGACAGACCGTAATACAACTACAAGCTCACCGTAGATCCTACACGAACACACAACGATTAACCACATATCGTCTTCTCGCATTAAAAGTGTACAAGTTCCAAAAATATTCGAAATCGAGTTTATATGCGGAATCATTTGGTATCACCAGTATTTTTCTAAAAAATACTGTCAAAAGAGCGTAGTTTACTTTTAGTTTTTTTTTTTTTAATTTATCTATGTTTTGACTACTATTAACAAAATTAATGCATAATTTTATCTTACAGAAAGACAGATAATGTCAATGGTAAAACATAAAAAAAAATGTTGCAAATATGATTAATATTATAAATATCACATGTTAAACCTTTAAAACACTCTCCTGTAAAATTAGTAAGTTTTGAGATTATACAGTTTTAATGCAAGAAGACGATATGACGTCATGCGATTCGATCAATGTTCACCTTCATGTGATTTTTAAAAATTATTTTTAGATTTTATTTTCTGTTTCGAAATTTAAAATCATATAATATTTAACAAATAAATTGATTAATCTGATTAAACTTCAGAGACCATTTAACACTAGACAGACTGTGAGTTCGTTTGTTCATCATAGCTAATTGGAATTGTATCTGTATATTAAATATTTGTCTATTTTAATATTTTTTTTGCTTTGATGTATGGACGATCTCACAGCCCACCTGGTGTTAAGTGAGTACCGGAGCCCATAGACATTTACAACGTAGATGCGCCGCCCACCTTGAGATATAAATTGTAATGTCTTAAGTATAGTTACAACGACTGCCCCACCCTTCAAATCGAAACGCATTACTGCTTCGCGGCTGAAATAGGCAGGGTGGTGGTGCCTACCCGTGCGGACTCACAAAAGGTCCTACCACCAGTAAAAATAAAATAAAATTTTAATTTGACGAACCTGAAGCTCCTTGTCCGACAAACGTCTGAGGAGTAATGAGAGGACGACACTGCAGCAGCAGACAGTGCACCAAGTTCACACTCTCGCGATATTCACAGAACACAATGGCCTTAGTGTCCTGTCCATTTTGTTGGGCCTTCGTGAAATGTTCCATCATTATTTCTTTCAACTTATAGAATTTGGGATGGCCAAAACTTAAATTTTTAGGAATCTGTAAAAGAAATATATTAGTTTAAATTATGCTAATTGCGGCAGGCAGCGGCTTTGCTCTGCTCCTGGCATTGCTGAAGTCCATGGGCGACGGTAACCACTCACCATCAGGTGGACCGTGTGCTCGTCTGCCTACAAGGGGTTAGTAACCTTAAGTGCTTGGAGACTATAGACATCAAAATGTGAATACACCGTCCAGATTGAGATGAGTGAAGTCTCCATGTTTCTTTTTTCTTTAAAACTGGTCGCATGCTACACGCTACATAACTCGCGGCAAGATGGCGGCTCACGATAGTTCTTCGCACCAGTATGTAGGTAATGTCTCAAGCTTTAATAATATAGATTTTTACCTCCGGTATAGTTCCATCGGGCAAAATGCTGGTATTCAAAGACATAGGATTGATGCCTAAATCGTCTCTCAGCTGTTCCAAAAGTCCGGTTAATTTATCATCAGACTGAATCCATGACTTTTCAGGGTGCTCATCAAAGAAATTCAGGAATACTCTCGAACCATGCTTGGTTAAGAGCTCGAGCCCGTGGAATAGAGCGATGAGCATCATGAAATCTTTCATAATGTAGTTGTGTTGTGGATGCCTGTCGAAATTAGGGCATTAATTTGTTTTTGTACACATCCTTACGGATCCGTCAGATCCATTAACCTCAGTACTAGACGCCTTCAGCACAAGACTGCACGTCATTACGGAACCTCCCGATCCATTAACGGTGCTTTTAGGTATGACAAGCACCGGTCACCGTCCTCGTCGAACCCGTCGCTTGCGACGAAGGGCTCGACGAGCGAATTAACCCATAGACACAGCCCACTGAGTTTCTCGCCGGATCTTCTCAGTGGGTCGCGTTTTCGATCCGGTGGTAGATTCTGCGAAGCACTGCTCTTGCTAGGGTCAGTGTTAGCATCACTCCGATTTGAGCCCCGTGAGCTCACCTACTAGCTAAGGTTACGCTGAAATAGCCTCCCTCAACGCTATCAGATTAAGTAGAAAAAAAAGCGGGTATTGCTGGTTGACCTGGTTGAAAAAAACAAGACTAGGAGCAGGCTTATGGGACTTTACGGGACCCGTACTTTTCGAACTCGGCAAAGGGTTCGACGTGCAACCTAACGGAAATATCAGCTCGCTGAGTTTCTCGTCGGATCTTTGGAGACGCTCGGGTAGCTGTTATTAATTCCTACCTCTCCTGGCTGAACCCGTGCTCGCCCAACTGTCCTGATGAAACTAGAAAAGCCTCCGGGCCACGAGTTATCCTAAAAAAAGCTACTTGCTCTATTCTAATTAAAGTCAAATTTATACCTATTACTGCGGTCTTTCGTTTGGAAGTCTTTGTACATTATGACTATTCTCCCTTTTGATAAATTTCCTAGATTCTGGGGCAGGATGTTCAATTGTTTCAGTCGTCTTGCATAACAGTCTAGAATCTGTAAAAATAACCAATAATTAACTAATTACGACATACATTTAACGATGCATTTACAAAGGATATTCGGTGGGATACCAACATATTGGAATCCTTTTTATCAATATGTATGTACCGGTGTACCGATTAGACCCGCGAATAAAGAAATTTTTAGCCCTAAATATGGGTTGCATTTTTTTAATCAGCAAATAGTAAACCGCGAATGAAAGAGCTTTTACTGTATTTATTATACATTTATTTAAAATCTAGTCGTATTCCCTCACGCTTCGTTGTGACTATTATGAAACTATTACACTAGGTATATTATAACCAATTTCTTGAAACTAATCGCGTGCCACCTGTCGTTCGCTTGTAGTTAAATATCTTTAAAATTAACAATTATACGCTGCCGATATAAGAACACAAAGAAACTTATAAATATTATTTTTTTTAATCTGTTTAAAGTCTCGAATTAAAACAATTAAATCTATGATTAAAAACATTTTAGTTTAGCACTTATTCATATCTTTTTTTTTATTTCGATTTGTATATTTCACTAATTATCATTTTAATTGCATTATATGCATATTTATTATATACAATGTATTAGTATGGTTTTTATCATAGCTGATTAGATTAAAAATCAGTTATATGAATTACCTCAACATATCTTTGTTTCAGGTGAGTCAGCTCTGTTCCTAAAGGTATAATAACCGTGTTGATTTTACGAGAATGACTATAACGTGCCACATCTATGCACTCTTCTGATCGCAGTTCTAAATTTGCTATATGCAAACTTTTCACAACCTGTGAGAAGAAAAGTCTAATTTGAAAACCGAATGGTTTGCCATTAAAATTAGTTCTGTGGTCCAGAAAAATCCTTTACTGCTAGTTTATTTTTCAAAATCAAAGTATGAGTTTATCACTTAGGTGTATGTGTTGATGACCTAGTTCATAATAAAAGAATAATATTTATACAAACTAATGTACAACTGATTCCATTCAATCATAATTAGATCAATCTCTAACAAGGTTGTCTATTTTATGCACATAATTCATTTTTTTTTGTTTTTGAGGTATTGAATATTCTTTTTTAATAACAGCAAAGCTTATCAATAGCTTATCAATAGAAATCTTTCTGCCCATTTATACCTATAGTTAAAAAAAAATATGTCTCAATCTGTGATTATGAAGTATCATTCATTATTTAAAACAAAATATTGATTTCATTCTTATTTTAATTTAGTAGAGCTTATTGTCTGCACACTGGTAATTAAACTCATAATAATGGTACTTACATTGACAACATCATCCACTTTACTACCTGGTGTTGCAGATAATGCCAATATCCTATATGTCTTGTGTCCCATATCATCCAAGGCATTAATAATCTGACAGTATGCATAATTCTTCCTAGCTCTATGAGCTTCATCTATTACCAAACAACGGATCTTATCTCCAAGACATATACCTGATTTTATGTCATTGTATATAACTTGTGGAGTAGCAAAGAATACCCTTTTATTTTGCCAGTGTAATTTTCTTGTCGAGGTTTGCATGTGACCTAAAAGGCAATTGGATACTTGTGTGTACATTTAATTAATTAGGCCAATTAATATACCACACAGTTTTGGGTAATTCACACTATATTTTTAGAAATTATAGCCTACCTGTTATTTTGATGTGTAAGCCTAATTTCATATTTATTTATATCAAACCCACAGCCTAAAAAATAACTTTCAAGGTTTTCAAGCTCTAAAAATGATGACTTTCCTACAATTTTTTATACCCTCCTTTCAACCCTTTTTCGCATTAAAAAGTAGCCTATGTCCTTTTTCAGGCTCTAGGCTATCTGTGTATCAAATTTCATCTAAATCGGTTCAGTAGTTTTGGTGTGAATAAGACAGACAACTGACAGACAGACTTAACTTTTACAGACTTTTACTTTCACATGTATAATATTAGTATGAAGTCTGAATTATTAATTATTAAATGTCTTGAATGTAAACATAATGTAAATGTAAACATAATTTACCTGTCATTTCTATAGTATCCCTCGGCGGTATAGCTACAATATTATAACAGGCATCTATTTGTTGAGCCACAAGTGGTCTGGTAGGTGCTGTAAAAACAATCTTGCCTAGTGGATACCATCTGTAGAAATTGTACATAACAACAGCTGCTATGAATGTCTTGCCCAAGCCTGTGGGCAGACTCACCTAAAAATTTGATTACTGGATGACTACTTATGAAACTTAATAATTAATATTCTCTCAAAGATCATTGCAGCTCTATATGGTCAAAACAATTTCTTTTCTTATATAAGAATAGGGAGATATATATATATTATAGAAGAATCATGGGCCACTGGGAATGTAAACTAATTTAATTGTATAATAGCTATCTCACCCTTTAAATTGGAATGCATGACTACTTCAAGGCAAAAAGGTTAATCAACCTCACAAGATTACTCCAACAATTTTAATATTTTTGTAATATAGTGGAAGCCATTTAGAATACAGATATCAATCTTACCAAAGTGTTTTTCACTAGTGCAGCATTTATGATATTGAACTGATAATCTCTGACTGGATAGTTTGTTGGGTAAATCCATGTTTGTCCTAATAGTTTGTCATAGCCATTTAACTCCTCATCACAACATAATGCACTATGAAAAAAAAATTGTAACTTGTATTAATAAAATATCCGAGTCTGACTAGTATGTTAGGTCACTATTAGGTTTATTTTTGCATCACCTTTCAAACTTGATAATTGCTTTTTTAAGACATTAAGCTATTTCTATGAAGCTGGTGTAGACATTTTTTTATAATACACTGGATTGTGATTCCCATCAAACAAACTGTCGTTTTCAAGTCAATGGAACGTACCACCAATAAAATATTCATATGGATTTTTGTTTAATAGATTTAATTTCCTAATTTAAGATCTATTCGAATAATTTTAATATAAACAAAAAAGCTGATCAAAAACACTTTTAAGTAATGAATTCACATACCTTACATTCAAATCATTTTTATTTAATGATCCATTTGAGGTTTTTACGTGAAACTTAGATTTATCGAAGGAAGTGTTTGCAAAATTCGCCAAAAATGTAGAATCATCAAATACTTCATCATCTTCGTATTCATCAATAACTTTTTCGTCCCTACAATTTCTTGAATTATTCATAGCTATTCATGATAGTCAATAATATAGATTATTTATTAATTTAGAATATTTAGATCATAAGGCTATTTGAAGAAAAATCCGCGAATTAAAAGTTGAAAACAAACGACAATGACAAGAGACCACAGAACACTAATCAAAGTGTATAATCTATGACACTAATACTTCTAGCGAAAAATGAAAATGGTAGTTTTCCAATTACAGCACAAGAGCGCATTAAGCGGCATAATGCTCAACTAAGCTTCAGCATAATTCGGCATTGTGCGTCACTGAGTCGCATTATGCTCTGTAATTGGAAAACTAATTGTCGCATTATGCTCTGTAATTGGAAAACTAATACAATTAGTTGGAAAACTACCATGATTTATTTTTATTTGTGTATATTTCTTTTTTAAGGGATTCTATGACCTGGTAACTAAGACTTTTAGGTCAAGTCTTATTTTTTAATTTATATTCTTATTTTTATGAAAAATTATAATATGGAGTGAAATTAAATGAAACGAAGATGATTAATTTGAGACAAAAATCAACTGGGATGAAATGAAATGAAATGAGATGAGATGATATGCGATGAAATATGATTTCAGTAAAATGGTGGTCATTTACTGAGATTTTTTCAGAGGACTTTTTGGAGGATCCCGAGAAGTTACGTCTAGCGGCTTTGTTTCATTTTCCCACATTTGTGCACTTTCACAGATATTAAACAGTTAATAAACCACCGTTATGTTATTACACATTTCAACCCGAAAGAAACACTGAATAGACAAAATAAAACAAATCACACAACTTCACGCCTCGCGTCGACTGTCGAAGTACATATGAGCCGTCTATTATCAAAGGTGGCAATCTGTGCATTTGGACAAAAAAATGTTATTGATATGTCAATACAGATTGATTTGAATATAATCGTCTCCTTCAAAGAATACGGTTCAAAACCTGCATTAAATAAAGGTTAATACTTAACCTGTTATTTATCTAAGATGTCGTTCAGAAGAGTTTTTTTTTTTTTTTTTTTATTGCCTTTGTAGGCAGACGGGCATACGGCCCACCTGATGGTGAGTGGTTACCGTCGCCCATGGACTTCAGCAATGCCAGGGGCAGAGCCAAGCCGCTGCCTACCGCTTAATACTCTCCACAAGCCTCGTTTGAAGAAGGACATGTCATAGCGCTCGGGAAACACCGTGGAGGGGAGCTCATTCCATAGCCGGATGGTACGTGGCAAAAAAGATCTCTGGAAACGCACTGTGGATGACCGCAGTGGCTCTAGGTAATATGGATGAACTCTACTCCGGTGGCGGGCGGTGCGATGGTAAAAACGAGATGCTGGTATCATCTCGAACAATTCCTCAGAGCACTCCCCATGGAACATACGGTACAAAATACAGAGGGAACCGAAGTCCCTCCGCAGACTCAGAGGCTCCAGAGAGTTTTGTGACTGCCAATGGAATACAAATTCAATAATTCGTTTTTCTGATTTACCAATAATTTCCAAAAGTCACATTGCCGGCTTTGATAATAGTCGACTTATATACATCTAGTGAGAAATTATTTTTCTTCGGGAAAACTCTAATCTTTATCGGAATACGATGATACCCCAACTGTCAATGAGTGATCGTATGAAATGAGTGTCATTTTCATATCCACTAATATGGAATTTTAATGTTTAGTGTCCAATGTCAATATGTAATCATCAAAATGTAATACAAGTAAAATGAATAGGACTTTTTGGCGGGATAAATTATAATAAGATATGACCTAAAGGCTTTAGTTACCAGGTCATAAAATCCCTCTTTATTATTTCTCTCAAAAATTTTTACTCTTTTCTAACCGATTCACATTTCACATCTATATTAAATATATTAAGTGTATAATCTATGATTATATGTATAATCTATGGATTCACAGAAACTGCGATTATTGCTGATTATTACAATAAAATGAAAATGGAAATAGAGGATGGTTTTGATGAATTGTTGGCCGAAATTAGTGAACCATCATCATCAAAGAAAATTAAAGTAGATGAAATTTCTGCTCAAGCAGGTTGGCACCTACGGGTCTATTTTCTTATTTATAGCAAAAATTCATTAAGCAAGTAGGTAAACAAAACATCATCTCAGTCTTAATTGAATTCCAGGAACATCTGACGAAGCTACCATAAAACCAAGATCATCAAAGACACACTGTGTTCTAGTAAATAAAAACCAGGTAAATTATGTCTTAAGATGATCTCGAATCTTTGAATAGTACATGAGAGTAAATAGTTTTTAAGCGATTATTTATTTTCATTTAAATAATCTAATCGAGTGTTTTTGTCACAGTATGTTTAGAATTTCTTGTAAAACGACTAGTTTGTCTAATAAAAAAAAAAAACTATGTGCTTTAACAGTTTGCACTACAGCTGAAGACTGATTACACTGGTCAACAAAATTTCTTAACAAAAAAGGTGCTTACTAATTTTGAATCACGTACCTAACATCAATTTAGCGCCATATTTATTTTGATCTTCAGTTTTTCTGTTACAGGCACTACTAAATTACTAAATATAAGTTTCATTTTCATAATCTGAAGTTTATTATTTGAAGAGTACTGTGTACAATTGTGTACAAAGGCAATATGAATAGTGTGCGCAAATAATTTCAGAGAGGCAATCCTCTTCTCAAACACATAACCAGCGTGCCTTGGGAATATGATGATATAGTGCCTGATTATGAGGTTGGAAAAACAATATGCTTACTGTTCCTCTCATTAAGATATCACAACTTGAATCCAGATTACATACACAACAGATTGAAGGAGCTAGGCAAGAAGTATGATTTGAGAGTTTTGCTAGTACAGGTAAATTTTATATTTAAATATTAGATCATTGTTGTGATAATTAAGCAAAATATCAGCATACCATAATGTATTAAGTTGTTGCCAGAACTTGAGATACAAGTGGTATTATCAATAACCATATCAGTAAATAATATTAAACTTTGAATTTGATTAGAAATAAAGAAATTAACAACAAAAAAAACTTTAATATTTTATTCATTGTATTTTAATTTGGATGGATTTTGTTATTTATTTTAAAAAATAGCTATAATGTCAAAATATAGAATGTAAATCAGAAATTTAATAAACCAAATTTTTTATATGAGTATTTCAGGTTGATTTGAAAGATCCACATGCATCTTTAAAAAATTTAACACGAATATGCCTGCTGACTGATATAACTTTAATGTTAGCTTGGAACCCAGAGGAAGCAGCTAAAGTTGTGGAAAACTATAAAATTTATGAAAACAAACCGCCAGACAGAATTATGGAAAAAATTGAGAATGATCCTCATCAGAAGGTATTTATTATTTTTTTAAAGAAGTTATGCTACCCAAAATCTAAAACAGCAAATCACAAATACATTCAAAAGCTAGGTACTTTGAAACAGTGATGTTTGAAGAGTGTATAGGTGCTTCTTTTGAAGTCAAAAAAATTATAAAGGTATTAAATTCATTCATAAAAGCTTTTTGTTTTATTTGCTTAGACAGTTTGCATGAACAAGCACTTGTTAAGTGGCTACTATAGCCCATAGATAACGCTAATAACCTCACTCACTCATCCTGTTAAAATTGCACCTTATCCTCACATATTTTTCCACAAGAAATTTATTATGCTGTTTTCGTACAATACCAAGGTACCTGCCTACAGCATTTAGTCACCAGACTGCACCTATTGCTCGATATGAAAACATTGTGCATCTTAAACTTTGGGACATGAAAATTTCTAACTATAATTAACTAAACATATAATACATACTTGTTAAGTAATTCAATAGAATCCCCAAAGTAATAAAATCCCAGGTGCCAGTTATTCCCAAAAAAAAGTGATTTTTTTTGGGAATAACCGGCACCACAGTTTTTGTTTAAAAATAAGATTGTACTTGGCGAATAGTACTGTTTTTTATTTCTTTGTCAAGTCTGAGAGGCTGTAGGTATTAAGTATATATTAAAGGCCCATGTTAATTTACAACTACAATAAAAACAATTTCAAATTACAGATTATCAATGCATTGTCATCAATCAAACCTGTCAACAAAACTGATGCCATGACACTAATCAAAACATTTGGCACCCTAGAGAATATTATTAAGGTTTCAGAGTCTAGATTAGCAGAATGTCCTGGGTTTGGTATAACAAAAGCAAAAAAACTTTACAAGGCATTGCATGAACCATTTTTAAAGAAGGGTCAAACAAAAGATAAAAAAGATGAATTTCCTGATGAAGATTTGACACTTGAAGAATTAGAGAAAATTGTAAACGAAAACCAAGATATATCCTGAGATATTATGAATAATACTGAAGAGCTAAGGGCAAAAGATAAACATGCCACTGAAGTCCATACAGATACAGTGTACACAATTAAGCCAGGTGTAAACATGATGCTTGCAAGCAATAATAAATTAATTCTACAGTGAAGTATTACTGCACAAAATTGAAACTTAACTGTCCATAGTACTAATAGTTGTTGCTAATAGCTGGTCCTATGCAAGTTACATTATTACATTATTACGTCTTTATTAATATTAAAGTGAAAAAGTTTTAATATGAGTCCTGATCTCTAGACCAGGGTTGTCCAAACTACATACCTCTGCGGGATCATTAAATTGACTTCAAAAGCTGGATGGCCGCAGAAAAAAGAAAATGATGTCATGGGAATGGAATGTTACAAGAATAAAAATAAATTATATCAAATATTGATTATATGTTTTGACAAAGAATTCTATTGTCCAAACTATTTATATCCAAAACTATTTTTTGATTGAAACATGCGTCGCAGTTCTCTGAGCAGCTCTGCTCTAGACTATAAGTAATTCCAGAATTGAATGCTTAAAGAAAATTGTTCTGTATCAAGCCTTGGTGAAATTAATAATAATGAGTTTATTACTTTGTTTTATTTAACAAATTTGGCTGATTGAATTCAAAGATACATTTAGATTTTAGAGCCAATACTTTCATTTAGCAAAAATGGATAAATGTTTTAAAAGCAATGTTGGTTGGTGGCTGTGATCGCAAGCTATTTGTATAGTGATGTACACAAATTGACGTAAAATGATTTATACGAACTCATATATACCAATATTAAAAAGGGGAAAGATTTGATTGTTTGTTTGTTTGCATTGAATAGGCTCCGAAAGTACTGAACCGATTTGAAAAATTCTTTCACCGTTTGAAATACACTATCTCCGATGTGAGTCGGCGATAGTGTAGCTGTTAAACTTTTACCCTATCGAGAACGTTAAAAAACTCGCACTAAGCACGCAGGAATTGTATAGTCTGCTTAGTGCGAGTTTCGTAACGTTCTCGATAGCGTAAAAATTAACCCAATTATGTATGCAGTTCGAACAGCGCCCCTAGCGGCAAATGTACGCAAAAGACCCCATTCCATACAAATTTGAGCTAACTTTTACGCTATCGAGAACGTTAAAAAACTCGGACTAAGCATACAGACTACGAGAAGTAACGGCCTGACTGTGTAACTTTGCTGCTGCCATATGTTGCGGTTTACGGATTACCAACATGGGCTGACCGCTCAACTGTGTTTGGCTGTCGTGGGCAGTAGAGCTGTAGTATTTTTAAATATACCACTGGAACTTTAATTTTTCAATTATAGTGCATTATGCCTGTTCTACCCTTCAAACAGGAACGCATCACTGTTTTGTGACAGAAATGACCCCAGAATGGACAATGAATTTTGGTCCCTACCCGTAGGTTTTTTTATTTATTTTTTTTATTGCCCTTGTAGGCAGACGAGCATACGGCCCACCTGATGGTGAGTGGTTACCGTATATATATACCGTAATATACGTGCATAGTAATATATGCCTACGTGCATATATTACTCCAAGTAGTCGAGTGCAACTTTTCTTGCTTTACTTTTCAGTGTTGAAACTATATTCTGAAGCGATGGTAAAGTTATATAATTAATAAGCGGTTGTAAAGCCTGCTTCAATATAAAAAAAAGATTTTTATTTGCGCTTTTTTTTTCCCGTTCCTATGCTGATAACCTTCAGAGGCTATTTTAGCTTCTCCTTGACGTGTAGGTGAGCTCACGGGGCTCTAACCGGGAGTGTTGCTAATACTGGCCGTAGCAAGAGCAGTGCTTCGCAGAATCTACCAGCGGATCTGAAACACGACCCAGTGAGAAGATCGGGCAAGAAACTCTGTGGGCTGTGTCTATGGGTTAATTCACTCGTCGAACACTTCGTCGCAAGCGACGAGCTCGACGATGACGGTGGCCGGTGCTTGTGGTACCTAAAAGCATCGTTAATGGATCGGGAGGATCCGTAATGACGTGTTTAGGGCGACGTCGCCTGTTTGCCATTCGGTCCACAGGATCGGGCATGTAATTTCCGGCGCCCACGACAAGAGGGTTTTCATGTCATGCCGCCTTCTCGAAGTGGCGCAATGATGACGACTGTAGATACTTAATGACAGAGTCAAGCTCCAGGTCATCATGGAGATCTACGTTCCTTAGGAACCATGGTGCTCTGACGGCTATCCTGCAAAAACGGGATTGAATAACTTGTAGGGGTTTCAAATTGGAGCGGGCCGCGTGAGTCAACCCTACGCTTGCATAGGTCATGACGGGGCGTATGCAAGTTTTGTAAGAGTGTCACCTTATTTCGAAGGGATAATTTACTTCGCTTACAAATCATGAGACAGAGACGTCCTAATATGATGTGGGTTATTTGCGCGTTTTTAGAGCCTTAAGAGAACTTTCAAATTATTTATTTCTCTCTATTAGATCCGCTAGAAATTCAACGCCAAGCACTAATACCATGAGTACGTTTGAGCAAAAAAGGAAAAAGGAAAAAGACGAGTTTTTCCATGGACATCGGCAACACCACGTTTACCTCTATCTCCCTACTTTGAGACTACAAAGCACTTCCAACTAGTTTAAGAAAGACAAATACAAATGTGATATTACTAACTTACAACTATTGAAACTTCTTACTGCCTAACCAAAAATAAAGATGCATAAAACCAGACAGGAAGCATAGGAGATTTTAAAAGAGCCTTTGTGGTTTGTTCGTTAATGTTCGCTTCAGCACAGCGTAGCAATGTTGTTGGCCGCGTCGAGTTCAAAATAAAACAAACGTCTGGTCAGCGCGTAACCGGCTCCGTCGGTGGATAGACGTGTGTACGCTGCATAAGTTTCACCTATAACTAGCGAGTAGTTCATGATGGCGATTATGAGTTTGGCGCGAAAATTTTGTGAATTAAATTGTGCAGTCTAAGTGCGTGTTTTTTGGATTACTTTTGCGTTTCGAATGTAATTAAGTGATTTGAGAACTTTTGTTATATACGTGACTATATCTAAACGAATTCTTGACGATAAGGCGAGAAAGACGTATTGTGTAAACTGTGCGAGAGTTAAAAGATATTTTGTTTTACCTTTAACTCTAAGGTAAGTTTGTGTTTAATAATTTATTTTATATTTAAAAGAACAATTAAAACTTTAAATAAATTTTTAAACCAATATAAATTGAAATACATACCAAAACCTTTTTTTATTTTGTGTTTTCAAGTTGTATATTTTATGTTATATACCTAATAGCGAAATTTAAAAAAATCGTTAAAAATTAAAATATATGCTCGTATAATTTTCAGACATTCAATGAGCCGTTTGGTCAAGCATTTTAGCTATGTCCCGATCATTGCTAACGTCGATAAGGGACGATGACCACTCACAATCGAGCGGGCCGTATACTCGTCTAGCTTCAAAAGTATTACAAAAACAAAAAAGCTCAAATGATTGATGCATAAGTTTTTCCACCCCGCAATTATATCATTAAATATATAGAATATATAAGAAATATTTAGGAATCTAGATAATCATATTAAAACATATTGATACTTTTCATCAAACAGTTGTTTTTAAATAGAAACTACCTTTCTTTGAATGTTCATCAATTCTGTGCCCATATTAGAGTACTACTTTAATCCGGTGATTTACACAATATGTACTTATTTCATGCATGCATGCATAGGAGATGTATGGAAATGGTAGTGCAGGGGAAGAGGGGGAAGAGGTTGACCGAAGAAGACATGGATGGAGTGTGTGAATGACGATATGAGAGAGAGGAGTGAGTGTTGAGATGACGGCTGGTAGAAGAGAATGGAACAGAAAAATTAGCTGTGTCGACCTTACCTAGTGGGATAAAATGGAGAAAAAGAAGAAGAAATACTTATTTCATGATTAAATTTTTTTATTAAACCGTTACCTAAATTGTAAGGAAAAGTTGGAAGATACCAAATAAACTTTCGTTTTACCAAAGCTCCAAAACGTAAAACGCCTCGAATCAAGCACCTTGCTTTTTCGGTCTGTTAAAAAAAAGGGTGCGTGTACTTACTAATGTACGCGCGTAAGAAGTTATACTTTATTTTTATTAAATTTATTTCTTTTTTTTTAATATTAAATAATTAATAATAAATATTTAACGTTAATAATTTAATAATATGTAGTATGAATTATATTAAATAATAATTTTGTCATTTATATTACTAAATAATACATACGGATAGTTAACCTCAATTGTATCGGAGCACTTGTGGGCAACTTCATTTCTGTTAATTTTGTGTCACGCGCATCGTAAAATTTCACTCTCATCAATTTTTCATAACGCGCCTAAAGAAGTATAACTTCAATAGCTTCAACAAGGAACATAGAATTTAAGATATTGCTATGTAACAAATTGTGTCATACATGATTCCTTAACTAACTGTTGAAAAAATAATGGTACCGTGTGCAATGTGGTTTTGTGTTTAAACGGGCAACAGGGCCAACAGGTGAAGACGGCACGAGTCGGCCAGGTGCCAGTACATGCCGCGTTTGTTATCCTTTCAATTGAACTATGCCCATATTAGATGATTATTTGTATAATTCAACCGTACAACCATGTTGGGCGGGAGCATGCTTAAAATAAATGCGTATTAACATAAACAGATGCTCTCAGAAAACGAATAAGGCGCTGAAACGGTCGTCGAAACATTTACATATTATGTTGTTGATTTTATTTATCGTTTTTTATTTAAACAAAAAGTATTATTACTGTTTGCAATAATTTGGATCTAACTACTTTAATATGCGACTATCAAGCCGGGAAACAGTTATAGCGTGAAATTAAGCGCCACACCTCTGCCTTGAATTTATTTATTATCGCTGTTTTGCTAAGATTAGACATTTGCTCAACATAAGTTTGGTTTTTTGTACCATCAGCCTTTCTAAAGCACAAGGAGCACTGTATATGCGTACACAATACAAATTACCTTGAAGGCAGACGAGCATACGGCCCACCCGATGGTGAGGGGGTTAGCATCGCTAAAACTAAACTATAGTTTTGTTGTTAATTTTAAATGATAAAGACCTGTTACTGTAACAAAAGATCATAATGATCTCAGCTAATCCACAATTATTAGCGAACACTCTGAACGAAAGTAGGTTTTTTAACAATTTTTTATTTTATAAACATTTTTATTTATTTATTATTTAAATCGACCCAGCCCTGTTGCTGTGGTAGATCTAGTCATATAATGCCAGACGCACCGTTATCTTGACTAATTGACGAATACACGCATCAGTATCTAATGGTGCCATTGCGACGATCCTACAATTTATTGACAGTTATGCTCGTTTTATACAGTTCGTTAATATGATAGATAAAATCAGACGTGTAATGAGGTGTTTTTGCATCGCTGATTTTAACGTAGTCCAATAAATGAAATGTGTTTATTAATACGCTTTTATTAGCTTCGGACGTATGTATGTTTGTAATGGAATTTTCGAACATGATTTTGACCCCCTTCAAAACGTCGGATTAACTCGAAATTTGGTACACTTATTAAGAACCGATGACAATTTAATATTAAAAAAAAAAGGTTGAAAAAAAAAATTTGTAAAAATTTAAATTCCACAAAAAAATTTAAAATAAATAAAAGTTTAAAAAAATTAACAAAATACCCTTTTATAGAAAAACCAACTAAAAATAGAAAATAAATTTTAATAAATTTGAATTAAAAATAGTGTAGGAAAAATGATTTTATTTTAAAAAAAGCGTGGGGTGCATGGTATCAGTAGGAGTAAATATTTTATGAACAGATATGAGTAGAAGGGTTATTTTGATAATATCCTGAAAACCACCCTACGATTTTTTTACAATAAAATCATTTTTTTTTATATAAAAGCGTATTTTGTTAGTTTTTTTAAACTATTATTTATTTTAAACGCTTTAGTAAGTTAAGTAGGAAGGTTATTTCATATACTTCATATATCATTTTAAAAATTTCCTTGATTCTTAATTTTTTTCTTCGTCGTTCTATCATTACTAAGGGTCGTGAACGCACGTATTTCCATGAAGATCGGTCTGCTGCGAAGTGGACCACCTGTTAGCTACTGCCCCTAACTGTTCTCCTTGTAGTGTCCGATTATCTTGTTGGTGCAATGCCTTTGCACTTGACCATGAATGAGAAGCTTTCGACTATGCCTTAGAGCGGTGCGGTGCTAAAATGTTCCCTTAAAAATATATACTATACAATAATATTTTGTGCGGTCAAAATTAATTATAATAAATAATCTCATATGGTAGATACATTCCAATCAATTTGTAATAATAAACTTTTAGTTTCATCTTGAGTCTTAAAATCAATTATATAGGTACCTACTTACCTATAACTATTAAAGACGAGATGTAGCATATCTTCAAAGTCCAAGCCTTAAAGGTATGTTTGCATGTAATCTCGATCACTAGCGATCGTGATTGCTTTCATCATGATAGGACGTCACGACCTCTGAGATCAACCATGAAACAATACAATACAATGGGAGAATGTACGGTGACTTTAACTTTCGCTAATGTTATTAGACCGATTAGTACAAAGCTTATACAACTTTAAAAACAAAATTAAATAAATCGTCGTAAAGTACAAATCTCGTTAATATTTGGTTGTTCAGTATAATTTTATATAACTAAAGCTTAGACTAAATGTAATTTTTTGCCGGGCTTTTTTGTAATCGACATTGATTGATGCCCATCATTAAGATGTCATCTGAATGGGCTGTGGCCACAGAGGTCACACAAATTCATATTAATTCTAACCACGGAATAGATAAATAAGGTATTATTATTTATCTTTATTTATCTATTCCGTGATTCTAACTAATCGATTTTGAATAATTATGTGATATAATGTATTTTAGAATTTGTTGTAGTTTGACATTTCATTTTAAGTAAGTGATGTTTACGTAATGTAAAATAAACAGCTTATTTAGTTTTGAAGATATTTTTCATAATTCACGTAAAGATAAGGCAACCCTTTTTTTCCGGTGTTTGAATCCGCAGACAGCTACTATTTATTCTAACGAAATATGTATTTGGCAAATGTTCACAAATGACTTTCACGGTGAAGGAATAATATCTTGTAATAAAATCAAATCCGCACAATATTATAATTTGCATAATTACTCGTGTGAAGCCGCCTGCCTATTTCAGCCGTAAACCAATAATGCATTTCGGCTTTAAGAGTGGGGCAGCCTTTATACTGTAAAAACTAGAGATTTTGAACTCATGTCTCAAGATGAACGGCGGCATAGACGTGATTGATGTCTATGGACTCCGGTGATCCTTAATACCAGATGGCCCGTGAGCTCGTCCATATATCTAAGCAAAGAAATAATGTTATTAGTAATAAATATAAAAAAAAAGTTGTTGCAATATGTACATTTTATTTTTGTATATTTGCTTTAATTCGGTCCTTATGAACATCAAAGGTGGCATTAAAAGTTATGATCAGTAGGGCACGCTTTGTTGCTCTCGCTGCCAATATGTTGATACAAAATGCGTAGCGCAAACTAAATTTATTCGTAGAGATTACAATTTACTTTTAAATATTATTATAATCAATAATAGGTATGATACATGTGACAAAAATATTAAAAAGAATTTGACGTTTCAAATTACAATTTTTATTCGTGTGAAGTGAAATTACTAGATGTTTAAATAATATTTTGCGTGTTGTTTGACTCGCCCCGTCTGTCCTGTTAGGTCACCGACTCAGGCATTCCACAGGGCATCGTATTGAAAAAGAAATGAAACAAGCCATCTTATAGGACAAGTTTGCTAAACGAGGTTTAAAGCTAGATGGACCTTGAGCTGATGGGTTAGACCAGATAATTTTGAAAACAGCGTAAGGGATGTATATTTACAATGGAAAATAAAATATTATTGGGGAATTATTTTGTTATTATTACATATATCTGTTTTGAATACCATAATTTCTTCGGTTATTATTATTCGATATCGCACAACAACGCCATCGAGTACCCATAATCTGAAATGGTTATTAATAAAATAAATTATTTCGACATAAACAATAACTCATTTGGTTAGCAAAAATACTTTTGCCTAAATATGTATAGGTAAACAATTATTGGTTAACGCAAAACATTTTTAATTTTTTTATTGCTTAGATGGACAAGCCGTGACTGGTGGTTAACGGAGCATAGACATCTACATCTACAACGTAAACGTCGCCGCGTCGCCACCCACCTTAAAATCTCTTAGTCTATAAATTTGAAACTTATGAAAAACGTTAGATGCGAGCTGCAAGTCATAACAGCTTTTACACCGCTGCTGAACTTTATGACGAAGGTAAGGACAGGCGGGTGAAAGGGAGTACCTATTAAATTTGAAAAAAGAAACGAATTTGAACAGAAACGAGAACGTTCTTTATTTTTAATTGAAGTCGGTAAAAAAGTTGAATTCGGTAACTGTATACCTACCTGTATGTTGGACCACGTGCGCACGTGTTGTCTTTTGTACCTTTTGTGTAACGTGTATAGCATGTAATGGGCTTGACACTTTGATGTGTGCGTCCCTTTGTAACGTATATGTGTGTGCGAACCAATACTATTCGGGTAAAACCCGGGCTGCTCGTCGTAAACTTAAAAGAGCTTTGTATAAGCGTACAACTATTGCCGAACGTTGCTGTTTTGTTTGTTTGTGTACAATTTTCTTTGAAGGCGTTCTTTTACATAGTTTTGGAATTACTGTTTACAATTTTTAAGGTGTTCTGAGTGCGTTATAAAATAAACACAATTGTAGGGCATATATAACTAACAGACCTAAAAGCGCGGTTGATGGCGGAAAATGTCTTGCTTCTTCGTGAAATAATTACTGAATGAAAACAGTAAGATGGTGGTACATACACGAGTAGCTCGTATGGACGTACTCACATTTTACCGGCTAACTAGTGACAGTCAGGGCGACATTGTTTAACCTTTTTTTTCATGAAAAACGAATTACAGATGGCCCGGACCGTAAGCCTTTCCAGTTTCAGGACTGGTGGGCGAGCACGTGGTGAGACATGAGTAGTGTTTTGCCTATAAGGGCAGAGGAGAGTATAGCCCAGTTCACTTTTTTTACCTGGATTTTATTACCTTTTTATTACCTGGTAGCTAAGACCTTTAAGTCATGTCTTATTTTAATTTATATTCTTATTTTTATGAAAAATGAAATTATGGAGTGAATTGAAATGAATATGATTAATTTGAGACATTAATCAACTGGGATGAAATGAGATGAGATGATATGGGATGAAATATAATCTCAGTAAAATGGTGGTCATTTACTGAGATTTTTTCAGTGGACTTTTTCGAGGACCCCGAGAAGTTACATCCAGCGGCTTTGTTTTATTTTCTCACATTTGTTAACTTTCACATATATTAAACAGCTAATAAACCACCGTTATTATACATTTAAACCTGAAGAAACACTAAACAGACAAAATAAAACAAATCACACAACTTCACTCTTCGCGTCCCCGCCAAAAAATCGCCCAGTTCACTGAGTGGTCATCGTCACAGATAATACACATAATTGATGTCACGATGTTATACACAAACAAGTCGTTTAGGTAGACAGCTACCGGTATATTATTTTTATTATACGATTTTCTTCGTGTCGAATACTATACAGTTTCCATCATCACGTATGATCAAAGTGTTATTTTTTCGAATGCAACTCAGATACAAGCTTTGGTTAATACAAACTTGGATGGTTTTCGAAATAGTTTAGATATTTGGAAGCATTCTGTAAGATAAAACAACTAATTATAGTTCAACATACGACCACTTTTTTCATAGAATGCTTTCTCTAACCTAAAGAGATTATAATTTGAAGCAACATCTATCTAGTTTTTTATCTTTTGGCTGTGGGCTCTTGGGTGACCGCATTATTTTATAATGACGGCAAAGAATGTACTTTGTAGCTTAAAAAAATAAAATAATCGCTTATAGTACGGGCAACTTAAAAAAATATGTAAGCACAAGCGAAAAAATTCAATACATTCACAAATTGAATGTCTGTGTTGCCTTATATAATATGCTCAGAATAAAAGCATTTAGATATCTGCAAAAAGGGTTTTAAATGTTTTTTCTTTTCTTTTGTTTTATTATTTTGAAAGATTCGAGTTAAAAGATGTATGTATTCTTAGGATACCTACTTTAATACAGGATATTTTTGAGTTTAAAACTGCTGTGAGCTTACGAACTCTAAAGAAAGGTCTGTCTGTGTGTTCAGACGCCATAATGAAAAACTCAAGTGCCTTCGAATGTTTAAAGTTCATTCAAAATTTACTACTAATGGATCACTTGATTTTTTTTAAGGTTCGTATTCATAGACAGCCACTTGTGTTTTTTTTGCGAAGTGTGGTTATTTTCGTCCTTTCACATGGAACTATTAAATCATGTTGATGATAAAATATAAGTTTAAGATTTTATCATATTATGTAACTAATAGGCCTGTTTTTGCGTTCTTCATATGTTCAAATAAAATACAGAAAACTGTTTTCTTTTCTGTTATTTTGTCCAAATATTACCATTTCTGAATATTCAAATAATCGCTTTTTTCTAAAGTTAAGAGTTCAACCGAACTAGAAGCCAATTTTAACTTCGTTAATTCGATTCATCCCCCGAATAGCGAAAGCGACATGAAACAATTAAATTATAAAAAAGTAAATCTGAGCGTGTCTAAAGTTAAGGAATGCCGGGTCCAACCGTTCGGTGATTGCAACAAGACTATAAAGGTAATTAACTTAGTAGCATTCACAAAACGTGATCTGTGCTTCTTAACCAATGCTTTAGCTATTCATAATTGACACTGTTGATTGGTAAACAGTACATGTGCTAAGTTTTTGTCAGTGGATTATAATTGTAATAATCTGTTATCATAGTTTGTTGATTAAAAGAAACGGATAGCTGCCTCTTATTATTTTATACCTAAACCTCATGATTTTATTTATAGGTGGTTGGGAAAAAGTTCGAAGCTCGTAATTCCAATTTGGCATGAAACAATGCCTTTCAGTTCAAATATTAGATCAGCCTGCCTTTCCACCATGATGAGTTCCACCCTTTAATGCTGGATAGTCTGCCTATCTGCTTTAATAAAAGTGATCTCTTTAGCCAACGTGCAGTGACTGCGCTCTGATCAAAACAGGTTTGAAGACGCCACTTGAAATTAGTTTTGGGTGCATGGATTATTCATGGTACACACGGGCTTAAAGCGAGTATAGCAGATGTTATGGGGTTTTTAACCCTTTTCACTTGAAGTTGAGTTAAAGCTAAAATTGCGTTTATTGGCTAAGTCATAGGCAAATGTACTTTCTATTTTTGTTAATGTTAAAATACAATGGTACTATATAGTATTATATAAAAGAATGTGTTGCGCATAGATGAATTTAATGGACCACACGATGAAGATTTTTCCTATGTAAGTGCAATTCAAGATATGTATAGGTAAAGAGGTTCGTTCTAACGATTTTTTTTTTCTAATTTACGTTGAGTACATATGTGATAGTGCTAACGGCTTCAAGAGTCTTCTTAATGGTGGTAGGACCTCTTGTGAGTCTGCGCGGGTAGGTACCACCACCCTACCTATTTCTGCCGTGAAGCAGTAATGCGTTTCGGTTTGAAGGGTGGGACAGCCGTCGTAACTATACTTGAGACCTTAGAACTTATATCTCAAGGTGGGTGACGCATTTACGATATGGATAGATGTTTATGGGCTCCAGTGACCACTCAACACAAGGTGGGCTGTGAGCTCGTCCACCCATCTAACCGATAAAAAAAACAATTACATTATATTAGGGCTGTAAAATTCTTTACGCAGGAGCGCATAATTGCATCATGACTGCTATACACACCATGTTAGTATTTACTCGATCGGGCTCAAAATAAGTCATTAAAATAAATTATTGGTACTGGATGGTAGGCAGATTACGTTACTCTGAAAAAGCGACGCGACACGATAAGCCTCTTATCGTGAACGCCGCTAAGTATATGAACGACCCAGGCGACGGAATAACGCAAAGCCGCCGTCGCCCCAAACGTTTCCACTCTCGGTGCTTTTATGCATTCCAAGCATCAGTAACCGTCTTTGTCGAACTCATCAATTACGACGAAGAGTTCGACGTGCTGGCCCATAGACTCATCCCGGTGAGCTACTCGGTCGCGATTCCGGTCCGGTAGTAAATTTTTCGAAGCACTGCTCTTGTTGCAGCCAGTATTGTCGACGTCGCCCAAAGCACGTCATTACGGATCCTCCTGATCCATTAACGGTGCTTTTAGGCACCACGAGCACCAGTCACCGTCCTCGTCGAACCCGTCGCTTGCGACGAAGGGCTCGACGAGTGAATTAACCCATAGACACAGCCCAGCAGTTTCGCGCCGGATCTTCTCAGTGGGTTGCGTTTCCGATCCGGTGGTAGCACTGCTCTTGCTAGGGTCAGTGTTAGCATCACTCCGGTTTGAGCCCCGTGAGCTCACCTACTAGTTAAGGTTACGCTGAAATAGCCTCTCAAGGATATCAGCTTAGGTAGGGGAAAAAAAGCCAGTATTAGCAAACAAACTTAGGTTGATTCTGTGAGCTTACCCACCGGTCCGCGAGAAGTTGGAATAGGCCCGTGGGTTATCAACGTTTTTGTTGCAAAAAAAGACAGATTAATGACATTATATGTAAAAGGAATATTCGCACTTTTTTTCATAATACAGCGAAATATGTTTTGTGTCAATCTGCGCATTGCTCTGATTAAAATCCGGCAGATATCTCAACTAAAAATGCACTCGTATGTTCGGTTTAAATTCGAAAAGTATTTGAATCACAAACAAACATTCCGATGATTCCGTAATCACGATCCATTCCGTGTAACTGCATCCGTAAATAAAAGTGTGAATTTGTAGTTCCGTAATCGTTCCTCGGTAACCTCATTTTGAACTAAACTAACAACATTACGTAAAATAATTATGAAAGCTTCTAGGGAAAGTACACGAGGGATTCATATTCGTTATCAAACTCTTTTAAGTCGTTTACTGTTGACTGAGTGCTCGTGGTACGTTTACAGTATACTTTCAAGCATTGTTAGATTAATTACAAGGAACCCTCCTATGACATGGTATTCTTCAACACGGCTTTGGAAAGGACAGAAGAGAAATTTGATTTAAGGATGAAAAATGAAGAAAACCACAATACTACACACCGCAAAAGAAGTTACACTTCTATCACGTGTACCAAATTGCACGCGCATTAGGAGCATATCTACCGTGCTAAAGGAGGGAGGGTTACCTGTAGTTTGTTTATATCAAGGAGAAAAAATTACAACAAAATATAGTAATGCTTATGTTGTGTAAATCGAGTTGGTCACGTCTTATTATAATATAAAGTCTATTATAGAATAGCTTATATCTATTTTGTTTGGTAAATCATGTTGTTGCACTCAAATTAAAATACGTATACGGACGTATAGGTATACGGAAGACGGCATAAACGGCACTACAGCGCCATGGTCACTGCTCCTGGGAGTTGCACGTGCAGAGCACTCCAAACTAGGGCTACCATGCTAGTTAATGTATTTCAAAGACAAAACAAAAACTTCCACTCTTAACCGAGCTAAGATATTCTGTGAACTTCGTGGTGACTATAAATTATATTATACGTTATGTGAGTTAGTCGGCTTAAACTAAACTTTTAACTTTTTTTTAAGTTAACAATGTTATTTAGTTTCAAATGTAATCATCTTTTATTAATTACTAGTTGAACCGGCAGACTTCGTAGTGCCTCAATCGATAAATAAAAGACCTAAACTTTTGTATAAAATAAACTTAAAACAAACAAAAGGAATCCGTCCGATGGGGACATCAAAGGAAAAACAAAATTGTTATTTTTATTTAATTCCGAGCATTTTCATATTTATCTACCTTTTAAACCTTCTCTGGGCTTCCACAAATCATTCAAGACCAAAATTAGCCAAATCGGTCCAGCCGTTCTCGAGTTTTAGCGAGACTAACGAACAGCAATCTATTTTTATATATATAGAAGAAGAAGATAGAAGATAGAAGATTTGTTTAAATTAGATGTTATTCAACAAAAAAATAATTAACGAAAAAATATTACGACAATTCGGTACAGATTTAATCTGTGTGTACTATGTATGTCTAAGTGCCCTTTAAATCATAAGGTCCAATGTTTCATACATATGGGCCAAATTTCACTATACTCCGAAGTAGCGTCATGATTTTATCCTTAGAATTGGCGATATCTATGGGCTTCCGTGACCACCCCGTCACATGAGACACAGTTGGATATTAAAATGTTTTCTAAAATTTAAATATAACGTAACGTGCGGCAAAAAGGGCTCACCTTTTGCTAATCTGTCAGAGTAATTGAAATAATCATTTTCGTTGATTAATGTTAGTAATTGAAAGAATCATTGAAAGCTTCTAAGATAATAGTTTAAGTTAAGAAGGACAAAAAGTAAAAAAAAGATTTATTAGATAACAAAATCCAATAACAAATACAAGAATACTACATATTAAGCTAATTGAAGTCACTGTAATTCATGTATGGAATTTATAAAATAACATCTAGTCGAGGCGCCGCGCCGTGGTCACTCTTTTCTCGTTGCACGTTGAAGCTCAGCGGGACGCTTGCAAGTTGTTAGAACGTGATTAGAAGCATTGATTGCTTTTTATTTGAAAGTGGAATTAAGACAAAAACGAATATACTTTTGCAACATTGACTGTTCTTCCCCATATTTTCTTTTCACAATCTTTGCTGTAAGAGAGCGTAATTTTCTTTAAGATTGATAAACAGGGTTCTTTATTTTCTTTGTAAGCGTCTGCCTACGCATGCATACGGCCCACCTGATGGTAAGTAGTTATCGTCATGGGCAATGCCAGGGGCACAGCTGAGTCGTTGTCTACCATAATGTACGATGAAGACTAAATATCTAGTTTATTTTCGATTGATTAAGAATTTGTAGTCATTAAGAATCTGTTGAAAATGTTAAGTAAGGACACTTTTTTCAAAAATAAACGGATATCCTTAAATTTACGTACTGTGACAACCCTACAAAAAATAGCCTTACGAAATAAGCCGAACTAAAAAAAAATGTTGTGGTACATTTTTGTGAAGTATCTATTAACCAAACACTTTTTATATTTTTACATAAAAATGGACAAGAATTGTTAATGTTTGTAGCGTGTGTGTAATGAAAGTGATTCCCCTAAAGAATGTGAACATGTCATCTCTCATTATCCCTTGTCATTAGTAGCCCCAGGGACAAATAGTGTTAGTTTGTTAACTTTTTTTTTATTATGATTTCGTTCTTACATTCTTTACGCCATTTAAGTAAAACCATTATATAATTAGAATAACATAATATAAAATGGTGGAAATAACGAATAAAAATTTTATTGGAAAACTGTGAAATAAAATGTAGGTAGGTATATTTATTGTGCTAAGAAAATTTCCATGACTACAGATTTTAATAATTTTGTTTTGAATGAAACCTAAATAATACTTTCAGAGGCCAGTAGCATCCTCCCGTTCTCATTACAGATAGAATTCTCATACACATTTTATATTCTAACACACAAAATTAATTTAACTTTGCCCGTTCGTATTTGCAAATTACTCCTTCGTTACTGAGTTCATGTTTTGGCTGGTTTTAATTAGTTTATCATAAAAAATATAGATATTTTACAGTACTGTTTCTGTAATACAACCGAATGTTTATAATTTGAAACAATTCATAATAGCTATTGTACGGAGCGAAGACAAAACTCACCAGATTTCAACAACAATTTCGTGGATATAACAAGCTATTGTCATTGGTCGTGGTACTAACAATGGCAGTTGAACAGTGAAAGGAATTAGTTAATTACTTGAGCTACATCGATGCATTCAATGTCATTAATAAGTTAAGTTTCTTCAGGCAAATAGAGGCAAATGTTATCTATGTTCCTATTTGCTATAGCTAATGTTCGGCCGCTGAAAATAGACATATTGTCGAAATAGCCATGATTTTCAAAATTAGACGTTGATTAATTAGGTTTGCTGCAGCTTATTTTAAAATCATCATTAGGTCAATAACATTGACTTTTATATTATACGTGAAACTCGTGGATGCTTCGCTGTGATCATCGCGAAATAATAATGTAGTTAATAATTTTTTTGATTTGCATCGCCGGTGTTGTATGTTTTTATGCTATAAGCTTCTCCGTGTTGTTGACATCAGCAGTAGTCAACTGAAAACCAATAACAAAAAATCTGAAAATCAGTTTTTGTCAATTATGTAAAAATGTACGCTCGACTTAGACACTATTTTCGCGTAATTCTAAATTACTAAATAGAATAGAAAAATTCAAAAATAATAATAATAATAATATGTATGTTAGTTCTCCGCTTATTTTGGCCCCAGATGCTACATTATTACCGTGTATCGTCTAAGTTAAGTATTAAGTTGCATTCAGATAATTTTGCAAAGTTTGCGTTGTAACATCAGAGACTAAGAACTATCCGGTTCCTTTTCGTATAGATTAAATGATACAACGGTATCTAAAATCCGGTCGTCATCGGCGTCATTTACATTATTCTGAACGCGGTCTAGCTTGTAACTTTTAAGTGTAAAGTTAATAAGGCATTGTGGTATTAGTATGAAAACTTCTCTCATTAGCCCCATTGTAACAATTATAATGTGAAATCGGAGCGTGTTGGCACACAATCAGTGTATTCTGTGTGAACGTATTCAATTTTCTTTTGCAGATTTAATTATACGATACATTACCCTAAAAATAATAATTTGAAGTTTCCGTTTTTTCGGGTATCACGGCTTTATCCAGAAAAGTAGATTTACAATTTTTAATGCCAACAAAATATTAACTTGTAAATGAGGTAGAATGTGGAAATTAACGTGAAGATTTATATTAGTACATTTTCGTTTTTTTTAACAAGCAATTTCGCTTTAAGCAATGTCTCAATACGGGCATATGTATTATTGTAGATTTTGTAGATTATTAGTTTGGAATCAAAACCTCAAGCGCTTTAAGCAGATTTAAATCATTAAAATTGTCTTCAATGAAATTTCAGCTAAATCGGGATGATTCAGTCATTACATAAGATTTCATTTTCTAATGGATATAGATAATGACACGTTATGATACCTTTTTTCAAAATTAATCTTGCTAATTCAAAATTTAAAAAAATACCAATTCTTATTCTTGGCACGAGTAGAACGCGGCTTAATCACGGGTATCAATCATAACGAATTTTGGTCGATATAAACGCTTTTAATACTCGTGGTATCAGGTATTATGTGGTACTCCCGCTCATTGGCATCAGCAATGCTAAGAACTAAATGTATCTTTTGATTATCCTTTAGGACTTCTTTCGGTCATAATTAATTAGGGACATGTAATAGCGCTCGAGGATTAGAGTTTATTGAAGTCGATAACGTGGCCAACACGATGTCTTAAAGCACATTGATGTGAGTGTAGTAGTTGGGGATAGAAGCTATGAAGCTTGCTTGGAAATGTCGATTAGATCATAAAAAGGAGACAACTGTAATATCAGTATAAAATAAAAATAGCACGAGAAATTGATAAACACGAACTGGTTTGCCATTTCTGTTTCGACTACGAGCCAATCCTGATCTTAAGATTCAATTGTGATGATTATCTGAAGTCTCAAGGTTGACAGCGGCGTTTGCGCTATGATATCTATGGCTTCGATAACTATTGCACACCAGACGACCCTTAAATTAATTTGCATGCAAAGTAAAAATCTCTAACGGCCATATGAGAAATATTCGAACGAATACTTTTGTTGAGTCTTTATATCGGGCAAGGATTAATAAGACATGTGTTCAGCTAAGTGACTAACGTATATTGGGATTACAACCTAACGTGCTATCGACAGCCCGACAATCTCGAGACTGACGTATCATCATTGCATTATAATTATCGCTAACACATACATATAATTGTTAGTTGCTATGGGGACATTTGTGGTCCCTACACTTTAATAGTAACCTGTCATCATTTATTAATTCTTCAAAACTCTGAAAGCTTTTTTTTCTCTCTCAGGTTTTCGTAAGTGAGTACTATGATGACGTGATGCAGTGATGGCGGCGACTATGGCGACCTCGGCTCACGACCCCTATGCGAGGGAGGGTGAACTGCGCGTTCAACACTCCAGAGATGGTTCGAGGGATTCCGGGATCTTTCACACGACCAAAGGTCTCTGGAACGCTCCAGGGCAGAACAATTGTTTCCTCAACAGTGCAGTGCAGGTTAGTTATTGTTCTTGTGCTTTAATTATCGTTACCTCTTTAACAGTACGTTTGAAAATGTATTTAAATTATTTAATTTCCTAATACAATATTTCGTAAACTTTAGTCAAGAATAGACGCTTAGTTGAGTAAGTCGTGCATTTCGTCAAATTAAATTTTTTATAATCTTCGCCAACAACACCTAAAATCCGGTTTACATAAAAAATTAGGCGGCGCTGGATTACTGACCCAATTTCTATTTTTTATATATATTCCATGTACCAGCACGCCAACAAGCAACATTGACATTAGTTTGGTTTCGTAAGCAAGACAAATCTATTCTGATACTTTGAAATCGCATTTAATAAGCACCTGTTTTTAGATTTATACGGCTAGACAAGTCTTGTGTGTACTTGATATTTTAATTGCGTTTTTATTATCGTTTTAACGACTACCTGATTATTAAAAACTTTTTTAGGTACTAGTTACGTCGAGACTACCTAGCGTGGGCGTTCATATTTAATTTTATAAGCGTAAAATTGAGCCTGATGAGCTAACCTTGTGATTTTTATCTTATTACGTCATTAAAAAGATTCTCGTTAGCGGTAAGATAGTTTTCGATACGAGCCGAAGATTATTTTACCTAATGAATAAATATTTTTATTAAAAGTCAAGCTGTGAACTGTTGATACTCTGAATTGTTATAGTTCAATTATTGAAATTGACCCATTGATCAGAGTATGAATGTTGAGCCTTTGTGCTTTGACGTCTAGTGTACGAAATGGTGCGCAGTTGCAATTAATTTAAATCGCTTCTTTCCGAATAAAAACTAATTGACTAGCAGTAGTAGATAGTAGATTTATTTCATTAAGTTTTTTACGTTAATGGCCTTCACCAACAGCTTTGGTATGAGACAATAATAAAATATCCGTCAACTAGCTGATTACGTATTCGTTATTATTTTTATTGTTATAGAGGGAAAGAGAATGTGCTTTATTGTACACAAAAGAAATAAAAATGCAAAACATTTAATACAAAAAAAGTACAAAGGGCGGTCTTATCGCTAAGAACGATCTCTTCTCTTCAAGTATATTATGTATTTGTATTATTTATTTAAAGTAAATAATACCTAATATTCGATTATATAAATATTCGAGAGGAACGAATCAAAAGATAAAATTAAACCAGAACTAAAGTAACAATAAGGCAAAAAAAGCTTTGAAAAAAACTAATTACTATACCATTGCAAATATGCCACTTTTATTTGTTTTTAAGTAGAGAAATATAGCTATCTTATTTGACGTTGTAAGTTGAAGTTGAGATCAAATGTCTTTCGAAAACTGGTCCCACTAAAGGCAAACAATGTGTCGCGATAGATTGTCAGTTAGACGGGTGGCATTAGATCTCAGAGTTAAAGTAAAATTTAATATTATTATGTACAACTTATCATCAACTGTGTTGTTAAAGCACTATTCTGTGAGATTTAATTGGTTAATTTAAATAGGTGTTTAATATTTTTAGAATGTTGTCTGTTTGGGTTCCTACTGGGTTAGTATGATGTAAATGTGTAATGCAACGATCGTAATCACATTTTTCCGTTTGTGACACGAACAGATAGATACGTGTGTTATATTGTTTTGCTTTCAAAATCATAAATTGCGAAAAAAATCTAAAAGTATAATTGCTATTAGCAAAACGTGTCGTGTTCAGTTAGTTACGGATATTTTTTTTGGTATTGCACATCACGCTTTTGTTCCGAGCGACATTTCATTAAATAATAAATATCAGTTTACACACAAACATAAATTCTTTTAAATCAATCTATTCTTTCTACTTTCAAAGTTTATTAATGGGTTTTGTCAAACTAAAGCAATTAAGAAAGGTCAACGAACTATAAACGCGCGTCCGCCATACTGAATACATTTTTTTTTTCGAAACTCGTTAACCATTTTCCACGGTCAAAGGTAAGTGGTCAATCCACTAGACAATATCGTCTGGTGACATACGTAACGGCTTGTGCTCATTTCACGCTTAAAAATGTTTTTTGAAACTTCAAACTTATTTCACTTCTTATAAGATACAATTTAGTATGACTGATTTTTATTGAATCGTCTTCCAATTTTGTTTTAATGCGACTTCTTCACCAGTAATATTTGGCTTAGAACTGGTTTATGAACTTTATGGATATGGTAAATACGTGCTTTATGGTATATTGATAAGTTGTTTTTGAAAAAAAAAGACCGAGAATTTGTTTAAGACGATCCTGTCATTCGTCTTTTCCTGTCGCAGCACCGTTCAATTCGAAACAAGCAGAATTAATCCGTTCCGAGTGATAATTCTTACAAAAACGCGCTAATTACTGTATTGTTACAACATGGATAAACCTTTCAAACGAATGCCTAATTAATGCTTTATCAGTATCCGAAATTCGGACGGTTAGCGTGGTATGGACATATGATGCGTAGAGAGAAGATACATTTGACTAGGAGATGGTAGAGGGGGAAGAGGTCGACCAATGAAGTTATGGATGGACTGTGTGAATAACGATATGAGAGAGAAGAGTGAGTGTTGAGATGATGGCTGATAGAAGAGAATGGAAGAGAAAAATTAGCTGTGCCGACCCCACATAGTGGGATAAGGTGGAGAAAAAAAAGAAGAAGATTTCAGTATCCGAAAAAAATGTTGTATTATAATAATACAAACATAAGGCCAAAATAATAATACGACAATAAATGGTTTGCATATCAATATAGATAATTTTGCTTATGAAATCTCTTTAATTGTGCGACAACTAAAACTAGTGTTCGATCAATAATTGAAATTCAACCACATTCATCATCATCATCATCAGCCCACAGTTGTCCACTGCTGGACATAGACGTCTTCCACCACTGAGCTTAGTTTTCGGCTCTCCTCATTTATATCATCCATTGGCATCTCAAGTATTAATTTTATGCATTACATCGTCTTCTTTGTTTTCTTATAGACCTGTAAAAAGATCGAAAATTAACTATTTCCCGATTTCTTTTTATTGATAAACTAAAAAGCCCGCTAATTTCTACTAAAGAAAAGGTCAGTTGACAAGAAAAGGCGAAAATTGTACCGTAATTTTAATTTTTAGGTACAATTTAGCATACATACCCAGACAGACATGTTTTTTTTTATTCCTTAGTTGGGTTGACGAGCTCACAGCCCACCTGGTGTTAAGTGGTTAGTGGAGCCCATAGACATCTACAACGTAAATGCGCCACCTACCTTGGGATATAAGTTCTAAGGTCTCAAGAATAGTTACAACGGCTGCTTCTAACCAAAATGCATTACTGCGTCACAGCAGAAATAGGCAGGGTGGTGGTACTGACCCGCGCGGACTCACAAGAGGTCCTACCACCAGTAAATTGTACCGTAATTGTAATTGTTAGATACAATTTAGCATACATACCCATACATACATACCCAGACATACCTGTAGATAAAAAACAAAAAAATAATTAAAAAGGTTAACAGAATAATACCTTTGGTCCTTGAAATGGAACAAACGCTATCACGATATTCCAATTTAACTTAACATTCAAAACATTAATTTTAAAAAACTTAGTAGCGCCGATACGCGTACAACATAATGTCTCTCTTAAAGTCAACAAAACAAAACTGAAATCGTAATTTAATATTATGACCACCGAAGCAGCCCCGTGCCACCATTAGTGTCCCATTAACATACCGAGTAGCTTGTTGAATATGAACATTACATTGAAATATAATGAAGACATTTATTTGGTGAGAATGAAATAATATGGAAGTGAAATTTTGTCTCTGGATTTTTCCATCAACTAATGATCATTTCAACTTTTTTCTTTTCTTTTTATTGCTCTATACGGGTAGGTTAGCTCAAGGACCACCTCGTATTAAGTGGTCACTGAAGTCAGTACATATCACAACGTAAATGACGCCTCCTTGAGAAATACAATCACAACTACCTCTATTATATCCTTCTAACTATGGGACAGGAACAGACAGGAAGATGGGACGGCAGGATTTAACTCTTTGACCTCACACTACTGTGTACCAGCATTTATTTACAAAATAATGGTTCATTGAAAAAGACAGATGATGCTCGTATACTGCATTATAACTATAACTTTGAGAAACAAATGGGCGTTTCTATTAAAGTAATCCGTGAAGCGTAGACACGAACCCCGATTGTGAAATATGAAATATTATTAATCAGCATTTAAATAATAGACTTATTGGTTCTGATATTTTTTTATTGTCGTCTTCAAGGCTGTTTGCTGGATCTCAAACTTTGATTAAAGAATTTTACAAATAACTGCTACTAACAAAACTATACTATGAAATATTCCTATTGTTACTACGTTTCCACATTTTTACCAGCCTCATATAATACTTATTTAAGGAACTTTAAAATTTGAAATGAGTACGTATCAATCTAGTACTTCATCGTTTAGATGTTTCAGTAAATAATGTATCTAGATTGTAGATTAAATATGTGTGAATTTTATGAATTTACCGTGCATTTAATGGAATGGAATTTAAGCAGGTTGAGGAGTTAATATTCTCAATGAGCTTTAGAAGGTACATGTTTGTCTAAATGAGATGAAAAATTGTATTCTAAGAATTCGAGTTTAGATTATTTTAAGTATTTTTTGCCAATCTTGGTATACCGTTAGAGTCATCGTTAAGAGAAGTTATGAATGAGCTAACCATGGGAACTCTAGAACAGTTTGAGGTATATTAAACGCGTAGTAGTGTATTAATAACGAAACAACGGTCGTGTGAATTCTCAAACCTTCAAATCTTCCGTTTTGTTTTTAACAGTCACGTTCCCATAAAAGGTATCACTTATTTAATTGGAACACGCGATTGCCCTATCCATCTTGCTTGATTACGGGAGATTACTTCAGCGTAACGCATATATGTATATTAACGTGCCAGATTAACACAAATTGTATTATATCTAAAGATGGCTATTTCAGACTGGTGCGGCTTGCGATTTTGTTTGCTGGTTGAGAGGCTTGGTGAATTTGGTTTCTGAGAAATAAAACTGTTTTGTCTGTGGCGTATTTTTCCTCCAGTAAGGTGTTTATTGTTCGAACTTTTTTACATGACTAAAAATGGTGTGTTACACGAATCGAGGATTGGTGGGTAAGGGGAACAATATGGACGACCAATCGCGTTATTGAAAATTTGCATATCATCGTCCTCTACTCGTCCATCAGTAATACGAGTACGATCTCGAACATGCCCCCGGCCTTGGAAGCAGTGGCTTTCAATGTTCTTGCGTTTCATCCACATCTTGAAAGAGAGGACAAATTTTCGAAAAGGGGCGTCTCATCACACCCGCTGCCGTTCGTATGTCAGCCACTCGGGAAATGCCGTCTGAACCTGGTATTGTGCGAACCACACGTCCCAAGCGCCACTTCAGCGGAGGAAGATTGTTGTCCTTTATCACCACTAACGAATTGGGCTTCAACTCATCTTTATTCACGGTCCACTTCGCTCGCACCTGCAGCTCAGAAATATATTCTTTAGTCCACCGATTCCAAAACTGTTGACGAAGTAGTTCCAACCTCTGGTATCGCTGTAGGCGGTTAATTGGTACATCGCGTACGTCATCGCAGACTGGAGCAGTAAGTGGTCGACCAATCAGGAAATGGCTTGGAGTAAGCGGTGAAAAATCCTGTGGATCAGAGGAAAGAGGGGACAAAGGTCGAGAGTTTAAAACAGCTTCTATTTGCGCTAATACTGTGCTATACTCTTCGAATGTCAGGTGCGCGTTTCCTACAATGCGAGTAAGATGATGCTTGCATGATTTTACACCTGCTTCCCATAAACCACCAAAATGCGGGGAATAAGGTGGAATAAAACGAAATTTTATTCTTTGACTAGTGGCATATTCTAAAATCTCTCCACTACATCTGCGTAAGAAGTTGGTGAAGTCATTCATAAGACCTACAAAATTGCGACCGTTATCAGAAAATATTTCTGAAGGCTTACCGCGTCGTGAGATAAACCGTTTTAAAGTTAATAAGTAAGCTTCACTCGAGAGGTCACTTACCAACTCCAAGTGAATTGCGCGTGTCACGAAACAAATAAATAAACAAATATAACCCTTTACAGGTTTTGCGCCCCTACCTTTGCGGTTCAGTATGAGTATTGGGCCAGCATAATCTACTCCACATCGAACAAACGGTAAACTAGGAGTAATTCGTTCTTTGGGTAGGTTGCCCATCATTGGGGTAAGGGTCGTACCTCTAATACGCGTACACGTAACACAGCCGTGTACTACTTGGCGAGCTAAATTCCTACCCCCTATAGGCCACCAGGTTTCGCGAACATGAAAGAGTAACGCTTGCGGAGCCGCGTGAAGAAGCTGAATATGCTCATGCCGAAATAGTAGAAGAGCAAAATAGTGTTTGCTCGAAATCAAAATCGGATATTTTTTGTCATAGGTAAATTCATCAGAATTAACTAAACGACCACCTACGCGCATTATTTTCTGATCGTCTAAAAATAAATTTAATTTTGACAAATGACCTTTACTCTTAACCAGGCCGCTACCAGACAACAGTGCATATTCAGACGGATAATATTCCATTTGAGATAATCGTACTAATGTTTTTTCAGCATAATCTAATTCATCCACACTGAGATGACATGTGCGCTTGTTATATTTAAAACGACTATTATGTATGAACCTTAATACAAATGCCATCGTGCGACGCATACGTTTGAATTGTGAAAATCTGTGAAAGGGGAACACTGATGATTCACAGGAATTGCAAACTTCAGCAGTTGTAACGACTGATTTGACTTCAGGTAGCTCACTATGTTTGAATGAATCGGCATCTTTGTGATTCTCTATAGAAAAGGTATGAGTTTTAAGAAATTCCGGTCCCTCCCACCATGAGACAGAAGAAGAAAGATCTTCTAAGCTAACACCGCGTGATGCAAGATCAGCAGGATTGTTTTCGCCGTTTACGTGACGCCAAGGGAAGTTTTGCGTTAATTCATGAATTTCCGCAGTCCTATTTTGTACAAACACCTTGAGTCGATAAGGCGGCATGTGTAACCAGCCTAACACTATACTCGAATCCGTCCAGAAAACAACGTTATTAAACTTCCAATTCAATGAATTACGCACCTTGTCATATAATCTAGCCCCCAATAAAGCTCCACAAAGTTCGAGACGCGGTATACTTAATGTTTTCAGCGGCGCGACCTTTGTTTTTGAAATTAATAATCTCACCGATACAGTCGAGTCAATACTAACTGTGCGAATATAAATGCACGCGCCATACGCTGTCTGAGACGCGTCACTAAAAACATGCAGTTCAATATACATACGTTGCACACCTATAACGTGGCGAGGTATACGGATTGTGTCGAGCGCTTGTAGTGAATTAACAAACCGGTTCCATACTCGCGCTATATGATCGGGAACTGTGTCGTCCCAGCCCATTTTAAGTAGCCACAATTGTTGTAAAAGCACCTTCGCAACAATTATAACGGGACTTAGTAAGCCTAGAGGGTCGAAAATTTGAGAAACGTTAGATAAAATAGACCGTTTTGTGATGGGTTCCATACTAACATTAATTTGCATATTATTAAAATAAAATTCGTCACTTAGATTACGCCATTCTAAGCCCAAGATTCTAGAAGGTGTATTATTTTCAACTGGGGTTAATAGTTTTGACTGATTGGGTGATTGGCTGTTATCATTGCGCGCAAAATTAAATATCCACTTCCGCAGTGGAAAACAGCCACCCTGAAGTGTCTTTTGTGTTTTATCACATAATTGTATTAATTTATCTTTATTGTCCAGCCCGGTTATATAATCATCGACATAAAAATCTTCTTGTATGACTCGCGTGACGTCAGGGTCAGAAGATTCGACCGCTAATTGCTTTAAACATCTAACGCTTAAGAAAGGCGCGGAGGAGGTTCCGTATGTCACCGTATTTAATTTAAATGTCCTTAATGGTTTCGACGGTTCGTCACGCCACAAAATCATTTGCAAACTGCGTTGGTCCTCGTCTACTAAACATTGCCTGTACATCTTCTCCACGTCGGCGCATGCAACGTACTTGTGCTGTCTAAAACGGAGAAGAATTGAAACAAGATCGCCCTGTATAGGAGGACCGACCAACTGCAAGTCATTAAGTGACTTACCGGAGCTGGATGGTGCGCTAGCATCAAACACCACTCGCAGCTTGGTGGTGGTGCTGAGCTCACGGAACACACCGTGATGTGGCATAAAATAACACGGGGATTCATAGGAATCTACCCGCGTCATGTGACCCAAACTCTGATATTCCTGCATAAAATTGGAATATAAACGTTTATACTCAGGTGAGCGCTGCAGTCGTTTTTCTAACGCTAAAAACCGACGCTCTGCCTGCGTATACGAATCACCCAAGACTTCAGGTGACTGATTGAGCGGAATACGTACACAAAACCTCCCTTCGCTGTTGCGTGTAGTAGTGCGAATGAAGTGTTCCTCGCATGCACGTTCTTCCTCAGTCTGCGCGTCTCTGATCTTAGGTAATTCCTCGATCTCCCAGAACAATCGAAGTTGCGTCTCTAAGGCGTTAGTTAAATTGCAATGTATTTGCGTATTTTTTCGCGTGTAACTATTGTTAATTGGTCCAGAAATAATCCAACCTAAGCTGGTATTTTGTAAATACGGACCATTAGGTAGTCGAATCTTTCCTTCTCCTAATATATCCCAAAACAGGTCTGCGCCTATTAAAATGTCAATGGGTTTAGAACCTAAAAAATCAGGATCGGCCAACCGTATGTTGTCTGGAATACAGAACTGCGCGCCTAATTGACATACAATGGGCACAGAGGCTGTGATTTTCGATAGCACGTAACAATGAATGCGCGTAGTGAACGTATTATCGATGCAAGACTTAACAACGATATTACAAGCTTGAGTAGAATGTAAGACCGTATCACCTACGCCGCGTACTTCGTTTGTGGACTGTATTAATCGCGTATTTAATAATTGGCATAATGATTTTGAAATAAAGCACCGTTGGCTTCCGCTGTCGAGTAGTGCTCGCGCTTTATGATAGGTACCATGTACATCGGCTACTTCGACAACAGCCGTGGATAATAAAATAGACTGCACACTTGCAGATTCATTGCATTGTGTTTGCATGTGTGATTTGTTTACCTGGGTACGAAGCGAGTCAGTGCAGGCAGCGGGGATCGCGGGCGCGGGCACACGAGGCGCTCGCATATCATCGGTTATTTTATCTCCTTCAGTACTCGTTGTAGCATGGAACGATATATCACTAGCAGAGTTATCATTATGAATTAGCGAGTTATGTTTTTTGTCGCATTTTCTACACGGCCCAAATCTGCAGTTATTTAGTGTGTGTCCCGAACGTAAACAATTCTTACATAAATTATGTACCCGTATAAGTTTTAACTTTGATTCTAAATCGCTTTCTATAAACTTATTGCAAGAATAAAGTGGATGATTCGCGTTGCATTTAACACACAGTGCTTTACCGCGTAATTGACGATCGTACGACTTATTCGGGCTGCTGGAAACATTGCAGTGTGTTGTATAGTTATATTTATGTTGTTTTTTGGTTTCAATGATTGTTGCTGTCGTATCTTTACTATGTGAAAGCTTCAATGTTTCCAACATGTCCGCGCGATGTTTGAGAAACCGAATTAATTCATCCAACTTTATCGTATTTTTAGAATTATTTTCGTTCGAGAATAAAGTGCACTTGTGGGTCTCCCATTCGCGTTCAGTGATCCTATCCAATTTTGACACGATAATATAATTGATCAGTGTATCCCAACTGTCTGTGGGTTCACCAAGTATTTTTAGTGCGCGTAAATTCTTTGAAATAGTGTCGATTAAATTTCTAATTAAAATAGGAGATTCTTTGGCTAGTGTGGGAAGAGTAAACAAAGCCTTTACGTGGTTGTGCACTAACAGCCTACAATTGTTATACCTATTTAATATCAACTCCCATGCAACCTCATAATTATCAGAAGAAAATTCGATGGAATGAATCACTAGTTCTGCATTACCCTTTAGACAAGATTTTAAGTAGTGAAATTTTTGAATACTGGAAATATCTTGACAATTATGAACAAGCGACGTAAATGTATCTCTGAACTCAAGCCAGTGCTCATAGGCACCGTCGAAAGTAGGCATGGAAATAGTGGGTAGTTTTACTGGTGCTTCGCGATTAGAATTGTGACAAGACTTGGAACAGCTCATGACCTCATCATTATTTAGCATAGATTCTGCGTGAGCTAATGCGCTATAATAGCTGTTCTCAAAGAGTTCTCGTTGATCACACTGACCCGCTAATTCACTTTCAGAAACATTTTCTTCAATCTTTGTTTGAATGTCGTTAAATTCGGAAAACAAAGTAGCGGCACCTTGAATTCTCAACTTTAAATCTATACGAATTTCATTATTAAAGACACGTTCGTCACTATTCTCCAGCGATGTTACATGGTTTGTAAATTTAGTCAGTCTGCATTTAATTATGCCACGTTTTTTAACAAGGGCGCGAACTAGATCATTACTTTCTGCACTGAGCAGGTTGGGGGATTTATCACGAGATTTAACGGAATCAGCTGGCATATTGGTGGTAAATGAAAAGAGATGTACTTACAGTTATTAGTCAGGCAGTCTAAAACCACGACACTGGTGCTAGCAACGTCACCAGCTTCGTGATTGACGGTAAACTGTGAAAACTCGAAACTTCTATGCGGCAATCGTACTGAAATCAGTTTAGACACAGTATCACACAAAGAGAACAGGAGGTGATGGAATGAAGGAATGATTGACCCCACCGGATTGCGTATGATATTCGATGAAAGCCAATAATACTTTGATACCGATGTGCGCTTGGCCTCCAGTTGTCCTTTGTGTAGGCCGTAGTCCAAAACTCATCCAAAGCAGCGCGTCTTCGTCTTCCAGCAAATAACTACCGCCACTTGCAATGATTCCAATGGTCGCTGAATCTTGAATTTGGCTCGATGGTCCAAAAAATGGTGCGGCTTGCGATTTTGTTTGCTGGTTGAGAGGCTTGGTGAATTTGGTTTCTGAGAAATAAAACTGTTTTGTCTGTGGCGTATTTTTCCTCCAGTAAGGTGTTTATTGTTCGAACTTTTTTACATGACTAAAAATGGTGTGTTACACGAATCGAGGATTGGTGGGTAAGGGGAACAATATGGACGACCAATCGCGTTATTGAAAATTTGCATATCATCGTCCTCTACTCGTCCATCAGTAATACGAGTACGATCTCGAACACAGACTCTCACAGACACACACACACGCGGTGAGATCGGCGGTTTATGTGAAAAAAAATTGTAGAGTACCACTAGTTTTCAAAATAAGGAGAGTTCTGTTTTATTTAAGATAATTGAAGTATACAATTATATATAATTATATATTTAATGCACAATATTTGAATTTATATAACTGTTCAAGTCCACAATCATTTTATCTGTTTTTCTCATTACCTATTTGCTGGCAGGCCATACCCCTTCCAGCTGTTGGTAGGTGAGTTCACGGGGCTCAACCCGAGAGAATTTGCCAACATTGGCCTTAGCAGGAGCAGGGCTTCTTAAAAACTACAACTGGAGCGGAATCGTGGTCTGCTGAGAAGAGAAACTCAGTGGGTTGTGTCTATGGGTTAGTTCGCTCGTCGAACTCTTTGTCGGCTTTGCTTTTCCCCGTTTGTGAATCATGAAAATGTGGAAATATCTTTAACCAAGGAAGTGCGATACGTAATTTCCTTAGTTTTTGTTTCGACGATTACGAGTATTGTATTGTATTTTATGTGATTGTGAACAATTGTTCTAATAGTTCGCAATAGGAAGTCGGTTGCGTGAGGACTGTTCGTTAGTGACTTAAATAACAATAGGAAGCTTTTTGAAAAATTAGTTATTATAGGCACTAATGTAAGGCGTTTTGTGAGGACAAATGCTAACTATTTCTGCCATGAAGCAGTCATGTGTTCCGGTCTGGGGGTGGGACAGTTGTTGTTAGGTACATTAAAGACATCTACCACAAGTTGGTGGCGGTGTTCACTTGCAAATTGTATGGGCTCCGGTTACTGCCTAACACTAGGTAAGTTGTGACCTCGTCCGCCCAACTAATGCAATGCAATTGAAGAAAGTTGTAATTTAGAAAACCAAGGTCAAATCAATATACCGATTTTGATCTGTACAAAATTCGTTTTGAAAGTACTTCCGTATTCAATCGAATGCACAAATTCTGCCTTCGAAGTTTTTCGCTAGCGCAGTTTTCTTGATGGCTTAATAGATTTAAGAATTTAGTTTCTTACTAAGAACTTAAATGACATAGACTACGATTCATTATTGATTTACAGCTACGTGAATATCATTCAATTCGATGTTGTATTTTAGTATCTTGAAAAAAAAAACTTGTGGCTTTCCATCGCAAAAGAAACCACGTGTTTCGGTGTGAAAAGGGTAATGCCTTGTTTGTTATTGTTAATTTAGCTTGAATCGAGCGATCTTATGTCTCGAAATGGGCGGTAATACCGACAGTTGTCATGTTTAGAGGCTCCAACCGGAACCCGTGGCTTGTGTGTCGCTGCCTCATGAAATATTACAAAAATTTAATTTTAAACTTACTAGACTAAATAAAGTGTTAATGTATTAAGAATGTGGGTTTTGCTATTATGTATATTTCTTCTTACACTCGTCAATTCTGTAGTTATGGATGTACCTATCGAAATGAACTCAGCACTCTATACTGCTATCCCTTTCTAGCGTTTACACAGTGAAAGACAAAAACAGTAGTTATATCAACAGTTCTGGGTATGGCGTGACACCGTGTTTTAGTTAGGGCTATCAAGACATTACAGAATATAATAATTTTAACATATTTCAAATAATGATTTTTCAATGTATTTTTTAGAAATTAGAATGGACGGGCGATCGAGCTCAACAGCTGGTGTTAAATGCTGATCGGAGCCGTTAGACTTCACGTGAATGCCACCAACCATCTTGAGACTTGTGTGCTTAGTTCGAGTATTTTACCGTTCTCGATAGCGTAAAAGCTAACTCAAATTTATATGCAGTCGGAACAGTACCCCTAGCGGCAAACGTAGGCAAACGTTCCAACTGCATACAAATTTGAGTTAACTTTTACGCTATCGAGAACGTTAAAAAACTCGCAAGCACATTGAAGTCTAGCTTGCTGCTTTGTGACAGAAATGGTGATGGTAGCTATGCGGCGGACTCACAATAGGCCTTTTACAAATGCCTATAATATCTAATTTCACTAATATCGTGTCAGACAGCGAGCAACGCTATTTACATTGTAAAGCCAGTTAGCTTCCGTGTATACTTAAATCACGTCATTACGGATCCTCCTGATCCATTAATGGTGCTTTTTATTACCACAAGCACCGAAGGGCTCGACGAGTGAATTAACCCATATACACAGCCCACTGAGTTTCTCGCCGGATCTTCTCAGTGGGTCGCGTTTCCGATCCGGTGGTAAATTCTGCGAAGCACTGCACTTGCTAGGACCAGTGTTACCAACACTCCCGGTTTGAGCTCCGTGAGCTCACCCACACGTTAAGGAGAAGCTGAAATAGCCTCTCAAGGCTATCAACATAGGTAGGAAAAAAAAAGAAAAAAAAAGTATATGCAATTTAAAAATACAAAAACTTATCCTGGCAGCCCTGTCAGTGCAGGTAACCAAACAATTCCCTTTGAGCAGGTGCACGTGTGTGTACACAAGTAATTTCACTACACGTCGAGTATTCCAGTCATGCTTGAATTTATCTGCGTCCGAAAGGCGCCCCCTGCTTTTACATATAAATCATTAAATTTATTAAATTAATAAATTTGAGCGGCATAAATTAAAAAATATTTATATATAATAATAAAAATAATTAACTAAATACTTAAGTGCATATTTTAGAAAACTCCTTATGTAGAACAGAATTTCATTGTTTTCCATAATTTCTTGTATATTATTTTGCAGCAATTCTTCATTTATTATATATATTTAACATTCTGTCCCATTTAGTATGTGTCAAACGTACGTTCGTATTTAAAATATTTTATTATCTTTATACTAGATTTTTTCTTATAGAAATATATTGATGTTCTATTATTAATGGCGGCTAGATGGATTGAATATTATTTTACTTAACATACGTGTATTAAATTAGTAAATCGAATTTAGAATTAGACATATCTGATTTTTTATTACGATATAAGTTAAGTTTAAGTTAACTCGAGTTGTTTTATTGTTGATTGCTTTGTTTTATTATTAAAAATGTATTAATGAAAAACTTTTAGATAATGTTTGAGACATTAAAACACGTTAATGTTTTTTTTTATATGTGATGATGTCGAAACAATTAACTAGTAAATATATTGAATTTTATAAACAGCTACCCACCCGGTAAGTTCTTCACTTTTTGCGCATGTCTAAATTGTAAGTGTCATGAGGAATTGTTCGAGATGATCTTTACCATCGCACCTGTCGCCACAGGAGAGAATTCATCCATAGTATATGTAACCGCTGCGTTCATGCACAGTGTCTCATGAGCGCTATCACGTATACTGTTTCAAACGGACGGCAACGACTCACCATCAGGTTGGCCATATGCTCATCTGTCTAAAGCTTCGATCAGATCGAAGCTCTAAAGGCTATAAAAAACACCCACACACATAACTCCGTTAATGTTTGAAATAAAAAAATCATAAACATTTTCTCAAACTCTTTATTATTACCTCCTCCTCGCGTCGTTTTCCTCATTACTGAGGGTCGAGACTCCCCCGCTGCATCAGTTTCTCCCGTACGATTTCCCTCCATCTGCTGCGATCCTTTGCTTCATGAAGGGCATTGTGGAAATTGATGCTTAGAGAAGATCGTATTTGGTCCGACTATCTTGTGGGACTGCGTCCTCTGGAACGTTTGCCATCTACCTTTCCTTTTATTATTACACATAATGTAATTGTCGACAACGTAGAAAAAAAAACAAAATAGTAATTTTACACTTTATTTTATTATTTCTCTGGTGGTATCATTTGAAAATAAAAATCCCGTTCCAATTTCAATTTGAGACACGTCATGCATTCATATGAGTGCGATGCGAGCTCCTTCGCTGAATATAAAATGACCAAGTACGGACATGTGTGACATGACAAAAATTATTAAAGCACATTTATTTATAGAACTTTTATGGCTGGGAAAATTTCGTTTCTTTGAGACTAATATATTTTGAAATTTAAATCGGTAAATACTGGACAATAGTTTTAAGCTTTACTCGACAAATCGTTGAGAAAATCAATTTGTTATTGTAATGTGAAAATTAATAAAAAATTCAAATTCCATTTCAAATTCAATTCTCTCGAATAGTTATTTTTAATTTGTGTTGCCTATCAAAAATAGACGAGACAGGAGCAGGCATGGAAAACAATATTCAATAATAATTATATTTTAACGAATCCTCTAACCGGCAATGTAAGCATCTCTACAGCCTTGGGGTCAATAACAGATTCATTCAAATTCTATTCTGTCTAGTTCCAATAAATTGAAAAAAATAAATGAGCTCTAATCCCCATTAAAATATAAAAATAAGCTTTCTATTATTTTGTTATTCTTCTATTATTCTCTATTATTTCTGAAAGAAATTCAATCATTTTGTTTTGACCTACAGTCCGGGTTATTCAGTATGACATGTAGCAGTGTTGTATTTTGATGCGGCTGACACTTTTACGAGTGGCCGTCTGCCTGACGTCAATCCATCTTTGGAAAAGATGGCCTTGCATTGTCAAATTAGGATAAGATATAGTGGGAAGTCTTTTTTATTGCGTACAACCGACCTGATGAGGGTTCAGCGTCGCTCATGGACATTAGCATTGCCAAAGACAGAACCATGTCGCTGTCTACTCTCTCATTCATAAGGTGAAGAAATTACTACTAAAGGTGTATGATAAAGGAAAAGTGATGTAAGTCGAGGAGGTGCATCTGTTGATAATAAACCAGCCGCATACGATGATTTTCCCACTACACAAAAATACAGAGGAAGCAATATATCAAGTCTTCGTTCATTTTCATCTATTAAATCAAAAATATAATTTACCATATATAACATTTACGCCGAGATCGTTATGGTGATTATAACATAAATCCACTGAAAAATAGGGAATTCTCTAAAACTAAAAGTCAGGGCGTGGACCCGTGAAACAATAATACTGACAATGTAGATAACCGTTTATTAATTTATTTAAGTAGAAATATCTGAGAGGTCAGACGTGCTTTAAAATTAACACCCGATTCCAAATTTCAACTAATAAATTTTAAAAACATAAACACATAATACCAGATCCAAATCACTTCTTGTGTAGATTATAAATAAATAAATAAATAAACTGAAACGTCTGTTTCTAATTTCATTGTAACATTATTAAAATAATAAAATAGATGAATTATCATTAATAAAAATACGATGAACATAAACCTGCCGTAAAAACGCCAAAGTTAATTTTGTGAACGAAAACAGAACACCTGTATTAAGCAATCGAACCACAATGACGAAACTGCACGAATTTAATTTCCACATCGCTGATTTCAAAGTACCTTGTATAAACAGAGGGGGCGTATAAGACCAGCGTACATCACCTCGTAGGTAAATGTCTAGGGAACTATTGAAGGGAACAATGAGAGGCGCGAGGTGGGCGCCGAGACGGTAGCGTCATGGGTCACCGGCTCCGGAAGGAACCCACCGTGGGAACCAGCCACACACGAGACTACTCCCCACCTGCCCCACATATAATTACCACTTGCATTAACTTACAAGAAAACTGTATAGCAATTATGAATTCATAATTTTAATTGGGTTAACTTTCAAATGATAGAGAAATATATAATAATTATTCAGATTTATTTTTCGATGTTACGTATGTTCTATGATATTTTATAGCTACTGCTCCAGTAGTAGCCACAAATGAGGCTAAGTAGAAATTATAAGCTATACCTAAATACTCTCCAATAAAACCACCAAGCAATGGGGTTATTACCCCAGATAAAGATTTCATACTATTTGAGGCACCGATTATAGTTCCTCTATTTGTGTTTTTACTTCTACTAGCAATCATTTCCAAAGTGGTAACTCTTCCTATTGATCCACATAAAGCAAAAGGTATTAATAGCAACACAAAAATAACGATACTGGAAGTCATGGATAAACCCAATAAAGTAAAAGATAATACAAGTGAAATATGCAACATTCTTTGAGAAAAATCTTCATCGTGTTTGTACAATTTCGTGATGTGGCCAATGAAATACGTGCATAAAGATCCCATACCGCCTTGAAAGGCTATTAAATATCCCAATTCTTTTGGAGACACCTCATGGTATATTTTTAAAAATAAACTAAAACTACTGAAGTACAATCCAACACAACATGTTATAAGGAGCTTAAATAAAAACAAATCCCAGAAGATGCTCCAGTCAATTTTGCGAAATTCATCAATGGATTCTTTAGCTGTTTTTGTAATCGAATCCAAAAGTTTTATCGGTATGGTGACTTGTTTTTTGGCAAATTTCGAAATCTTTACGTCAGGCAGTTTTCTGAGCAACACTGAAAAATAAATATTTTACAATTACACTAAAAAAAGTTGGAATGAAGCCAAATATTGCTCAAATTTTAAATACATATTTCTTTGAATTGTCTGATTGAATGATTGACTCTCAATCTTCCCGCGAATTAGTATTGACCGATATTACGTACTTAAACAGATACATCTAATTTTGTAAATAAACGTACTAATCAGTATATGTATAGGATTTTTGTAAAAAATATATGTTTTCCAAAATCAAAAATTTATGTGACGCCGCTACCTCGCACTTAATGCTGTAATAATATAATTTCTAATTTACAGATTCCCAGATCCTGTGTTGATTAATCGTGGTAGTAAATATACTGCAACCTCGGACTGGTTGCTACTGCTATTTGTTATATCGAGGATATTCGTTGTCTCGCTGGAGCTTTTGCATTATCTCTCCAAGTGAGAAGTGGAATTCACGTTACAATGTTCTTTTAGTCTGTAATGGGCACTTAAAATTTATTTGTTAATTTGACTACTAGGTAGTGTTACTCACATGTATTGAAAATAAATATAGCACTGACTACACAGCAAATTACAGTGAATCCGTTATTGGGATAGGCTTCCATTATGTGTCCTCCAATGATAGGACCCACAGACATTCCAAGTCCAGTCATTGTCGACATCCTTCCATATACTATTGATTGTTTGGTTCCATCTGTCTCATAGTCTGGCGCTAAAGCGTTCGTCAATAGTTGGGTTTGTTTGGACATGCCTAAAATTAATTTGGGTATTGAAAAAAAACCTATCTCTAAAAAAAGTTAGTCGTTTCTTTGGTTATTTTAGTATTTTAATCGTTAGAACACAGGCTAATTATTTTTTAATTACTTTAGACTCATCAATCAATTGTTAGATTGCTATCAACAAATTCATAAAGGTATATAATGTTATTATATAATACTACGTAAATTACATAGAAATGATACGTACCTATCACAGATCTTAACAATAGAAATAGCGTAATTGAGGATGTAATCCCGAGCGACACATATGCGAATGCACAGATGTACAGGCACAACAATAGTATTGGTTTCCTGCCTTTTGTGTCACTGAGACTTCCCTGGAATTGAAGTAACATACATCGAAATATATTGGAGTAAATGGTTTTGCTAGTTTTGCATTGATCAATTTAGTTTATAATTACGGGCGATTTAATTTGAATTCTCAAATAGCAATAAGTGTAAAGGCTGAACCATTGTTAATATAATATTTTAATTTATTCGCTTAAAAAAACAAGTACGAATATGCATGTGCTAATCGACAGCCCTGATAAATATAGTAAAATCCATTTTAGCAATTTTTCGAGTATTAGCTAATCGACAGCCCTGATAAATATAGTAAAATCCATTTTAACAATTTTTTGAGTATTAGCTAATCGACAGCCCTGATAAATATAGTAAAATCCATTTTAGCAATTTTTCGAGTATTAGCTAATCGACAGCCCGGATAAATATAGTAAAATCCATTTTAGTAATTTTTCGAGTATTAGATAACGATGAATCATATATTTATCAATTACGCATTCGATTGCATATTATCTATTCGTGCGTAACTGGAATAGTCCTTTAGGCGACCAGCGTATAGGCAAAGCGAATATTAAAAAGTTTTTTCTTTATTGCCCTTGTAGGCAGACGAGCATACGGCCCACCTGATGGTCAGTGGTTACCGTCGCCCATGGACTTCAGCAATGCTAGGGGCAGAGCCAAGCCGCTGCCTATCGCTTAATACTCTCCACAAGCCTCGTTTGAAGAAGGACATGTCATAGCGATCGGGAAACACCGTGTAGGGGAGCTCATTCCATAGTCGGACGTTACGTGACAAAAAATACCTCTGGAAACGCACTGTGGATGACCGCAGTGGCTCTAGGCAGTATGGATGAACTCTACTCCGGTGGCGAGCGGTGCGATGGTAAAAATGAGATGTCGGTATCATCTCGAACAATTCCTCAGAGCATTCTGTCTTGCAATTCCAAATTATGCCAGTAATTATTATCTCCGGTTGGCGAAACTTAAGTCTTTTAAAATTGACCGAAGCAAAAGTATAAAAACTCACGACGACAGGTCCGGATATCAGCTGGAAGCCAGAGTACAGAGCATTCATCGTTCCTATTTGTATGTGACTGCATCCTAATTGTTTCGCATGATTGGCTAGTTGCGGCATCAACAAGCCCGCTCCGAACATATCCTAAGAAGGTATAGAGTTATTAGCTGTTTGTAGTATTGCTGTATATGTTCCAATAAGGATTATCATATTTATTTAAGTTTTCCCTTAGCTTTATCTATCGTAACTGTAACGTAAAATTTCTCAATTTTTTTGCAAATTATTTCCATATTAATGGTATTCACTTGTCTGGTGATATTTTCTGTTGCTTTTATCTTTAATCTTTCAGATAAACGATTATGGAATTGAGAATTAGACTTCATGGCGGTTTTACGATGTCCTGTATATGGGCTTCGATAGTGACTTAACAACAGGAGGGACGTGAGCTCGTTCACCCGTCAACAGTACAATATATGTTAACATAATTTTTTGTAAGACTGTAATTTAAATTCTTGCATGTCATGATTAGAGATTTAATGAACTTCCCGCCATGGTGTTTTCTTCCTGTCCTACTTCTGAGAAGAGTCCTTAGCGGCAGGTAGCAGTTTCACTGCCCTAACATTGATGACTTCGATCATAGACGGTGACCACTCACCATCAGGAAGGCCGTAAGCTCAGAGGCAATAAGAAAAGAAAAGCTACATACCAAAAAGCTAATAGATTGCAATATTCGCGTAGCCATCCTGACGATTAACACTCGAAGTCACATAACCTCAAACTGTTCTAATCGTAATCGACATATTTACTGAAGCTTGTTTTTGTTTGTCACTATTATTTTACATAATAATATGTTATTCTTTTTTTATAAATCCACAAGTGCGCTGTCTTCTACAAACATGTGTCAAGTGTTACTAAATAATGATAATACATATTTATCTTATCTATGACGCTGAGATTCAATTTTTATTCTAAAGTGAAATGATCTGAATAAAGATATAAAGCATTGACGTAACAAACACGGTCTTGTAATCGATTGTACGGCTATTTCTTCTGTCTGCTTTAGATATACTTTTGTTTTTCACTCAGACTCAACTAGAATTAAATTTTGTTATCTCAATTAAAGTACGACATTAAATCTTAATGTATGGGATATAAATTAAAGATAATTGCTAATTGATCAAACGTTGTAGAGTCAACGGTCGTTGGCTAGAATTTTATCATGTTTTTGTGTATTGAAAAAGCGTTTTTTTTTATTGCTTAGATGGGTGGACGAGCTCACAGCCCACCTGGTGTTAAGTGGTTACTGGAGCCCATAGACATCCACAGCGTGTAAATGCGCCACCCACCTTGAGATATAAGTTCTAAGGTCTCAAGTATTCGAGGAAGAACAAATACGCTTAGACTCTGTATATCCGAAAGTTTAGTAGTTTTTACTTCTCCTTGACCAACAAAACATTATGTTTATTTCAATGAAAGCAATATTAATCGGTAGCCACCGGCTTGGTTGTGTCCCTAATATTACAGATGTCCACGAGCACCAGTCAAGCCATTCAGCATCAATTAGACGGTTCGCCTATTAAGGCCATAAAAAATCATGCTCTCTCTCAAAGTACGTCTAATAAGTATTAGACCTCTAAACTATTTTTCGTGTCCACTTAAACTAGGTACCGAATTTTGTAATATTCTAGTTTTAGGAATACACCACTTTTCAAATGTTTATTGTATTTTTTTTAAAAAGATTGATGGGTGAGGCCACGACCTCCCTTGGGTAACATTAACGGAGTCCGTAGACATCATAAAATTAACCATCTTTGAGATGTGTAGTCGAAACTGCTGGCCTTTCAAACTGAAATGCATGACGGCTTCGCGTCAGAAATAGACAGGATGGTAGCGGCGTTTGGTAGTAGTAGCCTACCCCTACGGCTTAAGATTCTGCCTATTTCTGCCATTCTGCCATTTTTGCGCAAATAAAAAAAAATCGGGTCTTAATTTTTATTACACAATGTTTATTTTTTCATTGTGCAACATGTTCTAAGTACGTACTTCCTTAAGCTCAAATTGATTATTCGCATTTATGTTATGGAGTCTTTGGGCTTGGACTATGGGTGAGCTAGTGAGGGCCATTTAAAAAATATTTACAGAGAAAATCATTAATATCCTTTGAAGTTAATGATACTGAAAACTTTGAAGGCTAACTTGTACTTGTAGGCTGTAGGTGTGTTTAAAGCTAACATCAAATTAAATATGCAATTTCGAAAAGGGCACATCTCTGAAAATGTAAAATGTTCAGGAAATTAAAAAAACTGATTATTTTCTAAAGCAGTGTAAAATTTAAAATATAAACTTTTGAGATATATTTTAGTGTTAATTAGCAATTGAAAATTACTGGAATTATTATAAAATGGGTGTAGGTAAGCCTCAAAAGTACATGTATTTGACACATTTGACAAAATTTGCGAAATGTGCCCTTTTCGAAATTGCATATTCAATTGAAATCTGCATCATCGCGGTCATAAGGCATAGGCTTTCGATCATCGACCACCAGCGCATCGAAACTTTAACACGGTCTCTTATAAGAGCTTATATGGCTTCAGTGTAATCTCGCTTGTGGGTGGCACAATCTATCCGTAAATTATTTCCGTCGTAAAGTCCCACGACGCGTAATCTCAATTACAGCTTCACATTTACTGGGTCATTTTTATTGCATTTCTAATAAGCGGCTTCGGGTTTGTTCGTCACGGTTCACGGACTCATTGTTTTTGTTCACCTTCGTTGCGAAGGTCAATTTGCAAATTGTACAGATGTTACATACGTATTTCTCCCATGAATTCGTTTTTATAGAAAACCCAACTAAAAAATAGAAAATATATTTTAATAAATTTGAATTAAAAACAGTGTAAGAAAAAACGATTTTATTATAAAAAAAGCGTGGGGTACTTTTCAGGATATTATAAAATAACCCTTCTAGTCATATCTGTTCAGTAAATATTTATAACTACTGATACCATGCACCCTACGCTTTTTTTACAATAAAACCATCTTTTCTTACACTATTTTTAATTCAAATTTATTAAAATTTTCTATTCTTTAGTTGGATTTTCTATAAAACCGTATTTTGTTAGCAAACTATTAATTTAAATTTTTTAGTTGAATTTCAATTTTTCAATATTATTTTTCATTTTTTTTTAATATTGAATTGTCATCGGTCCTTAATAAGTATACCAAATTTCGAGTTAATCCGATGTTTTGAAGGCGGTCAAAATCATGTTCAAAGATTCCGTTACATACTAACATAGGTACATAGGTCTGAAGCTAATAAAAGGGTATTAAAAAGTAGATGATTTGATCTACACAAAACTATATTCTAGACAATGTAATTCGAACAGTCCCATCGCTTGTCGCTGAGGGGGTCCGGATGTATTATACATTTCGTTCTAATATATATCTTCCTTCAATTTCCATTCGCTTCGATTACGGAAACGCAAGTTAATCTCAAAATAATTGTTAGACAATGCAACTGCACTGGTTTTATTCTTGTAACTAATTTCTGTAATAATGAATTGTGAGAAAGATTGTGTCGCTGAACCATTGTTATGTTTGTTGAAGTTCATGTGAATTAAACTTTTTGGCTCGACTATTTGGTCTTCTTACATCAAGGATAGTTTTAAAAAAATAATGAAATATTATATTTTAGATTTTTTGAAGAGTGCTAATGGTTATGCCAACATAAATTTTGAAGCTTCTAAATTATTAGCTTTTAATTAAGTGACATCGTGGAAGTGTCTTGAAAACGATATTGTTCAACGTATAATGGGTTGGAATAATTTTCTTTAATTCCTTCCTCAATTCTGACACTCTGGTTCAAGAAAAATATAAAAGAAAAAATACGCTTAAAAGATGCTTAAAAAAACTAAATATATAATTCTTCCAGCTACAACAACAATATTATGTTTATTAATATGTATAAAGTTTTGAATATTTGACAATCTTGTTTCGTTTATTGATTTAATTCTGAATTGAACCCTGCTGACCTATCGTTTGGAACACTCTTTAGAGAATTAATCGGTCTACAGCTTATTTGGACACACTTTTATTTCAATAGATTTTGTCGTACGACGTCATGCTTCAATAAATTTTCTTATAACTGAACCGTGTTTCCTAAATTAAACCGAAAGGGGTTTAAGCGTTGGCTTAATTAAGTCGGCTATTTAAATGATATGTAATAAAGCCTCAGTAGTATTATACTTTCAAGAAATTTTAATTTGTTTTATTAATCCTGTGACGATTATATTGGGTCACTTAATACCAGTTTTTCATTTTAAAACTTACAGGAAACATTTTTTTTTTCATACCTAAGCTGCTAGCCTTGAGAAGCTATGCCAGCGTAACCGAGCGAGTAGGTGAACTCACGGAGCTCTAACCTGGGGAAGGAAATGCACACGGAAGGGAGTGTATTTTAGAGTCACTGGGGTAACTGATAAAAAATGTCTTGAAAAGCAAGTGTAGTAGCAACGAACTTTGTTATGGTGCTGTATAAACGATTTGAAGAAATAACCAGATTTTCATTATTGAAGGCGGATTAGTCTTCCATCTCACGTCTGTCTTATCTGTTAATTTGTATATACATTTTTTTTATTTAACGTAATCAGTATTTTAAGTTGCTAACGTATTTAACGACAAAACGGGGTAACTCTACAGAATTAAAGACAACCTGTACTAGAATGGGTACCTCAATAGTAAATTAAAAAACTTTGGCCGCGGGAAATTACCGTTCCGTTCCGTCCGCTTCCGTTAGAATTAAAACGATTCTTAACATCCCAATTACGGCTTACTAGGTGTTAAGCTACTGAAGACCATATTGCTCTTCTTAAGAGATGAGATCAAAGTCTCAATTATTTTAGAATAACCGCTGTCCTATTGTCTAGATAAGAATGCTTTACGACAGAAAAAACTATCACAAAATTCACTGTAACTTTTTTCTATCAGCCGATTGCAGTGGCAGTTTGTTTTCCTCCCTTAATGTATATCAGTCTAGGTTTTGTTTTAGGTGCTAGTGATAGGGTATGTGGTAATTTCACACGCGTGGGTAACCCCATTCCGCCCGTATCTGCCATGGAACAATATTGTGTTCTGGATCGAAAATTAGAGATCTCATTTTTAAAATGAATGATCGCTTTAATTTGGCTTTGGAAATCGCTAAATATACCTATGTAAGTAATTTATGTAAGGAATAAAATTTTAGTTATTCAATTTTTGGGACAGTCTTTTATCAACCTTATTTGCTCTATCTAGTATACTAAAACCACTAATTCAGCGTTAGCTCTATGATGAATTCCATGAACTGTGACCCCTCGACCTGTGACTTGATGAGTCACGCACCTTCACCGTTTTTAAGGATATCTCCTGACATCGTAAAAACTGTCATTGTCCAATACTGACAATGGATCCTAAAAAGTTTAAAAGTCAGTGAAGCTTTTATTGTTTTGGTTTTGCTACAGTTCACTAAAGTTATTGTTTAAGTTATTACTTTAGTGAACTGGAATGGCGGTACACTGTTTGTGTGGATATCGCCTTGAGACAAAGTGTCTCAACAAAACACATGCTATTTCAAAGGTAATTTTAAGGTAGTAAATTTGTAATAAATATATCTGTATAATCTTTAATCTTTGGTATATTTATTGTAGATATGGTTTGGATGAACTTATGGCCTACCTGGTGTTAAGTGGTCACCGCAGCCCATAGGCATCAACAACTTAAATTCCGTCACCCACCTTGAGACATGAGTGCTAAGTCTCAGTTTTTCAGTACAAAAGCTGTCCCACCCTTCAAACCGAAACGCATTACTGCTTGTCAGCAGAAATAGGCAGGGTGGTGGTACCTACCCGTGTGGACTCACAAGACGTCCTACCAAAGGTAATAACGCAAATTATAATTTTGTGGGTTTGATTTTTATTACACGATGTTATTCCTTCACTGTGAAATTCAGTCGTGAACATTAATTAGTTAGGTACGTTTTTCATTAGAAAAATTGATATTCGCCAGCGGGATTCCGACCCTGGTGCATCGCTAGATACGAATGCACCGGACGTCTTATCCTTTAGGCCACGATGACTCCGTGGGCCGTATGCTCGTCTGCCTACAAGGGCAATGACTAAAGAAAAAAAAAATGCTGGTTTGATTTGTATTGCACGATGTTATTAGTATAGCACCGTAGAAGTAATTGAACATTTTTTAAGCATTTATTTTGACAAATTGGTATCTGTGTGCGGGATTCAAACACCGGGCGTCTTAACGTGCAGGCGAGCTCACGGGAGTCAGCCTGGGATACTGCTAGCATCTACCCTAGCAAGAGCAGTGCTTCGCTAAATTTACCAATTTACCAGCGAATCGGGATGTCGACCCACTGAGAAAATCCGGCGAGAAACTCAGTGGGCTGTGGGTCGGTCTACAATAACAATATACATATAGACGTATATAAATTATAAATATATAATTCATCTAACATGATTTCTGATTTGAACACATACTATTGGCCTGTTATGAATGCAGATTTTTATTATTATTAGTGATTCTACTTCTGTATTAATCTATCTGTTGATTTTACTACTACTAACATGAAAATAATGACCTACATTTTACGCTGAGAGCAATACAATTGAAAGCTAAAATTTCTCTGATCCGGATGAAAGCATATACCTCTTTATTAAATTATGTATGTAAATACAAAAAACAAAACGGATCAGAAAATCAAGTACAATAGGCCTAATTTTAACACCAGTGTCAGGATACGCCTTATCTTTGTAAGATACGTGGGAAAACCAACCAAGCAAAACACCATGGTGAAGTCGCTATTTAATTACGCTCTCATTACCCATGTTCAAGGGTTCATGAGGGTCTTTTGGAAGTATGAAAATGTACAAACGTGCTTATTAGTTCCTCCAACTTCTGTTGCCAGTTATCTGAATTATTCCAAAAATGGATGGGATGGTTATTGATTAGAGGAGCATGCAGACATCACAATGCAAATGCCGACATCTACCTTGAGACTGGTGCAACTCAGCTACTTAAGTCTAAACCTTTATTTAACCTTAAACCTTTTTTTAATTGTCAAATAATGCCTAAAAGTACAGTGGTGGACTTAATGCCAAATATTAAGGAGTACTGTTGTCCCGACCATTGTGTCTAGTGTCAGCTTTTATTATCATTGCACCTCATAAGTGAAAATGTCTAAGAATAACATTATCTTAGTCGTCCGGGACTCCGAAAACTGTGTGTGTGTTCGAAATGTCGGAAATAATATAAGGACAGTAAAAAATCGATACATCAAAACGTAAAAGTGGTTTTAATTATAAACTTAACAAACAGCATTATGGTTCTAGATTAATGTTAATGCTTGTTTGTAGTTGATGCGTCAATGTTGGTTGCCGCAGTCAAGTACCTGCTCATACAGTGACAGATGTCCTATCATCATTTTTTTTTATTCTCCTTATAATTAAAAAAAATAAAAATAAAATAAAATTCATTTAATTCAGACCCTCTTAAGTCCATATGTCGTAAGTAGAATAATACTTAGAATTATGGTAGTAAAATTAAAATTATAATTAAAATTAAAATTAGCAATTAAAACGATCATACGATCCACCTGATGATAAGTGGTTATTGTCGCTCATGCACGTAAGCAATGCCAGGGGCGAAGCCAAACCGCTGACTACCAATAACTATAAAATTATCTAAAGTAGTAAAAATTATTAAAACGACTGCGGATTTTTTTTACAATTTGTTATGCTTGCTATTGATTTGAGCTAGGTCACTTTTCAGATCTGTCTCAATGACACCGAGTTCTCGACTACAAGGATTCTAAAGTGTACAATAGATAAAGGAGTATAGGGCAATTACATTGTTGTCTTCTCGTATGTTTTAAATTGCATTTTGATAGACGTAACCAGATACAATCGAGTAGGCACATGAATTATTTAATCGAGCACCGAGCCGTGGCGCCATGTTCATGGGAATTGTTCTCAATCGTGGTCGATGTTTATTGCTAAATGTGAATGAAATGTATAATGCTTTTTAGTAGTATACACTTTGAATCTGTTATATTAAAGATATATTCTATTATTCAAAACATATATATCTTATACCTTTAAACGAGCAATTCTCGTATATTAATATATATTATATGTATATAATCTGAATCTCGGAAACGGCTACAACGATTTTCATAAAATTTAGTATACAGGGGATTTCGGGGGCGATAAATCGATCTAGCTACGATTTATTTTCAGAAAATGTTGTTTTATTCGTGTTTTTAATAATCAACTCTTCCCGACATCTATTGGCGAATAATAATACTATTTTAGCAAATAACCGCTTTAAAGACACAACAAGATGGCGTTATAAAAAAATACCGAGCAAAGCTCGTTCATCGTCCAGTTTTTATTGAAACGGAATATAGTAAATATGTTTTACTGTTAATTTAAAGATTTTCAGAACATTACAATTTTTGTAAAATTTACATTGCTTGATTTTAATAAAAATAAAATTGCATATATGAATTTGGAACGTATCATTCAAATAATAATATAATAATATTTTTATTATCCCAGTATTCATTTTATTTTGTCATTGATGACGCTACTCCTTTTTTAAATATTACGAGTGTTTCAATGTATTTCATACTATACGATAAAACTTAAAATCGAATGTAGTAATAACGGGAGCCGTATTACTTCTTTCTTCTCAGTCGGACACTCTTGTCATAGTGGTCGTGGTTGCGTTGACGCTGTATGTGCAGTAGGACCTGTTAGGTCGCCCATGCTCCCGACAACCGCCCTCCAGGCAATGCGCTTCCAGGTCTGGCGGTTCGAAGCGTTACGAGTACATTCGACCATAGTGGACTCAGTTGCCTTCTTTATTAGGTCAGTCCAGCGGGTCGGTGAGCGGCCGCGTGATCTTTTGCGTGATACTATCGAAGTAAGTAGGTGGGAACCTACTTACTTCGATAGTATTATATGTACATACGAATAGTAGGTACATACACATAGGAGTTTTAGTCATTGGTAGGAGCTTTTACCTTTTAAATAGACTTTATGTAACTTTCTTTATCCTGACACAAAATACTATTAGGAATAATGTATATTATACATATGTCGCGTAAATTATTTATTAAACTTTTTAAATATCTGTGGAAGTTTAATCAATTGGCTCTGCGAATATCTGGGATCACTCTGTTTTCACGCTTCTCAAGTACTTAAAAATATATTGCTACATTTGTGGTTAAACAGTTTCACGTTTATTGCTAGGCATTGGTGGTCTGTGGTTATGTGGAACAATGGGAAATTAAAATATACGGACAAAGAAACGATTCTCTTTTTACAATTATCACGAACTAATCCACTCAATAAGAGGTTTTGTTTCCATTTTAAATTGTCGCTGAAGGCTGTGCCTCAAAAGACAGGACGCTCATCCTAGAACGATGAGACTATATCAACGTTCAAATCCCGTAGCCAGATACCTCTAGTACTCAATCGAGTAATCCTCATCACATATTATCATTGACAGAACACAGCCACACATAAACACACGCACGCGCGCATGCATATCTACACAAAAACTTAAACAATTATTATTATACTGTATTGCTGTTGACAAATTTGTTAATATTGCTTTAACGTTTAGCGTTCGAAGTTAAATTAAAATATTAGTTAATCTACTGGGCGCTCTCAATAGAGGCTCGTCCTACTGCTTGGCAAACCATTGTCAAATGTTTGGGTACCTATACGAAATGTCTTCAATAATTAATTTTCATTTCAACTAATTTGTATACGTTCTGGCAATTTTTATGAGAAGCGGTCATAAGCGACTGTTTGAAAACAAACCAGACACAGCAGTAAAAGCCCCAATAAAGCTATTTCTAGAGGTCACAGAAAATAGTGTCCATTATTTATTTATTAATATTAACTGAAATTTATGATCAAATAACTTTTAACACACATTAAACAGTTCGTTTTATGGCTTAGTAGAGATCGTAAAACAGAAGTGTCTATGACTTTTATGAGATTTAATTTTTGTTTCGGCTTCCTAGGCAAATGGCGGAAAAATTTATGCCTTTATAATTACGCCCTGTCTGTCTGTATATACAAATGATAAATTAGTCATTAACACTCATAAGTCAGAGAGTATTGACACCAAATCGGTAAGATTAAGAATATACATTTAACTATCATTAGCACTGATGTTTCAAAACTACGAAAGATAAATTTACGAATTGGCACTAATGCCCGTATCTTTAGACGTTTCGTAAAATAGTCCTCCACTCTTAACTCATCCGATGATGCTCGAGAATTCCCTCCAAACTTACTCGAGTTTGGTATTTTTAGTCGACCATTACAATATGCCTCAACTGTCCTCGAGTGAGGTAATAATGATGAAAATTTGATCAAGCTAGCATCAAACCCATAGAGTTCTGTAGTCTATGGTCATTGTTTAATGTCAAAGTCAAGCTGCCGCTGTCTGTTTGACACTAGATGAACTTGTTTGATGTTTTGGTTGCTGAGTTATTCGTAAATATCATAGATTATACACTTATTATACTTGGTAAATATGTATGCGTGCGGTAAATCTGAAAGTGTATTATTTATTTTCTAACCTATTATTATTTTAGATTTCGGATCCTGCTTTGTATTTTTATTCGCCGCTTTTGAATGATTTTGGTTGCATCGTGTTGTTGAAGTGCTTTTCCACAACCACCAGTTTATTATTATATAAATAAAACTTATAATCGCATTGACTTTATTTATCAGGTAGTAAGCAAAATATGACTTATGTAGGTAAATAAAATAAACAGTTTCAAATGTCTAACCTCGAACTATTTACTTTATTAATAAATATTATGAAACTCAAATTATCAAAATACTCGGGAATCATGCACAGATCCAGGCCATTGCACAACAATATCATATATTTCCATTTGCGATCCACACACTATTTGGACATTGATAGAAAACCAGCCTTGAGGAACGTTTAAGGTACGTCGCGACGTACCTTGACTTGACAGTTCGCTTACTTCACTCCGGTTAGGAAAATTTTCCAAGGACGTTTGAGTGGAGTTTATTTTTACGACTAATCATACCAAAACGCGCGTTGGAGGTTGAGTCGAGTCAAGTTAAGCTCGTGTAAACGACTAAAGATACGGGTGTAAGACCCTTTAGGCCGCGGGAAGAAAATAATTCAAGAACTCATAGATAGGTACATACGTGTGCGTTGTCATCAGCTATGATTTGAATGAATTTCGATTTTATGTTTAAATAATTCTAATATTAAATTTAACAAAATTATTAACAATTAAGTCAACAAATAAGATTTTCTTCCTCACAGTTTTCTAAATCCACAGATTCGGTAGAATCTGGCGCCAAGTTCCGTTCAAAAATCCCGTTGTAAACGGAGCGCCAGACTACCGACTGTGTTTACTGTGAGCAGAACAGTTTTTTGAGGTTGCGAAATTTTATTTAATTCTACGGTACTTCTGGTTCCTAAATTGTATATTATATCAATCACTCACAACTTTATTTTACTGATATTAACTAGTTATATCAATTACAACAATTAATCTACTTGAAATTATTAATTTTATCACCACAAACTATGGCTCGCTCAAAAATTTCGATCCTGACTTTTTTCGATGTAAAAAGTGACATGCCACAGACTATAAATATTCGAGAATGGTAATCTACGGCCGCCAGGGTGCGCTGGAATTATTCCTATTTGTAATGGATTTTATGACCTGGTAACTGAGACCTTTAAGTCATGTCTTATTTTAATTTATATTCATATTTTTATGAAAAATGATATTATGCAGTGAAATGAAATGTGATATTATGGAGTGAAATGAAATGAAGATGATTAATTTGAGACATTAATCAAATGGGATGAAATGAAATGAGATGAGATGATATGAGATGAAATATAATCTCAGTAACATGGTGGTGGTCATTTACTAAGATCTCAGTGGACTTTTTGGAGGAAACCGAGAAGTTACGTACAGCGGCTTTGTTTCATTTTCCCACATTTGTGCACTTTCACAGATATTAAACAGTTAATAAACCACTATTATTACACATTTAAACCCGAAGAAACACTAAATAGACAAATTAAAACAAATCACACAACTTCACACCTCGCGTTGCCGTCAAAAAGTCATTATTCCTACATAAACTGTAGCTTCAAGGGGATAGTTTGCAGTTCTTATTGAACGGTTTATACATTAAATAACGTTAATGTTGTTACTGTTAGTATTTTAGTTTAAGTACTGCCGAAGCAAGTACTGTTGTTACTGTTGGAGAAACAATTTTGTTTTGTAATGTAATACCGAAATACTTTACGAGATGGCGTTACAAAAAATCCCTTCCCAAAACTATAAAACCGTTGTGATTGTCTACGAATAATAAATAATATAATAACTAATATTTATTCGTAGGTGATTGTTTAAGATGCTATGAATATTTCGGTTTTGATTTCATCAAAATAACTTGAACTTTACTACTGAATTCCGAAGAAAATTCTAATTAAGGCTGAGTTAAGTTCAGCTTTTTATTTAAGCCTCTTACTGTAGTTTTTAAATTACATTTATGCGGATTGATGTTTCAAGGCTTTCAGATTTTAATTTTAAATTCTGAAATAATTAAGAACAGCGTCATCTACCCTTCACATTTGAAACAAAATTTAATTCGGTTTAAATTTGTAAAAGTTGATGTTGATTATTATTACACTGTAACGCAGCGTTCCGTTTCGCGGGGCAACAGCAGCCAAAGGGAATGTGACTCAGGTCCGTGCCGCGACGACCCACCCCGCGCTACCCGCGCCTGCGCATCTGTTGCATCATTCGCACCCCCAATTAGTGCGCGCCAGACTTTGAAGCGGAATACACGCGTCCCCGGTCGATACCGGAACTGACAACCCGAGAGTCTCATACCAGTCGGGCACCTAACATTAAACTGGCAGCCCAAGCGCGGGCCCTTTAACTAGTATTTCGGAGTGAATCTACGTAATTACGACACGTACTCGTCGTCAGTCACGGCGTCAATCCGATTTTCAAGACGTTGAAGAAGAAATTGCTTCAACCGCGGGACCGACGCCAACATTTACCGCAAACAACATGGCGTCATTACAAGAAAGTCAAATGGCAGCATTCGAACGCCTACTCGACCGAGTTTTTGAGCATAAAACTCAACTCGAATCATCAGCAACACCGACATCGCCGCCTTCCTCGACGCCCGCTCACCATTCTGGGAACTTCGCGTCATGCACGGCGCGGTTCAGCGGAGCGCCCGGCGACTCACTCGACGGTTTCCTTGACGCGGTCGAATCATACAAAGATTGTGCTGACGTAGGATACGCCATCGCGTTACGAGGACTCTCGATGTTACTAACCGGAAATGCAGCCGTGTGGTGGCAAGGCGTTAAAGCTAGCATCACTTCCTGGGACGACGCTTTATCATCGTTACGAAGCGCTTTCGGTGATTGCAGACCGCCCCATCGAGTCTACTTAGAGCTCTTCAAAATGTCGCAAGGACAAAGAGAGAAGACGGAGATCTTCGTTGCCAGAGCACGAGCCCTACTAGCTCGACTCCCACCTGGTGACCTTAGTGAGAAAGTTCAAATTGATATGCTTTACGGCCTTCTACACCGTCGTGTTCGTAAAAGATTAAGAAGAGACGAAATAACTTCATACGACACGTTATTAAAGAAAACGCGCCATATCGAGGACTCCATCTACGAGACCAGTCCGCCTGAATTTATTCATCATCCTCAGCGAGCCACGCCACGTTCATCGGGTAGTACCGTAGGCGAAGTTCCCACTGGTGCTTCGACTTCGCAGCATACATACGCGCGGATGACGCCGCGGAAAATATTCAACTCGGGCGCCGCTGGCGGCCCGCCACGCGACGACAGCGCTGCGCCGAGCACCGTTCGAGTCCCCGCGCCTCGCTACACGAACACTGATAATGTATCATCTACGTCGATTGTTAAAAGACTGTTCTGTGTTTATTGCAAAAAGTACGGACATATTCGTGATGAGTGTTTAAAATTAGCGTCAAAAACGAAATTCGACAACGAAAATACGCAAGCTGTATCCTCGTGTTACGGGTGTGGTACCAAAGGTGTTACTCGGTCTCAGTGTACAAAGTGTAACGCAAGTTATTACGCCGTCGACGCTGCTCGGACCCGATCAGTCACATCCGATTTACCTATTGGTAAAGTAAATACACAGCTGTCAAGTTCAGTGAACTCTATTCATCGCGACAGCTCGTTGCATACAGCTTGCACTTCAAACACCGTAAAGTCGTCCATTTATATTAATAATCGTAAACAATGTTTTGTTGATAATGAAAATAATTATTATCCTACCGATTTTAAGGCGATTCTTCCTCCGCGCTTTTTCGGTACTGATAACAAGGTTAGACTTCAAAATTATTCGAGACTTAATCATAATATAAACAATAATATTAGTTCTAGGAATAGGCCCCTGATGCGTTACTCGAGTGGTACCGAACCAAAACATAGTTATTCCGAGGTATAATAACCGGCAAACTTCTTGAGCATTTGTTGACGTAGTGGGGGTAAGTTTGCGCATGGTACACTCACGTGCAAAAACATTACTTACTCTGCGTCATAATGCTATTAAATTATTAAAATCAACATATGTATTTATTTATATATTTATTAGAACATCAACAAAACATATAGGTTAATAATTGTAATAATTTAATTTTGGGGTAAAATAGATATTCCTTCTATTAAGTCAAAACTAGAGCTGTTGCCAGGTCTTGGTTCAGTTGAAGCGAAGCTGGTATTTGTAATTTTTTTTTCGTTATCATTATCTTGACCATCATCATCATCACTGTTTTCATCACCCGAGTCGCTATCATCGTGATGAGTCGACATAGGGCTCATCGGCGTAGTTTACAACTCGGTCGATTCGGTCTTCTTTTTTGTCTATAATTAATTATTTTTTGAAGATATTCGATTCGTAGTAATCGAATGTTACTTTTTTTATTTACCAGCTTCCGATTATTTTCTGTTCTTTTCTTCCATCTGAAGCCTAGCTCTTTCATAATTCGTCGTAAGCTTCATTCCGAGCCATTAAAATTTATATCTTCTTTAAATTTTTCGAAGCCTTTCTACGGTACGGAGTTTTGCTGCTTGTTATGTAGTTATTATGATTACATCTTTTTATTACAGATTGAACGAAACTATCCATTCCGGTAACTTTCTTCTTCCCTGATCTTTTCTTACCCGGAGTCCGAAACACGGCGAGCAAGCCAGAGCCTTTAGCTTCGTTAATAATGCACCTAACAGTACTCACTGATGTTTTTGTTGCTTCCGAAGTCTGTTTTAATTTTTCCATATCATTCTTCCCCTGTTTTATAATGAAGCAATATACATCGTACACAAATTTTCTACCCTTTCTTTTAAGTACTACACCAGTTTGTCACGGCATAGTGTATGTTTTATAAAAAATCAACAAACACTCAACAAATAGCAATGGCAACAAAGTCCACAAGCAATTATAACAAATAACGATTAATAACGATAGACTTTCCACTGTACGCAAGCGTACTTTTGGGAGCAAGCGGAATGAGGGCGCGGTGCGGGACGCAAGGCTCGACTGATCTACCAATAACGCGCTCGATACGATTTCCCCTGCCGTTGCGCCTCACCCTCACCACCAAAGTGATCTAAAATTCGGTTCTGCGCAGTCAAGGTCATTTGCTCAAGAAGTTTGCCGATTACTATACCAAGTGGCCGCGATAGGGTGGGTGACCATGATGAACGAAAATAGGGTGACCATGGAAAAGTCGGACATTTTTCGACGATTAATTCTAATGTGAAAAGTGTTGCCCAGAGTAACTCTACTGAGCACCAGGTTAGGTTAGGACCAATTTTAAGTGTTCAAATTTTAGGTATACGAGGTAATGCTTTGTTGGATACGGGAGCTAAGAGTAGCGTTGCCGGTGCGTTGCTTTATGAATTGCTGTTAAAGCATAACCATCCGTGTGAGGAAACCAGGCGTCGGGTGAGGCTTGCAGACGGTTCCGCGCGCACCCGCCGAGTTTTGCTCACTACTCTAGAAGTAAGGATAAGTCCCGAAAGGTCAGTAACCCTTGAATTTACTGTTTTTCCAGATGCTCAAAATAATGAAACTTTGCTTGGCATGGATTTTTTGGTGGCGGCAGGTATTGTGCTTGACTTTGCTTCATCCACTTGGCATTTTTCGGGAAAACGGGTTACCTATCCAATTGAATATGAGTGCCCTAAGCCATGCATGTTTGCTTCTACTGCTGACTTCCTGCGTGATGATAAGGGTTCTATGCTTGGCTCCGATGAACGGCAGCAGCTATCACATTTATAGCAGCAGAATGGAGACATCTTTAGGGTGGGGGGAGCCCCAACCCTTTACGCCGAGCACCACATTGATACCGGTGATCATCCGCCTATATCGGTACCGCCGTATAGGCTCACTCCTGTGCTTCAACAGCGAGGAGAGGTTCTCGCAATCGATTTGTTCGGGCCACTGCCAGAAGGAGAGCAGGGGGAGCGATGGGTACTCCTGGTAGAGGATGTAGCTACAAGATGGGTAGAACTCTACGCACTTGTTGATGCCACCGCCGTGGCTTGCTCCCGAGTCCTACTGGAAGAGTATTTCCTTCGTTATGGCTTGCTTATGCGTCTAGGGGTGTAACACGTAAGTTCATGCCACGACGGGATGGCCCGTATCGCGTAGTAAAGATAGTTAGTCCTACAACGTACTTCATAGCAGACTTGTCAAACAATGTCATCGGCAAGTATCACACCGCGGATTTAACCCACTCTCCGTCAAATTCAAGTACGGATCCAATTATGCCAAAGAGGCAGAGAGGAAGGCCGCGTCTTCAGACTAACAGTCCCAAGTTGGACTCGGGACGCGTTCCCGACTTGGAGGGGGAGTATGTAACGCAGCGTTCCGTTTCGCGGGGCAACAGCAGACAAAGAGAATGTGACTCAGGTCCGTGCCGCGACGACCCACCCCGCGCTACCCGCGCCCGCGCATCTGTTGCATCATTCGCACCCCCAATTAGTGCGCGCCAGACTTTGAAGCGGAATACACGCGACCCCGGTCGATACCGGAACTGACAACCCGAGAGTCTCATGCCAGTCGGGCACCTAACATTAAAACACTAATTAATTGAGCGTTTCATTAGCTTTTAAGCTGAGTGACTATTTATAATTTATTTTTATTAAGTAATAAATGAGCAAAAAATAATACTTAACAAAAAGATATGAAATCCGAACAAAAACAGTTTCACTGTAAAAAATTGCGCCAAGTCCACGTTTATAAAACTCATCTCAATAACATTTGCACTTTACAAAAAAAAGAAGACTTCAATAGCTTTCATTCTCTACAAAAATATGTGAAATACAAAAAAATACCAAGAAACCGTCATAAAGATGAAAAAATTAAAAAAACATTGTTGAAAATTTAAAAATAAAAAAATAAAAATTTTATCGTACTTGGCGCGCGTCATTGAGTACCCCAAAAATTTTCGGAAGAATTTCAACCCGAGAAAAAAACCATTTTGCTTTAATATACAGTGAAAGCTGAAAAAGTTACCCAGGTTGTCTTTTTCGCTCTTGTTAGCGTTTTATGAGAAATTGAGACAGAACTACGGTAATTTTCAACAGCTCTCACTATATACCTATGGGCTATTATATGCCAAATCGACCCCTTTTGCGTTCGACCCCTTTAGATTCAGCTGAAACTTTATTATTCTTTTCTACCCTTTGAAAAACATCTTTGAGAATTTTTTCAAATGTTTTGAAGCCAACGTATACATACGTATCGACTCGTAAGTAGTTTGTATTTGTATAAGCGAACACGAGAGGGTGTTTAGTTCAAATCATAAAAGATGAGTGGGAAATGAAAAAAATTAAAATAACATACGTATGAGATGTCGATTTTACTTAACTTTTGTAAAACTTATTATGAAATAATAATTCATTAATTACATTTATGCATTTCATAGGTTGACCTACTTATAAATTTCTAAACATTGAAAGGATGTTCATTTATCCTGAAAAATTTGGGGTACTCAATGACGCGCGCCAAGTACGATAAAATTTTTATTTTTTTATTTTTAAATTTTCAACAATGTTTTTTTAATTTTTTCATCTTTATGACGGTTTCTTGGTATTTTTTTGTATTTCACATATTTTTGTAGAGAATGAAAGCTATTGAAGTCTTCTTTTTTTTGTAAAGTGCAAATGTTATTGAGATGAGTTTTATAAACGTGGACTTGGCGCAATTTTTTACAGTGAAACTGTTTTTGTTCGGATATGTAGTTCCTAATACCGCGTAACGTCACCGAGGGAGGTTAAATATTTCGCTTGATAGGTCGTTTGGACTTTTTGGCGGGAACGCGAGGTGTGAAGTTGTGTTTTTTTTTGTCTATTTAGTGTTTCTCCAGGTTTAAATGTGTAATAACGGTGGTTTATTAATTGTTTAGTATTTGTGAAAGTGCACAAATGTGGGAAAATAAAACAAAGCCGCTGGACGTAACTTATTTTTTGCTTAGATGGGTGGACGAGCTCACGGCCCACCTGGTGTTAAGTGGTTACCGGAGCCCGTGGACATCTACAACGTAAATTCCGCCACCCACCTTGAGATAAGAGTTCTAAGGTCTCAGTATAGTTACAATGGCTGCCCCACCCTTCAAACCGAAACGCATTACTGTTTCACAGCAGAAATAGGCAGGGTGATGTTACCTACCCGTGCGGACTCACAAGAGGTCCTACCAACAGTAAACTTCTGGGGATCCTCCAAAAATTCGACTGAAAAAGGCTCAGTAAATGACCACCATTTTACTGAGATTATATTTCATCCCATATCATCTCATCTCATCTTATTTAATTTAATTTCATTTCATGCCATGTTTCATATTAATCAACTTAATTTCACTTCATACTCGTACTATCATTTCTCATATAGTGCAGTTTTCATTAAAATAAAAATAAGACTTGACCTAAAGGTCTTAGTTACCACGTCATAAAATCCCTTTAAAAAATTATAGTTCGTTTGCTATTGTTCTAAACGTATGTACGTGTCTGGTTGCTGCTGCGGTAAATGAATAACTTAATGTATAGGTTTAATCCCTGAGAAATCGTACGGTTAATATCAAAAGAGATATTCCCGTGTCCACCACGGGTCGGCGACTTCGCACCCGGTACCCAGCCGCGGTCGCTCTAAGACGTGCGATAACCGTGAGAAACGTTCTGGTTTCGCTTCGAAGATTTCTTATTACTTAATAAATAGTATTACGAGATTAGACGTATACTATACTCATATCTATAGCACAAATATTAGTTGTAGTTTTAAATCAACTATTAAAAACTTGAAAACAGACGTGTTCGACGCGAATTGTAAAAATTATAAAACTAGTATATGTTATTTTTTTTTTTTTTTTTTATTGCCCTTGTAGGCAGACGAGCACACGGCCCACCTGATGGTGAGTGGTTACCGTCGCCCATGGACTTCAGCAATGCCAGGGGCAGAGCCAAGCCGCTGCCTACCGAATATGGCCTTTTCACATTTAACTAGTTTTCCACTCTGGATTAAGTCCGCGTGGACTATATCGCCTGGGCGAAGATCAGAGCTCAGCAATGGGATGAAAGTTAATCTTTGTTCTTTCCCAGGGTTCAAATAGTTTCCATATCGAATTTCGTCAAAATCGGTTCAATGGTTTGTGCGTGAAAACTTAACATACATACGGAATTACTTTCTTATTAATAAAATTATTTGCTATGTATCCAAAAATCTTTAAATAACAAAATATACTTTTTTGTTTATGTTTCAATTTTTTTGTTTTCCGTGCAGATGAACAATAAATAGACCTATGTATGACCTATATTTACGTTGTAATTGGAACCCCTAGACACAACAGCGTGAATGCTGCCGTAAATCGTAACAAAAAAAAGGTCAAAGTTCCAATGACATTAGAATCGAACACATTTTTTTTCCCTACCTAAGCTAATAGCCTTGAGAGGCTATTTCAGCGTAACCTTAACTAATAGATGAGCTCACGGGGCTCAAACCTGATGACGTTGCTAGCACGAACCCTAGCAAGAGCCGTGCTTCGCAAAATCTACCACCGGATCGGAAACGCGATCCACTGAGAAGATCCGGCGAGAAACTCAGTGCTGTGTCTATGGGTTAATTTACTCGTCGAGCCTTTCGTTGCAAGCGACGGGTTCGACGAGAATGATGACTGGTGCTTGAGGTACCTAAAAGCACCGTTAGTGGATCGAGAGGATCCGAAATAACGTGTGGAACACAATGGAACGCTACTCTCCTTTGAGTTGAGTTTGTTTGAAAGAATTTACAGGCAAGCCATTCTAAACATTTTAAACCCTGTATCAACAGCATAAACTCTACGTGTTTTATTTTTCACCTAAAAGACAATTTTTATTATAGTCTTTGTTTGGCTATTATTGCAGTTACTCTCCTACAAGTGCCATCCAATGTAATTATTGATAGTAAGGCGTCTTGCCAGCTCGAATGGGTTCGTACGGAAACCCGGCAAATAACATAAAATTGTGTTTAAGTATATGGTGAAGCAGTAATTTAATGCGTTTCGGTTCAAAGGGTGGGGTGGTAGTCGTTGTACTGTAAAACGGAGACTTTAGAATCTTAGTTTCTAGGTCGCGGAATTTACGTTGACCGTTTCAATAGGGTCTGGTTACTACTTAACACCAGATAGGCTGTGAGCTTATTCACCAAAAACATTTAATAATTTTTCAATATAATAGTAATAAATAAAAAACCTAAAACATTTAATAAATTTTCAATATAATAGTGATTTTAAATTCTTTGATATAAGATTTATGATTTCATGAGAATAGCCACTATTATTTAAATAATTTATTTTAAATGAAGCTATCGGTTCGATGACCTCACGGTTGCACTTTGCATAACAGAAATGAATTGTCAACCGGTAGGTAATCTATATATTAATACGTGAAGCAAAAACTTTGTATCCCTTTTTACGAAAATTGCGCGGACGGAGGAGTATGAAATTTTCCTCACTTATAGAGAATATAGAGAAGAAGTGCACAATGCTAATATATTTTTTAAATAATGCATAAAAGATACATTAAATCAATAAAGTAAACATTACACACACTACATACCATGTATTTGACACACACACGCATGCATACTATTTATTGTCAAACTTTTGTTCTTGACGTCTGTGGTCAAATTGAGAATAGATTAAATATTGTTTGTCTTTATTAATATTTTTTATAGAGTAGCCTTGGCGAAATTTGTGATTATAGAAGTATAAAATACAATCATAATAGTGTACAAACTTACAATTCCAATTAATTATAGTCGAATTTCGACTACTGCAGGACCTCTAGTATTAAGCAAATTTGCTAATTCGAACAGAGTAAGCAATGAATAACTTCGAAAATCATAGGTTGGTGCTAAATCATATTATGTGGGTCGCAAGCCAGAATATTTATAAAATTGAACTTACTGTTGTTGCAAAGGCAGTGTTAAGCAATTCTTCAATTATTATTAAGCATTTTGGAGTTTTTTGGTCGGCGTCGAATAAAACACAGTTTTCGTGGTCACGACTTCACGATTTCAGAAATTATAATATTTAAGTATATTTGTAATAAAATAGATACGAAAGTTTGTTTGATACGCTTTCACGTCATAACAATTAAATAAAGCGATAATCGGGAAATTTTGTAAATACAATATCAGGGGTACAGAAAAGATTTAGGTTACCTATCTTTCATCTTGAAAAAGAGATTGAAAGTTTTTTCCACATTAAGTAAAGCGACGCCGCGTCAAATAAATGGTAGGTAAATTTATAGAAACCAGATTAAGCCGTAAACCAGCTCAAAGCATATATTTAACCAATCCACCAATTTCGGAAATGTTCGCTTAACTATAATGAAAGTAATAAAATTGTTTTCACGAAGTCGACGAGAGAATGGAATTCGATTATAATTTGTGCATATTTAAATTATATCACTTGCTTCGTCAAAGTATACTATTTAGTCGTCCAATATCTAGAAAAGAATTCATAAGTCACATACGAAACCGGTCGGCACCTAAAATAAAATCGTGAGATTGTTATTGGTGCCACATTCAGTATTAGGTATAATTTATTAACAAATCATTTATTATTCGTAACACAAGATTGGTGTCAAAAATAATAATTATTCTGAATGAAACAAATTTTAATGACGATGACATAAAATGTTTTGATGATGCGGTCTATTTTAATTTATGAATTTGAGTACCTACGCGGGTTATTTTTTTATGATTGTAGGATTACTGGTGGCCCGGAGGCCTTTTCAGTTTCCCCAGGATAGGTTGGTGAGCAAAGGCTCGGCCAGGAGGGGTGGGATTTGCTAACAACTGCCCGAGTGCCTCCGAAGGAGACCCAGTAGCTCAAGAGCAGCTGCTTCGCGAATGAATCTACTGCCAAATCGCGACCCGCTGTGAAGATCCAGCGAGAAACTCAGCGGGCGGATGCATGGGTTACGTTGCACGTCGAACTCCTTGTCGAGTTCGACGAGCACAGTTACCGGGATCTCTAAGTCTGCTCCTAGTGTTAAAGCTGAAGTACACGTGTTATGTTGACGCATGGAGTAAACTATGTAATTCACTTCATAAGAAGACCAGTGACAATGGTTTAATTGAGCAAATTTTTCATTATGGCGGGATTTCAATATTATTGATCTTCAAAGATGGAAATCAGTGTATAGCTTCTTATTTAACATTTTTAATGAAAACTAAACCTTAAAACGAAAGCGTGAGAATTTAATTTTCTTTTTATTGCGACATGTGTTTTTGAATACGTTCTGTGGGCGGCACAGACAAGAAATGCATCCGTAACTTCAAGTCCTGATCGAGTGCAAAAAATTATAGCAAGTGTACACTTGAGATGTTCAAGTGGTACTGAGTTTATGTGCAACATTCCGTGAGAAACGTTCGCATCAAATTCAAAACACCCGCATGTTGTGATTTACAACATGTGCAATATTGAGATTTCTCGAAAGTTTGCCTTTCTACGAAATTGTAAGAACAATGGCGCCGACTAATTTCTGGTTAATGAATGTCTGTCGTACTTGTCGATAATAATTGATAATTTTATTCGGAAGCTACGAATTAAAGTCGGTAGTTTTATTTTAATGAACATTTTTTTTATAAAATTTAATCTTGAAATCGTTAAGTACCAACGTAAAATTATTTTACAAAAAAAAAAGAATTGCCTTCAAAAAATATCCGAGCAACTATTTCAGATCAGTCAAAAACTTTTGCAACTGTTTTTTAAAAGGCGCTTTGAACTTTTTGTTGTAGTTAGCAAGATGAACTGTGTCATTTGGTGTTAAGTGATCACTGAGATCTGTAGACTACTCAAGGTCAATTCTACCACCCATTATTAGGTATGATGCCGAAGTATCAATTGCATATTTGTACTTTAATCTAGTTATAGGGCTAGTAAAAACATTGTAGATTCGTGATGAGCCTAACTATCGGTAACAATACAAATTTATGAACTTTACGATCGAATTAGAAATACAATCTAAAGTCTACACGAACTAATTCAGAATATTCAAAGGTGAGGTACATTTACATTGATACTTCGAGACGTAACGATTTCGTATTTATTAGAGATGTTAAAGATGTTAATTAGTGTTACAAAACATGTACTGTCGAAACTGTAACATGTCTATACAATATTGTGTTTGGTTTGGCCTTTAACGGTAAACGACGTTTTGAGGAAAGTTAGCGCTTCCATTTAAAAGAAACGTGTTTGGGCTTACTACGATCTACTACAACGTAGATGAAGCAACATACAAGGTATTTAGAACTTAAATTAACCAGCAAATAGAGTCGCTTTTCGTTTGCTTAAATTTAGGGCTCAACGTAGAAAGGTCTTGATAGTATATGTGTTAGTATCAAAACAGGTTTTTCGGAGTCTCTAGTTTCGTATGAACCTACTTATAAAGATAGATAATGCGAACGCCAGGAAGTTTTGTTTTGTACATTGAACTCTTATGATGATAGACTGTATAAAGTCATGAGAATCTGGTGCCTGTAAAAGCATATTTGAATATACATGCAAGACAAGACTCAAAACAACCGTTCACAAAACGAACCTAGACCCATTAGAAGAGATGGTATTAAATATATCAAATTACTATTACAAAGACGTGGTCATTGGTATTTTCAAACGTTCTAACAACAAAGACGCTTCTCTTCTATTTCAAAATAAAATCTTTTAGAAGTTGATTGGTATTCATATGTATAATGGTTTGCAAAAGGATAATATCAAAATAATATTAACGAATAAATATAGTTTTAAAGAAACCTTCCAACCGTCCAGGGCTTGAACGATTTATGGTTCCGATACATTTGTCCATAGATCGTATAGCAGAGAGTAAGTACATGATACGATTTTTGTCGATGAAGAATATTTTCTTTGATAAAGTACAGTATGTTCATGTTTGAATGGAAATTATGAAATTTTTGGAATATGATTAAATTTTTAATTATATTTGTAGTTCGATTTTGATATTTTTTCATTTTGTTTGTATTAATATAATATTAACAGAATATATTACTAATTAATAATAATTCATTACTCATTCGTAATGTTAATTAATATTAGACATTGAATTTTTATTCTTTATCTACTTAGTAAATGGAAGAAACTTTTTTTGTTTTTAGACCTATCGTCAACATAGTATAATAGTACATTCATCATAGTACAGTAACATCCACATAGTAGAGTAATGTTTGTTTTTTAGTTGTTTGTAGTAGTAGTAGTTTAATAGTAGTTTGTTTTTCAAATAAATAAATTTTAATTTTAGGATATTGAACTGTTGATGATTCAAAAAGTAACTAATTTGTTCATTCAATTATCTTTGAACAATAAATTGAGGTAACGTTATTTTTTAAAAACCACTTAAACTAATCGCCTTAAGAGATCCCTTTCAAATTACTTTTTTGTTAACACGAAGGGTTGTAAGTGGAAACATGAAATAGCTTTTTGGTTTCAAACTTCGTGGAGGACCTTTTGGAAACCTGTTTTTACCAAAAACTTCAAAAGTTTCAACTTCTAACACACTTACATGGGTCGGCTTACATTTATTTCAGTATCTAATATATGTGGCCAATGGGCCCTACACCGTGTCCACATTGTATCATAGGATTAAAGCTTCAATTCCATTGCTAAGCGGCGGAAATGCGCAAGATGTTTTTTTTTTCAATTCTCACACGTCACTGCAGTTGTACACTACAATGGTGGTGGATGCATTCAGAGTAGGGTTTGGTGTGCTTAAAGACTCCGGAAACTACTTAACACCAGTTGAACAATGACCTTTTTCACCCATTAATTTCTTAAAATATTAGTAGTAGGAACACGGTATGGAACAAGAGTAGGGGGTGTAGCTTTAAACATATCAGTGTTGTCTGTTGTGCAAGTCTGGTTGTAGTTTCGAGCTCCCTACTCTCCCCGAGCAAAGATCGTACGACGGGTGAGAGACAAGGGGAGTCATTTGGTGGGTAGGGTTCTAAAATTATCCTTGGGTCCGTTGCCCGCTCCCAACAACCTCGACCGTCAAGACCTACATAACCCATGCGCCCCAGGCACAGACTTTATGCAAGAGGCTAGACCCCCTGACCAAAAAAGAAGTCATTTTGTCTCACTTGGGAACTTTCCATTTGAATGCTAATAGTTAATCCGTGGTGATGGGCAATAATAACGCTGACGCTGACTTTTAAGATCATACACACATGTTTTCAAATCAAACTAAAATACATTTTTCACGTTATGGTAGTACTGTCTACTATAATGTTTGTGATTAGGAAGCATACGTTTACCTTTTAATAAATACCAAACACATCCACAAAAAACGTTTTTGGTAATTTATGACTTACGAAGCTTTGTTTTCATAACATTTCAAACTGGCCTTACCGCATTATCATAAGATTTATCACCTTATCGAATGACTGACCGTATGCAATCCAACTGTTTAATCTAAAATTGTTTTACAAATACATTCCTATCAATCATTATATTCAACACTTGTTTGAATTGTGAATAATATTTTGAATGTATGTATATATAGATCAATGGTATGTATCACTATTAGTTTCTAGAGTTCGAATCGGGATACATATTGCATTGCGTTATTATTATTTTCTGCCTCATCGTTGGTAGCGCAAGGGGCTATTCCAATACGTGTAGTTTGGTAGGTGAGCTCACGGGGCTTAACGTTAACTTGGCTAACATCTGCCCTAGCTAGAGCAGTGCTTTGCTGAATCTACCATCGCATCCGAATTGCGACCCGCTGAGAAAATCCGGCGAGAAGCTTAGTGGTTCTTTTCGTCGCATTCGACGAGTTGAATGGGAACGCTGACTGATGCTTAGAGTGCCTAAAAGCACCCAGAGCCGATTAGGAGGATCTGATAGCATAACATTAAGTCAATCAAGGCTTCACGCCAAATTATCTCATCCTTTCGCTGAGCAGGGCTTGTGACACTCAGAAAGTGCCGAAAATTCTGATCTCACGGATTCATTAGGGCGTTTATCATTTCAACGACGTAGCATTCGCCTCTGGAACGATTCCTCTCCTACATGGTATTGTCCGAGCGTATGGTTATAGCCCTGGCATTGCTGTAAGCCACGTTGACCAACCACCCTAAAACGGACCGTATCCTGATCCTCTGCATAGGAAACGCAAAAAAATATACATACATATTTTTTTTTTTTTTAAGCAATAAAAAAGAAAAAAATCGTCCTATAAAAAGGAACACTTGATTATACTGGCATCTTAACTGCTTCCCCACTCCTAATTCAAAAACGGCGTTCTCTGTCTATAATTTATGAAATTATTTTACGAACACAACTCAATAAGCGAGTACATGTTTATAAATCGTTATACATGTAATTATCACTTGCGTAATTACCCCGCACCCGACTGGTTAACTAATGGGTTATGTGTCAGCAGTAAGAGCGAAGCCATAGTTAATGTGATTCTTCTGCGTTCTTACTTATAAGGAATGTGAATCAAGTTAATCGTATAGTTACCGTCTGTACACAGGGCTTCTGCTTTTTTTTTAGTCTTTTTTAGAACAGATAATATCGTTTTTGTTAATAGGTATTGTATTCAGATTCCAGAGAAGGAAGCAAAATGGGCAATGTTATCGGTGCATACTATATATATTATCTTTTTTTACAAGCAGGACAAGTTTACGATACCATACGTCCAGTAATCACATCTTCTTGTTCATCTTTTTGACGATATTTTATCCCACTAAGTAGGATCCGCGCAGTATGTCCTCTTTTTAGATTCAGGCCTATCATACGTCATTCTGCACTAACAACCTTCTCTGGCATACGTAAGATCATACAGACTGAGTCTTTTTAGGATGCCCCCTCGAAAATTTTTCTTTTGAGAATTGCATTCACAATATACCTTAATCCCACTTAATCTATTAATTTTATAAATTTTTGGGGATCAAATTACAAGGTATTTAACGGTTTTAAATCAAACAACAACACAACGTAAAAAAAGTAATTCTTGTGTATTTGCATGTTAAACAAACCAGATTTACAGTAAAAACATTACAGTATTAAAAGGTACAGATATTACAATAAAAATTTTGGCGGGCTTTAATATCTCTACCACAGACTATAACGACTGTGCGAGAGATAAAGGAAATACGATCTCAGCAGCTCACAGAGTTACAGTCAGTAACTTGCATAGTTAACTGAAATACCTATCGTTTGTCTTTCGTTATGGTTTTAACGTTCTTTTGTTAATGGGATAATAGAAAACATACAAAAGATAGCCAAAAACATTACATATGGACAATGAACATTGAAGAATTACAATGGGGAGATTAAGTGTTGTATCAGGGCTGTTCAAACGACACGAGCCCATGTTTTATAGGTGAGCGGCCCGCAGACGTATCTAAAATCGTGTCAAAAAAATACTTAAATATAGGAGCTCGGATATCTTTTTAGATTATACCAAGAACCTGGTTTTTTTTTTCCTACCTAATCTGATAGCCTTGAGAGGCTATTTCAGCGTAACCTGAACTAGTAGATGAGCTCACGGGGCTCAAACCTGACGACGTTGCTAACACGAACCCTAGCAAGAGCCGTGCTTCGCAGAATCTACCACCGGATCACAAACGCGACCCACTGAGAAGATCCGGCGAAAAACTCAGTGGGCTGTGTCTGCGGGTTAATTTACTCGTCGAGCCCTTCGACCAGAACGATGACCGGTGCTTGAGGTACCTAAAAGCACCGTTAGTGGAACCGAAGGATCCGAAATGAAGTACCTGCTAAATAAGTAGTCTATTTTGTGACGCCAAAGACTTTATCATTTGATGAAACTTGCGCTCATTCCTTCCTTAAACAACATACAATGAATAAAATCGAATGTTGTTCCAAAAGAAATAAGCCAAGAAGTGTTAAGAACGGTAAAAGGTTTTCTCACAATAACTCACCCTCCCGAAGCGTTAGCGAACGCTCCCTGGCACGTCTCCCCGATTTAAAAAAAAAAATAATCACCTGCTTTGCCATAGATAAAAAACCCGGCAGGTAATTTCAACATTATTCTTAGAACCTGACTCATTGTTAAAGTTTATATTTCGTTCGTCTCGATACGTAATTAGAGCGGGAGTTGACGTAATATGAAATTTAATCTTGTTCGAGTTCGGTGGATGTTGTTTTTGCTTGCCCGTATTCAGTAAGGTGGGTTGTGCATTACCTGTCATTGTTTGCAGTTTCATTTGGCAAATATTTTATAGTTAGCAACTTGCCTATCATATACGAAGTGTTAAGTCGACATTAGGTAATCAGGATTTGAGCAATATAGCGATAGGAGACTGGATAGGAGGATGTTGGGGCGATAATAGTCATTCTAGAGGCATGAATTAATAAAATCAATTAAAGATTATATTTATGAGTACATAGCTGTATAGATACTAGTTTTTTTCTCGATGAATCTGAGTAGATTATCGCTCAACATCCAACGTCGTCGTGGCCTAAAGGATAAGACGTCCGTTGCATTCGTATCGCGCGATTTTTCTAATGAAATACGTAGTTAACAAATGTTCACGATTGACTTCCACGGTGAAGGAATAACATCGTGTAATAAAAATCAAACCTGCAAAATTATAATTTGCGTAATTACTGGTGGTAGGACCTTTTGTGAGTCCGCACGGGTAGGTACCACCGCCCAGCCTATTTCTGCCGTGAAGCAGTAATGCGTTTCGGTTTGAAGGGTGGGGCAGCCGTTGTGACAATACTGAGACCTTAGAACTATATCTCAAGGTGTGTGGCGCATTTACGTTGTAGATGTCTATGGGCTCCAGTAACCACTTAAGACCAGGTGGGCTGTGAGTTCGTCCAAACATCTAAGCAATAAAAAAAAAAAAAAAAACTCAAATTTGATAATACGCACATTTATTTAAAATACAGACGCCTCATAGTATAACACCAAATTTTTATCCACGCTCTTCCTCGTAGTATAACTCTCGCAACAACTTTCTAGTTTAAAATCAAAATGGCGGGCCGAAGCCTCGGAATCAAGGTCCCGAGTACTCCTGAGTTCGTAGTACTACAGTTTACAAACTTAACCGCACGTGGCGTTAGTGTGCCGTGGTTCTGAAAAGCACCGTGCTACCTTTAGTAGCGCTACCGTCGCTACTGACGTATCGCTTACCGCACTCCCACGTACGAACTCTGATTGTAAACACGGACGAAAACGCGTGCGTTCTGTTAATACGAACGATAAATAAACTTTGGAAACAATGAAAGTGCTGAAAGTGATTTAAACGGTGCAGTGAATTAGATGACAAAATGACTAAAGCAAAAATGACAAGGAACAGCGCTCTGTACCACAGCGCTAAGGTAGCCTCTGTTTATTTACTATCCTGATTTTGTTTATCTAAGAAATGTGACTTATTTTTTAATTTAGATAATCTAATGTATTTTTATGGTATCGAATTTTAAATCTTATTCCCAATTCAGATTAAATAGCTTTTATTACACGTACTATTCTATAGGGTTGTGCAAAATAGAACGCGACATAAAGGTATTTAAAGTTTAATACACAAATTGATTACAGTGTAAAATGCAGTTGAATTATATTTGTATGAAGCAGATATTGTAATCTGATCGCGGCCGGTTTTGTGGCGTCCGTCTTGGACCTTCATCCCTCCTCTCCCGCGTTCCCTGTTGAGCCCAGCAACCTCTAATTTAAAATACGAACCTTATACGGTATACCTAAAGTATACAGATAAATTGAAGAATATACATTAAAGAATATACTGATAATAACTTGATTGAAGATATTTCACTCACAATAAATTTGTAATTCAAAACACGTGTTGTTTTTTTATTTTTATTAAGCATATAGGTACTCAGAATATAGCGGCATTGTAATTTAAAGAGTATACTAATTTTATCACATAAAAATATTTTGTTCCAGTACAGTAAAAGCTTTTTATTTGCAGGATATATTTTCCGTAAATGTACCGCGAATACACAACCTTGAATATGGTATAGTAATTTACATATATGCGATGGTAGGGGATACGTTCCTATATAGTTGACAAAATAAACACATACTTTAGGTATAGTTCCAATAAGGTCTATTTATCTTTTTTATTAGTCGATTTGACGACGAGATTGCAAAGGACATTTGGTTGGATATCTACATATTGAAATTCTGTATATGAAAGTGTTTGCGATCTTTAGCCGCGAATATAGGAATTGGGTCGCATTTTCTTAATCCGCGAATAGTAAAAATGCGAATGAAGGAAGCGCCAATAGGAAATTTTACTGTAGTTTAAAGATGTACTATATATTTCACCACAGCATTCTGGAAGTTCAATATATAAATTTGAGTTCAGTGCTCTAGAGTGTACAGTCTCTTGTATTAATTACAAATCACTACACTACAGTCTATTGTATAAATATCGAATCTGCTTACCAGTTACGACTATGCGTTACTTCAAATTGTCTTCGTAGACAAACGTTAAGTGGACCTTATTTATAGCACATTTTTCTTACATAGAGAGGTGAATGAGCGAAAAGGTGAATGCGTGAAAGACGATATGGGCTCCAGTAACCACTTGACACCAGGTGCGCTGTGAGCTCGTCCACCCATCTAATGCAATAAATAAAATATAAAAAGAATTTAATGGTATAGAACGTTTGGCAATATTACTAATTCGAGAACACACGAGATGTGATATTTCAGTGCAACTGCCATCTTAAAATTTATCACATATAGTCGGATTTTTTATTAGACGAAGTAAACTGACGTTTACTGTGTTGTCAGTTTTTGATGAAATAAAAATAGTGTTGTGACAAAGTGAACGATTGAAAAAACTCCTGAATTAATGAAATTGCCTCGATTGTCTAGTGAATAGTTAGTGTGCCGAACTGCCGATATCGGGCACGGGGTTCGAATTTTAGCCGTGTTTTGTACATACCAACGAGTTTTCGACGAAACATTATGTTTCTATGGTATCTACCTGTACTAAATACCGAGTGTTTTAAACATTAAGAAAAACATTGCGAGGAAGTTTGTAAGACTGTCCTATTTCCAATGCATCATATAGTTGAAACTATAGATGTATAAAATATAACAATTATAGGTACATAGGTAATGAAAATAAAAAAAACTGATTGTAGTTACATACCAATAGTAACATATTATTATATTGGATCACTTTAATACAATTTTATTGTAAAATATAAATAATATTCTTTTATAGTTTGAAATTAATGATTAACTCTTCACACTCATTGTTCATTTATGTGATTGAACGAGAACTGAACGCATCACTATTACTTTAAATATAGCAACATTATTTCACAAAGTGACATTAGCTACTGTCAGCTGGCTTCGTCTAATTAAAAATCCGACTATAACTATGCCTTTAGTCATATATATATATAGATAAATCTTATGTAATAAAGTCATATATATATAAATATACCAGGACTTCTTTTTAAATTATAGATAAAGCGTACACATAGCATTATTTTTAACGTAGGTAAAAGAAAGATTACACGACATAATCTACATTTCCAAAGACGGTCAAGAGAAAATCACGAATCCTTTAGATTATAATAAACAAATCATAACGAATTATATTTTTGGAAATTCACTAACCATTTCTTCAGTTTTAACTTTTATGTTCACTACAATACGAAGTCGATGTAAAAGACTTCAACGCAAACGTTAAACAGAGACAGAACTATTAAACAGAACTTAGTGTGCTTGTGGAAGCGAGACGGATGATGTTCATAGTCTATACGTATTTATACATAATCACCGACTGGGATTTTGTGTGCCCAGGGTTGTCACGAAGATTTTTTTATAAATAAAACTAATGCTAATACTGCTAATACAATTCGAATAATAAGTAAGTAATTGTGATAGATATAATAAGATTAATGTTATATTTGAAATTGTACAAGATTTCAACAGTTAATGGTACAAACGACACAGTGTTTTATGTATGTAAATAATATTTTGCAGAATTGACCTACCAATGTATTGAATGAAAACGAAAGTATACAAATAATTATATAAAAATACAGAAACGTATTTTAAATGCTTAAACCACCGAGTATACCAACCTACCATTTAGTGGTATGAAATATTCTGTATTTATTATATAAAAATGAATATTCCCAGATATTAAATTTTACATTCTATTTATTACACTTTTATGTATTGATTACATTTTAGTCGTCTGTGAACAACCAAGATAAAAGTGCTTAAAACGTTGAATATAAGACATATAATGACAATAAAAAATGCGGTATTAAACCAGAAAAGTAGTTTTAATTACGTTTTTTGTACTAAATTCTGTTGGTGGTAGTATAGATAATTAAAAAGTAGAATTTGATGTCTTAATAAATTATTTTGCTAAATATATTTCCTTCTAGATAGGCGTTTTATTAGCGAACACCAGCGACGGTCTCAGTATTTACGGATTAGTTAGCGATACTAACAAACTATCTTTAGACATCTTGTTTTGGAGTAACAGGCAGCGAAATAGGCAGGAATAATATACTGTAACCTCGAATAATACTCGAACACACCTTAAAAATATTTAAAGGTAGTCTTAAAACTTGATTGTTAAAATTTGATATTATTGCGTGGCAGCCCTAATACAGGTACATTCGCAGGCACAGGTAGTGGCCATTGCACGGATGGCCGGTCTCCCTCCAACTAAAGGAAAGGGATGGTAATTTTGATGGGGCAGTTTGACCGTGTGCATCAGCCTTTTAACTTTGGGGTCTCGCCAGTTTCGGCTGGTGACTTCTAATGACGCGTGAATCCAACGATTCATTGTTTCACTCTTCATATATCTACATAGATTTGATTTATTGTAATCAAAGGTCTGAGGTTGGTTTCAGATGTATGACCTATTTATGACCTTCAAAAGCATCTTCTGCTTCATATGATACTGGGCGGTAATTACTTGACGTCAATTGTGGATCATGGCAGACGAGTCGCTGTCTTCCGTTGAGGTCTCCTTTCAAACCTTGTCTGAAGCAGGACATACGTCATATCTTGAAATGTTCCATATGTACCACGAGCTTGATTTTTTTCTACAGCAACCAGCAAAATAGTAACTTTTTTCCTTTTATGAAGAGCCTTTGGCAATAAAAAAGATAAGTTCTTCCATGATGCCTATTGAGGACTGAATAAAAGTTAGCTGTTTGCTTTGCCTCAGAAACTTGAACGATTATTTTCGTATCGAATACACACTTGTCAATGACCTAAAACCGTAATGTTATTAACAATCAGTCAGCCATTACAGTGCTTCGGGCCATTAGTTTAAATGTAATGATGGACAGTGATTCCGCCGTCTAAAAACCCGAATTAGCTGGGTTGCGGCGGTTCCTTGAAACTCGGCACACGACGCGAACCGGTTCTTGGGTCAATCGTTTTTAACACCAAACCACATGTTTCTTTTTCGCATTTCTCTTAAAAGGTTTTTACGTTCGCTCATATTTATTACATAAAAATACATGTCGATTTTTAAAAATTGGGTCTACGAAATCGGGATCGCCGAAACTCTACTTATGATCCATGTTTTTATTTTGTGTAAGTGACCGGTAAAGAGTGTCCGGAATCCTTTACGGATATCTACCGACAAAACTTTATGTTTGCGATTATCTTATAACTAAAATATGCCTTTTTTTTAACGCTGGGAAATCCATTTACGGATACCCGGTTGAGGGGGGTAACGGATCGGGTTATCTCGGACTCCGGCGCCTCCAGAGAGGAAGAGGGAGACGAGGAGGGCCAAGATCCTCCACCTCCCCCAATTCCTCGCAGGAGACTACGCCTTGATTTATCTAAAATACTAAAATCACAAAAGCCTACGAATTTTAATTGTAATTTAATCATCCAAGAGCACGATATGGTCGGTTAAAAACATGATTAATTCTATAATTAACTCCATTTAAAAATACTTAGCATTTTCTTGTAAGCTTGTCCGGATAAAATGGTTCATTTATTTACTGAATTTTAAGAGTGACTAAACGGATTTGTGTAATTATTCGCAAAAGGAAATAAATATCTCTGAGAGTGTAAATTATAAGGTAATTTTCGTGTTTTTGTAATTTTTTTAATGTTTCCTGTTAATAATTATATTGTGTTCTTCGTTAATTTTTCAATATGGAATTTTTAACACAAATTGGGCTATATTTGTAAAGTTTCTGGTAACTAGTGGAAATCATATTATGGACATCTTCGTACTAACTCTCAGACACAGCCCACTGAGTTTCTCGCCGGATCTTCTCAGTGGGTCGCGTTTCCGATCCGGTGGTAGATTCTGCGAAGTACGGCTCTTGCTAGGGTTCGTGTTAGCATCGTCGTCAGGTTTGAGCCCCGCGAGCTCACCTACTAGTTACGGTTACGCTGGAATAGCCGCTTCAGGCTACCAGCTAAGGTAGGAAAAAAAAAAAGGAAAAAAAGTGAACATATCGCTACTATGAGGCTCGATATGGCCTCTATGTTTTCAGTTTTAAGCCATAAAATTCCAAACGTAGCGAGTGTTTTTTATACTTCTTCATTACTGGCTATCTTCTAGCACTGTTTATGTTACGGGACCGCACGCACTTAAGACTCATTTAGAATTAAAATTATTAAATTTCAAAACTTGATGGAGTGACAGATACGGCAGTAAATTACACTGCTTTTCTTTTTTGAGGCACAGAATTTATATTTTTATTATTGTGTAATTAGAGAATGCAGTATTTCATGTCATTATCTATATATTAATACGTGAAGCAAAAACTTTGTATCCCTTTCTACGAAAATTGCGCGGACGGAGGATTATGAAATTTTCCACACTTATAGAGAATATAGAGAAGAAGTGCACAAAGCTAATATTTTTTTTAAATAATGCATAAAAGATACATTAAATCAATAAAGAAAACATTACACACACTACATACCATGTATTTGACGCACACACGCATGCATACTATTTATTGTCAAACTTTTGTTCTTGACGTCTGTGGTCAAATTGAGAATAGATTAAATATTGTTTGTCTTTATTAATATTTTTTTATAGTGTAGCCTTGGCAAAATTTGTGATTATAGAAGTATAAAATACAATCATAATAGTGTACAAACTTACAGTTCCAATTAATTATAGTCGAATTTCGACTACTGCGGGACCTCTAGTAATATATTAATTGTTTAAATAAGTGATTGCATAAATAAAATGAAAGTGTGAATCCCGTCGAAGACCAGGCAAGGCACGTACTACAAAACGCATTTCATTTTTATCTCGAAGGAAAATGTACGTAGCGTGAAATGTGTGTTCAAAACGAGATATCCGTATGTAATAAATTGATAATAATGAGATTGCAACAATCTTACTCGGGTTAGAGTGTATTTGTAGCCGCACAGACGATAGTAACTTCGTGTTATTGCGACGAGGCAATCCTTCCAGTTTGCTGTGTGGAGCATCCTTTTCACAATACAATTGAGAGTTCGATGTGTTTTAGAGTGAAGTATCCATGGACTCCGTCAACCGCTTACTACTACGCCAAGGTAATATCAATCAAGCTGATTTGACTTATTTCTATCATCATTGTCAAAATCTTGCATGTGACATGTCCTTCTTCAAACGAGGCTTGCGGGAGTACTTAATGGTTGGCAGCGGCTTGACTCTGCCCCTGGCATTGCTGACGTCCATGAGCGACGGTGATGACTTACCATCAGGTGGGCCGTAGCTCGTCTGCTAAAAAGGCAATAAAAAATGTGAATAAAACTGGCCTAAGAATAACCGACTGCAGTGCAGCGATATACAATGTCTACCGAAGTTCCATTCCAAAATTACTTATGTAGAGAATAATAATACATATTTACAAAAGCGCTACTACGCGCTTTTAACAAGAGGCAAATATGAAACTTGAAGACACGATTGGATACATAAAAAAATTATTCGTTAACAAAAACATGTATCGTGTTTACAAAGCATCACCTGCACTGTTGTGATTAATCAGTTTAATGAATAGCTAAGAAGCTAGGGCCGTGACGTCACGCAACACTTGTTTTGATTGTCTCAACCAGCTAGTTGAAGCAGAAAAGTACAGGTCAATGTATTGTTGGACGTGGATTTAGGAAATAAAACAAACACTGCTTAATAACTAAAAAATGCTTAATTGACTGTCATGTTGTATTCCGGAGACTGTAGTTATATAATGTAATCAAAATTCGACCTTATGTCTCATGGTTCACTTTTAGACTCCGGTAATCACTTAACACTAGGTTGGCCGTGAGCTGTGGGTTCCGGCTCTACCTATTTGTTATAAAAAATAATTGGATTAATATTTAGAAAAATTGCCTGCCCGATGATTGAACAACAACATAGACGTAGACTAAGATTGCACTAGGAATCTCTAATCTTTGTTTCGGAAATATATTATGCAGCGAAATTAAATAGTCAGTAATTCAATATTTTTTTAAAGTATCAAATTATAACACGTACGATGAAAATTATAGAAATTATATATATAGTAATTATATAAATTGTGTAACTTTTTAAGTTTTGTAATTAATTGATTATACATTACGTATATATTTTATACATATATCGAATAATTTATCATGTCAATTTTAATTACTCAAGCAGACACGAGAACTCCAAATGCACATTATTCATCAATTTAAAGATAGACAGGCTAGGTCTTTACCAGATTGGTGGATATGTGATTTTCACAGCATATGCTTACAATGACATAAGACTAAAATCAAATAGTACAATTAATTGAATTAGATAAATGTTATACCATCATTCAATCCAAAATACATACATACATGAGTGTTTCAAGGTTGAAATAAGCAAAATATAGGTTACAAGTTCTCAAGTAGATATTATTTATCGCATTGTGTACCCATTATTCATGATTCGGATCTGTAATTAATTTATTTATAGTGTTCGCCCCAATATTTACATATTCTCTTTTCTTTTGTTATTACCAGTTTGAAAGAGAAAAAAAACCACTAAGAACAATAAAAGAGGTTAGAGAACATAAGATAAAGCAGCCCTCAAATATTATAACTTTGTTTTATTTTGTATTTCAATATACATACATTCATGTATTTTTTCTTTTTTTAATGTGTGATTTCATCGACTTTGCTCATCGCGAACCTGTGACTTCTTCATTGAAAAGTGTGATGCCACTAGGCCACGACAGAAATGCTAAAAAAGAAAACACTATTTAAGAATATTTAATATAATAATTGAGTGTCACTTCACTTCCGTCACAAGCAGGGGAAATGCATGGTCTATAATTTGATGTAAATTCATTTCCGCTTGGCGGTCTAAATTCATTTTTAGCAGACATGTTTACTATTTTTACTCCTGATAGGTTGTTGTAGATCCACACATAAACCACCTTCCTGCCTCCTCTTGATGTGAAGCTGAAAAGTAAATGTTGTCTATTCAGAACCTACAATGGCAATAATAAAACGGTACCCCGTCTCTTTTTTTTCTTTTTCCTACCTATGCTAAAAGCCTTGAGAGGCTATTTCAGCTTCGCCTGAACATGTAGGTGAACTCACGGGGCTCAAACCGGAAGTGTTGCCAACACTGGCCCTAGCAAGAGCACTGCTTCGCAGAATCTACCACCGGATCGGAAACGCGACCCACTGAGAAGATCCGGCGAGAAACTCAGTGGGCTGTGACCCCGTCTCAAACATGCGACCTAGCGCACGATTTTCGCATTAATTGTCGAAATTTTTAGGGATGATTACCGAAGAAAAACTGACATCAAAGTTTTTTTTCGGGCCGTGGTCCGAACCTCCTACGAGGACATCACAGCTCCGTTAACATGACAAGCTTGTGCAGTTATCTATGCTTATGTCAATTCGAAAGAAATAAGTTGGTGAATGTACAAAAGTCAAATAAACTCGATTAAAAACTGTGAAGTGTTTATTACGAGTAGAAGCGTGCGATCGTATTCCCACGCGAGCTACTATCCGTCAAATAGTTTTGTACTTTTACGTAATAGTAATTAATATGCATTCGATGATTTAGACGCTTCAATGCTCCCCCTCTTTGTACAAAAACGTGTAAACAGAGCTCATGCATGAATGTACTTCGTAACGAATCGCGTAGGTAGTTGATTCGTGATTTTTTTGCGACGTTCATAATGTAGTAATCCAATTTGCGCGTCCATTATAAATTGTTAAAGTGTAGTAATCGGTTATAGTGATGAGTACACGGCACCTGAGGGCTAATAAATTGCTTGTTATTATTAAGACTATGTTTATTTTCTTCAATTGCCTTATCTTTAATACTAAAGGTATAGTAGTTATCGAATAATTATTCAAAACGCATATCTTACTTATTTTATTAATGAGTTTTACTAACTCAGACAACGCATTCAAAATAATTTCAGCTCTATTGATATTAAGTAGTAACAATAAGCTGAACAGTACCGTTGTCAAGAACTCAAATTCGATCAATAACAGTCGTTTCAAATAACAAATTGCATAAGTTTCAAGTATTGAGTATTTAAGTCTTTGTATGGAGGGCAACGGGAGTATTTTTACCACTGATTTTTTTTTTCATATTTCTGGTCGCTTCCGTATTAGAACATTCATTATTTTTAAGGCCGGCAACATTCATGAATGATAAGAAATTAAATAATAACATTTTTTTATTAAATTATTTCTTCATTATAATCATAACTAAAATGATATCTTAATCGTTATTCTGCACACTGTTATGCCCCATGAAACTATACATTATTGTAGTCAGTATTGTAAAATGATATCCTACAAATTTTGTTCCGCGTTAAATTTCTAATTAAACTGATTTTGAGCATAAAATATACATTTCAAAATCCTAGACAGAAACTTAAACCTCATCCATTTATATGAAATAGACGTATTTGCCTCGTCTATCTATGTATATAATAATAATCTTAATACGTGAAGCAAAAACTTTATACTCCTTTTTACGAAAATTGCGCGGACGCAGGAGTATGAAATTTCCCACACTTATAGATAACATAGAGAAGAAGTGCAGAATGCTAATATTTTTTTGAAATTGTGCATAAAAAATAAATTAAATCAATAACGAAAACATTACACACACTACCATGTATTTGCCACAACACATACGTATAAATATACTCTTTGTGTATGGTCAATTGTGAAACTTTTGATATTGTTTAAAGTCTGTGGGCAATTTGAGAATAGATTAATATTTTTTGTCTTTAATATTATTTGTCTATAGTGTAGTTTTGGTGAATATATTAATATCTGTATTATTATAGAAGTATAATAATAATGTTTGACGATAGACCCTTAATAATGTTTAAACTTTTAATTTCAATTAATTAAAGTCGAATTCCGACTACTGCGGGGACCACTAGTTTTATGAAATTATTGATAACTTGATAAATTGATTTCGCCTTTGAAGATTTCACTCTATGTTTAGTGAATAGATGTGTAACTCGCTGGTAGTCGCCAGTCCCGTTAACGGCGGTCGAACTCGTTAACTTGACTTGGTAAATAAACTGGCTATCGCTTTGTAGTCTGTATTTATCAGGTTCTTTTTTTGTTGAGCGCGTGCTGTTCGGCTTTTGAGAAATTCGTGTGCTGTTTGTAATTGTTAGGGAGATATTTAGTAATTACAAATTGATGGAGGCTTTCGTTTTGTTTGTGGTGTGCTCTTACGTTGCAGTCGACAGGTATTGATAGCGATTTAAATATAATATAGCTAGCTTTTTACTGGTAGTAGGACCTATGTCTGCCGTGAAGCAGTAATGCGTATCGGTTTGAAGGGTGGAGCAGCCGTTGTAACTATACTGAGATCTTAGAACTTATATCTCAAGGTGGGTAGCACCACGTGGACTGTGAGCCCGTCTACCCATCAAAGCAATCAAAAAAAGCTTTGTTTTCCGTATGATTACTTCTGTGTGTTGATGTTTTAGTTTGTCAATCTGTTTTGTTTCTAGTTATCAGCTAATCGCGACTCAATGCTGTTACATACAGTCTCCTCCAATGAACTTGCGCAGAATTTTCACTCCTTTCCAATAGACGGAGCCCATTGAGTTTCTCGTGGGATCTTCTCAGTGAGTCACGATTCCGATCCGGTGGTAGATTCTGCGTAGCACTTGCTAGAGTTAGTGTTGGAAAATTCTCTCAGGTTGAGCCCGTGAGCTCACCTATCCATCCGGGCGTAGCTGAAATACCCCCCTAGGCTAACAGCGAATAGGAAGGGGGGAAAAAATCGCTCCATTTTCAGAATATTTGTTCACCTGTCGTGATTAAACTAGTCTAGTCTTTAGTTTCCACTTCAGTTGTCAAACGAGATTATAAAAACTGACAATATTTTTTTTATTGCCCTTGCTGGCAGACGAGCATACAGACCACCTAATGGTGAGTTGTTACCGTCGCCCATGGACTTCAGCAATGCCAGGGGCAGAGCCAAAGCCGCTGCCTACCCTTTTATTGTGTATGTATGAAAAATGTACACTGCAATATTAAAATAAGTACTCAATTTGCGCCTCTTTATCTCGCACCTGTCTACTTAATCTTATCAAGTTCAATATTGACACAAAAAGTTCTCTAAAATTACCATGTTTCGAAACATTAGAGATACAACATTAGCAGGAAACGCCATTTGCTTATCACAAGCTTGAAAAAATTTGTTTTACGAAAAAAACTCATTTAACTTTTATACTAACTATATTATTATTAGTGAAGTAAGATTTTACATACAAAATATAAATTTGTAAATATGTATACGATTTGATTTCTCAGAATTGTTCGTGGACATCAGAGAAATTAGCAACTGGAATTAAACAATAACATTTATGAAATTAATGGATACCCCTACTAAAAAGGAATTTTAAAATTTTTCAAGTAAAAATGCTGTTTAAAAATGTCTTTCAGTAATATTTTCATAAATAAAAGGGTAATTGGATATTCGACTTTTCTTGTGACTCAACTTTACGTAAATATTACCCTATAGGGTCACTTAACATGTTCTAAGGCAAAGCCTATTCTACCCAAACAACCAATGTAGACGGACTTTCTGTGTTGTTTGTTCAAGGACAGACCCTTTGTCGTTTTTATTTCTGATACTTTTATCAGAATACAACGAAATGCTCACGTTCATACAAAAAAGGTAAAATAGTAAAAGTAAACTTCTTTTTCGTAGTATTTTACATATTATAAAAGTGAGCGTGTATGTTTAGTGTTAAAGTGTGTGTGCCTGTTTAAACTCTACGTATTGTGTAGCGTAGTTTCACCGGTTTATTATTTGATGGAATATTTTACATTCTACTAAATACTACTCTTTACTCTAAAATGATTATTTTCCGTCCATTGTTTATTTAGAAGTGATGTCAGGGCTGGATTTACTCATTAATATATGCTGCACTATCATCTATACCAATCTTTCATAGTTAGAATAGAAGACTTTAATTTCTTTCTTCAGGACTATAAGCTGTATATCATGTTACGTAGTACATATATTATATATGTAACTAAAGATGTGCAATTTTATTGTAATTCTTTTTATTTATTAACATTTGTAATGTGATCCTCGATCGCAAAATTTATCGATATGGCAGAAAAAAAATTGCTCAATTTTTTTTTTATTGTTTAGTTGGGTGGACGAACGAGCTCACAGCCCACCGGGTGTTAAAAGGTTACTAGAGCCCATAGACATCTACAACGTAAATGCGTCACCCACCCTGAGATACAAGTTCTAAGTTCTCAAGTATAGTTACGACGGCTGCCCCATCCTTCAAACCGAAACGCATTACTGCTTCACGGCAGAGATAGGCAGGGTGGTGCTACCTACCCGCGCGGACAAAACTGCTAAAACTGCTCACATCTCAAATTTTCAGGCTGAGCTTCACACACTTGTACATCCTGATTGATACCCGAGCTGATACGCTCTAAGAATTCAGAATTGAATATATTCGTAAAACAATTGACGGCAAATTAAGTTCGACTTAAAGAGCAAATTTACGAACAGCAAATTACGATTACCGTTACGCGTAATGTGCCACTTACCTGCGTAGTGCAGATTTATACGAGCTAACAGTATCCTCGTGACGTGACTGACTAAAATCACCATATGCTTCACTCCTTCTTACTGATACGCGACTATGTGCTACTACTATTGACATCGCCGAGCTGTTTAGTTTGTTATATTAATTTTTTTTTTGTTTTTTTATTGCTTAGATTAGTGGACGAGCTCACAGCCCACCTGGTGTTAAGTGGTTACTGGAGCCCATAGACATCTACCACGTAAATGCGCCACTCATCTTGAGATATAAGTTCTAAGGGTCTCAGTATAGTTACAACGGCTGCCCCACCCTTCAAACCGAAACGCATTACTGCTTCACGGCAGAAATAGGCTGGGTGGTGGTACCTACCCGCGCGGACTCATAAGAGGTCCTACCACCAGTAATTACGCAAATTATAATTTTGCGGGTTTAATTTTTATTACACGATGTTTATTCCTTCACCGTGGAAGTCAATCGTGAACATTTGTTGAGTACGTATTTCATTAGAAAAATTGGTACCCGCCTGAGATTCGAACACCGGTGCATCGCTCAACACGAATGCACCGGGCGTCTTATCACTTAGGCCACGACGACTTCGATACGATAAAATATAAAACAACTAAAGTCTTAGACAACATTACATAGTGTATAAGAAATATTCATGTTGTATGATATATAGTGTTAAAGGGTCGTGTATAAATGAAAATAAAAACAAGTTTTTGATAAGTGTATTTCATCTCTGTCTGAAAGTTTCAAAGTTGTATTGGTAGTATACCTAATCGAACGACACTCCTCATAAAACTACGCTGTATCTCAGAGGCCTTGATTTTATCGCCTATTCATATGTTTCATATGACTATTTTTTATGATTAAAAATATACCCTCTTAACATCAATATGTATTTTATTTCATTTCATACAGTAATTAAACACAAGTACCGAGAAGTGTCTAAAAAAAGTAACTGTAAAGATGAAAAGTAAAAAAATATAAATTTATGTTGTAATTAATACAAAAACAATAGTTTGGTACACGCTAGTACACATCAAGTACAATTAATATATCTTGATAAATTCAAATAAGCTTATAATGACCGTTGATTTTATGAATGAAACTGTTGATGCACGGACTAACTACACGTATCGGGAAAAACGTGAGCAAAATCGAATTGTAGACCTTGACATTAAAAGCAGGTAGTCGTGAAGGGTATATAGAGGACGGGCAGAAATGAATGCTGCTACTAAATTAAATAAGGTATTGTTATCGAAACATCTGCAAGACGGAATGAATGCACCTGCCCCGAAAAACATGCAAAAAACCGATCGACATAGCCGCACGCTGCTCTGAATCTTCAATTATCGTAAGGTGCAATATTACACCAATTAAAATAATAATACAATGTTTCTTACAAATTGCAATTACAGTGTTCGATATAATATATTTCAAAGCATAAGAAGAGTTGATACATTTAAAAACAATTCTCTGCGAGTAACATATAAACGTGCATTGTTTATAATACGCTTTTATAAGCTTCAGACGTGTATGTATGTTAGTATATAACGGAATCTTTGAACATGATTTTAAAACCCTTCAAAAGGTCGGATGAACTTGAAATTTAGCATATTTATTAAGGACCGATGACAATTCAAAATTTAAAAAAAAAATAAAAAAAAAAAAATTTAACTAAAAATGAAAAATAAATAATAGTTAAAAAAAGTTTTTAAAAATATGTTTTTATAGAAAATCCAACTAAAAAATAGAAAAGAAATTTTAATAAATTTGAATTAAAAGTAGTGTAAGAAAAAATAATTTTATTGTACCAAAAAAGCGTGGGGTGCATGGTATCAGTAGTTATAAATATTTTGTTTAGTTTTAATGATTGCTTGTATCGCTCACTGATCACAGAATTATAAATATTTTATGAACAGATATGAGTAGAAGGGTTATTTTGATAATATCCTGAAAACTAACCCACGCTTTTTTACAATAAAATAACTTTTTCTTACACTATTTTTAATTCAAATTTATTAAAATTTATTTTCATTTTTTTAGTTGGATTTTTTATAAAAGCGTATTGTTTTAGTTTTTGTAAACTATTATATATTTTTCATTTTTTTAAACGGATTTCCATTTGTGAACCATTTGTTTCAACGGTAATTAATATTTTGTATTTCTGCACAAAATTTATGCTACACCCATCTGACCGCATGTCTCAAATATTTCACACACTCGGTTATAAAGGAATTATTAAAACTAGAACATTTTGACCTCGGTGACGTTTTGCAAGAATCCCGCGTGGGTGAACAGACAGGAAATGTGTAGGATGTGTGTATTCGATTTAACAGAATATTTTATTGGAATATGATTTTTGAAAATAAATGTCAGCTCTCAGCCCATTTCCGTAACTGCTCATACTGTTTTAGGCTATAATAAAGTGCGATGACGGAGTATTTATAAATTATTGACGGTGTATTTATATATTTATTATTAAAAACTACCTAGACGGACTCTGGTTTCGCCGGTTAAATTTGTAATTCAAAAATAATTAATTACGATGCATTTTATCGGTATATATGTATAGCATGTTGTACATCACTCTTCGATCTATAAGTTACCGAAGGTGGTTTGTAGACGTGGTACATCGTACAACGATCATAAAATACAAACAAAATATGTGTTTGCATGATTATATTCAAAAGCAAACAAATGTTTGCATGATTTTATAAAAACATATTAAAAATAATAATATGTACAAATCATCTGGAGCAAATAAAAAACGTTACCTACTTAAACGTCCCTAGCACAGTGTTCAATACCAAATAAGGAGCGTCAGTTTATATTATATATTCTTATTGTCTATATTCAGCTTTTAACGGTCTCCCTGGAAGAGGGTTTATGAGTTGTTTTTTTTTTGCGACATCACATGCCGCTAACACCTGACGCGTTGCCACGTGCATACAAAATAAAGTTCCCGGAATAATTTTTGTTATTCAAACAATCTTTAAAGATATTAATTTTTTGTGTCAATTGCGTTGGGGTAGGTACTACTCATTCTGCTCTTGAAATCACCATGCCGCTGCTAAAGCAGACGACACTACCCACCACTGAAGGGTAGTTTGTTTATACACAGCTTTTTTCTGAGCAGTTTGGATGTGCCCCTGATATTGCTGGGTTCCGTGATTAGTGGTGGCTAAGGTTTGCTTATCTCTCAAACCAATGAAAATATATTTTGGGATATTGCACCGTACTAACAGTCAATTAATCAATTCGCTGCAGCTTAGATGCACTTATAGTTAGTAATTAATAACTAACTATAAGTGCTTAAGTAACTAAGATATTTTCTAAATTTAATTCCTTTCAAAATGAGACACTGTTACGTAAAATGATGTATTCTAAGATGTACAATATAGTATGTGTAAATTGATATTGTGATTAATTATCCAGTTGATGTATGTGTTAATATTTTGATTGATGTTTATGTTTTTATTGTCGACAGGTGCTGTGGCATCTGGATATATTCCGGCGCAGTTTCCGCGAGTTGACCGGTCACGCTTGTCTTGGCACGTCCTGTATTTTTTGCGCCTTGAAGGTAAGTCATTACGCCTTTACTTATATGGGTTAAGCGGGATCGACGCATGTGTGTGCAAAAACAATTACGTTGTTTTTTTTTTTTAAATTAGCTTTTGCACCGTATGCACTTTTCTAGTCAGGTAATGAGGCAGATTTAGTAATTTTAAATTTTGAGATAGATTAGTCTTCTATATTTTCGTCACTTGTGCTGTCTACGATACACATTCGTCACTAGTAATTAATTAATACGAAAATTAAAACTACTATATTTCGCGTTTACTATTTACATTTCATTGTTTACGACGTCTTGAATATTTTCCATAGTTTTGGTGGTCGCGGGCAACTAGGATGTTATTTGAATATAGTGTTAACTAACGCTAAAGTTTAAAAAAAAAAAACTTGAATTTTACGTTTCTTTTCACGCAGAAAGAATTAATATTATCTTGAGGTCTGGAAGTTTGTTTGAATTGAGTTTTAATCTTCACAAAGATACATCTTCAAGATACTATTCATTCGTTCTCTGTGCAAAAAAAAAACGCAAACACCAAGATATATAAAAGTATGTACTTTTATGTATGTCTGCGACTTGCGAAGATAAAAAAAAAATTAATGTTTGTCGCTTACGAATATTGGTAATGTCAGAGGCACACGAACTTGCTGTGAAAGGTTTTATAAACGCGACCACAGTACCTAACAACATGTAATCCTTCGAACGAAAAGAATAGAATACGTTCTATATTACTGGCTACGTTAAATTATAATTAGTTTGCTTAAACGAAAAAAAAAAAAAAAAAAAGAAAAAAAAATCTACATTTTCGAACGACTCTCACTGATCACGGTTATTTTACGTAACTTGAATGCCTAATTTTAAGTAAGCTGAATAGTTTTGTTGCACAAGCTACCTCACGCGAAACACGATTTAGAAGAAATCAGAAAATATGATTTGTATCATGGCTAATTGTGGTTTACGATTACGTCACTCGGACTTAATTCACTGGAGCTCACGACCGACATCGTCTCATTCATTGGCTCTCGGAGCCCATGGCCATTACCTGACCGACTTGGTGGTGCAGTAGTTAGCGACCCTGACTATTGTACCGAAAGTTGAGGGTTCGATTCTCATATCGGGAAAACATGCGTTTGATCCACAGATTTGTTTACTCTTGGTCTGGGCGTATAATATCTACATACATATGTAAATATTTTAAACCACCATCACCCTGCCTATTTCTGCCGTGAAGCAGTAATGTATTTCGGTTTGAAGGGTGGGGCAGCCGTTATAACTATGCTGAGACCTTACAACTAATATTTTAAGGTGGGTGGCGGCATTTACATTGTAGATATCTATGGGCTCTGGTAACCGCTTAACACTAGGTGAGCCGTGGGCTCGTCCAACCACCTAAACAATAAATAAAAAAAACCTCAAAATCATAATTTGCGTAATTACTGGTGGTAGGACCTCTTGTGATTCCGCACAGGTAGGTACCACGCACGACCCTGCCTATTTCAGCCGTGAAGCAGTAATGTATTTCGGTTTGTAGGGTGGGGCAGCCGTTATAACTTTACTGAGACCTTACAATTAATATCTTAAGGTGGGTGGCGAAATTTACGTTATAGATGTCTATGAGCTCCAGTAACCACTTAACACCAGGTAGACTTTGATCTCGTCCACCAATCAAAGCAAAAAAAAAAAATGTACTATGTACTAATACCGAATAAAACGCACCTTTAATTACATTAAGATAAATGTCGCGTATTAAACGAAATATCGCTAAAACCAAATAGATTTTCACCCTACGATATACATGATATCTTCTCGCATAAGTGGTGTGCTTAAATTACATTATTATACGTATCCACTACTACTCACCCGTAAGTCCAAACTATTTTCGTGATATACAATAACAAAGAATCGACGAGACGCCGACCGCTCGTATTGACAAGCTTGACCTTTGTCGACCAATAGACTGTTTTAGACGCCTCATTCAAAATCGAAAATCAGCTTTCGATATCCATTCGATACGAATAAATATTAGTGAACTTTGACGTTAAATCATCTAAGTTTGACGTAAATCATCTATAGTAAGTTTAGTGACTGCTTATTGTAAAGGAAGACGGTTATTTCTTTGTAAACAAACAAGGTGATATTCGTTAATTTATTTAAAGTAAATGTTTATTTAGGGGATTACTTACAAAGTTTCAATTTTAAGTTCAACATATTTTTTTGCCGCGTCTACAAGTCCCTATACCATTGAATTGATTGAAATAATGGTAATCAAATAGAAATATAAATAAACATGAAAATGTAACATCCTGTATGCAGATCTAAACGAAGGTTTAGTAAATGAAATGGACAAAATTAATACAGTATAGTTAAAAGAGTGGTAAAGTAGCGACAATAGCACAAGGCTAGCTCAAAATTATTTCGAGGTTGATCTCAGGGAGTGAACCAACTGGTTCTTAGGAATGGCAACGCTTGGGACTATCGCATCGACTTTATAATACGGCTTTGGAAAAATGACCCTTTGTTTCTTGTCTCTTTGTTTCCATTTCATTGTTGAATCTTATGCTTATAGTCTTAAGTTTTCGTTGGATAAAGAAATCTCGAAAAGAATGATCGAAAAAATCGAATTTGGAAATAATCCAATTAACACTATTATAAACCGTCTATCATACCAATTATTCACATACATATTTACGCCGTTTTAGTTTTCATTATACCCATCAAGTTGAATGAATTGAATTTAAATAAATGTTCTGAAATTTGGCAAGCTAAATTCAACTAAGCTTAATTTTGAAACAATCCTTTTAGTCATATACTATGAGTGATTTTTCAACGTTACCTTAAAACAAATACATTTACAAATAAGGTATTTTTGTTCATATTTAAAATTCAATATGTACAAGTACAATCGCTGAACTTTGTTGAAACAATAATGTTAAACAAAAATGTAAAAATAAACGATCTTAAGTTGCTGAGAACAGGATGCTAAAACGTCCAACGTCAGATTGTGAAGTTCGCGTTTCTGCATTCGACCGTTGAGTATCAATTTTAAAGCGTCGCAACCGCGAACTCACATCAGCCAATAGCGCGCCGGCTTCAAGTTCTAGGAGCTGTTGACCTATCACGTCATTGGCTAGATTCTCTTGTCGTCAGTGAAGTCTACTTTTGAATCTTGCACCGAGAACTGAACGGAATGTAATGCAATAAAAATTGGAGTTCGTTTAATTAAACATTTTATTGCTTGAATTGAAAAACGAGCAATGACATTCGGCAATAATGGGGATACAGATACATCATTGCTTATCATAAAATTCTTGACAAGGAGACATGTCAGCAAGCCCAAGAAATACTGAATAGTTACTTCAAGAGGTTCTACGTGCGTTAATAGCAAATTTATATTTGTAAACATTTTAACATGATCCACAAAAAATAACACGGCAGGATACAACGATATGAGAATATCTTTTTCATTGTTGGGTTCTAAGATGTTCTGTAATTGGATATTTTTAGTATGATTGAATTGTTCAATAAGATTTGCTCAAAATACGTTAGTAAAATGTTAAACATTCACGTGAATATTAATTATGCTAAAAATATATAATTATAACATATTTTACATTTAATATAAATTCTTGCGATATCGTATAAAAAAAAACCATTAAGAAACTACTGAAATGACAACTATTTTATTCAAACAGTAGAGACTGTTATTATTGGCGTCATGCGTGGGTGAAAAATTATTGGTTTCAACTTAATTAAAAATGTATTCTAATCGGGTCCATATCGCGAGCTACGAATTGTAATCGTTATTGTTTTATGGCCACATTATTGGAACGAATCATAATATATTAAATTTGCTTATTAAACTTTGATTTGATAAAGAACTTAAAAGATTTAATGTCTCAATTTTACTGTTTTAAATTAAGTACATACTTTAACTCCACCCACGGGCACTTATTTTGACGTTATGGATATAATGCAAAGGCGGTCAACAATAGACAAGATAGCCTATTTCTGTCGCGAATCCTTCAAGGTCAAGGTATCGTTTAAATATAATTCAAATTTTGATCGTATGCCTCAAGATAGGCTTGTTAAATTTTCCACGACCCACCCGATGTTTCGGCAAATGGGTTTCATTTCCTTATTAATTTTCTTTAATAGATAGAGTAAATTAAAATACGCTTGCGTTTTTCATAAAGAGTGTAATAATTGGAATAAGTAAAAAATAATGACAGACAAGTGACACAATGTCATTAGTCATACAAAAAAAATATAAAATTATTTATTGAGGTCTAAGGTTTATCGCGCGAACACCCGACTATCAGAACTAATATGCCAAGCGCATATTAGTTTTAATAGTATAAATAATAAAAATATTTTATAACAGTTACCACGATTCAAAGTTCTGTAATAAATATTCGGTAAAGTGCAATGCGCCCACTACGGCCGTTTAAAATTCAATTTGTTTTGCCGAACCACTAAGGCGAATCCAGCCTCTTATTCTTTGTTCAATTTTCCAGGCTAAGTAGAGCTGTGATTTTAACGTCCAACTAAAGTAAAATCGGTTCTAATATTTTGGTACTTACAGTTCAGTTGCAGAAGAATAAAGAAACTGATTGTCTGTAAATATGGCGGCGTTTCAATTGAATTTTTTGGGGCGGACAATTTGTTATCTAATCCGCTCATATTTTGCTTATGTTTACATTACATCTTCATTGTTGGACTGGGCTAATATTCGGTACTAGGTAGTGTGCAAGGCGTAAGAGATTCATTTCCGATAACTTAGACAGTTATAATGTTAGTTAAGGCAGAGACAACTTAAAAACATCAGATATATTTAAAAAAAAAAAACAAAAAAAAACACGATTTAAATATTTTATAATATTTCACATATATTTTCAATGCACCCAATGGTAATAGAACGCTTTTTATCTGCCAACTAACTTTGATATCGATCCCAAATCCAATATATCTATGTTTAATTAGGTAAAAATAAGCATATATAGCAATAACTTTATCTCCTCTGTTTGTCGATCCATTTTCTTTTGTTTGTCAACTATTGATGTAGCAGTGTTATCGTGAAATATATGGAAACATTTTATTGTCGCACACAAGAAAAAAATGTCAATAACGGAATAAAACACGAAATGTATCTAATACATTAAATCTAACCCTGGTCTCCATAAAATTATATCTTACACCTTGGTCCATCTGGCAGTTAAAAATCTATCACCGCCCATAGACATCCCCAATACAACAGTTAGGTATGATCTCAACAACTAGGTAATATCCAAAAATGTCTTGAAGATTCCATAGATATTAACATTTTTTAAACAAAAGTGAATGCTTCCAATTACAGATGCCCGCTTAAAGAGTAGTGCTAATATAAACGTAATTAAAACTTTTACTTCGCTCTCGGTGAATCTAATTTCTCGTAACGGCGTAATCGACGTAAATTTTAGAAAAATGTTGTAATAAAAACTGGTATTACGATGCGTGTTATGCTATCTTGATTAACTAAGAAATTAAAAAAAAAAACCTTGTGCCTGAAAGAAAACAGTCTTAGGAGGCATTAAGTGGCCTTCAAATCAAACGCACCATTAATGTAATGTATATAATGTTGCGAATTCTTACGTCAATTCGGAAAGTGGCTCTTTTGTTTAACAGATTTGAATCAAATTTCGATTGAACTAGCTTTTAATCTAAATTTAATTTAAAGCTTTATAAAAATTGGTTCACCACTTTATAAATTGTGAAATACGAACAGTCAGACAGATTTAGGCAACAAACAGGCCTTCGCTATACCTAGAAACAAAACACTGCGTTATTATTAAACTCTTATGCCCAATTTACCCCCGAATAATCAGACTATGTTTTAAATGTTAGTCGAGTTCTTTAAAAATACTTCAACAAAAAATAACTAGTACTAGAGGTCCTGCAGTAGTCGAAATTCGACTATAATTAATCGGAATTGTAAGTTTGTACACTATTATGATTGTATTTTATACTTCTATAATCACAAATTTCGCCAAGACTACACTTAAAAAAAGATTAACAAGGGCAAACAATATTTAATCTATTCTCAATTTGACAACAGACGTCAAGAACAAAAGTTTAACAATAAATAGATTGCATGCGTGTGTGCGTCAAATAGATGGTATGTAGTGTGTGTAATGTTTTCTTTATTGATTTAATGTATCTTTTATGCATTATTTAAAAAAAATATTAGCATTGTGCACTTCTTCTCTATATTCTCTATAAGTGTGGAAAATTTCATACTCCTCCGTCCGCGCAATTTTCGTAAAAAGGGATACAAAGTTTTTGCTTCACTTATTAATATATAGATTATTTTCCAAAAGTTTTTGTTCAACGAACTAGTCGCAGAGTTTCTGGAAACTATTTGTCATACTGTCATTTAATGATTAATCTAAATAATTGGAAGAGCGCCTTTTTATATTTCACTACCGTCCAAACGATGTACTCCAATCAACAGCGTCAATGAATCGTAGCTTTCATCTTAGCAGTAGCTTAAATATTTTCAGTAATAGTGCGTTTCGTTTTCTCGTCTACAATTATATCTATAATGGTATACACGCAACGTCCAGTGTCTACAATTTTACACAGCATAACTTATATTTAACACTGTACTATCGAGACATTATGTACATGAAAACAATGTAATTGTTGTAAGAGCCGACCGTGATTAAAGCACGTTCTATATAACTGTGTCGGGTCGGTACGTGATCGGACACTGCGTAACGGAAAACTTGGTTAGCAAAATATGTATTTATAATAAACATTGTTTGGGACAGTTGAGCGCTTGAAGGTTTTTATACGTAATAAACAAATAGATTAAAAGCATAACCCGGTGACAAAAAAATTGCAATCCTCTGTAAAAAAAAATGGCGCTCCTCATCGAGGAGACGGGAATGTTAGAGTTCTGTAATAATTAAATAAAAAATTGGTGAAGTTTCAATGAGAAAAACTGGTCAAGAACCGATACATTAATATCACTCGTACTAGATCGAAGATAGGGTTTGAATTTGCAACATCCGAAACCAATTTCTATTTAAAAAGAAACATCTTTAACAGATTAATAATAATAATAATAATGGTTGGGTCATGCCTATGTTAACATATTCCTTTGGCATACTAAGGTGGACGCAATCAGAGCTGGACGTACTGGACAGAAAAGTCAGGCGATTGTTAACGGCATACAGAATGCATCATCCACGTTCGTCTGTAATGAGGTTGTATATTCCTCGGAAATGTGGGGGTCGTGGTATTTTGAATGCCAAGGATCTACATAACCGAGAGATATACAACCTTAGGGAATATTTCCTTAAGATGAACGTGAATATGTATCGGGATGTCGTTGCAGTCGATAAGGGGCAACTCCGCTATCCTTAGCTAACGGGAATTGGAAGAGGCTGAAGGTAGAGAGTATTTCAGATCGCATAACCGTATGGAGAAGCAAGGAATTACACGGTAGGTTCTACCGGGGTCTCACAGGGCCTGATGTAGACCAATTAGCTTCCGTGGCCTGGTTACGATTCAGTAACCTCTTTAGGGAAACTGAAGGTTTTATCTTTGCAATTATGGACGAAGTTATCATGACGAACAACTACCGGAAATATATACTAAAGGATGGGACGGTCGACATTTGTCGGGCATGCCACCGTCCGGGAGCGTCTATTAGACATATTGTTTCTGGCTGTTCTCGGTTTGCTAACGGCGAGTACTTGCATAGACATAACCAAGTGGCTAGGATTATCCATCAACAACTTGCTCTGAAATATGGTTTTCTTGATTCTGCTGTACCTTATTACCAATACCAACCTCAACCAGTTCTAGATAATGGTCATGTTACGCTCTACTGGGACCGATCTATTATCACGGATAGGTTTATTGTTGCCAATAAACCTGATATTGTGATAATAGATCGATCTGCGCGTCGAGCAGTGTTGGTTGATGTCACCATTCCTCATGACGAGAACCTCGTGAAGGCAGAAAAGGACAAATTAATAAAATATTTAGACCTGGCCCACGAGACTACCGCCATGTGGCATGTTGATTCAACCATCATTGTTCCAATAGTTGTATCGGTACACGGCTTGATAGCGAAAAGTTTCGATCAACATCTTAAGAATCTTTCGTTATCCAGCTGGGTTGAGGGCCTAATACAGAAAGCAGTTATCCTCGATACTGCACGCATTGTGAGGAGGTTTCTCACTCTGGAGTCCTAACCACTGGTGGCTTGTGTCGTAGACACCGCCATCAGCGGCAATCTATTTTTATATAGTGTTTTTTAAAAATTGTATTTTTAATATCTTTTTTAAAAAATATTATGTATTTATTAAGATTTTAAATAAATATAAACAAATAATAATAATATTAACAGATTACTGTGTTAAAAATATTAAAACAATCTTCAGTTTTCACGTGTTGTAGACATAATTAAAACTATTTTTACAGTTTAATCTCGCATATATTATTGTCATGATACTTTACATTTTTTATTCGTCCGTGATCATGAAAACTACGTTCGTTGCTAATAATATTATAAGAATATTATCGCTTTGTCTTAAATCTAAAGACAAAAGTCTTCAATCAGTGCGTCCTGCGTGTCATGAGATACGGAGCCGAAACGTGGACACTCACCATTGGGCTCGTTCACAGATGTAAAGCGAGCTATGGAGAGGGCTATGCTTGGAGTTTCTCTGAAGGATCGAGTCCGGAACGAGGTGATCCAACAGAGAACCAAAGTTATCGACATAGCACAACGGATTAGTAAGCTGAAGTGGCAAAGGATTAGCCATACTAACCGGACAACCGATAACTGATGGGCAAATCGTGTTCTTGAGTGGAGACCAAGAATTGGCAAACGAATTGCAGGAGGCCCTCAGGCTCGGTGGAGTAACGATCTATGCAGAGTGACTAGCAGGAGCTGGATGATTTACCTCGGCCCTTCTCTTCTCCCCTTCTTCCTCTCAGGAGGCGCCGGAGTCCGACATAACCCGGTCTGTTACCCCCCTCGACCAGGTATCCGTAAATGGATTCCCCAGGGTTAAAAAAAAAGGAGCTGGATGAAGCCGAGGATCGTGCTCATTAGTGAGCGATTGGAGAGACCTATGTCTAGCAGTGGACTGTTATAGGCGGATGATCATGATGATGGTAATTAGCCCTGTGAGGTCCACACGTATTGGACATATAGTTTAGTCTTCCATTAGTTTTAGGACCGCAAAGGGTTAAACGTGAGGATAGACCATAAAATTAGTTTTCTACTATACTATAGTAGAAGTTATTAAAACACGTCGTCACGTTTGCAGAAGACTGGCCACATTACGTCAGTCACACTTAATAAGTTCGGTTAAAAATGGATCCGGTAAAAAATCTATCAAGATTTTTTTACCGAACGACGTTAACCTATTTCCACATTCAATGAACCAAGATTAGTCCTTAAATTCGTTATGTTTGCTTGAATGGGTCCTCCGATTGGACGTACGTCGTGCTTCATGGGTCCAGATCACGCGAGATCGTGCCACGAGTCTAGCGTGTCATAATGATGTAGCGTTGCAGACACTATCCATGACAAGTCTATACTCAAATGTGTATAGTACCTATGATCGAACATTTTACTGCTACAAAACACGTTACCTACGAAACCTTTACTACTCTTGTAGTCATGTTGTAGTCAATATTTAGAATTATACTATATTTAAAGAAGCGGGAGAATATTTTGAAATCAATTTTCAATGAAGGCTCGTCTTCAAAAAGATGATTAGCTGTAAAACTAAAAACCAAATAGAAGTAATGACCAAAAATATATGAAAATACCTATTCCCCTATAGGAGGAAGCAGTTTGATGTCTAAAACAATATAGCGTACAACGGTAGGCAGCGGCTTGGCTCGGCCCCTGGCATTGCTGAAGTCCATGGGCGACGGTAACTACTCACCATCAGGTGGGCCGTATGTTCGTCTGCCTACAAAAGCAAAAAAAAATTAAATAAAATGTATCTCTGAATTTAAACCATTTGAATTACATTCGAATACAATGCTTAGATACAATATATTTGAGGCGTGAAAGGCTATTTCCTTTAAGCGACATTTCGTTTAATACGCGGCATCTATATTTGTAATCAAATGTCTGTTTTATTTGGTATTCGCATTAACAATTCAATGTTTTTAATTGAACTTCAATTATGTTTACCCCATTCAAATAGCTGAAGAAGTTTTATTGTTATGATATTTTTCCAATATTTTAACTTCCTGTGAAGTTGCAAAAATGTCGCTCAAACCAAATACCAAAAACCAAACTTAAACCAAAAACCGCCTTTCACCCCTCGATGTGTACGAACGATATATTTCGTAAGTGAAAAGAATAGGAAATGTCTGTACTGTCGACTTGGATAGTTGTACTTCGGCACGGATGGTCTAAGGTATACATAGACAGACAGTGTATATATTATAATATAACGTAGTGTATACGTATATATACGCGCACGCGCAGCTGCATAACCGGTTCTTGCTTCTCGCTTACACACTTCTATCTCGTCATGTTCTCGGTAAATGTTTCAAGGAAGACTAATAAATGTTGTTTTAATCTTACTGACTTACTAGCTTTTGTGCTGTAAATCTTAGACTGACAACAATTAAGGATTTAAGTATCTGGAAGTTATGAAATTTATGGTGCAACCAAATTTGTTTTGATAATAATTTTGCTATACAATTAAGTTGTTAGTATGACGGATAAATTACATGATTCTGATTATTGGTATCGCTGACTATCTGAACTATTTTTAACTATCGTATATCGGAAAACTGTTACAAAATTTTGCTATATTCTCTTATAAGAGCACCGCACCGAAAAGAATCATTAGAATCGTTAGCAAGTTTCTAAAGTAAGTCATAGGAAAAGTATATAGGCCTGTTAATTTAATTAGAAAGATCTATAACTTATAATATTAAAAAGAGTTCTGTTTAAGTCTGGTTGTTTACAAATCAGAGAGTAATTCTTAATACAGCTGTAGACTGGTTTGATTTAATTACATATTATTTTGAACAAATTGGAGTTTGTATTTTACCCATTAACAATAACCATTACTGAAATGTGATATGCGGTGTGGCACCAAAATAAAACAGCGACAATAAGGCGTCATATTAAAGTGTAGCTTGTCTAAGGCCTCTGATGTTTACATAATAATATCTATGCGAAACGAGAACTTGCTTCAACTACAAAGGAAAGTAGAGCTTCTGAACTTGATTGACTCAGAGGCAGAGTAGTCAGAAATAGGCTGGGCTGAAAAACATAGATTAAATTCCTGTTTCAAGCAAACATGGGCCTGAAGAAAGCTTTATTTGTTCTTTGTATGGGTGTTTGATATCAATAAATATAAGTATGTATGTCAGTCTTGGGTTTCTGTACAACACAGAATTATTTTATAGGGTTAAGTGACCCTGGGTGATTAATCTCCGATTAATTATCATAATACCTTTATATGTTCTGTGCTAATATATTTACAAAAGCTGATAGTTAATCGTTTTACAATGCGTAGTAACAAAAATAATTGTTTAATTTTAGAGTATTATGAGATAATTACTTTATCGCCCATGCTATTTTCAATTAAGGTTCTCGCCCACTACGCTTATGTGTATTAGCATAATGTCATACGAACAAACATAACATCTTGAGAATTAAATTTTTTAACTCCACTCTTTATTAGGAAACTGTCTGTCATACAGGAAAAACTGAAGTTAAGGTGCCGTGTAATTACTTTTGATTTGATTGTCAAAACTTTTGTGTCAATCAAGATTAGTATTTAAAAGGTATTTGATATTCCATAACTTTGGTACTAGCTTTGGCTAATAATAATAATTTTAACTCGGGTAATACAATAAAAATGAATTACGTGTAAAATCATAAATAATCGGGAACTATAAAACGAGAAATCTATTCTTTAGTGATTGTAAACGACTTTTTTTCGACCTCAATGTGTTAATACTAATTAATATGTAATGAAAGAGAACAATGGTCAAATAACGTTTTCACGAATTCACTTCTTCTTAAGGGCCCTTGTGTCAGACTGGTCACGATATCATGCGACAATGCGGCGCCTACTGATCGGCGCCCTTCTAAGCCCAGTAATAACTATAACGTTGCGTCACAGTATAAATTACTATTGATATATGACGTCATTAAAGTCAGATGCTCCTCTGTCAAAGTTCATGGCCGTGGGCGGACCAGTAGTCTCCATTTAATACGCTTGATGTCGAAATGAATGATTATCCAAGAATGTATTGTATTTCTTTTCAAAGATAAAGGTTTTTGGGATGGCCTTTATATGGATGGTGAGTGGTTACCGTCGCTTATGGACGTGAGCAATGCCAAGATCGCTGCAAGTCGACGTTGAAGTCGTCGTAGCCTAAAGAGTAAGACGTCCGGTTGCGCGATGCACCGGTGCTCGAATCTCAGGCGGGTACCAATTTTTCTAATGAAATACGTACTCAACAAATGCTCACGATTGACTTCCACGGTGAAGGAATAACATCGTGTAATAAAAATGAAACCCGCTAAATTATAATTTGCGTAATTACTGGAGGCGGGTGGCGCATTTACGTTGTAGATGTCTATGGGCTCCAGTAACCACTTAACTTTTTTATGTTTCATACGTTACCGGCATCGCAGCAAACTAGAAAATTCAATTCAAATCTTTGTGTTCGGTGAACGCTAACAAAATTTCCGTGTCGAATTTCGTTTCTTATACGAACGTCATCATCGGTTCTGTACTCGAGGTTATTCATAACACTTTCGCGTCAACGTTCAGGTATTTGACAATTGGTAATATCCAACCGCTAAACGTTTAGCGTGTTGTTTGTTCACGCGTTCGCGGTACTGTGACGGAATACGTAAGTAACAATGTGAGTAATAAATAAACTGACGGTTTTGATTGTTAGGTTTAATGAAAAAAACAAAAAAAAAAACACAGTTTTATTACTGACTCGGTGGTGTATTAGTTAGCGCCCCTGATTGTTGTACCCAGGGTCGTGGGTTCGGTTCCCACATGGGACAAACATTTTGTGATGAACAGGTTTGTTTGTTTTCTGTCTGGTAGTTTATTATCTATATATGTATGCAATACCGTCTTTACCATAAGGGCACACGGAGCCCGTGCCCAGGGCCCCCATTCTCAGGGGGCCCCGAAAGACCGACAATTTCTCTCACACGTTTATTCTCAAAACATTTTTGTCGGGCACATTCCACTTTTTTCAAATCAGTAATCAGAAGGTATTTACAAGGCATATACTATGCCTATAATAGAAGATTTTGCTCAACAGAAATCCCGAAAGAAACCGTTATCGAAATCGTAACCGAAAAACCAGCAGCATTCTAATATCATTAATGACATATTATATCATACTGTATTTGATTACCTATAAGAAATGGTCATACTCAGTAAAAAAATGTTATTATAATTCGCTTTTTTTACTTTCCAAAAGGGCCTCAAATTCTTGTGTGCCCAAGGGCCCCATCCTAGTTTAAGACGTCCCTGTATGTATGTATTAAAGGTATGTAACAAAATTGGTACCTTTTTTTTTCTACCCAAGCTGATGGTCTTGAGAGACCATTTCAGCGTAACCTTTACAAGTAGGTGAGCTCACGGGGCTCAAACCTGACGTCGTCGCTAACACTAACCCTAGCAAGAGCAGCGCTTTGCAGAATCTCTGGTACCTGTAACACATGGAATCTTAGATTGGGACCGTGCGTGATTTTTCTCACTTTTTTTTTTTTATTCGACTAATAATGAAAATACTACATTCTAGAAAGTTGCATACAGAACGCCCTATAAACAAAATGATGCAAAAATAATGGTAAGTAATTATAGTTGTATTTAATTAATTAAAATTTAAATTGTTTGATTCTGAGACACAATATCATACATACATCACAATTACGTGTAAATGTTACGGCATTTACTTTGAAGGATATCAAGTCTCTACAAATAGAAGAGGATCTTATGTCGACATTTAAATCTAAAGTCGATTGTGTCAATCCACATAGTATTTATCTACAGATGTACCTATGTGCATACGGAAGTGACGACACAATTTTGGTATTAATTAAAATTCCTAGTGGTAATATCGATTTAATAATAATTTAATTTTTATTATTGATTATTGATATCGATTTTTGAGTGAGTGATAAGTGATTTTCGCACTTTGTGCCAATGCTATAACATGGATTAGAAGCTCCGTATTGACATAACAAGCTAATTATTTTTAGAATTCAATTATCAATAGCCCGAGCAGGTAGACGAGCATACGGCCCACCTGATGGTAAGTGGGTACCCTCGCTCATGGACGTCAGCAATGGCAGGGGCAGAACCAAGCCGCTGCCTACCGCTTAAAACTCTCCACAAGCCTCGTTTGAAGAAGGACATGTCATAGCGCTCGGGAAGCACCGTGGAGGGGAGCTCATTCCAAAGCCGGATGGTACGTGGCAAAAATGATCTCTGGAAATACACTGTGGATGAACGCAGTGGCTCCAGGTAGTATGGATGAACTTTACTCCTGTGGTGGGCAACAGCTAATGGTATTTTAGTTATTTATCGAAGTTTGGATACCTGGAAATCGATCTTAGCCCATCTTGTGAGTTGCTTCGATGTAAATATTTCTGTTTTCAATAAAACTACTTCACCGTAAAGAGGTGGTTTTAAAGATGTACTTACTAATAAGCATTTACGGATTTTTCACGAAAAGTTGTCTGAACGATTTTAAATGAAATTTCGCATTACAATAGTTAATAACCTGGACTACATAAGACTACTTTATAAACCCACGTATTTGGTATATACGACAATATTTATTTTATTATTCACTGGTCAGCGATTTTACGTACCAACGGATCTACAGATCGACTAGTAGTTAATGGACCAGATAGTGACACTAGCAGATCTTTATCCCGGGAAAATAAAACTTGTACATTATTTGCGTATTAAAAATTTAACGAAGTTGAAACCGAGGAGCACATCCAGTGTTTTATTAATACATGCATTTGTTTCATATGTCATTCATAAAATTAAATATCGCAGTACGAGTATAACAATGACATGTTCTTGGAATGTATAAATAAGCTAAGCTTTGTGTTAGAGGTTTAGCGACAGCCTTCAATTCACTGCTGCGGTGGTTATTTAAACTATTGTTACATTAAATACAAAATCGTCATCATACTATTTGGTAGGCAGCGGCTTGGCTCTGCCCCTGGCATTGCTGAAGTCCATGGGCTACGGTAACCACTCACCATCAGATAGGCCGTATGCTCGTCTGCCTACAAAGGCAATAAAAAAAAAAACTATAACGATGTACTTGTAAACTATTTAGAAACCAAAGGCAATAAAAAAAAAAACTATAACGATGTACTTGTAAACTATTTAGAAACAAATCGTTTTATTTAGACGGCATATTGCAATTTGCACCTTGGATTTGACACATTGAAAAAATTATGTCAAGTTCTGCAACCTCCAAACGTAATAATTTTGAACTATAATTCTGAAGTTGTCTTAAAAAATAATAAAAAAATTGTGTAAAATTCAATTTGCAATTCAGTTCCACATTACTTTTTTTAGAAAAACGTAGTGACAATGCGTACGCGACAACCTTAATGAGTTAAACACACACAAATTTCGCCAATGAACCGGGTCAGCCGAATATCGAACATTCGCGAAACAATATTTACGAGTATAACTCTAAATAGCTTTAGAGCCGAACGGAAGCATTATAATTAACAGGTAAGTTGTCGCAGGCTCTAGTTGCTTGAATAAATAATGCATAACGTGGGATGAACTAGCATTGAACTCTTAACCAAAACGAACTGGTATACAAGTGGAACATCGACACACATTCGCAAGCGATGTAGGTGTAAGCACCAGATCTTGCCAAGTTTTTGCATTCTGTTAATGTTTCCGTTTTAATAAATATTTAATGGTGTACTAATGCAATGACGACACGCAGCGCAGCGATTACCGGTTAGCTTAATCTTAGCAGAACATTTGTCTGTCTTTTAAAAAAAAATACTTAATTTTAATACACACACCACTGTGATTCCTTTATTTCGGTGAAGCGATCATCAGTATGACAACCAGCGGTCGGCAAGATCTTAAAACAGAACTGACTTGTGAAAATCACACAGAATTACTAGCACGTATCCAATTTACTGAAGCGAGAGCCAAATTAGAAAATTATAGAGAAGACGTTGATACGTGATAGGCTAATGCGAAAATACAGATATATAGTATCGGAAACCTTCAAATATCCCAAAACTACTCGTTTAATTATGCTGTATATTTGTGTGCTTATTATAAATTCACAACGATGATAAATTTAATTCAACCAACTAATTATTGTGAAACTGTTTAGTTAATTTCGAGATATGGGGTCGAAATCTCAAAATTAAATGCATTGCGTATCCGTTTTCCAGAATGACTTTTTTGCGGCAGATTGAGGCAAAATGATTGATAACCTAACGGGTCCGATAATACGATCGAGTTGTACCTACTTTTCCGCCTCTTTAAACACTAAATAGATTTCATTATAACGATCTACTAAAGTGATTATATATACATATTTATTAGTCACGTAAATCTCCGAAAACGCTATACTATTGCAATTGTTCACGGTTTTCAAAGTCGCACGTCCTCAAAGTGTATTCGCGTGAATTGCAGACTGTCGATTCAGGTTAACGATCTCCAAAAAAAACAACACAATGCACCACAAACAAAACACTTCGACTTCTATTGATTTATTCACGACTTTAGTTACGTTTTATTTCTTCACGAATCTGTTACTGTGTCGGCTCTCAAATTTTGGCAATACCCCCAAAAGATATTGTAAATGAATAGAGATTAAATTTTCTTTGTAATCAAAGAAAATTGTTATTACACAATTCCGAATAATTAGTATCATAGCTCTAACTTGTGTACCAGTATACCTATTACATATAGTTAAAGAATAGTCAACATTTAAGCTTGTCAACATTTATTACAATTACAAAAAGTTGCATTCTTTCTCATTAAAATCCTCTTAATCAAGATAAAAGCGCTTAAAATATGTTAATAATACAAAATCGATTGGAGCTATGTGCGAGTTCTGACATTAGCTTGGATTGCATCAACGCTGTGTAAAGAGCCCCTTGTCTGCATTACAACCTTGATTCATGACGTTTGAATAAGCGAATTTAACCGCTCAACTGGTCGAGTATTTCTTTGTTCAAATTTCGTGTTGCTTAAAAAAAATTGACAAGTAACACAGATTGTATGCGTTTTGAATTGCACGACAATGTGTATCTCGAATTGTTAATTAGATTAAAATTGAGAATTTGCTTTCTTTTATTTATACTACTTTAATGTATTGTATTTTTGCTTTTTTTTAATGACAATTCTCAGTGGTTTTGAATCCAAGGTCAAATGAAATCGATAAAGTAATAGTTACTGTTTTAAGTCACATAAACCAATACGACAATACCTCAATACGATATGCAGTATGCAGCATTGTGGTTACCCTGGCATTAGCGATGTCCATAGAATACAGTTGCAAATTGAACTGCATGGGCTCTTCTGCCTTTATTGTGAATAACTTTTAACAAAGTCCAACTTTAAATAAACGTTATCTGATTTAGTCAGTTTAGGGATGTTCGATGTTGGAAAAACATCTATGATGGCATCAATAATGACATCGATAGCAGAACATCGATTCGCGATGTTTATTAATCATAAAATATCGATTTCAACCAACATCGATGTTTTTTGCAAACATTGATCAATTAATAAAACAACCATAAAATCACAACGTTTTTATAATTCAACAAAACAAAATGGAAAATAAATTGTAGATATCAGGGCATAGGTACACGTTATAAGTTCCAATACTTTTTGTCAATTGACTGTAAAAATAATAACTCGGAAAGCGCAGAACCTTTCAACCTATTGCACTGTTGATACAGGGTTAAACCAGCCAGCAGAAATTCGATATGTGTCCGTGACATTGATGTTACGATGTTTTATATAATGCAATATCGTTGTTTTATGTCGAGCATCCCTAAGTCAGTTAAGGACAGTCGATAACGAGGTCAGAATTCTCGAGCCAATTTCTTCAAATAAACAACGCTCTTGGCTTGCTCTCAATTCCATGGAAATATTGGATTTCTCATCACGTTTCAGTTGAGTTGGTTGTAATTTGCAAAACAACTGACACACATTTAACGTGTGTACGCGACTTAACTGCGATCACACGTATTCGAATTTATTTAGTCTTTTAGTCAGCATTTTAATTTGTAATTTATCCCAACAGGCGAGTAACTAATCAGTTAATAAGAATATTTATAGAACTAAATGGGAAGTCTGAGATTTCTCCAAAGTATTGTGTTTTTCAAAAGTTGCACTCTACGTCATGACAACAGTAACTACGCTAAACTAAAGTTAGACTTATTTAAAAGACATAATTATATCATCCAAGATTCTATATATTCTCAAGAGGCTATGCAAGTGCTTAGAATTTTAAAGAATTGTTTTTGTCTTCTCTTTTCGAAGTTTTGAATTTTACTGTTTCCTTCTCAAAAACAAAAAACGATTTTAAAATTTCGTTTGAAGTGTTTAAAGGAATACTGACTTCTGTATGGTTTGGTTTTCTTCTTATTGTATGCTTTAAACTTTTTTGCTGGATGTTTGATGGAAATTGGCTAATAATTAACTAGGTATTTAATTTTTATGTGGTATAAAAATATTAGTAAAGGTAATTTTCATTGCCTTGTTTAATCCGTGTCCACCCAATGCTGAGTGTAGGTCTCTTTAAATGCACTCCATTCTTTTCGGTCTCTTGCCTTTCGCATCCAGACCCTATTATCTATTTTGGGTCCACGTCATTGTTTGTCAGCCCACGTCAGGACGTCTAGTACGAGGTCTTCACTCCAGTACTTTTTTACTCCACTCCAGTACTTATTTTCATTGTAAAGTTTATCAGGCGTAAGTTATTGCAAAATATGTTTTAAAAAAAAACAGTGTCAGGTTCTGTGAGTACCCGGAATATCATGTTACAGCGGTCTAATGACCGCGCTATGACCTAGCACATGCAGTTTTGTGTTACATGAACACTTTGATATCGCCCTATAGTTTTCATTTTTATATATAAGAGTTTTATATATAAAATAGTTTACCTATATATAGTTTTAGAAGTCGTCGTGGCCTAACGGATAAGACGTCCGGTGCATTCGTGTTGAGCGATGCACCGGCGTTCGAATCCCGCAGGCGGGTACCAATTTTTCTAATGAAATACGTACTCAACAAATGTTCACGATTGACTTCCACGGTGAAGGAATAACATCGTGTAATAAAAATGAAACCCGCAAAATTATAATTTGCGTAATTACTGGTGGTAGGACCTCTTGTGAGTCCGCGCGGGTGGGTACCACCACCCTGCCTATTTCTGCCGTGAAGCAGTAATGCGTTTCGGTTTGAAGGGTGGGGCAGCCGTTGTAACTATACGGGAAACTTTAGAACTTGTATATCAAGGTGGGTGGCGCATTTACGTTGTGGATGTCTATGGGCTCCAGTAACCACTTAACACCAGGTGGGCTGTGAGCTCGTCCACCCATCTAAGCAATAAAAAAAAAAAAAAAAAAAAAAAAAAACCTATAGTTTTATATTATTTATATCTAAATATTAAAATTTTATACTATGAAACACAAACTTTTACAATTGAAGCTTTGAACTTCATCTTTGATTGGCTGCATTTCTCTACATCTACTTGTTTAGTATACAGATTGTCTGTAATTTAAAAACGTTTAGAAAAAAAACAAGAAGCCATTTAAAAAAAAAAAGAATTACCGCTGCTCAATCGAACCTGTATGCAAATTGCTTTGTGATCTGGTTTAGAGAAAGGTATATATTTCTAGTCGGATTAGAATTCTTGGTCGAATCACTTACAGTTTACTGCACGAAATTGCATCTTGGATTAAGAACATAAATACTGGGTTATAATTTTATATACATAATTGATATTTTTTTTCATGCATTTTTGTGGGATGTACCTGCATTCAATGTTGCCAGATAAAGACAAGATAATTAAGAACTATCGTTTGTTGTATTTGTTATCATCTGTATTTTGCTCTATGCGTCCTTATTTTGTTGGTTAAGTTAAATCTTTGTACAGTTGTTGTTGTTGTTAGTTCAGGAAAATCATGGTATAAAATATGTAGGCATTAGTCACAAAAAAACCGAAACTATATTTACTAATAACAATTCCAATGTCCGGTCTGCATGAGAGATAGTCTCACGTATCTCAATTGAGAGTAGTGAGGGTCAGAACCTTTCGTGATTCTGCATTTTTTTAAAGTCTAATTGGTCTGACAACCCTCTTACATCACATTGTCTACCCATATATATCACTATAGTATTAAAAGTTGTAAAAAACAGACCTCAATTAATAACCTAAATTAAATAGTAAATAGAATCTGTAACTTTTTCAATAGTGCGCTATGATTAGCACAAGATATTATATTCATCAATTTAAATTACATATCTATTATAGAGAAATGTAAGTAAATACCCTTTGATTGTGCTCATTACTCAATCGTAGAGCGTAATCGTATTTTTTGAGCAATAAGTCGAGAGTGTCCCGTACCCAAAACAAAAGCCTGAGATCGTATCTTTCCGTCTTGCTCGCACTCGTGCGCTCCCGTACTTGCCAGTGAAGCCTGCGAATGCTGTACCCCTCGCACACATGCGCCCGCACAGCCTGCCACCGTAGCCATATAACAGTCTAATGCACGCCGCCTTAGTATATTGGCGTGTATGTGTTTCTTTTAAATAAAAAAGACGTCATTTGCGGAATTTTGCTATCGTGTTATTAATGAAACATAATAAATAGTGCAGTGTGAAAGATTTTAAGGTTTTTTGTTTGTTTGTTAACCAGTGAAAGGTTTGCGTGCAAATCCCAAGTGTCAAAGGTCATTATCATTTAATAACTGTGTCCTAATGAAGTGAGCGGTGTGAGTTTTATTAGTAGTGATTCGGTGAATTGGTTTGTTGTTAGCCTTGTATCGGACAGGTGATGGTTGTTATATGAATACAACACTAATGTTATTTGAATACGACAGTGCAATAAGTAAACGCGACACGAAAACCTCAGGGTTGCTCACGAATTATACTAAATTAATTAACACACATTCAATAAAAATTTCCAATGCCTTGCGTATTGAATTACGACAGAACTTACCTTGCAATAAACGTGTCTAATCTATCTCGTGAAGCGATACTATCATAGAGACAGTCCTATTTACCTATGTCCGAAAAACGCAATAGCGAATTAGGTTCGAAAGAAAATATTACGCGCGTATTTATAAGTGATGCGAATTGAGCTGTTAATTTCCATTGTTCGTTCACCTACGTAAGACATCTGTTTTAGTTGATATTGATATAGCTCGCCAAAAGTACTGCCCACGTGTGCAAACTTTGTTATGAATGCGCTCATTGTCCTGTTTCGAAAACTCCCACTGACGGACGACCAGTTCGAGGTCAGAAACCCTTTTGTTATCCTATTCTAAGATAACGCGATAGTGCTAATACATTTTTTTAGAATAGCTAATGTCAATTTTAAATCCAAGCGAAACTAACCAATCGAAAATTTGCAAATACCATGTGACTGTCCAAGTTTTGTTGGTAGTTTATTTTTTTTAATTCGTAATCAATATTCAATATGTCGATAATGTTTATGGAGTACCTTGCGTAATAGTTTTACAATGTGATTCAATTAAAAGTCGCATGTATAACAAATCGATCGCGATAACGTAAGCCCGGCACTAATAGAAGCCTCCGAGTTCATCACACTCGAGATGCGATAACTCGTTCTTATTTCCCCTCATTCGACTTTTACTAGTTCTTGTAATTGGCCTCTCCGTACGCCGCTGCTCCGTTACTTCAGCGAACTTCATTAAGATATTGAATTAAAATAACCAAAATAGTATTTTCTGAAGCTATCGCGGGTCGTAAACGTAATTGAATATTATTTAATGACCAAGACTATAATAAAATAAACCAGAGGTAATAGTAAAACAAACCGTAAAAAATATTTAAGCAAAATCTTAGAAACTACAGTGGTGATAGAGAATTTTCTGCGGTCTGGGCATGTTAAATTACTAACATTGCAGTTTGAAATGTAGGATAACAATTGTTCCAATGCAATATAATATGTTTTTTTTATTGCCTTTGTAGGCAGACGAGCGTACGGCCCACCCGATGGTAAGTGCTTACTGTCGCCCATGGACTTCAGCAATGCCGGGAGCAGAGCAAAGCCGCTGCCTACTGCTTAATACTCTCCAGATCTCCGATCTCCAGATCTGTTGATCTCATCTTTCATACTAGATATTGGCGTTCTCTTTGTGACATATACGTTTATCAGAAACAAATAAACTTCGAATGATACGTTAGTTATAAGTTTTTAAAACGTTTCCTAAAATCGTTTGCTCTGAGTCAAGCTTGTTACATAAAACTATAGATGAACCAAGTCACTATTTGTTCACCCGATGAGTCAAACGTATTTCGTAAACGGCCAAGGTAGAATCTCTCTTTGTTAGCGTCCGTTTCCATCTTTTGAAGCAATTTATTTGTTCTACACAGACTGTACATAAAGTTTTAACTTGAGTTTTACATTATACAAATTACACTCTTCGTGTCATTTTAATTAAAAAAAAGAAATCTAAAATTTATCGGTTTCGTTAACAAGATAATGTAATATAATATAGCAATAGCAACAGTTATAATTCAATAAACTAAATGACTAATGAATAATTTGAAATCATCCCAAAATATGTTTCAGTTTCGATCATAATATCTTTACCGGTGGTGAAAGTGTTGTAAGCTCGTATGCGTCGACAAAAATTTTAGTACCTACTAAAGCAATCTTTAATTTCATGTTTGGGGAGTAGGGTCAGTCTTATTCCAATGAAATTGTAACTACGACGGACTACGACCTCACATCGGTAGGTGATTGTATTGTATTGCATTCGGTGTATATACGCGTGTAATGGATTTTGGTAGGTAATTGATAAAAAATGAGACGAATCATGAGTACATTTCCCTCAAAAACAATTAATTTAATTTCATAAAGCCATTCAATTTCATCAATAATTTCATAAATTCAATTTCATAAATAATTTCCTAAAGCCTTTGTGAAGTCTCAACGATTAAATCGTCCAAAAGAATAATTATAATAATTGCTACAAGCAATCATTGTTTGCCGGCACACGCCTAGCAACTCCCTGTATTTACAACATTATAATTATTTATTATTGTACCATCTGCCTCGAACATGTGCACTTGATTGTACTTTTTGGGCATTGGTTTCTATTTTGTTCAAATACAACCTGCCCAATGATGATTATTGAAACATTTTTTTTTCTCAAGTTGTGTTTCTTGTCGAAAGTAATGTTATCTAATAATATGCGACTTTTTTAACACCTGATTCATCCAATCCATAATAGTATTAAAAATACGACAGTGATTCTTTGCTTTTTTTATTAGTTATGCTTTCACATCTTCACTACTCAACTGATCATCATACGTATGCTTTGTCAAGACTACGGAATCAAATATTGGGTGCCGCTTATGCAGATAGACTAATTTTTGCTTTTTTCCTACTGATATTTTAAGAAGTAATTTAGCTTTTACTTTAGCAAATACTTAGGGTTCCGTGAAAGAAAACTATGAAACAAGGACATGAAATGACAAAATTCGACAAACACAACAAGATCCGATTCAAATAGGGAAGTTATTATTATTCGGTTCGGTAGGCGCGGCTAGGCTCTGCCCCTGGCATTGCTGAAGTCCATGGGCGACGGTAACCACTCACCATCAGGAGGGCCGTATGCTCGCCTGCCTACAAGGGCAATAAAAAAATATATATCAGATGTTTGTTCTTAATAAGGTCAATTCTCACCTTTCTCTCTTTCTGTGACTATATTTTATTGAAAATAAGGTTCGTAGGTAACAATAGCCCAAGGTTAGAATTGCAAAAGGTTGAGTGAACGATGAAAAGATCGCATATCTAACCGGAGCCGCCTCCTGAATGGGCTTTTTCGAAGAAACAATGACGTAACGGCACGCAGAATATGAGGAAAACGCAAGCCTTTTACTTTGTATAGAAGAAAGGTTATATCTTTTGTACCAACTAATCAATCGCTCAAGTAAATGCAAATCTTATACGTAAATACATATTTTCGTACCATCCGCCACGGTTATAAATTTAGAATTCACCGTGGCCTAGAGGATAAGACGCGCGGTATAGTTGTATTGAGCAATGCGGCCGATGTTCGAATCCCCCTGCATGTACCCACTTCTTCTAACGAAACACGTAGTGAGTTTTCACGAATAACAAACACATCGTGCAATAAAAATCGAAACCGCAAATTTTTATAGGTTCGTGTTATTTTTGGTGGTATACAAGGTCTCATGATAGGTGTTGCGATTGCACCGACTTCTGCCATTTAAAAGTTAAGGGTTCCGATTTGAATTTCAATTCCGGTTGAACGAATGAGACAATCATTGTACAATATAATTGAGACTTCGATTTCATAACTTAAGGTGAGATGCGTCATTCAGTGATGTGTATGCCCTCCGGTAGCCACTTTGTTACACCGGGTGTGCCGTCAGATAATTCACGTATCTTATTATTATTTTATATCTTTAAACGAGCAATTCTTGTATATATATAATCTGAATCTCGGAAACGGCTTCAACGATTTTCACAAAATTTAGTATACAGGGGATTTCGGGGGCGATAAATCGGTCTAGCTACGATTTATTTTCAGAAAATGTAATTTTATTCGTGTTTTCAACAATCAACTCTTCCCGACATCTATTGGCGAATAATAATACTATTTTTCTTATTGGGGGCAATTAACTGCTTTAAAGACACGACAAGATGGCGTTATCAAAAAAAAAACCGAGCAATGCTCGGTGATCGTCAACGATTTTTTTTATTGCTTAGATGGGTGGACGAGCTCACTGCCCACCTGGTGTTAAGTGGTTACTGGAGCCCATAGACATCTACAACGTAAATGCGCCACCCACCTTGAGATATAAGTTCTAAAGTCTCAAGTATAGTTACAACGGCTTTACGAATATTGTAGCGTGCAAATATAAATCATAATGCTTTAAGTTAAGACACATTGAGGTCGTTATAGTTTAAACAGTCAGTCGGATCATATACAATAAGATAAGTTAACGTTACGCTTCTCAGTATTTATTATGAACTAGCGAAACCCGGTCACGACCTGAAGTGATTCTACCTAAATGTATAAAAAAAAGATACTCCTTAAAAACTTATGGCCATATGTCGTTGATAATAAATAATGCGACAACTGTTGCATTATGCACCAAGTTTTTCATTATCGATTTTCACCAAAATCAGAAGAATGGTTAACGAACGCAGAGTGGACGAACATGCAAACATTAAATTTTATTCAGATTAGTGCATCGAGCATAATTCGAAAGTGTTGGAAGTACTACGATTAATTTACAATCAGATTATGATATTAAAGTAGATGGAAATGAAAATGTGGATTGTAACGATTCTCGCGTGTTATATAAGTAGGTTATTAACTGGATCGCACGTGAGAACGTCTCACGATGTGTCTCATTGACGCTTTCATTAATACCTTTCTTCCTGTTTGTAACGCGAATAAACGATTGTTATTAGCTAATAAGTGTTTTTTTATTATATATTTTAACGAGTTTCGCTTTTCACATCCGTTTTTAGTTAGCACAGAACTTTGATTCAAATTTGTTTTTATATTTGCCTTAAGAACGTCGAATTCTAATTTATTTTTTGTAAATACATAATCTTTTAACGGCAATTACTGCAATTAGTAATTTTAACGGCAATTAGTGGTAGGGCGTCTTATAAGCTAGCACAGATAGGTACCATCTCAAGGTGAGTGGCGGTATTATTATTATTATTATTTTTTTATTGCTTGATGAGAGGACGAGCTCACAGCCCACCTGGTGTTAAGTGGTTACTGGAGCCCATAGACATTTACGACGTAAATCCGCCACCCACCTTGAGATATAAGTTCTAAGGTCTCAAGTATAGTTACAACGGCTGCCCCACCCTTCAAACCGAAACGCATTACTGCTTCACGGCAGAAATAGGCAGGGTGGTGGTACCCACCCGCACGGACTCACAAGAGGTCCTACCACTAGTAATTACGCAAATTATAATTTTGCGGGTTTCATTTTTATTACACGATGTTATTCCTTCACCGTGGAAGTCAATCGTGAACATTTGCTTTGTTGCTCTAAATGGGCTCTAGTAAACACTTAACAACAGGTGGCCAGTGAGCTCGTTCAACCGTCTAAGCAAAGTTTTGTAGCGGCTTTTTATCAGCTATAAGCTAAGTAGTTACCGGGACTAATATACTTGAGTATCGAGTGCAACTATTTATTTTTCCCTACCCAGTCGCTGGTAGGCTAAGGAGCTATTACAGCTATGCCCAGGCGGGTAGGTGAGTTCACGGGTTCACCTTGAGAGAATATGCTAACACTAGCTCTAGCCAGCGCAGTGCTTCGCAGAACTGAGGGTTATGAAGTGGTCGTGGCCTAAAGGATAAGACGTCCGGTACATTCGTCTTGAGCGATGCACCGGTGTTCGAATCTCAGGCGGGTACCAATTTTTCTAATGAAATACGTACTCAACAAATGTTCACGATTGACTTTTACAGTGAAGGAATAACATCGTGTTATAAAAATCAAACCCGCAAAATTATAATTTGCGTAATTACTGGTGGTCACCATCTAAGCAATAAAACAAAAATTTAAAAAAAATAATGGGCCGCCTGATCGGAATTGCGGCCTACTGATAAGTGCACTGAAAAAGCCACTAAAGGATGCTATGGAAATATGTAACTGGAGTTGGCATATTGTTATTCGGAGGCTATTATTTTTAAGATCTTCTAACCTAGAAGATAACAAATTTTAATTTTAGGGAAAATAGCAAATGCAGTCCCCGATAGGATTCTGATGGACGACATTTTCATAAACATGCCGCAGCCGCCCATCGACATTTGCCCAAAATGAAACACGATAGCAAATTTGTTGTTAACTTATTAGGAACAGTGCACACGGCTCTCTTCCATTCAACTTTGAAACGATATTTTTAAAGCGTGTAGGCTTTGCATAATTATCCTTGAACGGAAATCATCGACCCGATTCACAAGAACAAAAACAACTCTGTATAATCACCTTATAAACATTCTTCTTCTTCTCAGTCGTGTCACTCTTGACAGAGTGGTCGTGATCGTCATGTAGTGTTGGAAGGGGCAGACTTGATGCGTCTCACGATGTCGCGCCATCTCTCCCTGCTCGAAGCCATTCTACTGCACTCATTTAAGGGACCTCCCACTGCAGTTTTAATTTGGTCGGTCCACCGCATTGGTGGCCTCCCGCGCGGTCTTGTACCATCAACGCTTCCCTGTACTTGTTTATTGTATAATATAAACATATTATACAATAAACAAGTTCACATCAAAATTTCGAATTTTAGTTTCTAGTTTTAGATTTCTTTTTTCTTCTCTTTTTAAAACTGAGATGAACGAACAAGAATGGTCACTTGTACCCATAGATAACACAAATGGTAATGTTTCCACCCACCTAGAGACGTGAAGCTTAATTCTTAATTCTATTTCATAACGGCTGTTTTATGATTCCAAGGAAGGATTTATTATTGCTCAGTAGACTAAGAAGGGAGGTGGTACCTACCATTCCATACTCACAATACCCTCTACCGCAAGTATAACTACTGAATTTATTTAGACTCTTACATTCTTCTTTCATTACTGGTGGTAGGACATCTTGTGAGTCCGCACGGATAGGTACCACCGTCCTGCCTATTTCTGCCGTGAAGCAGTAATGCGTTTCGGCTTGAAGGGTGGTGCAGCCGTTGTAACTATATTTGAGACCTTAGAAGTTGTATCTCAAAGTGGGTGGCGCATTTATGTCGAAGATGTCTATGGGCTCCAGTAACCATTTAACACCATGTGGGCTGTGAACTCGTCCACCCATCTAAGCAAAAATAAATAAATAAAAATAATACTTAGATTTGTGAAAATTTTACGTGCTAAAGTCCAATCCAAAGGCAAGTATCAATTGTCTTGAAAAATGATTCACTACCACCAGTAACCATTTAACACCATGTGGGCTGTGAACTCGTCCATCAATCTAAGCAATAAAAAAAATTCTTCGTAACTGCAAAGGTTAAACTGCTTATCGTCTTTATAGATCGACCAGTATACGGCCCATCTGATGGTGAATGGTTACTGTCGCTTTAAAGCAAGCAATGCCACCGCAAGCGGCTGTCTGACGCTGCTTTCCACAAACCTCGTTTGAAGAAGGATATGTCACAGCGTTCAGGAAACAACACACTTTATAAAACTAAGCCATATTGGGTAAAAATAACATCACCGTAATTGATGAGTAATCAAATTAACATATTTATTACGCTTTTCCGTTTACAATACATTTAAGTAACGCATTCGTGTGAACAAAATTTTGCCTTAATACGTCGTACTTTCCTCGGTCGTACTGTCCTGCTCGATCTTCGCACATTAAGATACATAAGAGCAGGATAGTTGTAGAAACGAGGGGCTTTTTATTATATTAAATTTTAGACGTCATAAGAAAAGGAAACTCATAATTGAGCGCGGTGAACTGCGATGTGTTAAGCATGTCCCTCTTTCTCCTCTCTATTCAAATTGTTAATATTTAAAAAACAACTTTAAGATTTCGTTACTAAATCATACTATCCCTACTTATTCTATATGATATTATTATGTGAAAATGAGTTTGTTTATTTTCTTAAGCTTTCATGTCTCATTTACTCATCTGATCATTATAAAACTTTGCTTTTATTTTTTATTGCTTAAATAGGTCGACAAGCTCACAGCTCACCTGGTGTTAAGTGGTTACTGGAGCCAATAGACATCTACAACGTAAATGCACCACCCACCTTGAGATATAAGTTCTAAGGTCTCAGTATAGTTACAACGGCTGCCCCACCCTTCAACCGAAACGCATTACTGCTTCAAGAGAGAAATAGGCAGGGTGGTGGTACCTACCCGTGCGGACTCACAAGAGGTCCTTCCTACCACCAGTAACCTTAATTATATACTTTATCAGGCAGACAGCATTTATTGTTTTTCCTGCATTAACTGGAAAGAAACCATGTTTAACAACTAGTAATATATTTAGTTTTCAAAAATAATAGAACGACAATGAAAAAAAAAAGCGGAATTAAACCGTAACAGTAAACGTAACGTAAACGTAAATTTTATTCACGTTTCTTCCAGTTTTTTTTTTACGCGTCCAACTATATTTTAATTTTAACTTAAAAGTAATTGATGAATTACATATTTTGGCATATTTTTGGCTATAAAATGTTGCATGGGCATCATACATGAATCGCGGTCACTCATGCATGAATTGACCCGTCGTATTTTAAAACTTAACATGTTTACAAAGTGACTCACGTAACGAGAAAGTTCATAAGTCCACTTGTATTGCCCTACAAAAAATGTTTACTGTATTAGTAGTATAGAACCTTCGTCAATGTTAAGTTAACTATTTGTCGACATGTTTTATTTGGTCATATTTTGTTACATTCGTCTATGACTCATTGGAATATTTAAAGAATTGGATCGTATGGGAATCGTTTCGGGTTCGTTCGTTTGTGTTAAATGTACTAAATTTGTTACAGATATCTATATATTAATACGTGAAGCAAAAACTTTGTATCCCTTTTTACGAAAATTGCGCTGACGGAGGAGTATGAAATTTTGCACACTTATAAAGAATATAGAGAAGAAGTGCACAATGCTAATATTTTTTAAAAATAATGCATAAAAGATACATTAAAACAATAAAGAAAACATTACATACACTACATACCATGTATTTGACGCACACACGCATGAATACTATTTATTGTCAAACTTTTGTTGTTGGCGTCTGTTGTCAAATTGAGAATAGATTAAATATTGTTTGTCTTTGTTAATATTTTTTATAGTGTAGTCTGGGCGAAATTTGTGATTATAGAAGTATAAAATATAATCATAATAGTGTACAAACTGACAATTCCAATTAATTATAGTCGAATTTCGACTACTGCGGGACCTCTAGTATTATTAAATGTAAAAAAATCTCGAAAACAAAATAATCTGAATTTACAACAATACACCTTGAACTATAAAATAAATAAAGTTTCATTTCACCAATACAAGTACAATAATAGTCGTTCAAAAGTTTTATGTTCGTATATTTTATCACTCAAAGTACAAACTAAAGCTCGTAGTCGTAGAACGTTAGAGGAAAACAACAATAAGTTAGACAAGGATAGACAAAGTCCCACGTGAGTTATACTGACAATGGAGTAAAAAATATCGTAGGTACCTGAGAGGTAGACGCGCGCGATGCCCGCCCCCGTACCTCTAGACAAGTCCAAAGCCTCTAAAGGCAGTGTACTCTAAGCCTCCGTAGCGGCAATAGCGTGTATACACACGGTATACTAAGTCTGGTTCCACGTGAATTTAAAAACAACTGCATATAACACATCAAAGTGCTTTCTTATATGCTCGTGTATCGTGCGCCGTTTGTAACGGTGTGACCACCTGTCGCGATGCACCTTATAGACAACTGGCATTTTCGCGCCTAAACTTTTTCATTGTATTCAAAGTGTTCTTAGTAAAACACGTATGTGTTGCGTGCGTGCAAATAAAATTTAATAGTCAATGCTAGTGAGGATAGGAATATCTCTGCGTTCGCGCATCGCGTTGAATTCAAGTGTCCTGGGAGTACGTGTACGGTTTACTTATTGCCGTATAAGTCGTGAATATTACATATGTATGTGTATAACAACGTTGAGTGTGTAGCCATTGTGTCCGATCACGAACATCACGACTGGAGATCGAATGCGGATTAAATAAATTTCGTTGTGATTGTACAAGCGATGCGGACTAGTCGGTGAAATGATAAAGTTTCGGTACAAACGTAAAGAGGCGAGCGATGGTGGAGGAACTAGTGGAACGGCGATACAGAAGCAGAAGATCGAGGGTCTGCGAGACCGGGAACTGTTACCTCCTAAGGACATGCTGTTAGCTGGCTCGCTGGCTGGAGTGAGACACAATACGCTCCCGCGCTCGCGTCCGCCATCATCCTGCAGACGCGACGCACCCGAACCTCAGCTTATCAGTTCAACGACATTGTCTTTGTTTAGAGTAAGTCTAGTTATTTTATTTAAATCTTTCAATATTATTGAACAAAACAGTATAAAAGTTCTAAAAAAGAATCGATAAAATTTCCCAAAAGGAACACAGATTAAGATCACAGATTAATATTTAAAATACTCTAATTAGTATTTTACATCAATTTGATTTACGAACTAACTAAGTGATAGTCTAGCTAGCTAGCTATAATTTATAGTAAGGGAAACAATTCCTTAGTATTTAGAATAAAAAAAATATAAAAAAAAAACTTCATCTTCTTCTCATTCTTCAAATTTGGGAAGCTTTCGTAACGAAAAGTACTTGAAGTTCTAAAAACAAAATTAAACGTAACTCAACTATGAAACATACATTTGCATACTGGTAATAAGTAATATGTATTTGTCAATGCGAAGCTTGTAAATGTATTGTGCGCGCGACGAACCGTCCGAGACGATTTGTCGCACCGCACGCACTAGGCATTGTTCATAGCATTGCCCAATAGTCGGTAATTAGTAAGGTAAAAGCTTTTGTAAAAGTTGAGTATGATTGTTGACAGCTTTTTTTCCGTCGTATGGTGCTTACGGATAAGGGTCACACCATCCCAATCCATATCCCAAATAAATCTGCTTCCAAGCTTATTTTAGCGCTTTTATTATTGCATTGTTTCTATTACGTAATATTGAGATTCGTGCTCAATATTAACCCGCCATTGTCAACTATATATTCTCCTATTATAATATAACAATTACCAATTTGTAAGATTTTCATCAGAATACTTGGGTGCTTGCTAATAAAATACACGACTTGAATTTAAAAGTCGTACAAAAAATGATAATACTGATCTCCATTTGACTTGATCTAAATGAAAAATGATAGAGATCTAAAGACAGGTGAGCACGATTTTACTGGTGGTAGGACCTCTTGTGAGTCCGCGCGGGTAGGTACCAACACCTTTCTTATTTCTGCCGTAAAGCAGTAATGTGTTTCGGTTTGAAGGGTAGGACAGCCGTTGTAACTATACTTGAGACCTTAGAACTTATGTCTCAAGGAGGGTGGCGCATTTGCGTTGTAGATGTCTATGGGCTCCAATAACCACTTAACACCAGGTGGGCTGTGAGCTCGTCCACCCATCTAAGCAATAAAAAAAAAGCTCTGATGTTGAGTGGTTACTCCTGTAACAGTCTTTAGACATCACAACCTTGAGACGTGAGCTCGAAGGCGGTATTATTATGAACAATGAGTGTCACACCTTTAAAACCGGAACACATAGCTACTTCGCGGTAAAAATAAAGAGGATAATACTTTTCCGTCCGGGCTCATAATACTCGTTACAATCTGGTTTTTAATTTTGTTACTAACCATTATCAAAGCGCAGATGACTATTTACCAAACTTATATGACTATTTACTTTACATGTCAATTTAAGTAGCCGTCAAATACATTCAAGACGGACTATTGTCTCCGACTCCGTGACGATCGCTAAGATAACAGAAAAACCTTTATAGTAATTTGTTATTCATATTTCAAGCACGTATGACGTATACACTTTTATGATTTTAATTTATTATTAATATTTATGAGTTGAATCGTTAAGGAACTTTGTGGGTTTTCTATGTAAAAATATCACGTCCTGCTGTAGGACTCCTGCTTGGTAAATAATACCGATTTGTTTGATTTTCTTATACAACTGTGAAGATTTATAATTACAAAAAGCTTTGCACTTAATTAATCGATTAGAAATTTGAGACGGATTAAGAAGAGAGCAATTAATTGATTTCCGTTATCTTATAACAAAGGAATAGATATTAATTATAAGATCTCGTATTATTTTATTGTTATTTAACGTAAAGCGGCTAGGAAAGAAAATAATATCGAAAGAATGAGTTTCTAGAAATTGTTTGGATTCTTAGAGAACAATATATTTAAAATTATAAATATCAGATCACATTTATTCACTTCTAAGTCGCTCCCGATTTTGGTTAATGAGCCCGTTCTATGGCTCTCCTTGTCCACTTTAAGCCTCATTGATAAATCCTTTTACAATAAGTAAGTAGTGTAGATATTTAGCACTAACAGACAAGTACTAAAGCAAACAGAAATCACGAGAAGCAGGGTCATGATTGTGTGCTACCTTTGGGAAGTCTCACGCCATAATGCTGTGCGAAATTCTAACCGCATTCTCACAGTATATTTCTTTTTTGCTCCTATTAAAATAATGTACTTACTGCTTTGCAGAAATTTAATAAGCTTCTTTTACATAAAGCGTACGGCTCAAAGTTCATAATAATATTTTGAGAAAGATATTTGTACTTATTTAGACAGATAATTTCGTTTTTATTTCTTTGGCAATAAGGAATTGGGCAAAAAAAACGTCTATTTAATAGTCACTTAGTAAAGCCTCTGTCCTGTTAGTTTCTAGTTAAACTTAATTAAAACTATTAGCATTTGTAATTAAATATTTGCAATGCAGCGCCATTTGCAAATGTATTTGCATGAATGCGATGTATATTTCCATTGTAAAATAGCATGTATATACAATAAATACCTGCCTTACCAAGATACCACTTAAGCACATAAACTTAGTAAAATATTTACTTTGTTGTTTGTTGATTGCCATGAACTTCATTGACTTGCGCCAATAAGCAGTGGTTTCTTCGTCCGCTGAGTTTCTCGCCGGATCTTATCAGTGGGTTGCAATTCCGATCCGGTAGTAGATTCTGCGAACCATTGCTATTGCTAGGTCTAGTGTTAGTAAATTCTCTCAGGTTGAGCCCGTGAGCTCACCTATCCGTCCGGACGTAGCTGGAATAGTCCTTTGTGCTACCAAGCGAGTAACTAAGATATTTTCACTGGTGGTAGGACCTCTTGTGAGTCCGCACGGGTAGGTACCACCACTCTGCCTAATTCTGCCGTGAAGCAGTAATGCGTTTCGGTTTGAAGGGTGAGGCAGCCGTTGTCACTATACTGAGACCTTAGAACCTATCTCAAGGTGGGTGGCGGATTTACGTTGTAGATGTCTATGGGCTCCAGTAACCACTTAACACCAGGTGGACTGTGAGGTCGTCCATCCAACTAGGCAATAAAAAATAATAATAATAATAATACTTAGATTTGTGAAAAATTTACGTGCTAAAGTCCAATCCAAGTGAAAGTATCAATTGTCTTGAATACGATTGTCACTCCTTTCAAACCAGAACCCTCTCGACTTATCCGCTAGTCTACTATACCAGACAGGGCGGTGGTGCCCAACTCGTTCGGATATTCAATCCTGTACAAAACCACTACAAAAGTTTTCTTTAGCTTTATTTTGCTGTTATATAAAATTTCCTAATCAAAGAATTAACAAATTACTCCGTTATAAAACAGTTTATTTACTGTACCGTTAATTATTATCACTCGTTTAACCTGTACGTGCCGATTCGATTTCTATAAAAAAGCAAATGAAATAAAGATTTATCGATGTCAAAACGAATCCGCTACAGTCGTTAGGTCCCATTGTTAATCTTACATCGTTAAATTATCAATTTAAATCGTTTTTAAGTTTTATAGAACAAGAGAATACTTTATGCTTTATACTGGTGGTAGTACCTCTTGTGAGTCCGTGCGGGTGGGTAACACCGCCCTGCCTATTTCTGCCGTGAAGCAGTAATGCGTATCGGTTTGAAGGGTGGGGCAGCCGTTGTAACTATATTTGAGACCTTAGAACTTATCTTAAGGTGGGTGGCGCATTTAGGTTGTAGATGTCTATGGGCTTAACCACTTAACACCAGGTGGGCTGTGAGCTCTTCTACCCATCTAAGCAATAAAAAAAAAGAATCAGTTGCAATTATCGGCATTGGCAAGGACTTAACATAACAATCTTTCGAATTAAATTATTTCAATTCTAATATAGCTCATGTATTTTTTTATTATTATTTGGTTTTCAATTAATAATAAATGCAAGGCAGTCGAAGTTACAAGCTCCCGCTAAATGCATCACAACCGGAAGGCACGACGCAAGCTGCGTCCGGCTTAAAGCTACCTTAAAGCTTTGTTAAACAATTGTTCATCTTTAAATACTGATTAAACTAACCAGTATTGAATGGGTTTTGTGTATAGAAAAATTAGAGTAAAATTCTAAATGTTTTCTATCAAAGCTGCTAGCTAACGTTAAATAGATTACTGGTGGTAGGACCTCTTGTAAGTCCGCGCGGGTAGATACCACCGCCCTGCCTATTTCTGCCGTGAAGCAGTAATGCGTTTCGGTTTGAAAGGCGCGGCAGCCGTTGTAGCTATACTGAGACCTTAGAACTTATGTCTCAAGGTGTGTGGCGCATTTACGTTGTAGATGTCTATGGGCTCCAGTAACCACTTAACACCAGGTGGGCTGTGAGCTCGTCTATACATCTAAGCAATAAGATAAAAAAAATCTAAAAAAATCGCACAAAGCAAAGATAAAAAAATGAAAATCCAGCCGTGTGCTAAGCGACGTTTCTACTATTTAGTTAACGGCGACCGGTTACGAAATTAAAATGAAGCCCGAAAAACACGTTTGTGCGACAAGCGATCAACTCGGCTGGGTCACGAGGAGTTTCTGACCTATAACTCAGCTTTTAACCGTACAATACTGGTTTGTACTTTTATTTTTAGAATAAACGACGTTATCTCTAAAACGGTAGGGACGAAAACCGAAATAAGAAATTGGTTTTCATCATAAAGAGATTGTGGTTTAGTTTTTTTTTTTTTATCAGAGAAATCGTACTCATAAACAATACTGTATTGACTGGTCATGTATGTACCTAAATAGTTGGATACTTTTATGCTTATTTAACATAATAATATGTCAAAGTAATAGGTTAGTATCAATAGTTCACAAATAATGCTTTATTTTAGAACAAATTTGGTTAGCATAAAAAACGTTATAGTGAGCCAACCTTAACATATAGATATATGCTATCCTGGACTTTTTTTCAGATCTTTTAAAGGGGAACAATTCTGTCACACATTATTTTAGCAAAACTTTTATCGTTTCTGCAGCGCACGCAGCGGAAGCTCTCAAAAGGGAAAAAACCCGATTTTGAAACATTCTTTATTGGTGCTCCGCTTGTATTGGTCTTAGCGTGAAGTTAGGTAGCCTATAGCCTTCCTCGATAAATGGGCTATCTAACACTGAAATAGTTTTTCAAATCGGACCAGTAGTTCCTGAGATTAGCGCGTTCAAACAAACAAACTCTTCAGCTTTATAATATTAGTATACATAAATATAGATGTGAACTATAAGATGTTTGATAAATAAATATGCTACAATATCATAGTAATACTGTTTTACTTTTTCCAATACAAATACTGATTTTAAAATGATAAGTTGCAGGTATATCATTTAAAATTACCTAGTTGCTTATGAATATTGTTTTCCATTGTCCACAGGAACTATTCTCACAGCTACAATGGTCCGCGGAACGCGCGCCCGCTGCGGACGCCCTCCGCCGAGCTTTAGGAGGTGGTGGGGCAAGGTTTCAATTAGGCTGCATGGCGGACGCTAGCGAGTGCTTCGAGCATCTTCTGTTGAGGGTCCATGCTCACGTGGCGGCCGCGGGGGACAGGAGGGACGACGATGCCTGCAGAGCCCCACACTGTGTGCCACACCGCAAGTTCGCGATGATGCTCGTTGAGCAATCTGTATGTGGTGCATGCCAGGCTACGTCTGAACCACTGCCCTTCACCCAGGTGTGTATATAATCTATACTGTATAAATAATATACAAATCTTCAGTGATTTTACGGATGTCCTGTTATAACTACGGAACCATGCACCGATTAACTTGAAACTTGGTATCCATGTAGAAAATACATGTACTTAATGGATAGCCTACACCAGTTGCGGGGGCGTTAATGATGACAATCTTTGTGGGGGTGAGAAATAATAATGTTAATTTTAAATGGCCAGCGAAGCGGACGGATACAGCTAGTCTGATATAATAATGTTTTATTGATTAAAAGAAAAGTAATCTAATTGTGTGTATGTAAGTAAATTGGTAAGTAATTGATATGGTTATTAATATATTTATTGTCGGTTAATATTTTTTTTGTTTATTTTTTTCTCTTCATTATAAGAATACTAGCCGTACTCACCTGCTTCGCTACGCATTTAAAAATAACATTATTATTTATTGTCATTGTTATTAGGGAGTCCAACACTCATATTAATATTAGCCTATCCATTAAGTACATGTATTTTCTACATGGATACCAAGTTTCAAATCAATCGGATACATGGTTCAGTAGTTATATCGGAACATCCGTAAAACCACTGTAGATTTATATATTAGTATAGATGTTTAAAGGTTTGGTCTATATTGATAGATCTCTCTGAATATTGTTAATAATAGCACTGCTACATATTTGCCGTATCCTTTCTGAATATCCCTAGATGAACACGGTTGACTAAAAGAGATCGCTTTTATAAGACCCCCTATTGTACAAACTATACTTACCTTATTACTTATCTTGACTTATTTTCAATGTTAATTATGTTTTGGAGTGCAATAATATAGTCCCTCTCTATTTGATAATATAATAGCTACCAAGCAAACGATTAAGAATCATGTAATGAATAATCTTTAATTTGCTTTTCCGCAGATGGTACACTACGTGTCAGCTACAGCTTTGACAGCTCAGGCAGCTTTAGGGGAACATGGAGATAGCTTTGGTCTTTTGTTAAAAAAGGCTGGCGGAATGGGTGACATCAGAGATTGTCCTGTAAGTACACGAAAGGACATTAAATATTAAGACATTACTTACACAGTCATATCTATAATATACCTACATAGTACTCTTGTCTTTATTTTTCGACCAGTTTCATAGCAATAATTTGAATAAAAATATCAAATATCTATTTAATACCAACGCAAATTCAGTATAGCATTTACTTATTTAAACCATTTATTGTTTTCAGAACGCATGTGGTGCTAAAATACAAATTTGCCGAACTTTGATGAATCGCCCTGAAGTGGTGTCGATCGGGATGGTGTGGGATTCAGAGCGTCCTTCTGCAGAGCATGTTGCCGCCGTATATGCAGCCATCGGCACAGAGCTGCGGCCCACTGACGCATTCCATGCCTGCGTCGATCGGGCTTGGGCCGCCCGAGCCACTCATCATCTCGTTGGAATTGTGACTTATTACGGGAAACACTACTCAACGTTCTTTTTTCATAGCAAATTGCGCCTATGGATATACTTCGACGACGCTGACGTGAAAGAAATTGGCCCGGAGTGGTCTTACGTGGTCGATAAATGTAGAAGAGGAAGATTTCAACCTCTGCTATTACTTTACGCAGCGGTCGATGGAACGCCGTGCGACACCAGGAATGCACCGAAAGACGTCGTGCCGTTCCCCGCGCCAGAACCCAGACGCGCTATTACACCTGCGCCGGAACGCCCGGCTAATGGGTACGCGAGACGAGCTGTCACTCCGGGACCAGACAATGATAGCGATTACATGAATAGAAAGGTCATGGAGAGTGCAAACATTTTAGACGCACAAGCCGCCAGGCGAGCTCCGTTAGTGCGAAGTCTCAGCACGGGCTCCACATCGGACTCTAATGAACGACCTCGGGCTAGAAGAGATTCTGGCAACTGGAGTGGCGATCGTAACAGTGCATCGTCAGCCTCGTCCTCTACAGCAGAAAGCCCGTACATGTACACTAGGGGTCGCGGCCCTGGGAGTGTTCCAAGTAGTCCCACTCGCAAAGGGGAACTCTCAAGTGGTGGTTCATGCGATGCCGGCTATGATTCGTATTCGCTTTCATCGACAGACAGCTTACCGCTTCAGCAGGGACTGCGCCATAACTTGCAACGTGCACAACAAATGCCGGAGATAAAAACACGAGGTGATTGTGAAGCGCTGTGTTCAGAAGCTGATGCGCTTTTAGAGAAAGCGCGTAAAGCCGAAGAGGCGGCGGATTTTGAAACAGCTTTGGTACTCTGTGACGCCGCTATAGCAAAATCCCGCGAGGCCATGGATGCTCCTTACAACAATCCTCACATGATGGCATTCGCACGAATGAAACAGAACACTTGCGTGATGCGGTCTCGTAATCTTCAAAGGAGAATGGGAGGCATGTCCCGAATATCAGAAGCGCAGCAAACGGCTCCCGTGAGGAATACAAAAAGTGGATTGGAAAACTCACCGGTCACCATTGAAATATACGCAACGCTGCCCAAAAAGAAAAACTCGAAGAAATCTCCAAAAAACATAGACGATGACATTGACAATGTGACCCGTGAGCGGCCGCCTCGTCACAAGTCGCGTGACGAGGAGAAAGGTAGAGAAAAACGATCGAGAAGCGAAGACAGAAGCCGGGCAAGAAAGGAAATAACTGTCACGGCAGAAAAAAAGGAAGAAGTAACCGAAGACAAAAAGACTAATAAAAAGCAACACAAGATTCGAAGAAAGTTATTAATGGGAGGATTGATACGAAGGAAAAACCGATCGATGCCCGATTTAACAGAGGGTGCTGACGGCAACAAAGAAAATTCTAATAAAGAAAAACGTGTCTCCTCCGTTGACGACACTGACGTAGGACGAAAGACGAACGATGATAAATCTCCTTTAAGTGGTTATCTCTCCGAGGGGCACTTGGAGTATTCTGCTGCAAGTGGGACGAACCCTAACTTGGAACGAAGTAAGCTTATGCGCAAGAGTTTTCATGGTAGCGCCGGTAAAATATTGACCGCTGCTAAAGTTCCTCCACCACCACCGGTGCGCACCACATCCCAGCTTAGCGGAACTAAGTACGGATATGTGGATCACAATAATGACAACTACTGCCCCGAAATAGAGGAAGACGGTGGCTTCTCTGAACAATACGGAGATGAACCACAATCTATGCCTTTCCTACATTCCTACGACGATTCACACGTTAATCATTATGATATAATGGAGAGTCCGCAGTCACAAAACTTTCATACTGTTGTCACAAAAGCCATGATCCACCAAGAACAAAGCCCTGTGAAGAGAGACCTCATGCCACCAATACAGCCCTCGCATAACAACATTCAAAACATGAACTTGGCATTTGACAACGGCATGGACGTGGTTGATTGCGCGTTGCCTATGAGTAGATCACCGCCAACATTTGAGCTGCCCCCTTATCCCAGTCCCATGAATTCTGTCAGTCATTCACGTCAGCCTAGTGAAGAGTTTCCGCCACCTCCACCACCGATAGATTTAACACCGCTGCAAGAGGAACTGCAGAAAATACAAAATATAAATGAAGTTTCAAATACAAATGAAACACAAGCACCACAGGGCACACTGTTAGCGCAGTTGCAAGAGAAGCGTAACCAAATTCTTAAAAACGAAAATCTGACTAAACCGCATCAAGTTGAAACAGTTAATCACACTGGCGATAATTTAGTTAGAGAACTGCAAGCTGCGTTGAAACTTAAAAGATCTGGGTCTCTAGAAGGCCAGCTGTCCAGTCCTTCAGAGAAAACTATCGAGAACAACATCAACGTTAGAAACATTGCGTCCAGATTTGAAAACAACACACAGAACGCACATCCGGATAACGAAAGACCGCATATTTCATTAGCGGGGATGAGCGGAACCCGAGACGTCATAAACTGTTCCGATCAATGTAATATCGGTATTTACAGCAGAAGAGCATCGTCCTCATCCATTGATGCGAAACAAATGGACCAAGAGATAGCGGATCAGAGACCCGTTCATAATACATATTCCGATCGAAGTAAACCTAAAAAGAAATCGGTCTCTTTCTGTGATCAGGTGATTTTAGTTTCGACCGCTGAAGATCAAGAAGACGATAGCTATATCCCTAATCCGATCTTAGAAAGGGTTTTGAAATCTGCTATGAATAAGCCAGAGCTGACAACGATGCCGTTACAATCGGAAAAGCCCGCGTTGCAGCGGCAAGATTCATTCGACAGTCAGTCGTCGCGGTCTACCATTTCCTCGCTCTCGCAGAACTCGTTCGTCGGTGCCGATGGAAACCACGCGGAATACGTCCGTCTCCAGAACACTTACCCGACATACCAGACGGCGCAGTCGCGACTCCAACCTCAGTATAACGTGCAGAAAAGTGTTGGAGTGTACGGTACAAGTCCTACAGCACCGCCCAATCAAACGCCAAACGCAATAAACGGCAATCAAATATACCAATCATTGCCGACGAGTGTACCTCAAAATGTTCAGAGCCCGATACCGTACACGCAGCCGCCGCCAGTTTATTCAAACCAGAGTAACGCGAGCCCACCGAACTTTAGTCAAAACCCTGTGAATAGACTGACGCCGACCGCGCAAAACGCCACCTACCCGATAAAACACGCCGCAAACTTGCAACGGAACGTTCCTAACCAATACCCACCAAACCAACGCGCTCAAATTAATCAATTGCCTACGAACGCGTATTACCACAGATTACCCCAAAATTCGACGTCTTCCAATATACCTAACAATAGTCACAATATCAATCGTCAGTATGGCAACACTGTTTCACAAAGCAACACATTACCGTACCAGAGCGTACCGAGCAATACGTCCGCATACCAAAACTACCACAACCCACCGACGAGCTACATGACTGCTGAATATTCTAGTCGATTTCCGCAAACGAACGCGAACCATTATAACCAATCGCCTTATCAAAGAGTTCCGCCGCCGCATGGTGATGTCCCTGTTGACGGTTACAATAACAATACATACCAGAAACTGAATACCAATTATTATGTCGATAATGCGAGTCAACCGCGTGCTGTAGACACGAGGCCGTACCCTCCGGCGCAACGTCCGATGTATAATCAAAACGTTGAAACATCTAACAACGAACAACATGGTCAATTTCAATATACACAAAATAATTATAATAATAATTCGTATCAACACGTGCCAGCCTTGAAGCAATTGCAGAAAAAATCTGTATCGTTTGAGCCAGGCACAAAAGGCGGCACAGATTCACCGGTGCCTCTTCAGTTCAATCCATACCCCTGTGTGGACAACAGTGGAGATAAGACTCCTTGTAATTTGTGCCGTAAAAGAATTGTCACATCTCCAGCCATGTACTGCACGGATTGTGATTACTACATGTCTAGGTTTAAACCTCGTTCGTAGATCATTAATTTTCGTATTAAAAGCTCTGAATATTCTATGGACTGTAATACATTATGATTGTGTATGAAATTATGTATTTGAATACAACGCATAAGAAACGACTGATCTCACCCGGGAATAAATTTATAACTTAGTCTATAAAGCAGTTATGTAGCGTTTAATTAAGTATTTTTATATTATTAAATTAAATCAACGTTGGTTGAAATCGTTTTTTAAAAGAAGTATTATTACTTAAATAAAATAGTAAAAACACATTATCTATGTCCTTTGGTTTTATTATTCCTATAACAAATGCTTCAACTATTATTTTCAAGGTTTTTTTGCCTTCAAAGTCAGGCAAAGATATAAACAACCATATTACCCATGATCGACAGAAACACTTCAATATTACTCCAATATCACCACAATCTGAGTACTCTAAATGTATTCCCGAAGCACAAACACGGACGAATCAAAATAATATCTGACTTCTTAAAATATCGGCGTATCACCATAAAATCCAATGCAAATATTTCTTCTCAACTTCAAGATGTGAACTATTTTTCCTTCATATTAACAAATCTCATCTTATCGGATCTCTTAAGACAACAGTTTTTATTTGCCTAAGAGAATGTGTTATGTAAGCGATTGACCACCAATTAAATGCAACCACCTAAGTATTTCAAAACAAGGTCAAGGAAGCGTGATTCCTGTACATGGCATTCGAATAACCCTAAAACCGAGAAGTATTTTTATTGCTTTTCAGTAGAAATACGGTAGGATGATGATACTGCATGAATCAACGCCTAGTTGTAGGTAATACGCTAAGAACGGAAATACTAATCTTGCCAACAGTTGAAAGTTTTGAAGCTTTCGCATATTTTGGAAATTCAGAAATTGTTCGTCGTCATTGCGTCGAGTGACATCTATCTTTTACTTAAATAAAACCTATTTTTAATGAAAAGTTCGAGTCATTACCTACAACGCTGAATTATAATGATACTTTGGTAATTGTTTATTTGATACTCAAGAGATGGCGCTAAACCCAATTCATTTCGCAAACTATTCTACTACGTATTAATTATTTTATTTTTAATAAAAGAGTGACAAAAATAACTACTTATTTAAATCTATTTCTATAATATAAAAAACAGAATTACCCGTTGATAATTTAATTTTCAAATATTAAATATACGCGATCACAGCGCCAAAGATAAGTTCTCTGATCTTTTACCTAATCTTAGTATAAATAGGTAATCTATATCTAATCTTTGTAGAAAATGAAAATAGTGCTGTGATGCAGTTTAATAAAAATGCCTCTTTACTTGAACCGATTTGCTTTAAATTCGAATCAATGCATAATGAATCGAACAAAATAAGCTGAAGATATATTATATGTAGATAGATCATAGTATCATAGAATCTTATGAAAATAGTCTGTTTTCTAAGAATCAAAACTTGGGTAGACGGTCCTAAAACTGCATACTGTAATATGATTTCATTCGGACCAAATATTTAATTAATGAAATAAATAATTAATGGAAAAAGTAAATAAATATAACAATATTTCGTTGGCAAGACTTAAGTTCAAAATTGTAATAAACATACATATAATTCGAACTGATAGATTCATAAACCAAAATATTATTTCTATATGCCTGAAAAAGATTACCAAAAAGATTATTTGATTGTTTAGTACAGTTGGCTAGGTACCACTACACTATTTGACTTTCGATTGGTGACTAGAGCTGCCAAAAAAAAAATACTCCCAAAAATTTTTACCGATTTTATTGGAAAGTTTTAAACGTGTCAAAGTATGGCACACTCACAATGTTTACTATAAGACCCTTTTGTTTCTATGTAACGAACAGTGTAATCATTTATAAATCAAATTAATTTATTTATTATAAAACTTAAAATTTATAAATTATAACAAGTGTATTGAGAATCTTATGTAAGATGAAATAGTGAAACATTCCAGATATTATTATTCATTTTAATATAAACAGTGAATCTATAGTAGTAGAGAAGTAGATCTAAGCCGAAACAGCTTTGTGAAACTTCATAATGTAATCTGAAATAAATTTTGCTACCGTAGTTTTATTCAGAAAACACTTCAACACGAACAATTCCAACGAAATGCAAAAGTTTCAACGCCTGGCAGCCCTGCGTTGAAATGACTTAAGTTTAATGGCGACTGCCGATTGGGGCTGACGGTTGTGTGTCGAACTGTCTCTATTTATATTTTTAGAATATTAGGGGTAGATTCGTAATAACTGATAAACATGACGGGAATTTTACCTACGTATCAGCGGTTTGTTAACGGGGTACCCGTCCCGTCCATATCTCGGCGGTCGTTCCGTATAAGAGAGAAATATCTGATTGTTTCTGTACTTTTGACGTTCGGAATCGTGTGGTTAGGAGCTCTGTTTTATTTACCTGAATTTAAAAGTTCGAGCAGTGTGAATGACAGTGTTTACAATGTGTACAAACGTATTCAGAAAGCGGGTCCAGAGCTGTTAATGCCTCCGCCACTCGCTCAAAACGATGTGGGAGACTTTCCTGTGGTCGGTATCGTTCGGCATGGCGAAGAAGGTGACGACCCACACATAGTTGAGGACAGAAACAGACTTAAGGCTAAGATAGACGAAGACATGGGCATGAAAGTTCTCGAGAGACCGCAGTTTGATGTTGCACCTTCTGTATCTTCTTCTCGAGGTCCCAGCAAGCCTCCTGTTGACGCAATAGAAGAGCCCGCTGTTAGGAACTTCGCAGCTAAAGACGCATCTCCTGCTGGTCCTAAACCAGACGGGTCTAATAGATACGTCGCTGTTGCTATCGGTCCTAACGCTGATCCAGATCAGAAACAAAAGTTAGAGACAGTTAAAGAGGTAAGATCTGCTATATAATTTGAACAAATTAAAATTTAATTAAACACCATTGGTTAACTTGATACCACTTGAATTTCAAAATTGTCAGATTGTATATTATTTAACTTTAAATCTTGCTTAAGTAAAGACATTACCTTGCCAATTAAGCTTACCTATATCTAGGACCAATCTAGAAATCTATTTGATGAGTAAAAAAGAGCTTGGAATGTAATCATAGTTATTTTAAATGATTAAAATCAATAGTAGTAGTGCCTCGGGTTGTCTGTTTTCAGCAACATATTAATAAACACTAGTTTCTGTCTTTGAAATAAATTTTAATAATTTTCAAAGGACATTCTTAGTACATAAAAGGCAAGTAATTAATATATACAAATTATACATAAGATAAATATCAATACTCGGGAGATGGCTTAGTTACCATGACATTACTGCAGTATGTAGAGCAGATTTTGATATTCATTAATCTTGGATTTATTGACATCCAAAAATGCTTGACATGAGTGAAAAGGTTAGACTTCAAATTAGTCTAGTAACTACTAGACAGACTTAACAGACAGTTGTCCTTTTATTGACTAAACTATGATAGTTATTATATCTTTTTAACTCAGATATTAATATTTTAAGGAAGCAATTAGCAATTACTGAATAGCTAATATAGCAGGTAAAAAAAAAACACCTGTCTTATTAACAACATACAAACTTGAGTTGATATCTATATGGTATCTTTTGTGTACTAATCAAACCCAAATTTCATTTTGTTGTGTGATTACTCAAAGCTGCATTCTCTTTTACAATTATTTCTGTAAAGATATAAGTATATTTGGATGATTTCATCCATTCAATTTTCACACTTATTCATTTCTTTCAACTTATCCAGAATAGAAGAATATGGTTCACTTTCTTAACATTGTAAATTTCTATGCGTACACATGTAAACCTTTTATTTCAATCAGCTGCTTCTTTAATTTCACTTTGTTGCATTATTAACAATGGAATAATTGTAAGGTTTTATGCACATGGTTTATCAAATTATTATTGCTAATTGCCACTAATACTGTCAACCTATAAACTAAAATCGAAAATGAGACTGCTCATATTTCTCCGTGTTTTGTACTCGAAAGCTATTCATTTATTTATTTCAGTCAATTGATGTGCACATAATGATGAAACTTCATTCATAACTGATACTTTAATTTTTATAATAATTTAATCTATTTGTCAGTTTTTGAAGTTTTCAATAAACAGGCTAATGTTGTACACAATAAAATGGTACTTAATTGTTTCCTATTTGCCTAAATTTATATACACGCACTACACACATATTTTTAACAAATCAAATACCAAAACACTAATCAATTGTAAGAAATATTGTGTTTTTTTGTCAAAACTTTTAATCAACTTAAAATCAAGGTCATCCACTATTTAATTCTAGTATAGTAACATTATTATGTAGCCATTTCAATATATATTTTATATTTACATATCTACATTGCTTTGTATAATGTATTGGATTCCAAATACATATGTACCCATTTTTTTTGGTCATATCATTATGACAAAAAAATCACATTTAGTAGCCAAACCTGTTATTATATTTTCCCCGTACCCATCCAACCGGGAATAATATGTAACTATTTTATAATTTGAATAAGCTTACAGTTTTATGATTGTTTATGTGCTTGACTGTCATCACACAATGACCATTGGAACGGTAGGTATTGATTGAATTGCTAAAGCAGGATGGAATCAGTGGGAATACCATTGAGGGTACTCCTATTATGGATAGAAGATCGAAAAGTAGTAAACCGTGTAGTGCCATTATTGCAATCAAATTGCGACAAGTACTGATTCTGATATTGCACACTTTAAAGGTTGATATTTGCAAAACTATGCAACTCGGTCCCCAGAAATTGCTTCGGGTTGATATAATTCAAATTTGTCTCCTGTTATGGTTCCGATTGGTAATCTAGTTCATAATAACACGTTAGTAATAAGTGCATACATGTACTTAACTTGAAAATATTGTGTTCCGTTTCATGCCAAAAACAAACATTTTTGAAGTTGCAAAGTCATAATACATTATTAAAACTTCCAAGCAAGGCTGTATGTATTATAATAGTTAATCTCCATAGTAATTGCAACAGCAGGCTTCTGTGTGACATGGACTGTGACTAGTATTGTATTAGTTTCATGAACAGTCATAATGGAGACGGAAATTTGTATTTTAGCTCAAGTCAGTTTTCATTTGTTTAAAGCGTTTAAAAAAAAAACGATTGTTTATTGAAATTTGATCTACATAATTAAAAGTTATCGTTTTCCTTTTTAACTTGCTAGTTTTAAATATTTATTTGTGTTACTAAAGATTCAGGAGTTGGACTGAAACTCACCCATTTCAAATTCATCGTGATAATATTTAAAGGACCTAGAGCACATCGATTCGATCGATTTTCCTCGGGATTAAACAAGAAATGTTTAAAGATTTCATTTACGTAATTGATATTGTTTTGCCCAGACCTTTGTACTTTGGTTAAAACACGAATATTTTTAATTATTATTTTAATAATAATAATAATAATAATATAATATAACTCTTTATTTAATACCAGATGTACAGAGTAAGCATATAAAACAAATTATAATAGACGGTGACATAAATTGGCGGCCTTATCGCTGAGAGCGATCTCTTCCAGGCAACCTTGCAGGGAGAGGAATAAGCAAACTGAACGGTGCTATATCTTATTATTATTTTCTTTTTGATTATCTTTTAATTAATGTAGTAGGTTTGATTCTAGACTTTTAAGCCAATGCGCTATTTGGTATTTATGAAACGAAGTGAATTGAATTCTAACGAAATGGAAGTTTTTTTTTTTTTTCCTTTGTAGGCAGACGAGCATACGGCCCACCTGATGGTGAATGGTTACCGTCGCCCATAGACTTCAGCAATGCCAGGGGCAGAGCCAAGCCGCTGACTACTGCTTAATACTCTCCACAAGCCTCGTTTGAAGAAGGACATCTCATAGCGCTTGGGAAACACCGTGGAGGGGAGCTTATTCCATAGCCGGATGGCACGTGGCAAAAAAGATCTCTGGAAACGCACTGTGAATGACCGCAGTGGCTCCAGCTAGTATGGATGAACTCTACTCCGGTGGCGGGCGGTGCGATGGTAAAAACATTGATTTATCTAAATAATTATTATGATCTGAATGTTTAATAAACACGATTACAGAATTAAATGCGATGAGATATGATGAAGCGAAAGAACGTTTCAGCAAAACAGAGGGTATTTTCTACCACTTCTACCGCTATTACAGGTTTATATCCCAAAGAAACAATATATGCAAATACATATTAACAAATAAAACAATTCTAATTGTTATTCCTCAAGTTCCTGCCAAAAAGCGCATAATATACAACTTCAAATTCGTTTTATTTAGACGTAACAATTTTAATGGGTTTTTTCATTAATACTGATTTTTAAATTGTATGTTCATTTTCTAAAATTACATATTTTTTTATAATATTAATCAGTATTTTTTCGGTTTTATCGCAAAATAGCAACATTATTAGAGTTTGAAAATAAACTAAATACTGCCCTGACAATGAAATAACAACAATGACATTCGTTCAGTTCAAACCATGACGATTTCTTCACGTCTAACTGTTAACGCAAGGTTTCCCTTCCGTAGTTACACATCAGAGAAAGTCGCAATGCATAACGTTTTTATTGTCTTACTATTTTACGGACTACAATAATTGCTGTATTTAAAAATTTCGAGCATCAACACAAACAAATAAGTTTCATGGTCTTGGCCACTTGGCTGCCGAGGCTTGCTCGAGGGTTAGACGGCACAATCTGATGTCGCCACGATCTAGTGTCAGACCTGAACAAATATTTATCGAATATATAGCTATTCTACAATTTAAAAGGGTTACTATTTAATTACATATACTATTTAATTTATTTTTACTGATGGTAGGACGTCTTGTAAGTTCGCACAGGTAATTACCACCAACCCGCCTATTTCTGTCGTGAAGCCGTAATGTGTTTCGGTTTGAAGGGCGGGGCAGCCTTCTGTGAAAGGTGGTTGTACTGTTAATACTGAGACCTTACAATTCATATCTCGAGCTGGGTGGCGTCATATACGTTGTACACATTGCCATACAAATACGTTAGAGATTGCGACCTTAAGTCGTTAGATGGTTGATGTCTATAGACTCCGCTAAACATTTAAGGTCTTGTAGGACAATAATTCATCTTATCTCCGTCTACAATAATAAGATGTGTGGTGTGGTGGGACACCGGACACACAAGAATATTAATTTTAAGTTCTATTCGAGGTATAAAGAAAATAATTATTCGGGTATACATTTTTTATTATGATTTTTTTATTGATAAAAAAAAAACCTACTTTACAAAGTTATCAACTTTATTTTATTAAAAATGATTTATAAAAAATATATTATAAAATATGTTATTTTTTGTACGTTATTATAAAGTTAAGTCGTATACTGTGTGCATTACTAATAAAAATCTTACGTTACGGACGTTTTTTCCTGGTTAGGGTACCCCTCCGCAATGTCCCATAAGGAACTTCGTTCCAACAATAAAAAATCCATAATGTATATTTAAAAGAAGTTTGATTTTATGAAATTTTTCCACCAAAAAGAACAGTGGCCCATAGTAATGTATAAAAACAGACTTTTATAAAATACATGTCTCAAAAACGTGAAATAAAATATAACGGTTATACTTTAAAAATATCATAAACTCACAGAGAAATCGGGTTAAATGCGGATTTAAATGTTTTGCTGTTGAAATAATCTTCCATCCATGATGCGATATGAATTTTGGTCACTGAACGACCACTACTCTTATAAATAAATCTTTGACATCGTCGAGAAATTTGATCATCATTTTTATTAATATTATTTTACGAGCTCGGCAGACGATCATTAGTCCATCTGGTCTGGCTAACAGACCACATATCTCATTGTTTAGTTTATGATGATTATAAATCGCGATTATTACGCCTCCTTTCTCGAACAGTATAGCAGGAGCCCGATAAATTCTTGGACCGAGCTATTGTCGTAAGCCAATACAAATAATTAACCACGAGTAATCGTGGTATCAAACACAGGTTGTTTAGTAATAAAGTAATGACAATCCACATTCGTAGAAATTGTTACCTCATTATTTTATTATTATATAATATTTAAAAAAAATAGCACCTGAATGAACTGATTCATGTATGCCTTTGCGATTTAGAGAAACTGGTATTAGAACAATAATAGTATTATAATCTTTGCTAACAATACAAATCCGAAACCTTATGCATGAATATATCTATCTTACTTAATCATAATAAAAATGTCCGCACGAAAAATGGAAATTCACACAAACATATTTTACAATCTGCATTCAGATAGGATAGATTTCACACACACAGTACACACATGACTTCGGTGACGACGGGTATATTTATATATGTATTATGTACATACATGTGTGTTCGCTTGTTCGGGTTACACATATCAATAGACATATAAAAAGCCTGGTAGTTTATAGACTAGAATTTAATTTTTTTTTCGAATTGCATATGTTGACCTAAGAAATCGCGGCGTAAGTCTAGAATTTAATACGTAGTTTGAATATGTTGAAAATGTTAATGATGAGTTAATACGCGACTAAAATCCCGCGGGATGCCTTCAATACGTGTAGGAATTGTTTTAAATCTTCCGCGGTATTGTTTGATTAACATCTTTAAAAAAAAACCGCAAAATTTGCTAAATTATTTTAAAAGAATTAGATAACACTGCTTGCCTATCAAAAGATAATCATTTTTATCAAAGTTTTCTATGAACAACCAAGGTCGTGCTTGTATGCTGGCTAACATGTCATGAAGGAAACGCTTTGTGAAACGCACCACTAGATGTAAGTTTTCATTTTCTGAACTCACAATATTAAGTGTCTTCACGAGTGCTTGCGATTGAAACACTGTTAGCGATTTATTGATATTGCCCGCGACACAGACGAGACGCATGTGTTTAAATCGATTTACCGGCCGCCAGCGTAAGTGAAAAATGAACAAAATAATTTTTTGCGATTCAGCTATGCCGAGTCGAGCACTATTTATAGCGAATTCGTATCTCGTCAGATATCGAACGCCGCTGCGCTAAAAACCCAATTGAACGTTTTGAATGACAGACATCTGTCACGATCGGTGCCACATAGTTGCAAAGTTTGGATCGTCCCCTTGACAATACGAATACGTAACGTGTTTAATTATACTATATAATTTGCGATATTAGGAGCATGTTACAAATGTGTGTGCTCGTAAACAGATAAACATAGTAATTAATTTTGCGTGAAGCAGCATTTACAACTTGTCACAAAACCCAGACATTTGGTCTGCGGCTTAAAGTTCCTGATTACCCTTTCGTGTTTTGGGTTTGATTTGCAGTCGCACTCAGTATCTTTATAAAAGATATTTCGAAGTATATGTGTACTTGTAATTTATAAAAACATATGTGTATTTTTAGTACCCACAACACATGAAAAAAAACCATTGCTTATGACCGTTCAATTTAGAATTTAATTGCATTACGCAATCAATAGGATAAGTAGATTAATAAACAAAGTAAAATCGTTTCGTCTGGTGAGATATCTTGGCGAGATTAGACGTCTGTTTACAGTAAATTAACAACGGTAATTGCACGAAAAACATCCAAAACGTTTGCCAAATTATACAAAACCAAAACATTTCATCATTTTAAGCCGCCTGATAGTGTCCTAATATATTTGTTTTTGTAAAGAGACAAGATACCCCTTGTCTCTGTTAATAATTGTAGACATGAGTGGATGAAGAGGTTAAGCACCACTTTTAAGATTTTTGATTTTTTACGTTAGATGAAGGTTTTATGTGCCTATAAACCATATTAGACCTTAATAATTCGGTTTTAAAGGCTATTTTTAGAAATTATTAATTTAGAATGTGATGAAGAAGTTATGTACGAAGAAAAACTACAAGGAATAAAAGTTTGTTACCCGTTTTCTCAAAATTAACAAATTGAATCATATTCGTGTTGCTGGATGAGGTGGGCAAGCTGCTGGACCGCATTCTGGCGGCCCGCATCATTCAGCATCTGGTCGGGGTGGGACCCGATCTGTCGGCGGAGCAGTATGGCTTTCGAGAGGGCCGCTCAACGGTGGACGCGATCCTTCGCGTACGGGCTCTCTCGGAAGAAGCCGTCTCCAGGGGTGGGGTGGCCTTGGCGGTGTCGCTCGACATCGCCAATGCGTTTAACACCCTGCCCTGGTCCGTGATAGGGGGGGCACTGGAAAGACACGGAGTGCCTCTCTACCTTCGCCGACTGGTGGGTTCCTACTTGGAGGACCGATCGGTCTCGTGTACCGGACACGGTGGGATCGTGCACAGGTTCCCGGTCGTGCGCAGTGTTCCACAGGGGTCGGTGCTCGGCCCCCTTTTGTGGAATATCGGGTATGACTTGGTACTGAGGGGTGCCCTCCTCCCGGGCCTAAGCGTAATCTGTTACGCAGACGACACGCTGGTCGTGGCCCGGGGGGGGAGTTTTGCTGAGTCTGCTCGTCTTGCCACCGCTGGGGTGGCGCATGTCGTCGGCAAAATCAGGAGATTGGGCCTCGACGTGGCGCTCAGTAAATCCGAGGCCATGTGGTTCCACAGGCCCCGGAGAGTGCCACCTGTCGATGCCCATATCATGGTTGGAGGCGTCCGTATCGAGGTCGGGGTGCAGTTGAAGTACCTCGGCCTCATTCTGGACAGTCGTTGGACCTTCCGTGCTCACTTTCAGAACCTGGTCCCTCGTTTGTTGGGGGTGGCCGGCGCGTTAAGCCGGCTTCTGCCCAACGTGGGGGGGCCTGACCAGGTGACGCGCCGTCTCTATACGGGGGTGGTGCGATCAATGGCCCTATACGGGGCGCCCGTGTGGGGCCAGTCCCTGGCCGTGGGGGTAGCGAAGCTGCTGCAACGGCCGCAACGCACCATGCGGTCAGGGTCATCCGTGGCTATCGCACCATCTCCTTCGAGGCGGCGTGTGTACTGGCTGGGACGCCGCCTTTGGTCCTGGAGGCGGAGGCGCTCGCCGCTGACTATCAGTGGCGGGCGCAAAAATAGGAAACTACTTGTCGTTGCCGAGTGTTGTGGCATCGATGCTCGGTGACGACGAGTCGTGGAAGGCGATGCTCGACTTCTGCGAGTGCACCATCTCGCAGAAGGAGGCGGCGGGGCGCGTGAGAGGCGCACAGGCCCGCCGTCGTCGAGCGGGGGCCAGGGAGGCGGATCTCGCCCAAGCCCTGGCCCTCTAAGTGTTTCGGGTCTCCCTCACATGTCGGCCTGGGGACCGGCGAAGGGGGCCTAAGAAGACGACGTGCAAGCTGCTCTGCACGCGTTTTATGCATGAGCATCCGGGTGATGGAAGGCCGGCTATCCTCAACCCACGCTGGTTCTGACCCAGCGGGGTATTCCGTAGGATAGACCATTCTAACCGGCGCCATCTAGGCGGGCTTCGGATAGCCTGCCGACCGAGAGGGCTGGTGGTCGTGGCGCCGACGACCGCCAGTCCGGCGTCCCGAGGGGGAGGGTGATGGGAGAGATGTGCTCCGCACTAAACGCTTCACTTTCCCCCCTTTGCCTTTTCATGAGTTTTGTCTCATGCGAGGTTTGGACGTTGGTTGTTGAGAGACAGGAGGTTTTAGTCGGTTCGACTCCGACATGCCCCGCCCTCCATCCCCAGTGAAGGGCGGAAGTCCGGCGATTTCCTCCTGACAAAAAAAAAAAAAAAAATCCCCTTCATTTCCTCATGTCTTCAATTACAATATTATAAGGCAGCGGTCGGGGAACTTTTTTAATTACTAGAGGTCCTGCAGTAGTCGAAATTCGACTATAATTAATTGGAATAGTAAGTTTGTACACTATTATAATTGTATTTTATATTTTTATAATCACAAATTTCGCCAAGGCTACACTATAACAAAAATTAATAAAGACAAACAATATTTAATCTGTTATAAAATTCTCAATTTGACCCCAGATGTCAAGAATAAAAGTTTGACAATAAATAGTATGCATGCGTGTGTGCGTCAAATACATGGTATGTAGTGTGTGTAATGTTTTCTTTATTGATTTAATGTATCTTTTATGCATTATTAAAAAAAATATTAGCATTGTGCACTTCTTCTCTATATTCTCTATAAGTGTGGAAAAATTCATACTCCTCCGTCCGCGCAATTTTCGTAAAAAGGGATACAAAGTTTTTGCTTCACGTATTAATATATAGATTACCCCAAAACATTTTTGTGTACGTTGATATTACCCCATGGCGTAGAACAAAAATAACGAAATCGCTTCTTTTTAGCATCATTCATATTATATATTATTATAGCCCCCATGATAAATTTGAAAAAAAAAATATATTTTCGTTTCGTTCCATTTCGTTTCATCGAGCTTGAAATCACAACGATTCTAAAGAAGTTTCACTTCAATATATACTTTTTACTCACAAAAGTTTCATTTTTACCCCCCAAAATTTCATTTTACCCCGTTCGGGGTAATTTACCCCGGTTCCCCGACCGCTGTTTTAAGGTTATCTTAAACGTTTGATTGTTATTTTATTGTATAGTTGTCGAGTTCGTACGTACGACGCTAGACTTTCTCGTGATGTGGTGTGGTTAGTTTGACACTGATTCGGTCTTGGTCGATGACCCTACATTGGCGCCGTTGACTTCGCAACGCCCGCGTCCGCGCACGCCTCCGGGCCATGTATTCATTCATGCATACCAAGTAAATCACTTAACCCACTGACCACATCATAATCATTTAATTTCACATTAAGCTGGTAGGACCGTCTTGTGAGTCCGCACGGGTAGGTTGTAATGCGTTTCGGTTTGAAGCGTGGGGCAGCCGTCGTAACTATACTTGAGACCTTAGACCTTTTATCTCAAGGTGAGTGGCGCTATAACGTTATAGATGTCTATGGGCTCCAGTAACCACTTAACACCAGGTGGGCGGTGAGCTCGTCCACCCATCTAAGCAATAAAAAAATGTAAAAAAGTAGCACATAAACGAATAAAAAACAAAAATAAAATACTCTTGGAATATTTTATCACTCTAGTCTAAATAGAATCACGAATTCGTACCAGAAAGCTTCTAATATCACTCCTAAGACGATTTTTAGGATCAGAGTGATATTTATATTCGAAATGTCTTTATTAGCATACGTAGGCAGATTTAGGACATACTTCAATTAATTATTGTACCCTTGAGGACGATGTAAGTGTTTTAGTAATATCATTTATGGGAATATTTATATTCTTGTGAATTGTTCGGTAAGGTTTATGTATTTGTTTATGTGTTAGTTGGCGCGTCGTTAACTCGATTGATCCGATTGAGTTGAAATTGTGACAGTTATTGGTACTTGAGGAATGATTTCTGGCGTAGTCCCATCTATGCGAGACAGGTAGCGTGCGAATAGATCAACCAAATGTATGTATTTCGGTTATTTCGCGACATCTAGAGCGAAGCGTGATACGATTTCACTAGTAAAAATGAAATAACAAAAATAAAAATCAAGTTCTCGAGTGAATTACTTTCCAAAATATAGCCCCTCTGTTTACATCACACTAAGTGGTAGCTGTTTTAAAATATAGCTCTTAAAAAGCCAAATATAACGAGTAATGCAGAGATTCATTCATAACCTAAATCATTTTACTAACGTCACTCTCGTTCCATAATTTGTTAATCGATAAAAATATGTGTTTATGGAATACAAGCGGCCCGCTCCGGCTCCGCTCGGGTCTTTAACAAAAATTTCAACGATGTAAAATGACGTTGTTTTATTTTTTTAAATAAAATAACACCTATTGCGGTATAACTATAATAGTTATTTAAACTTCTACTCTACTTAATACTTTTTGTAAACAATGATGTGTTCTACAAAGTCGTAGTACATTATTTTATTCTATCATCAATAGTTTTCGCAGGGCACGCGATGTTAATAGTGTAGCTTCAAAACAGTGAACGAATTTTTCAAATCGGTTCAGTAGTTTCGGAGTCTATTCAAATTTTTTTTTTATTGCCTTTGGAGGCAGACGGGCAGTACAAACAAACAAACAAATCTCTTATAATATTAGTATAGATTCATAAACGAACGTGTTCTTGAACTAGTTTTGAGCAGTCTCAAACTAATCAAAACATAGTTCATCCGTTATATTGGAACTGTTGTGATTCGATTTACCGTTTATTTATTGCGTTGTCAGTAAATAGCGCTGTATTCAAAATCATGATGGCTTTTAATTTTAAGTATTATAAATAAAGTTAATAACCGACTGCATGAAAGGTATGCAATAATTGGTAGGCAGCGGCTTGGCTCTGCCTCTGGCATTGCTGAAGTCCATGGGCGAAGATAACCACTCATCATCAGGTGGGCCGTATGCTCGTCTGTCTACAAGGGCAATAAAAAAAATATATCTTATTTTGGTTCGCATGAAAAACCAAGATTCACCTTATACACAAAACACACTGTTCCAATATTTTTGTTATTTTTCCGAATTAGTAATTAATCTAGTTTGTTATCCATTAGTTCCCTTCGGGTCAGATGCCTGCCAGAAATCTATTGTCATATTATGAATGACGAAGCTTCAATTGAGGACGGTTCGACCGATTTGTCTGATTTACTATTCTTTTTTTGTCGTAAATTGTCCCGAAAATATTTGAATGGAAATGTTTTTTGCAATATTACCAGATATCGTCTTTTCGCATTAAAAGTGTACAATTTTCGAATGTACAATATTAAAGTGTACAAAAAAAGTGTACAATATTCGAAATCGAGTTAATATGCGAAATCATTTGGTTATCACTAGTATATTTCTCATAAATACTGTCAAAAGAGCGTAGTTTAATTTTAGTTTTTTTTTATAGTTTATTTGTGTTTTGACTACTATTAACAAAATTAATACATAATTTTATCTTACTTTAAAAGACGGATAAAGTAACCAGTAAAAAATAAAAAATAAATGTTGCTAAGATGATTAATATTAAAAATATCACATGTTAAACCTTTAAAACACTCTCCTGTAAAATTAGTAAATTTTGAGATTATACAGTTTTAATGCGAGAAGACGATATGTTTTCATTCGATTAATGATTTGACTATGATTGCGGCCGTGACCGAGCTTCACTAGTTAATAATATTACATGATAGATACATGACAGCACAATCCCGTGGAAGCCAGGCTAAGTAAAATCAGTGTTTGCAGCAACAATCATAAAACTGTAATTTTTGCTTGTATTGAATTTAGTTAACTTTTTTCCGACTATTAAAAATTTACCATCATTTTACTTTTCTTCTCGCTTCGGTTTCCTGAATAGTGAGGATCGTGACCACCTCCTTGCAACAAGAGTTTATTCTGGATCATTCCACGCTATTTGCTCCTATCTGCCGCCGAGCGTAGAGCATCGTGAACTGTGGTGTCGAGAGTAGTGCGGATCTGGTCAGTCCAACGTGATTTTACTAACTTATGATAATTTTTATATCACCTACGACGAAGTGGACAATATGCTCGTCTGACTACAAAGGCAATAAAAATGAAATCAGCCGTACACCCTATAAATTTACCACCTACACCGATGACAGAAGAGAGATTTGTTAAAACTAGAGGTCCCGCAGTAGTCGAAATTCGACTATAATTAATTGGAATGTAAGTTTGTACACTATTATGATTTTATTATATACTTCTATAATCACAAATTTCGCCAAGACTACACTTTAAAAAATATTAACAAAGGCAAACAATATTTAATCTATTCTCAATTTGACCACAGACGTCAAGAACAAAAGTTTGACAATAAATAGTATGCATGCGTGTGCGCCAAATACATGGTATGTAGTGTGTGTAATGTTTTCTTTATTGATTTAATGTATCTTTTGTGCATTATTTAAAAAAAAAAAATAGCATTGTGCACTTATTCTCTATATTCTCTATAAGTGTGGAAAATTTCATACTCCTCTGTCTGCGCAATTTTCGTAAAAAGGGATACAAAGTTTTTGCTTCACGTATTAATATTTAAAATAACATGTCGTCGATTCTCCAAAAACAATTTAATACAGTTTTGAATATGTACTCGAATACAATATGTTCATTAAGACGTTCGTTTTTGGGTTGCTCATTTTGGAGGCTTCACAATGAATACACTTGGATTAATTTGGACCACAAGTGTTTTGAGTAAATATTAGTACAGCTTTGAACAGACGAAATTTTCAATGCGAAAACGTCTGCTATTACATTTTACATGCAATTTAATTGTACTCTATATTTGTTTAAGTCCCATTTTTGAGCATTCTTTAAATCATGGTTAATTAATATTTTAACTAGCTGCAAAATGAAATGCTTTGTGCTCGTTTGTTAAGACAAAGTTTGCATAAATTAGATTTTTCTAAAATCTCCGCAAAAAAATACATATCGACGCTTGAAAGGCAAACATGACTAAGCGACAATAACTGCTTTGTACATAAATGATAGGCAATAACCATATTCGATGCGCAAAATAAATATATTTCTAGGTCTATTAAAATCATTTCAATCCTACAGCTAGATTCGTTAAAATAGAGTTCTTTTCAGGTATTTCTCAGGTATATTTTAAATTAATTTCAACTTTAAATTAGTCTACTGTAAAGTTCACACATTCTCGCTTAGTCATGTTTGCCTTTCAAGCGTCGATATATATAATTGGCGACTCAGGAGTAGGTGACACTATCGAAGGATACCAAGCTTGTGTGACGTCACAGTAATATCAGCTACGAGTATGTCTATTAGAAAATGATTATTAATGAATCTGAACTGGACTGATTTGTCAAGATTAATGTCAGATCTTACTCTAACGGTATTTCGATCAGCTTTGTTGCACAATATTCCGTGCATTTACGTTTTCTACCTAACGGAACTACGAATAGGTCTGTCTACGATGAGATGTCGCCGCTGACACGAATACCCCTACGAACGGAGACGTTAACACAATCGTTCGGCACTTTCGCGGTCGCCTTCACACGAATTTAAAGTGTACGAGGAATGTAAATGATCTCGTAAATAATATTATACGATTTTCGGACGCGTGGGCTCGCTATTTCCACTTGGTGATGTGCACGTTGTCGGCTTGTGAAGTCTGCGTCTGTTTTGTGCTGCAATCGTGGAATTTTATATGAGTAATGTTAGGGATAAAGGGAAGAATTAACTGACCGACGCCCGACGTTATCATATTATTATGCGCGTTCAAATTTATGGAAACATCATTGATATAACACATTTAGAGCATTATTTTTAATTATTGCCTACTATCATTGACTTTGTAGTTTTATGTCCCCGTATATTAAAGAATCTAACAGTATTTTCTTCGGTTTTCGCCTTCTATCAATAACAATCACTACTACTTACTATTGTTGATCGATGGTTTTCGCGAATCGTATTGTCATTTTATTATTACTCACATTTCGAATACTATACCAAAGTATGATTAAAAAACACGAGATTAAACCATAAAAGTAGTTATAATTAACATGAGGAATAAATAGTTTGTTCGCTTCTCAGTCAGTGGTTCCAATACAGATAGATATTCGACCAGAGTTTCCTCAAACATACTATATAGTACAATTTAGTAGACATCTATTTAGAAGAAGCGTATTATTATATCCTATTGTGACACAGGCTCTTATTGATTTATAGATAATTAATGACACCTTTTTATCGTTAATATATTAACAATAATTTCCATTCCGTGATATAAAGTTCATTAATGTTTGGACAGTCGATAAATTAAGTTGTAATCTGACCAATTCATTACGTTTTAATCATTGAGATCAGGTTTTTTTAGATGGTCGTTTTTCTGTTTTCATAAAATGCTTTACGCAATGCTAACAAGGCAGCTTAATACGGTGATAGTTCGTACGGTTTTGTTCCAGAAAAAGCAAACGGGAACACGGCCTCTTGTACCGAGTAGGCGAAATTCGAGACCAGCTTTTTATTATGCAGGTAGTTAGCGACCACAATAGCGGAATAAAAATACGGTTTATTTAATTTGGTCTTTGTAATATCTAAACGGAGTTTCTGTGATGAATCGAATCAGAAATGAAGAAATCCGTTGAAGAACCAAAGTAACCAAAGTGTCGCAGAATCGATGGCTGACGGAGCAGACGCGTTTGGGACTGGATTAGCACTAGATCTTCTTAGTGAGTCGCGTTTCCGATCTTGTGGTAGATTCTGCGAAGCGCTGCTTTTGCTAAGGCCTGTAGCAACACCTCCGGCTTGAGGTAACGCTGATATAGCTTCTCAAGGCTATCAGCATAGGTGGGGCAAAAAGGGACTGGAGACCACGTAAGCGGTAGCGTAACGTTTGGCGTCCCCCTGCCTGATGGACCGCTGAGTTGTAGCGATACGCGGGAAGAAATTGGATACGGAAGGCGGAGGACCGTTCATTGTGGCGGACTGTGGGAGAACATCCAGCAGTAGATAGATACAGCCTGATGATGAATATCTAAATGGAAGATTTAAATAATGTTTCAGTTTGCATAAAGAAAATTCCATGTAAGCTGTAGTGGACAGGAAATGTTTTTAATAGTAAACATTCTTCTCAGTCGTATGCACTCTTGGCATAGTGGTCGTGGTCATCACTTCGGGTTGTGGTGCGCTTTACCAGACGTCGCCATTCCTCGCGTACCGCGGCCCTTCTTGTGCAATCTTTAACGGGACCGCTTAGAGCTGCCAGCTGTAAACATATTACATGCACATAAATAATCGAGTTAGAGAATCTTCTGATATCAAATGGATCGTATCTCTCCGTTAAAACATTGTTAAAATACATTGTAAAGCTATGATAAAAGTTAACGGCCGCCCAGTGTGGTAACTCAAACAGAAGGTTTTGACGTTGTAATTCAGTTTGTTGAGGGCGAAACTAAACAATTAGCTGTCAGTATTGTCACTTGTTTAAAGTCGCTCAGCGAGCTATGGAGAGGGCTATGCTTGGAGTTTCTCTGACAGATCGAATCCGGAACGAGGTGATCCGACAGAGAACCAAAGTTATAGACATAGCACAGCAAACTAGTAAGCTGAAGTGGCAATGGGCTGGCCATATTAGCCGGACAACCGATAACCGTTGGAGTAAACGCGTTCTTGAGTGGAGACTACGAACTGGAAACCGCAGTGCAGGACGCCCTCAGGCCCGGTGGAGTGATGATCTGTGCAGGGTGGCTGGCAAGAACTTGATGAGAGAAGCCGAGGATCGTGCTCAGTGGCGAACAATTGGAGAGGCCTATATCCAGCAGCGGACTGCTATAGGCTGAAGATGAAAAAATGAATGAATTGTCACTATAAGTCGTCATAGATACACGAGGAAGTCTGCCTTACAATATACACTAAATAGAAATGTATGTACGTGTACTATAAGTTTTTATTATTTATGTTTTAATTACCTCTTTCTTGAGGGTAGATGTATAATAAAAGGAGTAACTGATAATAATTTTAATTTTTGTCATACTAATTTTGAGGCTTGTCAAATGCCAAGTAGGAAAGGGGCATCCTAAAAAACTTAGATGGACTGTTTAAAAGGATATTATGATGGAGGCTGGAGATAGTGTGAATGCAGAGATAACTTATCATAGATAGGCCAGAATGGAAAAAGGACATGCTGCGCCGAACCCGCATAATTGGATAAAGGCAAGAAAAAGGACACTAATTTTGGTGTTGCAGTTAACCCTAGATGGGTGCAAAAGGGGTTAAAATTATCCTTGGTATTCTGTAGTACTGGAACTCAGTAGTTATAGATTCCATAACGAGAATGGTGCCATCAATCTTGAGTCTTGAGCTCAAATTGAAAATTGTGTTGTTATTACTATACAATACATTTTTTTAGTCGAATCGTACGTATTCCGCATAGAAAAAAAATGTACAATAAAATAATTTAAGACACATTTAATTTGTACTCTTCAAGTTTCATTCGAAACAGTATGTTTCGAGATATCTATAGTTTTTAATAATTGAATTAATTGAAACGTATGCCACTAAATAATGATAAAAGTAGTGTTTTCTTTATTAGTGCCAAAGCGAACATTGCGCTTAATATAGCATGTGAAGTGGAAGTTAATATGAAAAAAATATAATGTAGCATGTAATTAGCTCGTAGGTAGGTAGGGGGATATCGTGAAAACTGTACAATAACGACTCGTGTTTACGGCTTCTACTTAAACTTCGTGTCAGGGACATTCGGAGGCTAAATTTGGTCAAACCATAAATTAGATTATCGTTGTTATATTCGAGGGTAGCATTTGCTTATGTTTGAGTATTGCAATTCGTTTATAAATGTATTAATAATATAAATGTGAAAGTTTGTTTAGCAGTCACGCAAAAATGACTGAACAGAGATATTTTAACAACAAAGCTCGAATGACAAAGGATGCTTTAAAAAATAATAATTAAAACTACTTTTACGGTTTGATCTCGTGCTTTTAACGGCATTATATTATTTTCGACTTTTCGACTCTTGTCTGACAATCGTCCGTGACGTCGTCCGATAGACGACAGTTGGAAATATCAGAAATAATATAATGATAATTAAAAAAAAACACCATATTATGATTCTCAAAAACTTCAGAAAATTCCTATTTTATTATCGTAAGTGACCCACGCAACCTCGTATATATCTAGTGTGTTCCATGTATTCGCTTGTTCTTGGTTTTACATACCGACGGATCTACAAAACGACTAGACTTGGATGAGACAGAAACACAAGCCACTGTTTATACAGATAAAATCTAATGTCCTTAATTCTTACTGAATTACAAATTTAACACTTGTGAAACAGCCGGGACTTGTAGCAAATAACTCAGTGCAAAATACCCACCTAATGAATTATTTACTAAAGTGCAGAGTAATAATACGTCTTATTGTAAATTAGGGACTATGGAAAAAAATTGTTTTATGAGCAATAAACAAATTTATAAAATTGCGCAACAAAAATGTAAATATAAAAGACTATGAGGATACAGTAGATAGTTTACCGGCGGTATGACGTCTTTTGAGCCCGCACGGGTAGTAACCATCACCTAGCCCATTTCTGTCGCGAGGCAGTAATAAGTTTTGGTTTGAAGGATGGGACAGGCGTTATACTATTGAAAATTAGACATTATATCTCAATGCGGACGTGTCTATGGAGCCCGGTAACCATATAGCATCAAATGCGCTTTGAGCTCATTCAAAAGGCAATAATTCGTCTAGACAATAAAAGTAGCAGTGTTCGTCGAGACCAGAATTGAACACTCGTGACTTCTAATTTACAATCTAACGACATGCAATCTTGTAAGATCCTCTGATGTAATCATTTAATTGTTTCTTTAGCTCTTCGCATAATCTATCTATATATATAAAAATGAATTGCTGTTCGTTAGTCTCGCTAAAACTCGAGAACGGCTGGACCGATTTGGCTAATTTTGGTCTGGAGTTATTCGTGGAAGTCCAGAGAAGGTTTAAAAGGTAGGCAATTATGAAAATGCTCGGAATTAAATAAAAATAACAATTTTGTTTTCCCTTAGATGTGTCCCCCATCGAACGGATTCCTTTCGTTTGTTTTAAGTTTATTTTATACAAAAGTTTAGGTCTTTTAGTTATCGATTGAGGCACTACGAAGTCTGCCGCGTCAGCTAGTGTACAATAAAAATAATTGGACAAAGATTTCTTGGTAACAGACTTAAAAAAAGCCCAATCAACATTCGGTGTGCTAATTAATCTGCCGCTGGCCCGATTCATGTGATCGTTTAAATTGGCTGCACCGTATGAAAGGCGCCGTCCTAATGCGTGCCGTAATTAGCAAACAGGATGCCGCCGCGGAACTCCTTTATTGCTCTTAATGTCCACGGATTCGTCAGGGCCGAACTTCGTCATCCTTAAACTATCTAATCGCCTAATAAAAATGTTAATTAGAAAATTATTATGCTCAATTCTCACACGTGAATCATGTTCAATTCATATTTGTTTTGTTAAGAGCCCCCATTCAATGTCACGATCACGCAAATGAATTTCGTTATTAACGTTTTTAGTCAATGTCTTAGTAAGAAGATACTTTTGGTATTTAAAATTTCGTAATTTCTAATAAATGTGCTTTCATAATGTATTTTCCATTAAAACTAAAATTATTGTACACATAACTATGTAACATACACATGGATTTTAACAGCCTTTTTTGCTGTATAGAAAACTCCAGCAGAGGCTTAATGCGGCATGCATGACAATTGCAACGGCTCGTTTATAGAACGTCTTGTAATGGATATGTTCCGTTTTGACCGCAATACTGGCCCTCTTTTGTCCTCCTACTCGATCTCTCGTCGTGTCAATGAACTGGTGCTAAGAAAGTGAATTTATTAGGCCTCGTTTACAGTAAAGCACGTCCACCATATTATTAAAATTAACAATATACTTCGTTTTTGGTTCCAGGCTCTAATATTTAAAACCGAATACTGTTTTTCTCGAAACTCGGGATATTGAGCAAAGGCGAAAAGATTTTTCCCGATATTGTTGATCGAATAAATTCTTCTGTAGTAATAGTTTTGGCCTGTGACTTCAAATTGATGTTGTTTGTATCGTAAAATTTCACTAACAATAGGCGAATCGTACATATGTTAACAAAGCGCTTATATACTTAGTCTGGCCATAAATACTGTTACAATTAAAAATAAACAAAATATTACATTTGAATTTGGAATCTGTCTTTTTTATATGATTGCTCATTGAGTTTTCTCATTTTGGCGCCAATACATTGTACAATATTTTGCGATATTAAAATGGAGTGGGGTGATAAAAAGAACCGCGAATCGCTGTGAATGCATTACACAAAGTAGGTATGGAGCCCAATGCAATTTTTAAAACTCTTCATACGCTTGGTATTAGTAAAATGTTTGTGTACCGGGCTATTAATAGGTGCAATGAGACCTCCTCTGTTTGTGACAGAAAAATATCTGGCCGTTAACGTAGTGTTCGTACGAAAAAGGTGGTCAAAGCAGTAAGGGAAAGAATTCGAAGAAATCCTGTCCGAAAGCAAAAGATTTTATCTCGGGAGATGAAGACAGCACCTAGAACCATGTCGCGTATTTTAAAAGATGACTTAGGACTTGCAGCCTATAAGAGACGTACTGGTCATTTCTTAACTGATAATTTAAAAGAGAATAGGGTGGTAAAATCGAAACAACTACTGAAGCGGTACGCAAAGGGAGGTCATAGAAAAATTTTGTTTACGGATGAGAAAATTTTTACAATTGAGCAACATTTTAACAAACAAAATGACCGTATTTATGCTCAAAGCTCTAAGGAAGCTTCCCAATTAGTCGACAGAGTGCAACGTGGGCACTATCCGACTTCAGTGATGGTTCGGTGGGGTAAATTCATCCCCCACAGCAACTGAAATATTATTGCATAAACATGTCAACAAATGTAATGAAATTTTTAAATTTAAGGAAATTAATTCAAGCAGTATAATAAAAAGTTTTAATAGCCTTAATGTAAAAAATACAGCTGACTTGTGGGGAATATCAGTAAAGATTTTGAAGTCTGTAATAGACATTATTACTCCTCATCTTGTTAATATTTTTAATGATTGTATTAGGTGTGGTGTATTTCCTGACTTAATGAAACATAGTAAAGTGATTCCTCTTTTTAAATCTGGTAGTACTGATGACCCCTCTAACTATAGACCTATTTCAGTACTCCCTACGTTGAGTAAAATCTTTGAAAAAATAATTTTGACACAACTTTTAGAACATTTTAATTCAAATAACCTGCTTCATAATAAACAATTCGGGTTTACCAGGGGTCGCTCTACAACTGATGCAGGTGCTTATCTAGTCAAAAATATTTTTAAATCTTGGGAGGAATCACATGATTGTCTTGGAATTTTCTGTGACTTATCCAAAGCATTTGACTGTGTTGAACATGAAACATTGGTGAGGAAACTACATCACTATGGTATTAGGGATGGTGCATTGGAACTTATTACTTCCTATTTATCAGGACGGATACAATCAGTAGATGTGAAAGGTAATAGATCTTCAGGTACCTTGTTGAAAATGGGTGTACCTCAGGGTTCCATTTTGGATCCTTTTTTATTTCTAATATATATAAACGATTTACCTAGTTTTATTGAGTCCCGACACGAGGTCGTATTATTCGCAGATGATACATCTTTATTATTTAAAATTAAACGACAATTACAAGTCTATGACGAAGTGAATGATGCGATTTCGTGTGTGGTTCATTGGTTCCGTATCAATAACCTATTATTGAATAGTAAGAAAACTAAATGTATTAAATTTACTTTAAAATGTATTAAACCATCTTTAAATGTGAGACAAGTGGATAGTGATGTAATTGGTTCTGAGGAATCATTGGAGCTTGTTGAGTCAACCGTATTTCTTGGTATAACAGTGGACTCCAAACTGCAATGGGGACCTCATATTCATAAATTGGCGAGTAAGCTCAGCTCTGCAGCATACGCAGTAAAAAAAATTAGAATGTTAACAAACGCGGACACGGCTCGTTTAGTTTACTTTAGTTACTTCCACAGTGTCATGTCCTATGGCATTTTGCTATGGGGCAATGCGGCCGATGTAGAAACGATATTTATTCTGCAGAAAAGAGCTATACGCGCTATTTATAACATGCACTCAAGGGAATCCCTGAGGGAGAAATTTAAAGAAATTAAAGTTCTCACTATGCCATCCCAGTACATTTTTGAAAATTTGATGTATGTTCGTAAACATATTGAGGAGTTTCCTAAAAAGTCGGACATACATAATAGAAATACTAGGAACAAGCACAAGCTTGTTGTGCCGATGAGTAGGTTACATAAGATACGAAATTCATTCGGGTGTTTGTCTGTGCGCCTGTACAACAAAATCCCACAAGATGTTCAGAACCTACATATACATAGGTTTAAGAAAACTGTGAAAGAACATCTGTGCAATAAAGCTTACTATAAAGTCAATGATTATCTAGAAGATTGCACAAAGTGGGAATGAGTTGCTCGCTCCGGGCATTTCAATATTGTAGTAATTGTTACGTTATAATACTCATTGTAAAAAACTCATATTTAAAAAAAAAATATGTAATATTAAAAAATTAATAAATAATAATTACTTATTAAAAAAAAAAAAAAAACATGCCCGCTGAGTTTCTTGCCAATTCTTCTCAGGACGGAGGCTAGTTCTTGTGAATTGGCGGTAGTTCTTTTGACGTTCAACAAGTATGTACTTTCATTTACGTTGAATAAAAATTTTTTGATTTGATTTGATTTATTAGCTATGAAGGAATGACTGAGCCATACTTTTGTGAAAAAGGTAACAAAACATCGGTACAAGTGTATCAAGATACCATTCTTGAGAAGGTAGTGAAGCCCCTTAACAACACCATGTTCAATAATTAAGAATGGTCTTCCAGCAAGACTCGGCGCCAGGTCATAAAGCTCGGTCTACGCAGTCTTGGTTGGAAACGAACGTTTCGGACTTCATCAGAGCTGAAGACTGGCCGTCGTCTAGTCCCGATCTTAATCCGCTGGATTATGATTTATGGTCAGTTTTAGAGAGTACGGCTTGCTCTAAACGCCATGATAATTTGGAGTCCCTAAAACAATCCGTACGATTGGCAGTGAAAATTTTTTCATGGAAGGAGTGCGTGCTTCTATTGATAACTGACCTCAACGTTTAAAGGGCTGTATTGCAGCCAATGGAGACCACTTCGAATAAGCTTTTTATACTTTAAATTGTTTTATATTTATGTATTAAACTAACACACTGTAAAAGTAATAAATGTTATTTGCAATAGATTATTTTTTATTGTAACAGTATTTATGGCCAGACTTTAAACCGGTCATAAATTCACGGAGGTTCGGAATCGCAAACTTCAGTGAAACGCCGTTGGACAATATTAAATATTCATCCATCTCTTTGATACAGACACTCTTAAGATAAAATTGTACCGTTGGCTCAAGTTATTCTTGTAATCAAATATACAAAGAGAGTTTTCGTTTTAAGGATATCGAAAGGTATGCATACTTTTGTTCTTATCGAAAGATGATGCAACAATTTTTCAAGAATTTCTTTGAACTGTGAAACGAAATATTCAACCGTACTTATTGAAAACTGAGTTTATTTTCATTATTAAAAAAGCAGTAGTAGTAGAAAATAATGATCTACCCGCACTTGATAAGAATGACGTAGATGACCATTAGATTAAACGGTTGGCTCGCAAGAATCCAGCAATTTGTCACGTCACTCACATGACAAGACAGTAAGCTCATCTATTAAACAGATAGTGTCGTAATATGGACGTTGTCTTTTGATGTTCGCTTAATGGATGATAATGAGGCTCGGGGAGAAGTTCACGGGGGGTGGAAATGGTTTATCATAGTCTTGAGTGTCACTGTCACGAACACGCACGAACGACTATTTGCTATTAATTATGAAACTCAATAGCCTTTATTTTCAGTTTCATTTTCTAATCTTTCTCAAGCCTCAATCATGATTAAACTAATTATAACCTGATCGCAATTTTTTAATATTTCCTTCGTGAATTCAGATTTGTATGGTGATACTAAATTTAGAATGTACTCAATTCGTTTAATGACTGTGAAATTTCCTATCTAGTACAGTATTCGATTACGAAAATGTTGGTAATTTACTTAATCATCACACCGTGAATATCGTGACATCGGACAATTCGTTGACATAAAATGTATGGTGTATCAATTACGTCACGGTATCATATGAAGTTAAACTCAAAATTTATGACAGTGCTTTTACGATTCAATCTGTCTATATAAATAAAAAAATGATTGCTGTTCGTAAGCTCGTCACTTAAAATAGCTACGTGGAGTTTTCCGATATTCTAAAATGTTCGTAACTATACGAATGCTTTTAGGGAAAGAAAATTTGAAATTTATGGTGTGTGGATACGTATGTGTATAATTAAAGTAGGTAGATTTAATAAGGCGTATTATTCGCGAAAGCTTAAATATACTTAACTATCAGTAAAACAGATGACACGAAGATTATTTATTTGTTCCATTATTGCTGCAAACAACGAGACGTACTGACGGTTCTACTTTTTCAAAGTAGATAGAGACACTACGTCTAAGTGTATGTTTGAACCCACCTTGAGACATAAGCTATTCCTCAAAAACGAACTACTAAGTAGACAGATTTGTCTACTTCTAACGTCCTACCCATATTGGTTTTAATAAAATTCAGTTATGATGTTTCGGTCACATTGTTTTATGAATAGCCCATTCAAACATGATTGCTTCCCGGTGTAAATAGGAAGGATGATGTTTCATACCTGTCTGTGCATTACAACTCACCTATAAATTTTGTCTTGGATTTCAACACATGTTATACCTTCATTTTGTGAGCGCACCATTGGATTAAAGTACATCGGATCTTTTACCTTTCATTGATCATATAAAATGTCATAACGCTTTTCGTCTAGAAGCTAAACTTGACACATAATAGATCATGAAAATACTGACAGCCAAACATAATATGTTTTGTGTGTAAGCCTATGTATTTGTAGTTTGTAGGGTTTATATGAGATCTTGGTTCGTGCTTATTATTCGGGTGCTCTCGTCTTATCTTGCTCGTTTGTCCTCCCGGGAAGCTCTTCAGCCCGATACCGGTCTTCTAGCTCGCTGCTTTCATCGGTTCTCGCTCCCGAAACGACGATTTTACGACTATATCATTCGACAGATAACTCACGACTTAATGCACTATTCACAGTCATGCGATCCTTAACGTTTTACTAGAATACTTTTGATACAGTTTGTACTGCTAAATAAATAATTTACAGTATTAAATTCAGAATAATTATCACAACTCTACAAAAAAAAATCGTTCATTGTCCTAACGTTTATACTAGGTTTTTCCGATTCGTTATTCACAAAAACGAAAATAAAATACCTTTTTTTGGTATAAAGTTTGCTTTTGTGATAGTTATAGTAATAATACTCATTTTTAATTTTTTTTTATAAATTTTAATTAAAAAAGCCGCGCTATGAGAGTGGGGTGTTTAAGTTTACACAGTGCCACTAAATGGCACTCCAGTCATAAACAACAATCAGGTGTTTCGTACGAGCCCAGAAAAACTTAAAATGTCACGAAAGTGTAAATACGATGCTGATGTATTTTGTGGTCAATTTATTAAAGTTCAAAAGCAAACTGTTTCATGCCATGTATTTTTTTCGTCTAATTATTATCTAAAATATCGGAATTTTATGCTTTGTAATCAAAGTCAAATTTGGTGTTGACCCGTGTTATCAATTCACAGATGTTTGAAACAATTTTGAGTTTCACGTTTTGTACTTTTCTCGACGTGAGTCACGAAATTCGAATCAAAATTCATTCGTTAAAATTAAAATAGTGTCTTGAAGCTCCGAACTGTGTATTGTAATAATGTGAAATTCTCAGATACGAAAATATTTTGCTGAGAATTTCTACTCTTCAGAGTTCAATGTCCTAGGAGGTTAGTGAACGGAAATAGTAAATGATCTAGGGCACCAATTTTATTGTTTACTTTCGCCAGGTATTTTTTAATAGTTGGCACATAATATAAACTGATTAAAGTGTTTTAGGCATTTTATTTACGCGGAATGATCAGCGTCGCTCAACGGATATCGTTAATGCCAGGCGCTAAAAACTAAGCTTCATTAAAATACATTGTTTGCTCAAAAAACTCCATGAAAATTAATCTGTAACTGTCTCGTTTTTACCATCGCACCGCCCGCCACCGGAGTAGAGTTCATCCATACTACCTGGAGCCACTGCGGTCATCCACAGTGCGTTTCCAGAGATCTTTTTTGCCACGTACCATCCGGCTATGGAATGAGCTCCCCTCCACGGTGTTTCCCGAGCGCGATGACATGTCCTTCTTCAAACGAGGCTTGTGGAGAGTATTAAGCAGTAGGCAGCGGCTTGACTCTGCTCCTGGCATTGCTGAAGTCCATGGGCGACGGTAACCACTTGCCATCAGGTGGGCCGTACGCTCGTCTGCCTACAAAGCAATAAAAAAAATAAAAAAAAATAAATAATATTACAAAACAGTATCTACATTAAGAAATAGTTAATCGAATACACACTGTCTTGAAAATAATTCCGTAATGGTTAGTAAGTAGTAGTAAACCATTATAATGACTCGAGTTCATAGATCAAACAGCGATCAATTTGAATGTGCAAAACGAGAATAATCAAGTTTCGAATGCATGAGAGCAATTGTTATTGAAGCGCGTCCATTGAACTTTATATTAACTTCTGTAAATGAAATATCATCGACCGATCCCAATTTCTCAATGCGGTTTATTTTATGGCTTAGCGATCTTTATGTGATTGTATTATGTACTTCTATACAGGATTTAGGGGCATGTTTGCTTCTTCCACTAATTAACGTAACTACATGTCCACAATGTCTTAATACATTTTTTATTGATAACAATAAAAAAACTACATTATCAACTTCATTTTATTCACAATGATTTATCAAAAATAAATATAAATAATATACAAAGAAACAGCTATTTATGTGAATAATAATAATGACCGTCAGCATGTAGACTATACATTAGACACTATAGCCATTAATTATACTAAGACTATACATAAATAATAAAAATCTTCTGCTGTTCGTTCCAACAAGGATTGCTGCCTGATTTTTTTAATTGCAAACAAAATCTTTGTACGCCGACCAAATTATTTCAATGCTGTTTTTTTGTGGCTCACCAAATTTTATAATTGCTAAACATTTCATTACTTCTCTATTATTATTGTGTGACATTCATATTATAATATAATACAGACGTTAGATGCGTTAGTAACTGTTGCACTCATTCCAAAATTTCAACAGTCTAAGTTGTTCCCATAAAAATTGATAGATGGCAGTAGTATATCTAAAAATAAAAAGTGTCGTGACAACTTTTCGTAAGAATTTTTTCCGTCTAGCCCCCTTTCACAACGCGCGATAAGGAACTTCGTTCCAAAAACGCCTTTAGCATGTTAGTACATAATTTTATTTAAAAAAATATGTTTTTATTTCAATATAAACGGAAAACGAGATTCAAATCGTAAACTGAATTTCAATGCTTGTCGTTTTAGCTTGTTATCCAAGTCGCATTTTACGGCACCATGGACATCGGGCATTAACCAGTTCATACTTTCTCGAGTTGCGTGGATTATTAATATGATCTTAAAGTTTCGTGTAGGAGTAGAGGGCGTCCACTTTGCTTCTTCATTGTGATCAGTCGATTAATAGAATTTATAAGCAGGAAGGAAGTTCGTTTTTATCTTATACCTTTAAACGAGCAATTCTATATTAATATGTATATAATCTGAATCTCGGAAACGGCTCAGCGATTTTCATAAAAATTTAGTATATAGGGGATTTTGGGGGCGATAAATCGATCTAGCTACGATTTATTTTCAGAAAAATTGTTTTATTCGCATTTTCAATAATCAACTCTTCCCGACGTCTATTGGCGAATAATAATATTTTTCTTAATTGAGGGCAACTAACCGCTTTAAAGACACAACAAGATGGCGTTATCAAAAAAAAACCGAGCAAAGCTCGGTCATCATCTAGTGATGGTTACACTAATCAGCATTTCCTCTTCTCTTTCTTTTCAGGAATGTTTCTCTTACACCTTATATACATATATATGTATGTGCATGTATTATATACGAACGTTCATCTGCAAAGACTCAAACCAGATCTGCTGACCTCAATTTTCTAATTGATAGTGATAGTCACATTAAAATCCGTTTAGAAGTTACAAAGTAATGCACAGATAAAATGTGATTCGCCGGTCAAACCGAAACGCAATTTCGTGTGGCATGTAGCACGTAGATAAATTTTGTTGGTAATAATGCGAACTGCGGATTTATTTTGGGTCATGAAAAGATATAAAAAGATACATTTGCAACTATGTCATTAAAGCTGTTTCATGTACAAACTAGGGTTCTATAGTTGTATGTTCCACACACTTTACACACGGTTGTAGGACCTTTTTTTCAGGCATTGGGCCGACTCACATATACGAGGTTTCCGCGCATAGCGCGTCCCGCGGTGTGTGCGGGTCTTAACGGTCCGCAGATGTTGGGAGCGGATCGCGGGCCCAATAATGTTTTAGGACTCTACACGTTTTTCTATAATTTCATGAAGCTTTCCTTCTAGTTCGAATGTTACAACATTAAATGAAACATCTTGACATCGACCGCGAAAAGATGCCAAAACATCGCCCAACCACGAAGAAAGCGCATAATAATATGGTAGATGAAGTCGCTACTATGGATGCGCATATTGGTTGAAGTTGGTATGAAATTTGTGACCTACAGCTCTTTAAAAACTATGAATGTTACCCAGCAACATGTGCTAATAATGAGAACGAGGCCGTTTCGAAGTGATCGTACTAAAATCACTATTTATTGTGATGTAGTACTCGATGTGTATTTAAAGATGACTTCACTGGCAGATTACAGGTTTTATGAGGAGTGTAATTCTAAATTTACATGTTTTAGCTACGTAAGCTTAAAGACAAGATATTCTCATTGACTTTGCAATAAATAGTGAAGGGGAGATTCGTTGATGGTTATCGGATGCACGTTCGCTTTCTATGATGTGATAGTAATAAAAATCATACCCGATCCTGTGGACCGAATGGTAAACAGTCGACGTCGCCCTAAGCACGTCATTACGGATCCTCCCGATCTATTAACGGTGCTTTTAGGTATCTCAAGCACCAGTCACCGTCCTCGCCGAACCCGTCGCTTGCGACGAAGGGCTCGACGAGTAATTTAACCTATAGACACAGCCCACTGAGTTTCTCGCCGGATCTTCTCAGTAGGTCGCGTCTCCGATCCGGTGGTAGATTCTGCAAAGTACTGCTCTTGCTAGGGCCAGCGTTAGCAACACTTCCGGTTTGAGCCCCGAGAGCTCACCTACACGCTAGGATGAAACTAAAATAGTCTCCCGAGGCTATCAGCATAGGTATTTTTTTTTATTGCTTAGATGGGTTTACGAGCTCACAGCCCACCTGGTGTTAAGTGGTTACTGGAGCCTTACATTACGACGTAAATGCGCCACCCACCTTGAGATATAAGTTCTAAAGTCTCAGTATAGTTACAACGGCTGCCCCACCCTTCAAACCGAAACGCATTACTGCTTTACGGCAGAAATAGGCAGGGTGGTGGTACCTACCCGTGCGGATTCACAAGAAGTCCTAGCATCGGTAATTACGCAAATTATGATTTTGCGGGATTTGATTTTTATTACACGATGTTATTTCTTCACCGTGGAAGTCAATCGTGAATATTTGATAAGTACGTATTTCATTGGAAAAATTGGTACCCGCCTGCGGGACTTGAACACCGGTGCATCGCTAGATACGAATGCGATGGTAGGTAGGTAGAAACGACGACGAGATAGAAAAAAAATATTCTTCCACTCATGCTCATCACACGAATATTTGCCCCATATGGTATTCGAATTCACAGTCTATCTTACATGTTAGCCTCCACTTAGTTATCATCCCATCCCACCCCCATGGAGCTATTCCCAACTGAACGGCTTTCCCATCTAAAATTTAGTTGATCCAACGCCACCTAGTTTTTTTAATGAATAAATTGACCTCAAAAATTTGACCTTTCTAACCTTAATATAATAAAACAAATAACAATAAATACCAACATACAATAAAACAAAATTTCACACTCCCAATATAACTAGTCAGGTCATAAGTATTGTCACACAGTAAAAACTTTTCTTTTAGAATGCTGGCCACAAAAAAGTTTATTGAATTCGAATTTCGAATTGTTCATGAAAATAAAAATGTATACTTTTAGAATTTTACTCATTTTTAAATATGGAGTGGACGCTTAAAGAAGACCGTGTTGCAGTTATTGCGTTGCATCGTTGCGGTTACGCGCCAATTCAAATTTTTAACCTACTGAAAATTTTTAATATAACCAAAAGATTCGTTTATCGTACCATCAAACGATACAATGAAGACTCTAGTGTAGATGACAGGTCAAGAAGTGGTCGCCCTCGGTCTGTTAGGACTCCAGCAGTGATAAAAGCTGTGAAGGCGCGAATTTAAAGAAATCCCAAACGTAAGCAGAAACTGTTGGCCCTTTAGATGGGGTTAAGCAGAACCACGGTGAAAAGGGTGTTAAATGAAGACTTAGGGCTTCGGGCATATCGAAGAAAAACAGGACATCGTTTGAATGCTCGTCTAATGGACCTGAGACTGAAGAGATGCCGCGCTTTGTTGAAGCAGTACGCGGGAAAAAAATATCGGGAAATTCTTTTTTCGGATGAAAAAATTTTTACCGTAGAAGAGAGCTACAACAAACAAAATGATAAGTTGTACGCACACAGTAGTGAAGAAGCGAGCAACCGTATTCCGCGTGTCCAACGAGGTCATTTTCCATCCTCGCTCATGGTATGGTTGGGAGTTTCTTATTGGGGCTTAACAGAGGTACATTTTTGTGAGAAAGGTGTAAAAACGAATGCAGTTGTGTATCAAAATACAGTCCTGACGAACCTTGTGGAACCTGTTTCTCATACCATGTTCAATAACAGGCACTGGGTATTCCAACAAGATTCGGCGCCAGCTCATAGAGCGAATAGCACACAAGACTGGCTGGCGGCGCGTGAAATCGAATTCATCCGGCACGAAGACTGGCCCTCCTCCAGTCCAGATTTGAATCCGTTAGATTACAAGATATTTCGACATTTGGAGGAAAAGGCGTGCTCAAAGCCTCATCCCAATTTGGAGTCACTCAAGACATCCTTGATTAAGGCAGCCGCCGATATTGACATGGACCTCGTTCGTGCTGCGATAGACGACTGGCCGCGCAGATTGAAGGCCTGTATTCAAAATCACGGAGGTCATTTTGAATAAACTTTAGTGTCTTAAGAATCTATGTTTTGTTAAGTTCAATTTGGTATATGAATGGTTATATAATGAATAAACTTGTTTCAATTATTTTACATTAAACATGTGACAGAATTTATGACCTGACTAGGTATAAAGTGGATCTCATTTCGTTGACATTGATAAAAAATATATTCCAAATTTAACGTCAGGTGGAACGGGGTGAGACACACCTTTTTTTTTTTTCCGGACTTCCGCCCTCCACTGGGGACGGCGGGCGGAGCATGTCGGAGTCGAACCGACTAAAACCTCCTATCGCTCAACAACCAACGTCCAAACCTCACATGAGACAGAACTCATGAAAAGGCAAAGGGGGGAAAGTGAAGTGTTTAGTGCGGAGCACATCTCTCCCATCACCCTCCCCCTCGGGACGCCGGACTGGTGGTCGTCGGCGCCACGACCACCAGCCCTCTCGGTCGGCGGGCTATCCGGAGCCCGCCTAGATGGCGCCGGTTAGAGTGAGCTATCCTACGGAATACCCCGCTGGGTCAGAACCAGCGTGGGTCGAGGATAGCCGGCCTTCCATCACCCGGATGCTCTTGCGTAAAACGCGTGCAGAGCAGCTTGCAGGTCGTCTTCTTAGGTCTCCCTCGCCGGTACCCAGACCGACATATGAGGGGGACCCGAAACACTTAGAGGACCAGGGCTTGGGCGAGATCCGCCTCCCTGGCCCCCGCTCGACGGCGGCGGGCTTGCGCGTCTCTAACGCGCCCCGCCGCCTCCTTCTGCGAGATGGTGCACTCGCAGAAGTCGAGCATCGCCTTCCACGACTCGTCGTCGCCGAGCATCGATGCCACAACACTCGGCAACGACAAGTCGTTTCCTATTTTTGCGACGAGGACACGGCGCCACCCCTCCCATGCGGGGCAGGCGACGAGCGTATGCTCTGCCGTGTTCAAGTCGCAATTACAATGGTGGCACTCTGCCGTCGGCTCGGCTCTGATCCGGTGCTGGAACTCACCGAAACAACCATGCCCAGTGAGAACCTGCGTGAGCCGGAAAGTGAGGCGTCCTCTGTCACGATTCACCCAATCCACAAGGACTGGGCGAATCGCCTCGACGGTCCTACGACCAGCCGAAGGATCGGCCAGCCGCCTGGACCATGATTCCAGCACGGGCGAGACGCACCTAGAATTACAATATTATTGAAAGAAATCAATTTTCCGCCTTTTCAATAAATCAGTAACGATTGATTTATTGAAAAGGCGGAAAATTTGGTTCTCCTCTTTGTCTATTCAAATTTCGTTTATAATTATTTATTTATTTATTATTATTATTATTTTTTTCAGTACTAAATGCTTATGACTGGTTATTGATTAGGTTCCAAAACGAACCACCGGTGTCCAGAGGGTCGATTCATTTTTCATCTGCTTCTGGGATAAATACCGGTAGGCTGGTAGGCCCCACCTAATCTATAGAATTAGCTAAAGTCATCAATACATATTATGTACATCCTAATAAGTAGTTTTGATTATATCTGCGACACGTAAAAATCGATGAAAATACTAAAATGTATTTATATTAATAATGTATTTATATAATTTGTATACATTACTTTAGCACTATTAGTATCTATGCTATATTTTAGGTACACTTTGTTGAAGGATTAGAAAGGCTATAAAAAGATTTTAAAGGGTAGGTTTTTAATTAACTATTACGGCCTGGCCACGGGGATCGGCGGTGCGAACAGCGAAGCGGTGGACGAGGCGACCATTCGCGCAGCACCGTTTGCAGGCCACGGGTACTCACGTTCGCCGCCGCGACTAGTAAGGAAGTCCGACAGCGAAATGTCTATATCGAAATTATCTCGATATTGCTTACAAATTAATAGTTTTTTGGTTCAGGACCTATTATTTGGAAAAGATTGTGAAGTACATGATTTGAATAAGAATCGGAGTGTACCTATAGATGGAGAATTCCACAAGAAGTACGAGAAATACTTTGGGTGGCTAGACTTCCAAATAGCTGGTCTAGCTAGTATTTCAGCTAATTTTTTTTATTGCTTAGATGGGTGGACGAGCTCACAGCCCACCTTGTGTTAAGTGGTTACTGGCCCATAGACATCCACAACGTAAATGCGCCACCCACCTTGAGATATAAGTTCTAAGGTCTCAAGTATAGTTATAATGGCTGCCTCACCCTTCAAACCGAAACGCATTACTACTTCACGGCAGAAATAGGCAGGGTGGTAGTACCCACCCGTGTGGACTCACAAGAGGTCCTACCACCAGTAATTACGCAAATTATAATTTTGAGGATTTCATTTTTATTACACGATGTTATTCCTTTACCGTGGAAATCAATCGTGAACATTTGTTGAGTACGTATTTCATTACAAAAATTGGTACCCGCCTGATATTCGAACACCGGTGCATCGCTCAACACGATTGCACCGGACGTCCGTTAGGCCACGACGACTTTAAAAATATAAAATAAAAAATAAATAAAAAATATAAAAATTTCGGTTTTAATTTTTCGCGGCGAAAACAACTAAACTCATTTAATCACTGTACTATTCGCCGCGACTACCGCTCGACTCCGTGGCTCGCGCCGTCCGTATTCATGCATTTGTTTTGCTCGCCCGCCGCATCGCGCGATTCGCTCGGTACATTTCGCCGGTCGCTTCGCCGGTCGCCCGTGCGCGTGGCTTGTTAGGTACATTTCTATGCTCTTATTTTAGTCGCTAGACGCTTCGCCGTTCGCACCGCGCGAATATTCGTATCGGCGAATGTCCCGTGGCCAGGCTGTTAGGGGTCGGTACGCCACCTGATGATAAGTGGTTGCCGTTAGAGATGTTACAACGTGAATGCCGCCATCGCTGCCTTGATACATAAATTCGAAGTCTTAATATCCCGTTCCCATTTACACGCGAGAAAAAAAACTTTAAATGAAAAAAAAAGAACATGGCTGGGTGCGCGAATCCACGCCCCGTCGTTCGGTTTTCAGTGAACGGTATTCGGTTTTAATTTATTTACAAAAAATGAGACGATGCACAAAAGGAGACCGTGCACTACATTATAGCGGTTTTTTTTAGCGGTATTTTCACTTTTCACTTTTTCATTTTTGGCGGTAATTTTAATCTTGTCACAGATTATGCAGCGGTCTCAAATAACGATTTATTGGAAATCTTCACCTTGTATTTTAAAAATTATTTGTCCACCAATTTGTTATTTTTAATAGATTATATCGTAATTCTAGTTAAGAAATCATACAGAACCCATTAACTGTTTTTTTCTTTCTTTAAAATATGTAGACGGAATTGATATTTCAAAAAGTACACTAAATTCTTTGATGATGTTCTCAATAAAAATAAAAATAGCGCACAGACGTATGTACATTAACACTAATAGCTTGTGTTCCAAGAAATGTTTAGTGATACCACGTCTGGATAATTATTTGTGTAATTATTCAACATGACTGGGATTTGCTTTTTGTGAAGTATAATGAATGATAAAATGTATTGCTTAAAATTAAAGTTTTTCTGATTGCCGTAAATGGATAGCCGAGCCGGACGCACGACTCCGTCCGGTTTTAATTTGTATGGGAGTTCTTAAATCTCACAACTTGAGATTTCGGCACCCGCCTTGAGACATGAGGTCGATTATCTCAATTTGATTGTAACAGCGGCTGCCTTACTACTCAAAGCTGAACGTGTAATAAAATAACGTGTAAAAAAGCACTGCTTTATTTATTTATCCGTGGAATAGATAAGGGAACGAGGTTTACAGCCCACTTGGTATTAATAGTTTATCGAAGACCAAATAAATCATAATGAACGTCTACTACCATACTACCACCAGTAGCTTTAAACGCATTATACTATGTCGAATAGAATAGCCTAATGACCTAGACAACGCATCGTTTTCGCAAAGAAAAATAATAAACTTCAGGAGATACAATAAAAGTGACTTGTATACCAGTAGATTAAGATATTTCCTTCTGGTTATCATTGAATTATCAAGACTTATAAATGGTTTATGAGAATTTCATTAAAATAATATAGTTGAAATATATACATACTTATAATGAATATAAGTTTTAAACATTGATTAGTTGTCCAATACGTTAACGACAACACTAGACTACAACAAAAAAAATGTGTACAATTTTATATAAAAATATTATTATCGTTGTGAAATTTAATAAATAAATTTTATTTTTGCAGGTAAGGGCAAACGAACACAGCAAGGGTAACGTATATATTTATTATTCCCTGTTATCGCTCTAATTCAGAATTTTTGTGTTACGAAATATTTCTTATGTTCTTTTTTTATGAGGCCCATAAAAAACGACTCGAAGAATGAGTGTTTTCCTGCCCCTGCGAGTCGTGTATACACGCGTAACAAGCAGAAAATACAAGTTAAGACGTTCTACGTTTCCGTCTGAATATAAGAGTCTAAGGTACTTAATACCTTGGGCCATTTTTCAAATGGAAAAATTCACTCAGCCAGCAGCCGCAAGCGATTACTCCTCTTTACGTAGTGACACGCCGAGGGGGTAGAGCGAGCCACATAAATAATCGAAAGCTTACGAATTCACCCGGACGACTCCCGGCCAGAATGCCAAGGAAATATTGTAGCAAATTGATCGCGAAATGTACTGACCCCGTAACGGCTGTCGGAGCTAATACTTGATACTTTAAATTCACCAAATTTAGTCTGGGTTATAGATTTTTTTGTTAAAGATACGTATTATATAAATTTAACTGCTGTAGATGTAAATAATTTGAATACTCTTGAAGTAGCAGCTCGCAAATTGTGTGGAAAACCATACTATTAAATCAATGCTCTCGTATTAAATATAAAATTTTCAGAATAATCATAAAATTTATTAAACATAAATAGTACATGAAAATTGGTTCAGCACTTGAATAATACTTTGGTTTCTAGTATGAAGTTGGTAACTTACCTTACTATTTGTTTTTTTTAATATCTCACTGGAATCTATCTCGGTAAATATCTCACCCACTTCTGATAAAGTGTTATTTATATACTCACAAGAGCGTGTGCTTTAAATTGAAATGTACTTAGATAGGTCTTAAGCGTCGATATGGCGTAATGACTTTGTTAATGTAAGTTAATAGCTTATGGGATATACGCTTGTAGTCTTAAAAGAGCATCTCCTACCACTGTACTGTTGGACTGTAGTTGAGCTATGAAGTGGAAGTTTCTAAAAAGACTTGTGATTATAGAACTAAGTGTCAACGTGAACAATGCACGTGCATACATAAAACGTAGTGTGTTAAGTAGTTTTTTAATTATACTACAGATTTTCAATAACACGTTTAGGGATTAAAAAAATCAACAAAACAAAAACAAATGATTTATTCTCATACGTCTTTCTATGCTACGAAATGTCGATAAAACTGGAGCCAATTTGACATAATATGACGGGCCACTTCATACAATGAAATTTTAGGTAATATCAATTCAATTCAACCATAATTTCAGTGACCGCTTTAATATAATTTACTTTTAAAATTTTGGGAATTGATTTTAGAAAACTAACCGGGCGTTGTTTGAAGCCGTAAATTTAAATCTGCGGAACTTTGGACGCATAAATCGCCAATTGTACTGTCAATGTGTGGCCGCCATCGACCGACGCCACAGCCTCTTCAGGCGGTGATCCACTATACACCTCATACATTACACCACCTTCTGTATGGACTAACCATTAATCCAAGTCTTTCCAAATTTCTTTGAAACATTCACTCGATGATACCGTGACGTTAAGTAACCTATATATCTGCGCCTAATATACTTATTAAACTCCATATGTCTATCCTAGTTCATCAAAAATTCTTTTCATATGTAATAGAAGTGTTGATATTTTTTGTTCATTGAAAAGTAGAATCGCTTCCGTGAAGACAAGGCTTAGCTTTTTTAATTGCCCTTGTAGGCAAACGAGCATACTTACCGCCCACCTGATGCTGAGCGGTTACCGTCGCCCATGGACTTCAGCAATGCCGAAAACTGATCTTAGTTCAAAAATCATGCTTGTCGCTTTTGACAGTAGCGCTTGAAGTTCATTAAAAAGGAATAACGTATTGCCGTGTTAATATTCCGTGCTTGAATCTCGTTCGTTACTTTTTCTTAAGCTGCCTCTATGTATTGCTATAAGTTTTAAAATATTAATAATTAAAACTACTTTTACTGTTTTTAATAATCATTTTTAGAGAAGCTAAAATTATCAACACTAATAATGTAAAATATTATCCTAATATGTTAACAGAATATTTTTAAGAATCAGTACCATATAACTTACCAAAGAACGTGGTTTGAATTAATTATCTATCTCATAAATACTTAAACGGGAATGTAGAACGCAATAATGACGAGGCTCTTATTTGTTCATGTGCAAATAAGAATATGCGGGCGTAAACATCGGCCCTCGTCACCGGAAGCAAACAAGCACTTGATTCTAATAAACCGAAATTTCTACTCTGCATTGTCTGACTATTCACTAGGTGAAGTAAATACATTTTCTTCAATATTTACGAAGTCGAATGTTTGCTATGTCCCGAAGATCGGAATGAAATTTGAATGCGCCCTACCACGACCACGTACGTACTTCTCTAGAGGGGAGGGGGGACTCGTCTTCCAAACTTAATTTCGTCGATAAAGTAACTGTAACTCCATCGTACGCCCTGAAGCGTCTTGAATTTTTGTTATAGTTACTAAATGATTTCGATTATATAGAATAAAAATTAAATTAAAAACGTTAACGTACATATCTTATATCGTTTTAATAGTTTTCATATGGAACGCCTCAAGGTACGTCGGACCGAAAATTATCGCCGAGATAACTGGACCGTGCTGCCTTCGTGTCACGAATTAATTTCCCACCCGCTATTATATGGACTACCCAGATTGCAATAAAGATACACGCGGGATTCTGGTTTGCCCGGTCTCATAATGAATTTAGAGTAATTTGGGAGGTTCACAAATTATCGCTTCATATAAATTATATGTCCGTGCATTGCAGAGTTCGATGATAAGAAAGATTTGTTATTAACTTGAAGTCAACGTGTGCTTGTTTCTGTTGCGTCACAGGAAGTTTACGGTGATGAAACAAAGGAATAAGTCAAGTGAAAGCGGCAGCAAAATTCGTAACGTTTTTATTACTACGTTGTGTTAAAAGACATCTACCTACTTATTTGGAAAGTCACCACCTCCTGATCCACTCTCGGTGCTTTTAGGCTCTTTTAGGAGGCAGCACCGGTCCCCAAGGGTTCGACATGTTACTTAACCCACTGAGTTTGTCGCCGGATCTTCTTAGTGAATCGCGACTCCGTTCAGGTCGTCTATTTAGCGAAGCACTGCTCTTGCTAGGGCAAATGTTAGTAAAGTATCTCAGGATGAGCCCCCTAGCTCACCTACACATTCAGTGAAGCTAGTATAGTAGTAGTAGCTAGTACTTGAGGTTCCTAGCAGTGGTATGCAAATAAAGGTCGGCCAATCGAATGCAAACTGAATTTAGAAAAAATCGCATACATTTTAACGTATAAATATTGAAAAACTAATCTGTCACAGGATTTATATTCATCGATGTCTTCAAATTTATCTTACGACAATCGCTGATATTGGAGAACCCTTCTGTATTGTTACATAAAACATTACCCCCTGATGCGATGTGTCGTGTTTCGTTTATCGTATTATCTTTATTGAATTCGTCAGCCATTCTGAATTTCTAATTTGAATCATTATCCTCTTCCCTTGCATTTTGTTTTTCTGTTGCCGTATTTAAACGTTCGTTGCGGATTAAATTGTGATATCTGTTTTTGTAATGCTCCTGTACGTTGGGTTTCGTTGGGCTCTTATATAAAGCAAAAAGGTTTCGCGGGCTATTAATCATGTTTCGTGCTGTTTGCCGACAAGGATTTCATTATTTCATCAGTGCCCAGTGGCGGAGATGGAGCCTATGTGAGAGTCACGCCGCGATTTTACATTCGTCTCGTTGTTTTTCATGTGGGCGGGTTGTAGTATTCACGCAAAATGCTAAATTCAATATTACTGGCTAATGAAAATGATTTTCGTCCTTGTTACTAATCTAAACACAAATGTCACTAGACGTTCAGATATACCATTACATAACCGTAAGAAACAATAGATGTTCCATAATTTTATACTATAATCATTATTCACAATATGTTAATTTATAAAATAATGTGAACTATGATATAAACTTCAGTCGAGCGTATTGGAAATATACACACATGACGGCATCATTGGTATGAAGCCCTATTGCGGCTCGTAAAGCCAGTGTTCGTTCGTTATTCAACCGAAGTTCCTGCGGTTCAATAAAACTGATTTTTACTTTATTGAATCAAAGCACGGTATATTTACCATATTACTACATGCTAACGAACCATTTTTATTATTGACGTAGAATTATAAATGAATCTGTTCATTCGCAATTATCAGCTCATTGTGTTTTAAAATCAAACACCCTTTGTTTATGTAGTACAAGATTCATTGCAATGAATACTTTTAAACAATTTCAAGATTATTACGATATAATTTTACCAAGCACATCTGTTGCCGATGTTAAGTAAATTGAATAAACTACAGACTATTATCACTTTATAAGCAAATTCAATTGCCTTGTAGTCTGCGAGAAGCTCTTAGCTCGGATTAAATTCTGGCAAACAGACGATTCTCAATATCCTTCCTGAATTCAATACAGAATAATTTCAGTTGACTATAAACTAAATATAAATATTGTAAAATCCTACAATAAGCTAGTTAAAAGTTCATTGTTGAGAGTTTGTAAGATTTTCCACGAGATAAACTGTTGCGGAAGTTCCGCTTTATTGTTGTAAGTCTCGTTGAAGACGCGAAGGCAACTAAGTTTATTGACCATCTCTAACTTATCCCCGTCCGAAGTGCGCCACTTTGAGCAACTTTAACTCGGTAAAAGCTATGGCCCGGAAAGCCTCTTTTTCTCGTTTTATTGCTAAAGTTCTTTCATACGTGTCTGAAGAAGTTTTTTTTTCACCTTTTTTTAATGCACATTAATCTGATTTGCCGTGAGTTTTTTAGGAAGGTTCTTCACTCGTATTTCACTAGAATTCCGTTAATGTTCGTCTGTGGATTCTTCAGCTGTTGGCACACGGCCAGTTTTCTCGAATAGTTCCCTCAATGAAATGCTTTGCATGCATCTGCTCCGACCTCAGCCTTCCAAAGCGATTGTCTTTTAACTAAGACCTGTATATCATGAAATATAGTGTGCATTGTAATATATGTATCTTCTTTTCTTCTTCTTCTATTCTAGTTCTATTCAGTTTTCGTGAGCACGTATCCTCTGTAAGCCGTGAACGTTTTTAATCAGATACGACAGTTTACAATAGCATCAGTTAATTGGTTGTTCTCATAAGCAAATTTTAATACTAATTCGGTTTTTTTAATCAAGCACAATTTCACAAATTTCACCCGTAAATCTGATGTCTGACAACAAAACACAATACTGTCACGTTTCAACAATAAATAAAAAAATAATTAAAGAGAAACCTCTGCAGCCATTTACTGACTTAAAAATTGCTAATAGCTATTTTCACAAATAACGATTAAAATTTATTCTTTAAATCGAGCCGTATGCGTACTTATAGTTGACTAGCCGTACTCGCCCACTTCGCTGGGCACTTAAAATTAACATTATTATTTATTGTCATTATTATTAGGGAGTCCAACGCTCATATAAATATTAGCCTATCCATTAAGTACATGTATTTTCTACATTGATACCAAGTTTCAAGTCAATCGGATGCATGGTTCAGTACTTATAACGGAACATCCGTAAAAACCACTGTAGATTTATATATTACTAGAGGTCCCGCAGTAGTCGAAATTCGACTATAATTAATTGGAATTGTAAGTTTGTATACTATTATGATTGTATTTTATACTTCTATAATCACAAATTTCGCCAAGGCTACACTTTAAAAAAATATTAATAAAGACAAACAATATATAATCTATTCTCAATTTGACCACAAACGTCAAGAACAAAAGTTTGACAATAAATAGTATTCATGCGTGTGTGCGTCAAATACATGGTATGTAGTGTGTGTAATGTTTTCTTTATTGATTTAACGTATCTTTTATGAATTATTTAAAAAAAAAATTTAGCATTGTGTACTTCTTCTCTATAAGTGTGGAAAATTTCATACTCCTCCGTCCGCGCAATTTACGTAAAAAGGGATACAAAGTTTTTGCTTCACGTATTAATATATAGATTAGTATAGATTATCTCAAATCTCATTAATTCTCTCCCCATTATAACGCGACTCAACTTGTCTATATAAATGCTATATTAAACTGTCGCGTGTCACAAACTTCATATGTATTCCGTGGATGTCGAAGTACGCGCCCCCAGGGAAGACTTACGTGCTCGTATGCAACGCTCCCGGCAGCCGGCACGTATCATCCTGTTCTACCCTTTATGGAGTTGGGTCTATAAAGTTCCCGCCGTGCATTGTACGTTGTTGCACAGTTCATTGCGTTCTGATTAAATTGGTGTAGAATGGAACGGTGTTTTTAATATGGCAACCGTTTTTATTTCCAATATTTCGCAGTTTCTCTATGAAGCGTTCGTAGCCATTAGAGTCATTAGAGTACAAAGGTATTTTTGTAAGCAAGAAGTTTGGTAGTGTTATTAGACTTTAGAGCAGGTATTATATTAATCACAAGCTGACCCGGCAGACTTCGCAGTGCCTCAATGGATAAATAAAAGACCTAAGCTTTTGTATAAAATAAACTTAAAACAAACAAAAAGAATCCGTCCGACGGGGGACACATTAAAGGAAAAACAAAATTGTTATTTTTATTTAATTCTGAGCATTTTCATATTTATCTATCTTTTAAACCTTCTCTGGACCTCCGCAAATAATTCAAGACCAATATTAGGCAAATCGGTCCAGCCATTCTCGAGTTTTAGCGAGACTAACGAACAGCAATTCATTTTTATATATGTAGATATTTCGCAGTTTCTCTATGAAGCGTTCGTAGCCTAATAGTACAAAGGTATTTTTGTAAGCAAGAAGCTTGCCAATGTTATTAGACTTTAGTATTATATTAATCATTATTATCATATTATTAAATTATTCGTGAAATGCTTACTAGTGGAACTCCACCCATGTTTCAATGTTATTTTTATGATAGGTTAGTCTTTATTGCGGATTTCGATACGGTGAGCTCGTCCTAATTAAATTAAATTAAATGCGTCTAAATTAAAAGCGTGAGGTCGTCTACCCATTTACGTTTATAACCAAAGATGAAGACCGAGAATACGCCGGTACATTCGCAATTTCTCCGAGTCTTAGCGACCGCCACACTGTTTGAGTGTCGAATGACATCACCGAAACGTTATCGATAGAAACAAGTTGACGTGGTTTCCAATTTCCATTTTCGTGATGGCCGTCACACATCCGCTATGTGAAGCGCTTTTGTTGGGAATCCGAGCTTCAAAAATCTTATTTTACATTAGGATGTCGGACACGTTTGAACTATTTTCCGGTCTAGACCAATAACGAACTATGTTAGATTTTCTAATAATAAATTGTAAAACATTTTTTGAATAAACAATAAAGTAGTCTCCTACTATGATCACCTTTCTTATTTTCAAAAATAGGGTGTTTTTTAAAAAAAAAAAAAAGTATACCCAAGTAAACGTGTTTTAATTTAGACTGTTGTAATAGATTTGTGTGTTATAAATAATCTGAGCTAGTTTGTTTAAATATAGTTTACTATGTACTCCTTATCAAGCAAATACCTCTAAGCGAAAATAGATATAATTTATACGAATTTTCAAACCTCTAGTTTAACATAGATTATCGAAATAAATAAATGAAACTTCTCTTTCAATAGAAGGTGTCTTTTATATATTATGCGTTTTTCAGTAACGGAAATACAAGTGAAGAATATAAGTTAAACCTAAGCACCATTGTTATAAGTTCGATCGAGAAACGCTGAGATGTAAAAATCTATGAAGAAGGCATTATTAACCTTGTTCCGGGTATATTAAGAGAACGCTGACAGCGACACGTTCTAATAGAAAATTTTCATATTCATAAGGACGTTGAAAATTTGCATATAAAACGAGCAACTTCGTCTCCCGATCCACACCGCCGGCTGGAGCACCCTGTTTCCAATTTTTTTGTTATTGTAAGAAGCCAGGAAGAGTAGTTTACGATTTACGAGCGATTTTACATAATGTAAGGTCACATGATGAATTATTCTTTCGCAACATGAAAATAAATTTTAATGTCTTCACGACTATTTATCATTGTACTCATTTAAAGACTTAATGTTTATTTTTAATGCAATTTCCATTAAATTCATAATTTTTATTACTAAGAATATTATAGGATCGCGTCACTAAACAATAAAATAATGAGTTGAACAGTAAAAAACGTGTTAAATTTTTTATTGAGCATGCGCTAACGATAATTCTATCGCAGTCCTCTGAACATAAAATTTATGGTTGAGTGCTTATAAGTCACTTTGGTTCTCCCGCTAAGGTATTTTGAAGAGTCGAGAGTGACTTTAGTTTGCTTACGATAAGCAAGTTTGATTGAGCTGTTTGAATTTGAACTTCAAATGTATAATTCTCAATTACTTTTGGTTTCAGGACGAATGAGTTTACCGCTTTTAATATTTTCTGTAATTCGAATTGTATAATTTTTCGTGGACGTAATTTTTAAAGTTATCTTTAATTTATTTCATTAAAAAAAGCAAGAAAATTCTAAATTCGTTCATAAATTATGTATTATAAAATTGAAACATTTTTAATCCACGTGGTGAGGTCATATATAAGAAAATATGTAATGTATGTCCTTTTGAAACTAAATTAGAAGTTATAACGAATTATTAAAATAATACCAGTTTAAGGTGTATTTTATAATTAAGTATAACGATGTAAAAATATATTTCATTGGTGCTATATCGACTGACAGCTTTCTGAAAAACTATGTGGTTGCCCGGCGACGTCTCTGCCGCTCCGCCAGCATGCATTCCCCTTCAAGATCGACTAGTAGAGTAAATAGGGATGTGTGATGTGTGCGTTATAAAGTTTCTTTTACTAAATATTTTTCTGAATTAAATCTGTAGGTATTTTTATTGCTTAGACGGGTGAATAAGCTCACGGCTTATCCAGTGTTAAGTGGTTACCGGGGCCCATAGACATTAACAAGGTTAATCCGGTTACCCATCTTGAAACATTACTTCAGTTCTATAGTACAAGGGCTACCCCGCCCTTCAAACGGGAACCAATTAATGTTTCGCAACAGAAATAGGCAGGGTGGCGGTACCTACCCGTACGGGTTCACCAGTGGCCGTAGTGAGTACAGTAATTGCACAGATTATAATTTTTCCGGTTTGATTTTTTATTACACGATATTATTCTTTTATCATGGAAGTAATTCGTAAACGTGCGTTTAGTATATACTTCTTCAGCAAAATTTTAACACGCCTGTGGGATTCAATCACCGGCACAGTCGCATCGCTTGATAGGAATGCACAAGGCGTCATATCCTTTAGACTAGAACGACTTCAGCACGTTACAGTTTCCATAGAAAAGCAGATATTGCTGAAAGGACGCCCGGTGTTCGCGTAGTCGTGTTATTTTATCGCGTCATTTAGTCCTAGATTCAGTAATGGCATAGCTAAAAGAATATTGTCCCTAGCGTATGAGTATGTTCCCAAATATTTTCTTCAATTAAGAAACAAATTTGCTAAAAGTTGCATATTCATTACGCGATAAAGCATGTTACCATGCGGGTTGGAACGAATATTTTGCTCATTATAAGGCCCACGTAAACAGGCCAGCAAGAAATTATAATATCTGTTCCAGTTTAAAAACTGTAAAGATAAAATTATCGTTTTCCTATCAACTCTCTTTAAGCAGTAGCGTAATCTAGTTGTGAAAATCATATTATCAAGTTTTCAGGATCTTGAAATGTATTTATACAAAACAGAATTTAATGTTACACAATACAAATGTCACAAGTAAAAATGAACAAAGCAATAATTTCAAACACATTGTTGAGCGAAACAAACGGATACTAAGAAACAACGCGGTATTGTGCTAAGGCTAATGACCGTGTTCATTTTTCATACAGTTTTAACCCCAAATTTAAACCGTTTGTATTGTATTGTACTTCGACTGTACACGATCTGACATTCGATTTGATAATTTCCGCGAATAAAAGTGTGTGGTATTGCCAACCCAATAATGTAACTGGGCTTTACCGTATTTTTACGGACAAGTATTTGTTAAGGTTTATATTAATGGCAAATCTCAGCTCAAGGCGGAATCCAGATTTAGATCGTCATGAAAATCAATGGTTCTCACGTGCCATAGTTCTCCAGCGGCTAACCAAAGGAAGCGAGTTCGAATGATTCTTATAAATGTTATCTTATCTGTTATCTTATGTTGTTAACACGATTCATATTATTGCCGGATTTCCTTTATTCTATGATAGTGCTACAAATATTGTAAAATAAAATAAAATTAATGGTCACTGGAAAGGTCGAGGGCAAGCGACCAAGAGGCAGGAACCCGACCCGTTGGACGGACCAGATTCGTGCAGCCCTGGATACCACAGTGCACGATGCTCTGCACTCAGCTGCAGATAGGAACAGATGGCGGTGCACTATAAAAAACAATCTGTTTCAAGGCCATGACCACGACCCTCAGTAATGAGGAAACCGACGCAAGGAGGAGCTACAAATATAAATTTTGGCGATTTCGCCTGTTATGGACTCAGTCCCAAAGCTTCTCACAGATGTCATGCCTGTATGCTATGATCGTGTTTCCTTATTTTCCTGTTTATGTCGCGACAAGCAACTTCTATCCTTTGCATTTAGCAACTACTTAAAGTTTCAAAATTGCAAATAAAAGTTATATAATAAGAAAAATACCGTTCAGCTTTATTTGAATAAAGAATAGTAAAGAAAAATACAGTAAAACCAAGCGATGATTTTACAAAGATGAAATGTGCAAAGAGTAGACATAAAACAGAGATTGCGGTTGAATTGTGACCGCAGACAGTGTAGCTGGCATACACTTGGATCTGAATTGAAATGAATTGTTTGTAGAGTCAACCCCGCAACCGGATTATATGCGGTTCCCACCCGCCCCACGTAAATTGGATCTAGAATGAGATGTCTTTTTCAAATCGACTGTGCTTGTTCACTTTTAACTTGTCTGCTGTGGACTAGTGATTTGTTTATTCTTCTGTTTTCAATGTTAGTTTTTTGTCTTTGGGTTGATGGCTACAATTCTTGTTTTGTGCAAGTTATGTAACTATCGAGTACTAATTATGTGTATGTACCCACATCAAGCTATAAAGTTAGTATTATCATACCCTTATATCTTTGAAATACAGAACCTTTACTATTTATCAAAATGTGTTATTGCTAAATGAGTATAGTAAAATAGCTGTTTATTTACATACGTCTCTCGGATATAAAGAATTTAGACATACAAATTTTATAATGAGTTTCTTAGCACCCTACTTATAGCGTTGTTTTTTGATTCTGGGTTAGGGTTCCAGGTAGTATTACGGCCACCGTCCTCGCCGAACCCGTTGTTTGCGACGAAGGCTCGGCGAGTAAATTAACCTAACCCATAGAGACAGTCCACTGGGTTTCTCGCCGGATCTTCTCAGTTTCCGATCCGGTGGTAGATTCTGCGATTCTTGCTAGGGCCAGTGTTAGCAACGCGTCCGATTGGAGCCCCGAGAGCTCACCTACACGCTAGGGTAACGCTGATATAGCCTCTCAAGGCTATCAGCATAGGTAGGGATAAAAAGAAAAGAAAAAAGTTAATTATTAGTAAGTAAAGTTAATTATTTAGAAAGGCCCCTTCGAACTACAACTAATTTGCAGGCTTAGAGCTAAGCAAACCTCTTTCCTCTCAATCTATGATATTAAATCATCAATCTACCATTTTTGGTCTTCTGGCTTTTTTACTCTTGCACTATTTCATCGAATTTAATGTGACACGAGTTGAATCAATACATTTGATATTTGTATAAAGAAACATATTATATGCTAGCTATCACTTAACGAAGGATGTAAAAAATAAAATTGCACTATCATTTGCTAGTCATCGCTCAAAGGTCAGGCATGAGCGTATTCATCGACTGTACAATCTAGCAAAGATACAGCCTTAGAATTATGACTTTGAGATATCAGTAGCTAGCGAAGTAAGTCCGGACTCGTGTGAAAACCATATCATCGAACAACAATGCACATCGTGACTGCAAAAGCGATATTGCCTTCAGATTAAGCGACGTAAATATCCTACTATTTATTGCATTGATGGAGCTGGTACACGGTCCGCAATTTATGTTTCGTGTGTGTTTTAGTTTTCTGCTTTAATTTTTTTTATGTCGACTCGTTATGGCCTCTTGAAGGCTGTTAACTATTGACCCATTTCGTTTGCAAGTATTACGAGTATATCAAACTAACGAAGTGTGCACATAATTATGTCAGTGTTAATTATAATGTCAATATAATGAATTCACGATCGGTTGCTTTGGCGGCAGATTTTGTTATACAATTATAATTTACACGCTGGCTGTCTTAATATGTTGTTTTTTTTTAAATAATTTCCTCAAAACCTTGACTAACGGTTGTGATGTAATCAGCATGGCAGTTAATTAACATGCGATAAAAATATAGTTCTCTGAAATGTTTTCATGTACTACGCTGTAATCAAACTTATTTCATGATAAATGTTCTGGAACCATGACAAAAAACTAATTCTGAAAATGAAATCTAAAATTCAATCCCGCTTATGTTTTTTATGTTGACCTGCTTTAGGTAAGCAATTATGTGCAAGAGAAATTCCATTGAATGCGTCCTGAAGTCCTCTCCGGAGTTGCTCGCGTCTGAATTGGTAATGTACGTGACAAACGCTAACTCAACCAATTGAGTTGCATCCACCGCCATTAGCTCCGCTACGACAAACAATTTTAATACAGTAAATATGAAACGTACAGATAAAATCCTAAGCGACACTCTTTAAAGGACCGCGACGGTGCAATTTATAACTGTTATCGAAGCTGTTGATACTCGATTTAGAGATTGTAAATAATAATAAAGTCGCCTTGTTTAGTATCCTCTTCGAACATGTTTGGAAAGGTCGTAACGTTGTGCTCGACGAAAATGCGAGTTTTGCATTCCGATCGCTTTGGCGAGTCCCAGAACGAGCAATTAGTTTCTTATGCAGCCGTCTTCACGTGAAACATTTGCCAAGTCGCGTTTTTTTTGTTTGTTAAAGCTCATATTTAGGGTATCTTGGTAAATTCTAAAGTGCATTATTTATGTAATAGCTAATGTAACACAGTTTTTTCAATCTACTATTCTCTAGTTTTTTTTTACTATGTCTTCTTCTTCTTTTTGTCTTTTTTTACAATATTTGGCATCGGTGCATCATGACCGACCTCTGCCCACCGTCAACCGTCATTGGGAACGCTATCGTTGGCATAAGCACAGATTAATAAATAGTTACTACGTAATAAAGCATAAAGTAGTAGCCAGAAGAAGTCCCGTAGTCGCCTATTACGACGCCCAGGGAAGATATGGGTCGGTTCAATTAATTCTAAGCCGGAAACACACGGCAATTAATTACGAATAAGCAATTGTTTATATTGAGCTCTTGTAGGACTCCATCAAATTCTGCCTTGATTTGCTGAAAATTGACAATTTTTATTTAATTTAATTAGTTTTTTTGGTTTAAATACAGGATGATATTTTGTCCCTTAAATTATTGATTTTCAAATTTTATTCTTAAGTTTGAAGTTATTTTTAGTTTTAACTCCACGAGCTGCATTATGGGTTACTACTTTACACTAATTAGATATTGGTAGTTTGTTAAAGGCAACAGAATTATTTTGAAAACGAATAAACAGTACTAAGTAAAACCTTTTTTAGACCATTTATAACTAGTTTTTGATTGTTCTATAATAAAAGTTGGATAGAGTTTGAAATAACTATCTAAAACATCATCGGACTGCGCAAAACAGTGTTCTAATTTTGTTTTTGCCGACCTTCATAGTTTCCCTTTTAGAATTCAGTAATGTTCGCTGTTCGCGGATCAAAAAGATAATTAGTTCCTGTTAAAAACTCCAGCACTCAATATTATTCACGGAACCTTTCACAGTAACATTTATATCTTGATTGACTTCCCTCGCAAACTCGCTAGCTTGCGACTGCTTCAAAGTAACTCATATTTTTGTGACGGAAATTCTTTTGATTCTCGAAATGACTGTGCCTTAAATTACAAACGAGAACTTGGTGGCACCATTGTGACAAAAGTTTTTGGTACGATGTCGAATGATGTTGATGATATTTGAAGCGCCCATGGCCTAATGAGTGAGAAGCTCCTCTGTACCTTCTCGTATGGGGTAATGTAAATGTACATACCTAACATGTAATCACATACGAATTTCACATTGAAAGACGTAAATTAAAAGCTTAATAATACATGATATAAACTATTTTAAATTCTGCTTAACGAAGCATTCTGCTTAAAGAATAACTTCTTTGCGCAGAAAGCTGCCCCAAGGAAGTTATTCTTTCCGGTTAGAATACTCAGATATGCGTTATTATATCTTCAATATAATTGAATATTCATCCTAATGTGTAAGCATGTCTGGTACATGGGTCAGGACCTTATCTACAACAAAAATTGATGAAAACTTCGTTTTATGTTTTGTGGTTCCTCTATTTAAGAATGGTATTAAATAAATGTCGCTACTAGTCCCTATGCAATAGTGGAGTTTCCAAGGCGCTTCAATAATGCATCAATATTTTCGTCTGTGCTAAGATAAGTTTCTCGATGCCAGTAATTTAAACACTCTCAAATAGATGACTCACATAAAAAAACAGTCTGTCTCGCATGAGCGTAGCTGTGTTCGTATTAATATAATATATTTATTTACCTACACTAACGCAATTGTGTCGTTAATCACAATGTGTTTACATCGCTTGTTTGTTGTCATCCATCTTCGTTCATACCAATTGTACAAATATAAAACACTTTTAAAAAGAAATGTTGTTAAGAATAATAGTCATTGACGTGTTAAATAATGGTTTTCACTTTTCAGACATTTATTAAGCCTTCTATAAAAAATACCCTCTAAAACAAAAGACGGATTAAGGGGATTTTTTTTTTCGACACTGTCTTTTGCATACTCATCAATCTTTTGGTAAATGGCCGCCGGCTGCGATTGCGAGTACCCGATTTTTCTTTAGCCGGCAAGATATCCGATCTACACTGTCAGCTGACGTCTTTTCCAGATTCCCATTTCAACAAAACGTCAATTTAGTTTCTTCAATATAACGAAGTGAAAACAAGAGAATTTTTTTCATTTGGGTTTCACTGATTTTAAAAAGATTTTCGTAAGAAATGTTGAAGGAAAAATTTTGATTTCGAAGCGCGGCATTCGGTCAACCACTTATGCAGACTGCATTTCCGTTAAAAGTCCAGATGGAACGATTTTCTCGGGTTTCGCTATTCCGAGCACGAATGCGATCGAAGAATGCAAACAGTTGCGGCCAACACCAGAACCGATTTTATTAGGAATACTAAATTGTAGAGGGAAAGTAATATTTGGTGGAAAAATCGTAAGTAGGTACTTTAATATTGACATTAGTTTATTACAAACAAATTGAAACAACAAATTAAAATTGAAACCGCTGATAAGTAATATATTTTGTATGTTAAAATTTTATTCATAAAGATCACGTGTTAGTATCATACTTCAATATTGATTCAAATATCAATATAGTAAATGGCTAGGATAGCTGATATAGTATCTATACTAATATATAAATCTACAGTGGTTTTTACGGATGTTCCGTTATAATTACTGAACCATGCATCCGATTGACTTGAAACTTGGTATCCATGTAGAAAATACATGTACTTAATGGACAGGCTAATTATTTTTATGAATATTGGACTCCCTAATAATAATGACAATAAATAATAATGTTTATTTTAAATGCGCAACGAAGCGGGCGAGTACGGCTAGTAGCTGATATAGATAATGTAGTAGATATAATAGTAGGATAACTATGTATAACAGAGAGATACATATAGTAAATAAGAGACGTCTGAAGATGATTTCAGCGCTCACACGTCCTGGCTCATCCCGCCTTTTCCATGTAGCGGGGGGCATTGCGGTCAAGAACGGTGCTCGTTAGGGTCCATTCAGTAGAATAAATCGAGTTTTCTTTACTGCCCATTCCTATTGTAGTCGGGTTCGCGTCCGAAACGTGAACTTGTACATTTTTACGACAACTCAAAACGTGATTTCGCTGCATTTGCGAAACTTTGTTCGATTTCCCCTAGGGATTCTGTTTCGTGTTGCTTGCTTGACTTAATGCTCGTTCGAATTGCCCATTGTGATAATACATCTCGAAAGCTTACCATTGTTTGTCGCTGTAAAATTTCAATTGTGTACAGCAAAATTAATATTTGCCGTTCAGCAAAGAACACTCGAAAGAAATTATTGTTCTTGCAGCATATGGAAATTCTGCTAACTTTTCCAATATGAACCGTTTCCAGGCCTTGCGCGATATTTGTTTTTAACTGAAGTCGGCTTCTGTTATTTTACATATAACTTTACGTGTGTAATAAAATCGTTGCAACCGGCTTTGTTTTCTTCTGTTGTAGCTTTCTAGTAATCAAACATAATAAAGTATTTAATGTTTCTATTGATGCTTGTTACTCTAACAAGGATTTTTTTTCTTAGAATTGTAGACGAGCTCACAGGCCACCTGGTGTTAAGTGGTTACTGAAGCCCATAGACATCTACAACGTAAATGCGCCACACACTTTGAGATATAAGTTCTAAGGTCTCAGTATAGTTACAACGGCTGCCCCACCCTTCAAACCGAAACACATTACTGCTTCACGGCAGAAATAGGCGGGGCGGTGGCATCTACCCGTGCGGACTCACATGAGGTCCTACCACCAGTAATTACACAAATTATAGTTTTGCGGGTTTGGTTTTTATTACACGATGTTATTTCTTTACCGTGGAAGTAAATCTTGAGCATTTCTTAAGTACGTATTTCATTAGAAAAATTGGTACCCGCCTGCGGGATTCGAACACCGGTGCATCGCTAGATACGAATGCACCGGACGTCTTATCCACGACTTTAAACCACGACAACTTAATTATTGAAAAGCGAACAGCCTGGCAGTTTTAAGAAGTCGATTGACATCGCAATGTCACCCGCCTTGATGCCTGAGATCGAAGTCTGACTTACCAATAAAACTGGAACACATGGTTTCTTCCTAGCAGTAATAGGCAGGAGGGTAATACCGACTTAATACGCGTGACCACAATATCCATGTAATATGCATATAATAATGCTATAAATAACTGCAAACCGCTATTTTTCGAAATATTCATCCTATAGAATTGTAATGATAGAAAACTGATTGTTTTTTTTTTAGCTAACAATATCTCTTCATATAAATGCCATTATCTAAATTATTTCGTACCAGCTCATCCTGTAATAATATTGTATCATAAGATAATTTCATTAAAATGATCTCCGTTTTATCATCGATATTATATTCATTGGACATCCATTAAACTTAATAAGTGTAATAAGATGATGTTTTTTACGTTCCTCTGCTCTTATTCTTTTATTATAGCATCATAATAACATACCGTCTGTTTTTATATCTCAATGCGGAAAATATTTTTTCTTTTCCGATAATAAAATAAGTAAGGCTTTTTTTGGCTATTGTTGTTTAAAAATGGCCGAAGAGATTGCGTTGGAAATGAAATATTAGAATTGAACTCGACTTGACTTTGAGCTTAGTAGGATTCTAGCGAAAAAAAAATGGAGGCTCGCGAAATTGTCGATAATGTTTATGTAATAAATATAATATAGCAGCCTCAGCAGCTTTTTTTTTGCTTTTTATCAAGCTGGACTTATGGTTTCTGTAAAATTAGTACTTTGTGCCTAATTCCGTGTCCGTTCTTATACTTGTATATATTCCGTATTGTTAATATACAATAATTAAAATGTGTAGGTCAATCACCTCGGCTTAAATTCTGCGATGGGTTTATATTACAAAAGTACATTGAGTTAACTATTTTATTTTATTAAAAAAAGAATACGGGGGCTTGAATTGGATGCTAAATAACTACTGTTCTGCACAGAGGATTTTTTTTTCAACGTAAAATGTATACGTACCGAAATATTCAAATGATAATATACTTAATTAAAATATATCAAATCTACCGTCGGTTCCAAAAAGGCGCTGAGATGTTGTTTTTTTTTTTTTTTTTTTTTTTTTTTTTCATTATGATTAAAACTAGTCTACTATGATTGATATGATTAAAAATATTCTTCTATGAATAAATTACTACTCATAAAACTGTCATTATATTGTTTCCGACGTTCATGTTATTTCAGTTGTCCGTGACCACTGCAAAAACTGTAAAATATCTAATTCGACTCGGAAGAACCAAAATAAATACAATATTCTTATAAGTAGGAAGGTAGTTAGGATGATAATTTAAGTGACAGGTGTGATTTAAAAAACAACTAAATTATTATAAAAAGTTACATAGTTGTGTTTTTTCGGGAGACGAAAATTATAGTGAATCAATTTTTTTTTTCTTAATTTATTCAGCTGTCATTTCTGTTTTATGTTTTAAATTTTTGGTGTGTGGTTACCGTCGCCCATGGACGTCAGCAATGCAAGGGGCAGAGCCAAGCTGCAGCCTAAATGTAGCATACGTGATAATATAATTATTCGAAACGAACGCTACGATATTAAAATAAAATAAACGAAACGTATACAGGTTTATTTTTGTTTTTTGGTTAGTCAAAACTCCCGCAACCCGTATGCAAATATTAATCTAAATGCAGCGATGAGTCTTATCCCGGTATCTACTCGTAAATTAGAGATTACTTGCGGGATTTCGAAGCCGTTTTAATATATTCGTCATTGGAAACTCAATTAACATACATATAAACGAATTGCTCCACGAAATGCGTTCGTTTGGATTACTGTGATTAAACCTTCTTTTAATTAAATGTTCCCATATTATATTATAAAAATATATAAATACGGTAACGGATCTAAAAGTTGGAACCGGGGGTCGTGGACCCAAGAATACTACGAGAAAGTATACACGAGCTTTATGTTTTTTTTTTTTATTGCCTAGATGTGTGAACGAGCTCACAGCCCACCTGGTGTTAAGTGGTTACTGGAACCCATAGACATCTATAACGTAAATGCGCCACACACCTTGTGATATAAGTTCCAAGGTCTCAGTATAGTTACAACGGCTGCCCCACCCTTCAAACCGAAACGCATTACTGCTTCACGGCAGAAATAGGCGGGGCGGTGGTACCTACCCGTGTGGACTCACAAGAGGTCCTAAAAAAATGGTCAAAAGATTCGAGGAACTATGGTACTATTCTTTACATACCCAGGCACGGTGGTCTTGAAATCAATATATCAATAATGAACAATACATAAAAAATTGGAAACAAATTGCGCACTGCCATCCGACCCCAAATTAATATACCCTGTGTTATTGTTCCCAGAGACTGACATACATACTTATATTTGTTTGAATATATACACATTTAGATATTAAACACTTAGACAAAGAGTAATGATACCTGTCCATCACGCGAATCTGTGCCCGATGTGGAAATCGAACCCATGACCCTCAGTAACAACAGTCAGGGCCGCTTTTTTTTTTTTTTCCCTACCTATGCTGATAGCCTTGAGAGGCTATTTCAGCTTACCCTAGCTTGTGTAGGTGAGCTCACGGGGCTCAAACCGGAGAATTGCTAACACCGCCCTAGCAAGAGCAGTGCTTCGCAGAACCAACCACCGGGTCGGAAGCGCGACCCACTGAGAAGATCCGGCGAGAAACTCAGTGGGCTGTGTCTGTGGGTTAATTCGCTCGTCAGGCCCTTCGTCGCAGGCGACGGGTTCGACGAGGACGGTGACCGGTGCTTGTATTGCCTAAAAGCACCGTTAATGGATCAGGAGGATCCGTGATGACGTGCTTTGGACGACGTCGACGGTTTACCATTCGGTCTACAGGATCGGGTATGTAGTTTCCAGCGGCCACGACAAGAGGGTTCTCAAAGTGGCGCAGCGATGCCGACTGTAGATACTTACTGACGGGGTCGAGCTCCAGGTCATCGTGGAGGTCCACGTTCCTCTGGAACCATGGTGCTCCGACGGCTATCCTGCAGAATCGGGATTGTATAACCTGAAGGGGTCTCAAGTTGGTGCGGGCCGCGTGAGCGAATACTACGCTTGCATACGTCATGACGGGGCGTATGCAAGAGGGCCGCTAACTACTGCACGACTGAATGTGACGACTGAGCGTCTCTTGGTCATTGTTCTGCCCCCATGTTACTTCAGCTCTTATCCTCACTCACAGTATTGCGTTATGACAAAGGATAATTATTAGAAATGCACAGGAAAAAGACATTAAAAAGTTTTATCCAAAATATTGATAAGTCTATACATATAAATAAAATTGGAGTGTCTGTTTTTAATATTGAAATAACCGCTTTTTACTACAGGCATATGAAAATATATATATATGGTACATACACCAAAATAACATTTTTTTAAATTTTTGTCTGTCTGTCTGTCTGTTTGTTCCGACCAATCTCCGCAATGGCTGGACCGATTTTGACGGGACTTTCACTGATAGGCAACTGATGATATAAAGACCGGTACAACAATAACCGCGGGTAACATCGCGAGACTCAGCTAGTACCTAATAAAATTCTAAAAAAAACATTCATTACTAGCTCTTACCTCCCGCTCGAGTTTTGTAACATAAGTACTAAGTATTGCCTAGATTTGAGCGGCATTACTGAAAATCTCTTCCTTACCAAAAGCCTCGCCCACAGAGCATAGCTTAAGCCAGCTTAAAGGCTTTAAGCGTCGTCGAACGAAAGTTAACACAAAAGGTAAACTCTATTTTTCGAGGTGGAAAGATACCGTGTGATATTTCAACATCATGTTACTAATTTAACACCTACCCACGTGCGTATTGTGCAAGAGTAAACTGTTACAATTACCATAGCTAATACGATTTGTATTTGTGAGAAAGATACTATTGAATATTTTGTTATGTTTTGAAATAACACTCTGGAAAGGATATTGTTTTGAACAAGGAAAATCCGTTATTCTTTTTATTGTCTTCGCCTAGGAAGGGGGGATATTTAACCCTCGTTTAAAGAAGTACATGACACTCCCAATAGTCGTGATGGTGAGTTCATTCTAGAATAGGGCAATAAGTGCTGTACAATGTTACTTGAAGATTCTGCTCTAATAGTTTTGTAATAGTCATACAATCCATTCTCTCGAAATAGATGTGGCCAATCGAAATTCGTTTATATTCTCATAAAGGTAAGCTTTGCAATTGAACTTGCTACGCAATGAAAGTTGTGGGCTCTTGTTGTAAACTTTCTTCTTGACATTTTCTTGTTAGTATTTGCGAGGCAATTCTATTGCACCCTTTTCCGTAGCAGGCTCGTTCGAACTGTCCGGGCTTAGAACATTTTTCTTATGTAACTTGGAAATGCCGCAGGTGCCGCTGTAAAAGTAACAATATGTCGCTCACCTTAGGACGAATAATGTAAGGAAAAATCGAATTTGTTATGTTGTGAAAAAAAATTATCCAATAAGTAAGTGAACTTTTTATTGCCTTAGAAGATATACGAGCATACGGCCCACTCGATGGTAATGGGTTACCGATACTCATGGATATTAGAAATGTCAAGGGCACAGCTGAACCGCTGCTAAATCTAATGAAATTATTATACTATATGTGAGAAAATGTTACATTTATCAGTACATAATTTCCAAAGATAAACATGTTCGTTTAAAAATATATGAGTCTGTATGGGACATTGGTACAATACAATTCACAAAAAATGAAGAAAAGAACAAAAGCAACTTTCTACTTTAATTACTTTTAGGTGTCTTATATCACAAAGAATCCATTATTGTGATATGTAATAAATGTTTATTAAATAATAAAACAGAAAGCATTTTAAACAGTCAAATAAGGAAAAAAATATTCTAGGAATCTTAAATCTAAACAAATTATAAAGTAGGTAATTAATACAGTCAATGTGATTCTAATATTGTATACAAAGTACAAAAAAAAAATTTAAAGTTCGCCATGGCGTTGAGAATTCTTGTTCGAATATTAACGCATTCTGGCGCAGCACAGAGTTGATACTCAGGAGCAACCGACCGTTTGGGCGATGACACCAGCGGCAACAACTGGGTGGCCTGACGTTCTTTAGTCAGTTTTGTGGTCGCGTATCTGGTCCGAATGTTATGTGCGGTCGCCCTTCCACCTGACTCTTGTTCTGCCCCAGGCAAGACTCGGACGTTTAGGCAAGAACGCAGCGGAGCTTATTGAATGAATGCCATTGGTAGTCCATAGATATCGCGCGCGCTCTCGGCGACGACAAGCTCAAAGGAATTAAATCAATATATGAATAACTAGCGACCCGCCCTCGCTTCGCTTCGGAAACATTAAAACCTACATGAAACCAAAAAAAAAAAATTAAAAAAAGTAGCCTATGTTCATCAGGGACAATGTCGGCTTCTAATGGAAAAATAATTTTTCAAATCGGTCCAGTAGTTTCGGAGCCTATTCGAAACAAACAAACAAACAAATCTTTCCTCTTTATAATATTATATAGTATAGATTAGTATAGATAAATACACTTGCAATTATACGAAAAATACGCCTATTTCGAAATATTTTAAATTTACTGAATCAATGTATTAATGTATGTTTCAACAATATCCATGAAACGTTTCTAAATTTTGTAAATATATATATGTAAATATTAACTTAATCTACGAATTTCGAACAATGCGAAACAGTGGGATAGTTGAAGTTCCACACTATTGAGCATTGTAACGTGGTAGTTGTGCCGCAAAAGCGGAAACGCGCCGGTGTTTGCGATCCGCGCCCACACGAACTTCCGTCTGCGCTGTCCTGAACAAATAGAGCGGACTGCAGCCCCGTGAATGGGCGCTTCGTTACTTCACAATCGACCATTTATAAATTCAAATGAACGTTTACAATACGAGTGCTGCGGGTTTGCATGAAAAAAATATACTTTGGACTAAAACTGAAAAAAGTCGTCGTGGCCTAAAGGACAAGACGTCCGGTGCATTCGTATCTAGCGATGCAACGGTGTTCGAATCCCGCAGGCAGGTACTAATTGTTCTAATGATATACGTACTTAACAATTGTTCACGATTGACTTCCACAGTGAAGGAATAACACGTTTAATATCATAAAAATCAAACCCGCAAAGTTATAATTTGCGTAATTACTGGTGGTAGGACATCTTGCGAGTCTGCACGAGTAGGTCCTGCCAATTTTTGCCGTGAAGCAGTATTGCATTTCGGTTTGAAGGGTAGGGCAGCCGTTGTACTGTTAAATCTAAGACCTTAGAACTGATATCTCGAGGTGGGTGGCAAAATTTATGGTGTAGATGTCTATGGGTTTCGGTTACCACTTAACACCAGGTGGGTCGTGCTCGTCCACCCATGTAAGGCAAAAAAAAGTTTAGAACCGGAAATATCTTCATTGGATATCGACCAAAGCTTCCCAAAATTATTTTTCAAGCCGATTGGAATTCAATCGATCGTAACTTTGCATTCATTCGAGCATAATATCTTGCTTGCTTAAACACAAAATATTTCTTTTTCATCTCGCCCAACCTTTTGTCTGGCTTCAATTGCTCCGTGTTGAAAATAGATAAATGTTTCTACTTTCTCTCTACTTATCTCGTGAAGGCTTCGCTGGTTTTCCCTTAGATTATTCTTCAGGCAGGTTCGCTATTAGGAGCCCTGTGCCGAACGCGGAGAAGTGTGAAATATTTCCAGAAACAGGTGTCGGCTCACACGTTAACTATTCACTATGCCCTCTAGTCATATTTATCGCTCTATAAAATATTTCGGCTTTGTTTTTTTCTCTTTCCGTACTCGTAATAATGGTATCCACGGTAAGCACAGTAAAACACTCGGGCACTGACTGTACTTGAGAACGGTAATCACGGTTATTTTATAGCTATGAACATGTTTACCAAAAATAATTTAAATATACTTACTTTATTAACTATTTTGAGCGGTAGGCAGCAGCTTGGCTTTGCCCCTGGCATTGCTGAAGTCCATGGGTGACGGTAACCACTCACCATCAGGTGGGCCGTATGCTCGTATGCCTACAAGGGCAATAAAAAAAAAACTTAACTCGCTGTTTCGGTATGTTCATAAAAAAACTCAGCTATCGAACATTGGACCTGCTTTATATCCTTTTTTGTCTTTAGGATTTTTTTTTTTATTCTTTAAACTAGTGGTCAAACAATTTTCTATACACATATTATTATGTATTACTATACAGTATTTAACATCGTAGAAAGTATTAGAATACCGACCGCACAGTTTTTATAGTCCGACGATGATCCCAGAGCTGCGTTCTAATCCCAACTTGCAAGTTTTTTTGATTTGATGTGTAAAGTAAAGGTGCGCCCACCTGCCACGCTGTCGCATCATCATAATGATTAATGTCGAAGCAGCAAGTTTAGCCCATAAAAACCGTTTGACTAATATGCTTATTTCCTTACGTTTTACGTTAAAAGATTTTTGGAGTTTAAATCAGAGAAAACTTCTGAACTGAGTTTTTTATTTATATTTGTTATTGCTTAGATGGGTGGACGAGCCCACAACCCACCTGGTGTTAAGTGGTTACCGGAGCCCATAGACATCTAAAACGTAAATGTCGCCACCCACCTTGAGACATGACTTCTAAGGTCTCAGTATCGTTAAAACGGCTTCCCCACCCTTCAGACCGAAACGCATTACTGCTTCGCGGCAGAAATAGGCGTAGTGGTGGTATCTACCCGTGCGGGCTCACAAGAGGTCCTACCACGAGTAAATTTATTAAATTGAGTCATCCAGGGAGTCATTAAATTATTTAGAACTAGCGACCCGCCCTCGCTTCGCTTCGGAAACACTAAAACACACATGAAACAAAAAAAAAAATTAAAAAAAAGTAGCCTATGTTCATCAGGGACAATGTCGGCTTCTAATGGAAAAATAATTTTTCAAATCGGTCCAGTAGTTTCGGAGCCTATTCGAAACAAACAAACAAACAAATCTTTCCTCTTTATAATATTAGTATAGAAAAAGGTTTTTTCCTTTAATTCCTATACAAGCTGTAATTATTCAAAGCGCGCTCTAAAACATTTAGTTTATGGCATTCAGGTAATACAACAATCGTTTGAGAGCTTGGCATTATCGGATATCGCTTACAAAGGTTTCGAGGTTTGTCTTTTAAGACAGGAGGCGCCACCGATGGCTCGTTTTATCACCGCGAAAGGAAGTCAAGTTACAAAGGCGAGCCCACTTTGCAAAAAGAGATCGACAAAAAGTGTCTTCCGCCGCGCGGTGAGTAAATAGCAGAGGTCCATTAGGGGGCGCGGGTCGAGGATAACGTGCTCTGAACAAATCGAATCACGAGGGGATCGGCCATTATGCAGATTTCCCTTTCTTAGTACGAAAAACTCACGCTGAATCGATTCCGAAATTGGAAACATACTATTATTATACGCCTCGGTTAGTTATTCTGTTGAATGTGTACTAAATAGATTGTAGGGTTTTGTGAGTCGTAGACTTCGTTGTAAAGGTTTTTTTTTATAATATGTACCTATATAGTTTGTTTTACAGTTTGAAACTTTCTATCCAATAATTTAATCTATCCAATTTTTGTGGTCGCGTACTTTTGGCTCGGGGTGAAACTTCATTGACACATATTGTTTTATAGGTTTAGGTACATGTTACATAATTATTATTTAACACCTCCAAATGAAGATGAAATCACAAATCAATCAAACTGCCAGAGCTCAAGTACTATTCTTTCTGCGCAGAATAGAAATATTTGAAATATATGGAGTTTCATTTTATTAACACTCGTCGCGGAACCTTTAGACTAGAATGCATGAACACTCCGTGGCAAAATTAGGATGGTGGTATCAACCGTCGACTTGTTATGTGTTATATGTCCTTGTTTGAAGTATTAGAATTTTAAAAAATCGGGCTAAGCACTCAGCAAGTTAAAGTCAACGAAGTGTAGGAGGGTATTTACTGCACACTGATGATATAGGAACTAATAGCAATAGCACATGGAAGTTAATGTGACATTCCCATACTTCTTGATTAATAGTCGGGCGGGTAGAATGTTATCATTTTGTAAATATTAGGTCCTTACATAAGAAATTGGCGTTTTGTATGGGAGGAATATAAAGTCTTTTTTTTTTACTATATTTAATTAATCAAAGTATGCACCGTTCTTACCTATGCACTTTTGCTATCTCATAGGTAGTTCATTGATCCCTTTACTAAAAAAACCACGGGGGCGAGAATCAATAAACTCTTTGAAGGCTGTTTGGCCTGCCGCATCGGAGTTTAATTTTTTTCCTTGTAAGAAGTTGTCCAAATTCCGGAAAAAATCGTAATCTGTTGGAGCAAGGTCCGGGGAGTAGTGTGGATGTAATAATTGACTTAATAGTACTAGTACACTAGCGGCTAGGCCCGGCTTGGCACGGCCGAACCAGAATATAGTTCTGCAAACACACTTCAGTTATTGTGTATGCATTACCTATAATATTTAACTTAAAGTTGATAATCTGAGAAACTTAAACCTAAATTTCATGCTTTTTTTTATTACTTAGATGGGTGGACGAGCTCACAGCCCACCTGGTGTTAAGTGGTTACTGGAGCCCATAGAGTGCCATAGACAACCTACAATGTAAATGCGCCACCCACCTTGAGATATAAGTTCTAAGATCTCAGTATAGTTACATGCTCCTTAATTCAAAAGATACGAACGTCTGATATAAGTTTTCAACCTCGAAGTTTGTATACGGGTTAAATCTGTTGACGTTTAGTCTCTATTTACCACAATCAACTGCCAAAATTCCAAGTTTGTAGCTTTAGCGGCTTATACTCTACATTGGTGAATGAGTCGTGGCAAGTAATTACATATTCAGGGTGTCCCATATGAGATATATAAAGCCGAAATGTGGCTATAGTAGCAACAATGTAAATCATAGAAAAAACGGCTTAAAAAACACCCTGTAGATGTATAGATAATTAAAACTTAATTCAAGTTGTATGCGGCATTTACATTGTAATCAGTCAGGGCTCCGGTATCCATCTTAAATCAGTTTGGTCGTAAGCTTTGTATGATCATTTACAGGAAAATAAACGAACCTGATCGTTTTTAGGAGCAAAACACATAAGCGAGAATAAGAAACATTTTACAGACTTCAGTTAATAAAACACTTTTTAATGTTTTAACTTTCCTTGCTCATTCGAATTCTGTGTCAACGCCGTTTTAATCAGGATAAGTTTAACCCAGGTACACATAATGCATTGTGTATTCGGGCAGAGTTGTGTCCGGACCGAAACTAAATAGGGAATCCTCGTTTCGGGCCGGCACAATCGATCAATGACATCGAGCGTTAATTTGACACCGTAGTGCCGGGTTCGTGTTTAAGTTTCGGCAAGTTTATTTCGCAATTCATTCGCGCTATTATGTTTCGAAGCAGTGATGGGTTTGAGTTTTAACCGCTTCGGAGCCGTTGTAACCATTCTTTGAGGCTTTAATTAGTTACAAAGCACTATATCAACGCGTTAGAATCGTTAGGCTGATGCCTTTCTTGTACAATTTTTACTGTAGTAAGTGACCAGAAACCTGTTTAATATTGAACTTTACCAAAAATGTACAAGATAATTTTTGAATGAAATATTTTCCTAAAAATCATCGTAGGTATAGATTGATAATTCATTCGAAGTTGTCGTGGCTTATACTCGTAGTATAAGATGCCTGGCATCGCTACTACGTACTTATCTTGACATAATACTTGTTGACGAACGCCTTTCACGATGTAATGTAATAAAAGTCAAAACTCGCAAAATTTATAAATGAGTGAATTTACCAGCGGATTGCTAAGCCGCGCCAATGTGCGTTCCGGTTTGAAGGAAAGGATAGATGTTATAATAATAATATGTATGTTATATATTCAGTTGGGATTTCGATTTCACGTCTCTAAGTGGGTGATAGTATTAATTATGTGATTTCTAATATTTCCGAAACAAATTGAACACCACTAGCTTGAGCTTGATATAAAGAATTAAAGATAAAAAAACAATATAATTTGAATAGTTGATCAGATGTACATATATCCAACCATTCACAGTCGAGGATTAAATCAAACGTTGTCCCCAACACGAAACACGTGTCTGGTGTGTACCAAAATTAAAATAATGACGAAGCTATCTTACAAGATTTTATTATAATATGTTTAATCCAATTCTTACTCAAACTGGCAATCTCAGCTATCTTATATTGTTAGCTTATTTACGAGTTGCAGTAGACCAGCTTAAAATGAAACACGATTACATTCCATTTATTTTGTTTAAATTAAACTAAGTAGATGATGACCGAGCTTTGCTGAGGTTTTTTTTTATAACGCCATCTTGTTGTTTCTTTAAAGCGGTTAGTTGCCCTCAATTAAGAAAAATAGTATTAATATTCGTCAATAGATGTCGGGAAGAGTTGATTATTGAAAACACGAATAAAACAACATTTTCTGAAAATAAATCGTAGCTAAATCGATTTATCGCCACCGAAATCCCCTGTATACTAAATTTTATGAAAATCGTTGGAGCCGCTTCCGAGATTCAGATTATATACATATTATAAATTAATATACAAGAATTTCTCGTTTAAAGGTATAAGATTAGAATTACCGACGTTTCTAAAATTCTAATATTTAAGGAATCCGTATCGTTCATTTGAAGACGTAAATTCCGTTTGGTTTCTTGTCGAGACATTTTATGTCCGAGCGAGCTTTATCACCGAAACAAACTGCACTTAAAGTGTTAGTTTCTACGGCGAGAAGACGATAAGTCACGCCGAAGATGTGTCGGGAGACGGTCTTACGGTGTCTGCGCTGGCCATAACAGTAAATCTAGGAGAGGATATACGCTGCGCAAACCGCGACGCGCGGCGGGGACCTGCCTTTTAATTACGACCCGGCTTGATTAGCCAACGCAATACTGTCGACGCGTTATGTGGTTTTTTTATGTTCCTTTATTAGTTAGTGTCCATCGATAAATCGTCGTGGTATAAAGGATAAGACGTCCCGTGCATTCGTATCTAGCGATGCAACGGTGTTCGAATCCCGAGGCGGGTACAAATTTTTCTAATGAAATACTTATTTAGCAAATGTTCACGATTGACTTCCACGGAAGGAATAACATTGTGTAATAAAAATAAAACCCGCAAAATGATTATTTGCGTAATTACTGGTGGTAGACCTCTTGTGAGTAGTAACCACCCTGCCTATTTCTGCCGTCATGCAGTAATGCGTTTCGGTTTGAAGGATTGGGCAGCCGTTGTAAACATACTGAAACCTTAGAACTTATATCTCAAGGTGGGTGGCGCATTTGTGTTGTAGACGTCTATGGGCTCCAGTAACCAATTAACACCAGGTAGGCTGTGAGCTCGTCTACCCATCTAAGCAATAAAAAAAAATGGTAGCGATGAACTGCATTCGAAATATTAACACAATTTTATTGGGTAATTTTATTAAAATTTCTAATAGCTTACATTTTTCATGATCACGGTCGACCAAAATGTTATAATACGTCGACAATGTGACCACTAAAACTGTACAGTATTCGAAACATCAGCAGTTATATATTGACAGTAAAAATTGCAAAATTAAATTGTTACAGTAATTTTAATTCTATCTATCTATCTATGTCAAGAGGGCGGGAGCCTGGAGCTCAGTAATACAAGTCTTTGAACCTATTACATACTTCAGGTCTTTAAAAGACTTACAAAATAAATTATAAGGTTAATTTCCATTTCTATTTGTACTATATATACCTTTAAGAGAGAAATAAATTATTATATTATAATTATGTTTGCGACTCGTTAAATTCAAACGAAATACTATATCGTATTGTTTTGGATTAAAAAAAAGTGAAAGACGATATATATCAATAATACCTGGAGTTTGTCAAGATTTAATATCGCAAAGTAAAAAAATCGGTGTCGGGAGGTCCTTTATCTCATTTCGTTGACGGAAGTTATTTGACGTCATTATTTTTCGGATCCTCGTCTTTGTACCATCCCTGGTATTCCGTTTTATCTTTGCTCGAGAGCATTCGATGCTAATAAGGTAAAAAATGTGAATTAATTAATTTATAATTCTATTACGAATTTCATTAATAGAACCAAAAATACTGTGATAGGTAGTGACACCCTTGATGCTCCAAAAAAATTTTTTTTAATCAATCTCTACGTCACCGTACATTGTAGGACTACATGTTAGATGATCTTCAGGATTTGTACTACTACTAATCAGAACCGGTATCCTATTGTATTCGGACCTGATGGTAAAAATTGTTGCCCCAAAGAGGTTAATGCGTATACCTTCTTGTCTATTTCTGCAATGGCGCAAGCGTGGGTTCCCGTTTAAATGTTAAGATAGCTCTAATTCTAATCAAATTGAGGTAGCGGTCAAGATGAGAAGTGGCGTTTTGGTCTTTTGCGAATTTAAAAAATAATAATATAGAAACTCTCAAAAGATTAAAGTTGCTTTTTAAAACAAGTGTTACTGGTGGTAGGGCGTCTTATAAAAAAATCCGCCCCGGAGGTACCACCACCCTGCCTACTTTTGCCGTGAAGCAGTTAGAACTCATGTCTCAAGATGGGTAATGGAATTTACGTTGTAGATGCCTTTGGGTGTCAGTAACCACTTATCACCAGGTGGGCCGTGAGCTCGTCCATTTATTTAAACAATAAAAAAAATCTTGGATATGAACGAATTGTGTTTGTCGAATATAAAAAAAAAACTTAGGGAACAAATATGATGGCGTGGCTATGAAGAGTCATGAACAAAAAACATCTCAATACCGCAAACAGTTGTTGATAAACTTGAGAAGAATGTGGAATGACGTCACGAAAACTAAACATTTCCCCGGTGTTGCTTATTTGATTTCAATCACGTATACAATTTAACAATATATTTAACATAAAGCGGTGTGTTAGCTAGTTTAATTTTATAAGGATTTAAATGCGTTCCAACATTTCACTAATTCATATAAATATTTAATTAGCAATACAGAAAAAAAGATAACATTTAAAACTTAAATTTAAATATTTAATTTAAATGTTAATCTGTATGTTACGTATAAAAATCAATAAAAACTCGATCGATTGAGCTCAAAAGAATGAATTCTGTTCGACATTTCACCAATCTGCAAAGCTCAGAAAATAATTTGAGACATTTTTTTAAAAGGCAGGGGCTTGGCTCTGCCCCTGGCATTGCTAAAGTCCATGGACGACGGTAACCACTCACCATCAGGTGGGCTGTATGCTTGTCTGCCTACAAGGGCAATAAAAAAAAAAGACGCCATGCTTAACACTCAAAACTTGAGTAATGCTTTTTGTAGCACATTTTTTTGCATTAGTATTTTCATCATAATACAAAAATTCTAACATCCAAAAATCTATTTAGTCTCTATTTCTTATTGTCATTGATATTTTTACTGACCATCTAAACAATGTTTAAATACCGATTTATCGACGAGTATGTTTTTATGATTAATGAGTGTGATCAATAAACAGACGTGAATTGCTTCGTTGATTTTATGTTATCACTTCACAGCTAGTAAAGCGTACGTAGTGTGACTCGTGTACACAAAAAAAATGTATCACAATCACTCGAAGTATTCGGTAAAGCGCGCAGATCGGACGTGCACCGTTTTTTAGTTCGCGATAAAATTAAAAAATATATATTTTATTTATTTTGGTATTCGATTCAGGAAAACTTGTATCCGATTAAATTATTATAGTCGGGATATTCTTAATAATAGCCACAATGCGTGCTTATCCCCGTTTGATTTTGACCGCGGTCACTGCTATTATCTGTATGAGTTTGCTTGTCCAAACATTCAACGCGGGACAGGGAACATCGGTGCATCCAGCTAGTCACCTGGCCCGCGAGGCCCGATCACTTCAATCTAACCAAATCGAAGCTGGTAACAGCAGCAGCTACAGCGGAGCGTTAGATTCCCAGTCATCAGTCGAAAAACAGCGGCACATTATCGAGGTCAGACTGTTTTACATAGTAATTTCGTTCTGCTTAAATTCTCCAGTACCAAAACTTTTGAAAAAGGGACATTTTCGTCTCGGCGTGTTTCAAACAGTAATTGGTGAAGTCGCCGGTTTTTCCAAGTCATTGGCGACGTTCTCTTAAAGTTGTGCGAACCTAATAATAATTAATGGGTCCGACGGAAGTACGATATCCTTTCATTAGTGTCCCGCCGTACGGAGCGACCGAGATTAAAACTTGTTCAGAAACGACGGCTCCAACAGTCTGAGAGCACTTTTTAAAAAGACTTCGTTCATGTCACGGGCCTTTGAGATACGTTATCCAGCTTACTTTATGAAAAACATGAAGATGTTTTATTATTTGTATCTATCTATCTATATATAAAAATGAATTGCTGCTCGTTAGTCTCGCTAAAACTCGAGACTGGACCGATTTGGCTAATTTTGCTCTTGAATTATTTGTGGAAGTCCAGAGAAGGTTTAAAAGGTACATAAATATAAAAATGCTGAGAATTAAATAAAAATAACAATTTTGTTTTTCCTTTGATATGTCCCCAGTCGGACGGCTTCCTTTTGTTTGTTTTAAGTTTGTTGTTTGTTTTTTGCAGATGATGCGACACGCTTGGAATAATTACAAACTGTACGCTTGGGGTAAAAATGAACTGAAACCGATATCTAAACGCGCACATTTGTCGAGCGTGTTTGGCTCCGGGGAGATGGGAGCCACCATTGTTGACGGCCTGGACACCTTGTACCTGATGGGCCTGACCGACGAGTTCCGTGAGGGACGTGACTGGATCGCGGAACATTTCAACATCAACGAAATCGTAAGTTGTAAACACTTTGATAATTTCTAGAACTTGCGACATGCAATTTTTTTTTTTTTTTTTTCTTGATGGGTAAATGAGCACACAACCTATCTGGTGTTAAGTATTTACCGGAGCCCATAGGCAGTATATCGTGAATGCCGCCATTTACCTTAAAACTTGAAGTATAAATATACCTCAATTTTATTTTTTACACGATTAAATACCTTAACCGTGGAAATCATTCACGAACATAAGTTAAGTGAGTTAAGTAGCAGTAGTTAGCTAAATTAATATTTCATTAGAAAAATTTGTACCTGCCTGCGGGATACGAACACCGACACAGTTGCATCGCTTGATACGAATGTACCGGGCGTCTTAGCCTTAATGCCACGAGGACTGTTTAGAATTTAGATAGTTTAGAGTTTGATGCTTCCCGGTAACCATACTCGTCGAACTCGACAAAGAGGTCGACGTGTAACCTAACCCATGCATCAGCTCGCTGAGTTTCTCGCCGGATCTTCTCAGCGGGTCGCGATTCCGATCCGGTAGTAGATTCAATCGCGAAGCAGCTGCTCTGAGTTGTTAGGTCTCCTTCGGAGGCGCTCGGGCAGCTGTTAGCCAATCCCACCCCTTCTGACTGAGCCTTTGCTCGCCCACCTGTCCTGGTGAAACTGGAAAGGCCTCCGGGCCACAACTAATCTTTAAATCATAAAAAAAAAGTTTGATGCTTCATCTCGCGCGTACTTTTTTTCTTTAATATTATTCCAAGCTTTGTCCGAATACTTGACGGTCGACGATGACGGTTATTTAAATATACTCGTAGGAATAATCTAATCAATGCTCATATTGTGAACAACACTGTTTCCTAGATACGATAAATTTTAATCTTAATTCTTTATTAACTTTATTTTTTTAATTAAATGATTAACTACATGAATCTGCAAACAAGATTAAGTCCAATAATTAATAAAACTTGTAACTAAAAATGTTATAGATGGAATGTTAACGAACTAATTAAGAATGAATCAAAAATATTTCTTCCAAGCGCCAAGCGTACAATAAATAAATCAATTGGCTTCCTTGTCTATATCGTAATTCTATACGTATATAATAATATGTACGTAGGTTTTATTATTATAGTAAAGCAATGTTTTAAGAATTTACGTGCAATAACTCGCCCGTAAATGGTTATATAAAAAATGAGAATGAAAAATTAGAGTTAATTTAAATAAGATACAGGAGAAACATAGAGACTGCCGCTATAGTGTTGTCTGCTTATGGTTTGGAAACCACTTTCCCTGTTTCTGCCGCAAAATCAATCTTTGTGGGACAGGACTGTTATTATTACAATACACGTGACTCTTACAAGCTCGTTGTGGATGATGAATTAGTGGCTATGAGCTCGTCTAGGTTTTTTTATTTCTTAGATGGGTGGTCGTGTTCGCCGGCCTACCTGGTGTTAAGTGATTACCGGAGCCCATAGACATCAACAACGTAAACGCCGCCACCCACCTCGAGATTTGAGTTCTAAACCTCAATTTTACAGTACAACGGCTGCCCCAACTTTCAGGTTAATACATTTAGTGCTCCATGGCAGTAATAGGCAGGATGATGGTTAATTAGAATAGATTTAGGCAAATTAAAATACACTCTGCCTACCTCAAGGTGGGTGGCGCATTTACGTTGTGGATGTCTATGGGCTCCAGTAACCACTTAACACCAGGTGGGCTGTGAGCTCGTCCTACGAAGTTTGCCGGGTCAGCTAGTTTAGACTAAATATAAAAGAGATATATTAGTTTACTTTTACGAAACATTGATAACAGTTTACGTGAAACTGTTAAAATAATATGTTTTTATAACAAAAAAAAATCATATCTTGTTTCTGTTTGTTTAATCGTTCAGATAAAGGAATTTTCTTCGATTCCACCTACGAATAACGTTTCCAAGGAACATCCAAAATAAAATTTGAGCAGCAATGAATTTGTACAACACATAATATTTTTCATAACTTCAAATGTAAATACAATATTGTATTTATATATTGGATTTATGTAACAAATAGATAATAGCTGCATAAATATAATAACTAATTATGAATTTTTATTGTTCTTCATCGGTAAAAGAGGTCGCAGTCCTATTGCAATCCTATCGCAGTCCAGTCGCGTATGAATGACTACTTTGCGGCAGAAACGGACACATTGTCGGCATTTACTGTTGTTTAACTAGACCGTTGTATATATTGTAATGTTAATCACCCCAATAAATAACGTACACTTTTAAAAGGCAATAAACCATTATCGAGCGTGTTGTAAGTCAATCGATGCATCATTGGAAACTGCGTATCGTTAACATTTGACCCGAATTCCGTTTAAAAGAACGTCAATTAATATCGTTAAATCGAAAATAAAGATGACTAAAATTTTTCTTAATAAATAGTGTAAAGGCTACCACGCACTATAGATTGCTTGTTTAATTAGTTTATTATTAAAACGAATGCTTGTTTATTTACAATCTATGGTTTATCCGATTGAAACAGTAGTTGAATTTCAGGGAAGATTTTTGTCAAGCAGGACGATGGGTGATGCCCACTGAGTTTCTCGCCGGATCTTCTCAGTGGGTCGCGTTTCCGATGCGGTGGTAGATTCTGCGAAGCACTGCTCTTGCTAGGGTCAGTGTTTGCAACTTTCCGGATTGAGCCCCGTGAGCTCACCTACAAACGTTAGGGTGAAGCTGAAATAGCCTCTCAAGGCTATCAGCATACGAAATAAATAAAAAAGCGCTGGTAGTTTGAACAATGTATTTATGTGCATTGAGTGAAATTCATAGCGGAAGCTAATCCGAGCTTGTGTTTTGTAGGATTCCGAACTATCAGTATTCGAAACGACGATACGTTTTGTGGGAGGTCTGCTGTCTTGCTACGCTCTGACCGGTGACACCATCTTCAGAGACAAAGCCGCCGAGGTCGCCGACGCCCTGCTGCCTGCCTTCGAAACTCCCACTGGACTTCCATACGCTTTAATCAATCCATCCACTAAGGTAAGAAGAGTATTTTTAATAATTTCGCATTACTAGAGATCATGAGATATTAGGTCATGCACTATCCAGACTCCAAAATGAACCTTAGATCTGTCCTTATTCCAAATAGGTTTAGAAGGTGGTTTAGATTTGCCCCGCGAGAGACGATAACCATTTATAATCAAGTAAATCCATATACTCTAGACTGCACTGACTGTAAAAGGTCTAATGTACCTACTACAAAACTAACCCAACATTACGTAGTTCGTATTCATTTCCAAATAACTCGACTTAGTACGGTTTGTCATTTTAGTTTTATATTATTTTCGTCGATTTTTCTGAATCGTTGACATATTTAAAATTAAGTTTAGATACCGCTGTGAAATCTCGCGTTTTTATTGTCATTATTTCATTTACGATGTTTCGAATACTAAGCGAATTTTAGTTTTAACCTAAACAAAGATTCCATTAAACGGTAGCGGCATTAAGACCCATATTATTCTAAACGGTGAGTTTTCATCTGATAATAAATTTGATTCATAATTTCATTAATGCATTGAAAAGGTTTCCTAAAATTGCTATTAGCCTTTTAATTTTTCCATTAGTCTGCAGCTGATGACGGAATTTATATAATGCTCTCAATAAACCATTCACTGGAATTACATAAAGCTAATTCGTTCGCCGATGTAAAAATAAATCGAAACAGTGCTTTCCAAAATTTGAGACAAAATTTGGGACTTTATGTTTGGGATTTCCAATAAAGTCTCAAATTTTGGGAACTAAACCAGTTCCCAAAATTTAAAGTAAACCAGTCATTTTTTTTTATCTTACATCATTTTTATCTATATTATCTAAATAGCAGTGCCTTTGTACATCATTTTCCTATTACTCTGTACTGTGTCTTGTTTTCTGTGTGTACATAAATAAATAAATAAAATAAATAATAAATAGATAATTTAAACATATTTTTTTATTAAATTATTAATTAATATACATATATTTTTTATTATCTATTTAGATAATTTAAAAAAAAATGACTGGTCTAGTTCATTAATAAGATGAATAGTTGTTAAATATGATAATATTTCGTATTAATAACTAAATTGGGTTGTAACATCTACCATGCGTATATAAAATACTAAAATATGTTTTAAAACACACTTTCATTTTTGTTCATTCATTACAAATACACAGAAGGCGATTTTCGTCTGTCGAATAAAGTTCAATAAACCAATAAAATAATTTATTTGCTCCGTACGTTTTTAATGTAACATAAGTTGTTTTAATGTAGGTATTACAAATACTGTACTGTCTGTAATTGTATTGCTAATACTGAAATAACTTCCATAAACAAGTCTTATGGGCAAAGCGCTGACCAAAATCTTCTTCATTGGTTACATTTTTACGTTTTTTTATATACAAGGTAATATTCTAGTGCATTCTTTTCTTCTTTTTCTCCATCTTATCCCATTAGGTGGGGACGGCACAGCAAATTTTTCGCTTCCATTCTCTTCTATCAGCCGTCATCTTAACACTCACTCCTCTCTCTCTCTCATATCGTCATTCACATACTCCATCCATGTCTTCTTCGGTCGACCTCTTCCCTCTCTACCTTGCACTACCATTTCCATACATCTCCTAGCTGTCATCCTAACTTCCTAACCTCCATTCTAACTTTTATAAATAATGAATAACAGATTAATTAATCAATTCACAAGTCGACTATTTTGAACTTTAACCCTCTTAACAGCAGAGGCACAAATGCATTTGGCCTTATTCTCGCAGTATAGACCTCTAGATTATTCTTTTAGGACGAATTATTTAGAGAAATATTAAAGGGGCCTCGACGTCAAACTGTTTTTTTTTTCGCCAAGCTGGTAATGAAAGCGAAATATCATTGTAACCGTAACATGAGCAGAAAAAAAGGTTAATCGATACGAGTGTCTCATATCTACGTAGAAATGTCAATGTCGCATTTGATTGGAGATAACATGGTATCAATGTGGTATAAATATATCCGAGTGCTATGCGAAAATTACGTTACGCTCCATTTTATCGGTTCACAAAAACAACGTTATGTAACACGGTGGTTATGTTAAAATTTTGCTCCAATTCTGCAGGTCGATGACCGATCACAGTTTTTATATAAAAAATTGTAAGCTTGTGATTTCGTTCGCGGCTTCGCGTTCAGTCAAACCGCAACGACCCTGTAGACGTGTTTGTTATCTAACTTTCGTAATCATAAACTAATCACTATAAACAGTTATACTCGAGGAAAAACATATTTCTCGCTGCGATGTGGTTCCTGGATTCGTTCCCCTATTTACAATCTAGAATTTTTTACTTATTTGATGATCATAGACTATGACATTATCATACGGCACCAGATCCTGTTAACTCGTTTGTGCCCCTAAAAAGGCCAATTGTTCGTGAAATTCGTTTAAATGCCAAATTTAAAGAACCGAAGTTATACAGACAACGTACTCTATAATGTAGGCATTAAAATCGATTTTATCTCAACTAATGGGCTTCTGGCATAGGCCATGTGCATGCAATTATTCATTGTGAATTTTGAAACACGAACAAAAATTCGTTACCAATATCGTTACCGGTATCTATAAGACGAAAAAAAATAATTATTCAACACATAATGTTCAAACATACATTCCAACTAATTTGATATATGTAAATTTCAGTTATCAATTAATCGTAGCAACGTGGCAGTTTTTTTTGTCAACAAATCGTGTGATATCGCCATTATATGTATTTAAGAAGATAAGTGAAGTATTATTAGAGTTTAAAATTTGCCGTAACAAAAATATAATTATGTTTATTTCGCCGGCTTAAAGTATGTATCCACCGCTTTTGAGACGTTCCGCTCAATCTTAAATTCATTATTGGACATCAGTATGTGACTTTTTGCAAATACACAGATAGTTATTCCGACATATTAAAAGTTAAAATTCATTAAAACTACCGAACTATTTTTTAAGGTCCTCAACATCCCCATCTTCTTTTTTAGTTTTCCCTATTATTCTTAAGTAGAGGTATCAGTGTTCCAGTTTCCTACTAAACGTTCTCTACTAGTGGTAGTGACAATACAAAAATACCTGTTGCGATATTATACGCTGTAATAGTAAATGATTTCATTATAAGGGGATTAGTAGTTAATTATAGTTAAAAGGGCTATTCCAAATACGCGCTGACCCTTTTCATTAAAATACTCGTATGTGTAATGGCATAGATACACAGACGTCAACTAAATTTATCTATTTTAATATTGTGATTGTTTCATTAACAGTATGTATTAAGTCAAAAATAGACAAACCGTGACGAGTAAATCAATCTTATATATTATTCTGTTCGTTTGATATTGAAGCACTAAATCTCGCTGATTGAGTATTAGATTCAGCAAAGCACTACCTTGTTAGGGCCAGTGTTAGTCTTCCCAATTTGAGCCCCGTGAGCTCTTCTACCCATCCGCGAGAAGCTGGAATAGCCCTTGAGGTTAACAGCGAACAAGTATGGAATAAAGTAATTAATAAAAAATAATTAGCTCTTATTTATACTAATGGTCCCTCAGTATTCGAAATTCGACTATACTTAATTGAAATTATAAGTTTGAACATTATTATGGTTCTACTCGTATTGTCAAAAGCTTTACTTCATTAAACACAGATTTCGCCAAGACATATAGACATACACATAGACAAATAATATTAAAGATAAACAAAAGAGTATACATATATGCGTATGTGTGTCATATAAATGATAGTGTGTGTAATGTTTTCTTTACTGATTTAAAGTATTTTTTATACATAATTTAAAAAAAATAGCCTTTTGCACTCCTTCTCGATATTCTCTATAAGTAGGTATGGGAAATATCATACTCCTCCGTCGGCGCAATTTTCATAAAAAGGGGTGCAAAGTTTTTTCTTCACGTATAATAGATATTCGGTCCGTGATGTTATTCCTTCAATGTCGAAGTCGTTAGTTAACGCACGTCGGGACGTGTTTACTTCAAAAAAATGGAAAATACCAGATAAGCTGATCCCCGTTGTGCTCGGATAATAACACACCGGTTGTCTTATCCATTGGGTCACGACCAAGACGATAAGTTAACAAAATATCAGCATTTTCCTAATCTTTCCGTCGATTCCCCGATGCTGGAGGTGGTGAACCTTTTGCCATCAGAGTATGCTATATGTATAATGTTTTTATTGATTTCAATTTTTTCGCAAGTATCGCTTCGACGACACGAATCTTGATGATCTAGTCTGGATTTTTTCCTTTCAGTCTCTTGTCCTTTCCCATATTAGTTGGTTATTGATAGCATGCTGAAAACGAGTTACGAATCGATGATAGTCAGAAATAGGTAATGGTTGTACCTCCCCCAAATGGGCTTAAAATACGCGTCACCACTAGTAGATGACGGTTGGCGTTCGCAGCTCCCATTCTCGGTTTATCCAATAATCGTCTTTTTCGAGACCCAAGGAAAGAAATACGGTGATGTCATCCTAGTCTAACACCACACCGCCAAGCTGACTTTTAATGGTTTGCTTTAAAATTTTCAGGCCAGCCGCCAGTATCACTGGGCAGGCCCGAACAGTATCCTCTCTGAATTGGGTACATTGCACCTCGAGTTCTCATATCTGAGTGACGTGACAGGACGTGAAGGTAGGTAAATTTTATATATTGTCATAGCAGTACTGTGATTACAGTGACTTGGGCTTTATTTTATCTCGAAATAATAACACATTTCTACGGGAAACTACACCGTTTACTTAGCCTAAACCACGCAGTCGAAGCAGCGGGTAACGGCTAGTATATTATATTAAAAAAAAGAAAAATTAAAAGACGCTTAAAAGACAGAAATTTCTCAGTGAATACTTGGATTCATTCTAAGAAATTGTAGTCTGTGTTTTGTAAGCATTTTAAATATCCGGTTTGTTCAAAGAAAGTTCGTTTATAAATTAAATTCGCTATTGCTCTGCGTTCTATTTGCGTGTGTTTTTTTCTTCTTTTTTGTTAATCACAAATAAAAAAAGTAGTTGAAGTATAAAATAATTTATGTTCTTAAATCATTACAGTCTACAGGAACAAAGTGGATAAAATACGTGAAGTTCTCTACAACATTGAGAAGCCCGGTGATCTTTATCCGAACTTCATCAATCCTCGAACCGGACAGTGGGGACAAAGTGAGTATCGAATGTCATCCGTCAAAGAATATTTACCGCTAAAAAACAGATCCTCAGTTTTGGTAATCGCGGAGGCTAGGATCAAGATTTCGATGGACCAATGTGTTATTTCTGTAGACCGGATCTCTTTCTATATCACACGAACATGAGTACTTCGAGTCACAAAAATAAAATTAAATTAAAATTTTCATTTATTAGATGATTCTGCAGTAATCGAAGCGATCAGCTATAAGACAGTGATAGTGTACCTACTGTATTTTTATACATATAACTTAATTTATCTCATCCAGTATAACTTCTACTTATCCTCTTAATTCCCATCTTCAGTATGCGATTTTTATAAATTCTGTCTCGTCCTGCCATAAGTTATCACGTGTTATTGTCTGAAAAGCAGCTAACTCGCTATTCTGATATACATGGAAACTCTGATAAAAGAATAGACCGATCTAATTTATTCTCAAACGCATACCTAGCTGTACAAATATTTATGTATATTTTATGTCCAATATTCTTATTCGAATAATGACGTTCAATGACAAATAAACTCATTGACATCAAATCCCCATTGAAAAACCGACCCTATCGTTCGGACGGCTTATATCGAGGTGGTCGCCTGCACTCACGTCGCGATAAGCCACGATAAACTCCACTGCCCATTCAGTGTAGTAAATAATTTATTGAAATTAATGCACGCTTGTGTTTGTTTGTCCGTAATCGATGCGTTCGGACATTGTTCATCCGATCAATTGGATACTTGATCATTGACATTCCAGAGAAGGTTCTGTTACTATAGGTGATCTGTCACGTCATTTCGGATCCTCCCCATCCACTAACGGTGATTTTAGGTACCTCAAGCATGGGTCACCGTTCTCGTCGAACCCGTCGCTCGCGACGAAGGATTCGGCGAGTAAATTAACCTACAGACACAGCCCACTGAGTTTCTCGCCGGATCTTCTCAGTGGGTCGCGTCTCCGATCCGGTGGTAGATTCTGCGAAGCACGGCTCTTGCTAGGGTTCGTGTTAGCAACGTCGTCAGGTTAACACGGCGCCTACTCGTTCTGTGAATCTAGTGTAACCTCTCGAGATTACTACAATAGGTAGGAAGAAAAAAAGGACCTCTTGTGGTTACTGGTGGTAGGACCTCTTATACCACCGCCTTTTTCTGCCGTGAAGCAGTAATGCGTTTCGGTTTGAAGAGTGGGGCAGCCGTTGTACTATACTGAGATCCTAGAACTCATATCTCAAGGTGGGTGGCGCATTTACGTTGTAGATGTCTATGGGCTCCGCTAACCACTTAAAACCAAGTGGGCTGTGAGATCGTCCACCCATATAAGCAATAAATAATAAATAGACACAACCCACTGAGTTTCTCGCCGGATCTTCTCAGTGGCTCGCGTTTCCGATTCGGTGGTAGATTTTGCGAAGCACGGCTCTTGCTAGGGTTCGTGTTAGCAACGTCGTCAGGTTTGAGCCCCGTGAGCTCATCTACTAGTTAAGGTTACGCTGTTAGCTTAGGTAGGAATAAAAAAAATAGTCGTCAGGTTAGAGCCCCGTGAGCTCACCTACTCGTTCTGTGAATCTAGTGTAACCTCTGGAGATTACTAGAATTGGTATCTGCCGTTTGAAGGACACATATCCCTGGGAGCTCTGGGCGACTCGTTCTACGAGTACCTGCTGAAGGCCTGGCTCGCGTCGAACCGCGGCGACGAGCAGGCGCGCACCATGTTCGACACGGCGATGCAGGCCGCGCTCGACAAGATGCTGCGCGTGTCGCCCTCCGGCCTCGCCTACCTCGCCGAACTCAAGTACGGCAGGGTCATCGAAGAGAAGATGGATCACTTGTCTTGCTTCGCTGGTAATGTGACGCATTTTTTTATACCGAAGCTTTGTGCAGTAGTGTGTTCATTGAACATTGTATTAAGAAAATTAAAGTCTCAGACGAATGCGTTTCGATTTGAAGGCTGGGGCAGCCGTTGACGCAATTCATATGCTTTAACATGCACTTTATCGCACCTTTATTAGCTTAATCCAAAATTCTTTTTTTTTTGTAAACGCCAAAAATGCAATTAAAGAATTGTAATTTTTCAGTTTCGGTTTTAGTGCTTTAAGCCAGCTTTTCTCAAAGTGGGCGAAAACGCCCCCATGTGGGCGTTGCTGGCCTAAAGGGGGACGGTAAGAGACCCAGAAAAAAAATGGGGGCGTTGTATAGAGGCTTGGTAGACGATTTGTAATTTCATCTAGGAAGACTCTTAGACACCGACTGACCTCTCACTATAGTGGTTTTTAAGTAGGTGAAAAAATAGGGGCGCTAAAAAATAAATTATTCTCGAAGTGGGCAGTAGACAATATAAGTTTGGGAACCCCTGCTTTAAGCCTTAAAATGCTTACCTTAAAGTTTAAAGTAAGAGCTTGATTTAAAACTGACGGAAAGTACAATTTCTCCTGTGCTAGGATAAAATTTAATTTGTAATTTTATAGATACTGATAGAATACATGTTTATGAGCTGTTCAAAGTATAAAACTCATTTTCTTCAAATTTTTAGTTAAGCCACTTTAATTCTAAAGGTGCGATATAAGTTCATTAATTTCGGCGACAATTTATAAACAAACATTTTTTTCTTTTCTTTCAGGTGGCATGTTCGCATTAGCCGCTACGACATTGGAGAATTCGTTGTCTGAACGGTACATGGACGTCGCAAGGAAACTGACCCACACCTGCCACGAGTCCTACTTCAGATCCGAAACTAAACTGGGACCCGAGGCATTCAGGTGAATCGGACATCACTAGGAAGCAAACTCAGCCGATATCATAGACATTTCAATGAAGATTCTCGATTTTTTTTCTCTGACTCGTATAGCTTTGTCGCGAAAGGCAACGACGTCCATGATCCTAATAAAATGTAAAGGTCGTTGATCCGAAGTTAAAATCACACCAACTGTTCGTTAGATGGCGCTAAAAAGTTGATGTCAAAATGAAAACTAAAATATGTTTGGCGAATATTGTTTTTGGACTTTTTGGCGGGAACGCGAGGAGTGAAGTTGTGTGATTTATTTTATTTTGTCTATTAGTGTTTCTTTAGATTTAAATGTGTAACAACGGTGGTTTATTAACTGTTTAGTATTTGTGAAAATGCACAAATGTGGGAAAATGAAACAAAACCGTTGAACGTAACTTCTCGGGATCCTCCAAAAAGTCCACTGAAAAAGTCTCAGTAAATGACCACCATTTTGCTGAGATTATATTTCATCCCATATTATCTCATCTTATTTCATTTCATTATATCATTTTTCATATAAAAAAGATTTCATTAAAATTAAGATAAGACTTGACACTAAAGGTCTTAGTTACCAGGTCATAAAATCCCTTAAAAAAATAATAATATTGTTTTTTTTTATTAATTAAGAAAATTAAATCTTTGTAGATTTTCGAACGCAGTCGAAGCCCGAGCTCAGAAGAGCAACGAGAAAGTTTACATACTGAGGCCGGAGACGTTCGAGAGCTACTTCATCATGTGGCGACTCACCAAGGAGCAGAAGTACCGCGACTGGGGCTGGGAGGCGGTTCAGGTAAGGGATGTTCAAATATATAATTTATGATCAGCAAGCGAACGGGAATTTGCTATCGCATCGTTTGCATAAGCCGTCGTCCGTGTTAGCATTTAGAGGAATCTATTTATTTAACAACAACTAAATTAAATCATAGGGTATTCTGCTGGTATCGAAACGAACATGACGTTTCTTCACGTCAGGAACGCAGCGTGGTGGTGCGCCTATACATGCACGGTCATAAAGTGACACCTATTTATTGAGTCTGTGCTTATATATAGAGCGTGTGTATTACGTAGGGTGATAATGATAAAAGACACGACACACAGTGGGTCGATTCTATGATTTTAGTGACTTAGGGACCAACTTTGTTTTTTTATAATTTTTTTTATGTAGATAGATAGAGCTCGTTAATCTCAATAATAATTGTTTTGGGCAAAAATTACAAAAACTTTATAGTTTGGTCAGAAAAATGTGTTTTGTGATTTTTTTGTATGGAGCGGGTCACATTAAATTAAATTTCTGCTAAGTACCGCGAGGTCCCGCTTTGAAACTTTATTTTCCTTATACCTTGTCTAGTCTACTATCATTTGATGCTATGAACATGTGCATAAAGTTGCAACTCTGCCAAATAAATGGATCGAAAAAATTTAATAAATACATAGAATAAAAACCTTTATATTTTTTTTCGTAAGTGCTTTTAAGTTAAATTTGATATGGATTAGTAAGTAAAAGCACGTAATGATACCCATAATTAAATAATACCTAACAACAATACATTTAGTAGGTCTCTAATTATGCAATCTCTCTAAATATTATATATTTTGTTTCACCTTTCGATCTTTGGGTCAGAAGACGAAAGAAGATTGTGTAAAATATCCTCATTAGTCGACGTTCTACTTCTCATTCTTGAATAACATCTCTCTGTATATTTCCGAAAATCTTTATTGCGAGCTTCCGCTGCCTCTTCCGAGAGTTTACCTATACGAATGGCACCAAAGTTCTTCATTATTATATATCACTGCCATGTGCCAACAATTTATGGATACTGGAAGGCATATATAATACCAGGGATATAAATTAACATACAATTCTGCAGTATATCTAAAAAATTCCGAAAAATTGGAAACGCGCTCTCCAGATGCAACAGAGTGAAGAATCACGTGAAACCTTTACGTATTCCTGTTATGTGGGCTGTTTCTTCTGCATCCCTGAAAAATCTTCTGGCAGTATTGCCATCATTGGTTGTTCCTACTCCTTGCTTGACAACATCTATAAGTAAACCGCATTCCTTTTTAAACGCTTGCTGTATAGCACTTTTTCTGGTTGTTATTTTTTCTTTGTCATCGCCCCTTGCAACTCCATTTCTTGAAGTCCAAACGATAAGACGTAAACAAAAAAAGTGTCATTTAAAAAATTATCTCACAGGAAACTACATACGATGAAAAAATTGTGAAGTAATAAAATTATATTTACCGATATGAAGTAAGCACTCCATGCATTTTATCCAGGCATGTAAAGATGGCATTCCATACTGGAATATTTCTTCATTATTTTCTCTTTGATAAGCAAGTCACTCCAAAAAACTCTGACGGTTTTGCTTTGCAAATATCACAGACAGCAGAAAATGTTTCTGAAAAATATGAGGTTATTTTGCCGTCTATCATCATCATGTGCAATTGATGCTTAACTTCAACTTGTTTGATTTTTGATGGCTGAAGTCTTTCTATTTCTTCTGTTATGCTAGCTTTTATAATTGTCACTGTTGGCTGCGTTTCTTTTGTAAATTTAAACATTATTGGACGGCAATAAAAAGTTGATGAGGGTAGGTCGTTTTCCCAAACAATTGTTCCATCAAATTTCTGAAGCCTTATAGGAACTAGACTTTGACCTGGGGCTCTATCAAAGCCTATTTGCTTATAAGCAGTAGCTCTCTTGCAGAGTCCAAATCCGAAGTAATCACATCTAAAAGCCTATATAGCGCCAAGTTTAGTAATGCTTGCATTTTAATAGCAGCTCCTTCTTCAGTAATAATTGCCTCGTCTTACCCTGGATAACATTTGGTCTTTTCTTGCTTAATTTTATATTAAGAAGGGTATAAATCAGACCCATTTTCACTTGCTGCTTCTCTTAGGTATATATACTGCCACTTAATTTAAGTGAAACTAATATTGCCTTATCGGGAGAATATGTACTACTTTTCACTTTACTTGTAATTAAATACTTATTAACTTTTTCTAGATCTTCGGGGTGATTTTGACAAGTGGTTCATTATTTCTCCTACATCTTCATTTCTAGTGTTTCTCAAACTAGCAATTGTAGTAGCTTTCATTTCATCCGGGGATAACGAAAGCGATTGGTAAATTTGTTCAATGCGTCTTCGTTTTTGCCTGGATCCCAATTCTTAAAAAGGTTTTCGAGGTGCAAAAATAGATGTCGAGGCTTCTGTAGTACATTTGAGTGTGGTACATTTTCAAAATCTTGAGTATTAGAAATCTCGAGCCTTTCATGTGCAGTGTTGATAGCTTCAGGTATCATTCCTTCGGGCCAGTTTATTGCACATTCTAACCAATCACATTTTTTTCTTATAAACTGTGCTAACATGCGACTACTTCGTTTCCATATTGCACTTATATTTGAACAAAATTGCGTACAGAATTTTTGGAGCTCAACATTTTTCTCTTCGGTCACGTTTATTTGATTTTGTAGAAATTGAAAGAGTTTTTTATTATCAGACAGCGACTGTAGTTGCTCTTTTAAAATCATAAATAATCCTAAATTGTTAACAAAATTACCAATTATAACGGAAACAGCAAGATCACAACGACAATCACGAGATGTTAGTAGTAGTACGAATAAACGAACACTAGTTAGTATATAATAAACATGGTCACTTTATACTTCCAGAGACAAACAAATGTTTACTATATTTTCTACTACCCAGTAATGGCTACTTAACTAATTATCCTCATTAAATAATGTTAACTATCTTAATAATTAGAGAGATTGCTTAATTAGAGACCTACTAAATGTATTGTTGTTAGGTAGTATTTAATTATGGGTATCATTACGTGCTTTTACTTACTAATCCATATCAAATTTAACTTAAAAGCACTTACGAAAAAAAATATAAAGGTTTTTATTCTATGTATTTATTAATTTTTTTCGATCCATTTATTTGGCAGAGTTGCAACTTTATGCACATGTTCATAGCATCAAATGATAGTAGACTAGACAAGGTATAAGGAAAATAAAGTTTCAAAGCGGGACCTCGCGGTACTTAGCAGGAATTTAATTTAATGTGACCCGCTCCATACAAAAAAATCACAAAACACATTTTTCTGACCAAACTATAAAGTTTTTGTAATTTTTGCCCAAAACAATTATTATTGAGATTAACGAGCTCTATCTATCTACATAAAAAAATTTATAAAAAAACAAAGTTGGTCCCTAAGTCACTAAAATCACAGTATCGACCCACTGTGCGACAGCTTGCAACCTGTTTATTTTGCGACGACTCGATACAGACTAAACTAAACCCGCTGTATCATTCCCCCTTAAGAATATGACATAAAACGATTTGTTTTTATTGCAAAAAAAAATATGTGTGGAATGTAAAAAATAATATATGAAAAGTTAAAAAAAATAGTGTAAGAATATAAAAAATCTTAAGTAAGTAAACGTTATCAATTGAATAACAAAAATAAGAAATGCAGGATACAAAATAAAAGGAATCCTAAGAAAAAACATTTTTTTTTTTTGCTAACAGTTTTACAGACATTTGTACTAAAATAATACATTTTAACACAATTCCCAAATTAGCGGCTGGTTTTGTAACACAGTCTGTTTCTCGAGTTCGCCGAAAGCTCAACTTCATGTTAGCGCTTTGCACTTGATTCTGGATGTCGGTAATCTTCTTCCTGTAGCACCACGAACCGACGGCGTTAGTGCCGCCGAATTTTTTATTAATTGCTTAAATGGGTGGACGAGCTCACGGCATACCTGGTGTTAAGTGGTTACCGGAGCCCATAGACATCTACAACGTAAATGCAGCCACCCACCTTGAGACATGTTTTCTAAGGTCTCAGTTTTAACAGTACAACGGCTGCCCCACCCTTCAAACCGAAACGCATTACTGCTTCACGGTAGAAATAGGCAGGGTGGTAGTGCCTACCCGTGCGGACTCACAAGAGGTCCTGCTACCAGTAATTACGCCAATTATAATATTGAGGTTTGATTTTTATTGCACGATGTTATTCCTTCACCGTGGAAGTCAATCGCGAACATTTGTTAAGTACGTACTTCATTGGAAAAATTGGTACCCGCCTGCGGGATTCGAACACCATTACATCGCTACATACGAATGCACCAGACGTCTTATCCTTTAGGCCACGACGACTTCTTGTAATGACCGACTGCCGCTACAAATCTTATTTTATGATTTGTATTATTGCAGGCGCTAGAGAAGCATTGTCGGGTCGAAGGCGGCTACACCGGACTCACGAACGTCTACCACCAGAACCCTCAGGGCGACGACGTGCAACAGAGCTACTTCCTCGCTGAAACACTTAAGGTGACCTTTTAAAGCAATACGAAAGATTTTTTTCATTTCCTATTTAACAAAGGTAGCTTAGCACAGTTGTGGAGTAGTGCGCGCGAAGACGGCTGCGATTGAGCCTAAACTTCATGAATTTAATGGAAGGTAACCTTCAACCTACTCAAGTTGATCACCGAACCATCTCGGAGATATCATTATCCCGATACGCGGGTAGGTACCCCCAGCCCGCCTATTTCTGCCGTGAAGCAGTAATGCGTTTTGGTTTGAACGGTGGGGCAGCTGTTGTAACTATATTGAGACCTTAGAATTTATATCTCAAGGTGGGAGATGTCTATGGGCTCCAGTAACCACTTAAGACCAGGTGGGCTGTGAGCTTGTCCACCCATCTAAGCAATAAATAAATAAAACTTCATTTCAAATCACTGCGAGATTGCACCCTCGGGTAATTAGACGAAGAGCCGAGAGTCCTAAAATCAAAAAGAAACAGTATAATTGGAAATTGTCATTATATTATTTCCAACTTTTCGGACACATTACAGTTTCTGTGGTCACAGACGACTAAGGTGACATTAAAATATTCTGCTAACTATTGGTAGAATCAAATGGACGGTACGGTATAATGAAATAAAAAAGACGATATTAAACCGAGTAGTATTAATTATATAAATGATCCATAGTTATTTGACATACAATTGAATTGTATTCTGTGTATTGAGGGATTCCAAATTTGGGGCGGTCTTTGACGTAGCGCCCTGTTCCCTTTCTTGCCGAGCGGTTTTTTAGCTTTTAATTTGTATGACAGATGTGTACAATGACGTCACTATATAATATAATGCGTTCTCTATCTAGCGTCGTATAAAAACTCAGCTTCTAAATAAAGTTTTGTTTTTGATTATCGGTTGATCCAAACACAGCATCAACTTGTAAGCGCTATTGACTAGTGAATCTAATAAAAACTTTCTAATGCATTTGTTTCAGTACCTCTACCTTCTGTTCTCGGACGACTCTCTCCTTTCGCTCGACGAGTGGGTGTTCAACACTGAAGCTCATCCGATTCCAATTAAAGGCAAGAATCCCCTGTACCGCATGGCGAGCACGCCCGTGCCAATAGAAGACAACCGAGTCTAAGAAGATGAAATCGACAGCTCTGTGTGCTTAGTGCCAGTTTTTTAACGTTCTCGCTAGCGTAAAAGTTCAGTCAAAATTGTATGGAGTTGGAACGTCTGCCTATGTTTGCCGCTAGGGGCATTGTTCCAGCTACATACAAATTACAGGTAACTTTTACGCTATAGAGAACGTTACAAAACTCGCTCTACGCACACAGATCATCTGACGAGAAGAAGTCCCAAAGTTAATTACGAAACTATTCAAAATGGCTGTTCTAACTAACAACCTGCCAACAAATAACGAACGGAAGGGGTATAGTCACGGATGTGTGATTCTTGTAGGCATTTGTACAAATTGAATTTGGTAGCATAATAAATAGATTGTTTTGTAATTGGAATGTGAAAGTTTTAGTCGTAATGGGTATGTGTATAATGAAATATTTGAAACAAAAACTAGCAAAATAAAACTGCTAAATGGCCGTATAAAATTTGTAATTAAATATTTAATTACGCGTTTTTAAATTGATAATTAAATGATCAATGGAAGTTTAATGGTAATTTGTTTGTTCCATTATGTTGATAAATTTTATAAATAAATTAAGTAAGTAAATAAAAAAAAAACTTAAGGTTTTTGAATAAAATATAATTTTAATCCACATAATATCAAATGAATGTATTTGTCCATGTGTGAAACGAATCTTCCCGTACATTCGTGTCATTAATAAAATAAAGTGGTTAAAAAATTAATGAGCGTCATATATAATGAAGACGGGAGGGACTTGTTTATAAAATGACAACAAAAAATAACTAAAATATGTATATATATATAATATATAGTATGTATATGTCTTTCTTTCAATACTGTTTTCCAATGTTAACAATCAGCTGACTCGGAGCCTAGCGAGGTCGTTGACCTCGTGTTTTGGGCGAACATCAATACTACTGATCTAATAAAGTTTACGTTTTGCTTAGAAAATGACTGTTTTGTGTTGACGTTAATTTAAAAATTTGTTGTCGCTTCGGCGTTGTTAGCTTGCACTTGCATATTTACAGTTTAATAACGATAAAATTCGAAAATATATAATTGTTTATCGGTAATTAAGAAATCTTAGACAAATTTGTAAATACGGTCACTTCTCGGTTTTGCTAATTTTTTCTATAAGATTGGCTATTTTTATCGCTTATTTATTTACTACTATAATATGGGTGAATGAGTTGACTTCAAAATCAATCAGTTCAAACTCTGATTGAAGCAAATTAAAGCAAGAATTTGGCTTTGTACAATGTACAATCAAATGGGAACATACGATATTGATCCTTATGCTCATGATTTTAAAGAACATATATTTTAAAAATACTTTTAAATGAAACAAACATCGATATTAAGTTTGTTTTGTAAGTAAGGCTAGAAAACATGCTCTAATATCATATCTTTAGAAGTAAATCTTAAATTTTATGGGTTTTTATTTGCGAATGATTTTTGAGGAGAAAAGCTAAATTAAGAAAAATGTATCTCAATGGAAGGCATTCCAATGTTCAAGGTAGTGTTGAATAACGTACTAGATTTTTCTCTCACTATAAATAAGATATTTTATGAATAAAAATATATTGCAAAAATAATTATCTGACTATTAAAACTCCGATTCTTTCCGAAGTGATCCTTTAGGATTTGTAAACGGTTATATTCTTTTTTTTCTTTTTTTTAAACGTACGAAAAATATATTTTACTGCCATTCCTGTTTGATTATTTGATCAAAAATTGAAGGGAGCCCTTGCATTTTCGAATTGATATCCTTTAGAGAAATACAGAACTCGACTGGATGCAACTTCGTGTGACGTCATTCGGGGCCAACACGGTGAGCGCAGATAAAAAAAAAACAAACGAAATTAGTGATGCGCTTCAGTTTAATTTGTTTTTTTCTATCGGTCCTCCCTTTTCTGATAGCGGGTTAGTTAAAATACGATGAGGTTCTAGGTTCCCATCGCTTAATTTTGACGTCACAGTGAACTTTGTGACAAGCTCTGTCTGATTGCGACATTTTTATTTTGTACTGGAAATGGTCTCTGTCCCAAATCACGTGATTCAATGCAAACGGTTCGTATTTATTTAATTGCGTGAAATTGATTGAATACTACTAAAATTAAAGGGCCCTATGAACGAAAAACAATTGTTTCAATGAATTGTTAGTCGATAAATGTTTGAGTAGTGATTGATACCTATAATATCATTTTAAACAGTTTGTTAAAGCTTATAGAGCAAATATAACTTAATATCAGGTAAGACCTTTGAGTCTATATAGTTATAAAATTAAAACAAGTGATTGAGCATTTCTTTTTACCTATTTAATCTAATGTTTAAAATCTCCAAAATTATAAGTATGCTTGTTACAAAAATGCACTTTCTTGGGTACCATAGAAATATAGTAATGGCTTTAGATCTTAATAATGAAGTTTACATTATAAGTAAGATAATCGTCATAATATTTATTAGCCACCTAAAAAAAAGGTCTTCAGTCCGGATAGTGCTTTTTGATATTATGGACTTGATTTTGAAATATAATTATATTTACATACTGTTTTAGTTGATGATAAACTACAGATCTCTTATTTATATGTGACTAAAAATCATGATTAATGATGATATGGAACTGATATAAAAATCACCTTTCCCTTTTTTTTTCTTCGATTTTAACAAATCTCTTTTAAAGTGCTTGGAATACCAGATAACAGTTTGTTTAAAAGATATAATGTATGATGACATTGAACAGATAATCTTCGACCTATTTGGAAATATTTTATATCGTTCAATAAAAACATTTCTCAAGAATCGTCTCATTTGATAAGATGTTTATTTATTATTTATGAAAAGCTATTTGGCTTTAGCGACATTTTTTCTTTGCAACTTTACAGAGGAACCATTTATAGGTAAAATATTTGAAAAAAAACAATCATAACAAAAAAAAATTGTTTAGCTATTCGAATGGGGTAAACATAATTGAAATTCAATTTTATTAAAAACAGTGAATTGTTGATACTAACACCAAATAAAGCGGACCTTTTAATTGAATATGCAATTTCGAAAAGGGCACAAGCCGCATATTTTGTCAAATACGTTTTTCCATATACATGTAGTTTTAAGGCTTACCTACACCCCCATTTTATAATAATTTAAGTAATTTTCAATTTCTAATTAACACTAAAATATATCTCAAATGTTAATATTTAAAATTTTACACTGCTTTAGAAAATAATCAGTTTTTTTTTTCATTTTCTGAACATTTTAGATTTTCAGAGATGTGCCCTTTTCGAAATTGCATATTCAATTACAAAGATATATGTTGCGTATAGTTAGCGAAATGTCGCTTAAACCAAATAGCCTTTCACTCATCGATAATGTTACTTATGACGTTTTGTGACCATGTGGGATAGGCACAGCATGCTCCTTATAATTATCATGTCACATTCGTATCCGACAATTATTAGCAATAATTAATTATTAAAATCGACGTACTGCGTTGTACCAAGGCAAGTATGATTTCTGATTTATTTGTTTAAAATTGAGATAATCAATTTTTTTATTCGATTTACTTTAGTCTAACGAGGCAATTACCATCTGTGAATTTTTGAATTTAACATAATTTTTGTTGTAACATAAATCGGGGCTGAAGAATAATGCATATCATAATTTCTATTTTACGTTTAGCGTCGGTCAACTAATAATCTGAATTGCTTTAGTTAAATAATGCTAAGTTTTACTTGAATCGAATATAAATTTATCTATTGCTGGAGAATAGTGGAAGCATATTTTGTGAAATTGTGGATCTTCCAACACAGGATTCCGAATGTGCATTATTTTTCAGTGTTTTGTTTTTTTTTTCGTAGCTAAACGATTCGAGCTTTGTTAAGAGTATTTGTGATTATAAAATACAAAGTTACATAATATAAATAATTTTATTTATTCTTTTTGTAAGTAACATTTTTCTGCACCCGTTAATGTAGCATTTCTTACGATAATTTGTAAGTTCGTTGTTTATTTGAATTCTTTATTCGAATTTTGAATCTAAAATTAACCCTTTTAGTGCTGAGCTTATTTTCACATATTTTGTAGAAATTACTAAAGGATTTTTGGAAAAAAGTATCTTATAAAAAACTTTAACTTAAATAATACAAATACGAAAATCAATACTAAATTCATAGCAAAATAATTTTAAAGAGTTAATTATATATGCTATTATGAACTTATTAAAAACTTTTTACATGCGCGCGCTAAGACACGTCCATGCAAGTCGATAACTTTAATCAAACTGCGCAATAAAAGAGAGTCGATCTATCGACGGTTCGCGCTCAAAGGGTTCACGGATACATTAAATTATCAATTGATGTAACAATTGAGAGTGGAATTAGTTTGCGAGGATCGTTCCAAGTAAAAATTACGTTCTATCGTATTAATATAACAATAAAGTCTTCTAAAAATATATATTTAATAGATATAGATTCATAAAAGAAACGCTTCATAAATGTGATAATGGTGGTTTCACATCAATACCACAACGAGCGGCGGTGGTCATTTAAAAAAAAATCACAAAAATTGTCTATACTTTCTTATATATACTAAAATATCCGCATTGTGGTAATTTCGCCATCGATTTTCGATACCTAGCTGTGGAGTGGCACATGTCTGGTGGATCGGTGATTATGTAAAAATATCATAGGAAATTACGTAGTCGTTTTAATTGTGTAAATAGTATAATAATAATACGGTTGGTGTGCGTAGTTTAAATTTTTTTTTTTTTTTCTCTTAAGTTAAGCGTGTGCGTCCGTCTGTCTGTCTTTTATGTGCGTGTCATAATTTATATAAATATAATATTTAAATGATATTTTAACAAAATACTGCCGTTCTGTTCTGTTTTAGCAGGGGGTTTTGCTGTATTTGAATAATTCGTAACGTATATAAATGTATTTAGGGTGAATTAGAAAAAAAAAATGTAACACGTTATGGTCCTAGTTGTTTTAGATGGATTTATAAGTAAATTATGGATTATCTATGCGAATGTTAAAGAATTCGAAAGAAAAAAAAACGCTCAGGCCTTTTTAACTCGTTTCGTTTTTAAATATGAATTAAATAATATGTTTTTAATGAAATAGTTAAATGATGATGCATAGCAAATATAATTAACCTCATTTTCAGTTTTCATTTTTTTTTTTGACAAATTTATACCTCGTATTTTGTGTTTATATTAAAACCACTGAGCAACATAATTATTATGTTTATATTATTAATAAAATAATAATATAGCTATTTAATTATTATGTAATTTAGCACAATTGTATACATTAATGCCAGGCATAATATTTTTAATGTTAGCCTCCAAGCACACGTAGCAGTTTTAAGAATTTCATCGAACGAATACTTTTAGAAAAAAAGTGTCACATCAAATTATTGATAAAGATGAAAGAAAACTTTTCAGTTAAAACATGTCTATTTAAAAAAAAACATTACGTAATATATTTATTTTTGGCGCGTAATATGCGCGTCTATTTGGTTTGTTTGTCTCTCTGTCTACAGGGAAAGTTAGAAGAGTTTGACCGATACGTCATGTTTCCAGTAGTTTGGAGAGGTTAAAACAAAATCTATGAACAAGATACAGAGCGCGCGCCCAAAACTAGCGAAAGAGGCATGTTCTCGAAAAATCGCTAGTATTTAATTAATTATAAACTTTTATTCTTCTACGTATTCGCAAGAAGACTATTATAGATCTTGAAAAAGTTTTATAAATTATGAAATTTCGAAAAATGATTTTTTCTATTATTAGATTATAATATTATATATTTGTTTTTTTTTTGGTACCTACTGCGTGTGTTAAATATGGAGGAAGTAATTTATTAATATGTACCTAAAGCCTGTTTGTTATACATGTATGAACTTGTAGTTATAATAATAACATTGTACATTTTTCGGTTATGAAAAAAATAAAAATGATGTTTATTACATTGTGTATATTATTTTTTTAACGAATCATAATGGTCGATCCCACATATGTGTAGGTATGGTTCGACCATTTTGTTTCACTGTCCATCTTGGATGAGCGTGTAGCAGTCGAACGCACTCAACAAACCGTACGAGATTTTTCAAGGGGAAGAAAGGCTAAATTGGTCAACGTATCTGTATCTGCTATCGTAAGTAATGCAACTTCGGAGCCAAAGCCGAGCATCGCCTTCCGCCGGCTGCGACAGGTCTGGTTTTATTGCGTAATGAGAGCTCGGCGTGCCAAGCTTTGAATTCGGAGCATGGTGAACTTCCGTCCCACCTATGGTGCGGGGGTCACCGTTGTTCATGGACATCAGCATTGAATGCCAGAGGCACAGCCAAATAGCCGCCTACTGCTGAGGACTTTCCTCAAACCTCATTTGAAGAATTACATCTGCGTATCCGCCACTATGAACGTAGGTCGAAGATGAATTCTACTCCTGTAGCGTGCAGTATTTTTTGTTTTGTTAAATAGAGGGGTGAACGGACTCGCGTCCCGTCTGAGGTAAGGTGGATACCAAAGCCCATAGACATGTAACGTGAATTCTGCCACTCATCTTCAGTCATTAAGTGAATAATAGAGATTCCATATAGCAGTCAGGAATTCCCAAACTATTTTAGGCAAAAGACTCCTTTTCCGAAATCAACCTCAGACGCCCCTAATCAAAATACTTAATAAATCTCTAGTTTTCCTTCCTATTGAAATAAAATACTTAACAATCTAAAAACTTTGCTATTTGGTGAAGCGAATAAGCTTGACATAATTATCTCATAAAAATGTAACAAAATAAATAGACATCAAATTCATCATAAAATAAATAATAATGATTAACTTTATTTATAATTAAAACATAGAAATTCAGTTCAGTTCAGTGTTGATGAACATGTTCGAATTGGAACTTGAACACGATATCGTTCGTATTAAATCGCGTCGGCTTAAAAGGTACCTACTACTACTACAAAAAAAAAGTGCATTTTTATTTTAAAAAAAATATTACAATTATCTGAAAGTCGTAAATATGTGCGCGATACGTAATTGCTCAGAAATATTAGACCTTTCTGTGGCATTTTGACCCTGACATAGTCGCATCGCCCGATCTGAATAAACCGTCTCTATCTCTTTCTTCATGAGTTCATTTACAAAACACTTGTCATTTAAAAGATAACACTATTATAATGCTAATTATAACAGTGAAGGAATAGCATTGTGTAATAAAAACCAAACCCGCAAAAATTATAATTTGCGTAATTACTGGTGGTAGGACGTCTTGTGAGTCCGCACGGGTAGGTACCACCACCCTGCCTATTTCTGCAGCAGTAATGCGGTTCGGTTTGACGGGTGGGGCAGCCGTTATATTGTTAAAAGTCAGACTTTAGAATAAATGTCATAAGGTGGGTGGCCGCATTTATGTTGTAGATGTCTATCGGCTCCGGTAACCAGTTAACACCAGGTGGGCCGTGAGCTCGTCCACCCACTTCAGCAACAACAAAGCAATAAAAGAAATGCAAATAAATAATGCTACTCGTACACGTGCCGGCATAACAATAGAATAATTCAAATTAAAATAAATATTTGATATATACCTACCTAGTCTTGCCATAAATACTGAGACAAAGGAAAAAAAAATCTATTGCAAATAACATTTATTACTTTTACAGTGTGTTAGTTTAATACATAAATATAAAACAATTTAAAGTATATAAAGCTTATTCGAAGTGGTCTCCATTTGCTGCAATGCAGTCCTTTAAACGTTGAAGCCAGTTATCAATAGAAGCACGCACTCTTTCCATCGGAAAATTTTTCACTGCCAATCGTACGGATTGTTTTAGGGACTCCAAATTATCATGGCGTTTAGAGCAAGCCGTACTCTCTAAAACTGACCATAAATCATAATCCAGCGGATTAAGATCGGGACTAGACGACGGCCAGTCTTCAGCTCTGATGAAGTCCGAAACGTTCGTTTCCAACCAAGACTGCGTAGACCGAGCTTTATGACCTTTACAGTCGAACCTGGATAAGCGAAAGTTCAAGGGAGCACAATCTCATTCTCACTTAAAGAGGTTTCTCACTCACCCGAGTTTCGCGCTAATGCACCCTCTGAATTTCATTTCGCGATTTTCCGGATTCTAACGCATTCACTATTTTAAGTTTATCACTTAATGACAGTACTTTAATTTTCATGATGCAGAACAGAACTTTCCTTCGCAATTGATTAACGATAAACTGAGTAAGTCCGACAAACAGGACGGTACACAGGGACACGTGTCCATTCGAAAAGAATGCGATAAAATAACAACGTTATTTAGTTCCACGAAAGTTAAGAATGGGTCATAAAATAGCAGATGTTAAATTTGTAATTTGTTTTGTCATTTGTTCCTCCTAAATAATATAAATAAATAAACCTCGACTGTCGCTTATAGAGGTATAGATAAGTAGCAGTCTCACTTACGGAGGTCCATGAGAGAAAAACGACTCTCTCTTACAGAGGTTTTTGTTTCTCGCTAATAGGGGTTTTAGGAGCTTAAAATGACGGGTCCTGGCTATTGCTCTCACTTATAGAGTTTTCTCACTTATCCAGTTCTCACTTACCCAGGTTTGACTGTATAGGTATATATGTACTGAATCTCGGAAACGGCTCCAACGATTTTCATAAAATTTAGTATACAGGGGATTTCGGGGGCGATAAATCGATCTAGCTATGATTTATTTTCAGAAAATAATGTTTTATTCGTGTTTTCAATAATATAATCAACGTTATGACTCTTCCCGACATCTATTGGCGAATAATAATACTATTTTTACTACTTTAAATACACAACAAGATGGCGATATAAAAAAAAAGCCGAGCAAAGCTCGGTCATTATCTAGTATTTCTAGGTCTATTAAAATCATTTCAATCCTAGAGCTACTAGCTAAATTCTACTACAGCTGGATTCGTTAAAATAAATTTTGTTTTCAGGTATTTCAACTTTAAATTAGTAGTAAAAGTTCACGCATTGTCGCTTAGTCACGTTTGCCTTTCAAGCGTCGATATGTACCCATTTGATTGTGCAAAGCCAAGATGCTTTAATTCGATCAATAACAGTTTGAACTTATTGATTTTGAAGACAACTCATTCCCCCATATTATAGTAATAAACAAATAAGCGATAAAAATAGCCAATTTTATAGTAAAAATTAGCAAAACCGAGAAGTGACCGTATTTACAAATTTGTCTAAGTATTCATAATTACCGATAAACAATTATATATTTTCGAATTTTATCGTTATTAAACTGTAAATATGCAAGTGCAAGCTAACAACGCCGAAGCGACAACAAATTTTTAAATTAATGTCAAAGAAAAACAGTCAATTTCCTAAGCAAAACGTAGACTTCCTCCGACGACCTCGCTAGGCTCCGAGTCAGCTGATTGTTAACATTGGAAAACAGTGTTGAAAGAAAGACATATACATACTATATACATATTTTAGTTATTTTTTCTTGTCATTTTATAAACAAGTTTCTCCCGTTTCCATTATTATATATGACGCTCATTAATTTCTTAACCGATTCATTTTATTAATGACACGAATCTACGGGAAGATTCGTTTCACACACGGACAGATACTAATATACCTACAGTTATTGATATTAAGTGGATTAAAATTATATTTTATTCAAAAACCTTAAGTTTGTTTTTATTTATTTACTTAATTTATTTATAAAATTTATCAACATAATGGAACAAACAAATTACCATTAAACTTCCATTGATCATTTGAAATATCAATTTAAAAACGCGTAACTAAATATTTAATTACAAATTTTACACGGCCATTTATTTTGCAAGTTTTTGTTTCAAGAAATTTTCATTATACACATACCCATTACGACTAAAACTTTCACATTCCAATTACAAAATAATCTATTTATTATGCTACCAAATTCAAATTGTACAAATGCCTACAAGAATCACACATCCGTGACTATATCCCTTCCGTTCGTTATTATGTGTTCCGTTTGACGTCCGAAGTCCATTATGAGAGTACATCGTATGATTTCCACTGCAGGTCGCTAAATTTGACTACTTCCGTTTCCTAAGTCCCATCTACAGCGCCCTCTATAACGTCTGGAACCGAACCAACAAGCAAAGACAAGCCGCCATATTTGTCATTGTTGCGTCGTTTTTTCCCACGTGCAGTCGTTAATATTTTAAGAAGTTAGTAATTTAAAATGTTATAAGCAACTTTCGAGATTTGAAGTAGAAAGTTTGTTTCAAACAAGTGTTATGATTATCTTCCGTTTCGTGAAACCTCCAAGGCTCTACAATGAGTGACTAGGTTATCGCGCCTTTCAAAGTAAAATTTAAGTGAGGATAGTTCTTCGATTTCTTCGGATATTTCTTCGGGTTCGTCGGAAAATAAAGACTAGGGACCAGCAAGAAAACTTCGAAAAAGTGACTGGTCGCGAGATCTGAATAAAAGGTTTGACTTACTGTCGCAATAGTGGGTGAGTCATGTGAATATTATTTTAACTTCGAATCATGCTATTGCTGGTCGTGCACCAGTGGTCCCGCCTTTACACTTACAAATACCAACATCTTATAATAATAATGTCTTATCTGGTTTCAACTTCCAATCGAAATTAGACAACGACGAATAGTTTTTACGTCTGCCACCAGACCGTCCGTTACCAGAAGCGGGTAGGTTTTGAAATTTGAGCATTTCTATAAAAGAACCAGATATGCAAAGATTTGATTAGCCGACTTGGAACGCGGTGCAGTATTCCGAGGTTCAAAAAAAAAAAAATGTTTTCCTGCGTTATCTAATGCTCTTTTGGCACAGAACGAATGCGTTATGCTGCCATACAAAACCTTGCCGACGGGTCAAATTCAGAGAATGTTCAGCTTAATACTTCCGCCTTTTACGAAAAGTTTAAACCGCTATTCGGTAACGATTTCGCCTATAAAAGTTTCTAACGATATCCTTCAAATAATTTTCGTTAAGCGAGCCGAGGTTATACGATAGCGTCGTAGATACCTCATAAAGAAATTAAAGGATAGATATATCAGGGAAGATATAGAGAAAATATCTTCTTCTTGTGATTATGTTTAACCCCAACTTATTATTGGCATATATACAGAAAATTGGTGGTATTGATAAATTACAAAAGCGGCACCGTCTGCTACTCGCATCCGGCCCGCATCGCCGGAACCCTCGGCTTGTACTGCCAATGCAAAGCCATGTCGAGGTAGGCCACATTCCAATACATCTAAAGAGGCCGAAAACAGATATTCTGAGCGATGCTATCCAAATAATTCCTCAGCAAGAAAAACGGGGAGGGGGGAACAAGTACAAAGTGGAACGAAAATCAGGAAATAAAAATAAATTACTCAACAGCATTTTCAGGCGGATGTCTAAGACTATATCGAAACACCTGGACTCGATCCACCAAACGTAATATTGAAATTAATAATAACTTTATGTCAATCTAAATCCAAAATTTAATTCAATAGAGCTTTAGAACCCGCACCCCCGACACCATCTTTCAGATTTCTTCTTTTCATACTTCCCAAGACCAATAAAAATCGAACAATTTTCAACCTCAAGGCATTGAACAAGTACATGAAACAGTCTTTTCCACCATCGAGTTCCTAAGTTTTATAACAGATTGGAATGTCAAATTGGATATGAGCCAGGCCTATTATCATCTATCAATGACGTTTCTCGGGATCAGTTATCAGGGTCGTCTACTTCAGATGATATGTCTGCCATTCGGCTTAGCTGCACCACCGCGGATTTTTGCTTCAGTGACAAACTAAATAGCCGAAATACTTCGCCAGAAGGGTCTGCGACTAGTGGTTATGTGCTTGTACACCAGGGCAGAACATCTCCCGCCATCGGAGCAAAGCTTATCCATATTATCTGGAACCGCTGCGTTCATTGACAGTGCGTTTCCAGAGGTCTTTTTTGCCACGTACCAGCTGGCTATGGAATGAGCTCCCTCCGCGGTGTTTCCCGAGCGCTATGACATGTCCTTCTTCAAACGAGGCTTGTGGAGAGAATTAAGCAGTAGGCAGCGGCTTGGCTCTGCCCCTGGCGTTGCTGAAGTCCATCGGCGACTGTAACTATTCACCTTCAGGTGGGCCGTATGCTCGTCTGCCTGCAAGGGCAAAAGACTTGTTGAAATCTCAAGTAACTATACTGAGACCTTAGAACTCATATCTCAAGGTGGGTGGCGGCATTTACGCTGTAGATGTCTATGGCCTCCAGTAACCACATAACACCAGGTGAGCTGTAAACTCGTCCACCCATCTAAGCAACCGGTTATGACACTGACGAGCTTGATAGACTTTCTGGGAATCGTATGGGACACCAAATCCAAGACATAGTCCCTGCCCAAGAATTTGCTCGTGTGACTTACTGCCGGCGGTTGGAACCTAAAGCAGGCGCAAAGCCTCTTAGGATATCTCAACTTTGCGACTTTCATCACCCACCGGGGAAAGTTGCTTTGCCGAGTCCTTGCAGTACCACAGCAACAAGCTCAGGAGGTATCCTCATTTACCAAAGCAGTATTCGGACGAGGTACGTACAGAGCTGGATTGGTGGTTAGAGAAAGTCAGTCAGAGCACACCAATTCATCCACAGAGAATGGCCACGAACCACGTCATCACCGACGCGTCGGACATTCAGTGGGGAGCCCTTGTAAACAACAGAACAGAATTTTCCTACATAAAGAACGAGGGAGGAACCCGGTCACGATAATTGCTAGATCTGACTGGAAAATTGCTTAACTTAATAGACCACCTCAAAGTTGTACTTCTCCCTCACCACCTACCGGGACTGTACAACACTGAAGCCGATCACCTCTTACGCAATCGCGGCGGCTTGGAGTGAAAACTCACAGAAAAAGCAACTACTAGGCTATTCAGCCTGTGGGGAACTTGTTCGCGTCTCGGACCGCTCATGGATAAAAAACTATGTTGACCTCTTAGGAGTCCGCGCGAGTAGGTATTTTGCCCTAAAGCAGTGGTGCGTCTCGGTTTGAAGGGTGGGGCAGCCGTTGTAACTATACTTGAGACCTTAGATCTTATATCTCAAGGTGGGTGGCGCATTTACGTTCTTGACGTCTATGGGCTCCAGTGACCACTTAATACCAGGTGAGCTGTGAGCTCGTCCACCCATCAAAGCAAAACTCGAACGCCTGCCTCTACAACGCGTTCAGCAGATCTTGGCATTACTGACTAGCATGGCCGTTTCCGCCGCTCAGTCTGATATCCAGAGTGCTGGACCACCTCAACTCAACCTCAGGTCGGTACATACTAGTGGTACCCAAGTGCAAGAAGCCCCTGTGGAGGCCAGACCTGAAATCACCTGCCCTCAAGCGACTCAAGAAGCTCAGAGATCTGAACATCAGTCTGGTGGACACTGACAATGCTACCGCCAGGCTGTCGGCAATCTACACCTGGAAGCTTGGTTCATTTTGGGTGGGACACGCTGACAGGGACATGGACATCGGCAGGAGAGAGTCTACGATAAGAACATACGCCCCTATTTGGAATAAGGGGTAAGGTTTTGTCAAGAAAATGTATTAATTCTCGTGTACCCGAATTAGAAAATGTAGCTAGATTTCTCTGTATCTCATGGTCTCTCCTACCGGACCATTCTAGTTTATAAGTCTGTTATATAGCGTCCGTTTGTGAAACTCTATCGGATATAAAAAATAGCTTCGAGCCCGACAGTGAAACATACTGAAATCTATTTCCTTGACAAAGCCTGCACCTTCTAAATTACTGATATTTGGGTCGAAAACTAATTGATCTTCACACCAACAGTCCAGTTGGACATTCGTGGCTGCTCCTGACCAATTGATCATCGATGCAGTATACTGGCTACGCAATCTAGTGAATATGACACAGCAAACCAGTGGGAATATTTAATCTATTCTTAGCAACTAAAGGCTCCACTAAGCCAGCTACTGCAGCGAGGATTAGTAGTTGGGTAAAAAGTCTTTTAGGAGACTCAGGTATTCAGGCCTCAGTTGGAAGCTGTAGAGCGGTGGTGAAAACTTTAAACTGGGTAGGAAATTACCAAATTAATGATATTTCAGCTAAAGATAACTGACAACATGAGCATACTTTTAGAAAGTTCTATCAAAAACTTATTATTAATGCATCAAACACTGATATAAATTCTGAGAAATCTTTCTCAGTATTTTCGTCCTAAATCTTATTAGGTCGATTTGAATTCAGTGGGTAATATTATACGGTTACCTTCAATTAATTTAAATTACGTGCTTAATTTAAGCTTTGCTTAATTAAACACAATAAGTCACATTGTTGCTTTTTAAATAAATCTTATTTTATTTCAAATACAAGCCACCAGGAGATAACAAACAGTCTCTCATAATGGACTTCGGACGTCAAACGGAACACATAATATAGAAATTTTACCTTCCAATAAAATTTGTATTATGTTTCCTAAGACGTCCGAAGTCCAGATAATGTCTTCCTGGGGCTACATCCATCATTATGAGCCGAACAATGACAAATATGGCGGCTTGTCTTTGCTTGTTGGTTCGGTTCCAGACGTTATAGAGGGCGCTGTAGATGGGACTTAGGAAACGGAAGTAGTCAAATTTAGCGACCTGCAGTGGAAATCATACGATGTACTCTCATAATGGACTTCGGACGTCTTAGGAAACATAATACAAATTTTATTGGAAGGTAAAATTTCTATATTTGTTGGCAGGTTGTTAGTTAGAACAGCCATTTTGAATAGTTTCGTAATTAACTTTGGGACTTCTTCTCGTCAGATGATCTGTGTGCGTAGAGCGAGTTTTGTAACGTTCTCTATAGCGTAAAAGTTACCTGAAATTTGTATGCAGCTGGAACAATGCCCCTAGCGGAAAACATAGGCAACTCCATACAATTTTGACTTAACTTTTACGCTAGCGAGAACGTTAAAAAACTGGCACTAAGCACACAGAGCTGTCGATTTCATCTTCTTAGACTCGGTTGTCTTCTATTGGCACGGGCGTGCTCGCCATGCGGTACAGGGGATTCTTGCCTTTAATTGGAAGCGGATGAGCTTCAGTATTGAACACCCACTCGTCGAGCGAAAGGACAGAGTCGTCCGAGAACAGAAGGTAGAGGTACTGAAACAGATGCATTAGTAAGTTTTCATTAGATTCATTAGTCAATAGCGCTTACAAGTTGATGCTGTGTTTGGATCAACCGATAATCGAAAACAAAACTCTATTTAGAAGCTGAGTTTTTATACGACGCTAGACGGAGAGCGCCGTATATTGTATACTGACGTCATTGTACACATCTGTCATACAAATTAAAGGCCAAAAGTCGCTCGGCAAGAAAGGGAACCGAGCGCTACGTCAAATACCGCCCCAAAATTGGAATCCCACAATACATAGAATACAATTCAATTGTATGTCAAATAACTATGGATAATTTATATAATTAATACTACTCGGTTTAATATCGTCTTTTTTATTTCATTGTACCGTAGCGTCTATTTGATTCTAGCAATAGTTAGCAGTTTTAATGTCACCTTAGTCGTCTGTGACCACGGAAACTGTAGTGTTCGAGAAGTCGGAAATAATATAATGAATATTTGTACTTATACGGTTTCTTTTTGATTTTAGGACTCTCGACTCTTTGTCTAATTATCTGAGGGTGCAATCTCGCAGTGATTTGAAATGAAGTTTTTGGAACGAAGTTCCTTACGGCAGGCTTGGAGGGAATAGGGATTTTGCTGCGCGACCGAACTGAAAAAAATGTGATAGTAAAACCGTAAGAAAAAATCCGTGGAGAAAAGTGCGTGGAAAAAATCCGTGGAAAAAAGTGCGTGGAATAAAACCGTTAAATGAGACGTGCGCAGGCGCGACAGTCGCATACACAAGCGAGTAGTGTATAATACCTTTCTCTTTCTTTTCGTTCTCTCATCCCTTCTCTCTCTATTTTGTAATTATTTCTATTTCTATGTAATTTTATGTTGTCAAACAAAAATAAAGAGACATATTTTGTTATTTTAATTGATAATTTGAATTACGATTTTATTTTTATTTTACGTAATTTATTATTTCCTAAAATACTGAATTTCCTAAATACTTTCCTGTACTTAAATAAAAACCAACCAACAAAATTTAAGAGAAAAATCAAGAAAACCAACATAAAATTGAGCACGATTTTTTTTTTGCAAATTGTGTCGATTCTACATTAGCCGAAGGAACTTCGTCCCTACCTGGTGTCCCACGACACCACATAATTAGTTTTTATTTATTTATTGCTTAGATGAGTGGGCGAGCTCACAGCCCACCTGGTCTTAAGTGGTTACTGGAGCCCATAGTCATCTCCCACCTTGAGATATAAATTCTAAGGTCTCAATATAGTTACAACGGCTGCCCCACCCTTCAAACCGAAACGCATTACTGCTTCACGGTAGAAATAGGCGGGCTGGCGGTACCTACCCGCGTATCGGGATGATGATATCTCCGAGATGGTTCGGTGATCAACTTGAGTAGGTTAAAGGTTACCTTCCATTAAATTCATGAAATTGAGGCTCAATCGCAGCCGTCTTCGCGTGGTCTACTCCACAACTGTGTTTGCTTTCTTTTATATCAAATCAAATAAAAAGAAAATTATTCAACATAAATAAAAGTACCCACATACTTGTTGAACGTCAAAAAGAACTACCGCCAATTCACAAAAACTAGTCTCCGTCCTCAGAAGAACTGGCAAGAAACTCAGCGGGTATGTCTTTTTTTTTAAATATTAGATATTTTTTTAATATTCATTTTTACAACGAGTATTATAACTAAATAATTATTGTAATATTGAAATGCCCGGAGCGAACAACTCATTCCCACTTTGTCCAAACTTCTAGATAATCATTGACTTTATAGTAAGCTTTATTGCACAAATGTTCTTTAATAGTTTTCTTAAACCTATTTATATGTAGGTTCTGAACATCTTGTGGGATTTTGTTGTACAGGCGCACAGACAAACACCCGAATGAATTTCGTATCTTATGTAATCTACTCATCGGCACAACAAGATTGTGTTTGTTGTATAAACTACCTTTTTTAAATAGGACGTGAAAAAATCTTTCGTTTTGCTTTAAAAGGTCACCTTAAGTGTTTCAGCGAGGAAGTAGCTCTGCTGCACGTCATCGCCCTGAGGGTTCTGGTGGTAGACGTTCGTGAGTCCGGTGTAGCCGCCTTCGACGCGACAATGCTTTTCTAGCGCCTGCAATAATACAAATAAACTAGCGGACCCGACAGACGTTGTTCTGTGACACGAAAATTCATTCAAGTCGATCCGGCCGTTTAGTTGCCGTATATATAAATAACTTAGATACCGACTGCAGCGCCATTTGCCGGGCTGATTTGTGAATCTAAGCTATCCGGGGCGTCACACAAACGCATACAAAATCTTTTTTTTTTCTTTGCTTAGATGGTTGGACCGACTCACAGCCCACCTGGTATTAAGTGGTTACTGGATCCCATAGACATCTACGCCGTAAATGCGCCACCCACCTTGAGATATAAGTTCTAAGGTCTCAGTATGGTTACGACGGTTGCCCCACCCTTCAAACCGAAACGCATTACTGTTTCACGGCAGAAATAATCATTCAAATCGGTCCAGCCGTTTAGGAGGAGTTCAGTGACAAACACGAAGAAGAAACATAATATATAGCACTCGAAATATAATATAATATAGCACTCGAGTCTGCTGTATCGGCCATTATTTTACGTAAAATAAGAGGATTAAAAAAATCAGTTTTCTTTATGATCATGCACGGATAGACACCACCATGCTCCATTCCTGACGTGAACAAACGATGTATCCGGCAGAAAATCCGTTGTTCTAATTTAGTTGAGACTAAAGCCCCGTCTCAAAGTTGGATTCCTCTAAACGCTTAACACTGGCGAGGGTTTATACAAATGAAGCCAATACGATAACAATTTCCCGTTCGCTTGCTGATCATAAATGATATATGAGGCTGTCAGCGCAAAAGTGGCCTAAGCTTACCATAGTTAGCATGGAGGCAATTAGGTTTGAATTTTCATGAATTTGAATTTGAGTAGGCAAAAAAAAAATACGCGCAAAAATAATCTTTACAAAGCTATCTGTTATCTGTGGGTTAACACCATCTAAGAAATAAAAAAAAAGGGTGAAACTATGGTTAGGTGGTTACGCATCAAAATTTATTATATTGTAAATAAATACCAATATATATCATATAATTTTTTAGATGAGTGGACGAGCTCACAGCCCACCTGGCGTTAAGTCCATAGACATCTACGACGTAAATGCGCCACCCACTTTGAGGTATAAGTTCTAAGGTCTCAAGTATAGTTACAACGGCTGCCCCGCCCTTCAAACCGAAACGCATTACTGCTTCACGGCAGAAATAGGTTGATTGTGTGGTGGTACCTACCCATGCGGACACACAAGAGGTCCTACCACCAGTAATTACGCAAATTAAAATTTGCGGGTTTGATTTTTATTACACGATCCTTCACCGTGGAAGTCAATCGAGAACATTTGTTGAGTACGTATTTCATTAGAAAAATTGGTGTTCATTAGGTTAAAAAATTGGTATAATGTAGGCACCCGCCTGGGATTCGAACATTATAAGCTTGAATATAACAAAAAAATTGTGGGTTAGGCCACTTTCCCGCGGTCTGCTCACAACATCACGCAGATCGTTGAGTCTCACATACCCCGCGCGCCCCTTTTGCGCGGGGACCTCGTAGGAGGTACGGCCCTCTACCCGAAAAAAAAAAAGGCCACTTTTGCGCTGATGGCCTTATATATGAACATCACTCCTGAGTCGTACTTACTTGAACCGCCTCCCAGCCCCAGTCACGGTACTTCTGCTCCTTGGTGAGTCGCCACATGATGAAGTAGCTCTCGAAGGTCTCCGGCCTCAGCAAGTAAACTTTCTCGTCGCTCTTCTGAGCTCGGGCTTCGACTGCGTTCGAAAATCTACAAAGATTTAAATTTACTTGATAATAAAAAAAAGTTATTTTTTTTTAAGGGATTTTATGACCTGGTAACTAAGACCTTTAGGTCAAATCTTATTTTAATTTTAATGAAATCTTTTTTATATGAAAAATGATATTATGAAATGAAATAAGATGAGATGATATGGGATGAAATATAATCTCAGTAAAATGATGGTAAAATACTGAGACTTTTTCAGTGGACTTTTTGGAGGATCCCGAGAAGTTACGTTCAGCGGTTTTGTTTCATTTTCCCACATTTGTGCACTTTCACAGATACTAAACAGTTAATAAACCACCGTTATTACACATTTAAATCTAAAGAAACACTAAATAGACAAAATAAAATAAATCACACAACTTCACTCCTCGCGTTCCCGCCAAAAAGTCCAAACACAATATTCGCCAAACATACCCTGTTTTCCAATTACAGCACAAGAGCGCATTATGCGGCATAATGCTCAACGTTGAATGTTCCAATTACAGCAACGCTTCGCACAATCGAGCACTCTCAAAAGTAATGTTACTCTTGACAAACATATGCGCATAATGCGCTCTTGTGCTGTAATTGGAAAACAGGGATGTTTTAGTTTTCATTTTGGCATCAACTTTTTAACGCCATCTAGCGAACAGTTGGTGTGATTATGACTTCGGATCAACGACATTTACGGCCTGGCCACGGGGATCGGCGGTGCGAACAGCGAAGCGGTGGATGCGGCGACCATTCGCGCAGCACCGTTTGCAGGCCACGGGTACTTACGTTCGCCGCCGCGACTAGTAAGGAAGTCCGACAGCGAAATGTCTCTAACGAAATTATCTCGATATTGCTTAGAAAGTAACAGTTTTTTCGTTCAAGACATATTATTTGGAAGAGATTGTGGAGTACATGATTTGAATAAGAATCGGGGTATAGATGGAGAATTTCACAAGAAGTACGAGAAATACAGAAAGTATCCTGAAAAATTTTTCGAGTATACCAGAATGAGTGTTGAAACCTTCGATTATGTCCTTATGAATATTCAACCAGAATTGGAAAAAAAAGTCAATGCAAATAGAGTTTTAAGTGCCGCTGAAAAATTGTTTTTGACATTAAGGTAAGTATATCATATTATATACATATAAATTTTTTTACTTATTTTTTGTGAGAGGCTATTTCAGCTTCTCCTTGACGTGTAGGTGAGCTCACGGGGCTCAAACCGGGAGTGTTGCTAACCACCTAGGTACCATCAGATCGGAAACGCTACTCACTGAGAAGATACGGCGAGAAACTCAGTGAGCTACATTAATCTGTCTATATACCTATATATAAAAGTGACATTTAATTAGCTGATCATAATTTGAAGAATTAGGTAGGTATCTATAGTATCCATGAATGTGAACATCTTTTCCCAAGAACCTTTCGCAAACGGATTTTTTTATAACTTTTTGAGTTGTCCAGCTGGAGCACTGGGTATGAATACTCCAGAGGGTCCCACAAACAAGTTCGAAAAGGAATGGTAGCGAGCGAGGTGCGGACGTATTCTCGTGTGTATGCTTCGGTGGTTTCAGAGAATCGTCGGCGCCAGTAAAGGCGCACGCGCGGCTTGCTAAAAGGAAAGCCCCTCGGTCGCTACTCTTTGAGTCGCACCGGGAGCCGACAACGAGAGCCCCTGATTGGTCGCGGCGCGCGATCAGAAAGTGGAACTACTTTTACTCAAAATATGACCAGCTAATTAAATGTCACCCTGTATATATATTTCATAAAATAAAATACTTTTAAATAATTCTGTTGTTTATTGAAAAAATCTAAATTAAATATTAATTCTTCGTGTAATTAAAACAAACAAACAACATCTTGTTACTTTTAATCAGTATTTTATGTTAATTTCAATAGTTATGAATTATTCAGATAATCTTTTCTATGATAATTATGTCTCTATTTCTTATTAAAATTATTATTGTTTGATTGAGTAGAGTAACCATGCCCATAAGGTTCACCGTACATCGTGACATTTATTTCGTCTAAAAGAGCTTGGTTTATTTTATTTCTTAACCTTATCTTTTGGATAATAGGTAGTTTTTCTATTTCCGGCAAAATACTCATTAAAAAATGGTAGTCATCTGATTTTTTTTCATTGTCGACTGGTGTATTTTTAGAGATATCGTTTTCTAAAAGTTTCAGTTTTTTTTTCTCAATCTCTAAATACTGTGATCGAATATCTTGTATATTTTGTCGTTTTTTTCTTGAATTTTGAAAACTAGATGTAGAGGGTTCAATCGGTGAAGATGTTCGAGTCGGAGAAGGTGGTGACCTTACTTCATTTATAGCTTCAATGGATATATCATCATTGTCTTCGTAATCTATTATTACACTGTCTCCTTCATCTAAGTTTGATTCGGCAGTTAAAGGCATGTACTCATCTTTCAAAAATCCTAATAGCGTGAAGTATTTCCAGGTTGGTTCATAATTTGAGGGCGAACCACCCGAACGAGGTTTAGGTATTTTCTTTAGCTCTTTACTATATGTGTCCCTCAGGTTCTTCCATTTCTTTTTGAGATCACCAACTGAAAAAAATGACTAAATTAATCTACAATTTTTAAGTTAGGGTAGATACTAACAAACAGAAATAATGAAAATGGTAAATGTATATGCATATTGTGAATGGTTTTTATTATTTACTCCATTGATATTTCTAAGCAACAGCTGTTAGCCCCGCAAATATCGTAAAAATAAAATAAAATAAATAAATTATAAAATACAGAAAAAACAATTTATGTTTCAGATTTCTCTCCGTTGGGATGACTTTTAAATCTCTGGCTCAATCATACTCCCTAGGCCGAAGCACTGTGGCCAAAACGATATATCAAACTTGCAAGGCAATTTGGAAAAAAATGGTTTTTCAGCATATGTCACCAAAATTAATGAGTGAAGATTTAAGGAAAATCTCAGAAGAGTATTTCTCTAGATGGCAATTCCCTAATTGCGTAGGAGCCATAGACGGTAAACATTTTCGAATTCAGAAGCCACCACGGAGCGGTAGTCAATATTATAATTATAAAAAAATTTTTTCATTGGTTCTACAAGCAGTTTCTGATGCAGATTATAAATTTTCTGTAATCGAGATTGGTGGGAAAGGAAGGCAAAGTGACGGAGGAACGTTTCATTTTTCAAAATTTAATGAATTGCTTACTAACAATCGATTTAATATGCCACCGCCAAAAATATTACCTGGGTCAAATATTTTACTGCCACACGTTCTAGTTGGCGACGAAGCCTATCCACTGAAGACGTATCTAATGCGACCCTTTCCGTCGACTAATTTAGATGATTCAAGAAGAATTTTTAATAAAAGATTGTCAAGAGCTCGAGTGACAATTGAGTGTGCTTATGGTATTATGACTAATAAGTGGCGAATTTTCCTCAAAGCAATAGAAACAGACACCAAACATGCAAAACAAATTATTAAAGTTGGATGTCTACTGCATAATATTGTAAGAGAAAAAGATGGAAATAATGATCCCGATTTTAGACGGTACATGCATTCTAGATCTACCCCTAATCAAGTTATAACGTCTCGGCGGAACAATAGAGCCACGTTACGTGCTATAGACATAAGAAATCAATTTAAAGACTACTTTGCAAACTATTAATTATTTGTAACTATAAATAAAAAAAATACTACTTACCTTCAGAATCTGGAATTTTTTTTTTTATTTCTTCCCATAATCTCTTCACTATATGTTTAAATTTATGCTGTGGGTGGCTAGACTTCCAAATAGCTGGTCTAGCTAGTATTTCAGCAATAAAAAATTCGGTGTTCATTTTTCGCGGCGAAAACAACTAAACTTATTTAATCACTGCACTATTCGCCGCGACTACCGCTGGACTCCGTGGCTCGTGCCGTACTGATTCATGGCTTTGTTTCACTCGCCCGCCGCGTCTCAAGTCGCCCGCGCGATTCGCTCGGTACATTTCGCCGGTCGCTTCGCCGGTCGCCGGTGCGCGTGGCTTGTTAGGTACATTTCTATGCTCTTATTTTAGTCGCTAGACGCTTCGCCGTTCGCACCGCGCGAATATTCGTATCGGCGAATGTTCCGTGGCCAGGCTGTTACATTTTATTAAAATAATGGACGTCGTTGCCTTTCGCGACAAAGCTATTCATTCAAGTCAGAGAAAAAAAAAGTCGAGAATCTTCATTGAAATGTCTATGGTATCGGCTGAGTTTGCTTCCTAGTGATGTCCGACTCACCTGAATGCCTCTGGTCCCAGTTTAGTTTCGGATCTGAAGTAGGACTCGTGGCAGGTGTGGGTCAGTTTCCTTGCGACGTCCATGTACCGTTCAGAAAACGAATTCTCCAATGTCGTAGCGGCTAATGCGAACATGCCACCTGACAGAAAAGAAAAAATGTTTGTTTATGCTATACATTCGCGACGGCTTAATATAAAAATTATCGTCAAAATTAATGAACTTATATCGCACCTTTAGAATTGAAGTGGCTTAACTAAAATTTTTAAGAAAATGAGTTTTATACTTTGAACGACTTTTAAACATGTATTCAATCTATACTAATATCTATACTAATATTATAAAGAGGAAAGATTTGTTTGTTTGTTTGTTTCGAATAGGCTCCGAAACTACTGGACCGATTTGAAAAATTATTTTTCCATTAGAAGCCGACATTGTCCCTGATGAACATAGGCTACATTTTTTTTATTTTTTTATTTTGGTTTCATGTGTGTTTTAATGTTTCCGAAGCGAAGCGAGGGCGGGTCGCTAGTTAATTTATAAAATTAAAAATTAAATTTTATCCTAGCACAGGAAAAATTGTACTTTCCGTTACTTTTAAATCAAGGGCTTACCTTAAACTTTAAGGTAAGCGTTTTAAGGCTTAAAGTATTAAAATAGAAACTGAAATATTACAATTCTTCAAATGCATTTTTGGCTTTTACCAAAAAAACAAGAATTTTGGATTAAGTCACTTCAATTCTAAAGGTGCGATATATTAAAGCTTATGAATTGCGTCAACAAATGCTATAACAGTACAGAATAAAGGCGAACTTCACATTTATCATTCACAGCTAACTTCATGTTACTCATGAATTTGTACGCACTTTTTATTGCATAGATGCGTGGACGAGCTCACAGCCCTCCTGGTGTTTAGTGGATACCGGGGTCCATTGACATCTACAACGTAAATGCCGCCACCCACCTTGAGATATGAGTTCTAAGGTCTCAGTATAGTTACAATGGATGCCCAACCCTTCAAACCGAAACGCATTACTGCTTTACGGCAGAAATAGTAGACAGGGTGGTGGTACCTACCCGTGTGGACTCATATAAGGTACAAAACTAAAAGAATTAGTTCTAAACTGTTATCTCAATTTTAAGGTGACTGTTACGAAGTAATACAGAAAATTTTGAGATACATTGTCCAATTTAGATAATAATATGTATCAAAGACTTTTTAATTTTCTTTACACAATGTTCACTTCAATGAGCACACTATTGAACATAGCTTCGGCATCAAAAAAATGACATCACAATACCAGCGAAGCAAGACAAGTGATCCATCTTCTCTTCGATGACCCAGCCGTACTTGAGTTCGGCGAGGTAGGCGAGGCCGGAGGGCGACACGCGCAGCATCTTGTCGAGCGCGGCCTGCATCGCCGTGTCGAACATGGTGCGCGCCTGCTCGTCGCCGCGGTTCGACGCGAGCCAGGCCTTCAGCAGGTACTCGTAGAACGAGTCACCCAGAGCTCCCAGGGATATGTGTCCTTCAAACGGCAAATACCAATTCTGGTAATCTCCAGAGGTTACACTAGATTCACAGAACGATTAGGCGAGCTCACGGGGCTCTAAGCTGAGGAAGTCGCTAACAATAACCCTAGCAAGAGCAGTGCTTCGCAGAATCTACCACCAGATCGGAAATGCGACCCACTGAAAAGATCCCCACTCAGTGGGCTGTGTCTGTGGGTTAATTTACTCGCCGAGCCCTTCGGCGGAAGCGACGGGTTCGACGAGAATGGGTGATCGGGTGAGGCACCTAAAAGCACCGTTAGTAGATCGGGAGGATCCGAAATGACGTAACAGATCACCTATAGTACCAGAACCTTCTGTGGAACGTCAACGATCAAGTATCCAATTGATCGGATGAACAATGTCCGAATGCATCGATTACGAACAAATAAACACAAGCGTGCATTAATTTCAATAAATTATTTACTACACTGAATGGGCACTGGGGTTTATCGTGGCTTATCGCGACGTGAGTGCAGGCGTCCACCTCAATATAAGCCGTCCGAACGATAAGGTCAGTTTTTCAATGGGGATTTGATGATAATGAGTTTATTTGTCATTGAAACGTCATTAGTCGAATACGACTAGTTGACATAAAATAGATTTATATATTTGTACAGATATTCGTTCGTGAATTAAATTTGAACAGTCTATTATTTTATCAGAGTTTCCATGTATATCAGAATAGCGTCTGAGCTGTTTTTCAAAGCATAACACGTGATAACTTATGGTAGGACGAGACAGAATTTATAAAAATGGAAAAGTAGAAGTTATACTAAATGAGATAAATTAACATATATGTATGTATAAACTACAGTATTTATAATTGTCACTGTCTTAAAGCCGATCGCTTCGATTACTGCAAAGGCATCTATATATTTTTTTATATATATTATATATATTTATATATTTTTTTAACGGTACAATTCAAATTAATTATTTTCATTTGAAATAGAGAGAGATCCGGTCTACAGAAATAGCACGTTGGTGCGGTGTAACGTTGATCCTAGCCTCCGCGATTACCCAAGCTGAGGATCTGTATTATTTTTTTAGCCGGAAATATTCCATGACTGATGACATTCGATACTCACTTTGTCCCCACTGTCCGGTTCGAGGATTGATGTAGTTCGGATAAAGATCACCGGGCTTCTCAATGTTGTAGAGTACTTCACGTATTTTATCCACTTTGTTCCTGTAGACTGTAATAATTTACGAATATAAATTATTTTATATAATACTTTAACTACTTTTTTTATTTGTGAACAACAAAAAACATACGCAAATAGAACGCAGAGCAACAGCGAACTTAACTTATAAACGAACTTTCTTTGTGCAAACCGGATATTTAAAATGCTTACAAAACACAGTACAATTTCTTGGAATGAATCCAAGTATTCACTGAGAAATTGCTGTCTTTTAAACGTCTTTATATATATATATTTTTAGTACTAGTCATTGCCCGCTGCTTCAGCTGCGTGGTCAAGGCTAAGTAGCGGTGTAGTTCCGTAGAAATGAGATTTTTAATCACAGTACTACTATGATAATACCTATATGAAATATACCCACCTTCACGTCCTGTAACGTCACTCAGGTATGAGAACTCGAGGTGTAATGTACCCAATTCAGAGAGAATACTGTTCGAGTTTGCCCAGTGATACTGACGGCTGGCCTGAAAATTTTAAATCAAACCATTATTAAAAAGCAGCTTGGCGGTATGGTGTTGGTGTAGGATAGCACCACCCCGTTTCTTTCCTTGGCTCTCGAAAAATACGATTATGGGATAAACCGAGAATGGGAGCTGCGAACGCCAACCGTGACGCGTATTTTAAGCCCATTTGGGGGAGATACAACCATTGCCTATTTCTGCCTATCATCGATTCGTAGCTCGTTTTCAGCATGCTATCAATAACCGACTAATAAAGGAAAGGGAAAGGAAAAGCGACCGAAAGAAAAAAATCCAGACTAGATCATCAAGATTCGTGTCGTCGAAGCGGTACTTGCGAAAAAATTAAAATCAATAAAAACATTGTATGGCATATTCTGATGGCCAATGGTTCACCACCTCCAGCATCGGGGAATCGACGGAAGGATTAGGAAAATGCTGATATTTTGTTAACTTATCGTCTTGGTCGTGACCCAATGGATAAGACAACCGGTTTGTTCGTATCCGAAGCATAACGGGGTTCAGCTTATCTGGTATTTTCCATTTTTTCTAAGTAAACACGCCCCGACGTGCGTTAACTAACGACTTCAACAGTGAAGGAATAACATCACGGACCGAATATCTATATATTAATACGTGAAGCAAAAACTTTGTACCCCTTTTTACGAAAATTGCGCGGACGGAAGAGTATTGGGGGGACTAACGCTGACCCTAACAAGAGCAGTGCTTTGCTGAATCTAGGTTTAGTGCTTCAATATCAAACGAACAGAATAATAATAATATGTTTTGCTCGTCACGGTTTGTCTATTTTTTACTTAATACATACTGTTAATGAAACAATCACAATATTAAAATAGATAAATACAACATAGTCTATGAGCATCAAATAAGTAAAAATTTCTAGATTGTAAATAGGGGAACGAATCCAGGAACCACATCGCAGCGAGAAATATGTTATTCTTCGAGTATAACTGTTTATAGTGATTAGTTTATGATTACGAAAGTTAGATAACAAACACGTCTACAGGGTCGTTACGGTTTGACTGAACGCGAAGCCGCGAACGAAATCACAAGCTTACAATTTTTTATATAAAAAGTGTGATCGGTCATCGACCTGGAGAATTAGAGCAAAATTTTAGCATAACCACCGTGTTACATAACTTTGTTTTTGTGAACCGATAAAATGGAGCGCTCGTAACGTAATTTTCGCGTAGGACTCGGTAATAATAATACCACATTGATACCATGCTATCTCCAATCAAATGCGACATTGACATTTCTACGTAGATATGAGACACTCGTATCAATAAACCCTTTTTTTCTGCTCATGTTACGGTTACAATGATACTTTTCGCTTTCATTCCCAGACTTAGCGAGAAAACAAATCAGTGTAACGTCGAGGCTCTTATAATATTTCAATAATGTAACCCAAGATGTAAAAAATTCACCTAAAATATTCTTTACTTCGCGTGCCCGGCGAAAACTATTGATGACAGAATAAAGTAATCTATATCTATACTAATATTATACAGAGGAAATATTTGTTTGTTTGTTTTGAATAGGCTTTGAAACTACTGAACCGATTTGAAAAATCCTTTCACTGTTTAGGAGCTACAGTATTTCCGAGTGACATAGGCAATATTCCTTTTTTTTATATAGGGGATCCTTACTAAAACTCCAATAATGTAACGCACGGTGTAAAAAATTACCTAAAGTATTCTTTATATCGCGTGCGCTGCGAAAAGTATTGATGATAGAATAAAATAATGTACTACAGCTTTGTAAAACACATTATTATTTACAAAAAATGTTGCGACAGCATATGTCCGACTATTATAGCTATGCTACAATAAGTGTTAATTTATTTAAAAAAAAAATAATCAAAGTCAAATATCGTTCACAGGGTAGTTTTTTTATAATTGTGGGCTTACTGGTGCCCCGGAGGCCTTTCCAGTTTCACAAGGACAGATGGGCGAGCAAGGGCTCAGCCAGTACAAGGAAGCTCTGACCCAATAAGCTCAATGGCTGTATGTATGACCTTTTTACGAAAACTAGAAATGAAAAATATAAAAATAATAAAAAAATAGATAAAAACAAATATTATTTAAACGAACATAAAAGTTTATTACAAAAAAAATATTCAAACTATTTTTATAATTTTCTATTTTTAGAGACCTGACGCAAATATAAGGGATAATGTGTGTGTGTATTACAATTTTTTATTTTGAAAATTTTGTTATAGACCCGAGTGAAGCCGGAGCGGGCCGCTAGTAATGAAATAAAAAAAAATGTTTAAATTATCTATTTAGATAATATAGATAAAAATGATATAAGATAAAAAAAATACTGGTTTAGTTTAAATTTTGGGAACTGGTTTAGTTCTGAAAATTTGAGACTTTATTGGAAATCCAATACTTAGTCTCAAACTTTGTCTTTGTCTCAAATTCAGTCTCAAATTTTGGGAAGCACTGTTTCGATTTATTTTTATATCGGCAAACGAATTATCTTTATGTAATTTCAGCGAATGGTTTGTTGAGAACATTATATAAATTCCGTCATCAGCTGCAGACTAATGGAAAAATTAAAGGGCTAATAACAATTTTAGGAAACCTTTTCAATGCATTAATGAAATTATGAATCAATATTATTATCCGATGAAAACTCACTGTTTAGAATATTATGGGTCTTAATGTCGCTACCGTTTATTGGAATCTTTGTTTAGGTTAAAACTAAAATTCGCTTAGTATTCGAAACATCGTAAATGAAATAATGACAATAAAAACGCGAGATTTCACAGCGGTATCTAAACTTAATTTTAAATATGTCAACGATTCAGAAAAATCGACGAAAATAATATAAAACTAAAATGACAAACTAAGTCGGTTTATTTAGAAATGAATACGAACTACGTAATGTTGGGTTAGTTTTGTAGTAGGTACATTAGACCTTTTACAGTCAGTGCAGTCTACAGTATATGGATTTACTTGATTATAAATGGTTATCGTCTCTCGCGGGGTACATCTAAACCACCTTCTAAACCTATTTGGAATAAGGACAGATCTAAGGTTCATTTTGGAGTCTGGATAGTGCATGGCCTAATATCTTATGATCTATAATAGTGCGAAATTATTAAAAATACTCTTCTTACCTTAGTGGATGGATTGATTAAAGCGTATGGGAGTCCAGTGGGAGTTTCGAAGGCAGGCAGCAGGGCGTCGGCGACCTCGGCGGCTTTGTCTCTGAAGATGGTGTCACCGGTCAGAGCGTAGCAAGACAGCAGACCTCCCAAAAAACGTATCGTTGTTTCAAATACTGATAGTTCGGAATCCTACAAAACAAAAGCTCGGATTAGCTTCCGCTGTGAATTTCACCCAATGCACATAAATACATCGTTCAAACTACCAGCGCACCAACCATCGTACTGCGTGACAAAAATCTTACCTGAAGTTCAAGTACTGTTTCAATCGGATAAATCATCGATTGTAAATAAACAAGCATTCGTTTTAATAATAAACTAATTCAAAAAGCAATCTATTGTTGGTGGTAGGTAGCCTTTACACTATTTATTACCTGACCTGGTGAAACTGGAAAGGCCTCCGGGCCACCAGTAATCTTTCAATCATAAAAAAAAAAAACTGTTTATTAAGATACATTTTAGTCATCTTTATTTTCGATTTAACGATATTAATTCACGTTCTTTTAAACGGAGTTCAGGTCAAATGTTAACGATACGAACGATAGTGATAACTGTTCCTTAATAGGAATCGCTAATCCGCTACTTTTAAATATTGAACTTTAGACAAATTTAAGCTGTATCTCATGGAAATTACTTGTTATTTGTGTTTATTAAAGTATTACGAAGAAATCAAAAATATTTAAACTGCATTAGAATGCTTTACGATTATATTTTTTACTAAACACGAAATGGGTGTACCTACGTAGCCGGGACCGACTTAGTATGAAATTTGTATGAAATTTCTTAGTAAGAAAAATAGTATTATTATTCGCCAATAGGTGTCGGGAAGAGTTGATTATTGAAAACACGAATAAAACAACATTTTCTGAAAATAAATCGTAGCTAGAGAGAGAGAGAAAGAGAGAGAATACACTTTATTGCACAAAAAAACTGTCAAAAAGCACATACATTTGTACAATAGGCGGTCTTATCGCTAAAAGCGATCTCTTCCAGACAACCGTTTAATTTACAGAAATTCTGTAAAATATAAAAATATAGCAGGTATGTTGCGGTGTACCATAGACAATACATTATTATAGAAAATATATACATAAAATAAACAGATATATACCGTTTACATATAATATATACTAATATGCATACTTACATACAATACATACTAATATACTTACACACATATAATAAATCAACAGTATGGAAATGATAAATGATAATGATGCAACAAACAGCACTAAGCAGATAAGTAGTGTTCCTTCACCATTCTTTTAAAACAGTTTAAAGTTGGAGCACTTCTCACTGCATCCGGCAGAGCATTCCACAATCGAACCGCCTGGACGGTGAATGAATTGTCAAAGAATGATGATGAATGCACCGGCATTTTCAGTCTCAGGTTATCCGATGATCTCAGAGAAAAATGATGCGAATCACCTAGGAACTCGAAACGTTCTTTGAGATATGTAGGGGTATGGGGGTTAAAGAGAGTACAGTATAGTAATGAAAGGACATGAGTATTGCAGCGAAGGAATTGTGAATTTCGCACTAAACTCAAGTGGTTACCAATTTATTATTATTTATTTATTAATATACAAGAATTGCTCGTTTAAAGGTATAAATAATAATAATAAGATAATATAGTTTAGATATATGAGCATCAAATGCTGATATAATCATTGTAACGTAACAGCCGGTGGAAACACGAAGTCGTCGTGGCCTAAAGGATAAGACGTCCGGTGCATTCGTATCTAGCGATGCGGGCACCAATTTTTCTAATGAAATACGTACTTAACAAATGTTCACGATTGACTTCCTCGGTGAAGGAATAACATCGTGTAATAAAAATCAAACCCGCAAAATTATAATTTGCGTAATTACTGGTGGTAGGACCTCTTGTGAGTCCGCACGGGTAGGTACCACCGCCCCTTCTGTTTCTGTCGTGAAGCAGTAATGCGTTTCGGTTTGAAGGGTGGGGCAGCCGTTGTAACTATACTGAGACCTTAGAACTTATATCTCAAGGTGTGTGGCGCATTTACGTTGTAGATGTCTATGGGCTCAAGTAACCACTTAACACCAGGTGGGATGTGAGCTCGTCCACACACCTAAGCAATAAAAAAAAATAAAAACAGCTGTCCATGAACAACAACAAGAAAAAGGTACTCCACTAACTAATCATAAGTTAAAAACACATAAGTTAGAGGATTAGATTTGGAAAGGGTATATTTACCTACGTCATTTCACACTAAAAACAGAAAGAACAATTTACGAACACAAGTGAAATCTGGAAGCTAGGCTTTGATTTGTGAGAATTATAACTCCAAAATTGTACTTAATAAATAATACATATAAAAACACACATACTATACATTAACTATTCGAAATCTTTAACTTAACTATAATACATACAAGTATCTTTTAAAATGTAAAGGTAGGTAGAGTATATTTTAATTTGCCTAAATCTATTCTAATTACCCATCATCCTGCCTATTACTGCCGTGGAGCACTAAATGTATTAACCTGAAAGTTGGGGCAGCCGTTGTACTGTAAAATTGAGGTTTAGAACTCATATCTCGAGGTGGGTGGCGGCGTTTACGTTGTTGATGTCTATGGGCTCCGGTAATCACTTAACACCAGGTAGGCCGGCGAACACGACCACCCATCTAAGAAAAGAAAAAAGCTCAAAGCCACTAATCCATCATCCATAACGAGCTTGTAAGAGTCACGTGTATTGTAATAATAACAGTCCTGTCCGACAGAGATTGATTTTTCCAAACCATAAGCAGACAACACTATAGCGGCAGTCTCTATGTTTTTCCTGTATCCTACAGGAAATTTGTTATGATTATTTATGATTTAACATTTTATTTAAATTGACTCTAATTTTTCTTTCTCATTTTTTTATGTAACCATTTACGGGCGAGTTATTGCACGTAAATTCTTAAAACATTGCTTTACCATAATAATAAAACCTACGTACATATATACGCGTATATATATACGAACATATATAAGTCGTCGTGGCCTAAAGGATAAGACGTCCGGTGCATTCTTATGTAGCGATGCACCGGTGTTCGAATCCCGCAGGCGGGTACCAATTTTTCTTATGAAATACGTATTCAACAAATGTTCACGATTGACTACGACGGTGAAGGAATAACATCGTGTAATAAAAACCAAACCCGCAAAATTATAATTTGCGTAATTACTGGTGGTAGGACATCTTGTGAGTCTGCACGAGTAGGTCCTGCCAATTTCTGCCGTGACCTTAGAACTTATATCTCGAGGTGGGTGGCGCATTTACTTTGTAGATTTCTATGGGCTCCAGTAACCACTTTACACCAGGTGGGCTGTGAGCTCGTCCATCCAACTAAGCAATAAAAAAAAAACGCATAGAATTACAATATAGACAAGGAAGCCAATTGATTTATTTATTGTACGCTTGGCGCTTGGAAGAAATATTTTTGATTAATTCTTAATTAGTTCGTTAACATTCCATCTATAACATTTTTAGTTACACGTTTTATTAATTATTGGACTTAATCTTGTTTGCAGTTTCATGTAGTTAATCATTTAATTAAAAAAATTAAGTTAATAAGGAATTAAGATTAAAATTTGTCGTATCTAGGAAACAGTGTTGTTCACAATATGAGCATTGATTAGATTATTCCTACGAGTATATTTAAATAACCGTCATCGTCGATCGTCAAGTATTCGGACAAAGCTTGGAATAATATTAAAGGAAAAAAGTACGCGCGAGATGAAGCATCAAACTCTAAACTATCTAAACAGTGCTCGTGGCATAAAGGATAAGACGCCCGGTACATTCGTATCAAGCGATGCAACTGTGTCGGTGTTCGTATCCCGCAGGCAGGTACAAATTTTTCTAATGAAATATTAATTTAGCTAACTACTGCTACTTAACTCACTTAACTTATGTTCGTGAATGATTTCCACGGTTAAGGTATTTAATCGTGTAAAAAATAAAATTGAGGTATATTTATACTTCAAGTTTTAAGGTAAATGGCGACATTCACGATATACTGTCTATGGGCTCCAGTAAATACTTAACACCAGATAGGTTGTGTCCTCATTTACCCATCTAAGAAAAATTATAAAAACAATGTGTACATGTCGCAAGTTCTAGAAATTATCAAAGTGTTTACAACTTACGATTTCGTTGATGTTGAAATGTTCCGCGATCCAGTCACGTCCCTCACGGAACTCGTCGGTCAGGCCCATCACGTACAAGGTGTCCAGGCCGTCAACAATGGTGGCTCCCATCTCCCCGGAGCCAAACACGCTCGACAAATGTGCGCGTTTAGATATCGGTTCCAGTTCATTTTTACCCCAAGCGTACAGTTTGTAATTGTTCCAAGCGTGTCGCATCATCTGCAAAAAAAAACCAAGAATTTTTGTTATGAATACAAATAATAAAATATTTTGATATTTTTCATAAAGTAAACTGGATAACGCATCTCAAAGGCCGTGACATGAACGAAGTCTTTTTAAAAGTGCTCTCAGACTGTTGGAGCCGTCGTTTCTGAACAAGTTTTAATCTCGGCCGCTCCGTACGGCGGGACACTAATGAAAGGATATCGTACTTCCGTCGGACCCATTAATTATTATTAGGTTCGCACAACTTTAAGAGAACGTCGCCAATGACTTGGAAAAACCGGCGACTTCACCAATTACTGTTTGAAACACGCCGAGACGAAAATGTCCCTTTTTCAAAAGTTTTGGTACTGGAGAATTTAAGCAGAACGAAATTACTATGTCTGACCTCGATAATGTGCCGCTGTTTTTCAACTGATGACTGGGAATCTAACGCTCCGCTGTAGCTGCTGCTGTTACCAGCTTCGATTTGATTAGATTGAAGTGATCGAGCCTCGCGGGCCAGGCGACTAGCTGGATGCACCGATGTTCCCTGTCCCGCGTTGAATGTTTGGACAGGCAAGCTCATACAGATCATAACAGTGACCGCGGTCAAAATCAAATGGGGATAAGCACGCATTGTGGCTATTGTTAAGAATATCCCGACTACAATAATTTAATCGGATAAAAATTTTCCTGAGTCGAATACCGAAATAAATACTATATTATTATTTTTTAATTTTATCGCGAACTAAAAAACGGTGCATGTCCGATCTGTGCGCTTTACCGAATACTTCGAGTGATTGTGATACATCTTTTCATGTACACGAGTCACACTACGTACGCTTTACTAGCTGTGAAGTGATAACATGAAATCAGCGAAGCAATTCACGTCTGTTTATTGATCGCACTCGGTAATCGTAAAAACATACTCTTCGATAAATCGGTATTTAAACATTGTTTAGATGGTCAAAAAAATAAGGCGATTGACAGTAAGAAATAGAAATTAAATAGATTATTGTATGTTAGAATTTTTATATTATGATGAAAATACTAATAAAAAAAAGTGCTACAAAAGCGTTACTCAAGTTTTGAGTGTTAAGCATGGCGTCTTTTTTTTATTGCCCTTGTAGGCAGACAAGCATACAGCCCACCTGATGGTGAGTGGTTACCGTCGTCCATGGACTTCAGCAATGCCAGGGGCAAAGCCAAGCCCCTGTCTTTTAAAAAAATGTCTCAAATTATTTTCGGAGCTTTCCAGATTGGTGAAATGTCGAACAGAATTCTTTCTGTTGAGCTCAATCGATCGAGTTTTTATCGATTTTTATACGTAACATACGTAACATACAGTTAGCTTTTTTATCTGTATTGCTTATTAAAGATATGAACTATTGATATGTTGGAACGCATTTAAATACTTATAAAATTAAACTAGCAAACCACACATCGCTTTATATTAAATATATTGTTAAATTGTATATGTGATTGAAATCAAATAAGTAACACCGGGGAAATGTTTAATTTTCGTGACGTCATTCCACATTCTTCTCAAGTTAGTTTAGTTTTACGAAAAATTGATAACAGTTTACGGAATTGTGAAACTGTTAAAATAATATGTTTTTATAGCAAAATAAATTCTTATCTTGTTTTTGTTTGTTTAATCGTTCAGTTAAAGGAATTTTATTCGATTCCACCTACGAACAACGTTTCCAAGGAATTTCCAAAAAAATATATTTGAGCTGCAATTAATTTGTACAACACATGATATTTTTCATAACTTCAAATGTATATACAATATTGTATTTATATATTGGATTTATGTAACAAATAGATAATGGCTGTATAAATATAATAACTAATTATGAATTTTTATTGTTCTTCATCGGTAAAAGAGGTCGCAGTCCTATTGCCATCCTATCGCAGTCCAGTCGCATATGACTACTTTGCGGCAGAAACGGACACATTATCGACATTTACTATTGTATAATTAGACCGGTGTATATTTTTTCAATGTCAATCACCCCAATAAATAACGTACACTTTTAAAAGGCAATAAACCATAATCGAGCGTGTTGTAAGTCAATCGATGCATCATTGGAAACTCCGTATCGTTAACATTTGACCCGAACTCCGTTTAAAAGAACATGAATTAATATCGTTAAATCGAAAATAAATATGACTAAAATGTATCTAAATAAATAGTTTGTTTTTTTTATGATTGAAAGATTACTGGTGGCCCGGAGGCCTTTCCAGTTTTATCAGGTCTCAATTATAATCATTACAATCATTTATAATCAAGTAAATCCATATACTGTAGACTGCACTGACTGTAAAAGGTCTAATGTACTAAAAAACTAACTTAACATTACGTAGTTCGTATTCATTTCCAAATAACTCGACTTAGTTTGTCATTTTAGTTTTATATTATTTTCTAACTTACTAAACCAGTTCCCAAAATTTAAACTAAACCAGTATTTTTTATCTTATATCATTTTTATCTATATTATCTAAATAGATAATTTAATATTTTTTAAAATTAAATTATTAATATTTTTTTCTTTTATTATCTATTTAGATAATTAAAAAAAAATTACTGGTCTAGTTCATTAATAAGATGAATAGTCATTAAATATGGTAATATTTCGTATTAAAAACTAAATTGGGTTGTAACGTCTACCATGCTTATACTAATAAAATAATTTATTTGCTCAGTACGTTTTAAATGTTACATAAGTTGCTTTAATGTAGGTATTACAAATACTGTACTGTCTGTAATTGTATAGCTAATACTGAAATAACTTCCATACAATAATAAACAAGTCTTATGGGCAAAGCGCTGACCAAAATCTTCTTCATTGGTTACATTTTTACGTTTTTTTATATACAAGGTAACATTCTAGTGTATTCTCTTCTTCTTTTTCTCCATCTTATCCCATTAGGTGGGGACGGCACAGCAAATTTTTCGCTTCCATTCTCTTCTATCAGCCGTCATCTTAACACTCACTTCTCTGTCTCTCTCTCAAATCGTCATTCACACACTCCATCCATGTCTTCTTCGGTCGACCTCTTCTCCCTCTACCTTGCACTACCATTTCCATACATCTCCTAGCTTTCATCCTAACTTCCTAACCTCCATTCTAACTTTCATAAATAGTGATTAACAGATTAATTAATCAATTCACAAGTCGACTACTTTGAACTTTAACACTCTTAACAGCAGAGGCACAAAGGCATTCGGCCTTATTCTCGGAGTACAGACCTCTAGATTATTCTTTTAGGACGAATTATTTAGAGAAATATTAAAGGGGCCTCGACGTCAAACTGCTTTTTTTTTCGCTAAGTCTGGGAATGAAAGCGAAAAGCAGAAAAAAAGGGTTAATTGATACGAGTGCCTCATATCTACGTAGAAATGTCAATGTCGCATTTGATTGGAGATAACGCGGTATCTCGGAGATAATGTGGTATTATTATTACCGAGTCCTACGCGCAAATTACGTTACGAGCGCTCCATTTTATCGGTTTACAAAAACAACGTTGTGCAATTTTGCTCCAATTCTACAGGTCGATGACCGATCACAGTTTTAAGTTAATTAAACAATAGTAAATGCCGACAATGTGTCCGTTTCTGCCGCAAAGTAGTCATACGCGACTGGACTGCGATAGGATTGCAATAGGACTGCGACCTCTTTTACCGATGAAGAACAATAAAAAGTCATAATTAGTTATTATATTTAAACAGCTATTATCTATTTGTTACATAAATCCAATATATAAATACAATATTGTATTTACATTTGAAGTTATGAAAAATATTATGTGTTGTACAAATTCATTGCTGCTCAAATTTTTTTTTTGGAAATTCCTTGGAAACGTTGTTCGTAGGTGGAATCGAATAAAATTCCTTTAACTGAACGATTAAACAAACACAAACAAGATAAGATTTTTTGTTGCTATAAAAACATATTATTTTAACAGTTTCACAATTCCGTAAACTGTTATCAATGTTTCGTAAAACTAAACGAATATATCTCTTCTATATTTAGTCTAAACTAGCTGACTCGGCAGACTTGGTAGTAACCAGTAACCACTTAACATCAGGTGGGCCGTGAGCTCGTCCATTTATTTAAACAATAAATAAAAAACTTGGATATGAACGAATTGTGTTTGTCGAATATTAAAAAAAAACTTAGGGAACAAATATGATGGCGTGGCAATGAAGAGTCATGAACAAAAAACATCTCAATACTGCAAACAGTTGTTGATAAACTTGAGAAGAATGTGGAATGACGTCACGAAAACTAAACATTTCCTCGGTGTTGCTTATTTCATTTCAATCACGTATACAATTTAACAATATATTTAATATAAAGCGATGTGTGGTTTGCTACTTTAATTTTATAAGTATTTAAATGCATTCCAACATATCACTAATTCATATCTTTAATAAGCAATACAGATAAAAAAGATAAAATTTAAAACTTAAAAATTTAATTTAAATGTTAATCTGTATGTTACGTATAAAAATCGATAAAAACTCGATCGATTGAGCTCAACAGAATGAATTCTATTCGACATTTCACCAATCTGGAAAGCTCCGAAAATAATTTGACAACATTTTTTTAAAAGGCAGGGGCTTGGCTCAATTCTGGCATTGCTGAAGTCCATGGACGACGGCAACGTTGAGCATCGCTTTCCGGCCGGTAATGCAAATTCCGAGCCAAAGCTGAGCATCACTTTCCGGCCGGCAATGCAAATTCCGAGCCAAAGCTGAGCATCACTTTCCGGCCGGCAATGCAACTTCCGAGCCAAAGCCGAGCGTCGCCTTCCGCCGGCTGCGACAGGTCTGGTTTTATTGCGTAATAAGAGCTCGGCGTGCCAGGCTTTGAATTCGGGGCATAGTGAGCTTTCGTCCCACCTATGGTGCTAGGGGTCACCGTTGTTCATGGACATCAGCATTGAATGTCAGGGGCACAGCCAAATCGCCGCCTACTGCTGAGGACTTTCCTCAAACCTCATTTGAAGAAGTACATCTGCGTATCCGCCACTATGAATGTAGATGAATTCTACTCCTGTAGCGTACAGTATTTTTTGTTTTGTTAAATAGAGGGGTGAACGAACTCGCGTCCCATCTGAGGTGAGATGGATACCAAAGCCCATAGACATGTAACGTGAATTCTGCCACTCATCTTCAGACATTAAGTGAATAATAGAGATTCCATATAGCAGTCAGGAGTTCCCAAACAATTTTAGGCAAAAGACTCCTTTTTCGAAATCAACCTCGGACGTCCCTAATCAAATTACTTAACAAATCTCTAGTTTACCTTCCTATTGAAATAAAATACTTAACAATCTAAAAACTTTGCTATTTGGTGAAGCGAATAAGCTTGACATAATTATCTCATAAAAATGTAACAAAATAAATAGACATCAAATTCATCATACAATAAATAATTATTATTAACTTTATTTATAATTAAAACATAGAAATTCAGTATGTTGATGAACCTTTTTTTTCCACAGGAGAAAATCGCCGGATCCCCACCCGCACGGTATGTGGGAGTCGAACCTCACTAAAAACTCCTGCCGCTCACAGCCGGCGCCCTACCCCAGACCGGGCGGGAACCCAGTCGGAGCTATTGAGACGGCGGGACAGGGTTTAGACAGAGCACATTACATCCATCCCGCCGTCCCCCAGACGCCGGACCAGCGGCCGCCAGTAACATGACCGCCGGTTCCCTCGGTCGACGGGCCAAGAGCCCGATTGATAGCGCCGCGCTACACCTTCCCCCGGAGCGGTCAGGGGAACGCGACCTACCACGCTGCCCCACGCCTAGGTTCCTTCCCGCACAAAGCGGGTGGAGCCCGAAGCTCTTAGGGGGCCGGGTTACGGACGGGACCCCCGGTCCCGACCTCCTCCTCGGAGGCGGCGGGTTTCTGCGTAGTGAGGAATGTTGATGAACCTAGTGACTTTCTGCCAATCTAGCAAAATCCTGTTAAATATTTCTGAGTCGCAGTTGATTTTAAAACGGTTTCTTAATTTTGCCAAAATGTTTGTGACCATACCGAAACCTTTTTCGTCTAGGCGGGATGATGGAAAAAAGATATGGTATTTTTTCAAGGTCTAACGAATTTCAAAACGCAAATAAACTATCGATCTAAATACAAGCGTATTATGAAGTAAAACATCTGGAATATGTTCGAATTGGAACTTGAACACGATATCGTTCGTATTAAATCGCGTCGGCTTAAAAACCAGGTACCTACTACTACTACAAAAAAGTTCATTTTTATTAAAAAAAAATATTACAATTATGTGAAAGTCGTAAATATGTGCGCGATACGTAATTGCTCAGAAATATTAGACCTTTCTATGGCATTTTGACCCTGACATAGTCGCATCGCCCGATATGAATAAACCGTCCCTATCTCTTTCTTCACGAGTTCAGTTACAAAACACTTGTCATTTAAAAGATAACACTATTATAATGCTAATTATAACAGTGAAGGAATAACATCGTGTAATAAAAACCAAACCCGCAAAAATTATAATTTGCGTAATTACTGGTGGTAGGACGTCTTGTGAGTCCGCACGGGTAGGTACCACCACCCTGCCTATTTCTGCAGCAGTAATGCGGTTCGGTTTGAAGGGTGGGGCAGCCGTTATACTGTTAAAAGTGAGACCTTAGAACTCATGTCTCAAGGTGGGTGACCGCATTTATGCTGTAGATATCTATCGGCTCCGGTAACCACTTAACACTAGGTGGGCCGTGCGCTCGTCCACCCAACAAAGCAATAAAAAAAACTATAAATAGTGCTACTCGCTGATATATATTGCTATATTTATACTCGTTTCAAATCGCAGATACAACTAATAAACGTTATATTTTCTAACTCCAAACGGAATGTCGTATGACCTGGCTAGTGCAGAGCGCACCTGTGTAGTTCACATTTCACTCCATTAATAATAAATGTTTCTGTAGGCAATAAATAGTACTGCGCGTACCTACTCGTTAACTAACCAGATATGATTTTTTTTTATTGTCTAGACGTGTGGACGAGCTCACAGCCCACCTGGTGTTAAGTGGTTACTGGAACCCATAGACATCTACAACGTAAATGCGCCACACACCTTGAGATATAAGTTCTAAGGTCTCAGTATAGTTACAACGGCCGCCCCCACCCTTCAAACCGAAACGCATTACTGCTTCACGGCAGAAATAGGCGGGGCGGTGGTACCTACCTGTGCGGACTCACAAGAGTTCCTACCACCAGAAAATTCATTTTATTAAAATAATTATAAAAAATTACTTCTTGGCTATCGGGAACATTAATCTTATAGAATTTTTCTAATTTATAATCGAGCGGTGAAAAGCCATTTGATTTAATCGACTTTTTGCTTAATACGCGACATATATCTTTGTAATTAAAGATGCGTGTTACTGTTATTTGGTATTAGCATCAACAGTACGATGTTTTCAAATTGAACTTCAATTAAGTTTACTCCATTGAAATAGCTGAAGAAGTTATGTTTGTTATGATATTTTCCCCTTAAACTTTAAATGGTTCAACTGTAAAGTTAAAAAAGATATCGCTTAAACCAATTAGCCGTTCACCCCTCGTAATGTTTCCTCAGAAGGACTACCGTGGAGCCCCAATTATACTAATTATACTTTTTGAAAATTTTCAGATAGGTACACACCTAGGAAAGAAATGAATATTTTTAATAACCTTTTAATACGCTGCGAATACCGTGGACTGCCATGAGAACAAACGAGTCCATTCTAAGGCAGCTAGACATCCGAAAAAGGCTCTCTTCCATCCGCCGGGAACGTCGTGTTATGAGCTTCTTCGGACACATCATGCGGTCTCCCAGACATGAATTAGAGAAGTTCATAATTACGGGTCGAATAGAAGGCAAGCGCGCCGTGGGCAGAACACCAGCCAGATGGTCAGACCTAGTAAGAGAAGCACTTGATGGTAGTCTGTACCATGCAGTCCATGCCACCCATGATCGAGCACATTGGAAGTACGTCGCATGTGGTCGCGATCCTCAGTAGTGAGGGAACGATATAGAAGAAGAATACACTTTTATTACCTTCAGACGTATTATGTTAGTATGTAGGTATGTAACGGAATCTTTGAACATGATTTTAACCCCCTTCAAAACGTCAGATTAACTCGAAATTTGGCATACTTATTAAGGACCGATGACAATTCATATTTAAAAAAATATTAAAAAAATTGAGATTCAACTAAAAAATTAAAAACAAATAACTATTATTTATTTTAACATTAAACAAGTAAAATTGCTTGGTGATACGTTTGAATTTACGTTGTGATTTCCATGGTGTCCGGTATTGACGCCAGGATAAAAGATAATTTGGGGCTTTACAAAGAGTTCGTGTACAATAATTGCAACAGACGTGCACCGCGATAAATACCGGCTTAATTTGTAATAAAATAATGTAACGTAACTACAATTTTAAATACATATTATGTTATTTCTACTTATAATATACTAGCTATTACCCGCAGCTCCGCTTGCGTGCTCAAGGAAAAGTGTCAGTTTCTCGTTTTTTTTTTTTTTTTTTTTTTTTTATTGCTTAGCTGTGTGGACGAGCTCACAGCCCACCTGATGTTAAGTGGTTACTGGAGCCCATAGACATCTACAACGTAAATGCGCCACACACCTTGAGATATAGTTCTAAGGTCTCAGTATAGTCACAACGGCTGCCCCACCCTTCAAACCGAAACGCATTACTGCTTCACGGCAGAAATAGGCGGGGCGGTGGTACCTACCCGTGCGGACTCACAAGAGGTCCTACCACCAGTAATTACGCAAATTATAATTTTGCGGGTTTCATTTTTATTACACGATGTTATTCCTTCACCGTGGAAGTCAACCGTGAACATTTGTTGAGTACGTATTTCATTAGAAAAATTGGTACCCGCCTGCGGGATTCGAACACCGGTGCATCGCTTCAACACGAATGCACCGGACGTCTTATCCGTTAGGCCACGACGACCAATTATAATTTTGCGGGTTTCATTTTTATTACACGATGTTATTCCTTCACCGTGGAAGTCAACCGTGAACATTTGTTGAGTACGTATTTCATTAGAAAAATTGGTACCCGCCTGCGGGATTCGAACACCGGTGCATCGCTTCAACACGAATGCACCGGACGTCTTATCCGTTAGGCCACGACGACCTCTTATCCGTTAGGCCACGACGACCATCTCGTAAAAATGAGATGATTTTTCGGTATTAAAGGTATCCTATGTCACCCTCTAATACATCAATTTAAAAATCATTTCAATCCATCGCTTTGTATGTGATGACAAATAAAAAAAACACTAACATATTATTATATGACATTATTAAATAGATATTTCCGGGATTAAATCCAAATATTATTTTATAAATACGCTACATATTCTATTAAAGGTGTATCGATTCAGAAATTCGCGGTATGAACAACTAAGCAGAAAGACTGCGTGTTTCGGTGTTGTTTTCTTAAAAAAAAATCCACTGAACGGGAAATGTAAAGTGAATAGTTTGGTTACATGTACTATCATTTCAAAGCGTCATGCCATTTGACGTTTTTCCAAGTTTCTTCTATTATGCAATCACTGCACCTTTTGTGAATTTGAAATGTAACGAATCTTCGTTCGTTTGTTCCTGACAAAAAAGATAGCGAATTAATATAGGTAATTGGCACAAAAAATTGCGGTCGGATCAATAACTTCCTCTTTGAAGACGATTATAAAAACTCCACAACTTTTTTCAAACCTCTAAACAACAATAACTCAATAATATCGATCATAAATACGAGACTCGTTGACAACACTACACCGAAGTTCAACAATATTGCAAATAGGTACATTACCTTTTCTAGTACACCCCATAAAGAGGGTGGCAAAAAGGCAACGACGCCCTAACGCCATAATCCGGGGTAAATGCCGTACCGTGATTGTCTCTGTGCTAACATTTGCCGGCCCGTCCAATTACGACGTCGCGTGCCCTTGTTTTCAATGACTTCACGGATTTTAACCTTGGCCGGATTTCATCTGATGCCCGAGTATCGAAAGGTAAAAAAAAAAGTTTAAAAAAATGTATAAAGCACCGGAATCAATAGGATTAACAACTATTAAATTAATTAATTCGCTGCATAAAACCATATCTTTCACATTCCGAAATTATAACCTTAATTTTTCACCATAAAACATTCCAGATTACCCATTCGAATTACCAATTAATATTGCATAAGACTCCCATTTTCGTAAGGCCTCGTAAAAAGCCTTCTGGTCACCAATAATATATCTATCCCAAAAAAAAAAGATTCGGAATGTCGGTCTACCGAACTAATAAACTCGCTCGGTGGAAGATCTTACTTTTTTACATATTATGTACATCGTGAAAACATATTGAATTTAAATGTGGATAGACGCAAAATTAATGTTTATTAAGCTATGATTTTGTTGTTAATCTCTCAAAGCTACCTCTCACACCGGGAGAAGCGCTATCAAACAAATCTCGCAAGATCAGTAAACCCAAAAATTTTAATTTTTGCCAAGTTGATTTTTATAACACGATATTAATTTCTTCAAATCATTTCTGAACATGCGTTAAGTACGTATCTCATTAGGAAAATTGGTATCTGCGTGCGGAATTTGAACAACAGGTACAGTCCCCGGTCATCTTCTAATTTAGACCACAATATCTTCACCTCCTCGAGGTGAAGTCAAGTCTTTAGCCGAGCTGTTTTGGAGGTCATCCAGAGAGCGCTAGGTAAATAAAGAGTGGATGATAGTGCCATTGAATCAGAAACTCATCGAGGCACGGTGGAGGTTACCCGTACAACAGATCACGTGTATGACATATCAAACAATCACAGACTGCCATCGGAGTCTGCGAGGTATCGACACCGGGTGGGTTTTGGCTCAGCTGCCTTTCAAGTCAAAACTCATAATTACGTATCTACCGCATAGGAAAACAGATCCAGATACTTCATTAATGTTCAAGATGAGAATTGGAGGTGAGAACTGGATGAGAATATAAGATGAGGAGATTACTTCTACTGCGAGGTAATCATGAGAAAATATTTGCAGTGAATCGAAGTCGTGATAAAATACTACTAAATGAAGTTTCATGAAATTTCCCAATCTAAGTTTAGACATTAGAACAGCGCATACGCTGTGATATATTACGATCAATACACGACAGGTGGCGCCTGAATAGTTTCAAGAAATTAATGATTTTTAAACAACTAGCAAATATCACAGCACACCGTGGCTGGGATTCACGAATCTCCCGTCCCTCTCTTCCTCTATCTTTAATAAAATTCTCTGGACCTTTTCGGGCTTTTGTACGATCCTCTGAATTTCATTTAACGTTTACAAAACTAATTATCAGATAACGTACAGGATAACCATAATAATTTCAGTGTTTTTATCAATTTTTGTTCGCAAAACGCGGTTCGTCCCGATCCTTGAGTGGATTTGGTTATTTTTTTAAATATAACATTTTCGTTTTGATACGATCGTATTTATTTTACTAAAAATCCAATCTAATTCAATTCCAATTCTCCAAAATCCAATTAAGCTGTAACGTGATAGATAAATTGAATTTTACAAAGCATTAATTAAAAAACGCGTTCCCTTAACGGCGTGGAAAACAAATATTGTCTCAATTAGCGTAGCCAAGAAAGACAGTTTTCTTTATGGCTCGGGACGCTCCCTGTTCCCATTTCGTATCGCACCACTAGCAAAGGGTGGTGGGGTTGAACTGAAATTGTGGGGCGCCTTCAGGACTAGTCCGGCCACTGATAAACCCACGAGCATTGCGAATTGTGACGGCCGCCTTGCTGGTTCATTCTTTTAAAAAAAAATCACTTCATTTTAAACAACAGTATAAAATATAGAAATAAATTGTTATGTTTTTTGCGTAAATTTAAATTATAATAGTATTAAGCGCGCATCAGACATGAGTATTTTGAAGATTTTGAGTGTTTTTCTTATTCCCGCTTCAGGTGAGTCGGAAAATCCATTTTATATTTTTAATCCAAACCGTTTCCAGAAATCTAAATCTGAATCATGATATTTTTGGTACTAATCAATCTCGTTGTACTTATCTACATTGGTTTGGAATATATACTGAGCCTCGAACAATGAGTTGAATTAAATTCACCGACTGAGCTGATTCTTAGGGCCTTTTGTTTTCTATGTTTGAAAATAACGAAATTGTCAAAAAAATCCTTTGATTTATATGTATTTTCCGTAATACATTAATACAGATAAACTGTAGGTATTACACAAACGGAGAAATGCTTACCCAGCGCTAAAGGCGTAGTTCTCCATTCAACAATTAAAAGTAGCACGGCCTGGTCATGCCCTATTGCTGATGCTAATGATCGGCCCAAGCTATTAGTATCCCGGTCCGCTTATAAAATATCAAGTCTTTCCGTCGGACATCGCAAATCTATCTTTGTCACTTGCTGATACTTTTGTCTACAAAAATTGCTATCTGTATTCTGTCATTGTAATCTGAAATTTCCCATTGTAAGTTATTTTATTATAAAATATTATATTTCAGTGTTCAATGGACCGACAGAATAATTTTCTAATTTCATATAATTTCTTTCATGAAATTTGTCTTTTTTCACGATTTTTACATTATTGATTGTATAATGTCACACGGAGCCAGGTTGTTTAGATAAACGGATGAGATTTTTTTTTTTGATTCGAACAAGCTAATTGCTCAATTGGGAGTGTTTAAGCTTTATATTCAATTTTATAAATCTGGTCGTATCAGCAATTTTAGGAGAGCAGTTAAGCTGCTGCCCACCGCTGAGGACTTTCCTCAAACTTCGCTTGAAGAAGGATATGTCATAGGGTCCGGGAAAAACCATAGAGGAAAACTAATTTCAAAATAGGATGGTATGTCGTTAAGAATATATCTGGAAACGCACTGTGGATGTTCACAGTGGTTCCAGGTATTCTGGATAAACATAGTTCCGCTGTGGAGCGATGTTATGGTAAAAAATACATGTTATATAAATGGGTTATTTCAAGCAGTTTATCATCTCAGAACACCCGTAATGGAAATTTGGTAAAAAAAATTAAGAAACCGTCCCTTCGTAGACCCAGAGGTTCTAAACGATCCGAAGCAATACCTTAAACAACATAACTTGTCTTTTGCTTGTTTTATATCACCTTTTTTATTTCATTATAAATTTAATAAAACAAATTCACCTTAAATTCTATATTATAGAATACTGCGAATTTTTTTTTTCGTTTTTTTTTTCGAACACCTTATTGGAATAATACACGCTACGTCACTCCTGCAACCGAGATTAATTTAATGATCTCTGATATATTGAAACCTATCAAAAAGCTTATGGCTGTTGATCATGCCAAAGAAATAGATGTAACATGTATGTAAATAAAAAATATATTGTATTATATAATACCTAAGCTAAAAAAATATTACTTTCCTCACTTAGTCCCGTTTTCATAAATATACAGTACCACATATTTTATATTACAAACATTTGTTTGATTAAATGAATTTATGAAAGACTTTAATTTGATGTCTTTCAAAAATTCAATTAATCATCAGCTGTTTTGTATTCGGGAACGGATAAGACACGCGATAAATTCGATTAATTCGTGCTCACTGATCGCAATTATTCACAGCAAATACTACATACATACTTAGCACGTGCTCATGAGCAACTTCCACATAATGATAGAACTAAGACCCCGAATGAAATGCAGAAATTTCCGCAGAGAGACATAATGAGAGCCTGCGCGGTTAGCTATCACCATCCTCTGTATTTCTGATGTAAAGCAGCATTGCTACCGGTTTTAAGGCTAGAATAAAGCATTACACATATAATACGGCTAAGACTTTGACCCATGTCTCTGAGACTATACCAATCAGATCATTCGTACTTATCCTTAAATTCCCACGGTCTCTACGAGTGCGAAGGGTCCTTCCTAGGGATTAGATAGAGATAGAAAGAGATCCTAAGGGCATCACGGGTGCGAGCGTGAGAAACACGGGATTCCGGTGCTCCTTTTTAACTAGGACAACATAAATTGAAGAAGATATAATTTTACTAGTCCTTTTGGCGCTTACATGAAACTTCGGAGAATCCTTGGTCAAAAAATAAGGTGTTACTGTGATAATATGATATGGTATATTATTTTCGTATATATAAAATAGAATACATTGTATCTAATCAAGGTCTAGTGTTACTTCTTTCCGCATTTATAGCTAGCCTTTAACGATTGGGAATATTGCCTATTTCATGTTTATAGTTGGCGTTAAGCTGAAAGTCGCACGGGGTGAGAGGCGCGCCTACGGCACTCCCCTGACATTTACCCGTAGACCATAAAAAGAAATAACTACCAGGGTAACATAACCAGCGAGGAGGGTTGTTCGCAAAGGCCTCGCCGCGCCCTATAAGCCCGTTCCGCTTGACAAATGCCCCACTAACCTGTATAATGGCCCGCCGCCGCGCCGGTACGTACGGATTTGATGAATCTGATGACTCAATTTAGACGCAAACTCCGATTGTCGTATGAATATATTAATTTTTCAAACCACTGATTATAAAATTAAATTGTTGTTTAAGAATACTTCTGCTGGAAGAGGAAACAGTCAAACGAAAATAAATAAACATATCAATTTAAATAATGATATTGTAATAAAGTACGTGAAAATTTAATTCAGATAATATCAGGTATTATTCGATACCAATTTATAAAGAAAATATAAACTGTAGATACTTCTCAGAATTCGAATACCTAATAATTAAAAAAAAAATTGAATTATGTACGTCTTGAACGTCTTTTCCTTTTTGAAATCACCCTAACTGTAATATGAAGGGACAAATTTTAACGATTTATTATTATTATTATTTTTATTGCTGAGGTGGGTGGACGAGCTCACAGCCTACCTGGTATTAAGTGGTTACTGGAGCCCATAGACATATACAACGTTAATGCGACACCCACCTTGAGATACAATTCTAAGGTCTTAGTATAGTTACAACGGCTGCCCCACTCTTTAAACTGGAACGCATTACTGCTATTAATCTTGTGTTTATTTTTTTAATATAATCTACGGCAATGTCAGACAGTAGTTCACAGACGGTTTAGATCTTAGTTTCATTGTTTCTATTTCAATGTCGTATATCAATCGTACTCACATTAACAAATTAGCGGAATGCTCCGGCTCCGCTCGGGTCTTTAACAACAATTTTAAGGATATTTGAGGTTTTATTTTTTTAAATAAAAGAACACTTATTGCGGTATAACTATAATAGTAAGACATATGCTGTCCCGATACTTTTTGTAAATAATAATGTGTTCTACAATGTCGGTGTACATTATTTTATTCTATCATCAATAGTTTTCGCAGGGCACGCTATGTAAAGAATATTTTAGATTTTTTTTACACCTTGGGTTACGTTATTGGAGTTTTAGTAAGATCCTTATTTTTTTTCAAAATAGATTATAGCCTATGTCACTCGGGAATAATGTAGCTTCCAAACAGTGAAAGAATTTTTCAAATCCGCTTAGTAGTTTCGGAGCCTATTCAATACAAACAAACAAACAAATCTTTCTTCTTTATAATATTAGTATAGAAGTATAGATCTGCGATGAATATATTGTAAAAGAAACAATACTGTGTCCTAATTATAAAATCAATGGATTTTAAACGAATATCTGTTAAAACTAGTGGTCCCGCATTAGTCGAAATTCGACTATAATTGATTGAAATTATAAGTTTGAACATTATTATGATTCTATTGTCAAAAACTATTACTATATACTTCGATAATCACGTATTTTGCCAAGACTACACTATAGACAAATAATATTAACAAATAAGATAAACAATATTAACCACAGACTTTAAGCAATAACAAAAGTTTGACAGTAAATAAAGAATATACCTAGTCAGGTCATAAGTATTGTCACACAGTAAAAACTTTTCTTTTAGAATGCTGGCCACAAAAAAGTTTATTGAATTCGAATTTCGAATTGTTCATGAAAATAAAAATGTATACTTTTAGAATTTTACTCATTTTTAAATATGGAGTGGACGCTTAAAGAAGACCGTGTTGCAGTTATTGCGTTGCATCGTTGTGGTTACGCGCCAATTCAAATTTTTAACATACTGAAAAATTTGAATATAACCAAAAGATTCGTTTATCGTACCATCAAACGATACAATGAAGACTCTAGTGTAGATGACAGGTCAAGAAGTGGTCGCCCTCGGTCTGTTAGGACTCCAGCAGTGATAAAAGCTGTGAAGGCGCGAATTCAAAGAAATCCCAAACGTAAGCAGAAACTGTTGGCCCTTCAGATGGGGTTAAGCAGAACCACGGTGAAAAGGGTGTTAAATGAAGACTTAGGGCTTCGGGCATATCGAAGAAAAACAGGACATCGTTTGAATGCTCGTCCAATGAACCTGAGACTGAAGAGATGCCGCGCTTTGTTGAAGCGGTACGCGGGAATAAAATATCGCGAAATTCTTTTTTCGGATGAAAAATTTTTTACCGTAGAAGAGAGCTACAACAAACAAAATGATAAGGTGTACGCACACAGTAGTGAAGAAGCGAACAACCGTATTCCGCGTGTCCAACGAGGTCATTTTCCATCCTCACTCATGGTATGGTTGGGAGTTTCTTATTGGGGCTTAACAGAGGTACATTTTTGTGAGAAAGGTGTAAAAACGAATGCAGTTGTGTATCAAAATACAGTCCTGACGAACCTTGTGGAACCTGTTTCTCATACCATATATAATTTCAATAACAGGCACTGGGTATTCCAACAAGATTCGGCGCCAGCTCATAGAGCGAAGAGCACACAAGACTGGCTGGCGGCGCGTGAAATCGACTTCATCCGGCACGAGGACTGGCCCTCCTCCAGTCCAGATTTGTATCCGTTAGATTACAAGATATGGCAACACTTGGAGGAAAAGGCGTGCTCAAAGCCTCATCCCAATTTGGAGTCACTCAAGACATCCTGATTAAGGCAGCCGCCGATATTGACATGGACCTCGTTCGTGCTGCGATAGACGACTGGCCGCGCAGATTGAAGGCCTGTATTCAAAATCACGGAGGTCATTTTGAATAAACTTTAGTGTCATAAGAATCTATGTTTTGTTAAGTTCATTTTGGTATATGAATGGTTACATAATGAATAAACTTTTTTCAATTATTTTACATTAAACATGTGACAGAATTTATGACCTGACTAGGTATATGTGTTTGTGTCAAATACATGGTAGTGTGTGTAATGTTTTCTTTATTGATTTAATGTATCTTTTATGCATTATTTAAAAAAAATATTAGCATTGTGCACTTCTTCTCTATATTCTGTATAAGTGTGGAAAATTTCATACTCCTCCGTCCGCGCAATTTTCGTAAAAAGGGATACAAAATTTTTGCTTCACGTATTAATATATAGATTTTAGAACTGTGAATCGCAGAGATAAGCTTTCAGATGAAGTCGCGTGAGAAACAAATTTGTGTGAAAACTTGCTATAAAAGAATGTTTTAAGAGGAATTTTCATAATAAATTACAAGAGGGTCGGTCGAGTCGTCAGAACACCCTTCAGTAATGAAGCAAGACAATGGAATCCATTTGTCACTATGGCCCACGCACCATCCCTCCGCTGACCTCGATTCACAACACAACGCTTTAGTAGAAATGTTTCATTAAAAGCGGTCAGATTAGAGTTTTTCTAAAGCGCGTTTATTGGCCCGTCTCTACCTATCAGGTTTACGGAATCATTCAGATTGTTTTACAAAAACTTAAAACTTCTGATTAACATGAAAATTGGCACACACTTCAAGGACCAAATAACTATGAACTATAGTTTAATAAATATATAATGTATTTTAGAAGAAAACATAATAAAGAATTTCGGAAGTCGTAGACATACATAGTTGAAATTGATTGTACGATATAATTCTATAAGCGACTAGCGACCCGCCCTCGCTTCGCTTCGGAAACATTAAAACACACATGAAACCAAAAAAAAAAAATAAAAAAAAAATTAAAAAAAGTAGCCTATGTTCATCAGGGACAATGTCGGCTTCTAATGGAAAAAGAATTTTTCAAATCGGTCCAGTAGTTTCGGAGCCTATTCGAAACAAACAAACAAACAAATCTTTCCTCTTTATAATATTAGTATAGATATAGATTATTATTATAGTATATAGTATAGATGGTTATCACTCACCATCAGGTTAGCCCTGTACTAGGCAACTACCTAAAAAGGCAATAAAAAAATTGGTGCTCCCAAATCTTTTGCAAAGATAACGTTTATTAAATACTAAAAAACTAAATGTTACGAATTGCAATATCTAGAATTTCAATGTACAAGCGCGACCACAGCGATCACCTTATTCTTTTTTATTGCGTTGATGGGTGGACAAGCTCACAGCCCACCTGGTGTTAAGTAACGCTAAAATAAAGTCAGACTGACAAAGCGAGTGAACGAAATAGAATATATTGCATAGTTTTTATCGCGGGCTTTGAGCGCGGCGACCGAATCAACAAATTCCGTAACGATAATAAAAGCTAACACCCCCGCACTCCGCCTACCATGTAGCTCGCGTTCAACACATTCACACGTTGCGCTTGTGTAGTGTTTGCGAATAAGCGCGCGGCGTGACATCGCACTGCATGCGCATCATGAAAAGTCTGCCCATCTTTCTCTCGCGCGGTCTAGCTTATTAGTGTTTTTTTTTTTTTATTGCTTAGATGGGAGGATGAGCTCACAGCCCACCTGGTGTTAAGTGGTTACTGGAGCCCATAGACATCTACAACGTAAACGCGCCACCCACCTTGAGATAGAAGTTCTAAGGTCTCAGTATAGTTACAACGGCTGCCCCGCCCTTCAAACCGAAACGCATTACTGCTTCACGGCAGAAATAGACGGGGTGGTGGTACCTACCCGTGCGGACTCACAAGAGGTCCTACCACCAGTGTGAAGGCGACAGTTAATGTTTTGCTTTTGTTAATGTTTATAAATATAGCGTGGTCTTATTTTATTTTAATTTTAATATTAAATTATTATTGTCTAATTATAATTGCATAAGTTGATAAAAAATGCTATGCAATAGCTTTACCGCTTCAGTCCCCGAGTGCCACACGTGTTTTTTTGAAGGTTTCACTTCCACCGGCTACTGCGCACTTTTCCTTTTTCTCTCTTTATTCGCGTAGATGGGTGTTCGATATTAAGCCGCTACAGATAGAACAACAAGAATACTGCCGCCAACCTTAGTTTGAAATCCATCAGATGGGAATACGGGTTCTAGGAAGAAAGCATTGCTTAGCGTCAGAGAAACGAAGAAATAATTGACAACACAACTTATCGCCACCTTTCGTGATGACCACCTGACAGTTAAGAATTGTCATCGCTGACCTAAATCTCTAAAGTATTTTGTGTTATTATGTTTGATTTTAATTATTTTTTGTATTTGAATGAAGGTAGAGTCAGCCCGTAGTATGTATAATACCCAGTGGTACTAATTCTGTCGCGAAACAGTTAGTTGCATTCCAGTTTTGCCACATTATGAAATATGATGCCATTGCCGTGATATGCAAAAGGATACAGCTGCCGAAATAGTGGTTATTTTAAAAAGTTTAAATCAACTATGCATAATGGATGTTAATATTGTGATAAATTAAAATATATTTTTTTACTCTGTTACAAAACAAAACCTCACAACTAGATAGTATTTACAAATTTCTTCGATTTATTTTAGTTTCAAATAAAACTTCTCATCGTCTAATTTCATTCAGAACAGAACAAACACCAGACCGAGAACAGATAAATATTTTTGTAATATCATTGGGCGCTATGCACGCCGACTCTGAAAATAACCGTTTGTTTCATCGTGCTAAATAAAATATGTTTGAAAATATATTTTTAATAATAAAAGATTTTATGCTATTGTTAATCTATTTAGTAGCCAAATAATGTTATTACTAAACAAAACAATGAACGCATGTATTCAACAGCAGGGTTCAAATCCGACTGTGTCTCGCTCGTCACGTCACTACTACAAGCACGCGACAAACACAACGCTGTTGACTCTTGTACACACGCATCAACTGCAATTTCAATGCAGGGTGAATGCACTCTATTTATACTTAACTCTTCGTCGAGCTGTGGTCCTGGTAGCGGGGCCGCGTATCCAAGCCCACACCACCGGTCACTTGGCAACGAATCATCCACAATGTTTATTTGTACGTTCCCATTGATTTTATAAGTGTACATCACTGAATTATTTATTGATATCTATAAATTGATATAAATAATATCTTAAATATTAAACAGAAGTACTAGGCATCCTGATGTGATGGGCCACATCCATGTGTGGTATCTATGTGCTCCGTCCTTTACATTAGATTGAGGATATGACTTCCGCTCAAGTCTAAGAGACCATAGTGTAGCTGATTGATAACTATGTTGTAAAAATAGGCGATTTAATAATAGTATAATGATACTAAAAACATCTGTAAGATATTATTGGAATGTTTTTTTTTTTGTTATCTGTGGATTGCGCGAATGTTTAGTACTCGTACGAAAACACCCAAGACGCTATTTCAGTATGAAAATGTAATATTTATTAATAAAAGCTTCCTCGGTTTGCTCGCCTTGTAAAGTAATATCTTTTTACTATAATTTAGAATTGAGGGATACCCCTCAACTGAAAATACCTTCTCTAATTTATATAGTTCTAGTAAAAGGGCAACACCATTTACGTTACAACACCCACTCAATAAATTTTCCCCGCCCACCCCAGAGAGAGAGACAAATGACGTGGGAGGGGTTACACTTTCTTCCGGCTATGTTGTCTTGATACAATCTGATTGTAAGCTTTCAGGAAGGGAAAAATACGCTTCTTTTTTTACCAGACAATTTTTGTCTGACTTTAACTTAGGGCAACAAACTCCGTGCATTATTTATTTGTCGGGTCTTCTCCTACTAACCTAACCAATTATTACTGGCTGCAAAAAGGGCAAAACGTCCTTTTTAAAAGGTCCTTACGCATTAAAACGTACCCACATCTGTAGAGCTATGCGCTCCTTGTACATTTTGATCCAATTTACGCATGTTGTCATTGAATATATTTTTTTAATTTGTTTTCGTTCTCGCCAATGCGTCCATGCTTAAATATCTGATGTCTTTAATAATTTTTGGCCAAGTTATGGGTCCAATTAAAATTATATCTATCTACCTATTAAATGCGGTCTTGATAATTAATACTCACAAGCGCGTTTAGTGCATTACGTAATCATTCTTATTATCTTAATGGATCAAAATTAATGTTTGTGTTTGTTATTAGTTTGGTCGTCTTCAGTATTAACCACTAGGCGTTCAATTAAACGGTTTATTTCATCACGAAAAGTACAAAGCAACGCAAAGCTTATTGTAGTAATTTAAAAATAATCAAGAATGAAAAACGAATAGTAGAAATAACAAACGTCATATTTGCCTGAGAAATGGTGCAGCTGTCTCCGATTGAATTTCCAACAAGTAACATTTAATGTTTTTAATATTAAAGATTTAAAGGTTTTAACGATATTAAAATTTCTACTGCAACAAAAATTAATGGTCGCAATTAGCGTCATCTCTAATTGACTCGACTGGGAAATTCTATCCCTTCCGACCTATAATAATAGAATATTGATTTCTTATTCTCTAACTCTTATGTATCTATGCTGCCTTAGTGTTTTCTGAATGAATCGGTATTATTGGCAATCGCCGATACGTTTCTTAAATTTTGAATGTAAATGATTCAAAGGATTCAAACGACAATCCTGAATCTTATCGTATTTTCTTAAATGACCGGAACACTTTCAATTCAAACATAGATATCAAATATGTATTAGGTATAGTATTATTCAGTTTTACACGTTTCAAGTTCAATGTGGGTAGTGAGTACAAATAAATTATCTAAAAATCGGCAAATACTACTACTACTACATAATTTTTAAGGCCCTATTTTTTAAGGCTCGATTCTACGCACACCAGTTCTCGTTTATGTCGCCCTTGTACTTCCTGAAAAAACTTCCGGTCAGAAGCGGACTCTGACCGGACGTATCCTTGACCGTTCATGATGATGAGATCAAAGGAGCCAGTTTTAAAACAAAAATTGGACAATATTCCTGTTAGTACTAATTTTTAGTTGACGTGAATTCAAATATTGGAAAGTAATTAATTATATTGAGTTTGACCTATTATATCATTTAATTGTTGAATTACATATTACCTAATATACCTAACCTACCTAATATACCTAACCCCCATATTACTTCATTCACCGTAAATCAGTATGTTCCTGTGAGTCTGCGTCCATTTTGTGAAGTTAATAACGCAAATCCGCACCGCATCGCGCACAGACCTACCAGGAGAACAGAACGCAGTAGAGATTATTGGATACGCGTAGTGTACGAGGCCCTTTGTATGAAGTACCAGAGAATTAAATTTCGTATCTGATAAGTATTTGTAATGGAAATCTTTAAAAATACTTTACGATTCAGGCCACTTTAATTCATGCTTAAAAACATACTTTTGTAACTGCAGTTATTTTGGTAGGCATTTAAGTAAACTGAAAGTAGTTTAAGGAAATAAATTATAAAGCCTTTTTATTTTTTTATTCTGAAAACTATTTAAAATATTCATGTTAAACACTTTGCTAGTTCAAGTTAGTTAGTCTGATAGTTGTTGTTTTTGTCTGTTGGTTGTTGTTAGTAAGCTAGTTAGTTTAACCCACCTTAGCGCAGGTAAACACTTCAAAAGTAGTTATCTAGGTGTTGTGAGAAAAAATTGGAGCAAAAAACCGGACAACAATTGGATCACGTCATTAAGTGACTTCAACTTCAACAATACAAAAATCAATGCTAGATTCACTTTAAAATAATTTTAAATCGTTATTATGTAAATGTTATTAACTTATTCAAAAATGTTGTAGGTACATGTGCGCGTTAAGGCACGTCCGTACATGTTGATACAAGAGCTTTTAGTGCGAGTTTTTTAACGTTCTCGATAGCGTAAAAGTTAACTCAAATTTGCATGCAGTTGGAGCACCCCTAGCGGCAAGCGTTCCAAGACCATACAAATTTGAGTTAACTTTTACGCTATCGATAGCATTAAAAAACTCATACTAAGCACACTGATATCCATAATCAAACTGAGCAATAGTCTGTATTGCAACGCTACGCACTTTATACGCATTAATAAAGAGGCGATCTATCGACAATTCGCGCTCAAAGGATTAAGGGTTGTATTAATAATATTATCATTAATTTAATATGTGTTTTATTCCGGGTCAAAGTTGTAAATGTACCTTAGTCAACTGTCGGCCATGGTTGAAAATTCTATCGATGTTTTTTTCGTTGCTGCCAATCCAGAATCCTAGTTAGGTATTCAGAAGTCGTCTTGGCCTAAAGGATTAAAGCGCCCAGTATACTCGTATCCAGCGAAGCCAATGTGCCCGTATATTCCGAAGGTGTTGACCGCGGTAACAAGTTACCCCCCCCCCCCGTTTCTGATTTTGGGGGGGATTGGACGCTTGGACGAGAGTGCAAGAGATTCGTTCAGTGGGTAGGGCCTTAAATTCCATTTTTAGAACCGCGGTCCACTCCTAATATCTCTGGGTCCAGTGCCACATACCTACCTCATGGGAGGTTCGGGCCCCGGACCATTAAAAAAGCACGTTTTTTTAATGGAATAAGTATTTAACAAAGGAGACTGAAACGATTACATACATTTTTGGGCCCGAATGTAACGTGATGAAACTAGTATGAATTAATAGATTCAGATTCAGCAGTGCCTTGCTGAAAATTCTAAAACTTTTTTCAATCTGAGAGCAGAGTTCATAAAGATTTAGTAAAAGTTAGGTTATGTTACAATCTCTATAAAAGAGCTGAATAATAACTTATTTAAGCATAAGTAAATGTTTATTATAAACAATTTTTTTTATTATAAAGATTATCCAATGGATATGTCCATAAATATCGTATTATTAATGAATATCAATGATATATTTTATATCAGATATGGATTTACCTAAAAGGCGTCGAAAAAAATAAAACACAACGTATTGTATACCGAGTGTATTCAACTTCAATAATTATTATTAAAATGTCGTTCAGGAAGTGCAGGGGGAACAATATTATCTTGGTATGTACCTAGCCCTTAGCTGGGCTAGGTACCATATAATACTGTCCAAGGGTCCAACCATATAAAAATATAATCCAACCATATAATACTGTAACACTGTCCAAGGGTCGACGGCCTATGGACTTGCTATGATTAATTGCTATCCCACAATTCACACAGCGATCCATAATTTCAACAGTATCCAATCGAATAATTTCAAGACAAACGTGTGACCGATCTTCGGTGTCCAGTGTAGAAGCAATTGTCGTACAAGGCAGGCAGGGTTGGAATCCCTAATAATAAAGCAGTGATCGTTGAAAATAAATAAATACAGCCAGATAGATACACACTCAAAACGCGTCGAAAATACAAAACGAGTAGAGCAGAAAAAACAAACAAGCGCCAAATATTAAGTGTATAATCTATGAACAAGCGTTATGTCAGCTTATTGTCAAAGCTGTCATTAAATATACAATTGATTTAAATCGATTTGAAATCGATAATCATATTACTTTGTTAAGTAATAATAGACTTTTTCTTTATTTATGTATATAATCGCAATTAAATTCCCCGTATACCGCACTTGTATACAACAAGTATAAATCGCTCATTTAATTACTTTGCATTCATTACCTAGTGCAATGTTTTTCTTTTTATAATCCTGTAATCGATTAATGAAATCGAATAATTAAATCGATTACACCGCTAAACCGACAAAAACTAACCTTCTCATTTTTCTCCGGTTCCAGGAAAAGGATTGAGGTGATTTTTTATATTCTTATATAAAAAAATATGACAAATTTTTTAGACTACATTCCAAGTTATTACATTTTTGGCCCACGATTTTCCGTCTCCTTTTCACCAATGATTTCTATAATGAAGGAATCATAACCGCATAATAAATATCAAGCTCGCTCAAAAATTGAAAAAAAAAACATTTTTTTTATTTCTCACGTACAGAGTTTGCGCCCTATTATAACTTTTGACAAGGTTCGTATTTTTGAATTATCTCCTAAATTTAATATTTCTTCGGAAATAACATTATGGTCTTGTATTAGCCATTTAGCATCGTGAAAGCGTACTGTGCAAAAATTTAAAAATCATTGGACGTGGCTTCTAACCGAGAACCTCTATCAAAAGTCCACAGAAGTCTCAGTAATTTGCACATTTTAAATTTCATGCCAATCAATTTCATTTTAGTTATTTCCATCAGTTAAAGATGTATAATACGATAGATATTTAATAAACATTATTTTACTCCGGTCAATGTCATTTTTCAAACAACAAAATACGTATTTGTATGTATGTACCTACATATTATATAAGACAGTAAAACCTATAATGTATAATAATGTTAAAAGGTATAATGTAATTATTTAATCATTGACAAGAAAATGTACGTAAAGAACTTTTACTTTTTGTGTATTACATTAGATAAATGACTATTTTATTGGGTGAATCTCTTCAAACATCTAGTAGATATTACCGAAAACTTTTCGAATAAATTGCTGAGAATTTAATCTAATGCTCTCTTCAATGTTTCTTCTTAAATCTACTTTTATACTGTTCAGAGATAGAGTTTTCGTTTTAAGATAACCCCACAAGAAAAACATTAAACGGATTTGCCACTTGATGCTGACCCGTTGCGAAGTCACTTTTTCGAGAAACAATTCTAGCAGTACATACATACTGCTTGCGAATTGTGTGCCGTAGACGATTCCTCACTATATAAGAACAACAATATAAATGCCGTATATCGTATAATAATTTCTCTACGCTACCGTAATGCACACTAGTAATAGGTAAAACGTTAGCATACACCTATCTATAAATCTGAACTAACAATATCACCACCGGTAATTTAGCAAAATTCCTTAGATATTTTTTGATCTAGCTGCAGCATAGGTACCGGTAAACAGAATTATTTGGGCAGTAGGCAGTTTTCCTAGTATTCATTCCTTACTGAATTAACAATTCCAATGACTCGTATAATCGACAAAATAAACTGCCTAAGCCAGGTAGTGAGAGATGATAACCAATAGAGGTAAAATTAGTTTAAAAAATTCATGTAAAATATTTCTTATGCCATTACTTGATTGCTTTCGAAGTTGAAAGATATGCAGTTCATCTCGTGCAAGGCGATCATTACCGTCTATGCTAGGCCTCGTGATCAGAGAACACTGCCCAAAACACGTCATTACGGATCCTCCCGATCCATTAACGGTGCTTTTAGGTACCACAAGCACCGGTCACCGTCCACGTCGAACCCGTCGCTTGCGACGAAGGGCTCGACGAGCGAATTGACCCACAGACACAGCCCACTGAGTTTCTCGCCGGATCTTCTCAGTGGGTCGCGTTTCCGATCCGGTGGTAGATTCTGCGAAGCACTGCTCTTGCTAGGGCCAGTGTTAGCAACACTCCGGTTTGAGCCCCGTGCGCTCACCTACATGTTAGGGCGAAGCTGAAATAGCCTCTCAAGGCTATCAGCATAGGTAGGAAGAAAAGAAAAAGAGAACATCTGATTTGTTTTATATTATTTTAGTTTTTCCTTCATCAAGACTTCGAAAGAACAGTAAAATTGTTATTACGCTACGAACTGGTTTTAAAAATAAATTTCCAGTAGAGCCGTTTTCGGAGAAGGGTCGAACGAAAATGCGTAGGTTCTTTGCGTAACCTATTCTCGTCTGATTGGTCGACGAAACCACGCCCTGTGCGTAGCTGGACCTTGGAATTCGACTGGCGATAAGCCCTTCTCGCGGCCCTAAATACTTCTTGAGACCTATGCGTTCCTGGTGTCTTGTGTTATATTATAAATAATTTAAAGGGCTCAAATGATAATATTGATAAACAAATAAACAAATTAACTAAACAAGCTCATACGAGTGCTATTTACATAATTATGTAATTATAAACATACTTCTATTTCATGTGGATATTAATTAAACTCGGATTAGAGTTCTAAAATTCCCTATAATGTTTTATGAAAATAACCGTAATTAAAAAATTTAATGGTCTTATTAGGAACGTGGAACTTTGGAAGGTGTAAATTACAGAAAGGGCTCAGAGTTACAAGAAATAATGGGCATGTCACTCCCAATGACTTTGAATACCAGGAGAGCATGACTCAGAAAGAAGTTGTTCGAGAAAGGGCTTCATCACGTGTTTTAACCTAAAGAACGGTGGGTGTTTCGCGGCCCTTGTGTCCTTTTTCACACAGCCATGTACCTACCTACAACTTTAGCCGAGTAAAACTTTACTAATCAACCAGTCTCTTAAAGTCTTACACCTCTTGACGAACTCATGATGGGATAGATAGTATAAATAAGTATAAGTAGTATAAGAAAATATTTTTCACATAATTTCGAACTTCAGGGCAAAGTCAAGATGGCCTCACTTGAATCTTAAATACCAGGACAGCATAACTTGAAGCAGCTTTTGGAATTTCAACGACAGAGAATAAAAAGGTAGCTTCAATTTAGGATATAGGGATCATGCTTATATTGAAAATTTAACCGCAATGACATTGTTGAAATATAATGAGAGAACTTATGTGTGAGAGAATTCGTCATATTTCGTGTAAAACATAAAATAGATTGGGTCACAAACATTTTGTATGAAGTTCACATTTTGATAGTGGAATGTTGTGTTTCCATAATAGTATGTTTAAATAAAATTTTAAAATTTTTATTCTATACAGAAGTATTACAAAAAACTAATGATATACTAATTAGGTAAACCTTACCTTTTTATTATTATATGAGATTTCATATGAAGTATGAGGGCATATCTGATACAGAAAACCCTGTAAATCTAGAAATTAAATAAATTAAATAGCTACTCGTAATATGTAGATAAAATGTTTGTACAATAGTGTAAAGAACCAAAAAATATTATAAAACGTTTTCTTTTTTCAGTAAGGCAATCGGCTTCATGTAATCCCATTGTTGCCAGTGTCGAATTTATAAAAATCTTCAATTAGCCATCAAGTAACATATGTGCTCAGTAAAAATGGAGCCAATGTTGTAGTTCATTGGGAGGACATTGAATAAAACGATACGAGGTGAAATGAAATAACGTTACAATAAAATTAGATTAAAAGCTACATACAATGCTTTGAGATATAAGGTTGTTGATGAATGATTTGTTTTTATTGAAATCCGTATCTAATCAATGCACGGAACTCCCACCGAAAAATCTTCTCATGTCTTTACAGTTTTTTGTTTTTCTTAGAAAATCTTCATTTTTATTTTATTTTTAATTTAGTGTATTAGTAATAGTATTATAGGCATATAACGCAATAAATGGTGGCTATTATAGTGTTTGTAATATGGATTCACTTGCATGAATACTTCATTTTTAATATTTAAGAACAGTTATCTTATACTTAGTTTACTAAAAATTTTGTTTTTTGTGTGCTGGCAATAATAATACACATCTGATTAACAGACTTTTTGGCGGGAAAGCGAGGAGTGAAGTTGTGTGATTTGTTTTATTTTGTCTATTTAGTGTTTCTTCGGGTTTAAATGTGTAAAAACGGTGGTTTATTAACTGTTTAGTATCTGTGAAAGTGAACAAATGTGGGAAAATAGAACAAAGTCGCTGGATGTAACTTCTCGGGATCCTCCAAAATGTCCACTGAAAAAATCTCAATAAATGACTACCATTTTACTGAGATTACATTTCATCCCATTTCATTTAATTTCATCCCAGTTGATTAATGTCTCAAATTAATCATCTTCATATAATTTAATTCACTCCATATTAAGATTTTTCATAAAAATAAGAATTTCAATTAAAATAAGACATGACTTAAAGGTCTTAGTTACCAGGTCATAAAATCCCTTAAAAAAAACCTGATTAACATTTTTATCATTACAAATAAAAATACAGAACGAATGAAATGTGATATTTTTATAAATTTTGGTATTTGTAAATCTAAATTTTAGTATAAATTATTTTTTAATAGTAAAATGCGAACCATAGAACCAAAAGGGCTGAAGTAAAACAAAACACCCAAAGATGACACAGAAAAGTCTACAGCACGTTGCAATGCATATTAAGAGATATATCCCTAGGGAGCTTGATGGAGAAAAGCGATCGGTCGTTAAACTGATCCCAAATCACTATGCAGCACGATAAGAGGACATGCTGCGCCATATCATAGCGCTGCAGCATATGAGAGAAAGACAAGAAGAAGAAAAGATTAGCTTTTTTCATTTTGATGACTTCCCTGTGCCATCGAAGGCGCGGTATCCATTAAAAAACCTCTGGTCTAAAAATACTATGTTTTTTTGCCGTGTTAAGGTTCCAAATCCCATTATGCCACTCGCAGCATCTGCTTTGTTAAGATTTTTTTTAATGGATTTTATGACCTGGTAACTAAGACCTTTAAATCATGTCTTATTTAATTTACATATTATATTCATATTTTTATGAGAAATGATAATATGGAGTAAAATGAAATGAAATGATGATTAATTTGAGACATTAATCAACTGGGATGAAATGAAATGAAATGAGATGATATGGGATGAAATATAATCTCAGTAAAATGGTGGTCATTTACTGAGATTTTTTCAGTGGACTTTTTGGAGAAACCCGAAAAGTTACGTTCAGCATCTTTGTTTCGTTTTCCCACATTTGTGCACTTTCACAGATATGAAACAGTTAATAAACCACCGTTACTACAATATATTTAAACCTGAAGAAACACTAAATAGACAAAATAAAACAAATCACACAACATCACTTCCCGCGTTCCCGCCAAAAAGTCCCTCACTATATATCTGAAAATTCTGTGAGTCCATAGTGAATACTAAAACCGAGTAATTAGCATACCAGATCAGGTCTTTTTGTTTTTCCCAAATAAAAAATTTTGTAAAAATATTCCAAATTCAGTTACACAGGAATTTCGGCTTCTTGCTTCGGAAAGCATTCACTCTGTCATTTATGTTGACTCCGGTAAATTCTGAAAGCCGTTTAACACCTGCTGGACAAAAGCTCGTTTGCCCACATATTCAAAAAAGATTCAATACAACTCTCCAAATTCAAATAGCCCTTGATTCATTTCTCCCCGCTTGCATCGCGTACGTGTTTCCGTGGGACTCGTTCCTCCCTCGTTCCTCACCCCAATGTCAATATCATATGTGAACTCCGACCTCCTTGCACCCTCTGCGGTCCTAGTACATATAGCTCACATGTGCAACCCTTTACTGGCTGTAATCATGTGTGGGCCTCACCTACAATGTGTACACATCTTTATTTTGTTCATATGGGTGTAGTAGAGTTGTCGGTAATAAACTTCATTATTTGAACTTAAACATATACTAAAAACGGATCTTGTTTTCTGCAATCATTTATGAAATACAATTAGATCATTAAAAAAATACTTTTAGAAGTATAAACTTCATAAAATCTGTAATAATAATAGTTATACGCGTGTGAGAATTGTGAAATGCACACATAAATTCACCTTTGTCCACAACCTGTGCCCACAACCGTACGATTGGTAACACATACACTAAATAACTGTATAAGAAGCAGAGTCACACACACTGCTTTGAAATGTTGAGAGACCCATCACGTTCACGGCGATATTCTGTCGAATACAGATAAGAGAGGCACGTGAATGAAACAAAGCTGTCTTCTCACACACGTCCCCTTGACGCAGTGACATGCGTCAAAACCCAGTGATGCACCAGGAGAGCATAAAACATAGGAAGTGCATTGCCCTAGATAACCACTCTGTACTACTCGACCAGTTTAAACAGAGCCATCTGCGACTTGAAAATGAAACTTGTGTTTCAACGATAATGGATAAAATACTAAATGTAAGAGCTACAGATAAATTTGCGTTATGTGAAGGCGAAATCTATATCGGTCTCTTTTCAAACAGCACACATGGAAGGCTTCTCATAATAACTTTTCTCACACAGTGACAGATAATGTTTACGAACGAATGCTCGAATGCAGTCATTCGTTTTGTAGGAAACATTTTACGCGCGATTATGAAATAAAATAACGGATATTTTTGTGATATAATTATGCCCTTAGTATGCAATGGATAGATCGTGTATATTTCTGCGCTATTAGAATATAATTAAAGCTTCATTAAAATATAACTCAAGTGGGGCTTACATATTTTGGTGCATTCTATTAATCCTATCACTTTACACAAGATAGGCCGTGAGCACGTTTGATCACTTCCAGTAATTAAAAAAAGGAATTATTATTATAACGAAAAGATGATTAGAACAAGTAACAGCAGTCTGAGGAGGACTCAACTTCTTTTTTAATAACGGCCATTAATTATTTTTTAAGTTTTACAAAATGTAGTTACTCACTAATTAATCAACTGCATCGATTCCAAGAAGCCATTTCCCCGGTCTCAAATATTAAAGGGTCAATAGTTCGCTATTATTACACACCAATCTGATACAACAAAAAAAAAAAAACTACTCGCAACCTCTTTTGTTGCAACGACAAGTGGGTCCTGGTATATATGTAATAAAGACGCTATTTATAGCAAAAATATATTTGAAATGTAAAGAGTAAAAAATAATTGAATTTCATCATTGTGTTGCGTGATCATAAATTAAAAGTACAACTAAACTTATCCTTTTAATATGTACATCTATCTCTAAATACGTTATGGGCACCTAATACTTGATTTGAATTTCAGGTACCTCTTCATAAATTAGTACGCCTGGTACTTGTCTAGATCTATTTATTAAAAGGGCAGGCTTAGATTGGTACAAAATGATACGTAGTGAGAATATAAGTATTTCTTTCTAAGCTTTGGGATTTTTTAAAGATTTAATAAGATAATACAGATTCTTTAAAACCTTGCTACGACCACATAATGACCAAAATATAATTTAAAAAATCCAGTTATGGTGGTCAGCTTGCATACACACACTGGCGAATACACTTTGAATTTTAGAAGATTTAAAATAAAATTTGGAACCTATTTTACACGTACCGAAATATTTCATAGTATGTACGCCTTAAAAAACTTTAAAACCTTTTACAACCCCTTAGCATTTATGTGATCCTGGTAAAAATTGACGTCACGAGCGGTTTCGCTCTCAACCCCATTCACATTCCCTTACTTTCAAAGGATCAGGCTCCGCCCAAAGCTACCCACACAGAGATCCTTTTTGGGATGCTGGAATAATATAGCTCTTTGCGACCTATATTCTCCTGGTACAAAAAGGGGGCAAACCATTGTTCTTTGATACGCACACGCACTTTTTTCACGCAACTAAATTAGGTAAATCAAAAGTCGTTAGTGAAAAAAATCTTTAGGTATTTTCGTTTATTCATAAATAAATAAATGCAGAGCATTAAGGGATGTGCGCGTGTTTAGGCGCTTTACATGTTGTATCCTTAACTATGAATGTGTGAAATCATTAACTTTCCTCAACACGAGGAAGGTGGAGAATGCTATAAAGGTAAGGCTTACATGTGAAATTCACATCTTCGTGTTCATGCGCTCCTGATGAATAACACGGGAAAGTTACAACTAGTTTGTGACTGACAACACCGCTTCTTCGTGTTTACTTGTGAAGAAAAACTTTAAAAAGTTAGAGCCGGACTTTGCAAGGAAGATGTTAAAATTTATTATACATATTCACAAATTTTAGATATTATTAAAAAATAGAGCTTTGATAGAAAAAAAAATATTGGATTGGACGTTGTAATTTTTTCTTTTTATATTTTCTTCCTCAATGTAGGCCAATTGGTAAGCAAACAAATGACAAGAATTATTTATACTTCGGCATCAACTCAAACAATTGTTTAGATATAAAATGATTAATAATTTTCAAACATTGATTTGATAAATGATATCAATTGATATTGATATTTATTTACGAATATTTATTATGAATGACTTCTTCTTTAAATGCTGGTCCATTAATTAAATTTCTAAAATATGAATGAAATGATAACAGATGAATATATTTTTTTTAAATTAAAATAGCATTTGTTACAAAAAAACAAATTTCAATTGAAACAAGTTTCCTCTCTGTATTTTTGCATCATATAATACGTATTGCAACACGATGCAGTCACATGCAGTCGCGGGGGAACAACCGCTGCACGTTGCAGCGATCACGTTGCGGTCGGCCGGTCATTGCCTTATCCTTGAATATCCTTGTACAGGACGACGCGACACGTAATAGTTCTTTCGCTTTATGCAGTCCTGGTAGTTCGCAGGATATTTCGTCCCTTTGGGAATGTTCCAGTCCTAAGAAGGGACTACTCTCTTTTTCTCGTCACTCAAGTTCGTTTTGTATTTTTTTGCGTTTGACGCATATTCTCCATGTTTTCAGAACCGGTCCACACACATACTCAAAAGGGTTCCGTTGTCAGAATAAACTAATATCGCTTATATCTCAAAATAAATAAACCTTATTGTAATAAAAATAGCATGCCACCTTAAATCGTGTCTTAAAAACTGCACATTACAACAAATTTTAATTGTTTTTTAAGCCCTACAATGCCCAATATTTACAATCCGGATATTTAAAAAATTTACACTCTATACAAAATTAGAATTTCTCTACTTATTTTAATAAAAATGTAATGAGTAAACAGAGAATGTCTAATTTCATCAAAAAGAAAAAGAAACAAAACGAAATTATTATTTTCAAATTATTAGCTACGGAACCCTCAAAAATGTAACATTTTTTTCTTTTGATCAATAATTTCATAATCAAAATTACGAATTAACTCGAACAGAAAATAAAAAAAACACTCAAGTTATTTTGTAAATACAAATTACATTAATGGAAAAACTAACTATGTTTCCAAACTTCAGTTTCAAAAAATATATAATAATATAGAAAAAAAATGATTTAAGTGACGGAAAATAAATTATTTGTATTTAATTTATCTTTTAAGTCGGTAACAGCGAAACAAAATATTAGTTTACGTTGCATTGGGCTGCGTCAGTTAAAAACTTGATAAGACAAAATACCGCCAAACAACAAGATCGCCAACTTAAAGTTCAAATCTTTACTGAGACCCAAATGCAGTCAGTCAACTCAAGAAAGGACGAAAGAACTCTTCGGCAGCTATGTATTCCTGTTAGTTGTTGACGTCATTCCAATAAGATTCTCATCCCTTGGGTACCCCAGACTGTTCGTTGACCTCTGTCTGACGAGTCTGCGCAAAAGTTTTACTGGATAGGTAACGCTATTAAAATTTTATCATGACAAACTATATACCATCATTGTTGGGTATCTTTGTGTTCAAATGTATTATCTCAAATAATTTAATACGTAATTTTATAAAGTTTTGTTTTACGAAAACTTCTTAAAAATGTTCTTTTTTTAGATTTCATTAGAGGAATAGAATTAATGACAGGTTTTCAACCTGGGTCGTTTTCATTCATCGTTAGTCATATAAACGCCCCTTACAATAAAAGCTCGCTAGGGACTCCGTGCTAAAAGGAGAGGGGTGATATTGATTCCTTTGCATCTCTGTCTGTCGACGAGCTTTTTCAAGTTCCCGTTCGATAGACCTCCTTCATGGTTATAGAGTCCTGGTACATTCCCGCGTCGTGAAAGTCTTTGTCGCTAACCGCTTTCTCCTTCTGGTTGAGCTTTTTTAGCTCAATGAAAGAGACGTCTATATTTCGTCTCATTCTACCATGTCATCTTCAGGGCTATATTTATGAATGAACTTTACAATGCTGGTTAAATGAGATAGCTGCTGTGTTGTAATGTTGTATTTATTAACATTGTATGTATTACATTAACAAAGAAATTAAAAAGGAAATTTTTTTAAGAAATAAATCTGTGTTTAATGTTTCAAGTGATAAGCATATATTTGCCTAATGTGATTGATTCATGATAAATTTTTTTGGTAAATTTCTTCTACTACGTGTATTTGGACAGTTGGGAAGTTGTTTTTCACAGCCCTTGTAGGTAGTCGACCTGACGTTGAGCCGGCGTACACTATGACTCATTTTCAAAATAGTTAATTACTTTCAGTATTCAGTGCGGTTCGAATTACTCAACAAGTGGTACAGACGACGACAACACAAACGCCGCCGCCCGCGCCCGTGGTCTCCACCGCTTCATTTGCGGTACTAGATGAAATAGCTACTTTCACGACTGCGCCCGTTTGTCCTGACGCCATCAATACCTCGGTACCACTGGGAAGACTTCGCACCGCACTGAGAAACTCGGCATACCTGCGCAAGGACACGTTGCTGGATGCATTTATTGTTTTTTTTAGTGATGAGCATTTGGTGAGTTTAGTGTGAAGTAGCGGATACTAAGAAAATTAAGTTTTTTTTTCCTATCTAGCTGAGAGCCTTGAGAGGCTATATCAGCGTAACCTTAACTAGTAAGTGAGCTCACGGGGCTCAAACCTGACGACGTTGCTAACACGAACCCTAGCAAGAGCCGTGCTTCGCAGAATCTACCACCGGATCGGGAGCGCGACCCACTGAGAAGATCCGGTGAGAAACTCAGTGGACTGTGTCTGAGGGTTAATTTACTCGATCATCATCTGATCATCATAACGAGAACGATGACCGGGAAAATTAAGGTTTACAGCCCTAGGGTAACGAAGCTTGCAGAGACTATAGAAATCAAAATTTACCACCGTTTACCTTGCGACATGATGTTAAGGTTTGAAGTAGAAGTTGGGACGATGATGATGATACACAAATTACAAATACGCAATTTGCAAAATACATTCATTTTCGATTTTGAAGTACGGTTTTGTTTTTTAATTGTGGAATTAGTTTGTGAATACATGTTAAGTACCTGTACCCAGAATCGAAAAGAGCCATTAAAATCGCACACAATAGGTCTTTCGTTCCCTCTTCGGATTACCTACACAAAATGAATAATTTTGTAGAGCGAAGAGCCTTCTCCTGAAGAGCGGCGCTTGGAGTATATCAGTGGCTGGGACGGGGCGGGTACTGCTGCCGTGTTAGCTGACGGTGGTGCCGCTATTTGGGTGCCAAGTGGCGACGTTCACAACGCTAGAGCCACATTGTCGTGCGCGTGGGAAGTATTGGATGGTGACGATCCAAGCCAACGTACTATTTCCGAATGGATTGTGGTAAGAAAACAAGAGATCTGTCATTTCGATTTTGATTTTGTTTAGTTAGATAGTTTGTCCCTGTTGTTTATTAGTTTATAGTCTTTAGTTTAGTATTTTGGAAGTCGTCGTGGCCTACAGGATAAGACACTCGGTACACTAGTATTGAGCGAAGCGACTGTTTTGCTGTTCAAATCTCCCATGTAGATACCATTTTATATAATAATAGGTAACTTAGATATAGGCTAGGCACTTGTCGTGTAATAAAAATGAAAATCGCATATACATACATAGCATATATGTTGATGGGGCGTAGTGTGACGTGTGTACGTAGCCGTTTTACAAATGAGATTTCGACCCTATGTCTGAAGGTGTATAGCCTCTATGAGATAATGACCATCACATAGACCGAGAGCTAGTTCACACACACATGCTATAAATAAAAAAGATTAGCTCCCCGCTATTTCTTGCTATTTTGGGTACCTACTGGAAATTATGTATGAAATATGTGTCTGAAGTTATTATTAACCAATATGAATATCTAGATTCTGGATGCCAAATTTATAAGTTTCTTTTTTTAGGATCGGCTTGGTCGCAAGGGCCGGGTCGGCGGTGATGCCAGACTGACGTCAGTCGTTGAATGGCAAACTATCTCGTCGTCCCTTCATCGCGAAGGGCTTCTACTGATTGACGTTCCGACCTTGGTAGATCAACTTTGGAATGACGAGGTCGACCCACCGAGGAGACGACCAGAATTCTCTAAGATCGTAGCCAATAAACATCAAATGGAATATGTTGGTTCGTAAAAAATTAAATGTCATATTAAATAATTTAATGCAGTCATATGAAATAAAACAAAAAAAAATACCAGCACGAAATCGGGATAATATATTCAAGAGGTTTCACACTACATAACTAATTAATATCATTTATTATTGTTTAAGTTAATTAAAACAGTTACATAGCGTTTATCGAAACAACCAACAACATAACGTTCAGAAACAACAATTGAGTGACTCTTAAATTTCTTTGCAGGCGGAAATAACTATAGCTATCTTGTTATTCTGACATGTTACTAATATAGAACATAAAATACCATTTAAATTAGTTTTTTATATATTTTTGTTTAGTTAAAACAATTTAGCTTACAACAAACTCACTGGTGGTAGGACCTCTTGTGAGTCCGCACGGGTAGGTACCCCGCCCCGCCAATTCTGCCGTGAAGCAGTAATGCATTTCGGTTTGAAGGGTGGGGCAGCCGTTGTAACTATACTGAGACCTTATATTATATCTTATATCTCAAGGTGGGTGACGCATTTACGTTGTAGATGTCTATGGGCTCCAGTAACCACTTAACACCAGCTGGACTGTGAGCTCGTCCACCCATCTAAGCAATAAAAAAAATCTCTCTCTATCTATGTGTGACAGGAATGTCGTGGCGGGAAAAAGTATCCGCCGTGCGCAATGAACTGCGGGCAGTTGGGGCGGAAGCGATAATCATCACGGCCCTGGACGAGGTAGCTTGGTTACTGAACGTAAGGGGACGCGACGTGCCCTACGCGCCTTTGCTGAAGGCTTTCGTGATCGTTAGTCTACGAGACGTGAGGGTGTTCGCACCGCCAGGAAAGCTCTCCATGCCCGTCAGAAAAGCTTTGGATGTATATAACTGTTACACCAATAACTGTACTAGGTTCGTATATTTTTACTCCAATTCGCACCACTAAAATGGGCCTTCGGAAATGGAAATAGAAACGCATTAGTGCTTCATGACAGAATAAACGCACGGCAAATATTTGCAATTCACTGATGTGTTTTTGTGAACGACCACAATGCGCCTTATCAGAAGGCTGAAGGTCACCCAAGGAGCAATGGAGAGGGCTATGCTTGGAGTTTCTCTGCGGGATCAAATCAGGGAAGAGGAGGTTTACAGGAAAACCATGGCACCGACATAGCTCAAAGGATTGCGACGTTGAAGTGGCAGTGGGTAGGGCACATTGCTCGTAGAACAAATGACCGCTGGGGCCAAAATTTTCTTGAGTGGCGACCGCGTAGCGGAAAACGTAGCGTGGTTGTGGGAACAAAGTGGACCGACGACCTATTGTGGTTGGAGGGGATCCGCTGAATGTATACAGCGTAGGACCGGTCATTGTGGCGAAGCTTGAAGGGAGCCTATATCTAGCACTGGACTTTTATGGGCTGATTTAAAATAAGACTAGTCGTACTCGCCCGCTTCGCTGGGCATTTAAAATTAACATTATTATTTATTGTCATTATTATTAGGGAGTTCAACACTCGTATAAATATTAGCCTATCCATTAAGTAGGTATATGTATTTTCTACATGGATACCAAGTTTTAAGTCAATCGGATGCATGGTTCAGTAGTTATAACGGAACATCCGTAAAAACCACTGTAGATTTATATATTAGAATAGGTATGTTTTTTGCAAACGTATACCAAAATTCGGTTTCTTTAACCCATGTTTTAGAGTAAACGACTACACAGCTATTTACGACGAGCTGCGTCGCTCGAGCGAATCCAAGATCCTGATACCGGCGGCAGGAACGTTTCAGCGGGGCGCGTCTGCTGCAATAGCACAAAGCGTACCACTAAGCAAACGAGTGTTTCTACTCTCTCCGATTATATATTTGAAGGCGCAAAAGAATGAGGCGGAGGCGAAGGGTATGAGGAAAGCCCATCTGAGAGACGCCGTTGCTATGTGCACCCTTTTCAGTTACTTAGAGGTACGTTACACGTGAGCAAAGGGCACTTAATCTGTATTAATAATAATAACCAGGGACGAGTCACAGACGATCATCCGGTCTTGAACTAGGATTTCCTGTACTATGGGAACCAGACACTGATATACATATTATTATACATGCCTAAATCTGTATTAACATAGATGTTTTACACCCAGACCAATAGGAAACAAACCAAACAAACATCACACGAATGTCTACTCGATGTGGGAATCGAATTTTTGACCTTCGGCCCAGCTGTCAAGGGCGATAACTACCGCACCCCCGAATCAGTGTTGATTGAAAACTGAGAGTCTTAATTACAGTGGTGATTTGAATTTGGATGAAACGAAGAAAAGATACTAAAAAAGATAAAACATATGGAAGTATAGGAATTAGCATGCGAGGGAATAGGATAGAATACTTTTGAATTGTATACGCGTATTATTTTTGTACATTGTATTTATTATTTAGTCATTCAAAAATGACTCATTTCACAACCAGTTACAGTTTATTTTAGGTTTTGTACCTAATGCCTAGGTAATACCTAACCAGAGACATGTAAATCTAAATAAAATCTTCACCAATAAAATCGTAATACTGATGCTAGTACACAGGGCCTGTGAAGAGTACTTGACGGTAGGCGGTGGCTTGGCTCTGCCCCTGGTATTGCTGAAGTCCATGGGCGACAGTAACCACTTAACATTAGGTAGGCAGTATGCTCGTCTGTCTAGAAAGGTAATAAAAAAAAACTAGGATGATGATACTGGTCTGTAAATCAGAATAGCTTCCATGATCTATCTTGGCTTCCTTGAGCTACTCCTATTACTTCCTCATTATCCACTCGTAGGATCCGGAACTGATTTTTCTATCTAATTTTCTGTACACATCCTCCTTATTCTTCTCTACTCCTAACTAGTGCTATAAATTCGGTTGGTACTACCCTACTGCTCATTTCTGTCGAAGCGTTCGAATCAGTCTGATCTGATGGATTAAAAACAAAACAAAAAAGTCGAAAAAACGTCTGTAACGTAAGATTTTTATTTTTAGTACCTATGTTTTGACTTCTATTATCAAAATTAAGACATAATTTTATCTTACTTTAAAAGAAAATTAATGTAACTGGTAAAAAATAAAAAATAAACGTTGCAAATATGATTAATATTTAAAAATATCACATGTTAAGCCTTTAAAACACTCCTGTAAAATTATAATAGTAAGTTTTGAGATTATACAGTTTTAATGCCAGAAGACGAAGAGTTATGTACTAGCTTTGATATGAGGAAGTTCTCCATTGCCGTATTCCACAATGAGTTGTATCCAAAACACTGTTTTAGAATAAGTCCGGTCTGAGCGAGATGTCAGTGCAGACAACAGTGGACATCACCCGGGAAACTCAAGCCGGCTACGTCGGACCGGCCATGCAGACTCGTGTGGCGTACGGGCCCAGCGCCGTGGAACCCGAATATCGCCCAAACAATGCCACTAATCGACGTATATACAAGAATTCCACTCTGGTCATACGATCCGGCGGCCAATATGACGGTACATACTTTATTTTTTATTTTGTATTATGAAATTCACTAGTAGATTTTTTAATAACTCTCACTAATTAGTACCGATATGTGATCTGTGCACGGTTCCTTGAATTGTAGTTTCATTTTGGCTCTGCCCCTGGCATTGCTGAAGTCCATGGGCGACGATAACCACTCACCATCAGGTGGGCGAGCTACACGAGCAATGAAAAAAAAGATACATTTAGGAAGTTAAATGCTAAACATTTAGAATGGTCTATGTACCTACACAACTAGCCTGTCGTCTATGGTATAGGTAACTAGAATTTTCAGTACAAAGTTCAACATTTGGAAAGTCAGTATTTTTTTCGGATTTCGCGAGTCGTATTCTATACTAATATTATAAAGAGGAAAGATTTGTTTGTTTGTTTGTTTCGAATAGGCTCCGAAACTACTGGACCGATTTGAAAAATTATTTTTCCATTAGAAGCCGACATTGTCCCTGATGAACATAGGCTACTTTTTTTTTTTTTTTTTTTTGTTTCATGTGTGTTTTAATGTTTCCGAAGCGAAGCGAGGGCGGGTCGCTAGTTATTATACTTTTACGGTTTAATCTCGCTGTTTTTTATTTACGACGTTTCGAATAGTTTACAATTTTCGTAAAAGTAGTTTTAATAATGTGGAAATTTGTTACCATTGCGCGTGGATAACAATCATGGTAGGTAACGTAATGTTGTTGATCATACTGCACCACTACCTTATCCTTATTCTCAGTGGGTCGCGTTTCCGATCCGGTGGTAGATTCTGCGAAACACTGCTCTGGCTAGGGTCAGTGTTAGCACCACTCCGGTTTGAGCCCTGTGAGCTCACCTACATGTTAGGGCGAAGCTGAAATAGCCTCTCAAGGCTATCAGCATAGGAAGGAAAAAAAAACAAACCTGTTTGATTTCCATTGCGACGAAGAAAGTTTTAGTGACGATTAACGTACCGAGTTTCTCTCTGACCCAAACAGTAGATTTATAAATAAATATTTGGAACGTTTTAACAGAGGGAACGACAGTAGTGACCCGCACGGTGCATTACGGCACGCCGAGCCGCGAGGAGCGACGCGCGTACACGACCGTGCTGCGGGCGGTGGCCGCGTTATCCGCCTTCACCGCGCCCAGCATGCTGCCCGCCGCGCACGCCGACCCCGTAGCCCGCGCGCCGCTCTGGGCTGCAGATCAGGACTACCCCCATCCCACAGGTCACGGCGTCGGAGCTGCACTTAACAGGAGAGAAGGTCACAAAGTCTATAATGTCTAGCTTCTATTAAGAATGTTATTGAATAGATATGCACTAAATCTTGGCTTGATATTGAATGCCCTGTATTGTGTATAAACGCAGGTGTCTATGGTTCGCTCTTCCCTTTTCTCTCGATGCTGTCACACGGTCTGCACGCTGTACTTTAAGTTCCTATTTAATATTATTGTACTGTCTGTCCGCTTGATTACCATCAATAAACTGCTGGATGTTTACTACTGGTTTGTTCTTGAACCCCACGCAATTTCCACCTGCGCGACTGAAACGAACCAGAGGCCCGCGTGTCATCGATCTGCTCTAATAGCTTCAACTCGAAGTCCGAATCAAATAGTGTTATTTTACTACTTTAAATAAAAATTAACGTTAGGCAGCGCCTTGGCTCTGTCTCTGTCTCTGGCATTGCTGACGTCCATGAGCGACAGTAACCTCTCAACCATTTCTCTAACGATCAGGTAGGCTGTATTTCAAGGGCAAAAAAAATATATGACACTTTGGTCTGAACGTTATTTTGAAAATTCCTTGTACGACCGAGAGTTAGGATTCAAATTTATTTGTTTCAGATCCCGTTGTAATCGATTACCGTCAAGATACAAACTTGCACACACTGAGAGAAGGCTATTTTATCACGTGCGGTAAGTTCTCTTATTGTATTGATGAATTTCAACATTTCTCACTGGTTCTTCGTGCTGGTTGCGGTCTGGAGCTTAATTCGTAATCAGGAATCAGATGAGTCGTTTTATTAATTATTTTTATACAATTTCACCTATGTCTTGGTTCAATATCTATACTAATATTATATTTATTTATATTTATATATTATAAAGAGGAAAGATTTGTTTGTTTGTTTGTTTCGAATAGGCTCCGAAACAACTGGACCGATTTGAAAAATTCTTTTTCCATTAGAAGCCGACATTGTCCCTGATGAACATAGGCTACTTTTTTTTTTTTTTTTTTATTTTTTTTTTTTGGTTTCATGTGTGTTTTAATGTTTCCGAAGCGAAGCGAGGGTGGGTTGCTAGTTCATCTATAAAATGGGTACTTGATGTGATTAGAACTAAATTAAGATTTAGTAATTTCGGTTTAGTAACTATGTATATCTACGTCTCACACAAACGGAAGAAGATAGCGGAAGGATTGATTTGATTTACAGACAATGCTCAGCCTAAGCCATGGCCGATTTGTTTCACAATCTAGAGAAAACATTGATGAAGTAACACTGTTCAGAAAGTTGAAATACAAACTATTTAATACGCTTTTTATTAGCTTCAGACGTATGTATGTTTGTAACGGAATCTTTGAACGCCTTCAAAACGTCGGATTAACTCGAAATTTGGTATACTTATGGCCGCTGACAACTCAATATTAAAAAAAAAAAAAATTTTTTTTAATTGTAATTCACCTAAAAAATTAAAAATAAATAATAGTTTAAAAAAACTAACAAAATACGTTTTTATAGAGAATCCAACTAAAAAATAGAAAATAAATTTTAATAAATTTGAATTAAAAATAGTGTAAGAAAAAATTATTTTATTGTAAAAAAGCGTGGAGTGCTTTTCAGGATATTGTCAAAATAACCCTTCTACTCATATTTGTTCATAAAATATTTATAACTACTGATACCATACAAAATCTGTACACAGATTTTTCTTGTTCACAGAACCTGGTTGGTACGAACCCGGAAAGTTCGGTATTCGGCTAGGGAATGTTGTGGAGGTGATCGGCAAACCTAATGAGTATTTAGGATTCAGAGAGGCTACTTTGCTACCTTATGAACCCAAACTCATCGACAAGAACATGCTGACTGAATACGAGGTAAGCCTGTAATATGTAAAATACCTTTCATTTTTCGAAAAAGAATTGACTAACTTAAGGCAACGTAAGGCATTTCGTTTTGATTGGTACATAGCTACCATTCTAAAACTGATATTAGAATTCATGTCTCAAACTAGGTGAAAGATAAGCAATACCAGCTATAAAACAGAAAAAAATATCAGCCAAGTTTACTACTTGTCCTAATTACTTCGTACCGGTTCTTATCTTTCTATCTGATATAATCCTATTCTACTTCTTATATAGGTAATAGTTCCTGTCATTCCTTATTTTCAATACTGTAAAAATACTCATAAATTTAATCAGTAGACATGCTGAACACTATTTATTGATAGCTTAATATAGTTTATAACGTGCTTCTTTTGTGCAAAAATTAATAAAATTAAAATTGTATTTGAAGATCACATGGCTGAACGGTTACAACGACCGTATAAGGAAGATAGTTGGACCAGAGTTGATGTCTCAGGGTCTAACCGACGTGTACTACTGGATGATGAACAAGACGGCACCATATGAGCTTCCATCCAAGGCTAAGAAGGCGCAAATGAACTCAGCCGTGCATATTGCAGGCATTCGAGAAATCGTAGCTCTAATTTCCTTTATATCACTCACGTTGTTCAGCTAAATACTTATCGATTTAGTCAAACAAGCTTTTTAGGCGTAGTTGATCAATTAAATATTCACGTTCGACATCCTTGCAGAATTAGAATGTGAATAGAATAGATATATTGATTATAATACTGTTTTCGTTAAAGTTTGAAGAAACGTGTAGGGAAAATCAAGCAAAGGGATCATTATTCGCAGTCCAAATATACCTAAGTAGTGTTTTGAAGTTTGACGCTTTGAACACAAAAATGTCCCGGAGTGCATTAAAGCAATAATAATTATAATATAACTTAAAGTATATCTATTAAATGTCATAACAGTAGAACTTATATTTTAAAAATAATTAATTATAAACGAATAAATTGCGAATATAATATTAATGGACTAATAATAACTTAGAGAATGTAAGGTATTTTATTTAGATAATCTTACTGTTGCGTAATCGTGCGATCTGTAATAGCGAAGTGGCTCCAGGTAATATAGATGAACTCTACTCCGATGGCGGATGATGGAATCATCTCAAACAATTCCTCAGAGCACTCCCCATGGAACATACGGTACAAAATACAGAGGGAACCGAAGTCCCTCTGCAGAGTCAGAGGTTCCAAACGATCCGTGAGAATGGGATTATCGACAATCCGAACGGCTCTCTTCTGTATGGGGTCAAGTATATATTCATAGTGATATAATACAATTGAGACGTCTGCCTCGTATGTGGGCGGTGGAATAGTCTATGACGTCCGGTGACCTTTTGATACCAGCCGGACCAGAAGCTCATCTGTTGAAGTATGGTTTCAAAAATAAATGCTATTTTAGTACCAATGTCTTGTGCAACAAAAACCTCAAGTCGATTCAATTAGTTTTTGTCTAGTTATAATTTACACAAATTCAAGTTGAATTTCTTTATTTCTTTCTTCAATGTTCGACGTTTTGACAGTAACGGTTTTTTTTAAATGATCGCACAGATATAACATTCTAGAATCGAACACAATTTATAAAGTTGTGACCACCGGCATTTTTATTTTAATGTCGATATTTCCTTTCATAGATTTTACTAATTACCGTGTGTTATTGGTTAATTCTCCGTATTACCTACCAATTTAAAAAACCTTTGTCATTTCATATCCTGAATTTTAAGTTTTTAGATGCAACCGAAAAAAATATTATTTGACATTTAAAGGCAAAATGCATTTTGCATTTAAGCATCATAGATATTCCATCAGCTCCTGTTTCAATTCAATTCCAAATATTCCGCCCAGACTGTACAGAGTTCGAAAGGAGGCTTATTCATTTTATGTGACGTCATTGGGCCTGAAATAAACGACTAAATAGGTAACCACAAATTATGCACCAAAATAGACCAATTAGTCACATTATGGAATTAAGCATTGTGATTTGTTCTCACAATTATTTAATAATTAATTATTAATATACAAAAAATGTACCTTATTATATAACAGCTACCCACCCTCACCCTTCAGACCGGATCGCATACCCGCTTCGCAACAGAAATAGGCCAGATTGTGGTATCCACCCGTGCGGCATTGCAATACGCTCTACCACTAGTAACTAACTACTTCTATAGCGAAGCTGATCACCTGTATCTTAGTGTGTAATTCTTAATTGTATATGTATATGTTTGGTAATCATAAATTATGTTATTCGCTAAATATTTAAGATTATTTCGACGGAGCACCGAGTGCCTTATTCATGTGTAGTCTGTAAAATTGCTTTTTAATTAAGGATTTTAGAAATTTAGCAAGTTTTCGTATTTCTTACCGTAGAGATGTGCTTTTAAGTTTTATCAGGCTAAGCTCTGTGAGCTCGTCTACACGCTTGGCAAACTTAGCCTAACCCCTCGAGGTTACTAGGATAGGTAGGCTAAAAAGTGCTTTTAATATTCCATTTATTTGTAAATTATAATTATTATAATGTAATAAATACTATGTGATTGAATAATCGTGGCTTAGTAGGTATGACTACCTAACGTTTAAGCCTAATAACTCGTAACGAGTGATGATGATCTGTAGCGTGGTTCGAATCCTTTGATAGTAAAAACTATCACGATTACAAACATTTGAAACATAGATCTAGCTTTAATTCAGCACGTCTCAAAATTGACAAACCGTTTCTTGGTTGCAAGACGACATAATTATTTTGTTTTCTTTACTATACGACGACTGCTGCCTTAATCGATAGAAGCTCACCCGGGGCACCAAAAAAGAAGTCGTCGTGGCCTAACGGATAAGACGTCCGGTGCATTCGTGTTGAGCGATGCACCGGTGTTCGAATCTCAGGCGGGTACCAATTTTTCTAATAAAACGCGTACTCAACAAATGTTCACGATTGACTTCCACGGTGAAGGAATAACATCGTGTAATAAAAATGAAACCCGCAAAATTATAATTTGCGTAATTACTGGTGGTAGGACCTCTTGTGAGTCCGCGCGGGTGGGTACCACCGCCCCGTATATTTCTGCCGTGAAGCAGTAATGCGTTTCGGTTTGAAGGATGGGGCAGCCGTTGTAACTATACTGAGACCTTAGAACTTATATCTCAAGGTGGGTGGCGCATTTACGTTGTGGATGTATATGGGCTCCAGTAACCACTTAACACCAGGTGGGCTGTGAGCTCGCCCAAGCTTCAAAGCTGGCACCGTATTAAGGATATCAATTATTTCATTTAGCGCAACTAGAATTTAAATTGTGAGACTTTTAACAAAACGCGCTATTATAAATTGGTTACTTTTAAGTACACAATATCGTATACCTCTACATTGAGCAAGAGAGAGTATTCGTTTTGTTTTCCCGTACTGGAGAATTTTATAGCAGTTTTTATAGACAGTAAAAGCTCTTTATTCGCTGGGTATATGTTCCGTAAATATGCCGCGAATACAGAAACCGTGAATATGGAATGATAATTTCCATATATCGGATTATAGGGAATACGTTCTTAGGAGATAAAATAAAAAATAAATACATAGGTAATAATTGAATTTATTTGAAGTTTTTGACCATTTTGATTAACGAGGACGCTACATAAGCTACATTTTGGAATCCTTTTTATCAATGTGTGTGTACCGATGTACCGATTAGATCCGCGAATAGTAAAAATGTGAATGAAGGAAGCGGGTATAAGGCGCTTTTACTGTACGTAATAATTTGAGTCTATTTTTGTTGTACACATAATAGGTTCTATAGTAGCTACTCATAGTTTTGTAGATTAGTAAAACACATCTTCATACGAACTAAGTTCTCATCGTACAAAGTTGCCAGGAAAAAATCATATTTAGCGACACGGCCGGACCGCTCGTTCTTTTGCCCTTTATTAAGTAGTTTAATATTATTTTTTGCTAATAGTTTTCGACTAAAATTTTTCTTTTATACTATTCCTAGGATTACACTGGAATTAGTGAAAAAAATTGTTAGTGAAACGTTACAAAAAAATTTTTTTTATTTTATGTGTTCTTGTTTTTGTTATGCTGTATGTACCCTTAGTCACCTTTAGTGTCGGCCTGTAAACTATCACTAAAACAAACAAAAAAACTGATGCACAGCATAATTCATAAATAAAATATACAAAAAAAAAGTGAATCAACGTTACCTATAAGTATTATAACCGTAGTTAGTAATTTAACTGATTCAATAATTAGGTTCCACGCAATTACAGCTGTTAGAAGCTTAGGCTTAATAAAGTACTAAAAATGTTAAAAATATTGTATAAGTCAAACCAATTAAAAATATCATTAAGAACTAAAGGCTAGAAGGTGATACTATTCGTCGATTCTTCAAAAGTGTACTTCACTCGGTCATTTTGAGGGCGTCGTATAAAAAAACATCGTTGGTTTTGCCATAGATAAATACTATGAGCAATTAGTTCTTTAATAACGAATGTAATGTAGGAATGCAATGCGATGTTAAATACGAGGGTTCGATCATTTTCTAAATCATTTCTTGCACGCCATATCAAATCTGCTTAGCATAGGTATATTCCAAAATTAGTAAACGCTTAATTTTAAGTAGGTACGTTAAGAAAAAATAAACTATTTTCATTCTGCCTTTTGGCGACATATTTATGCGCTATAAGACCTAATAGGCTAGTTTAGATTTGTATTTTATGTGCAGTTTGAGTCTTATTTTCTTCAAAAACCACATTGAATTTGTAAGTCAACTATGGCAACGGTTTCGAAATGAATAATAAAGAATGTTGCGTATTTTCATTTAATTTATTAAGTGATACGTCATCATTTATATAGCCCAGCCACTTCTTTATAATATTTATTTCAATGTGTACTTTAAATGTTTTTAAATATAATAGCATCTTTGTGAATGTAATGCAATGCTAAAAATGGTTAAACTGCCAAGCGGTATTCAATATATCCTGTAACTTATATCATATCATTGTAGCTTTAAATACTAAATAAAACAATTATAATTTAATATCAGTTTTTTTATTCAATTGGTCCTTAATCATTTGGTCACAAAATAACAAGGAATAATACAATAATATTGCACACACAACTAAATGTGCTACAAAAACTTTTGGTAGGTATGTGAGGTTTACTTAAAAAAAAAAACATTTTAAAAACGTTCAGTCCACATAAACATTCAGTGCCCGGTGATAAATATTGCACATCAACCTATTTGAAACATAACTAATTTTGCCTTCGCTTTAGCGCTCGGGAAATCGAAACAAATACATACCTACTGGGTATATTGATAAAATTTAAAACTAATATTGTATGTGGCACTTATGTTATAATATTAGTAGGATTATTCGTGTAATACAATCAATCGCTAGGCGTGGAATGTGATATAGGCTTACCCAAATAATGTTTTGGATGATATAACAATTACTGTGTATTTTATTTCATGTTAAAATGAAACATACGTCGTTGTAATTGAGAACAAATACACCAAAATGATTATCGATTATCGAATTAAGCTTTTTGAGGTTAGAATCGATTTTTAAAAGCTAATTTCAAAATTCGAGCGAAAACTTGTTCATATAAAATTCTATCCGTCATAATCGTTAAATATCAGTCTTTTTGTTAAATGTTCACAATGTGCAAACACTTATTGTATATTTGAATACAAAATCGCAATAACGTGTCAACCCACTCAAATGTATTGTTATGAAATCGTGCACATTTATAACTCAACCAAATTTAAATTATATTTGGTCGGATTATTTTTTTCCAAATTGAAGCCTTATTTATAGTAAATACATAACTTCTTGCCCTGCTTTTAAAACGGGTTGTCCCTAACCATGATCAATTCCATGGATTCGCTATCATCGGGTACCCACGTGGTCGTTCTTAGATTAATTGCGGTATTTTTTATTTTAGTTTTTATAGTCAAAGGAACTCACACTTTAATAATAATTTATCTTTCATACGGGTACACGATTTCGACCATGTTTATCTGCTGCCACACCTCTATAACATATCGGTAGTTTAAGTACGATCTAATTATTTTTTCTATCCAAAACCTTCCACCTAGAGGGCAGGACCCTATTTGTAACTCCGCACGGCTGGTCTACCTTCCAACCTTGAGATACCTGCCTTAAAATAATACTTAAAAACAGAAGGACCATCAGTTTGTTCATTGAATTAAATATATAGGTGTTTCATTTGGATGTTTGTGGGGAAAATAAATAAAAGTATAATTGTGTTCCAGTTACATGGAAAAAAAGAATCAAATTTTCGATTCTAAGCTCATACTAACTAGAAGTGGAAAATCTCCATATTCAATGATGACTTAAAATTTGAATTAACTGTAGCATTACATAGCTTTTAATAAAAACTCTTTTATTTACTAAAACATTTAATATATTAAAAATATGTTAAATAATATGCAACAGAAAAAAATGCAACGTGTGATAAATAAAACAATAACTATTTGCTTTAAGCGGTGTCTAAATACAAATTAAAGTTCTAGAATGTTCATCTCCTGAGATCGACCATTTCTATAGGAGCTGCGTCGTCTACGTTTATATGTGATACATTCTGAAATTGAAATATGCAAATATAAATATACTAACATTTAAAAAATTCTCATACTCTTTTTCACTATAAATTCTTATATTTTTCTCTACAACAGAAACACAATATTAGCTTCTTTCGATGACATTGTTGCCAGTAACGAGTTTTAATTTCTTTTCTTCTATTGCTATTTTACATTTTACATACATATATGTAATATATATACAAATATTACATACATACAAATGTTGCATTATTTTAAATTGTAAAACGATATAATATTATTATGAGAGCTAATAAAATAAAGTTTTTTGTAAAATCAAGGGAATTTACTGAGAACTTCACTGAGCTTTTTGGTAGAATTCGAGAAGCCACTTCCAGCGACTTTAGTTTCATTTTCGCACTCTGCACATTCACAGATGCTAAGTGTTTAATATGCCACAATTAACAATGAAGTCGTCGTGGCCTAAAGGATAACACGTCCGGTGAATTCGTATGTGGCGATGTACCAGAGTGCGAATCCCGCCGGCAGGTACCAATTTTTTCAATGAAATACGTACTTAACAATTGTTCACGATTAACTTCCACAGTGAAGGAAACATCGTGTAATAAAAATCAAACCCGCAAAATTATAATTTGCGTAATTAATGATGGAAGAACCTCTTGTGAGTCCACACGGGTAGGTACCACCACCCTGCCAATTTTTGCCGTGAAGCAGTAATGCGTTTCGGTTTGAAGGGTGTGGCAGCCGTTGTACTGTTAAGAGTGAGAACTTACAACTCATGTCTCAAGGTGGGTGGCGGCATTTACGTTATAGATGTCTATGGGCTCCAATAATTACTTAACATCATGGTATTATATGGTATTAATTATAATGTGTGGCGGGTAGCCATCATACAACGCAAGATAATTGACAGATGCCTGAATCTCGCTTACGACATTTTCAAGATAAAGCGCATATATACAAGTTCCGAACAACAACATTCGGACCGTCGGTCTACCGAGCAATGTCACCCGCTCGGTGGAAGATCTTCCCTTTGTCGTATATCTCCCCAAAAGTTCATCTTACCTTCACAAAATTTCAGATATTTTATTTATTCTTTCCAAACGATTTTAGTTCGAATTTATTTTTATTATATTTTTTAGGTATACTCACGTGAAACAGAGGCGGGTCATTGGGGTGCGGGTGGAAGCCGCTCTGTCTACAGTTCGCTATGAACTGCATACCGTAATCCGGTGTTAAGGCGAAGTAGCCAGTTCTAAGGATCAAATATATTTACATTGTATTATTGGATCTGTTACTGCTAGACCGATAGACGAGATTCATATTCACTGCCATACACACGAAGCTGGCCTACTCTTCAAATGACTTCAAATGTCTATCGACATACATAATCAGGTAAATGGTAGCAGCCAAATAAATAAAATCTAATTTTAAAATTAAGCTACCTTAACACTTAAACTTATGAAGTCGTCATGGCCTAAAGGATAAGACGTCCGGTGCATTCGTATATAGCGATGCAACGATGTTCGAATCCCGCAGGCGGGTACCAATTTTTCCAATGAAATACGTACTTAGCAGATGTTCACGATTGACTTCCACGGCGAAGGAATAACATCGTGTAATAAAAATCAAACCCGCAACATTATAATTTGTTTCATAACTACCACCACCCTGCCTATTTCTGCCGTGAAGCAGCAACGCATTTCGGTTTGAAGGGTGGAACAGCCGTTGTAACTATACTGAGACCTTAAAACTTATATCTCAAGGTGGGTGACGCATTTACGCTGTACATGTCTATGGCCTCCAGTAACCACTTAACACGGGTGGGCTGTGATCTCGTCCAACAATATATACAGTAAAAATAAAAAAATAATAAAAAAACAGGAACACCGAAAGCCGAAATAGGCAAGATAGTGATGGTTTAGATTCCCTTTGCCTAGCTCGTCCGCTAGTGGAATGCTATAACACTAGACACTATTCCTGTATGTACTGTTACGCCTCCGCTTACTCGTTGTATTTGGGCGCGCAAACGATCGCGATCGCTTCGGCCATCATCAGCTGGTACGAGCACTGCGTGTGCAGGTCCACCGACGACAGGAACGCGGTCTGCGTCGGATGAGTCTGCCGGAAATACGTCATATATAGGTAGAACCTCTTGTGAGTCCGCGCGGGTAGGCATCACCACCCCGCCTATTTCTGCCGTGAAGCAGTAATGCGTTTCGGTTTGAAGGGCGGGGCAGACGTTGTAATTATAGTGAGACCTTAGAACTTATATCTCAAGGTGGGTGGCGCATTTACGTCGTAGATGTCTATGGGCTCCAGTAACCACTTAACACCAGGTGGGCTGTGAGCTCGTCCACACATTTAAGCTATAAATAAAAAAAGGAAGTCCCAAACGATGGTCGGACTGAATAGCGGAGAAACAAAAAATACCTGTTAGCGGCGCACTCTACCAAGCTACAGAACGGAATCAAACAGTCACGATCCTCCGTAATGAGTGACCGATTGAAGAGAGAGAGAGAGAGAGACAGGAGAACCATTCCAAGTTTATAATTTTGGAAAAAATATCATAACGAAAAAAAACTTCTCCAACTATTTAAATGGATTAAACTTAATTGAAGTTCAATTAAAAACATCGCAATTTTCACCCTTCGATAATATCAATACTATTATCGTGCAGATATGAAAAACCAAAATCAAACGAACTGCCAGATCTCAAAATACTGTTAAGTTTGTTTTGCGTGAAATGAAACGTATTTTTTTTATTATTTATGTATGGTAGTTTTCATAATATTCATATAACAACGTATAACAATTGAATATGTTATTAAAAAACGCAAAACCGTAAAAATCGTAAAAGTAGTTTTAAGTATGTCTACGAGTCGACTACGAAAACAAAAAAAAACACTGGATCGTGTAATTTACTGCGAAGCGATTTTGTTTTTATAATAATTGTAGTCGAAGCGTTTGTTTTAAATGTAGGATTGGTAAGAACGGAACGTATGAAAAGTCTGGAACGGAGCGTTAAAATGTGAGTGAGAGAAAACTGAAAGAAAAGGAGAAGAGAATGACAGACAGAATGACAGACAGAAAAGGAAGATGGCGAAGACGGTTAAAAAATTAGCAAGGCGTAGGTAATAAAAGTATTAATTGATTTTTAATTATTATTATTATAACAGAAGGTTTTGGAACAGCGTAACTTTTATTTTATGTGCTGCGATCCCTATTCTACATAAATATTATTTATTAGTGTTTAATGTTATACATTTGGTCATTTGGACAAATCAGTGACCACGTCGAAATTATAAAAAAAAAACACCAAAGGTTTCCCTTGTCTCGGTTTCGTTTAGATCAATTATGTATAATTCACACATGCTGTAGAAGTGAAACTTTCAGAAATATTCTATCTCATTCTCTCGCAAGTTATATCCTATAGGTGTATACGTTTGTCTCTTTTTAGCATCGCTTTTTCATTTCGAGTTTCAACGGTGCTAATGAAGTCTTCCGTACAATATTTGCCTAACAACAAATATTTTACGCTTCTTATTTCGTTTGTTAGCACTATCTATATTATCTTTGTAAACAAATATACTTTTTATATGTCATAGTTACTCTCCGGTTGCCTAGAAGTGATAATTCTAAGGCAGTGGTCGGCAAGCTTATTAGCCAAACAGCAAAATATGCAGTTTAAAACGGATTAAAAAAAATGGAGAGCCAAATCTGTTTGTAAATGTAGCATTCATTATTGTAAATCATAAAATAAATGCTATATTGTATGGTACTGCTTCGATTAATATATATAATAATCGGCATCAGTCAAGGGTGCTGATATTAAATGACCGTACCTACTATTAAACGGCTTTTCCGTTCACAGCCGGATAATATCTCTAATATTCGGGCAATCCCGTAGGATATTTTTGCCAGAGCCACACTCAAGAGTTCAAAGAGCCGCTCTTTGCCGACCTTTGTTCTAGGGCATAACAAATCGACAATAGTAAAACTCTTTAAAATTACATTTTGGATAATTCGACTAGTCTGACTTAATTATTGGTGTAGATATAGTAGATAATTAGTATGTAACTTATTACTAAACACGTACATGTATCCATCCTAGTGTGATGAGGTTGTGTTGGTCCTGGTAGTGAAATATCTCCTCTTCATTGTTGGTGCTACAGGAGTCCGGGGTGCCGGATTGCTTCGGAACTATAACGTGTGTGATCTTCAACTGGTTCCGCTCCTAATGAAACAATATATAAGGAGGTGCCAAGAATTAGTTAACATTTAGAAAAATCTTATAAAAAAAAGCTTGTGACATATTATTATTTGAAAAATTGTTTATTTACTAGAAAGCTTGTTACTTGGTTTTTTTTTAAATAATATCCTCTAAATGGTCATCGTTTCGACTGTTGCACTCTTTAAGCGAGTTACCAGCGAATACCTAAATTGTCGAATACTCGACGGCAAAGAGACTGTGAGATTGCCGACATTTCTTCGCTGATTTTTTCTTCTAGTTGACGAAGTGTATTTGGTTTATGGATGTAAACACAACTCTGTAAATACCCCCATAAAAAGAAGTCTGCTGAAGACAGATCTGGGCTCTTAGGTGGCCACGGGATGTCACCTCATCTGGAAATCAGATTTTCCGGAAACGGTTCTTTGACCACCGGTAGGGACTAGTTGGATGTGTGACAAGTGGTTCATCTTGTCACACGTTAATATATTTCGCTATATCAATGATTCTCAAACTTTTTTGTCGAGGCAAGGTTTAACAATTTCAAATTTTGAGGAAACACTAAGAAAACAATATTATAAAGTTGTTTACTTAATAGACTGTGTCAAAAAGTTTATGAAAATAATGTTTAATGTAAAATAAATTAATGTGTTTTACAGTAAATTAATTAATAATTAATTAAAATAAGTAAATAAAAAAAAATAACAAGAATTCGCTTGAAAAACATAAAAAAATCTAAATTTCTAAAATTTTGTGACAATCACTGGGGTATGATTGCAACATGAAAAAGGGGAATATTAATACAGGATAACAGGTAAAATTTAAAATAGACATTAAATTCAATACTTTTTTATGAGTTCTATATTATTATCAAATGGTTATCTCTATGTTACATGTATGAAGGGCCTAATTGTCTAATTTTTCCTCATTTCAATTCCAGATGCTCCAAAATATAGCTAGTGATTTTACTGTCAACCTACTAACACTTCACTTAACTAAGAGTATGTAATGGATTTAGTGTTCGGCAAACTTAATGTAATAGTTGAATTCAAAACCTGTGGGTGACAACTATTTCATACCAACACTTTTTTTTCGGTCTTAAAACAGAATTTAGATTATTTGATTGAATCACATTCACATAGTTATACCAATCACTTTCATCAGTTAACATCATTCTATTTACAAATAGTTATTGGATCTATGATATATATACAGTCGTGGTCAACTAATTAGGGACAATCTCTAGTTAAGCCAAATTGTGAATTTTTTTTTTATTTTCCAACGAGTCTTAGCAATATTCCATATCTTTTACATGTAAGTGTAATTAGTCATTTATGTGCGCGATTATACAAACAATAACAACTTCTTAAACATTAAACCTCTTTACAGTATAGCTGATACAATATCATAGTGCTATTGGTTCAAAGAATGCTGGCTGGCCATTTAATTAGGGACACTGAGGTATTGCGTTCTAATTTCAAAATTGGAATTTTAATACATTTTTGTTTCTTTTCTTATTGTTTAGTGGTCGTTTTGGCGGCAATCCAGATTTTTATTTTAAGTTTTGAGAATTATTTTGAAGAAAAATGGGTAAAAATAAAAGTTGCGATCCAACACTACGAAAAATTGTCATGAAGTTTGTCGAGCGTTGTTGGTCATACCGAAGGATAGCACAACATTTAAATTGTTCAAAAACTATGGTATGCAATGCAGTGCAACATTTCAAGCGCTATAACACAGCTTTAAATGTGTCCAGAACAAAAAGATCGAGAAAAACGACTCCGCAAGAAGATAGAATGATAACCAGGTTAGCTAAGAAAGATCCGTTTCTAGGCTCTATTTTAATTAAACACGAAGTGTTTGGGGCAAACGAAAGAGCCGGTGTATCTGCGAGGACCGTTCGACGACGTTTGGTAGAAGCAGGGTTGTTCGGAAGAGTGGCTCACAAAGTACCGTTGTTGAAGAAAGAACATAGAAATGCTCGTTTGGCATTTGCACGTAAATATGGACATTGGACCTACGCCCAATGGCAACATGTACTTTTCTCTGACGAGACCAAGGTTAATTTGATTTCTTCAGATGGAAGGCAATATGTACGGCGTCCTATAAAAGCGGAAATGAATCCAAGATTCACAAAAAAACAGGTGAAACATGACGGTGGAAACATTAAAATATGGGGTTCATTTTCTGGACGTGGAGTGGGACCTGTGAGGAAAGTTCAGGGTAACTTAGACCAACATCAATACAAGGCAATATTGGAAAAAACTATGCTTCCCTGTGCTGAGGAGCATCTCCCTATTATATGGACGTTTCAGCAGGATAACGACCCGAAACATACCGCCCCTTCAGTCAAGTCGTTTCTTACCAGTCAGTTTGTATCGGTGCTAGATTGGCCAGCAAATAGCCCGGACCTCAACCCAATTGAGCACCTTTGGCACGAAATCAGGAAAAAAGTTGCCACTTATCGTAATACAAATTTGGATGAACTTCATGAAGCTTTTTGTGAGGCATGGGCAAACATTCCTGTCGAAACATGTCGGAAACTGATAATGTCTATGCCACATCGGTGTCAAGCGGTAATTACTAACAAAGGTTTTGCTACTGGGTACTGATTTTACACGTAATAAAATGGAGTTGTTAAAGATATTATAACACTGAAGATTATAAGTTTTGTGTAATTGTATTTTTCATTATACTTTACTGTCCTTAATTAAATGTCCACTACAGAATTGTATCTTAATATTTAATACATGTTTAATCTTTGATATTAAATACTTTTTCTATTTATTAAATCTTTTATTTACAGCCATTTATAGCATAATAATAGGACCACATTATGCAAATAATAGGTGCTGAAAAATCAATAGGGTTTTATATTTAAATGTACATAACCGGTTATAGCCCTTCACTATCTTGAATGTCCCTAATTAGTTGACCACGACTGTATATATTTTTTTTTGTACATATATTCACTCTTACCAGTATCCCCGCGAGTATACCACAGGTCTCTATATTTCGTGTGGTATTATCGGCAGCGAGACGCAAGAATCGACCGAGTAACGCCGCGGGCACAACCACGGTGCGGAGTCGGTGAGAACCGTACAACGCACCCCCAAGACTGCTGTCACTAGAAATAATATTAAATCTAATTATTTCTGTTCATTTAACAGATGTAGAATTCATAGCTTCTTTGATTTTAAGTGAATATCAGAGCTAATAGATAGATAGACAGACATCCATTATACAATTGTTGAGGGCGGCATTCTCATTGTGTGTTCCACAGTCTACAGTAACCCCAACACCATAGAATATCTTTGAACCCGAAACCTATGTATGAAAAAAAATATGTAAGAAAAGCTTCAAACTGTAATGCAAGACGATCCGAAAAAGGCAGAGGCAGAATGATGATATCGACTCTTAAACTCTCACAATACAACAACGTATGGATTTCATGTCATTAATATTACTAGAGGTCCCGCAGTAGTCGAAATTCGACTATAATTAATTGGAATTGTAAGTTTGTACACTATTATGATTGTATTTTATACTTCTATAAATCACAAATTTCGTCAAGACTACTGTATAAAAAATATTAACAAAGACAAACAATATTTAATCTCAATTTGACAACAGACGTCAAGTGACAATAAATAGTATGCATGCGTGTGTGCGTCAAATACATGGTATGTAGTGTGTGTAATGTTTTCTTTATTGATTAAATGTATCTTTTATGCATTATTTTAAAAAAATATTAGCATTGTGCACTTCTTCTCTATATTTTCTATAAGTGTGCAAAATTTCATACAACTCCGTCCGCGCAATTTTCGTAAAAAGGGATACAAAGTTTTTTCTTCATGTATTAATATATAGATTAATCTGATTTACAATGAATCATACTTGAATGAATGAAAAAATATCTTATCAACATTTATCGAAAACAATATCTAAGTGTGTACAGTATGCTCTACTAACCTACCTCAATGTCAATGTTGAATATAAAATATATATAATGTATGTCTATATAAAGTTTGCAACCACAACAAAGCTAATCAATCAAGTGCTGACATTTTACTGAATACTTAAAGCATTAAATGATCTTACTTATGTGGCCTTGAAGGTGGTATAAGAGGTGGCACAGGTTGGTAGTTATGGGGAGGTGCCTGCGGAGGTTCTGCTGCAAAGTCATCAGGATACAAGACCCTATCAACAGCTGGTGCAGACGGTGAAACTACCCATTGTTCCTGTGAAATCCATAATATATTTTCTAACTATTTTATTATCTCCTATATGCAAATAGTAAATATAGACTGTCGTACATTTACATATTTTCTTTCTTGAAAACAATATAGAGTGGAGGCTAACATCCAAGGATTTGGATTTACCACTATAGAGGCAGAAGTCCTTTTTACCGAGGTCAAAGAATCAATGGCATTGAACTGCCATTACTTCAATGGCATTGAACTACCATTATTTCAATGTATTGAAATATCATTATTTCAATGCCATTGGTTGCCTACATTCATTGTAAGTAACATTTACCATTCAATTTTTTGCCTATGGTTGTATACTGGTGAATGTTTCACTTTGAATAGTGAAAGACTTGCATAGAATAACATGTTATAATATAAAAAGTTTCAAGAAGCTAACTCACATTATTCAATAAGTGAGGGATTGTTAAGTTTCCATCTCTCTTATTTTCATCTGCTTGTAATCTTTCAGCGAGTTTCGCATCAGCCTGCTCTTGTTTCTTCTTTTGTGCTTCGGCAATCTGTCGTTTTTCCTTAAATTTACACATTGATTTATCATAAGGATGGCTGATATAATTTTTTTTTGTTGCTAGATGGGTGGACAAGCTCACAGCCCACCTGGTGTTAAGTGGTTACTGGAGCCCATAGACTTCTACAACGTAAATGCGCCACCCACCTTGGGAAGTAAGTTCTAAGGTCTCAAGTATAGTTACATCGGCTGCCCCACCCTTCGAACAGAAACGCATTACTGCTTCACGGCGGAAATAGGCAGGGTGGTGGTACCTACCCGTGCGGACTCCCAAGAGGTCCTACCACCAGTGATTATGCAAATTATAATTTTGCTATTTTCATTTTTATTACACGATGTTATTCCTTCACCGTGGAAGTCAACTAAATAATAAAAAAGCAATACGCACCTCATTCTCTTTATACTGGGCATGTTCTTTAGCATACTGATCCAAGAGCTTTTGTTTCAGTTTCTCAGCTTTAGGCATCACCTCTTTGAGTTTACCCTGATTAACAGATTTCACTTGTGCAGGCACACTACTGTATTCTGGATGTTTCCGTATCTTTTCCAGGAATAGTGTCATGAACTTCATATATAGAATATATGCATTCTCCAAGCTCCCTTCTGCTAGATACACATTAGCCATTCTTACCATCTCAAGACCAGATCTATAGTACCTGCACAAATAAATATAGATTGAACCTCAACCAATACATTTTTTTATTTTTTTTTTATTGCTTAGATGGGTGGACGAGCTCAGAGCCCACCTGGTGTTAAGTGGTTACTGGAGTCTATAGACATCTATAATGTAAATGCACCACCCACCTTGAGATAGAAGTTCTAAGGTCTCAGTATGGTTACAACAGCTGCCCCACCCTTCAAATCTCATTTGGTTGGTTGTTATTAATTATTTATTATTATAGTTGGTTGGTTGATTAATTACGGAAAACACTATTTGCTTAAAGTACTTATTACAGTAAAAGTTTCAAACAACATAACTTAAATAACCTAATGATGTAGTAGTTACTAGTACATAGCACTGGAAGATGCTTTAGAAAAGCGGGATGACAAAATTACACTTCGCTGAACATATTCGATTACATTTGCGCAGAAAATACCTGTTTCTGGTGTAACCTATGTGCGAGGACTTTGATTTCATTATAGTTTGAAATCCTGGTTTGAAGTACTGGAATTTGATTTATTTAAGTACTTACCTTCTAGGTGGAACATTAGGATCGACGTCAACCATCGTCCCGTAGTTTGCGAGCTGCTTAACTCTTGCTGAAGGTTCCATTGAAGCTAGATCAACATGTTTCGGGCGTTTTTCTTCCAACTGCATATTTATTACAATTTGTACACGACGAATATTCGCAGGTAAATTAATCTGAATTCAGTTTTCACTCTGAATTAAACAATAAAAATAATGAATACATGTACATAAATGAAAACAATCCGATTACATTTTTAAACCACCGTAGAGTGATGTGCGTAACGTAAATGTAGCCGTGCTCGACGATATAATTTGATAATGCTGATAATTTTTCGATGCTATATTCAATCTATCGATTCAATCCGATAGATCAAAACAACAGCATCGAAATCGTGATGTGATGTACCAATTTGTGATGAGGATGACTAAAGCACTCACAATTTTTTAATACGTAAACACTAGACTGTTTTTATATGTAGGTGGTTGAAATTTAAGTAACAGAATAAAAGTCAGATATTGGATTTGTTACTTGATTTCATTGAGTTCATTTGACATAATAGTATACAATTGGAACAATGTTTATAAGGTCGTAAAAATCTTACCCCAGCAGTAAAATGCATAGCAACCTGAAAGGTTAAAGTTTGTTTTTCTAAAAAAAAGGTTCTTTTATTTGAAATTGAATACAATTACGGTTTATTTATTTTTTATTAAAGTATAATCAGAATAACTTTTTTCAAAATAAAAAACTACAATTTTTAAACGATTTATCGATATTTCAATCAATTTTTGCATGCAACACTAGCATGAAGACTTATGTCATCCGACGTTTTCGTTTAATTTGTCTATTGAACAGGCAAAGAGAACTAAGCACAGAAATCCAAATCCTTTGTAAAGAAAGCCTGTCTGAAAATGACTGAAACTATTATTTCCTTTTTCATATATTCAAACTACATATTTAAGTTTTATTTCAGTTAGTTGTATATTGTTCAAAGAAGTTTTCTTTTTAGCATTTTTGTTTGTTTAAAATATCTGTCCCTGCGAAAATCGATCGCAAAAAATTTCGCGTTCTCTCAAGATCAAGAACTTGTATTCAATTAATTAGATTGTTTTACTTCGCGAAGGACACGACAAATATTAGTAAAATTTTAAAATACATATACTACCTTATGTCTTCGGTTTCATTCAATACAAGTATACAATTTTAATATAATTATAGTCCATATATTGCACAAGTAGTTAGGCACAATATTGTAAATGTAATATATAATACATATTCAATTTATTTAGGACTGAACAAGTTGGACACAAGATGCGATCGATATTTTTTTAGAATAAAAAAAACTGAAGCACTATAATAATATGTATAATGAAGTGTATATAGTGAAGAAATATTGTCGAACAGCATAATGATATCTTAAAATTTGAGCAGATTGAATTAAATTAATTAGTTTTCTAATGAAAAACACTTCTACTGGCAGAAATTGTTTTTAATTAACAACTTTTACAAAAAACTTGACAACAGATGTAGCTGCAAAATACAATAGGACACCATAAAATCAACGAAAATAAATAACAGATTGTATGACATACACTACCACAAAAACTATGACACGTCAAAAAACAAGGATATGCAGACGGACAACTCCGATAAATCCAAAAGCATGGCTTTCGTCTCAGCGTGTATGCATACATATCGTCGGACTTTAAATGTGCCCACATTTGTGTGTCGGCACCTTCTACAATATCGTTTATGACATGAAGGGATGTCTTAAAACGCCTAAAAACTTTCCGAGCAAAAGAAACTTTCTTTTCATGTTCTTTTGCTGGCGAATTTTTTATTAAGCCTACTGATTTAGGATTATAATAATGACACGATAATTCATTACGAGGTGGACTTCTTCTGTAGCTTGAATTTGTAAGATGGGTTTTTGAATGTGAACATTTACTGCGTGAACGTTTACCAGTTCTAGATGGATTATGACAGCTTTTAACACCCTCACTACCGAATTTATGCGAGTTTACTGAAGGCTTACTTATTGAACACTGTTTCGTGTGTGGTGTGCTCCGAGATTTCAACGGTGGCAAGGGATTTGCATGAAGATAATTTCTATTTGTTATCGGATCGGAGTGAGACAATACGGGATTATGATGATGGTTAGACATTCGAGGATATTTCGATGATAACGGACAACGTTGAAATTCTTGGCTCCCAAATCTTTCTCCTTGGTGATTGTAACATGAAGGACGTTTTTCCAGTATAGGTGAACGCGGGTATTGCTGTAACGCTTCAGAATGAGTTGGATTTTGTGGCTCTCGTATAGTAACCTTTTTATTGAGATTATAGCCCTGTCCACAATCACAGTCTAAATGCTTCTTCAATGAACTCTTATTTTGTACCTTACGTTTTTTAACAGATTTTTCAGTAAAACCACACGGCTTTGCTCCGTTACATGCACATAATTCGTAAAAAACTTGTTCAAATCTTGAATGGTTCGCATTTCGTTGCGTTATGTCTTTGCGAACCGGTTTCACCATCCAACCTCTCTTCTTAGCGTAAAAAAGTGTATATATTTTCTCTGGATCGGGGCGTTGTGTAAATACAGGCCGTGAACAAATATTATTTGCTCTCTTTTGATTTTGTTGTATACAGGTTTTTTGATCATTTATTTTAACCAGCGATGCAATAATTTTACCAGAATAAATAAATCTATCTACTGCTTTTGTTGAACAATTCAGAAATAATGATAAGATACTTTGAAAAATCGATGATGTAGGTTGCTTTTTCAGTAGTTTAGGCTTTTCAGCAACCTGTGAATGTGTCCTAAATGGATTTGTTACTAGCCAGCACAGGGCCATCAAAACAATGCAAGGAAACCATAACACAAACATTATCGCAAATAAAAAGTATTTGGCGACCATTTTTGCTCTATCTTGAAAGTTATATTCAACGAGTATTTGAAGAGGAAGTGGTTTCGTATATACTTTTTGTGAGCTATCAGGTCTTACGGATTTACATGGCTTTTTAAGTTTTGGTACGAAAACAGGACCTGTACAGACTTTTTTAGAACATAAAGATCGACTTGTACCAACCGCAGCTTCTCCAATACTTTTCTCAATTATAGGCGAATGGTAAGAAGCCGACACTTGCTGATCTTTACACTGATAGTCTATATTTTTGTACAAAGGGTAACTGCCTCTACCGCTTAATATTTTATTGCATTCTGGGAAGTCTATAACATTGCAATGTATAGGTCTTCGACAATTACAGCTACTTGAAGTAGATTTCGTTTGTCGTAGCTTATTAAATTTTGTATTATCAAGACGATTCCTAGATGTTTCATTTGGCCTTTTTAATTGGAACCGTTTTCTTGTTTTTACAAAATTCTGTTTGCATTTCTTCGTTTCGGGGGCAAAGTTAGTTTCGCATGGGTATAGAGCGCTTGGATCTACACAGCCTATTGGTATTGATGTTTCTCTCTCTCTATGTCTACGTTTTCCCTTGCTTTTTATAGCTTTATCCTTTAATTTAGATGTTTCGTTGACGAATAAGATTTTCACGTCTTTTGTGTAATCTTTAATCTTTGCTAGTTGATTTGATTGTTTTCGTTTAAGTTTCTTCCTGTGCTCAATTTCATTTTTAATTTCTGGTGAAAGTAATTGATTTCCTAGAGACTGTAACATATAATGTAGACTAGTGAATGATTTATTACGCTTATTCTTCGTTTTACCTGAAATTTAAATTTAAGAGGTTTCAGTGATGAATATATAAGACAAACATGATGCAAATCATACTTTACACTGACTTCGAAAATAATTATTGACTTGGTCACTTTTAATTTTGCGCTTATCAAGGTTTTTACACTTCATTTTTGTTTTCTTATGTTTTCTCTGTCCAAAATTTTCCAACTTATCTCCATTATTAAGTGCTGTTCGTATTTCACTTCCTTTATTTTCGTCTTCTTTGTCAATTTTAATATTTTCCAACTTATTACTACTTTCACATACGCCTTTTTCAAATTTAAGAACTCGTAACCCGTGTAGATCCATTAAATTAAATTTTTTACCCTTTGTCGTAAAATAAAGACCATTTTGGAAATGTTATGCACTTAAAAAATGCATTAAAATAAATAAAAATGTTCTGTAAATCTATCAAAAATGACAAATGACAAAAATGATTATATTGAAGAGAAATATTGTCGATTTATTAATATTAATATTCGTCAATTAATCACAATTCGACCATAGTCACTAACACATAAGAATTACATTAATTTTATACAGCACATTTTTTTATCTTGAGATTCATTTTTGACTGTTTAAGAAAACAATTTTAAGATAAAAAATATATGAAGGATGGTGGCTCGAAGGCCTTTCCACTTTTACCAGGACAGATGGGCGAGAAAAGGCTCAGCCAGGAGGGTAGGTAATATTTGCTAGCAGCTGCCCGAGCGCCTCCAAAAGAGACCCAACACCTCAAGAGCTTCACCAATGAATCTACTACCGGATCGGAATCGTGACCCGCTGAGAAGATCCGGCGAGAAACTCAGCGAGCGAGTTCGGTTACCGGGGTCCCTAAGCCTGGTCCTAGTGTTGGAGCTGAAGGCGTCTAATGTTGAGGTTAATGGATCTGATGGAACCATGATGGGACGTGGAAAAAAAAATGATAACACTAAAGCTCATCAATAGCTTTTGAAAGTCGTCCTGGCCTAAAGGATAAGACGTCCACTGCATTCGTATCTAGCGATGCCCCGGTGTTCGGATCCTGCGGGCGAGTACCAATTTTTCTAATGAAATATGTATTTAACAAATGTTTACGATTGACTTCCAGGTGAAGGAATAACATCGTGTAACAAAAATCAAACTCGCAAAATTATAATTTGCGTAATTTCTGGTGGTAGGACCTCTTGTGAGTTCGCATTGGCAGACCTACCACCACCCCGCCTATTTCTGCCGTGAAGCAGTAATGTGTTTCGGCTTGAAAGATGGGGTAGCCGTTATAGTTAAACTAAGATTTTAGAACTTATATCTCAAAGTGGGTGGCGCATTTACGTTGTAAATGTCTATGGGCTCCGGTAATCACTTAACACCAGGTGATCTGTGAGGTCGTCCACCCATCTATGCAATAAAAAAAATAAAAAAATTAAAATTAAGTTGACAAACAGTACATAATGGAAAATGATACTTAACTGTTTTGCATTTGCTTATTTATATATTGGTAAGTATAAATAGTTAATATACCTATTATCATAGTGCAATTAAATTAAATTATATGTTCCAAGCTTTGTAGTATTTTCCGTAAATTCTTATGAGCAATCCGAACAACAAAAACAATAGCAACACTTGCAGATACCTAGTAGTATAAAACAAGGCGTCCAAATAATAATACCTAAAATGAATAATAGGACACACTTAACATTTTCGATTTGTACTCGTGCATTTAAATAGTGAGGATAAAACTGTGGCCACCGGTGATAAATACCGACGTTTGGGGTTTTTCTTAATGACATGAGATAGCAATCTCCGCTAGCTTTACCGCGTTTCTGAACTGGTCTTCGTGTTGAACAAATACAAGGCTGAGAAAAACTATAATTTCCCGTTGATGAACCGAGTACCCTATTCAAGGCTGCCATGCATTGATTTCTAAGCATATGCCTCTTCTGCCATTGCTCATAATCACTAAATAGCTTACACTTGTTTAATTTTGGTTTTCCAAATATTAATTTTAGTAACAAATTCGGTTCGTGTTCTTTATTTTTCTTCTTTGACGATTGTTGCTTTTTGAGCTTGATTGCTTGGCGCTGCAATCGTAAAGTTTCTTTTCTTAAATCGTTTATGGTCTTAACATCTGATTTGATATCCCAATACGATTTACGGCGTTTATTTATTTTCTTATTTAAATGTTTATCTCTTTTTATTAATTCTTTTTCTTTATGTTTTAAATATATTTCTTTCTTCCTTAGTTGGTCTGCATAATCTTCTATGAACACAACTCTATTATTAAAATTTCCACATAATTTCGAACAGCAATCCATTTTTTATTATTCATTTAGTGTTCCCTGCTAACCTTTGTTTTGCTCAGTTTAAAGAACATAATGTGAAAGGGTCTTTATGAAAATTAATAAAAAAAAACAGTTTATAGGTTCACCTTCAGAGAGTGCATAAACCACTGATTTAAACACATAATTTGTTTAACTCAATGGCATAAATAAACAAATAATTTTGAATTGAGTTTGCTTTTATATTTTTTTTGTTCCAACTTCCCGTTGTTTACATTTTTCTATAAGCTTTTTTTAAACAGAACTTAGGGCCAAAGTGTAGTACATAACTGAGATGCATTTTAATAGTTAATTTTGTTGAAATGAACTAAAATTTAACATGAAATTTTTTATGTTGTTCAACTTTGATTACATATTTCCAATAGAATTATGACAGAAGTACGATGTCTTTTGAATGACTTACATAACTACAGAGTACAGTCCCATCCAATTGTATCCACCTGAGATCGTTAGGATTCAAAAAAGGTTGAAATACATTTCGAAATCTAACTATCGATCTTGTAATAATTTAATTTCTTCCACCGAATTCGAATCAGAAGGATGCCGAAGATCCGGGAAAGCGGAGGAGTTTAAGTAGAAAAGGGGACCTTGGCACTGACCGGGAAAATGCTGGGAAAAAGAAGAAGAAGCACACCCGCATAAGTCACTGTGGGACAGATACATATTTTGCGAATTGTCACTTTACTACGAAGGGACAGTTTACTTCGCTTGTATATCATGGGGTAAAGTCTACCAAGTACACGCGGTGCGTTTACGAACAGATTTTATGTGGAGACGGAAAGTCGTAGAGCTAGTCGAAATACACCTCTCTCTAACCTATAAATTATATAATAAATGAACAATCGTGAAACTTCGTTACGCACACAATGGTTATTAGAAGAACCGAAGTGTGACTTGCCCAGTCACAAACCTCCATTTGAGGCATGCGACGCTTTTTTACTTTGAAACTTAAAATTTAAATTTATCTGTAATTGAATCAACGCCATATGTTTGCGATAAGCAGCGACTGTGCCTCAGGCGTTTGTGATGTCCATGAGCCTCGATCCTCAATTAAGTTTATCTGTCTACAAATACATACCATTCAATACAACACCAAATACGTCATAGGTCCGTCAACTCATGTACACTCAGTCTGTAGAAAGATTCTATGAAAATAAACTAAAAACATGAATACTAATTAGTTAACGTGTGAACCCTATTACATGTAAACCATTTAATAACGATACACATGAATTGAATGAACTAAACATTTCAACAAACGACATTTGTGAGTAATACCTAACATCAGATGAATAATCACTATCTCTATAAGACTGAAACTATTCAAGCTGTCCGAAAATGTCGTTTCAAAATTTCCGGTTCGAAATGTGATTAAATTTTTTTTACTTTTCATAACTGAAAGAAAAAAAGGGCAAAAATTATAGTCAATAACAAAAGTAGAACAAGACATTTTACTCTAAATTAAATTTTTTTTCATCAAATAAATTAGTATCACAAAAAATAAATCGACAATCTAATTTCTAAATAATAAAAAAAGTACTGTTATCTGCGTGTAGGAGTGATACACCCACAATTTGGTTAGCGTAACAATGAAATGATCCTCTTGATCTCCTGCAAAACACATTAGGTACTTTTAGAAACCTGAAGATATTCACGTCTCCAATAATAAGCGGTAAGATTTCCTTTTATACATGAATAGATATACGTAAAAGCGAGCATTGCTTATCGAGTGTAGGTGTACTCGAATATATATTTTATTAATATGTCCACGGGTTCACCTCATGTTAAATTATCGAAGCCTCACAACAACAGAACTCACAACGACCCGCCTTTAAATAAGAAGTCTAAATATCAACTAGGTATGTTATGGAAAGGTTATTCCATCCTTTTTGAAACTTCATTCTTATACAGAATCAGGCAGCATAGTCGCGGTGCCTACCCAAAGAAACTACGTAAGTCACAATTTTGGCGGGCTTCATTTGACAACACGATTTTAACTTTTAATCGTGGACGTCGTTAATAAATATGTGATAAGTAGATACTTATGAAAATTACTTACCATCAACTAATGGGAAGGATGATGGGAGAAATGTGCTCCGCACTAAACGCTTCACTTTCCCCCCTTTGCCTTTTCATGAGTTCGGTCTCATGCGAGGTTTGGACGTTGGTTGTTGAGCAACAGGATGTTTTAGTCGGTTCGACTCTGACATGCTCCCCCCGCAATTCCCAGTGGAGGGCGGAAGTCCGGCGGTTTCCTCCTAACCAAAAAAAAACCACCCGCTAATAAAATACATTGCAACGGCTAATTTATTCTATAGCTCCCAATACAGTTCCTTTATGGTTTCCGACGATTGTTGTGTACCAAAACGAATCGGGCAATTTTCGATAAGTGTAACGTCCGATTAGCAACCGACACAGCTGATTTGTTATCAAAGAGACTACCGTGCGATAAACATTGTATCATATACTAACTTTAAAAGTAATTGAATGTCATTAAGAATTACTGATTGATCTATCATTTTAAATCTAATCGATCTAGTATAAATAGAGTTTTCATAAATTAAATTAAATTCTAAGAATTGTAACGCTATAGTTTCCATCCTCGCTCTTATCGAGCCCAAAGCTTCTTTTAGGATCTTCCATAATCCTTGAATAAAAAATTTATTCTCGTCATATTAATCCAAGAACTTCCCACTTTTGTACTTTTGGCTAGTGATTCTAGTTAGTATATTTTATGAGCCCCCGAGAAGAAATTTTCTATTTGTATATGAAGGGTAGATGATTAATACTTACGAATGACGTACACACGGTGATGGATTTACACCTAGACACGTGAGACGCGGGCCTAGGCGTAATTTTTTTAATACCAAAATTTCAGAGACAAATAGAAGTAAAAATAGTCTCCTTTGAAAATGAGTTCAAATAAATTTTTCCAAAAAAAAATATAAAGCTATGTTGAATTTAAAAAAAATATTGGATCAAAAATAATAAAATTTATTTTAACAATAGGGGCTGCATCAAGCCTAAATCCATCACTTTTTTTTTCCTACCTAAACTGATAGCCTTGAGAGGCTATTTCAGCGTAACCTTAACTAGTAGGTGAGCTCACGGGGCTCAAACCTGACGACGTTGCTAACACAAACCCTAGCAAGAGCCGCGCTTCACAGAATCTACCACCGGATCGGAAACGCGACCCACTGAGAAGATCCAGCGAGAAAACCACCAGCGCGTACACATACGACATTCGAATATTACATACGACGAAGATGCACTAGCTCACGGCCTACTTATTGACAGGCTGTTACCATTGTTTATAGACAGCAGCTTATCAGGTTAATGTCCCGCAGTGACGCTAACAGTTTTTTGCTGCGTGGTATTGGCCTGAAATATCGTCAACTTGTATCTTCCTGTAGGTGTCGTAAAATATAATCGCAATAAAAAAAAACCACTAAGCGTATCACCATCTCTAAATCAGTATTATGCCAACGTACTGCGAATTACCGGTATTTGCTACTACATATTACTACTTTTAGGTCGTACTGTAAGCCTGCCCGGTTACGCACCACCATTTTATTGCCGTTACTTTTGGATTTGGGAATTCAGTCTCCCTTTTATTATTACTTTGATGGCTGGCGAGCTCACGGCCCATCTGGTATTAAGTGATCACCGGACCCCATGGAAATCAACAACGCAAATCTGCCATCCATCTTGAGACATGATTTCTAAGTCTTTGTTCTATAGTCCAATGGCTGTACCGCTCTACAAGCCGAAACGCATTATTGCTTCACAGCAGAATTGGCAGGGTGATAAAACCTATCCGTACATGCTCAAAAGACGCCCTACTAACCCGTCTCAATGTGGTAAATCATATAAATATATAGTTATTTAATCTTTGACCGCTCAACCAACCCTAAGGAGGCCATAAGTCATTCAACCATATATATTGTATATTGCTAAATAGTATAATGCTAAAATAAAACACGAACACTTCTATCGATTACAAGATGATTATTACGAAAAACAACAAATTACAATAAACAATCCACGATGGCACTGAACTTTATCCCATTCTGGAACTTTCCGACCGGGAGGCAGCGAACATTAATTCAGCGAGAACACTAAATCGCTCTTTGTGACTCACGAAGGAATCAAGCTTAGGTCGTGCCACGACCAGCGAGAAAGTCACCACGCAACTTTAGCGTTTCGAATTAATAATCGTATACCTCTTACAGATTTGTTAAAACCTTAACTGAATTAACTAATTCTTGGTAAATTATTTACGTAACATAAATATATACATACGTACGTGTGTATTGTATAATGAAAACTGTTTGATAATAAATTATAATTTTAATTACTTCATTATACGCTGATTACTAAATATTTTAGTAATGTTCAATGTGTACATCAGAATGTTTGCGGAAGCGAATCCTTGAAAAACTCGATCGATAAGTAAAATAGAGTTGTCTCTACATACAAATCTTGGTCAATTAATAACCTTTATTTTCGTAAGAGTTTTATGTAAATGTTTATGCAGATTAACCAGTTATTAAATGCCGCCGACCGCAATATTGTAGGAGACACAGGATACACAAGACAGTATCAATGAAATTGGATTTTTTTAATGACTAATGTAAGGACTCGAGCTACTAGCAGACTTCCTGTGTCATAGGGTCAGCCGTTGTCTCGGTTGATAGGCCAAATTGCTCGAAGCGACACCACACAGCCGCACACGCATCCTCACAGTATCACTACTCCACAAGCTATTACATCCTCTTTGCCGCACAGAATACCGCAGGGTTTGGTTAGTGGCGCACGCTTCGGTCCGCTGCATAGGCACATTCGAGCGCGGTTAGAAAAGCAAAAACAAAATTTACCGTGAATTAAAACAGTGCAGTGCATCGCCTGACTAATCGAGTCCCTAACGAGTCCCAGGTATTTTTAGTTCTGCGTCGAAACAGGTTTTCGGGAAAATAATCGCGAAAGTTTTCGTCTCGAAAGTGTTTTTATTGACCGGCATTTAAATATCAAGGCGTCGAACGTTTAAAACAAGTGAAGTCTATTTTTGATCATAATAACATGTGTGTGATTCGTTACAATGTTTTAACATTGCAAAACGATTTTAAAATAGAAACGTCGACCCGAATTGTGATTGAAGAATAACTCAATACAGTTCTTATCTACAAAATTACATTTATATTAATTGATTTTTAATATTTCCACTGAACTGCCCTGTCTCACTGCTGTTAATGATATACGTAATTAAGATACATACATCATTAAGAGCTATGTGGGACAATTTTATATCAGTACAAAATAAATAATAGTGCGTTATCTTTGACAGGATCTGACTGAAACATAATGGGGCGCTACCGACTTTTATTTGTGATTGCAATAACAATTCTGGGTAAGTTAAACCACAAGAGTTAAAATACAACATAAGCTACATACAAGGAACTAATTTTTTATTTCTTGCTTTAATGGGTGGACGAGCTCACAGCCCACCTGGTGTTAAGTGGGTACTGGAGCCCATAGACATTTACAACGCAAATGCGCCGCCCACCTTGAGATATGAGTTCTAAGGTCTCAAGTATACAGCTGCCCTACCCTTCAAACCGAAACGCATTACTGCTTCACGGCAGAAATAGGCGGGGTGGTAGTACCTACCCGTGTAGGACTCACATAAGGTCCTACCACCAGTAAAAAATTTAAAGAATTAGTTCTTAGCTGTTATCTCAATTTTAAACTGACTGTTACGAAGTAAGATAGAAATCTTTGAGATACATTGTCCAATTTAGATAATAATATGTATCACCTACCTACATTACCCATTGAAATCTTTGGTCAAGGTTCGAAAGGAAAAAACGATTGACGCAAATTTTCATACGATCGCGGATCGTTATGTAACTTATTCAAATTTGGAAATGGTTCCTTCGCTTTGTAAATTATTAAAATAGTAAAATGATTGAAGTAAGATGAAGTTTAAAATTAAGTATAAATAAAATGATTAAAGTATTTTACTTATATTCTTTATGAAATTACTAAAATACAGGAAACATTACTATGAAATATATAGAAAAATTTGAAATTTACAAACGCGACTTTCTTTATAATATAATATGTTGTAAAGATTCCATGCATTTGACGTGTGTACGTAGATCAAACTTTGAAATAAGCATTCCACGTGTAACCGCCCAAGTTAAGTCAAGATAATAAATAGCTGAAAATCATCTCAAAGATAAGACTATTAAGAAAATGCGTAAGAAAAAGATTGTAGATGCAAATAAACAAGAATAAGAAGAGCAGCACGAATGGCAAATATTAAACTTATTATCAAAAAAAGCCCTTGTCCAACGTAACGTTATAGCGTGCAATAATTACAACTACAATAATTGTGACATTATTCTAGGATTTATTTCTATGTCATTAATATTACAACAAATTAAATAATGTCTGATGCAGTAAATTTTTTAACTCTTTTGGACTCTTCTCTTGGTCTCTCGTGGACACTTAAATTTCTTTAAGAAAATAGAGGAAATATTTACTAATTTCGTACGTTCTGATTAAATGGTTTTGCTCGACGAATAAAGTAATTACGGAAATCTGATTGTCAAAAGCTTTTTTTTTAATGTCGTGGAATTTTCCATTTGTGGATTTATGAAAACTCTCGTGGAAGCGAGAAGACGGATTAAGTTCCTTTGTACCGTACCCCATCTAGGTATAAGCCGATTATATATAGCCGATTGCATATACAAGCCGACGTAAATAACTCTTTGCGCATTTAGTAAAAGACTTTCAACTGATCTTCAAAACACTATGTTCTAAAAAATTTCTATGACAAGTTTACATTTTAATGAGGAAAGTTAAAAAAAGCTTGCTCAATTTATCAAATGATCGTTCGAAACATACCTACCGATTTCACTTTCAATTGAAAGAGAAGAAACTATGAAGAAAAAATCGGAATTTTCTATAATTTTGTCAGTCCAGAGTTTGAACTTTCGTCATGACTCATAATTTCTTAAAAAATTCTATTAGAATATCAAATCCAATTATGTAGTCATAAATATGAAATACATATATAATTACTTATCTAATTCATTCTTACCTGCGGTTTCGCGGAACTGGATCTGACGTGGGCGTGATTCATGATTTTGATAACCAGTCAAGAACTACCGTGACGTTAGTAAGAAAATCTATATGTATGGCAATAATGATCTTCATTGTGTGAACGAATATACTATTGTTATAGTAAACTGTAATTACCATATTGAGTCATTGGTTTCCTGTCTGAATCTCTGAGATAATTTTACGTTTTCGATTTGAAGGAAAAATCTTCTTGACATCAATTGATGATTGTTTATCATGTTTCAAGGTTTGCGCGGACATCCATATTTATTTTCAAGATCTCTCTTATATTGTTTTCAGCTAATATCAATAAATCTAATATGGCCTCAAATGACATCGCACAAAAAGATGAGTTGTAAAGTTTGCGAGGCAATATTGAAAAACCGGTTTCTTGTTGGGTATCAATGAGTGAGTCTCATTTACCTTGACTTGAACTTTTATTTTTTAAATCAATGCTTACAGATAAAAAACACTGACGTAATTTTTCCTGTAGAATATTTATACTAAAAGATTAATTTGATGTTTCTTCTGATTCAAACTTGTAATAATGGTGCCTTATTAACCATTTAGTAGTGCTGAAAGTACTTAGGTCTAGAGAAATTAAACTAAATCATTAGACGTAGCTTGTCGGGCTCTTTCGAAAAATGTATTGAAATCTCGATAAATAAATTCACACCATGTTAACGGGAAATTATTTCATTTCACTCATCAGATTACTTCATTTATATACATTTCAATAACGAAAATTACTTCAACATATAATAAACTAGCTATTGCCCGCGACTTCGCTTGCGTGTGCGAAGAAAAATGACTATATTTTTTTCTAGTGTCACGTAATTTTTCTAAAGATAACAAAACAGTCTTAGTAGGAATAAGATCTTTTTTGTGAGTCACTCTCCAGACTTAAAACTATCACTTTAAAAAAATATGTCAATCCGTTGCTTCGTTTCGAGGTGAAAGAAGGACGAACAAACACAGATTCACATTTACCATATTATATAAGTGTAAGAATATCGATGAATATTCGGAAAAACTGGAACCAATAGCATCGAAAGAAGCCAATTGCCATTATAAAAAAAAAAAAACTCAAGGCGACCTTTACCAAACGACTCATAAGATCTATTTGATGACAAGGAACTACGATGCTATAAAAACAGTATAATACAGCACATAGCTAATCATAAATTCAATATGCGCTATTTAGACTAAGATTCCATAAATTTCAAAATGCTTAAGAACACTACAATTTAAACATGTTCAATACTAGCTGACCCGGCAAACTTCGTAGTGCCTCAATCGATAAATAAAAGACCTAAACTTTTGTATAAAATAAACAAAAGGAATCCTTCCGACGGGAGACACATCAAAGGAAAAACAAAATTCTTATTTTTATTTATTTTTATTTTATTTTATTTTATTTATTGGGTACCAACATGTTATACATCAGCACAGAACATTACAGGTATCATTTATTTAATTCCGAGCATTTTTATATTTATCTACCTTTTAAACCTTCTCTGGACTTCCTTCCACACATAATTCAAGACAAAAATTAGCCAAATCGGTCCAGCCATTCTCGAGTTTTAGCGAGACTAACGAACAGCAATACATTTTTATATATAAAGATTTTGGCTGTGTGTTAAAAGACGAGAAGCTAAATGTTTAAAATTTACGTGTACACGTCTGATGCAATAAAAAAACATAACCACTAAAATCGAAACTTTGTAGTAATTTTTATTGGATAAATAAAAATATAATTGATTTCCTCGATCGGTTCGTGTCTTGAAACTAGAATTTTATCATTATCACGCCCGCATGTTTAATTAGGGTTCCACTTTATATATCGTGTGAATAAATTTCAATAAAGTAAGCAAATCAATTCCTCAAAGTAGCCTCATTAAAATTTTTCCAATTGAAAGGTAGGTAAGTTCAAGTTTAGCGGCATCTGATAGACATTTTTTTTAAATATTTAACACTCTTGGTAATAGTGTTGGGGAACCGCTGATGGAAAATGAATTGAAATTATTTCATATTTTGAATAAGTTGAAATGAAACACTGAAAAAAATATGTGACGCTATGGAGTAGGAGATTATTTCGATACAATCAAGATTTATTACTTAAGCGCGTTACAAGCGATGATAAATTATTTCTATAATAACAGTGATTACGAAATTTAATAATAAATTTTACTATACATATTATTTCGGGACAGAAATAGACAGGAAGGTGGTACCTACCCGTGCAGAGGCGCACAATAAGGCCTGTCATAATTTCAGTTAGCTGCAAATAGGTTTCATTTTTTAGGGAAGTTTATCGACAAAGGGAAGATCTTCCACAGAACGTGTAAAATTGCTCGGGAGACCGAGGGTCCGAATGTTATTTTTTTTTATGTTTGAGAGATCACTGTTGGCCCGGAGGCCTTTCCAGTTTGGTCAGAGCAGGTGAGCGAGCAAGGGCTCAGCCAGGAAGCAGCTTTTTTACTGGTGGTAGGACCTCTTGTGAGTCCGCGCGGGTGGGTACCACCACCCTGCCTATTTCTGCCGTGAAGCAGTAATGCGTTTCGGTTTGAAGGGTGGGGCAGCCGTTGTAACTATACATGAGACCTTAGAACTTGTAGGTATTTCAAGGTGGGTGGCGCATTCACGTTGTGGATGTCTATGGGCTCCAGTAACCACTTAACACCAGGTGGGCTGTGAGCTCGTCCACCCATCTAAGCAATAAAAAAAAAAAAGGCAGGGATTTGCTAACAGCTGCCGGACGCCTCCAAAAGAGACCTAACAACTCAAGAGTAGCTGTTTCGCGAATAAATCTACTACCGGATCGGAATCGCGACCGGATGAGAAGATCCAGCGAGAAACTCAGCGGGTTGATGTTTAGGTTAGGTTGCACGTTGAACTCTTTACCGAGTTCAACGAGTACGGTTGTTCGGAACTTATAGGTATATGTATAAGCAAGCTAATCTTGAAAATGTCTTATGCAAGATTCAGGCATCTGTCAAATACCTTGTGTTCTACGATGACTACCCACCACACTTTTAAAACCGTGTCCCTCTTTTGATGAATACGTATTATTTGATTTTGTAATCTGTGCGGCATCCTTGAAATCAAATATATTTAATTTAGTAGGTTAGTTAACTAGTTGTAGTATTAGTGTAGTAGGAAACTTTTCGGTAATTAAAAGATAAGAACATTTTTTAAACAATCATGCAATGAATCATAGCACTGAAAAATACTCTTACGTGTCTGTTTAAAGAATACCAAATCCATTATCATCATCATCATCAATAGATATAATTAAAACAGAGGAGCCCGATTTGTGTGTACATAAGTAATCTTGAAAGGGGGTAAATATAGCAAAATAACAGAACATAAACTAGTGACTTTTAAAATTATTATCTGTCTGTTTGTCTGTTGCTTTGTTCGCGCACATTACAATTCTGATTGGGAAATATAGGTAAAATATAGATTTTCTTTCATTTCATTCAGATATTTCAGAACAGTTGTAGTCACTTATAACTTTTTTTTATTAGCTTTTCGACTGAAAAGATACTCCATAGGTAATATTACTAATACGATTATTAATACCTAATAAGAAGCCTAAGCTACTGAATCGATTTTGACAGTTCTCGCCTGAACATGAGTACAGGCTACCTTTCATCTCACCGCTGAGAACGAATCTCCTTCCACGCGATATCAGCAAAAATCCAAGTGGTTGAAACTACGGGCAGAAAACTAGTTGTAATATTTTTATTTATTGCTTAGGTGGTTGGACGAGCTCACAGCCCATCTGGTGTTAAGTGGTTACTGGAGCCCATAGACATCTACAACCTAAATGCGCCACCTACCTCGAGATATAAGTTCTAAGGTCTCAGTATAGTTACAACGGCTACCCCGGCCTGCGAACCGAAACGCATTACTGCTTCACGGAGGAAATAGGCGGGGTGGTGGTACCTACCCGTGCGGACTCCCAAGAGGTCCTATCACCAGTGATTACGCAAATTATAATTTTGCGGGTTTGATTACTTGACAATTCGACCTCATGCGTAAAGAAAGAGGCCAGCACTCAAACTGTGATGTTTGTGGGCCTCAACAAAGCGACATCAAAAAACCATATCGTGGAGTATAACGCTATTTGGCTTGAACAACATTTTTGCAACTTTATTTTAATGGAGTAAACTTAATCGTTAGTTGAATTAAAAACATCGAACCGTTGATGCGAATACCAAATAAAACGTACCTTTGATTACAAAGATAAATGTCGCGTATTTAGCGAAATATCGCTTAAACTAAATAGCCTTTCAGCTATAATAATAACATAACGATTCCATAAATCCGAAAATGTTTTTGTTCAATGTTTGATCTCACACGGCAACGGAGCCATGGATGTACATTTTTCAGATATGGTTTTGCTAATATTCATACATATGTACATACTTATTCAGCATTGGCGAAAGAGTGACTTTTTAGATTTGCGAAAATCGCAGTTTTCCATTGCGCGGCATTCACGTTTTGAAGCCTTTTCTTCTACTGTCCACTACGGTCAACTGTAAGCTCTGTGTCCCTACTACTGTACACAAAAATCAACTTATTATAGTATTTTTAATTCGAGATCGCAGAGAATTATCTAAGTAAGCTAAGCACCATTATCTCCTTTGTATGTAATCCGAATTTCTCTTTTTCTTTGGCATATATTAGCGAGATAAATGTTATCAGTAATAAAAATATTAAATATCTTTATGTCCAAAACAAAATTGGAAACAATCACAAAAAGGCATCACAGGCAAATCTTCGAGCATCTATTTTTATAATCGAACTAGCTATACCCGTCCGCTTCGCTGGGCATTTAAAATTAATATTATTATTTCTCACCCCCACAAAGATTCTCGTACTTAACGCTCCCGCAGCTGGTGTAGGGAGTCCAGCACTCATATAAATATTAGCCTATCCATTGAGTACATGTATTGTCTACATGGATACCAAGTTTCAAGTCAATCGGATACATAGTTCAGTTGTTATAACGGAACATCTGTAAAAACCACTATAGAGTTATATATTATAATAGAACAGACTTCGATCATTGGATGAACACCGGTTTATTATAAACTACATAATGTTTGAAGCGTGTGCCCTAATAATTTGAAAAAATTGTAATCTAAAAGTACAAGAGTTTACAATCTCTTACTTCCCGTTAAAGGACTATTAATAATGTTACTTAAGCTTAAAACACTTGAAGGTCAGAACTTTTAGTGCATTAAAGTTTAATGATTAAATATTACGGTAAAAAGGTCACATCTTAGGTCAAATCGAGCGACACTCAAGCTTAATTTACGATAGCTCAGAGCACAACGTGTACCTATTGAAACTGTTAGATTTATTTTACCTCCATCTTTACGTGTAAACGTTGATCGTAAATCGAGAGTTACTTAACCGATACAGTGTTTTAGTACCAAAAGCCTATTGAACTCGAAGAATCTTATTTGAATTTCAAAGTAAATATTTCAAGAAACTTGTTCTGTGATATCGTTTTAGAAATTTCAATTGTTTTCGAAACTAGTGGCATTGAAAGTGTTAGAGCAGCAAGCCACTTAACGAATCACAGGTCCGTTTTTTATTCAGCCCAATGGGATAATCATGTTGTTATACAATGCCCGAATTTACTGACTCAGTCGACATAATGACATGCGCTCGCGACGTGCTTATTTTGTGAATGAGACTTTATAAATACAAATAGTTATTCCTTTAAGAGATCAATTATATGTATCACATTAGGTTAATAAAGTATATTAACTTATTATATAAACATGTATTTTAAAATAGGACCATATTTAATACGACAATGATGCCTTTGACGAGAGTCTACCAACGTTAGTGTTGATTTTTCCATACAATTAAATCCCGAGGTACTTGCTTCTTGAACAGCTGATGGTGACAGGAAAGGTAGATGGCAAACGTCCCAGAGGACGCAGTCCCACGAGATGGTCGGACCAAGTACGATCTTCTCTGAGCATCAATTTCCATAATGCCCTTCATGAAGCAAAGGATCGCGGCAGATGGAGGGAAGTCGTATGGGAGAAACTGATGCAGCGGGGGAGTCTCGACCCTCAGTAATGAGGAAAACGACGCGAGGAGGAGGGACTTGCCACATACATACGAGCTGCAGTAGAAAAAAATCTGCGCTGAATACAACCTAAGACGATATCAAGCTCACGGAACCTCTATAAGTGTATTAACTGTAAGGTTAACACTGAACAAAGAAACGGGAAGCCAGATATTACAATATAAAAATCCATTTACGCACAAAACAACATTATTGGAAATTATTCTCAATGCCTAACAGCAGTCAAGCCTGCCGAGTCAAATCGAGCCGCTTTGATTTATTATTATTTAAAATGAACGGGCGAATACGGAAGAAGGGACTTCCGTGAAACATCGTGAGAACTCAAGATATTGATTTATTACTATATTTACATAGTTAATGGGGTGATCGGCCAAGTAGGTAAACGACCTCTCAAGTATGAGCGACACAAAGATAAGATATACTTTAAGTAGTTTAATTACTGTCTCTAATCGCTTGACTGCGTCGTGTCGTATGAGCCTAAATACTCGAGATTTTTCTTCCTAGTTCGTCCTAGTTCAAGTAATGTAGTTAAGGCAAGGCTGAGGGCTTATGGAGAGCGGAGCGGAAATCTAAACCAGAAAACTAGTACGCTTTTTTTTTTTGTATTGCTTAAGTGGGTGGACACCTAGTATTAAGTGGTTACTGGAGCCCATAGACATCTACAAAGTAAATGCGCCACCCACCTTGAGATATAAGTTTTAAAGTCTCAAGCATAGTTACAACGGCTCCCCCACCCCTCAAACCGAAACTGCTTCACGGCAGAAATAGGCAGGGTGGTGGTACCCACCCGCGCGGACTCACAAGAGGTCCTACCACCAGTAATTACGCAAATTATAATTTTGCTGGTTGGATTTACGGGTTTGGTTTGCCTTGAGCTGTTTTTTTTACGATCTGAATTTTTTTTTCTTTAATACATCAGGTAGGTGATATAAGTTTCTATAGCAGAATTAACTTTACTTTTAGTTTTAGCGAGTTTTAGTGATCACGAGCTCTCGACCCACTGGGTATTTATGTATAAACCAAAGCTGTAGATACCACAAACTGAAATTACGACTTAATTATACTATAACAACGGCTGTCACGTCCTTCATACCAAAATAAATTAATGCTTCGCAAGAGAAATAACACGGCAGATAGAGATGGGCTCAAAACGCGTCCTAGGAACCAGAAATTACACAACTTTATAAATTTTCAGAGTTGTATTTTTTATTACGCAATGTTATTTATTCCTTCATCGTGGAAGTTCTTTGTGAGCACGCCTTCAGTACGGATTATAGAGATTTTTATATTTCTATAGCTTTAAGCTCATATTCAAAACGTTATTGTTATCTGATATATTCTGTCGTTTAAAGTTGTCGATAATGGAAGTATCGTACCTATCGCAATGTCACCGTTGTCGTGCATGCGGGCACGTTCAGAAACTTCTAATACATATGGATAACGCAGACATTTTAACGCAAAAACCTTTAGGGTCACCGCACACGGGCCACCGGCCACAAACACAAAACGCCGCGCCCCCACCGACACATTTCCTGTAATTTTTATACATTTTTTATGTAGCGTGTGGCGGCCACCGGCGTTAACTATGTGCGGCGAGTCCATATAAAATATATGAAAACAACAGGAAATAGCTCGGTGGCTGCGTTTTGTGGTTGTGGCTGGTGGCCCCTATCCGGCGACGCTTAGTTTCGTTGTTGTAGATAGACGAACTCTCGACCCACTAGCTGCTAAGTGTAAATTGGAGCCTGTAGATATCACAACATAAAGTTACGTTTCAATTATATTGTAAAAATGACTGGTCTAACCCTTCAAAAAGGAATACATGACTCTTTCGCGGCAGAAAGAGAAAAGATAGAAGTTCCTATCATTCCTATCCGTGCGGGCACACAAGACGTCTTGCCAACAGTTTGTATCGCTAAATATATTACACAATATTTTTCTTTCATCGTCGACAAACTCACGTTGGAAAAGTTGAAAAGCGGCTATCGAACGAAACGCATTGACACTACAAAGTAAATTCTGCCACCGATAACGGATTAAAGTTTTAACTACAATGGAATAATAAATTTCCTGTATAACCCAAAAAAGGTTTTTTTTTTATTGCTTAGATAAGTGGACGATCTCACCGCCCACCTGGTGTTAAGTGGTTACTGGAGCCCATAGACATCTACGACGTAAATGCGCCACCCACCTTGAGATATAAGTTCTAAGGTCTCAGTATAGTTAGAAGGCTACCCCACCCTTCAAACCGAAACGCATTACTGCTTCACGGCAGAAATAAGCGGGGTGATGGTACCTACCCGTGCGGACTCACAAGAGGTCCTACCACCAGTAATGAATATAAATGAATAACAAAATGATCTAGCGTCGATTTAAAAAAATGTTTACAAATGCAAACGGTATATCACGGGATTAAAATTTAAAAAACCAATGAGATGTATTGCGAACGTGGCACCAAAATCGAAAAATATGGATTTGTGTCTGCGAATACTTTCACCGGGTTTACGAGGTTAACATGCTATCTCCGTCGTGCTATCTATCTGCATCAATAAGCACAGGCGTGACTCACTGATCGGCGATACTTCGAGACATACTAAAATACCTTCAATTAAAGCTAACTTGTAAACCGGCTTTACACCGTTAAGCACACATCAGCTTTGAGCTACTGTATTTGACCTACTAATTTGGAGTGCATAATACTAACGTCGCGGGTAACACGATTCACTAATAACATATTTCGTCCGTATCGGACGGAAAAATAAAATTATTTTATTTCATTAAAATACGAATAGTCTTCGTATCTAAACCGCACTAAGATAAGGCTTTGTTTACTTTAGCCAATGGGAACTCAAGTCGATGTACACTTGACCAACGAGAATGTTTGCGTTTTGATATCTCCAGAGTGTACCTGCACTTCAAAGTTCAAAGTATTAGTTAACATCGTAAATATTAACAAATGGCAGAGCCGCTAACGGTGCATCGGCGTCCCATAAACATTCACATCCAGCAAATTGAATTATACTCTAATTGGCTTTAATAGATTTATTCTTATGGCCGTCCCAATGGTTATTATTTATCAGAGACCATCATATTTTTATTCCGTTACCTCGTCGACTTCTAGAAATGTTCTTTGTGATAGATATTTATTGTGGTGTGGGCGTCAAAGATTTACACTTCATTTATTAAACGATACGATATTTTTAATGAAATAAATCCAGTCGGACCAGTTATGTAATTTCAATAATTTAAAAAATGATAATGTGCCTTAACGATATAAGTTCGAATTATGTTAAATTAAAAAATATGTTTCCATTATAGTATAATAATAATCTGTAATCGAATTACTAATGCTTCAGTAAAAATAGTGATTACGGATCCTTTCATTTCAATATCGGTGCTTTTAGGTACCTCAAGCACCGGTCACCGTCCTCGCCGAACCCGTCGCTTGCAACGAAGGGCTCGACGAGTAAATTAACACATAGAAACGGCCCACAGTTTCTCGCTGGATATTCTCAGTGGATCGCGTTTCCGATCCGGTGGTAGATTCTGTGAAGCACTGCTCTTGTTACGACCAGTGTTAGCAACATTCCGGTTTGAGCCCCGTGAGCTCACCTACACGTCTAGTAGAAGCTGAAATAGCCTCTCAAGGCTATCAGCATAGGTAGAGAAAAAAAGTAAGAATGTTTATGATAAAATGAAATTCCAACAAAAAGGAGATTGATTAAATAGATACGTAGGTAACTAATTAATATTAGACTCATTGTTTCAGGTATCCAAAGCGGTCGCAGCGACGTTCTCTCGGATATGACCAATCGCGACGAAAGTTCCGCTCTAGCGAAAGAAGTTAAAGATAACAGCCGTTACAAAACACTTGAAGCAAATGCTATTATGTCGAAATTGCTTGTTGATGACAAAGACGGAGTTAGCAGGTAGATTTCTTATGTGGTTAATGACCCTGACTATTTACGTGGTTTTTCTGACACCAGCACGGGAAGAAAATTTTGGGGCCGTTGTGTATGCAAAGCTTAATATCTATATATGTATTTCTAAATAACGATGTGTGTGTAATTATGTTCCCTATAACGGCTTTTTTTTTTATTGCTTAGATGGATGGACCTGGTGTTAAGTGGTTACTCGAGCCCATAGACATCTGCAACATAAATGCGCCACCCACCTCGAGATATAAGTTCTAAGATCTCAGTATAGTTACAACGGCTACCCCACCCTTCGAACCGAAACGCATTACTGCTTCACGGCGGAAATAGGCGGGGTGGTGGTACCTACCCGTGCGGACTCCCAAGAGGTCCTACCACCGGCTGGACCGATTTCTGTGAAATTTACATATTGAGCTGGACAAAGTGAAATAAAAAATCGGCCAGCAAATCGTGGCGTTCATTTTTTATTTAATTACTCATGACTGTATAATTTCGAACATAGTCTTGTTTAGATTTAAAAAAACCACGAGTTTTTATGGTCAAACAAAACAAAAAGCATACCTCTTAATTCTCATAGTTGTTCTAAGTGGTTTACTCAAGAAATCGGTGTTTCCAAGGTTTCCCTTACAACACACAAACGAAAGTTCAATACCAAACATTCAAGAACGTTTAAAATCAACCGTAAAATTTGGATACCAGTTTTAAAAAGTAAACTCGATAACGAGCTCCGTTCCCTTTTTTGTTTAAGTAGGTATGCTGAAAATATACAGCCTAAATTACAGTCACTAATGAAATCGGTCGATTTTATGCAGTTATAATCACTTTACGTTGCAAACTACGCAACGTTATTTAGGGAACAGATTGCTCATATTATTTATGAATGAATGATGAATTATATATCTCTTAACAACTCTATGCTTATATTATAAAAATATATAAACTAAGCATTTCTTATTGTAAGGTTGTCGTTAAAAAAATAATCACAACGACTATATTTTGTATACCTAGTTGCCTTTTTTTATTATTTCGTGAAATCACACTCTTAAAACTACATATTGATTGTTTTGATATTGCGTATTAGGAATTTTTTTTTACTATTTCATAGTATTTAAATAATTAATTTACCACCGACAGGTCAGAAGTCTTTGACATGCTACATTCTCGTGATGATAGTCCTGATAACTTCGACTTGCCGACTTTCCCTGAAGACGTAGAAGACATGAAGAGCGAAGTTCCCGGTTTGCCTGATTCACAGGCTGAATTTTTACAGGGTAAGCATATTTTTTTTAATGATACCGATCCTATATGAAAAAATTGAATTCTTTGTCAAAGTTATACGGAAATTTTACTGGTGGTAGGACCTCTTGAGAGTCCGCGCGGGTAGGTATCACCACCCTATTTATTTCTGCCGTGAAGCAGTAATGCGTTTCGGCTTGAAGGGTGGGGCAGCCGTTGTAACTATACCTGAGACCTTAGAACTTATGTCTTAAGGTGGGTTTATTCATTTACGTTACTCATTTACGTTGTAGATGTATATGGGCTCCAGTAACCATTTAACACCAGGTGGACTGTGAGCACGTCCACACATCTAAGCAATAAAAAAAAAATTGTGGATGCATTGTAGGGCTTTAAAATTTTCCAATTGCCAATTCCAAAATGTTTGGATTATTTATAGGTAATTATGTAATTAATTTTGTGTGAATATAAATTCGGTTGAAATATAATTCGGAACACCATTTACAGTTGCTGACAGTGAGGTACGTAAAGATTCACAAAAGCTGCGAAGACCAGCGAAACGGGAAGAACCAGTTGGTCTCGCAGCTGGAATTATGGTTATTGTCACCTGTAGTATTGTATTTGTCGCCTATTCTGCATTAATTATCTGGCGAAGGATATATTTGTGAGTACAAATTATTTAGATATTTTTTTACGAGTATTAAGCATATTTTTTGTGGCCAACTTACTTTTAAGTGCTTACGGGGGATGTATATCACTACACTTGGGATAGTCTCAATTTTATTGGAATAAATATCCTTTAACTGTTAAATCACGAACATACTCCACTATTGAATATTAGAAATAGATTAAAACAAAATAGGTAGGTAACATCATCAAATATATTTGTAGCAAATTTTATTTCAAGGTACAAATAAAAAGTATTCTTTTTTTTTTATTGCCCTTGTAGACAGACGAGCATATGGCCCACCTGATGGTGAGTGGTTACCGTCGCCCATGGACCTCAGCGATGCCTGGGGCAGAGCCAAGCCGCTGCCTACTATTACATATGAAAAAAATTGTAAAATAAATAACTCAATAAAATCCATAATCTGTAAGAGAGGACAGAAGACATAATTAAGTCGATAATGCTGTTCAAAACAAACGGATTCAGTTAAGAATAGGTGCATTTGTATGACACCCTCGAAACCTTTAAATAAGTGTGTCCCCTTTGTCGTAAATTAATATTCATTCGTAAGGCTTCCAGACAAACATGAGAAGCTATTGTATGAAGTAACATGATATTCGGGCTACACATTCACTGCGTAGGAAGCGGTCAAGTGCAACGGAAACTGCATACAAGTGCAGTAATGCACACACCCCGCTGAGAAATAATGTCTATAAGGATACAAATATACTTGACTGTTCAATTTGCTTGCTCGTTGCGCTTTCTAACTTTCACTTTATGCGGGACATATAATATTTGTAGGGACATTCCCAAATATTCATTGAAATCAGTTATACCTACACACAAAAAGATACATTTTTACCATTAGATACATTTATTTGGTGGTAGGACCTCTTGTGAGTCCACGCGGGTGGGTACGACCACCGTGCCTATTTCTGCCGTAAGCAGTAATGCGTTTCGGTTTGAAGGGTGGGGCAGCCGTTGTAACTATACTTGAGACCTTAGAACTTATATCTCGAGGTGGGTGGCGCATTGATGTTGTTGATGTCTATGGGCTCCAGTAACCACTTTACACCAGATGGGCTGAGAGCTCGTACACCCACCTCAGCAATAAATTTAAGAAAAGATACAGAATAAAATAACGTAGGCGCATTCTCAGTATTATAATTTTCGTAATTCTAATAATAGATATACGTCTCCATCGTATTCGACTGAAGCGATATTCAGTGCGACTAATGTACCTTCTTAAAACGTCAAATAAATAAAAGTAGGTATTTATTATGAAATTTTAGTGTATATATTTGTAAGCTTCATTCCGAATAAATGCAACGTTTTATTCTTCTACTGTCTTTTTCGTTTCTAATGTTTATTCATCTATCCTATTTAACTCTCAAAATTCCTAAGCTCTAGCGTTGGTGACAACGCGCAATAATGACAACAAAGCCCATCTCATTAGACCTAAAAAACACGTAATACTGCTAAATTGATTTACAGAAAAAGAAACGGTCTCAAGCATGAACTTTTAAGAAACGAAGAGGTTATTGCTGAAACAAGACTAGAGGTAAGATTTAATGCAGAACAAAAAGCGATCACAATACAATTTTCTACAATCCATAAAAAATCCTAAGTAATCAGATTAAACACTAGAATTAAAGGAATTACCAATGCATTCATTGAACCCAAACTTGATGAGTTTACAGGAATTATATTACTCGGATTTCAGAACCAAGGTTTTAATTTATCGTGATAATATTATATGGTATTCTGATAATTGTTTATCTGTTTTTTTGTTTATGGTAACGCGTGACTGTTTCAGATGTAAATTTTGTATATATTTTGGTGTAAATTTTGGTTCACAATACCCATACCAACAATCCAAAGGAATAAATGCGATTTTGATTTTTATCTGATGTTCTTTCTACCTTTATCGCACAACCGATTCCTACCAGGATTTTAACTTTGACATAGTCAACCACTCGATTTGAGTATCACGGTCGTTTTTTTTGTTATTGCCTTTGTAGGCAGACGAGCATACGGCCCACGTGATGGTAAGTGGTCACCGTCGCTCATGGACGTCAGCAAGGCCAGGGGCAGAGCCAAGCCGCTACCTAACATTGAACCACATAAAAGCCCATTCTTTGTGAATGAACAATTATTAACGACTATTATATTTTCTATTTCAGTTGTGAAGATCTCTAGACAATCATCGTTAATGAGAAAAATAAATTCAAGATCGAGCCGAGAAAATAGGAAAACTTAAGACTGAAATCTTTAGGTCGTTAGAATTTTATTCGTAGCGATTTTATTTAGAAACAAATAGTTGCGTGGCTGTTCGTTAAATAGTATTCTTTGGAATGATAGTAATTTTAAATGCAAAAATTATGTAAAATTATTTTATTTATTCAAAAATGATTTTGCTAGAGTCGCCTGTAAACGCCTTAGCAGCTTTCAATAACGTCTTCAATAATTCGGAAGCCTATTATTATTATTGTAAACATTTAAAGAAGTGAGATAACGCTATTTTGATATGCATCTTCAAGCTTGGTCCCATAGCATCAAATTGATTCAAAGCATTCGTTAATAGGTACTCGCATATACTTGTGACGTATTTTAAAGGGAAATCATTTTAAGACCAGGAAAAATTAATCACTACTATACCTACTACTTATCGCCTGTTTATCAGGAAATAAGTAAAACTTGATCAAACGAAAAACAATCCTTATATATTTTTTTAATATTCGTTACTGTAAAGTAAATTACTATAATCAATATGTAAGTGCCATACCCAATATTATTACACTTCTCATAGGCTACTCTTTTATGTAAATAGCACGACTTATATTTTTGGAATGGCATCACGATTTATATAAGTTTAATTGAAGTCAATTTATGTCTGTGATGTAATAATTATCTCGTAAGATATTTTTTTCCAAAATAATTTAAATAAAACATAAAGCGCATTTCTTTTATTTTAATTTACTTTAAACTATTTAATCCATATACTAATATCCGCCACGGATAAGTTAAAAAACACTAACAAAAGAACCCCACTAGGGTTGGCATCAGGCAGGGGACTGGTCGTAAAAGTCATGCCAAAACCCTACACAGCCTGATAAGAGGACATGCTTTGACCCAACGTCATGGGGCAAAAAGAAGGCTAAGAACTACTACAAGAACTAAAAAATCCACACTCGACCAACTACCCAACGGTGTTTCCCGAGGGCTATGACATGTCCTTCTTCAAACGAGACTTGTGGAGAGTACTAAACGGCAAGCAGCGGCGGCTTGGCCCTGCCCCTGGCATTGCTGACTTCCATGGGCGACGGTCCATCACGCCCACACGGACGGACCATCACGTGGGCTGCATACTCGTATACCTACGTTATTTCTCCCTGCAAACCACGGTTCACGTCACTGTTTCGCGGCAAAAATAAGCAGTATGGTATCCTGAACACAGATCAGAATCCTTTAAATATCATTTAAATAATATATCATTTTTATGATAACGATAAATAACAAAATTTTAAGAAATCATTTAATTTTAATAGACTTTCTTGCTTAAAATTTATTTTGCACAAACATAGATTAAAAACACGGTGAAACGTATTGTTTTTCTGCTATTATGTTTTTAAGCTTTTATTTATTTAAAACGCCTATTTCGTATTAACTGAAATGGCAATGGGCTGGCCACATATCCCGATACAAAGACGGTAGGTGGACAGCCGAAACAACAGGGTGGGCAGGACCAAAAGGAAAAGCAGAGTAGATAGACCAAAGAGAGGATGGGTTGTTGACACAATATTGCAAATAATAGGCAGTACAAGTGGAAAAAACTGGAAGAAGCCTTCACCCGTGGAGGGGCCCGTATCCCAAAAAACGTACTAAGTTAGATAAAAAAAAAGATATGCAAACTACCAGCACCCCACTTCGACAAAGCGGCACGACACGAGAACCCTCTCATCGTGGCCGCCGGTAACTACATTCCCGATCCTACGGACAGAATGGAAAGCAGTCGACGTCGCCCAAAACACGTCATCTCGGATCCTCCCGATCCACTAACGGTGCTTCTAGGTACTTCAAGCACCGGTCACTGTTCTCGTCGAACCCGTCGCTTGCTCGGGCTCGACGAGTAAATTAACCCTCAGACACAGCACACTGCGTTTCTCGCCGGATCTTCTCAGTGAGTCGCGTTTGCGATCCGGTGGTAGATTCTGCGAAGCACGGGTCTTGCTAGGGTTCGTGTTAGCATCTTCGTCAGGTTTGAGCCCCGTGAGCTCACCTACTAGTTACGGTTACGCTGGAATAGCCTCTCTAGGCTAACAGCTAAGGTAGAAAAAAAAAAAAAAAAAAAAAAAAACTACCAGCAAATAAGAACCACCTACTTACTATATTATTTGAGGGAAAAGGGATTTAAAAGTATTAATTATTAATAAAATAAGAATTTTATTTATTTCTTATTATTAAGTACTTTAACCCTTATATAAAATATTGTGAGAGCTAATAATGAAATAAAAATTCGGTCAATAACAAGTCATTTATTTTATTGCGCTAAGAATATAACACTTCAAGTCAGTGAAAACAAAAGCGAAATTAAGTAAAAACGAAATATAAAAAACTTAATTTAAATTAACTGTGATTAATTCTTAAATTCTTGACATATTTTGTTGATTTATTCTTAATAAATATAAAACTATAGTGTTTGTAACACTAACAATAAGTAGGTACTAGCGTGTAACAATTCATATTTGAAATATGACATTACACAATATAGAATCGTGTAGTTTTATAGCTGATGAATAATACTGAAATTATATTGTACAGAGCGTTTCGCTTCAGGCACTTACGCAACAAACCATGATTAGAAATGCTTAATCTTAAATAAAACAATGCAATAATTCGTTTTTACATAATTTTTTTGAAAACTACACTTGCTATTTATTTGTTTGTATTTAGTTCGCTGGTTTGTGTCTGACAACGACTGGGCCGGTGTTGTCGCCAGTTTCTTTATTATGAGGACCGTGACTACCATCACAATAGGGCCACTGGAATTAAAAAATATATATATATGTAAATGTAAATATAAACATTGAACTGTAAACTTAATTTATTATTATTGTAATATCACCATAATCTTAAATAGACGCTTGAAATTTGGCAAGAAGGAAAATACTGTAACTTCTGCAAGTCTACGTTATCTATATTTTTTAAAACAGCTCGACTGTTTTTTCGTCTCGTTGCATTACTAGTATTTACTTGTTTCCTTAAGTCAAATAATAATAAACGACAGTCATATGATGTTTTGTAGTATAAAATTTAAATCAGTGTCTATTTTATTGTGCGTACAAAAGAGAGGTAAGAAAATGAAAAAAAAAAAGAAAAAGAGGCTCGAGTTGTAGTCACCTAAAGTTTTTTTATTTTTTATTGCATACATGGGTGGACGAGCTCACAGCCCACCTGGTGTTAAGTGGTTACCGCAGCCTATAGACATCAACAACATAAATGCTGCCACCCACCTTGAGACATGAGTTCTAAGGTCTCAGTATAGTTACGGCTGCCCCACCCTTCAAACCAAAACGCATTACTGCTTCACGGCAGATATAGGCGGGATGGTGCTACCTACACAAGGTCACAACAGGTCCTACCACTAGTAATTACGCAAATTATAATTTTGTGGGTTTGATTTTTATTACACGATGTTATTCCTTCACAGTGGAAGTCAATCGTGAACACTTGTTAAGTACGTATTTCATTAGAAAAGTTGGTACCCGCTTGAGATTCGAACGTCGGTGCATTGCTCAACTCAAATGCACCAGATTATCCTTTAGGCCACTGAAACTGATTTTAAATTTCTGAAGTGTGTTTAATTTTATTATTCTAGGTTGTCATTAGTGTAGGACGTATTATCTACTACTATACAAAGAATAAACCTCTATATATTTACATTATTCACATTGATTAAGTTCAATTATGTTTAAAAAACACACAAAGTGAATATTTTATAAAACTGTAAGTTTATACTTCATTACAAACAATGTTTAATAAAATTATGACTCACAGTATTTACTATCTAGTCATTTTTACCTTGAACCAAGCTTCGTCGTGTTGTACAATTACGCGCAACCATGTTTTTGTTCAATTACATTCAGATAATAACTGTTTCTGACTCTACCAGTTAACTTGGAAATTTAAGACTCTTTCAACACTTTGTGTTCTATTTTCGTGACTTTATTAATGGATGACTTATCTTGATGAAAGAAATTATTTAATTAATAATATCAACCTACAGTTATTCTAGTCTTGTTGAAGAAAAAAACATTAATACAATTTCATCTAGTCCACCAGTCAGTGACAGCCATTCTAAACCCTCTAACACTAATAAACATGTCAGTGACTGAACAATGAACACTAATGTTAATAATTTTTCAAATAATTGAGCATCAAGCATTTTATAGACTCCTCTTAATCACAAAATTCACCATTCATCTATCAAAAGTGAGTATGATTATGAAATTACAGAATAATAATTAATAGGGGTGGAACTTGAACTTGGTTACATGAAATGTTAAATGGTGCACAAACTTGCAGTCACGTGATATGCAGCTCTAAAACACTTCACTTTGTATACAATCTCGCTGAGCATCTAATCTTAAGCAGTCATTAGGCTGCCTACAGAATATTTCTTACCTATTTTACTGAAATAACAGCTATGGCACACAGAAAACCTTGACTGGTGACTTGCCTTACCAGTATACTAGATAGAAATTCAGTACAGTGAGATCATGTGGAATTAGCATTAATAATCTGAACTAATCAAGAACACATAATCATTACCTTTGAATTAAAAAGCTAAACAGTATATTATCTTAATTAAAATATATTCCGGTATTTGATTAAGATGCTGCAAGCTTCATAGCTCTCAACAAAGTAAAACAAATAACACCCTGATAAGCATATAGATAATTTGATATCTGCATTATCTTGACACAGTTTTGAGTATCTGAATTAAAATTCAAAATATGTTTTTGCTTATGTTTCTACTTTTTTTTATAAACAATCTGTACTTTAAACTACACACTTATAAATTGTGTATATTTCAGGTTTTTCAACCAATCATACTGACAATGCAATAAATTTTAAATAAATAAATAAATGCAAAACTGAAAAAAAGGCACTTTTTTTTGGTTATTGACTCATACAGCTCAATTAATGATCTTTAGGTCTTGCCAATAAGAGGGAATTGTCTTTATTATCAATTGGTACTTGTGAAGGTTGAATTCTTATTTTGTTGAGATAGACTTTTAATGTTTATCTAACACACATGAAAATGATTAATTGAATTTACTATTAGTTATAAAATATATATTGAAACAAATTATGTAACCATCCAGTACGATTGATACTACATAGCAGATGTAATATATACCTAATTTATGTGGATTCTTTAAAAAATATATTATACTAACATTTTTACTCCTCCAGCATCTGCAAAGGGATGCCTTCTCAGTTATGTCCTCAATGTCAATAAAGTCTACAACTTTATTAATGTCCTTCCTGATACAAGGGTTTATTTGACCACTGCCAGCTTCTCTGGCTTTTTTTATTGTCTGGTAAGAGTAGTAAGATATACCACCAACTACAACTGTAGGCGGAATCAGTGCTAACCAATCTTTAACTGAAAACATAAAAAATTATAACAAAATTTACTTATACTTTCACCTACCTTGAGTCATAAATTCAATTACTTTTTTTTAAAGGTATTACAGCTATCTCCAGCTTCAAAACAAAACAGGCACTTGACTGCTTCACAACAGAAATAGGTAAAATGAAGGATAAAGTACCTTATGTTGATTTCTATAAGGAATAGAGTAATAATAATAGTCATTTCTCATTGTAGTACACAATTATTTTGGCTCGAGTCTTTCTTTTTCGTTACTATTAATTGCAGTTCACTGTCTGCAAGAAATAACTTCAGACTGTCTATGGTAAGTATGGTTATGGTATGCAATTAATTATTAACTATGTATGTCTTTCAATAAAAAATATACACTAATCTCATGACTCGTTCAATGTGATTTTTATTAAAGTTACTCAATGACCTAATACTTTGTTCAGTGTAAAACAGGAGACACGTAGTAAGTTCAAGGATTTTAATGGTAGATTAATGTTGACGTACTCTCCTTTCTTATTTAGTTAAATAAACGGATCTATTTAATACAGTTACAATTAAAATACATTCACAAGGTTACAACGTATTTTACCTCCAAGACGAAACCATCCGCCAACAGAATCTGGAATCGGCAAGCTTGACAGATAGTTGGGAATGGTTACTTTAACTAAATTAGAAACCACGTACATTTTTAAGCTTTTAGCAAAACAGACTAAAAAGTGTAACTAAGCTCGTCTTATAAGATTACAGTTCTACAATAATAAGTGTAGGTACTTTAAGGGATTTTATGACCTGGTAACGGAGACTTTTAAGTCATGTCTTATTTTAATTTATATTCATATTCTTATGAAAAATGATGTAATGGAGTGAAATGAAATGAAGATGATTAATTTGAGACATTAATCAACTGGGATGAAATTAAATGAAATGAAATGAGCTGATACGGGATGAAATATAATCTCAGTAAAATGGTGGTTATTTACTAAGATTTTTTCAGTGGACTTTTTGGAGGATGCCGAGAAGTTACGTCCAGCGGCTTTATTTCATTTTCCCACATTTGTGCACTTTCACAGATATTAAACAGTTAATAAACCACCATTATTACACATTTAAACCCGAAGAAACACTAAATAGACGAAATAAAACAAATCACACAACTTCACTCCTCGCGTTTCCGCCAAAAAGTCCTTTGTAGGTACTTTAAGATTACACCGGTCACTCACATGCGCACGAATACGCAAACCCACAAGTGTAGGACGACATTTGCGAATGATTATGCAAAGTTTTCGCTGCATTCGTTGTTTTCCAAGCTGTGTTGGTTTTTTAACAGACATCAAAGCGCGCGAACCTCGAACCTTCGCGTAGTCTCCCACACATTCGCTTGCCCAGTTGCGCCGACGATTGCGAAGGTAACGGACGTATACTATACGCCATTTTCATAGTTCGTGACGTCTACTGTGTAGCGTATCTTCATCAAAAGAAATCCCATAAAAACAGCATGGCTGTTAATGATGTCTGGGAAAGAATTAAAAACTCTTTCTCTTCAATGTTCTATTGACGAATTAAAAAGGAGGGGAAATTCGTGAGAAATTCGTAAACAAGTGTAGGAGAAAGCGCAAACGGGTTCGCAAATTGAGTATGCGAACCCATTTGCATAGCCGCTAGGTTTGCGAATGAATGTTTGACGGCCCTTCACATGCGCGCAAACATTCGTACAATGTACGAATATTTTCGCGCATGTCAGTGGCTGGCATTACAGTCATATATTATACACTTAATATATTTGAGATTACAGTGAAATTAGGGATACTTATTTTTACGGCTCAGTGAATTTGGCCCCCTTTTTTTTGATTTTCAGATTTTTGTTATTTTTAATTATTCGTTCGTCGTTTGTTCGTTAATATTCGAATGTAAAAATTGTTTGTTTGTCTTTTATTTATTTATAATTAATTAAACACAGGATCACCGTTAAGTGGATCCCCTTACTAGATATCTTTATTTTTATCACTCAGATTAATTAATTTTGATGAATTATCGTTTGTTCGATGACTATTGGTGATTAATCGATCATATAAACAATTAAATTCCCAATTATTAATTATTTTATATCTATTAAGCAAACCATCACCTCACGCCTACATTGCGCATGCGCCGGTTTTGTCAGTCAGCTGGCAATGGCCGTATTCTAGCGTTTTGTTAACAAGTGCGTTTATACTGTCTAATTATTTCCTATGTAGATCAAAAAAATATTGAAAACTTCAACAAACTTCAACAATACTTCAACAAAAAAATGTCTGTCAAGACGGCCGATTAGTCGTTAAAGTATGATTAGCGCGGTTTAATAAATTCAGTTATTTTTAATGATATTGAATATTAACAAGCATATAGAAATTTCAGTGATTTCTAATTATTCTAAGAATATTTTAGGAGTACAACTTTCGTGTTAAAATGATACTATTCATTACCATGCAATAGGAGATAGATATGATACTTGTATTTTATAATAAAATTAATAATTCCTAAATTCATTACGTAGTTCAAAAAATGTAAATGTAAGGCACACAAAATCTGTTTTTGTTGAAATGATAATTATTTATAAGGTCAAGAAATATATTACAGGAAAATCAAGAAAAGGTGGCACGAGGTGATGGTTTGCTCATTAGATATAAAATAATTAATAATTGGCAATTTAATTGTTTTTATGATCGAACAATCACCAATAGTCGTCGAACAAACAATAATTGATCAAAATTAGTTAATCTGAGCGATAAAAACAAAGATATCTAGTAAGGGAAGCTAACTTAAGGGTGATCATTTGTTTAATTAATTATTAAATAAATAAATGCAACATAGCCACAGAACACGGCTTCTTGCATATTACAAAAAACCATAGAGTTAGTTGTAGGTACTTATTAACTCCATGCAAAAAACACAATGTGTTCTCTGTAACGAACACCACTTTATGTGTTCTGGTATCAAAGTTAAATGTTCCTAGATTAACTAAAAGGCCAGGTTACCAAATGGCAGGAACATAATTTTTTTGTTGGTTAGAACGGTAACAAATAATTCTTACTCTGAAGTAGTATGAGAAAGTACCTTAAATAATAGTAACATAGTAGAAATTAGGTACTTACTAGTCTACCTTTGGTCATACCACTGATTGTGTTAAATAGTTTGACTTCGGACAGCTAGCTGAGAAAATCTTACTTCCCTTATTCTTTACGTGTCATCGAAAATTTTGGTATGATCTCAAATAAACTAAAGAGGCTAATCCCTAATTTACAATTTCATCCTGTATTCTGACCGGACATTTTGTTAACTTGGTAAATAATCAGAAGACCTGAACTATTTAAATTAAAACATTCGTTACTTCTCGAAAAATAGATTGATTTGGTCATTGCAACGCTCTTTAATTTTTATTGATTACGTTTATTCATAGTTAAATAAAGTTTGTATCAGTTTACTAAAAAATCATAGAATTATCATAGATTAAGTTGAATTCAGTGTGTATTGGAAATTTACATGCTTTTTATCAAAACCAATGTATTTGAACTTAATTGCCGATATATTACTAACACTAGTACAAAAGTGCAATGACGAGGGAATGTAATTAATTGTTGCATTTAAATTGTTGATCCACAAGTTATTGCACAAAAATATTTTTGTTAGTAAATACATACTCGAAACGTTTTGAAATAATCTAAAAAATGTAAATAAAATTACCTAAAAAGTCTTGGAGCTACAGACCGTACATAAATTATTAAAAAAAGCAAGTTCACCAAGTTTCTAGTTTATTGATGTGTATAATCTATGACTAAGTTGCGTCTGCTTACTCTGGTAGGGTGGGTGCGTTTGATTTACGACTAATGCAATGGAAATTATTTATTTATTATTAATTAATTAACTTGTCACAGTTCCTCATGTATAATTCTACAAAGTGTTACAGTGAAATCCTTTTTTGGATGCCAATCAATGCCCTTTGGTACTGAATATGGCTGACGAAAGACTTGTGGTTCTAAATCGTAGTGACAATTTGGGATTCGGGTTTTCTTTGCTTGGTGAAGCCGGTTTGCCACATGTTATATACGAAATAGAAGAAAATTCACCGGCTGCTCGCAGCGGAGAAGTAAGTATGCATTCCATATTGTGGATAAGCCAAACAAAAATCATTCACTACCTACGTTCACGTATTGATATGACATTCAAATACATTAACAATAGTACATAAATTAACAAAATGTAAACTGACTTAATTAACGATATTACTCTTCTCTTTATAACGTCTTGAAAATTTCAATTAAATTTCAATTTTGATAAAAATAATGTTATGTACAGAAAAAACAGGCTTACTAGATAGTCTTCAAAGTTATAATTTAATTAAGTTGACGAAATTGTTTTAAAAAGGGTATTTATGCAATTAAAAGCCACCAAAATAAATCAACCACTGAAGGCAAAGTAACCGTGATTCAATAAATGAAACCGAAAAAAACAATATCATTCAAATGGAACATCAAAACAGTTCAAAAAAACTTTATAGTAGTTAAGAATTTTTTTGCTCATAACGAATATACACTTAACTGCAATTCTTAAATAATCCAAAAAGAACTTTCAGAAATGTAGCATCTAATTTATAATTTAATGCCAAAATAAAGAAAAATAATTGTTGTTACTACTTTGAAGTATTTCAGTATTATTTTATTAAGAGCTAGTATTGAATTTTAAGAATGAAATTTTTTTAAGACTGACGAAATTCTAACTTAACATACTGACTAAAAGTTAATACAATAAGATAACTAAGTCTGTTTGATTTTTTCAAAATTCTATTATTTTCCCAGGCACAGAAGCTAAGATGTTTTATTCAAAATTTTCACTCTCAAGTTAATTGTTGTTCAATAATTCAAAATATAACTATTTTGATTCATATTAGTTTATTTGGATACAGAGTGATGATAATAATGTTTCCATTAATAACAGACATGGGTACGTACCTCTTTCAAGTACTTAAAAGAACTATGGCTTTGTCAATTATATATAGTTGTATTAGCCTTACTTTGTTTATCTATAGAACTGCCTTTAGCTCCTTCAAGATTCATATTATTAGTACAGCTGTACCTATTGTGAGTCCCTACAGAATATAACACCAGCCTAGTTTTCCTGTAATGCAATTGGGAATGTTTACCAAATTTTTTACTTTTTCAAGGGCTGTATAGTGATGTCTTTTTATTAACATTTGTTGCACTACATAGCCCACCTGTTGTTAAGTGATTCATTTTGAATGTATCTATGTATTTGCACAGACTAGTTAATTCAGCTCAAGTTACTATGACTGAACATCATTAATATGTACCTACATTTCTTAACAGTCAACTTCCCAAACACCTATAGACACCATCAATATCTTTACATCAAGTGAAAAATGAAAATAAGACCTCTCTACAAGAGACTCATAATGTGTTTTATACACTCCTTAATCATCTGTGACCATGGAAACAGAAATATCAGAAATCATAAATTAATAATAATAATGAAGGCAAGATTAAACTTTAGTAGGACCTATTATTCTTTAATACAAAAAACTACATGCTTATTGCTAGAGCAATTCCAAAGTAGAATGTTTTTGAATTCCTTAGTGAACTTTAATATAAAAATTCAGGAAGCTCGAAATTTTCTCAAATAAATTTTTCATAATTGTACATGGGAAATTAAAGCTTATTATAAATTCCATAAAATATTAGATATCAAGATTATTTAGCCTATATTATTTATATTTCAAACTGTTGAGATTATTTTTAAATTTTTTAAATATTGTTTCCCAGCTGTTAAAACTATTACACGTATTATATGCCTTAAATGTCAGGTGAGGAATTTAGACAACCAGGAAAAACTGAACTGAAACAAAATATTAAAGTGGACATTGATGGTAACAAATGATGTTGTAAACTGAAATCTTTCCATGGCTAATTACCAGCTCATGAAGCCCAACACAAACTGCTTACTTTGCAGGTACTATACTATATATACAGCAGTATATAGGAGTATTGCGTAGGTAGTGTTTGTTGCGGATTTAAATGGCCATCATCCAGAGATGTTGTCAAAATCACCCGACTTCCAGATTAGGCAACCTTTACTTTCGTTTTGTCATATAGTGTATCTTACCAGGCCACAGAGCGCACCTGTGTCCCAGATAACCGTCAAGGCGATCATGTCTAGGTATCCATATATCCATATAATGAAATAAATTTGCTTAACCCACACTTAATTAGATGCCTCTCAAATAGCGGCAATTAAGTGCATTTTGTATATACCTTAAATGAAAATTGAACATATGGTGGCAGAAGTGTTATTCTTGCAATACTTCTGTTTTTGGCAACATGTTTCTTGCTTTTATAGTGACAGTAAATCATTAAATATCACAACACAGCCTTGACATATTACAGTCCAAAAACAAGAAAAGAATGAAATGTTAATGGTGCAGAAGAACATTTAACACATTGGACACCTTATGAAAAATCTAGTATTTTCATTTAGGCCATGAGAATCGCCTGTGAGCCTTTTAAAATATTTAAACTAGACCGTAAAAGTCGCTATTTTTTATCTTCCGTGAAAATTATCGTATTTTATAAATTTTAGAATCAAATTCACAAGTTGATAAAAATTGCTGATTGTCTGATTTTTGGCTTGACCAGAATTTTATAGTGTGCTAGGCCCATTGGTGGGTTGTAAAGCATACAACATAAGTTATTGCATACAACATGCAGCATACAACATAAAAGCACAATATTATATAACTACTTTTCGATAGAAATAAATTTTACCCTTAGAGGGTGAATTAGCGGTTTAAAGCTTAAATGGGAAATTGCGTACAAGCATGAAATTCAATATTAAAGCCTAATAAATAACGTCTAGGAAAAAAATCATATAGTAAATATATAATTAATATAATATACCATCAACACAATATTTGGATTAACCCATGCGAAATCAGGACAGGTCGCTATCAAAACATTTGCTTGAAATTAATACTTAATATTTGTTTATTAACAGACATTACAGTTTAATTCAGTCAGCGTACCTATTCTAGGTATTATTTTAAAATAGTATTCACAAATTACCGTAGAGCTGTTTCTTAACTGGAAATAATATTATTAATGTTGTAATCGCTCATCGCCGCCAAAATGACGCGCACAAGAAGTCGGACGTCTCCACGCCCGATTGAATTTAAACCATTCGCAAATTACACGAAGGCCCATTAAGATAGTTTACAATATGAAACTAGTAAATTCATAGTAATATGCACTGAGATGTTCGAATCTCAGGCTCGTACCAATTTTTCTAATGAAATACGTACTCAACAAATGTTCACGATTCACTTCCATGGTAAAGGAATAACATCGTGTAATAAAAATGAAACCAGCAAAATTATAATTTGCGTATTTACTGGTGGTAGGACCTCTTGTGAGTCCGCGCGGGTGGGTACCACCGCCCTGCCTATTTCTGCCGTGAAGCAGTAATGCGTTTCGGTTTGAAGGGTGGGGGCAGCCGTTGTAACTATACTGAGACCTTAGAACTTATATCTCAAGGTGGGTGGCGCATTTACGTTGTGGATGTCTATGGGCTCCAGTAACCACTGAACACCAGGTGGGCTGTGAGCTCGTCCAGCCATCTAAGCACTAAAAAAATAAAAAATCATAGTAATACTTGATATCTCAAGTCGCGTTATTGTACAAATCTCGAGACCTTCAAAAACAGCAATTACCCTGATCTCGGTACACACTTTTACAATTTTAACTACAAATTGCGTTATAAACTGCGTTATCAAGTTCCATTAAAGTAATTCTCGTATAATGCTGAGTTGATTTCATTTCGGATGAATCAGTTAAGATGTACGTACAGTTTACGTGTAGATATTGATTATTAGAACGAAGTCGTTGCTGTTTTAATTTTCGTTGGTATGTGAGTAAAACTGAGTCATGCTGTTATCGTGTACGTGAACAAGGGTCGTCGCGAAGTAAGAACAACAGTAACGTGCTTTTGTTTAAAGAATTCGCCATATCTTTCGAAGTATCGAAGTAAGCTCGTATTTGGTTCGAATTTTATTGTTAGCCGACCATGATTTCTAACAATCAATCGACCGTGGATATCGTTCGCTGTATATTCTGAGCGAATGAACACTTTAGTCCACCTATTGTATTTGTTAATACATTTCCTTCGTCAAATCACATACATACACAGGCCGGGATCCATACCATATAGTTGTATTGATATACCATTTTTACTAATGGTAGGGCATGTTTTGCTTCTACTACCGTCGTATCGAGTAGTTATACTAAGCAGTCGGGATTACTGGTTGGAAATATAGATTTATATGCGCTGCACTTAAAGATTCGATTTCACATCTCTTTATGTGATCTAATGTACTATTGTAAACATGCCTAGTCTTTTCCATTCACATTAGTAACTTCTTGAAATTGGTTTTAATAAAAACCCGCCATCTTAAATATATTTTCATAGGTTTTCACTTCCCGTCATTAATTATCTACGTTTAAACCCGATCCTGTACGTAACATATTACTGTTGAATTCAATGTAACTTTTACTCATATGTATATTAGATATCTACTAATTATAGATTAACAAGAAATAAAAACTATAATATAAAAAATATAATAATAATAAATAATACTAAAAAAAAACTAAAAATTATAGTTTAGATACATACTACTAATATAATTACATAATTACTTTAATAGATCATTAGTAAATTTGTTATGGGATTTATTTAATTTTTGTCAAATTTGCTAGCCACCTATCAACTGTAAAAAAATCTCATTAAAAATCATTTTATTTCCTAAGAGATACCAAACGATTACGCGCCATTTTTATTCCGTAATTAGAGATACCATGGAATGTCGCCACTTAATTAGATAGTAAGTAGTAGTAATATCGAACCATTTTTCAACCAAATTCGTTTTGTCCTTTTCCTTTAAATAGTAAAAGTGCTTTTAATCTCAATACAAAATGAGATGCCGCATTGCCTTAAAGGAAAACACAACTTCAAGTAGCCCTTATAAGAACTATAATAGACGACTAAAAAAGAAAATATCGATTATATTCTTTCAAATAAATGGCCTAGGTTTATGTACATACCAAAACTAAATATTAATTAATACCGATTTTACATATTTCATAGAAATAGTTTACATTTCTCGCTTGACTAGTCTGGTTTGGTCGGTCCACAGTAAAACGGTACCCAGCCTACCTCAAGTCATGGTCATGACCGTAATCCCATGTGGGCGTGGTAACCGATCCGTGCTGCTCCCAAGTATAATTAATCAGCCACTATAACGGAAATAAAATGAAGTACTTAATTGTGAATCGATATTAAAATCAGAGGTCTACAGTAGAAATTGCTTCGCATGATTCTCGGCTGTTATACTACAACGATAACACTGCTTGCTTAGAGTTGTACAATTAACTATTAATAATTATATAAATTATGTCGTAAATATTTGCTCAACGGCCATCTTAATACAGAAAACTTTATTATTTACTTAAGAAGTTGTATTCATCATTAAGAACCGATTAGGTACCGAATTCATAATGAAAATGCACTGAAGCTCCACCTTAGCTGCTTTCCATATTTTTTTATTTCGATTTTTTTTCTTCTAGTAATTAATAGTAGTTCTAGTAATTTTCTAGTAATTTTCTTCTAGTAATAACTAAGTAGGTAGCCAATGTGATTGAGATCGAATCTTAAAGTGAGCCGCGTGCGCTCAGCACAACACCCATCTCGTTTTAAATGGGTACCAAAATCATAGACACCAAATTAGCAATATTGTTTACGTTTTTTTTTTTATCGCTTAGATGAGTGGACGAGCTCACAGCCCACCTGGTGTTAAGTGGTTACTGGGGCCCATAGACATCTACAACGTAAATGCGCCACCCACCTTGATGTTACTGTCATTTTCATGTCTGGTCGTTTGATTTGAAAATTTGTAGAAATATGTCTAAAAATTAGTATCAGTTGAGTACATAGTTATTATAAGCGACGTTTCTGGACCTAAAAACCGTAGTTTTTTATTTTCCATTGCTTAGATAGGTGGACGAGCTCACAACCCACCTGGTATTAAATGGTTAGCGGACCTCATAGGCATCAACAACGCAAATGCTGCCACCCACCTTGAGACATGCGTTCTAAGGTCTCAGTTTTAAAGTACAACGACTGCCCTACCCTTCCAACCAAATTTTTTTTTTAATTTCCTTCGCTCTAAACTCAATCTGAATTCTCACACTTCATTACATTTTAGTTAATTTAATCTTGGCAGAGTATATGCTCGTGGTAGAAAAATACAGGGTGGCCCATAAGTCCTTTGATATGAAAAAAAAATTATTAAAATAAGGCTAATTACATTATGAATTAAATTTTAATTTACATAAAAAGCTTAAAAAACGGGAATTATTTTTTGAAAATAACATCTCCTAAATGTAATCCGTTGCGATCACGGCACTCTTGCAAACGACGTCTAAAATTGTGGATGACTGCGCGGCACGTCACTGCTGAAATGCTTGTCATTTCTCTGCGGATGTTTTCTTTTAGGGCCTCAATTGACCGCGGGTTTGTGTCGTATACTTTAGCCTTAAGGTAGCTCCACAAAAAAAAATCCATCGGGGTCAGATCTGGACTACGTGGAGGCCAGGAAATGTCTCCTCTCTTAGAGATAACTTTGCCAGGAAAAAGTTGACGGATAACGGGCATAGCAGTGTTAGAGGTGTGAGAAGTGGCCCCATCCTGTTGAAACCACGTCCTGGCATTAAAGCCTGAAAAGTTTTGCAATTCTGGTATGAAAAACTCTTCGATCATAGCCACATATCGCTCCGACGTAACAGTAACTGCGCGCCCTCTGCCATCATCAAAGAAGTAAGGCCCTAGGATACCATGGGCTGACATAGCGGCCCAAACAGTCACTGACTATGTAAGGGCTTCTGATGCTTAAGTTTTGGATTGATGGGGCTCCAATAGCGGCAATTTTGTTTACTAACATGCCCGTTAAGATGGAAATGAGCCTCGTCAGAGAGCATTATGTTATTGAAGGAAGTAAACCGATTCAACATTTCATTCGCATAATTTTGTCTTTGAATACCGTCAGTTTCCTTTAATTCTTGAACCAACTGAATTTTGTAAGGGTGCATATGTAAATCTTTCTTCAAAATCAGTTGTAACGATGTCCTGGATACGTTTAATGCTCTGGCGCGCTTACGAGTTGACTGTGTCGGATTTTCGCGAATAGACTGTGTCACTGTGTCTATGTTTTGTTCCGTACGTGACGTCCTTGGGCGACCCAACCGCGGTTTATCTAACGTCGAACCGGTCTCCTCGAACTTAGCAACCCAGTTCTTAATCGTTTTAAGAGTTGGAGTGTCGTCAAAGTTGTGTAAACCTTTGTGTTCTCGAAATTTACGCCGCGCAACGGTTGCCGAATTGTCGTTTTTATAAAACTCGCGCACACAAAACGCACGGTCCGCTCCGGTAAAACGCTCCATCGCGACTAAATTCCCAGAAACCGAAGTTACTCCCCCCGCTTCCCCTGCACCGCTCACGCGCGCCCTGTTCGTTTTATTCAAATTTTACTTTTCAAAGGACTTATGGGCCACCCTGTATTATTCGAATTTAGTTTCAGAATTTTCAATGGAATTAAAAACAAAAGTATTAATTACACATTATTGTTTAAACAATGCTAAATTAAACACTATGTACAAGCTTGTAGATGTAGTGTTTACAATGTCACTTTAGTACATTAATATCAAGTAATATCTTTTCGTTGAAAAGTTGAATAAGTTTATACTACTAGCTGTTACTCACGGCTTCACCCGCGCGGTCAAGGAAAATTAAAAGAAAAGTGCCAATATAATTTTTCGTACAAATAAAGTTTAAAAAGATCATGCGTATCCATTTCGACGTGAAAAAAAGACTAACAAACACGTTGTTATCATTTGGATTGATTTTTTTTTATTGCTTAGATGGGTGGACGAACTCACAGCCCACCTGGTGTTAAGTGGTTACTGGAGCCCATAGACATCTACGACGTAAATGCGCCACTCACTTTGAGATATCAGTTCTAAGGTCTCAGTATAGTTACAACGGCTACCCGCCCTTCAAACCGAAACGCATTACTGCTTCACGGCAAAAATAGGCAGGGTGGTGGTACCTACCCGCGCGGACTCACAAGAGCTCCTACCATATCTATGCCGTCATTCCATGTTAAAACATGAGTTCCCACTGTTAACAGCAATGAAATACCGGCTATCCCACCGTTCAAAGGGCGATGCATTATCAATAGGAAAATTAGATGAGGGTCATACTAATACGGATGGATAATGAGGAAGTAGTGATAATAGTTCAAGGTAGCCGGTGTCGCATACCCTTTCTTCTGATGAATACATTTTGTAACTATTTTAAATTACTTTATAACATGAATCGGTGTTCGCCGAATGATCGACTTCGTTCGTAATGATTGACACTCAAGATTTACTTTCATAGAACTTTTTTTTTCCTACCTAAGCTGATAGCCTTGAGAGGCTATTTCAGCGTAACCTTAACTAGTAGGTGAGCTCACGGGGCTCAAACCGGAGTAATGCTAACACTGACCCTAGCAAGAGAAGTGCTTCGCAGAATCTACCACCGGATCGGAAACGCGACCCACTGAGAAGATCCGGCGAGAAACTCAGTGCGCTGTGCTGTGGGTTAATTCGCTCGTCGAGCCCTTCGTCGCAGGCGACGGGTTCGACGAGGACGGTGACCGGTGCTTGTGGTACCTAAAAGCACCGTTAATGGATCGGGAGGATCCGTAATGACGTGTTTTGGGCGACGTCGCCCGTGGCACGTCATTGAACATTGCAAAGAAAAAAACAAATTCCACAAAAAGTAACGTAAAAACGTCAATATCTAATAAACAAAAAAAAAAACGATTAGCAAACATAGGGGAAAATAGCACTTAACTATTTCTTACTTAATAGATTGGCAAGTTCCGCTTTAGCGTTACACGTACGTAATATATCACGGGTGAAACCGTTGGCTCTTTGGACAGAAAAATTCTATAATAGAACCGAGGCCTCGCCACAGACATACATCCATCTCCAGGAACAGTTGACATACGAAGGTCTCAAGTACGAACTGGGCGCGGACCGATTTCAATTGGTCACTCTGAAAACATATGTTGAAGGTCTATGTTTTGTGCACTAGACTTAATAAATGATTTAAGTTTTAACCGCTGTTGTGTCTAGTCTATTTTTGCACGTGTCTAAAAAACGACTATAGCCTCCAACAATAATAAAATTAAAAAGTTGTCCGGGACAGCCCCTGCAAAAGTTTCTATTGTTTTTCTTCTTTTATTTAAGTAATTCCTAATATAAATTGTGTTCACATATGCTCAAAGTCACAAATTTCAATAGTCTCGTATCTAGTAATTGACAATTAAGTTCATTACGGCTACGTTTAAAATTAGGTCAGCCGTTTTTAAGTCGAACAGTTCAATCAAAATATATCTAATAAAAGTCTACTCATTATGACGTCATCGCCACGTGCGTTCAAACTAGATGAGCCGTTAGTTGAAAAAAAAAGCATCTAATTTAATAATAAAACATGAGCAACTTTATCTTACATGACATTGAAAGTGATAGTATGCAAATAAAGAAATGTTTACGTGTGAGGGCATTCACTGAGCTCTGTGTAAATTTAATTAATAGCCAGTCAGAAGTGAAATACTGAATGTTCTAAAACAAATTTGTGTTCGCTGTATATTTAGGGGATATATATTAATTAGATTTGAAGGATTTTGCGACTTTTGGATTTAATTACATTGATCCGTATTCTTCGGGCTACTTCTCGGAACAGAGATGTTTTTGGTTGAGGTCAAATTGTTGGAGGAATTCAAAAATTCTAAATTTGATAGTACTGCCATTCTGTTATCCAGTTTGACACTATCATTAATTGTACGATCATACAGAGCACCAACATCCACAAATCAAATATGTTTAAAATAAAGTATTATTGCTCTCCGTGTAAACTATCCTCCACCTACCGCTAAAGATTCTCTTCAAACATCGTTCGAAGAAAGAAATTTCCTAGCGTTCGAGGAAAAGCGTGTCCTGTCATCCTAGAGTTGAATACTACGTTACAAAAACGATCTGAAACGCATCGGCGCGGCGGATAATGCACTGATAGAAAATGAATAATCAATGGGATCAACTTAAATGAACTAAAACTTTAGACAACAGTTAGGTTTTAATATTTTATTGCTTATATGGGTGGACGACCTCACAGCTCACCTGGTGTTAAGTGGTTACTGGAGCCCAAAAACATCTACAACGTAAATGCGCCACCCATCTTGAGATATAAGTTCTAAGGTCTCAGTATAGTTACGACGGCTGCTCCACTCTTCAAACCGAAACGGATTACTGCTGCACGGCAGAAATAGGCAGGGTGGTGGTACCTACCCGTGCGGATTCACAAGAGGTCTTACCACCAGTAAAAACCGAATAAAGCTCGAAATATCGATCGCAAGAATTCCGATACTCTCGGAGGTTTGTATGGCACATAACCACTCCACCTCCACTCGCTTATACCGAATTCGGCGGAAGTTGGACGATTTAGCAACGAGTGGCGGAGGTTTGATTAGTGGGTTCAGCGTAAAACTTCATAGCGCAATCACATGTGGCAATTTTCCGTCTATTCAACTTCTGTCCCAAGAAATATTTTAATTTACGCCATTCAGAGACTTAGACTTAAGAACTCACCACCTCATGTACAAATTACGATCGTTTTTCTTGAATTATAAAATCAAATCCACTTACAAAAACTGTGGTGGTTATTGACATGTCATTGATATGCCTAATGGAGAAAATGGAAACCTCAGGAAAGCCAACGTTCACGCTCCGTCAATCCAAGCAAACCATTTGCAGATCTAAATGTCTTCGCTAACTCACACCGAGATCCTCGTTCTTTTACTTTTGAATACCTCAATAATTAATCCAACGGTAATTGAGTTTTTTTTTATTGCCCTTGTAGGCAGACGAGCATACGGCCCACCTGATGGTGAGGGGTTACCGTCGCCCATAGACGTCGGCAATGCCAGGGGCAGAGCCAAGCCGCTGCCTACAAGGAATAACAATTTAAATACAAAATACAATTGCACTGTATACCTTTTCTCGCGCGAGTCGGTACTACTATCCTACTTCTAACGCGAAGCAGCCATGCGTCCTGGTTTGATGGGTAGCCCACTGAGTTTCTCGCCGGATCTTCTCAGTGGTTCGCGATTCCGATCCGGTGGTAGATTCTGCGAAGCACTGCTCTTGCTAGGGCCAGTGTTAGCAACATCTCTGGCTTGAGCTCACCTACACGCTGGGCTAACGCTGATATAACCTCTCAAGGCTATCAGCATAGGTAGGAAAAAAGAAAAAAGGTTGATGGACGAATAAATATTTGAGATGGGTGACAGTATTCACATTGTGATCTCCATGTACTTCAGCAACAACATAGCATTAAGAGGAGGGTTCTTATTCGTTCCGATTCTTTTATTCAGGAAAAAAAATATAAATGACAAATATATGTTTCTGTATCTGACTGTTTCGATAAAAATGGAGCAAAGGAAGTGACTAAATGTATCATAGCTTCCTCTCACCACTGCACGACCAACTATTGGAAAACATTTCGCGCTCTGAACTACTCGAGGCAATTCATTTAAGCTTCAGTTAATTTCCTTTCAAAGTGCAGTGTATTTTCTAGTTCAAAACAGATACAAAGCGGCTCCAAAATTATAATAATAATCCTGAATGCGACAAATAGGAACAACACATTGAATAAATACGGAGAATACCAAACCGTTCTCGGTAAAAATATTTGTCATTTACCGCTAATGGTTTCGATAAATGAATTTCTACCGAGACCGTCAAGCATTTCATGAGTAGAATAATTCGTAAATCACCGACCAAAGTTCTCAATAAGTAGCCGTATAACGAGCCAAGGTGGTCAACATTGACACAACAAGGCCCAATTAATGTTAATTAATTTATAAATTATCGCTTCGTCTCAATTGCGTCAATTTAACAGAACAGTTTAGAAATCATAATATTATGCATCATACGTGTGAATGACAACATTAAATAAATCGTTTCCATATTTTTCCGACCGGTCACAAAGATAAGAACGGTCAGCCAATGTAAAAAGGCTTAAATCAAGTAGAAACTTTATTGACGACGTCTTTGTATTTAAATTGTAACGTGGAAACTATCATACCATATGTAGGAAATATCTACTTACAAAAATACCAATCATAACAATATTAACAAAATATGTATAGGCTGATGGTGTGAATTGGAAGGATTGGGCCGATGATGAATAAATTAAATAATATGTGATTAAAATACGGATTCACGTTTCAATCAATCTCTTGCCTATTTCATTCATTTTATCACAATTTATGTAATCACGAAAAACTAAAGTACATATTCGAATTGTCCACAAATTGTCATTTTTTGTTTTTGGTGGACTAGCTCACGGCCCACTTTGTATTAAAGAAGAACCCATAGAGATCAACAACGGAAATGCCACTACTCATCTTGAAACATGAGTTCAAAGTTTCAGTTTTATCGTACAACTTAGACGACCTACATCTGTTCAATAAGTTAGTGATTTTTCGGTTTATTTATTGTGCATGTGACGTTTAAAATTATTATTTTTCTTAAAAACATGATTACGGATCAACAGCATATAGCAATTTCTGTGTTAGTAATGAATTCAATTCGAGGTTAACTGCTAAGGCCGTCAGTTGATATTACGAACATGTAAGTTTTGCAGAACCTGACTTAGGTCACGCGTGTCCGACATTTTGATGATTTCATTATTTAAGCCCTACTGTGTAAAGTGGTCTTTGTTTTAATACGTAAAAATGCAATCTGTATGTATATGGAATATATCATATTAATGTATACACATCTATTTCATATGATTTTACTGAAAAACCATTAAGAACGTTCCGAGAGCAATCCAATGCGATAAATTCGCAAAACTATAAAGTTATAGATAAAAGCGAATATTGTAGTTTATTCATTAGTGATATACAATAGCGTCTAGTTTATTTTAACCCTAGCTTTTGTAGTATTCTTGATGTATTAAACATACATACCAATGTTTACGTAACTACGCTCGGTCATACTCCAGTGGATTGTGTTTCAATCATCAGCTAATGTTTTACTGTATGCAACCTTCGTTGTGAATCAGTACGGTGCGCTCCGTTTCCCTATTTCAACTGACGTTTTATTAGTTTAAAACCAGTTCGCACGAAATCGAACGTTAAAATTAAATATTATAGAAATCGAAATTGACAAACGGTTATATGAAGTTTAACACTAAACATACCATAATAGATCAAATGACCCATTTTGAACTTTTACATTGAAAATGCACGTATCATCTTATTGCTGTTGCACATTTGACTAAATGACCTTTTCTTACCAATTAATTTACAGTTATTATCCTTTCTTTTTTTGATTATTTTGAGTAATACTTGTCGTATACTGTTATCTAGCCACTAAGGTAGAAATAGGTACCAGTAAGCTTTGGTATGATTAGTGTTAAATGAATCGTAATGGTCGATTCTACTAATCATTCAGGATTAAGTTAACGTTTTAGCTACGTGTATCTAATTTATATATCCCTTGCGCCCTAATGCGGGAGTTTGATCAAATTTATCGGCACACTCAATCCATTAATAGGTAATAAGAGGTCCTGTAGTGATAACGTCGAATTCACAGCGGAGCGGCAAACTGGGCGGACGTTCCGACACGCTAGTCGAGCCGAACTCCCATTAGATAAAGCTATCCTCTCGGCAACGATGTAACGAACTATGCCTCAGTGAGTTCCCACAAGGGAGTGGACGTGTCGTGTGATCAGTTGTTAATATCAAGTTCCAAACCTGTGTTTTTGTTCGAACCGGTCATGATTAATGAGATACGCCTCAGTGAATCATTGTCAACGTTGCAAGGATGTTGTGATACTGTTTGTTAATCGCTCGTGAACTTGAGCTGGTACTACGCACATTGTTTTGTAGTAAAAGTGTCGCGTTTTTTCCTTATGTTATTGTAAATCGAATTGAAACTGTAAAAGTGTAGTTAAACAATAATTTTACGGGTACGTATTTGGTAGAAAGGATTTAATCTATTCAATCCACAAGTACAGAGAAGGATTGTTTTCCTACACATCGTATTTATCTTGAAACGGGCACGCATTATCAAAATGAACATCTAAATGCATTCGCTCATTGATGCCAAGTTGTTTGTTTACCCTCTGCACTGAATATATTTATATTTAGTCTTATCTGAACTAAAACTTGTTGACAGAAATATATTGAACTTGTTTTTCCTTTTAAAATTCCACAAATAAATAAGTGATTGGATTCAAAATGTGCCTTATATTTTTATTGTAATTTTTCATTCATTTAACTATATAAAATAATGAAGATTAATAACATTTATTAAATGTCTATGGGCTCCAGTAACCACTTAACAGCAGGTGGGCTGTGAGCTCGTCCACCCATCTAAGCAATAAAAAAAAAGTACCTTCTAGAATAGGCATCTAAACGACACAGATTATTTCGCATGTTGTCGTTTCCCAAATAAAGTTGATCAAATGTATAATGTATAATGTCTCTCTCTCTCTCTCTCTCTCTCTCTCTCTCTCTTAATTCGAAATAACTGAATATTCGCATTACAGGTCGAGGCGGGAGACGTTTTGCTCAAGGTTAATGGGACTGATGTAAACCGGTTCACTACCAGAGAAGGTAAGAAATTTGCCATTTATCTCACGGCGCGGTTGTTATTTATCTATACTACATTCCTAACACGAAGATAACTGGGCCCAGACTAATTGAATATGATAAATATTACGTCCCAACTTAAATAAGCCACTGTGGTACAGTTACGAGCCGTGCTTAAAACAAAAAGTCGATAACTCGAGCAACTTGACGTTTAATAATATCCAATGAATGTTTTAATTATTCCTCGTATCGTGATATCGAAAAAGTCTTTCGCTATCTTATTAGATGTAATCCAAAGTTCGCGTTTCAGTCGCGCCGTTGTCGGCACGCAACTTCGCAATCCACGTTCTACACATAATTTGTACGACCGATCCGGTACCTTGCAATGGAGCAGTCCGCTTTATCAAATGTTGGCCAAAATTGATTTCTACCGACTGCGCGGCGGCTAATCCAAATAATATCTCAACATAAATCTACAAATAACTCGCTATTGTTATTGGCACGCGTATTGTTTGTTCTAATCGCGGTGCTTTGTTTCAATGTTTATCGGAAAAATGAGATAATGCAAAACGGCTCAAAGAAGAAATATTTTAAATTGTTACAGTTTTAAAATGCTTGCGACTGTCGTCGGATCCCGTGACGTTAAGACTGAGAAAGGGTGAGTGTCTTATTTTAGACAAGAAATTATCCTGATGCATGATTTACAATGTCTAGTTCGAAATGCGGCATTAGAGGGCACGTGTGGCCATCGACAGCTGCAAGTAATAAAATTCGTTTATCCCCCCGTTGTGGTTTGGTCGACTTTGCGAAATAAGCCGTCACAAATAGGAGGTTGCTATACGCGATGTAATTTATAGGTTGCTCTCGGTAATGGACCGGGGTAACCTTTCGTACACAGTGGCTTTGTTACCTTTCAATAATTTATTAATATCGCGTTCACTTCATTACACCTAATTCTGGAAATTATCGTGGAGGATAACGTAATGATAACGTTTCAGACCCGCAGATCAAAGCGAGCGTGAGACGGTACTTGTCAGCGGCTACCGATCGGCGTTCTAGCGGCGGAGGCGCCGGTGTCCGCTCTAACCACGATAAGTGAGTTTGTTCGTATTATCATTTGTTTTACATAAATTTATTGAGATGTATTCATATATATATATATATTTTTAATACCCATCCCTACACGCGGCTCCCTCCCGCTTAACACACAAAGTCTGACTTGGCGAGGAAGGCAACACAACGCAGATATGCAACGTGACTTGGCGGACTCGGCGGGTCAGCAAGGCAAGGTGGATGGCCTAGGCGACGGTGGAGGGCATATAGTCACCGTCGGCCAGACACAACATCCAACCCTTTCTTCAGTCGTAGCGGTTTCCCGTTGAGATGTATTATTAAGCGTTTTAAAGCATTCTCAACCCGGCTAACGCTACAGCCAGCCACTGTCGACGCACTAGTTACGACTTCGCGAATACAGTCTCAGTGCTTTTTTCCTACTTAAGTTGATGGTCTAGAGAGACCATATCAGCGTAACCTTAACTACTAGGTTAGCCCATGGGGCTCAAACCTGACGATGTTGCTAACACGCACCCTAGCAAGAGCCGTGCTTCGCAGAATCTACCACCGGATCGGAAAAGCGACCCACTGAGAAGATCCGGCGAGAAACTCAGTGGGCTGTGTCTGTGGGTTAATTTACTCGTCGAGTCCTTCGTCGCAAGCGACGGGTTCGACGAGAACGGTGACCGGTGCTTGGGGTACCTAAAGCACCGTTAGTGGATCGGGAGGATCAAAAATGACGTCTCAGTGCTGTTATAAGCTACTAGTTCTAACACTAAGTAACAGTAACTAAAGCTGTAGATACTGTAGCCACCGAATTCGCGCAAGAATCCCACGTGATACTTGGTCTTTAGCATCAGCGTGCTGAGTTTCTCATCAGATTTTTTCGACGGATCGCAATTTTTCTCAGGTGGTAGACTATCGAAGCAGCTGCCCTTAAGCTGTTAGCCCTCCAGATGTGCTCGGAGTTTTCATAGCAAACCCCATCGATCCTTCCATCTAAAAATATAATAACAAAACTACCTTGAAGGCGACTAAAATAAAAATTAAGGAACGACAAAGAACATACTTTTCTACTGTAATAAGGAATAAAGAACTGCCGTATTTTAAGGATACACTTTTGAAAATCAATATGGAACCCCTGCCGTGTCTTGACAGCTGATTTCCGCCAGCGATAAGGGATCAGAAAACATATGCCGACAATACGAGGGTGTCCCGCCCCTGTTTGTATTTTGACTTTATCCGTGCACACTAATGAATGACGTCATAAGTCTTATTGGAAACTAATGTTAGCTGTAAATTTTATCAAAAATCGATAACGTTGATTCGAAATCGGCTTGAGCTTAAAAGATAATACTATTTAGAATTTGTCCGCTATCAATGTGCGATCTTTTCGAATTTCTTAGTATAATAATAATACAATAGTATAGTACAATAACACTTATTAATGGCCATGAAAAAAATGTGTGCCGGAAAATTTAGAGAATTGAAATTATCAACGTAACTTACTACGCTAAGAATAGTAAAATTAACTCAAATGCCGCAGTTCGGAAGAGTTAACAAGTCCGTGTTTTTTTTTTTTATTGCTAGATGGGTGGACGAGCTCACAGCCCACCTGGTGTTAAGTGGTTCCTGGAGCTAGACACTCACACATACTAGACATACTAGACATTCACAACGTAGATGCGCCACCCACCTTGAGATATAAGTTCTAAGATCTCAAGTATAGTTACCGTGTGATTACTTTTAATGTGATTACATTATAAACTTAACGTGCTTTATGGAAAAACATTATTAATGGAACAAATTAAATAACTACCAACTAATTTCAAACGAGTCTATAATACAATATACATAGTTTAATTGCAGCACCTAATTTCGTTTTGATATGTAAGATATGTCTTCGTTCCACAAAATAAATGAAAAACGTGCCTTATCCTAAAATCATTAATAAAATGATATTATAATTTACATTTACACAATAGTTAGTAAAAAAATACGAGTGTACGTATCATGTGTTATTTATTTGTATATGTGCTTTAATGGCGAGTTTTTGTTTTTTTGCGTAAATAGCTAAGAAAACAGTCACCTGTTGTTAGTGGTTCCCGGATCCCATATGAACGTAAACATTGCAACCCACCTCAAGGCATGAGGTGAGGTCTAAGTCTCAATTGTATTGCATAACGTGTGTCCCAAACTTCAAAGGGAAACTGCAGCGTGGCAGAAACAGGGTACGTAGGGGTTCTTACCGGTGCAGGTGTACAGGAAGCCCTACCCCCAGTTTCTTTCCCTATGAATACAGACTAATTTAAAGTGGCAGGTTCCAAATATTGACATTTAGTTTTATTGCACTTGTATTTGCTATTTGTGCAATGTACCAACGTAATAATCGGTTTCACCTAAAGCAGCCTTTCCCAAAGAGGGCGCTGCAGGTCTAAAGGGGGGCGCTAAGAGACCCAGAAAAAATATGGGGGCGTTGTGTAGAAGTTTGGGAGGCGATTTGTAATTTCATCTAGAAGGACTTAGACAGAGACTGAGCTCTCGCTATAGTGGTTTGTAAGTAGGTGAAAAAATGGGGGCGCTAAAAATAATTTATTCTCAAAGTGGGCAGAAGACAAAATAAAATTGGGAACCCCTGTCCTAAACTATTAAGTCTAGAATAGTTAAGCGACTAGTAAAATATCTATCTATGAAGCGAAATATTTTTATGTCAGTGTTTGTTGTCCAATTTCGATTATCGGAGAAAGGGACTTTGTTTAAAAAGTACAAACTCATCAAAGTCATAAAATGAATTATTAAATTTGTCGTCCACTTTCGATCGCTGCTCGAACAATTCCGCGAAAAACTGTTTTCGAATCGAGCCCTGTATTTCAAATGTCAATATGGAATAATCCTATAGTTTCTGCTGTTTAGTTTACTGTTTTGTGACGTCATACGCTGTTGTTGCTTATTTTAATATATTAGTAAAACAATAATAAACGATCTGATGTAAATTTCTCTAAACAATGAAGCGGTAGGCAGCGGCTTGGCCCTCCCCTGGCATTCCTGACTTCCATGAGCGATGGTAACCACTCACCATCAGGGTGGGCCGTATCCTTCTCTCCCAAAAAAAAAACTTTACATGTGATAATTTCCATTAAATCAAATGACCTAGGTTCTTAAAAGTGTTCGACAAAGAATACTATTTTTTTTTTCCTACCTATTCTAGTAACCTCGGGGGGCTATTCTAGATTCACCAAACTAGTAGGTGAGCTCGCGGGGCTCAAACCTGAAGTTGTTGCTAACACTAACCCTAGCAAGAGCCGTGCTTCGCAGAATCTACCACCGGATCGGAAACGCGACCCACTGAGAAGATCCGGCGAGAAACTCAGTGGGTTGTGTCTGTAGGAACAGAATACTATGATTAACAATCTGCTGCCACACTTTTTTTTAGATTAAGTTCGTCGTCGAGTAACTCGAACGGCAATTCCTCGAGTACATCGTCCAGTAACGGTTCCGCGGTGCAGTCTGGCGAGAGCTGCGAAGCTTTACTCACAGAAGAACGGGTGCGGAGACCAAAGTCGGCTCAGCCCAAGTTCGAAGCCTACATGATGACGGGCGACCTCATACTCAACCTGTCGAGGGTCGAGCACCCCCACCATAACCACCATGCTCCCACACACCGCACACATTACCACAGGTAATAATCATACGGTTATCACTAGTTGTATTTTTTTTTAGTTCTAATGTCAACTCAATCTAGTTCCTACCGAAAGTTATAGGCATCACCATATTCCTATACCAATCTTAGAACAAGACGTCATCATTCAGGTGCAAGGAAAAAAAATCTATTCTACACTTCAAAACATCAAAACAGCAAGGATGATAGGTTTTTTTTTTATTGCCTAGATGGGTGGACGAGCTCACAGCCCACCTGGTGTTAAGTGGTTACTGGAGCACATAGACATCTACAACGTAAATCCGCCATCCACCTTGAGATATAAGTTCTATGGTCTCAAGTATAGTTACAACGGCTGCCCCACCCTTCAAACCGAAACACATTACTGCTTCACGACAGAAATAGGCAGGGTGGTGGTACCTACCCGCGCGGACTTACGAGAGGTCCTTTGCGGGTTTGATTATATAGGTTTTGTAATCTGTCATATCTGTCAATCTGTATAAAGCCCTGCCGCTAAGGAAATAAGGTCGAATACTGGGGTCTACTTCTACATATATGGCTGAATCCATTATATTATAACAACAGTAGTGATACGTGCTCGGCGTGTGATGGATATAACGAGACTATATAACAGACCATTATCAGTACAGGATCCTTTGTCATCCGACTATTTGGCTCCAGAACGACACGTGTCACCATATTATAATATCTTTACTGCGACACAAATATTTCACTTTCATTATCATTCTTATTTATTAAGAAATTACATACAAACATTGCGACAAAGCGATAAAAACGATTAGTTAATGTAACGAAATAATTCGTGAGTCTATGTAAATTTTATAATTGACTTTATTTAATTTGTTCTTTCATCAAACAGAGTATTTGATGCGCACATACACACACACACTCACAAAAAAAGCTGTTCTGAATTGTGCGATAGGTTTTTGTGATCACGAAACCAAACTAATAACTTTTAATAGTCTATTTTTGAACAAAGACTAACAGCTAGCAACGATTTAGTAAATGTCATGAAATTAATGTATCAGATTACCGCCTCGGTGTAGGAGTTAGTGGTCGGGATTGATAAACGTATTATTAACTGTGTTACTATCACTGTGTAACATTTAAATGTACAAAATCAATTGTATATCATTTTATTTCTATATAAATTCGTCGATTTGTCAGAGTTAACATTATACGCACAAAATCTGAATTATATCGATCGTATAACTGTGATTTCGACTTTTATATTTGTAATTAGTCGTATTATACCTAGTCGATGTTGTACCTGTGTTGGAGACATACACAGAGAAACTTTCAGCTTTTATAAAATAACGAAGGTCTGGCCGTCGCGGGCTCTTGCTCTATTAATAGTAACAGTGGTTAGTGATTTGTAATGTTAAAGATATTTGGGGTCGATTTTTACCTGTTCTTTTCTGATAATTCTCCTTTCTTAAGGTAAATTTTAATATTTAACGGCTTTACTCAACAACGCCATTTTCAACCAAGCCACCCACCCTTTCAAATCAAATTTTGAACGAACCCAATATCATCAAATCATCAAACTTTCTCTCCAAAGCTAATAAAGTATATTATTATGTGTGTTATAGATATAACTCAACGCCAGCGTCGCCCAGTGAGAATAGACTGTGTGGCCGCGTGGAAATGCCGCAAAGACACAACTCCTCGCCTGATACCGGTCTCACCGCCAACGAACATGCGACTAAAATGTGAGTATCCAACTTTCCCAATAACCCCACGTTTTGTTTTGCTTAATAGAGGTTTGTTGTTAAGTGGTTACTGGAGTCGATAGATCTGAACAACGTGAATGCCCACGTCTGAACAACGTGAATGCCCAATGTCACGTACTTCGAGACATGAGATTAGTGTGCTTATTGCGAGTTTTTTAACATTGTCGAGAGCGTAAAAGTTAACTGCAGTTAGACTGCAATTAACGACGGTTAGAACAGCGCTCCTGGCGGCAAACGTTGCAACTCCATACAAAGGACATGGGCCACTCTCCATACATTGCACGGCCCACTAAACGAAGTTCAAGGACAGTAATGAAATTAAATTTAAATAACAGACTATATATCCGTTTTATTATAAACAAATTAAAATCAATATTGTTCATGGGGATACAGAGATATTTAAAAAATAAGATAAGATTTTTAGGTTACCTATATCAATCATATGATTTGCTGTCAATACACTTACACTTTAACATCATCATCAACTTAAATATTATTTATATTACTATATAACACAGACCTAATTCAATGAACGCCAAGACTTACTTTTATGCACAACAAAATACAATAAGCAGGAATATCGCAACGAAACACTTAATAATATCCACAATGCGCACGAGTGCGAAAACGACTGATCAAATGTAAAACGTCAATAAACATTAAACAAGCTTAGTTTTGTTTTTGCTTATGATCAATAATTATTGATCAATGTAATGATTTATTCTATGGATTTAAAAGCATAAAAAACAGATTTTTGTTTAGATATAATGATTTATATTAGTTTTAAAATCCATTAATTAAATATGTTAATATATTTTGCTAGTTTTTTTGCAATATAATGTCTTTTTTAAGAAGATTTAATGTGGATTGTTTAAAATATAAATATATTTTACCTGTGGCAACTCCTTCAATATTATCAATGTAGCTAAGTCATGCTAATTTCTTTTTATTTATGATTTTAATGATCCCACCATTAAAATACCCTTAAATTTTATAATAAGTATGTAAAAAGTGAAATGTTTCTTTCTATAGATATTTCATTCGTGTCCTTGAGAGCACTAGTAGCTGGGCCGAAAATGGCCCATGTCCTTTGAGTTAACTTTTACACTATCGAGAACGTTACAAAACTCTCACTAAGCACAGTGATACACGGTTACGTTTTGCAGGTTCATATCGCAGCCGGCGTCCCCGGCGGGCGCGGGCGGCGGGGAGCACTCGGCGCGCCACCACCCCGCCGTCAGAACATCCAGATCTGAAGATCACCTGCAGGTACTCACCGAAACACGAGAAGTGGTCGTAGATCAGACGTTAAGCAGATTGAGAAGATATTGGCGATGCATATCGATGCATTGTTTATTCACACATAGACTTTTCTTAGAAGAACTGGCCTAATCGTTTCTCACCACGACGAACGTATCTTACTATTTAATTTTTATGTTTTTAAAATGTTGTCTTGTTCTGATGATTCCATTTCTCCCAAAAAAAACCAAAAAGCCACTTTCACTAAAGTTCATTGAAACGAATAACCGATCAATAGTCTGGTGACTGGTGTTTGAATAAAAATAAAAAATCAAATCTCAAGTCACTATGACATTTTCGAATGAGGTTAGCGGAGCGGCTTGTCTGTGAAACGAAAGTCTTGAGTACCTCAGCAAAGCAATTAAAAATTCATGTAGAGTAAGATGGCTGAGCTACTGAGATGGCGCGTATCCAGAAATATTTTCATTAATCTTAAAGTTTTATTAGTAATATTCATTTCCCCCGAAACGTATCGGCCACGGAAACCGTAGTAGACAAGGTGCTCTTGCAAAGTCTAGGGCGATTGATACAAATTGCAAAATAAAAATTAGCGTCTTATTTGAATAATAATTTTGGTTGTGGTAATTTTTGAAAGGCCTCTTACTTTTTACATGTCTCTTAGAGGACCAGATCGACCTAGTAACCATGATCTATGTCCAAATGAAATTATGACTATTGATCAATATCGCCTATTCTGTTATCACAGCTCTGTGTCGTTTGCTGTTGTTCTTTATCATAACTAGATAAAATCATTGTACAGATAAACAATAGATAAAGTGAGACAGTAAAGTTGAAAAAAAAAAACAAAAATATATTTGCAAATAAAGTCACTTGAAAAAATAAAAAAATCGATAAGATTACATTTTTTAAGAATCACTAAAGTTGTTTGTTGCAAGAGAAACGTGAAGGAAATGTGTTTATTAAAAATGTGTTATATTAGAAATGTGTGTTTAAATTTGTATATATATTTTTTACCTAAAATTAGAATGCTCAGTAAAGTTTTCCTTATCACAGTGTGACGGTAGTGAGCTACATTTACTTTTATTTTTTATTTATTGCATCTACGGATGGACGAGCTCACAGGTGTTAAGTGATTACCGAAGCCCATAAACATCTACAACGTAAATGCCGCCATCCACCTTGAGATATGTTTTTTTTTTCTTACCTATGCTGATAGCCTTAAGAGGCTATTTCAACTTCTCCTTGACATGTAGGTGAGCTCACAGGGCTCTAACTGGAGTGCTACTAACACTGGCCCTAACAAGAGCAGTGCTTCGCAGAAACTACCACCGGATCGGAAACGCGACCCACTGAGAAAACCCGGCGAGAAACTCAATGGTCTTGCTACAACGATAACTATGTATTAATACATTATATGTTTGTCTAATTTTTATTCTAAGTTAAACAAGGTCGTGTTTTGCAGAAGGAATGGTCGCTGAGCGCTGTGGGCGTGGAGCTAGAGGAGGACGTGACGTCATCGCTCAACACGCTGCTCGATGCCAGACCGGACTCGGCCACGCCCCAGCCGCGCTCCGACTCCGACGCGGAAAGAGACAGGTCTGATACATTCCGCCATTGTAATGAGACTCTCGGCCATCGGCCAAGAACGTGATATGAGCTACTTCGGACACATCACGCGGTCTCCTGGACATGTATTAGAGGAACTGATAATCTTGGGTCGCATAGAACGCAAGTGCCGTCGAAGTCTTCGTGGCCTAAAAGTTAAGACGCCCGGTGCATTCGTGTCGAGCGATGCACCGGTGTTCGAATCCCGCAGGCGGGTACCAATTTTCGGAATGAAATACGTACTTAACAATTGCTCACGATTGACTTCCACGGTGAAGGAATAACCTTGTGTAATAAAAATCAAACCCGCAAATTTATAATTTGGGTAATTACTGGTGGTAGGACGTATTGTGAGTCCGCGCGGGTAGGTATCACGGCCCTGCCTATTTCTGTCGTGAAGCAGTAATGCGTTTTGGTTTGAACGGTGGGGCAGCTGTTGTAACTATTACGAGACCTTACAACTCACATCTCAAGGTGGGTGGCGGCATTTACGTTATAGATGTCTATGGGCTCCAGTAACCACTTAACACCAGGTGGGCCGTGAGATCGTCCAGCCAACTAAGCTATAAGGTTAAAAGCGCGCCGTGGGCAGAACACCAGCCAAATGGTCAGACCTAATAAAGCAGTTAGCAGTAGTCTAGACCGCACTCATTAAGAACAATGTTTTCCAGTGCTTGCCAAACGGTTTCCTTCTTTATTTGTCAAAGCTATTTATGTTTCAGTTCTTTTTTTTTTCTTTAACACAACCAGAAAGATAATATAATACATAAAATGTATTTTAAATATCGAGATATCAGTCAGATGACGGTCGAATTTTGATTATTAGGTAACCAATAGTATTTACCGCACTATCTGTGTATCGATATTATTAGATAGATGTATATTCATATAACAACACTACTAAAGTATCAATTTATCCGAGTATGCACCCCCGTCCATCTCATGTCCCCTCCCTGTCTTCTGTCCATAGTAACGATCATGTTAACAGTTTTCTATCTCACTCTAGTTCTTCTATAAAATGGTGCTGGTTAAGATACGTTGAAAGCTCGCACGGATCTGCCCTGAAGCAACCACGTGCTCCGGTTCGAACCCCGCCAGTATTGAGGGTCTTATCTTAAAGTGGGCAATGGCATGCGTCTAGATGTCCGGGTTTTGGGAGCCGATTTAACCGCTAAAAAACATATTAACCATACCTGTCCTTAACAATTTTAATTGAACCAATGCTAAGATGGTGGAACCAATGGTAAAAAACTAAATGCTTGTGCACAGAATCGTATGGACTTACAACGCGCCTGTCTCGAGCGCGATGGAACGTTCACAACAGACTCCTTCTAACTCCACCTCCATCTCCGACACTATTTCACAAAGGTAACTAACAACATTTGTTTCTGTCTAACCTAAAACTGATGCCGGTTTTCTAAAAAGCTACCAAAAAATTTTTTAATGGATCGATTCGGAAATTAATTCCGCCCGACCGATCCTTCCCGTAAAGCTAAAAATTGCATGAAATATTCAACATTCTTTGATTCAGCATTCTTTCCGGATTTCATCAATACATTTATCGAAATCAGTAATTAAAAAAAAAAACATAAAAAATTTAATTAGTGAGAATAACTTAATTCGTAAAAAATATAGTATAAATGTTGATATAATTCATATTGTAAATATATTTGTTGTTACTAGTGTGATTTCGCCATCATTCATATCGCGACGATTTCAATTAAAATGTTCAGTTAATATTTTAATGTAACATATCAATCATTTTAGTTCATTCATATACATAAACTATCTAATTTCGCCAGCGCAAGATTATTGCGTATATATCAGTTCCGTCCGTTCGTTCGTTCGAAAGTTTTACCATCAAACCGCAACTAGGGTTCCCGAAAAAAAAAAACACAGCTACTACATTAATTAGTAATATTTGCATTCTCTCTCAAGAAGTATTACCGTTCCTCTATCTAAGAACCAAACATAATGGACTTGGTTTGATATACAATGGATTTCATTAATAACGACCTCGGTTATAACGACTTTTTGGTTTTAACGACTTCAAACTTACGTCCCTTGAATTTAAAGCATACTTTCCTAAGAAATTCATTCGGTTATAGCGACTTTGTATATAGCGACGACAGTAAAGTGTTCCCTCAGCCGTCGTTATAACCGAAATTCACTGTAATTGAAAGTTTTCGATCACGTTGTTACACACGCAAAAAATCGTCAAATAGCGTTAAGTTACATTCAAAATGTTTTGCCGTCAATACTAAAAATGAGCGCATCAATATTCAAAGTTTATCTATTGGAATGAAGCCAAGGCCTAAATCAATCCGGTGAACAAAATATGATGCATCGATTTAACAAACATAATAAGCTTCTTTCAGACTACGCTATAATATAATAGCATATAGTATATAGCTCATAGCACAACAGTATCGCGCACCATACATTGTTATGGACGCGTTCATACTGTATTGTACTATATATTATTGGTTAAGTGTACCCCGCTATACTATATGGCATTATAGTATAGCGTATTAATATTTTTCTTCGGGACTTCAGTTCCCACTGTATTTTGTACCGTATGTTCCATGGGGAGTGCTCTGAGGAATTGTTCGAGATGATACCGTCATCTCGTTTTTACCTACCTGGAGCCACTGTGGTCATCCACAGTGCGTTTCCAGTGGACTTTTTTGCTACGTACCATCCGGCTATGGAATGAGCTCCCCTCCACGGTGTTTCCCGAGCGCTATGACATCTCCGTCTTCAAACGAGGCTTGTGGAGAGTATTAAGCGGTAGTCAGCGGCTTGGCTCTGCCCCTGGCATTGCTGAAGTCCATGGGCGACGGTAACCACTCACCATTAGATGGGCCGTGTGCTCGTCTGCCTACAAGGGCAATAAAAAAAGAAGAAAAAAAACCTGTACTGTTTTTATTTTCATATATTAGATGTGTTGTAGAGACGTGTTGTTGTCAGGTCGTCGTCCCCGGCGTCTCCATCGTCGTCGTCGGCGCTGTCCCCGCACCGCGCCGCCGCGCACGCCTTACTGCCGCATCACAAACTTAACGGTAACGTAACTTGAACGGTATGTGATACATTTGTATCACCATCCTTTGATCTACTGTACACTTCTTTACTCGTTCAATTCACACTTAAGATATTGGCGGGAACATGAAGACTGATGTCATATGAATTATTTTGTCAATCAAGTGTTTAAGCTTCAGATGTAAACTAGTAATAAAAATCAAACCTGCAAAATTATAATTTGCGTAATTACTGGTGCTAGGACGTCCTGTGAGTCCGCACGGGTAGGTACCACCGCCCGGCCTATTTCTGCCGTAAAGTAGTAATGCGTTTCGGTTTGAAGGGTGGGGCAGCCGTTGTAACTATACTGAGACCTTAGAACTCATGTCTCGAGGTAGGTGGCGGCAATTACTTTATAGATGTCTATGGACTCCGGTAACCACTTAACACCAGGTGGGCCGTGAGCTCGTCCACCCACCTAAGCAACAAATAAAAAATGATTACTATAGAAAATTTGAAAGATGAGCCTGTTTCCGCGTTCCGACGTCAAGGCGCGTCATCTGCATGTTAATCGTTCAATGGTGAAGTTTTTGAATGAATTACAGGAGACATGAGCCTCTCCGAAGCCGTCTCAAACATATCGAGTCCGGACTACCAAGACCAGGACGACATGTTCGAGACGGGCCGGGAGTGTCCGCGCATGGAGCTCTCCGACCCCTCGGACTCGGACTCCACGATCCTCGTCTCGGAGCCGTGCCACAAGCGAGCCAAGTCCAACTCGAGCTATTCGAACGAGCACGGCAGTGACGTCACGCTCAACGGAGACAACAACGACCACAGAATAGTCATACAAGTAAAGGGACCGGACAAACAGAACCAGAATTCGAACGAGAATGTAAATATCAATAACAATAACAGTAATTATAGTCAGAACGGTAATGAGAACGGTTACACGTCGCCAGAGAACCAGGGTTACCAGGTGAGAACGGTCAACAACACTTTGCTACATACATGTGTATTTAAAAACAGTGTCAATCCGAACAGTTCAATTGACGGATAGGTTGAAAAAGACACATAATTTTGTATCTCCCACTAATTCGGTAGGCAGCGGCTTGGCTCTGCCCCTGGCATTGCTGAAGTCCATGGGCGACGGTAACCACTCACCATCAGGTGGGCCGTATGCTCGTCTGTCTACAAAGGCAATAAAAATAAAAATAATAATAATTTTAAAATGATCTCGAGATATTTGAAACATTTTTTATTAAAAACATACAGAAGTATTTATTAAATTAGACTTAAATTCGTTTTGTCTTGGTATTAAAGCAATGCAACCATTAAATGTAATGTGACATGCATAAAATAAATAAGTATGTCAATAATAAAATGATGATGTAATATGTAGTTGTATTGTCCAGGAGGTCTGCGGTTCGTCAGAGACAGGGTCGGACGAGGGCTCGGACGGCGACTCGTTGCATTCCTTCCACTACAGTCCTAAGGCTGTGGACATCCCCTCTGCCGAGAGACTTGCCAAGAGACTCTATCATCTTGACGGATTCAAGAAGTCTGACGTATCAAGGCACCTCAGTAAAAAGTAAGTATCGCGGTTTGATTTTCTAAACTCAAATAGCAATTGAATTAGGTCATTTTACTTGAAGTGGAACACCAATTTTCCTATTGTCCAGTTGAAAAACAAAGACAGCTTTACCACCAAATTTGTTATGGAGACTTATAGTTATAGATTTGTAACTTTTTTAAAGCAGTATTATTTTACTTGTCACTTGATGTCAATGTTATCTAAAAGTAAAGTAGTCAAAACAAAAATCAGCTGTGGTGTCATGAATGTGTTTTTATTTTTTATTAGAAGTTTTTTTTCTAGTTTTCCACATTTTCACCCGTTATAATTTAAATTCATGTGATCTAATTTTTATTGCTGACAGAATACTCGTGTCTGAATCAAGTCTTTCTTTGGTTTTTTCAGTGTATACTAAACATTAAATATAATCAAAACTTAATAATTCAAGGTAGTGGTTTCATTCTCATATGAAACTTTATAGCTGGTGTACTGATACAGCTTATTATACTATTCAATCCAATTAAAAAATACCATGCATGCGTTTGAAAGATATGATGAAATTGATTATTCTCGACAGCCAGTGGTCTCGAACCTACCAATTTTTCGGTATTTCTACCGATATGGGCTCTGTTCTGCGGAAATACTGAAATATAACAATTTTTCTACGATTTTAGAGTATACATGGAAATTCTCCAGATTTTTCTACAGATTTGACACTTTTATAGACATTATTGATCCAAAAAAATTTAAAATTGGCAAAACTACTTCGATACTTCTTAAGAGTAGGCTCTTTCCCAATATTGTTCAGAGCAATGATTTCCAGGAAATTTATATAGAGTGGCGCATTTTAAGAAATTGTTGTAGTGTAGATAATATTTAGTAACATTTGGTTGGGTTCTTCAATAAAATACTGATGATAAGGCATTTATTGCACACCTTGCTTAGCTGGCGGTAGGCGAACGACTGCCCTCGCAGGAGCGTCGCCCGACATCGCACATACATACACGTCATATTGCAATGTGCAACATTGCATATTATCTACACTACATTGTGAACAAATCAAAATATTTCCGAATGATGTAGAACTATTTTGGGATGAAGTAACTTTACTAAAACGTGGCGATGAAACTCAAATGTTTCCTTTGTTGACTGATTTCATCCTTAATATTTTATCACTTCCCTATTCATCCGCTAACGTTGAACGCATATTTTCACATATTAATCTTCTGAAACCAAAACAGCGAAATAGGCAGTCTACTGAATAAATCACTGGTCTATTACATGCAAAATGACTCTTTAATACAGCTAATTGCTATGATTTTGAAATTAATTCGACGATGACTGCAGCTATGGCCAAACAATATTGATATAAAAAACAATTATTCTTAAATATTATTGTTATAAATTAGCCTGTAAGTTTTTTTTTTCCAATAAATAAACGAATTCGATTGAATATTGTATATTTTTTGACAAATAACGATTTTGGGTACAAAATAGTACAAATATACCGATTTTAGTTGGCAAGTCTATCGATTTCGCTCTATGACGTTCGAGAACACTGTCGACAGTTCATTTCAAGGTACAAGACGGAAGCACCCGTCCATTTTAGTTGCAAATGAATGTGTTTCACTCAGAGATGAAACATAACATTACAGTAACGAGTTCTCCCGCGCCGTAGCGGAAGAGTACGTGAAGCACTTCGAGTTCGCGAACACCACGCTGGACGCGGCGCTGCGGACCTTCCTCGCGCGGTTCGCGCTCTCCGGCGAGACCCAGGAGCGGGAGCGGGTCCTCGTGCACTTCTCCAGGAGGTACCTGGAGTGCAACCCTGGAACTTTTAACTCCCAGGGTAATTTGTATTCATAATAATTTTAATGAATGAAGGAATGAATGAATGAATGATGAATGATTTCTTTATTTCAGACAACAACAAGTCCATATGCGTACATAGTATCATTGAAACATACTAAAAATTAACAAAACCAATCAAATAAAAAAGATACATTTATTAAAAATAATTATCAGTTGGATACATTTCAAATGTTCCATTCAACTGATACTTACTTCGAACCAAACCATTATTATTATTATTATTATTTAGTCCGCAGATGAACCATGGTACAATGGTTCAAGTACCGACCGACAGTCATAACTGTCTGTTAATGCATATTAATGGGTATACAGGGTGTGATTTTGTACATAGGTCTTAGATGAGGTGCTGACAATGCTAGTGTCCATGAGATGAACTCTACTATTACGTATCCGGTTGGCTGAATACTTCTGTTATCTTAAATCAGATTCTAAAACAAAAACGTTCACTCATTGTTTTTCAATTTTCAGTATGTGTTATATAGAGGCTTGATCGAATACAATAAAGAATATTTTATGGCATTTTTAGTCTTATGAAAACCGGTTTTCTTACCAGTGATAATATTTTTAGTAAATTCCAATCAAAATATCTTGAATATCTATACTAATAGATAAATCTACAGTGTTCCGTTATAACTACTGAAATTTGCATTCGATTGGCTTGAAACTTGTATCCATGTCGAAAATACATGTACTTAATAGATAGGCTAATATTTATATGACTTTTGGACTCCCTACACCAGTTACGGGGGCGTTAATGATGAGAATCTTTGTGGGGGTGAGAAATAATAACGTTAATTTTAAATGCCCATCGAAGCCGACGAGTACAGCTAGTATCTTTTAAAACCGCTTCACTGTATGTATGAAGTTGGTTACTAAGCCCGACTCCACTTCCACAGACGCAGTGCACACGCTGACGTGCGCCATAATGCTGCTGAACACGGACCTGCACGGCTGCGGCGGCGCGCTGCAGCGGATGTCGTGCGCGGAGTTCATCGACAACCTGGCCGACCTCAACGACGGCGACAACTTCCCGCGCGACACGCTCAAGCACCTGTACCACGCCATCCGCTCGCAGCCGCTGCAGTGGGCGCTGTACGTATCCTCGCTGTACTATGTACTGCACTGTACTGTATTGTGTAGTGTACTGTACTGTATTGTGTGCTGTACTGTATTGTGTACTGTACTGTATTGTGTGCTGTACTATACTGTGTACGGTAATGCATTGTGTAGTGTACTGTACTGTATTTTCAACTATGTCTTCTTTTAAATTCCATTTTTAATTCTTATATATTTTTTCGTAGCAACAACTTAATCGTTAACTGTAAATTTTAGTTAAATAACTATATAAATATTTAAATGTTATATACAAAATTTAGAACAAAATTTATAGTGAAAGTTACTTGGAACGAGTTTTATCTGTTTTAAAATGCTTAAGTTGGAAAAAGCTCAATTGAATTCAATTTAGAACTACGTTTTATTTTAATACCGTAATAACAAAAATGATAAAACCTAAAAGTACCGAAAACACACGTGACTCAACGTTTTACAAAATATAGTCGTGTGTGCTCAGTGCGAGTTTTTTAACGTTCTCGAGAGCGTAAAAGTTAACTCGAATTTGTATGCAGTTGGAACAGCGCCCCTAGCGGCAAACGTTTACACGCCTACAAGTTTGAGTTAACTTTTACGCTGTCGAGAACGTTGGAAAATTCGCACTAAGCACACTGAAGAAGACATTAGTTCAAATATGCTGATGATTTGTAGCGACACCGAGAGCGCAGTGGCGACAGCGGGGGCGGGGGGCGAGGTGCGCGCCGCGGGGGGCGGGGCCAACCCCTTCCTTGACGTCGCCGACCCCTCGCGCGCCGTCGAGTACAAGAAGGGATACGTCATGAGGAAATGCTGCGTCGATCCCAACGGGAAAAGAAGTAAACAAACCTTTATCTTGAACGTTTCATACTTTTCATTCAGAACAGGTCCAACTTTACTATAAAAAGTGCTTGTCACGGTAACATCCCACTGATTTGAGGAGACAGCACGTGTATCGTTGAGACGTCAAGCCTTAGGGAATTGTTGATATGGGATTAACAAATCATGATCGTCGTGGCCTAAAGGATAAGACGTCCGGTGCATTCGTATCTAGCGATGCAACGTCGTGTGAATCCCGCTGGCGGGTACCAATTTTTCTTATGAAATACGTACTTAAGAAATCTTCACGATTGACTTCCACAGTGAAGAAATAACATCGTGTAATAAAAATCAAACCCGCAAATTTATAATTTGTGTAATTACTGGTGGTAGGACGTGTTGTGAGTCCGCGCGGGTAGGTATCACGGCCCTGCCTATTTCTGTCGTGAAGCAGTAATGCGCTTTGGTTTGAACGGTGGGGCAGCTGTTGTAACTATTACGAGACCTTACAACTCACATCTCAAGGTGGGTGACGCATTTACGTTGCAGATGTCTATGGGCTCCAGTAACCACTTAACGCCAGGTGGGCTGTGAGCTCGCCCAACAAACAAAATAAAAAAAGATAATAGAAATTAATAAAACTAATTTAGTTTGAAAAAAACCTTGTTAATACTACTTCGAAACTTATAAAAATGTCTTTTAATGTTATGTAAAAAATCAACCAACATTCTTAACTAATGTATCTGTTGTTTTTTTTAGCACCTTTCGGACGGAGAGGCTGGAAAATGTTTTATTGTACGTTAAGAGATTTAGTCCTGTATCTACATAAAGACGAACACGGCTTCAGGCGCAGTCAAATGTCAGATAATTTACACAACGCTATCCGGTAAGAGTAACATGGATGCGAAATGAATTTAGTCTAGTATAGATAGATATGTGTAAGAAATGTAGCTAAATTTCATTATGTTGATAAAATTATGTTGTTTATTTTCTGTTACTAAAAAAGTTAATCCTAATGAAAGCAATATGAAAACAAAATTAAACTATTCAGAAATAACGAAATGTAGATACGAGTGGAATAATAATTTGATGTAATAGATAAATTTAAATATAAATCTTAGACAAAATCATATGTGTCGAGTTTTGTAATAATGTAGAAAGCTCGAAAAACATTTTCAACATTAACAAAAATATAGTTCTAGTCTTTAATTCGAATTGTTGTATTGTTCAAGGATCCATCACGCCCTGGCTACCAAAGCGATAGACTACACTAAAAAACAACACGTCTTTAGATTGCAGACGGCCGATCAAGCAGAGTTTTTATTTCAAACAAGGTAATTCTTTTTTTTTTCTTCCTATTCTAGTAACTTCGAGGGGTTATTCTAGATTCACCGAACTAGTAGGTGAGCTCACGGGGCTCAAGCCGGGAGTCTTGGTAACACTGGCCCTAGCAAGATCGGAAATGAGAAGATCCGATAAGAAACTCATTGGACTGTGTCTGTGGGTTAATTTACTCGTCGAGCCCTTCGTCGCAAGCGACGGCTTTGGCTTGAGGTACCTAAAAGCACCGTTAATGGATAGGGAGGATCCGTAATGACGTGTATAGGGCGACGTCGACTGTTTACCATTCGGTCCACAGGATCAGGTATGAGGTAATTCTGATTGAAAGTGCATGTACATAATATATGTGGGTACATATTTCAAATTCGTGACATACGTGCAAGCGGTCTCAAAGAGACCACCCACTGTTAGTAGGTCACCGTATGGCGTGGCCTGCTTCGAATCTGTAAATGCTGTAAATGCTTACAAGGATTTTGTCAACCTTAGCTGACGTTACAATTTGTTGATTTAATTTATCGAGAGTCACTCAGAAGTAGGTAGCCTGATGATCTTGAGGGATAAGATACAGTGCTTAACTGAACGGGTACTTGACGGTGCTTAGCCAGAATTACATTCCCGATCCTGCGGAAAGAATTGAAAGCAGTCGACGTCGCCCCTGACGTCATTTCGGATCCTCCCGATCCACTAATGGTGCTTTTAGGTACCTCAAGCACCGGTCACCGTTCTCGTCGAACCCGTCGCTTGCGACGAAGGGCTCGGCGAGTAAATTAACCCTCAGACACAGCCCACTGAGTTTCTCGCCGGATCTTCTCAGTGGGTCGCGTTTCCGATCCGGTGGTAGATTCTGCGAAGCAATGCTCTTGATAGGGTTCGTGTTAGCAACGTCGTCAGGTTTGAACCCCGCGAACTCACCTACTAGTTAAGGTTACGCTGAAATAGCCTCTCAAGGCTATCAGCTTAGGTAGGAAAAAAAAGGGTGCGTTAAATATTAAATAATTAATAAGAAATATTTAACGTTAATAATTTAGTAATATTTAGTATGAATTATATTAAATAATAATTTTGTTATTTATATTACTAAAAAATGAATGCTAATAACACTTTTTTTTACGAGTGTACATGCGTGAAAGTTCACCTGCGGCTATATTCAGACTCGCGAAGTTACGTCGGTCGTATTGTAATGAGCGATTTAGTGGGCAACTTCATTTCTGTTAATTTTGTGTCACGGTGCGCGCGCATCGTAAAATTTCACTCTCATAAATTTTTCATAACGCGCCTAAAGAAGTATAACTTCAAAAAAAAAAACCAGAATGAATAATGTAAAAATTGTTGAATTGTCATTGTGAATCGACTAGGGCATCGACTTGTCTAGTTTTTTTGTCGTCATTGCTTAGGTGGACGAGCTTACAGCCCACCTGGTGCTAAGTGGTTACTGAATCCCATAGACATCTACAACGTTAATGCGCCACCCACCATCAGATATAAGTTCTAAGGTCTCAGTATGTACATATAGTTGGTTTGCAATAAGCTTATACAGCTGAGAAGCTTAAATATTTGTCAACAGGAATATGAAGTTTGAGAGAGCTTGCTATTGTAATAAGAGCGCAGTACATTCATATTGTTACTACCTGTACCCGTCCGCTTCGCTGGGCATTTAAAATTAACATTATTATTTCTCGCCCCCACAAAGATTCTCATCATTAATGCCCCCGCAACTGGTGTAGCGAGTCCAACACTCATATAAATATTAACCTATCCATTAAGTACATGTATTTTCTACATGGATACTAAGTTTCAAATCAATCGGCTGCATGGTTCAGTAGTTATAACGGAACATCCTTAAAAACCACTGTAAATTTATATATTAGTATAGATATATATCATGTTGTTACAGTGACTCAAAGGAGTTATGTTCGTGGGTGGAGACGATAAACTTCGTGTGCGCGTCGTACTCGGCGGCGCCACTGGCCGCGGCCGTCGGCTCGCAGCGCAAGTTCCAGCGGCCGCTGCTACCCTCGTCGCACAGCAAATTGTCTATGGTAGGAGCACACCCCGCCCCATCACGCGCACTGCACGCCACTACAGCCTAATCATACATTAATATGACTTTTTTGGCGGGAACGCGAAGAGTGAAGTCATGTGATTTGTTTTATTTAGTCTATTTAATGTTTCTTCAGGTTTAAATGTGTAATAACGGTGATTTATTAAGTGTTTAATATGTGTGAATGTGCACAAATGTGGGACAATGAAACAAAGCCGCTGGACGTAACTTCTCGGGATCCTCCAAAAAGTCCACTGAAAAAATCTCAGTAAATGACCACCGTTTTACTGAGATTATATTTCATCCCATATCATCTTATTTCATTTAATTTCATCCCAGTTGATTAATGTCTCAAATTAATCATCTTCATTTCATTTTATTTCACTCCATATTATCATTTTTCATAAAAATAAGACATGACTTAAAGGTCTTTGTTACCAGGTCATAAAATCCCATAAAAAAAACATTAATATACAACGATTCGCCACATATTACTTTTACATTTACTGGTGGCAGGACCTCTTGTGAGTCCGCACGGTTAGGTACCACCACCTCGCCTATTATGGCATTAGTTTATTATATTATAATATGATACATGATAAAACGATAGGCGATGTCAAACGGAGAAGCCTCCTTGTGCAGACCAATTCCTACTCCTACACTGTCTAAAACAATAAGAGAGTTGATTGTCTAACACTTTTTCAGAACATTTCATTAACAAACAAAGTTGTCCAATTGCTCAATATAGAGCTACAACATTGATACAAGTTAGGGATACCACATCTAGCAATATATGAGGAAATAAAACTATTCATTTATTAATGTTTTGATAAAATGTATTCCTGAGCTTTTGGTAATTAACATTTACTGTGTGCAGCGCGATCAACTAAGAGATCACGAAGACCGTATCGCGCGACTAGAGGAAGAACTTGCTCAACTCAAGAGACAGGCGCGGGATAACTCTTCCCATACTTGGGATAAAGACCATTATCTAATTTACGAGGTAAATTAATTGAATAACGTCTAAGAGTCTAATCGGTAAAACGCCCTATATATTCGTATCAAGTAATATATGTGGTTCAAATTCTACAGCTGAAATATATTTTTTAAATAAATTTGTATCTATTACATTCTTATGAACGGCAACCAAAGCCTTACAAACGGCCACGTTATAAAATTTAAGGGCTGTGACAACTTGCCAATATAATTTTACAATTTAAATTTAAGATGTTCAAGAACAATGTTTGATACATTAAAACTAATGAAGTATTTTTGTTCTAGATAAAGAGATACCGCACGTACGCGTCCGTGATGCGAGCACGTGCGGGCGCGCCCGGCGCCGAGGAGGCTCCCGCGCCGCCCGCACGTGCGCCGCCGCCCTGACGCGCCATGCACGTGCTCGCCGCCTGTCTGCTCTGACCCTGCGCGGCCACGCTCTAGCCGCCCACCGCTGATCCCACGACCTAACGCGACTTAGGGAAGCGTATTAGTTTCAATTGCCTATCTTGCGCTATATACTTTCACCCTAAGCGACCCATATAACTTCACTGTGTCTGGTACCCTGTGAGCGGTTTACCCACCTACAAGTGTTGATTGTTGCGCTGTTGACTTACGTCTGATGGTGACATAGTATATGTGATATTAAAGATGTGCCAGTGTCAAATACAGTCGTAGTTAAATATGTATTCAAAACCTTAAATCGGAAAACATATGTCTATACAAAATGAACTGTTTCTGACTGTTGGTTAAGTCCTTGCAGATCCATATTGTAACCAAATCACGAGCAGAATTCTAAAATATAATAATGTTAAATAAAGTGAACTACGAATACGCGTGGGTCTTAGCGTGTAAACATAATAATATCAAAGTATAAACTTTCTGGGTGACTGAAGGCGACTAATAACGGAGCGAAGTAATAACGATAAAGGACGTTTCATATTTAAAGTGGTTTATAAATTATAATAACGAATCATCTAGTCCTGTCTTCCTTGCGATTTATCTACATGTTGAATATTTGTCTGCATTGCCGTTATTTTCGTCCTCTACGAGTATGTGTGTTGGAATCGATTACGAGAACTTCAGTGAAAACTTCATTGCCTACAGTAAAAACAAGTAAATTGTAACTTTTTATCAGCATTCTATTATAGTGAAGTAGTGGTTGGTATATATAGTTTTATTAGTTTCGCGTGGCGACGACAAGTATGCCAGTTAAACTGAACTCGCCAATTTTGTGGGTTATTACGTCGGCTCGTCGAGCTGAACAACTAAAAAGCTTTAAGTATTATGTTTTTGAAATCACAAAACAATTGGCTAGATAAGATGCTATAAAAAAAAATCATTTATCATTCCATATAATTTATATCACTATTCATTGTACTTGATGGTGAGAGAAGTGGCCAGATTTAGCTGTTGACTCATTAGCTTAATGTAACCCGTGATATTGAAATCGGTATTTTTATTTGACAACAGCTAAATTTTTATTACATTTTTGTAAATAGTGTTTTTAAAGTGTTGAGACTGAAACATGAAGTTATTTATTTCGTTCGTAAATTAACCAGTGTCAAATTATAGGCATCGATAGTTACATCCATAGGATCTCAAATGTGATTTATAGTACTTTTTATCATGTAGAATGAGATAATGTGACTGGTTCTGAGAAATATTTGTTACTTATCAATAGCGATTGTATTTGAGAGGTTTGCTTGTGTTCATGTTTTTTTAGCTACTTTTGCTTATTTATATATTTATGTTGGAGTGGAAGATCATCATAACGATTGACTGATTACGCAAACTACGTAAGGGCATTGATGATTAAAGGAAAAGTATAGAATTAATTCGCTATTTATTTTTATATGAAATGTTATCAAAAGTATATATGGTGATGAGTGTCATTTTTACTTCTGAAAAGGTCTGGACAAATAACATAAATAATATAGGACCTATGGAAATGTTTAAACAAAACTTTTTATTGATACTGAGAATATTGATATTGAACATTTACATTTAATGGCCATTATAACATAAATTTGAATTACTTATCATAGAACATAAATCCAAAGGGCTACTTTGCTTTCAGTTGCTAATCATTGTAAATAGATAAATATTTTTACGAGTTATTTAAATGTTATGTTTATCTTTGTATTATTTACTCTTAAAATGTGGTTAGTATATTACTTTTTTAATAAAAGCATTTTCTCTGTGCTTATAATTTAAGTCTGCATTTCTTTTACATTACATAGACATATTGTAAGACACATTTTGCCCCAAAATTGTAAATTAAAAAAAAGAATTTACTCATTATAGAATTTACTTTGCTCAAAAATTGTATCTAAAATGTCTTGCATTTTGAATACTAACAACTTTATAATCTAAAAGCACAGTAGTGGCATATTCAAGTTTATAGTATACACATGATAAAAAAATATATATTGGTAAGGTAAAGATGGCTGTGGGAATGTATAGTTACATTTTAAGTCATCTAGCAGTATTTTAAATTTCATTTCAGTTAAAAAAAAACATGACTAAGCATTGAGCAGTGAGAAGAATGACAACTCTAAAATGAAGTATGTATATTTAAAATCTAAAAGTCCTATGGAATATCATCTTTTAATATGAGAGAAAGAGAATGTCTAACAAATCAAAATAAATATTTATTAATAGCCTTACAAATTTTCATTTACTTTCATAACCCTTTTCAAATAGACACTTAAGAGGATAGTTTTTAACATTTTACATACTAGTATCTTGAACTGAAAGAATAGTCTGTATTTTTTTGCAAGGGCCTCTGTAGTGGATGTGCTAACAATTTTGCAATACAATCATGTATTTTGGTAGCATTTCTTGATACCTCAAACACATAAGAATAGCCATTATCAAGATCCTGTAATGCATCATATATTTCATCACATTTATGCGTAGCACAATCATCTTCATGTGCCAACAGAATATCTGTATAAAAATATATCTGACTTCTTATATATTGGAAACATAGGTCTTCATGAGGAATTATTGGAACACAATTAGATCTTCCATATAAAATCAGAAGTCTGACAATATAAGGAGGAGGCAGTAAGGATTCTCCAGGTTTCATCAAAGGAATTTCTATATGATGTCTTATTAGTTCATATACTTTTTCAAAATCAAAAGTGTCTGATGTAGCTTCTTCAGCATGTGCATAATCAATAGCACTGATTAAATCTTTAACATTGCTTGTAAAATTCTGGGTCCAACATGCATCTGCATCTTGAAGTGTTATCAATGCAAATTCAGTTTTCTTGCTGATTGCATGTTTTGTATGAAAAAAGAAATCAAGTATTCGTTTCAACATATTGATTGGAGAAAATGTTGTGCCATCACCAAAACGGTATAGAGAATTTGGATTGTCATAGCAAACATCTAAGCAGACAATTATTTTCTCTGGTACATTTACATTTGGCAGATTAGGCTTCTCTAGATTTGCAAGAACTTGTTCTTGTATTTCCTTAACATCTTCATTCTCGAGGACGGACGTATCTTCATATTGTCTAATAAGAAAAAGAAACTGTAATAATTGCATTACACATTGCATTACTAGTGGTAGGACCTCTAGTGAGTCCGCACGGGTAGGTACCACCACCCTGCCTATTTCTGCCGTGAAGCAGTAATGCATTTCGGTTTGAAGGGTGGGGCAGCCGTTGTAACTATACTGAGACCTTAGAACTTGTATCTCAAGGTGGGTGGCGCATTTACGTTGTAGATGTCTATGGGCTCCAGTAACCATTTAACACGAGGTGGGCTGTGAGCTCGTCCTCCCAACTAAGCAATAAAATATATATATATATAATGATATAGAGTATTTCAGAATGAATAAACAATAATAGACTTGTTTTTTTTATTAGTTAGATGGGTGGACGAGTTCACAGCCCACCTGATGTTAAGTGGTTACCTGAGCCCATAGATATCTACAACGAAAATGCCGCCACCCACCCACCTTGACATATGAGGTCTAGGTCTCAGTATCATTACAACAACTGCCCCACCCTTCAAACCGAAACGCATTACTGGTTCACAGCAGAAATAGGCGGGGTGGTGGTACCTACCCGTGCGGACTGAAGAGGTCCTACCACCAGTAAAAACTTCTGTGATATAATAGGAAAACAACATTTAAAGCCCTTAATCTCTTAAAATTAATATTATAAATAAACAGTATTAATAAACTATACAAAACTGAGCTTTCTTTTTACTGAATGACAAACTTCACTCCATGACACTGAAAAATACTGAAGAAAATTCTTTTTTTAAATTAAGAGTTTTATTAATAAAGGTTTTTCTTTAGAAAATATCTAGCCATAAATCAATATTAGATGCTCACCTTGAATCACTGTCTGATGCTCCATGTGAGTTACTAGAAGATACTGTCTCAGGACTTTCCATTATTTGAAATGTATGTATTATAAGACTGTAAATAGAAAATCTATCATGCACCATAAGTAGCTTTTCAGCGTTATGATATAGGTCAATTTTATTTTTATAAATAGCCCGTGGTGCTTAGAAGTTGAGTTTCTGTAATACAGCTCTTAGTTTCTAGCTCAGTATCATTTAGACTCTCATTGTCTCCAACTTTGCAGCTTAATCTAAATTCCTACACCTATTGCCTTCCAATTCAGTTTGTGTATTGTCTCCTAATCCAAGACAATTTAATGAGTTTTACGTGTGATTGTTGCTACAGTGGAGTCAGTACAGTCCAATAAAATACTGTCAAACATCAACCTTTCTTGGCTAGTTTAGATTTTGCAAATCTCTATAGGAACATTGAAAAACTTCAATAAATATAAATTAATTTATAATAAACTAAATAAATTATAATACTATTGATGAATATAAATAGAATACACTCAAGCTGTACTGTGTATTGATGATGATTATCTTGTTAATTGTCTCAAATCTACTGGTAGCTAGTTTAAGTCTAGTCTTTAATTGACAATATTTTAATACCACTGATTCCTGAAGCAATATAGGAGCCCCAGCATAGAAAAGCACTGTTAAGTATAGGAATAATATAAAAATGAAATGTAATATATACATATTTTTATATCAACTACACTACTATACTTTGGCAGACTGAATGCCAATGTTTTAGTCAGTTCTACTAATAAATACTGTAGTCACAATCAATTTTGTAAATTCAAGAATTCTGTAGAGTTGTATTCCACTGGCATTTTATTAGAAGTCGAGTTTCTAGTACATTGGGGAATAAATTGCATAAACATGAGGTTTAAGACTAGTTTTATTTCATTGGTTATTATATACCGCCCTTTATTTCACACAAACCTTTTAAAAACGATGCTGAGCCTTGTAGTTACTATTATTGGCGTAACCACTCAAAGCTGTAGTTCCGGTTTAAACCCAATACTAAGACATTTTTTGTATTAAGACCGTAAAAGTTTTATGTTCGAATTATTGAAAAATTCTATACATACCTATTTGAAGAGTTTTTGTTAGAAATTTACATTAAATGTCCAAATAAGAGCAGGTTTTTATTATCATAGATAAGCCACTTGTCCTCGATATAAAATACATTTAAAAACAAATGTACATACACATTAAACAGAATCCAATTAAAAATAAAGTACCATGACATGGGGTAAATTGGGATCCTGGGGTAAATTGGGACAAACCTGCGGAAGATTCTCAAAGTACCTGTAACACGGAATCTACCTAATTTTGTTTATGTTAATATTTATCAATGTATAGAAGAAAAACCAAGTTAACTATGGAAGTACTAAATATGAGTTATAGTAACCGGCAAACATCTTGAGCAAATGACCTTGACTGCGCAGAACCGAATTTTAGATCACTTTGGTGGTGAGGGTGAGGCGCGACGGCAGGGGAAATCGTATCGAGCGCGTTATTGGTAGATCAGTCGAACCCTGCGCCCCGCACCGCGCCCTCATTCCGCTCGTTCCCAAAAGTACGCTTGCGTACAGTGAAAAATCTATCGTTATTAATCGTTAAGTTATTTGTTATAATTGCTTGTGGACTTTGTTGCCATTGCTATTTGTTGTGTGTTTGTTGATTTTTTATAAAACATACACTATGCCGCGGCAAACTGGTGTAGTAATCAAAAGAAAGGGTAGAAAAATTGTGTACGACGTATATTGCTTCATTATAAAACAGGGGAAGAATGATATGGAAAAAGTAAAACAGACTTCGGAAGCAACAAAAACATCAGTGAGTACTGTTAGGTGCATTATTAACGAAGCTAAAGGCTCTGGCTTGCTCGCTGTGTTTGGGACTCCGGGTAAGAAAAGATCAAGGAAGAAGAAAGTTACCGGAATGGATAGTTTCGTTCAATCTGTAATAAAAAGATGTAATCATAATAACTACATAACAAGCAGCGAAACTCCGTACCGTAGAAAGGCTTCGAAAAATTTAAAGAAGATATACATTTTAATGGCTCGGAATGAAGTTTACGACGAATTATGAAAGAGCTAGGCTTCAGATGAAAAAAAAAACAGAAAATAATCGGAAGCTGGTAATTGAAAAAAGTAACAATCGATTACTACGAATCGAATATCTTAAAAAAATAATTAATTAGACAAAAAAGAAGATCGAACGACCGAGTTGTAAACTACACCGATGAGCCCTATGTCGACTCATCACGATGATGGCGACTCGGGTGATGAAAACAGTGATGATGATGATGGTCAAGATTATGATAACGAAAAAAAAATTACAAATACCAGCTTCGCTTCAACTGAACCAAGACCTGGCAACAGCTCTAGTTTTGACTTAATAGAAGGAATATCTATTTTACCCCAAGATTAAATTATTACAATTATTAACCTATATTTTTTGTTGATGTTCTAATAAATATATAAATAAATACATATGTTGATTTTAATAATTTAATTGCATTATGACGCAGAGTAAGTAATGTTTTTGCACGTGAGTGTACCATGCGCAAACTTACCCCCACTACGTCAACAAATGCTCAAGAAGTTTGCCGGCTATTATAAGTTGGTCCCAAAAATTCGTCAAATTAAATTTAAAATAGTGGTTGAAAAGTGCGTTTTAAAACAGCTTAAAGAACTTTTAAAAAAAGTAGTATTATCGTTGTTTTTTCAATAAGATCACAGTTTATATAAGTTTTTAATACACCTGGAAATACCACAACAAACGGTAAGTTGCAATATTCTTATTTTAAATACAATATTTCGACAAAATAAAAAATGTATATTTTTTCCTTTCTTTTTGGGGAAAATTGGGACGTATGTAGGGTAATTTGAAACGAGACTGGAAAAATTAGGGACGAGAAAACACAAAATTGGAACGCCAAAAGACAAAATAGGGATGGCTTGTTAGGGTTGTCACTGATATCTTATAATAGATTTTTTAGCCTATACTATCACTTAATTGCGTGATGTAAAGAAGGTTAATGTGTTTATCAGTTAGTTTATGTAAGTATTATAGGTAAAAGAAAAGTATATATATAATTACTTTTTTTCGCGACATTTACCTTGTAATATCTGCACGGTCGTATGTTCTTTATAGCAATAAAAAAAATTAAAAGTTAAAAGAACTCAATCGAATCAAAACTTTTGTTATTTCAGAATCTATTCACGCGTCGAATCATGATTTTGTTAACATTCACAACGAACACACACAAATAAAAACAGGCCGCAGATTTTAAATGTAACATTAATTAAAAATCCGAGATATCCAATTATGAGTGAGTGAATTAATTGAGTTTAGTTATTTAGCTTAGAAAGAATTTCTTTTATTTTTGTTATTATTGGCAGTAATCAGATAAAGCTGTTTTTTTATCTTATTCACCTGATATCTTACTCTTGCTCAAAGATCATTTTGAAAATGTTGATTAAATAAAATTGTATTAATGCATTTCCAGTCCTTTTGTTTTCTATTTTTTATTCTATTTTATGATTTTGGTTCAGAGTTGTGATTTTTAAGGAAATTAAATAATAATTTTCTAAAATATAACATGCACGTACTTTTTTTGATCATTGTATTGTTGATTACCATTCACGTCACATCGCTTCGGAATAGAAACCAGCTTAATTTACACTATGTTGTGTATTGTGCTTAAATTATGGATTGTATTCATCATTTCGGTCCATATAAATAATTATATGGCACCTACCTATATATCGCAGTACTGCGAGTTGACAACCCTTACAAATATCCCAATTTAACCCTTAACCGTGTCAATTTACCCCGGACGCTGGGTAAATTGGGACGGCCATTATTTTACCGATTATTTCTTTAAAATGAATAATTAAAATAATGTAACGGTTTTTATCACCTAGGTACGTTCAAGACTTAACTTATTTCTTTGGTTGAGCAGTGACTATTTAATTGGAACTATTTTAAAATTCAATCTGAAGGTCGATTTTGTCCCTATTTACCCCATTGTACGGTAACATTTTTTGAAACATGATTTGAAAAACAAATTGTTTTTTGAAATTCAAGTTTGTTTACGGTTAGTGGTAGCTCGACTTTTTAGTTTAAAATATTATTTTTCCTTTTTTAAGTGTAGCAATCGGATTCTTGCGAGATTATTTTGACAATGTTTATTTAAGTAAATTTTCAACTAACAAAAACAAACACATATTCTGTTATATAACAAAAAAAATTCTTTCGAGATTTACACCAAAAATCCTTGGTTTATGTTAGTTATTCTTAAACTATGACACGATTATCTAACTTTTAAATATCTAAATACTTTAGTTTTGACTCATCTCTAAATTATACGCTCACAAGTTATTTTTACCAATGAAGTAGGAAACCTATGGAAATGAAACGTCAACCAAAATTTCGTGCCACTGTGACGTCATCTGGCCACAAAACATGGCGGCTTTAGTGCTGTACAAAAGATTTCAATGTTATCAGGTTTTATCGATAAACGTTCTTGGCTCATTTTATTTTAAATATTGTTGAGTATTATTTATTTGTAGAATTTATACTTTAATGGGAAGTAAGTAGGTATATTGTTATGTGCAAATATGATATGATTTAGATGGGTGAAATCTAAGACAAGTTCGTCCTTCGAATTTGCCAAGTAAACGATATGATGATTTTTAAAAGTTGCTACACTGATTTTATAAAGTTGTCGTTTGTCGCAAAACATAAAGATATGGCGTAGTTCAAAGCCATCAGCCCATTTCTAGCATGCTAAACGTTATCGTATTTTGAGTACGTGTTTTTCTTAGACTATAACAATCTATTTTAATTGTTTTGCTGACTCTAAAGTCCATAACATACTACCGCAGCGCACCCCAAGAAAGGTGCGCCGCACCATTTGAATCACTTTCGCTTGAGAGTGATTAAAATTTTAAACTTATCAAGGGACCGCGTGAAAAAAAAAACACCTACAGAACATTTATTCATTAATTACAAACGTCATTCCTTGTGACTTCCTCTCTAAAATCACTTAATTATTAAATATTTAACACATTTACAATAGTGTTTTACTCACTGCGGAATAAAACTATTTTATTTAAATAGTTCCGAAGAGATTTTGTCGGTAGCCTTTTTCCCGAAATATCTAAACAGAATGTCTAAATATGTTTTGATGACATATTTTAAAGTGGTATTTATGATTAGTGTCATGATCAATAGATTCCGACCGAAAAATGGATTTTTCGAATGAGGGCTCCATAATGAATTTAAATACATATAGATAATAGTTTTAGGGCATTAACTTTCTTGAGATCCTATAAAATACGTTTTAATTATTATTTTTGTATGTTTTAAGCATGATAAATTATGAAATTTTAAATAATCAATCATATTAAATCGATATCAAAGTCAATAAATAATGTACAACCCAAAACAGACGGCCGAACTGACGTGACAATGACATTTGGCGCGCTAAACATGGCGGATTTTCGGCCTCATTAGACGGAGACGGAGATATTTACGTATATTCATGTTTCATTGTATGTACGCACTGAAATACTGTTATATTGTTTTCCTGCGAGTTAAAGTGCTGAGTAAGAACGAGATAGATATATGTTTATGTATGTGCCTTCAAAATGGGTGCTATTTATATAAGCAATTGTACGTATAGAACAATATGTCGTGTCCCTACTATATAGGTCTATGATTTTTACGTGTGTCATTTGATGGGATGGTCACAAAATAAGCTATGGTTGTGACGAAACTTACATTCGCCAGACTAGACATCGCACTTTATCTCGGATTATCGAACACGGTAAGGCCAATAATAACGAATAAAATTTTTCAGTAGGTACATAAAATCATTATTGGTGGAGGAATTCGTTAATAAACTTTTATACTATTTGGTAGAAGTTTACGTAGTAAAGAAACTGCGAAATTTGAATACGAATTAATCGCATTGCTTGAAACAAGCAGGTCCTGTGTCTTATTTTGTATGTTATGGAACATGATATATTTAAAATTTATGGAAGGTTCTAACCGCCATATTTTAAATCATTTAGTGTGTATTGTCTGTGTTTCTGTTTTTATGCTGACGATAGGGAGGTGGTGAGGAAGAGGTAGCTCTACCCTATATAGGTAAGGTTTTTTTAAAGGATTTTGTGACCTGGTAACTAAGACCCCAGGTCATGTCTTATTTTAATTTATATTCTTATTTCAAACATGATAATATGGAGTGAAAGGAAATGAAATGAAGATGATTAATTTGAGACATTTATCAACTGGGATGAAATGAAATATGGGATGAATTAATATAATCTCATTAATATAGGTGAGGTATTTTTTTAAAGGATTTTATGACCTGGTAACTAAGACTTTTAAGTCATGTCTTATTTTAATTTATATAAATATTCTTATTTTTATGAAAAATGATAATATGGAGTGAAATGAAATGGAATGAAGATGATTAATTCGAGACATTAATCAAATTTGACGAAATGAAATGAAATCAGATGATATGGAATGAAATATAGTCTCAGTAATTTAAGTGAGGTTTTTTTTTTTAAAGAGATTTTATGACCTGGTAACTGAGACCTTTAAGTCATGTCTTATTTTAATGTTTAATCTAAATTTTATGAAAAATGATATTATGGAGTGAAATGAAATGAAAATGATTAAGTTGAGACATTAGTCAACTGGGATGAAATTAAATGAGATGATATGAGATGAAATCTAATCTCAGTAAAATGGTGGTCATTTACTAAGATTTTTTCAATGGACTTTTTGGGGGATCCCGAGAAGTTACGTCCAGCGGCTTTGTTTCATTTTCCCACATTTGTGCACTTTCACAGATATTAAACGGTTAATAAACCACCATTATTACACATTTAAACCCGAAGAAACACTAAATAGACAAAATAAAACAAATCACACAACTTCACTCCTCGCGTTCCCGCCAAAAAGTCCATTTAAGTGAGGTAGAAAAAATTAAACACAGATTAGTGAAACGTGGCAAGACTTCTGAAATGTCTTATTTCATTAATATACTCTATGCCTTCTTTTCAACCATTCTCAATTTCAAAGAGTAAAGTAAACTTTAAAATTGTTTGAAGTAAAAACGTGATAAATTTGTAAATTAAAACTACATACTCATTAGTAATTGCGACCTAAATCATGGATTACAATTACGAACAAACTAGTGAAGTGGAAGCATTAGATTCTATTTATTTCGGCGATATGATAGGTTAGATAATTTGATAAAAGGAATAAAATGTTATGTTTATATTTGTTGAAATTAAAGAAGCAAGATTTAAGTCCAAAACTGTGTACCGATTCTTTTATTTAAAAGGAATGATTATTTAAAACAGTTTTATGGAAAAAGTAAATCATGCAAATTCACTTTTATTAATTAAATGATCATGTTAATTTATTTTGTAGTGATAGAGACAAAACCATTTCACAAATTTAGTATACCTATAAAGTCAGAGGGGTTTGATGACGGAGAGGGGTTGGCCTGCCATCTAGTATTTACTTACACATCAAAGTATCCTGATGAATTACCCATTATTGAAATTGACAATGAGGAGAATTTCGACAATATTGTTGATAAAGAGGAACTTCTCACACATCTTGCTGAACAGGTAAAGATAGTATATATATAATTTGTATATATTTAATTGAATTGTTATTTTACAATGAACATTATCAGTTTTTGTTGGTGTGCATGATATAAAACCTAGATATTTTATGTTTGTCAAGTCTACATAATAATATGATAAAGTACATACATACATTATTATTTATTATCTAATAAATAAGTTTTCATTTTTAGTTTTTGACAAAATTGGTTAACATTGATTACCTACTCTATTAAATTTTTGAGACTTGATAAAAATTTATATCACATTAAACTTCTAATCTCAAATATATTATTTTATGATTTCCAAAATTTTTTATGTTTAGTGCTCATGGACGACTATGACGAAAATCATATTATCAAAGTATGTTAAGTATTACAGAACCAGTGGCATGCTTTCAACCAGTTGCCCATAGTTATTACTTGTACAGGAAGGAGTACTTGTAAAACATGATTTTGATAGTAATATAGTAATATTATAGTACTGCATAAATGGTACAATAATTGTGAAAAATTGTTAATCTGTTTTAATATAACACAATTTCAAATAATTGATATTGGATTGAAAATATGAATTTTTCTTTGAATTGATTTCAATTTAGGGAAATCCCCTGCTCTATTGATACTGTAAAATCTTTCATTTCATTTTTAGTAATGACATATATGTTTTGTTTTATGTAAATGGAATTGATAACATTTTTGCTGGGTTTGTTGGATAACATTTTGAAAATTAAAGTGAAAAATAAAAATAAAATCCTTTTATTACAAGTTTATATGTGCATAATAAGTTCAGTTTGTGGTAAATCGAATCTTGGACCTTAAAAGATAGGTAATGACTGAAAAATCAAGAAGCAAAAATATTAATAAAATTTATTTTATTATATTATTGTTGTTGTGTCATTAAGGATAAGAATGTATAAGCAGTCTGACTATACTAGAACTCAAATTCTGCAGGCAAATATAAATTTAACCACAGAAATACATACTGAATAAGAGCTCACAAACAACAGAAATCAAAAGAAATGAAATTGCTTTTAGGCACTAAAATCATAATAATATTGAATAACAATAATGAAAAAAATCAAAACCATTAGATTCATCTTAGACCTTTTAATTTGTGGCGTTTACTTTAGAAAGTCAAAGCTTGATTATTTATGGCTTATTTCCTTGTTTTTAATTAATGTGTTTCAGGGTAAAGAAAACTTGGGAATGGTCATGGTATTCACATTAGTATCAGCCGGACAAGAGTGGCTTAATGAGACCTGGGATAAAGTTAAGAAAGAGCGTGAAGAAAGGATACTAGCCAAACAAAAGGCAGATGAAGAGGCAGAACTGGTAAGTTAATATTTATCATTTTTAAGGTTCATTGGCTAACTATTGGAATATTAATTCTTATTCATTAAGTCTTATCATACCCATATCACTTTGGTATCACTATCACTATATAGTATAAAACAAAGTCGCTTTCTCTGTCCCTATGTATGCTTAAATCTTTAAAATTACGCAACGGATTTTGATGCGGTTTTTTTTAATAGATAGAGTGATTGAAGAGGAAGGTTTATATGTATAATAACATCCATTAAATAGTGGAGAAATCAATAATAAATTACAGTTTCCGAAGCGAAGCGAGGGCGGGTCGCTAGTTGTATATAAAATTCAGAAATAAGATTCTAAAAGCTCTTAGACAATAATATGTAAAAAGTTGAATAAAACTCGCTAGAAGTCACCCATAATTATTATTCTTTATCATATAACTTAGGGATGAAAAAAAAAATTCTTAAAATATTCACTCTGATATGTATTTATTAAAACTGCTTCCAAAGAAAGGTCATTGTGATTTGTAAACTAGTTACATTTTATGTTGTTATGTTCGTGCAAATATAGAAATGAAGATCTCTATATGCCTACACAGATTGGTACAACAATCTACCTATTTCAGCAATAAGCCATGTGAATAACATATATCTGTGTGTATGATCAAGGTTATAAACATATTACAGAAAAGGTTTGAAGGCACTAGAGTCACAGTAGAGTCATTTTTGGCATGGAGGAAACAGTTTGAGATCGACATGGGAATCCCAGCTAAGAGGGAACGAGAAGCAAAAGATAAGAACAAACTGACTGGAAGAGAACTATTCCTTCAGGATACAACACTCAATGAATCAGATCTCAAATTCTTGGATGATGGTAAATACAAGATTTCCTTATGCCTATAGATATCTATGTAGTTTTCATTTAATGTCACACGCAAGGTGGCTATGTAAACACTAGTTAGTGAAAAGAAAGTAATTGTTTTCATTTGAATTTGGTTTTTGTAAGTAAATCACATGCTTTTTATGCAGTGTAATCACATGCTATACATACATGCAAAGTCCATGCACTACATTAGGGAAAATAATTTTAAGGGCTGCCTCATTGAATATTAGTAAGCTCTCTTATTAAATTTGTTGCATTTAATAAAAAAAACACTAAGTTTTTATATGGAGCAGTTATATTAAATCCTTTGCTCTTCGAGAACTTGAATCTCCTTGGGGGAGAAGGTCACATCCACATATACTTTTCAAATTGTATGTCTACCAAATGCTACTTTTATTTAAATACATTTTGTCAACTTGGCGATGAAAAGTTCTTATAGGATCTGAAAAGATAATCTATCACTAAAATTTACCTACACATATATGTGAAAGATTGCAAATATTTTGATGTAATGATATGGAATTTGAAGTACAATAAAATTACTAAGTTATTATAAATAAAATGTACATAACTTTTCACTGCCAATAAAACATTTTTACCTGTTTATAAGGAAATTTGTTAACAGGTGCATTGTTCTTCCTTTTATGTCTGACACAACCCTCAAATTCTCAGAAAATGGATGGCCACATTAAATGGACAAACCCACTCGGTTTTGAAGTAAAAAGGCATGATATCAATCTCACAGAAGTAATTTATCGCAGTCTTTTATATAGCTAGCCCTATATAGATATATAGATAAGTTATGAAAATTAAAAAGTAATATTTGAGATTAGAAATTTACCTCGAAAGGGATCATAAAATCACTGTTAAGAAGAGAAATTTTGTTTTGTATTATTTCGACATTTGCTTACTAATTACTAGTAGAATTTATGTAATGATACATTTGTCAATGTACCTTCCAAATACCCATAAAATGGTAATACATTATACCATATAATATACAAATTTTTTTTATGGACTCTCTATTCTATCATTATATTTTATAAATGTAATAATAAAAAACACCTTTAAAAGTGTACTAATATTTAACGGGTTTTTATTTTTATTTTATAGGAGATGCAGTAAAAGTGGATGAGTCTCTATTCCAGAACCTGGATGATTTGGAACTCACCGATGAGGATGATGGTGACTATGAACCTTCACAAAGTGGTAGTGATAGTGATTAGTGAAAGAACGACGGAAACTGACTTGGAAGCACAGTATAAAGGCGACTGAATCACCACAGACTAATTGTGAATCAATGCTTATAAGACTGGTTTGTTATGTTGAATTTTGTAAACAAGTCTATGCAATTGTTGTATTGTAACAAATGTAATATAATTTTGCTGCTATTTTTTCTTTGTAACCATCAGATCTGACTATACCAAATCAAATAGTTCAAATACTCATATAGAGCAGAAAATATCCTTTTTCTTTTTTTTTTCTGATTCACTATTTGTGCAAAACAATGCTGATGGTTGTTAAATGAATGCTTTTTTCTTTTATGTTTGAATGATTACTGGTGGCCCGCAGGCCTTTCAAGTTTCATTAGGACAGGTGGGGGAGCAAAGGCTCAGCCAGGAGGGGTGGGATTTGCTAACAGCTGCCTGAGCGCATCCGCCTTGGAGACCTAACAACTCAAAAGCAATTCTCAGCGGGCTGATGCATGGGTTAGGTTGCATGTCGACCTCTTTGTAGAGTTCGACGAGTACGTTTACCGGAGTCCCTAAGCATGCTTCTAGTGTTAGAGCTGAAAACGTCTAATGCAAAGATTATTTGGATCTGATGGATCCATAAGGACGTGTCTAGGGCGTCGACGGTGACTGGTTCCTGCATGATCAGGATTCGTAAATGAATGCCGCGGCCTGCTCAAGTGGACCCTTAATTTATGTAACTGCTGAAGACAGATCAGAAAATGTTATATGGTTTAAAAGGGTGATTTGAGGCCATAGACATCACAACGTGAATGTCGCCACCGACCACCCGAAGTGAAAGTCTTCATCGTATCAAAATGATGGCGGTCCCAATCTTCAAACTGGAAGCTTGTCTGCTTCATGTCAGATATGGCCAGAACGGTAGAACTAATGGCTATGCCTTTTTGCTCGGACGGGTGAACGAGCTCAGAACCCACATAATGTTAAGTGGTTACGGAAGCCCAAAGATATCAACAATATTATGCAACCCAATTTAGAACTCTTGTATCTTGATAAACTCTCGGTTTTATAGTACAACAGCTGCCCCATCCTTTAAGCCGGAATGCATTATTGCTCCACGCGATAAATAAGCAGGGTGGTGGGTAGGTACCACCATGCGGGCTCACAAAACGCCTGTTACATTGATGTCACAGTTTCAGTAATTACGCAATGTATGTTTTAGCGGGTTTAATTTTTACTAAGTGATACTATAGTTTCACTTTCTAACTAAAATACAGAAATTGATAAAAGAAAACAATTAATTTATGTTACCCTCTCGGCTTCAGATTAAAAATGCCCTATAATACACAATCTTGGCAAATTGTCTCGCATTTTTGTTTCTTCGAAAGATGGCGTCGCTGATTCCAATATAAATACATACTCGCTAATAAGGAGGGTAGGAGTTAGGACAACTCTATCAAGTTGACAAAGTGTAAAAAAAAACAAATTAAAACTCAACAACCCACCAAAATGGCAATAGTGTAACAAGCTGTATGAATGGAGCAGTCATAATTGATTTGAAGTACCTTGTCTTTACCTATGAAATCGCCGTTTAGTATAAAGTTATAATTATTTTTTATAAATATTTATTCATTTCTATCAATGAAAATATTCCCCGTGGTGTCGATGCATCTCGGCCAACGCAGTGGTAATATTAAATACACTTCTTGAAGAAGTCAGGTGTATGTGAGACGAAAACTCTTGAAAGACATTTTTTACAGCCTATGGACCTTACAATTAATAAAATCCCTTTTGGCCCAATCTTTGAAATTACACCATTTGCTACGGTGGCGCTACCTAAGTTGGTAGTCTTCAACGGATGTGTAACTGATAAACTCAGAAAGTGTGCTGCTTACCTCTACCCTCCATACTTAAAACAAAAATCAACAATCAATAGAAGGCTCAATTTTTGTTTGTGCCTGAAAAAAATATTGTATTTAGTGATCAGAAGATAGGGACAACTTATAAAAACACAACCATATTTTACGAAAAAATCAACTTTCCACATCCACTTAAGGGTCTTAACTATGCTTTTAGGCTTTAAACTAGTACAATTGAATTATTTTGGAAATTTCCTATGTACTTTTTTTTCAATTGTAAATGACTATTACCTATACTTATATTTTACTTTTTTATATATTGCAAAATCATACTCATAATTAATATAAAATTGTTTATCGATGAAAATATCTAAAACAATTATTACATTTATTGAGGCAAAGTTCTACGTGACATTTGTCGCAAGATATGAATGTTTTTCCCTTGCAACCAGGATATTTGCATCGTTGTCTTTTTTGACCCCAAACAAGAAAATGCTCAAATCCATCACGCATGACATCACGAGGTGGTAGAATTGAGGTATCTGGCTTCTGTCTTTTATTTTCAACTTCACCAGATAAACTCGGTCTACCACTCTTTTTGTTTATTGATAGCCCACATATGCATAAACTTTTCCCAACTTCAAATTTGAAGTTCTTCTGTTTCATTGGGGTTGGTGTATGCTGCTGCTCTCCAATTCTTCTGTACAATAACCAGCAATTGATAAGCGTTACATCAAGAAGATGATAAAATAGCCTCAAGCACCATTTTCTAGTTTTAATTTTTATTTTATATCTCCCTAGGAACGAAACTAAGAGATCCACACCACCCATATGCTGGTTATATGTTTTGGTTATTTGAAGACAATCCACTTGTATATATTTTTTCTGTTTTTTGCAGTATCTTCTCGTTGTTTCTAGGGGCTTTTGGCCCACAAATGACGATGATAAAAAGACGGGTTGTTATCGTACTACATGACGGTGATAACGACCGTATCATCACAATTTGCCATTGCTGGGAATAGCCTCTCTGAATCATATCCTTTTTCAGGTCACTTACAGAAGGTATTTTGAGTTCTTTTCCTAAACGACCTTTATTGACCGTTCTAAGAGACTGTATTCCCTCTTTGGCCAAATAAGCAATCATCTCTGGTGACGTATAATAATTATCAAAAAATAATTTGTAATATTGATTATTTGGTATGGACCTAGCTAAACGTACTACGATATTTGAACATACTCCTAAGCCGGGCTCACTAGAATATCTTAGGTCAGGATTGTTCTCCATTCCAGAGTAAATTTCAAAATCGTAAGCAAAGCTATGATCATCGCAAAGAACTAGCAACTTATCGCCTCGTTCTTGTGGCTTATTAGGCAGTTACTGTCGAAGAAGATTAGACGCTTTTGTCGCGCACATTTGCTCGTCGACAAATAGCGCTTCTCTTTTAGGCCCGCTTTGGCATTTTCTTCTCAATGTTTCCAATATTGGCCTAATTTATGCAAACGATCATACCCTGGACTCCCTGATGGTGGTTGCATGGAGATATCGTTGAAATGTACAAATTGACATACCTATCTTTGTGAAATAACTTAGCGACATTTTCTGCATAATCAAAGGAATACCCAATTCAGCTGCATTTTGGCAGTGCCATACTCACAATCAGACCTATAAACTTTTTCAATTCATTAGTTGTTATTGTAAATGGCGAATGAAGAATTTTGAAGAATTTTTTGGACACTAAATTGTGCCTTTTTTCTACAATATGCTTAAGTAACTCATCATCAAAAAACCATAAAAAATAGTGAAGTTCAAAGTCTATAATAGTTGACTGGAAATTTGTGTTTCCAGTAAATGAACTCAATCCGTGCAAGTCCCTCACTTGAAGTATTCAGGAAGGCATTAAAGGAGCACCATCTATCAATTTAGTATTACTTATATGTATTTATTTTATGTATGTCATTATATATCTACGTGTATGTATATGTGTATGTTATTTATGTGTGTAATTGTGTATGTATATAGTTTGATATTATGTATTAGTGTTTATTTTTGTTATTTTTATTGCTTATTAGATTATACTCATCTACCCACTAATGTAAAGCTTTCCTTCTTTGAGAACGGTTAGCTGGTAGATAACTCAATTGTTGAGTTAAGCTCGCCATTTTTTATATCTTATCCCAATTGCTGTATTTTATTAACAGTGTGTACAAAATAAAGAATAAAGAAAGAAAGAAAGAAAAAGAAGGTGATTGAAAATATGTTTTCTTCCAAATAAATCTTCTTTTTTATTCTTTGAGTGACAGTTACAGTGCGAGGGATTCTAGATCCATGACCGAATGTGTTACTCACAGTCGATGATCGTCTAGGCGCCTGAGATTGTGTAATGGTACTTAAAGTTGTCCCTGAAGTCATTTCTGATTTACTAGGCTTTTATATTTCTAGCTGACGATTTTCAATATTCGTAACAACCTCATTGACGAGAGACTAACACTAATATCTCTGCACGGAGAGAAGAAGTTTCCACGTCGTTGGTTATTTCTGATTAAAAAGTTTGGATGGACTGAACCCTTTCGATGTCATCATCACTTTTAGCATCAGAAAAATCTTGACCATCTTCACTCCCAGAAGGAATATTCAAGAAATCTTCAATATATTCAATATCACGCAATCTTCTTCGCGACATTATATGCAAAAAAATCAAAGAATTCATAAGGAAAGTTATTGTAAGTATGTATAAGTGAAAACAAACACTAAAGCTCAGCAGTCGTCGTGGCCTAAAGGATAAGACGTCTAGTGCATTCGTGTTGAGCGATGCATCGGTGTTCGAATCCCGCAGACGGGTACCAATTTTTCTAATTAAATACGTACTCAACAAATGTTCACGATTGACTTCCACGGTGAAAGAATAACATCGTGTAATAAAAAACAAAACCTGCAAAATTATAATTTGCGTAATTACTGGTGGTAGGACCTCTTGTGAGTCCGCCCGGATAGGTACCACCACCCTGCCTATTTCTACCGTGAAGCAGTAATGCGTTTCGGTTTTAAGGGTGGGGTAGTCGTTGTAACTATACTGAGAACTTAGAACTTATATTTCACGGTGGGTGGCGCATTTACGTTGTAGCTTACGTTGTCTATGGGCTCCAGTAACCACTTAACACCAGGTGGGCTTTGAGCTCGTCCAACGATCTAAGTCTATAAAAAAAATTAAAAAACAACGTACCTTATGTGGAACATGCATAAAAATATGATTTACTTATATTACTTAGTTTTATGTGTATGAGTTACGTTTACTATTGTAATATAAAAAAACAACTTGCCTCTGCAAAATATACACTTCGTTACAGTACACAGTATTTTTTTTCGAGTCAAAACTCTTCAATAAGTTTTTTAATATTTTTAAATTCAAACAAACGACTAACGTTCCACTTTCATTCAAATTTCACACTTCAACTACCTATAACTAAAACGCGAACGACATCTTTAGGTGAGGTTTCGTATTACAACATTGCTAAATGTCTGTAGCTTCTATCAATATGTCAATAGATGTCGCTATTTCTTGTTTTATAGCCATAGGAACGAAAGATGCACACAGAAATAATATCAAGATATATAGAACGGCGAGGTGGGCGTGGCACCCGTGCCAAAACCATGCACTTTAATGCATGCTTTTCTAAACGCATTCTCATTACGCAACCGAATGGTAAGCCGTCGACGTCGCCCAAAGTACGTCATTACGGATTCTCCTGATCCATTAACGGTGCTTTTAGGCACCACAAGCACCGGCCACCGTCCTCGTCGAACCCGTCGCTTGCGAGGAAGGGCTCGACGAGCGAATTAGCCCATAGACACAGCCCACTGAGTTTCTCGCCGGATCTTCTCAGTGGGTCGCGTTTCCGATCCGGTGGTAGACTCTGCGAAGCACTGCTCTTGCTATGGTCAGTGTTAGCAACACTCCGGTTTGAGCCCCGTGAGCTCACCTACAACACACGTTAGCTGAAATAGCCTCTCAAGGCTCAGCATTGGTAGGGAAAAAAAAACTACTTCTTTAAACACTTTTAAATATTACTGTATGTATTTTTTACTTATAGGATGTAACCGAAACACCTAGAGAAAAAAGGTTAAGAAAACAACTGTTACATGCACAAAATATTATTACAAAAGAAAAATTAAAGGTTAAACGGCTTCGAGAGCAAAATCGCAGAAAAACGAAAAAAATTCATAATCTTCAGGAAATAATAAAAAACGCTTACTGATAATTCACTACTCAGAGAATAAATTGCTCAAATATTAGGGAGTATAAACATAACACGTAAATTGTATGAGAGACAGTTACAAAACAATAATTAATTATCTCGTTCAAAATACTCACCAGTGTTGCGGAGTTTTGCTCTTACTCTTAATTATTATTCGCCCAAAGCATATAATTATGTTAGGCAAAAATTTAATATGAGCGTACCTCATCCCCGTACACTTAGAAAATGGTATGAATCTGTAGACGGTGATCCTGGTTTTACCAAAGAGTCTGTAGAGGCTATAAAATTAAAGGTACAGTCTGTTGATTTTCAGTTATTAAAATTTAATAGGATGGTACTCCATTCCATGGCTATATTGACTTTGGAGAAAACTTGGAAAATGATAAATTACGGAAACAGCATTTACACTTCCTATAATTAAAGAATGAAAGTTAAATTAGCTAGTCAATTACTAAGCAACAGTGTTGCTGATGCTTTATTGATCTGTAAAGACACATTAAAGTTAGATGAATTCACGCTCGTTATTAGCGTTCAATCGATAATGTCGAACGATATTATGAATAATATTCGTTATCAGTCTTGTAGCGGCGGTATAAAACTCTGTTAACTCATCACTGCATAGTATAAAACAAAGACGCTTTCCCTGTCCCTATATCCCTATGTATGCTTAAATCTTAAAAACTACGCAACATATTTTGATGCGGTTTTTTTAATAGATAGAGTGATTGAAGAGGAAGGTTTATATGTATAATAACATCCATTAAATAGTGGAGAAATACTGTTATTTTTGAGGTTTCTAATGTGATGTCATAAATAATTACATTTTTTCCGCTTACATTGCAAACGCAGGCTGAACCCTACGAGATATCTCTGGAACGGCTGGTCCGATTTTGAAGAGACTTTCACTGATAGGTAGCTGATGATATAAGGAGTAACTTAGGCTACTTTTTTTAGACTAGCTTGGCCCCGCGGTGTCACCCGCGATACGACAATAACCACGGGTAACATCGCGGGACTCGGCTATCAATAATAAAATTTAATGTTTCCGAAGCGAAGCGAGGGCGGGTCGCTAGTTATTTAATAAAGGAAAAGGCATTTCACAGGTTTAGATTTTTAAATAAAGAATTTAATGTATTTTGAAATCGTTTTATTTACACCTTGTCGCTATAATCGAGTTTTACATTTTATAAGTAATATAAAAATTAATCATCACCGTAAAATAAATTTAAACCTGCAACACTGTTTTAGACGTCAGACTACTGGTCATTGAATACTGCTTGGTCGTATGGCCGTCTGGATCGGTACCACTATTCTACCTATCTCTGTTATATAAATTATACATACGATTATTTTCTACAATAGAATGTAAGACTGATATTATTTGTTGAGAGGGTGGCGGCATTCATGTTGCGATACCTATAAGCTTCATAACCACTAAAAACCAGCTTGGCCGCTAGTTCAACGATCCATAAAAAAAACAGAACAATCATTTTTATCAAACAAAAAAAAAACGACTTAAAAACAACAATTAGTACATAGATTTTTATTTAAAACTACAATTTTGCTAAAATCAAAACAGTAAACAGAACGCAAAAGCATCTGCCGTAAACTACTTCAACTAGGATTTTTTATTATGTAGGTATGCATGATTCTATTATGACTTTGTTTCAATATATATTTATTAATAAAAACTCATTTTGAGACATTCTCGTTCAGCATTTTCAAAAGATAATTGAATTATTATTTTGAGCAAACCTAACATTTTTAAATCTTGCGATGTAATAATTTTTTTCCTATTTAATAATACGCCACGAACATATTAAACATAATATCTTACACGTAAGTAAATATATAATTAAAAAAATATTATCAGTGCAGTCTTAAGTAATTCAAAATAATATCAACAACTTCGTATTGACCTTTAAAGATATGTAATTAAATATTTTTCGATAGGTACTTCATTATTGGTTTGAGAAATCCTACGAAATATAATTCCAATTTTTTGAACGATACAACAATGTCGTTTCATTAGCAAATATTTGTAGCCATGTACGAAATAAGTACCTACAAAATATTCAAAAATAGGAATATTAATCTATTCGAATTGAATATTTAAAAACTTAACAAACATGCAAAGTTTCGTGTTATTACGAAATTAAAAAGACATACAAAGAATCATAAGCAGTTCTTTGTTACTTAATAAACCATTTAATATCAAGTAACTTTTATTAGTTTTATTTTATTTGAAACAATATCAAAACACGTAGTACAGAACAATAAACATTTGACAACGATTTTTAATTTAAAGAGTTATTTAACACACACGATACAACATTCATATTTTGATAATAGCTAAGTATTTTTAATTAGAACGTGCTCAAACTAGCACATTTATAAAATTACAATAGATGCCTAATACGACCTCGTTTTTTTAAATTCCATATCTGGTTCGTTATTGTAAGAAAACATCATTGTTAACAAAACTTAACTAGAAAAAGAACTTCATTTAAACAGTATGTACCTACTCAAATAAACAAACTGCACCATTTATTTGTGAGGGATAAATAATCAAAGGCAACATTAAGGGAACGTACCCATACTACCTACGTGACCTATTTTTTTTGTTTTTTCGACCTCTCCCTCCCCTCGGTGATCACTCGTAGTATATGCCAAGATCCCCCCTCTCCCCCTTTAGTTTTCACGTAATAATTCATAATTATGATTTATAATCATTTCACAGGCAAAAATTGAAAAAAAAAATTTGGTTCATACTCGTCTTTATTGCATAAGACTGCATGCACACTTAAATTACTAGTGAATTATGTAGTGTGAGTTTACAAAGCGCTAAACACTGCGCGCTATATTCGAATATAGGTCGAGAAAATACGAGATTTCTCTCACTAAAATCGACTACGTGACAAAAACATGAGCCATCCCCCCCGCTCCTGTGACTGACCGTAGCATTTTAAAGACTCCGCTCCCCCCCCTAAACGGGTCACGTAGTATGGGTACGTTCCCTAATAACGAACACTGTGTTACTTGTGTTAGTAACGCATCTCGATAAATAATTTTACTGTCTTCAATAACCTCATTTTCACGGCTGAACTCATCACTTCAATGAATAAAGCTAGAGGACAAAAAGTTGAAGTCTATCAATAAAAAGTAGTTTTAACAGTCAATTCATCGTTAAAAATAAAAATAAAGTATTAAATTCGTTACAAAATGGACTAAAGCAAACCGTTACAAAGAACTTTACTAAGGCCACGGTTTTTTTTAGGTTCTTAATAAAATAATTATAACTAATTAATCATAATAATAATAAATAATTAATAATAATACAAACGTTTTATGCCATTACAGAATATACTACTGCAGTGCCATTTAGAAATTCCTAACCAAATATCAACAATTATTTTTGTACTTAATTAATTATTTCAAAATAGAAATAAATATATTATAGGCTATAGGCCCATAATTTACAGTTAACATTAAGTGAATGTGTTTATGTGAAAATAGTTTTCTAAAATTCTATTTAGTATTTAAATATAAATAACCTTATAATAAGACAAATATCGATAAACATTCCAAAGAACAAGGTTGATTCCATAGGATTCAGCTATGAATTTCATACAAAGCGTACCTAACTAAGCTTCTGTAAAAATAACTATGGATGGGATTTACTCCTTAATATCTTTTTTCAGGTTTGTTGTTTGTTATTTTTGCAAGCACAGGGACATAAGATTCTCGATTGTTTATGTAAATCTATTTGAGTCGCTGTGTGACGTTTGCTAGAGCGACAGCGAAGGCCTGCAGCGCTGAGAATGGATATTGGAAGTCAAGCGTGTAAGCGTTGCCGTCAATCCGACCGAATTGCATCACCTGTAATTTTTTTAAGATTTACTGCCTAGACAGAACAACCGTTTAACACAGATACTTTTGAACCTGTTCTTGATTATATTTAAAAAAACGCTCCATTTTTAAACGTTATTTCATAGATGAAAGTTAACGTAATGTTTGGTACAAAATTTACCTGCTTGCCGTGGTATTCAATTTGAAAGTTTTTAGCAGATTCTTGAGTGACACGTCCTCCGAAGTCAAGCTGATACACTTGACTGTTTTCGTTCCACATGGGTGCTTTGTTGTGCATTATTAGCTGGCGTCTCGCATTGTTGTTACGGGACTCGCCAGTATTATTTCCGGACGCTGGATTTCCACCGCGTTTCAACTAAAAAGATCAACAGTTGAACGACCCGACAAAGTTGAAAATCAGTGTGCTTATAGTAGAATTATTTTGTCCGTGCAGTTTGGGTCATAAAACATGGCCCGGCTAGGGCGGTGAGCATGTTGCGGGGGCGCAACGCCATTATCGGTAAAAACAAATGAGTCATTGAAGGCGGGGTGGTATACGAAGGGTGGTGAGATATTGTTATGTTATGAGTCATCTGTGCTTAACTGCAAATTATAGTAGGTACATTATGTCGAAGAGAAATGTGTTTTTATGCATTTGTTCTCTGAATTTCTATAGTGACACAATGGCTACTCCTTTGTTTTGTATCAAAACGGCAGAATTTATTCAAAATAATATTTGCACGTGTTGTTATCAACAATGTGTTAAAATTTTTCACTGAAATAAGAATAGATCCCGAAAAGTTACAAAGTGTTAATTTCTGCCGTTCTCGTTAACTTGCTGTGGCGATATGTGGTGTAAGTTTTCGATTAGTGATTTTTTCTTTCATTTTTATCACTAACCCACAAAATGACAAAACTAAATACACTATCGATGACGATTATCGACAACAATAATGCGCATCACTATGCCCGTCCATAAGGCTCGTGAGTGGAAGAGAGTGCGAAATACTCGCTTCACCGCTCCGATTTTTTATGACCCAAACTGTACGGACAAAATAATTCTACTATAGTGCGAGTTTCTCAACGTTCTCGATAGCGTAAAAGTTAAGCAAATTTTGTATGCAGTTGGAACAGCGCCCCTAGCGGCAAAGGTACGCAACGATCCCATTCCCTACAAATATGAGCTAACTTTTACGCTATCGAGAATGTTAAAAAACTCGCACTAAGCACACAGAACTGAAATTATACGAGAAAGTTACGCGTTAGTCAATACAAACTTTGTTCCTAAGCTGCGCTTTCTGGAAGCTCTCCAGGTCCCTGTAGTTTTTACTGTTGACCTCGTTGTAGCCGTTGGGGTATTCCTCGTCTGAGCTCTCCGACTGCTTCTTATTCCTTCTCCGATTCAGGAGAGGCGAGTTCAACAGTTGCCTAGAAGTTGTTAGCAAATATATAGTAGTAAAACAGCTATTGAAATTAATAACGTTTTCATTGGATTTGAACAACTTTTTTCTCCCAACCTATGCTGATCGCCTTGAGAGGCTATTTCAGTTTCTCCTTGACGTGTAAGTGATCTCACGGGGCTCTAACCGGGAGTGTTGCTAACACTGGTCCTAGCAAGAGCAGTGCTTCGCAGAATCTAGCGCCGGATCGGAAACGCGACCCACTGAGAAGATCCGACGAGAAACTCAGTGGGCTGTGTCTATGGGTTAATTTACTCGTCGAGCCCTTCGTCGCAAGTGATGGGTTCTGCGAGGACGGTGAACGGTGCTTGAGGTACCTAAAAGCACCGTTAATGGATCGGAGGGATCCGTAATGACGTGTTTAGGGAAAAACAACCTTATTGGTGAGGCCGAAGAATATCGTTGGCGGCGGGGCGGCGTGCGGGGCGCGGGAGAGGCGGGCTGCGAGCGGACGGCACGCGGCGTCGCCGGCGCCGAGCTCGAGCCGCGAACCGCCTCCCCCCCCGCCTCGTCCTTCGCCGCGTTCGACCCCCGCGCACCCCGCACCGCTAGCAATCGCAATGCTAGCTGTTCAAGTGAACCTGCGCGCGCACAAATAGTGACATGATATACCTACAATATATTTATTTTCATTTCAAATCCTACAAATTGTTAACATATGCTAGGTACCTACTGGCACGAATCTCAATTGCTCGCTAAAGTAGTGGTCAGTTTGTCATTCGTACAGTTACAAAATTAATGTTCGGCCACGTACGTACCGTGCCTGACGGAACCGAAGTTACCGTACCGTAATGTTTCCTCACGATTCTCCTCATCCTATGCTGTCAAACTGACTTCCATGAATTTATTTATTTATTTTTTATTACTTAGATGTGTGGACGAGCTCACAGTCCACCTGGTGTTAAGTGGTTACTGGAGCCATAGACATCTACAACGTAAATGCGCCACACACCTTGAGATATAAGTTCTAAGGTCTCAGTATAGTTACAACGGCTGCCCCACCCTTCAAACCGAAACGCATTACTGCTTCACAGCACAAATAGGCGAGGCGGTGGTACCTACTCGTGCGGACTCACAAGAGGTCCTACCACCCGTAAAATTTAGGTGCAATTGTAGAAGGTGAAAAAGGAGCGCTTAAAATCCGTGCCGTGTATACTAATTATTATTGTTTCAGCAGTACCTATTGGCATTTTTTGGATTATCGTGCCCCATGTCGCGTGGGTGTCAGTCAATGTGTTTTCTATTGCGGCAAAATTTTACAAAAGCGGTGCGACGTATTGTTTTATATACAATATGTACCGAATGTGCATTCGGCTTTACATTCGCATGCACGTTTACTCGTTTACCTGACAATTTCCAGCGATGGAAGATCTCAGGAGGGCGAGCTGTCAGCCCGTTTCGATTTGTATCGAATACGTCTTTGTCTAGGAGCAGTGTCGCGCTAAGCGTTTGAATGAGGGGAGCGAAGCATCTACTCCAGTACTAACTATAATACTTGCTGTAGTCGGAGTCGCTGTCGGTGGCGGATACCCGCGGGCGGGGTGCCGGGGAGGGGGGTGCCGGGACGCGTTGAGGAGAAGCCCGCGCGCTGCACGTCACGCACACGTAAGGCCTCGGCCCCGCCCCGCGATCCCCGTTCACTCCTAGCCTGCAAACCGTGCACACAGGGAGGCGACGTCCCACCTCGTCTGTTCTTGTCTCCTCACCCGCCGCACTCGGGCGTTGTGCAAGTGTTGATACTTCAGGCCGCACTTCGGCTCGAACAACCCGTCGGCTACGTTCCACCGATAGGGTCATTTCGCTCGAGTCAAGGCTTCGAGATTTACCACAGCGCCGTAAAGTCGGAGCCTCGCCTTCGGGAAGACGAGAGTCTGCATGGCGCAGATGTCGGCGAGGGCGTGCCCGTCGCCGTGTGTTAACAAGCACGAGACGTCGCGGAGGTTCACCGCGCAGCGCTGCTACGCTGACGTGTGCATGCAGCGGATCTACAAGGTCAAGGTAACCGACGCTGCAGCTCCGTGTCATGGTATCTCGAACGGGTAACGGCGCACACGCGGGGCTGATGGGCACCACGGTGGTCGTGCGGGAGACGCGCGGGGGTAGAGGCTCCATGGGTGGTTCCTCATCGATGTACCGGAGTTCGTCATTCCGTTGTCCAGTCTTGTTTGGGTCGCCACGTCGACTCACAACGTCCGGATGCACGTCATGCTCGTGGGTTCTGTTACAGAGCGACTTTAAGATTCTTGTGTTCATATCAGAGGTTTCGTTTCTCCCGCAAATGTTCTTTCGCAGCTTCGACAGACAATTATCGGTGACAAGGCCATCACACTTTTTGATCGTGACCTGGCGACTCGGTTCGAGTCCTAGGTTGAGGCCGTAAGGTTGTTGCTCAATGGCGCTCAAGTTTCCCTTGAGACCGGTCGAGTCGGCGCGGACAGTGTATTCGGTACGTCCTCCGCAGAAGTCTCCGCGACCACCGCACGACACGGTCTGCGGGGACGGTCGTTCGAAAATGATGTCGGTTGGAGCGACGGCGTTCTTGGGTGACTGTAACGTGGGTACGGAGCTCTCGCAGCGCAGCGGGGAGATCGCGTGTCGGCCGGAGACGGCTGCGGAACTGTTGATCCGACGCTCTGAGCCGCGTACGGCTGCCGTGTAGACGCTCTCGGGGACGTTGTTGACAGCGTCCGTGGTGTCGATGTACGGGAACTCATCGTAAGATTCGGCTCGCGCGAGAGACGGGACCGACGTATTATTGTTTGGGTTATAAATCTCACTCTGATTAATGAGGTTATTCGTGTTATTTATCCTCTCACTTAGCGTCAGCTTCCTCCTGATATTATTGTTGGTGTGTGACGGGGAATCATTCGAATCATTCGAATGAAAAACTTCCTCTTCGTCCTCGGAGAATATGTTAGGATTGAAGGAGGGATCAGGTCCGACGGGATAATCGTCTCTCAGTTCGGTTATCGTGAGCGTCATCTGTCTCGGTTGAAGATGCAATAATGATGTTTTATACGTGACTTGACCTAAATTCGCCGGAACGTTTTTTGCTAATCCGTGCATTTTAAATTTTGTCCCCCAAATATTAGACGTGACTTCCACTAATCGAACATCCTGAAAGATAATCAATAGGTTAGTAAAAATATTGCTATGGATTTTGGAGATTTGGCAATGAATACGAACTTCGGGTAATGAGTCGATGTATGCTAGTTCATCAGGCGGCTCATCCTTCTCGGTCGCGGCGCGTACTTTCCGCCGTTCCCGAGCCCGCCTGCGTCTCTGCAGCCGTGGAGATCCGGAGCACCCTTATGACCGAAACATACATGACTTATTTATAGTTAAATAATAGTTTAAGAAAACAAAAAAAAATACGCTTTTACAGAAAATCCAACTCCTCCGTGCGTCGTATTCCTCAGTTCTGAGGGTCGTGACCTTTACTGAGCACTTTTGTTAGGACTATGTTCCTCCATTCACTTCTGTCCTCCGCGCAGTGGATAGCGACATTGATGCTGGATTCCAAAGGCGTCTTAATCTAGCCCCCTAGGCCTCTTTCCTTCCACTTTGTCGGTGATGAGAAGTCTTTCGAGATTGTCACCCTTTTTCCTCGCAACGTGACCGAAAAACTCAAATCCTACGTAGGAAAATCCAACTACAAAATAGAAATAAATTTTAATAAATTTGAATTAAAAATAGTGTAAGAAAAAATGATTTTACTATAAAAAAAGTGTGGGGTGCATGGTATCAGTAGCTATAAATATTTTATGAACAGATATGAGTAGAAGGGCTATTTTGATAATATCCTGAAAAGCAAGCACCCCACGCTTTTTGACAATAAAACCATTTTTTCTTACACTATTTTTAATTCAAATTCATAAAATCTATTTTCTATTTTTTAGGTGGATTTTCTGTAAAAGCGTATTTTTTTAGTATTTTTAAACTATTATTTATTTTTCATTTTTTAGTTGAATTTCAATATCTTTTTTTTAATATTGAATTGTCATCGGTCCTTAATAAGTATGCCAATTTCGAGTTAATCCAAAGTTTTGAAGGGGTTCAAAATAATGTTCATAGATTGCGTTACATACTAACATACATACGCCTGAAAGTAATAAAAGCGTATTAAAAAGACCAAGATACGCCCCGCGTTGCGAATTATCGAATGTTCGTCCTTTGAAGGCTGATAATGCATTTAAAATGCTAAATAACTCCGATTTTATTGTTACAGAAAGCTAATGCTTAACGATGTAGACTACAAAACATTTATTTTAAATTTAATCAGTCTTATTCTTAGAGCTATTGAGCTTTATGTTTTGATCAATGTTGTTGGATCCTTTCAATCGCATCTTTTACTGGCCCAACCGATAACACAGGGGACAAGATATATATATATTTTTTATTGCTTAGGTGGGTGTAAGCTGGTGCAAAAACTGGACCAAGGTGGTCACGTCCCTCAGTAATGAGGAAACGACAGAGAAGAAGAAGAAGAAGAAGGTGGGTGTACGAGCTCACAGCCCACCTGGTGTTTAGTGGTTACTGGGGCCCATATACATCTAAAACGTAAATGCGCCACCCACCTTGAGATATAAGTTCTAAGATCTCAAGTATATAGTTAGTTACAACGGCAGCCCCACCCTTCAAAACGCATCACTGCTTCACGGTAGAAGTAGGCAGGGTGGTGGTATCTACCCGTGCAGACTCACAAGAGGTCCTATCACTAGTAAAGATAAGACAAAGAAAACGTTAAAATATTACATTTGGATTAAAAAGGGATACCTTCTTCTCGTTCTGTATCGGACGAGGAAGTGTGTGTGGTATCGTGGAGGGCGCGCGGGGGGCGGGGTGAGGCGCGCAGCTCGCCGCTGGACGAGCTTCCGGTGCCGCCGCTGCTGCTACTGCTGCTGCTCTCGCGGACTGGCATCGATGACGTCACTTGACCTAATTTCAAAACCATGTCGTTCAAAGGCATTTATTACTAGCTGCCTTTGAATTTGCTCATGTTACTGGTAACAGTCGTATTTTGTGTATGTGTATACATTGTTACGCCGGTAAGAGTAATGCCATCTATCGGCGAACAGTCGAACGAATATCGAAGGATCTAGTAGCACCTAGAACGCTCGAGAAGTACAACGCCATCTATTGTCAGATAGCGGAAACACAATACTAGAAATATGTGGAATATTCTCGATAACTCTAGGGATGTGGTATCGACTATAAAAGCGTTGCAGAGATGGCACGCAGTCAGTTAGTATTCGGATCTACTTACCCGAAGCGAAACAGCGAACGGATCACCTAAAGCGAAGTGGAAGAGGCGAATTGAGAATTTTAAAGTGTTTGTGAAGTGTTTTAAGTGTTAATACAGTGTTAACTTGTAATTCGGTAGATTTTTTTATTTATCTCGAACCCGAGCGCGTAACAATATGTATGTATGCATATATGTAACAACTCTTATTTAGCCCATGTAATAATAAATTTACGTTGCACGTACGTACGCCGTTTACGTAGGAAATTACTATGGGCTCTGATAAACACTTAACATTACGTGGGCTGTAAACTCGTCCACCCAACTAAGCAATAAACAAAAATGTCACCATTCTGACGTGAAGCCTCATAGCATTACATACCTTCGGCCTTTTTTATGCAGTGTGCTTAGTGCGAGTTTTTTAACGTTCTCAAAAAGTTAGCTCATATTTGCATGGAATGCGATAGTTTGCCTATGTTCGCCACTAGGGGCGCTGTTTCAACTGCATACTTTAGTTAACTTTTAGGCTATCGAGAACGTTAAAAAACTCGCACTAATTATTTTTTTTTAAGGGATTTTGTGTTGTTATAACTAAGAACTGCAGGTCAAGTCTTATTTTAATTTTAATGATAACTTTTGTATATGAAAAATGATATTATGAAATGAAATGAAGTTGATTATTATGAAACATAGGTTGAAATGAAATGAAAACGAAACGAAATGAAATGAGATGATATGGGATGAAGTATAATCTCAGTAAAATGGTGGTCATTTACTGAGACTTTTTCAATGGATTTTTTGGAAGATTCCGAGAAGTTACGTTCAGCAACTTTGTTTCATTTTCCCACATTGTTTTTTTTTTATGATTGAAGGATTACTGGTGGCCTGGAGGCCTTTCCAGTTTCACCAGGACAGGTGGACGAGCAAAGGCTCAGCCAAGAGGGGTGGGATTTGCTAATAGCTACCCGAGCGCCTCCGAAGGAGACCTAACAGCTCAAGAGTAGCTGCTTCGCGAATGAATCTACTATCGGATCGGAATCGCGACCCACTGAGAAGATCCGGCGAGAAACTCAGCGAGCTGATTCATGGGTTAGGTTGCACGGCGAACTCTTTGTCGAGTTCGACGAGTACGGTTACCGAGGTCCCTAAGCCTGCTCCTAGTGTTAGAGCTGAAGGCGTCTAATGCAAAGGTTATTGGATTTGATGGATCCGTAAGGACGTGTCTAGGGCATTTCCCACATTGGTGCACCCTTCACAGATACTAAATATTTCATAAACCACCATTATTACACATTTAAACCTGAAGAAACACTAAATAGACAAAATAAAACAAATCACACAACTTCACTCCTCGCGTTCCCGCCACAAAGTCCACTCGCACTAAGGACACTGCATAAAAAAAAGGCCCAAGTTATGTAATGCTATGATGCTTCACGTCAGAATGGTGACATTTTCTTTTTTATTACACTAAGCACACTGGGGAATCCATTTACGGATACCCGGTCGAGGGGACATACCTTCGGCCTGCGGATCGAATATAACGAACTCTGGTCGTATCTTGCTGGTTCGGCGGCCCTTGAGCAGCGGCACGAGTCCGCCGAGGTGTTCGAGGTACAGCGTGTAGGCCCCGGGCTCCTCGTCGTCGTGACGCAGCATGGTGCAGTGCAACCGCGCGCCTGTCACCGGGGGGCGGGACACGAAACGACGCAGGTCACTCATTTCCGGAACGTTGCACTGTGATATAATTCCTTACTTAATAAATGTATCAAATGTCAACAAAGTATTAAGAACGAGTATTAAGTGGTGAGCTGCGGCTTGGCTCTGCTCCTGTCATTGCTGAAGTCCATGGGCGACGGTAACTATTCACCATCAGGTGGGCCGTATGCTCGGGCAATAAAAAAAACGAATAGCATCATAATCGTTAGTGCCTACGAAAACTATTAAGTATTCGATACGTGGTAAATAATAAATGCGAGATTAAACTGTAAAAATCGTTTTAATTAATAAATAAATATTTACTAACAATCACGCCACGTTAACTGGTCCCGTGATAAGCTCGTAAAGAACTTGTGTTACAGGTACCAGATAACGGATATAAATGTAAGATTTTTATTATACACATACATATATTTAATATACATCCATGACCCTGGAAAAGACATTTATATTTATCATACAAATATCTTCCCTTGGCGGGATTCGAACCCGCGACCCCCTTGTGTAGTGACCATGTCACTTACCACTACACCAGACGGCCGTTATTTTAGATAATTGTATGTATCTATTTCTTTTTCTTTTAATGCGTCTGTGAATAAATATTGTTGACAATTCGATGCTTTCGTGTGTAAGGAGTAAAAATACGCCGTGGCTCGATTTGATTCGACCGCAGAAAGTGCTAATAAATAAAATTTCACGAAGGACCTAAAAAGAATTTTTTTATTCAATAATTTCAAATTACCGCGCCGCAAAATATTTGATCACCTCTTCTCTTAGTTAAGATTTTTTTAAATTGTTATTTTGAATAACCTGCAAACACAGACAATATATTTAATATTTAAGACCTGCAAATCACACAGATCAGTCGAAATCATTAGTCGTGAGGTACTAATCAATTTTATAAGTAAAGTAACAGACACATATATAGACATATATTTTTACTTTTTCGACTTCACTTTATATTACATTTATAAAAACCGTTCCTATTATCAAAGGTACCACTAATCTTTTCGTTGAAAACATCGTTGACATAATAATATTACTTAGAGAAACAAGGTACATTGCTATTAATAATATGAACCTTTAGATATTAATAGTTTGTTGTTTTTTGGTTACGTTTGAATTCAATAGTGCAAAACGTAAAGTCTATACATGCTTCTTCCCAGGCGATAGGTCAACGCAAGATCGCCCTTTCCCAAAACATGTCGTCGGATCCTCCGGATTCACTCTGTGCTTTTAGGCTCTCCAAGTACCAGTCACCGTTCTTGTCGACCTCGTCAAAGAGTTCGACGCAAACTAGCTCATATACACAACCCACTGAATTTCTCGCCGGATCTTCTCTGTTGGTCGCAATTCCGATCCGGCGCTAGAATCAGCGAAGCTCTTGCTAGAGCTAATGTTGGTAAATTCTCTCAGGTTGAGCCCGTATGGGTTCTGTCTCATGCGAGGTTCGGACGCGGGTTGTTGAGCGACAGGAGGTTTTAGTGCGTTCGACTCTGACATGCCCCGCCCTTCATCCCCGGGGAGGGCGGAAGTCCCGCGATTTCCTCCTGACTAAAAAAAAAAACCCTTTCCGTGAGCATTCATGCAACCTTCTGTTAACTGGTTACTGGAGCCCATACACATCTATAACGTAAATGCGCCACCCACCTTGAGACATGACTAATAAGGTCTCACTTTTAACAGTACAACAGCTGCCCCACCCTTCAAACCGAAACGCATTACTGCTTCACGACAGAAATAGGCAAGGTGCCTACCTACTGCGGACTCACAAAAGGTCCTCTATCACCAGTAAATACGCAAATTATAATTTTGCGGGTTTGATTTTTATTACACGATGTTATTCCTTCGTATGAGATATCCATAAAGATCTAAGATGTCGATATATAAAAGGGAACGTTGCGTACTCTGATAGTGTGCGAGAAAAGGTTGTGCAATGCGGGTTGAAGACGCGGCGGTAGCGGCAGTCTGGCGGCGAGTCGCGGGTGTCGCAGCGCCTGGGCGGCCCGCACGCGCGCCAGCAGCTGCAGCGGCGCCACGACGCGCCACACGCGGGCCGTGCACACGCCGCCGCCCACGCCCACGAACAGCCGTCTAGCCGCGTGACCCCACGTTAGGGCCGTCACACGCGCCTGGTCGCACAACATCACAACACTAGATCGCTTATACCAGCGGTCGGCGAACCGGGGTAAATTACCCCAAATGGGGTAAGAATGAAAATTTTGTGAGTAAAAAATATATATTGAAGTGAAACTTCTTTAGAATCGTAAAATTTTTAGTGATTGTTTTCTTTTCAAAATTATCATGGGGCTATAATATGAAAGATACCAAAAAGAAGCGATTTCGTTTTTTTTTGTTCTTCGCCATGGGGTAATATCAATTTACACAAAAATATTTTGGGGTAATAATTAAAAAAGCTCCACGACCGCTGGCTTATAGATTTAATCTATACTAATATATATAAATTTTATAAATAAGTACTGTGACTGGGTACTACGAAATGTTAAATAAGCAATAGTTTAGTTTAGATCGTTAACGTGATTTTATGATCAGAATAAATTGTGAATTAAATTCGAACCTGAATTGAAAAAGCGGTATTGGTGATGAGCAACGAATGGAAAAGAACAATATCGGCTTGATAATCGCTAGATGTTAGTCTATCTATACTAATATATAAATCTACAGTGGTTTTTACTTTTTACGGATGTTCCGTTATAACTACTGAACCATGCATCCGATTGACTTGAAAATTGGTATTCATGTAGAAAATACATGTACTTAATGGATAGGCTAATATTTATATGAGTGTTGGACTCCCTACACCAGTTGCGGGGGCGTTAATGACGAGAATCTTTGTGGGGGTGAGAAATAATAATGTTAATTTTAAATGGCCAGCGAAGCGGACGGGTACACCTAGTAATTCATATATATATATTCATACAGGGTGGGGTAGCCGTTGTAACTATACTGAGACTTTAGAACTTATATCTCGAGGTGGACAGCAGTTGTAGCTATACGGAGACCTTAGAACTCATATCTCAAGGTGGGTTTACAAGGTGGGCGGCTTTACGTTGTAGATGTATATGGGCTCCAGTAACCACTTAACATCAGGTGTGCTGTGAGCTCGTCCATCCATCTAAGCAATAAAAAAAAAATTGATAGCAAAAAAAAAAGAAAATTATAAAAAGGTTGTTGATTTTTTCAAAGCAATAAACAGTTGCTTTGATGCAACTTTCATGTCGTTACAAAAATTTATGCGTTTAAATTGAACAATCGATAGGCTATATTTTTACCAAAATAATTTTTTAGCCTCTGATATGGATTACATAATAATACAATTTATTTAATACGCTGTTGTTTAAATTTTTTTTATATCGTAGCACCTTATTATGACATTAGAAATAAGTAAGTTATAAACATTTATTTCTAGTTGTGGGATAGCTTTGAAATTTTATGCGCTGTATCCGCAAAATCCGGATGTCGCTGTTCCTAACCAGGGTTTTCAGAATCATCTTTAAAAATTTATATCTACGTATTTCAGAAGTAACTTTGATGGTGCTGCTGTCATAAAAAAGGTTTAAAGAATTTTCTGTTGCGGAAAATATTATGTTCCAAAATTACCTGCGTAAAAGGAATCGGTACAGTGTAAATAAGCACTCCCGTGTCTGAGTAGAACTTCACTATGTTCTTATAAGGTGGTGAGTCGGCAGAATCGTCAATATCTGTGAACACCAAACATATTGGACTCGAACACAATCAAACTAGAATAGACAGATGTATTTCCTAAATGGTCTTTTAAATTTTACCGGAAAACCTTCGGAATCAAATGAATTTATTCATAAAAATTAAAAATAACATTACTATATTTGGCTCATTTGTACTAAAATTGGGTTCATGTGGCCACTCGAAAGCCACTTAAATTCAGGTTATGCAAAAGGTAATCCATGGTAAAGAAATTAAATTAAATCAATACATTGTCAAGATAATGAAAAAACGAGAAGAAATTTTAAGAGTTTGTGCTCAGTAATTTCCATTCTGTCTATAAAATCGAATAATCAAGACATTTAATAACAAACCTCCGAATGTATTATAATATAATCTATAGTATGTACATTATCATTACCCTTCCAAAATAGGAGGCGTTAGTGCGTTATGTACTACAGGGTGGCCCATAAGTCCTTTGAAAAGTAAAATTTGAATAAAACGAACAGGGCGCGCGTGAGCGGTGCAGGGGAAGCGGGGGGAGTAACTTCGGTTTCTGGGAATTTAGTCGCGATGGAGCGTTTTACCGGAGCGGACCGTACGTTTTGTGTGCGCGAGTTTTATAAAAACGACAATTCGGCAACCGTTGCGCGGCGTAAATTTCGAGAACACAAAGGTTTACACAACTTTGACGACACTCCAACTCTTCAAACGATTAAGAACTGGGTTGCTAAGTTCGAGGAGACCGGTTCGACGTTAGATAAACCGCGGTTGGGTCGCCCAAGGACGTCACGTACGGAACAAAACATAGACACAGTGACACAGTCTATTCGCGAAAATCCGACACAGTCAACTCGTAAGCGCGCCAGAGCATTAAACGTATCCAGGACATCGTTCCAACGGATTTTGAAGAAAGATTTACATATGCACCCTTACAAAATTCAGTTGGTTCAAGAATTAAAGGAAACTGACGGTATTCAAAGACAAAATTATGCGAATGAAATGTTGAATCGGTTTACTTCCTTCAATAACATAATGTTCTCTGACGAGGCTCATTTCCATCTTAACGGGCATGTTAGTAAACAAAATTGCCGCTATTGGAGCCCCATCAATCCAAAACTTAAGTATCAGAAGCCCTTACATAGTCCGAAAGTGACTGTTTGGGCCGCTATGTCAGCCCATGGTATCCTAGGGCCTTACTTCTTTGAGGATGGCAGAGGGCGCGCAGTTACTGTTACGTCGGAGCGATATGTGGCTATGATCGAAGAGTTTTTCATACCAGAATTGCAAAACTTTTCAGGCTTTAATGCCAGGACGTGGTTTCAACAGGATGGGGCCACTTCTCACACCTCTAACACTGCTATGCCCGTTATCCGTCAACTTTTTCCTGGCAAAGTTATCTCTAAGAGAGGAGACATTTCCTGGCCTCCACGTAGTCCAGATCTGACCCCGATGGATTTTTTTTTGTGGGGCTACCTTAAGGCTAAAGTATACGACACAAACCCGCGGTCAATTGAGGCCCTAAAAGAAAACATCCGCAGAGAAATGACAAGCATTTCAGCAGTGACGTGCCGCGCAGTCATCGACAATTTTAGACGTCGTTTGCAAGAGTGCCGTGATCGCAACGGATTACATTTAGGAGATGTTATTTTCAAAAAATAATTCCCGTTTTTTAAGCTTTTTATGTAAATAAAAATTTAATTCATAATGTAATTAGTTTTATTTTAATAAATTTTTTTTCATATCAAAGGACTTATGGGCCACCCTGTATTTTATTTAGGATAATTTTCAATTCAAGAGTAACAAGTCTGAAACTCCTTCAATAGTACGATAACTATGACATACTGAATGAGAAAATGAAGCAAGTTGATAGTAAAATATAATATAAATACAATATCATGTTTCTGATTCAACTAAAACGACTTTTATAGTTTAGTTTTTCATTCTAATATTTCCCACATTTCGAATACTTCAGTTTTCGTGGTGAATTGTAAAGTGTCAAAAAATTCTTAAAGTAGTTTTCATTGTCTGCAATTTAAGGAAATACTGTTTCTCACTTGTTACTATTTGGACCTGAGGTGTTGCTGCGTACATCGGAAGTAATACTATGTTGCTGTAGGACTGTAAGAGGTGCTTTTCATTTATGGCCGTATATAAACCGATAGAGCCACGGCGCCGCGGCGAGACCATTAATATGGGAGATCGTAAATTTTGTTGTACAGATTGAAAAGAAGCGGCCAGACCGCAGCTCGTTTATCAAACCGTTGCAATAGAACCTTTCACGGATCGCATTTCTCACACTTCTCTATTAAATTATATATTTGGGTAAAACGTCTTATTATAATATTCAGATTCTTTACCCTTGGAAATAAACGTTTTCACGCTGTTATTTAGGTAGATAAAACTTACGTAACATTACAAAATCATTGATTCATAAATAATTATCTAAAGGCCATAACCTAGGTAAATTACCTACTGATTATTTTTGTTGCAAAATGTAATTTTCTATTTACCTAGGCTAGCTAATTCTAATATCCACTCGGGGTATGGTCTCCTTAGACCTTGCGTGCTGTTATATTAGATAATATTAACATCACAGCAAGGTCAGCAAGTACGGATCGATTAAGAAAATTAACAAGAATTCTCATTTCCGTAATACTGTAAGAACACAATACCACTTTGTTGTATGTTCATCTACTTTAATATATAGTAGTTGAACATCTTATTATATCACCCCGTCGCTTGCGACGAAGGTCTCGACGAGCGAATTAACCCATAGACACAGCCCACTGAGTTTCTTGCCGGATCTTCTCAGTGGGTTGCGTTTCCGATCCGGTGGTAGATTCTGCGAAGGACTGCTTTTGCTAGGGCCAGTGTTAGCAACACTCCGGTTTGAGCCCCGTGAGTTCACCAACTAGTTAAGGTTACGCTGAAATAGCCTCTCAAAGCTAACAGATTACCTAATCTGATAGCTAGAAAAAAAATTTGATATCACGACGCAAATATTTTAGATTCAACTGTCAAGACTTACCAGCTCCCAAAGTGCCCGCAACTGCCAAGAGTTCTTTTGAATTAGCCCATTCCATCGCGAGCGTGTTCCCCCGGATCCCAGTATGCACCCTCACTGGACTAACGTCATCGTGTCCTCGTAGAAGCACGATCTCTCCACTACCAAGCGCAACAGCTAACACGTGACCCCCGTTGTTCTCGGAACCGTCTTCTCCTTCTTCCATTTTAAATTTTTCACACGACCATGCCATTGACGTAATGCCACCTTCCGCGACCAGTTGTACCTTAGTTTACATTGATTGCATTTTGCACTTAGCTTGTATTGTGTAATAATTTTATAGTTAGGTACACGATATTTACAGTAGGTCATTTTTCTGCAGGAGCATCTTGTAATTTTATTTAGTCCACATTTAAGAGGTTACTTCATTTTGATGGTCAGACAGTAGCTTGGCTGTTTCACTGATGATGTTAATGAAAAACGTTCACCACTCACGATCACTTCGGTCATATCCTCAAATCATATTATTTCTTCAAGATATGCAGGTGTCTTAACATCAAGCCCTTACCTGTGATACCATTGCTCCATGAACGTCCATGACGACAAGCTGAGCAGAAGCGGTGCCCAAATACACTTGGTTATCGTCAGGAGTCCAACAACCGCTAGTGATCCTCGCATCTAGTGATAACATTGACGACCAGTATCTCTGTCCGGCGACAGAACCGACCAACACAAACCCATCCTGTAGAAAATTATATGAGATGACAGAAAATAATAATTATTTTTATAACTTTATAAGGTTGATTATAAAGATAACAATACAAAATTAACAAGGTCTACCTCAAAACGTAAATACGGTAAAAGGTAATTCTAGCTTTTAATCCCGAAATCATAACCCTTGACCTCGAACGTATTTAGAAATGAGTTTCGTGATGAAGGAATGAAATAGTTTAGTATGGATACCGCAAAACCGATAAATTTGATGAAATGATTCATTTCTTAGTACATCTTGCCTATATCCAAGTCGTTAAGAAGTCATGCGCTCAGGTTTGAAGAGTAAAACAACTGCTTCAAAATATAATTGAGACTAACTTGCGAGATGAGCTGCGAAATTCCCTCAATAACCAAACCACACCAGGTCGGCTGTGAGCTTGCCCCATTTCGAGCAAAGATAAATACATATCTAAGTTGTGATACTACTGTATATTTGGTGGTGTGCTCGTAAATCGCCCCACCACTTGAAGCTTAGTGATGCAATTTAATCCATTACTTTTTCATTCTTCAAGCCGGAATAAGAATTTTCCGTTGGAAGCGTAGAACGGATCATCAATCCTACGAAGTAGCACCTTTGTATAAGCTTGGAATCCCTCTCGAAATATTCGCTTGATGTTATAATAAATTGAATTTGAGCTCCGAATGCTGGTTACAATGAGTTCGTCAAATTATTGAGGATATATTTTTCCGATGAATATCGTTCCATTTGCGTCGTAGAAAAGTGATTTCGGAAATAGTTATTTACATAATTCAGTATTAAGATTGGCAAAAATGAAATATTTTTGTATCCGTTCCTTTCTAGAAGATCTACATAATGTTTTCGATTAGAACTCTTTAAATTAAGTAACCAAAATAGTCAATAACTAGAATAACATTTAAGACAATTTTATCTCGCGTATTATGAGTATTATACACGCAATTCGCATCCTTTTACCCAAAAAGCGGTAGGTACAATATGTACCTACATGCGTTCGTCTTCACGGATTTGGTCGCACCTTTCTTGACATATAAGAAGATTGTTTGCAGAAGTGTCATATTACACAGGCATCCGTTCCTTTGAGCACTTGACGAATAAAGCAACGCTACCTTACGAACACCGATATCACGCGACCCGTACATGCTTAAAATTGATCTACTGTAATTTTTTTTAATTGCTTATTTGGGTGTATGAGCTCATAGCCCACCTCATCTTAAGTGGTTACTGGAGCTCATAGCCATCTACAACGTAAATGGCACCACCCACCTTGAGATATGAGTTTTAAGGTCTCCGTATAGTTACCTACAACTGCTGCCCCACCCTTCAAACTATATTCTATGGGGACTTCTCTGAGGATTTTTACTGTCGTCGAAGGTAGAAGACTACAGCCCACTGTCGCTCATGGACAATAGTTATATCAAAGGCACAAGGCACTACCGTTTTTCGAAGTGATGTCAATGTCTCCGTTGTATCGTATCGACCGATAATTTATCACCGTACTCATTGTGCTTATCCACAGTGCGTTTTCACACAGTAATCTCATTTAACCTTTCCATTTCCTCCTGCTACTTACAGAGCGTTTTTGCAATTCGATGGAATGTATAGTTATATTCCTAGAGTTAACGTACGCAGTATGGTAATTTCGGTGGTAGTAAAAAAACATAATTTTGATTGCCGAAATTGTGACTGCTTACTTCTACATGATGAAGTATTTTAATAAAAATGTTTGGTATATAAGTAAACAGTATATTTTCTATGTAATAGCGAATATTTACGTAATGGTTGGCACGTATTAAAGGAGGGGAAATTTTTTTTTTTCGCAGTTAATCGTTTTCCCTAATAAATTTGTAAACATTGTTATAAAAACGAACATTGTATCCTCATTAACTTGGTAAGTAGCTTTGCTCAAGTCATAACTAATAATAAAAAATCTTCTTGGTTGAATCTTCATTTGTTACACGGCCTCTAATATAATATTGCGTGCAGTAAATTAATTAAAATGCAATTATTTTTACTAAAGTATAGGTTCTGATAACCATATTTATGACTACACTTTGTTTGTTAACTATGTTAGGTACCTACGCTTTTACGTTTTTAAAATCGCAAAGAAATTGAAATCTTAAAATAATAGGTAATTCTTCCCATTTATAACCTTAACGGATGAAAAAGAAAGATAATAACTAACACTGTACTGTTGTATTACTTGTTGTAGATTGAATAAATAAAAAATAATTTTAAGTTTTCGTAATTGATCACTAAGTCTACAAACTTCTATAGAAAATATTAACATCTAACCTGGTAACAAATAAGCGCCATTCTTCCATCATGAGACCAGGAAAAATGGGTGACCGGCGTACTTCTGTCATTGATGAGCTCGATACTCCAACGGCCTTCATATTTGATCCATACAAATATCACTCCGGAACTGTCGCACGACGCCAACTTCTGGTACGGTTCATTCCATTTAACTAATATTACCTGATTAGTGAAAACCTTTTAATTATTTAACTCATTAATCATTTAATTATTTGACTCATCTAAATTACTAATAGACAATTTGGAAAAACATGAAAGTATGTAGGAAAGTATGCACTTAACAATAACGAAAGAAAAGCTGTAAAGACATCAGAGAAAACAATTTTATTGTAGACTAATGCCCGTATCTTTAGACGTTTCGTAAAATAGTCCTCCACTCTTAACTCATCCGATGATGCTCGAGCATTCCCTCCAAACTTACTCGAGTTTGGTATTTTTAGTCGACCATTACAATATTCCTCAACTGTCCTCGAGTGAGGTAATAATGATGAAAATTTGATCAAGCTAGCATCAAACCCATAGAATTCTGTAGTCTATGGTCATTGTTTAATGTCAAAGTCAAGCTGCTGCTGTCTGTTTGACACTAGATGAACTTGTTTGATGTTTTGGTTGCTGAGTTATTCGTAAATATGTGTGCGTGCGGTAAATCTGAAAGTGTATTATTTATTTTCTAACCTATTATTATTTTAGATTTCGGATCCGGCTTTGTATTTTTATTCGCCGCTTTTATGTGATTTTGGTTGCATCGTGTCGTTGAAGTGCTTTTCCACAACCACCAGTTTATTATTATATAAATAAAACTTATTATCGCATTGACTTTATTTATCAAGTAGTAAGCCAAATATGAATCTTATGTAGGTAAATAAAATAAAGAGTTTCAAATGTCTAACTTCGAACTATTTACTTTATTAATAAATATTATCAAACTTAAATTATCAAAATATGCGGGAATCATGCACAGATCCAGGCCATTGCACAACAATATCATATATTTCCATTTGCGGTCCACATACTATTTGGACATTGATAGAAAACCAGCCTTGAGGAACGTTCAAGGTACGTCGCGACGTACCTTGACTTGACAGTTCGCTTACTTCACTCCGGTTAGGAAAATTTTCCAAGGACGTTTGAGTGGAGTTTATTTTTACGACTAATCATACCAAAACGCGCGTTGGAGGTTGAGTCGAGTCGAGTTAAGCTCGTGTAAACCACTAAAGATACGGGTGTAAGTCTTGTGGTCTTTAATATATTCTCAGGAAACATAAATCATTACGAGATACCAGATGTGCACATATTCGGTGCTCAGGGTGAGTTACATCCACTTAAATGAAACAGTCGGAATGTGTCGCCTTTTGGTGAGATTGTTATGTCGATTTACGACTAGGGACTTGAAGGAATATTTTGTAGATACCATGTACACGTGTATAAAGACATCCTTAATCGGGTGGGGCTTGTTATTGGTTTCCAATTTTAATAATCTACGACGTAATTTCAAAGGATTTTCACTATTTGCACCTAAATTCTGTAGAGAGAGGTACTATTGAGGTGTTTTGCGATTGAGAGATCAGATATTATACCCATAAAGTGTGGCTCATTATCCAAGTGATTTCTTGTTTAAGTAATCATGCGATCTGATCTGAAGTATGTAGTAATTAATTATATCTCACACTATTAAACTTAGGAGTTCTTCAAACAACTTGAGACTATCTGGGTCGTGATTTTTGGTCCAGCACAATTAATCAAAAAGGAACGTGTTTATTTATGTCATAAACAGACGTAAAGTTTTCCTAAAAATGTATAATTATATATTCATGTTATTTATGAAACCAAGTCAAAGTTTAACAAAACTTCATCGTTATCGTTAATTTTCTTATTTATTCTGATATATGTAATAATTCACCGGAAGGTAATGAAAAGATAATAAAGAAAACAAAAACTAGACAAAGGCAAGTTTAGAGTTCGTTCTCAACCATTGGAATTGTCTAGATTCTAATCACGTTTTAGAATACCCATAACAAACAGAAGTAATTGCACGTGACAGCGTCTGAATTACGAGCTAGGATATTCAGCCAGTAAGTAATTAAACACGTTTTCGCACGTACACGCTGTTGCTGTTAATAAAATCTTAAATACCGTCGTCTACCTTAAATTAACATTCTCTGTCTCTCGTGTCGTTTTGAAATTGCTTTAATTGATCTAAAGGTTACAAATACAGATAGCTGGTTGGTATGGCGTATTGTAAGCCCACACGGCTGGATACCACCATCCTATTTCGTAGAGCGAAGCAGTCATGTGTTCCGATTTGAACGGTAAATAATACACCGATAAACTGGTGGTAGGACGTATTGTGAGTCCGCACGGGTAAGTTCCACACTTCCTATTTCTGCCGTGAAGCAGTAATGCGTTTCGGTTTGAAGGGCGGGGCAGTCGTTGTAATTTTAAAATCGAGACCTTAGAACTCATGTCCCAAGGTGGGTGGCGGCATTTACGTTGTAGATATCTATGGGCTTCGGTAACCATTTAATACCCGGTGGGCCGTGAGATCGTTCACTCCTCAGCGCAATAAAAACGACTACGAAGATTATTAAGCACTGAAGTTGCCATTAGGTTTTTTACTTTTTATTGCTTAGAAGCGTGGACGAGCTCACGGCCCACCTGGTATTCAGTGGTTAGCGGAGCCCATAGACATCTACAAAGTAAATGCCGTCACCCACCTTGAGACATGAGTTAAAAGGTCTTACTTTTAACAGTACAACAGCAGCCTCGCCCTTCAAACCGAAACGCATAACAGCTTCACGGCAGAAATAGGCAGGGTGGTAGTACCTAACCGTGCGGACTCACAAGACACCGTATCATCAATAAAAAAGGTCTCGAAGAGAATAGCAAAGAAACAAAGTTTCACATTATACCTATAACATGTTGAAGGGTGCAATGTCTTTGAAACGTTGGCCGGATTATGTATGAACATAGACTTATATAGTATGTATGAATAGTCGTATTGACAAATTGGCAAGATATCAATGTTGGCAAGAAACCAAATACCTAAAGTGGTAGAGCTCGTAATTTAGGGCCCTCCGATTTGGAAATGTTTTATATTAGTATGATTGTTGTAGAAGGCAGAAAAAAAACATGCGTATAAATCTGATATTCAATCAGATATGGCGAAATGTTATCGTATCGAAAGAAACAACTTGTTCTTGTCAAAGGATCGATGAAACAAAACCAATGACTTCAAAGAAAAGAAAATAACTGCATAGTAAAATACTATATACATACATAATATAAGCAATCAGAGCATTATATTCTGTTTACAGAATATTTTGTCTTTGAGATATGTCTTCTAACGATCTAGATTTTTACTGGTGGTAGGACCTCTTGTGAGTCCGCGCGGGTAGGTACCACGGCCCTGCCTATTTCTGCCGTGAAGCAGTAATGCGTTTCGGTTTGAAGGGTGGGGCAGCCGTTGTAACTATACTGAGATCTTATAACTTATATCTCAAGATGGGTGGCGCATTTACGTTGTAGATGTCTATGGGCTCCAGTAACCACTTAACACCAGGTGTGCTGTGAGCTCGTCCACCCAACTGCGAATTTTAGTACGAATAAAATTCGTACACAGCTGTACGAATTTTAGTATTATAAGATTTTGTAAAGATTATAGGAATTAAAGGGCCTAAGTTCGCGTTCTTTCTTAAGTAAGATTTCAAAAATTCTTTAAAAAAAATCACTTCGTGTTTAATAGTGGAGCTTTACGAGTCTTAATCAGATGACATATTGACGCTTAGGTTTAATTAAAGCAAAATTAATTAGAAACGTGTGCGCAGAATTCATGAGTTCATGAGTTCAACAGTTCAATTCAAAATTATTCCTCCCTTTAGTGTTTGATTTACTGGAGACCTAAGATGCTCGGTAAATATTATCTTTTGGTTTTATTATGGACATCTCACGTCTGATCTGTGTCCCCGTAGATTGTAATTGGTCCGTAGAGGAAGTTCATGCGGTCGTCGTGAGTGTGATGATGTGAACGTGACTCCAACAACGCCCCGCACGTTGCCTGTAGCCAGCCAGCCCTCTTGATAGTAATTATTTCGGTTTAGTTTCCATCCCTCTTCCTGTTAAAAAAATTATATATTAGGATATTTCATTTACTTTTGCATTTTCATTCATTATGTCTCGAATAACTTAGGATTCCTCAATTAATATTTTATTCGGTTTTCGCGAATTATAAACATAATTAAAACCACCTTTACGGTTTAATTATGGTTGACGGTCACGCTGAAATAAAATTACAATAAAAAAATCCGAAATTAAACAGTAAAAGTAACTTTAATTATAATTATTAGCATTGGAGGAAGCTGGTGCAAAAACTGGACCAAGGGGGTCACGACCCTCAGTAATGAGGAAACGACAGAGAAGAAGAAGAAGAAATTAATTCATGATTACTTCAAAACTGTTCGAAATATTATGTACACATTTCGAACTACAAGTTTTTTTTAAAAGCGATAAGGCATACGTTGCAGGCTACATTGCACAAGTTGTTTACAAACTCCCATTCGAACAGGAAGCTTGTTCGATTAAGGGGACGTTATGAAATGTATCCTGTCTGAAAGACCGGAGATAGAAGTCGAAATTGCCAATCAGTAAAATATTACGCGACTCGTCGCCCGCCTATTAATCCGTCAGCCGGCGACCAATTACTAAAGTCTTTACCAATGCCAATTACTCAATATGTTGCGTAATCAACAGGTCTAGAAAAGAGGAAAATCGTTCTGATTTCTCTCATTTTCAAGAACCGCTAATCTGTCGCCATTTCGGAACTACTTTGCGAATCTTATTCATTTGTGTTTTGCAGCACAAAAATAATACATAGGTATATATTTTTTTACTTAACAGTTTAGTATTTTTTTATTAATTTTTGCAACTACAAATAGGTTTAGAAGAGCATCTGAAAATATAAACAATATAGATTTTTGACCATCCTCCTCAGGCTTTAGAGGCAAGTTAAGTATCCACGATTTCGAATTTTAAGATTGTATTTCTCATATTATATTTAATATTTTTATATCTTGTCCACTCCAAGTATTTACGTAACGAAAAGTATAAAAGGAAACTCGTCGAACTAAGTGTTAAATATTTAGTACCTAGCCTGAACATAGGAATGGTAAATTGGGCATTACATACTAAAGCGAAACAAAATTGATCCCTAGCGGGGTATCAAATTGAACTTAAATAATCCAAGAACTAGCAGCTAGACGAAGAAAATTAATTAAATTGAAGCCCTTAGTTCCAGAGCAGTAGCGGCGAATCTACCATAACATAGATTGGTACGTACTTAATACGAAAGTAATGTAAGACCTTAGATATCTAAGTTGATGAGATCCCAACATAATGGGTGTTTCTGCGCTATGTGCCTAATGAATCTCCCGGAATTCCTTTTCTACAAAGCTCTTATTCTCTTGTATATTTGTGAACCTGGTGTGTTAACGTAGGCTAAGTTATTGTCATGAGAATTCTAGGACAATGTCTAATCGTGATTTCATATGAACATTCCACGCACTTACTACTTACTAGCCCTAAAGTATCGCTGAAAACCGCATATATTTATTTATACATTTATTGTGTCTCAGGCGGAATCTCATTTGTTTTATTGAATTTATCAAAACCTTTTTTTTGTTTTTTTTTTTATTGTTTAGATGGGTGGACGAGCTCACAGCTCACCCAGTGTTAAGTGGTTACTGGAGCCCATAGACATCTACGACGTAAATGCGCCACCCACCTTGAAGTATCTGTTCTAAGGTCTCAGTATAGTTACAACGGCTGCCCCACCCTTCAAACCGAAACGCACTACTGCTTCCCGGCAGAAATAGGCAGTGGTGCCAGGAGGCAAGTAGGTACCTAACCGCGCGGACTCACAAGAGATCCTACCACCAGTAATGATTAGGTGATTAATTTCGGAGTTGCTACATGCAATTTTTATATTTTTATTAGGATTTTTTTTAATCTACATATTCTGTTTATATTCCATTTTTTTTAATTATTTATAACACTTCGTTATGTAGATTTTTATTGCACGTAAACAAGAGACACCCCTTGTCATCAATCACGTCATCGTCTTTCATGCACATAAGCCATGCCATGGGAACCGCCAAGCCGCGGCTTCTTTTTTTTCCTACCTATGCTGATAACCTTGAGAGGCCATTTCAGCTTCGCCTTGACGTGTAGATGAGCTTACGGGGCTCAAACCAGAAGTGTTGCTAACACTGGCCATAGCAAGAGCAGTACTTCGCAGACTAACCACTGGATCGGAAACGCGACCCACTGAGAAGATTCGGCGAGAAACTCGTAGGCTGTGTCTATGGGACCGCGGCTTCTAATACTTCGCTTTCTTCGTTTAGTTATTAGACTGTCATCGTTAGATAAATATGAAAGCACCTATTGCAACATTAATACTTTGATTTTTTTTTAATGCCTTAGATAGTTGGACGAGCTCACGGCCCACCTGGTGTTAAGTGGCTGTCGGAGGCCATAGATATCTACAACGTAAATACTGTCACTCACCTTGAGATATGAGTTCTAAGGTCTCAGTATTAACAGTAAAACGGCAGCACCCTTCAAACCTAAACGCTTTACTGCTTCACAGCAGAAATAGACCGGGTGATGGTACCTACCCGTGCGGACTCACAAGACCTCCTACCACCAGCAAAAAACCAGACGTAAGAGGTGTTACTTCGTTGCTTTTAGCGAGCTGTTTCATATCGAAGCTGTTTAAAATTGAAACCTCCATTCGAGAACAGGATAAGCTACCGCAAGGGTTATTTATTACGTTTTGAACGCTCGGTTAGGAAGCGACCCCTGACTGTTGAGAATTAAATAGCCATTCGATTCCCAATTTGGGACCCCTTTAATGCAAGGAACAGAATTATTTAATTTTGGGAATCAAATACCCATACAGGTAACCCTCTTATAACACGGTAGGTACTTCTACAACACGATAACGAAATTTTTGTTTAAAATTATTTAGACAATTACATTTTTTTTTATTGCTTAGATGGATGGACGACCTCACAGCCCACCTGGTGTTAAGTGGTTACTGGAGCCCATAGACATCACGCAAATGCGCCACCCACCTTGAGATATAAGTTCTAAGGTCTCAAGTATAGTTACAACAGCTGCCCCACCCTTCAAACCGAAACGCATTACTGCTTCGCGGCAGAAATACGCAGGGTGGTGGTACCCACCCGCGCGGACTCACAAGAGGTCCTACCACCAGTATGCTCTATGAATACAAAATATATGGGAATAACCGAAATTTTCCAGCTTATTTTTTATGTATATTGGGTAAAAAAATATATACAGGCATAGTTGAAATGTTTCCTTCGGAAAAATTGCTCTCTTTTTTGTATGTACTGTCTTCTAGTCTCATAATACGTTTTCGCACAACGCGGGACTTTGTAGGAACGTGTCTATCGTGTTATAGCAGGGTTACCTGTATTTATTTGTATGTATAAATTTAAAGTAAATGGTAAGCATAGACTTATCCTAGTTTTTGGTCTTACCGTATGTGAGTTTTCTCCCATTTTGATGTGTTTAATTAGTTTTTGTACTGATTAGTTATCAATTTATTTAATTTGTATTATGGTAAGTAATCTGATTAGTGTGGCTTTTGTACAATGCATTGATGTATTGATCATATTATGTATTTTACGTTTAAATATTTCACTTATTTTTATGTTTAAAATAGCATAATTAATATTATTTTTATATTTTTCTTTTTCAATCGGTATGTGCACTGCGGTTAATTTCTTTCCTTAGATTGTACTCTTTAATGTTCTGATTACACATTATTGTAAAGCCTACTCTATTCTATAAGTAATCAGGGTACCTACAAAATAATGTCAAAGTTGAAAAATAACAATATGTTTCTTCGTGCACTATGCTTCATTCATTGCGTCTTATTTCAAATGTATTTAAACTGTTGGCACTTTAATAAAGGCTTTTGGCGTGCCGTCAATACACAATAGAAACAGCGCGATTTGTTTTAACACATGAATTGTCAGTGGTGTGTGACTTGTGTGAGTCACAACAAAATGCGGAAAGACTATATTCTTAAAATGAAAATGTATCAAGCATCTATGCATTTCGGTTTGTTATACAATTGAGACTTCGACTCATGCCACAAGGTTTGTGGCTTTACGCTTTGATCTATCTATGGCCTCCTTTTCCCGTCTTACCACGAGGAGTTTCAACGACTTATTCTTGTTTCACCTAACGGGTTAATGACCTCCGGTAACCATTTATCACCAAGTACGTATTGTAAATGAGCTCGTTCGTTCTGCCTAATTATGAAAAAATACTTTTTAGAACTTAACAGAATTAGCGTTTTCGTTACAATATGTTAATGGATTGTTATGTCTGTATTATATTAACAGGATACTGATGATTAGAACAGAAATAAACCCGCATTCAGGCGTCTAGAGAGGAAAAAAATGTATTTTTTTTGCGAAATATGTAATTTTTTTTATCCTACCTAAGCTGATAGCTTTGAGAGGCTATTTCAGCGTAACCTTAACTAGTAGGTGAGCTCACGGGGCTCAAACCGGAGTGATGCTAACACTGACCCTAGCAAGAGTAATGCTTCGCAGAATCTACCACCGGATCGGAAACGCGACCCACTGAGAAGATCCGGCGAGAAACTCAGTGGGCTGTGTCTATGGGTTAATTCGCTCGTCGAGCCCTTCGTCGCAAGCGTCGGGTTCGACGAGGACGGTGACCGGTGCTTGTGGTACCTAAAAGCACCGTTAATGGATCGGGAGGATCCGAAATGACGTGTTTTGGGCGACGTCGACTGTTTATCTTTCGGTCTACAGGATCGGGTATGAGTGTTTAGAGATGCCCATAGATGCAACGTGAATACCGTCATACACCTTAAGACAAAGTTTTAATTATATCGCAGTAGTTCCAAGTATCACTCTGATGACCGTCCAGTGGCTCATCCATAGTGGCTTAGATTACGCCCTAATAACAGTAAATGCAGGAAACCATCACAATATGCTGGTGCATTAGGAATTTCTGCCCATTTTTAGATGAATCCTTTAGTCGCCTATACGACACCAACAAGAAGAGATACGCTGGTATTCATCTAGGTGAACCTACATACCTAAGTGTTACAAAATGTTTCAACTTTAAATATTTCAGTATTGAATTTGATGCTTAATATTAAAAATGTAATATTTATTAAATCAAATGTGACATACTTATAAAGTTTTCGATATTCATGATAAAATAATACGCTTCCGATTCCGTCGGCATTAAATATTAGGTATACAACGCTAATTTATTTTTGAGTTCTGTAAATTACTTTTCTATACACCTGAACGACATAATTTGATACATATTAATTATGTACTGTTCTTACTGTATTACTGGGTCATATTCGTTTCACACTATACTTGTAACTATACTTGAGACCTCAGAACTTGTATCTCAAGGTGGGTGGCGCATTTACGTTGTGGATGTCTATGGGCTCCAGTAACCACTTAACACCAGGTGGGCTGTGAGCTCGTCCACCCATCTAAGCAATAAAAAAAAAACACCTTTTAAATTTTCTAACTTGACGTAGTGAATTCAATGTGACGTCAGTCTTAAACGCTCAGGTATAAATTCTCGCTCTTTCAACTTTAATGAAACGAGTAAAAATGTAAATGTATTTGTACTACACAAGTATTTCAAATCCGAATTAGCTAACGCGGCACATAGGTAGCATTATGCAACAGTCAGAGGTTTACTTAAGTAGCATGTCGATTTAATAACATAATTAAAGCAAATATTCGAGTTTTCGTGCAATGTATGGACTTACCTTACGTGATTTAGGAACGCTAATATTAGAGTAGGCACGGTAAGTACTGTACGCAGAGATTCTAAATATAAACATAAGACTTGAAAATGCAGTACTGCGGCGACCGTGAATATTTTTTGCCAACACTAGTTCAGTGAAAACGATTTATGTATCTGTCTTACCTCGGGAAGTTCGTCGGGCACCTTGCCCATCCACGACAGCGACAATATGGTGCAGTCACATTTCGCATTCACGTTTCTCTCGAAGTGAAGATGCATCTTCGTAATTTAACATGTAAATATCAGAGTGCGGACATCGTCAAATCACTCCGCGGCCGCAAGCGTTAGTGACGCTATTGAAAAGATTCGATGTCCGTATTCAGAGTGGACATTTCTTTATCGAATACGGCTGTTTTATGATAACGTTGAGCGCGAGGTTCGAGCGTCAGGCGCTCTGCTGACGTTACGGAGGGTGACAGGCGAGCCTTCAGGCACGGCGCGGGTTGCGCAGGGTATTGATTGCGCGCAAGGAGCGCCGCGCACACCCCGCGACCTCTAGCGAGCCTACACTCACGCAAAGAAAAGGTGGGAAACCCCTTCGACTACAAACAAAAATGGCGCTGAAAATTAAAAAAATCACGTCGCTCTCTTAATACTAGTTTTTAACTATCCGTTTTTGTTATTAAATACGATTTAATTAGATTTATATAATACAATTATATTTAAATGAAAAGGAAAATCGAAAATTCATACTTCTCTATTAAGAGATAATCTTAAGATGCCTCGTTCTCACGATACAGTTCTATAAATAGATTTCCTGAAAATTAGGTGATCAGCGTTGCAAATGTTCTCACAGCAGTACGCCGCGCCGAGCCAAGATCAGTTAATGAAACTATTTTATGATTCAACAGAGTTTGCGTTAACAGTGTAAATTTTGCGCAAAATTTTTAAACCTAATTTGAAACAACGTCTTAGTTATTACACTTTTTTGCAATAGTAAAGAATGAAATATCTTAATAAATTATATGTGAATTATCTTTAAACGAATCAAACTTATTTACAGTCTTACACGTGTACAATTTCCATCACGGTTAATTCATGCACCCTTTATGTACCTTATACTTACCGCTCGGCCTGTCAACGCACGTGATAGCTCACGGCACTTACGTAAATAATAAATTCACTGAAAATTTTAGGTTCTTTCATAAAAACAAAGAAATGAGTACAACAGAATCAATTCAAACATTATTTATTTTATTATTCGAAAAAAGAATACAAATCGACATAATATTATATCACAGAAGGAGGTTTCATTTTTGTATCGCGGAACGAGTCATCAGAGCGCGACTTCGTCAAGGGCGCCCCACGTGTAGCCGCACTTCAATTTGACGGGCAAAGGAACTTTCAGCTCGACTGTATCTTCCATAACACTTTTCATGAGAGATATAAAACGTGATTTGTTTGTTTCGTGGACCTCATAGATGAGCTCGTCGTGCATTTGTAATATAAGGCGTGGTTTAGGATGGAAACTATTTATTCCGTCTTCGATGGAGCACATTGCAGATTTCGCAATGTCCGCAGCGGAACCTTGTATCATTGTATTCACAGCCTGACGTTCTGCGGTATCTGTTAAACACATTTGTAGTCATGTATACAGGTCTAGGTGCTGGTCACGTAGTGTGCCTACGTCTCGGTCATGAGACGGCGGATCAACAAAAGCACTTTTTTTTTATTGCTTAGTTAGTTGTGACGAACTCACAGCCCACCTGGTGTTAAGTGGTCACTGGGGCCCATAGACATCTACAACGTAAATGCGTCACCCACCTTGAGATATAAGTTCTAAGACCTCAGTATAGCTACAACGGCTGCCCCACTCTTCAAACCGAAACGCATTACTGCTTCACGGCAGAAATAGGCAGGGTGGTGGTACCTACCCGTGCGGACTCACAAGAGGTCCTACCACCAGTAAATCAACGTTAAACGTAAAGAAAACGTTACGATACAGAAAAGCATACATTGTAATAATTTCGTCCAGAAAAACGACTATTCCGAGGGAATATATCATGCGCGTCCAAATTATGGCAATAAAAGCCGCGTGTAAAAGCTAGTCTAGTGTACCAACAGATTTTTCCCACCTTTACAAGAAACTACTTATATGGAAAACAAAATGGAGTATGCGGGTCATAAAATCTATCTACATCTGAAGGTCTGATCGTGGCTAAATTACGATTATTGGTAGAAGGCAATTCTTCTCGCCCTTCTTATACCACTGTGTGGGATCAGCGCAGCATGTCTTCTTTTTCCATTCAGACCAATCATACGTCATTGCTACACTCACACCATTCTCATGCAAATTCTTTTTTCACACAGTCTCTCCCAAGTCTTTTAAGGACCCCCTCACTCTCTTAGGCATAATAACATGACGAGTGCCTACACAAGACGTCATGCTTATTAAGCCACGGACGAACGTTCACCGTTTACAATGTATAGGCAACAACGAACCTGATACATAAAGTACCGACATTGTTACGAATTGAAAAGAGCTATTCAAATTCGATACTTTAAAAGTATTCACTATATAACTTTTATTATGTACTAATATTTTATTACACGATACGAATTTTGTTTAGTGTGTGTATTCTGCATAATTATGTATTATTGTTAGCCTACGCGGGTAGGTACCACCAACCCGCCTATTTCTGCCGAGAGACAGTAATACATTTCGGTTTGAAAGGTGCAGCAGTCTTACTCTGGAACTGAGATTAAGAACTCATGTCTCAAGGTGGTTTGCGAGAATTACGTTGTTGGTGTTTATGGGCTCCACTTGACATCAGGTGGGCTGTGAGCTCGTCGACCTATTTAAGCAAAACAAAAAAAAAAAACAAAAAAAACTAAGACGTATCTGTAAGCTCGCACGTATAGGAACCATAATCCTGCGTATTGCTGCCGCAGATTTGTTCCGGTTTAAAGGTTAAGGACAGTCATTTCTCAAAATAGATTAACTTCGTTCAACCCTTAACCGTGGGCGCAAGGCCCGTTAATCCAATCAATGACATATTCAAAACAAAAAATACACAATTTAGAAAATTCGAGGTCCAAATACTAAAGTTTTGTCGTGACGACAGTACTAATATTCCGAATATACCGAGACGTACTTCAAAGAGTCGAGGACACTTACTGCGTCTAGATGTAATATGACTGGTTATATCCGGCAGATATCTCCGTCGGCCGCTCAAAGTTTCGACGAAGCCCTGCCTTTTACACTCCTCGATTACAGATTTAGTAAACACTCTGATGGCTGGATAGGTTCTCTCGAACGAATCCATAAATAATGACGCCTCCATTTCCGAGACGTCTAAATGTTGGGATAAGGTCTTATTTCCCATTCCGTATATAATGCCGTAGCAAAGTTGTTTGGCCTTTTGGCGAAGATCGTCGTCTACCTAAAAGTTATTTAAGGAACATTTAATAACACAGAAATAAGATAGATCTGATAACATTTACTATACTAACTATCTTAGGGTATTTAATTATTCTGTCAGTGTGTATGTCAGTGAACTTTTCTTAAAGGGCTGGACCGATTTTGATAAAAACATCATGTTATTTTCCAGTAAATTCGAGAATCGTTTCGATACACAATTGGTATTGGAATAACATTCTTTTAAATAAAAAAATCATTAAAACAGTCCAGATTGTTACAAATTATTAAAAGAGTTTAATAATTTCAGATTTAAAACGTGTATACGCAACGTTTGTCGGGTGCGCTAGTTGCATTTTATATTCCTTTTCCCTGACAAATCCAATCGCAATCTTACAAATAACAAGCTGAAAGGACCAAGGCCATTTTTTTTCAATATTTATGGTCAATGATTTCTAGACCCCTTAAAGTGGCTACCAAAACTCTTATAAATGACAATGTCAATGCTGTCACTTCGTATATTCTTCAACACACGTCAAAATGTATATTACACAAAAAAATTAAATAATTGGATATGTAATCTCTATATATATAAAAATGAATTGCTGTTCGTTAGTCTGGCTAAAACTCGAGAACGGCTGGACCGATTTGGCTAATTTTGGTCTTGAATTATTCGTGGAAGTCCAGGGAAGGTGAAAAAATATAAAAAGCTCGGAATTATATAAAAACAAACAATTTTGTTTTTCCTTTAATATGTCCCCTTGATGTGTCTTTTATTTATCGATTGAGGCACTTCGAAGTCTGCCGGGTCAGCTAGTGTTATATAATTACCTCTCCTTCGGGTACGTCGCTCCAAGAAGCCGCAATAGACTTAAACACGTCAACATCGGACTTCATGATTCTAGTCAGGGCACTGTCCTCGCTGAAATGCGTCAAAAGCCTCATCTCCAGCTGACAGTAGTCCGCAGACACCATGACCGAGCCCGGAGCGGCTCTGAATACGTTCCTGCAGTTGAATTCTATGACTTCGTCACTTGTGGTGTTGTCAAAGGTTAGGTAACGTAGTGGAATGGAAAACGTGCGAGGAACGTTCTGTAGATTCGGTTCGTGCATCGTGATCCTACCCGTACAAGTGAATGTTGAATACGACGACATTATCCTGAGGACAACAAAAGGCTATTTAGGTTTGGTCCGAGCGAGTTTCTCTGCTTTTCCCATCTCTTTAGTGGTGTTTTTTTTATTGCCCTTGTAGCATACGGCCCACCTGATGATGAGTGGTTATCGGAGCCCATAGATCATAGATCTACAACATAATCGCCACCCACCTTGAGATATGAGTTCTAAAGTCTCAGTATGGTTACAACGGTTGCCCCACCCCTGAAACCGAAACGCATTATTGCTTCACGGCAGAAATAGGCGGGGTGGTGGTACCTACCCGTGCGGACTCACTAGAGGTAGGACCTCCTCACTACCAGCAGTAAGTTAGTACCAGTAGTTAACTAAGATTTCGAAATTATCTAGTGACAAAACACAATGTGTGAATACGAGAAACGAATTTTTCACCATCCGTCATAGACTCGCACCGCTAAGCAGCCGGCTTCGTAAGGTGGGACAGCGATTATGCGTTATCATTGAGAATTCGACTTGTCTTTTGGTGGATTCACACTGTGATACCGACCGGCTCCCGTAACCACTTGACAGCGGGTTGACCGTGAACTCGTTCGAATCGTTTCCAACAAAAAAAAACATAATCGGTATTTCAAACATTTGACGTGTACCCTTTTCAAATTTAGACATTTCAAGATATTTTTGGCAAAATTTAGAAATAGTCGCATTGCTCTGCATTAGGAGAGTTTCAGACTGTGGGTGGCGCTGTTCATTAGCAGCTGTGGTAAACTGGTAGCTGACCCGAAGACGTTATAATTTTTTGAGCGGTTTCTGCAACGCCACTTACCACGGTGAAACTCATATTAAAAAATAATGAGATATCTTAAAGTTTTCCACAGTCTTGAAAAGCGTCAGATAAAGAAAACACTAATGAATATATCATTTTTAAACAGAACTTCTTCTTCATTTTTTTTATATACGGCAATTGCCTTCATGTGACGCCATTGGTGCCAATATCGAGTTTATAAAAATCTTCAATTAATAAATAGTAATAGCAAATGAAAAATTATATGAAGCAAAATGAGATTAAGTTGATTAATTTGAGACTAAGTAAATTGGGATGAAATTAAATGAAACCAGAGAAGATAAGATGATATCACTATAAAGTCTCACTAAAACGGTAGTTAATAACGGAGAACTTGAATTCAGTAAACTTTTTGGAAGAACCCGAGGAGCTACGGCGAGCGGCTTTTTTTGCTTTTTCCCACATTAGTGAACTTTTAGAGATGATCAAAATCAAACAGGTTTCTAAGTATCTAAATTAGATATAGGTTTGATTTTGGACTCCTATATATATTAAATTCAAAATTTAAAAAGTCATAAATTGCTTGATTGTTTAATCAATTTAAAACATGTCATGAAATAACTGTAAAATAACGTGACCCAAAATTTAAAAGCAGATAATCCCGAAGAACACATAGTCCTTTTATAACACATCATTAAAAGTTTTTAACAATGAAATGTGCCACGTTACTAATAACAAGCTTCACTTGTTCCCAATTACGTTATCGAGATTTGCAACAAAAATAATACTTTATTGTAATACTGAATGTCACGTTGACAATCCAAAAGATATTAATCAACTGACAAAAGACAGGCCACGATGGTCCCCTGATATCGCGTACACAAGATGCTTTCATTTCAAAATTGTTGTAAATAGTTGTAAACAAATAAAAAAGTCCTTGTATACAAAATATAAAACGATATAGTATGTATAAATTTTCCTATTAAGAAAGGTTCGTCTCCCGATTATTCATACTTTTAATTTAACGCTGAAAATAGGGCTCCTTGCGGACATTCAGCCGCTCGAGAAAGCAAGGCAGATAAAATAATAATATTATTATAGTTGTTGCAAAGTACGAGCGCGCGTGGCCTTTATTTGTAGTTGTAGTCGTAATTAAACATTTTCGTTAGTATGTGTACCCGATACAGATTGGTCACTCACACAACTAAGGGCGGTGCGCTCTCTATACATTTTTTTGGAGCCTTTAATGCATCAAGAAATAGTTTTGTCCCAATATGGATACATGCCTAAAGTAATTTGTAACATTCAATGCCTTGTGGAAGCCAAGGGGAAACCACTATAGTTTTTTTTATGATTGAAGGATTACTGGTGGCCCGGAGCCTTTCCAGTTTCACCAGGACAGGTGGGCGAGCAAAGGATCAGCCAGGAGGGGTGGGATTTGCTAACAGCTGCCCGAGCGCCTCCGAAGGAGACCTTACAAGTCAAGAGCAACTGCTTCGCGAATTAATCTACTACCGGATCGGTAACGCGACCCACTGAGAAGATCCGGCGAAAAACTGAGTGGGGTGCCTGTGGGTTAATTTACTCGCCAAGCCCTGCGGCATAAGCGAAGGGTTCGACGAGAACTATGACCGGTGCTTGAGATACCTAAGAGCACCGTTAGTGGATTGAGAGGAACCGAAGCGACGTCGGCTGTTTACCATTCGGTCCGCAGGATCAGGAATGAGTGTCAATCAGTAAAATATATTTATATAACATAAAACTTTATACAATAAAACCCACTTTATTGGCGCTGACCGTAGTCAATATTCCCCGTTGAAGTTAATTTCTTTATGGCCTTGATCTTTCCTTATGTTTCCGGTATTTTATTTTTGACTAGCTTTGAGTTCGTAAATTCGCCAACGTTGAATACAATTTGTTCGCGTGCTGAGCAGTGAGGTGAAGGATAATCTATATATACCCTTTAAGAATTTAAGCCGTATCCATAGCATATTTTGTTTAAAACTTCTCTTTATTTGTTTTGATAATGTTTCTATGAATTTAGTTTAATATGAACAACTTACCGATCGCCTTCACTGTATATACACGCCTTTTCAGTGAGCGGGTACAAAATTTTCGTTAATATAGCATTCAACTTTCTCCAGTACATCACGATACTAGATATTGGAGTATTGTGAGATGATAAAACGCTTTTCCTTGTGCTTGTTTTACGACCGTTATATATACCTAGCACCTATAATGTTAATACAATTATGTATTTATAAAAGTCAATACCCGTGTGTGTGTATGCGTGTGTGTGTGTGTCTGCGTGCGTGCGTGTGCGTGCGTGCGTGCGTGTGCGTGCGTGCGTATGTGTGTGTGTGCGCGCGGGCGTATGTGTATGCGTGCGCGGGTGGGTGTGTTTTTGATGATTGTTTGATGATTATTGAATACATACTGAAAACTACTATATTTTAGAGTACATGGATGATACATAATAAAAATTTTCAATTCAATCGATTCACTGATGTTCTGTTGTCAAGTACCTAGTTTTAAAGGTCATTGATTTATCCAATAACACTACTGGTGAATTTGAATTATAGAAGGATATAAAATATTAATTTACGTGACTTATCATATATCAATGATCCGACCCCTTGGAGTTTCGTTTCAAGTTCAAGTTTCAAACTAGTTGGATGAACAAACTCACGACCCAATTGGTATTAAATGTTTACTGGATAAACATTTAATACCAATCGTGTTTATATTATGTTATGGGTTCCAACCCATTGCCCAATGCATTTTACATTACAGTGTAAATGCCACCACCAAAAGTGTCAGTTTTACAGTACAACGGCTGCCCCACCCTTCAAACTGGAATGCATGACTGCATGAAAAGGGACAAATGCAAAAAAAGGCATTTAATGAAACCCCATACATAGCTAGAATATAATATTATATTAATATATTATAATATTAAAGAAACAGTACATACATGAAGTACAATAATGAAACCAGGCCCGAGCAGGTTACCTACTAAGAGATTTTATTTATTTTAATTCAAAGGAATAAAATAACTGTTTAAAAAATGAAGCTAAAGAAATACGCACCTTAGCAACGTCTTTTGATGAGTTGAAATTGAAATGATATCCGCAAATCTTGAAGGCTTTCTTCTGCAAGACATCCTGAGAGTCGCGCACGTCGGTCAACAGCCTCGAGACCAACTCTTTGTCCACGACTATACCATGAAGTTCACAGTTCGATAAAATCTTCAAAACCTTGATTTCTACGTCTGTCAGTATAACAATTTATAATTTATCATTTTATAGTAACTTAGTTCTCAATATATGTACTAACATAACATTCGTCCATCGCGAAAGTTTTTTTTTCCCTACCTATACTGATAGGCTTAAGAGTCTATTTCAGCTTCGCCTTGACGTATAGGTGAGCTCACGGGGCTCAAACCGGAAGTGTTGGTAACAACGGCCCTAACAGGAGCAGTGCTTCGCAGAATCTACCACCGGATCGGAAACGCGACCCGCTGAGAAGATCAGGCGAGAAACTGAGTGGGCTGTGTCTATGGGTTAATTTACTCATCGAGCCCTTCGTCGCAAGCGACGCGACGGGTTCGGCCAGGACGATGACCGGTGCTTATGGTACCTAAAAGCACCGCTAATGGATCGGAAGGATCCGTAATGACGTGTCTAGGGCGATAATAATAATCATCTATGACCATATGATAGTACGATCGAGTCTAATTGACTACGCAAACTATGTTTGAGGTGATTATATGTTTGGGGGTTGCGATTGTTGTTATGCGATGCTTATATTAATTGTCATTCGTGAAAACTGTCACTACATCACACGTTAATGCACCAAGACAACATACGGGCGATTTTTTTTCGAAAACCTAATAGATTATAATCCTAAATTATTGCACTCGTAATGTATGCGCTTATTTACATGTATACAAAATATTTATCGCCTGTTTTTATGTATATTTTAGGGTAGATAAGTGTAGTAGCTCACCGACCACAGTCTTAAGCAGTTGCCGGAACCCATAAATATCATAACGCTAATAACGCTTATAAATAATTTGAAAAATGAGTTCGAAGTATAAATTGTTTTAAAATGAATCCCAATAATATAACAAGTCGCGCGGCAGAAGTAAACTGAATAATGGTACATACACACGGAGGATACGGCATATAAAAAAAAACCTCAGAATTAAAAAAAAAATTGACATTTGTTTCTTTTAACTTACTTATAGCGTTTTGATAGCTTTCATACAACGCATTCTGTTGTTTTTCGGATATCATTTCTATAGCCCACGCTTTCACACAAGACTCTTGAGCCAACGTCAAGTTCTTTAGCTTCGTTTGACGATTGTTCACTTTTATAGTTAACTGTGCTAAGTCCATTCCGGAATACTTTTTCATCTGAAAACAACGAATGTAAAATTCACTGAGGTAAAATCAGAAAATGACTATTTTCACAAAACAGTAACAATACGAACCAAATAAGATACATCGGGTATTCTCTCGTCACTATGCTTTAGCCACTCCACCAGAGAAACATCCACACACATAGAATTTAAGTCAACACCGAGCCACTTCTTTAGATGTAAATTAATTGTTTTTAAATTCAACATCTTCAATTTTAAACTAGTTTTTTGAAACCACGATTTCATTTTATCTTTTATTATATCTAATTTGTTATCGAGAGAGACGAGATCTAAATAAAAGCATTCTGTTTTCCTAAAACAAAAAGCTATTCCCTTTATTGTACACATATTACCCTTTTGTGTTATATTCAATTCATTAAACACTCTACGTCCTATAATTTCATTGGCACTTTTGCATTTTTCAAAATTAAAATAAATTGAAGCTTCCTCTAGGTTCTCCAAAAGAGTAAAATTATTCAACATGTCATAGACCCTTAATATTAAACAATTCAAGGTGTTTGTGGAAATTTTTATAGAAAACTTTTCTAGTTTGGGGGTGTCAAGTAATTTTGGCCAATCTTTACGGCAATTATTAATATTTGTTTTTACATCAACTTTGATCTTCTTTATCACAGTCTGTATGCTATCAGTTTCACAACATCTCTTAATGGGACTTTTGAAGTGTTGTAAAGGTTTGCCTTTTATTGAATTCTTGACTTCATTGGTTTTATCAGCTTGGTCTTCCTCATACACTAATTTCATTTCTTCAACTTCATCTGACTCAGTCAATTCTTCTAGACCATTACTAGACTTAATTTTGTAAAAATCCTCTAACTGCTCTCTCTTATTCGGAGTTTCAACATCTTGGAGTAGTTTGCTTGGAATCAAATCCAAAGGTAAACTGTCTTCAAATAAACTTGAATTGTCACCATCAGACGAAAATAAACTTATGTCCTTCTCTGAGGTATTTCTTGATATCACAGAGTTCTTGATGTTATTGATTGCAGTGGCTGCCAAATCTTCATCGCTTAAACATGATTTGGGTATTTTGTAAGGAGTCTGAAGCCTTGCTATATTTCCTAAAGCTGTTTCTGTCAAATTAAGAGAATCCCAGACAATGTCACCACTACTTGTGATTAATGTACTTTTCTGATTTATTGTATCATTTGCACTAGATACAGACACAGTCAAATCGTTGTTATTGTTTACATATTGATCTGCACAATCATTATCTTCAAACGATTGGGTGACTACTTTTTTTACTATAATAGCATCTGTTTCAGTTTTTAAACTGGATTTATGTGTTACAACAGAAAGTATTGACTGGTGGGATTGAGAATTAAAATTATTTCTGTTCTCTTTAATTTGCTCAAATTGTTCATTTAAGTTATTTTGACTTTTATCATCACATGTATTCTTATTATCATTAGGTACTGATCCTAATGTCCTTTTGGGTTCAAAATTTCCAGAATATTCATTTTTAACGGCCCACTTTATTTCATTTACCCCTATTTCTTGTTCAAGGCACTTTCTGGCTTCATTAATTAAATTTTTAGCTGCCTCACTCATAGTCATACCACAACAACCAGTGATCCATATATTTTTTATTTTGGTTCTCTTCTTTACGTCGCCTTTTTCATCATTTTCTCTTTCTTTGGCACTTTCGAATGGCACTGATTTTAAAAGTACATTTTCTATAGCATCTGTATCAGCTATAGCTATGCTAGATATTGTCTCAAAACCTGCATCAAAGAGAGTTCTAGCTCTCATACCATTTAAAGATGATAATTTCATTAATTCTAACAATTCAGATTGGATTCCGAAATGTAATCGGTCTTGAAATTGAGAAATAAGGATTTCCATACTTTTCCATCCCAACTGTTTACAAAAAGCTGTCACCATGCCTAAGAAAATTAAAAATATATTAACTACTATTACGTAATAAATAATTACCAGTCTTATAATGTAATATTTCATAAATCACTGGAATATTTTACCTGCAAATGTACCTGATGCTTGCTGTAAGCCTTGTAAAAAACCTCGAGCACATTGAAATTTATTTGCTACTTCAGAGAGATGCACTTCATTTACCAAATCTTGCAAAGCTAGAGCTGTGTAAAATCTAATTTTTTTATATCACTTTTATTAAAATTATCATATTAAGTATTAATTAATAAATTAATTTAGGATTTTTTTTACTGAAGCAATTAGTATATAATTCAAAAAATATGGTTGTACTCACCTCTTATGAATATTCAATTTGTTTGAATCTAGGTGCTTCATATTTAGCCCTCTCAAACATTTGATAATGAAACTCTCTTGTACTCCTACCAATTCACCAACTTTTTTCATAGCGTTTGTTAGAGATTCCCACAGATTTAATAAATGCAGCCAATCTATATTACCCCACTGAGAGCTCACGCTGTATGGTGTTACTAAATATATTAAATGTAAATCTGTTTCCAATACCAAACATTGGCGAGCTTTTTGTAACTCACAAAATAATGTCAATCCATCATTTGGAGCCATCGAAGATGACAAGCAAGCTTTTCCTAAAGCAGTCGCAACATAGTGATTTTCACTATGATTATTTTGAATTCTAATTAGTTCATAATTTTCTAATTCTTTCAAAGTGTCCTCTAGTATCAAATTTTGTGATAAGGTTTCTTTTTGAGCAGAAAGAAGTGTGCAATCAGTGTATAATAAGAGTTCTTGTTTCGAGCATGAAATATTGCTAGCAATGATTTCAAGTATTGCTCTCATATATTTTTCCTTTGTTTCTATGCAACTCTTAACCGGGTCCAGATCACCCATCATTAAATTAAAACCTATTTTCTTCTCTGCCTCAGAACAAATTAGTATGCTCTCACCTTTAGTATCTCTACCCATTCTTCCTGCCCTACCACTCATTTGCTTGTAAGACAATATGTTAATGGGTTGCTTTTGAAACACAGGAGACCTAATTATGACTTTTCTAGCAGGCAAATTTACACCTGAGCTCAGTGTTGAGGTTGCTACTAGAACTCTTATCGCCCCAGATTTGAAGGCCCCTTCAATAATGTCTCTTTCATCAAGTGTCAACCCTGCATGGTGATAACCAACACCAAATGATATGGTCTTTTGCAATACTTGATCTAACCCAACAGGAGAGTTTTTTAATTGTTCCAAAGCTTCCAATATGTGTTCAGAATTTAACTGGCTCCTTAAAATCATCCCAAATTCACTGCCCTCACAGCCTATTTTGCAAAAAGTAGATGACAATAACTGTGCTAGGCTCTCACATCTATTCTTTGTCATACAAAATATCAAAACTGAACATCCCTCTTTTATAGTTTCTAAGCAAATTTTCAATACACTATCATTACAAGACACTCCATAGTTGGATGGTTTTGCCTCTAAAATATATTTTCCATTTTTATCATAATATTTATTTTCCACAAGGCAATACTCTTCTAACGGTATTGGTCTAAATTTAGTTATGAAAAGCTCTGCATTCAACCAAGTTGCTAACGTTTCTAGGTTGGGTAATGTAGCTGACATGCCGATAACTTGTATAAGTAAGTCTGACTTGGATGTTACATACTTTATTTTTGTTAGCAACAGTTCTAGAATGTAGCCTCTATTTTGGTCACCTAGTAAGTGTAATTCATCAACAACCACAGCACCCAGATCTTCAATATTACCATTGTCAAGAAGACGGTTAATCATACTATTTGCCTTCTCTATGGTACAAATGGCAACATGGACATTTTGCATACCACCAGCCGGAGATTGTGAACCCATGAAACCTTCAACCCGAATACCCGAACTAGATAAAATATTCTGCAAATAAAACATCTTTTCCCTCACAATTGAAACAAATGGTAATATGATGATTACCTTCTTTTGACGCTCTAATACTGTCTTAATAGTAAGTATTTCAGCAACAAGTGTCTTTCCAGCAGATGTGGGAGCTGAATAGACTAAATTAGCACAATCAAAAAGTACTTTCGGATTACCTAGACAAGCAAGCTGCCAGTCAAACATTTCTGTTATACCCCTTTCTTCATACTTTTTTGAGATTTCAACTGGTAGGCCCCAGTCTTTCAATTTTCTGCTTTGTAATTTTTGAATGTTTCGTACTTCTTTCGAAGCAGTTAATTTCCCTTCAGCAGTTTTATTTAATAAACTGTTATTACTAGCCGTGTTTACAAATCTCCGATTGACATGCTTCTGTTTATTTTCGCTTTTCTCTAGATATTCTTTGACAACAACAAGCGAACTTTGTAAAGCAAAGGAATTGTCGAAACAATTATCTAAGAATTCCACATGTTCCGGTAAAATTTGTGTGTCTATTAAATCATTATCACATTTCTCCATTATTTTGTTTTATTGTACTGAGAATTGTTTATAATTTTATTGGTACATAAATGTGTACATGCAGCATACATACAGAAATATACATATATTTTACTAAATAAAGTTCAGTTCATCGATTTAAATAAAATGATTAATTAAATAAGCACAACACAAAAATCAAACGTAAATTGAGAATTTTTTAATTTTTTATTCGTTATTTTTGTCCATTCGATAGGCAAAGGGAATAAAAACCGCACATAAATAAGCAATACAAAAAGAAACTGTCTTTAATGCAGCGAAATTTAATACATTAACATTACTTAGGTAGTGGAATTTACGGCCCACCTCACATGAAGTGGTTACCGGCGGTCATAGACATCACGCAATGCAACGAGCATCACAGCACATCTTGCAACCAGCTAAAGAACCAAGAGGTTTCAGTATTAAAACATGACAGTAAAATCGAGTAATTATAAAATGATCTACTAATACAAGGCTTCCAAGGACAAATGGTATATCAAATCGAAAACTGTAGATATTGTCCTATTACAATAGTCGATTTGACAGAAAAACAAGTGCGCGTGCAACTTGTTGCACCTGAAAGAAGTGAAACTTCTTCACTTTTTTGGCAGTGTGTAATATTATGGCTTTCTTCATTTTTCAACCTAAAAGCAAATTTATTCCTATCCAAATTAATAACCCTTGAATTATGTTTTACGCAACTTCACAAAATATTATTCGAGGTAAGAAATAAGGCTGCCAATCAAACAAAGCGAATTTATGTCGGAAATAAAAGTACAGTGAATTTCGGTTGTAACGACGGCGGAGGAGGCATGGCATTTAATGTCGTCGCTATATCCGAAATAATAAAATGTCATGTACTTAAGTATTTACTTATCATTTATTTAATTATGGTATACGTGTCATGGTGCACTGTTTAAGTTTAGTTTTTTCTGCACACTGTAAGGTGTATTCCATTTTCATAATTCCTTCTACATCTAAATTATTTTGACCTTCACCAAATAAACAGTACTTTCTGAGCCAACTAGAGATGCATTATGTGCTATAAGTTGTTATAGCACATAATGCATCTCTAGTTGGCTCAGAAAAGCTAGTTGTTAAAATTTCAATTAGATTGCAATCTTCTTCCTCTTCTTCATCCTCCTTTTCTTGTGTTTGAAGCACAGACACAATAATTTCATTATCATCAATATTCACATAAGTTTCCCGTGCTGAGTAGAGGACTACTTAGCACAGATGGTCAAGCAAATGTTTTGTTTCTATGTTCCTACATAGGAACAAAGCATTTGTTTGACCATCTGTGAATGTAAACAAAGGATAAGAAAGCATAATAGTTTTATGAATGAGTCTTTATGCCTTTGTTGACTCAATAGCAATATCCGTAAGGCAGTGGCGTACCTAGAACTTTTTCCGCCCGGGGCGATCTCCAGTCTGCCGCCCTTTCTATTATAAGTCAATCAAATAGTGGTTTTTATAAATTAATACACATAAATAAATTATTAAGTTATTTAATCAATATTAATTAATACACAGAGTAAATTTTTTTAGACTTATTTGTATGCACTCGTAAACATATTTATATAATATCTACTCTTCTAGCTTTCATACTAGAAAAATCGTGTATAATGCTCTCAAAATTTATATAATTTTTTTATATATTTATATATTATTAATTTCTTGTTCTATTGACAATATTGCAAGATTTTGTAGTCTTGATTGACTCATTGTAGAACGAAGATAATTTTTTATCAACTTCAATTTTGAGAAGCTTCTTTCGCAACTAGCGACACTGATTGAAATTGTTAAAAAAAATCTTAACAAAATTACAATGTTGGGAACAGAATTTTCCAACCTATACTGCTGAATAAATTTTAGCATTTAGCAGGTCAAGAGGGCTCTTCTCCCCGTTTTTCTAATGTTTTACCTCTTCTTTTAGTGTAGATACAGCCATAAAAACCTGGATCCTTTTTCTTTCAATATGGAACTGTTCTTTATCAATGTCGATCAAATCATTTATTTGACATTCAAATTCTTCATTTAGTAGGTTACACGGTATTATACACGAATATTTTCTTACAAGACCATGCAATTGATCGAAGCGTTCTTTTATTTCCTTTTATAATTCTGTCCATAGATGAAAACATTTCTCTTCGTACTTCTTCTTCTAAGGATAGCCCCACGTCTTGCGAATTTTCCCCACTCATATTTTTTCTCCTTCTAACTCGACCCTCAGTCGTTATTTCCATCTCTTCACAAATTATTTTGGCAGCTATAACAGCGTTTTGTACTAGCGTATCTCTTTGTTCCATTAAATGTGTTTGCAAAGAATTTAGTTTTATATGGCATTGGTGGACATTTAACCCCTTTATTTGCAGGTATTTTTGAGCGTCATTAATTTCCAAAAGATCGGATTCCCATAAATTAAGGTAACATAGAAAACAAAAAGATTGCATAGAATTGAGTAATACTCCAGCATCTGATCGCGTTTTACTATTTTCTTCTTCAGATGTCAATTTTTCCAAAGCGCTTAAAATGTAAAAAAAATGTTTTTTTACTATAGATACCGCGGCAGCTCTAGCGCTCCAGCGAGTTTCTACACTACGTTTAACACCTTGTCCAGTGACCGAAAGTAAAACATTCCATCTATGAGTGGAAGTAGAAAACAACGAAAACAACTGTTCGATAGTTCCAAAAAATGTGATGGAATTGATAGCTGTAGAAGCTGCGTGCAAACATGCCAGGTTTAAGGAATGATTTGTACATGCTGCAAATTCTGCATTTGGATTTATTTCTTTAATGCGAGTTTGAACACCGCTGTGCTTTCCTGCCATGACGGTAGCATTATCGTAAGCCTGTCCTCTGCAATTTTTTATATCTAAACCGTCATTTTCTAATTTCGTTAAAATCATATCTGTGATTTCAACAGCAGTTTTTCCTTTAGTTTCTACAAAGTCAATAAACGATTCTACAACTTTAACTCCGCTACCTTCAATAACTACATATCTAATAATTTGACTGGTTTGATCTTTGTGTGAAATGTCAGGAGTGCTATCAAATATAATACAAAAGTATTTAGCCTGCTTTATTTGATCCATAATTGTTTTTCTGACTGCGCCTCCCAATAGCTCTATGAATTCGTTCTGAATCTTCGGCGACAAATAAGAGAGACTATATTTATTACCCATCTTAATTTTTACTACATGTTCTCGTAATACTGGGTCGTACTTAGCCAATAAGTCAACAACCTCGAGAAAATTTCCTCTATTTTCCAGTAAATCGATGGTGAACACTTTCACGATGTCCTCGAAATGCCAAATTTTGTTTTGCTAAGAATTTAATTACATCAAGTATTCTTGTTAGAATTTCCTTCCATTTTTTTATTTCTTTATCAATATTCTGTTGTTGTAGTTTGTCAATAGTTGCTCCACTTCCAAGTCTTATTTCTAATTCCTTCCATTTGTAATATGATCAGATGTGCAGCGGACTAAGCTCATGTTGACTAATTTTAGGATTAAGTTTCCACCATTTAAAACCATTTTCCGTATTAAAACCTGCTTGACAAAGATTATCAAACAGTTTGCAGCAGAAACAATAAATACTTTTTTCGATGGTGAATATACCATCCATGATCTTAAGAGCTTTTCGCCATTAGGAAAATTTGAAAAAACCAGTCCCGGCTCAGTTTTCTTGTTTCACCTTTGGCTTTGCTTGTATTATTAGAACGTTTTATTCCTTCGCTGAAGTCGGCGTCTAAATTTTGAATTAAAAAGGCACCTTGACGTACCATAAATACTCTTGTATTGTCGTCAATTTTGTTAGGCCATAATCCAATATATTTCATAGAAACAGACAGAATAATTTGTGCAGCAGATTCTTCATCAGGACTTGATAAACTTTCTACTTCTTCGCCAGTGTGTGAAGCAGGTCTTTCCTCTTGAACAACATTGGATAATGTTTTTTCGCCTTCGAGCGCTGCTTCTTCACCCGTATTTGAGGCAACAATACTAAAAGAACTAGAAGTTGGCTTATGAGAGATGTATTTGAGTAGTGCTCCAGTGTTTTTAATCTGTATTTCCTCCCTTTTCTTTCTTTTCTTTCTAAATGACGCACCGCTTTCTTTTACTCGTTTCATCCTAGGGATATATAATAAAAATATAACTTGTCGAAATAAATAGTATATTATGTATAGAAAACGGCAAAGTCATTTTACTTCGCTGAATAACATCTATATCTACAATACGTAATACAATATGCTTAACAATTACAAATTCTCCAAATGCACTTGCACCCTAATAATTTGTTTCACTCTTCACTGTTAAAAGATTGAATCGCTAATGAACAAAATGGTTTTTAAGCAATTTATCAATCCAAATACAATTCTTCAAAACGGACTGAGAATATTTATCTATTTGCGAGTTCTGAAATTGTAACTTCGTCAGTATTTTTGTTTTGTCTCGTTTAGATTTTGTTGTTTGAAAAAGATAGTTCTTATGCCGGCGCCCTAATGCTTTGCAGACCTAGCAGACCGCCTTCCGCCGGCCCTGTTTTTCAAAAGAAAAATCGATAAATAAAAAAATATTGATATATTACTTCAAAGTAATCATATAAACTTTTCAAAAGAAATGACATTTATAAACTGATATTAAAAAAATTTAGTTAGGAAAAATTGCCGAACAAAATCGAATAGATACTTTTACGAATTCAAAGAATTTTAATGAATACAATAAAATCAAATTATTACCTTGTTCTTGAATTAGAATTCAAAATTTACACTAATATGCATTTATATACACCGATGAATAATATTCGAAATCATATAGTTAATCATAATTTATATAAATCAAATATTAAACTTATAATAATCATAATAATCATTTATTATTCAAGAAAGAAAATAAATATGAAATGAATAAATTGCTTTATAAAACTAAAAGTAAATGCTAAAATGCCGCCCCAGGGTAAGTGCCGCCCGGTGCGGACCGCACCCACCGCCCCCCCTTAGGTACGCCACTGCCGTAAGGGATTTCTGGGAATCTGTCATAAATGGTTCATAAAAACAAGTCGCTATACCCGAAATGGACGCTTATATCCAAAGTCTCTAAAACCGAATGAATTTCTTAAAGTCATAATACACTTGGCTAAATTTAGTCGACTGAATTCAGTAGCAAGGATGGTTTCTGACTGACTAAATCATTTAGAAGCCTAATTAGAAACGCATTTAGGAAGGTGTAATCGCATTTTGTTACTTAGTGATTTCAGTCGTCCCATAGCTCTCCGTGCGTAAGGACGTTTTAGTTTGTTTTTTACTTCCGAATAAAAAGTATTTATTTCTGTCACCTTTATTTAATGTGGCAGACATTTATAAATAGCCCGAGAAGTTCCAGGGATATTTTTTGTCATCAGGGGTTAGGATATTGAAGAACTAAATTTTAATCTTGATACGAATTTCCTGTTGCAAGAAATCTTAAGTTACAACCAATCTTTCTTTTGGACTTATACTATCGTAGGATTAGACATGTAATAGTTATATAATATATATATAATAGACTATCGTAGGATAGTATCCTGCTTTTGAATAAACAGTGTCACAAGGTTTAATATTGGGTTAAACGAGCTCAAATCCATTTCTAGATAATTTCTGAAGTCTGCTGGTTTTAAATCACTCATAATGTTCATATTTTCTATTTTTCCGCGGAGCAATACCTAAATATTTCTTCACTCACATTCTTCTTTTTTTTTCAATTGAGCCGACAGCGACGGCTACGCCAAGACCAATATTTTGTTGTCTAGACAATATTGGGGTCATCCTCGTACACACACGACACGTGCAATTTCGACGCGCTTAAACTAACAATTGATTCAGTAACTAAACTTAGAACAGTGTAATCAGAAGCTTCTAAATTTGCTTCTGAATTCAGCCGACTAAATTTAGCCAAGTGTAATAAGCCTTTTAGTGTATGCTTTAAATTTAAGGGACGTAAGTTTGACATCGCTATAACCAAAAAGTCGTTATAACCGAGATCGTTATTAATGAAATCCACTGTATTAATACTGGTTGTACGAATTGAGTGTGTAATACGTAATCGCAAATACGTTTTTCACCCTCGAATAGGCACTGTCCCTGTGACATCGTTTTGGATAAGCTCTATTTGGCATATGATGGACAATCTGAAACATCTCATCATTTGCAATAAAGGTGGAATTTAGCAACATTCACCGTAATCAGTACGAGTACCTATTAATTTAAGGTTACATTTGCGTTCTGTCGAGTTCAACTGAATAAACGGTCTAATGATATTTGATGTATACAAGGCTGTGATCGAACAGTTGAAACAGTCAATATTTTTTTTAAAAACTACTAATTGCTAACTCTCATTGTTGTTAATATAGCCATGTTTCGGTTTGACCCTTTCTGGGTATCCCTGTATATGTAATAGGTATTTAGGCAAATGAGGTGATGATCTGCGAATTGTCGCTTCTCCTACTTCTCAAACCCCTTTGGGGATACTCCCACCACATTTATAAAGTTACAATTCTGCAAATTTAAAGATCATTACAGTTTTCGTGGTCACAAGCGACTCGAAGACATTTTATAAATAATAGGACTTAATAAAATTAGGAAAAAAAACCTGAAAGAAATTTTTTAAGTTTTTCCTATTTTATTCTTGAATTTTAAAGTTAGCAAGAATATTAATTAAAATTGAAAATGTAATTTAAAGGTAATATATACGAACAAATAAGAAGCGCAAAAATTTGCAGTTTTAACTTTATCTAATTTCAACCACATCTTATGATTTTCAATTTTTTAATCACAGTTCATTTATCACAGAAAATCTGTTTCAAACATACAAAAATTTAACTGCACATAATAAATACGTTAAAGTATCATAAAGTTATCCTTCTTGCAGAGTCTTCCTTTCCTTCAGTGAGAGCTCTTGACTCGTGAACAAAAGCCGCATATGTTACGCCCTGTAACAAAAAGGCAAATTATATTGTTATTTTTGTAAGTGCTTTGATGGATAAGCGAGCCTAGGGTCCAGTTGGTGTTAAGTTATTACCAAAGCAGATAGACATCTTTAACGTAAATGTCGCCACTCACTTTGAGACAAGAGTTCTAAGATCTCAGTTGTAACTGCCCCACCCTTCAAATCGAAACGGAATTACAGGAAATGGATTACTTATTCACGGCAGAAATAGGCATAGGTGGTATCTACCCGTACTGAGAAGACGACTAATAATAGTAATTACGCAAATTATAATTTTGTGGGTTTGGTTTTTATTTCACTATTTTATTCCTTCACTGTGGAAGTCAATCGTGTACATCTGTCACGTACGTATTTCGATGCGAAAATTTGGTACCTGCTTGCCATTCGAACACCCTTTGATCTTTCGATGCGAATACACAGGGCATCTTATCTTTTAGGCCACAACGACTATCTAATTAAACGTCACAATTTTGCTCCTGATGAATTAAATAAAATACCTGTTGAAGAGCAGCTCTGACGAAGCCTTCGTTTGCCGAGACTGTAAGCGCTTTGATTCGATGACCAAAATTGAATATAATCTTGGATCTTAATCGAACGTGGCCTCGAACTTTAAGATTTTGCCTCGGATAATCATCCTCACCTGCAAGCAATGTGTGTTAGTAGATTATTGTTCTTCTGCATACATTTTTAGTTTCGGTTATCGAAAGGAAAAAGCTGATGTCGTTTATAGGATCACTATGTTGGCCACCTTTTTCCCAGTCTTATAAACAGTTTTTTTTTCTCAGGAACTGTATCCAGTTAAAGTTAATACCTAAAGGTCAATGTCGTCCCAAGGCCTTAATCAAGTAAGTGAGATTAATCTTTAGTCGACGCTTTCAGACCATAAGTTGCTTTTCAGTTTATATTTGTTTTTAAGGAAAATTTGAAATTTCTCAAACTCTTTTTTTTAGTTAAATTTAAAGTAAATACGAAAAAAAAAAAAAAAATTAAACTAAAATACTGTAAAAATAAGTAAAATTTCTGTGCTAAAACCGAACGAAAAAAGGTATTGATAGGAATCAAGGGAAAAATCCTATAAAATCCAGTCCCACAGCAGATTTTATGTATATGGATGTAACAAAAAACCTTTCTTTATGCAATTTTTATATAAAAGCATTTTGTTTTTTTACAAAAGGATTTTTCGTAAATAGATTGACTGAACTCTGCTATTGCGAAAAAAGAAGAGTTTAGTTTTATTTAATTCAAGAATACTGTGTAAAATAATTTGTAGAAAATAAAGGCTTTAAATGTTGTTTTCTTAATATTGTACAGAAAACACAATTAAGTCTTTTATTATCATTTGACCACTTTTAGAATATTCCATATCATTATATTAGTATAGGAATCCAAAAACCTGCGCATTTTAAGATTCCTTAAGTCTTAAAAGACACTGGTCACTGATAATTTAAAAAAAAAAACTACTTCACAGTACACACAACTAAGTTCACAAAGTACAACGATGGAAATAAAAAACACATTATTCATGAACTAACACGCAGTGAAGTGATAATTTTTGTATGTAATAGAATAATGATATTTTCATTGTAGAAAAATTTACAGTAAGGCTGGATAGATGAACAACATGAGTACTATAGAGTTGTGTACTCTTCAATATTAAAAGGCTTAGCCTGTACTGGAAACAAGCAGAAAGAAAGTTTACTATTTTAATATAATATGTTAATTTTTTAGAAATAATTGACAATTACAAAACCAATATTGACTTTTGTAAGGTTGTCACATTCTAAAGTTCTACCTACCTCCAAAGTCATCAGGATAAACTGTAATCATTTCTTTTAAAAGAACAGTTCTTTTCTTTTCCATTGGTCCTCCTAATGTTTCAAGTATTTTTTCAAAGTCATTCCATGCTGTCTCACAGCAGACTAGTTTCTTGCCTGTCAGAACATAAACAATTTTATTTAATTGAACTTCAATTATTTTCATATTTTTTTCATATTTTAAACATTAAATATTCTCCTGCAAAGTTGCAAAAATTACACTTAAACCAAATAGCATTTCGCCCCTTTATATATTATTAAGAATATTAAAATCCTATTCAGTATTGTGTAACCAAAGTTGTAGGATTAATTTCAGTCCTACTGAACATTATTTCAAGTGTTACTTGCACTGGTGTATAGTATGAGTATAAGTAATATTTACTTACTTTACCTTCAAATAATTTTCTTAGTATTGGTTTTACAGGTCTCTCTGCTTCCCAAGAGCATTGCTGTGTCAAAACTTCCTGTTTGAAGATAAAATTGTGATGGCCATTTGTCATGTTGCTCACATATGCCATCATGGTTGTTACATCCAAGTTTAGAGTTTTTATTTCAGAATGATCTATGCCATGATTAAGCTCAGGTATCTTTGGTTGCCTGAAAATAAGGGTACTTGATAAAGTTCCAACAAAGACATTTAATACATTTTCTTCAAGCTGCAGTTAAGACTGCACTCCCCGTACTCCCTTCTTCCAATCTTTGACTATACCAATGTCAGTTATTTCGATATAAGTGAAGCACAACTTAAAGAACATTAAATTCTTGTGTTTGTCTTCCTCACTTCACTGTATTGTACTATTTTACCCACAAGTCACCTCCTATCTAAAAGAATATTACGTCAAGTTCTATTGCCAATCAATATTGTCAAGCATTACTTTCCCTAAACTGTTTCAATTCGATTCGACTAAATTCAACTTAACTAAACCACTATTGGCTTTTTTTTAAATGCTATCCAATTGGTGAAGTTAATGAATGAAAATAAAATGTATAAATTGGTACTCACATATTAATGCAATTTGATTCATCATCACTGCTTTGGGAATCAAAGGATTCACCACCACTGTCTTGAACAATTGAATTTGGTAAAATTTCACCCTTCACAACAATACCAACTGCTCTTAATTTATTTGCTAAATTTTCTTCTATTCCACTCATAAATTCAAACACAACCTGTAAAAAATGGTATGACCCAAAACAGATTGTAAATTTTTTATCCTATGTATGTTAATGGTAACCTCTGAATTGCAACAAGAAATTTTAACTAATCAAATTATTGATTTATCCTTTATGGAGAAATGATGTTTTCACTTGTTGCAAAATGGCACAATTTTTAATTCAGTAGTAGTACATGTTCCAATTCCATAGGAGATAATCGAAAATATGTTTGGAGACACACACACAAATATTTATAGATAAATATATGGGAGTTAGCACAATATTCAAATGTCAATGACACCTTAGTTATCCATGACCACAAAAACTACTAAGTGTCTGAAACCTCAGAAATAATACTATAACAATAAAGAAAGCTAGATGAAACTGCAAGTTTAAATATCTACATATTTAACTATTGCTATAGACACATATCATTTACTATAATAAGGTAAAAGCACTAATGCTGGACATTGAACTAAAAGATGACACTTTAAAAAAATATATATTGTAATAAGGAAACTAAACACTTAAATAACACTGCTATTGATGTTAAAGACACCTAGTACCATGTTTGATACATTCTCAAAAGCTTGCGTACAGTGTTAGAAGCAAATTTCAAAATGGCATCAGTTGACAACAAACAATGTGAGCAGGTTGACGTTTTGCGCGTAATTCTTAGCGTTTTCCTTAAGCCATCTGACTTTTAACAGGTGTGATTTTGTTTTATATTTATAATTATTGGCTACTGTTGGTTTCGATATTATAAATGTATGAAATTATTGACTTATTAGGACCATTTCCTTGTTATTTTGGTTTGTTTTTGTACAAATTTTAAGTGGTGTTTACTATTAGTACCAAAAATGAATCAAAACCTAAAAGATGACACGTGTGTCTTCTACTAGGGTTACATCGAACTGAATTTGTTAGCTTAATTTTCTTCAAATTCAGCCTTTATGTTGTAAAACAAAAGTTTCAATCTGAGTTTCGTTCATTTTACACTAGTCTAACTAAACGAAGACAGTGTCAACTATTAGGGTATACTAGATGTCAACTATTAGTATCAATTAATTTCAGCTTAAGTTTCGAGCACGATGCCGCCAGTAAAGGGTCAGATGTTTCAATACTCTGAAGCCAATATTGAAGAAGCCATAAAATAATGTATATGTTTGAGGGTTTACTGGTGGCCCTGAGGCCTTTCCAGTTTCACAAGGACAGAAGGGGCGGGATTTGCTAACAGCTACCCGAGCGCCTCCAAGGGAGACCTAACAACTCAAGAGTAGCTGCTTCGCGAATGAATCTACTACCGGATCAGGATCGCGACCCGCTGAGAAGATCCGGCGAGAAACTCAACGGGCTGATGCTTAGGTTAGGTTGCACGTCGAACTCTTTGCAGAGTTCGACGAGTACGATTACCGGGATCTCTACTCCTAGTGTTAAACCGGAAGGCGTCTAATGTAAGGGTTATTGGATCTGATGGATCCGTAAGGAGGTGTCTAGGGCGACGACGGTGACTGGCTCCTGCGTGGTCAGGATTCGGGGAGTAGTCAGCGGCGGCAACGATAAGGCGATTACCATGACGCATTGCCTTATCGAAGTAACGTTCCGACGCGGACTTCATGTATTTTCTGATCGGTTCGAGGTCCAAGTCGTCGTGTAAGTCGACGTTCCTCACGAACCACGGGGCTCCGACTGCTAACCTGCAAAAACGAGATTGTAGGGATTCGAGGGTGTCTATGTGTGTGCGGGCCGCGTGAGCAAACACCACACTCGCGTAAGTCATGACCGGCCTTATGTAAGCTTTATAAAGTGTCACCTTGTTCCGAAGGGACACTTTACTCCGCTTACAGATCATGGGGTAGTCTGCCGAGAATAAAAGCGGCACGGTCGCGGACTGATTTTATATGTGGGTGGAATGTCATGGATGCATCCAGGGTGACTCCCAAGTACTTGACCTTCCTGGTCCAGGGTATGAGGCGGGGCGTTCCGACAGCTACTGCGGCAAAGAAATTTGGAGTTCCACGAGTAACTTTATTAAATAAAGTCAAGGGAAAGACACCTATTATGCGTAAAATGGGAAGAAGTTGTTATTTAACCGAAGATATAGAAAAAATACTCGTAACATGGGTAAAAGCTATGGTCAAACAAGGGTTTCCAATATGAAAAGATAATTTACAAGATAGCGTTAAGTAAATAGTTGATGATCTTAAGATTGATTATAATTGTTTATAATAAAACTAACGTTAAAGTCGTGTCTATTATTAGTGCCAACTGATGTAAATTTTTGGGGATTTGATTTTCGATGCTGTCATCTTTTAGTGTCTATGGCAGAACTAACAAGTTTGTAATTTTTTGTAGAAACTACAACAGTATTGAAATATTTTATATGAAAAAATTGATCTCTAAATGTAGCTCTAACAGTAAAAAAAAAGATTTAATATAATTTTTGATAAATACATTTGATAACTGAGAATGAAGTTTGATTTGTCCTTAAAGTGTCTAGCATTAGTGCTTTTACCTTAATATGGATAACAATGTACCTTGTTACATTTTATTTTTTTAACATTTATTTTCTTTTAATGAAGCTTAGTTGCAACATTACCTATTGTAACAGCACCTATTGGGACATTACAATTTTTCAGTATATTCTTTGATATTTAAATTTTATTTACTAGCCTCCTAAACTTCAGTAATATCATTTTCTTTTCAGAACAATAAATATTTTCCAGTTTAAAATCATTCATGACACTCAGGTCACAGGTGACCTGAGCAACAATTCATACTTATTCCTACCAGTAGCACAGATCATTGCTTGCATGAAAAGTTAATATAAGTGAACTTGTATTTTATTTTATTACCTTTGGTGGTTGGTACATGCATGGGTATAGCCTAGAGCACTTTAAGTAGTCATCAGCTTGATCTAAAATAGATCTTGCTCCATATGAAGATTTCCCTGCACTTAAGGCAGATAAAGATTTTGGATTTCTTGCTATCACTAAAAACAATAAATAAGTATGATGTAAAAAAATAGGAGCAAAATTGTATTTCCATCATTACTAAACAATTGGAACAATAGAACTCAAATATCAAGGGGGTAACTGCAATAACATTGTGTTGTCTACGGGTTCCAGTAAGCATTTAACACCAGAAAGCCGTGAAGTCATTCAGTACTATGAAATAATAGTAAAAATGGATACCTCATGTATGCTGTATCAAATTGAAATTTCAAATCATTTTGATTTTAAAATTTTTACCTTTGGTCCATGTATTGCCTTGATCCCCAACAATGTCTATTATTAGTTTATTACAGTTATCTATGTGAAATGTTTTACACACAGCGAGCACATAAGGTCTAAGCGCGCACTCCACCATTGATCCAAGATGACGCAGGTTAGAACAAGCCAACTGTTCAATCTTGAAGTTTTTTGATTTTTCCAACTGAAAGAGGAAAATTATCTTTTTATCTGTAATGTCAATGAGGACGTATTTTTTCGAAACTTAAGCAGCTCGCGCGACATAAAGGGGTCTTGATGTCATTACACGTCATCTCGGATCCTCCCGATCCACTAACGGTGCTTCTAGGTACTTCAAGCACCGGTCACCGTTCTCGTCGAACCCGTCGCTTGCGACGAAGGGCTCGACGAGTAAATTAACTCTCAGACACAGCCCACTGAGTTTCTCGCCGGATCTTCTCAGTGGGTCGCGTTTCCGATCCGGTGGTAGATTCTGCGAAGCACGGCTCTTGCTAGGGTTCGTGTTAGCAACGTCGTCAGGTTTGAGCCCCGTGAGCTCACCTACTAGTTACGGTTACGCTGGAATAGCCTCTCAAGGCTACCAGCTTTGGTAGGAAAAAAAAGTCATTAAATTGTATTTTGTCCAATTTTTTTACTTCAATGACGATATACTGTTTATTGCATTTTTTATAAAATCGTTTAATGTTCAGTTTATTAGGAAATAGAACAATTGGTACCCTCTTCAAAAATTCTATTTCTTGCTTAATTTTCCTTTGCAATTTCATAACACCTTCAACATGCTGAATTGGTTGTAGCTGTATTATTAAATTTTCACCAAACTTGATTTTATCTTTAACCACTTCCACTAAATCTTCAGCATGATTGATTTTCGACATTATGAGACATTAATTTTGCTTTAAAACAGTTTTATTTTAAAGTTCCATTTGATTCTTGTTTTGATAAACAGAAAATGTGTAAATTTTCTATAGTCGGATTTTTTATTAGACGAAGTAAACTGACGTTTACTGTGTTGTCAGTTTTTGATGAAATAAAGATAGTGTTGTGACAAAGTGAATAATTGAAAAAACTCCTTAATGAATGAAATTGCCTCCATTGTCTAGTGAATAGTTAGTGTGCCAAACTGCCGATATCGGGTACAGCTTTGTACATACCATCTAGCTTTCGATGACTATGTTCCTATAGTATCGACCTATACTGAATACCGAGTGTTTTAAACATTAAGCAAAACATTGCGAGGAAACTTGTAAGACTGTCCTATTTTCAATACATCATGTACTTGAAACTATAGATGTATGATATTGTAAAATATAATAATTATAGGTAGGTAATGAAAATAAAAAACATCGCTTATTACATAATTTGTTTTTATTCATCATCAGATAAAAAATCATCACTATCGCTTTCGGTGACATTAATTATAAATCTGTCTGAAACATTGTCGATCATGTGGTCGAGACCATACATTTTGTCTTCTTCTTTAATTATATGAGATATATTTGTGTATTGTGAATTGTGTATTGATGATAATTATTTGTAGTCGTTGTGGCCTAACGGATAAGACGTCCGGTGCATTCGTGTTGAAGCGATGCACCGGTGTTCGAATCCCGCAGGCGGGTACCAATTTTTCAAATGAAATACGTACTCAACAAATGTTCACGATTGACTTCCACGGTGAAGGAATAACATCGTGTAATAAAAATGAAACCCGCAAAATTATAATTTGCGTAATTACTGGTGGTAGGACCTCTTGTGAGTCCGCGCGGGTGGGTACCACCACCCTGCCTATTTCTGCCGTGAAGCAGTAATGCGTTTCGGTTTGAAGGGTGGGGCAGCCGTCGTTACTATACTTGAGACCTTAGAACTTGTATCTCAAGGTGGGTGGCGCATTTACGTTGTGGATGTCTATGGGCTCCAGTAACCACTTAACATCAGGTGGGCTGTGAGCTCGTCCACCCATCTAAGCAATAAAAAAAAAAAAAAAAAAAAAAAAAAAAAATGAGACACGCAGCTACTCCATTTTTCAGGTGTGATATGTTGAAGTCCTTCTTCAAAAAGTTTTTTTACTTCTGTCATTTTGAAGGTTTTGTTATTTCTTGCAACATATCCTTTAGCTTGCGCCCATACCAACTCAATGGGATTGAGCTCACAGTGGTATGGGGGCAGACGTAACACAATTACCCCATGCTGCGCTGCCATCTCGTCCACAACATACTTATCGCAATGTTCTTGTTTGTGCTGCCGTACAATGTCTATAAGAGTAGCTTTAACCATTGTTGCTTCGAATGAAATATTTTTGCTCGTTAGCCACTCTTGTATCCTAGGTTTAGTCCAAGACATTGTAGGCAGCGATTCTAGTTTCCTGGAGTGGTAGGGGGCATTATCCATCACTACTACGGAATTAGGTTTTAGTTTTGGCAAGACCCCCCTAAACCACTTCTCAAAGGAATCAGCATTCATCTCTTGATGATAATCTTCTTTATTCTTTTTGGCTTCAAATATTAATAGGCTGTCTTCTACGAATCCTTCTTCCCCGCCTATATGGCCGATAATTAATCGTTTGCCCTTTCCTAAAGGCTGTTTTAAACCAGTGGTCAAGCCATCTAGGAAGGCCTGGCGGGACGATAAAACTGTTTGGTCAATCCATACCTTTTTCGGTGCATGACCTTCAAGACAGTGAAAAATATTAATTAATTATTGAAAGTACAATTTAATGTAAAGAAAACAGAAAATTGTAATTACCTTCGTTGATCCAGGTTTCATCTTGGTAATAAATATACCTTCCTTCCTTTCGATACTCTTTAATATTTCGAAGGTATCGCTGGCGCCATAAAATTATGTCCTGTCTGTCGATTAAAATACTTTGTCTTGATTTTCTGATATAATTGAAATTTAAATGTTTCATAACATTTCTTAATGTACTCCAAGAAAAATCGGGCAAGTCTGGATCTTCATTGACAACCTTAAGAATCTGCAAAGTAATAAAAAAAGTTTTTGAGTAAGGAAGTCCACGCAATCTAATACTTTGGTTTTACAAAGAAAATTATGGTAGACACAGAATATAATGCAGTAGAAGGAATAAAGTTTAAGATACCTTTATAATGGTGGGTGGCTCATTTGCATAAAAAAAATGATGTACTTTTCGCCTTATAGCGGCAAAAGTAAAATCGTCTAATTTATCTTTGAAACTGTGTTTCGGTCCACGTTTCTCGGGAGACTTAAATTGTTCATTTTGTTTGTGTTCTTTTAATACTCTGTAAACTGAGGTCACACCAATTCCCAAAATGTCAGCTGTTTTCGAAACACATTCTTTTTTTTCGGGAGCTTCAATAGGTAATAGTGAAGCAGCTTTCTCCTCAAATACGTGTTTGTAGACGTTTTGTATCATAGCTTTTTCGGTAACGCTTAAAGCAATCCGCGGTCTCTTCTTTCTTGGAGACAAACTTTGGCTTGACGTGCTTGGTTGAGGATCCATATCGTTTGTACGGAACAATATAGCAACAAATAAACACAACAATTTCCACAAACACAACGTAACGAAAAACTTAACAAAAACAATAACTAAACAGCGTGAGCGCAGAAAAAACATTCGTGCTATCAGACCAGAGGTTAGAAGCCGAATTACAAACAAAATGGCAACTGACGCGCGCGGCGTTGATCGGTGTTGGCACTAGTCGCCGCGCCGCGCTTTGTAATAAGCTGTCAAAAAACTGATTGTAGTTACATACTACTAGTAACTTATATCAGAGCACTTTTGTACAATTTTATTTTAAATTAGAAATAATATTCTTTTATAGTTTGAAATGATTAACTATTCACACTCATTGTTCATTCATCTGATTGAACAAGAACGCATCACTATTACTTTAAATATAGCAACATTATTTTACAAAGTGACATTAGCTACTGTCAGTGGGCTTCGTCTAATTAAAAATCCGACTATAGATTTGTAATCGCTTTTTTTATAAGGAATTTTATGACCTGGTATAACTAAGACCTTTAAGTCATGTCTTATTTTAACATTTGTAATAACTCAGACAGGAGACAGATCTACTTTTTTTGAGGATTCTAATTTTATGCCTTAAGCCGGCTCAGTGAACTTAGCCCCTTTTTTTTGATTTTCGGATTTTTTTTATTTTTGATTATTTGTTCGTCGTTTGTTCGTTAATATTCGAATATACTGAATTAAACAAATGATCAGCGTTAAGTTGGCCTCCTTTACTAGATATCTTTATTTTTTACGCTCAGATTAATTAATTTTGATCAATTATCATTTGATCGACGACTATTGGTGATTGTTCGATCATAAAAAGAATCATATTCCCAATTATTAATTATTTTATATCTAATAAGCAATCCATCACTTCACGCCTACATTGCGCATACGCCGGTTTTCTCAGTCAGCTGGCAATGGCCGTATTTACTAGTGTTTTTTTAACAAGTGCGTTTATACTGTCTAATTATTTCTTATGTAGATCAAAAAAATATTGAAAACTTCAACAATACTTCAACAACAAAAATGTCGGTAAAGACGGCCAATTAGTCGTTAAAGTACGATTAGCGTGGTTTTAATAATTTCAGTTATTTTTAATGATATTGAATAATAACAAGCTTAGAAATTTCAGTAACTTCTAATTATTCTAAGAATATTTTAATGTTTATGTTTAAAATGATATGCATTATCATGCAATAGGAGATAGTTATGATACTTGTATTTTATAATAAAATTAATAATTCCTTAATTCATTACGTAGTTCAAAAAATTTTTTTTTTTTATTGCCTAGATGTGTGGACATCTTCAACGTAAGCACGCCACACACCTTGAGATATAAGTTCTAAGGTTTCAGTATAGTTACAACGGCTGCCCCACCCTTCAAACCGAAACGCATTACTGCTTCACGGCAGTAATAGGCGGGGCGGTGGTACCAACCGTGCGGACTCACAAGAGGTCCTACCACCAGTAATTACGCAAATTACAATTTGGCAAAATATAAAGTTTGATTTTTATTACACGATGTTATTCCTTCACCGTGGAAGTCAATCGTGAAAAATTATTAAGTACGTATTTCATTACAAAAATTGGTACCCGCCTGCGGGATTCGAACACCGTTGCATCGCTATATACGAATGCACCGGACATCCTATCCTTTAGGCCACGACGACTTCAAATGTAATGCAGTACGACGTAAATGTACGTTACGACGTTAATGTAATGCACACAAAATCTATTTTTGTTGAAATGATATTTATTTATAAGTTCAAGAAATATATTGCAGGGACATTTAGTAGAAATTAATTTAATATGGAAGAATAAACTTAGTATATATATACTAAATAAACAGGATTTTATTTAAAAAAACATATATTTACGTCTATATTAACTTAATTATTATTATCGAGAAGTATCTTGAAAAAGACGAACAAACAAAAAATCCGGCGCATGCGCAATGTAGGCGTGAGGTGATGGTTTGCTTAATAGATATAAAATAATTAATAATTGGGAATTTAACTATATTTTATGATCGAAAAATCATCAATACTCGTCGAACAAATGATAATTGATCAAAATTAATTAATCTAAGGGATAAAAATAAAGATATCTAGTAAAGGGAGCCAACTTAAGGGTGATCATTTATTTAATTAATTATAAATAAATAAAAGACAAACAAACAATTTTTAGATTCGAATATTAACGAACAAACGACGAAAAAATAATTAAAAATAAAAAAATCCGAAATTAAAAAAAAGGGGGCCAAATTCAGAGAGCTATGATTATACCTTAAGTATTATAATTTTTTTTTATTTTTTATTGAAAAATAATACGAAGGAAAAATTATTAAGGTGAAATAAGGTGAAGTTGTTTTATTTGAGGCTGTAATATATTGGGATTAAATTAAATGAAATGAGACGAGATCAAACGAAATAAAGTCTCAATAAAATTATTGTTTGGATGAACCTAAGAACCCTAGATACTGAGCTGCAGCTTAAAGGGTGGGACAGCCGTTACACAATACGATTGAAACTTCGTCCCCAGGTTGAGTGCCAATGGCAAAATTTACATTGCGATGTCTAACCTCCAGAGACGACTAATCACCTCTATACAAGTTGAATTTTTCACTCTCCAAAGCAAACAATAAAATAATAATATATGGTATATATAAAATATATACAATAATATTATATATAGGTATACATATATTATTATAATAATTCTGAATACTACACTTTTTATGAAGTCTTTGCCTTTTCGTCATATAATAGTTGGCGTCTTGCCGCCAATAATGTTTTATGTGATTCGTTGATGAAGTCACGTGAATGACATTTTGAACAGCCAATGAAGTCTCGGTATTTCTTTCTTTAGCCAAAAATCACAAAGTTGAGAAATGGCTGACGAAAAAGAAGTCGAAAAAACGATTGCAGAAGATTTGGTTGTGACCAAGTACAAGTTAGCAGGACAAATAGTGAACCGTAAGTTAATAAAATATACATTTTCATAAAAAGTGTAAAGAGTGATTTGCTGTACTTTAAAGTGTTAGGTTGGAGGGCTGGACGCGTGTCATCGCCATGCGGACAATGTGGTAGTCGCTACTCACCACGAAATAGTTTCTAACGAAGATTACAATACACACACTATTCATGCAATTAATTGAGATTACTCCTTTGCTGCAGGAGTCCTTGAGCAAGTCATCGCAAAATGCGTTCCAGACGCATCAGCAAGAGAAATATGTGAATTTGGCGATAAACTTGTATTGGAGGAGACTAACAAGGTTTTCAAAAAGGAGAAAGACTCCAAGAAAGGCATTGCATTTTCAACATGCGTTTCTGTGAACAACTGTATTTGTCACTTTTCGCCCATTGCGAGCGAACCGGATTACATTCTGAAAAAAGGAGATTTAGCCAAGATGTAAGTTCTTAACTGTTATAGATGAACAGATCTAGTAAACCCAAGTGATGTTGCACGAAATTGGCAGTAACTAGGACCCAGTTATTAGTTGGTTCAACTAATTGGCTTCTGCAGTCCGTAGACTGTGCATAGCTGGAAAATGCAATTTTAGGCTGTCTTAGGCTCAAATATTTGATTAAAAGTAAGAATTCAATCCTTGATTTGTGGTAAGATATATTGTGAACCAACATGGATCGGTATCATGTGCAGTGAGGCAATTACTGGTTTTAGTTTGCAGAGTGGTCGAGTCTGAATGCAGAATAATTGCCACTTCAATCTCATGTCTAGAAGTTTGTAGCTTAAATCATATAATGGTTTCTGGTAGCTGCTTAATACCCAAAAGCATTTTGAATCTGAATCAATAACAATCTGTACAAATAAAAGAGAATGAAGTTTTACATTCCAGAGATCTTGGTGCTCACATTGATGGTTTTATAGCTGTTGTAGCTCATACAGTAGTTGTGGGTGAAAGTGAAGTCTCTGGACGTGCTGCAGATGTTTTGTTGGCAGCTCATCATGCTAGTGAAGCGGCTCTTCGTCTCCTGAAGCCTGGTACTGAGGTATATCCTTCGCAAGAAAACATACTTTTGTCTTTGGTGTCATTTTGTCATTTTTTTGATATTTTTTATTATCATCCAACTCTAAAGTGTAGTTTCCCTAGTCATATATGTTTATGGTTTCAGGACAAATAATGATAGTTCCAAATAGTAGAAGTTTGTGGTGAACAAATTAATGTTTCAATACCTCACAAGTTTGATGAGACAATATTTGACACAGCTTTGTTTATTACGTAAAATCCAGATCAAAGTTGAAGCTTTCAGCCTCATTAGTATGAAGCTTTTAAAGTTAATTATTGATAAATAGCAAGTCCAATTTTACAGTCATTGCAAATTGGCATGGTGACAATATATACATACAAAGCAACATTCTAGGTTTTCAAAAATTGTTTTAGAACTATGCAGTCACTGAAGCCATTCAGAAAATAAGTGCTGAATATGGTTGTAAGCCAATTGAGGGTATGCTCTCACACCAACTGAAGCAGTTCCGTATTGATGGAGAGAAGAGTATTATACAAAATCCATCAGAAGCACAGCGTAAAGAACATGAAAAAGCAACACTTGAAAAGTATGAAGTGTATGCTATGGATGTTCTAATATCCACTGGTGAAGCAGTTGTGAGTAAATATCAGGGCTATTAGATTCAATTATCTATCTCTAGTATAGTTTAATAAAACAAAATATAATGTGGCGGAAAAATCCCATAATATCCCTAACTGATTAACCCTGATTTCTTTCCAGACTGGTTTTATACCTTTTTTGGCAGTACTCAGGGGAAATAAAATAGTAATACTCTTATACTGGCTTATTTTTATATTTCAGTATTTTATTTACTGATATTATCATCTATTTTGTACTTTTGAAAGCTTTTGTTAAGCTAATCTGTTTCACCAACTGTACTTAACTGCTGATTGAATGTTTGAAAGACAACTGAATATTAGAACAATTAAAGTTTTTCATTGTTAGTTTTAACAAAAAAACAACTTGCCAAGGTAAAAAAATATTAGAATAAAACAGGAAACTTTAAAATGTGCAGACAAGATCTCAGTGACCATAAACACAATCTTACTGGAATATACAATTGAGAGTCAAACTAAGTTGTAAAGTGAGGTTGAACATTATCTCTGAAAATATACATGCCTCAATGATTTTATTTATTTATAAATTTGTTTATAACACTAAACAATGTATTTAGCGAAAGAATATACAGCAAGAGAAGTATGCTTTTTTGTACCAAAATAAGAATAATAATGTGAAACATTAAATACAAAAAGTACAATTCATACTCTCATCACTAAGAGTGATCTCCTCCAAGTGTACCCATAGATTAAAATATACATATACACAATAATAATAATATATTCATATCTGCTTGTAGGTCAAAAGCTTTCACAACTGTTTTTGTAAAATGATGTTTATTACAGGGACGTGAAATGGACACCAGATGTACAATATACAAAAAAACTGATGAGGTGTACCAATTGAAACTAAAGGCTTCCAGAATGTTCTATAGTGAGGTATGGAACTCTCAGTAATAAACCTTTACATTCTTATATGTCCTAATTTATCTCATTTGTCCAATAAAAAAATACACATCTATTTGGGTACCTTGACAAATGTATAATATTGATTACACAATGTTGATAAAGTACAATATTTAAATTCTACAGAATATATTTGTTGCTTCATAAATTGATAAATTTATTGGTTAATTGACAGGTTCGTAACAAACATGGCAACATGCCCTTCAATCTGCGCAGTTTTGATAAGGAGACAAGTGCAAGGTTAGGTGTTGTTGAGTGCATCAACCACAAACTCATTGAGCCATTCCAGGTAAATAAATATCTAAACAATATTTTCAAAACAGCAATAGCATTTCATTTTAACCAACTTCAAAGAAGTGAGGTTATCCAACATCAAATTCTTTTTTTTTTATTAATATTATTACTGCTCGATATTGTTGGCATCCCTGTTGTTCTTGAATCTACAAGATAGATCAGTTAACTCTATAGAATAATACAGGTTTAGCTTATTTTTCTTATGTAAATACGAATGTTGATCGTCTGTGGCTTGGCAGGTGACAAGTCCTGTATGATGATTTTGAGTCATGCCACTTTTGGCAAGTAAATATGTTCCTTACACAAAATCATATTTATGAGACTTTTTCTAAATAATTAAATGATATGTAACCACCATATTGGGTGTAAGTTTGCCTAAAGCCAAAATAAAATAAAAATTAATTATAATACTATGAACCTGACCTGACTTATGAAAATTGTTATTCAGGTTCTCTATGAGCGTCCAGGAGAATTGGTGGCACAGTTTAAGTTCACGGCTCTTCTGCTTCCTAGTGGCACACATCGTATTACTGGCTTGCCTTTTGATAAAAGCCAATGTAAGAGTGAACGCAGCATCAAGGATCCAGAACTTAATGTCAGTATTGTTTACTATTATTATCTGTTTACTGAAATATTGTAATGTGAACAGTAACTAAGACCAGATCAGGGTGCTATCTACAGAATGGTACATGTAAGGGCTTAGTTTTTTTTCAATTCTGTTATAGAAAACAAAGGTCTAAATTAAAGCTATGTATCATTTTTTAATCATCCAACATCAATTTCCATAAAGCATAAACCATTATTTTATTTTTAATTCATAAAAACAGCTGTAACTTGTTTCTAGACAAGATTAAGACCCAACATGATAAAAGTAGAAAACATAACACATTATCCCTGCTATCTTTCATAACATATCACATTGTGTGTTTTGAACAAGCTCAGGGTAAAGTATTTGTAATCTTTTTGAGCTGACTTGTTTTTGTTTTACATTTCAGTTTGAACTATTACAACATTCTGCGAAATCAGTTTTTTTTTTAAATCACTATGAAGGTGAAGATAGTCTAATAAATTGTTTTTCTGTTCTAACAAACAGGCCCTTCTAAATTCATCAGCAAAATCTAACAAGAAGAAGAAAAAGAAAACAGGAGCTGAAGAGCCCATGGAAGTGGAGACTGCTGCCTAGCAAAAATACATAAGTGCCCAGGAATAAATGATATTAACATTTTTCCACAATATAAATGGACAAAAATAACAAAAATTGTGCAATTTTTTACTGAGACAACCACATCTTGACTTATAGTTATGTGAATAAATATCTAGCTTTGTACCTACAAACAAACCCAAGATCTTCTCTGATCTTGGCTTAGACACCAGAATGCCTTCATTTATAGAATACATTTTATAGCATAATAGCTTTTCAACTTTAGTGTCCAATTTCATTCACATAAGTGTGTACTAATTACTTTATGTAGCCATTTTGTAGGTAAATAAATATGCAGTTATTTTTGTGTACATGCAAATACATTTTATGGTAAAATTTGATTATAATCAAATTAATCATTCCTGAACTGATATAGTTGTGCACAAATACTTCCCTTTGTGAAGTTAATAATTTGAATGTTTCATTTTTTAAACTGGAATGTGATTTTGTATGTTAAAATAAAAAGTGTGTATTATTATTTTTCACAAAATTGTGTTCAACATGCATGAATGCTATAGAAAATTATAAAATATTGACACTGCAAGAAAATTAATAAATCAAATTGCCACAGCTGTGGCCTGTTTTGTAAAGTTGCATTTTATTTCTTATTACCACCAGCTCTAAATTCATCTGATGAAATGTCAATTATACATTTTAAGTATTTAATAAATTACAATTATTGAGTAAGTCTTCATTTATCTTTTTCTTGATGTGGTTCTGGAGTTTCCAAAGATGATGAAATAAAGTCGTATGTCTTGAAAGCTGCATTACTAGTATGGGTAGGCAATTCGACTAAAAATCTAAATGTAGCTTTAACACCGCAATTCCAGTAGTACTTGAACAAATATGATATCCTGTCATTAGAAGGTAATGCTGGTAGCTGTAATTAAATAAGGATTGGAATTAACATAACCGCAAAAGAAATTATAAGTAGGTAGTTCATTGAGTTATGAACATACTTCGTATGGAACTTGGCTCTTTAGTTCCCCGACATATGGTGACATTCCTTTTTCAAGTTCATCATATATCGCCGCTGTCGTAGCACTATCTTTCCACACACCTTTGTCTATTGTGTAGTACACTGCGGATCCAAGTAACGCAGATTTCACGCCAAACCTACATACACAGTTCAAATTAGAATATGTTTTGTACAATATTTTGACAGTTCTATTGCGGTCGGAACAATAAACCAATATTTAAACTTACTTTAACATCGTGAAGCAAATCTGAATATCAAGTGTTAATTAGTTTTTTGGCAAATTATGTAATTCAAATTTTCGAGAAAAATTGTGAACCATAATAGGTAGCTATGTCTACCCAGTATTTCAAAATGACATTCGAATTTGTTGAATGTTGACAATACCTTTTTTCAGTCATCAAACAGGCAATGGGATAGACCCATAGAGAAATTTTCTTTATTATGGATGAAGGTATAATATATATATATATTGTGTTAAAAGTTAAAAACAAAAAAACTGATTGTACTGAAATTATCTTTTTGGTGACAATACGAAGAACAAACAAGTGTAATAATAATGTAGATAATATTCGTATTTTTTTTAATTTGTTGTTTAGTGATGCTATTTTAACGGTTTAGCACGGTGTGAGTGCAGAAGTCTGGGAAAATGAAATACACTTTTAGTAAATTTCCACTTTCATTTTATTGCGCCGTTCATTTCATCTCATTTCGTCAATTTCATCCAAATAAATTACAATTATAAATCAATTTCTTTTCGTTCCGTTTCTCATATAAAATATTTATGTAACAATTGAAGATTATTTTAAATGAACACTGGGAACAATGATATTGAGAAAATTACCATGCTGAAAGTGACTAAATTTTCATTAAAAAAAAGAGATGGACAGCACTATTTATCATTTATTTATTTATTAAACTTCGTGCACAAAGGTTCAATCGCGGGCTTAATGTCCGAGGTATTCTTTACCAGTAAAACAAGGATGGTGTAACTGTAGAGAGTCCTGTGGTAGGTGCATTAATTATTACAAAAATAACCAAATTGATAATTATATTACATACGTAATAATATACAACCACATACACAGTATACATAATAATATATATATATATCTATTGTGAAAATGTGATATTACCAAAGCACAATTAAACTTTTATTTCAAAGCAAACTTTTCATTTAGGTATTCCGGAGAGTGAAGAAATAAAACTAAGTTTTATTTTTTCACATTCCTATAATTTTGTTAAACTATATATCATATTTATCAACTAAGACCATTTAAAATATTGGCTCTGGAAATCAAAATCAATACCACCAATCCACAGATCATTAATCCTTTCTTCTTTGTCAGTCTTTTGATTCCTAGTATTCTAGTAACTAGTAACTGCGAAATATTCAGTTTTTTGGTCTAGTCAATTTAGTGTTTTGGGTTATACACCCATATACCCAATACCAATAATGATTACTTATTAAAGCAAGATTTTGGAACGTAACTTTTCACTTTAGCATTTTCTAACCAAAGATTTCTGGCGGTAGCTTTTATAGAAAACCAAAATATTTGACAGATGCTTGAATTTTGATAACGATGATTTCAAGTTAAGTTACGAGCATAGACCTTTAAAGTAGTTACGAGTATCAACATTTATAAATTCAGTCTAACGAGTAAATCCAACTACTTCGTGAAAGATTTTCCCTTTGCTGTTACAATCCAGATTTATAGGTCGCTCCGCTTTGTTTCCTTTGCTGACTAATTAAACGACATAAATATGTATTTGAATCAAATGTACCGTACACTACCTATATAGGTACCTACTGCAATTGAGGAGAATGAAGTTAGCCCCTCAAAAAAAATTTTTTTTCCTATTTTATACTTATTTTCTATTAATTCGTTTGTTCATCATTTGTTCATGATTGTTCACTGTTAATAATTGTTTGTGCTGCAGTTATTTATTTAAAAAAAATATTTAAAAATATACCTACAAGTTAGCCCCTCTAATGCAATTTTTAATATTTTTTCATCCTTAATGACTCGTAAATATTCATTTTCGATTGTTCTTATATAAAACACGTTTGTTCTCTTTCGAAATTACTCGTTTTTTGTTTAATTTACTATTTTTATTAGTTGAATAAATGTATGCAAAATATGTGTACTGCGCATGCGTCAACTATAATGCCTAAACTTTCTACGCGGTTTTAATCGTGAAAAAAAAAGCAAATATAAATCCTGAAGGAGCAATTAATTGGTATACAGTTTAATTAAAAAAATTAAAAAATAAATAAATGAAATAATGTGCATTGGCGTTAAGTTAGACCAAATACATTTTTTCCATCCTCCTACTTATCGTTATGAAGGTATAAAAAAGATAGGGAGTTCACATAGGTAATATAAACAAATAAGTAAATATGTTCATTACTTATCTTTCAAGAGATAATATAGGTATACTATATAATAACTTTTTTACACAGTCGAAATTATATTCCTAACATTAGTACAATAACATTTTAATACGATAGGTAAGAGGATGGAAAAAATGTATTTGGTCTAACTTAAAGCCAATGCACATTATTTCATTTATTTATTTTTTAATTTTTTTAATTAAACTGTATACCAATTAATTGCTCCTTCAGGATTTATATATTTTTTTTTTTCACGATTAACACCGCGTAGAAAGTTTAGGCATTATAGTTGACGCATGCGCAGTACACATATTTTGCATACATTTATTCAACTAATAAAAATAGTAAATTAAACAAAAAACGAGTAATTTCGAAAGAGAACAAACGTGTTTTATATAAGAACAATCGAAAATGAATATTTACGAGTCATTAAGGATGAAAAAATATTAAAAATTGCATTAGAGGGGCTAACTTGTAGGTATATTTTTAAATATTTTTTTTTAAACAAATAAATGCGGAACAAACAATTATTAACAGTGAACAATCATAAACAAATGATGAACAAACGAATTAATAGAAAATAAGTATAAAATAAGAAAAAAAAATTTTTTTGAGGGGCTAACTTCATTCACCTCTGCAATTGACAATATTTTTTTTTTTTTAAATACTCATATTATTATCTTAATGGGGTTGGCAACTGTCAAAGTGGCGCTGGTGTGCATTGTTCCCATAACATTCAATATTTGTATTGGAGTTTTTGATTAAAAATTATTTTAAGCACAATGACGCCTTGTTTTGTGTTAATATGCTCAGAAATTTGAGTACATTAATTCCCGAAGGACAAGAAAATTGGAAGACTGTGGTTAAAGGCCATTTGACGCGAAAAAAGTACTCCCACAAAAAGTTCGAGGCTATGTCGTAAACACTTTGTGGAATCTGACTGTGAAAACATTAGTAAATACACAGGTATGCTTCTTTCTATCAAATATTTATAATGCATGACTAGGTGTAGCACACATCTTTGTTCTCTTATTAAAACAATCCAATAATAATTAGTTAGGCACACTATTAGTTGCTAACATATTTTGCAAGTAGATTTATGCTGTAAGGAAACTTTTAACAAACACAAAATCAGACTGGAGGAAACACATTCCTCATGAGCTGTTGTTCATTATCAGCTGTTACTATTGAAAGTTCTATCTAAATCGCTGCATCCATTGCAATAACAAATATTTTGAAACTATGGTCAGGTTTCCTTGTGATAGTATATTTAAATGTTATTCTTTGTGTTGTAGGTGTCAAACATTAACATAAATATGTGAAGAAAGGTGCTGTACCATCTATATTTCATGGAATATGAAACTAGTTTCTGAAGAAACAAAAAGTAGAGAAGTTATGTAATATTAGAGAAGGTATTGTCAATAAAAATAATTAAAAATATTCCTGATTTTTTATTTCGACAAGTGTGTATAGTTATAATACAGATATTTTTCATACAATGCTTCTTTGAAAATATTTTCATAAAAGATATCTAATTTATTTAACATATTATTTATAAAATTATTGTCTTTTTCAACATAAATCACTTTGATGTCCTTGTAGGTCTAAATGACCAAGTTGCAATATGTTTTTCCTGAGTAGTATAACTGTCCTTGGATTTGATAATAATATGGGCAGGTTTTTTTAGAGACAATATCCCGTTACATTGTTCTAAGTAAGGCACCGTTGTTATATTTATTTCATGTTTTCTGCTAGCGTATGGACATTTCACTTCAATTATAGCTTCTTCGCCCAAATCACCATCAGGAGATGCAGCAAGATATGGGCGCTCTTGGCTAATGAAAATGAAACATGGCTCCACTAGCAAATCATATATATTAGCATATTTTGCTAGAGCATTTTTTTCATTTTGTTTCAAAATTAAAATTTTAGTCATATAGCTCTAATCTGAAAAAAGTAAAATAATACATTAGTTGGTAGGTAATGTGTGTAATATGAGCAATTCTTTTTGCACATGCTACAAGGAATAAAGTTCCTAAGGTACACAATTTAATATTATTATTATAATAGCTACCGGAAACAGTTTGAGAGAAGTTTTCTAAGTTAAAATAAAACATCAACATTGTACCTTTCGACAAAATCCACTTTTTTTCTTCGTAAAGATGCAACACGTTTTCTCAACTCCTCCTTTAATTCTTTAACTATCCAGTTGGAATACATGTTGTAAAACTGTTTAGCACTACTTAGAAAGTAATAAGAACCGTATCAAAGTCACAAAATGCCGAAATATCACGAACGCAAAACACACAAAATGGCGGCTCTCTGTGACAAGGGAACAAGCTACGCTGGCGACATCTGAGAAAAGCTTTAACCGGCCAACCCCATTGATACTAGATTCAAAATAAACAGACCCATATAATTTATTTTTAGGAAATTCGATAGTTTTCGTTAATAAATTTGGTTATGAATTTCGTTTTATTCTAAATAGACGTAGGCGCCAAATGACGTCACGTTTACGGAGCACTGCACTGCCTTCGACAACTTTGCTTTGTAAAAAACAATACTTGACAGCTAACAAGACATTCAGGATTAGCGTCATTCAAGCGTTGTCAATGTATACTTGTTGATATTTGCTGTTTATATGTTTCTTTGTTTATTTTAAATCCGTTAATATTATTTTGTTCGTTTGATTTCACATTCTTTTTTAGATATATTTAAAAATGTAATTTATGAGATCGTATTTTGACAAAGAGAATAATTGGTAAATAATATTCCGTTACATTTTTGTCAATTATTATTACTCATCTGACGGGCCTCGTGGCGTGTCGGTAGTAACACCGGCTGCCATTTCGAGGTCGCGGGTTCGATCCCCGCACAGGAAAACTATTTGTTTGATTACCACAGATATCTGTACTGCGTCTGGGTGTTTTCTATGTATCATAGTACGTATATTTATAAAAAAGTATGTAGTATATCTGTAATCTGGCACCCATAACACAACAATTACGCTTAGCTTGGGACCAGAGGACGTTGTGTGAACTGTCCATGAATATATCAAAAATATATTTAATTATACAATTTACTTATCAATCTATTGTAATGAAAGCAAGACGAAGAATTTTTTTTTTATTGCCTAGATATGTGGACGAGCTCACAGCCCACCTGGTGTTAAGTGGTTACTGGAACCCATAGACATCTACAACGTAAATGCGCCGCACACCTTGAGATATAAGTTCTAAGGTCTCAGTATAGTTACAACGGCTGCCCCACCCTTCAAACCGAAACGCATTACTGCTTCACGGCAGAAATAGGCGGGGCGGTGGTACCTACCCGTGCGGACTCACAAGAGGTCCTACCACCAGTGACTACGCAAATTATGGATTCCTCTCCTTCCTCTGGATTCCTACCAGAAGAGTAAACAATCAATCATAGAGTACGCGTCACTTAAAAAGAACGCTGGCGGTCAAGCTGCGCAGTAGGCTATTTATCGATGTATTTGGTGGTATGAGATGCGGCGCGGGGCGGGCGGGTCACCTGCCGCATGCTTGCCGGTGTGCTATTGGTTCGTCAGTCGACCTTTGCTTTCCGCGCTAGGTTCACGTTAGGTTCGTTCTCAAAATACTATCGGGCACATAAGTTTTAATTACAAAATGGTTTTAGATAGAAAAGTGAGAAAAATTATTTATGACGTATATTGTTTTATGAAGAAAGAGGCTGATAATAATGCAGTTGATAATTTGAAATAATTCATGAAACGGACCACAGTGGCAACAAAATCATCCGAGTCTCATTTAATTTTTAGGGTTCCGTACCTCAATAGGAAAAAAAACGGAACCCTTTGATCACTTTGTTGTCCGTCCGTCTGTCTGTCTATCTGTTCGTATTCAGATTAAACATTAAACGCAGAAATTAAACGTTTTTAATTTTATTTCATAAAAATCTATCTAATATATTATTTTTAATGTACATACCTACCATGTACGATCTTCCCACCGTACAATTTTATTATAGTTAAGGATTGCCGACCACCAACAGTACCAGAACGTCATGCTTACTCGCGATGCGATCCGCTTTTTGCCGCGTGACAACAAATAATGTAATATGAAATTTAATTACAGTCAAGAGAGTGCATCACTAACTATCGTACAATTCACATCAAGAGAAATTATCATTTTTATAACTTTACCTAAACTTTAACTTTCATAAACTAATTTAACTTCAAACTTATGATATCTTTCTACGCTCTCCTGTAACATGTAACTACATACAGCTACAAGAGTACAGAACTACTAAACTGTACATACCTATAACCAATATACGAAGCCGCGAGCGAAAGATTACTTCAAAAATAAAACAAAAGTACTTAGTGTTTTCGTGCGCGAGTGTATCCATGCGCAAACACACCCCCTCCACTTTCTTCCAGCGTTCTTTTTACGTGACGCGCGCTCTACCAATCATTCGCTTTACTAGATGTCGCTAGCCACTAAGTCAAAAAATAAATATGATTGGCTAAATTGTGTTACTTAGGGGTCTATATTTTAATAACTTTATTTTTCTTAATCAAAAATAAATTAAGAAATAAAAAATAGGAAAAAATGAAAGCAGTCAAAAAATACCTCTTAAAATATAACACCCTTAAAATCCCATCGTACTTGTTTCTTCCCTAAGTTTAGGGAGAGAAACTCAGTTGAGAACCCTGATGCCTTTGTTTTGTAATGATTTTGGTCTAAAAGTCTAGATACCAGGCCATAAACTCAAAAAAAAATATATATTTTACAATGACAATGACATATTTTGACATTTTCGCCACAGAGTATCAGCAATGCGGAAAGGTCATGGAAAGGTAAAATAATATTTTCATACAGTCGTAAATTCTCAAGTATATTAAGTGTATAATCTATGGTCGTAAACATGACGTCACCACAACATTTTTAGTTTTTAATTAATTACTCCCTAATTATAAAGTAATATAAAATTACAAGAATGAAATATTTTAGCTCAGAATTGAAAAATAAAGAAACGGTATTTTTATTTTAAGCATGTAAATTTTTTGAAATGTCAATTATAAGTGTATTATCTATGTATACTTGTTTACAATGTTATTTTAAGATCTGGAAAAGGAAAAACTAAGTACAAGGGAATAGTGATTCACAAAGTCAGAGTGAAGTGATTACTACGCTTACATAAATTATCTTCTTTTTTAATTTATAATACAAAATGGAAAGAAATACTGAGTTGCGAAAATTACCAATGGGATCACTTTATAATATTATTAATATATTGGAGATAAATGATTCGTGGCAGAAAGTTATGGCTTGGATACCTACAAATCCTCAAAGTGATCATTTTCATCGGAAGTATAACAGCGAGCATTTGAGGTAAAAATAAAATTATATTTAAAACAATTTTGTACAAATAGTATTAAAAAAACTACTTTTTGTTATTTTTTACTTAATAAATATGTACTTGTTTTGAGTACGAACAAGTCATTTCCATCTAGAAACAGACTTTTTATTAATAAAAAATGTGATGTAGAAATCTGTTTATTTGTTCGTTTAGACTTAAATATAATCATATCAATACCAGTTAAAATCAGTTTAAGAATAAAAAAATCTGAAATGTGGTAATAAGTTGTGTATATGAAATTGTGCTATCTATCATTATCACCATTTTCCAAACCAAAACAAGTGGATAAAACAATAATACAGGTTAGAACACCCGTCTTTTCATCAGATAAAAATTAAACTGAAAATTTTTTTGAGATATAAACACAATTTTCATACATACATACAGCCCCCCAAAATGAAAAAGCCAGTGATTGAACAACTGCTTATGTTTTACTTATCAATCTGAACCTGGCTTAAACTGGCGGTAATAGGTGCGTTTACGTTAAAATTTTTTTATTACTCTTGTAGGCACACGGCCCACCCGATGTTGAGTGGTTACTGTCCCCATGGACTTCAGCAATGCCAGGGGCAGAGTCAAGCCGCTGCCTACCAAAATCATTTCTACCATATCATATGAAAAGTGGGAGTAATAATCTATAATTTCACAATAGCAAACAGTAACCTATTTTTCATTAGGATGATACAAGATGATGCAAAAATTTCAAAACGAACATGTTCTGAAATTCTCTTTGACGAATGGAGTACGTCAGGTAGGATCAGACCTACAGTTGCAACACTCTTAGATGTGCTTGTGAAAGCAGAAATATACAGAGCTGCTGATGAAATTGCCAATATTTTGGGTGGTAAGTATACAATTTAATATTGGAGATTTTGATCATAGAAAATAATACACAATAACTAAAAGATTATAAAGAAGTTGCTTACATTAAACATTTTCTGATAAAGTCCTAGTACCTGTGTACCAAAGCATTGCTTAATTACAAAATATTTTACTATATGCATTCATATCTTGCGATGCACGGTTATTCAAATCTCGCAGGCGGGTACCAATTTTTCTAATGACATACCTACTTAACAAATATTCACAATTGACTTTCAAGGTAAAGGAATAACATCATGTAATAAAAAATGAAACCATGCATGAGGTATATGTTTTTTTTTATGATTGAATGATTACTGGTGGCCCGGTTTCACCAGGGCAGGTGAGCGAGCAAAGGCTCAGCCAGGAGGGAGGGATTTGCTAACAGCTGCCCGAGCGCCTCCAAAGGAGACCAACAACTCAAGAGCAGCTGCTTCGCGAATGATTTACTACCGGATCGGAATCGCGACTCGCTTAGAAGATCCAGCAAGAAACTCAGCTAGCTGATGCATGGGTTAGGTTGCACGTCGAACTCTATGTCGAGTTCTACGAGTACGGTTACAGGGGTTCCTAAGCCTGCTCCTAATGTTAGAGCTGAAGGCGTCTAATTCAAAGGTTATCGGATCGGATCGGATCTCATGAATAAGTAAGGACGTCTCTAGGGCGTCGACAGTGACTGGCTCCTACGTAAAGGATTCGGGGAGTAGTCAGCGGCGGCAACGATAAGGCGATTATCATGACGCATAGCCTTGTCGAAGTATCGTTCCGATGCTGACTTCATGTATTTCCGTATTGATTCGAGGCCAAGGTCGTCGTGTAAGTCAACGTTCCTCACGAACCACGAAATCCCGATGACTAACCTGCAAAAGCGGGATTTTAGGGATTGGAAGGTGTCTATGTGTGTGCGGGCCGCGTGAGCGAACACCACACTTTCGTAAGTCATGACAGGCCTTATACAAGTTTTATAAAATGTCACCTTGTTCTGAAGGGACATTTTACTCCGCTTACAGATCATAGGATAAATGAATTCGACCGAGAATAATCGCGGCACGGTCGCGGACTGTTATTATGTGTGGGTGGAATGACATCGATGCATCCAGGGTGACTCCCAAATACTTGACCTTCCTAACCCAGGGTATTGGTTACCCGAAGAGGGTGATCGGTGGTGTGAGATTTCTCCTCCTAATGCGGGAGGAAATACGGGTTGAGTTTCCCCTTTGAAAGAGCACCGCTCTGCTTTTTGCTGGGTTCATGTCTATGCACCATTTACGGAACCATTTACCGAGAGTTACGGCTGCGTTCTGGAGTTTCCTCGCGATTAGGGACATGTTTCCACTCGAGTAGTAAACGGTCATTTCGTCAGCAAATAAGGTAAAAAACTAAATAGGAGCGGCGAGAGGACGGAGTCCTGCGGGACTCCAGCTGTGAGCTATCGTAGTGAGAATCTGGTTCCCTCAATATCGAAAAGAGCGGTTCGACAAGAAATCCCGCATGATGGGCACGAGACTGTCCGACACGTCCATGTTGAAAAGTTTGAAAATCAAACCGTGCTAGACTTTGTTGAACGCCTTTGCGACGTCGAAGAAAAGGGCTCCCGTGTATAACGGTTTTGGTCGATTAAGTCCTACAAGAATGTGCTCCGCGAGGCGGTGCACCTGTTAAACGCATGAGTGATTTGCGCGGAATCCGAATTGTTCATCGATGAGAATACCCCTGAATGAGACGAAGTCTCTGAGGCGTTTGTAGAGCAGACGCTCATACAGTTTGCTTAGAGACATGAGGTGGCTAATCGGGTAACCGTGGGATGATTTTTGGGTTTACCGGGTTTATGTATGCCGAAACGTCCGCTTCTTTCTACACCGCGGGAAAGATACAGTTCGTCATAGCGGCATTGAAAGTAGATGTCAACATCACGATGAGCGAAGTTTAACAACGCGGTTAAATATACCGTCTGAACCGGAAGCCTTGCGAGGAAGTAGGTGGAGGTTTAAAGGATTAGATCTTTAACTTCCATCGGGATGAGGATAATTTCATAGCGAGAGTGTATTAATAAATATAGATCGGGTTCCAAAATTTTGTTAGCGCCCAGCCGACGGAGCCTTCGAGGCAAATCGAAGGCTCTGAAACGTCGGCCGGCTCGGTACGGCAGCCCGTCAGGCCGCCCAGACGGTGCTGCTGGTGTCCCGGAATACCCCGCTGGACCAGAACCAGCCTGCCGGGTCGGGACGTTATTCACCGCCAACCGGTCGCTCTATTTACTCCTCGGCAGCGCGCGCGCCTCTACCCCCTCAGGTCGCCCCTTGACCTTCACCGGAGGCCGCTACCTACAGGGGCCGGGACGTACGGGCGTGAATGAATGTGAATGACTCCTAACTAATTTGAATGGAAATATCACTGACGACATTGCGACATCTGTAGCCGTATCATTTATATTTGTTACAAATAGCCCAATGGAACTAGGTTGTTTGTGTACAATTTTCCCTGAAATGTTACACATATTTTTTCAAAAACATTTTCTGTGCACTTTCCAGAGCCTCTACCTCCTAGACCTTTAGAAGGCCCTGCTGCGAAAATAGATACAAATGTAACATTTATGCTGAATGGAGAGAGTATGCCATTAGATGGCAGTGACGTTAATTTAAAGGACAACCAAAATTTAGATACTAAAAATACAAATCAACATCCAGATTTACATAACAGAACAACTAAACAACTGAAATCTGCCGACCCTTTGATAATTTTTAGTAATGACAATATTAGTAACGGTCCTAAAGATTCAAAATCATTTGGGCACAAAACCACAGCACAAGTAATATCTTATGAAAGAAATTCAGCATACAGGTCAACGTTACGAACAGAAGAACTGCCAAATATATCTGCTTTGATGGGCACATCAGTTAATTCCTCACAGTCGTACGGTACGACACAATCTACTGAACTAAAGGAAACAAGACGATCACTATCGAGCAACAACATATCAATTTTATCTGATGATAGCATGCGCAGTGTTATAGATTCAAAAATATTAGAAGATGAAAATTTGATATCATTCGATTATAATCAATTAGCTGCGATTACTAATAATTTTTCTGAAGACCTTAATGAAAGTCGGACAGGACTATCCGGGAAGATAGGAGGAGGTGGTTTTGGTGAAGTTTTTGTTGGTACTCACAATAGATATGGACAGTTGGCTGTTAAGAAAGTAAAGTGTTACCTTCAGTTTAATTACAAGCATGATGTGGCTATAAAGTTATTTAACGCTGAAGTCAAATCTTTATCGCAATTAAGACATAAAAACATAGTACCTATTTTTGGATACTCTATTGATGGACCGACGCCATGTATAGTTTGCAAGTACATAGATGGTGGTTCTCTAATGGAAAAAATTGCTGCAAAAGTACTGAACGAAAACCAGAGACTCGAGATAATTTCGGGGACAGCAGAGGGCCTAAAGTATGTCCATAACACTGTAAAGCCGATTGAAGTAAATGGAGATGTCAGCCCTATCACAACTTTTTACATACATGGTGATGTGAAAAGTGCTAATATTTTATTGACTAAAGATTGCAAACCGATGGTAATTTTTTTTTACTTATTGTTAATTTTTTTGTTAATGATTGCTGGGTGTATTGAAACAAATCTTCTGTTGATTTTTTCAGCTTTGTGACTTTGGCCTGGCGAAGCAACTAGAATCTACACGTGTAACTAGTATGATGATGGGGACATCAGCCTACATGCCTCCGGAAGCAATAAAAGGGACTTTAACAAAAAAAACGGATGTTTACAGCTTTGGTATAGTTCTACTTGAATTGCTTACAGGCTTGAAGCCAATTGTTGTGGATAGCAATGGAAATTTAAATATAAAAGATTATGTTGAACAAGTAATGAACGAGAATAAAGATATCACACAGCTTTTAGATATGGTTGTTGAAAGGTGGACCAGGGCACAGGGCATTTATGAATTAGCTAAGAGATGTCTGTCAGATAATAGAGATAATAGACCTTCAATTGACGAAGTTTGTGAAACTTTGGAAAAAATGATAAATCAAGAGTCGTATGAAATCTTGTATGCACATGTTTAAAAATGAGTTAAAAGTTATTGAAAACTACGGTGTAGTGTGATTTAAGCAAACCAACAAAACAAATCATTAAATATACTCAATAGTTAAAACAAGAGATTTTTTTTGAGTTCGTAACTACAAAATCTTAAACGTTGCCATTCTGTGTAGTTCCCAAATATGCTGTTATCTGTTACTCAATTAAGTATAGAGGTTATCGAAGTGAATTGTAAAATTATTTTTGTTTTTGAAGTAAAAATTCTTTAGACGCGTTGAGAGTAAAATTTAATCGCGACAGATTCGTTACGGCTAGAGAGAAAATACAATTTAGGAAGAGAAAATAGGTAGACAGCATTTCACCAACCACTGTTTACGGGCGTCGGCCACTAGATGGCTTCTTATTAGTTTCTCACTGCTCGTGTAGATGGCAGTAACATGTGAACTATCATTATATTTAGTTTAGCAACACCTATTGAATGTCATATAAACTATTACATTGCAAGGGCATCGGTGTTATCAGTTTAGTTTCTGAAATATTTACAGAGCGGTATTTTAAATTATCACAAAAATATTATTAAGTAAAACCTAAGGACTCGTTCGATAATCATCGAATACCGGCAACAACTTCTTTTCAAACTAATGTTATTTATTTTTCTGAAGTGAAACTTCATTAAAATATAACTCGCGACAGATTCGTTACGGCTAGAAAAAAGATACAATTTAAGAAGGGCGAGAGTGAGAAAGTAGACAGCGTCTCGCGAACCACTCGACTGTGGAGAGAGGGAAAGGGCAAAGCGAGCTAGGTCGTTTCTCTTATACAAAGCCTTCCCTGTTACAAGAGAAATTTGATTTAAGTTTGAAAAATGAAACAATGCTACACACCGAAAAGAAGTTTCACTTCTTTCATGTGCACCTTTTTTTATAAAAGCATTTATGTTATTATAGTACTTATCTGTAAATACTTAAAAACCGTGTTTGCGCTCAAGACGTTACCGACATGCCAAATGGAACCATATCATAAAATAATAATAATAATAATAATAATAATATTAATTGATTATATTAAGTTTAAGTTGATAGGTAAAAATGACAATACAGTCATAGACTTTAAACCTTTGTGATATCAGAGATGTAAAAGTTTTGTATAATACGAGTATATTCACTTGTTATATTTTATCAATAAAACATATTTTTTATATTTTATCAATAAAACATAACTTTATACAACTAATGAAGTTTTACTATAGAAAAGCTATATTCATACAACTGAAAAAATGCGACAAACAAGAGTGACGGAACACATGCAACCCGATACCCTGTAGCATGACACTAAAGATGGGTTCTATAATTATAAATTAATATTTTAAAAGTGCATTTTGAAGTCGTCGTAGCCTAAAGGATAAGATGTTCCGGTGCATTCGTATCTAGCGATGCAACGGTGTTCGAACCCCCCAGGCGGGTACTGATTTTTCAAAATATATTATAATATGGTATATGTATATGAGCATTTCTCAAAATAAATGCACCACCAATAAAATAATGTACTAAAATAAAAATGTTAAACTAAAGCTTTTTTTTTGTTTTCATTTGTAGATAGGTGTCTATAGATTTTGAATATGAGGTTTGTTCTGAGGTTTAATATGTAATAAAGTAGAGAAATGTGTAGAAATATACCAAGCGCGGAGAAATATTCTTATTTTGTTACCGTCTATCAATTACGTTAATTAAAACACCAAATCAATTTCGTCAACTTTTATGCATTTCAATAGGGTGACATAACCATCATTTTACGTGTCTATAAAAAAACTATTAACATTTACAGCAAAATGTTACATATATAAGTTGTAATATATCCTTTACGTTACCATTTGCCCACAACTTTGTTTTAAAATCACAGTAAAGAAGTTTTGATGTTGTTTTATTTTTAAATACGTTCATAAATGAAATAACAATACACTTCTTTTGCTTTTTTAAAAAAAATTGCATGTTTTAAGATAATAAATAAAAATTTTGAAAAGAAATACGTGTCCGCTTTTATGGGACAGTAACAAAAATGGAATATTGGTAACAAACTAGGATTTTATAAGGCTAGTTTTCGAAGTAGTTCAAATTATAATAAACTTTGACCCGTGTTAAAAATAATTATAATTATATTTATATATGTAGATTATAGTATGAACTGCTGTCAAAGGACATTTAAACATTTTTCGTTTAAAAAATACCCTATTCAAATATTTAGGAACATTTACGAGTAGGTAACAAAAATATCGTTTCAGTTCTTTTTTAATCATAATGAAAAGGAGGCCTAACGGTTTCTAATTCAGTAAAAACCTTTAATAGCAATAATCACATTCATCGGCTGGATAGTGATCGTATAAATCATAATCACATCTTTGGCACCAGAAAAATGGACAACGTAATAATATTTTTATTTCTACAGCGTTCATACTTGATACAAAATGCAGCGGATTATTAGACGAATCTGGAATAACATATCGGTGCCTTAATAAAATGTGTCGAAGAAAAAGGCCATGATAGGCCAAGGTGTAAACACAGGCACGCCACTTTTGTCTTTGTTTATTTTTTTCGTCTTTTGACATCTCACTTACTGATTTATATAAATATTTAGATTTTATCCTTTCTATGTTTCGTATTCGCTGCTCCTCCATCTTTTGTGGATTTTCTTTAAGTCTTTCGCGGTAGCGCCTCATTTTTTCAGCAGAGGTTAGAGTCGAACCCGTCGCTTGCGACGAAGGGCTCGACGAGCGAATTAACCCCATAGACACAGCCCACTGAGTTGAGTAAAAGAACCCTTTTTTTACGTTAGCCAGAACAACAGATATTTTGAAATTTAGCCAACCACATCAGAAGGAATATCATGCAGTAGTTCTCTCTTTACTATGATCGCACTTTTAGATTAAAACAAGCAGATATTTAAAAGCCGCATTTGTTTTTAAATAAACTAATCAAACTGATAGAAAAATACTAACAAAAAACTCCCAATCTATTTCATAGTACAAATCTGTAATAGTACAACAAAAAAACCAAGAAATTGACGCCGTTGTAATTGCAATAATTATTATAAAATTATTTTAAACAGAAAGTTAAATAATAATAATAATATATTATATATACTCAGCCTAATGATTTCCTATTTTGTTACTCTCTTTTCCATTTATACGTTACCACACAAAAGTAACAAAAAAAGAAGTAACAAATCAAGAACAACATGTCATTTTATTTGTAAACACATGCAACACACACGATTACTCTTATTTCGATTTGATTAACGAAATCAAGAATGGGAGCTTTAATAGTAGGTTAAGTGAAATAACAATAAAATCTGCACTTATCTATGTTTTATGAGTAACAAAGGTGGAATTTTTTTTTGACCGCTAGCTTAAATATTGACTTTTACCGTTCGTACCGGCACCAGAAAGAACTAGTCGAAATTAAAACAAGACGGATGCCAAGCCGGCTAATGCTACCATTATTCTAAAATATAATTGCATTAATCGATTCTCATATTTCTTCAGAATTATGGTAACAAAAACTGGAATTTCTAGGTGGAACTTTTTACGGGACAAGTTAAAATCATTAATTAGAAATTTAATTATAAAGTAATGCTAAAAAGGATGTTTTAGGATGAATTGTGACTTATGGCTATAAATAAATAATATTTTTTATTTATACAATGCCCATGTCCATTCAACTAAAGATCGATGGTTTGGTAAGATATTGAGATTGGGACACTGCACTTTTCATACAACTGGTTGAAGCTGATTTATGATATATATTTTTAATGAAAAAATCTCATTGTATTTATATCTGTTTTTTTCCTTTCTAATAAGTAGAGTAGTTATACTGCTTACACAATTTATAAAAAGTAGTAATGAACTAATATATTAGCCGGAACAAAATATTAAAAAAATGGGACAGAGGCAAAAGTCTATTGTGCAATAATTTTGAGAAATGCTCATATATAAATTAAAACTTCATGTTTATTATAACTTTCCTTCTTCTGAAAGCTATTTTATTTTACTCTGACTTTCGTCTGCAGGAACAAATTACTCACATTTATGCTGGGTTGTTTCTTGTACAATAAATTTCAAATAATAAAAAATAAATAAACAAAATTAATTCATTCATTGACAAGCAGTATGTCTTCCTCAGTATTCGACCACTTTTCTCACATGTCAATAACTTAGGATTAATTTTCTTCTACATTTTCTTGTGATTGTAGATTCCACATTTCCGTGGTGAATGATATTTTGAGTATTCTCGATGGAAATTCAACATTATGATCGATTTAACATTCTGCATTCTTCATTTTCTTTTTAAATTATTGCAGATGAGCAGCTAAGTTACCAGTCTGGTATTGAGTGGTCACCGAACAGCTTTGACGATATCATGAGAGCCGCCATCCACCTTGAGAAGTAGTTTGATTTCTCCACTTGTAGAGCAACGGTTATCCCGCTTATCCCACACTAAGCTGAAACGCAATTGCTTCGCGCAGATATAAGTGGTACAGGAACCTTGTACCTAACCGTACGGGTACAAAATACGACCACTGATTAGCGAGTTGTTATACCATAGCTTTTAATGAAATTTTTTTATACAACAATATTATTTTTAATTGATTGAACGGCTTCAATAAAGTCGGGGTTTGTCATTTCTGGAGATATCTCAAGACTGTTCCGAATCTTTTTCTGGTATTCAACATTACACAAAGAAATCAAAGTCTGTATTAGGTTTTGAATTTTTGACAACAAACCCTTTTCTTTACATGTATATAAAACTTTGAATAGAATAGAGAGCACTTTGTGGTCTGATGATAATTTCCAAATGCACCAACAATACCGTATCCAAGTCTCGAGACACTGAAAAGAAATTAATGACGAATATAACTATAGTCTGATGATGGCGGACCTGAAAATCCTTTTCGATTCATCGGTATCGATGACTGAAAACATAGACAAGAGAAACTGATGAGAAAGAGGTCAAAGTAGCCGGGGATCTTCTGACCAATAGCCGAACAAAAAAGACAAGGTCGTGATCAGGTAAGAGGGATCTTTCCATTTAGTTCTTACACGTATGTCGTACTTTGAAATAAGAATTTAGCTTCATTATAGAACTAGTAGATACTAATTATATTATATTCGATTCCACTATACATATCATACAACGAAAAAAACAACTCAGGCAAAATATACCTACACAAAAAATACAATAAATTCGAATGTCAAAGAGTACCATGAAAATGTTCTACCGTTTTGAGGAATAGAAACAAAATCGCCTGGTGTGTGGTTTCTCATACTTCTCAATGTAGATGCCATTATCAGTTTTAAGTCTGCGATTCGTAAGACCATTATCTTCATATATCGATAGAATACATATGTATACAATATAAATTCTTGGACAGAACGCGCATGTAATTTTCTATTAAAAAAAGGGATTATAAAGTTTATTTGCGATTTAGAATATTTGGAAGTTATTAATCGACAGAGTAAACGAGAAAAATACTTCGTGGGTAAACCCAGAGATCCCAATCGTTGCTACTGTAAGAGAGCTAGAAATGGTTCGAACGGAAGAAGTTGGGTTGTACTTCTAACAATGTGGGTTATAGCCTATATAGTAAGTTTTTTTTTACTTTAAACGTTAATGATTGCCTACCAGCCTGAGTGTAATAGAAAAATCAATTAAAATACTTATCAAATTAAATTACAATTGCCAACAAATATTTTCCTTACCTCCAAAGTCTCCGACAGTAATATATCGGCAACAGCATCATTAGTACAAGCATCAAGGTTATCTATTATGATAGACAAAAACATCTTTCTACTAACACAATTCACACCATGCATCTGTATAATGCATTTGGTAAACTTAAAGCATTCCGCTTTCCTATAGAGATTCGATGTTATATACAATTCATCTAAAATTACTGCATACACGTCTTCTAGTTTCAGATACTGAAATAAAATGTTATTTAATTTCATTATTATTGCGTAGCTGGGAGAACGGGCTCACGGCCCACTTAATGTTAAATGGCTACTGGAGCCAATAGACGTCACAACGTAAATAGCGTCACCCACCCGCCTTGAGACGAAGTCTCAATGGCTAACCCGTCCATCGACATGGAACACATGTCTGCTTTGCGGCAGAAATAGGCAGTACCATCCAACCCGCACTGGTAGATATGTAAACTGCCCGTGCGGGCTTAGTGTATGCACCAGTAAAAGTCGGCTGGTACTGCATACACTGGTACAATTCCTTTATAACATTTTTTCTTTTTTTCGGGACGAGGGCCGAACCTCCTACGAGGACCCGCGCCTAAAGGACACGCGGGGTATGTGGGGCTTGACGATCTGCAGATGTTGGGAGCAGACCGCGGGCCTAAGGATATTTTTAGGGCCTTACCGTACCAAACGACTCCCCTGCATTCTCACACCCGACGTCGGGTCTCCATCCGGGGCAGAACCCGATCGGAGTAGGGGGGGTTCCCGCGGTCAACACTACAACCAGACTCGCAGCGCCACCCCAAGGACCTCGACCAACGATAGTCGTTGACCAATTCCTTCATAAACTTTTTTTTTGTAATGAGGAAATCGCCAGACTTCCTCCGATTCTTAAGGACCGGCTGTACCAGCCATAGAGTAACTGCAATAGTCCCTTGTAGGGTAAAAATGGAGACTCATCACTACTCTCCACAGTACTAGATAATTTTATTATATTTTACAGTACTTTTTCTTGTCGAGCTAATGTCAGAGTCGAATTGACTAAAACCTCCTGTCGCTCAATATCCACATCTGAACCTCGCATGAGACAGAACTCATAAAAAGGCAAAGAAGGGAAAGCGAAGCGTTTAGTGCTGGGCACATCTCTCCCATCATCCTCCCCATCGGGACGCCGGACCGGCGGGTATCGGCGCTACGACCACCAGCCTTCTCGGTCGGCAGGCTATCCGAAGCCCGCCTAGACGGCGCCGGTTGGAGTGGGTTAACCTACGGAATACCCCGCTGGGTCAGAACCAGCGTTGGTCGAGGATACCCGGCCTTTCATCAACCGGATGCTCTTGCGTAAAACGCGTGCAGAGCAGCTTGCACGTAGTCTTCTTAGACCCTCTCGCCGGGCTCCAGACCAACATGTGAGGAGAACCCGAAGCACTTAGAGGGCCAGGGGTTAGGCGAGATCCGCCACCCTGGCCCCTTCTTCATAACTTAACCTAATCTAAATCATATTTTAAGATATCCATGACAATTGGGTAGTGTTATTCTAAGTCACAGACCATACAGCCAAATCTAATTATAGTATAACTCCATTTTGAATGTTAATAAACAAGAAAGTGAATTTAAATCGAGATAAATATTGATACTAAATACTCAATCATAATTGAAATAATTATAAAATCGTTTTGAACGAAATAATATGCTTGTACCAAAACAACATATTATTAGTAATATTATATTCCTTTTATTTTAGGTTCCTAATCCATTTCAAATCAAATCAAATCAAATCAATCAAAATTTGATCTTCACTAATGTTCTCTTTCCTTATTTATGTTAGAAAAATATTTGAAAAAAGGTACCTGTGGGTCAGAAGGCAGAACTTGTAGTAATTGTAAGAGGCATTCAAAGACGAGTTTTGTAATTTCAATATTCTTCTCAGTTGTTAATTTTTTAAGGCTACAATATATTACTTCATAATAATTTCCTTGCATAAAATGTTCTGTTGTCTGAAAATAAATAAATCTGATATTCTGGAAGCCGAAATTGTAATAATAGAGCTCCTGAACATAAACTCCATGTTTAGCTTGAATAATTATTCCTCAATACGCGAATTATACTTTAATTCACCCCATGTGATGGATTAAAAAAAATTAATGTTTTGCTTAAATTGATTTCTTAATATGTGTAGAATATGCAGGTAAAAAATAAATATTTTTAAGTCATTATAAAGATTACAGATTACATTTAACAACAGTTATAAGATGCAGAATGTTTGGAGCATTTCAGACACCAATTTGGATGTACTGCATACCTCCTTAGGGAACTGCTTTCTAATCATATAGCAACAATTAAAAAATGTTCATAACAATTTTTAAATCTCCCTAATTCTCTCCTCAGAATGAAATCTATCAATTTTCAGTTTTGGTTATAGTAAGGTAATGAAAATCTTATTTATTAAATTCAACTTGGTAATTATAGTGGCATAATTTCCGTTATTCTGTAGCAAATTTCCCATGAATTCTTGCATAAAGTAAATGATCTCAGTACATTAGTATATACTATATGGATATATAGCCAGAATTAAGCTGTCGTTAAATTACTTTTATGAATATTGCTGATACAGGAATTGTATTGAATATATTTTGTCTAAAAAGCAATATCCTACTAAGAGATCTTGTGACATGTTCATTCCCGATCCTGCGGACAGAATGGAAAGCAGTCGACGTCGCCCAAAACACGTCATCTCGGATCCGCCCGATCCACTAACGGTGCTTTTAGGTAATTCAAGCACCGGTCACCGTTCTCGTCGAACCCGTCGCTTGCGACGAAGGGCTCGACGAGTAAATTAACTCCCAGACACAGCCCACTGAGTTTCTCGCCGGATCTTCTCAGTGGGTCGCGTTTCCGATCCGGTGGTAGATTCTGCGAAGCACGACTCTTGCTAGGGTTCGTGTTAGCAACATCGTCAGGTTTGAGCCCCGTGAGCTCACCTACTAAAGTTAGGGTTACGCTGATATAGCCTCTCAAGGCTCTCAGCTTAGGTAGGAAAAAAAAAAAAAAAAAAAAAAAAAAAGTGACATGTAGAAGATTTTACATTACATTATATAATTACAGCAAACTGATTATAATATACTTACCAAACACCTCAATGTTGCTGAACAGCACTGTAATCCCTTCAGTTTATTACTTTCTAAATAATCATCCATTAATATTAAAGATAATGGTAATACTGTACTCGGATTAACATCAACATCATATTCCTAAAATTTGAATACTTTAATTTACATTTATATCTTCATTGGCATACTCAATAAAACAAATACAATAAAGAGATTTTTGTATTGATTTACTTACCTTTACTTTTTCTACTAATGAAGAATAAACTTCTACAAGGCTTGGATACTTCTTTAGACTGTCTACAGTTATTTTCTCATGTAGAATTTTAATGCATACATTGAAAATATCTTTCTTATCAAAAATATTTATGTACAAGATTTGATTTAATGGGAAACCATATAAAATTTCAAAAGATTTATCTAAAGGCTTTATATACTCCTTGCATTCTTCAGTATTCCAATTACCAGTACTTTTTATTTCTTCATATAATATTATGATATTACTCAATATTGTAGAGCTAACAGGACATTCTCTGAGATCTATATCATTCAATAAAATATTTAGTTTATCCAGATTGTCTCTTAGATTTTTAAGTCTAATTTCATATTCAATGGGATTTTCTGTTTCATCTATTCCTTTAGAAAGTTTTGGTAACAAGCACTTATGAATCTGATTGATTAAGTTTGTGTTTTTATCCATATTTACCAGAAAACTTTGGAAACTGGAAACTATTTTTTCTATCTTTCTACCTATCTCTATTCTCTCGTACAACCAATTTTTAGGGATTTTATGACCTGGTAACTAAGACCTTTAGGTCAAGTCTTTTATTAAATAATTTTAATGAAATCTTTTTTATATGAAGAATGATATTATGAAATGAAATTAAGTTGTTTAATATGAAACATGGTATGAAATGAAATGAAAACGAAATGAAATATAATCTCAGTAAAATGGTGGTCATTTTGGTTGTCGTTGGTGGTGGTGGTAAGGTCACCAGTGCCGGGCGGCACAATAACGAGTCCGTAATTGGATGGACAGTTTATTTCCAATCACAGATAGTATAGCGATATTTAGAAGGAGAAATTACGGAGTACAGAAGGCACAGATAAAGCGGTAGCAAGCTCAAACACAATAATACAAAATAGACAAAAGCAATAAATCGTAACGAAGCAAAAGAGTACGCGTATGTCGAGGAGTGACACAGTGTTAGCGTAGCGTTGATCAAACCCGACCACAGAACACTATTACTTCTAGCGAAGAACCCGACTGGCCGCGAGCGGCGGCCGAGTCTTGGCGCAGGCGACGACCAGTACGTACGCAGCTATACATAGTCGGGGTCTTTGCCGCATACTAGCGGTTGCGCCCGACTATGCTTGTGTAAATAATATAATTTTGAGTAGTGTTGTGAATGTATGATTGTTTGGCGTATTTATGTACTGTATGAGAGTGTGTTATAGAATACGTAATTAAATATGATATAATATATTAAATATTGAGTAGGTGTGCAATGTAAATTAATAAATAATATGAACTAATATACATAAATATAGTAGAAACACCTACAGTCATTTACTGAGACTTTTTCAGTTGACTTTTTGGAGGATCCCGAGAAGTTACGTTTAGCGGCTTTGTTTCATTTTCCCACATTTGTGCACTTTCACAGATACTAAACAGTTAATAAACCGCCGCATTACACATTTACACCTGAAGAAACACTAAATAGACAAAATAAAAAAATCACACAACTTCACTCCTCGCGTTCCCGCCAAGAAGTTTATAGCATAGATTAATATCACAAATTAATAAATTAGGTATTTAGTGGATATCTACAACTCGACCAAGCTAAGTTTGCACTTCGCTGGAATGCGGTGGTCCGCCCGCTTCCCCGCTCACCTTCCCGCGATCGCCCTGTCGCGTTAGTACGGTTAGCATCTTTGTCGCCGACACGCATCATACGAGTTTTGGTCTCCCTATACGTTGAATTTTAAAATTTTGAACTGTTCTTGTTAGGTTTTTTGTTGAAGTTTAGTTATATTATTGGACTATTTTTGTTAAGTTTTTGTTGAACTGTTGTTACTGAACGCTTGACGTTCATTATTTTTTACTTCGAGAGGATTGTTGTGGGCAACAAAATAAAAGGAAAGGTGATACACAGTGAAGGGAGAAACATAATCCTGATAAAGAAACATAAAGGAAAATTATTACTGAGCAATTGGGATACAAATTTAAAAAGTGCAAGAATGCCCGGGTGTTCTTAATACAAAAACCCGATATCGCTATATTCTAATGTACCTATGTATAATATATTATTAAAAACAATAAATGCAAAGTAAAATCTAACAAACATTTGTTTACATTTTTAAAGTCATAGCGAGTCCTTTTTTCAGACCGTACCTAAGCGGCAGTGTGATGTAATCAATGCGAGGTGCAAACTTAGCTTGGTCGAGCTGTACCTAGATGCCACGTAAATATAGTAAAGCTTGTAAATTGGTGATGGGATCTCCATTTGTGGTAGAACCTCTTGTGAGTGCACGCAAGTAGGTACCACCACCCTGCCTATTTTCTACCGTGAAACAGTAATGCGTTTTGGTTTGAAGGGTGGGGCAGTAGTTGTAACTATACTTGAGATCTTAGAACTTATATTTCAAGTTGGGTGGCGTATTTACGTCGTAGATGTCTTTGGGCTCCAAAAACCATTTAACACCAGGTGGGCTGTGAGCTCGTCCACACACTTAAGCAGTAAATAAAAACATTTTAAAAAAAATCTTGAATTTTTTAATGGTCTGGTAACGAGACCTTTAAGCCTTAAATAAATCTTAGACTACGAGCTATAAATTCCACACGTTCCGTCATTCTTTGTCAATAATACTTAAACTATGTAATTTATACTGAAGTATGAAACCAATATATATACCTATATATACTATATAGGTCTATGGTAATTTGTTATTGTATTATGAACTTTTGGTAGGAATGCGAAGTCGTATGAATTGTTTATTTTTTATTTCTTCAGGTTCGTATACCAGTTCTTCCAGAATGATCACTATTGGACACTATTTCACCTGTTCTAAATGCACACATTTTATTTCAGAACAGTCAGTTTCATTCATTCAGACAATTTCACCATTTTTATAGTCTTTTCTCAATGTCTCAATTAATTTATAAAGTCCAGACAGACAGTCCAATCTTAAATTCGTTATTAGTCCAAAATTGTTGAAATGGAGCGAAATGAAATAAAGATTATTTGTCTGTTTCCGTGGGATGAACTTGAATGAAATAAAATCAACGGGAGCGGCCGAGGAGCCCCCGTGAGGAATAAAAAAGGTATAATTTAATTTATGAGAAAAAATAATTTAATACAAATATAAACTGATCATTGGTAACTACATTACAGCAAAAACTAGTTTTACGGTTTACGAGCGTGATCTCTAAAACTGTCAAGTAGTACCTATTAGAAATGTCGGAAATAATATAATGACAGTAAAAATGCGAGATCAAACCATAAAAGTGCATTTAGTGATGTTAACGGCCCGAAAACCAAAGAATACTTTAAATAAAAAATAAACACTGGCCGTACACTGCATATACTTTTCTGCTCGAATCTCAATACATACTCTTGCACACACAATATACAGACATAAATATCATATGGCGGAAAAGTCAAGAAACATAAGTTATATAAATAATAAAAATTTTCGTAACTTTATCAAATATTTATGTACAATATCATATTTGTATAAATAATGTCATGTTGAGAATCATAATTATTGGTTTATATTGTTTCATGGTAAATGAGTTAGCAATTCCGTCATTTGAGAATATCTTTCACATGCGCTTGAACGTCGCCAAAGAACTGGGCATTCCACATTTTGACATTTTTCAGTGTCGGTGTGGCCACAACAGGAACTACATATCTGTAATTTGTAAAATAATTACCTAAATATAAAATTACATTAAATTCGGAATTTTTTATCGTTCTATAGTGAGTATTAATCTGAATGGAAGCTGATTCTCAAGTGTAAAATGCAAAACTGAGATGTAATGCATTAGAAGCAAGCTCGCCAGAATTAATCTTTAAATTCAAGATCTACTTTAGTACTGCTACTTTGGAATGGGCAATGTACTGCGGTGGCGTTGGATGACGATTATAATATGAAAAAAGGCAGAAATAGTGTATGGGACGATGCTTGATCTTCATGTCATCCCTTCTATTTGTGGGTCTGTCAGATAAATTGTATTAGTACATGTTAAGGCCACGTGTTACTCCAAAGCAATTGGAACGTTGCATCGTGTCATCCACTGAAAATGAAAAGCGCAGTCACACTGTGGTGCTCTTAGGCTCTAGTAGTCACTGCTTACCGTGTGACCGTGAGGTCGCCTCCACTTTACGTTACTATTTACATGATACTAGCGACCCGCCCTCGCTTCGCTTCGGAAACTGTAATTTATTATTGATATCTCCACTATTTAATGGATGTTATTATACATATAAACGTTCCTCTTCAATCGCTCTATCTATTCAAAAAAACCGCAACAAAATCCGTTGCGTAGTTTTAAAGATTTAAGCATACATAGGGGTATAGGGACAGAGAAAGCGACTTTGTTTTATATAGTCCCCGGCACGTAACTTGGCAAGAGTCGTTAGATGCACAGAAGTCGTTTTTTAGGTCTCTTTGGTTGTCAAGCGGGACGCGCGGAAAGACGTAGCACCGTTCCGACCACGCGATTGGTGAGTCAGCCGACCCTCCCCTCCCCTCCCGCACCGCGTCCACGTTCCGTTCGCTCCGGGTTACAATAGCGTCTACTAAAGTTATAGGTGCCCTTTGTTTATATTGAGTTTTTGTTCTGAGTTGTTATTTTTGTTCCGAGTTGTTATTTTTGTTTTAAATTTAGTTTTTGTTACGAGTGTTATTGTTTTAAATTTGTTGGCAATGCCAGGACCAAATACCAATGACCATATAGTCGATTCAGTCACTGAGCGTTTTATTATTTACGCTAGTGACGACAGCGACTCTTCGTTATGTCGACGATGAGGAGCCAACTCCTTCCACCAGCTCAGGTGCTACCATAAATTTAATCCAAGGTGTAGCACTATAAGAAAATGATAGTGACGACGGCGACACATAGTTTTTAATATTAAGTATATTTTTTTAAATAAACTTCTTAACTTTTTATTTTATTTTATTTATAGCCCTAATACACTTTACGAATTCCTCACTTTCCTTTAACTTTCTTCTAAACACACATGCTTAAAAATAAATTATGGCAAATAAAAAATTAAATTAAATTATATGAGGGCAATAAAAGTGACCATTTTTTTGTTGCAATGTGCACTATGCGCGACATTACCTCCGCTACATCAAAACCTAGCCAACTTAAGTGCCGCTTACTATACTATGTAGTGATCACAGACGCGTACCGAGTAACAGGAGTCTAAGTAGGTAGCAGCGTTGTTCGCACGTGTCTGTAGCACGACGCAGGCGCGCTGCGTGTGCGCACACTGCGGGCACACGGCGCTGCGGACGTTGGTGCGCACGCCGCACACCGCGCACCGCTCGCGGGACATGTACTTCGCGATGCCACCGGACTGTGTCTGCTCTCGTTGCTGCGCTGTGCGATTGTAGCCAAGCTCGTTCCACCTTTAAATCATTAGGCAATTTCTACGCTGAGCTGTGATATGGAAAAGTAATACATAGACAGCACCGTTTCGGATTCGATTCAGCTAATTATGAAGCAAAAGGAAAGATGGCGTGCTCAGTGTTCAATGATCGCAAGTAGACTATTGAGTAGTAAGTAGCTCACGGGATCTCTTTTTTATTTTTTTTTATTGCTTAGATGGATGGACGAGCTCACAGCCCGCCTGCTGCTAAATGGTTACTGGAGCCCATAGACATCTACAACGTAAATGCGTCACCCACCTTGAGATATGAGTTCTAAGGTCTCAGTTACAACGGCTGCCCTACCCTTCAAACCGAAACGCATTACTGCTTTACGGCAGGAATAGCCGGGGTGGTGGTACCTATCCGTGCGGACTCACAAGAGGTCCTACCACCAGTGAATCGTGGCGCTTAAAACAGCAGTGAAATATCAGGGGCCCACTAACTAAATATAGCGGTTAGAACCCATCAAACAATCACTTCTATGACTTTGATAATCGCGAATGTTCGTTTTTCAGCTTACCATTTAAAAACATCAACGCCCAAAAGTGACAGACAGCGATGTAGGGGCGGTAGGAGTACGCGAGTCGCGTAGTACGCCACGTGGGGTCGTAACGAGCGATCGCGGGTCAGCTCCTGCGGAGTACGAGCCAAGCGCACCAGCGGCACGCCGGGCGCTCCGCACGTAACTAGCCAGGATACCCGCCAGCCTGTCCTTGGTATCGCACGACGGTCTTTCATACCTATACGTCTGAAAACAAAAATAAACTGTTAAATAAAAACTACACACACCTTTCTTCTTATTGATTGGCTGCTGCGTCACGCACGTCAAACGACGATCCGGAAACTTATGGAGGGTAGAAGTAAGGAACACCATCTCAGTCTATTAAAATGTGTTCGCCGAAAGGGAACCAATTAAGGTGGCGCAATAGTAGCAAGTGGAAAGATTTAAAAAACGGCGACATAAATTACCACACTTCACTTTAATCTCGTATACTGTACTCTGTTTAAAACTGCTATATTCATATTATTTCTACTTCCTACACTAGCACTATTTTACATACCCGATCCTGTGGACCGAATAGTAAATAGTCAACGTCACCCTAAACACTTCATTATGGATCCCCCCGATTCGTTAACGGTGCTTTTAGGTACCTCAAGCACCGGTCACCGTCCTCGCCGAACCCGTAGCTTGCGACGAAGGGCTCGGCGAGTAAATTAACCCACAGACACAGCCCACTGAGTTTCTTGCCGGATTTTCTCAATGGGTCACGTTTCCGATCCGACGCTAGATTCGGCAAAGCACTGCTCTTGCTAGGGCCAGTATTAGCAACACCTTCGGTTTGAGCCCCGAGAGCTCACATACACGCTAGGGTAAAGCTGACATACTCTCAAGGCTATCAGCAAAAGTAGGGAAAGAAAAGCGCTATTTCCTTTATTCTTTCAACAATATCTTGCTGTTTATATGTGGACACTTTTTCAACTTGTACCCTATACAAGATGGTTTCCCTTACCTCTATCCTAGATACGAAAAATAAAGATCCGATAAGTCGTCAAAGGGATTCCGTTAGACAATGAATGCCTAGGTTTGGAGAATCGATTAAAAGAAGAGATGAAGTGTGTATAATAGTTTTGTAAAAAATATCGAGAGAATTCAACTCACTTCGCAATTTCGTTTGGCGGCGCAGAAGCCCCAGGCCTGTACCCAGCCTGTCCGTGGTACTCGCGCGTAAAGAAGAGTTCGTGTACCGGGAGCGAGGTCTCCGCCAGACGGGACAGCGTGGCCTTCACTAGACGTTTCACCACCGACATATCGCCATGGGTAAATAATTCACACAAGGATTGACGTAGAAGCTAAAACGTATTATGTTATGTTTTGATACTTTGGCGTTTTTTTATTTATTTTTTATTACTTAGGTGGGTGGACGAGCTCACGGCCCACCGGCCGGCCAGTGTTAAGTGGTTACTGGAGCCCATAGACATCTACGACGTAAATGCGCCACCCGCCTTGAGATATAAGTTCTAAAGTCTCAGGTATAGTTACAACGCCTGCCCTACCCTTCAAACCGAAACGAATTACTGCTTCACGACAAAAATAGGCAGGGTGGTGGTACCTATCCGCGCGGACTCACAAGAGGTCCTACCACCAGTAATTACGCAAATTATAATTTTGCGGGTTTGATTTTTATTACACGATGTTATTCCTTCGCCGTGGAAGTCAATCGTGAACATTTGTTGAGTATGTATTTCATTAGAAAAATTAGTATCCGCCTGGGATTCGAACATCGTTGCATCGCTCAACACGAATGCACCGGACGTCTTATCCTTTAGGCCACGACGACTTTTGAATTTCACTTGGTCAAGCTTAAAACATTGTTGTAGAATAAGCTATTATCGACTTTTTTGTGTTGTAAAATCAACGACATTCTTGAAAGATTAAATTGAAGGTAATAACAATTAGTAGCGATACCTTTACTCCAGCCGGACAACCATCTCTTCGGACTGTTTCTATTCCTTTTGCTTCATACGTGGGTTTCTCTTGATCGGGACTCTCGAACATAAAGCCAACGTAGCGTTTTTTCGTTTGCAGAATGCACGGTTGATATACCTATTTTATAAATCTATGTTGCTTGTTGTGTCGACCGAAGAAGACATGGATGGAGTGTGTGAATGACGATATGAGAGAGAGAGGAGTGAGTGTTGAGCTCACAGCTGATAGAAGAGAATGGAAGTGAAAAATTAGCTGTGCCCACCCCACCTATAGTAGAATTGTTTTGTTCGTGCAGTTTGGGTCAGAAAACATAGCCCGGCTAGGGCGGTGAGCGTGTTACGCGGGCGCAACGCCATTATCGATAAAAACAAATGAGTCATCGAAGACAGGTACACGGCGGCAAGGTGGTATACGAAGGGTGGTGAGGCATTGTTATGTTATGAGTCATTTGTACTTACCTGCGAATTATAGTACATGATGTCGAAGAGAAATGTGTTTTTATGCATTCGTTCTCTGAATTTATTTAGTGACACAATGGCTACTCCTTTGTTTTGTATCAAAACGGCAGAATTTATTCAAAATAATATTTGCACGTGTTGTTATCAACAATGTGTTAAATTTTATCACTGAAATAAGAATAGATCCCGAAAAGTTACAAAGTGTTAATTTCCGCCGTTCTCCTTAATTTACTGCGGCGATATGTGGTGTAACTGTTCGATTAGGGATTTTTTCTTTAATTTTTATCACTAACCCACAAAATGACAAAACTAAATACACTATCGATAACGCTTATCGACAACAATAATGCGCATCACTATGCCCGTCCATAAGGCTTGTGAGTGGAAGAGAGAGCGAAATACTCGGTTCACCGCTCCGATTTTTATGACCCAAACTGCACGGACAAAATAATTCTACTATAGTGGAATAAGGTGAAGAAAAAGAAAATAAATCTATGTTGTCTATTAAAGAAGTATTGATGACGGTTACTAGTTAGTGGTTACTTATAACGACTTTAGATGGCGTAAATGGTCGTGGTACGACTCGAAATTAATGCTAAAAAAGCTACTTGTTGGGACATAAGGCCTAAAATATTGTGTGAAAATATAAATATTATTTTAATTTTTTGGGTATTCTTTTCATCAGCTCTTCTTATATATAGACCTCTAGTATACCTTTTCTAATTTAAGTGCAACTGGTGGAGGGTTATCTGCAGTCACAGCATCGGCTATCTGCTGACCGATTTCGAATGCTTCTAAACGACTCCTGCCGGGCACCAACACGAACATTGAATCAGTGTCACCGTATATAACCTAAAAATGAAAATATAACCCATCAATAAATAGTCAGATAGTTTGTTTTGTTTACTTTATTTATTATAAAAAAAAGAACACAATATTCCTAACCTAAAAGTACATGTATTATCCGCAACATGCTTCGTCAGATTTTTCAGTTCAGATCAGTTTGTTTTGTAAAAATATGTGTGAAAACTACTTAGTCATAACATAATTTCTCTAAACTTGATGCAAATAAAAGTGATTAGCAATATAACCGATTTAATAATATGCACACGGTCTTTTTCGCCGCGAAGCAATCATGAGTCCCTGTTTGGAGGGCAACAAATCCATTACATACCTACTTACTCGAAATTTGACAAAAATAAAAATACAATTTATTGATTTGAGCGAATTGGTTCAGAAAGTAATTTCTCAGTTTTAAGTAACTGATAATAATAGAATCGAATGACGAAACCATGTCACATTCCTATCATAGGACGTAGTTTTAGAGTTATTGCCGATGTCCATAAGCGACATTAGGCATTTACAATCAGGCTAGTTACCTACAGCGTCATTTAGTTGATTGCTACTTATTACTTTACGTGAAATCATACAAAATAATGTAACTTTATTCTAAATAGCTTTTGCCCGCGACATCGTCCGCGTGGAATAGTACACAAATAATGCTTTATTTTAGAACAAATTTGGTTAGCATAAAAAACGTTATAGTGAGCCAACCTTAACATATAGACATATGCTGTCACGGACTTTTTTTAGATCTTTTAAAGGGGAACAATTCTGTCGTACGTTATTTTAGCGAAACTTTAACCGTTTCTGCAGCGCACGCAGCGGAAGCTCTCAAAAGGGAAAAAAAAACCCGATTTTGAAACATTCTTTATTGGTGCTCCGCTTGTAGCGTGATGTTATATAGCTTTCCTCGATAAATGAGCTATCTAAAACTGAAACAATTTTTCAAATCGGAACAGTAGTTCCTGAGATTAGCGCGTTCAAACAAACAAACTCTTCAGCTTTATAATATTAGTGTTAATATTATAGATACAAATAAACTATTAACAAATAGTTGACAGACCTTGGCATTCCAAGTAGTATTTTCCCGAACTAATTTTATGGCTCTTTCAAGCGTTTCTCTGCCTTTAGCCACGACACTATCGGCAACTTCCACGCAAGGCATACGTCCACTGAAGTTCGCAGCTGTATATCCGTATGTCACGTTGGCTATTAATTTTAAACCTGTAATTCGATTTAGTTTTAAATTTTGTAAACATCAAGTTCAAATGGTTATATATCTAAATAAATAAATAAATTTTAAACAATTTTTTTTATATTTTTGTCTGTCTGTCTGTTTGTTCCGGCCAATCTCTGGAACGGCTAGACCGATTTTGACGAGACTTTCACTGATAGGTAGCTGATGATATAAGGAGTAACCAAAGCTACTTTTCTTAGACTAGCTTCGCCCCGCGGCGTCACCCGCGGTATAATAATAACCGCGAGTAGCATCGCGAGACTCTGATATCAATAATAAAATTTAATGTTTCCGAAGCGAAGCGAGGGCGGGTCGCTAGTTTATAATAATATCTAATCTATATAATTTAATATCTGGAACTGTATTATTTATTTATAGCGAACCTAATTGTCTGGAATGCATCGCTTTCTTTACTGCCTCATCTTTCTGCATTTTCATACTTTTCTTAACTGCTTGTCTAGCAGCGAGAATTCTCCTCAAGAGCGCGGGTAGTACGCCTCTCCGAACTGACGTTTTAACAAATCCAATCCCAACCGGCGACCAATGTATTAGGGAGTTTTTAACAAGAGCTTCTAATTTTGGTCTAGGAATCCTTAAGCGCCATGCCCCGAACTCATAGGCCGTTTCGCTGGAAATTTTAATTTCATCCATATTATATTTATTATTTGCTTTTCAAATATGATTATTGTATATAAATAAAATACCCATTAATATTCTGCACGCGACCGATACACGTTGAGAAGCAATAGTTGTAGGCAATCATCATCGAAGGATACAGACTCTGAAAATCTAGGACAATCACTGGATCCGAGTAGAATCGAGATTCTGAAACAAAATTTCATCGATTTGGTTTAAGATAAACTTTGCACCGACTCAGTGAGTTTCGGGCAGGGTCTTCTAAGAGGGTCGCGATTCCGATCCGGTAGTAGATTCAGCGGAGCACTAATCTTGCTAGGGCTAGTGTTAGCAATTCTCTCAGGTTGAGCCCGTGAGCTCACCTACCGGTCCGAGCGTAGTTGGAATAGCCCCTTAGGCTACCAACAATTTTTCGTGTCACTGAGTGGTCGTGATCGTCATGTAGAGTTGGAAGGGGCAGACTTGGTGCGTCTCACGACGTCCCGCCTTCTCTCCCTGCTCGAGGCCGTTCTACTGCACTTATTTAGGGGACCTCCCACGATTAGGTAGGGAAAAAAAGAAAAAACAACTGTGCATATCGTACTATTTTATCTGTTTCTGATAGTTAATACCAATCTTTAACATACCCGGTTCAAATATAAGAGGCAAAGTTTCAGGGGCTCGCATGGTAGATCTCTGTTTTATAGTTGGTGATAGAGCAATAAGATTGAGAGGTCTGGCCGCTCGCAGCATCAGAGATTCGACACGGAACTGTGATCCTCTGGACAAAACTTCCCACCACTGCAAACCAAACAATCTGGCCAGTTCCGACGTTCTATCTGTTTGAAAAGAAATCCATAAATTAATACTAACGTATACTTATATATTCACTTTATTCAATATTACAACACCATTTAATTGAAGGACAGCTAAATATTTACTAAGCACTCACTTATGATATCCAATTTCTGTAGCATTCTGACTGTACCCGATAGTTTGGTCAAATAATAATCGACGGGAATCCATCTTAACATTTTCGATTCGTCGCACCACCAATCCGACAATTGCGCATAGCTGTATGACGGTACTCGTTCATTCAATACTTCATACATACAATTCTCGAAACTGTAGCTTGATAATGCCAGTTCGTGACGAAATAAACGCCACACATTGAATATAACTCTCCCAATAATCCTACCTTCGTAATCGGATTCATTTTTGATCCAACGTTTTTGTCTGTTCTTCTCGGTAATTCTAGATAAATCTTTTAAAACATCCAACCCAAGAATCTCAGCTCTTTCCAATACGTATCCCCAAGAATTCATTTCTATTTCATAACCGCACATTATGTCTGGATCATGTATGTTTACTAATTTAATTACTTCATCGATGGCTTCAATTTCATTACTAATGTAGATTACAGGAACATTGAATACGCACCCATCTAAATATTTTCGGGAACTTGAATCGACCACAATGATTCCCGTTAAAGATTTTTTTAGGAAATGATTATTCGGGCAGTCATTGATAACAGAGTAAAACACAGCTTTTATTGGATCTACCGCCGGATCTGGATGCATATCACCTCTCACAGAAGTGTGGACTTCAATAACCATTGAAGTGAGAAAGTCCGCCTACAACATTTTTATAATTAATTAAGGTGTTTTTAATCGAGTTGGAATATTTTTCAATTTAATTATAATATGTATTTACGTTCACTGTGGCTACTTCGCAGGAATTATTATCTTTACAGTTATCAGTATTTCCAAAGCAAAGGAAAGATCCGTCAGTATTTAATGTTATTTGAAAACTGTTATCTGGTTTTCCCTGCAAAATAAATTAAATATTAATGAATTATTGTATGAAAATGCAAATTATTATAAGTGTTACAAATTTACACTTAATTTGTATTGGCAATAAACAAAAAAGAATCTCACACTTTCGCAATTTTCGATGCTTACGATACTACTGTTAATTTCATCTTCATTTAAACCTAAAGCTTGAGAATTATTGAAATCATCCATGTTTTTGGAAATTGCTTGTTCTGAGCTAAATTGTGACAATAGTTGGAGAGCTTTTTGTTCATTTATCCATTTCTTTACTTGCTCACTCGTTGGAGGTCTCACAACAGGCTGTATAACATATCTTGAATTTCCTGCTAACAATGTTCTCAGCGTGTCTGGTTTGTAGTCGTCTTGTGTTGCATACTTTTGTAGAAATAATAGTTGTCTCCAATTTTCAATGCTTTCAGTTTCCAATACTTTTTCAAACGGTTTTTGGTCGCGTGACAAATTACTGTGCAATTTTAAAACCAATTGGCCGATTTCTACTTTATCTCCAACATCTTTATAATCAGAAAAAAATGGTTGAACCTGTTTTGTTTTTGGGATTTTATATTTAGCTTCCATTTCATTTTTAGTTGGTGGCTTTACGGTTGGAGTAAAAATTTTAATGCCAGTGTCTAGTTTTTCGTTTACTGATACATCTAATTTTAGTTCCGTATCTTTAAATTTGTCATAGTCTTCTTGTTTTTCATATTCATTTGCAATAATATCAGAACAGTCATCACAATTTGTCTGTTCTTGTAAAAATGTTTGATTAAAAGAATCATCAAACACTTTAGATGCATCATAAAAGCTAACTATACCTAGTTCATTACCATCAAGTGATAATTCTAATTCATTATTTGATGAATTACCCATTTCCGTGTTGTCACAATCAACGGGTTTATTAGAGGGACCTGCTGTTGGTACGAATTTGTTTTGTAAATCGTAAATTTCAGATTTATTCATCAGTTTGACAATATTTTGCTTAGCCGTTATTCTAGACACTGCATCTATGATTGTTTCTTCTGATTTAATTTCAGTGTTTTCTATTGACGTTTTTGAAATTTTGCTAGCCCTTACTAGTTCTGAGATACATACAACACCATCAGCAGTTTCTCTGGAAACATTTATCTCGTCTATTTCACTAGTGTCTATATTAGAATCTGTATTTGTTGGATTATTTACCCTTTCGTTTTTTTTCTTTGGCCTAGATAACCCTAATTGAAGAGTTCGTCTTCTTTTTTTCCGAACTTTTGTGACATCTGCGAAAAACTTTATCGATAATAAATCGAATTTTTTTATATGTAGTCCTTTTTATTACCACAGATGCAGCTAAGCATACGGCGCACCTGATGCAGGGTAGCTACTGATAATCATGAACAGCAGCAATGCCATAAGTACAGCTGAACTGTTGCCTCCTCTTAAGAATCTTCAAACTTACTTTAAAAAAGATGTAATAGAGCTCAAGAAATCCTTATTATATAAATCAGGGGTCATCAATTAGTTTCACTCGGGTTCCGTTTTAAGAAATGAAATGACCATCGTGGTCCGCACAACATTTTAGGGTAAAAAAATAAATAAACAAATGTAATTACGGAAATAATAAAGGTATCTTTTAACAAATCAATGGCAAAAGTGTTATTTTTGTTGCGGACTATCTGTCTGAAATTTGAAGTCAAATTGATACAAGCTATTGACATTACGTCCTAGAGATGTTCATTAGAAAGTCGAGATCGAAAATTATTCCTATTGAAGTTCATCTTCGAAAATGTTGCTTCATAAATATATGTTGACCCAAACAAAGCAAGTAGTTTCAAAGCAAATTTTTGTAGTTTTGGATACTTATTACCTACCACACACAAATTTTGTCCAGAACCCTTCACTGGAAGCTGCCGTACCTACTCTGTAAAGCATTTTGCTGTGTCCGCGCGGCCAGTGTGGTTAGTGCGAGTTTTTTAACGTTCTCGATAGCGAAAGTTAGCTCATATTTGTATGGAATGGGATCGTTTGCGTACGTTTGCCGTTAGGGGCGCTGTTCCAACTGCATACATTGGTTTAACTTTTACGTTATCGAGAACGTTAAGAAACTCGCACTAAGCACACAGATGCGTACCGCGGTCCGTCATTTCGACCCCTGATGTAAATTACATATTAGCCTACTTACGGTCGTTGTCGAATGTGCCGTCTAATTGTGGAATATTAGCTCCATCCCAGAAAGAGTCGTGCCACGACAAAGGACTGCCATTATTTTCACTAAAACATTAGTTATTTCAAATGAAATATACGATGGGACTTTACGAAGATTTAGGATAATATTACATATTATGAAAGTAGGTAATTATTTCTCTGAGATTCTAGTCCGTTTTTTTTTATAATGGCGACAGTTAACCGTTTGTAACTGGCGCACATGACTTCTTGGTGTCACAAATGGATGACTCGTTTTACAACTAGATGCAATTTAATATTATGGTGCAATTTATGATGCAATTTAACTAGATGCAATTTAATTTTAATTATGGTACCTTTCATTTTGATCATGACAAACAGAATCATCATTAAATATCCTAGAGTATTCTGCATCATCTAATTCAACATCAACTTCTTGATCTTGGTTTGCTGGAGTCCCCATGATGCTGTCTTCTTCAACACGTTGTTGGTCCATATCATGCAACATATCAATTAATTCCATATCTTCACTGTTTACTGAAAAGTACATATAGGGAAATTAAAATCCTGATATAGTTTTTTTCCATTCATTATTTTTATTCAATAGTCTACTTACACAAAACTTGACTGTATTGTAAAGACATGGAACTGTTTAGGACTAAATTTTCATCAACAATGGTGGTATCCAAATCTTCTTCCTCGTGTTCATTTAAATTCATTTTTGTCGTTCTATTTAAGGTCAAATCTAAGTCTTTACTAGGCAGATGTATTGATACATCAACTGCTTTAAACAGCTGCGTATCTCCTAGAGTCTCAGCTGGATAATAAGCGTGCTCTAGAAGAACAGGCTTATCAATTTTATTTGATAATTTTACGGCAAATATATTTTCGAATTTGTAGTGTGAATCTGTCTCTAATTGTTTTAAAGAAGTAAAACCTTGAGAGAGTGACTTGGAGGCTAAAGACATATTTAACTGTTTCCGTCTTTCCAACTCTTGGTTCCAAACTTCTTCTAATCCTGGATTTTCTATACCATCTCCTTTACCTATTCGTTGACGGTTAATAATATGAGAAGCCATACAGTCAGCTTCGTAATGGCAACTGCTTTCCGACGTTAAAGTATTTTCTTTTGTATCAAATAACACTTCATTGCTCTTTTGAGAAAGACCAGATTTTCGGAATTGTACGCTCTGCAAATCAATGTCGCTCATTCCGAAAAGATTGAAATCTATAAAGAATTGTAATGTGAAGTTTAGATGTGATTCGTGAGGTTGAAATGTCTGGCCTAAAATAGCCCCAGAACTGAAGAGTTCAACAGCTTGCTTTATTAACCCAGGACTGTACAGAAAAACTTTCAGATATAAATGCTCTTTATCATGGTATCCGTAAAAAGGTCTGAAATAAACAAGTGAATTATAGAATTAAAAGTACTTTTACGGTTTGAGCCAGATAATTGAATTTTTGTTAGGTAGATATTAGAAAACTATGTATAAGTAAATGTTACATGAACTAATTTTGAGATAACTTACAAGCCTTTGACTAGTGATATTTTGTAAACATGTTGATTGGAAGATGTTGCCTGTTTCATGGCTATATTTAAAGCTTTATCCAAACTTGCCGCTATCTGCAAAGATACATAAATATTTGAGTTTTATTAATATTAAGCAATAAAAAATAACTAGTTTTGATTACTGTTTTTTAAAATAAAACTTTATAATATGGTGAATCTATCAATGGAATTTCACGTATTGTAGCAAACTTTAAGAAAATTAAGAATATTTTTTACTATTATTAATTAACTATTACAGGATATGCTTATTTTTGTCTTATGTATTGTCTCATTGTTTATGATTTGACATCTCAATTTTTGTTTCCATTTCTATTTAGGTGCTGTTTGTATAATCAAAATCGTAAAATTTATTAATTTGCTTTAAAGTATGTTGGGGGGGGGTGAAGCTGGTTATAGGTATGGGTGGGAGCATGCGGGAGCCGAGCCTGTATGGCCTCTATAAAATGCCCAAAAACCTCCCTGCATAACTTTGGTGGTGAAGTATTCAAGAATGCAGGGACCAGCCAGTCCGATGTGTCCACGTCCCCGTCGTACCCCTTGGGACCTTCTGTGACCGGGCCATGTGCTCGTACACCATCCAAGTTCTGATCACAGATGCTAAGGACAAAGGGCGAAAGGCGAGTGGCCGGCGCCTTAAAACCGGTCCGAACTCGGTAGGGACGATACCCGATACATAACGGAGTGAGGTTTCGCACTCAAAAGTGGCAGCCCCACTAGAAACCTAGGGTGCAGAGGGTTAATCACCCACTCATCCAAAAATTAAATGATTATGAAAGGAAAAGTAATGTTACCGGACCGGATTTTTTCAAAACGAACTGGCGATGTTAAAACGGCAAACGAATTTAGCTTATGCACATGGAATGTTAGAACTCTCTATAGACCGGCAGCCTTCCAGGTCTTATGCCAGCAACTGACACAACACAGAGCCGATGTCACAGCCTTACAGGAGATTAGATGGGTGGGACAAGGCGTAGTTAAAAGGGTAGACTATACAGCGTACTATAGTTGTCACCCAAAGCATCACTTGTTTGGAACAGGGTTCGTCGTCGGCAAGCGGCTTCAACCCCTTATCATTGACTTCCAGCCAATTAACGAGCGTATGTGTTCAATTAGAATAAAAGGTAAATTTCAAAACTACACAATTATTAACGTACATGCCCCAACGGAGGAAAGCGCCCCAGAAGAGAAAGAGAAGTGGTACTATGATGTGGAAAGTGTATACTCTAAAGCGCCCAAAGGTGACATTAAGGTAATAATAGGAGATCTAAATGCGAAAATTGGCCGAGAAGAGGTATACCGTCCAACAATTGGACTACATAGTCTCCACGAAACCTCCAATGATAACGGCACCCGACTTATTGACCTTGCTTCATCTTTGAATATGGCTATTGGAAGCACATGTTTTCCGCACAAGAACATACACAAAGTTACCTGGTTTTCCGCTGACGGGGTTACCCGTAACCAAATTGACCATATTTTGATTGACCGTAGACATTACTCAAACCTCCTGGACGTTAGGAGCCACAGAGGTGCCAACATAGATTCGGACCACTATTTAGTCGTTTGCAAAATGAGGGCAAGAATATCGCAATACAAGTACACCAAGACTGTTAGGACAAGAAAGTTTGATACCTCAAAGTTAAAGCGACGGCCAGGGGTGAACTCTGAGTACATTGCGTGTGTGGGCCAAGAACTGGATAAGATAACAGATAATAGAAATAGTAATGTAGATTCTGATGAAATATGGCAACGCCTGAAATCTGCAGTTACAACAGCAGCTACGAAAGTTCTTGGACACGAAGAAAAGCGAAAACGGAATGGGTGGTTCGACGATGAATGCCAAAAAGTCACAGATGCGAAGAATAAGGCTCATAAATTATTACAGCAAAAACTCACTCGGTGTCGTAGAGAGGATTACAAAAACCTTAGGATTAAAGAAAAACAGCTACACAAAAGGAAGAAACGAATGTTTGAAGAGCAACAACTTAAGGAAATTGCAAATAGTTACTCAAAGCAGGAATCCAGGATTTTCTACAAGCAAGTGAATAGCGGAAAGAAGGAATTTAAACCAAGAACCTCAGCCTGTAGAAATAAAGATGGCCAACTGCTTAATGACAGAACAGAAGTCATTAAAAGGTGGGCAGAACACTTCGAAGAGCTACTAAGCAAACCCTCAGTTGCTACTCATATCGATGAAGTCGAAGCTCCACTTAATCATCAGTGGCTAGAAGTGTCCCAACCGTCTCTGGAAGACACCAGAGCTGCCAGCCAAAAACTCAAAAACAATAAAGCTCCAGGGAACGACAACATCCAGGGTGAACTGCTGAAATACGCTGGGTCCCAGTGTGAAGAGGAATTCCATAAACTAGTACTGCAGATATGGAATTCTGAAGTTATGCCTGAGGAATGGAACACAGCGGTTATTTGTCCTCTCCACAAGAAGGGCGATGTTCTCGACTGTCAGAACTATCGAGGCATTTCACTCCTCAATACAGCATATAAGATATTTGCGAACGTTCTCTTTGGCAAATTAAAACCTTTCGTGGAGCCTAGACTAGGAGAATATCAGTGTGGTTTCCGACCTGGCAGATCAACCATCGACCAAATCTTCTCCCTACGACAAATACTTGAAAAAACTCTTGAGTTTAATGCTGACACGTATCACCTTTTTATTGATTTTAAAGCTGCCTACGACAGCATAAGCCGTGATTTCCTATACCAGGCTATGCATGAGATTGGCGTACCACCGAAGCTTATATCTTTAACAAGGATGACACTGGTTGCATCGCAAAGCATTGTTAAGATCCAAACAGACCTATCGGATCCTTTTAGAACCCATGATGGACTAAGGCAGGGTGATGCCCTCTCCTGCCTTCTTTTCAATGTTGCACTCGATAAATGTATCCGTGACTCAGCAATAGAGACGACGGGCAATATATATTACAAATCCGCTCAAGTACTGGGATATGCGGATGATATTGACGTCATTGGCAGATCAGCTCTCGCAGTAGAAAGTGCGTACCTTGCTCTCGAGGCCTCGTCTCTCGAAGCCGGTCTCCAAGTAAACGCAGACAAAACTAAATTCCTGAGGGTGTCGAGGGACTTACGTGAGGACACAGCGCATAAAAATATTGGCCAGAATACTTTTGGATCTGTGAATGAATTTGTATATCTTGGTTCTCTGATAACGAATAATAATAATATAACAGCAGAAATAGTTAAGAGAATACTGTCGGCGAATAAATGCTACTTCGGCCTGCTTAAATATTTCTGTTCCAAAATTCTGTCACGAAATATCAAAATTCTTTTATACAAGACCCTACTGAGACCCATTCTTATTTATGGCTCAGAGACATGGGTACTCAGCAAAAAAGATGAGAACCGTCTACTTGTGTTCGAGCGTAAGATTCTAAGACGGATATTCGGTGCTGTGCAGGAAAACTGTGAGGTTGGATGGCGTGGAGCGCGACCTCAAAAATATCGGCGTCAAGAACTGGAAGGAGAAAACCCTGGACAGATCAGTCTGGAGAGACATACTGGACCAGGCTAAGGCCCACCCTGGGCTGTAAGGCCTAAGATGATGATGATTTAAAGTATGTTGACTGTTGGGTGTATTGCATCACAAAGGGGTAGATGGAAACAAGCGTTGTCTCCAAGTAGTTATGCTTATGTGGGTTAGATTTTTGAGATGGGATTTAAATTAATAGAATAAACAGTAAAAATAAATTTAAATACATGTAAAATCAAAGTCCTCAAAAAGTACTGAATATAAGAATTGAAATATTTGTAATGGCAATTTTAGGCACATTGCCCAACTGATGGTGAGTAAAAGTTGAAATTTATTGTTTTATTAATTCAATTATCATTTGAGTCTAAAGTGGTTCGTAAATCTTTTGAATAGAATCTATCTAGTCTAATTTATTCAAATTTGTACCTGATACAAAAGTTGCGGCTCTGGATTTTGAGTTGGACATGGTATGTAGAAGTAGGGAAATACCCCATGAATATGTAAACAGGCCTTGTACCCATCTTTTGCTGGTCCAAATATTCTGAGAACTGGTACCTGTATTTATTTATCTTAATTAGAAATTAAATTGCAATATAGTAAATGCAATTTGATTAGATAAAAAAAAACTGTAATTTGAATGTATTCAATGGCCCAATTTTATATTTACATATAGGGTGGTAGTAATTCAATAGACTACAGAAACATCTGTAGCATGTAGGTCACAATTTAATTATTTTAATCTTAACAGACAACAAATGAGTAAGTGTTGTCCACTTGCTAATTGGTATGTTTGATAGATAATATTGATATCAAACATGCATGGTCTACAAACCTGTTTGATGTCAGTTCCTCTGAATTCTGAATAAGTAACATCCACACCTGCAGTTGGTTTCGTCATATAATGATCACATATTACAATGCGCACTGAAAACTCCGGATTATGGTGACTTACTGCTGAAACATTGATTTATAGTTAATATTTTAAATGTTAGAAACACATACAGAACACATGTTCAAGAATGACTTCCAGGATGAAGGAATAACATTATCGTAGTCATCGTGGCCTAAAGGATAAGACATCTGGTGCATATATACTATGATGCGGCTGTGCCGGAGTTTCAATCCTTTAGGTAGATCTTAAATTTCCTATATATGTATGTACTTTGACAATTGACTTTTACTGTGAAGGAATAACACCACTTACCACCAGGTGAGCTAGTATACTCAACTAATCAATAAAACATGAAATAAAACTCAAACTGACAAAATTATAATTTGTGTAACAGGTCTTGCACTGCTACGCACCACTACGCTATCTATTTCTTCTACGAAGAAGCAACGCATTTTAGTTCTGATATCTAATTACACCAGGTGGGTTAAGAGCTCATTCATCAATCTATGCAACAAATTAAAATAATATTAATATTTACTCACACTGCAATGAACTCATATTTAATTATTAATGAATTATGTTAATAAGCTCCTTTTTATCTTATATTCTAAATAAAAGATCAGATTATTGATTTAATTTCATAAATTAAAAATTTCATTTTTCTCAACTAATTTGTTGCAAAGTTCTGTTTGTAGATAATGTAAATGTTGTTTCTCGTTTTTGAAATGTGTTTTGATCAGCTGATGAATACTGACAGCTGACATCTCAATTGACAAATCCTTTTTTATTTTTTATTTATTAGCCGGATACAAAGTCCATTGGCACTTGACAAATCTTAATTAGTCAATGTTCCTAAACAAGAAATAAATTAGGATGACGCCGCGCCACCGTACAAAAAATTCCAGAAAAATGTTCTTTTCGTCGTTTTCTGATGAAGTATTGTCAGATTATGAATATTATGTATGTGGTACTTTTTATTTGCATAGTGACAGTTTTGGCGGTATTTTAAGTATAATATGGTAGATTTTGAACGATTCTAGTTTGAAAGATACTTTCCAAGTTTCCTGCTATGTTATCGTGTAATAAAACTATAAGTAGAATTCTCTTAATCAAATTCAATTTCAAAATATTATCAAAGGTTGCAGAGATCTTTAATCTCATAGAGCAAGTTTTCATGCTCTATGTCTATAGTGTTATGATCACCTCAGACCAAGGCAAGGCTAAATGAGATGATTTGCAGAAAAACTAAGGTAACTGATATGATTATATTAACAGAATCATTGTATACAAAACAGTACTTAGAATATTTACAGCTTCTAGCACAAAATCACGATTTTTTTCACCTTATTGAACGTTTCATTCTTATGTTAGTTTAAGTTGGACACTTTTTGACAAAAAATTACTGTTCTGTTGTAAAGGAACACAGTAAAAGATTAACATCGATAATAAAAATCAAATTCGCAAATTATAATTTGTGTAATTACTTGTAGTAGGACATCTTATGAGTTCGCGGTATCACTGCCTTGCTTATTTCTGCCGTGAAGCAGTAATGCGTTTCTGTTTGAAGGGTGGGGCAGCCGTTGTACTGTTGAAAACTGAGAACTTAGAACTCATATCTCAAGGTAGGTGGCGGCATTTACGTGGTAGATGTCTATGGGCTCCGATAGCCACTTAACCAGGTGGGCCGTGAGTTCGTTCATCCATGCAATAAAAAAAAACTTTTGCTCATTCAATTCTATTGTCAAAGTCAGGTATAATCTGTTAAGCAATTATTTTCCGTTTCTAGTTCTAGTCTGTGCAACTGCAGTGTACATTGTTCAAAGTACCTATGTGCAATTTTAAAATTGTCCGAGTGATAGTTGCGTCTACAATCTGATTGCGTACCAAATTAATGATTTAAACTGTGATCCTTTTAATTCGTACAAGTATATATCTATTGAATTGTGTTTTAGTAAGTTTCATTTAAAAATGTAGTGCGATGACCCATTGTTTCTCTTGATTGTGAAAATGAAGTGTTTGTACAACGATGATCTGAAAGAAACATCGTCTTTTATAAAAAAGAAAAATACCTAAAGCATTGAATGAAGATGGATGATGAAGAGGCAGATTTACGGGAACAGATTTTTCATAATAATGTTAGAGAACAAATTGTAAGTAACACATCCATTAGTCCTAATGGCTTTTCTTGTTCATAGTTCGAGTATACTACGTAGACTACCGGTTCTTAATTGATTTTATATTGATTATTCAATTCTTTGGGGTTCTAGATCAACTTGTAATTGGTAGCTTGAATACTTAGAAAAACGCATAGGTTCTATTTAGACAATAAAAACACTTGTTTTTTTTTCTTGTTTTTATGTAAAACAGTACATCAGCAGAAATCTTTTTTATTTAAAGTCTAAACATATTATAGACATAATAAAAACACTTTTTTTGCTTCTTTTTATGTAAAACAGTACAACATCAGCAGAAATCTTTTCTATTTAAAGTCTAAACATCAAAATTTTTATAATTTTTTTACTTATTCCAAATATTCATGTTCTTCTTCTTCTTTTTCTTCTTTGTCGTTTCCTCATTACTGAGGGTCGTGACCACCTTGGTCCAGTTTTTGCACCAGCTTCCTCCAATGTTGCCTGCATTTGGCCTGCTTAATGGCGCCCAGGACGCTGGTGTTTGTGGCCTCCTTGATAATGTCCGTCCACCTGGTTGGCAATCTTCCTCGACTTCTCTTTCCTTCCACGTGACCTACAACTATTAATTTTTCCAAGTTCTCAGGATTTTGTCGGGCCACGTGTCCGAAGTACTTGAGGAGACGCTGCATACAGATTGTAGATAGACGGGTCTTGACGTTTAGCTCCTCGAGAATTGACACATTTGTTCGGCGCTCCGTCCATGATATGCCCAACATTTTGCGCCAACACCACATTTCAAATGCGTAAATTCTCGATCGGGTACGGGCCTTGAGGGTCCACGTCTCAGAAACGTACAAGAATACGGAGAAGATAAGGGTTCTCATGAGCTTTATCTTAGTTTTTTTGTTTATGCTGCGATTTCTCCAAATCTTCTCCAATCGCTTCACGGCTGATTTTGACATCTGGGCCCTCCTGACCACCTCCCTGTCACAATCACCGTCACTGGATATTAATGACCCCAAGTACACAAATTCCTGCACCACGTCCAGGTCACGCAGTTTGTGAGTGTGTGTCATTGTGCCAGCTCTATCGACAAACATCAATCGTTTTGGATCAGTTGATGCGAAGTCCGTAATCTTTGCTAACGACTTCCACTCTCCTCAGAAGCTCATGCAGCTCTCGCTCCGAGGTACCGATTATAGTGGCATCATCAGCGATGTTATTCATGTTAGGTAGCCCATAAAATGCAATAAACGTTATTTACTAACTGTTGTAACTGTGGGATAAAATGATAATAAATTAATATAAGCACTACCTACAGGTAGTGTACAATACCTGTAGCTATTATTAGCCTGTATTATATTTAACTAGCTTGTATTTATATCTATGGATGTAATGTAAATATCCAATTTAAATTTCATCACTTGAAATCACCTTCATATCCACTTTAACATAGTTCATAGTCATTTAATTTTGCCAATGTAACTAACTCAAAATTATGTTCCTATATTGGCTATAGATACCACAATCTGAACTAATAATAAATTTACAAGGTGTCTTTTAAAACCTTTTTTTAATGGGCATTAGTAAACTAAAAACACAATCAATAAAAATTAAGTGCTACTTTTAAAACCATATATGGTAGGGCGTCTTGTGAGTTCCCACAGGTAGCTAGCTATCCTTACCTATTCTGCCCTGAAGCAGTTATCTGTATTGGTTTGAAAGGTGAGGCAGCAATTTTACTTGTAAAAACTGAGATCTAAAACTGATATCTCAATTTGGATGTGTTTCTTTCATTCAAATAAAAGGTGTTCCCATGGCTATATCTTGACTTACATCAGCTCCTTAACACATATTAATTATCACTTATCCTTAACATCCTTAGAACTCTTGTCTCAAGATGAATCGGTATTTACCTGTAAATGTTTATGGGCTCCAGTAACCAGTGAACTTCAGGTGAGCAGTGAGCAGTCCAGTTATCTAAACAAAAAAATTATTGTTAGTTTATTTGTTATATTATGTTTGAACTTTATCAAGTTCATACTTAATTCACTTTAACAAAAACTCTTGAAAACCTGAAAACAACAATTCAAAGTAATAAAAAATCTGTCAACTGTTCTAAAAATGTGTGATCATTCTATAACTAAAATAACCTTTTTTTATTTTGGATCATCATTAATCATTTAATAATTAAACATATTTGCATGTTATTTGTAGTTCTCTAGTTATGAATTATGGCAGTTTTTGAACACTTCTCCTAAATTCTACATTAAATCCAAAAAAGTATTTTATATATTTGATCTAGAGATAACTTTTTATTTAAACTGAGATATAAATATTGAGAAGCTTGTAAAACACTAACTTTATAAATAGAGCATTTTATATTTTATCAGACTGCCCAAGACCGATGTAAATGTAAGGATTTTGTTCGAGCCCTACACCCCAGCAGAGGGTAATAGGAAATAATGATGATGACGATGATATTTTATCATATAAGAAAATAAGTGGCAAGATGGTCAATTAATTTTAATGTATTTTAGTACACAGAATATTGAAAGGAGATAAATTTTAAATTATAAAATAAAATAAATAATGTTATTATATATCATTATTATAAATAAATAATGTTATCATTTGATAGAGAAACCTTAATCACAATATATTTACATAGTTAAATTAAAAGAGGTAACTTAAAAAAAAATAGTTTTATTCTTTATTAGAGCCATACACCTATTTATTAGGTTAAGTCGGCTAAAAATATTACAATAACATAAACCTGATTACAATTTTATTATAAGTCCCACAAAAAAGGGACATGACATTAATTATGTGGGAAGTATTAATAATAATTTGCTCTATAAACAAAAAATCAATGTCAAAATAATCTACCCTATTTTATTAATTATTATTTAAGTATATATGCATATAAATACAACCTGTTCAATCACAATAAATATTTGAATAAATAAATTTCTATCGACATATTATATGCAAATAGCAAAATATTGGAATTCAGCTATTTATTTAAAGACCGAAATATATTAACAAAAATAAATATGGTTCATAATGATTACTTGAATTAAAAAAAAAACTACAAAGAGATTAGTTTTTTTAAACTTCCAAACTGCTGAGACAAATAAGGCTACCACTTTAGTAATGAGAGTAACTAATATTTTATGATATTTTCAAGTTTACATTTTTTTGACTAACACTTAGAAATAAAAAAAATAAAAAAATAAAGGATTAGCGGAATCCTCATAATAAATAATAGTTTAAAAAAACTAAAAAACACACTTTATATAAAATTCAACTAAAAATAGAAGAAGTAGAGTGTAGTGTAATGTAGTAGAATACAAGTGAAGCTAATATAAAGCGAATTATATTAAGCGAATTACATAATTTGCCAATTAAATCTCAGTTTAATCCAAAAAAAAATAAACGCCCTTAACTGGGCCTTCCCCTTTTTTTATTTCATTAAAGTTAGTTTTATCAAATGTTGTAAGTAAGTAAAGTAAAGTATTATTGAACTGTTATCTTTATCTTTCTTCAAAGTTTTAGTACTTTACTTATCAGTAGTAGTATTAAAATTATTCTTGGCCCATCATGACTTTTTCGTGCAATTTTATACTCTTGGTTGAGCCTACTGCTCGGTCAATTTCTGTCACGAACTATTCAAGCGTGAAGGCGGGCGACGTAATTCTTTTTGTCATATATCTATGGAGGTTCTAGGATTACATAGCACCAGACGAAAAATTAGTTTGTCTGCCCATCTAATAAAAAAAAAACGCATCACACGAAAAGTAGATACATATTTTTTTGGTAACTTTTTATCTTCTCTATATGGTTCTCAAAGTTGACTCTTTAAGCAATTGCGGAATATCGTCTATATGAAACACTAATTGCGCATCGTGTTACTGATGATGTCTTATGAGAATCACCTTCAACTCTTAATTTCTAGCTAACCTTTTATTACTGAGGTCGCGGTCGTTTCGATCGAAGGCATGGAGTGTTGTTGTAATAGTCAGCTACGGTATTTGTGTTTTTTAATTATGAGCCATAGTTTTTGCCGTCAGAAAACACCTTTTTTATTGTTCCCATGGGAATATAAGCTCCTGTCCCATTACGTGTTAAGCGGTTACCGGAGCCAATAATCATCACAACGTAGATGCTATCACCGAGTTTCAGACATGAGAATGAAACCTTAATTGTATCATATGTTTGTTTTGTAAAAGGCAGGCGAGTTAATATTCGAATGCAAAAAAAAAAACAACCTTATGTTTCTAGATAGAAGGTGGCGATCAATTTTGGGTATCTATCGAGTCCGATTCCCACTAAATGGCATGTGAACTTTTTTGCTCACTTCCTCTAAAATAACCTATTGCTTTTACTAAACAAATCCTTTTTTTTACAGATTTTCTTGTTATTATTTATATTGCTGTATCTGATCTCGTTCATGTTGATTGAGAAGTTTCGAAGACGAGACAGCGAAGACTATTTTACAGCAGACGAAGATGAAGTCAAAGTGTACAGGATTAGCTTGTGGCTCTGCACATTTGCCTTGGCAGTGTCCCTGGGCTCTGCACTCCTGCTGCCCGTTTCGATTGTCAGCAATGAAGTGCTCATACTGTACCCAAACAGTTATTATGTAAAATGGCTCAATAGCTCTCTGATACAAGGTAACCATTTTAATTGACCCAAAAATAGAATACCTAGTATAAAACATGTACCTATGTCTTGCCTATCACCTAAGCTAATTTACATTCCGTAAAAATGACATAGTTTCCTTTGCGGGCACAATTTTGTAAATGACATTTAACATGGGGATCTTTGGCCCTATAGTAATATTAACATTTCATCTTTATCGATATTAAAAAAAGAAAACTTGTTTGCTTGTTTGTTTGGCGTAATCTAATAATCTTATTGCGTAATTTTAGAAACAATGCCACAAGATATAACATATAATAGTGTACCTATGTACAAATCGCAAAAATATTTAAACAACGGTTCATCACGAAATTCGCGCCATTAATACACGCGGGTGTGCCATAGAGATAGGAAGATGATCCCACTCTCCTATCCATCTTAAAATTATTAATTGCAACGACACGGTAATAGTCATTACTGGTGGTAGGACCTCTTCTCAGACCGCACGGGTAGGTACCACCACCCAACCTATTTCTGCCGTGAAGCAGTAATGCGTTTCGGTTTGAAGGGTGGGGCAGCCGTTGTAACTATACTTGAGACCTTAGAACTTATATCTCAAGGTGGGTGGCGCATTTACGTCGTAGATGTCTATGGGTTCCAGTAACCACTTAACACCAGGTGGGCTGTGAGCTCGTCCACTCATCTAAGCAATAAAAAAAAGTCAAATTATTCTCACAAAAATATTTCTGTTTAAAATAGTGTTGTAAATTATTTACCTACACAATCATAAATAGGAAACATCCTTAAATTTAATTCAATACATAGTTTTTTTTCAAAGGTACGTAACTGTAATAGTGTAAATACACGTGTACGTTTGACGTCACACGAAACATACACAGCTGATGAAAATAATTATACCAATTGCATAACATGTCTCGCTTATAGTTTTGTTTATACGTATGCCGTACTATATTCGTAACACACGTGGATTTTCAGGGTTAAAGAACTATTTTCTATAGCACACCTAAGGATAGCGAACTCATCATAACAGTTGTCGATTGCTCCGTCCGTAGAGTGCCGGGGCAACGCAAAAACACAGTCTCCCGAAACATTTCTTGTCGGATCCCCCGGATTCACTCTCGATGCTTTTTGGGACCCTCAAGCACCGATCACCGTCCTCGACGAGTGAACTAACCCATAAACACAGCCCACTGAGTTTCTCACCGGATCTTCTCAGTGGGTCGCGATTCTTATCCGGTGGTAGATTCTGTGAAGCACTACCCTCGCTAGGACTAATGTTAGCAAATTCTCTCAGTTTGAGCCCGTGCGCTCACCTATCTGTCCGGGCGTAGCTGGAATAGTCTTTTAGGCTTTTAGGCGAATAGGTAGGGAAAAAAGAAAGAAAATCGATTGCTCGATTGTCAACACTAAAGTAGTCGATAATAGGTACACGGAGCTATTCTGATATTAGGCAATTCTGATATTAGATTATTATTAGGTCATAGTCATTGAAGGATATCAGTACAAAATTCCCCTATCTGTTTTCAGTGCGTATTATATATTATGTTAATAACTAGTTTTCTGTAATACCAAAGTTACTACTGTTTTATAAACCTGAGGTCGAATTAGCAACTCAAATTAGTTGGAATAGAAGCACATCTAACGTTATTAATAAAGTTATGCTGGAGCATGGGATTACTCGGACAGCTTGCAAATGTACATTACATAACACAACAGTACAATATTGTGAAAACGTATAAAAAGTGTTTAAGAATTCGAACGCTCTTTAACTGTTGTTCAGAAAATCTACCGTTGCCATATTATAAGTCGATAATTTTTATACGGTAGCGGCATTCGAATTTCGATCTGTTGTACCCCATGATAAATAACGTAATATAATTTTGTTTTATTTTGCGATAGCAATTATTTTTTGAATTTCAATAAGACATATAACCAATTAATAGTTTTGACGAATAACAAAATCTCATCCACCGTAAATATCTAGATTTATTCAGGGAGCCCTGTGGGATGGCACCGTCCCCACCAGCTTGACTCCTTAGAGAAAGAGACGACTGTAGATCTATTTTATCTACAAAATGTTAATTTTGTTTCAGGTCTATGGAATCACGTATTTTTATTTTCAAATCTGTCATTGTTTGTTTTCCTACCGTTTGCCTATTTATTTTCGGAGTCGTCCGGATTTCCTGGATGCCGCGGTCTGAAGGGTCGAGTCTACGAAACTTTTATTGTGCTAGCATTGCTCGGCATCGCTATGCTCGGCTTGGCCTATGTCATATCGGCTTGGATAGAAGGAGATCGTTCTGGTGTGGACGCATTATTGAGTAAGTACTATCTATATGATTTTTTTCTAATCGCTAAATTTTTGTTTTTGCTGTAGACCAAGTTAATTTCACATTAAAAGGTAACTTACCTTGGGAGATGGTGTCGAAATCATGATTGATTGTACAACAACCGTTCGAATCTTCAAACCCCTACCCATGACTATATCACGGCGTAATAAACGTGATAGTTCTTCCCTTCTTTTATTTCTTCTTTCCTTGCCATAACCCAGATAATCACACGAAATAATGTCATCAACGAATAGTCTACACGCTCTGAAATAGTTTTAACCTAATCATTCCGCATAGTATACAATCAAAAGTTAATTATAGATATAAAAACGTCCTCAACCTAGAAAATGAAAGCGTGATAACTATGGATTTCGAAGTGTGCCAAAAAAATTAACATTACAGTTACGTGCTAAAATTGTGATAGCCGTTTATTCGTGTCTCACAAAATGAATTCTATTTTTTTTTTTTGTTTCGGGTTTTACAAAAATAAATATGTACATATTTGTATTTAAATAGTATATCCGTCTTTATCTGTTTTTAATGGACCGTGAAGAAATTCTACCAATTTATTTTGTAGACGGTGCTAATGAACTATCGGATTGTTCCAGAAACGATGCAATAAAAACGAGATTTTATTTTATTTTTCTCAAATTATTTTTTCATGTTGTTTATTTATAGTATATGATTATATGTCAAATCGTTAAATACCACCGACTCGCGTTCAATTATGACAGATGGCATTCAACAAAAGATCTCCAAACATTTCGTTAAAATGTTTTCGTTTCCAATGTAATTATGCAACACAATGGAACAAAAAAAGCTTGTTTTATGTAGCACTATACTTATACGTTGCTGGACCAACCTGATTTTATGTGACTACCTAAAATATTAATAGGTAGATACCTAAGTTACATAGAACATAACTGAATGACTTCAACCATCCTGAAACACATTATTGAAGTTTCAAGGAAGTCGTCGTGGCCTAACGGATAAGACGTCCGGTGCATTCGTGTTGAGCGATGCACCGGCGTTCGAATCCCGCAGGCGGGTACCAATTTTTGTAATGAAATAAGTACTCAACAAATGTTCACGATTGACTTCCACGGTGAAGGAATAACATCGTGTAATAAAAATGAAACCCGCAAAATTATAATTTGCGTAATTACTGGTGGTAGGACCTCTTGTGAGTCCGCGCGGGTGGGTACCACCACCCTGCCTATTTCTGCCGTGAAGCAGTAATGCGTTTCGGTTTGAAGGGTGGGGCAGCCGTTGTAACTATACTTGAGACCTTAGAACTTGTATCTCAAGGTGGGTGGCGCATTTACGTTGTGGATGTCTATGGGCTCCAGTAACCACTTAACACCAGGTGGGCTGTGAGCTCGTCCACCCATCTAAGCAATAAAAAAAAAAAAAAATTGTATTTGTAGAACATGGTTTACACGCTTCCAACCAAAACGCATGATTGCTTCGTGGCAAATACAGCTGTGTGATTTGATAATAATCCTTAAACACTAAAAGTAAAGCTCATTAAAAATATTGATAATTACTTTTTAAACCTAAAAATTTTGCTAAATGAATCTCATTTCGTATCGTATTCTTAAAAATTGATTTATTAAAAAAAAAAAGGTATAGCTCGTATTGTATTGACGAGTCATTTCATTTCTTAAATAAACAGTATAAAACGTTCTAATCATCACGCCACGTGAATGTGAAAGCTTATAACCGGTTTGATTAACAAATATTTTATTCATTCGCAGATCTATGGACTTATCTACCGTTCCTCTACTCCTGCGTGTCTTTTGTCGGCGTTTTAATGTTACTAGGTGAGTTGTTTAATAATCGATTTAATTTAATGAGGTTTAATAAAAACGAAATGAACGTATTCGTTTTATAAACGATCTCTTCGATATATCGATTATAATCGAAATATTGCCGCGAAACGTCGGATGAGGTAGGCTTTAAGTCTATGCAATAGAGACAACGACATTGTGTTTCAAGTTGACTTAGACATTTATACTTGACTAGCGACCCGCCCTCGCTTCGCTTCGGAAACTGTAATTTATTATTGATTTCTCCACTATTTAATGGATGTTACTATACATATAAACCTTCCTCTTCAGTCACTCTATCTATTAAAAAAACCGCATCAAAATCCGTTGCGTAGTTTTAAAGATTTAAGCATACATAGGGACAGACAGATGTAGGGATAGAGAAAGCGACTTTGTTTTATACTATGTAGTGATATCTACCAGCTGATCACTTGATACTAGGCGTACAGAATAACGAGATAGTGTTATCTCTAAAACTGACGAAGCTTGTCGTCAAAAGGAACGTCATGCCGCTAGACGTCAACAAACTCGACTTTGAACACAAATTACCCTCGGACATTATCCTCTGACGTACCCAACCTGTTATTTTCTACAACGACTCATTAATGTATACCACGATTTCGACCATGGTTTCTTGGGGCGTTCATAAAATACATTCTTCTTCATTTATCCATTGAAAACGAAATATGACCGGATATAGGAATTATCTTATCGTGCTTTTCGGTATATGTCGTAATAATTAAATTTGAATCGATTATGAAATAGTTTTTAAAGATAGTGACGCTTTGTAATTTTCCATCTTTGAACCTCCATCGAATAAAAAAATATCTGTTCGCCTTCTCTACATTCATTCGCCTGAAATATGTACGTAATTCCTTATCTAATGGTAATTAGGGTTAGAATAGATTGCTATATTTAACTTATGCTTGTTCCGAGTCTTTTGAGTTGTCCTTGATGCGCTTACCTTTCTGTGCGGTTTTTTTTGCTACCATTATTGTATTCTATGCGTATTCTGCGAACACGATCTATACAGATTTACTCATATTGTTTTATTTATAAATGTTAAGAAAATGGAAAGGAAATGCGGCTATTATTGCCTTTGTAGACCGATGAGCATAAGACCCACTTAAAGGTAAGTAGTTACCGTCGCTCATGGACATCAGCTATTGCTAGGAACACAGTCAAGCCACTGCCTACCGCTAACACCTTATTAGTTGCAGATATCGTACAATTTTGAGATAATCCTTACGAATAGACTTGTGACATTTAGGCTATGTTTAAATTTCTATTTTATCTTTGTATCTATTTCTCTTATATATTATATTTCTATTTATTCTTCTATAAAATATTAGTGCGTACTGCACCATCATACCCACTGTTTCAGTGACGATATTCATGCGCTCATTTGAAGGATTGAGACAAGCCTTATATCTATTATACAGTATAGATTTACGACCTAATTTCTCAAGGGGGGGTGAGGCATTGTGATTCCCATGGGTTTCGGTAATATAACACCACATAGGTGTTCTCGCATTCTCCTGTTTACGCAATAAACAGAATTTGTTTTAAATATTTGAAATAGTAAAAACTCAAGCAAGGAATGAGTTACTATTATTAATTAAAATAAATGATTACATTGTATACTAGACCAGACTCGATTTATTAACAAAATGCTATTAATGGAAATTAACAAACTTCGTGGCAAATATATTATTATGAACAAACATTTTTAGCGATACGGCACGAGATACAATGAAGAGATACAAAGATATCGTTAAATTAAAATAAGACAATACGGCCACAATTGAACAAAATTTCGTTTGACAGAACAAAACTCTAAACTTTCTAAATCGACAACAGTTCTTCAGTGTTTCCAAAATTAATTATCGTCGTCTTCTTCGAAATTTTCTTTCTTGTTCAAGAAGTATTCGGTCAAGTCACGGTGCTGTGGAAATTTGTTTTCCAAATCATTAAAACTTGTTTCGTATTTGTCATGTTCATCCAACTCTTTATAAGCCTTTGTTAGGTAAAGACGCGCTTTGTAGCTGTCTTCGTTAAGACGCAATGCCGAATCGCAGTCTCCGACGACCTGGACACAATGCATATTTGTTTTAGAAGAAGAAAATAAATTAAGTTTACTAAATTTCATTTTGTGGTAATTGAAATTAGAATTAATCCCAAAGATAATTATCGTGAACGTGGAACTGACCCATTGATAAAAGTAATCTTGTCGTGATGCCACAATAAAGATAAAGACGTCGTGTTAAATGTAACGTTAAATTGTTTTTTAATTTGGTACGGCATTTTACAGTTATTTTTATTGTAATAAATATCATTCAACATGATGCGAATGGTGTATGGATATTTTTCATGTTATAATAAGTAGATACACATTGCTTGAAATTCGTTTCGTGATTGATATTGACTATATGATTTGTTTCGATTGGATCGTTATTAGTATAGTAATAACAGTAACTGTTGCAAAATGGAACAATTGATTTATGATTTTCGAAATAACGATAACATTATAATCCAATCGGTCCACCTGACAGTCTATGGGCAAGGCTAAAAATTTCATACGAATATGATGCATGCGGCACAAATGCGAATGTTAAGATGGATGTGTGGAGAGACAAGAATGGACAAGATAAAGAATGAGTATATCAGAGGAAGTGTGAAAGTAGCCCCGGTAAGCAACAAATTAAAGAGCGGACGGTTAGCGTGGTATGGACATGTGATGCGTAGAGAAGATGCATGTGACTAGGAGATGTATGGAAATGGTAGTGCAAGGTAGAGGGAGAAGAGGTCGACCGAAGAAGACATGGATGGAGTGTGTGAATGACGATATGAGAGAGAAAGGAGTGAGTGTTGAAATTACGGCTGATAGAAGAGAATGGAATAGAAAAATTAGCTGTGCCGACCCCACCTAATGGGATAAGGTGGAGAAAAAGAAGATGATGACGTTGAAGTAGCAATCAATACTGTAAACTTTACCTTTTCGAAATAGCCTAATTTAATATTTGTCAAAGCCCGATCGCAGTAGAACATTGGGTTGTCTTTAATTTGTTCGATAGCACGATCGTAACAACCGAGAGCTCGTTCGTACTCTCCCCGCCGAAAAGCTTTTACCGCTTGCGTTTTGAACGTATCTGCTTTCTCTCGTCTGATCTTGCGGTCGAGAGCTCGTCTCTCTGCGTCCTTACTGACTTCTGCCATCCATGTTTCTTTATCGATTTCACTCTAGAAATTCGAATCATGTGTTAAAAAAAGGCTAATATAATTTCTAGGTTTCCTACCTAGTATATATAGCCTATGTATACGTACCGCCACAAATACAGAGAGATGGAGAAGTCTCTCAAAAGCCGCAACCATGCATTTAGACATACGTAACCACGACCACTCCGCCAGGAGTGTACGACTGAGAAGAAGAATATATAGCCTGGCATCGTTTAAATAAAGTTGAGTTTATTAAAGTAAATATTGTAATTCGTCGTATATATTGAATACTAGTAAAAAGTAAAATATTTTTGTATTTAATATCAACATCTATGCTCAATGGGAGAATGTTGTATAACTATAACAGATATACAATCATTTATTTTTTGCTCAATTATCATACCGAGTTACTCTGCAATTTATATAATGACACTACTGACTCGTTAGTTGACCGAAATATGCAATCAACAATTGTAATTATAGAAATATATTAAACCATATACGAAAATTATCAGGTGTGAATGAAATTGAATGGATAATAAAAATTGCCAATGAAACGTACATATTTTTGTTTGCTTAGATTTGGCTGAATAAACTTCAGTAGAAAGTTGTTATGCGAGATCACTTAAGTCAATTTATGAGATCGGCTTCATTTCATCAATAATAGATGCGAACAGAAGTAACGATTTTTTAAAGTGTAATTGAAGGCTTATGGAATTAATCTTGCGTTTATCATTTATTCCCTATAAAATCTCTGACATTTCAGTTATCAGCTTCACGGTTTACGTAACGTGCCTTATTTACACGCACGAATGCTTTCTGTTACAGCAAACTTCACTTAAAGTTAACCTATATCCAGAATATGTGTAATGTTTAAAAATAAAATGCAGATACATTCCGGTCTTGGTTTGTTTGCAGTGTCTACTGCGTATCTGTTTAGTATGAAAATATTTACACTGACAACGTAAATACGGACAACAACACGAATAGAACGTTTTAAAATAAATTTTATTCTTCTAAATAACTTATTCGGATGAATACTGGTGCTCTAAGTCGAAGGGAACAAGGAATTCTAAACGCACATCTTTTTTTCTCATCTATCCGCTAATAGAGAGTACGTTATGTAAATTAGGTGGATGTTTATTTATAGAGAGGCAAGCCAAGTAGCTTTCACTGATAAAAAAAAGTAGGTATTCAGTACACGTATGTTTACGTTCAACAATCAATATACATGCACGTACCAAACACTGACATCACTGTTTGTGCATTCTACTATTTATACCCGTTCGACATTGGTGGAATTTAAATGCAGTGCCTATACTGTAGGTACTCATGAATGATTGGATTTCTTCAAATGTTGATGTCGCCGTTTTACTCTATTGTACTGTAATTTCTCGGTTCAGACCAGATACCTTAGTTTTATGAGAAATCGCAAGGTTACGTTGCATACATATGCAACCTATGTTACAAACTAATTTCTCTCTCCTATCTAAATAATGATTCACAGCTTCATACTACTACATAATATAGTTAAAATAATTCCAGTATCGGAGGTGGAAATTTGGAGGATACGAAATATAATGTGTACATGTGTACATACTCTAACAGAAACTAACTGGAACCTGAACTTTTCTCACTAAAAATTAAAAAAAAAAACTATTCGTCAAACCTCTCGGCACTCAACGCTAACCGATGCTTTCGAACCTCCTCTGCAATTAACATTTTAAATAGAACAAACAACGTATTAGCCACGTGATAATCATTAGAATTCCAACTGCTAAGACTTATTCGACGCCGGTGCATGTCGTAATAAAAATAAGTGACAGAACTGCGATAACCCAGTTTTAATAACTCAGTAATGTATATTGGACGGTTATGTTCGACTTGCAACAATGTTGTTACTAGAAATTTCTATTAGGTGAATCAACCGTGTTAAATGCTTCACGCGTCCGAAGATTTAAAAAATAGGTCTTGTTTTAACAGAAATTTTTAACTTGAACATAATATTTATAAAATTCAATAAAGGTATTGTCCTCATTGTCTTATTGCATTAGACAATTTGCAAAAAATTTGCTAAATTTGCAATTTGCTAAAAAATTATAATTTGCGTAATCACTGGTGGTAGGACCTCTTGTGAGTCCGCACGGGTAGGTACCACCGCCCTGCCTATTTCTGCCGTGAAGCAGTAATGCGTTTCGGTTTGAAGGGTGGGGTAGCCGTTGTAACTATACCGAGACCTTAGAACTTATATCTCAAGGTGGGTGGCGCATTTACGTTGTAGATGTCTATGGGCTCCAGTAACCACTTAACACCAGGTGGGCTGTGAGCTCGTCCACCCATCTAAGCAATGAAAAAAATAAGAAAAAAAAAATAAGTCGATAGACATCGAAACGCGAATCAAAACCCACCATAGAACACGCAATCGATTTTTCTCTATTGAATTGCAAAATATGTCCCACGGCTTAAATTGTAATGCATGACTACTTCGCCGCAGAAATGGGCAAGACTGTGGTACCCATCCAAGCTTGCACATGGTCCAGCGATTAGGTAAATTTCATGTGAAAATAATAATTTGAGAACATATTGTCATTGTTTGATATCATTTGATGCTATTAAATAATTTTTAACGATTTATTGGACTCAAAACATCTTTTGATTCTAAAAACAAGTAGTCTTACCGAGTCGTCGCAAGTTTTCCTGGTTTTTTTATTGATAACAGTTCTGTCGTCTTTAATATTCATGGTAACTTCTTCGTCCAGTATCACTTTCCCTTGTAGATATTTATCAGCTAAAACCTGGGCTGCATCTGCCTTTTCTTTGTCTCCGCTAGCCATGTCTCTAACTAAATTTGATACATCACCGATCCTTTTCATGAAATTATTCCATTCTTCGTTTAGTTCCATTTTATTGTGATCTTTCAATGCAGGATTGAATAAAATCTTGTTTAGAGCCATTTTTGTGTGAAGGTTTTACAAAGTAAATGAAAAATTTACTTTACGAATTGACTAAATAAAGCGCATAGCAACGGTCGTTAAGACCAAATAGTACAATGTAATCATTCGGGTTTTTTTAAAGAAATAGCATCGCGTTTTTAATTTAATTTTGTAATGTTACACATTTTTTATTACTGTTCATATACATTATTGTACAGGACCAGTCTGTGGTCTGATGATCGTGATAATGATATATTTTTAATTTTCACAATATTACTGTGCCTCCAGCATACTTTGTTCGGTGTACTGATATCGGGTGATGCGAATTTTCTGTTTAAATGCTTAGATGCACGTATGAACGACATTGAAAACAAGAAAATATCGTCGTGTAGTAAAAATGGAACCCCCAAAAAATTTAAATTTTAGGTAATTCCTAGGGCACGTTGAGAACCCACATGGGTCAATAATTGTGTTTGTGTGTATTTATTTATTCCGAAATTATCAAACGTTTCGGTTCAATCTCTTTCTGGGTCAACACATCGACCGAGAATGTCAGTAGTCAAGCGTCGATGACCGCCGGACCAATGCCTCGTGGGAGTAGGGAAGAAATACGTAAAACATTTGTTTCATTCGAGTTTTGGCTGCGGATTATTAAGAGACAGGCAGTTTTAGTCGGTCAAATACGACTTGCCGCGCATACCAATGCGCAGGAAGATCTGTAGAGATCATCTTAAGACAAAAACACCACACTTCAGTTACTTAAAATCATAACCTTTTTATCAAATCTTCATATCTCAGTCTATAAATGATTGTCAGTCACTTCGACACTTGGGATCTTTGGTGTCATTCTCTTGTCTTCTTTTTATAAATTATCTCTAAATACTTCTCGCATCAGAATGCATCCGCTAACATGTTCATTGTTTCCCAATGCTAGACTGTTAAACTCAAAGTATGTTTTTTATTGATTGCTTTAATTACGACCTACCTGATGGTCGGTGGTCATCGATCCTCATTTAGATCAACAATGTCAGGGGCGTAGCTTAGACACTGCCAAATTTCTTTGATTCATAGTTTATATGTACTTCTTGTAAGTAGGATCATCAGATTTCGCCGTCATTCAAATTTGCTTTACGTAGGTACTGCTCTTTGTGTGCCCAAATACCTTGTCATGGCCTTCAAGTAAATGCCTGAGCTGACTTTTAACATACATACAAAGCTTCCTGGCTTTATCTGTATTTGTTTATTGCAACCTATTAATATAACGTGCGTCTTGAAACGAGGTCTGAATGGAGCCCTCAGAGATAGACAAGAACCTTCGTAGGCCCAAAAAAACTAACGGAACGGAAATCAAAGGTGAGATTGTGTGCGATCAGCGTGTTTACGAGTCCTTGTACCGCCTTGCGAATCAGCTTGTATCTATTTTTGCAGTAACACGTGATTTAACAATAGATTATACTTTTTCGTTTATCTCGGTCACGTGTTTCGCGAAACTTTTTGTCCAACAGCTATTTCGGTTACTATTAAATACTGTTCCGGCGTGAACATTAAAATTTACGTAGCGGGTTGACATTTACATTCATGATGTCCTATTGTCGGATCTGAGTGCGTTACTTGTTCGCATTGTTTACTGACGAAAACCACCCCTTTCTTAAAAAATAGGCAGAAGAAAGTCATTTTTTTTTTGCATTGGTCAGTGCACGGACCGTGTCATGTTAAATTGCTATTCGTAGGCTAAACAACTGAATTACGTCACTAACCTTAAAACATTAAGTCGAAGTCTTAATTAATTGTATTTTTTAACGACTGTCCCTTCAAACAGGAAATTTGCAGCAAAAATAATTAGGATGGTGATACCTACGTAAATTTATAATATTTGGCCGATTGGATTTTATTAATCCTTTATAATAAATAGGTGATTTTATTTCTTGATCGCGCCAGTCGTAGTGAGCAGGTGTGTCTTAGTCTCGTGTTTATAATTAATTTGTAATTTTCGTCGGCGCTGCTCTGACGTGTCGATTAATTTCCACTGTTATAATAATATGTAGCTTTAAAGTTTTTGTTGGCTCGGAAATATTTGGTCAGTTTGAATTTAATAACATTTTATACAGTCATTGAAAACATAGCAGAGTTCAACTACAAAATTAATAGGGCTCTCTTGGAACGAGCAGCCATTATAGATCTAGGACTGTTTTATTTATTACGTAGACTAGACATAGACTACCGAAGCCCATAGACATCAACAACGTTAATGCCGACCACGATGCCACCTACCTCGTGAAGTTTCTGTTCTATAGCACAGCAGCAATTCCACCTTTCAAACCAGAATGCATTACGGCTTCGCGACAGAAACAGGCGGGGTGGTGATACCTACTGGCGCAGACTTACCAGATCAAGGATGTCGCGCCGATATACCTATTAAAACTATTAACAGTGTGACTATTTTATTCTACACCCTTGTGAGAAGTATCTTGTCTTTCTGATCTGGTCACTATCCTATACTATGTACTCATATAAATCGAATTAATGCCGATCGAATTCGTTTCCTTACCTTTGCATGAGCACAGGCGAATGTGCAGGCTTGTTGGTATTTCCTTAGCGATTTCTACGTTTCAATATATACCCTTTAAAACAGACGTAAACTCGTCGATATATTATTATAACTGTATAAAATAAATTGCAGTGTATTATGTAGGTTTTAGTCAGAACTATAAAGTAAGCCTCATAATGTGTATCAATTGCACAAATAATAACAGTCCCACGATTTTAGACTTTACAGTGGTGTCTCGGTGAAGTCACGTGATGGTCCCGACATATTTTCAATATTTTTGTGTTCATTCAACACTTATTGATATGCGTGGTATAACTATTTTAAATTCTCTAAAACGATTCTTTACGATGTTTTTTTCCCTATTTATTCGCTGGTAGCCTAAAGGGCTATTCCAACTTCTCGCGAACGAGTAGCCTCAACTGCGATGTAATTTTTCAAAATCTTAAAATATATCACTACATAGTATAAAACAAAGTCGCTTTCTCTGTCCCTATATACCTATGTATGCTTAAATCTTTAAAACTACGCAACGGATTTTGATGCGGTTTTTTTTAATAGATAAAGTGATTGAAGAGGAAGGTTTATATGTATAATAACATCCATTAAATAGTGGAGAAATCAATAATAAATTACAGTTTCCGAAGCGAAGCGAGGGCGGGTCGCTAGTATAATTTTAAATGAACGCTGTTCACCACGACTCTGTAGGTTAAATATAATTTTGCAATTACGGTTTCATTTTTTTGGATATGTAACTTTTATTATTAATTTTCGTAAGTTTATTGTTAAATAAATAAATAATATTAATAAAATTATATTGACTTACCTCCAGTAGATCTTCGGAATAATAATGTATTGCTGTACATCAACTGTCACGTTTCCGAATATAATTTATGCGTTGTATTTTCACAGATTACGTAAATATGTGTTTTATAGACTATACAATTTTTTAAGTAATAAAACGTTTGCACACTTTATTTGCAAACCATACAGGCGATTGTCATGCACTTGAATTATCTGTGGATTTTAGTCCTAATTTGAAAAACATTATTAATAACGTTTCCGTTTTTATTTGAATTAAAGCCAAACAAGCGTTTGTCATGTACTTGAATAATTAATTATCTGTGGACTTTAGTTCAAATTAGAAAAATCCTATTACGTTTTTATTTGAATTAAAATATAAAATATTATGTTTTTAAATTCAAATATTCTATTCAATTCAATTATTTAAATGTTTTCGGGGGCTTACTAGTAATTAAATTGTTTTTGAATCACAGTTTTCACGCCTCTTGGCTTCGTGCGTCTGTTCGGAGTTGTCGGTGGAGTTCTCGTGAAGCCGCAGTTCCTCAGAGATCTCAACGAGGAGTATTACATGTATTCGTTCGAAGAAGAGACAATCCGACGGCGAATCGACAATGCTGTCGCAACTGGTATGTACAGCTACTTTTTTTTAATTTTTTATCGCTTAGATGGGTGGACGAGCTCACATCCCACCTGGTGTTAGTGGTTACCGGAGTCTATAGACATCTACAACGTAAATGCGCTACCCACCTTAAGATATAAGTTCTAAGGTCTCAAGTATAGTTACAACGGCTGCCCCGCCCTTCAAACCGAAACGTATTACTGCTTCACGGTAGAAATAGGCAGGGTGGTGGTACCTACCTGTGCGGACTCACAAGAGGTCCTACCATTCAAACAGCGGTCACCGTCCTCGCCGAACCCGTCGCTTGCGACGAAGGGCTCGACGAGTAAATTAATCCACAGACACAGCCCACTGAGTTTCTCGCCGGATCTCCTCAGTGGGTCGCGTTTCCGATCCGGTCGTAGATTCTGCGAAGCACTGCTCTTGCTAGGGCCAGTGTTAGCAACACTCCTGGTTTGAGCCCCGTGAGCTCACCTACTAGTTCAGTGAATCTAGGATAACCCCACGAGGTTACTAGAATAGGTAGGGAAAAAAAACTCGCATGTTATTATCTAAAATGAAAGTTTCAAAAGCACCAGAAATCAAAATAAATCTTCGAAAATAATTTCCTTCTCCTCTAAAAATATTTTAATATGAGTAGTATCTCAGTTTGTTTGTTATGCAATTTCATATTTAGCCTGCCCTTCATGATTTCCTATTCGTATCGCGGGGGCCTAGATAATTTATAATCTACTAACGTTGGCTCGACCGTCTTTTTGTTTATATCAATCACATACATTTGTGTACAGTAATCCCCCCTTATAACACAGCACAGTACTCTTAAAACGCATTTTCATATTACGCGATTTCAGTCTCCCGTATAACACGAATATTCTCCCATATAACGCGGGGATTTCACACGTTTTTATTTATTTATTGTTTAGATGGGTGGACGATCTCACAGCCCACCTGGTGTTAAGTGGTTACTGGAGCCCATATACATCTACAACGTAAATGCGCCACCCACCTTGAGATATAAGTTCTAAAATCTCAGTATAGTTACAACGGCTGCCCCACCCTTAAAACCGAAACGCATTACTGCTTCACGGCAGAAATAGGCAGGGTCGTGGTACCTACCCGCGCGGACTCACAAGAGTTCCTACCGCCAGTAAGCTACTCAGTACTCAGTACTCAGAGTACAGTAAGCACACGTGATACTATTTCAGTACTGTCAAATTTATAATGATTTGTACAGTTCATAATTAACTTCGCGTACCTTTGCACTTTGTGTCAATTGTGCTGTTATAAAATTGAATTAATTTATTAAATTTGTGTTCCTAGTTTTTGAATTGTTAAAACATTGGTTATATTATATAATATTTGTATATAACGCATTATAGGGGGTCTTACAAGCGCGTTATGCGAGAATACACCAACAACGCGTTTCTTATAACGCGGAACCAATCTACCGTGTTATAGGGGAGATTAGTGTACTTTACTACAAACATTAACTAACGCTAGTAGGTTGCACTTTGATTAGGCCCTCAGATTTGTTATTCAGAAATTCTCTCCCATATCAGAATGAACGAACGATAATGTTACTTTTGATGTAAAACAATCGTTTTATTGGATTTACATGATTCGAAAACTCATATTTAAAGTTTAAGAACAAGTAATAAACAAGAAAATACAGTAACTTTTACTACTCTAGTACAGTCGGACGATTTTCTTTTATAGTCCTAATTTATCAATTAGCTGAATTAGAGAAAAAAAATCTATGTACTTGAAATTATTATCTCAATCTTGAGGTACCAGTGATTTATGATCGGATTTCAATTTTTGAGCGAACACCGAATGACACCGATACAAAGAAGTAAACAAACAGACAGTGTCATTCCGTAAATAACAATGAAACGTCTTCACAAACACTCACTTAATCATTCCCTCTATGTAAACAATAAACTATAAATAAACTGATAATAATATTATGTTTCAAGAAAAAAATATTAGCAAATAACAGACGTACAAACTCATGAGATGAAGGATACATTGCTAGCCGGTAATGAGCGCGCTTCACTTCCTGTAACGTGACCTGTCTTGTACTTTGTTTACTCTGTGACCTTCTTCATAAAATCTGAATACTAAATAACACTAAATTTGAAATCAATTTAGAACAATTTTCCAGAATTTCGTTTAGTTATGAATTTGTCTTGATTAGTGTAGGTATTGGATTGACTCTATATTTTTTTTCTATTGACTTTGTGTACTCTTCATAGTTGACAGGTACGACGACAAAGACATGTTTTTGTTTTTATTTTATGACGTATTTCAAATGTATCCAAATTGTTTATTTTTTATACTAGTTGGAAATATTTGAAAATATTTTCTGTATGTATTCAGACTCTAAATAAGGAAATTCAGCGAATGTTATTTGAATGCGAGTCGTTATTCCCATAACATTTGTCAGCTCTTTAAGTTTGACTGCGACGCAAAGCTTGGTACTTAATGATTTGTAAGGGTAACCCTGAAACTGATTCTCATCAAAAAGCGATCTCTTACAGATAAATTAAACCGTAGATCGTAAGCTATATTAATAACCATCGATAGTAATACAATAATTATTTATAATTAGCTGACCCGGCAGACTTCGTAGTGCCTCAATCGATAAATAAAAGACCTAAACTTTTGTATAAAATAAACTTAAAACAAAAGGAATCCGTCCGACGGGGGACGAATTTTGTTGTCAAAGGGAAAACAAAATTGTTATTTTTATTTCATTCAGAGCATTTTCATATTTATCTACTTTTTAAACCTTCTCTGGACTTCCACAAATAATTCAAGACCAAAATTAACCAAATCGGTCCAGCCGTTCTCGAGTTTTAGCGAGACTAACGAACAGCAATTCATTTTTATATATATAGATACTGTATTAAACAAATCGTATGTGTATTCGGAATAGACTTGTCTAAAGTCGATAAAGTATTTTGGCACATTACACTGTAAACAATGTACTGTACAAAAAGCGACCAGGAATCTGGCACGCGACTGGCGTTGCCTAAATCTAATGCTAAATCGATTCCATGGTTTGCCATTCCATTCGTATTGAGTAATGATAGTTCGCGAGAATATAATGGACCGACGGAAGTACATCAATATTCAGTGGTCGTATTGACCCACCGAATTCATTTAAGAATATATTTTGGGTCACGTGCTTGCTTAGTGGGTCATTTATTTCTTTAACGTGACTGTTACGATTTATTGACGTTTTTAATATGGAGGAAACTTCACGATTCTATGTTTTTGTTTAGTTTTTGTTTTACTGAGAATGAATCATTAGTTTTTTTTAACAAATTTTCAACAAGGTGTTTGTAAGAGATTTTTTTTAACTAGTCACGTTCATTTTGCTGCGAATTAGGATTCCCTGTACTATGGGAACCATACTGGGACAGATATAGATACTTATATAATATAGACAATAACACCCAGGCAAAGAGTAAACAAATCTGTTCACAACATGAATTTTGCCAGGCGTGGGAATCAAACGCATGACCCACGCAATAGTCAGGGGCACTAATTACTGCGCCATACAGTTAGTATGTTTATATTTCAAACGAAGGAAAACATTCTGCCGAGCCTATGAAAAGTGGCTTGGCAATACACTAAAGGTACATCTAAATGAGTGCAGTAGAATGGCCTCGAGCAGGGAGAGATGGCGGGACATCGTGAGACGCATCAAGTCTGCCCCTTCCAACACTACATGACGATCACGACCACTCTGTCAAGAGTGACACGATTGAAAAGAACACATCTAAACCGCTGTTATGAGCTATGTAGAAATTCATCTTCAACCTCTAAAATGAATCACTTTGTGTGAACCTTGGTTGTGAAATTTTCATATCTTTTATCTAATCGGGCCAGCTATTCTAACGTATATTATAGGGAAATGCGTTTAATGCACTATTCAGTAGCATTATCTCTTATGTCGGCGTCCACGTGTCCTCGCTCTTATTGTGATTTGTTATCTTTCTCAGCTATATGAAGCTCTACGTGTGTTTTGAATAGTTTGGACAATGCGCTGTTGACAGATCGACTATAATCTTCTATTAAAATGTATACTAATATATAAATCTACAGTGGTTTTTACGGATGTTCCATTATAACTACTGAACCATGCATCAAATTGACTTGAAACTGGGTATCCATGTAGAAAATACATGTACTTAAGGGATAGGCTAATATTTATATGAGTGTTGGACTCCCTACACCAGTTGGGGGGGGCGTTAATGATGAGAATCTTTGTGGGGGTGAGAAATAATAATGCTAATTTTAAATGCCCAGCGAAGTGGACGGTTACAGCTAGTAGTGTTCTGTATAAGGGTCTTAATAAGTATATGTATGTTTTTTTTTCGTATTCATCCAACACCGTGTTTATCTTCGGTGCGTACGTTTCTCGAATTCATTGTTGTTCGTTCAAATATTGATATACATATTTTGACCTCGAATGATAAATGCGTATTGATATATTTTATAGCTATTACAATAATATTTATGAACTGTTCACCTTCATATACTTACTGGCATAAAACAAACTTATCTGCGATTTGTTTGCATAGATAAAACATATGCTATATATGAAAGTATGAGCGCAAATTATTATTTTTGAAGGAATTAACAGTGAATGATTGATTGTTCCACTAAAACATTTAAACGCGTCGAAATAGTATGATAAATCGATGTAGGTTTTGAAGAAATTTTGTATTTCTAAAATTAGAAGTGCTCCCCTCAGCTTAGCGTCCTTACAATTACAATATTAAGTTTTATACAAATATACCGATATTTGTACCACTACTCTGTGGATGAAGGCACGAGATAAACTTGAACATTTCGATGCACTTAAGGGTTAATTTTGTTTTAAAAATAACTTGACTTTATACATCGATACGTTATTTTTAAAGAAACATACGTATCATGTCGAGTTCCATGAGCTCGCCCTTCAGTGAAACCAGCCCCTAGAGAAATATACAAAATAATACTTTTACCACATCCAGATTCGATCCATCCATCCATCTTTTTTTTTTTTTTATTGCTTAGGCGTGTGGACGAGCTCACAGCTCACCTGGTGTTAAGTGGTCACTGGAGCCCATAGACATCTACTACGTAAATGCGCCACACACCTTGACATATAAGTTCTAAGGTCTCAGTATAGTCACAACGGCTGCCCCACCCTTCAAACCGAAACGCATTACTGCTTCACGGCAGAAATAAGCGGGGCGGTGGTACCTACCCGTGCGAACTCACAAGAGGTCCTACCACCAGTAAAAAGTAAAGTTTCTGTATACCACATCAATCTTCGCTAACTTTGTTATTGTCTAGTTTGCAATGAATCGTTCAATGCTGTACTAACTTTGGATCTAGAACAATGGCTTGTCATTACAAACGACATCCTCTTTGAGTTTCCCGTGGGCTTTCATGCAAAACTTCACCAGTGTGCCGTGTCGATCGAATGCTAATCAATTATCGTATAAAAATAGACATCAGTATTAAAATAACTACATAATATGGAAACTTAATCTACTTTAAATTTACCTTCAAATGTGTAGGTTTTGAAATTAATCAAATATTATATTATTACGTTATTATTATATTTAATTATTATTTTTATTAATTACTAGACCCGGTCGACTTCGTAGTGCCTCGATCGATAAATAAAAGACCTAAATTTTTGTATAAAATAAACTTAAAACAATAAAAGGAATCCGTCCGACGGGGTACACATCAAAGGAAAAATAAAATTGTTATTTTTATTTAATTCCGAGCATTTTCATATTTAAATCTACCTTTTAAACCTTCTCTGAACTTCCAAAAATAATTCAAGACCAAAATTAGCTAAATCGGGTCCAGCCGTTCTCGAGTTTTAGCGAGACTAACGAACAGCCGTTTTAGTAGTCGTCGTGGCCTAACGGATAAGACGTCCGGTGCATTCGTGTTGAGCGATGCACCGGTGTTCGAATCCCGCAGGCGGGTACCAATTTTTCAAATGAAATACGTACTTAACAAATGTTCACGATTGACTTCCACGGTGAAGGAATAACATCGTGTAATAAAAATGAAACCCGCAAAATTATAATTTGCGTAATTACTGGTGGTAGGACCTCTTGTGAGTCCGCGCGGGTGGGTACCACCACCCTGCCTATTTCTGCCGTGAAGCAGTAATGCGTTTCGGTTTGAAGGGTGGGGCAGCCGTCGTTACTATACTTGAGACCTTAGAACTTGTATCTCAAGGTGGGTTGGCGCATTTACGTTGTGGATGTCTATGGGCTCCAGTAACCACTTAACATCAGGTGGGCTGTGAGCTCGTCCACCCATCTAAGCAATAAAAAAAAAAAAAAAAAAACAGCAATTCATTTTTATATATAGAGATTATATTACTACGTTATACTATAGGCTAGAGGTCCCACAGTAGTCAAAATTCGACTATAATTAATTGGAATTGTAAGTTTGTACACTACTATGATTGTATTTTATACTTCTATAATCACAAATTTCGCCAAGACTACACTATAAAAAATATTAACCAAGACAAACAATATTTAATCTATTCTCAATTTAACAACTAACGTCAAGAACAAAAGTTTGTCAATAAATACTAGGCTGCACTAAAAGTATCGGGAATGGAATATTTCCACTGTTCCTGTCATATTAAAATCTTTTTAATTGAAAACTCCTTGGTTTTAAAAATCGAATACCATTTATTTATTTAAAAAAAGATTCTCGGTCTTGTCACGAGGTTTTGTCAAACTTGTTTAGTCGTTGAGAAAATGGAATTGACTCGAGAAAATTCAAGAGCGATGATTTATTATGACTTTCGAAGTGGTTTAACACAAAAACAGTGTGTTGACCGGATGATTTCTGCATTTGGTGATGAAGCCCCATCCAAAACCACAATCGCTGGTTTGCTGAGTTTCAACGTGGACGTTCAAGCTCAGTGATGATCCCCGTCAAGGTCGTCCAAAAACTGCAGTCACCCAAGAAAACGTTGATGCTGTGCGTAAGCTGATTGAGGAAGATCGACATGTGACATACCGCGAAATTCAGGCAACTTTAGACATTGGCATGAGTCAAATACAAATAATCTTGCATGAACAATAAGGTGTAAAAAAGTTGTTTTCCCGATGGTATCCGCATTCGCTCTGTGAAGAGCAAAAAGCGGCTCGCGTTGCTTGGTGCGTCAGAACTCTCGAAAGATTCCACTCAGGATCCTCAAATGCTGTATACAACATTGTATCAGGTGACGAATCCTGGATATACGCGTACGAACCCGAAACAAAAAACCAGTCACGAGTTTGGGTGTTCGAAAATGAGTTAAAGCCAACAAAAATTGTTCGTTCATGGAGTGTTGCAAAAAAAATGGTGGCCACGTTTGTCTCCAAAACCGGCCATGTTACGACTATTCCTCTTGAGGGACAAAGAACGGTTAATGCAGAATGGTATGCTAGCATTAGTTTGCCACAGGTCGTTTCTGAACTCCGCAAAGAGAACTGCAACCGCCGCATCATCCTCCATCACGACAATGCGAGTTCTCACACCGCGCACAGGACAAAAGAGTTTTTAGAGCAAGAAAACATAGAATTATTAGACCATCCGCCATACAGCCCCGACCTAAGCCCTAATGATTTCTATACTTTCCCTAAAATAAAGAATAAATTGCGTGGACAGAGATTTTCATCACCTGAAGTAGCTGTGGACGCCTACAAAACGGCCATTTTGGAGACCCCAACTTCCAAATGAAATGGTTGCTTCAATGATTGGTTCCATCGTATGGAAAAATGTGTCAAATTTCGCGGAGAATACTTCGAAAAGCAATAAATACATTTTTAAATAGTAATATTGTGTCACTTCGTTAATTCCCGAAATTTTCAGTGCCGCCCTCGTAGTATGCATGCGTGTGTGTGTCAAATACATGGTATGTGGTGTGTGTAATGTTATCATTATTGATTTAATGTATCTTTTATGCATTATTTAAAAAAAATATTAACATTGTGCACTTTTTCTCTATATTCTCTATAAGTGTGGAAAATTTCATACTCCTCCGTCCGCGCAATTTTCGTAGAAAGGGATACAAAGTTTTTGCTTCACGTATTAATAATAATATATAGATTTGATATAGACAGGTGTTCGAGTTCACGGTGCGCCTAGCGTTATATGGTTAATGGTTATCTTTTGTTTGTATCGGCCATACACATAAATAGATCGAGGGGTGAAAGACTATTTGGTTTACGCGATATTTTTGCAACTTTACAGGAGGGCGCCATTTAAAGAGATTTAGAAAAATAATCAAATAATATTAAGTATCATAACAGCGTTGTAAACAAATAGGTCACTAGTTTATCGATGCTTTTGTCGTTTTTTGTACCTTGTATCATCAATGAGTGTGTCGTTCAACGTAATACTTTTGAGACGAGATCTTCCACGAAACTTTTAATAGGGTTGAGTCCGCGCGGATAGGTAGGACCACCAACCGGCCTATTTCTGCCGTGAAGCAGTAATGTGTTTCGGCTTGAAGGGTGGGGCGGCTGTTGTAACTATACTTGAGACCTAGAACTTATATCTCGATATGGGTGGCGCATTTATGTCGTAGATGTCTATGGACTCCAGTATCCACTTAACACCGGGTGGGCTGTGAGCTCGTCCACCCATCTAAGCAATAAAAAAAAAACATCAAAACAATCCGCCTCCGAAACGTAACCACATCTATAGCTTGATGTAAAAGTAGCGAGTAACGAGAATGCCCTTTAATTTTTTTTGGGTTGCACCGAGACCGCTTTTGTTAGTGCCATGTTTATGCTAATTTATATCATTATTACTATTTTTACCATGTGAACCAAATGATAGACTCAAGCTATAGGTATTTAAGGTGCTTCTAAGATTAGAAATTGGTTCGTAAAGGGGGCACTGAAAAACCGGTGTGGAAGGCCTGCTGGGATGAACGTTTTGCACTTGACTGGTGGTAGGACCTCATGTGAGTCCGCACGGGTAGGTACCACCACCCCGCCAATTCTGCCGTGAAGCAGTAATGCGAGACCTTAGAACTTATATCTCAAGGTGGGTGCGCATTTGCGTTGTAAATGTCTATGGGCTTCAGTAACCACTTAATACCAGGTGGACTGTGAGCTCGTCCACCCATCTAAGCAATAAAAAAAAACTTGGTATGATGATGACAATACAACTTCAAATGTATGTTTTCCTTTTCAGGTGTATGTTACATTTCCCCTGAGCCGATGTACTCTGATAAGGGAGATTTCTCAGAGCCTCTAGACTTAGATGTTTCAATGTGCAAAGAAAAGAAGAATGCCGCATCGCCTGGAATCGATAAGGTTCCATTATTGAGACTGAGAAATGGCGCTCTTCAGGCGGGGCTCAATGAGAGACTTCAGAAAATTGTCGCTATGAGAAAGGTATGTATGTATACACTTTGAAGTGCTCATCACTAGTATTCTAAGGCGTTACCTTATACTTTCCTGACCCTCGGTTTTATCACTCTGAAGAGTTTCTATTTTGAATATAATTATGTAGTTAAAGGTTAAGGTATCGAAGAACTTGCTAGAATAATTTGCTTGCTTTATAAACTTGGACTAAGTAACAAACAATGATGCTAATAATAATTTGGCTCGAGGGTCTTGTGGTAAGTCAAAGTTTGAGTGGAGTTGAGGGTTGAGGAAGTTTTCAGATTGGCATAACATCACTTTTCCATTTTTTATTTGGATTAGAACTTTCGTGTATAGTATTCGAATACCACTGATATTATAAAATAAAGGGAAAAGGGTTTTATATTAGTATTATTAAAATCCAAATTAGAAGCGCCTATGGTCTTATGAATAAGACGTCTAATGTGTTTGTAAAGATTGATGCGGCTATGTCCAGGTTAAAACCTTGAAATCAGATACGATTTTTCTATGTTAATCTAATTCATATTTACGAACGACTACCACGCTGTAAGAAATATCGTCTTCTTTTTTGTCTCTACTTACCCCTTGCCCTTACCCCACATTACGTGGGAACGTATCAGCATGTCCTCTTACCATGCAGCATAGGAATTTTCACGTCATTCCGGATCCACCCGATCCAATAATCGTGCTTTTAGGTACCCCAAGCACCGGTCATCATTCTCGTCGAACCCGTCGCTTGCGACGAAGGGCTCGGCGAGTAAATTAACCCACAGACACAGCCCACTGAGCTTTTCGCCGGATCTTCTCAGTGGGTCGCGTTTCCGCTCTGATGGTAGATTCTGCGAAGCACGGCTCTTGCTAGGGTTCGTGTTAGCAACATCGTCAGGTTTGAGCCCCGTGAGCTCAACTTCTAGTTAAGGTTACGCTTACGTCTATGGGGTATATCTTCATGTCATAGGAAAGGATTTTTCTGTTTCTTATTTTGGTATTTCTTTTACTTTATCTGTTTTCATCCGTTCTATTTATTGCATTTTATTACTATTAACATTTACACTAAAATTTTGATTTGCATTTGGCAAGAGAAAAACTTATTCGTTTTCCTGTATTTTCGTAATATGTCACAACGACTTTATAAACACTGTGGAACGCTTAACGAGGAAGGGAAAGATCTTCCACCGAGCGTGGGATATTGCTCGGTAGACCGACGCTCCGAATGTTGTTTTTCGGAACTTGTATATATGCAAACTTATCTTGAAAATGTCGTCGTCGTCGAGATTTAGGTATCTGTCAAATGTCTTGCGTTGTATGATGACTACCAGCCACGACACTATATGGAAAGGAATATCATTTAATAAAAAATAAATACAGAATAAATTCAATTTGTGTGGTCCTCGCCAGTACGGAAGCTCCTAAGATTAGGTGGCACAATGGTGCCTATGTTTGTCGGGAAATAAATTTTCGTCATGTCGGTAGGCTGTTTGGTTTCCAGTGGTCACTGTCGCTTATTAACATCGGCAATATAGAAAAGTATGGCCAATCCTGTTTGATTGAAAACCATTTACAATGCGCTTTGAATGTGTGACATTATCCCAAGAAATTTTTATTATATGCTACAATTTCTATAATATAATATTTTCAAGGTCATGCGTCAGTCACGGTTATCACATGCAGCTTTAATAACGATCGAACGGAACCAATCTAAAGGCGTTTAACAATGAAATGTAGAATTAGGGACGGTAATTCTTATCGCAAATTGTGTTATCATGTGAATAGAAAAGGTTATCACATAACTTTCTACGGAACAAAGCATACGTTTTATTTTAATTGAACTATTAATGTAAAAAGGATTAAAAATACAATTTTAACAAAAACGTAATATATACAAAAAATGGATTGCCGCTGGTTGCGATGTCTGCGATACAAGATGAAGGCTCCAGAGTGAGAAATCGCCTCACAATACGCGTCGTGTTCAAAATAACTAACTATGAGCTCTATACTTATAAGGATGCTATAAGGATAACTATAAGCTTTCAGTAAAAAGCCCCTAACACGGCTGGATAACGAAAGTTTCATAAGGTGTTGATCGAAACATTTCGCTATCAAACCGTGCACTGACACAAATTGTTATAATTATTATTGAAGTCACTACGATGATACACTACGTATTAGTCATTATTGTGAATTCTGCTTTGGTTTCCAATCTCTCGGAATGTGCTATTAATTCCAATGGATCGCAAGCGAAAAATAATCGACAAATCGGCTCCCTTTTTTACTGGAAGTCAAAGGATGTAGTTGATATTAGCTCGACTTACAAGTGGCAACGCGACCCAACCTGAGTATCTACAGAAATCCTAATGCTTGCAAAACTAAATGTACTTAGACTCTATTACTGAACAAGGAAATATTAATCCCTGTCCGCATCCATTATTAAGTCATTATCATTAAGTCCGACGACCTTCACCTGTTTTGACGTTCAAATCGCGAACAGACGATCGGAGGAAAAAAATTAGCTTTTTTTTTTACATTAAACTCTCAGTCGTGTAACTAATGACGCTACCTAAAAAAGACTACAACTTAATTACAGAAAAACCTGATTGATATGATAAGATAAAAGAAGAAAAAAAAATATATAAAAAATGAGCTACAACCAAAATCTATATACTTAGTCTGGCCATAAATACTGTTACAATTAAAAATAAAAAAAAATCTATTGCAAATAACATTTATTACTTTTACAGTGTGTTAGTTTAATACATAAATATAAAACAATTTAAAGTATAAAAAGCTTATTCGAAGTGGTCTCCATTGGCTGCAATACAGTCCTTTAAACGTTGAGGCCAGTTATCAATAGAAGCACGCACTCTTTCCATGGGAAAAATTTTCACTGCCAATCGTACGGATTGTTTTAGGGACTCTAAATTATCATGGCGTTTAGAGCAAGCCGTACTCTCTAAAACTGACCATAAATCATAATCCAGCGGATTAAGATCGGGACTAGACGACGGCCAGTCTTCAGCTCTGATGAAGTCCGAAACGTTCGTTTCCAACCAAGACTGCGTAGACCGAGCTTTATGACCTGGCGCCGAGTCTTGCTGGAAGGACCATTCTTGATTATTGAACACGCTGTTGTTAAGGGGCTTCCACTACCTTCTCAAGAATGGTATCTTGATACTCTTGTGCCGATGTTTTGATACCTTTTTCACAAAAGTATGGCCCAGTCACTCCTTCATAGCTAATACCCCACCAAACCATCACCGAAGTTGGATAGTGCCCACGTTGCACTCTGTCGACTAATTGGGAAGCTTCCTTAGAGCTTTGAGCATAAATACGGTAATTTTGTTTGTTAAAATGTTGCTCAATTGTAAAAAAATTCTCATCCGTAAAAATTTTTTTTCTATGACCTCCCTTTGCGTACCGCTTCAGTAGTTGTTTCGATTTTACCACCTTATTCTATTTTAAATTATAAGTTAAGAAATGACCATAGGCTGCAAGTCCTAAGTCATCTTTTAAAATACGCGACATGGTTCTAGGTGCTATCTTCATCTCCCGAGATAAAATCTTTTGCTTTCGGACAGGATTTCTTCGAATTATTTCCCTTACTGCTTTGAACACCTTTTTCGTACGAACACTACGTGGACAGAAGGACCCATTGAAATCTACGTCATTTTTACTTATCTATGAACATTACTAATGGTTATGGTATGGTATGTTTGCTTAAATTGCATCGATTCCCAAAATATTTTTAGCGAGAGACCCTTTTTCATTTAGTGATGCCACAAACCCCAAGCCGGATTACCTCAAGAATTAGTTTTATTGATGTAAAATCTTTACCAATTTCAAAACTTTACGGTTGGTTAAGTTATCGTGTATGTAAGCGGTCGACTCCTTGGGTTTGGGAATCCTTGGTTCAAGGTCTAAAGGTAATTCCTGTGGGGTTATCGGCTATGGTGACCACTTTTTGCCGTTACTATTATGTATATATCAAAGAAAAGATACATATATCGCTTTTAATGTATTTATTTCACTAACAGGATGCTATGCTATCCCAACTATAAACTCCGCGAGTTTTTCTCTTCTTGTATTCTCTATTCTGGAAGTCATTCGTAAACACGCGTATTCGACTCGCACTGAACGTTTTGATACGTGTGCACCGGGCTTGTTAAGCAATAGGTTTTGTTTTGGATGTGACGGAAAGTGACGAAATTCGACTGTAGTGTATGAGGGGGGCCTTTCCCAGTTGAATCTACGAAACCATCGTATCTCTCAGCAATCTGCGTCGGAACCCTAGAGAACACAGAAGCCAACGAAAGCAGGCGAAAGCAATGTGACGTCCATTACTCTCAGCCTCACTACCCTAAACATTAATTTCATTTGTTTATAGGAAGTTGAGAATCAGCGCAAGACGTCATCCCTACAGCGCAACGTCGTGTACCCGCTGGCGATGCTGCTCCTCCTCGGACTAACCACCATCACCGTGCTCATGGTGCTGCAGAACACCCTCGAGCTACTCATCGGGATCAAAGCGGTGCCGCTTAGCACGCGGGTAAATATATTTACCTGTTAAAATAGAACACACCTTTACATTCGGTGAGTGTCCCCTACACCAGTTGCGGGGGCGTTAATGATGAGAATCTTTGTGGGGGTGAGAAATAATAATGTTAATTTTAAATGCCCGGCGAAGCGGTCGAGTACAGCTAGTAAATCTATAAAATCAATATAAGCTATTAAATGTATTAATTTTGATACCTATATATTTTAGGCATTCTTTTTTTTTTTTATTGTAGAGCAATCAATTTGGACTATGTTCTTAAAGTATTTTGTACAGTTTTATAAATTTATCTAAAATGTACTAACTAACATACGTGAAGTTCTTTAAAATAGGGTTCACCCAACGATCGAACTCCGATCACAATCGATGAAAACACAACACTTAGATTCATTTTATGTATTTTCTCTTTCGTTTTTTGACATTTTTTTTAAGTTTGAAAAAAGATTTGTCTTAATGTATTATTTGATGGTAACAATAAAGATTTTTAATGGCTACTAAAAAAAACCGATTGACAAACAGAATGAGAAAAATGTACTATCTTTTAAATGTTCTTTTTTTCAATCTCGCGTATCTTTGACATGATTAAAAGTACCTCTACGGCTTAATCGCCCTTGAACATAAAATTTAATTAAAAATAATATGTAATACCTAGATTAAATCGTAAAAGTGGATATAGATATGAAATCTATTAAAGATTATGTTCAAATCTATACTAATATATAAATCTACAGTGGTTTTTACGGATGTTCCGATAACTACTGAACCATGCATCCTATTGACTTGAAACTTGGTATCCATGTAGAAAATATATGTACTTAATGGATAGGCTAATATTTATATGAGTATTGAACTCTCTACACCAGTTGCGGTGGCGTTATTTATGGGGGTGAGAAATAGTAATGTTAATTTTAAATGCCCAGCGAAGCGCTATGAGCGCTATGACATGTCCTTCTTCAAACGAGGCTTGTGGAGAGTATTAAACGGTAAGCAGCGGCTTGGCTCTGCTGACATTGCTGCTGGCATTGCTGACGTCCATGAGCGACGGTAACCACTCACCATCAGGTGGGCCGTATGCTCGTCTGCCTATACGGCAATAAAAAAATAAAATAAAAAGCGGACGGGTACAGCTAGTTAAACTATATAATTAACATCTGGGTAAGATTTGGTTTACATGATAAAAATGTAATGTTGTCTTTTTTTCGAGCAGCAATTTACACTGGGCATAACGTCGTTGTCGAAGATGGGCTGGGCCGGCGCCACCCTCGAGGCGTTCCTGATCCTATACCTGCACGCGGCGTCGCTCACCGGGCTGAGCGCGCCGCTGCGGGCGCTGCGCGTGCTGCCCCGCGCGCGCCGCACGCCGCTGCCGCGCATCATCGCGCTCGCCGCCGTCATGCTGGCGCACTCCACCGCGCAGCCGCTGCTCGTCAAGATATTAGGTATGCTATCACTGTCTTACTGTTCAGGGAGACTTTTTGGCGGGAACGCGAGGAGTGAAGTTGTGTGATTGATTTTATTTTGCCTATTTAGTCTTTCTTCAGGTTTAAATGTGTAATAACGGCGGTTTATTAACTGTTTAATATTAATATCTGTGAAAGTGCACAAATGTGGGAAAATGAAACGAAAGCTGCTTGACGTTACTTATCGGGATCCTCCAAAAAATCCACTGAAAAAATCTCATTAAATAACCACCATTTTACTGAGATTATATTTCATCCCATATCATCTCATCTCATGTCATTTAATTTCATCCCAGTTGATTAATGTCTCAAGTTAATCATCTTCATTTCACTCCATATTATAATTTTTCATAAAAATAAGAACATAAATTAAAATAAGACATGACTTAAGGTCTTAGTAGTAAGGTGAAGATGAAAAATTTAATCGTAGGGAAACGTGAGTCCGCGCGGGTGGGTTCCACCACCCTGCCTATTTCTGCCGTGAAGTAGTAATGCGTTTCGGTTTGAAGGGTGGGGCAGCCGTTGTAACTATGCTGAGATCTTAGAACTTATATCTCAAGGTGGGTGGCGCATTTACGTTATAGATGTCTATGGGCTCCAGTAACCACTTAACACCAGGTGGGCTGTGAGCTCGTCCACCCATCTAAGCAATAAAAAAAAACGCGATCATGACCATTATTGAGGCGTTTTTTTTTTTTCAGGAATATGGTAAAAAGTTATTTACATCAAAATACAAGTTACGACATTTCCGCTTTCTTCCCTCGACATAAAGACGTTTGTAATAAAAGTACATCATACTTTTAACAACTATTATTAGCCACTGTAATGTTCATTTAATTAATCCATTCGTCTGCTTTTTTTTTCTAACACAGGTATAACGAATTTCGATTTGCTCGGCGAGTTCGGGCGCATCGAGTGGCTGGGCAACTTCAGGCTGGTGTTGCTGTACAACGCGATATTCGCGGCCACGGTCACGCTGTGTTTGGTCAGCAAGTTCACAGCGAGCGTGCGCCGCGAACTGTACAACAGGTTGGTGGAGAATGTGAACATCGTGGCGCACTGTGTCTCTTTCCTCAACAATTGAATACGTCGTGTCCGATGATCTCAAATTGTCTACAACTGTGTGATTTGTGCTAGTTTTTAAAACGTTATCGATAGTGTAAAAGTTAACTCTTAATTTGTATGGAGTTGGAACGTTTGCCTACGTTTCCCGCTAGGGGCGCTGTTCCAACTCCATACAAACTTGAGTTAACTTTTACGCTATCGAGTACGTTAAAAAACTCACACTAGGCACACTGTTTAAGGTGCGGACTCTGCTTTATGTCACAGCTTTCAAATGTACTATAAAAACTCAACTTTCGTGGTGTTCTATATTATAGTTTATGATCGTCCAGCTAGTAAGAACATATCGCATGAAGTCCACACCTTAAATACGTACACAAAAATATTCGGTTGGACATTTGTTAGGAGCGGACCTCGTGAGTTTACTAAGCGGAACGAATATTCAATATTGTAAGAAATTTTGATAAAGCCTAGTGTAATTGAGTGATTTTTTTTTTTAGTATTTGTCGTAGTTTGAAGTAAAGGGACTGAATTGTTTGAATACATTTTTCCATAGCCCCAAAACTTACCTTCGAATTTTAATATCCATGATGAACTGAATTTTAAAATAGGACTAAGGATGGTACTAAATGTATATTGTAGTATTTGTTCTACAGGTATCTTTTTAAGTAAGACCACTTGATGTAGCTCCTTTTATTGTATTAAGCATTTAAAACATTCTATAAGAAAATGAAAAAAAATTGCAATAAAAAAAAAGGAAAAATCATATTTTTTTTCTTGCATTTATAACCATTTTAATTCACTTGTGTTCCTATGTTATGAATTTATTAATTGAATTAAATTAACAAATTGTGATCGTATAAGTTTTTGAGGAAAGATTCACGTATAAAATTTATTTTTACCAATGAGACTGAATTTGTTAAAGTTATGATTAGAATATCCAGGAGATTATTTATGTTAAATATTAAAATAATTTTATATAATTTTCGAATGACTCCTAAATTAAATAAGCGTAGATTTATCATTAATTTGTAAGTTTATTGCCATGACGATAAATTATCGTAAATGAATTTTTCCAATAATATTTAATCACTATATTATCCAACAAATTTGCTTTGCGCTTAGAAAAAGAGCAGATGTGTTAAAGTTACAACATGAAAGACACAAAAGACTGTTTTTACTATACCTAAGTTTTAATTAATCCAAAAATTTGGTCCATTGCTCAATTTTTACATCACACGTTTATTTTATGAGATATTTAAGTGAAGAATAATATTGAAGAGTTCTTTTCTAGTCTCTGATGTATTTGTATTACCTACATTTTAGGAGCTTCTTTAAAATCATTCGCCATTATATTAACCCATCTGCAATCATTACTAATGCGCAAACCTGCTACATTAATTCTAATACTGAAACTATTAAGTTAGGTCGACAGAAGGAAACTGTGCCACAATATATTATGATTTGAATCTGCATTAAACTATGTAACTATTACTATAAAATAAATGCACTTACAGTTTATATGTTGTTATTGATAGGTTTCTGTGTGAATCTCTTTTGTGAGCAAATTTTATTCAGTGTGTGAATTTTATACATTTTGTATTAAACTGTGTTATAATATAAACATTGAGATTGCATTTTAAAATAATAATATACGAAAAATTTAATTTGTTCTTTTATTTCTTGTCCATTCTTTGTATATCGTGTAAAGTATTTAAAACCATGCACTTTTCATTTTTGCTTTCTATATACATATTCCTAATTGGCTTTGTGGCTTTTATTGTTTTGCTTACTGCTTTGCATTGTCAATTTTTTTTTCCCGGGTATTTTCTTTCAGTCTCATTAGGTTGGTTGGTTTCACTAGTTTAGAATTTAGTAATGACTTTATTTTTTTGTTTAGGTTTAAATGGATGGCTGATTTTTTTAGTGTACCAGAAGATTCAAAAACTGTAATTGATATGTTGAGTATTACGCAACTGCAAGATAGAACCATAGCACCAGACAAAGCGGAGAATACTGATAAAACTGCCAAAGTTGAAAAATCAGAATGAAGGTCTGAAAACTTGGATTAAGACTTAGGTATATCTGAAAGGCAAATACAGTTTTCAATATGTGTTTTCGTTTTTAAATGGGGAACTTGCAGTAGGTTAAATATATCAGAAACAAACGGGAATATGTATAAATAATTTGTTTAAAGGAAAAGAGGAAGTTTTTGTTTCCGGACTTGTTAGTGTTTTAATTGGACTGTACCTATGTTTTAATTCGTGAATTATTATTTCGGTTAAATATTCGGGACACATGTCTTACAACCACAAAGTTGTTTTCAGATGTAGTCTATATTACATATTTTTATTCCCTATTATTCTTTAATCAATAAAAATTATTTTATTAACATTCATACATGAAGTCCACGTAAGTCGTTTACTTATTTCATTATAAATAATTGCCTCATCAACACATCCAATTAGTCAGTGAGCAATATACTCACAAGCTTTAGAAAAGTAATAATTTTTTTTTTGTAACAACAGTAACAGTAACAGTAAGTATTTCTATTCTGATCTTAATTCACCAGTATCAATTGATAACCAGAACACATTGACATCACAGAATTAACATTGCATCACAGCATTAACATCGTCCTTGAGACACGAGGTTGAGTTATCTGACACAGTATTTCTGTAAGTCTAAATATGTAATGCTGAATTGATAGCAGTTTAGTGCTTCAGAAAGCACATATTACTGGTACTAGGGCAGATTGAATGTTTTTCTACAATACAGTCGACTTGGTTTATAAAGGAATATTCCACATTGTGATCTATTCGTAACCATTTAATATCTAAGAAATAAAAAATAAAAAGTAGCAATATTGCAGAAATTAAGTTCCGTCAGATTTATTTAAAATATTTATTAAAATTTATAAGAAAAATACAATAATATAATTTTGGTGCAAGTTCCCCATTCTAAATGTGATAATTGTAAATTGAAATAAAATTTAACTTTTTAAGTATGTAAGTCAAATTTAAACTGTGATGTATAATTTTAATTGAATACTGATATTTAATGTTATAAAGGTTATGTATGTACATGTTTAAAGAAATAAAATACCAAAGTAATCTTCATTAATTTTATTTTCTATAGGACTGAATGACATGTAATGTTTACCGCATTTTCTCCCTTCAGTTTTCAAAATCAATCTTCGTGTATTGTTGCGTACAACTTCTAAGCTCTCGTTGTGATTGAGGCCAAGCAGAAATCCCAAATTTATAATATCATTTACACTACGGATATGCATGTGATTGTCAGCTCCACTTGTGAGGATTATATTCTTTGATTTCCCCACAGTGTGGTAAACATGGGCATTGCTTATTATATTCTTTCGGGCTGTGGAATCTCTAATAATAGGGGAGTACATTATTTCAAAAAATATACCCCTGTCTACAGCTTGTTTGTAAAGTTTACGATGTACTTTAAAGGGTATCCTTCCTTCAGTTTCGAAACTAATAATATCGATATCCATAGAACTACAAGCATACTGAAATGCTTGTAATGTTTTTGGTATAACAGCTATAATATCATATTTTTTTATATTTTCAGAGCGATTTAATTTATGAACGATTCCAGAATCTGAAAATTCTATAGTAATCCTTTGCAGTATGTTAAGTTTTGTTTGAAAATTGTTATCTTTTGGTAAATCCATCGGTGGAGGAACGAAATCTTTAATCTCTCTCGTGTCTCCTTTCTTTTTCTTCTTTTTAGGTTCATCGCTTCCTTCTTCCAAACATGTGTTTATTGCTATCGTGTTAAAACCAAGTTTCTCAATTATATGTAATTTGTCGATATCGTAGTTTTTACTAATTGATAAATCGCAGAACCCCCAATTGCTGGACATGTTGAATAAACCACCAAATTTACTAATCTAAAATTTTGTAGGTAAAGAGGTAATTACAGATTTATATGTCGTTAGTTGACTTTATGCGCCGAGGAGCTTAAAACGCAATGTATTTCAAAATATAACCACATATTTTTCGCATAATATAATAATAAGTTTATTTTTCGTTAGAATAATTAAATAAAGACTTTGTTTTGAGCTATTACAAAATTTACAAAATACAAAGTTACTCCTTCGATATAATCTGTATTAAGCATAGATATTCGAGATTTTTTTTAAAGATATTTTATGACCTGGTAACTAAGACCTTTAAGTCATGTCTTATTTTACTTTATATTCTTAATTTTATGAAAAATGATAATATGGAGTGAAATGAAATGAAGATGATTAATTTGAGACATTAATCAACTGGGATGAAATTTAATGCAATGAGATGATATGAGATGAAATATAATCACAGTAAAATGGTGGTCATTTACTGAGAAGATATTCGAGATAATATGTTTGTATTACAGATTAGTTTAATAGTTACCTACTATGTTTAAGTTTTTTTAATGGATTTTATGACCTGGTATCTAAGACTTTTAGGTCATGTCTTATTTTAATTTATATTCTTATTTTTATGAAAAAATTATAATATGGAGTGAAATGAAACTCAAATGAAGATGATTAATTTGAGACATTAATCAACTGGAATAAAAATAAATGAAATGAGATGAGATGATATGATGGGATGAAATAAACAGTTAATAAACCACCATTATTACACATTTAAACCTGAAGAAACACTAAATAGACAAAATAAAACAAATCACACAACTTCACTCCTCGCGTTACCGCCAAAAAGTCCTAAAATCAGCTTCTTGCGATGCCATTGATGCCAGCTTCAAGTTTGTTCTTTCGTTATTACATTGTACTTAGATAATTTTATATGAAAGTTGAACAGAGCGGAATGCAATTTATTTATTTGAAACAGTAAGCAGTTGAGAAGAAAATAAGGATATCGACGAACGAGATGAAACGAAATTTACTAATAATTCAGTGGACTTTTTGTAAGAATCCAAAAAAACACATCGGATGCAATTCGAACTCCCTTCACAGCTTATTTTCTCGTTTTTATAATTCGAATCTATTTTAGACGTTAGTCAGCACACTTTCACGTTCGGTGAAGTTGGTATAACCCCTCGAAGCTACCAACATATGTAGGTAAAAAAACGTCTGCACAATATTCATATTATGTAGACGAATAAAACCATAGTCTTCCCTAACCACGAAAACTGTAAAGTATTTGAAATATCGGAATTATTAAAGTGAGAGTAAAAAGTACGGCATTAAAACCATAAAAGTAAACTTATGTTGCGAAAATCTTAGGTAATATCACGCAATGGTTTTGTTGCATAAGTACTTCCACTAATGCTTTATAATATTTCAGAGATCGGTTTACTCTGTTGGCATTAACAGCTAGTTGTCGGAAATGGACAGGGCAGAACTCCCATCTGGTGTTTCGGGGCTTTATTGAGTGCCTATCCTGTTATAATAACTTTGAAGTCAAATTCTATTTCATTTTGATTTTGAGAACTCTGATTGGCCTTAGCCACCTACTCCTTAGAAAATGACCTATAAATCCTTCTTGGAAAGTTAAATAAAATGACACAAGTCACTTAGGTTGAAGAAAACTCAACAATTAAATAGCCGTGTGTATAGTACTTTCTCTGAATGTGTAAATTACCTATCGATTTCAGATTGTGTAAATAAATACCTTTTAACACGAAATAAATAAATAAAAATCAGTAAAATAGTACAGCAAGCGTGTATTTCAATAAAAAGATCCTTCTAAAAATGGTTATTCGAATCGTAATAGCTGGTGAATCACAATGTGAAACGTTTGCACAAGTATGCCTTGTAGCTGATTATATATCCCAAAATCTCCCAAATTTTTGCTATGAACAAATAAAAAAGTCGGTATTGGAATGGCAGGTAAATAATAAAATATACGCGTAATGTTACTATAAAACATAAAAGATTTCCAATGAAGAGATTCACTAAAACATTTCTATTTTAACTATAGGCTTGGTTAAGTAAAATTAACCAGAAAAATAAATGGCACCACATCAACTCTCCTATTGTTTGGAAAGAAATGTTAATGAAAGGTAGTAAGCCCGTCTATATCGGAGGAGCTTCAGAATTTCTAGAGTACTGTTATTCGTATTATAATTTCGATGCTTTTATGGCATCGTCAAAGTTTTGTGGATTGGTAAAAAATTTTGGTCAATACCAAGAAAAACTAAAAGTTGAGACCTTCAGCAAGTCTACAGCAGAATTTTCAAAAGTCATAGCATCCGAAATGAAACCTAATGAAAAATGTCACAAAAATATAGTAATAACAATTTCTGGAGTTTCGAATCCTTTGGCAATCCATATATTGTCGGGTCTTTTGGAAATGAGCAATTTGGGACTATCCAAAGTTTACATTTATGATAAGGACTGTTCTGCTGAACACATGGAGTTAGTTGAAAGACAATGCAACTACATTATGACATGTAATTCGGGTAAAACTGTAAAATACGTAGAGAAGCTTGGAATGGCTCTTACACACACCAACTTACTCATTATTCTTGATCACGTTTTATTCAAGTACGTGTTAGTTTATATTATAGTAGGTACTTAATTTGTTTTATAGTTTTTCGGATTAATTTCCATATAAGCTTTTTTAGCCATGATTTACCTATGGGCGAATGGCTTAAGATGAATAAAAAGAAGATGCAAAACATAGCGCTAATCATAAATACTTCTGCTTCCCGAGAAATGTTTGTTATGTTTCCAAATGTTGGCCCTGCTTGTTACAATGCTACTGTTTTGATAGATAAAACGATACTTGATCATAGAAACATCGTAGTCGCCACATCTGATTTGGGCTTGGAAATATCTTCGGTAGCTGCAGAAATTGCTGAAATACCTTTACGCAATATGTATTGCCCACCAGTGTGGGGTTTTGTTGGAATAAATCATTTGGTAGATATATGTACCACCGTACACAAATACAACAGCTTTGAACCTTACAAAAGATATTATAAAGTAAGAAATTCTTCTTTAAAAATTGGAACTTTAACACCGGAAATGAGAACTATGGAATATCTCATGTTATCAGATGAATCTTTGTGGGAAAAAGTGTCTCGAAATCAGGTGTTTATATATATATATACTATTAACTGGTCGTTTCCATTAGATACCAAATTTAATGATTTGTATGAATTGAATTGAGTTAATCTTGAAATGTTTTATTTTTAGGCAAAGAGAGCGAAAGACCAGATTGCTATTAACAAAGCCTTAGCAGTATTGAATGTAATCAAAGTTTGGTTATTTGACGTCAGGACTGATCAAATTGTAAACTTAGGAATAAAGTGTAATGGTTAGTACTCGATAAGCAAGTAAGTACTTTTATTATAGGTTAACCTCTATGAAATATTATTGTATGAAATGTCTATAGAGATTAATGTTCTGCTTAATCAATATTATTCCTACAAACAGGTACTTTTGGATTAAAATTTAAAGGAATATTTTCACAACCTGCAAGGTTCGTTAATGGTCATTGGTTGCCTGCAGAAGATTTTTTACTTCCACGAGATCGACAAATGAAATTATGTTATCTAGATAAAATGGCAGAGTTTGTAATGACACTTAATCCTAATAGCTTACCCAATATTATACCGCGTAATTTTTGTTTTTGCAAAACAAAAGTACTTAAAAAGAAGATTAGGTGGTAACTTTTAATTTTGGTAAAACACTTGTTTTTGAACGAATACAACTGTCATTCTGACATAGAGGAACAAGGATGCAACATGCTAGATGAAAAATACACACAATGCGAAAAGCGTCACCATTGCCAGAGTTTGCCAAAGATTATACTGTCTGTGGCTCTTAATCATGCTGAATGGAAAATTGCGAAGTGCGAACTCGTCGTTCGTCTGTAGTGAAGTGCAGTGTTGAACGGAACGTATTCGTTGAGGGTTGTATTACTTTGTCGAAGTAATGTTATGACGTGCAGTTACTGTCTTTGTTTCCAAACGTTTTATTTTAAATTAAATTGTTTTACAATGATGTGATAGCTGCAATCAATCGTGAAAATCAGTCGTATTGCGACATGATTCTTCCCAAAGTATGATCGTGCCAAGAGGAGTTATTAGCGTAGTTTGTATTTCGTATTGGTTAAGTTATGTGAATTTAGTGCCAACAATGAGATAGTGGAGTGTTGTGATGTGGTTATGGGACATGTGGGGGGTGTTATGGGCCGTTGGGCACCTGGTGTCCGTGGTGGCGACACCGCTGGAGCCCGCGCCGCCGTCTCCACAAGGTGAGAGGAGGAACCTTGCTATTTGGCGCCTACGCTACAACCTTACACTGTCTAACACCGTTTGACTGTGTTTACTTTCATTAAAATCTACTTATTATGTTCTAAGAAAAGAATGTTTGACTTTCACAAGTTGAATTTTTAAAAGTTCATACTAGGCTATTTAAATTTTCAAGAGTAAATAAATAAATAAAACGATGGATAACTTCTAATTATATATAAAAATATAGCTTGAAAACTAAAATAATACACTTAAATAGCAAGTCAAACTCAATATTTTAAAATAAAATTTTATTCTTGTGTACCATTAAGTTGCAGTAATGAATTGTTGTTATGAGAATTGGTTTTTGATACATTTGTAAATTTCATTTAACTTGAATCATCTTCAAGTTGGTGATTAATACCTCTATAGTGTCCAAATAGGCAAACTAAAATATTAATTATTAATTCATCAATGAAACAGGTAAAGAATAAAAAAACACTAGTACATCACATAGTAGAAATATATTTTCAAAATCCCCATGTAGGTGGTCCACAAAAACTAATAACATTGTGAATACAGGAAAAACTTAGATTTTTATTTTAGATAGAACAATACAGATTAATGTATCAAATTTTCTTGATCATCTGAATACTTGATATATTAAATATAAGAAAATATTTATCTCTAATAGGGCCTTGTTTTGACACAATGAAGAATGGCAGTTATTATAAACCTCTTGTTAACTATTTGTATTTGTATGCAAGATAAAATCTATTTTATGCCATTTGAAGTACCTGACTGTTAAATCACGTTTGTTATCAACGTTTCAAGTTAGAATTATTGTTTCTACTATGAAGACTAAAAAAATTCTCGTGTACTAGAATTCACAAATGAAATGTACTAAGTACGCATAAATGCTTAACCAGATCGTCAGTTAATACTTAATTGTAAACCAGATCATCAGTTAATACTTGTGAATGCTTGCTGAGATTCTTACAATTTTCTACTTAAGTATATATGTGAAATTTCATTAATATTTATGCACCCTTTTAATTCAGGACTCATCATTGAGATGAGTGCTGTTGCACTATCAATTGTTTTCACACATCAAATATTTCCAAATTTGTTGTTTGAAAATGTACTTGATCTATTTCAAATTATTTAAGTGTTGCCTCTAAACATTATGATTTTCAAACTAGAGATGGTTCCATAGTTAAAACTAACATTAACCTCATTGGCCTTTTTTTATAATAGCACTGGTTTTTTTATTGCATTGATAAGTGAATGATCTCACAATGTAAGCCTAATTTACGAATATCTAGGTGGGAGAAGTGATAGAAGTCTTAATTGAGTCTCATAAATTGGCTGCCCCATGTTACAAACCGGAATTGGTGGTTTCTAACCTTGAATGTGACATAACGTCAACAATTAAAATATGCAAATTCAGAAAACGATTACACAATGTTATTTCTTGATTGTGTTGGCCGCCCGTGTGTTATGTACGTATTCACTCAGAAATTTTTGTATCGGCCTCCAGGATTTTAACACTGGCATACTTGCATCATTCAAAAATGTCTGTCGGAACTTACGCGTTGCACGTGTATGCATTAATAATTGATTTATATTACCAAGGTAAATTACATTAAACCTTATGAGATATTGTGATGAATGACAAAGTATTTGATCCAAATATCAATGAACTGTAATACCAAATATACGTAAGGACCGTATTTAGTACTACCAATTCCTAAGACAAATTTAAAATGCAGTAACATTGGACAGTTTTGAAATTTATATTATATATTTTTCGTTTTAATGAAACGCGACTGAGATGAAGTTTGTTATAAACCGCTTTGATCTTTAATGAGAACTTAAACGGAGCTGTCTAAAATGATTTACTTTATCGAAAATACCTCCCCGTCTAATGACGGGAGTTCGCTTGACCTGGCGTGGAGGTCGACCGCAAATCCCTACAAATTGCTCCCAGAGACGATAATCTGGCAGCTATCCGGGTGCAACTTGAGACCGAGGAGGGTGCCCTCACTCTACGATTAGTTCGTGCATTAGTTCGCTTTGCGCGATGGAATGTTCTCGTTTTCTATTAATCGAACCGCTTTGGTATGTTCTTATTTCATACCGTTCTGTTTACAATCGTGAAGTTTTACCGCGTTATCGTTACGCCTTTTGTTCTCTAGGATTCTTAATTATTTTGGACAAGTCCCTAGACATAAATGTTGCTATTTATTACTGAAATTGTGCTTGATCGCGACAACCATTATACAATTTCGACTATGTTATCTCGTCTCAAGGAGACGACGGAATTCCTGATGTGCAGGAAAAAACCCATATGTATTATATTTCCACCTCTGAAAACCACAAGAGAAGCATCAAATTCTCGTCTATATTTTTTATAGAACAGAGATTCCCATTCCCATACACGTGATGTTGAGATTTTAAGTCGAAAGAATATTCAAAATGATCACAAATCAATTAAATCGTTAGTTGACAAAATTTATGACAAAAATCATTTATGATATTTACCTACGGAAGCCAACGTGATCCGTATGTAGGAAAACTTACATGCTATTGAAAGACTAAGGATCTGTTTTTGCCAAACGCAGACTTGGGTGTCTTTAGGTATGTAATCGTATCCTTAAATTAGGATTAAGCTTTCATTGTTGTATAAAAACGAATAAATATATCTTTAAATTTTACAACCCATGTAACTCCAACTTCTCTCAAATTTTATTGAGTACCGTGAAAAATGAACAGTACATTTGAATTGGTCAAGTATTTCGCTAGTGACCCCCGCCTGCATTCGATCGCACGTCGGGGCTGATGGACTCACGAGTCGAGACGATAGCAAACGAGGGGCACATCAGTTGCATAACAAGCGAACGTTGCGGTATCCGGATAACGGGACCGTGGCGCGGGCAGCCCCGGCTTGATGCGAAGCGCTTCTACATACGAAATTGTCGATTGCCGCGACCGACAATCAAATTGACCGTTGTACCACAATTTACAGTAAACACCTTAAATGTTTCATGGTAAAAAACGATGAGCGATACGTGCAATAAAATCCCACGAAACTGCATAGTTTTGGTTTTTTTCCCATCACGAAATGTGACTGGTGAACATGAAAATTTCGAATGTCCGGTCTGTTCGTGCGATCGCGAACGAGACCGTAACAGATCGGACACAATGCCTCTCGGCGGACGCAATGGAGCCGAGCAGCTTTTAAATTAGTAAGAAGGTCACTTGAACACTGTTTGGACATATATTAAATTAGGTTGTGTAACATTCACTGTCTTACTGCCTATTTTAAATCTAAACATGATGTGAGACTCTTGATTTGATCATGTCCCCAATTGAACTGGTTTAAGTAGGCCTTAAGTCTTATGACTGTTTTTTCTGTACTCTATAATTTAGTAAACTTATTTCGTACCTAAATAGAAAATGCGAATGCGTGTTCTTCTTAGTACCACAAAATTTGTGTGCAAAGTATGAATATAAAGTGCAATTTCAATATTTATCTAAGACTTTACCAATACGAATGTTATTTAATTTTGGAAACCAACAAAAACTTGTTTACTTAACATAGATTCAGAAGTAGATTATTTTACGAAACCTTTGCAGTTCGAACCATTTACCGGTCGATGGATTTACTGTAACAATAAAATCGGAAACCAATTCGGTAACCGATATTATATGTCATCGCAGCGTAAAGAAATAGCGCGTTTGATGTTACGCTGCCTTTGTTCCTTCTAACGAGCTACCCAAAGAAGTTGTTCCCTTGACTTGGTTCGACTAAAGCGAGTGTGAAAGCCCGCCTCTCAGAACCCTGTTTCACTAAAAGGTGGAGGCGAAATTCACCTCGTGCCTAGTTATCAAGCAATTTCAAGATATTGAAGTTTTGAAAGCAAGCTTGTTTTTCTAAAAAAAAGAACATGGAATTCAGATGTTTACTTTGCAACAAAATGAATTGCGTTTAAGATACATTTCGTAGAGATTAATTATTCATTGCATGAGGAAGCTAAATAAAATACAATGTCATAATAATAATATTTTTTTTTCTACTGTAATTATCAACAATAGTTCACACAATTCACTTACTAAGTCCAAATGAACAATACTTAGAACTGCATTCTTCGATCTTGATGGATTTCGGGCTGTGAGTAAGCAACATAATAGAATTACGAAATCATTATCAATGACAATGTTGCCATAATCTGAATGTAAGTTAAGCGGTTGTGTTGCCTCGCCTTTTTTTTATTGCCATTGTAGGCAGACGAGCATACGGCCCACCTGATGGTAAGTGGTCACCGTCGCTCATGGACGTCAGCAATGCCAGGGGCAGAGCCAAGCCGCTGCCTACCATATAATCGCCTCGACACTATTTAATTTTTTTTATTATTTAAGTGTTTTCGTAAACTGAAACCATATTTCGAGTACATTACATGTTACTGTAAGCCGAACGCAAAACGGTACAAACTTAGTTTGGGAGGAGATGACAAAGAGAAGTTCTACCACTGACCTGTTTTTGCTCGGTAGACCTACGGTCCAAATGTTGTTGTTCAGAACTTGTATATTGGCAAGCTTATCTTGGAAATGTAGTTAGTAGGAATCAGGTTTTTGTCAAACACCCTCGAAGATTTATTAGAAATAGACCAGAATATATTATGATAGTTGCTGATACCATTCGTGTTCACATTAACTATTCTCAGACTTAATGCCTAAGGCATTATGTACCTCTCAACCAAGGCTGGTGTAAATAGTCCTGTGATAGATGCATTACTATTTGAGAAAAAGAAAAAGGAACACATATATGTATATTCATATACACATAGTAGTAGTCGTGGCCTAAAAGATAAGACGTCCGGTGCATTCGTATATTATAAGTACCAATTTTTCTAATGAAATATGTACTTAAAAAATGTTCACGTTTGACTTCCACGGTGAAGAAATAAATAACATCGTGTAATAAAATCAAATCCGCAAAACTATAATTTGCGTAATTACTGGTGGTAGGACGACTTGTGAGTCCGCACGGGTAGGTACCACCTGCTTATTTCTGTCGTGAAGCAGTAATGCGTTTTGGTTTGAAGGGTTGTGTAGCCGTTGTAACTATACTGAGACCTTAGAACTTATCTTTCAAGGTGTGTGGCGGCATTTACGTTGTAGATGTCTATGGGCTCCGGTAACCACTTAACACCAGGTGGGCTGTGAGCTCGTCCACTCATCTAAGCAATAAAATAATAATAATATAACAGATCAGGTATAAAAAATAATACCTTATACGTACTATACGTATAAATGCACAGAAAATACAATTTACGTTTTCATTATTAGTTGAATTTAGATGAAGCGATTAGTAATTAACCGCTACCTATTATATTTATATAAGGTGGTCACTTCTATTGATAGTCATGTCGAATACTCTTAGTCTCAATTTATGTGACGTCTGTACCGCCCTCAAAATCGTTAGGCGTGTTTGCTTACCGACTGAATACCCAGAAGTGAAGTAAAATGAAAACAGTAAAGTGAAATTAGAAATACTAACATATTGAATGGATTCTTACCTACTTCTACATTACATAACGATGCTGGCGGGACTGTTTTTGAATAATACATTTTCGCTACGTCCGTCCATGGTATTTCTTCAGTATTAAAACTAACACAGGTTTTTTTTCTTCTTTTTCTTAGATGGTTGAACGAGCTTACAGCCCACCTGATGTTAAGTGGTTACTGGAGCCCATAGCTCTCTTTAATACGACATAAATGCGCCACCCACCTTGAGATATTAGTTCTTAGGTCTCAGTATAGTTACAACGGCTGCCCCACCTTTCAAACCGAAACGCATTACTGCTTCACGACAGAAATAGGTGAAGCGGTGGTACCGACCCGTGCGGACTCACAAGAGGTCCTACCACATGTAACTATACTGAGACCTTAGAACTTATATCTCAAAGTAGGTGGCGTTATTTACGTTGTAAATGTCTATGGACTCCGGTAACCGCTTAACTCTAGGTGGGCCGTGAGCTCGTCCACCCACCAAAGCAATAAATAATAATAAAACATAATACCTAGTAGATTCCGGTCGTTCGCTGGGCCAATTTCGACAAGACAAAATTTGGTTTTACGTCATTTGGAGACGGAAGGCAGTCGCAAGGTCGTTTCGCTCCAGCGAACGCCCGCCCCAGCCCCCTAATTATTTCGACACAAGCCAATTAATAGACGCGTGCCTCGTGGATATAAAGCCTAATTAAAATTTGATTATTATCTTCGCGCGCACCCGCGTATTCAGCAGCTCCGTTGTTGTTGTGGTTTTTGGTGTCTTTTATTAGCTTATCGTGATTTTTGTTTGCTTTTATTTTTATTTACTTAAAACCTTTTCTTTTAGCTTTTTCTTGTGGTCACCAGCTTTGCGATCTTATCTTGTTATTCTGTCTTTTAATGTAAGATAAACAAAATTTAGATTGGATTTACTGTTTCTTTGTATTTGTGAGCGACTGGATCAATGTGGATGTCAATATATTTGCAGTAGTAGATTGAGATAAGCTAAGGTTGACCCTTAGTGTTTCTTTCATTCAAAGAAAAGGGGTTCTCATGGCTATATTCCGGCTTACGTCAGATCCATAACACCGCCTAGGACTATAAATAGGAATCACCTAAATTTAGTGTATCGACTCTTGGGTTTTTTTTGGCTTATAGAACCGTCAAATCTCATAATGAACACAACTTGTATGTCATATACACTTGTTGTGACAAAAAAATTATTCTGTTAATTTTAAATCACTGATAGGAAAATACATTGTTCTCAATCGCAGATTCTTTTTTTTTATGATAGAAGTATTACTGGTAACCCGGAGGCCTTTCCTGTTTCACCAGGACTGGTGAACGAGCAAGGCTCAGCCAGGAGGGGTGGGATTTGCTAACAGCTGCCCGAGCGCCTGCGAAGAAGACCTAACAACTTAAGAGTAGCTGCTTCGCGAATGAATCTACTACCGAATCGAAATCGCGACACGTTGAGAAGATCCGGCGAGAACTCAGCGGGCTGATGCACGGGTTAGGTTGCACGTCGGCTCTTTCCAGAGTTTGACGAGTACGGTTGCCGGGATCCCTAAGCCTGCTCCTGGTGTTAGAGCTGAAGGTATCTAATGCAAGATTTATTGGATCTGATAGATCCCTAAGGACGTGTATAGGGCGACGACGGTGACTTGCTCCTGCGTGATAAGGATTCGGGGAGACAGATTCTTCTTAAAATACTGTTAATCCTATAAAATAACTTAATTCGTGAAACTAAAGAAAATGTATAAGAGTTTGACGTGCTGCATGCATCAACTGAGTTTCAACTTTTCTATTATGACTGATTCGCAAATATTGTAATAATCGGATTATTGTTAAAAGCGTCCATAAAAAATGCATAATAATCATAAATATTAGCTATTTTCATTATATAGGTTTGTATTGAATGAAGTAGAAGTACTTCCGAATCGGTATCTTTTTTTTATTGCTTAGATGGGCGGACGAGCTCACAGCCCACCTGGTGTTAAGTAGTTACTCGAGTTCATAGATATCTACAACGTAAATGCGCCACGCACCTTTAGATATGTTCTGAGGTCTCAGTGCAGTTACAATGGCTACCCCACCCTTCAAACCGAAACGCATTACTGCTTCACGGCAGAAATAGGCAGGGTGATGGTACTTACCCGCGCGGACTCACAAGAGATCCTATCGCCAGTAGATCTTCAGTTCTTCATATCTTCATTTCTGAAGGTCGTGTCTGGGTTGGAGACTGTTGTCTGACAACTCGTTACGCAATTCTATTCCGCGTGTCTCTTTTACCTTCGACAGTCCTTAGTGTTTCAAGTATAGGCCGGTGCGTAATGCTATTTCAGTTTTTGATCAAGGAGTATTTGATTGGCAAGGTGTTATTTTCCCGTCGACGTGTACTAGTTAGTATCAGAATATCAGCCGTATAAATAGTATTAGGGAAGTTAAAAAAATACTGATATGTAGCACACGTACTTGTAATTAATTACCTTGTTCCCGTAACCTGTAGACGTCACTGTGAAACCTTCGTGTTATACTGTTGCTTCTTGTCTCATATCCACTAGAAAACTGAATTTAGTACGATAATCGTTTTGCAGCATCCAAATTTTTTGTATAAATCTAAAATTTCAAAGTCACTTTAAAAACCTTGAAAAAGTTTTCAAAGTAATATAGGCGATTAAGTGCACTGGATTGTTTTCAATCTGTCTAGACAGAATTATTTACGCATGAAATGATAGTTCGAATAGAATACATTTATTATAATGCATAGCTAGAAATTTTTAATAAAAGCATTCTATTGAATTTTAAGTTTTTCAATAGAATTAACTCGATGAACGAAGTGCTTTTTGACACGCTTTTAACTTGAAGCATTTTTTTTTATTGCTTAAATGGGTGGACGAGCTCACAGCCCACCTGATGTTAAGTGGTTACTGGAGCCCATAGACATCTACAACGTAAATGCGCCACCCACCTTGAGATATAAGTTCTAAGGTCTCAAGTATAGTTACAACGGCTGCCCCACCCTTTAAACCGAAACGCATTACTGCTTCACAGCAGAAATAGGTAGGGTGGTCTGCAGGGTGGCATCTGACTAGCTTGGTTTCTATGTAATGGTAATCTATGTAATTTAAAAGAATTTTGAATTTTTCAATTTCAATTTGAAGGCTTAAAACAAAAGTATTTAAGCTTAAGTAAAACAAAAACTTGCAAATAATTGCAAAAAGAATGATTGGAAATAAAAATGAGCACACGATAGGCATGTGAAAATTTAGGTATCGAAATTCCATATCTCAAGGTGAATTTTCACGAAGGATTCACACCACGCTATGGCATCTATGAACTTCGCTAAACGTTGAATACCGCATAAGCTACGTACGCCAACAAAATATTACATTATGTTTTCAATTTGTTTAGTAAAGTAAAGACTGTAATAATTTTAATGCATTCACCTTTATCGATTCGGCCAAGGCCCCTCTTCACTAAAATGTTAAAGTTCATAAAACATATTGTTTTAAAAGCGTGTCCGTACTTAGAACGGTCGGTGATATCATCTTTAGAATGTTGTTTCGTCATTCACGAATGCCCGGATACGCGTATAATTCGTTGTTTAAAATTATCTAGAAATATGTATTGAATACAGAGTGTACAAAGTGTACAGAGTGTACTGTCAGACAGCTAACTTCTTCTACCTACGTTTAAAAGATTGGATAGTCGCCTGCTGGCACAATGCAATTGAGTTTTCGACTCATGTTCTATGCTGAATGTCGGTATTCGTCGGTTGTTCATGGATTCTGGTAACCATTTAAAATCAAATCAGCCTAAATAAAGCAAATAATAAAGACATTTTTTTTTATTGCCTAGATTTGTGGACGAGCTCACAGCCCACCTGGTGTTAAGTGGTTACTGGAACCCATAGATATCTACAACGTAAATGCACCACACACCTTGAGATATAAGTTCTAAGGTCTCAGTATAGTTACAACGGTTGCCCCACCCTTCAAACCGAAACGCATTACTGCTTCACGGCAGAAATAGGCAAGGTGGTGGTACCTACCCGTGCGGACTCACAAGAGATCCTACCACCAGTAAATTAACAATTTAATAACTTTATAAATAAGTTTCATTAAAATGTCAAGTCAGTATAACTTTTTTTAATATGATTTCTCAGTCTCAAGTCTCATCCTTCAAACACGAACGCATTGCTGCTTCGCAGTAGAAGGCAGGGTGGTGGTCCATATCCAAGTGAGCTCACAAGACGCTCTACCACTAGTAATTACGCATATATTTTTTTGCGAATTCGATTTTTATTACACGACGACGTTATCGCGAAAGTCTCTCTTGTAACAAACACGGAATAAATTTAACGTCTAACCGTTCTCACTCGTCAATACAATAAAAATTCGCAACCGCCAATTTAACGTCACGTTCAAAAAACGCTTTTCCATTGAAATGACAGTGATTTCGTGCAATAAAAATATTCTTTTAAATACCTGCATACGTCTAAAGACGTTAGCTGGTAACGTTGGTAACAGGATATAACAGTATCGGCTCCGTAAATGGAAACGCCTACAGGTAGTTCGTTAACGTTTTTATTCATCACGAGCGGTACATTTAAATTAGTATTAGTAATAGCACCGAGAGAATATGATAATTTAATTCTGTTCTTTTTATGTGTAGCTATTATTAGGCAAGCGGTACGCTTGGATGTGGTCTTGGCATTACTGAAGTCCACGGGCGACGGTAACCACTCACCATCAGGTGGGCCGTATGCTCGTCTACCTATAAGGGCAATAAAAAACTATGTTTCGTTAGCGTGGAAGGCTCAACGAGGACGCGGTACATCTAACAGTGAACGGTCAATGGGTCATGAACGTCAGCAATACCATCGAATGCTAATCTTGAAACCAGTATAATAGAGATTTTGTAGGTGCGACAAGATTCACTTTATAATCAACCAGATTCGGGAAACATTTAACAGTAGGTGAGCCATAAGCTCGTTCAGCCAGGGGGCTACAATTAATCCATTTCCAAGCGGGATATTTTATTACTTATAAGGCGATTTTGAAAATTTCGGTTATCGGTTTTAGATTACCTAATAATATAAGTCTAGGTGAGTTTACGTGCCGTAATTCCAAATTTTTACAAAGCAAATAAAACGGCGGCTTATATCGGGTTGACTTAATTAATAACTAAGCCATTATGTAATTATTAATACTTTTATTCCAGATTTAAATCTGAACGAAGAACGAAAAGAGTAGGCTCTTTTATTATGAACGAAGCCTTAAATACAAAACAATGGTATATTTTCCCGTTAAAAAGACACCTCACATTCTGTAATTCAATCAACCACTTTAGCTTGCACTGTGTGTGTCGTATTTCTCCACTAAAAGGGAAAAGTTTCTAGTCTTCGAAGATTGTTTTTCTTTTTTTTTATTGCTTAGATGGGTAGACGAGCTCACAGCCCACCTGGTGTTAAATGGTTACTGGAGCTCATAGACATTACGACGTAAATGCGCCACCCACCTTGAAATATAAGTTCTAAGGTCTGAGTATAGTTACAACGGCTACCCCACCCTTCAAACCGAAACGCATAGCTTCACGGCAGAAATAGGCGGGGTGGTGGTACCTACCCGTGCGGACTCACAAGAGGTCCTACCACCAGTAATTACGCAAATTATAATTTTGCGGGTTTGATTTTTATTACACGATGTTATTCCTTCACCGTGGAAGTCAATCGAGAACACTTGTTAAGTACGTATTTCATTAGAAAAATCGGTACCTGCCTGCGGGATTCGAACACCGTTGCATCGCTCGATACGAATGCACCGGATGTCTTATCCTTTAGGCCACGACGACGATTATTAAATATAAGGGAGATTAAGTTTTTAATTATTTGTCGTGCAGTCTGGGACCTATAGACTAAGTAAGACTGATCACACATTTTCGGAATGCTACGTCGGAAATAAATTAACTAAGAATAGTATTGAAAATTGTTCCAATCATTACATTACATTCCAGGATGAAGAAATTTTAATAACTATCCAAATTATATAAAAAGCGGTATTTGTTGGAATACAACATAAGAAGAACCTACGCAGAATGTCGCAATCAAAATTAAGGAACATGGTTATTGGATAAAGCATTTGTGCGGTTTCGTTGCGACGAGAAGCCTCTTTGTATTGTCATAAATCTTTTGTTGTACCAACTTAATAAGTTTATTTTTATCACATAGTAATTTTCTTTAGTAAATCTAGAAAGATCTAGCAAGATCTTCAGATCTAAACTCGAAGGATTATAACTATTTTGACGTCACACGAACATTGTGGATTTCGTGAGACCTGAATTTAAATCAAACATTGAATCGTATAATATATTTGAAGGCAATAACAGCAATCGATTTCATAATGTTGAGGTTCTAGTATTGATTAATTGAAATTGCAAGTTTCGCACCAGCAACACCCGTCTCTTAGTAAAGTTCACGATTTTCTTGAATCGACATAACTGCAATATTTGAATAGTATTAATCGAAAGACGATATGGATCTATTTTATTGGATTAACTTTGTTTCGTTAGATCTGAGATGGGTTAATCTAACCATGTAATCATTTATATTGTGTTGCAGACTATATATAAAAAGTAACAGGTTAACACAACGTGAGCGAAGCCTGCCTACCCGGTTATAGCAAGAAAAACTCTTTACTTTTAATTTTAGAATATATCTTGAAGAATAAAACTTATTCAATTATGTTTCAAATCGAAGACGGTAAATAACGTTTTTCAATTGATATCCGTATGATTCTTAACATTTAAATTATAATAATAGTCGTGAGTTTATAAGGTTAATATATAAGTAGTAGTTTAAATATAGCTTATTTATTTGTTTCAGGTATGTCCGTGTTACATTTAACGAATAAATGAATGGTAACTTTGAGAAGTAAGTAAACGCTGCTTGTAATATTTTCGATTGCTATCTGAAATCAAAAAGGTCCGTGTAATGGAAGTCCACGGTACTCCAATTTCCGTCTTACGTTCGCCACTAGCCCTAGTAAAATTTCAAACCGTAATTACTCAATTAATTTGATAGCGGCTTTGTGCTGCGGTTTGCTTCGTGTTCATTACGTTGCATAACCAGTTATTACCTTGCTCTTGTTTGCAGTCAATGTTCCCACAGCTCACAACACGCTTGCAACTCTGGAAAAAAAAAAACAAGTGTGGGAATTGTTACTTAAACATATGGCTCGATCTGTTTCTATGTGATTGTCGAACGGTCGCATTGAATTATTCAATGAAGCGCTAAATCAGTATACAAAGATGTGATGTTCAGTTTGGTATGCACATGTTCACTTCATTATTAGACACAGTTGAGTAAATTTGTAAAACCTAGTGACTTATAGAGAAGTAAATGTCTTAACTTGCGATATTAGAACTGGCAACAGCTGCTTCTTGTAACAATTTTGTCTATAATTTATTGTGATTCATTTTTACGATTCAACTCATAATAATATTTCAATTATTTTTTTTATATACCTATTATGAACTTTTCATTGTTTTAAGCCGTTCTTTTATGTATATTATTGTATTCTTTAAAACATGATTAAAATAGATAAACAAGAGTGTGCTTAAATAGTGCGAGTTTTTTAACGTTCTCGATAAAGTTAAAGTTAACTCAAACTTGTTTGGAGTTGGAACGTATGCCTACGTTTGCCGCTAGGGGCGCTGTTCATGCTAACTGCATACAAATTTAACATAACTTTAACGCTATCGAGAACATTACAAAACTCGCACTAAGGTGCGGTAGTTACTTCTCTCAACTTAAATATCCTCCCTCTTGCAGCTACACACTGTGCACCTCAATATCAAGACCACTCCCTTCTGGATTTAATTATTGTTTCTGAATCCAACATGGTTGCTACACACGGACAACTATCGGCTCCTTTTTCCTATCATGATTTAATTTATCTCTCCTACAAGATTCTTCCTCCTAAACCAAAACCCAAATACCTTTTCCTTCGTAGCTTCAAGGGTATAGGCGTGGAGCGATTGCGGGCTGACGCGAGGAATGTTGACTGGTCGACTGTTTTCGGCTCTGACACGATCGATGACATGGTTTTTTCTTTCAATAAAAATATCTCGCTTCTTTATGATAATCATGCTCCCATCAGACGTGTCAGAGTTAAACAGTTACCCTCACCTTGGTTATCCGACTCAATTAGGCAGATGATGGCCAGGAGAGATAAGGCTAAACGCAGATACAGAAAGCTCCCAACGGAAGACAATCTTACAACTTACAAGAAACTTCGTAATCGTTGCAATCGGATGTGTAGAGATGCCAAAAGACGCCATATTCATAGCTCCCTAGAGGGTCTGAACACATGCCAAATCTGGAAATTCCTTAATTCACTAGGCATTGGCAAACAGTTAAACGAAACTTCCTTTACTATTAACCTCGACGCTTTAAATAAGCATTTCTCTCAAGCTCCCATTATTCTTAATGACAGTACAAAGTCATCTACACTATTACAACTTTCCAAAAGGCCTTTACCCATGTGCACTCCTTTTACTTTCACTCCGGTTACAGAGTGTGACGTTAAGAGATCCATCCTTTCTATTTCCACTAGGGCTGTGGGTGAGGATGGGATTCACCTTCAGATGATCCTTCTGCTTGTGGATGAGCTTGTCCCTATCATTACATATATTCTTAACTTCTCTCTCTCAAAAGGCTCATTCCCAAGTAGCTGGAGAAGGGCTCATGTTCTCCCACTTCCTAAGGTCCCTAATCCTTCCTCTTTTTCTCAGTTTCGTCCAATCTCAATACTTCCCATTCTCTCTAAAGTCTTGGAGGGTTTAGTCCAAAGACAGCTCACTATCTACCTTAATAAAAACAATCTCCTCAACTCTTTTCAGTCTGGTTTCCGCCAAGGCCACAGCACGGTCACTGCATTGCTCAAGGTCACTGACGACATTCGCCACGCGATTGATGTGGGGCAGCTAACCGTGTTGACCTTATTGGACTTCAGCAGTGCTTTTAACTCAGTAGACTTTGACATCCTTCTAAGTATCCTTGGATCTCTTAATGTATCTCCACTTGCTCTAACCTGGTTTGAATCTTATCTCCGGGGACGCTCGCAGTGTGTCCGTTCTGATGATTCTACTTCAAAATGGTGTGATTTAACTGCGGGTGTACCTCAAGGTGGCGTACTATCTCCTCTTCTCTTCTCTATTTTCATTAATGAAATTACTCAGGTGCTGACTTCTCACTACCATCTCTACGCTGACGATTTGCAGATTTATAGACATTTTAAAGCTGATGACGTTGCTTTAGCTATTGCTGAAATCAATGGAGATCTTGGTAGAATTAGTGCTTGGGCTAAATCTTTTGGACTTCTTGTGAATCCATCAAAATCACAGGTCATAGTAATTGGCAGTTCCTATAGGTACAACACGATTGACCACATTAATTTGCCCCCTGTGACGCTAGATGGAATTCCAATCGCTTATTCTAAAACAGCAAAAAACCTAGGTATCGTTCTTGATTGTCATCTCTCTTGGTCCAGTCAGATAAATTTAGTTAGCAGGAAAGTGCATTGCACGTTTCAGTCTCTCAAGCGTCTTCAGCGTTTCTTGCCCTTTGAAGCTAAAGTCACCCTGGCCCAATCCCTTATGCTTCCTCTCCTTGACTATGCAGATGTCTGTTTCCTGGACGCCGCGGAGGGGCTATGGGACAAATTGGAAAGGTTACAAAATTTATGCATACGCTTTATTTTTGGTTTACGTAAATATGATCATGTCTCGCAGTATAGATCACAACTTAATTGGTTACCTATCCGACTTCGCCGTGATGTACATGTTTTATGTATGCTGTTCAACATCCTCAATAACCCAGCTGTTCCCCTGTACCTCCGTGAGCGCTTCGAGTACCAGATGCCCCGAGGTGTACCCTGTCGTACAAGTAGATCCCTTCTCCTTAATTTTCCCCCTCACTCCTCCAGCCGCTACGGCGGTTCGTTCACTGTGCACTCTGTGCGTCTGTGGAACTCAGTTCCACACTCAATCCGTGCAAGTCCCTCACTTGAGGTATTCAGGAAGGCATTAAAGAAGCACTATCTATCAATTTAGTATTACTTATATATATTTATTTTATGTATTTCATTATATATGTACGTGTATGTATATGTTTACGTTATTTATGTGTGTATGTATATATATGTAGTCTAATATATTATGTATTAGTGTTTTATTTTTATTTTTATTAAGTTCTTGTCTAGATTGTAAATTGTAAATTGTTTAGATTGTATTCTTCTACCCACTCATTTAAAGCTTTCCTTCGTTAAGAACGGTTAGCTGGTAGAAAACTCAATTGTTGAGTTAAGCTCGCCATTTTTTTATATCTTACGCAATTATTGTAATATTAACTGTGTGTACAATAAAGAATAAGGACACTGATCAAATCAAATATTAAACTAACGCTTTACTTGCTAAAATAGTTATGAATGAGAAAACAGCGTTTACAGCACTACAACTATGCTAACACTAATTAGATCATTTGGAGGCATTTATGATTACGGTGCCAAATCATATTCATCAGATAAGCTACTTGGAAAATGTTCTGGTTCATAGTCTAAGATGCTCGGTGTACTCGTATCGATTGATACAACCATGTCGAGGTTCAACACCCCCGATAGGCACTAATTATTCTATGTTAATGCGTACCCAACACACGTTCGCGTATGATCTCCGCGACGCAAAACAAATCAAACTTGCAAAAGTTACAGCCTCGAATCAGTTCTGAATTCCTGTTTGAAATTGGGAACAGTCTTTACACACTACCATTGACCATTATTACCATTTATATTTGTATATTCCAATTTGGGTGACGGCATTTTCTTTCTTTGTCAAAACGGTCGTGGTCGTCATTCAGTATCATTGCTGTGGGCAGATGTTATGCGCTTCACGAGTGACGGCTACTTCTTCCAGTTTGTGTTAGCCTGGTACACTCATGTAAACAATCGCCAACTGCCAACTGCCGACTTGACTTGGCCAATCCATCGCATGGGTGACCTTCCACGTGGTCTTGTGCCTTCTGCCTACTTTGCCCTGAACTACAAGGCGCCCTATGGATGACTCCATCCTCGCCGGGAGATATGTCGAAAAAATCATAGTATGCACATGTATGACCGCCAAAAGGCGCTGCTTAATGTCGATTTCTTGCAGAATGAAGATATTGGTGCTAATTTCGGTCCATAAAATACCAAGCATTCGTCTCCAGTACCACATCTCCAGAGCATTGACCTTCTTTTTCTCGACTTGCCGCAAAGTCCACGTCTCCGCAGCGTATAAAAATATGGGGAAAACCAGAGTTCGTATGAGCCGGATCATTGTGGCTTTGGTGATGTTTCTGTCCTTCCATAGTTTACGTTCTGATGTATATTTATTTGCTCCGTTAACCACTTAATACGCGTATACTGTGAACTCATCTATGCAACTAAAAAGCAATAAAAAATGTCTCTTTTTAACATAGATTACCCCTATACAATTACCTCGGGTCGGTATTTCCCTGCATCCAACTTATTCAGTTTCAGACAGACGAGTGAGGTCAACGCCCCTAAAAAAAATACTTTGTATTTTATAACCGTTAAGTCAATTGGAATTGTAATGGGTAACTTTCATAACAATCGTGTATAAAGTATACTGAAAATACATTATAAAATATCGTCATTACATCGGCGTGGTTGCGGTTCGAGATAATATTCAGATAAAAAAGTAAGTATTGACTTTGAAAATTGCTTTATCGCGATGTTGTAAACGACATAGTGATATAATAACGGGATTTTAAAATATTAATGTGAAAACAATTCAGTGATTTCTAGGCTACTCCTATAATTATTCATCGGTAGGATGAACACTTATCTACATATATTTACTTAATGAGATTTATTTTGATTAAACAACACGCTTGAAGCATACAGTAGTTAAATAAGTTATACGATGTATAGTATTTTCATTGCTTACTGAGTCTTTACCCTGAATGATCATCTTAAGTTCATAATTCTGTGTGTATCCCGACGGAAATTACCCGGTGCCTTTACAATAGTGAGGCTGCCGACAGGAACACTAGTGTTCGTTTGTTGCCGGATTAATTTGGCCATGATCTAAATTTTTCTCCACGTTTGCATTGATCGAATCACATTGATCTTCGAGAGAACATATGCTAGAATTAAAACCGATCAATCCGTGGTGCTTTATTATAATTATACTAGCGACCCGCCCTCGCTTCGCTTCGGAAAATTTAAATTTTATTATTAATAGCTGAGTCTCGCGATGCTACCCGCGGTTATTGTCGTACCGCGAGTGACGCCGCGGGGCGAAGCTAGTCTAACCTAAGTTACTCCTTATATCATCAGCTACCTATCAGTGAAAGTCCCGTCAAAATCGGTCCAGCCGTTCCAGAGATTAGCCGGAACAAACAGACAGACAGACAGACAAAAAAAAATTGTAAAAAATGTTATTTTGGTGTATGTACCGTATATATTATACATATATTCATATGCATGTAGTAAAAAGCGGTTATTTCAATATTACAAACAGACACTCCAATTTTATTTATATGTATAGATTGGTGATTTATTAATATTGTTATTTGCGATCAAAACCTTTAACTGCACCAACTTGCGCTTAACCAAACTCGTCATTTTTTTACGAACCACCCGGCTGTACTTGAAGCGATAATGCTATCAAACGTCGCTGAATATGCAGTCACAGCTTAAGATGAAAGGTAACATTTCTCTTTGTTCTTTTTTATTTTATTTGAACGCCGCCACTCACCTTGCGACATGAAGTTCAAAATCCAACCGAAACGGGAAAACCCGGTTCGATTATCCTACAAAAAAGTACGAGCCAGAATTTACAGACTTTTTCTGTTTTTTTTTTTTTGCCTTCCTATGCCTTGAGAACCTTGAGAGGCTATTTCAGTTTCACCCTCACGTGTGTAGGTGAGCTCACGAGACTCAAACTGGAGAGTTGCTAACACTGACCCTAGCAAAGGCAGTGCTTCGCAGAATCTACCACCGGAATTTTTCTGTAATACGTAAAATAATGTACCAAATATGTAATTGTAAAATATTGAGTCAATTAAAAAAAAGTCATCATGATAATATACTTCGCATGTTAATTTAGCGATGAGCTGCGTTAAGTCACACATGAGGCTCATACAATCACGCCATAGAGGTCACTGGCACGCCCCCAGCTCTGTTATTTGAATAACCAAACAACTTTTAAGCTTTGATATTAGGAACCATGTTATGTTTGTATGAATTACGTGTGTGGGCGGAAGTGGGTTAACGATCCGTGATTCAGACGGATAGGACGATGCACTCAAAAAAAATCTTAGTCGGCTTTGTTTCAAAAGTTTGACACCCACATTATACCGGCATCATTCAATTCGTGCCCGTATCCATTAGATCAAGCACAAGCCTAAATTATAATATTAGAAAAAACAGTCTCCACAGCGGATCGCGTTTCCAATCCGTAGTAGATGCATTAAGCATTAGTAGGTCTCCTTTGGAGGCACTCTTCTGCCTCTCCTGGCGAAGCTAGAAAGGCTTGCGGGCCACCAGTTATCCTTCCATCCCAAAAAATTACAATAGAGTCGAGTACCAATCGTCGAGGCGGTTGGACCTCTTGAATGTTGGAAAACGGAAACAGACTGATACAGATAAACAGTAGACATGACGTCACTATTTTTAATAGGAATTAGGGCATATGTCCTCCGCCATATTTATTACCTATAACCTCAAGACTATGGACGTGAAAGGACGTCCATAGTCCATAGGACGTGAAAGAAAAATTTTGGCAGGATTTTGATAGTGTTATGATTCGCATTCCAGAGAGTGAAGAGATTTGTATAGGAGGTGATTTTAATGGACATGTAGGAGCTACAAATGAGGGCTATGAAAGGGTGCATGGAGGGTGGGGGTATGGCAATCGTAATGATGATGGAGACCAGTTGCTCCAAGCTGCGACTACCTTTAACCTGGCAGTGGCGAATACGTGGTTCCAGAAACGGCCTGAACACCTTATCACCTATAAGAGTGGTAATCACGCGACACAGATCGACTACTTTCTGATTAAGAGAAGTAAGTTGGTCTGTGTCAAAAACTGCAAAGTACTGCCGGGTGAAGCATTGGTGACGCAGCATAGACTGCTACTAATGGACATTACAATCAGTTACAAGTACCTAAGGAGAAAAAACCGTCTCTCGCCAAAAATTAGATGGCGTATGCTAGAGACAGATGAGTATGCTGGTCGATTTAGGGAAATAATGATAGAAAACATCTTGGAAATGAAGGATATGAAAGAGAAATCTGCGAATGATTGTTGGGATGAAATGGCAAATAGTGTCAGGAAGACAGCTAAGGCTGTGCTCGGCGAATCAAAAGGGAAAGGTATAATTGACAAGGATACATGGTGGTGGAATGAGAATGTACAGAGAGAATTGAAAGAAAAAAAGAATGCATTCAAAAAGTGGCAACTAGAAAGAGGTAATGAAAGTGAGAGACAAGCTAGGAAGAATGAGTATAGAGAATTTAAGAAAAAGGCCACTAAAGCGGTTGCTATAGCCAGGTCTGACGCTCAGAAACGGTTGTATGCCGCTTTAGATGGACCTCGTGGACAAAAGGAACTTTACCGTATTACAAGAGCTAGAGAAGAAAGAGCGAAAGATATTAAGCATGTCAGATGTATGAAAAATGAGACAGGTAAAGTTTTAATGAGAGATGACGAAATAAAAGAGCGCTGGAAGATATATTTTGAAAAATTAATGAATGAGGAGAACGACTGGAATAGAGTGATTAATAGGAAGCCAGAGAACGTCGGACTTGTGAATGAGATTAGTATGTATGAAGTTAGAGAATCAGTGAGAAGTATGAAAAGCGGAAAATCGGAAGGACCAGACGGTATACCAGTGGAAGTATGGAAGATACTGGGAGAAGACGGATATAAGTGGCTGACTTTATTCTTCAATAAGCTGCTGCAAGGAGAAGTGATCCCTACAGAATGGAGCATCAGTACGCTGGTGCCCATATACAAAAATAAAGGGGATGTGCAAGACTGTGGCAGCTATCGGGGAATAAAGCTTATGTCTCATAGTATGAAAGTTTGGGAGAAAGTGATAGAAAAGCGATTGCGGGATGAAAGTGAGATCACCCAAAACCAGTTCGGGTTCATGCCTGGTCGCGGGACAACGGACGCCATATTTGCACTACGCCAAGTGTGCGAAAAACATCGCGACGTGCACAGGAATCTGCATATGGTGTTCGTTGATGGGCATTGAATGAGAAAGGTATACCTGGTAAGTATGTGAGGTTAATCTGTGCCATGTACAGTCGAGCCAGGACGTATGTACGAACCGCCGCGGGGAATTCCGACGAGTTCAATGTGGCAGTGGGCTTACACCAGGGGTCTGCACTAAGCCCCTATCTCTTCCTGCTTGTGATGGATGCCTTGACATCGGAGATACAGGAAGAGCCCCCTTGGTGTATGCTGTTTGCCGATGACATAGTGCTCGTCGGAGAAAACGGGCTCGAGGTCCAAAACATACTGGAGAAATGGCGATGCAAGTTGGAAAGTGTTGGCCTAAAAATCAGCAGATCGAAAACCGAACATCTGTTCTGTGATTTTGGCGGTCTCTCCAATTTTACACTCATTTCCCTCGACGGAACACCTTTGCCAGTATGTCAAGACTTCCGATACCTAGGGTCTGTTATCCAAAGCGACGGTGAACTGGATCGTACTGTGAGGCACAGAATTGACGCAGGGTGGATGAAATGGCGGCAGGTCACGGGCATCATATGTGACTCGCACATCCCTCTTCCCCTAAAAGGGAAGATATATAAGACCTTAATAAGGCCTGCCGTCTTGTATGGATCAGCTTGTTGGACAACGAAAGTGGCGGATGAAAGGCGATTGCATGCAGCAGAGATGCGAATGTTGCGATGGATGTGTGGAGTAACGAGAATGGATAGAATACGGAATGAATATGTTAGAGGAAGTCTGAAAGTGGCACCTGTGACAGAGAAGCTGAGGAGTGCACGTTTGGGATGGTATGGACATGTGATGAGACGGAATGAAAATGAAGTTGTTAAGAGAATGTTAACTATGAATGTGGAAGGATTTAGAGGAAGAGGTAGACCTAAGAAGAAATGGATGGATTGTGTGAAAGACGATATGGGTAGGAGGGGAGTGAGCGAAGAAATTGTATATGATAGAAGAGTATGGAAGGAGAAAACATGTTGCGCCGACCCCAGGTGACTGGGAGAAGGGCAGGATAATGATGAACCTCAAAACTATGATTCATCAGATCTTGATTTTTGAAAAAAAACTGACATTTCTAATTTTTCATTCAAAGCTTGTTAATAAACCAGTGTAAATTAAAGAAAATCTCTTTACAAAAAGAGGAGAATATCAGTCCCTGTTTTGTCCTGTGTCTATTTGTATATAGGATAATTGAAAAACAACGGTATTCGGTACACTATGATCATAGTTTCTTACTAATATGAAAATAAAGCATATTTTATTGAAGTCTAAAATACTTTGTGAACAATAAATTTGATCAAATAATTATTTTACCAAAAAAATACATGGATAATGACGACCGTCTGCAAAAAAATTAGTATCTTTTGAAGTACTTAAATATATTTTATTTAATCATAGTTTGGTGTACACGGTCCCTGTACTAGTTAATCGAAATCCTTAATAATCGTAGAGATTGTACAAAACTCGAAATCTTCTGTGAACATTATCTTTTACGATTAACTAACAGGCCCTGGCTTTAACGACGGATTAGAATATTCCTCGCTCAAGTTAAGTCATCAGATTAATAGTAACGGTTGTTCTACACAGGCTCAACACTAAAGTGAACATAAATTAAAACGTTATAAAAACGTTTGCTGCCCCAAATTAAGAATCTGCTTTTTTTTTTTTTTTTTTGCCAATAAGTTAACTCAAGCCTAAGGATTGATTGTATTGTCACTAATAGACTTTAAACATTCATGTTTCATAATTCATTGTTACTATAATCTATCACTCATAAGATGCTGCAATCCTTAAAAGTGCTTAAAATTATATATTTACCGCAGACATGACTTGCGACAAAACCCGTACATGGCTTATATGGAATCGACGACTTCTAAGTTTAAAGGCACGAAAATGCTGGTCGATGGGTGATATAAATATTAAAGTATTGGTATAAATATGATTCTAGATAAACTCCGGAAAGATTGTGAACGATGTTTTAAAAAAATTAAAATGCATAGTAGTAATAACACGTCCGGTCACGATTCAATAAGTTTGTGTGTGTGCGTGTGTGCGCGCGTGCTTCTGTAACTTCCTCATCCTTCAGGTCAGCGACCCTGAGGTTAAATGTGAAAAGTTGTTTTTTTTGTTATTACGATAAACTGAAGTTTTGTTAAATTTGATTGTTATTATTAATTGATTTAATATGCTTATTTGTTGGTTAACATATTGAATTTTAATTTTTTTACTAAATCAATATTTACTTGATAGGTTCTTAATCACTAATTTATGTGAAATGGTGATTCGGCCATGAACCGGTGACAAGGGCAAAACCGTGCTCATGTCTATCGCACAGTACTTTCCTTAGACGTTGTTTAAAGAACGGCATATAAGCTTTGATAAAGGAACATTACGGAGGAAATATCATGTCAGAGTATGATACATGTAACAAGGGAATTCGGAGAAGGCATTCAATGCGAGGTAAAGTGTATTAACTGAAAGGAATGAACTTTGAGGTGTTCCAAATCAAAGCTTTGAAGCTTGAATTAACAGCCCTGGTGTTTTTTATAGTACGTCCGGTGCAATCGAATCCCGCAGGCGGGTACCAATTTTTCTAATGAAATACGTACTTGACAAATGTTCACGATCGACTTCCACGGTGAAGTAATATTATCGTGTAATAAAAATCAAACCCGCAATATTATAATTTGCGTAATTACTGGTGGTAGGACCTCTTGCGAGTCCGCACGGGTAGGTACCACCACGTTGCCTATTTCTGCCATGAAGCAGTAATGCGTTTCGGTTTGAAGGGTAGGCAATTCGCCAGTGTACTGTAGATAAAAACTGAGACCTTAGAACTCATATCTCAAGGTGGGTGGCGGCATTTACACTGTAGATATCTATGGACTCCGGTAAGTACTTAATACCAGGTGGGCCGTGAGCTCGTCCATTCATCTAAGCAATAAAAAAAAAATCGGTTGTCTGTAAAGTCGGTTTACTGACGATAGTTGAACGTGACAACGTAATAAGAAAATACTGATGGAATGGTTTCATTTTTCAATTATCGCAATTATCGTTGCTATACAATTGACACCATATTCACTTTTCACTGAACTTCATACTTGACGAAAACATGTAAATGTATTATTGTATAGCAGCTGTCCACGCGGATGCATCGCTCACTCAAGTAGGAGAGAGACAGATGTCGAGCGCTGCCGAACGCGGAGGCCGATTGTGCCTCTTTGTCGCTCGTTGCGCGCTCTCGCTTGCGCTTCAAGCCTTAAATGGAACGCCTCAGAGCGAGGTAACGCCGCATAAGTCACGTTTTTTCGTACGTGCAGCCGGCTCCATCGAATTATAAGACGTTGTCACGTCAAAAAGAAATAGAAAAAAATGGATAGATGTGGTCCCCTGGTATTCAGTTACGCGAGTTCATAGACATCTCAAATGCTGTCGCCTACATTGACAAATAAGGTTGATGCGTCGCCCAAAACTTGTCATTGAGGAACCTTTTTTTTTTTTTTTATTGCTTAGATGGGTGGACGAGCTCACAGCCCACCTGGTGTTAAGTGGTTACTGGAGCTCATAGACATCTACAACGTAAATGCGCCACCCACCTTGAGATATAAGTTCTAAGGTCTCAGTATAGTTACAACGGCTACCCCACCCTTCAAACCGAAACGCATTACTGCTTCACGGCAGAAATAGGCAGGGCGGTGGTACCTACCCGTGCGGACTCACAATAGGTCCTACCACCAGTGGTTACGCAAATTATAATTTTGCGGGTTTGATTTTTATTACACGATGTTATTCCTTCACCGTGGAAGTCAATCGTGAACATTTGTTAAGTACGTATTTCATTCGAAAAATTGGTACCCGCCCGCGGGATTCGAACACCGGTGCATCGCAACAACGAATGCACCGGACGTCTTATCCTTAAGGCCACGACGACTTCAACGGTGCTCTTATGTACCCCAAGCACCGGTCATCATTCTCGTCGAACCCGTCGCTTGCGACGAAGGGCTCGGTGAGTAAATTAACCTGCAGACACAGCCCACTAAGTTTCTCGCCAGATTTCCTCAGTGGGTCGCGTTTCCGAAGCACGGCTCTTGCTAGGGTTAGTGTTAGACATCAGGTTTGAGCCCCGCGAGCTCACCTACTTGTTAGGGCTACCCTGAAATGGTCTCTCAAGACCATCAGCCTAGATAGGAAAAAAAAGGTAGATGTATTATTAACCTTTAATTAAAGTGAGCCCACACCCATTAGGAACATTGCGGATGGTGACATTAAGAAAAACTTTCATTTTCGTGAAAGGATAAACTTTTTTGTTCATAGAGATCTTTCAAAATATTCTTTTGACCAAAATTTAATTAGCAAAAAATACAATAATTCCATGAATCCATATAATTTGTTCATTAAAGCTTAAAGAAAAAGCAGCCCAAAGCATTTCTTCGAAGTTTACACTATCATTTTGCTAGAAAGTAAATTAATGTTATTTCAATTAAGTTACATATTTAAAAGTTAGCAATTTACTATTAGAAAGCAAATCTCGTCCGCACATTAAGTGCAATGTTAATCTATTACGCCAGAAGAAAAGATACGCCTGATTTCAGTTTTTAAAAATTAGTTGGTTCCCATTATTTAATTGGATATTGATTTTTATATATATGAAGGCATTTTAACGGGTTTTACTTCTAATAATTGAACTGAATTCTTAACTATAATATACTTATTGTAACTATAGTTGATACCTTAGAACTTATATCTGAAGGTGGGTGGCGCATTTACATCGTAAATGTCTATGGGCTCCAGTAACCACTTAACACCAGGCGGGCGGTGAGCTCGTCCACCCATCTAGCAATAAAAAAAAATTGTTGAGGACACAACAGAAATAACTTAGAAAAGTATATTTAGCTTAAATCCAGCTTGGTTGCTGCTCCTAATTTTTAGTAGATCCGTCTCATATTACTTGCAACGTTACGAGGCTTACGGATGTATCGAATTTCACGAAGTAAGGTAACAACGTTAAAATCAACGTTTGATTACTGACAGTGCCCATAACCTTTGATTTAACCCCGAATGTTCAATATCGACAGGAAACTAAAGCCGTGCCACGTCTGCAGGTATTTCAGCTATGACCATAAAACTTCAATGTAACCCTCTCTCTATCCAATTTATTCTGTGATTTTCTCGACGAGCTACGGAGAGTAAGATTGAATATTTATGAAGGCAACTTTTGTTATTTTAAAGCCACGCTCCCAAAATTGATCCGATATTATGACAAAATTATAATTTGATTTTAAAATAATTAAACTTCGCAATTAGCCGAATCAGGAACGATTTAAGCAAATATAATAACGATCGTCCGCTTAATAAATACTATTTTTTTTAATTACAATTCTGATTACGATGTGCATACTAAATGTGCGGTGACATACGTACGTAATATTCTACTATCATAAAAACCGGGTCGAAGCTGGGTAATTTAATATCGTGAAAAGTACATCCGAACTCTTTCCTAATTTTTGAAAAGTGGCTCCTCAGTAATCGAAATTCGACTATAATTAATTGAAATTATAAGTTTGAATATTATTATGGTTCTATTGTCAAAGACTATAATCACAGATTTCGTCAAGACTACATACACTATAGACAAATAATATTAAAGACAATCAATATTAATCTATTCTCAATTTGACCACAGGCTAACAATAAATAAAATAGTATATATGCGTGTGTGTGTCGAATACATGTTAGTGTGTGTAATGTTTTCTTTATTGTTTTAATGTATTTTTATGCATAATTAAAAACTTAATACATTCCTTCTCTATATTCTCTATAAGTTTGGGAAATTTCATACTCCTCCGTCTCCGCAATTTTCGTAAAAAGGGATACAAAGTTTTTGCTTCACGTATTAATTATAGATTATAATAAACCGGTCTTCCAACATCCAAACGTAAATGGAAAATTGATGACTTATTCAAAAAATTTTAGATAGCTAATGTGTGAATTCCTCAATGTCACGATGACGTCGAATATATTGTCAAGTTGCCTAATACGACTCATCCTTGACATTATCGGAGACGACTTGTATCGGTTTGAGAGGGACCGCGTGGATTATGTTAAATATAAAAATATTAGATTCCGTTTTTTATATACAATACAATCGCTATTAGATTTTGCATCTGGATGTTGAGTATCATGTGATTCATGATCTGTAATGATTAAGGAGAAGGTAGCAGGTGATGATCTCGTTATAGGATCTCACAGTTCTATCTTCTGCGGAGTTGCGACTTGAAGAGGTAAACAAAGACAGCAATTTTTAAACATACAAATATTTCTTTTATTTACTACTAGATGATGACTTTTTTTTTTGATAACGCCATCTTGTTGTGTCTTTAAAGCGATTAGTTGCCCTCAATTAAGAAAAATAGTATTATTATTCGCCAATAGATGTCGGGAAGAGTTGATAATTGAAAACACGAATAAAACAACATTTTCTGAAAATAAATCGTAGCTCTATCGATTTATCGCCCCCGAAATCCCCTGTATACTAAATTTTATGAAAATCGTTGGAGCCGTTTCCGAGATTCAGATTATATACATATATATTAATATACAAGAATTGCTCGTTTAAAGGTATAAGATTAACAGTTGAATCTTAGATTAATTCATTGCATAACAGAGTATGAATAAATGATTGATCGAATGTAATAGTAACGCATACCTAACGGATATGAGTGGTCGGTTAGTTCATTCACTAGTTCACTAGTCGCGTTAACAGGCCAGCATCAATGTATTGAACAGTATCGCACGCTCCAAATACTGCGTCGTAAATAGATCGGTACCATTGATCCACACAAAAGTTCATCGCTTGTGACATCCCGGTTAGTGCCGGTGAAGGTATGAGTTTAATTTCAATGTAAAATGAAAACGAAAGCTCCTAAATTTCGTTATTAATACACGCTCGCGAAATTGAAAGCCACATCATACTCAATAAGATGTAATATAATACAGTCAAACCTGGGTAAGTGAGAACTGGATAAGTGAGAAAACTATAAGTGAGAGTAATAGCCAGGACCCGTCATTTTAAGCTCCCAAAACCTCTATTAACGAGAAACACAAACCTCTGTAAGAGAGAGTCGTTTTTCCCTCATGGACCTCCGTAAGTGAGACTGCTACTCGTCTTTAAGCGACGCCCTCTATAAGCGACAGTCGAGCTTTATTTTTTTATATTAGTTAGGAGGAACAAATGACAAAACTTTAACATCTGCTATTTTATGACTCATTCTTAACTTTCGTGGAGCTTCCTATCATTGTTTTTGTATTGTTTTCTTGTCAATATTGAACCTATTCTATTTCGTGGAACTAACAGAAATACATTCTTACTTGCTGTGACTTGTTATTGCTGTGTACCTCATGTACCTGCATTAGCGAGAAACTTGGGTTAGTAAGAAACCTCTATAAGCGAGAATGAGATTGTGCTCCCTTGAACTCTCGCTTATCCAGGTTTGACTGTAGTATTATTTAATATACTCGTAAAAATACTTAATGTTTTTTTTTATTTTTGCGAAAAGGCAAAGAAATTCTGCTATAATGTTCCGGAGGAGCCATTTCCGTTTCCCTGTTTCTTCCTGTTTAAATTCATTGTATCGTTGTCGGCTTGGCAGCGCGATCTGACAGTAATAGCCGCCCCCTAGCTTCCATTCGCATCTCGCACGAAACGCTTGCTGGTTTTTTCTTCGATTCTAAGCTCCCTCGCAAACCGAGACCGCTTACACAATCGATTCCAATCAATTACGTGACACTCGACTTGTCTCAGTCACGCGATGTGCTTTATTGTTGCCTAAAATGATTTGTTTGATCTTTATTATTATTATTATTATTAAATGTTACGTTCAGTCAAAGTTGTTAAAGCCATGGTTTTCAAGTGTTCCTAAGTCAAGAAGTATCTGATTTGAAAATAATGCCTTAACATGCAAGGTAGTAGTTGAAAACGCATAATAATAGTTCTCATCGACAATGGATAATTTGGAATGGAAATTATCGAAGGTAGGTACCACCACCCCGCCTATTTCTGCCGTGAAGCAGTAATGCGTTTCGGTTTGAAGGGCGGGGTAGCCGTTGTAACTATACTGAGATCTTAGAACTTATATCTCAAGGTGGGTGGCGCATTTACGTTGTAGATGTCCATGGGCTCCAGTAACCACTTAACACCCGGTGGGCTGTGAGCTCGTCCACCCATCTAAGCAATAAAAAATAAAAAACCTAGTAAATAAAAATACGATAAAAGCTCATCACATCACTAAAAATTAACAAAACTGTACAACATGGGAGTGCCAGACTCGTGCTCATCATACGAGACTTCTTGTCGAACCGTTCGTTTCGATATCGAGTAGAGGGAACTCGTTCTCGTCCCCGTCATCTGACTGCCGGAGTCCCGCAAGGCTCCGCACTCTCCCCGTTACTATTCAGTTTGTATATCAATGATATACCCCGGTCTCCGGAGACCCATCTAGCGCTCTTCGCCGATGACACGGCTATCTACTACTCGTGTAGGAAGATGTCGTTGCTTCATCGGCGACTCCAGATCGCAGTAACCACCATGGGACAGTGGTTCCGGAAGTGGCGAATAGACATCAACCCCACGAAAAGCACAGCGGTGCTATTCAAAAGGGGTCGCCCTCCGAATACCACTTCGAGCACCCCACTCCCCAATAGGCGCGTAAACACCTCCGCCGTTAGCCCCATCACTCTCTTTGACCAGCCCATACCGTGGGCCTCGAAGGTCAAATACCTAGGCGTCACCCTCGACAGAGGGATGACATTCCGTCCCCACGTAAAAACGGTACGCGATCGCGCCGCGTTTATACTAGGACGACTCTACCCAATGCTTTGTAGACGAAGCAAACTGTCCCTCCGTAACAAGGTAACCCTCTACAAAACTTGCATACGCCCCGTCATGACGTATGCAAGCGTAGTGTTCGCTCACGCGGCCCGCACCATCTTGAAACCCCTTCAGGTCATACAATCCCGATTCTGCAGGATAGCCGTCGGAGCACCATGGTTCCAGAGGAACGTGGACCTCCACGATGACCTGGAGCTCGACCCCGTCAGTAAGTATCTACAGTCGGCATCGCTGCGCCACTTTGAGAAGACGGCACGACATGAGAACCCTCTTGTCGTGGCCGCCGGAAACTACATACCCGATCCTGTAGACCGATTGGTAAACCGTCGACGTCGCCCAAAGCACGTCATCACGGATCCTCCTGATCCATTAACGGTGCTTTTAGGCAATACAAGCACCGGTCACCGTCCTCGTCGAACCCGTCGCTTGCGACCAAGGGCTCGACGAGCGAATTAACACACAGACACAGCCCACTGAGTTTCTCGCCGGATCTTCTCAGTGGGTCGCGCTTCCGATCCGGTGGTAGATTCTGCGAAGCACTGCTCTTGCTAGGGCGGTGTTAGCAATTCTCCGGTTTGAGCCCCGTGAGCTTACCTACACAAGCTAGGGTAAGCTGAAATAGCCTCTCAAGGCTATCAGCATAGGTAGGAAAAAAAAATTAAAAAAAATTAACACATTTGTAAACCACCTCAATTCTAATTATAAGGAGCTGAGATCGGCTCAGTTAATACCGACCTAAATGAAACCATAACATGCAAACAAGCTTGCTTTTATTTAAAGAAACGTCTATTTAACCCTTCGTAAATATATTCTTCGAGAACAATAACCCAAAGACAATGTTGTTTTTCGTGAATTAGTGTGTTCACAATTCCTCACGTTTCATTTCACGTATTGAAATGGCTCATAACATGGCGTGTTTGTTGCAATTGAAATTAACTTCGAAATTAAACTCTGCTAAAGTTTTTATAGGACTTCTTTATGCTGCATAGTAACGCAGGGATTTTCTATTGTTTTTAGATTCGTCTATTCATTTCTTTTTGTATTCAAAAAAACACGTGTGGTGTCGTGGAACACCGGATAGGAACGAAGTTCCTTATTATAAAAATATTAATTTTAAGTTCTATTCGAGGTGTAAAGAAAGTAATTATTCGGGTATACATTTTTTAATATGATTTTTTTATTGATAAAAACAAAAATAATCGCAAGGGTCAACCACTCCGCAGTTCAATGGAGCAACCTCGCGAGAACGTCTATCAACTGTGTAACAACTCGTCACCGCGATTCAGGAATTGTTGAATTTACGAGCAGCGACATCTGTTGATAACAAACTAAATAGAAAAGATCTTACGTTACGGACGTTTTTTCCCGGTTAGGGCATCGTCCCATAAAGGAACTTCTTTCCAATAAAAATATTCGTCGCGTTCTTTTGATGGCAACACAAATATGCATATGAAATTAAATAATCTCTGTTCCCTATCCCGTTTCTCGAGTGACGGGGTACCGTGAAATTGGATGCTAACACATATAGCTGTTTGCTTAAACTTTGTGCACTTCAGACTGAACGCTCGACAAATGTTACTAAACTAGTTGCAGGAGCGCTGAATAAATAATCGGATCAAATAAAGTTAACACCCTGTATGTTGGATTTGTTCGAGGTAGATTTGTGTAGAGAATTATTCGTAATTTAAATGTGTGTTATTTCCCTGTTAATTCGTAATTGGATAAAAAATAACGACGAACTGCAAAGACTAACTTCATTAAATTTAAAAAAAAAAAAAAATATTGCTTGGATGGGTGGACTAACTCACAGCTCACCTGGTGTTAAGTCGTTACTAGAGCCCATAGACATCTACAACGTAAATGCGCCACCCACCTTATGGTTATAAAATTATTGGATTTCTTTATGAGCTCTTAAAATAACCTTGATGCGACTGAATTATTACAAATAGTAGAATTATTTGCGCAGCCGTATTGTTTTTCTCAACAACCGCCATTATTTACAATGTCCCAATAAAGGAAATTGGTATTATTATGGACAATTCATTATTGTACATTATACGAGTCAACACATTTTAGTTTAAATAATTTTTATGTGCATCATATATCATAATTCGTAGTTTAAAACAACAACAAAAAAAGTTAAAAAGTTCATTCTACGAAAACCTAAACAGGTTCAACGCTTTTTCGTATTTTTTGCGATGTATTTTTTATAACAGGTCCCTTATGATTAAAACATTTAGAACATGACATGAAAATAGGAGTTGCGAGTCATATTTTGTTTCTTTTTGTGTTATAAACGAGCAGGCGAAACTCACTGTTCACCTGGTGTTAAATTATTACCAAAGCTCCAAATGGACATACCAACTTGAATGTTGTAAGCTACCGGGCGACATGAGGTCGAAGCTTCAATTAAACCAGGTGTGACTACTTGCGGTACACGTAAATGCAGAGCGGTAGTACCTACATGTTCACACTAGCAGTAATTAATAGTAACTAGCTGACCCGGCAGACTTCGTAGTGCCTCAATCGATAAATAAAAGACACATCAAGGGGACACATCAAAGGAAAAACAAAATTGTTTGTTTTTATATAATTCCGAGCTTTTTTATATTTTCTCACCTTTTAAACCTTCCCTGGACTTCCACGAATAATTCAAGACCAAAATTAGCCAAATCTGTCCAGCCGTTCTCGAGTTTTAGCGAGACTAACGAACAGTAATTCATTTTTATATATATAGAGATTACGGTAACATGATTCATGCTTTTAGTTGATTACAAGATATTATTCTTTCGTGGAAGTAAATCGCTAAAACCTTTTAACGTATAAAAATTCGCGCCAGCTGATTTTATTTTTAAATTTAAACTTAATTAAATTTAAAACTTGGTCATATCGAGTACGACCACGAGTACCGGATCATCTTATCTATTAAGTCACACGGGCATATTCATCGTATCTTTGTTAAGGACATAAATACCATTCACAGAAATAACCACTATTTTTTGTAACAATTACGTTATCTTTTAGCCAAATATTATTAACCCGCCAATAATCTTCAGACTATGACAGCGTTACAAGCAGTATAAATAAGCCGCACATATTTATACGGTTATTTACATAAACAGTATAGGTAGACTATAAAACAATGATTAATTAAACAAGAATTTCATACTCGAAAAGTTTAACCTACCCTCCCCGTTGTTATAAACGTAATGAGCCGTTCCAAATTAATTAACTGTGTACATCGGAGACAAAGTTAACAACGGAACTTGTAATTGATAATTTATATACATTTTCCATAACGGAAATATTACGTTGAATAAATTTACGCGATATTTGCTTTCAATTGGAGATGTGGAGTGTTTTTTTAGCGAACATGTGCTTAGGAAACCACGGCTGGCCTTGTTTTAAGCGATGGCTAGAACATAAAGGAACTGCGATGTCAGTGCCGACCAACTTGAAACATGATGACAAAGTTTCAATTCCTTTCCTTTTCCTTTGGTTCATTTCATTGACCGAAGACTTGTGTATGAGTTGATGGTCCACCTGTAGTTAATTAGTTATCAGAGGTCATAGACATTTTTTGTTAGACCGTGTCAATTTTTTTTTTATTTTTTTTTATATCGAACGTGATTGCCTAACGGAAGAAACTTTGGATGTGTCTACAAAGGGAATGTCTTCCACCGAACTGGCGACATTTCTTAGGAACTCGACGGTCCGAATGTTATTATCAGATAATTGCCTGTATGCAAACTTAGTTTGGTAATGTCGGTAGCGCATCTATCAAATATTTTATGTTCTATGATAGCACTCACTAGTATTCTCGCATTATTTTAAAATGAACATCTGAGTATTACCGCATAGGGATGAAGTGGAGGTGGTGTTACTGGCTTGAATCGTTGAATAGTTAAAGTTTGTGGTTACGTTAGAGGCTAGGTTAGGTTACTTTACGGTGGGTCCTACTAAATGATGTATTACTTAGTGTACCACACCTGAGGAAAATTCACAGCTTGAAACATAGCAAATACTTCTTTTACGTCGATTTTTATGTTTCGCTATTGAAAAATTGGTGGTGCTATAATCTATATATATAAAAATGAATTGCTGTTCGTTAGTCTCACTAAAACTCGAGAACGGCTGGACCGATTTGGCTAATTTTGGTCTTGAATTATTTGTGGAAGTCCAGGGAAGGTTTAAAAGGTGAGAAAATATAAAAAAGCTCGGAATTATATAAAAACAAACAATTTTGTTTTTCCTTTGATGTGTCCCCTTGATGTGTCTTTTATTTATCGATTGAGGCACTACGAAGTCTGCCGGGTCAGCTAGTAATTAATAAATTATCGTTTTAGTGAAAAATTCATGTTACTAAGACAAAAAAATGTATACTTGTGTGTCCGTATTTTGAAATGAAAGAGCATTATTATTCATGGAACGCACCAACTTCAGTATCGAACGTTAATCAGTCCACGATTCAGGACGCTTTCATGAGATTTCTTCGGGAATAAACTGTAAGGTTCGGTAACTTTCGTCTAAGGTTTTGTTGTCAGCGAAAAAAAGTTTTCATCTCCTTTAGAATTAGGTATTCGATCGGTACTTGAATTGGTTTTTTATTACGTTTAAACGATACGGCAGGGATATCTGTAGAGCGATAAAAGCAAATATTATAGTTCATATATTTAGGTTTAGAACGCGGATCCGTATAGATTTTCGTTGCGTTTGTTTGCTTATTATGACTATACAATATTACCACTGTATTTCCTGTTTGTGTAAGAAAGGCAGAACGGATTTGAATTAAGTTTGTCTTATCGTTCGATATTTTGGACACGACGTATCGCGTCGGCCAGCGGAGTCTATCGAGAAACTTGTTGTTCTGGGTAGGGTCAATGGTAAGAGATCTCGTGGACGAATACCCATGCGTTGGACTGATCAGGTGAAAGACCTTACTGAAACCTCACTTAACGAGTGTGTGCGCCGGGCCTCGGTTCGCAAACTGTGGAAAACATCTGTTAAGGCTTTAATGAGCAAGAATTCCACATGACCACGACTGCTCTGCCAAGATCAACCGATTATGATGATGATGATGTTCGTTCCTCGGGAATAAAGTGACTTTGACATAAGTGACATGTGGACCTCGCTCGGTATGTTGGTAACATTTCTGTCCGCTGTTTTGTAGTTGTAATAGTCAATGTATTAATATCAGTGGACTGACTATAAATCTTAAATCTCAGGCATCGTTCTTTTAGGTATGTTAATCAAAAAACAAAAGAAATAATTTTTTTTATTGCTTAGATGGGTGAACGAGCTCACATCCCATCTGGTGTTAAGTGGTTACTGGAGCCTATAGATATCTACGACGTAAATGCGCCACCACCTTGCGATATAAGTTCCAAAGTCACAGTTTTAACAATACAACGGCTGCCCTACCTTTCATACCGAAACGCATTACTGCTTCACGGCAGAAATAGGCGGGTAGGTGGTACCTACCCGCGCGGGCTCACAAGAGGTCTTACCACCAGTAAAATTTTAAATTTAAATCTATTCATTATTCATATTAATTCAACGAGTATTATTAAAAGTAATGAATAGTGTTGTGCCGCGCCGCGGGTTATTCAGACGGTACCTACCTACACTAGCTATTGTTGACGTAAACGAACCGGGCTGCTTTGTTCAACGTCGAACTTAAAGTAAAACAAATGCAATGAGTGACGTAGCTGCCGGCTACGGGGCTACGGCATCAGCTACGAGAGCTGAAAGATTTAAACGTGCTGGAATTATTTGTGTTAACTGTGCAATACTGAATAATACTTAGTCTGGCCATAAATACTGTAACAGTTAAAAATTAAAACAGTTCTATTGCAAATAACATTTATTACTTTTACAGTGTGTTAGTTTAATACATAAATATAAAACAATTTAAAGTATAAAAAGCTTCAAAGTGGTCTCCACTGGCTGCAATACAGTACTTTAAACGTTGAGGCCATTTATCAATAGAAGCACGCACTCTTTCCATGGGAAAAAATTTCACTGCCAATCTTACGGATTGTTTTAGGGACTCCAAATTATCATGGCGTTTAGAGTAAGCCGTACTCTTTTATCGTTTTAATATCGCAAAATATTGTACAATGTATTGGCGCCAAAATGAGAAAACTCAATGAGCAATCATATAAAAATGACAGACTACAAATTCAAATGTAATATTTTGTTTATTTTTAATTGTAACAGTATTTATGGCCGGACTAAGTATATTAGACCTTTACCTATAAAGTGGCCGTTTGGTATACAGGAAGTTAAAGTATTATTAAAAAGAGTTCTGTGAATCAAAATATGAGACCCACCATGGGTTGGGATGCAGATGCCAGCGTAATGCTAACTTATAATTTGCCAATATTCTTCTTGAAAATGTCAGGTGTACGGGAGCCAACAAACTCTTCAAGGCATTTTGTACTGCGTCTCGAGTATTGAATATTTTTACAAAGTCCAAACTTTGGAATAAGTAGAAGTTTGTCGGTGCACGGTCTGGTGAGTACGACTTCGAACCCTAGCTCTACTAGAAGCTAACTACAAGATAGAAGCTAGCTATAAGAATAGCTTAGAGACCGTCTTTTGTGCTGTAGGAGGTCGAGCTCTGTCGTGTAGGAGCAGTGGGGACGAGCAATCGCTTGATTAATCAACCAAGGCTGCCCGAATATTAGCGAGCTTTTCCATCATTGTGTCTAGTTCCTCAGAGTACACATCCGCAGGAATGCTGGTGCCATTTTGTAAGAAGCTGTGATGAATTATGCCGGCATTAGATCACCAAACAGTGACCATGACTCACAATAAACGCTTTTGATTATCAAAAAGAATCAATTTTTCATTAAAACTGATATTGCGATTCAAAATCCTTACGTTTCTGTGTCTGTTAAGCAACTCAAGGCATGCCTTAATGTATTTTTAGATTAAATAAATTCATATCGGAAGCGTTCAAAGCAATAACGAGTCGTTCGTTTTCACGTAGTGCTCACTCCGTACACGTCATTAATGTTATCTTTTATTTGTATTTTATTTGATTTAATGTGAAAGGCAATAAATAATTTTATTATTAATATTATTATTTTATTATTATGAGCCGTTTGTGCGGCATTGCTACCGCGATGGAACTCGTGGTCCATAACTACCCGTATTTTTATCGTATCCATATTGATGAAAAAGATACAAATGTAGTGAATGTTTGGTAGGACGTCTTGCGAGTCCGCGCGGTTAGGTTAGTCTATCGCCACTCTGCCTGTTAATGCCGTGAAGCAGTAATGCATTTCGGTTTGAAGGATGCGGCAACTGTGTTACTGTAAAAATTGACACTAAAGCTCATGTTTTAAGGTGGGTGGCGGCATTCACATAGTTGATGTCTATGGGCTCCGATAACCACTTAACATCAGGTGGGTCGTGAGCTCAGCCGTCCATATAAGCATTTAAAAAAAACTGTAATCAATAAACAAATGACTGAATTTGAAAACAGAACTCTATATTTTTTTAATAAAACTCAGAATTAAAATAGAATTTAGAATTTATTATCACCTATAAATAAGTTACGTTTGGAATTGCTAATATTGTAAGAACGTGACTCCATAAGTTAAAGACCTATTATAAATAATTATAAGTACATACTGTATAATTACAATTATTATTAAACTCTAGTTCTGTTATTTATTGATTGGTTACAATATTTGTTTCGTTTGTACGTTTTTTTTTTATTGCCCTTGTAGGCAGACGAGCATACGGCCCACCTGATGGTGAGTGGTTACCGTCGCCCATGGACTTCAGCAATGCCAGGGGCAGAGCCAAGCCGCTGCCTACCGCTTAATACTCCACAAGCCTCGTTTGAAGAAGGACATATCATAGCGCTCGGGAAACACCGTGGAGGGGAGCTCATTCCATAGCCGGATGGTACGTGGCAAAAAAGATCTCTGGAAACGCACTGTGGATGACCGCAGTGGCTCCAGGTAGTATGGATGAACTCTACTCCGGTGGCGGGCGGTGCGATGGTAAAAACGAGATGCCGGTATCATCTCGAACAATTCCTCAGAGCACTCCCCATGGAAACTTGAAGCTTTGAAGCTTCTTGTTAATACAAAAGACAACACGAACTACAACTGTTATTCGTGGGCACAATGTTCATCGTGTAGTGTATTATCTGAAAACCCCTGATCATTTACAATCGACGATACAAATGATAAACAGATCTTGAATTTTTTGTTGAATCCTTTATGGACCATCGCAATACTACTACTAATAAATGTTGGCTTTAAATAAACATAATTACAGATTATAGGAACGGTTAAAGCAAAAATAAATCTTAGGTCGTTTTCGTGTTTGCACCACTTTAAGCGAGGACGAAAGTCATTTTGTCCTTGACACAAATCCGGATTTAGAAAAAAAAAACAGGTGATTGCTGTCCTATTTTTTACTTAGTACGAGAATTTCTGGAAAAGTAATTGTCATTTCTATATAAAAGAAATATAATTATCTGATACATTAAAACGCGAGGAATTTGTATATGAAATTCAACATGAAAAAGAAATATTGTTTTTGTCTTGATAGCTTAAATCTAAAAATATCGGATGTATCAAGAAAGGTCTTCCGCGGGTTCACAATGCGTGTTAAAAGCCAAGGCAAGTAACAATCACAATGTAGTATGCATATATATTGTGTGTGTATGCACTTATCTCAGTAATGTTTTTTTAATTGGACCTGAACTTCTCTGTTTTTGGTTTTTTATTGTCCTTTTTCTTTAGTGGAGACTGCGAATTGGGAAGCGTAGTGCAGGACGCCCTCAGGCTCCGTGGAATGACGATCTATGTAGAGTGACTGGTAAGAGCTGTATGAGAAAAGTAGAGGATTGTGCACAGCGGCGTGCAATTGGAGAGGCCTATGTCCAGCAATGAACTGCTATAGGCTGATGATGATGATGATGATTCCCCTTGCGAGCAGACGAATATACGGCCCACGGTTACCGTCGGTCATGGTCATCAGCAATGCCAGGTATACAGCCAAGCCCCTGCCTACCGTTGCCTGCCTTTCTATCTATATACGGAAATCTTTCGACATAACTTAATTAACTTGAAAATTTCCAAGTTAATTTCGTTTGGTTACATTTATTTTTTAGTTCGATTTGGTATTAAAGAGTCTCTTTTTAGATTTTAAACTACACATATTTTGAAGTTGCTTTCTTAAAATTATTATATACCTAGCAGATAGTTTATCCTACATTATAATAATTGATTCTTATAGATTAAATGTGTAACTAATTGCAAAACATGCATATCCAACCGACGTAAGTCAAGTTGAGATCCAAAGAATTTAATTTGAGTTTGTTTTTCAATCAATATTTACAATAAATAGAGGGTGTATTTTTCGTGACATCTCATTTCGGAACACATTACGAGGCGCTTCCACTTGGCCGCTTTCAACGTGTTTGTGTTCATCTAGAAATGCGTACAACGAGTTACTATGTTTATCTTTCCTTCCTGACGCTACAAAGAGGATATACGAATGCAAACATCTGATTATTTAAAATAACAGTGAGATCTTAAAATAATTGAATTACTGCTACAAATAACGATTATTTAAGTTAGTGCTTGCGTCGCCTATGTATCACATTCGAACAGTTCTAGTTCAATAATGTTTGTAAGCATAGATTAGAAGGGATATTTTTACATTTTCTCATTAATATTCGCTTTGTGGATGGAATTGGCACATTAGTCGGTAATCAGTGTGGCGGTAGAAATTCATGTTGACATGTGTGTACACTAGGATCGTGAAGTTGCTGTCCAATTATGCGCTATTTTGAATGAAATTCGGAATTGTTTTTGTGTTTTGTGTTTTTAACTTGAAATACATACCTACTTACATATGTTTAAAAAATAGGGTATGTCGATGATCATATTAACACGAATTCTTTCACGAAGAATTCATGAATGTCATTCTTTTAATGTCAACAAAATTATTTTGAGTGCTTGAAAATTATTTTTTCATCCCATACCGTAATTTCCTTTCTTTGTAACTTAAAATAATTTTGCTTTGTACGCGTTTCTCTGTGTTGGTTTTTTCTTGAACGATAGCAAAGATCGTTATTTTTGTTTTGTTCTTTTTTGTTGTCTTTTATTTTATCTTTATTCTATTATTATATCTTTTTCGCTTTTATTGCAGAGACGAGTGAGTGAACTCACAGCTTATCTAGTGTTAATTGATAATCAGAGTCCATAGCCGTAATAACTATTGCACTAACTACAGGCACTACTTACTACAATACGCCCTACAACAACTAATAATTAGAACACCGTTGTTTTCCATGTCATTCGTTATATTGATATCTAACTAGCGGACCCGACAGACGTTGTCCTGCGAATGCATACACAAAATTCATTCAAGTCGATCCAGCCGTTTCGTTGCAGTATAGATAAATAACCTAGATACAGACTGCAGCGCCATCTTCCGGAATGATTTGTGAATCTAAACCATCCAGAGCGCCACCCAAGCGCATACAAAAAAAAAACATTCAAATCGGTCCAGCCGTTTAGAAGTTCAGTGACATACACACGTACAGTAGAACTATGTATGTATAAAGATTTTAAAGTATTAATCAGTTAAACCGTTTCCGTGACAAAAGCGACTTTCATGACACGATCTAAATTCGGTAATAGCTTCGGTAGGCAGCGGCTCGGCTCTGCCCCTGACATTGCTGAAGTCCATGGGCGACACGGCCTACAAGGGCAATAAAAAAAAATGTTTCCATACCTATTTATTGTTGTTCGAAGTTCGAAAAAACCACGAACACAAAAGTCTAGCTAAATACCGACAACAATTCCGTTAAGTAAGGCATTTACAATGTACTCAAGATCTCAACAAAACAAACCTATGAAACGAGTGCATAAAAACCGTTTGTTGATTGTTGTTCGGCTAATGGCTCCACGAGACTTTGAAGCGACCCTCTCAGCAATAACCCTTTTGTTTAACATTAGCAGAGGGAGAGGTCCCCTAGACCTACGAGCGTCGATTGTGAAATGAAATCAAAGCACTATTCACGAGCCCTCTCGTCGCAAATTGGGTTAGGAGACGATAGGAGGCACTGCTCGTCCTTCTTGAGGGCGCTCTTTCATATTTCCAGCTGTAAACTATTTAGAGACGACCTTTTTTACACGCTTTATATTAGCTTCACTTGTATGTATGTTTGTAACTGACTCCTTTAGACGGGATTTTGTCCCACTTTAAACGGCCAGATTTCATTCAAACTCTGTAGATTTATCGAGGACCGATGACAATACACTAATTTGATAAGATTATTCCATTATTCAATTTGCAAAACAATATTTTTTACTGGTGGTAGGACCTCTTGTGAGTCCGCGCGGGTAGGTACCACCACCCTGCTTATTTCTGCCGTGAAGCAGTAATGCGTTTCGGTTTGAAGGGTGGGGCAGCCGTTGTAACTATAATGAGATCTTAGAACTTATATCTCAAGGTGGGTGGCGCATTTACGTTGTAGATGTCCATGGGCTCCAGTAACCACTTTACACCAGGTGGGCTGTGAGCTCGTCCACCGACCTAAGCAATAAAAAATAAAAATTTTTTTTTTCAATTTATATAATTTTTATCTATAGTCGATAAGGCAGGAATTGATGTTAAAGTACTTAATAATTTTAAAAATACGCTTTTTATAGAAGATTCAACTCAAAAATAGAAAATAAATTTTAATAAATTTAAATTGAAAATAGTGTAAAATATATTATATTTAAAAAAAGCGTGGGGTACTTTTTAAGATATTATTGAAATAATAGTTCTTCTACTCATATCTGTCAGAAAAATATTTATAACTAATAACACCATGCACCCCGCGCTTTTTTTACATTTTATATAAAGCGTGTTTTTTAAGCTATTATTTATTTTATTGCGTAGTTGGGTGGAGGAGCTGACAGCCCATCTGGCGTTAAGTAGTTACCATAGACATCTACAACGTGAATGCCGCCACCCACTTTGAGATATGAGTTCTAAGGTCTCAGTACTCACTGTACATCCTCTTACTGTAACAGCGTGCTTTTATCAAAGTTGAAAACTTACTAAAACAGTTCCTTGGATATTTTCGTTTAATATTAGTTCGATAGGCATGGTCGAACATATTATGTTCATTCGAAGCTATATATGTATAGTGTAAACAATTTGCTTGCCCATACAGCAAATTAGTAGGTATTATGTGATATGACTAAATTTAAAAATCGTATTAATCTGAGAAAATGTTTTATTGAGTTTTGTTTCAGTTCTATTTACAAAATATTCGTTCGATGTTAAATTTAGAATGTATAATGGAGTTACCAATAAGAGAGTTTTTTACGAGCTCCAAAAAGTTATAGTGCCTTGTTGGATATACATATGTATAAAGCTTTTATCTCCATTTTATTTAGTTGCAATTTTCAATGATATTTGTTCGAAAATATTCTACAAGTGCTTTTGAATATTTTGTATATTCCTAAATTCTATTTATTCACCGAAGTGCTCATAAAAAAATTTAAATTTTGTTGATATCTTTTCACACATTTCTTATATTATCACACATTTTATTAAAAACTAGCTGACCCGGCAGACTTCGTAGTGCCTCAATCGATAAATAAAAGACTTAAACTTTTGTATAAAATAAACTTAAAACAAACAAAAGGAATCCGTCCGACGGGGGACACATCAAAGGGAAAACAAAATTGTTATTTTTATTTAATTCCGAGCGTTTTCATATTTATCTACCTTTTAAACCTTCTCTGGACTTCTACAAATAATTCAAGACCAAAGTTAGCCAAATCGGTTCAGCCGTTCTCGAGTTTTAGCGCTATTAACGAACAGCAATTATATAAGATATAAGCGAATGCCATCGTTAATTGTTTTACTGATAATTTGCTCTTAAAACAATAGACTAATACAAAATTGTCAAAATCAATTTCCAAAAACCATCAAGCTCGAGAATTACATCCAAGCAAGACCGCGCGCATCCTTTCAAAATGTAATCGTTGTTCTATCGAAACTTGCTATACATTAACAGGCCGTCTAAATTTGACGGTTCATCGTAACCGTAATATTCTCGGTGGTTCTGTTTAATTGTTGCGGCGTAACCGACAGCCAGCGGCCGCAGCTACCCGCGAGGCCAAACTAAAACAGTGACTTCATTACTTTCATTGCCGAAGTTCTCGGCTCCCTCATGTATTACTGGGGACTTTAAATTGAACTGTTTATGTATTACGTACCCTGTAACCGTTCACCGTTGGGAGTAGAATGTTTCGAGTCTCTCTGAATTATAGCTTTGGTTATGAAAATTCTATCGTGTCGTGCACGTCGTAGTCTTGTATTTCTATACTCATGTGCATTTATTATGGAGGAATTAATGCTTGTATTATGTTTGTACGCGTCTTGAAGTATGACGAACGAACTAAACTTTATTATTGGAATGAAATGGAATAAAAAAAAAAATTAATAAAATTTAGTTCGTTGAAGACTTTTTTTATGAAGCGTATTCACGCGATGTAGAATTCATGCGTTATTCAAATGTCAATCCAATGAATAGGAGTTAATTTAAAAATAATTGGATCTTTAAAACGAAATATTCAGTGACAGATAATATGAAGTGAGCGTAGAAAATATTATAGAAAAAAAAAGTTAACGATTAAAACATTCGCGTGACCGATCGTAATTCAACTAACAAGACATGTAAACTATACAGGATTGTTTTGAAAACAACAAAATAACATTTGAATTCGCGCGTTGAAAACGAAATCCATTTCGCGTGTGTTCCCGGTACCCTGACTACAAACACTGACTTTCTCTCTTCACGCAACAGCTGCCTAGCTGTGTCCAGAGTCAATGACATGGTCATTTGTTTTTGTAATTACACCAGCACGAGCTAGCTGTATGTGTAAATTGTTGCCGCATTCAGCTCGGTTCAGTACCCTCCTAGACGAGGTGACACGATATAAATTATCCTGTCCGCTGTGATGACTGCCGGAGTACTCTGAGAGAATGTTTTATGCAGGAATATTAATGACCTGCAATGAATACTATAATGCATCTACCGCAAAAATGGAAATTATTAATAGTAGAATAAAAATCGGTGTAATATATGGTATAATGCAGAGAGGTATTGGGTCTTTTTGGTATTCGCGAGTCGTAGATATAATATTATAATTAAAACTGTTTTTACAGTTTAATCTCGCGTTTTTAAAATAAGGTTTTTACTTTTAATTAGATATTGGTTCTTTTGTTATTAACAGGCAATTAGCACAGAATTACGCGGAGGCTCACAAGTCTCTTTACCACTAGGCTTACGGGTAGAGTAACATTTTCGGTAGAGGGTTTTTCAACATACAATTATTAACGTCTCTTTTATTCTTGATTTATTTGGTTATGTAATTTCATTTAAATATCTAAAGCTTAAAGTATAAAAACGGTTGGTTCACTTTGAACATTAGTTTCTCATTTGTGGACGCGAATGCTTACAAACAAGTTTGTTTTGGTCCCTTGCCCATTAACCTGGGCTTAACTATTCATCACGCCGGTGACCTCTTTTCCAAGGTGTCCCAAAGATAATTTAGCCTGCGTTCCTCGCGACCTTTACGGTCAAAACGTTACCGAATTGTTAAAGGCAGGTGCCCCGAGAGAAAAGATATACTTTGAGCATATAAAACAAGCGTAGGTTGCTGATCTCTGTTATGATAACATAAAACATCAAAGTCGCGATCGAAAAGAAATTTATTAATATTTTTTTTTTTATTGCTTAAATTTGCGTCTTAAGTGGATACCGTAGTTCAAAGACATTAACAACGTAAATGCTACCCACCTTGAGACATGAATTATAAGTCTTAATTCTATATTATAACCTTCAAATCGAAAAGCATTGCTGCTTTGTGGGAGTATTAGTTGGGATAGCGGTACCTACCCATACTTGTTTATAATACGTCATACCAATAGTGGTTGGAATACTTCGACGCTGGTTTAATAATCAGAGAATGCTGCAGCCTAGTCTCTGGTGTATCCCTAAGTCGTTTTTACGATACCCATGAGACTAGCTGGAGAATAATCCACAACCAAATTCTTATTGCTTAGTTGTGGGATCAGTAAATAAAGACAGCTACAAAGGAAGGTGTTTATAGACTACGTAAGATAGTAAACAAAGCAATTATTAGTTGCCCATGAAAGTTCATACTTTTACAAAGAAATGAATTAACAATAACAATCGCGGGAAGGGTTTTCGCCAAATAAAGGTGTTCTTTTTTATTTAGCCGAAGCTTGCCTTATTAGCGTTACTTCTTCATAAACAGAAACATATTTTCACTCATTTAAGTCCTTCAAATAAAACAAAGGCACAAAAGAGTTTGCTTCCATTCTGAGAAGTCCGTTGAGAAATCATGGTAAAAAAATGTTGAAGTCTGAGAAAAGTTTCGATTGCCGGTAGATTATGCCGAGAATTTTCCATTAAATAAATTGAGTTCCTTGAGTACATACAATCGTGAAGACATGGCGTTTAAGGCAGACATGTGACAGGCTCTTCAGTAATGTAGTTATTTAGAAATATTTATTGACTTTTCTGAATTCTATTTACGAAAGCGTATATATCTTAGGCACCGAAAAGACTTTGGACCGCGTGTAATTTGAAGATGCTCTGCGCTATTTCAGTTCCTGATTTTATTGTTGGCTTCTAAATTGTGGCGATCATCATCCCTCTCTACCCCGATGTGTTGTTCAATGCACAAGCGAGAGGGCCACTGAGCAAGGGATCTTATTTTGTTCGACGGAATGTATTTTTGTCGACTGATACCGAGGGTAGGAGTTTTATTGGCTCAATGATCTGGCTTTATGAGTCATGTTTGCTATAATAAAATCGTTCGTTGCCTCCGAAATGAGCTTCTATATTGAAACTTATGCGTTGCCAATGTCCGATGGGTAACGTGGATGTAAACTGTTGTTGTAAATCATTACATGTTTAAATTTCATTTACTTACTTTTTGATTTATAGGCCGAAGTACTAATGTATATTGAAACTAAAAATTTTTGTTATTTCTTTTTTTTTTTGCAATTATTTTCTCATTTAATATTTAAAAAAAACTATAATAGTAAAGGCTTTATAAACTGTGATAAATTAAGATTAAAACTTAAAACACGAATGTAGAAGAACGTAAGAAAGCTGGTATAGTATAGTTATATTTTTATGTACCTGCAACTTAATCCGAAGGATTACCTCGGATAGAAGCAGTCAATTCGGGTCGAAGATATTTCGATAAAGCGATTTGGGCGCGGTTCCTGCGTCAATCACGCGTCTCGGAGAACGTTCCCTTACTCCTAGTTGCCAAACAAGGTGCCTCAGTTATCTGCGTAGGGTCGACGTCCTCGTGGACAGCTGGAAACTTGCCTCAATTAATCAGTAATGCGGAAGTGGGTTGTCACTAACAAGCTTAAAGCGAACATCGGGTAATTAGACATTTCAATTAAAAATGGAGAACGATATTCACCTTAATTTTTTTTAATTATGACTTTATGCATATTTCATAATATACAGTGATAGTAGTTATCACAGAAAGACAAAATCTTCCGGCGAGGTTGTTCGGGATTTGAATATTTGTAAATTTATCTTGAAAGTCCTTAAATGTAATAAGTGACTAAGTGGTAACTAAGTCTTATTCAGGTGATCCTCCTACACCACTCCCATCCGTGACCGCAGGTCGTACTGGTAAGTTGGCCTCGTCCGTTCTGACATTATCTACCAAGTTCCAATGCTCTGCAGTGAATCGAGGCTCAGCCTGAATGCTGATTATCAGTCATCACATCATTTTGCAACATTTATTTTTTATCAGTTACATTATCTGTCTTTTAAAGTAAGATAAAATTATGTACTGATTTTGTTAATAGTAGTCAAAATATAGGTAAACTAAAAAAAAAACTACTGTGATTGGAGCTGTTATTTAAGAGACATTTACTAAAAAAATATAATGTTTGAATATAAAAAAAAATTTAATACTATCTCCCCATCACACTATAACTGAACTAACTCACTATTGGTATGGTAGGTAAGCCCGCAGGGGTTTGTATCAGCCTATAATTCTGCCACAAAGTAGTTCCGTAACAGTTTGAAGAATGGAACGGTTGAAATGTTGACCTTATGTCACAAAGTGGCGACATTCACATTGAGATGATTATGGGCTCCAGTAACCACCTAACCAGGCTTTGAGTTCAAAAAGTCGCTTAAAAATTTTAAATTTTGAAATATTCAGCATAGAAAACGCTAACATAATTGTATACATGCCTCTAATATTTTAACCATATGTTGATTATTCATGTAATGTTTTAAATCACTACCATTTATTTTAACACAATATGTAATTGAATGTAGTAAATAAAAATTTGGCAATTATTCTACTAAACTAACACTAATCGAGGCCTTAGTGATGTAATACAATGCATTTTGATCTTTAAGTGTTATTTTATTGTATTAAAGCTAAGAACATGTGTTTTTGTTAATGCTCGATTTTACTGTCCATAAAATTTTCGTGCCCATTAGATTGTACCTTGATTTTTAGCGTTTATTATAAGACTAGCTGACCCAGCAGACTTCGTAGTGCCTCAATCGATAAATAAAAGACCTAACTTTTGAAAAAAATAAACTTAAAACATACAAAAGGAATTCGTCCGACGGGGAACACATCAAAGGAAAAACAAAATTGTTATTTTTATTTAATTCCGACCATTTTCATATTTATCTACCTTTTAAACCTTCTCTGGACCTCTACAAATAATTCAAGACCAAAATTAGCCAAATCGATCCAGTTGTTCTCGAGTTATAGCGAGACTAATGAACAACAATTAATTTTTATATATATAGATAGATATCATAGTTCGAAGCGTCAAGCTACAATATGCGCTTTCGTACAGTGTACAAATTTATTCAAATGACTCGCGTCAGAGCTCATTTTACTAAGTCACCTGGCACAAATTCCCGGAGGGCTTATTTTCTCCAGTACATAATGAGTTCTCTTAGCCGACCTCTTTTGTGGTTTACTACTGAGCTGTTTTGTAACGCTTTAACCCTTTATAACACTCGGGGTACGCAGTCTGAATTGTTTCAAAATTCAGCTCGCAATCTAGATTTCATTTCACCAGTACTTTATGTAAGTTAAACTTTATTTTCGTATTATGAATTCTTAAGGAATTGTTCGGACGTAAGAAAACTGTTGGTAATAATTGGTAATAATAACTGTTGTAAGTAATAACTGTTGGTAATAATAATGATGGAAATAATTGTTTTCACAGAATCCGAGACAATAATCGCCTTTTTTTTCAAATGCTAAAAATTCAATAGTCTAAAAACTATCTAACTAATCCTAATCTAAGTAGTCCACTAAAATTCTACTAGTTGTCCAAAAGTAAATACGCTTGCGCGGATCCTTTTAACATTAAACCGGACCCGTGCAAACGCAAGCTCTCGTAACATTTAAAATGTACTAAAGTAATTGAATATGCAAGATCCTAAACCGATCCTGAACGTTGGAATTCGCCTTGGCACACGCCACTAGCGTATAGTTACTAGTGGTAATGGCACGTCATTGCGGACGGTTTTCGGTAAGATGCGAAAATTATGCTGGACCCTGGACGATGTCGTAAACGTTTCCACGCACTACATATATCAGGACACACTGTCGAGGTATATTTATGACGTCACTTATGACGTCAAACTATCGTTTGTGAAGGGTCCAGTCCGTATTCAGTTTATGAATATATGAATGGTATTAACGAAATTTATGTGCAGAAAATATTGTCGGAGTGGGTAGTAGGCGTAAAGAGATCGGTATCGATTTTAATGACCTTTTGTAATTGTAATGAATTCCACTATAATCTACTTCCATGCTCTGATGCTTATTAGTAATGTATAGATAAGGTGTACTTACTGTAATTATCCAAGGATGACCGTATATTTGGCTTACTATTACTTACTTGCCATAATCTATAAATTAGTAGGTAATTAAACTAATAGCGTACCTGATTGTTTGTATATGACCTAAAACTTTTCTTAGGCCTACATGTAACATATATATTATGTTCTCTAAAAAAGTTTACTTATGACAGAAAAAAGAAAGCGTTTAAAAATATATTATATAAAATATTAAAGACACCAAATCCTTTCTTTGTTGAGAACAAAGCTTTTAAAAGCTATAGCCATAAAAATCACACTGAAAAATGAAGTTTCGACTATTATGAAAAAGAAACAAAATCGTTCCATTCGAACCTAAAATTATAATAGTACTAGCGACCCGCCTTCGCTTCGCTTCGGAAACTGTAATTTATTATTGATTTCTCCACTGTTTAATGGATGTTATTATACATATAAAACCTTCCTCTTCAATCACTCTATCTATTAAAGAAAACCGCATCAAAATCCGTTGCGTATTGTTAAAGATTTAAGCATACATAGGGACAGACAGATATAGGGACAGAGAAGGCGACTTCGTTTTATACTACATATGTAGTGATTGTAAAAAAATATTTTTTTCTTTTTTTTTTGTCCTGGCAGGCCGACGAGCATACGGCCCACCTGACGGTGAGTGGTTAACGTCGCCCATTGACTTCAGCAATGCCAGGGGCAGAGCCAAGCCGCTGCCTACCGCTTTATTTCAATAAAGTAATAAAGGGTGATTTTTTACTAGCTATAGGAAATGATTTAAAAAAAAAACATATAAAATTTAGAAAAAATCATGAAATCTTTATTTGAATCGATAGTACGGTTCGTATAATTTAATGTTTGTAGATTATTTCATGAAATTGTTGACCACGGCTGCGCCTCAAACGGTCCATCCGCTTAGTCCAATTTTGGCATACTCTTTCCAACATTTCGGCTGATTTCTCACGAATAAATGCTTCAATGTTGTCTTCCCATGCGTTGATCGAAGCGAGCTTGTCAGCATAGACATGAGCCTTAACATAGCCCCACAAAAAATAGTCTAAAGGCGTTAAATCGCACGATCTAGGCGACCAATTGACCGGTTCCAAACGTGAAATAAAAAAGTGGATCTTCCGTCAACTTTTCAAGAGCCCATTCACCAAAAATTCTGCTTTGTGGTAGGTCTTTCGGCTTCAATTCTTGCACCAGCTGTATTTTGGAAGGCTTCGCACCTAAATCCTTTCACAAAATTTTCCCCGTTGTTGAATAACAGAGGCCCAATTGCTGCGAACGTCGTCGAATCGATAATTGATGGTCATCGCTAACACTGGCCGATACAGCTGCGGTATTTTCGTCAGTTCGCACTGTTCGTAAGCGTGATGGTGGTTTAATGTCCAACAATGTAAATTTGATGCGAAATTTAGTCACAATAGCCCGAATAGCCGCTTCAGTGGGTCGATTAAACTGACCATAAAATGGAAGAACCACGCGAGATGAACTTTCTTAACAGAGCACGCATTTGGTAATAAAATTTTGTAAGACGATTCATGGTTAAATTATATACCAAACTGAAGATGTTTGACAATAACACAAAACACGAAACATGCGTTAGCTTTCAAAATCAGTGTTGCCAAAAAGAAAATAGCTAAAAAATCACCCTTTATATTTTCTTTCGTATATTTCAGCGTTCCGTGATTACTCTAAAACTTTGTATTCGAACAAATATTGATCAGAATTATGAAGCAGATGCTCCTTAAACTGTCCAAGTTTCGTTTCAATTAACTTGAACGTTTTGATGTCGCTTCGACTTCATTCGAATAAAACATCTTGTTTAATTAAATTAATTAATAATTCCAATTTGGGTTGTGATTTTTTTTAAATCTTTCAATAACTTTTCTTTATGATGTAATTTAGGAATATGTTTACTGAGTTTTAATGCCTATTGTAGGGTCACACACACATGCTTAATAACGTACGTGGCGTGTTACCTGGCTACGTAATGCAAGGTGTCATCTTCACCATTCCACGCTTGTGGGAAAAGGATATTGGGACGGGCATGGGACATTCACTGGGCTCATCCTAAAACTATAAATGAAACAGAAGTGTGTCGCGGTTAGATACGAGCGAAATTCGCGATTTTTTAAGTTTTGAAATACGCTTCCATTCGGATTCTTTGGTTCACAATCAATCTATAAAAAAAAGGATGACCAGTCAGTCATTTACTCCGTTTTTTGCTCCTTCGCCCTTTGCTCGGTGAAAGATGGACTAACACGTAATACTGTTGGCAAAACTATATTTAGCAATAAACAAATATTAAAGCTTAAACTCTGTCGAACGTGAAAATATATTATTAATTAAATACTAACGTATTGGAGCCACGACGCAAGCAATATCTTTCACTTAAAACTTACCGAAGTATCGTTAAGAAATTGAGTTTGCTGGAAAGCTTTTATATTCCCATCTGTTTTTAACTAGTACCCGACTGGAACTTGTATTTATGATGTAAAGTTTTCCTTGTATATATGAGAACCCGCACCATGTGCTTCGAACATTCTGGAAACAGGAGTAACATGTTAGTTACTTAATGAAACTTACTATATAGTGTAACATCTCATTATACCGGCGACTGTTAACGTGTATACGACAGTTTTATGTACGAAGTTACTTTTTCTTTTACTGCCTTTTTACTGGTATACAAAGAACGTACTGTAGTTTCAGCGTAAAAAACACTGACTAATGGATTGACTCGGTTCACTGCTAGTTATAATGAATGGAGTTCTTTTAGCCTTGCGATATGCATCTATTTACGTCGAAACAAAAGTTTAGTTCTTAGACGATTTTTCGCTGAAATGCCTTATTTTTTTTTATTATCTTGGCTCCAATTACAACAGTTGTCTTTTTCGTTTACTCAGAATCTGGTCTAGTAGATATCTTGATTCTGAGATGGTGAAGAATATGTAGTTCGTTTTTGTTATCAGCTTTCTCGGAGCGTCAATGATTTAAATTAGTGATTGATTTGAGTTTTCTCGAGGTAACCACATGCGTGTCTCAAAAATACGACCTTAGACGTGGTTACTAATTATTTATGTTCATGATTACTGACGATTGAAAACCTGTTAGCAATGCTATGATATATTATGATAGTTACTGGTGGTAGGACGTCTTGTGAGTCCGCACGGGTAGGTAAACCCACGGTGCCTGTTTCTGCCGTGAAGCTGTAATGCGTTTCGGTTTGAAGGGTGGGGCAGCCGTTTTACTGTAAAGACTGAGACCCTAGAACTCATACGTCAAGGTAGGTGGCAGCATTTTAAATTGTAGATGAGTTACGTTACGTTGTGAGCTCTTCCACCCATCTAAGTAATAAAAAAGATAAAAACGTTTATACGAACGACAACGATAGTCTAGACGACTATAATACATAATTACAATAAAAAGAAACCTGTTTGTCCTTGAGAAACCTTGTTTGTTTACATAGAGAATATTATTTTGGATAAAAATATATTTTTTATAATTCACCTGCAACCACAGGCTGGTTTCGGATGTTTTTTTAATGTTAAAGCGAACTCGGTATAATTTGAGATTTGTACCAACGTGAGCGTCCATTGAAGTTCATTGTTTGAGCGTTAGTAATATTACGGAGCTAAGCTGAAATATTGTATTCCTAATTTTAGTGCGAACGCAGACAGGATTATAGTAATATAATTTAAGGGTGAAATGTCGTACGTTCGCAACGTTCTTGAGGTAAGGTCGCCCTCAATTGTTACGTGTAATTTCGTATATTATTATGCTGAGTTATATTTGATCGCCTCGTTGCTGTAGTGGTTGTAACATTTGACATCGGAGATGGTATCTTTGCTAACGAAGTTTTGTATTCGGGGTCTGGAAATGCTTGTTCTTGTCTCGCATTTCAGCCCGGTACCAACAGGAGAAAATTCTTGATAGATTTTTTTTTATTGCTTAGGTAGGTGGACGAGCTCACAGCCCACCCGATGTTAAGTGGCTACTGGAGCCCATAGACATCTACAATGTAAATGCGCCACCCACCTTGAGATATAAGTTCTAAGGTCTCAGTATAGTTACAACGGCTGCCCCACCCTTCAAACCGAAACGCATCATTGCTTCACGGCAGAAATAGGCGAGGCGGTGGTACCTACCCGTCCGGACTCAGAAGAGGTCCTACCACCAGTAAAATTTAGCACTATCTAATTATAAATGACATAGCGTGGCGTTTTATTATCAGCATTACTGAAATAGCAACTGATTGGATTGTGATTTTGACGGCAAAGGAAATCGAGTAGGAAGATCAAACTCATCATAAACCTCCACGATTACGAGTGACTGACAGGTCATGTTGTCGATTCGCTTTGATAGACTCCAGGTTTGAGGGTGAATAGTATGTTAGTCTTTAACTAAGACAACTTTTAGGTCGACATTTGAATGTTGTGCTCACGAATGACATTTTAGTCGTCCATGACCACAAACGTTGTGAAGTATTCGCAATATCGGACATATAATAATTACACTAAAAAAGGGGGCGATAAAAACCGTAATATTAGTTTTAATTATGTCTACGACTCGGGAAAACTGAAGAAAACTGTAGATAAGTCTCGTATTATATAATAGCGGACAATCTCTTGTCGCGCCTAATGTTAAACGCGTATATTAACCTATCTATAATGCACAACTATAATAATTTAATTCAGTAACGTAGTATTTTAGTGGCGTCCTCGAAAAGAAGTTTATGATATCGCATTGAGCGATTATGGACATCAATGAATTAATGAACACAACATGTTAAACATGTTGTATACAACACGTTTTAGCATTCATCATCGTTCGCCAAGCCAGCGTTCAACAAGTAAGTACGCCCACTAACATTATGTAATATTTAAATTAGTCGCCCAAAGTATGATAATTGAAGTTTAATATTTAAATAAGACTCGTGCTTGAAGTTCTTTAAATTATTCTACAATGCCAGGACTTGAAAATTGATAGTCAGTCATACAAAACGTTTTGAGTATAATGCAGTATTGAATGTTAAAGGAGATTTAATAGGGTAGTGCAAATTTGACATAGAGAGAACTGAAATTAAAATAGATTAATCGGTGTCGAAAGAATTTTCACATTAATTCGTTTTGTAATCTATACTAATATTATAAAGAGGAAAGATTTGTTTGTTTGTTTGTTTCGAATAGGCTCCGAAACTACTGGACCGATTTGAAAAATTCTTTTTCCATTAGAAGCCGACATTGTCCCTGGTGAACATAGGCTACTTTTTTTTATTTTTTTTTTATTTTTTATTTTTTTGTTTCATGTGTGTTTTAATGTTTCCGAAGCGAAGCGAGGGCGGGTCGCTAGTAAATAATATATTTGTAATTTAGTGACGAAAACAAAAACACTCTTAAATACTAAACCGAACTTAAAATTAAAATATTTTTAGCCTGTTGATACTAGACCGGATATTAAAGTGTTGATACTAGACCGGATATTAAAGCGAAGCTATAAAATTATTGCATCGTCACTGATCTTTAATCCGTCTGCAAACTTTCAAGTTAATCGGATGCGTTGATATAAAAAATGAAGCGGAAGCCTTTAGCCAAATTAAAAAATAGAAAAATAACTGATGTTTTAATGTTAATCATTTATTTTATCGTTACAACTCAAGGTACAACAAGGTAAGATGGTTTTTAAATTAATAATTTTGTGCAGCGACCGGCGCGTGCGCGTTATTCCATCTTTCGAACCTCACTGACATATATTAAGTGTATAATCTATGTTATATACTGACTGTATTTTTACGAATCCTGCGCAGGCGTCGGTCGCACGGCGTTGGTCGACACTTTAGGGTTCCGCTTAGCGTGCGAGGATTTTTTATTATACTTCGGTTCCGCACGTTACAATGTCAATTAATTTATTCATGATTTACATTTGCTTTTTCTAGATGACTTGGAAAATCATACTACTACGAGTGTTTTGTCAAAAGTTTTCGTCTATAAAAAAGAAATGATACGTTGAAGCTCATCAACAAATAGTAAACTTAGAATAATTACACATAGAACGATAGTTCTCTTCAAAGCGGTCTGTCAAAAGTGAGGCAAAAATATAATCTATGTGTGCGTAAGGTACTTGTATTTACGCTCGACGAAACGCACACAGTGAAAAAAAGAATGTTGCCAATCTATTAACTTTCTCTAAAAATAGAGAATTTCAAACTATTACTTGTGATCACAGAACAAATGTGATTGTTAGACTACACCTTTTATTTATTTGGAACTCATCAATTATTACTGCTGAACTGATGACAAGGCCCATAAATCCCCTAAACGATTAGGAGCTAAATATAAGTGCAATTCGTCTATAGAAACTACTCGGTAGTAACCCGTTTTGTTTACATCCTAAATAATCTAACGTACCTATTTACCAGAATACACGAATATTGCCTGCATGATGAAAATAAAACTTGTTTATTTTTTTTTGTTTTTTGTTTAAACCCGCCACCACACGACCTACTTCAAAATACTTACGTTATTTGGTGTAAAGTTATTATTTTTGGTGGCATTGTTTATAGGGCGGTTTTTTAATTTAATAATAGTGTAACTTACAAAAAACACGCGAATATTCTAATTCACTTAGAAGCATTCTAGTTTACGTCTGTATCTATAGTCAAGCAAAGTAGTTACTTTTGCTTAAGGAATGACCTAAGAAAATATTTTATGCTCAAACAAACAAGTGCCAGAATTGTCGAGAAAAGTCATGTTTCAAGTTATAACTTGTCTATAGATAGATACGGGTCTTAGAGTGAAAAAAACAAGTATAATTATTTATTTCAGTAGCCTTGTAACAACTGAAACTGTTTTCTGAACAATTGTCGCTTCGATGATAGGAAGGAAACCTAAAACCAAACCAAAACATAAAATTACATATTATTATTATAATTATGCGAACTTGTTCTGTTTTTGTCTCAGTTTCCTTATTAATCAATTTAATTTAATAAAAAAATGCGCTTGTAATTGCCTAATTGAGACTGTTTCACTTTTAATTTAACAACAAAATGTGTGAGAATATTTCATATGTGTTGGCAACATTTTCATAAACTATAGCATTACAAATTATTGAAATTTATTTTTCATTTTGATGAATGTTTTACGTAAAAATATACGTTCATACGCATTACTTACCCGTGAAATGTAATGTTACTATCTTTCTTGTGTTTTTCCGATGTACTATGACATCCGTTCATTGAACAAACCGTCATTTTTAATAAAATTTTCGGGAGTACTTTTCAATACGACACGTCCTTGAGCACTGACGGGCCGAATAATGAACTTAGCCAATATGGCTAGGTTTGAGTTGCCTCACTTTACGGAGGCGGACTCGGTTTCTATGTGTAATTATTCTAAGATAGTAAACAAACAAAAATCAGTGACAAGCAAAAGAGAAAATGGTACCCACCCCATTTTGCCTTTACCTATATTAATAAATAGATTTTTCCTACTTTGTGACGGCGTATTACTTGTTAAAACACACTTCAGTAATAAGCTGTCAAAGTTGTGCTATATCAAAATATTCGAGAGCAACTTTTTTACCGAGACCTTAATCCGAACTTTTGGGAATACGCTTAGTTTAAGTGGTTCGTCGAATATTTTCCTATATTTAAATCTGACCTTTTGAGAACATTTTTTTCAAAAATTCTTTGTTTTATAAGGAAATAAAGTTGGGAGGCACTTGAACGTTCCGATACTATGGTCGACGAGCAAGTCCTTGGGAACGAACGTAAGCGACACACTACAATTTTTTTATAAGTTGATTGCTGATAAATAAGCCTTCGAGTTCCTATGAATAAATACACTTCTTATATTTTATTACTGCAGTAAGCGGAGGCTCGCGAGTTCACGACCCATATGCTGTTTAGTAGTTACAATACCACAAAAATACTGCCTCCCACCTTCAAAGATCAGATTTAAAAAAAGAATTGAATTATCATAACACTCCACTTACTATACAAGCAAGAATGCATGACTGCTTCACGCCTGAAATAGGTACGCTAGCGCCAGCTACTTTTTTTTTTTAAAGCTTAAATGGGTGGACGAGCTCACAGCCCACCTGGTGTTAAGTGGTTACTGGAGCCCATAGACATCTACAACGCAAATGCGCCACCACCTTGAGATATAAGTTCTAAGGTCTCAAGTATAGGTACAACGGCTGCCTCACCCTTCAAACCGAAAGGCATTACTGCTTCACGACAGAAATAGGCAGGGTGGTAGTACCTACGCGCGCCGACTCACAAGAGGTCCTACCACCAGTAAAAAACGTATTCCAGATTACCAATTCATTTCCGAACATTTCATTCAATCATCAGCTTATTTTCAGTCCATTAATAAAACATTTAACAGTTACTAACTTTCGTATTGTTTGTTTCTTCAATAGAACGTCTGAAAATGAACTGTTATTTGAGTATGCTTTTGTTTAAAGAATTCGCGCGAGACCAAACGAAATATTTTACTTTGAGTGGGCTGGCAGTTTGCACTATTCGTGTTTTCTTTGTGCCGAACGGTCCGCGTTTATAAGGCTTAACAAACAATTTCTCGTCGACGGCGTGCGGCACGCTCCGCAGCATTAAATCTAAGGCTTCTATCTCTTTGTTGGTAAACATATTCAATAAAATCTCGTCGAGTAACTGATGGTGCAAGCGATTGTTTTGTTATATCTTCTTCTTCTATCTTCTATCTTTTTCCTCTTCTATATACATATATAAAAATGAATTGCTGTTCGTTAGTCTCGCTAAAACTCGAGAACGACTGGACCGATTTGGCTAATTTTGGTCTTGAATTATTTTTGGAAGTCCAGAGAAGGTTTAAGAGGTAGATAAATATCAAAAAGCTCGGAATTAAATAAAAATAACAATTTTGTTTTTCCTTTGATGTGTCCCCCGTCGGACGGATTCCTTTTTTTTGTTTTAAGTTTATTTTATACATAAGCTTAGGTCTTTTATTTATTCATTGAGGCACTACGAAGTCTGTCGGGTCAGCTAGTATTTTATAAAATATAGATTATAGTCTATATCGAGTTATAGTTCAATCGTGAGTGCTTTGAGAAACTGTTCGCCGTAGTACTACATATCTTTGCACCGGGCGTCGTTGTCTAATACCTGAAAACTCACAATACGGACAGTACGGTCGAACTCATTTCTCCCTTGTATTCTACATCTCAGGGACGAAATGCGTTTTGTTTTTCCTTACCGTCATGGCCGTCTTCGGACAAGAGTTTTGAGGAAAGTTCCATAAAAAATACACTACACTAACACTAAAAAACACTAGTCATGTATGTATATGCGAGATCAAATGCAGTGAGGTATTCAATGTTTTACTCTTTTGAGTTTTTTTTTTACTTTTCCCAGCTCTACAATCGAAACGCTAAGGTAGGGACTTATGACGACTTTCGAGATTTTTACGAATATTATTAAATCATAATAAAAACCTCGTCGAGAACTGCTTGCTATTAACTACAAAAAATCCACTCGATTTATAAAACGCTTGCGAATTTCGAAGCGCAAACATTCCGACTAACTATTCGTTCTATTTCAACTATTCACCTACAGTACATAAAGAAGTCATATATAAAACCCTGTCTAAAATGTTTGCAACTGTAGCGACATATTGCAATAATTACTATTAAGTTAGAAGTTTAAGAAGTTTGTTCTACAAAACTTTGTATTGCGTTCTCAACATTATTACTTAAGAACAATGTTAACAATTTTAAGCATTGGTTTAAAACTAGTTCACGTGTTTTACGTTTGATTTACTTTTAATAATTCAAAAAAACTCATTGTTCCAATGGATATTATGGTGACTGTACGCCAATCGAAAGGCATACATCGTATTCGCATGGATTGAAGCTAAGTGTAATGGGAAAGTAGTTGAAGTGACTGCGGGAAGTCGAGGTCACGTAATTGTTTTTTTTTTCTATTTTAATTACCGGCCAAACTATTACCATTACAATTGAGACATCGACTTAAAATCTCATGGTATTGACATTCACGATTTTATATCTATGGACTCAGGTAACTATTTAATATTGGTTGCCACAGGAGCTAGTCACTACTAATAAACCGTTCCTTTTTTATCGCTTAGATATGCGGACGAGCTCACAGCCCATCTGGTTTTAAGTGATTACCAGAGCCCATAGATAACTACAACGTAAATGCCGCCACATACATGCATACCTATACTTGAGACTTAAGAACTTATATCTCAAGTTGGGTGGCGCATTTACGTTGTAGATGTCTATGGGCTCCAGTAACCACTTAACACCAGGTGAACTGTAAGCTCGTCCACCCATCTAAGCAATAAAAAATAAAAAAAACGTACCTCGAAACATAAATTCTAAGTCTCACTGTCTAAGTCACACTCACACTTACTGCTTCACGGCAGAAATAAGCAGGGCGGTGGTACCTATCCGTGCGGACTCACAAGAGTTCCAGCCCTTGATCGTGGTCTAAATTAAAAAAAAATGCGTATTTGATTTTATTTCACGATGCTATTCCTTCTACATGAAAGTCGCAGTGAATACGTAAAACGGAGCAAGAGACTAATATATTTGCATACAGTAGTAGGGCAATAAAAACGTTTATATCCCGAAAGACGAGAAATGACAGCAGAGAGCTGGAGACTGTTTAAAATAATGACATTGAACGCTTTCGGTGCTATTTTGAATGTAAACGTAAAGATGAAATGAAGTTAGTGAAGTGGCCAACGACTTGGACTGCTTTGTGAAATTCCTGACTGAAATACTTTGGAGAACAGTTAGTTTGATCAAAGACAAAGCGGTATTCGATTCTTTTTCTATGACCGTGTAAGGTTTATTATAGAAGTATTTTTTTAGAATATGTACATTATTTACATTAATGTTATTACGAGTGAAGTTTGAAAAACTTGAAGGGCTCCGTTTGTATATGTATTGTATATGTATAAATGATAGGTACATCGCGTGTAATTTGTTTCCTAGTGATTCTTGTCCACCTGATGGTCGACTGAAAGAGATCGCGCTCTTAATAATAAGACCCCCAATTGTATTTTTATTTATTTATTTTGTGTACAATAAAGCATACTCTCACTCTCTCTCGCTCTCTTTCTTTTTCTTTTTCTCCCCCTCTCTCTTTCTCTGCACTTCTTTTATTAAAGTCGATACTATATCGAATGAAAAAACTTCACGCAAATATGGCACTCACAGACAAAAACACTCCGAACTGAGCTCTTGATTTATTATGCCGTGTGTGTCCTATGCGAGTGCGGCATTAAATGGACGAACGGAACTGAAGTGCACCCATGAGGGTCCTCGTCGCCGTCACGTGCGGTTTACATTCACTGCGATGACAAACTATTGTGGTCTCCATTGCGACCACCGAGCGATTCCAGTTGCACCTAACAACGCGATATCTCCATGTGTACTATGTTTATTATATAAGCGCTTCTGTCAATTCGAAACTTTTTTTTTTATTGCTTAGATGGGCGAACGAGCTCACAGCCCACCTGGTGTTAAGTGGTTACTGGAGCCCATAGACATCTACAACGTAAATGCGCCACCCACCTTGAGATATAAGTTCTAAGATCTCAGTATAGTTACAACGACTGCCCTACCCTTCAGACCGAAACGTATTACTGTTTTACGGCAGAAATAGGCGGGGCATGGTACCTACCCGCGCGGATTCACAAGAGGTCCTACCACCAGTAAAACTGTGTCTCGTCTGTAATTCACTAATCGAGTTTATACGTTCTTTTCAGGTAATGTCTTTGTTACATACTAGCTGTACCCGTCCGCTTCGGTGGCCATTGAAAATTAACATTATTATTTCTTACCCCCACAAAAATTCTCATCATTAACGCCCCCGCAATTGGTGTAGGTAGTCCAACACTCATATAAATATTAGCCTATCCATTAAATACATGTATTTTCTACATGGATATCAAGTTTCAAGTCAATCGGATGCATGGTTTAGTAGTCATAACAGAACATCCGTAAAAACCACTGTAGATTTATATATCAGTATAGATAAGAGCTTCTGTCAATACTAAACTGTGTCTCGTCTGTAATTCACTAATCGAGTTTATACGTTCTTTTCAGGTAATGTCTTCTTTTACGACCGTTGATGAGTCGAGTTGCCGCGCATGTGACTAATGCGATGAACAATAAAGTAAGTGTGTGAATAATGAACACGAAAACCCTTTAACTCGGTAATTGTGCGGTGTAGGGAGATTCAGTTGCGTCCTAAAATCATAAGAGAAATTATGCCTATTTGTTGCTTAACTTTAAGTATAGTATTTAACAAAACGCTCGTTGTGGATGAATTTAAAAATTATTTTTGTATTGTGTCCGGTTTTCGCGAGACGTAGACAAAATTAAAACTGCTTTTGTGGTTAAATCTCGCGTTTTATTGTCCCTATATTATATCTAGCGTTTCGAATACCTTACAGTTTTAGAAGTCACCACGGACGAATGAATTTTTTTGATAAGAAAATGCAAATAAATTTGATTTCAACGCCCATATCATTCATGTATTTCAGAGAATGCCTCGTCCGCGACCGCTCACGGCTGGAGTTCCACAAGGCTCTATCCTCTCGTCGCTCCTATTTAGTTTATTCATCAACGACACTCCCCGGTCCCCGCCGACCGAGTTAGCCTTATTCGCCGACGGCACAACCGTTCACCCTCGGATAGTGGTTCCGAAAATGACGCATAGACATCAACCCAGTGAAAAGCACAGCGATGCTATTTCAAAGGGGAAACTCTACACGAATTTCCTCCTGAATTAGGAGGAGAAATCTTACTCCCCCGTTCACCCTCTTTGGCCAACCTATTCCCTGGGCCAGGAAGGTCAAGTACTTGGGAGTCACCCTGGATGCATCCATGACATTCTGCCTGCATATTAAAACAGTTCGCGACCGTGCCGCGTTTATTCACGGCAAACTTTACCACATGATATGTAAGCGCAGTAAAATGTCCCTTCGGAACAAGGTGACAATTTACAAAACTTGCATAAGACCCATCATTACTTACGCGAGTGAGTTGTTCGCTCACGCGGAACGTCCACACCTGGCCCTCCAATCCCTACAATCCAGCTTTTGCATGTTAGCCGTCGGAGCTCCGTGGTTCGTGAATCGTGAATCGTGAAATGAAGTCAGCGTCGGAACGTTATTTCGATAAGGCTATGCGTCATGGTAATCGCCTTATCGTTGCTGCCGCTGACTACTCCTAGACATGTCCTTACGGATCCATCAGGTCCAATAACTCTTGCATTAGATGCCTTCAGCTCTTAACACTAGGAGTAGGCTTACCAGTAACAGTGCTCGTCGAACTCGGCAAAGAGTTCGATGTGCAAAACCCATGCATCAGCCCGCTGAGTTTCTCAGCGGGTCGGGATTCCGATCCATTTGCGAAGCAGCTGCCTTGTGTTGTTAGGTCTCCTTCGCAGATGCTCGAGCAGCTGTTAGCAAATCCCACCCCTCCTGGCTGAGCCCTTGTTCGCTCATCTGTCCTGGTGAAACTGAAAAGCCCTCCGAGCCACCAGTAATCCTTCAATCATAAAAAAAAGCTTGCCTCGTATGCCTCTGAAACTTAATAGAACAAAAACAACTTTTATGACGTAATGTAAACAAGGCGCCCTCTGCGTTGGGCGCCATGATATGTGATCTTCGGTAGCACTTTCCCGACTCGTTGTTTACTTGCCACTCGCCTTCGTGCCGCCGGAGCGTCGCCACGCGCGATCAATATCGACCCTCACCCACTCTCATATTGAATTTTAATGAGCCGCACAAACTTAAATAAAGGAGCGGGAGTTACCGAATTCCCAAAGTACGTTAAGCAAACGAAACTTTGCGCGCATTTCGAACGGATGTCTTTTAAACGTCTCTTACCCGTCAGTTCGTGCTTATCTAACACGCTTACGTTGTAAGTAGAAGCGCAGATGCTAAGTTCAAAGTTTGATACTTTACAGTTAACAACGCGAGACCATACGTTAGCGGAGCGAAGTACATCCGTATTGCCTGGAACCAATGCGTTGATCCACATTACGTTTTCAGATATGGTTTTCACCATATTTCTTGAAGCTCTGGAATGTATATGCCTTTTTCGTGTTCCCGCATCGTTACGATCGACAATCGGGCCATAGGTTCTTCTTCCTTTGATTAGAAATAAAACACAATTTGTCGATAAAACTGTTCTCATGAGTACTTAATAATCTCGATCTATATCTTCTATTTATTTAAGTATAAGTATAGATAACAAAAAGGATTTTATCTAATTTATTTACTGTAAAGAAATACTCTCTAAATGGTATTATTAAAGATTCCAATTACAAAATGAATAATATTGCCCAATATATATTATAAGTATTTAAATTTTAGAACTAGAAATTATGTTAATAGTATGATAATTATAATTTTCACGAGATTTACCCAATAACCATTTGACCTCGCAGAAGGCTCTATTCGGATAAAATGGGCGATAGGTTGACAACAGACGTGGAGCTTGAACCAGCGGTCAAATTAATATCGAGGGACCTCTAAAGGTCACCGTATAATATTAGCTCCACGACCGCAAACTATAAACTACTGTCCATTTTGATGTCCCAATCAAATATTCTCCGAAAGCTGTTGGTTTTATTGTTATTAAGAAACAAGTATTTACCGTTCATAGCATCACCATTGCTATTTTCGTAGTATATCTAAATGAGGTAGCCGGTATCCTGTGAATACTTCCAACGTTCGATGTCATTCAGTTCCCATCGTCATTTATGTGTGTTCGGAATGGCCATATTTTCTCTGTCCTTTTTTGTGTTCGGGGAATCCTCTTGACGCCACTTCTAGCGGTGGAATGTAACGTAGCACTATGGAAATCGAACTGCACTAAATCTAGTGACCCGAGCATTGGCTCCTGTCAGGTTAGAAGTGGACAAGAATTGGGTTTATTTCTAAGCGTATGTATGATTGATCAATTGGACTATTTAAGGCACATAGCTGATTAATAGACGTTACCCTAATAAACCTCCAATGACACATTGTCTCATCTTTGAACATCATGAGCTTGCTTCATTGCCGCACGCTTTACCGAAAGGTAATTTGAAATGTAACTTCCTACAACCCGTAAGACTCCAAGATAAATTTACTTTCCTTCAAGGAACTTGAACCACAACGTACAGAATTCTTTCGAGTGTGTGTCGTGTGAGCGACGGGAAAATACCAGAGAAGACGGTCATTTGGGATGTTTCTCGCCAGAAAGTTCAGAACTTTTCGGACCTATTTTGAACCGTGGTATCCAAACAGGCAGTTAAACGTAAATACTATTGAAATCGGCAATCACACAACCGAGTCCTTAGTTACTATTATTACACACACAAAAAATCTTCAATCCAGTTATTATATTACTAGCTTTTGACCGCGACTTCGTCCGCGTGGAATAGTTCACAAATAATGCTTTATATTAGAACAAATTTGGTTAGCATAAAAAACGTTATAGTGAGCCAGATATACAGACATATAGACATAAGCTGTCGTGGACTTTTTTTTAGATCTTTTAAAGGGGAACAATTCTTTCATACATTATTTTAGCAACCGTTTCTGCAGCGCACGAAGCGGAAGCTCTCAAAAGGTAAAAATAACCCCGAATTTGAAACATTCTTTATTGGTGCTCCGTTTGTATTAGTCTTAGCGTGATGTTATATATATATAGCCTAGCTATATATAACCTATAGCCTTCCTCGATAAATGGGCTATCTAACACTAAAAGAATTTTTCAAATCGGACTAGTAGTTCCTGAAATTAGCGCGTTAAAATAAAAAAAACTCTTCAACTTTATAATATTAATATAGATAACAAACAGATTTATTTTAAAAACTTTTAAAACATAGTATTATCTTCGGTTTTTCCGAGTCGTAGAAATAATAAAGGCTACTCTTACAATTGAATCCGGCGTTTTATATTCGTCGTTCGTGACCACGAAAAGTGTAAATTATTCGAAATGCCCGAAACAGTATAGTGACAATAACCGTAAAAGCGCTTTTAATCTTTTAAAAAAACATTTCAGTTTAAATACGGTCTTTATTATGTATGTAAATTATTTTATTTTATTCCAGTCATAAAATAGGCCTGCGTGTTACACAGTATTAGTAGCGTTCCTGCCCTTCCGTCTCAGCAAGTACGTGCACCCCAACGAACGCACCTGTTTTTTTTTTACGCCCTCCTCACTACGCAGAGGCTCTAATTGCATTATAAAAGTTATCGTACCTACCACTTTGTATTTCGCTTGATGACGTAGTATTTTCATTATGAAACGTAGAGCACCCCAATAAAGCAATGTTTCTTTCTAAACTTCATTATCTTGAGTTTTAATTTAATTCCAGACAACGTAATTCTAAATTGTATGTTCGTTTTCTTATGCTTTTAAAATTGTATGTTTATTAAGTACGTATATGAATAATTAAATTACGCATTTCATCATATGGATTTTCTATAATAGCAATTTGTTTAAGCTATTTGGGTTTATTGGTTGTAGGGCGGACGACAGCGGCTTGGCTGTGCCTCGGGCATTATTGTCCATGAGCGTCAGCGATCACTCACCATCAGGTGGGCCGTATTGCTTATCTTCCAACACGGGATTAAAAAAACTTGCGAGTCCGCACGCCTTATTTCTGTCGCACAAGCAGTAATGCGTTCTTGTTTGCAGAGTGGGATAGCCAGCCCGCTGAGTTTCGCGCCTGATTTTCTTAGCGGGTCGTGATTCCGATCCGGTAGTAGGTTAATTCGCGAAGCAGCTGCTCTTGAGCTGCTAGGTCTCCTTTGGAAGCGCTCGGGAGGTGCTCGCCCACCTGTCCTGGTGAAGCTGGAAAGGCCTTCGGGCCATCAGTAATCCTTCCTTCATCAAAAAAAGTGGGACAGCCGTGCTACTAACTGGATTGAGACTTAGATTTCATATTTCAAGTTGGGCGGCTTCTTCATCGTGCATGTATGATGTCTATGGGCTTCGGAAACCACTTAATATTAGGTGGATACTGAGCTCGTTCACCCATCTAAATATAATTTAGGTGATTATTAGACGCAGTGTTTTTTTTTGCATTAATATGCTTATTTGGCTTCAAGCGATCACATAATTTAAAAATAACGTTTGAGAAATTTTATAAATTATAGTTATGAAAGTTTTGGCGACATCGTGTCGCGACATGGCGTCGTCTTGTTATTAAGATAGATAATGATGATTATTTAGATGGAATGCTAACTCTTCTGTCCGCCTCATTCCAGTAAATAATATTATATATTAATGATAAAAGTAATTATAATGCGATCTTTTTTACTGGCGGTAGGGCGGTCTTGGGTGCCCGCACGGCTGTTTTTGCCATGAAGAAGACGTAAAAAAATCGATATTAAACGGTAAAAATACTTTTAATTTAGATAATTAGTTAAATGAGTTGGAGAGCGTGTACTTTTTTGCAAGTCACAAACTTAAAAGCGCTCGAAAGTACGGGTGTTACGGGCACACTTCGATAAACCAAAAACATGATGCAAATAATGTATTAAAAATTTACCGTGTAATAGTAAAATGTAAAAGTACGTTTTCTAAAATGAGACCTGAATTAACCTGTATTGTTCTCTTGCTGGCTGTAAAGTGACTACATTCTTCAGGCGAAGCGGACTGAGTACAACGTTTAAATAATTTGTGACGCAGCGTTTTTTTTCCGCTGTCCCAACACAATCACGGTACGATGTTTTTAAATAACGCGAAAACGTCAGCAGGTTAAAAAATCGCTCTTGAAAAAAAACATCTGGTGAGATGTCGATACCTGAGTATAGGATTGTAGAAAACAGTGTTTGTGGTTTGAAAATCGATAGGAAAGCTTAGAGTTAGTTTGACTTTGCGATACCACCACTCATACATTCATACATTCAGACACACATGCACACATACACACACACAGTCATACACGCATACACGCATGCACGCATCAACGCATACACATATACACACATACACGCATACACTCATACACGCATACACTCATACACACACGATTATCACTCTTTTTTGTCTGTGTATTCGTATAACTCGGGCCTTGAGTTCGCTTGTTCGTCGACGGCAATAACAAAAAATACAATTATTCACTTGGGAATTTCCCAATAGTCTATAAATTCATAGTTACTTTTATTACCGAAAGATTAAAACCGAACAAATTCTAAATACATTGTGCAAAGAAAAAGTTGCTGCCTAAGCGGGCTTGTTTAGTTACAAAGGCCAAAGTTCTAAGATGAAACTAGAACTGCTGACACATTACGAGTTTTTCGAGGTTTCGCCGTCTCGCGTATTTGTCAGCAACAATAATCGAAGAGAAAAGTTTGTGAGCCCATAGCCTCTCTAATGAGAATATATGTAGGTATGTGTGAACATACCGTGTGTGTATGTAAGAATTATGTTTTTATTGGATTTGTTTTATTACCTTCGCAAACAGAAGAGCTTTTTTTAAAAAAAAAAAAATCTTGAGAGCGTGCGAATTATATAAATTGAATTATTTTCGGAAATTACTGGAAACCAAGAGGTATTTAATGAATCTTAAACTTATCATGTATTTTAAAACTTGATAACAAATTTAAAAGATTCATAAATTCATATTTTAAATTATAGAATACGTGCCGTAAATATTTTGAGATTTTTGAATTGAGAAGTTAAAATTAAGACACAAATAGAACAGTCTTTAAGTAATTGAAACTCTGATAAATATCATTTCCAATTTAAAAAAAAACACTTCAGAGGTGTCAAGGGACACCCGGATGGAACGAAGTTCCTTTCGATTAATTAGTGAAGGAATTGTAATTTTTTTTTTAAGTTATAATAATAAATTACGGCATTATGAAGAAGAAAAAAACAATACTATGAACTAAATTACTATTGTTGAAACGCTATTTCGAGAAACTGTACTCATTACGCGGACCAATCGGATACGAGCAATGTCACGCGATAAGCGCCTACACGTTGATTGGTCAGAATGACGGATCTAAAAAGTGTCGTGACAACTTTTCGTAAGAAATTATAGCAAAAAGTGTCGTGACAACTTTTCGTAAGAATTTTTTCCGTCTAGCCCCCTTTCACAACGCGCGATAAGGAACTTCGTTCCAAAAACCATAAGCTAATTTCAAACGTAAAATGAAAAAACCTAAACGAAAAATGCAGAATGGAAAAGAGGTAAACAATAAAGATGATAACAAACACGACACAAGTAAAACGCGGTTGTATGTATTTACATTTAAATGCTATAATATGATGTGGACTTGAGTGAGCCTGTAATTTGTCAACATAACAATCATTCCACTGTGGACGAGGATTTTCTACGCTTCCTGTATACCATATACGTAAAACGTAATATTACCAAGAGCATTCCGGGCAACCCTTTTTTGTGTGAAGCCCACATTTTTCAACGACGAGCGAATGGTAAGCAATTTTGTATAATTCGTACCATTCGTTCGTGTTCCGACTGGTTACTAACTTCGCTATCTGCACCAAATAGTCTGCTGTTGCACCATAGGCAAAATTAAAATAACTAGAGGTCCCGCAGTAGTCGAAATTCGACTATAATTAATTGGAATTGTAAGGTTGTACACTATTATGATTGTAGTGTATACTTCTATAATCACAAATTTCGCCAAGACTACACTACCTATAGAAAAATATTAATAAAGACAAACAATATTTAATCTATTCTCAATTTGACCACAGACGTCAAGAACAAAAGTTTGACAATCAATAAATAGTATGCATGCGTGTGTTGTGCATCATACAAGGTAGTGTGTGTAATGTTTTCTTTATTGGTTTAATGTATCTTTTATGCATTATTTAAAAAAAATATTAGCATTGTGCACTTCTTCTCTATATTTTCTATAAGTGTGGAAATATTTCATACTCCTCCGTCCGCGCAATTTTCGTAAAAAGGGATACAAAGTTTTTGCTTCACGTATTAATACCTATATACAAATTTTATTTATCGTTATTTTGTGTCATTAAGTCAGAGCTTGTACCCGTAACTGGTGAACGATGACAGTGTATAAATCGGACGAAATGCAATTTGTTGCGGCGGATAAATTCGGCTCTGGATCTTTACCGTTTCAGCCGTGGCTGACGTTGATGTACTTCGCGACCCTCAATCATGCCTTTCGCTGAGCCGCGGGATTCTGTAATTGATTAAGAGAGATTTATTTGCTTACATCGATTTCAATTTGCGCAAGACAGATTTATTTCTTTTTGTCCTATCTAATTTATTGCGATGGTGCGCTTCCGAAATTAAGATGTTACAAAAATAGCAGGGTACCTTCAACCTCTTTAGAGTGTTTATTGTGGTGTAAGAGATGAACAAACTCTCTATTAGGCCGGTGCGTGTGTTGAACTCCGTGTTGGTGGCGAATTCAGAAGGTTCGATGTCCGCTTTGTAGTATCACGGTGATTCGCTTTTTCCAATTGATTTCATGCTCCTTGTTCTTTTGTTGTGAAGCCTTTTTCTGGGAATCGTGACTAATCAAAGTTACGCATAATTAATGTTTCATCGTCTTCCGTTTTGAATTTGAATTTCAAAACTGTGCTTATTTAAAGAACAGCTTTGAAATAAGCGAAACCAATGTAAACGGTCAAGTCTGAGTGTGGCAAGTGAGGTGTGTTCGAGAGAGTGGAAGCGACGGGAACGGGTTCGCGGTTGTTGGCGACTGATTAAATCTGTCAGGTGCAAGTGCAACAACATGTGGTCACCGGCGGACGACCTCCGGAGCACCGCACTACAGGCCCGACGACTCGCTCCCTCGAATCAGACGACCGTCTTTATATTATACGCTTCAATAACTCACCGCACCGAACCTCGAAAATCAAATTTAAACTCGTTGAATAAACATCTTCCAATAAATAGTCTCTGACATTTAAATTGGAACATTAAAAGCTTATACAGTAACGACTAAAATGAGCAATCAATTCACTTAGGGCTCAAACCACAAAAGTGCTTACAATCAGAACCAGTATCGAGCAAAGGCCTTTGTGAAGTCCTCTTCTTCGTATTTTATTTTATAATTCTTATTTTTAAATCGTAGAATTATGTGCTAAGGTTTATTAAGATCAAGATGCCAATACCATACTTACGTATATTGAACTCGGGAAAAAAGGTTTTTTTTTTATCGCATAGATAGGTGGACGAGCTCACAGCCCACCTGGTGTAAAGTGGTTACTGGAGCCCATGGACATCTACAACGTAAATGCGCCACCCACTTTGAGATATAAGTTGTTAAGAGTAAGATCTCAGTATAGTTACAACGGCTGCCCCACCCTTCAAACCGAAACGCATTACTGCTTCACGGCAGAAATAGGCAGGGTGGTGGTACCTACCCGCGCGGACTCACAAGAGGTCCTACCACTAGTAACAGTGATTTCTTTGCTAGATAGAATAATGCGGACAAACGTCATTTCGGAAAAATAGGAACGCACGAGAGCTATTTCGACAAGTCTAACGTAAATTTTGCTGAGTTCTCTTATTATTATTTGGTCGAAAGAAGGAGACGGCGCACGAGGGAGGGTATTTGAAAAATCCAATAAAACGGAAAGTGCGAAGTCACTACGATTCGAAATATCGCTAATGCGGTGAGAGACAGGACAGACGCGCAAATAATTTTGGACACAATGGAAGCGTCGTTAAGGAGAAGGGCGCCTTATTTGGTTCTGCGTCTGTTGTTTTCCCAGCCGTCCAAATCTATAAATATTGTGGTCTTTTGGAGTACGCGGGGACTTACTGAATAGCGATGTAATTTTCTGATACTGAAAATCTAATTACATTTTGTTATTGAATTCTCCGTATCAATACAAATACGAAGCCCATACAAAAATTAATTTGAAAAAGTAAGTATTATGTAAATAATATTATTTACTAGCTGACCCGGCAGACTTCGTAGTGCCTCAATCGATAAATAAAAGACCTAAACTTTTGTATAAAATAAATTTAAAACAAACAAAAGGAATCCGTCCGACGGAGACCACATCAAAGAAAAAACAAAATTGATATTTTTATTGGAACGAAGTTCCTTATCGCGCGTTGTGAAAGGGGGCTAGACGGAAAAAATTCTTACGAAAAGTTGTCACGACACTTTTTAGATCCGTCATTCTGACCAATCAACGTGTAGGCGCTTATCGCGTGACATTGCTCGTATCCGATTGGTCCGCGTAATGAGTACAGTTTCTCGAGATAGCGTTTCAACAATAGTAATTTAGTTCTAGTATTGTTTTTTTCTTCTTCATAATGCCGTAATTTATTATTATAACTTAAAAAAAATATTACAATACCTTCACTAATTAATCGAAAGGAACTTCGTTCCATCCGGGTGTGCCTTGACACCTCTGAAGTTTTTTAATTCCGAGCATTTTCATGTTTATCTACCTTTTAAATCTTCTCTGGACTTCCACAAATAATTCAAGACCAAAATTAGCCAAATCGGTCCAGCCGTTCTCGAGTTTTAGCGAGACTAACGAACAGCAACTCATTTTTATATATATAGATAGATAACCGGTTATAGCAGAAGAATAATCACGAAGCGCATCATATCCGAAATAATTTAAACGCTTTACAGACGTTTTCGTGTAATACACAAGTTGCAATAAATTTAAATGTAACGTAATATTTCATTAACGCGTATGGAGTTCTTGTTGGCTCGTATAAGTAATGTGGAATATCTATATATTAATACGTGAAGCAAAAACTTTGTATCCCTTCTTACGAAAATTGCGCGGACGGAGGAGTATGAAATTTTCCACACTTATCTATACTAATATTATAAAGAGGAAAGATTTGTTTGTTTGTTTGTTTCGAATAGGCTCCGAAACTACTGGACCGATTTGAAAAATTCTTTTTCCATTAGAAGCCGACATTGTCCCTGATGAACATAGGCTACTTATTATTTTTTTTTTTAATTTTTTTTTTTTGGTTTCATGTTTGTTTTAATGTTTCCGAAGCGAAGCGAGGGCGGGTCGCTAGTAGAGAATATAGAGAAGAAGTGCACAATGCTAATATTTTTTTAAAATAATGCATAAAAGATACATTAAATCAATAAAGAAAACATTACACACACTACATACCATGTATTTGACGCACACACGCATGCATACTATTTATTGTCAAACTTTTGTTCTTGGCGTCTGTTGTCAAATCGAGAATAGATTAAATATTGTTTGTCAGTCTTGGCGAAATTTGTGATTATAGAAGTATAAAATACAATCATATTAGTGTACAAACTTACAATTCCAATTAGTTATAGTCGAATTTCGACTACTGCGGGACCTCTAGTTACTATAAATGCATGGTAAGCTAAGCGGGGCGGGGTATCATTCCCCTACACTACAACCTCTCTATATATGAAAAAAAAAAAAAAAACCTATTTATTAATATTTTTATAAATCTTTATGAATATTATTTAAAACGACATCAGATAACCGGTTATTACAGATTACAGAAGAATAATCACGAAGCGTATCATATCCGAAATCATTTAAAAGCTTTACAGACGTTTTCGTGTAATACAAGTTGCAATAAATTTAAATGTAACGTAATATTTCATTAACGCGCATGGAGTTCTTGTTGGCTCGTATAAGTAATGTGGAATATTAAGTTAGTTATGCGAAACGAGAGCGCGGACCGTTCGTGTGGTCCGTCGAATCCTTCCTAGAACGGTTATTCGTTGCACACGGGACCAGTTAAAATGTTATTAGTAACATGCGACTGCTTTTTATTTGTGTTCTAAAGCATTTAAATTGATTGTGTTTAATTTACTCGGAACATACATTTACAGGAATTATATTGAGGCGTTTTAATACGTTGATTGCTATGTAGGTCACCGGTGCCCTACGTGGCGCACTTGGTGTTAAGTGGCTACTGGAGCCCATAGACATCTATAACGTTAACGCGCCACCCACCTTGAGATATAAGTTCTAAGGTCTCAAGTACAGTTACAACGGCTACCCCACCCTTCAAACCGAAACGCATTACTGCTTCACGGCAGAAATAGGCGGGGCGGTGGTACCTACCCGCGCGGACTCACAAGAGGTCCTACCACCAGTAAAATCGATTTCTGTTACTAAGCGTCTGGATTGCCTAACTTTGCCTTCTTTTGTTTTTAATGTAGTCTTTTAGATCTCTTAGTTTAGATTCATTCTCAGTATCTTTGGCTTCGTCTTTGTCAAAGTCTACTAAATATACCGGCGCCTTAGTAAGAAAATCGAAGAGAGAAATCTACACAATTACTTCAGTGCGCCACGTATGGCACCAGTGACCTACGTTGGTCAAACGTAACCAAGTGTAATGTAGTCAAGTGTAATTAACGTCTATTTGTCGGGTCTTGTTTGTGATTCCTGCGACGTAAGTTATCTTTTATTTTCAGATATTTATTTCTGTGGACTGGACGAATTCACCGATAAATTGCCTTAATGTATTCTTGTCGCAATCCAACTTAGGAGATGAGGCCGAAGTCTCAATTGAACTGTATAGCGGCTGTCAGACCCTTTAAATCGGTACGTATCCAGAGTTTCAATAAAGACACAGATGACATTCAATTTGCAACCCTAAATCATAACATATATTGGATTCCAATTTGTTTGAATCGAGCGCACCAGCCGGCTGCATATTTATGAGGGGTCCGTGCAAGTTTCTCGCGAGAAGAATATTACAAGTGAAGTAAACTCCGCGGGTGTATTCGGGGAGTCTCATATGCATACTTTGTAAAAAAAAAATATATTTTGCGAAAGCGTGAACATAAAATCGTGGATCGGTCCCTGGCGGCCTCGTGTTCTAGCGTAAACTTACTACATACTTCATAAAAATTGTATGCCTTGTCCAACTTGATGTATTAGTATTCTGCTTTACTTGGACTTAAAAAATCTTATGTTGGCGTACTAAAAAAATAACAATACATAGTTATTGTTTTGCTTAAAATTGAATGTGTTAATGAAGTTTATTGTAATGCTTCTCCTCTCGCTGGTTAACTATAAATATGATGCGCCAGTTTTTTCTCGTTTTTTGTAAAAACATTTATTCCAAAAAAGCCATATAGTTGTTTATATGGCTAATTGATTCGTTAGACAAAAAAAACCCATTAAATGTTTGTAAAAACAAACGGATACAAAACTGCCTTTAACAATGATAGGTGTGGTGTGTGTTTCGTGGAAGGTTGAACGTTATGAAATAAATCGCAATCCAATGCTAATCAAAACGCAAACACGCTGCAAAAATGCGTGTTCGTTGTGAAATATATCGTTTATTTACAACATAAACCTGTAATAGAAGTATGCCGTTAAATTAAAGATATACTTGCCACATTTAAAGTTTATGAATTTAAAAAAAACACGTTTTAATAGCATAGTGGCACTCGGGAACTGCCGCGGTAAAGCTATTGCATAGCATTTTTTATCAACTTATGCAATTATAATTAGACAATGATAATTTAATATTAAAACAATAATAAAACAAGACCACGCTATATTAAAAATTAATAAAAGCAAAACCTTAACTGTCCCCTTCACACTCATAAGCTAGACCGCGCGAGAGAGAGATGGGCAGATAATCAAAAGCTTATTCACAAACACTACACAAGCGCAACGTGTTGAACGCGAGTTACATGGTAGGCGGAGTGAGGGGTGTAAGGTTTTTTTCGTTACGGAATTTCATGAATTCGATCGCCGCGCTCAAGGCCCGCGATAAAAGCTATGCAATAGCTTAATAATAAATTTGTTTTCATCCTGAAGGTCGTGGAGGATATTAGAATAAAATAAAATTTATGTATTGTATCAACCCTGGAGCAAATTACTGTACGTTACAAACAGATACAGTTCAAGTTACATATAAGTTGTAATAAATGTGTCTTAAAGAAGGAAATGTAAAAATTACCAAAGAAAACATCGTTTTGTTTTGTGTCTGTATCAGTTGTTTCTCTTCGTAATTACCATCATTTATCTTTCGAAAATATAGTCTAGACTATCCATTAACCTGCGATGGATGTCGCGAAGAAACTGATTTATTTTAAAAGATCTAGTCTAGCATTTTGTTACATAGCCTCGAAATATCCACCCGCCTTATCGGTCGTTTTCGTGCTTTGGGTTTTTTTTATTTTATTTTTTTATTGCTTAGATGGTTAGACGAGCTCACAGCCCACCTGGTTTTAAGTGGTTACTGGAGCCCATAGACATCTACAACGTAAATGTGCCACCCACCTTGAGATATAAGTTCTAAGGTCTCAGTATAGTTACAACGGCTGCCCCACCCTTCATACCGAAACGCATTACTGTTTCACGGCAGAAATAGGCAGGGTGGTGGTACCTACCCGCGCGGACTCACAAGAGGTCCTACCACCAGTAAAGATTCCCCAAAGGATATTTTGATAACATGCTACATGTTTTCTCTCAGTTGTTTTTCACTTCTGGCTTAAACTAAGGCGCAACAACGTGCATACATCCGAGACACGGGTTCGTTCACACGCACTCCCACGCGCGGTCCACGTTCGCACTCAGGACTGTACTTGACGCTATTCAATTATTCATAAGGACGGACACAGTTGCTTACCTCTTGATTATAGACTACGAACATACTAACTGCATGTTATGTACGAAGCGTGATTCTGTCGATAAGTTTCAAAATAAAAATGGTAAACAACAAATACCTGTTTAATTTAGTTTTGTTTTCCGTTTCGTGAGTACCTACTACATTTATTTTTTATTTTTTTATTGTTTAGATAGGTGGACTAGCTCACAGCCCACCTGATGTTAAGTGGCTACTGGAGCCCATAGCCGTCTACGACGTAAATGCGCCACCCACCTTGAGATATAAGTTCTAAGCTCTCAAGTATAGTTACAACGGCTGCCCCACTCTTCAAACCGAAACGCATTACTGCTTCACGGCAGAAATAGGCTGGATGGTGTTACCTACCCGCGCGGACTCACAAGAGGTCCTACCACCAGTAAATATATAAATCATGCAAATCAATCATCATTTATATAGTACTTTAAATGGCATTAAAAAAAGAAGGAAAGAGCCTAAAAGGTCTACGTTCTGTGTTCATACATTTAATAGATTGCCTTGTCTGTTGTTGAGATCACGCGGCTCTCGCGAGTCGCCATCAATCACTCGCCACCGACCGTCGCGAAACAATACCACATTAACGCGAATACCGTTATGTCATGCTGTGTAACATCGCTACATTTATTGAATGTCGAGCCTCTGACTCTCGTGAAATTGAAAGTAAGCCCCGTTCATAGAGTGACCACATACAACTTTTCTGTGCAACTAATTTCTGTCAATCATTGAACATAACTTGTACTATTTTATTGGCTAACTTTTCGGACTGCATTCAACTGTTGTGTTCCTAACGGGAAGCTCTAGTGCGCTGAACTTACATCCTCCGTAGCAAATAGGATGTGCGTCCTTTAAAATAATGTATTTACTATCCCATGGATACACAAACGGGAAATAATTAGAATACTTAATTATCGTCAAAGAAGACTTCTGTAATATTGGTAATAAGTAACATTTGTATTTATCAATTTATTTAAAATGTGTGTATGGTTTATATCGGGATGTGAATGATGAAATATTGTTAATTATGATTCCTCAAGATTGAGGAAGCGAGGGGAGGCCTGTTTCACGTGACGAACATAAAGGTTTTTTTATTATTATTTTTTTTTTTTTACCTAAGCTCATGGTCTAGAGAGACCATGTCAGCGTCGCCGGGCTAGTAGGTGAGCTCACGGGGCTTAGACCTGATGATGTTGTTAACACGAATCCTAGCAAGAGCCGTGCTTCGCAGAATCTACCATCGGATCTAAACGCGACCCATTGAGAAGATCCGGCGAGAAACTCAGTGTGCTATGTCTGTGGGTTAATTTAGTCGCCGAGCCCTTCGTCGCAAGCGACGTCTTCGACGAGAACGATCACTGGTTAAAGGATCGGAAATTAATAGCAACCTATCGGAGATTCAAAGAAAATGTCACGTTTCTCTATTACATTTCAAAACGGAAAGGGCACAAGAAAGCACAATACCGTATATAATCAAGCTAATAATTTCGGCGCGTTATCTAATATAACTTCAGTGAGCATCGACGTAAAAAGGAAGGTTGTTTATCCTATATGGGCCGTTGCTTCCACAACGACCACGATAAAGCCACCACGATTTATGACTATCGATATTAGGCTATTGACGTGCTGACGTCATCGATCTAGGGTGTGGTGACGTCGAAACGTCTACACTCCAAGGGAACTATGATGTACGATGGTTTCCTTTGAACGTCAAGCATTGCTTTTCTAATTTCGTGATTCGAAAATCTCGCTCTCCGCGAATGGAATGTTGAAATATAATTTGAATTATTGGTTGTGCGTTGTCAGCTTATAATAACACCGCCCTCCGTTTCTTCATGTAGATGTTGTAAGGAGATTAAGGAATTTACTGTGGCTGAATGAGTAGCGACCTTCTTTGCGTTTTTTATCCCTTTACGGATAACCGGTCGAGGGAGATAACAGGCCGGGCTATGTTGCATTCTGGCGCTTCTAGAGAAGAAGGAAAAAAGAATAACCGAGGTCCTCCTCCTCCTCCAATTCCTCCCAGGAGACTACGCCTTGAAAAACCAGTGTACTACGATCGCAAACTGTCATTTATTGATGGTAACGTGTATAGAAAAGCCGCTTGGTTAGATACTACCATCATGCCTATTTCGGCCACGAAGCAGTCAAGCGTTCCATCTCAAGGGTGCGACAGCTGTTATACAATACAACGAAGACTGTCGACCTCATGTTTCAAGGTGGGCGTGGCCGCATCCACTCGGATTAAAATATGTCTTTGAAAAATATGATACTTGACGACCGAATGACTCAAAGAGCATTTTTATAAGCCTTCCAGTATTTTATAGGATTCAGTCGCAGCACAAAGGTTAGTGCTACCGTAAGATTTTATTGGCTCTACAGAGAAGTCCGGACCGTAGCTCAAAGCGCCACGGCTCAGGTACTACAAAGAAAAAGGAATTTACTTCATTTAGGTAGCTCTGAGGTGCTCCGCGAGGACGCGGCGGTCGTGTGATCTTTGTTGTGTAGTATTATTGAAACTACCCTAGTACATTTAAGGAACTATAATTTTGAAATCAGAGTAAGTAAACGTTTTGTTGGAATTAACTTTAACAAAATTGGACGGGGTGAAGTTAGTTGCTAATCTATATATCTCTATATATAAAAATGAATTGCTGTTCGTTAGTCTCGCTAAAACTCGAGAACGGCTGGACCGATTTGGCTAATTTTGGTCTTGAATTATTTGTGGAAGTCCAAAGGAGGTTTAAAAGGTAGATTAAATATGACAATACTCGGAATTAAATAAAAAGAACAATTTTGTTTTTCCTTTGATGTGTCCTCCGTTGGACGGATTCCTTTTGTTTGTTTTAAGTTTATTTTATAGAAAAGTTTAGGTCTTTTATTTATCGATTTAGGCATTACGAAGTCTATCGGATCAGCTAGTGAAGAATAAATGTGATATTCCTCAACTTTAGACGTCATGGTGATTTTTATATCTTTGTTCGATCTTTTTGAAAGCATGTATAAAAAAGTATGCCTACTAGCTCTCATTTACTTAAAACATTTTTTTGTTATTGCCCTTGTAGACAAACGAGTAAACGGCTTATCTGATCCTGAGTGTTTCCCGTCGCTCAGAGATGTCAGCAATGCTAGGGGTAGAGCCAAGACGTTACCAACATTCAGAACTCAAAGCTTTATTTGAATCCCTCGTCTAATACGTTTTTAACGTAAATTGTTCATTTACGTCGATGTAGTTTTACTCGATTCGATAATTTGACTTTTTGAACAAAATAATTCGAAATGTTATTCAATAATATGTGAGTTTTTTTATAAAGTTACAAGTTCACAGGCAGACTTTTTGTCGATCTACTAATAAGTGGTCACCTGATACATAAACAATACGAATGACGTCATCTATATTGAGACAAGAGTTCAAAGTTACAATTTCGCTACAGGTATAAGGCATAAATCTATATATATATATTACTAGCTGTACTCGCCCGCTTCGCTAGGCATTTAAAATTAACATTATTATTTATTGTCATTATTATTAGGGAGTACAAAACTCGTATAAATATTAGGCTATCCATTAAGCACATGTATTTTCTACATGGATACCAAGTTTTAAGTCAATCGGATGCATGGTTCAGTAGTTATAACGGAACATCCGTAAAAAACACTGTAGATTTATATATTAATATAGTTTACTACGAGTATACTATATATACTCACCTTTTAAACCGAAACGCATGACTTCTGCGCGGATGTAATATGTTACATGGTTATAACTACTGGCCTGTCTGAACGCTGATGACAAATGATACGTCATCCCGACAGAGGTTTCCAGCTATACATATCTTTTTAATAGTCTGACTTGTATTTATATGGCCATCTCGTGTTCTAACGGAGAATTATTAATACTAGAGGTCCCGCAGTAGTCGAAATTCGACTATAATTAATTGGAATTGTAAATTTGTACTCTATTATGATTGTATTTTATACTTCTATAATAAAAAATTTCGCCAAGGCTACTCTATAAAAAAATATTAATAAAGACAAACAATATTTAATCTATTCTCAATTTGACCACAGACGTCAAGAGGACTTTTTGGCGGGAGCACGAGGAGTGAAGTTGTGTGATTTGTTTTATTTTGTCTATTTAGTGTTTCTTCGGGTTTAAATGTGTAATAATGGTGGTTTATTAACTGTTTAATATCTGTGAAAGTGCACAAATGTGAAAAAATAAAATAAAGCCGCTGGACGTAACTTCTCGGGATCCTTCAAAAAGTCCACTGAAAAAATCTTAGTAAATGACCACCATTTTACTGAGATTATATTTCATCCCGTATCATCTCATTTAATTTCATCCCAGTTGATTAATGTCTCAAATTAATCATCTTCATGTCATTTCACTCCATAATATCATTTTTCATAAAAATATGAATATAAATTAAAATAAGACATGACTTGACTTAAGTAAAGGTCTCAGTTACCAGGTCATAAAATCCCTTAAAAAAAAGACGTCAAGAACAAAAGTTTGACAATAAATAGTATGCATGCGTGTGTGCGTCAATTACATGGTATGTAGTGTGTGTAATGTTTTCTTTATTGATTTAAAGTATCTTTTATGCATTATTTTAAAAAAAAATTAGCATTGTGCACTTCTTCTCTATATTTTCTATAAGTGTGGAAAATTTCATACTCCTCCGTCCGAGCAATTTTCGTAAAAAGGGATACAAAAGTTTTTGCTTCACGTATTAATATATAGATAAAACTATTTCTCTTCTTAAATTGTATAAATGTATTTTTTCTAGTAAAAGACGAAACCACAAAAAGTTACAGCTTCAGTTGATACGTTTATGTTCGTTCTACGGGATAATAAATTTCAAGTGAATTGATCTTAACGCTTTCAAAAGCGAAATTTATTAACGTTATAAGAGAAGATGTAACGACCAGACAAAGGAATGAATCAAAATATCACTTATTGAGACGCGATTGAAGTGTTTTCGCGGAATAATTGCACAATCAATGCTCCGAAACGTTCGTTCTAGCTATATTTTTCGCCTTTGAAAGATTTCAAAACGTAAATTTAATTGGGCCGCCTAATTCGTTTGTATTTGAAAAGAAAAAAACAACAATAACGAGGAACTTGTACAAAATATCCACCACGACTAGTTTTTCTTGTGTCGTCGGCACTGAATTGACCACATTATTACTTGAAGTCGTCGTGGACTAAGGGATAAGATGTCCGGTGCATTCATGTTGAGCGATGCAACGGTGTTCGAATCCCAGGCGGGTACCAATTTTTCTAATGAATTACGTACCTACTCAACAGATGTTCACGATTAACTTCCACGGTGAAGGTATAATAACATCGTGTAATAAAGATGGGCTATGGGCTCCAGTAACCACTTAACACCAGGTGGGCTGTGAGCTCGTCCGCCCATCTAAGAAATAAAAAACATAAAAAATATATATTCAACTTATAACCTAATGACCGTTAATTATAGCCCTCTTCGGAAATATAAGGTTTAGCCTTCACAGCAGATATAGGGAGGGCGGTGGTACCTATCTGGGATCAAACCTTACCGCCTTACCACCAGTAAAAGTGTCTTTACTGTTTTGATAAAACGAATTGATTGTTCAACCTCAAGTTTATCAATAATGAAGTTATTAACCTAAATCTCCTTTTGTTTCAGGTAAAGTTAACCTAAAGCCGAACTAAAACTGTGCATTCAACTTGAAATTAAATCAGCCTTGCTCGACATGGAAACTCCGAAACGGTAGCCACAATGGCGAGAAGACCTTTAAACCAACACCAGGCACATAGCTTTGTACTTTAAGATAAATCATGTTTATGCAGAGATACCACGGTCCAGACCTAACACTTTTCCTGTAATCAATGTCCGATTCGGTCCGTTTTCAGCAATATTTCCATTACGTATGGTAAAACTATAATTAACTCTCGCCCATGGTGTTCTTGGAGCCCTTCGAAATGCCTTCTTCCAAACGAAGCTAAACAAGTCTACGTCTGACTTTACTGGTGGTAGGACCTCTTCTGAGTCCGCACGGGTAGGTACCACCACCCTGCCTATTTCTACCGTGAAGCAGTAATGCGTTTCGGTTTGAAGGGTGGGGCAGCCGTTGTAAGTATACTGAGACCTTAAAACTTATATCTCATGGTGGGTGGCGCATTTACGTTGTAGATGTCTATGGGCTCCAGTTACCACTTAACACCAGGTGGGCTGTGAGGTCGTCCACCCATCTAAGAAAAATAAATAAAAAAAAGACAGAAGCGCAACTTATAGCATCGCCGGTGCCCTGTTAATAACCAACTATCATCAGAGCTCAAAACTATCCCAATATCTTAAACAAATGCGATTTAATCCGCGGCTCGCCACACTAATAGTCGTCACGATCATAACATTCCCAACACAAAGAGATTTTGGGAGTCTGAAAAACACGACAGCAGTATCAGTTCCCAAGATACGTCCAATGTGATGGATAAGTCGACCGTTCCTTTTAATTGTAAGGGCTCCATCATTTATATTGGTGTCGTTTAATCCGGGTAAGGATCTGTGGTCGGACGATGCGTGATACGGACGTTTTCAGAGAATCTTAAAATAAATGTTTGATTATATTGTTGTTAATTGTAGGGACATTTTGGTTATATTTAAATTGGTGGACATTTATGCAGTGGGAATTAGTTTGTACTTTATTATATGCACATAGGTAATGACAGAGTACTAGAGTCATGACGCTTAGAAAACGTAGAACAAGGGAGTACATTCCAAAGCCAGATGATGCTAGGTAGAAATGGTCATTAGAAACACATGGAGGAACGTAATAGTGCCAAGTAGTAGGGATAGGGTTTGTCAGAGATGAGACGGAATCATTTCAAACATTCTTTAGGGCACTTCCCATCCATGGGAGCTGGAGGCGGAGTCGCTCGCTGCCGACTATCGGTGGCGCAGCGAGCTTCGTGCTCGGGGCGTGGCGCGTCTCCCCGAAAGTGAGCTGCGGGCGCGGAAGGCCCATTCTGGGCGGTCCGTGCTCGAGTCGTGGTCGAGGCGATTGGCCAACCCCACGTGGGGGCTACGGACCGTCGAGGCGGTTTACCCAGTCTTTGATGACTGGGTGAATCGTGGCGAAGGACGTCTCACCTTTCGTCTGGTGCAGGTGCTGACCGGGCACGGATGCTTCGGGAAGTACCTGCGCCGGATAGGGGCTGAGCTGACGACGAGGTGTCACCATTGTGAACACGACCTGGACACGGCGGAGCATACGCTCGCTGTCTGCCCCGCTTGGGAGGTGCAGAGCCGTGTCCTGGTCGCAAAGATAGGACCTGACTTGTCGCTGCCTGACGTCGTGGCATCGATGCTTGGCGGCGATGAGTCCTGGAAGGCTATGCTCGACTTCTGCGAGTGCACCATCTCGCAGAAGGAGGCGGCGGGGCGAGTGAGGCAAAGCTCTCCTCACTACGCAGAAACCCGCCGCCGCCGAGCAGGGGGTCGGGACCGGGGTCGTATCCGTGACCTGGCCCCCTAAGAGCTAGGGGTCCCACCCGTTTTGTGCGGGGAGAGACCCAGACGTGGGGTGGCGTGCTTTGCACGCTCACCCGCAGTAGGAAGCCGGGTGATGGTAGACCGCGTTCCCCCGACCGCTCTGGGGGAAGGTGTAACGCGGCGCCAACAAAGCGGGCTCTCGGCCCGCTGAACGAGGGAATCGGTGGTCGTGTCGCTGGCGGCCGCCGGTCCGGCGTCCGTGGGACGGTGGGATGGATGTAATGTGCTCTGCGTCAACCCTGTCCCGCCGTTTCAATAGCCCCGACTGGGCTCCGGCCCGGTCCGTGGTAGGGCGCCGGTTGTGAGCGGCAGGAGTTTTTAGTGAGGTTCAACTCCCACATACCCCACCTGCCGCGCGGGTGGGGATCCGGCGATTTTCTCCTGTGGAAAAAAAAAGGGCACTTCCCATAAAACAAAAAGTATGCAACAAAGAGAGATCCAAAATCCGTCTGTTAGACCAAGTCTTTTTATTAAAAGCCGCTTAACGAATGGCAATTATCGCAGTAAAGAGAATCTAAAATCATTTTTGGGAGTCTTAACGACAAAGGGAAGATCTTCCACCGAGCGGATGATATTGCTCGGTAGACCGACGGTCCGAATGTTGTTGTTCGGAACTTGTATATATGCGCTTTATCTTGAAAATGTCGTAAGCGAGATTCAGGCATCTGTCAATTATCTTGCGTTGTATGATGGCTACCCGCCACACATTATAAAATATGTAGATGAATACAGTTCAGCTTATAAATAAAAATAAAACAAATGGAAATGTTGCTCAATTGATATTAAACCCACTTTTCTATGTAGTAAATGAAGCCGTCCACTTATTATGTTAACAGATGAGGTATCGTAACGTATTTATGGATGTATTTGTTTAGGACGACCCGTACGCTCCTAAATATTAAAAGCGAATGATAATTAAAAATATATATATAACGTCTATATCATCTTACATGTTTTATTACCTTCGAAACGCTCGTAACCTCTATCGTTTCATGTATGGTTTTGTTAATTAGATATTCCTAGTTTGTTGAAAATTCATTTTCGTTTAAAACATTATACGGATGGGTGTTCATCGTTCAAAGGGAGTAATGTAATATATATTGTGTATTGTTACCTTTAAAGACCTTGAATAGATAATCCTTCGTGTAATCTATTATGTTTAGAAAGAAATAATAAAAATGAAACCTCAGTTCAACGGAATTTACGTGTCACGTGTCCAAATCGAACAGTTTATTTTTATAATTATTGGGCCATGCTGAGATATGACGCTGATGGTTACCCTTAATTGCTCTTCCACGAATCAACATTTATCTCATATCTCAAAGCTGTTAAAGACATAATCATTAAGATGTATATAGTGCCGCTAGCTATTTTAACACTAGTCGTTGGAACTGTGAGCTCGTTCGACTATAAAAATGCAAATAAATCAAACTAAAAAAGTTACGAATAAGTTTGGGAATTTAGGAATTAAATCGTGTTCTTCTTCTTCTTGCCCTCGTCATACTGAGTGCGGTCGACATATACTCTTTTTTCATTTCAACCTGCGTGATCTCTGCACTTACGCCTATCTTCTTTCATATAGCCATTCAAGTTATAAACAAATATATATAAGTGTTGTAATAAAATGATATTCTGTACAATAAAGAGGTCGATGGGCTGTCTAAAGCTCGCCTAGACGGCGCCTCCAATTCGTACCCTAAGAGTCCCCGCATCAGCGTGGGTTGGGAAGTGCCGTCACCCGTAACATGTAGCTGTAGACCATCTTGCTCGACGTCTTCTTGTGTCTCCCTCACCAGTTCCTGAGTGAATACGCTCAAGGATTAAACAATATGTACAAATGGCGATATATGTAAAATTGGATACTAAACAAAATTAATAGTAATAGTGGTCACCGTCGCTCATGTACATTAGCTATGTCAGGGGCAGAACCAAGCCGCAGGCTACTGCCAATATGAACCTTGAATCCAAAATTGTTCAATCACTAGGATATTTTTTGCTTTTTAATAAACATAATCCATTAAATATCCATAGTTTTATTCGCATTGAATATAAGCCAACAAAGTCCTAGCTGAGAGCTCGGATTAGTTCGGTTTTCGCGATAATTATGATGTATATGGCTACTGTTGGAGTCAATAAATTATTAGTTACACGCAGACCACTTTATCATACTTGTAGTTCATAAATCATAAAATATCATAATTGTAATGAAATTTTCGTACAATTATTTTAGCTAAACACGAATACTTATTTCATTTAGATATAGAGTATCAGAGAATTAGTGTACTGTAAATAATATAACCTTGTGTTCTCTTCATTAAAAACTATTTTCTACACAATTTTTATATAGAGAAGCATCATCTTTATTCGAAATAATCGTCTGTAGTCTTCATGTTTAATACTTGTATTATAAATTGCCAACTTTATGAGGACCGAAGTCTGTGTTTTTATTACTTTTTCATGGAAAAACTACTGGACGGATTTTAATGAAACTTCAGAATCTAAATAAATCTAAATAGCTTATACAATCAATATATCGTAGGTGGCAATAGGAATGTGATCACGTTTCACTAAGATGTACATCCAATGGTAATCGATCTACTGAATGACGTGTAGGGGATAACGACAAAGGTCTTTCACCGTGCGAATGAAATTGCTCGGTACACCTACGGTCCAAATCTTGTTGTTGAGAACTTGTATTTAAGCAAGCTTATCTTCAAAATGTCGTAAGCGAGATTCAGGCGTCTGACAAATATCTTGCGTTGTATGATAGCTACCGCCATAGATATTTTGGAGTTTCAATGGCTGATGATCGCTATCGCAACTGAATCCTTTACGATACGCAGCTACAAAACTGTGTCCCTACCATTACTGCATTACATCTATATCTTAAACTAAATTCGTGTGGGATGTTAACTATAACATACCTCGGATATCAAAATAATATTCGGTAGGTTTACACTGTGTAACAAAATACAATATGTTTTATCACGGACTTAAGTTCTCTTAATCCTGGCTTTTATAACACCAGACCAACATTTCAAAGTATGGAATTTCTTTTTTTTTCTCTAGACGATCATTTAATTTTCTGCTCGCCTACTCCTAACAAAATAAAAGTGGAACAGACGATCGGTAATCCCTTGGAAGCCGAAAGAGAATTCTGTTGAATCAATGAATGATGAACGTATAAAAGGGTGACCTTGTCGGGGCGCTCCTATTCCAATCTCTTGCCAATTTTCCTATTATCAGAATATGGAATTCGGGCGAAAGCTTCGCCCATAAATTGACGAACACATACAATGTACTCTGACGTGTACAATGGAAAAGCTATTAGCAGAACATGAAAGTGAAAGAATTAAATGGAAAGTATGAAAGGAACCCCGATTTTGTTCGGTGATGCTCTTTAATGTACGTTCGTGATGTGATTTAATGGTTCTAGTAAGTTTTCGACTCGTTTCGTTAACTAAGAGGACTGACAAACTGAAACGACCCGCCTATAAAGGTATAAGGTACTTATTGAAGCCACCATAAATACAAGCATAAATTCCATTGCCCACTTTGAGACCCTAATTTGATGAGATTTTATATCTTAATTGCATTACATTTTAAACTAGAACTCGTATTTGCTTCAGGGCAGATACAGGCAGGAGAGTGTACAAAACTGTGACGTGACTGTGTGAGTGTACGTACGGGCTTGCAACATTCCCTTTTTGTCTGGCATGCTGATAGTCTTGAGAAGCTATTTCAGCATCTCCTTTACGTGTAGGTGAGCTCACAAAGTTCAAACCGGAGTGTTGCTAATACTGGCCCTAGCAAGGGCAGTGCTTCACAGAATCTACCATCGGATCGGAAACGCGACCCACTGAGAAGATCCGGCGAGAAACTAAGTGGGCTGTGTCTATGGGATATTCCCTGCCAACTTACTGCTTAAGATAGATGTTAGGGATTCGTAATTAGGCAGTTGGTATTAAAATAGACGAGAATCCTGCCACTATTGACGGATGCGGTAGCTCGAGGAGTCGGCACATATTATTATCTTTATTTTCTGATTTATGACAAAGAGATAACTTTACCATAGAATATTAATGTTACTTTAAAGAGCAAAATATGTATACAAAATGATTAAGTCAAAATGAGTATATCGTTTTAATCATCAGGCCTAATTTCATTTACAGCGTTCTCTATTTAATTTTGATCATATAATTTTTGTTTTCTATATACTCTGGTTACATTCTAATTCAATTTCTATCTTGAGCCTAAGAAACCTTAAGAATTCTTGGATCTCGTCGATATTCCGAACGCAGATATTAAGCCTTCTAATGTATAAGCTTCCTATGATAACCGTAATCGTTATTATTTCAGGGAAAATCAATTTCAGGATTCACTAAGTCTCATATATCTATGTAAAAATATAAGATTCCGTAAAAGTCCTCTACGCGATCGTATTAAGGATATTATACCAAAAAATATTACTACATTTCGTAGTTAATTCGGTTTTTCAAAGGTTTCTCCGGCTATCAGAATTTTGGTAGCACCGCCTAAGTTTGTTTAGGACTGATCGTGGTTCCGCGGGTATTGGAACCGTGATTGGGCACGAGACATGCCTTGTATTTATTGTGTACACAAATCTTTAAGAAAAAAGGTAAATACAGGGGCCAAGCTTTATTTTTCTTTGAAGCGTTGTGAGTGAATTCGGTGACCTGTACCGGTGCCATTCGTTATATAAATAATTTCTGGAGGCAGTAAGAGTTTTAGCTAAAATAAAAATACAGTATACCTACTTGCTAGTGGTAGAACGTTCTGTTAGTCTACACGGGTAGGTACCACCACCCCGCCTATTTCTGCCGTGAAACAGTAATGCGTTTCGGTTTGAAGGGTGGGGCAGCCGTTTTTTTTTTTTTTTTTTTTTTTTTTTTTTATTGCCTTTGTAGGCAGACGGGCATACGGCCCACCTGATGGTGAGTGGTTACCGTCGCCCATGGACTTCAGCAATGCCAGGGGCAGAGCCAAGCCGCTGCCTACCGCTTAATACTCTCCACAAGCCTCGTTTGAAGAAGGACATGTCATAGCGCTCGGGAAACACCGTGGAGGGGAGCTCATTCCATAGCCGGATGGTACGTGGCAAAAAAGATCTCTGGAAACGCACTGTGGATGACCGCAGTGGCTCCAGGTAGTATGGATGAACTCTACTCCGGTGACGGGCGGTGCGATGGTAAAAACGAGATGCTGGTATCATCTCGAACAATTCCTCAGAGCACTCCCCATGGAACATACGGTACAAAATACAGAGGGAACCGAAGTCCCTCCGCAGACCCAGAGGCTCCTTAGAACTCACATGGGCCATGAGCTTGTCCACTCATCAAAGCAATAAAAAAGAAATGCAAATGCAGTTAAATAATTGCTTTATCTTATCAATATTATCTGATTAAAATAGTTCAGATTTATAAGGTCATTTAAGAACTGAATTCCGATCAATATTCCCAAAACTAACTTCACTCAAACGTTTAATGTACGGTAACTATTAAAAGCTCTCTAATCAAAATTCCGAAAATTATAAACGAAAGTTCGAGTTCTAGTAATAAATTAATTTCGGATAACTAAGTTGATCTAAGCTACCGTTGTTCAGGTAAACGAGTTTCCATTCGACCACAATCACTTGTTGCGAAATAGTTCGACGGAACAATGCGAAGACTTCAATTTATCTTAAATTTCCTACATTAGCAGAAGAATAAACACGCTAAATCGAATTTCAATCCGTGTTCCAGTTTGTCTGCAATCATAGAACAATAAAATAAATCTTATGTATAAAAATTGTTTATTACTTGTTTATAAGGAGATGAGGATGATGATGCAGGATTTATAAGGAGATAGTGTGGTTCAACGACGAACTATAACGTAATACAATTGGAGTTACATTTTTTTAAGGTAGGTTTGTCGATTTAGCTCTATTTTGGTTTGGAATTATGGAAATAAGGACGGTAATAGTTTTGATTTTTAATAGTTACTGTTCACAAAGACAACTGCTTCCCTATAGCAGTAATAGTCCTAAGTTGGGAGAGGAAATAAGGATACTACCACTGGCCTAGGGAAGTATTGTAGCATTTTGATGACCGGAATTGTTTACTAGTTTCACCTGATGATAACCATTAGAAATGACGATTAATATTTAAGATGCTCTGTCTTGAAATGAAATTACCCCAGGTTTTTAAAAGGTATTTTTCATGTGACACAGTATCCAACCATAACGTTCCTCTAACCTATTATTATTCTAACCAAATTGTTAGCTCTAATGAAGCTGATGCAGGCAGCACAGGATGGGTCGTTGTGGCGAGCTTTAGGGGAGGCCTATGTCTAGCAGTCGATTTTTTTTTTTTTTTTTTTTTTTTTATTGCCCTTGTAGGCAGACCAGCATACGGCCCACCTGATGGTGAGTGCTTACCGTCGCCCATGGACTTCAGCAATGCCAGGGGCTGACGTCTGTGGGCTGGAAAGATAGATAGATAGATAGTGAAGTTGAACAAAAACCAACGTTAGAAAAAGAAGGTACCACCCATTCGCATTTTCTAGTTATGTTAACGTTCTCTTTTAGTGAACTCCGACTCAAGACTTCGCCGAAAACACAATCGCTTGAAAGATCAACTTTAAACAAAAGTAAAGATCTCAATCAATCGGCCTACGAAAATTTGTCTTTTTTGCTTTTCCTTTTGCGGCATTAAACTTTTCCGTCTTTAGAAAATCGATGCGGAAAGCGTTTTCCGATTTTGTGTAAATATCCTGTTGAGCAATGCAAGGTTAACTTTCAAAGCGGATTAATGTAGCAATACCGATATATTTTTACTCACTCAGTAGCCAGGGCGTCAGATACGTATTTCAATAAAAAAAATTAAAAAAATTATTCAACATAAATGGAAGTCCATACTTGTTGAACGTTAAAAAAAACTACCGCCAATTCACAAAACTAGCCTCCGTCCTGAGAAGAACTGGCAAGAAATCAGCGTGCATGTCTTTTTTTTTAATATTAGATGTTTTTTATATTCATTTTTACAAGGAGTATTATAACGTAACAATTATTGCAATATTGAAATGTCCGGAGCGAGCAACTCATTCCCACTAATTTCGGCTCATATATTTAAATGCTTACCTTCATTTTCTGGAATGTAATTCAATCATTTATTTAAAAAAATAATAATATTACTAATGCATAGTCTCTATTTTATGGATATTAAAAAACTTGGCACATAAACTGACTTGTTTTATAGTTCACTTACGTGGAAGTACTGCGAAGTTCTTTTAAAAGAGCTTTTGCACTCCCCATATATATGTATATATTGCCCGTGTGCTCTAAAAACGAAAGGCAACTTACAGTATAATTTTACGAGCCATAACTGTCATAAAGCCTCAAAATGAACATAAATCATCTGGATAATGTTTGCGAACTTTGTATAATGCGGTGATATGTCGGCTGTTGATCTGTAACGAATTGTTTTCAGTGATTTGTGTATTCTGTTTTGTGTCTTATTTCGTTATCATGTAATTGATTATTGTAAGTTTCGGTTTTAAAGCATATAGGGTAAATGTTGTAATAATAAATTTAAAATTGACTGATGGACCATCACATTCCGCCGTCAAATATTAAATAAAAGATACCCCACATTTCAAACAGGAATCCATAATTGCTTTGCATCAGAGATAACCGTTACCGGCCTCGCATCATTGTCTGCCTATGCCAATAGATCTTCATTGTGTACCATCTGTCGCACTGAGTATTTTTTACTCTACGTAAAAAGATACCGCATTAACCATGACTAAAAAGCTAGTCAAACTAAGACGTATCGGAATAGTCTAAAATATTTCTAAACTGCTGATTTTTTTCTAAAGGCCCATCTTAAAACACAGCTGTTGATGATATAACAGTATATAAAACATACTTATACAACAGTATGCGTTTCTGTTTTAAGATAGAACGGTCTATTTTATTGAAGCTACAAAAATCTACTTCTTTATGAACCTTCTCCACCAGGTTTTTTTTTTTTTAAATTATTGCTTATGTGGGCTCGTCCTCACAGCCCAACTGATGTTAAGTTATCACTGGAGCCAGACATCTATAACGTAAACGTGTCCTTATAACTTGTCTACCCATTTTTGCCAGTAAAAATCTTTCTTTTCCTTTCTTTTTTTGAAATTCGTAAATCCTAAATAAGCGGATATGCATAAGTGTCATTTTGCGTAACATTTGAAAATCCTCGGATTTATCGTCCGCGTGTGTGTAGGATAAGCCATTGACTGCCATTAGAATTCGCTGTTAGCCGAATCGAATCCAGTGTTAACCTGGATAGGCTTTCCGTTAAGCTTTTTCTAGTGTTCGTTTTTTGGGATTACAAAAACGATGGCAGACTAACTAGACTAACTAAATTAAACATAGGCTAAAAATCTTATGTTGTCTGGTTGCTGGTCACCGATAATTTTTTAAATTTAATTTATAGTTGTACTTTTTAGCATTTGTAAACTGACAGTAGTACTGATATTATAACTTAAAGGCTCATTCTAAGACTGATTTCTGGAAATATCATTTTCATTATTGGTTTATCGATTAATGAATACAATAGAAATGTAAATATTAGAAATAGGCATCAAAAATACTAAATTATCTTTCGAGTTTAATTTTAGAAATGCTATTTGATGTTCTAATTTGTATGGTGATTGCTGAAGTCTATTGCATAAAATAAAACTCGTACACTCGTATCGTCCCGAGACGTAGTGTGAACGATATTAAACGTATATTCCTTTGAAGATATCCGTCGAAGCTTTTCGTTTACGAGGAATGCTATCTGGGCTCTGGACCACAACATGTGTTTACTGCCGTGCCCGTAAATGCCTTTATATCTCGAACAACTGTCTTCGAAAATGCTCTTAAAGACAACACGACTCAAAGGAGGCTCGTAAAAACCAAACAAGTGGTCGGTCTACGACTAATTAATCCCCACAGCGTCGTCTAAAACAGTCTCAGGATCTTGAGGTTAAGATATCAACTCCAAGTTAATTTCGAAGCATATTAAGTTACTTATATTGCTTGTGTAATTTTATTTCTAGATGTATTTTTATTGTTCTATCTGGAAATTTTACCTCTATCTCCCATTTTTGGATAATCCAATCTGTTAATGCCACCTTTAGACCTTATTGCCTTAATAGCCAAATAAACTTAAAACCAATATGATTTGGTATTTTTCGCAAACTGAGGCATATTCTTAAAATGTTACCTTTGCCCCTAACAATTCACTTATCCATGAACTACGGAACGTACTTAACATGAAGTGAGCTGTAGTAGGTTCGGTTGCTCTCCTCGTAGTAACAAAAGAATACATCTTTTCACAATCGGAAAGTTCAGATTAAGTTTTGCATCTTATTTGGACATTATGAAGCTAAGCAACAAATTAAGACACAAAATCTACATAACAATATTTATTTTTAAATAGATGACCAGTTCATGCCCACGCTCCTACAGACTAAATATCTCGTCCGACATTACTGACAGTATTACCAGTTAGAATCAAAGAAAATACTAAATCTTTCAAGAGACACACAATCCCATAAATATCATAGATAATCTGATAACTATTTCGATAAACTTGTTTTACGATACATTTAATAAATACATTTCGATCTTCAAAAATCTAGATCACATATGTACATAATATATTTTTAAACACACAAAGTTGTCAACTGTTTGTCTCACCGCTGAGAAAGTTTGTTGAGATATCGTAATCTATTGGATTCCTTCCTGGAATCTGAACAATATTTCGTTGAAATAGTTTGATTTCATGCTATTATACATTCCGCCATGATAAATGTGTACTGCGATTAACTCTTAACATTGTAACTTTATTTTTCTATTTTCTTTATTGCTTAGATGGGTGGACGAGCTCACAGCCGACCTGGTGTTAAGTGGTTACTGGAGCCTATAGACAACTACAGCGTAAATGCCGCCAACCACCTTGAGATATGACTTCTAAGGCCTCAGTATAGTTACAAAGGCTGCCCCACCCTTTAAACCGAAACGCAGTGCGGCTTCACGGCAGAAATAGGCAGGGCGGTGGTACGTACCCGTGCGGACTCACACGAAGTCCTACCACTAGTAGTAATTTATTATTCTCGATTGTTATATCCAGTAACATGTAAAATGATAAATAAATTAATCTATACATATAAATAAAATTGGTGTGTCTGTTTTTAATATTGAAATAGCCGCTTTTTACTACATGCATATGAATATATATACGATAAAATAACATTTTTTACAATTTTTGTTTGTCTGTCTGTCTGTTTGTTCCGGCTAATCTCTGGAACGGCTGGACCGATTTTGACGGGACTTTCACTAATAGGTAGCTGATGGTATAAAGAGTAACTTAGGCTACCTTTTTAGAATAGCTTCGCCTCGCGGCGTCACCCGCGATACTACAATAACCGCGGGTTACATCGCGGGACTCAGCTATCAATAATAAAATATAATGATTCCGAAGCGATGCAAGGGTGGGTCGCTAGTAACTAGTAAAATTGAAACTAGTAACTCAAATAAAGTAGGAAAATTCATACTTTTATAGCAAACAGCATAATGGCCTTGCCTGTTTTCTCTTTAATAGCAATATTCCTGGCTAATATCCAGGATCTTCAAGGTTCCCATTTCACGTACGCTCCAATTTTGCTTTGGCCTGCAACCAAAAGTCAAAAGAAATTCCGTCAAGGCTATGCGAAAGTGACAGGTCAACTGGGCAATTATGTAAATGGCTTTTTTGCGGTTCCGCTAACGATCTCTCACTGACCTACATACGTTGAATTTAATGAATTGATGTAAAAATTAAATAAATAGTATATCGTCTAATTTATTATCTATACATTAGACTCTCGATGGCACTGTAGCCAGCGTCTCTGATTGCTGACCCGATGGTCATTGGTTTCGATTCTGACATCCGGCAAATATTTGTATGTCTTGTTTCATTTGAGTATAGGCGATTAATATCTCTATATTTAGATTATATAATTATTTACCTATGTCCGGTGATATATTACCGAACATCTTTGTCAGCATAATTCGCGTGACGCGTTAACTTTATTTTCACAATTCGTTAGTGCACGATCAACAACCGCGTCACTCGGGTTGACAACAAATTAAATAACAAAGTCACACCGCACCCTACACCATACAATAAATCTCTCTGATTCCTCTGATTCCCATAGTACTGGGAATACTAGTTTGGGTCCTATAGTAACTGAAGATCGGAATTATTGGTTTGCCTATTTAGACTTAGGAACGAAAATGTCGTGTGCTATTTATTCCTACTGAATAAAATGTAATTATCAGGATATTTATCGACTACTGCTTTGTCTTTTTGAGTTCAATATAACATTGTGGAACCTGTTTCTAATTTAGAAACGATCAATAACGACTTACTATTATAGCGTCTATGGATTTTTAGAATTTAAACTATATTCATTATTCAGTTGATTTTTCGTATCAATTTGAAACTGTAAGTGTGTATTCCGGTTATCAATACAATAATATATGTGTATAATGATATTGGGTACTTCAGAATTAATAAAAAATTAAAGGCTTAATTGCGTTTTCTCTTATTTATTTACACCTCATTATCTCCGCTATCGGTAATTATATCTGAAAATTTCTGAAAGCTATCGGATTTTTTATTGTTATATTAACGTGTTAATGTGTATAAAGTGTTAACTTTCTTCTACTTTTTACGCTCTTATACGTATCCTTTGGTTTGTTAGCAAAATTTCAACCCATAATATATTCCTAAAAACTTGTAATGGACCATATTTTAATGCAGTTTTATTACCTTGACCTGTAAGATATATTTTTTATGTAACTGTTTTTTTTTTAAATTAACATAGTTTTACTCATCCGATTAATTTATAAATTTACTCACACTCACGCAACAGAGACATATGACGACACCAGGATACAAATAAGTTTTAGTTTGACTTACTATTATAGCGTCTATGAATATTTAGTTTTAAAATATATATTCATTATTCAGTTGCTTTTTCGTATCATTTTGAAACTGTGTGTGTGTATTCCGGTTATCAATTCAATGATATATCTCATCGAGTTATTCGTGAACACCCAAACATAAACAAGTACATACGCTCCTCGAATTTTAGTTCATAAGATTTGTAAAGCGGTTTTTTTTTACTTAATAACACTATAGTTTTCTGTTATTAAATTATCTGTTTGATATCAATAATATGTTCTTGCAGATATAATAGTATGCAGAATCGGAATTGGTGCTTAAATCACGCATGGGGTAATTTTCTATGGCGTTAAATGTAATTGGCGCAGGTGCCGTGGGCTCCCTCATCGCTACGAGGTGTCACCATTCCAATTTCCTGAAGGGGGGAGGTGTGTTCAACACCCTACGACTGTTATTGGATTTTTTTTGCAATATTTCTCATTGCGCACCTCCAGTTGACGTATTCAAATTACAGAATTGGAACATGAATGGAAAGTAACTATGTGGCGTTCACTGTGAAAACTTTTCCGTGCATGATAGCACAAAATTCGTAATTTTTGAATCTGGTTCGGTAATAAACTTTAATTAAAAATGAACTGATTTTCTGTTTTAATTTTACTGTCCATAAAATTTTGTAGCTCCTACATTATTATTTTAATTCGAGTCGACTTTATGACGATTCATTTTATACGCCTTCAGTTTGTTTACTTTCGAGTCAGTAGCGTCGCAAGAGGATTCCCATAAAGGATTTATTGTAGTACTTATCTTTATATTGGTGTATCGTGTCATTGAAACTGAGAATCTACTGAACGTTAATGACAACGTCTCGCTGCTGTTCAGCAGTAAATAGAAAGTATGGGTCCGCACGGCTTCCAACGGGGGTCTTTGTTTAAGTATTCATGAAGATGTTTTGTTTCGTTAATACCGTTCAGATAACCTCCGGCGTAGGGCTGTTATTGTTGTAATACTCGTATTTCGATCGTTGTTAACAAGGAGAGATTACGCAAATAGGATAAAACTTATTAATTTAATATAAAAGTACTATCACTGGTGGTAGGTCCTCTTGCGAGTCCGCGCGGGTAGGTACCACCACCTTGCCTATTTCTACCGTAAAGCAGTAATGTGTTTCGGTTTGAAGGGCGGGGCAGCCGTTGTAACTACTTATATACTGAGATCTTAGAACTTATATCTCAAGGTGAGTGGCGCATTTACGTTGTAGATGTCTATGGGCTCCAGTAATCACTTAACAACAGGTGGGCTGTGAGCTCGTCCATTCATCTAAGCAATAAAAAATAAAACTTATACCATTACACCTACCATTACACCTACAAAATGTGAAAAGGAAACATGCTTTTGTTTCTTAAGCTATTTGACTATATTATTCTCGTGTACCTTTGACTAGCATAAAATCGTCGTACGCTAATAAGCATAGTGTCGACTAGGCTTGAGTCCGCATTAACACAATACTCATTGTGAGAACGATCGCAATAGCATTGTTGCATTTAAAATGCGCCCCGCAGTCAGATTCCTGGATATTAAACACTCGAATGTTACGAGGGGCCCGTTTTCAGCTCAATTGCCGGGATAAATTATTCAGAGAACAGTCGGGACTGGCGACATTATTCATTTGCGAGATTATTGGGTCACGCGCCTCATTGTCCCGGTCTCCTTTGATGTTGATGCCGGGCGATTATGAAACAACAAAACGGAGATTTGATAATGCACTATCGCTTTCTCTGCTCTAATTGATTTTGTTTATGTGACATTAGTATTCAGTGATGCTTACTACTAAAGCATTAATTTTCATAAAACCTCAAAAGAAATACATTCTTTGGGATACCTTTTGCAGACTATTATCGCTATTAAACCTGTTAATGAGTAAAGAAACGTTTTCCAAGGCTTTTCTACCGTATTTTTGCGTTTATTCTTTACTAAAATTGTGTGTGTGTGTGTGTATTTGTATGTACATATATATATTGTTTTGTATCTTGTAATATGTATATTATGTGTGTATATTATTAAATGTAATGTTTACTGTATGCACTAGGTTTGTGTTCCTAATTCTTCTTTCCTTTTGCGGGCCTACTGGAAGAGATTTCAACATGAAATAAGTAGGGCCCTTGTACTCTGTATCCTTATTGTCGTGTTTCTTCTAACAGCTGTGTGTACAAAATATACTAAATCTATATATGTAAAAATGAATTGCTGTTCGTTAGTCTCGCTAAAATTCGAGAACGGCTGGACCGATTTGGATAATGTTGGTCTTGAATTACTCGTGGAAGTCCAGAGAAGGTTTAAAAGGTAGATAAATATGAAAATGCTCGGAATTAAATAAAAATAACAATTTAGTTTTTTCACTGATGTGTTCCCCATCGGACGGATTCCGTTTGTTTGTTTTAAGTTTATTTTATCCAAAGTTTAGGTCTTTTATTTATCGATTGAGGCACTACGAAGTCTGCCGGGTCGGCTAGTAAAAAATAAATAAAATTTGTCAATTTACTGTTTCTATTTGTTACAAAATATAGGTATACTGAAGGATTTATATTCACTTAAAATACAGTAGTGAACGAAGTGTACTTTCGGCGTTAGGTAATCTAAACGGGATTTTGGATGATTACGTTTTATAGTTGAGCAAGGGTCGAACCCAGGTGCAGGCGCGCCAGCCACCAACAATAAATAACGTCCGACCAACGTCGGTTTCATGATCAACGTAATCTATACAGACGGCATTCGGGTGCCCCTCTGAATATTTTTGCAACAAATACCGGTACACGCAGGTAAAGCAAAGAAATGACAAATGGATCAATCGTTACGGGCCTTTTTTTTGTATTTTCAATAAATTTTAAACGGGTTTAAATACAACGCCGGTTTATTATTATTTTTCAAGTTAATGACGATTCTATAAGAGACTAGTGGACCCGGCGAACTTTGTTCCGCCACAGGGTTTGTTTCAAACACATCAACTGGTCAACTTCAAAATTCTACTATAAATAACCATAGAATATATTACGTTTAACTGTCAGTTGCGTTTTGTTATTACATATCAGTTGCGTTTTGTTCTTCGATCATTATTGATCGAAGTGGGAACGTGATAAAAAGTATCCTATGTCCTTCTCTGGTTCTAAGCTACCTCCTCACCAATTTTCAGCGAAATCAGTTCAGCCGTTCTTGAGTTATAAATAGTGTAACTAACACGACTTTCTTTTATATATATAAATTTAATTAGCACTAAAGGTAGATAAGCCCATATGCTACTTTCCCAAGTATTTTCTGTCTTTCTTACAAATTTTCTTTCCAAAGCCAATTTATTTCGGCAGTGAGCTAAACCTCATATGATGTGTCCGTACCTAAGGGGTACGCGGGGTATGAGGGCCTGCAGATCTTGAAAGCAGGATCCCAAGGATATTTTAGGACCTACCCGCCAAACGACTCTCTTTGCACTCTCTCACCCGACGTGCGATCTCCGCCCGAGGTCTTTCTAAAGCCTGATTTAACTATAAGAATTGTTTTTAAACGTATCGAGTTGCAATGGTTCCAGATACAGAAATGAATGGAATACGATGTTAAAAAGAAAGCTAACGTCTCAATCACTACAAGAATTATCTCCAATCCTTCCTCAGAACACGCACTCTCCATTGGTTATTTTCAAACGATGCGTGAGGCCTGGATTATTGACAATCCAAACGTTCATTTTCTGTATGATTCCTTCGAAATATAAAACAGATGATGTACTATAAACTGAATCTTCCTTTGGATCAATAAATCGTACGTACGTAGTCGAAACAGAGAGATGTTTAGGAACAGTGCGAACAAACAACGTTAATGTAATAATAAAACATTCAGTACTCCGTCGCGACGCCTTCTGAGGATCCTGTAGGCTGTACACGACTCGTGAATTCATTGACTTATGCACATAACATTTTGTCTTTGAACGTAAAAATAACTTTCGGTTTATTTTTCTGTGACTTTCAGATGTTTTTTATGAGCTAAGCAGACGAGTTCTTGTTCCAGCTTATGTTGAGCAGTTTTAGGTTTTTTTTTTAATTTTTTTTTACTTAGATGGGTGGACGAGCTTACAGCCAGCCTGGTGTTAAGCGGTTACTGGAGCCCATAGACATCTACAACGTAAATGCGCCACCTATCTTGAGATGTAAGTTCTAAGGTATCAGTATAGTTACAACGGCTGCCTCGTCCTTCAAACCGAAACGGATTACTGCTTCACGGCAGAAATAGGCAGGGTGGTGGTACCTAGTGGCTGGTAGGACCTCTTGTGAGTCCGCGCGGGTAGGTACCACCGCCCTGCCTATTTCTGACGTGAAGCAGTAATGCGTTTCGGTTTGAAGGGTGGGGCAGCCGCTGTAACTATAACTATACTTGAGACCTTAGAACTATATCTCAAGGTGTGTGGCGCATTTACGTTGTAGATGTCTATGGGCTCCAGTAACCACTTAACATCAGGTGGGCTGTGAGCTCGTCCACACAGCTAAGCAAAAAAAAAAAAAAAAACCTACCCGTGCGGACTCACAAGAGGTCTACTGGTTACAGGTGAATATTAGATGTGCGTACGATGGTCTACTGTTATTATCAAAACCTTCGAATACTTTATGATAGGATTCGACGTGATTCTGATTAAATATAGTGACATAAAACTGAAGTCGATTATAATGGAATCTCATTTTCATAAAGCATTCATTTATTCCGACACATCAAAGGAGGGACCGAATTACATTTGTGATGGATTTTTTTCATGAAATGTCAGTTTTTGCGTCTAAATAAAAAAAAGAAGCAATCTGTTTTCTTTCGAAGCTTCGTTTCTAGTTGAAACGAAGCTTCAAAAGCTTTTTATTTTATATTTTATTGCTAGATGGGTGGACGAGCTCACAGCCCACCTGGTGTTAAGTGGTTACTGGAGCCCATAGACATTTACGATGTAAATGCGCCACCCACCTTGAGATATAAGTTCTAAGGTCTCGAGTATAGTTACAGCGGCTACCCCACCCTTCAAACCGAAACGCATTACTGCTTCACGGCAGAAATAGGCAGGGTGGTGGTACCCACCCGCGCGGACTCACAAGAGGTCCTACCACCAGTAATTACGCAAATTATAATTTTGCGGGTTTCATTTTTACTACACGATGTTATTCCTTCACCGTGGAAGTCAATCGTGAACATTTGTTGAGTGCGTATTTCATTAGAAAAATTGGTACCCGCCTGAGATTCGAACACCGGTGCATCGCTCAACACGAATGCATCGGACGTCTTATCCGTTAGGCCACGACGACTTCAAATTGTCATAGAACGATTAAAGATTTTGATTACATGAAATTTTAATGTTTTGATTTCCCACGACAATGAGGTTGTCGAATCGTAAACATGTAAATAAGTTTAGTTTTGTTTAATCAGATTCAGTTGTTCTGTGTTAAGTAATGTATTTAAATTCTGGCGTCGGCATCATGGTGTTTTGCTTACAAATTCACTGACTTGTGCGTTTATGTATGTCACGAGATTGCAGTCTCTGATGTAAGCATATGGAACAAAGCCGATCGACTTTTTTTTGTAATATTGATAACTTAGACAATCGTGAGCCAACTAAGGCCCTAATGCGTATCATTGTTAATTTTCGCAACCTTACAAGTAAAGACACTAGTTTGGACCGTTTATTATATTTTTAAGGATAATAAAGCTCGCATTGGTTACAAGGTCAAAACGTTTGGAGAGTGTCCAGAAACGTCGGTTTCTTATTATCGAGGACTCCGGCTTCTTAGCGCAATAACAATATTTTTTCGTGGCTCTCTAGCAAATTGGTCCAACGCTGTATGTAGGTCGAGAATGTTACAACTTGTGCTGGGGCAATTAAATGAAAATGTGTTTTGTGGGTCGTATTGGCACGAGAAGTTGTCTTTCACGTTAATTTTTACTATATTCTTTTTCGAATTAAATACATTATTAGCCCGCGTTAATGTTTGTAATTCGTTGGAACTGTTATATTACGGGTTTGTTTTCGTTTGAGTAAACAATAGTTACGTAACTATGCCATAAGAAGTAAGTAACTAATGAATTTTATATGCGCATCAATTGTTTCCACGATGAAGGAATAAACGTCAAACAATAATAATATTGTACGGAGCACTAAACCTGTCATAACTACAACTAATGCAACTTAGACTGCATGTCAAGATATGAAACTATACAACCTTGATTCACCTCATCTTTACTTATACTATCTCTTTCGCCTTTCTTAAACACTTGATTATCGCAAAAGTTAAAAATTTACTTTAAATTTTTGTTTATATTTGTGTGGGAAGGATGTTTTCTTGAACGCATGATATGATGGATGCAAGTTGATGTTTGTGAACGCAGCGGTATATCGAGAATGGAAGGGGATGACGTGTGAGATGACAGATAGATGAACGACGACGAACGAAGCACGAGCACGAGCACGACGAAAAGATTGTAATTTTAATTTAAATTCGATATAGTACTTTAATAAAAAGTGGAAGTAGTAAACGCGAAACTTTTATTAATTGTCTGAAGCCTGCATCCCACATTTGTTTTGTATGTTGCTTTCTAATTGAATTGCTGTTGTTTAGAATATCTACTAATATTCATTTTGTATTCATTTTATTCGTGAAATTTAATCAGTAAACAAATAAAACAACAAAAATCTTTATAAATAATAATGAACGTTAAATCCCATTTTCAGTGTAGTATTGATTTAATAGATGCGTTTTAACAAATTAATGTACATAAAATGTTTGTTCACCCACTTTGTCGTATTTAAATAATAACTTGGATAGTTTTATAGAATTTATTAAACGTAACTTTTTAGACACAAACAATCTGTACAAATTTTGCAGCAGTAATGGAGGGAAAAAGGCAATAACACAGATTATACCTATAAAATAGATTACCCAACTCAACATAAAATAATAATAATCATGTGACTGACTCAATGAAATACCATTACCATATTAAATAAAATATAAATAGTTTTGTCGATCTTTGCGTTAAAGTATGTTTAGTTTAATATATTTCTCTGTCACATTTGCATATTAACGGAATATTCAACTCAAAAGATTCACTTCAGAATTGAGTGCCTACACTATCCCTCAGGGAAACTCGTCCCCGGCGAGATAGAGCTCGTAAGTTTTCAATTTAAAAGGTTTCCTTTTATTCGACCTCCTAAAGAGGCTTTTATAAATGTTTATTTATTCATAAAGCAAAAGATTGCGATTGAAATTTAAAATTTGTTCAAAGAGTGAAAGTGAATCCGTTAATGTTTGGTTATTTAGATGAGTATTTACAAATCTAATAAAAAATAATATATTTTAATGAAAATTTTAAAAATACTAGTCCCCGGTGGTTGAAATTCGACTATAATTATTTATTAATTAAGTTATAAGTTTGAGCATTACGAGTATTATAGTTCTATTGTCAAAGACTTTACTTCGATAATCACAGATTTTGTTAAAGCTACACAAGTATAGACAAATAATGTTAAAGAAAAACAATATTGATCTAATCTCAACTTGACGACAGACTAACAATAAATAAAATAGTATATATGCGTGTGAGTGTCAAATACATGTTTTTGTGTGTAATGTTTTCTTTATTGGTTTAATGTATTTTATGCATTATTAAAAAAAAAAAACTAGCATTGTGCACTCCTTCTCAATATTTTCTATAAGTGTAGGAAATTTCATACTCCTCCGTCCGCGCAATTTTCGTAAAAAGGGGTCCAAATTTTTTGCTTTACGTATTAATATATAGATATTCTAATATATATTTTATTACTTTTTGTTTCCAATTTGTAACCGTACCATTTCACAATTTCCTTTAAATTTATAGTAACTAGTTCAAAACAGGGGCGTGAGCTCGCTCGTCCACATATTTAAGCAATAAAAAAATCTGGAAAAATAATAATCCCAATACCTATCCATAATGGACGTAACGTTTACGAACTTCGTGTTATTTCTTCATTCTCCGGTTTTTGTATCACCAATATGTTGGGCTTAGTCTCTCCGGCCTCGCTCCAGATTATCATGAGATCTACGCCCTGCCAAATGTATCCAAATCATACTACAAGTGGCCTTTGAAGCTCTTAGAAAAACCCTGTATGTTGGCAGTGGAATTGTTGAGTGACAGGTAATTGTAGTCAATTAATCTTAGGTATACCCCACCTAACGTCCCCAATGCAAAGTCTGAAACCCGGTAATTTCGTTCTGACCAAAAAAGCTCTGTCACTAATAAACAAATGTAACTATTCTTAGTTCTCAAAAAGCGGAATAGTAGGTAGCAGCAGTCTTGATGGACTGTGGTTAATGCCACTAAACGTCGCTCATGGACAACGGCAATGCCAGTTGCACAGCTGCGCTAGTAAGAGGTCGTGGTTTAAGATAGCTGAAAATACGGAACATGCTCTACGTATCTTATGTGACACCACGTTTATTAAAAAGGTGTCAACGGTTATTCTATATAAATTACTTGAAATATCACGCCCTCGATTGTATGTTAATGGTATATGGTACAATACTAGCCTACTAAATCACTTACGGATATTACGTAAGTTCTACCAACAACTCTGTAATTATATAGTTTTAAATGGCTCAGATAAATGAGAGAACTTGAGGGAAAATACTTGCTAATAACTAATACGACATTATCTTCCATATGACCGTGTATTTAGCACATTTACAACATTAAATTAAGTAAAAATAGAAAGCTACAACCCATTCACATATTTTTGACAAGTCCGACATTTTTAAGACCGTGTTGCCAGACTATGATCTTAAAGCTACGTTCCGTGACATCATAGCGAACAAACTACTTTGGTTTCTAAAAGTATTTTTGTAATACCACGTAGAAGAATTCAAAAAATTCAAGCCTTTTGTTGTAACTTATGTAACTCGACCCTATAACCCACTGCACCACACACATAACATGTGGTGCGTGAAAATCGTTAATGATCATGTTGTTCTCACAAACCATTCTGTATTTGCCATTGCCGTTTGAACCTAAATACAAAGCAATACAAGTTAGAGTCGTTTGTAAACTGAAAGCCTTTTAAAATGGGAATTTTAAAAGAACTTAACAAGGCCGAACTTCATTCAATATTATACGCTGGCTGCGTGTCGGTCGCATAACAAGAATGCTAATGTTGCTTCGATCAAAGTGGCACTAAAACTGATCGAATACTTATTGTTCACTAAATTTGACAAGACAAAATGTTATTTATCATCATCGTTATGAAATACGTAAGTTTACTGGTAAACAAGGATCAGCACTGTTTGCTGTGGGGTGTTATGTGTATTTTCAGAATGATCAGCTACAATAATGCTGCCATTATAGTTTGCATCTTAAACAAGATTTCAATTGAAACTAGTGCAAATAAACAAATAATCATCATCATAGTCGGTTGCTCTTGGCGGAGCAGTCGTGGTCATGTGGAATTCTTGCTTATTAAAGTCTTGACAGAAGTTTTCCATAGTTTGCGAATTGAGGCTTGGCGCACGCACTCGTTAAGTGGAGTGTTAGTAAGGTCTTTCACCTGATCAGTCCAGCACATGGGGGATTCTTCCACGGGATCTCTTACCAAACAAATAGTAACTAACCAATAAATATAATAAACCCAGTAAATGTTTTTTTTTATTTCCCTTGTAGGCGAACGAGCATACGGCCCACTTGATGGTGAGTGGTTACAGTCGCCCATGGACTTCAGCAATGCCAGGGGCAGAGCTAAGCCGCTGCCTACCGCTTAATACTCTCCACAAGCCTCGTATGAAGAAGGACATGCGTCATAGCGCTCGGGAAACATGGAGGGGAGCTCATTCTATAGCCGGATGGTACGTGGCAAAAAATACCTCTGGAAACACACTGTGGACGATCGCAGTGGCTCCAGGTAGTATGGATGAACTGTACTCCGGTGGCGGGCGGTGCGATGGTAAAAACGAGATTACGGTATGATCTCGAACAATTCCTCAGAGCACTCCCCATGAAACATATGGTACAAAATACAGAGGGAAGCGAAGTCCCTCCGCAGACCCAGAGATTCCAAACGATCCGTGATAATGGGATTATCGAATCGTTTATGCTTTAATTATAATAATTTTCTATAAATTTTATTTATCTTATTTAGAAATCGCTTCTCGAAGCACCAAGACAATCGTGCAATTAGGTTTTCTTTGATCACTTCAACGTTAGGGTGTGCTTACATTTTTTTAAGCGTGAAAGATTTAACAACCCTTGTCATCTTAGACAATATCCCGGCCGTCATTCGCAGTGAGATTCTAGCTATTGCGGAAAGAATTGATTCGGAATACTAATGTAATATCCCAGAACGGTTCCTAATCATCCTTGCTATTCGCTCCCAACTTTGTGAAGCGTAACCGGTATCTGGTATCAGGAATGTACCTAATATGAGGCAAGAATGACTCATCAACGTGTTATGCGTTCGGTGCGTATCTCCAAAAGAAAATTTCAATATGAGACGCCCGTTACACCGTTTCGAATGGGAGTTGACGTATATGATATATGAATAATAATACGAGCTTTAGCTATAAAGTATACAATATTTTAAACTCAATACTTTGATACTGGTGGTAGGACCTCTTGTGAGTCCACACGGATAGGTACCACCACCCTGCCTATTTCTGCCGTGAAGCAGTAATGCTTTCGGTTTGAAAGGTGGGGCAGCCGTTGTAACTATAGTGAGACCTTAGAACATATCTCAAGGTGGGTGGCGCATTTACATTGTAGATGTCTATGGGCTCCAGCGACCACTTAACACCAGGTGGGTTGTGAGCTCGTACACCCATAAAAGCAACAAAAAAAAAATTTTTTGTGGTGTTAGCCATAAGAACATAAGATGTTTGACATATGCCTGAATCTCGCTTACGACATTTTCAAGATAAGCTTGCATATAAATAAGCTCCGAACAACAATATTCGGAACGTCGATCTGCCGAGCAATGTCACTCACTCGGTGGAAGATCTTCCCTTTGTCGTATACCTCAACAATATTCAATGGCAATAGATGTTCGTATATTTGACTCGAGTTATAACTTCCTGATGCGTTTTCATATGTTTTTACGCTATTAATGAATATTATAATTTACGAATTGCCTGATTACGGGATAAACATGAATGCTTCGTCTTTTAGATGTCGGCTAAACGGAATAAGGAAAGCATCAGAAGCACGAAGGATCGGAATTTTCCTGTTAAGAAACAAAAGCGTACTCGCTTCGGTGTGAAAAGCAGGGAGATTCTGGCCCAAATTGTTTCGTAGAATAAATAACGTTCCTTATCTTTGCTTTCATTCCTGTTTATATCTTTTTATTTTGACTTTACATTGTAAGCCTGTTCTGCAATATGTCAACGCGAGCGCCTTGTTTTATAGCAATTTCATCTCGTATTTTTATATTCTTGAATAATTTTATGATCCGTTTTGTGTTTTACCACCTTGTGCCGGAGGTTACAGGCCCGAAGATCGAATATCCCGGTGGGATGAGGAAAAGTTAAATTGACTCGTCCCGGTCTGGTTGTGCCGGAGTAGGTCGGTCACCAGTCCGCCAAGCTTGTTCGTTATTACAATGAACATTAACAACGTTTTCGTTTACATAAACAAATGAAGTATGGTTTGCCCGCTTTGAGATGCAACGGTGTTTCGCGAATCTATATATTAATACGTGAAGCAAAAACTTTGTATCCCTTTTTACGAAAATTGCGCGGACGGAGGAGTATGAAATTTTCCACACTTATAGAGAATATAGAGAAGAAGTGCACAATGCTAATATTTTTTAAAAATAATGCATAAAAGATACATTAAACCAATAAAGAAAACATTACAAACACTACATACCATGTATTTGACGCACACACGCATGCATATTATTTATTTATCGTCAAACTTTTGTTCTTGACGTCTGTGATCAAATGGAGAATAGATTAAATATTGTTTATATTTTTTTATAGTGTAGTCTTGGCGAAATTTGTGATTATAGAAGTATAAAATACAATCATAATAGTGTACAAACTTAAAATTCCAATTAATTATAGTCGAATTTCGACTACTGCCGGACCTCTAGTATAGTGAATTTGACAAACGCTGCTGCTAACTCGGATGACGTGTTAACCGTTCTGTGACACAGAATCGAGATATTATTCAATGTGCGAATTTCGAATATCTCTTTATTACTACAACAACAATAAAAAAAAAAAAGAATTTCCCACTCGAGATTTCATCTTAGCCGTTTGGTTCAAAGAATCTTCGAAGGAATCGAACGAAATTGGATTAGGGAAATCTGAGTTTTTTTTTATCAACGACACACAAATAGTTTGTGCTTATCGTAGCGGAAGAAAATCTGGCAATCGGGACGAACAAACAGAATTCGTACGAGAAAGAAAAACGGGACTAAGAGAATTGTAGCGATAGATATCTGGGGACGCGATGAATAAACAACAGATGTTTATGTCAGTTTCCCTGGAGGGACCCAGCGCGGGTCGAATTTATAAATAATCAATTCGTGTATGTGCCATTTTCTATTAAAGCGGATACACGCGTCGGAGAATCTCTTTTAATAGTCAAGTGCTTGAAGTTCCAAAAAATACTCTTTTTTTAGGAAAAGGTGACTGACTATTTACTGGTTAGTGATATAAGAAGGTCGTTTGTTAATGTAGTGGGACTGCAAACTGGTAGCGGTTTTATTATGAATCAAGAATGCGGTTCAGTTTGAAATGCAAGGTATCCAACGAAATGATGACATTGACAAGGTGGACCACATGTTGCTTCCGGGAACCCGTCGAGCACTCAACTCACGAGTTCGTAAATAAAAAACCACCAGTTTTACATTCAATAAGTCTACTTGAGCCGACTGGTATTGCAAGAGACGATGGTAAGAGACCGGACGGTGTGAGTTTGATTCCATGGAAATTGGGCCGGGTGCTAGTTAGTATGGGATGCAACTTGTTCAGATACGCTAGCCCCTTCCCATCTACATGGAACCAACTACAGAGCTGGTGCGGCTTGCGAAACGGCTGAAAAAGCCAAAGCATGCAAGTACAGGGGTCTAGGCTCCGCATATGTTTTTGTCCCATTCGGTGTCGAGACCCTTGGTCCGTGGGGTCTTAGCACTATAAGCCTTTTTAAGGAAATATCAAAAAGGTTAGTCAACATTACAGGAGACCGAAGAGCTGGCAGCTACCTTGGACAAAGAATTAGTTTAGCTATTCAAAGGGGGAACGCTGCCAGTATCTCCGGAACTTTGCCTAAAGGAACTCCTTTTAATAATATATTTTTGTTATTATATTCGTTTTTTAATTATAAGAATTTCTTTGAAAATTCATTATCAAAACATGTGAAAATAAAACATTAACCTACCAATCACGAGCTTCTTATCTATTTTATTAATAGCGTATAAATTGTACCGCACACAACAGGGGGTCCAATAAAAATGCAGCGAGTGCCAATTATTTTTAAACAACTCTTAGGTTTAATTGGATTAAAGTGGAGTGTACGTAGGGCTCCCGAAGGTAATAAAAAACAGGAATGCACAGTGCTATTCAATGCCAGACCGGGGAGCCACTCCGCTAAAACTACGGACTTGATTGTCCAGACGTCTGTTTGTAATTAATGTTGGGTCTGTTACTACTACGATGCAACCATTCCTCGTTAGGTTTCAAAGCGCTTCGAATTGAATTATTTTGCTTTATTTTTCGTTTGCATTTTGTGGTGATATTGTTTAGGTGATAATACTTTTTTTTCTCTAATACTTAGCCGATTTAAACTAAGAAACCATTGGAATTAATGTATTAATAATGATTCGTTTAATATCAACTTTTAGTATCAAAGCAAGCTCGAAATAAGAAAATTTCTTTGAAGGCTGCGCACAAAAATACAAGCGTAAAACTTACTTATTTGCTGTGTGATTAATCATTTAATTTGATTACAATATTATCTAGACAAAGGGAATGAGATAAAACGACTGAACGTAATTCTTTGTTTGTCCAAATGGCCATTTAAAAGCGTTTCGCGTTCATGACCAGAAGATAATGTCACTTAATCTTTGTTGTCCTTGTTTTTTTTTTGGTTGATGAAAATTACCTCTCTCTGCCGTTACATGACTAGCGAAACGTCTGCTTTGGCTGTAGGCGCTTTTAAGCTCCGAAGGATACATTGAATTAGATTTTTTTTAAACATTTATTTTGTCCGTTAATTATATTTTTACTCTAACGTGCGCATATTGTAAGTATTTAACGTGAAGTGATTTGATTTTTCATTCGTTAATGGTAAAAGATTGTTTTTTTTTGTCCGGATAAAATAAAATCAGTTATTTCCATAGTATCAATCAGTATTCATGTTGTGAGATTTTTTGAGGTAATTATCAGTGCCCTTACAACGCCATAACCGTGCCCAATACTTTTCACGACCACACATTTGAAACCTATAATTTATTGAAAGATGCTTTTCCGAACTGCAATAATAAATGTGTTGTTTATTCTATTTAATTTACTACGGACTCTTATATGAGATATATTAAAAGTGTAAGTAATATAACTATTTGCTACGACACGTGTGAAACAAACAAAATATTATATGAATATAATTATATTTATCTTGCATTACGTAATGAAATAAAAATTAAATACGATTTACGTCGTTGTAAATAATTCTATACCATTTCGGAATTCGAATGTTTGATTAAAAATTTAAATCGGTCATCCAATAAAACGGCTGATTCGTTATCCAATAACGTTTAATCAACAGAACTCGATACGATTTCAACAGAACCATCGTATGAATCGGAATGTATTCAAGTGGGCCTCGTCCGCTCGCCCCTAGCTTTCTTTCAGTTTCCGAAAGATGCACCCGTCTAATGGAAAATCCATTTATGCTGGAATACTTGCTACTCGAATACTCCTACTAAAATAAGATCTTTAAAACTCCGCTTTCCGGGAAACACAAACACAGGGAACGCTCCAGGGTGAATGAAATCAATGAACCGGCAAACATATTACACCGTCTGATACCTAAGAGTTTCGCCATTCACTAATTTTGTTGATTTAAGATTATAGTATTATTGTTCTACTATATTTATTTTAAATCTTATCACTACATAGTATAAAACAAAGTCACTTTCTCTGTCCCTATATCCCTATGTATGCTTATATCTTTAAAACTACGCAACGGATTTTGATGCGGTTTTTTTTAATAGATAGAGTGATTGAAGGCGAAGGTTTATATGTATAATAACATCCATTAAATAGTGGAGAAATTAATAATAAATTACAGTTTCCGAAGCGAAGCGAGAGCGGGTCGCTAGTTAATTAATAACTTTAAAGAAACACTATATACAAATAGATAGCCTTTTTTTCCCTACCTATGCTGATAGCCTTGAGAGGTTATGTCAGCTTACCCTAGCGTGTGTAGGTGAGCTCACGGGGCTCAAACCGGAGGGTTGCTAACACTGACCCTAGCAAGAGCAGTGCTTCGCAGAATCTACCACCGGATCGGAAACGCGACCCACTGAGAAGATCCGGCGAGAAACTCAGTGGGCTGTGTCTGTGGTTTAATTCGCTCGTCGAGCCCTTCGCCACAAGCGACGGGTTCGACGAGGGCGGTGACCGGTGCTTGTAGTGCCTAAAAGTACCGTTAATGGATCAGGAGGATCCGTGATGAATAGATAGCCGCTGATGGCGATGTCTACGACACAAGTCACCAGTGGGTAGGACTCCAGAGTGAGAAACCACACAGTGCGCGCAGTATCGTGAATGGCTGCCTTCTGTATCAGGTCTCTAACCCAGCTGGATAACGAAAGTTTCTTAAGGTGTTAATAAAAATTTTTAGCTATCAAACCGTGTAGCGACACAACTATTGGAACGATGATTGTTGTATCAATATGCCATATGGCGGTAGTTTCGTGGGCCAGGTCTAAATATTTTATTATTATCATTATTATAAAACTATATGTTTTTTTATTATACTTTTGAACACCGTGATTAGCATGTGTAACATTTGTTCGAACAATAACAATACACGAATCCGTGATTTGTGGCCAAAAATAATTAAAGGTCGTATCGTATTTGTCCTCTGTCAATGTTGTCAATTTACCGATTTTTTTACACACACCTATATCACATAAAGTGTAACATATGAAATAATACTTATGAATATAATTACAATATGAATAGAACTTGATTGAAATTTCATTTTAAACGTTACGATAAAAACATTTCACTAAAATCATGATATATTTACGACGGACGACGATCAAAGGCAGAACAGAAATTTGTTTTTCGAGATCAACATTCACAGTGAGAGCGTAGTCATTGGCCGCATAATCAACCCTTTGACGTGAGCGTATTTTTCATCTGCACGAGACAAGTCAAAGGAACGCAGTAGAAGCGTATTGTATTAATCAGCGGTACTGGAACTAATTTGAAATACGGCCAGACACTGACGAGGCGGAATCCTCTTTTCTATTAAACCATTCTTGGAGTCAGCGCTGCGGCTAATAAGCATTCAAGCGGCCTTCATTAAGCCACGCCAGACGAGGGGGGAGTTTCATTGATTCAATCCAGCTCTGTATTAAAGGTAAATTGGTCAGAAACGAATATGTAAAATTGAGAGCACGAAAATTGAACCTGCAGAAATAGCCGTGAAGCAGTAATGCGTTTTGGTTTGTAAGGTGCGGTAGCCGTTGTGATCTTAAAACTCATATCTCAAGGTGGGTGGCGGCATTAACGTTTTAGATGTGTATGGGCTCCGGTAATTACTTAACACCAGGTGGGCTGTGAGCTCGTCCACCCATCTATGCAATAAAAAAATAAAAAATCGAAATTAAGTGCGTACCTAGAAACCATTAACCATTATGACGTATTTTCATTTCTCAGAAATTGTTTACGTTATAAAATATTTGATAATAAATTGTTTAAATAAATAAATATATATATAATAATAAACTACAATAAACAGCAGGGAATAGAGTGCAAAGCAGGTTTCCAATAGCAGTAGGAATTCAGCGTATTTCATTGAATTCACAGCTTTTACTATATTGGTTTTCGTGGCTCTTAACTCACAAGCTTCGACGAAATAGATTTTCGCATCCCCGTACGCGTCCAATGGTCTTTTAACTTATTTTCGAAGAGGCCATTGTAGTGAAATGAAAAGTTTGATTTTCTTTTCAAATAGCATTATGTGTACGTTATTTCTCGAGTAGTTGAATTCAATAGCAGTCGACCTACATAAAAGTATTAATGTGCTCATTTTAATATCCGCCCACGCGTTAAGAATTCCCTCGTCACGTTCCTACGAATAATATGATACTTATTACCAAAGGAATGTTTGCAATGAAGCTTAATTAATAAATAAAAAATAAATTTAATTCAGTCTACTTGAACGGAGATCCAACCGAACTCGTCCCGAACCTGGGTCCTTAAGATTAACTAATACAGTAGTGCCTCCTACACATAAGCCTAGATAATTTCCATCGATCGGTTCTTTACGCTTTTGAAAATATCTTAAGTATTTAATATCTTGAGTTTTAAGGGCACGATAGATAAAGTAACCAATGGGAAAGTTATATAACTTTATTATCTATAGTTGTATATTAGTTATATGACTATATATAACATTTTAGTTGTTGAAATAAATATACTGTTTAAAAATCGCCCCATTATAATTATATAATTAAACATAGTACTGATATTAACGTAATATACCTCATAGAACCACAACATTCCCTTAAAAAAAATAGCGATTTTTTTATTTCATTTGGCTTGGATTTCTTTTTTTGTTGCATAGATGGGTGGACGAGCTCACAGCCCACCTGGTGTTAAGTGGTTACTGGAGCCCATAGACATTTACAATGTAAATGCGCCACCTACCTTGAGATATAAGTTCTAAGGTATAGTCACAACGGCTGCCCCTGCCCTTCAAACCGAAACGCATTACTGCTTCACGGCAGAAATAGGCAGGATGGACCGACGAACTCACAATTCGCGTGTTTAATTACGTGAATTATGCATTGCCTCAAGTGACGATTCGGATACATTTTACAATTGCCCGGCTGCTGAGTTCAAGACACAGCTCACAATGAATCATTTATATTCTTCATCCAAGCCGATTAATTCAGAGTCAGCTTTCAACTCGAACACAATGACAGTTATAATAACGATAATTTATATTTACTGTAACTTTCCAAGTTATTGTATTCTAATTATGACGATGCGTAGGTTTTAATGCAAATCCTTTTCATAATCTCAATACCTGTATTTTTTTCAATAGCCAGTTTGCGTCTGTATAAATCCGACCAGCACGATTACTTCAGCAAATATATATCTATTAATATAATAACTACGCAAATTACCACAATGACGTTAGTTTTATTTATGAAACTTTTTTTAGACAGGGATTTACTAAATCACTACATAGTATAAAACAAAGTCGCTTTCTCTGTCCCTTTGTATGCTTAAATCTTTAAAACTACGCAACGGATTTTGATGCGGTATTTTTTTAATTAACATACATTAAATAGTGGAGAAATCAATAATAAATTACAGATTCCGAAGCGAAGCGAGGGCGGGTCTCTAGTATAATATAATAACTATAGAAATTAACACAATTGCGTTAGTTTTATTCATTAATTTTTTTTTAGACAGGGTTTAACTAAATGTGAAATATAGTTCAACGACTCTATTCAGGGATTAAATTAGAGTATCATAATATGTAGTATGATATAGAGATAGCCACAGCCCTAATTTCTGATTGCTATCTTTCTTATTTTACGTATTCCTTACTTACGTTTTTTACTTAGTATCAAATATGTCAAATATAGTTATCAATCTAATCATTTTCCTTTTAATTTTTGATATTTACAGGAATGTAATTGGTGTCTTTTCCTTTATAATTACATACTGTATAATTCTTTATGGAGGAGTCTAAACTTGGTCATCTATAATATTCGGTTCAATTATATCTAAATAATTATAGACCAATTCTTTTTTGCATTCATAATGATGTGTTCTCGAAATATTTAAAAAAATGTTCAGTCAAAGACTTTCAAGTTCTAAACATATAAGTTAATGTTTTGATTAGATCTGAATAATTTACAGAAGTTATTATTATCTCATCTATATATTAATACGTCAAGGAAAAACTTTGTATCCCTTTTCACGAAAATTGCGCGGACGGAGGAAAATGAAATTTCCCACACTAATAGAGAATATAGAGAAGAAGTGCACAACGCTAATATTTTTTAAAATAATGCATAAAAGATACATTAAATCAATGAAAAAAACATTACACATACTACATACCATGTATTTGACGCAACACGCATACTATTTATTGTCAAACTTTTGTTCTTGACGTCTGTGGCCAAATTAAAGAGAATAGATTAAATATTGTTTGCCTTTGTTAATATTTTTTATAGTGTAGTCTTGGCTAAATTTGTGATTATAGAAGTATAAAGTACAATCATAATAGTGTACAAACTTACAATTCCAATTAATTATAGTCGAATTTCGACTACTGCGGGACCACTGGTTCGTTTAAAAACGTTGAATGTTCCGCCGAAATTTGTCGCAGAATCAACGGAGGAAAGAACGTTTTATATAAAGTAAAGATTGTAGATATTCCGCGAGGGTCGGTCACGTATCAGCAAGCTGGCGCCTTCAGCGTGCACCAGCCAGTCGGGTCTATCGGCAAATAGCGCGAAAAATTATACACTTTGGATTCACGTTCCGAAACGAGAGCAGGTTAGCGTTCGACTCGACTAAATCAATATGTAAAAGTTGCAATTTTATACCTTTAATTTTTATTTATTTATTGCTTAGATGAGTGGACGAGCTCACAGCCCTGATGTTAAGTGGTTACTAGAGCCCATAGACATCTACGACGTAAATGCGCCACCCACCTTGAGATATAAGTTCTAAGGTCTCAGTATAGTTACAACGGCTGCCCCACTCTTCAAACCGAAACGCATTACTGCTTCACGGCAGAAATAGGCTGGATGGTGTTACCTACCCGCGCGGACTCACAAGAGGTCCTACCACCAGTAAATATATAAATCATGCAAATCAATCATCATTTATATAGTACTTTAAATGGCATTACGTTCAAATATTTTCAATTTTCATAAAGCAATAGCCGTAGTCGCCCGCTTCACTGGGCATTTAAAATTAACATTATTATTTACTGTCATTATTATTAGGGAGTCCAACACTCATATAAATATTAGCCTATCCATTAAGTACATGTATTTTCTACTTGGATACCAAGTTTCAAGTCAATAGGATGCATGGTTCAGTAGTTATAACGGAACATCCGTCAAAATCACTGTAGATTTATATATTAGTATAGATACGACGTGGGATGTGTGTCCACTTATGGCAATTTGATTTCAATGGCTCAAATAAATTCTTCGATCGTTCTGGTTACTCGTAGAAAAATGTACTGTGTTTCTCTCACCAGTTTTATCTCCAAGTAACACTACAAAATTGCAAAATGCATTGGCTTTTTGTACGTCTTCGAGCAGTACACCGGTGGCTTAGCTCCACTCAATGTCGCCATAAATCCTGCAGCGCCGAGCCATCTACCACCGTAATCCGTGCGAGCTAGTCAGTTCCTGACTTCTGAAATACAGACTCGTGTAAACCAAAGTCTCCTTTCGGGACGCGAGCCGAGACTCATGTAATTTATGGCCTTTGATTTTCCAATTACGCCCAATCCTAACCTCATATTTCCTAAAATAAGTAAGACGCTTAGTTATAACACAGTCGCGGCAACATGAAGCCAAACCTGATTATGTTTTTAGTCTTAGATGCATTGATGAAATATCAATTTACTTTTAATTAAATTGATGTAAATTCTACTAATAAATATTTTAGCTTAGCATTAAAATTAATTCAGTTACTGACTATACATATATTAATTTTTTTTTATAGTGAACGATTATCAAGTATGGCGCCCCTCTTCACTGTTTTTTATTTTGGTTTTTACCTATTCTAGTAACCTTGAGAGGTTATTCTAGATTCACAGAACTAGAATTCACTGTGCGTGGTCCAAGATGCATTTGGAATAAACTAAAATTATATATGTATGAATCTTCGATATCTAAATCAAACCAAAATTTTCTTCAAACGAGGCTTGTGGAGAGTACTTAACGGTAGGCAGCGGCTTGGCTCTGCCCCTGGCATTGCTGAAGTCCATGGGCGACGATAACCACTCACCATCAGGTGGGCCGTACACACGGGCAATAAAAAAAAAATAAAAAAAAAAAATGTACTACAAAAATAAACAAACGTCCATCCTATCATTATTCTGTAAATTTAATACGCTATCAATCACGATGATTGATTAGTAACTTGATGTTTTTTATAAATTTATAATCAGAATATCTCAGTAGCTGTATTATAATGATCGTTTTATGCAAATAGCCGGCTCACCTGCCTCACGAATAATGGATTCATAAATTAATATATTTTATAAAATTTTATTATGAAATTATTGTAATAAAGTGTGATAATAAAATAAAGCTGTTCACGGTACTAATCTCGCTCGCACGTGTGTCGGTTCGTACTTATGTAACTTCTGCTTTAATCGCAAATCAGTAGATCAGATCAGTTCTAAAAATTTACAAGGATCAAATTTATTGAAATTGAGAAAGTATAAAAATATTGTTCAGTACATGCTTATTCAATGTTCCCAATGAGAATCATACAGTTTAATTTTATATGTAATTAATAAGAAACACGAATTAAAATAGACCAAGAAAACATGTAAAACTGCTACGGGTTATTTTTTTTTTTAATAAACTAATTAATACACGTTTCTGACCTCGAACTCTATGGATCTCAGGATGTATTAAGATCATTTAAATATGACATAAAATATAATCATTGAAAGTAAATAATATTTTCACCTACTTAACGTAAGCCCGTCCTTTGTGGATATATACAATATCAGGAAAACAGCTAAATTACTGTTTACTTGTTACCTGAACGTTTGAAATGTGTGGCATTTTATTAACACTGTTAACGTCAAGCTCAACGGGCTTACTGGTAATCACTGTAGTTTCCGAATAAAATATTTAAAACGATTAATAGTTTTCTCTTTGATATACCGCATATATAATATAAATACATATGTATGTATGTATATGTAAATGAAGCTCTCTTGGCCCTTCATTAATTACATTTAAATTTCCCGCGCATTAGCTTCGACTATCATAATAATATTATCTGTGGTGGAAGCTATGTTCATTCCATAATTGGATTTGCTCTCTGGCTTCGGACATTCAAAAATATAACGTGCTTTCTTAATAGATTAAAAAAACTTGCAGATTTAAAAAAGGGTGAAGCAATATCTTTCAATGTTGTTTCTCTTTGCAGGTTCGAAAATAATTATAATAATTGTAAGTGTAGAAATAAGTTAATAAAATAATAATAATAAAAAACTCTTTGCAGAGCAACAACTTGGTTCTTTGTTTCATTACAAAACACATTACATATATATATGCGACCTATGTCGAAATAGGTTTTCAGTAAGAAAAGCATAACCGATTTGACAGACTAGTCAAATTAACTGAAGCGAATGTTCGTTACGTCTTGTGTTTTCCTGCAATCGACACAAAGGTGAAAGCTATTCGCTTTACATTTCGTTTTTAAAAGACACGTATCTTTCATGAAAAAATAGTGCAGTTTTCAGGATGGATGTTAGAAAAAAAAAATCTTTCTTATTTTTTTATCAGTGTACGTGGCCATCTGATGTCAATTAATATGTATACCAAGAGAGACTTAGGTAGATCAAATTCACTTTCGCTTTTTTATTTTCTATGACAAATTTCATAATCTGTACTATCCTCTATGTTAATTTGGCGATTTAAAAACACATATATGCATGTTCAGATCATGACGTCTATAAAATACTGATGTTAGGACCTGTTGTGAGTCCGCACGGGTAGGTACCACCACCCTGCCTATTTCTGACGTGAAGCAGCAATGCGTTTCGGTTTGAAGGGCGGGGCAGCCGTTGTAATCATACTGTGACCTTAGAACTTATATCTCAAGGTGGGTGGCGCATTTACGTTGTGGATGTCTATGGGCTCCAGCAACTACTTAACACTAGGTGGGCTGTGAGCTCGTGCACCTATTTAAGCAATAAAAAAAATGTGTCTACGGGTGGTGCTTGTTAGTGTTTATTTGTGGGTAGATGCACGAACTCGTTTTATGTTAAGTGGTAACCGAAGACCCTGAACATCGCAGGGAGAATACCTCAGCCTATTTTGAGAAATATGATTGGAGCATTTGCAAGAAGCGTCAAAGGGACACTACTAATGATGTTGTTCGGAGCTCATTGCTGATATATAAGCATATTTTTCAAATGTCGTTAGCGCGATTCAGGTTCTTGCCAGATATCATCTATTCTATGATAGCTGTCGCTACACATTGAGCTATGGTTGCCTTTAAAACCGAAACGCATGTTTGCTTCGCATTACAAATATTCTGAACTGAGCTACTTATCAGAGCGATCACATACACACCTAATTGGTGTTTAAGGTAAAAATTAGAGAGTAAATTACAGACACTATAACTATGAATGGATTACGTACTTATCCATAAATGTTACTGAGTAACTAGTTTTCTATTGTAACTCATTTAAAAATATTTATAAATTTGCTCTAGTTCGATCAAAAATTGTATGCTCAATAGATGTTATAATGAAAAATTACTTTAGATATTAAGAATATTAAAAGTAGTAATGAATTAAATTTTAATATCGATTTGTGGTAACTCTCAACAGTTCACATATTATTCTGGTGTCGCTGACATCTCCGTGGCAGGGGTTGACAACCTGCTGTTAAAATGTCGTTAAACTTTCATAAAAAGCGAACAAAAAATGAAGCACATCTATTACAGGAATATGTGTATTTAATAACTGAAAGGCTATGTTTTTAGTTTCGTTATTCTTTGTTTAATAGTTAGATTTTCTTGAGAATAGTATTTCATTTCAATTATATAAAAATATGAGTTCTATTAGATATATTATTATACATATAACATTAATGCTTTTTTGACCGATTTCCAAATTAAAAGGTTCTCAATTCGAATGTTTTATTTATTTATTTGAAAGCCGCTGCTACTTATGTGGCCTTTTAAATTTTATTAAATCTAACCAATAGTCATCCTTAATAATACATACCTATTTAATTTACTTCGACAACATTGGTAAAATTATCGTTTTATTTCGGTTTTCTCTTTAGTGCAAACATTGTATTATTTGAAATAGAGAATTATTTTTTGTTTACTACTTTGGTTCCACAAGCTTTTGAATGCTGCTGTTGGTTATCGTGAGAGAAAAGTCGGCTGTGGTAACTCGATGAAACGATACAAGCTGTAAGATTTAGACGAATATTTATTCGTTCAAACAAAGTTTCACATGTACTTGAGCGTAAAGGGTATAATCGATCCGTACCACTTCAGAATTTTAAACCTTCGGTAGTTACAGGGTATGTCATAACAATAGTATGGCATATACTTCAGGGCCGTGTGTTGTGTGGCAATTAGGATGTGTAGATAGGCACATTGTAGCGCAATTATCTCAGTAGATATGAACTCTACCCGGGTACCGTTTGGAGCGATTATAAAATTGAGATCACGGGGCACCGTTTCCTTAGAGCAATTCTAAGTGCCCTAAGTGAAACTGAGTAGGCTACTTAGAATATGGGCTTTATTTACATATACACATACGTTCGGTTTCCTTCGATTCGCTTATCGGCCAGTTTCGTCAAATATATCGTACTCGCAATAAAACCTGCGGTGATAATTCGATTATTTAATTCTGAAAACCCCACCGTGTTTCATATGTATGTGTGTACCTTAAATTCGCTGCGTGCTACGGCACATAATCCCGACATTCGATAAAAGAACATAAAACTGTTCGTTTTCAATTTTACGAGGTTTTTGATGCAGTTCGATTTTATTAAAATCGTTACGTATAAAATATTATGATGACTCGTATCGAGAAATGTATAGGCTCTAAATAACACTATTTATAATATGTAAATGTACAACTATTATCAATTTCTGGAACTTTCTCAGCTTAGTCAAACGCGTCTAACTGTAGCGGTGGTGTTTGTTAGCTGTCTATTCATCATTTTCTTACCGTTTAAGCTAACGAGCAAAGATAATGTGCATTCTTTAGACAATTTGTAGCGGTATATATGACGTCATTGTGAAAAAATCGACAGAAGCCTGAGCTGAGTTACACACAAATTCAATATTTTTTTTATATAATTTCCGAATCACACCATATACAGATAGAAGATGGGTTTTTAGTCGTCTGTTATAACGTCTTTATCAATATCAGCGCCCGTTCGGTAATTGCTAGCTGCTATAGTGTCCAAATATTCTACGAGTCAAGACTTCATTACTTATCTGTTGAACCACCTTTCTAACGTACTCAATCGATTTACTTAATTTAAAAAAAATATAAAATTTTATAGTGAGTGTTATTTATAGAACAGCTATGGGAAAGCAAAAACAATACTATGTATAATTTTTCTTTTATTTGTAATTTTGTTATTGCTTAGATTGGTGGACGAGCTCACAGGTCTCAGTATAGTTATAAATATAGATATAAATCACCAATAATTGTACAAATCTAAATTTTAATCTCTCGACGAGAACAGAGTCATTGGTGAAGTTGTAGTGTGCTTTCATATTTTAATCCATGTCGTTTTGTTGCAGGGCTGTCACTGACACCTTTCGTGCGTCACTGGAGACCAGCGCACTACGAGCCGGTACTACCAAGCTGTCACCGGAGACGCCGCTACGCCCCGGAGCCAACAACGCCACCGTCCCCGCAGCCGCTGACACTGTCCTTCCACGCTCACAACAGGTGAACTAGTTCTGCCTACTGAATTAGTTAACTAGTTCGGTGAATCGAGTATATAACCCTTGAGGTTACTAGAATTGTTAGAAAAAAAAATCTGTTATGAGTACGATAGAAAAAAAAACTTATTTTTTTTATCACTGTACCTGGCACCCTGATGTCAATTAACATGTATACCAAGAGAGACTTAGGTAGATCGAATTTACTTTTTTTTTTTTTTCTATGACAAATTTCATAATCTGTACTATCCTCTATGTTCATTTGGCGATTTAAAAAAACATTATTATAACACATATGTTCAGATCATGACGTCTATAAAAATAATTTCACTTCTAATGCGTTTGCATTTTTTTCAATAATTTAAGGTAAGCTCAATCAAAACTAGGTCTATAGTAGAAATGGCATATTTTTTATTTTTTTTTTTTTATTGCTTAGATGGATGGACGAGCTCACAGCCCACCTGGTGTTAAGTGGTTACTGGAGCCCATAGACATCTATAACGTAAATGCGCCACCCACCTCGAGATATAAGTTCTAAGATCTCAGTATAGTTACAACGGCTACCCCACCCTTCGAACCGAAACGCATTACTGCTTCACCGCGGAAATAGGCGGGGTGGTGGTACCTACCCGTGCGGGCTCCCAAGAGGTCCTTAGAGAGTGATTACGCAAATTATAATTTTGCGGGTTTGATTTTTATTACACGATGTTATTCCTTCACCGTGGAAGTCAATCGTGAACATTTGTTGAGTACGTATTTCATTAGCAAAATTGGTACCCGCCTGAGATTCGAACACCGATGCATCGCGCTCAACACGAATGCACCGGACGTCTTATCCGTTAGGCCACGACGACTCAAAATGAATTCGTGAGCTCCACTTGGCATGTCATATTATCAAGAAATATTCATTACTAGCTTACCCGCGTCTTCTCTACGTGGTCAAGGAAAAGTGTCAGTGTAGTTTCCTGTGATAATAAGACGTTTTTTGGGGACAAAAAGTAGCTTATGCCACCATCCTGACCGAACAATATCACTTTTAGAAGTTATCTCAATATGTGAAAGAAGGACAAACAAACACACACACTTTCACATTTATAATATCAGTATGGATATATTGTCAAACGCCATACTAATCCGAAATATAATTGCAATCACTCTGTAATTAGTCAATCCAGAATAGATCTACGCGTATAACAGCGAAGTTCAAAGCGTGAACCATTGTGAGTGATAGCAACTTCATATCCAATTAAACGGCTTCTAATCGACATTATTGTTCGGTAAATGTAATCACGGCATATATTGGAATTCTAATTAATCTTCTAAACTACATAACTTCTATACTAATATATAAATCTACAGTGGTTTTTACGGATGTTCCGTTATAACTACTGAACCATGCATCCGATTGACTTGGAACTTGGTATCCATGTAGAAAATACATGTACTTAATGGATAGGCTAATGTTTATATGAGTGTTGGACTCCCTAATAATAATGACAATAAATAATAATGTTAATTTTAAATGCCCAGCGAAGTGGACGGATACAGCTAGTAATGTAATAAAATTGAAACAGTACTAATACATAAAAGACTACAAAATATTATAATTATTCATATCTGCTCGTTTGGTTTTTGATCGGACATTACGTAAAGACTACGGTACCGAATATATATATTTTATGTATAAACCTTATGAACACTGTTAAAAGTAGATATCTATATATCACTATATCTACAATAATCCGGAAATATAATAATTCTTAGTGAACCAATATACGGTGAGCTCCCGTTTCAAACATGCTCATTAATACTAAACATATAATATTGTATTCATGTCCTTACGATTATGAGTAACCATCGAGAAAAGCCTCAGACACAAAGTATTAAATGTTATTTGTCCGACGACTATTTGATTATAGTCGATATTATTTTATGATTATGATATTATTTTCTTCGGTTTTTTTTTATGATTCGTAGACATAATTAAAACCGTTTTTACGGTTTAATTTCGCCTTAAATCCTACGTCCCCGATCACGATAACTGTAAATAAATAAAACCAATTTTAATTATAATTCATGGATCCATCAAACATTCACATTCTTACTTTTACTGGTGGTAGGACCTCTTGTGAGTCCGCACGGGTAGGTACCACCGCCCCGCCTATTTCTGCCGTGAAGCAGTAATGCGTTTCGGTTTGAAGGGTGGGGTAGCCGCTGTAACTATACTGAGACCTTAGAACTTATATCTCAAGGTGGGTGGCGCATTTACATTGTAGATGTCTATGGGCTCCAGTAACCACTTAACACCAGGTGGGCTGTGAGCTCGTCCACACATCTAAGCAATAAAAAATAAAAAATAAATCTTAATAATTTCGGAATTTCCAAATCTAAACGATTTCACGAAGATTATTCAATTAATTAAAAAATCGTAAAACAAATATCAAGGAATGCTCTTTAAAGGTTCGCTATTAACAGAATATATTGAATGCAGTACATGCAACTTACTTAGAACATAATCGATCGCGTCCCAGACTAATCCATTTGTAAGCTGTGCTCTGCGGGACCGCACACCATTCCCTTAATTAAACCATTTCGGATTGATTCAGAACCTATTCAAGCCTCTTAACGTTTAAGTTAATAGACAACTATGGTATTTAGGCACGTATTCACCTATACTGCGAAAGATCAACAATTTAACGGCCGTCTGGTGTAGTGGTAAGTGACATGGTCACTACACAAGGGGGTTGCGGGCTCGAATCCCGCCAAGGGAAGATATTTGTATGATAAATATAAATGTGTTTTCCAGGGTTATGGATGTATATTAAATGTATGTATGTGTATAATAAAAATCTTACATTTATATCCGTTATCTGGTACCTGTAACACAAGTTCTTTACGAACTTATCACGGGACCAGTTAACGTGGCGAGTAAAAAAAAAAAAAGGTTGTCTCCACATTGTAAATGTTATGTTTTTACGTGACCACAAATCGGATATTTTGGTGTTGCCTTAATCGAAAGACTCGCATACGGCTTGCCAGAAGATTAATGTATAATGAGACGTTTCATAATCAAGAAAAAACGTAATGATATTTTCGGTCAACGAGCTCACGGTCTGTTCTAAAGTGATCACAGGAGTTCATAGACATCATAATCTGAATGCCCCCACGTACCTTGAGATATTAATTCTTCTTATAGTTAAGTCTTCATTGTTCGGTATAATAGCTATCCTATCCTTCCGTGTCGTATAATATGTTGAGTTGTAAAATGTTGTACCCTTTTTCATCTCATTTAATTTACTAGTTGTTTTCTGAATTAAATCTCATGAAAATGCGCTTATTTAAATGTTTATTTATAATTTTTGGGTTACCACCAAAACATTGATGTATGATATGAGGTATACATTTAATGAATAGAAAAAAACATATAGCGAATGATGTTAGTAAAATAATACGTGATAGTTTAAAACATAAAAAACGCGCTTTTGTAGCTAGCTAAATTAAAAAGTAGAACATATATTTTTTGAAGTTAAGTAACTAAGCAAAAAGTAATTTTATCGTAAAAAAAACAGTGGGGTGCTACATATAAATTATTGTAAATATTAAATTGACAGATATTGGTAAAAGCAGTCATTACAAAATATCTTAAAAATCGTAAACAGTACCAAAGCATAATTATAAAAGTTTGTATAGGTTTAGTAGATTCTGAAACTCAAGGCTTACTACACAATTGACCTTTTTTTCTCTGCACACAATGATATTGTTAAATACTTACTCACCTTACATTAAATGCTAACTAACGTAAAAAGAATTTAAAAAAAAACAGCTGTACTTAATGTAAAAAAGACGAGGAAGTCACGTTTTTAAATTCATCTCATATTTTTAATTATACAATCATTCAAATTGCAATGCTTATTTAATAAAACATAAGGGGTGTGTTGTATTGTACGAGTAATAGATAATCGAACTTGTTATTTATCTAAACGTAAAAACAAAATTGTCAGTTCCGCTGAATAAAATTAACATTTATAATAGCTACTGGAGTTGTCATACCCGATCCGGTGGATCGAATGGTAAACAGTCGACGTCGCCCTAAACACCTTATTACGGATCCTCCCGATCCATTAACGGTGCTCTTAGGTACCTCGAGCACCGGTTACCCTCCTCACCGAACCCGCTTGCGACGAAAGGCTCGACGAGTAAATTAACCCATAGACAGCCCACCGAGTTTCTCGCCGGACCTTCTCAGTGGGTCGCGTTTTCGATACAATGGTAGATTCTGCGAAACACTGCTCTAGCAAGGGCCAGCGTTAGCAACACTCCCGGCTTGAGCCCCGTGAGCTCACCTGCTAGTTCGGTGAATCTAGAATAACCCCTCGAGGTTACTAGTATAGGTTGAAAAAAAAACGGAGTTGATAGAGCTATTATGTACCTCTTATTTAATTGCCTTTGTAGGCAGACAAGCATACCGCCCACCTGGTGGTGAGTGGTTACCGTCACTCATGGACGTCAGCAATGCCAGAAGCAGTGCCAAGCCGCTACCTAGCGTTATCTTTCAAGCCTTCCTTTAACTTTATATAGTATAGTAAGCCATTATTGCTGATACTAAACAATGAAATTTACACACAGTAGCAAACTGTATTAACTTGAATCTAATACATCGGGTTTCCCGGTTCAGTGATCAGCGTGTCCTGTGACACATAGGCCTCTTCCAGCTGCTTCCATTCTTCTCTATTGGTAGCTTTTCTGGACCAGATTGTCCCTCCAATCATCTTGATATAATCTGTCCATCTTCTAGTTTGCCTACCTCTTTCTCTTTTGCCATAACGTGGCTGCCATTCTGTTATAATTTTAGTCCATTTCATTCTGCTTTCCCTTGTCATAAAATATGTCCTGTCCATCGCCATTTTAACTGTCTTAACTTAACTTTAGGTCGGCCTCAATTATCTCAATTATCAACAAAGTTAGACAATGTGGTGGTATTCACCAGTTCGTATTCATCGTGCGCCCCACTTTATAAATGGTAAGAGAGATAAGCGTGTTTACAACTGGCTGTTAAGAATAAGGTCAGTGCGATCATTCGATGTATGTATGTACGCTTGAGGAAGTGAGCAATCGTCGGCGTGATTACTGTTAACAGGTTAATCTGTATGAAACGATTTGTCAATAGTTGTTTGTGATCGCGAGCGAAGTATATTTGAAGAATCTCACTCGGCTACTGACTGTTTCTAGCGTAAAGCGATACTAATTTAAAACAATTAATTAGACGTAGAAAATCTGCGTCGCTAAGTTTCCCAATTATTATCTATATGTTAATACGTCAAGCAAAAACTTTGTACCCCTTTTTACGAAAATTGCGCGGACGGAGGAGTATGAAATTTCTCACACTTATAGAGAATATAGACGAGTGCACAATGCTAATATTTTTTTAAAAATAATGCATAAAATATACTTTAAATCAATAAAGAAAACATTACACACACTACCATGTATTTGACACAACACATACATAAAAATATACTCTTTATTTACTGTCAAGTGGGAAACTTTTGTTATTGTTAAAGTCTGTGGTCGAATTGAAAATACATTAATATTGTTTGTCTTTAATATTATTGATCTATAGTGCAGTTTTTGCGAATACTGTGTTTATATTATCGAAATATGATAGTGTTTGACAATAGAACCATAATAATGTTTAAACTTATAATTTCAATTAATTATAGTCGGATCTCGACTACTGCGGGGCCACTAGTTATTATATATTTTATGTATTTTTGTTTCATGAATTGCAATTTGACGGGAGCTGCTATTCAAGTCCCACTTTACCGAGACGCCGTATATCCCCCACCGCCAGCCGATCTTCAGTTACTAACATTGTATGTGATTCCAAAAACGTTTTTGAAATATAACTTAACAGACGAAATATAACTTGCGGCTTTGGAATGAGCTCCCCTCCAATGACATGTCCTTCTTCAAACGAGGCTTGTGGTGAGTATCAAGCGGTAGACAGCGGCTTGGCTCGGCCCCTGGCATTGCTGACTTCCATGAGCGACGGTAACCACTCACCATTAGGTGGACCGTATGCTCGTCTGCCGATACGGCAATATAAAAAAACAAAAACAAAAATATTTTTCTATACTATCATGCTAGGGTTCACCAGCTCTGTCAACTACCTTTGTTTCGGAAATCGATTCGAGTGTACCCTATTTATAATATATACTTAGCAATTAATATACAATGATTAAACCACATAATCATGCGGTTCTCGGCTTTGTGCCGCTAACGTATTGAAATTTCGATCGGAAACGATGACCGCGCGATGCCAATAGTCCAATAACTACTATAATGTAACGGAAATGTCACGCGTTCACTGCAATAACTGCCCGAGCGAAGGATTCACCGGAAACATTAGTGACGTGTGAATGCACGCTATTTAATAATCGATATATATATTTTTTTAATTATTTTGTAACGCACTTCCTGCTACCCAACTCAAAAAAGGTTATAAAAAACTTTTTCTTTCAATGAATAATATTTTTTTTTGTTGTCGACGGTTCATCCGGTTTTAAGTGGCTACTGGAGTTCGCAACGTGAATGCCACCACCCCCCGCCTTGAGAGGCGAAGTTAAAGTTTCAATTGTTGTATTATAGCGCCAGCTTTAAGCTGGAACGCGTAACTGCTTCCCGGCAGAGCTAGTAAAAATATAAAGCATATTGGAAGCAATGGCTCTTCAGAATACGCTTGACCATCAGAAGAATGTACAGTAAAGTAACTATTTCTCGATTTTGAAACGTATCAAAAATCTTTCTATCACATCGATGAAATAAGAAATCGAATTCTCTAAATTATTTGAAGAGGGTAATACAACATCAGCATTGATCTATGAGCGATGTAATCATTCAAATTGTTATTTACTTTTACTTCACCCTACTGTTGAATTTGAGGCGTCGGCAAATATCTGCTTTGATTTTGGTGAATTACTACCATTTTTTAGCTTTAAGTCACTGAGTAACTCCCTGTAATAGTGCAGTAATAAATTATAAAAACAATTTGCTTTATATTGCTGTTTTGTTAAATCAATCGATGTTGGTTTACCAAAATGTCACGTCACTACCATGGAACATCGATATTCAGTCGAATAATAAAAGCTAAGGCCAGGCTCAAAGTTCAACGGCACCAGGAACCTGGCTAATAATGATTTCTGAACGTTATTGCCCTAATATAACTAACTATAAGATAGATTAGGTCGTTAGTAGTAGTAGTCGAAACTATGTGACTACACGTAATCCACGTACTCGTGAACAAGAAACTTATCGCCTTCTTAATTCAACTTTTATCCCTTTCCTAACTTACATAATGTTCAATAAGGATTGCTAGATCGATAAATAAGTATCTTCATATAAAGTGATATAATTTTTTTTGTTACCTATTGATTTGGAATTTTATTTAAATTAAAAAACTTTAAGTTTGAGAACTAGCGTCCTCATGAACCTCAGTACTTTTTGGCGGGAACGCGGAGAGTGAAGTTGTGTGATTTGTTTTATTTTGTCTATTTAGTGTTTCTTCAGGTTTAAATGTGTAATAACGGTGGCTTATTAACTGTTTAATATCTGTGAAAGTGCACACATGTGGGAAAATGAAACACAGCCGCTGTACGTAACTTCAAAGTCCACCGAAAAAATCAAAGTAAATGAACACCATTTTACTGAGATTATATTTCATCCCATATCATCTCATTTCATTTCATTTCATTTCATCCCAGTTGATTAATGTCTCAAATTAATCATCTTCATTTCATTTCACTCCATATTATCATTTTTCATAAAAATAAGAATATAAATTAAAATAAGACATGACCTAAAGGTCTTTGTTACCAGGTCATAAAATCCCTTTTAAAAAAAAATTAGATGAACCTCACGGTCGATAAGTGTCTCAGGGCAAAATCTATTCGTTTTTTATATGCTATGTACGTTTGTTTACATGTCAGTTCACCGTAATTACCATTAAAACTCAATTAGATCAAACTTCTGATTACGACCGCTTTCGTTTTCAAAGTGTAAAAATACATTCATACGACGCGTACCTTACTTGTGTAAGAGCTCACTACGCTACGTGATGTTGTATATTACCGTCTCCGTAATGTGTTTAAAGTTAAGTGGGTTCTCAAACTTCGTCTTGCAAATATAAATTACCTGATTTAGCCCAAATCCCCTCGAGTCCAATTTGCCGTCGCGGGTCAACTTAGGAAATTACTTTTTTAGCTTCAGTAACGTATACTATATCTTTAAGCTTGAATTAGTTACGAAAAGGCATTTAGATGCTGCATGCCTATGCTGATGCCTTTATAAACCTATGCTAATGCCTTTATAAACCTATGCTACTAATAAAACTAATATAAGCTGGAATAAGGCTTAAGCGTAACACTTTTTTTTATAGTTTTTATGGGTGGAAGAGCTCACGGCCCATCTGATGTTAAGCAGTCACCAGAGTCCATAGACTTCTACAACGTAAATGCCATCACGCACCTCGAGACCGAAACGCATTACTGCTTTCACGGCAGAAATAGGCAGGGTGGTGGTACCTACCCGCGCGGACTCACAATAGGTCCTACTGCCAGTAACTTCTGCAACTACTGTACTAAAAAGAAGGATATCGCTTCGAAGCTTAAACGAATGTCTAAAAATTTCTTTTTCATGTGTAGTCTACTTTTCCATCTGCCTAGCTCAGTAATACCATCAAACGTTGATGATACATTGTAAATAATTTATTAGAGAATCCTAATTAATGTAAATTCAGAACGTTGTATAGCAAACACCGACTTGATTACAATTAAGATAAATCGTTTTCTACAACGTCATTCGTTACCGTGTGTACCATTATAATAATTAATAATTATTGTCTCAGCTTACACTTGCTAAACAAGATTGATGGTGTTAAATTATTATTTTTTTGTTTTCGCACGGAAAATGTATACTTTCGTTTTTCTAAATAGATAAATTTGAAGTTTATCTTGTACTAGCGGCCCGCTCGGGTCTTTAACAAAAATTTCAACGATATTTGAGGTTGTTTTGTTTTTTTAAATAAAATAATGTGTTCTACAAAGTCGTAGTACATTATTTTATTCTATCATCAATAGTTTTCGCAGGGTAGGCCATGTAAAGACTATCATAGGTATTTTTTTATATCTTGGGTTACATTATTGGAGTTTTAGTAAGGATCCCTAATTTTTTTCAAAAAAGATTATTATAGCCTATGTCACTCGGGAATAGTGTAGCTTCCAAAGAGTGAAAGAATTTTTCAAATTGGTTCAGTAGTTTCGGAGCCTATTCAATACAAACAAACAAACAAATCTTTCCTCTTTATAGTATTAGTATAGTATAGATGTCTTTCCTTGACGTACTACCACGTACTACGGCCAGTGTTCCTTCAAATACTGTCTCCCTATTGTTGCGGCTGTCATGTCAAAAACATACATAGCCGGAGCATTAATAATAAGTAAAACTAAGATTGGGTTACGATTTTAATTTGTAACTACGCAAGTCGGTGCGTTTATTATGTGTTTCATCTATTCATCAAATCGTCTATTTTTCTGCTTCGATGCTATTTTCAACGTCGATTGCAGCCTAAATTCATATTGAAAAGAAAAATTCCAAACTAAAATCTTTTTTTATTTTTTATTTTATTGCCTTTGTAGGCAGACGGGCATACGGCCCACCTGATGGTGAGTGGTTACCGTCGCCCATGGACTTCAGCAATGCCAGGGGCAGAGCCAAGCCGCTGCCTACAAATGTAACTGGGTGGCGAAATAAAACATGGTTAGATCAGAGAATGTTTTTCTTTTAATGTATACCAGCTTTGTCCGCGTTAAATGTTTCCCTGACAGCACGCCCACATAACCGGTCATACTGCGGAGTCGTTCATTGAATATCCGAAGTAAAATATGTACAATTATTCAGTTTTCAAACTACTTTTATGGAACGACTGGTGGTAGGACCTCTTGTGAGTCCGCGCGGGTAGGTACCACCGCCCTGCCTATTTCTGCCGTGAAGCAGTAATGCGTTTCGGTTTGATGGGTGGGGCAGCCGTTGTAACTATACCGAGATCTTAGAACTTATATCTCAAGGTGGGTACCGCATTTACGTTGTAGAAGTCCATGGGCTCCAGTAACCACTTAACACCAGGTGGGCTGTGAGCTCGTCAACCCATCTAAGCAATAAAAAAAAACGACAAAGCTTGTCCGTACACTGTTGATACATCATCATAGATTATTACAATATTATCATTCGGCGTATGTAGGTTGGCAACTAAACCCAATTTAACCGCATTCAGGCTTGAAATTGGAGCTTCGTCGCGGTCGAGAACAAACACATATACGAAAACGTAAAGGTACTTAAATTCAAATTACGCTTCGCAGGTTACATCAAAAAGATTAAACACGACGTAATGCGGTACAGTTGTACGTGTAACAACGCTCTCTGTTTTGATTTTATTCAAATACTAGCGGCACGCTCGCGCTCCGCTCGGGTCTTTAACAAAAAATTAAACGATATTTGACGTTGTTTCATTTTTTTAAATAAAAGAACACTTATTGCGGCATAACTATAATAATGTGTTCTATAAAGTCGTAGTACATTATTTTATTCTATCATCAATAGTTTTCGCAGGGCACGCGATGTAAAGAATATTTTAGGTAATTTTTTTACACCTGGGTTACATTATTGGAGTTTTAAGGTTTTAAGGTAAGGATCCCTAAATTTTATAAAAAAAGGTTATATATAGCCTATGTCACTCGGGAATAGTGTAGCTTCCAAACAGTAAAAAAAATTTTTTAATCGGTTCTGTAGTTTCGGAGCCTATTCAATACAAACAAACAAACAAATCTTTCCTCTTAATAATATTAGTATAGACTAGCTTTTGCCCGCGACTCCGTCCGCGTGGAATAGTTACTTTGGTATAACGCTAAATTTTACCCCCCCCCCCCATCGTTTACGTAGAAAGTGAAAATATTTTTGAATTATAGAATGTTAAGAAGCTATTTAAAAACCCTATTTTGAAACATTATTTATTGGTGCTCCACTTGTATTGACCTTACTGTGATGTTATATAGCCTATAGCCTTCCTTAATAAATGAGCTATCTAACACTGAAAGAATTTTTCAAATCAGACCAGTAGTTCCTGAGATTAGCGCGTTCAAACGAACAAACTCTTCAGCTTATAGATTGTTTTGAATATTTCATTACGAACAATATTCACGGGTAAAGTGTGGGTTAAAAAGCGTTTGTGAATCACTGGGAATGGCAGCAATACAGTCGGAGAGTTATTTAATGTTTTTAAGTACTTTACGATTATTAAGAATATTTTTGTTAATCTCAAGTGTTTGTTCGTCATGTACGTAACAGAAACAGAACAGTAGTAATCTTAAAAAAATACAGAACCGTAAGTACGTTATCTGATCTCTTCTAAACGGCAAGGGTAGGTACCACCACCATCACCCCGCATTCATGTTAGTCATGCTTTTCATACTGAAGGTTGGGGTAGATAATGAATGTAATTGGGTTTAGAGTTCAGGGCCCAAGATGAGTGGCGACATTCACGTTATGTCTATTAGTTTCGGTAACCACTCAACGCCAGATGAGACGCGAGTTCATTCACTCCCCTTTTAAATAAATATGAAAACGAACTGTGTCACATCTCAAGATACTAGATACTAGATTAGCTTGTTCTGTGTGAAATGTAATGTAAAAATCAAGAAATATGTTTTATAGAAAAATTGACGGTAGTTAGCAGAATATTTAATATCGACAATAACACTAGTCGTCCGGTGATCAGGAAATCTTTATAGTGTTCGAAACGTCCGAAAGAATAGAATGACAATAAAAAACGCAAGATTAAACCATAAAAGTCTAAAAGTTAATTATGTCGACTATTATCAAAGCCGGCAATGTGACTTTTGGACAATTATTGGTAAATCAGAAAAACGAATTATTGACTTTGTATTCCATTGGCAGTCACAAAACTCTTCTGAACGACATCTTAGATAAATAACAGGTTAACTATTAACCTTTATTTAATGCAGGTTTTGAACCGTATTCTTTGAAGGAGACGATTATATTCAAATCAATCTGTATTGACATATCAATAACATTTTTTTGTCCAAATACACAGATTGCCACCTTTGATAATAGACGACTCAATTATGTCTACGGCTCGCGAAAAACGAAGAAAACACTGCATAAAAACGAATGCCAATAAAACAACAAAATAAAAAACTCAACCAAATTAATCATCAAGTTCTGTATTGCCTCACCGTCTTTAATGTCCAAAAATTGAGCGTTATGAGATGCCCTTTTTCAAACAAGGCTTGTGGAGAGTATTAAACGGTAGACAGCGGCTTGGTTCTGCCACTTACACTACTAACGTCCATGAGCTACGGTAACCACTGACCATCAGGTGGGCCGTATGCTCGTCTGCCTAAAAGAGCAATAAAAAAAATTGAATTCCATAAAAGATCGTCTGAGACGAGATACACTTTAAAACCTTTAATTGAAGATCTATTAAAAAAACCAACTTTATATATTCACTGGCTTAGTCTATCAATTCAATTCCTAAACAATATATTACTTGAGCTCTTTAAATCTACGAATTTTTCATGTTCGATCATTATCACAATAGCTTTCAAAATCGATTCGAATGGGTATCTGTTTTTTTTCTACCTACCGTCATTTTTGCACTTAGTCATGTAATTTCGTCAGATAGCAATCTAACCAATCTAAATTACAAAGTTTTGGTGATAAGATACCCCTTTAAGATGCCTCTTTAAACAAGAATCTTACTTGTCGTTTGTGACGTCGCATATACTTTCACGACTAGACTCAGCTTGCGGTGTACCGAGGAACTTAATCCACAAAAACTCTAGCTTTCGAATACTAATATTTTTTTATATAAGTTGCAAATGTGGAGCACTTTTTTTAAATATACTTATTACGTGTCGCGTTTTTTTTTTCTGTGATACAACAGCCTTACAAATTTCGTCTATATACATAGTTGTTACTGACAACAACAACTGACATACTGAATATGATTCGTGGCTTTTTTAATACGTTTCTATTGTTGATTACATAAGCCATAAAGCTTTCAACGGTGAATGATTTTGAGCGAACTTTAAGCTATAGATATCGTGGGAGAGGTCTTAAGGTAGGATCTGTTGTATAACATGATCTAATGTATAACATGAAGCGTGTTCACAAATTCTCATTGGTGACAGCCTGCTCGCGATATATGGTTATTTCGGTTGAATAGAACAGAAATATAGATCAGTATCCAAAATCTAAACTCGCAGAATTTATTACACATTCTTTTAAAGAGGAACAGTTTGAAACCTGAGGTACTTTTTCACCGTCGTGCTGTCATTACGACGCGCGTGAGAGAGATAGCGAGATGTTCTCACTATGAGGTATCAGTACTTCCACATTACCATCTTTAAACATTACAATTTCCATGTTGTTGTCACAAAAAGTTTTTGGCTTTGTAAGATGTTACGTGTAACCTCATAATAAAAAAATACTTAAGTTTTAATACGATGTGACTAAGGCTACCCGTTTGGGTAGGGGAATTTGTCACCTACCCACTGATATAAGACTTACTAGACCTCATAGACACAATGAAGATAAGAAATGACGACATTTTTTATTATTAAATTTTACATTAACTATTTTGTAAACCGTACGTGATAAGTTAACAAGTCGCAACGCAGACAGCCCACGTGTTCCACATTCCGAATTGGTACAACGAAATTTAATATAACTGTTATTAGTTCCAATAGAAGTTTATATATTAAAAATATGTTTTATACGTACATATATACAAAATATTACCAGCCATTTTTTATCTGTTTCTGTATTATATTTGTGGCTTTCTATCTTCCACAATGGCAGAAACAGTTTGAATTCAGCTAAACTTGGGATAAATATACTGAAGAGCTTGTTAGCAATGCATGTATGTGATATAAAAAATAAAGATTGCCGAATTCGATGGTCGAGGTGGTGTTTAAGAGAAAAGAGAAAGTGCTGGTAACTCTTGGTTTTTTTTTATCTAAACAATTTACTAAATTTGCTACGGCATACTTTTTTTTTATATTGCCTTTGTAGGCAGACGATCATACGGCCCACCTGATGGTAAGTGGTCAGCAATGCCAGGGGCAGAGCCAAGCCGCTGCCTACCATAAAGTACTCTTCGCAAGCCTCGTTTGAAGAAGGACATGTCATAGCGCTCGGAACACCGTGGGGGGGAGTTCATTCCAAAGCCGGATGGTACGTGGCAAAAATAATCTTTGGAAACGCACTGTCGATGAACGTAGCGGTTCCAGATAATATGGATGAACTCTGCTCCGATGGCGGGAGGTGCGATGATAAAAAGGAGATGAGGGGATCATCTCGAATAATTCTTCAGAGCATTCCCCATGGACCAAGCGGTATAAAACATCCGAACAGCCCGTTTCTGTATGGAGTCAACTGGAAGTAGCTGATATTTGGGAGGTCCGGCCCAGAGGTGAGAGCAGTACTCCACGCGAGGTCGGACCTGCGCTTTATAAAGCGCAAGTCTCTGTCCAGGCGTGAAATACCGCTTCGCTCTGTTGAGGACTCCCAACATTTTAGAGGCCAATTTGGCTTTACTTTCCAAATGACTCCGAAACTGGACATCGCTCGAAATATCGACCCCCAGAATCCCGATACTCGCGGAAAGCTGCAGGTATACTCCTTGAAATTCCGGCGCAATGACAAAGGGGTCCTTCTTCCTGGGTGGATACTGCTACTAAACGTGGGTTATAAGGCCACAAAAGTGTAAATAATTACTCAAAGCACTTCTATTCTATAACTTATCCAAACTCTCCTCCTCTTTGTATCGATAATCCTCAGTGCTGAGGATCGTGGCCTCCTATAATAACTTTCTCCTAGATTATCCTAGACAGAAGTGTTGAGAGGGGAGCGTATCTGGGCCGATTAGCGCATACTTTGCCTGTTACCAGCAGATACTCCAAATTATCACCTCTTTCTGGCAAAGTGTACAAAGAACTCGAAACTCCTCCGCGCGCATATAGTGCTGAGAAGTTTCAAACAAAGTTCCAAACAAGTCTTTATACCATCATAGATCTTTGTACCATCATATAACCATCATAGATACGAAATCCCCCTCTTTGCAAAGCCTATGCTGGCCCACCTGTCCTAATGAAACTGTAAAGGCCTCTGAGCCACCAGTAATTCATAAAAAAAAGATACAAAGTCCGCCTCGTAGTGTCAAGCGATCTCTGGGACCATTGAAATCGCACCCTATATGCCAAATCTTGCTAATCTACAAAAGCGGTCGAATCCGCGCATATCAATTTTCTTTTCCACCACCTAATTTTCCTAAGAACTAGCTAAAAATATACGAATGCCTCAATACTTAATAACGCCAACAAGGCTAATATGAGTGTTACTAATAAATAAAATTATAAACGATGTGATGATTTTACTCTTCTACATATACTCAACTAAACTCAGATCTCTAAATTAAATTTTTTAATTAATTTGAAAGAGACCATCTACTAATTGATAAAAATATTAATAAATGAATAATCGCACATTGCCATCTAGCTTCTAACTAGGATTCCTTATGTTATAAGAATCAGAGACTGATATACATATTTACATTGTTTTAAATAACGCATTATTCTTAACTGGGATTTTTAATTACTCTTACAGACAAACCTACGTCAACAGATACCAATTAATTCTGAATGGATGTTCATGCTATTTGAGTGATGTAAAACCTAAAATAAGTAAGCTCTTAGTTTATAATAAAGTGGTTAATTAAATTGAAATTTTGTTTTTCTAAATACATAAAGTAACGAATAGCTATAAAGCGGAGCGGTTTTACGAAATGAAAAAACAATATGTAGAATGTTTTTAGACTCTCAACCGTGTTGTTATTGTTCCAAAAGTGACATTATTATTTAAATAATTTCTAAGGTAATAGTAGAAATGAATAAATTTACGAAATAACATCGTGTGAAGAGACGACATGCATAAATAATAATAATAATAATATAACTCTTTATTTAACGCCACGTGTACAGAGTAAGCATATAAAACAAATAATAGATGGACATAAATTGGCGGCCTCGTAGCTGAAAGCGATCTCTTCCAGGCAACCTTGCATGAAAAGGAATAAGCAAACTAGCATGGACGGTGCTATATCTTAATAAACTTACATAAAAATATATACATATATACACATGTGAAAAAAAAATACAATGTAATATAGACTTACATACGATTAAATACAAATAAATACTAAAAATATGCAAGTAAATACAAAATAAGTAGCAACTTATCGTAGGAGCCATATTATTGTGCATATTAAATTATGTTATTTGCCTAAAAATGTTTCTACTTAATAGTAATTTCTAATTCTTACGAATAGGTAGAGAACCGAGAACTAAAGCTGAATACACTTACACCACTCTATATCCTAGTCTTCATGCCGAAAAGCTGGACTTCGCTATAAAAAGGACCTCTTGTGAGTCCGCGCGGGTAGGTACCACCGCCCTGCCTATTTCTGCCGTGAAGCAGTAATGCGTTTCGGCTTGAAGGGTGGGGCAGCCGTTGTAACTATACTGAGATCTTAGAACTTATATTTCAAGGTGGGTGGCGCATTTACGTTGTAGATGTACATGGGCTCCAGTAACCACTTAACATCAGGCGGGCTGTGAGCTCGTCCACCCATCTAAGCAATAAAAAAAGTAAAAAAAAAATAGGGACAATAATAATTCGTTCCAGGTAAAAATACGCCCCACCACGTACTCAAGCGACATAGATATTATAGGGGACGAGTGGAATGGGAAGATACGCAATTGAGTTATTCCATTATACGTCAACGCTCTCAGCATTGATCTGTTTTTTATATAAACCGCACTGAAACATCCGACAAAAATATCTGTTGCCTGAAAAAAGCTGTTTTATCCTAGTTCATTTTTCAATCTTCCGTCATTAGTTTACAATGTACTTTAAATGTAATTTACTCTTTATGTAATACTAAAAAATTTTTTATTTTATTTTTATTTGACATGATTACGAAAACAAATCTATATTTAATTAAAACTATCATATTTTTAAAGTAACATAACGAATCCTATTTGAAGTTTTTCGTATAGGTTTCGCCTTAATTACTCTATAGTAAGCGCAGTGTGTTCCGTTTGTGGCAAAGGAAAGAGCTCACATAGAACTTGGCATTTTCATTTCAATTGAAGATCGAAGATACTTCATCGTAAGCAGTTGCCGTCGCCCATGGACATCATTAAATGTCGTGGGTATAAAAAGTTTTCAAGATGAAAATGTCATAGAACTGTGCTAGTGTAACCGTGAGATCGTTGTGTTGATAAGATTATGTACAAAAAAAAAGCGTTCTGGAATTTGAATACGTCCCGTCTTATTTAAAAATTACGTTTAAAACAAAATGAAGATATAAAAAAGTTCGGCTGAACAATAATTCGTCTGAGGTCGGTGGACCGGGAGGCTGCATCGCAAAACACTCCCATTTGCCCGCCGAGGCACGACTCCACTTTGCGCCCTGTTACTAAAAATGAGTAATGGCTTCAGAAAATTGTGTTCCCTAATAACTTCTTACAGAGTTTTCATGTCTGATCTACTCTCCCTGAAAATAAGGAAAGACGGGCGAACTCAGCAATAAAAGTTGCCCGAAATACTAACTGTCACTTTGTTTTGAGTTAAAAGGGCGTTCTTATTAATCAGTGTCGGTTTCGCTCGCGCACGGTGACGACAACGTGGCGTGGCCTAGAGTGGAGTGAAGTGAAGTGAAGTTAAGTTGAGTGAAGTGAAGTTGAGTGGAGTTAGTGGAGTTAAACGTTTTGATATCGTCGCAGTCGGGATTCAACGAAAAGTTTTAGTACATCTGTTAATATTAAATTTATGGTTGAAGCGACCCGAGTGTTAATAATTCTCTGGAACAGCAGTAATGTTTATAATTACACATTCCGGGAACCACGTGTAACCTAAGTTCCGTTTATTATTTCATAGCGTAGTAACATTTGTTGAAAGCAATTATGGTACTACTAGCCACCCTCGTTGGCGCAAACAGGGTAATTTAATTAATGTAATATAATTTAACTTATAGTTTATGATACCAACCGTCGGTCTGACGTCGAACCGAACTTTGGCAATGAATCGCCAGATCGTGTTATGAACAAGTGGATCAATAAAAAAAAACATACCTAAAAGTGTTTGGATGTATTACATTATACGTGGTTTAAGAACTTTCTTCTTTTTATTTATTTTAGTATGGCAATTGGCTTCTTGAAATGCCATTGTTGCCAGTGTCAAGTTTATAAAATCCTAAATTATTAAATACATAATAATATATATTCTGTTATATGTAGTACGAAAAATAAAATAGATAAAGCGAAATGATAAAAATGAAAGAGTAAAATGAGATGAAGTTGATTTATTTAAGACTCTAATCAATTAAAATGAGATAAAATAATAATATGGTAGTTATTTACTACGACATCTGTGGACTTTACCATCCGGCTATGGAATGAGCTCCCCTCCACGGTGTTTCCCGAGCGCTATGACATGTCCTTCTTCAAACGAGGCTTGTGGAGAGTACTTAACGGTAGGCAGCGGTTTCGCTCTGCCCCTGGCATTGCTGAAGTCCATGGGTGGTAACCACTCACCATCAGGTGGGCCATATGCTCGTCTGCCTACAATAAAAAAAAAAACTTTTTGGAGGAGCCAGAGAAATCAAATCCAGCTGCATTGTTTGCATTTTCCTTCATTTTTGCCCTCCCACAAATGCTAAACACAACCATTATTATACACTTAAACCTCAAGAAACACTAAATGAACAATATAAAACAATTCACACAACAGCGCTCCTCGCGTTCGCGCCAAAAAGTCTTTTGAAGAACTTTAGTAATGTATAATTAGAAAGTACTTTTAAATACGGTTTACTCGCGCTTTTACGTGCTTTTCATTTTAGTATTTCCGATGTAATTTACAAGTATCTTGTGCACCGAGGATTTAAGTGTTATTCGTCGACAGTTGAATTTTGTGCTAATTACCGTCTATAAAAAAAATCTGGACTTTTAAATTTCTTTACGTGCCGCAAGAACTATTGATACATTGAAGTTTTTTTTTATTGAGGGATTAGTTTGCGGACGGTTGCCCGCAGGCCTCTCCAGTCTCACCAGGATAGGTGGGCGAGCAAAGGCTCAGCCAGGAGGGGTTGGATTTGCTAACAGATGCCCGTGCGCCTCCAAAGGAAACCTCACAACTCAAGAGCGACTGGTTTGCGAATGAATCTACTACCGGATCGGAATCGCGACCCGCTGAGAAGATCCGGCGAGAAACTCAGCGGGCTGATGTTTAGCTTAGGTTGCACGTCGAACTATTTGCCGAGTTCGACGAGCACGGTTACCGGGCTCCCTAAGTCTGCTCCTAGTGTTGCAGCTGAAGGCGTCTATTGCAAGGGTTATTGGATATGATGAATCCGTAAGGACGTGTCTAGGGCGTCGACGGTGACTGGCTCCGACGTGATTAGGATTCAGGGAGTAGTTAGCGTAGACAACGATAAGACGATTATCATGACGCATAGCCTTATCGAAGTACCGTTCCGACGCTGACTTCATGTATTTCCGGATTGATTCGAGGCCCAGGTCGTCGTGTAGGTCGACGTTCCTCACGAACCACGGAGCCCCGACGGCTAACCTGCAAAAGCGGGATTGTAGGGATTGAAGGGTGTCTATGTGGGTGCGGGCCGCGTGAGCAAACACCACACTCGCGTAAGTCATGATGGGCCTTATGCAAGTTTTGTAAAGTGTCACCTTGTTCCGAAGGGACATTTTACTCCGCTTACAGATCATGGGGTAGAGTCTACCGAGAATAAACGCGGCACGGTCACGGACTGGTTTTATATGCGGGCGGAATGTGGTGGATGCATCCCGGGTGACTCCCGGTACTTGACCTTCCTGGCCCAGGGAATAAGTTGGCCGAAGAGGGTGATCGGGGGTGTACATTGAAATCTGGCTGTTTTTTACATATCGAGGGGTGAAGAAAGACTATCTGGTTTAATCGCAATTTTTGCAAATTTATAGGAGAGCCATTTCTAGATTAAAAATTTGGAAAAAATCATCTTCTTCCGTTACTTGAATTAGATAAACTTCATTGAAGTTCAATAAAAAAAATGGAACTGTTGATGCTAATACCAAATAAAACGCACCTTTAATTACAAAGATAAATGTCGCGTGTTAGGCAAAATGACGCTTAAACCAAATAGTCATTCACCTCACGATATTTATTTCAATATTTTGTGCCTATAAACAAAGTAATCTGTACATATACGTGGTATATCAACTCCGCAGTATTTACCAAACTTAATTATCCAATATATTAGTTGTGTCATAGACAAGCAGCCGCCTTCAACTCAATAAAGGCATCCCATTAATTTCATTACGTGCAACACATAACAGACTCTATAAACATAATTCTACCGTTTATTAATATTTTGATTAGGTTAAACTGGTTTGTAGATATGCCACCGGTAAAGCTGTTACTTACACAAGATGCGAACTGTGAGCATCCGTAAACACACTTCAAGCTTGATACATTTTAATACAGATCATTAGAAAATTACATTAGTTTGGTAAATTTGAAATGTTCTTACTTGCTTCATAACCGTTAATAATGATACAACAGTGGAAAAAAAGAAATGCTATTTGTCTTTTATACAAGTATGAGTCGCGTCCAAAAATAATTCGGTAACTATTCTTGGTAAATGGGGCTTGTATTACACTAGTAAGTTAGTTAATTAGTTAGCTATTTTTCAGAAATGTTTAAAAATACCTTATGAATCGATTGGCTATTATTCCGGTCGTGCCTGTTTTGATTTTGGAATAATCGCCGCATACGTATTCCGCAAACGACTGACTTTAATTTAGTGATGGTAGTATTTGCTTCATTTTTCTATATCTTTGACTCCAATATTGTAATAAACAGGTGTAGTTAGGTCTATTAAGTATGCTTTGTTGGTTATGTTATCAATGTATATTAAATCTGGTCTATTGCTTGTGACGGTAAAATTTGTTTAGGCGGGCATTTCCCATACTATTTTACTTGCAACTGATTTATCATGACGCTAGTACACAACTGAACGAAATAACTGTGTACTAATCGTTACCAATAGCTCGAAATATTCATTAGTAGACATGTCGTTAGTTACTGGTGGTAGGACCTCTTATGAGTCCGCACGGGTGGGTACCACCACCCTGCCTATTTCTGCCGTGAAGCAGTAATGCGTTTCGGTTTGAAGGGCGGGGCAGCCGTTGTAACTATACTGAGACCTTAGTACTTACATCTCAAGGTGGGTAACGCAGTTGTATGTCTAGGGGCTCCAGTAACCACTTAACACCAGGTGGGCTGGTAGCTCGTCCACACATCTAAGCAATAAAAATAAAAATAAATGTAAATTCGATAAAATTTCTTACTTTTCATGTTGTTATTGCTTACCTGTTACCAATTACAAACTGCTAGCTAATTCATATAAAGTTCGCTGTGATTATCGCTAGGAGTGTGATATACGCCCATTCATTGAAAAGACCCGCGCGTCAACTATAATAAGACGAGGGTACTGTTAAAAAACAACTTCGAAGCGCCAACGAATACTGTACAAAGATCCAACTCGATCTGAAAATTCTCGTGAGTTTCCTTGACCCGCTTGACGCTGAGTTTCGGGACATCTTCAATATAGATTTTTGTCTACGTTTAAAAAAAACTTCTTCACTCTTCATAATGTGTAATACGTAGTACACAGTAAGTCCATAGACACAGTCTACTGACTTTCTCGCCGGATCTTTTCAGTGGGTCGCGATTCTGATCCGATAGTAGATTCTGCGAAGCACTGCTCTTGTTAGGGCTAGTGTTAGCAAATTATCTCAGGTTGAGCCCGTGAGCTCACCTATCCGGCTGGGCATAGCTGGAATTGCCCCTTAGGCTACCAATGAATAGGTAGGGATCAAAAACATAGTAAACGAAATAATGAAGATAATTGTTCAATAATTATAAGAGTTCGTACCTCTTAACTTTGAATTTAAAAGTAGCCAATTATCGAGAGTCAGAAATTCATAGAGAAGATAATATCATAATAATCTCTGGAATCTTTCTGAAAATTCAATTATTTTTCAAATGTTTTTCAGCGTCCCTTTAAAATTTACATTTTTAATGTTCAAAATTGCTTTAAAATCAGTAGCTTAGAATTGGTAGCGGTAACTAGACAGAGAGTCACGTCAATTATGAGTTTCTTTGTAAGATATGTATGAATAAAACTAGGTGTGGATCTAGGAACCGCGAGGGATCCGAACAGTTAATGTAAAGATGATATGATAAGCTTATACCAACTTTTCTTTTAGCGTGATAAGACAATGTTAAGTGAGAACTTTAAACACTATAGGTTATATTAAAATCGGTTCAATAGTTTGATACCCACGGCAGGTTATTTATTCTATTACTCTTAATAGAAATGCTTAATGTCCAGATGGCGTTAAGTTAAAACCGAGTCCTATAGATATGTGAACGCCGTCTCCCACTTTGATACTTGAGGTCGAATCATCAGTTGCACGTCTGTACCGCCATTTACAATGAAACGCGTGATTACTTTGCAATTAAAAGAAGCATGGATCACTTGGGCCCTTATTACTTCATGACAGCAATTGGGTGTATCCTGTCAGCCTGGTATAGCAATTGAGACTCTTTGATGACTATGCCTTCGGTAGCCGCTTAACACTAAGCGGGATGTGAGCTAATAGATCTACGCAAAAATAATGATAGAAATTTAGAAATGAACTTGTTTATTGAGACTCAAAAATCGTATATCAAAATAGATAGTGTCACGACAAATGAGAAGATCGTTCCTTCGTCCCGAACACAATAAGCGAGTTAGTATAACGAAGTTGGATCAGACAAACAGGAGCGACATCAGACTGTCTGACGTCATTAGAAATAATCTCGTTAGTACCACTCGAATACAATCTGAGCATATCTCGAAAACGTTATTGAGTTACAGCCGGTCCGTGTCACGAACAAACTTTCGTCTATATTTGTATTGTATTACATCGGTTATCTGAACGTTTTGTTTTATTTATTTATTTCAAGCACGTCTGTAGTGTACCTATAATGTATTTGGTTAAATCTCTATATATAAAAATGAATTGCTGTTCGTTAGTCTCGCTAAAACTCGAAAACGGCTGGACCGATTTGGCTAATTTTGGTCTTGAATTATTTGTGGAAGTCCAGAGAAGGTTTAAAAGGTATAAAAACATGAAAATGCTCGGAATTAAATAAAAATAACAATTTTGTTTTTCCTTTGGTGTGTCCCCCGTCGGACGGATTCCTTTTGTTTGTTTTAAGTTAATTTTATACAAAAGCTTAGGCCTTTTATTTCTCGATTGAGGCACTACGAAGTCTGCCGGGTCAGCTAGTTCATAAGTCTCATGCACCAAATTAACAATGTGCTCTCGTAATTTAAACTAAATGCCCTTACAATTTACTCACTATTAGCAGGGTCATTATTAATCTCTGTGTATAGCCAAACCGCTCTTCACCGTAGTGTCCCGCTCAGTACCCTATCCATAGCATTCTCCTCGTGTGAACTCTGCTATGTTTTCAACAAAGCGTTGCTGTACAAACTGCAGTACAACACGTTTTGGTTGCTCTCACTAAGTGAACCACAGTGGGTAACTAAAGCATAGCATAGCGCAGCGTGGCTGTTGTTGAGCATAAATCTTAGCTAGGCTTTCCGACCTACCTATTTACTAGTAGGCTCGAGGGGATATTCTGGTTTCACTGAACTGAAACAGTAGCTCACGGTGAGACACTCCGCTATTTATTATCTGCCCAGCAAAACCAGTGCTTCGCCGAAATACCACCGGATCGGAATCGCGAGCCACTAAGAAGATCAGGTGGTGAGAAACTCAGTGGTCTTCGCCTTTGGGATATGCTAGTAACTGAAAAGTTTGAACAATCCGTTGTTAAATTTTAAATTAAAACTCTTAAATAATTATGAAGCAAGTAAATTGTTATAACAATTTTACATACATTTAGAGTTATTAGAAACATATATTAAGTGTATAATCTATGATTAGAAACGTCAAAAAAAACCTATTAGACTTGACAGTACTGCAATTCAATCATGCGCACTAAAATTAAAATAGATTGAATGAAATGAACGGGTCACGAATATGGCATCAAAGTTGGGCTATTTCTCAAAACGAGTTCACATTATAACCCTAAAACACGTTAAGTATAATTATGATGTAGTAGGATGTAGTAACTTGAAGCTGTAGGTATTAAAATGTGGAACAGTCTCCTAATGGCCAATAAATCTGTGTGTAATCATGATGTATAGGGAATTCGTGCCTTTTATATTTTGGGGAAGTCGGGTTTTTCGTCTGAGTTTATTCGTGTTTCGTTCGAGGTTTAACTAAATGGTTGATGTCATTAATTTCCCCGTCAACTTCTGATTGTTATATGTATGACCGAAATTCAGAGCATTTATTAAGAATCTAATTTTTATTAAATCGTATAGTGGGTGTATGATTAAATACGTTTGTATATATTGGTAAGATATTAGCAACTGTGAGCAATGGTAAGCATAAGGCTCTATGTTCAGAGATAATGTTCTCACTTCTCTCAAACCTCCACAACCATGTTGTCATCCATCAACCTGGATGGTTACACCACACAGCCACAAAGTTTAAAGTAAATATTTTTACTAAAATGCATTTATCATTGATGTAATTTTTTTTCACTAAATATCTGAGTTCGAGTACCTACTAAATTTAGAATTTGATTCTTGTATAATAATAACGATATTCTCTAAGGTTTTCCCGTGACGCAGAAGTGAACAAGATTATTTTACCATTTGCTCGCGTTTAGTCGTCCGTGTCTACGAAAAGTATCCGAAACCTTCGTCAAACCGGAAAAGTAGTTTGAATAAAGTTATTTCTACTTATAAATTATTGATTATTTTTTAAATTATTTCGAGTGCTCCTTTGCTAATAAAAATGAAACTGATAAAGTTTGAGTGGCAAATTAAAAGTAATGTAAAGTTTCTTAAAAGCATTTTTTTGTATACTTTGTCTAATTTCTTTGTCGTTAGTTATCGCTAATTTCACAGGTATTGAATGAAATAAGACTGAAATGTAATCCAAAAATTTTTTTTATCATTTTTTGCTGGTTAATTTTTCTAGTAATTCTATATATCCGAGAATACTTGCATGACAGATGTGAAGTAATTTTTATTTATCTCAAGCGCGCCCTGATTGCGATGTGTTGCCACAATTACTTATTTTTACTATTTTTTTATTTCAGAGAGTTTAAATTGGTGCTGAGGCCAGATCCGTCATCAGTATTCGCCGACGGTGTCCAGTTTCATAGCTCCTCAGGCGAGGTGGATTACAACACGGCGCTGGTCTATTCGGGAAAACTCGAAGGTAAATTATTAAAACGGGGGAACTTCAGATGCCTCATATTCTAAGTGTACGCAAGTTAACCCAAAATTTTATTCATTACAATTTTGAAAACCATAAAAAATTTAAATTTCACGGCTTGGTTCGTTCAGCTGTTTTAGAATTTGTTGTGCGTAACAGCAGGGACAAAAGTTACATTCGCTATTTATAGGTTTCGTTAGGTATAGTCTCCCGGCAGGAATTGGAAGAAGAGGAGGACCCCGGTCTTCCTCTTCTCCCTCTTCTTTTCTGGAGGTGCCGGAGTCCTACATAACCCGGTCTGAAAAAAATGAAAAATCCCCGTCGACCGGGTATCCGTAAATGGATTCCTCAGCGTGAAAAAAAAAAGGTATAGTATTTTAGTTAGAAGTAAATCATGTCATCCATTAAAGAACAAAAGAATTTATTAACTTCGTTTTTAGTGAGAAGCAGCTTAGTTCAAAATGAAACTAATTTTTTTAGCTGTGTTTGGCAGACATTTAGTTTCAGAGAAATTCTAAACCATTTTTTTTTTGGTTATGTTAGTTAGACAAACGTTTAGTTCGCATTACCTGTTCGTAATGAAGTTACACCATTTCTTTCCGAAGAAACTCGGGGCAAAAAAAAAACAAATCACACCACAAACTGAGGCATAAGTCTAAAGTCAACTATAAAGTAATACAATAACAAGTTTTCGTCGCCGGTAACGTAAAATGTCAAAACCGAATCGTTAATAATGTAGAGTTAAACAAGTAATTCTTTTTTCTTCTATTGCTTAGAAGGGTGGACGAGCTTACAGTCCACCTAGTGTTAAGTGGTTACTGGAGCCCATAGACATCTATGACGTAAATGCGCCATCCACCTTGAGATATAAGTTCTAAGGTCTCAAGTATAGTTACACGACCGCCCCACCCTTCAAACCGAAACGCATTACTGTTTCACGGCAGAAATAAGCAGGGTGGTGGTACCTACCCGCGCGGACTCATAAGAGGTCCTACCACTAGTAAAATGTAATATGGTCAGGACGGGTTACAAATTACAATAGCAACTCGAAATGTGAACGATGACTTTTTACAATGAGTAAAACATTTTTTCTGTATCGGCATAACCGTGTTTCGTTAAATCGGTTATCAATGGAGAATTATTTTCAGTCAATAAAACCAAAATAAAGCGCTGTCTGTAGAGCAGTTACGTAAGTTTTAATGTGGTCAAAATCAAATGAATTAAATAGCCTTCGTTTATTTGTTATCGGTCAATCTCTATTATGTACGCCGTAATTATGTTTCACGAATTATTTTACAAAGACGGAAACGGAATAATTACCGTGCTAAAGACTAAGATCGGACGATAACGACCAAACAAATATCACATAATGTACTCACAGCATCTGATGAATTCGGTGATGCAATTCTGCTTCTTTGGAATCTAGCTAAAAGCGAAATCAGGGCTAGTGCGTTTCCGTTTTTGGTTTTATGTATTTGATGATTTTATTTGAGGATTTCTTTACGTCATTGTTTTGAAACAATAACGCTTTTGTATAATATCTGAAATTTAAAAGTTTATTTTAGTAAGTAGCAAACTTTAAACAACTTTAAACTTTAAACAAACAAATCTTTAGTATAGTATTTTATGTAGGTGGTAGGGTTCTCTCTATCGGACACTAGATTATCGGTGTTGTTCTTTAAATATATAGTCATATATACGGTAAAACGAAAAAAATAATTTTATGATAATATAATTATATTTTATAATTTTACTGACGGTAGGACCTCTTGTGAGTCCGCGCGGGTAGGTACCACCACCTTGCCTATTTCTGCCGTGAAGCAGTAATGCGTTTCGGTTTGAAGGGTGGGGCAGCCGTTGTAACTATACTTGAGACCTTAGAACTTATATCTCAAGGTGGGTGGCGCGTTTACGTCGTAGATGTCTATGGGCTCCAGTAACCACTTAACACCAGGTGGGCTGCGAGCTCGTCCACCCATCACAGAAATAAATAAATAAATATGAGATCGAAGTGATGATGATTCATCCGACCGATTTCGGCCATGGCGACCACTTTGACTCCTATCCGTCGATTTGGCGCTCGTGTGCTCGAAGATGGCTTATATAGCCTATCTTTGCGGCAAAACTCCTTGCGCATTGAGGGCACATAAGCACGCCGTTCTCATAATTATAGGTTATGGCAGCAGGTAGGCGGGCCTTCAACTGGTCGCGTTTGTAATCAAGGTCAGCTTTACGCTGATCCTCGAACTCGCGTACTTTGCTGTTCACCATCCTGCGCCATTCTAGCCGCTGTGCTGCCAAGCGCTCCCATTGAGAGGGCTCTATATCACATCTCTTCATGTGTCGTTTCACGACATCCTTGTACCGCAGGAGTTGTCCGCCATGCTTTCGCTTGCCATCCTGCAATTCAGAGAAGAAGATGCGCTTCGCCACTCTTTCCTCCGTCATGCGTGATACATGACCGCACCATCGAAGCTGCCGACGCATTAAATAGGTCTCAATGCCACCAACATTGGCACGTCGCAAGACTTCGGTATTTGGCACTCTATCAGACCATCTGATTTTCATGATGGCACGAAGGCATTTAAGGTGGAAGCGATCCAGAGTGCGAATGTGGCGGCGGTACACACACCACGACTCGGAGGAGTATAGGAGGCTTGGCAGCACAATTGCCATGTAAACTGAGATTTTAGTGGCCAACTTAAGTTCGTGTGAGCAGAAGACCTTGGAATATAGCTTTCCAAATGCTGCAGCAGCGGCACCGACCCTGCTATTGATCTCATCATCAAGGTCACACTTGGATGTTAAAGTGTTCCCCAGATAGCAAAATTTATCCACCTGCTTCAATACATCCTCACCAAGCTTTATGGTTAGTGTCTCGTGACCGTGACTGTCCAGGGACATCACCTCCGTCTTATTGACACTAATCTTCAGGCCGAATTTACGGCAGGCTTGGTGAAAAACGGACATCAGCTGTTGCAGGCCGTCTGAGGATTCTGCTAAGAAGCACAAGTCATCAGCATAAATGATCTCAGTGATCAATGCATACGACACTTTGGTGCGAGCCTTAAGTCTAGCCAAATTGAAAAGACTGCCGTCCGTACGGAAGCGGATGCGGACTCCTTGGGAAACAGTTTGTAGAACCTCTCTAACTACGACCGCAAAGTACAAGGCGAACAGAGTAGGCGCTAAGACGCATCCTTGCTTCACCCCACAGGTAACGGGGAAGAAGCCCGTCTGTTCACCATCTACAGTGACGCAGCATTGCATGTCGTCATGCAGGAGTCTAAGAAGCGCCACAAACTTTTCTGTGCATCCGAGCTTCCGTAACACCAACCATAAGGCTTCGCGAGGCACGCTGTCAAAAGCCTTCTCCAGGTCAACAAAACAGAGGTACAGCTGACGACCCTGTTCTCTGCTCTTTTCTTGTAGTTGACGCACAGAGAAGATCGCTTCGCATGTGCCTCGATCCGGTCGAAAGCCAAACTGAGTTTCGGGCAGGATCTTTTCAGATAAGTCCTTTAGGCGGTTTAAGAGTACCCTAGCAAAGACCTTTCCGGGGGCCGATAGGAGCGAAATACCGCGGTAGGAGTCGCAGTCAGATCGGTCGCCCCTGTTCTTATAGAGAGCAGTTATGCGCGATACTTTAAAGCTATCCGGAACGCGCTCTTCCTCCCACATACGAACAAACAGTTCCCAAACCAACGTGTGTAAATCCTCTCCACCGTACTTGATCAGCTCTCCTGGTATAAGGTCAGCGCCAGCCGCCCTTTTATTTTTTTGCTGTCTGATGGCAGTAACAACCTCGTCACGCAATAGGGGCTCGTCCAGCTCAAGGGCAAGAGGGAGTTGAGGCATTAAAGCGATGCTTTGCAGATCTGCTGATCGATCCACATTCAGCAGGGCATTGAAGTGCTCTGCCCAGCGCCTTAGTACATCCTCCTTGCTTGTTAAGAGGTGCCTACTATCTAGAGCCCTTAAAGGAACCTTTGCATGGTTGGATGTACCCATCAGCTTGCGCACCTCGCTATAGAACTCACCGAGCTGGTTTGTGTCAGTGAGCCATTGCATATGAATAGCTTTGTCCTGCCACCACTTGTCTTTTATTTGTCGAGACAGCTTGCGCAGTTCAAGGTCACTAGCTTTGACCGCCGCAACGCTTCCTTTACGCCTTCTGTGCTGTCGCAAGAGATCACGGTGTTTGTCGAGTGCCGGCCGCAAAACTTCATCATTTCCATCAAACCAGTCTTCATTACGACGGCATTTCCTACCCAGTGCAATTGAAGCGGTATCCATGATATGAGATGATAAAGCTCCCCAGTCAGCATCAACATCACCTGTCTCATTAACTGGCAACAGCTTCTTAGACAAAACTTCAGCATAGTTCTTCCTCACCTCAGGATCTCTTAGTTTCTCTATGTCCAAAGACGCAAGCTTTTTCATAGGAGATCTACGCGGGCGGCGGAGGCGGAGTCGTAGCTTAGTGACAATAAGTCGATGGTCAGACCAGCAGTGCGCACCACGCATAACACGGGTGATCTGCACTTGGCTGAAATCTCTTTGCCTTACGATAGCATAGTCGATCAAATGCCAGTGCTTGGATCTTGGGTGCATCCATGTTGTCTTGTACTTAGCGGCAAGTCTAAACATAGTGTTCGTAATTGCTAGACCGTATTGAGCACAAAGACTGAGCAGCAACTGACCATTGCTGTTCATGTTGCCGACTCCGTGTCTACCCAGAACTCCAGGCCAAGCCTCATAGTCCCGACCAACCCTGGCATTAAAGTCGCCCAGCAATAGTACCTGCTCTCTGGCGTTTATACTGTCAAGGCAAAGAGTCACTTCCCCATAGAATTTGTCCTTAATGTCATCAGACTTGTCAAGCGTTGGAGCATATACACTGATGACATTAAGGTAATTGTCTTTATCCAGGTGAACTCGCAGTGTGGTAACGCGGTCCGAGATATGTACAGGGTACTCCTCTAATCGCTTTACTAAGTGATTCTTGATGGCAAATCCTACACCTGAATGTCGCGTTTCAGAGGCAGCGGTACCTTTCCAGAAGAAAGTATAACCAGCACCTACTTCCACCAGCTCTCCTTCATCGGCAAGATGTGTTTCGCTGAGAGCAGCCACATCTACGTTGTAGCGATTGTAGTTCCCGAGCTACTATGGCGGTCTTGCGTTCAGGGCAGGCGTTGCCATCTCGATCAAGAAGCGTTCTCACGTTCCACGCGCCAAATGTCATGATAGATGTTTTTATAATATTTCTTTTGCAACGTCGACCACGATTTGACTGATGCAGTGGCAGCCGCGGTTACTACCACTTATCAAATGGGACGAGCAATTTTTTAGGGCACCTTTTCTAGCCCCCTCCCCGGCTGAGCGGGGAAAGCAGTGCCTCCCTAAACAGGGCTGCTTTGTCATCTCGGGTGCTGCCGAACCCACGCCGTCGCCCCAAACTCGCAGCGCAAGAACGACCACGGTGTGTACTCACACCCCCGAGACCGCCTGTGTGCAGGTATCGGACAAAGCCTAGCTTACATCAGGCTAGACCTCTCTACTTCTACCCATCGCCACAGGACTTTTGCTTATTCGGAGTCCATTAACGGAAGCGGTCAGATACGCAGGATATATTTAGGTGCGCAAACGTTTGCGCTCACGCAGGCGCACACCCTCGTCCTATCCCTTCTTGGATCAGTGGAACGGGAAACCGCTACGACTGAAGAAGGGGTTGGATGTTGTGTCTGGCCGACGGTGACTATATGCCCTCCACCATCGCCCTAGGCCATCCACCTTGCCTTGCTGACCTGCCGAGTCCGCCAAGTCACGTTGCATATCTGCGTTGTGTTGCCTTCCTCGCCAAGTCAGACTTTGTGTGTTAAGAGATCGAAGTATGAATTACATTACTGCTTCACAATAGAAATGGAGGTCCGGTGATACGTACACTTTAAATAAAGTGAGGGTTCGCGACAATAATTAAAAAATCGGTTACGTTGTTCGTGAATGTTTGATTTTTTTTTTTTGGATGGAGTTATTCGTTTTGGTCCGAAGACTTTTCCAGCTTTAGGATCGTTGTGGGGGAGCACAGGTTCAATCAGGAGACGTGGGAATTACTAATAACTGCAGTTCGTGAATGCGTTATTATAAAACATAGGCACCGCTTTTAAACCGCCACAGAAAAAAAAAAATATAACATGCGATCGTGACCCCGTAATAAGAGCAGACAGCCCTATACAGGAAGGAATACTCGTATTCAACTCGACTCACGTGCGAAGCCGCTCGTTTGTGCCAATTCACGCAACCTTCCTTACGTGAACTGTACCGACGACTGCCGTGTTACTAATGTCGCTTCGAATTCATTGAAAAATTACCTGCTTCAATACTTGTAGTTACGATAAATCAGTCGAATGTTCTAGAGAAATAAGAATTAGATTTAAAGATACCTAGTTAAAGGCACGTGTGCACCAACTAGGACCAAGATGCGTAATTTTAAAACATGATCTTCTAAGTCTGGTGGTCTAAGTCTGGTTTTTACTGGTGGCAGGACCTCTGGTGAGTCCGCGCGGGTAGGTACCACCACCCTGCCTATTTCTGCCGTGAAGCAGTAATGCGTTTCGGTTTGAAGGGTGGGGCAGCCGTTGTAACTATACTGAGATCTTAGAACTTATATCTCTATAATAAAAAAAAGTCATTGTAATGAAACGGCATTTCTTTTCGATTGGAGTCCTTTATAGTTTTTTTTTGCTTAGATGGGTGGACGAGCTCACAGCCCACCTGGTGTTAAGTGGTTACTGGAGCCCATAGACATCTACAACGTAAATGCCGCCACCCAACATGAGTTATAAGTTCTAAGGTCTCGGTATAGTTACAACGGCTGCCCCACCCTTCAAACCGAAATGCATTACTGCTTCACGGCAGAAGATATTCGGTTTCGGGAGTGCTTGTGTAATTACTCTTAGTTTCGTATGAAAGATTGTCTGGCACTTAATATGACACGGGAAAAAATTCCTAGCCTGGTCGTTGAATGTAGAACAATCATCTATTTATTTTACAACTTATTTAGACACAAGAAAAGTTTATTGGTTCCTTTATGTTATGTACAAAATAATGAAAACCAACAAACAACTCCATTGTAGTGTAAGTTCCTCGATTGAACTATAACAGTAGCATGTGAACTACATAATAATTAAAGCTGCGGGCTTCTAGCCAATTGTTTAAGCCTTCATGAGCGAAGCGTGCGAATACACGCAATGTTTAGGAAATTTCGATATAAACATGTTATTTTAAACTCAACAAAATTATAAAATAATAGTCACTTGTAAATCCAAGTGTTGTTGGGGAGCGCGCAATGGGAATCGTACAAAATTCAGAGGTCAAAAAACTCTCGCTACCGAACAATATCAAATTAGTTCGGACCTTCGATTTCACAACTAAATATTATTTTCCAACGCACTACCGCTTCACAGTGGAAATAGGCAGGGCGGTGGTACCTACACGTGCGGGCTCACAAGACGCTTTATCACCAATTAAACACACATTTTTCCTTTACATACATACCTAATAGATACAACTTTATTTAACTAAAAATAAAAGAAAGTTTACATTGGACTTATCTTAACTAAAATAAATAAGTACGCTCGTCTTTCACCATACATCCTATTTCCACTAGTGCCTGCTACGAAAACTCATAAACGGGCTAAGAACGTACAGATTGTTTAGATGTCTTTAAAGTCTATTCTTGTCTGTACTTGTCCATTGTACAATATGTATAATAAGATTAAAAATAAGTATTTATGATGAATTACGTGAATATTGTATGATCTTTCTTCATGCGGGGATAATAGTTATATTCTGTTTTGGTACCAGTCGCCATTAAAACATTTATTCACTAAACCGACTGCCGTTGTCCTTTCAATTTATACCAGACACTTATCCGACCTCGGTTGGCAACGCAAAGCCACCGTCGCTCTAAACATGTATTGTCGGATCCCCCGGATTCACTCTGCTTTTGGGACATTCAAGCACCAGTCACCGTCCTCGTCGAACTCGTCAATCACGACGAATAGTTCGACAAGCAAACTAACCCATAGACACAGCCCACTAAGTTTCTCTCAGGATCTTCTCAGTGGGTCGCGATTCCGATCAGATGGTAGATTCTGCGAAGCACTGCTCTCGCTAGGGCTAGCGTTTCCAAATTCTCTCAGGTTCAGCCCGTGACCTCACCTACCCGTCCGCGCGTAGCTGGAATAACCTTTTAGGAGTTTTAAGCTACCAACGAATAGGTAGGCAAAACTAGACAGCAAAACTCTCAATCTGTGCCATATATCATGTGGCGATTATAATTATCAAAATGCATCGTAGATACTCTCATAAAAAAATGTCCTCAAAATTCAGCGATTTCTCCAGATGATTAAAAAAGTGCTCTTTCATACCAACCTTCATTTGAAAGTTAAGAAGACAACGAAAATCAGTCAAATTAGTTGCGGTTGTGATACTCCGACATGCATATGGTAATCTATAACATTTGGCTTTTATACATTACTTTTATATATTACTTTATTACTGGTGGTAGGACCTCTTGTGAGTCCGCACGGGTAGGTACCACCGCCCCGCCTATTTCTGCCGTGAAGCAGTAATGCGTTTCGGTTTGAAGGGTGGGGCAGCCGTTGTGACTATACTGAGATCTTAGAACTATATCTCAAGGTGTGTGGCGCATTTACGTTGTAGATGTCTATGGGCTCCAGTAACCACTTAACACCAGGTGGGCTGTGAGCTCGTCCACACATCTAAGCAATAAAAAAAAAAATTCTTAACTTCTAGTAAGAGAATATAATGTGTACTATGTTCAAAAATTTTTGTAATTCATTGCATACTATATTATAGAGATTAAGGTTCCAAGATAATGATGAGCATTTATTATGAAGAATCCGTGGCCCTCCGCGGCTTCATTTAAGTGTTTTAAATCAGCGAATCAAATGGAAGTTATAATGCGGCCATTCGTTCATTTTATATTAAAGCATTTCTAAGGCGAGCATTCCTTAAATATAATGGAGAGGGCTTCGAAGAGATTTTCAAAAACAGACTTGTCTTATTCGAAATTAAAAGAATTCTCTCTCCGTGGAATGACATTCATCGAATAACTCTTCGTTAAAATAATTCTCGTAAAATTAAACAACAAATTTGTTAAAACTGATTGATAAATCGTGTTATTTTTATTTATTTTTTCGTCCGTTTTGCGTAAATTTAATCGTTTTGTTTAAACGGCCCGCCATTGCGCCGGCCTTTTTAATTATAAGTCCGGGTCGAGATTCTCCCTAAGTTGCCAGGTTCAGAATTATCGTCTCGTTTTGCAAAATTACCGGGTTCATTGAGCGGTCGGAACTCAATTACCATTAATTTCGTAACATTAACGCGGGCGAGCATTAATCTTTCGAAATATAAGAGACTAGCTTTTGCCCGCGACTTCGCCCACGTGGAATAGTTACTTTGGTATAACGCAAAATTTTAGAAGTAAGTATATTTTTGAATAATAGAATGTTAAGGAGCTATTTAAGGTACCAAAATCATGCTTTTTAGCCGACTTCAAAAGAGGCGGTTATTAGTACTCCGCTCGTATTGGTCTTAGCGTGATGTTATATAGCCTATAGCCTTCCTCAATAAATGGGCTATCTGACGCTGAAATTTTTTTTTAAATCGGACCAGTAGTTCCTGAGATTAGCGCGTTCAAACAAACAAACTCTTCAGTTTTATAATATTATTAGTATAGATGAAATTAGGTCGAAATATGTAACAATGCCTCCCAGGTTAATGCAGCCCGAAACTTATTTGGAACGTAACTCGTTTTAAAGTCTTTGAAACAAGCAATTAAACGCAAGCCGAACTTCTAAATTCTTGGTTGAGTTAATAAAACGAAATTATATGGTACGAGTGCTACGTACGACCCATCTGGTGAGTGGGGACAAACTGAACTCTGACGGAATTACTTCTAAACTTTAATGAAGTTATTATTTCTTGAGACGTTTAACCGACCTCAAAATTCATATTCGATGCCTCCAATGAACACTACTCTAACTCCAAATTCGTAGGTTTACAAGAGGAGAGCTTAAACGAAAAAAGTTGATAATTATATCTGCAATAATAAAGATTTTATGGTTTTTTCTTGTGTAACTAGCTGATTTACTCTTGCTTCGAACCCCATTAATAATGAATTTGTAATACTTTTAAAAGTGTTTGTGTGTGTGCTGCCGGTCATGACATATGGCGCTGAAACGTGGACATTAACCGTAGGTTTGGTCCGTAAGCTCAAAGTCGCTCAGCGTGCTATGGAAAGGTGTATGCTCGGAGTTTCTTTGATGGATCGAGTCAGAAATGATGAAATTCGTCAAAGAACCAAAGTAACCGACATAGTCCTAAAGGTTAGCAAGCTGAAGTGGCAATGGGCCGGACATACGTGTCGCAGAACCGATGGCCGATGGAGCAGACGTGTTCTGGACTGGAGACCGCGTACCGGTAAACGCAGCGTTGGGCGTCCCCCTGCCCGTTGGACCGATGACTTGCGGCGATATGCTGGGAGAGATTGGATGCGGAAGGCGGAGGATCGTTCATTGTGGCGGACTATGGGAGAGGCCTACATCCAGCAGTGGAGAGATACAGGCTGATGATGATGATGATGAATACTTTTAAAATAGTGAAGCGATTTGCGTGAAAAACGAAAATTTCAAAATTTTGAGTTGGAGTAGTGTTCATCGGAGGCATCGAATGTAAATATTATATCACTACATAGTATAAAACAAAGTCGCTTTCTCTGTCCCTATACCCCTATGTATGCTTAAATCTTTAAAACTACGCAACGGATTTTGATGCGGTTTATTTTTTAATAGATAGAGTGATTGAAGAGGAAGGTTTATATGTATAATAACAGTCATTAAATAGTGCAGAAATCAATAATAACTTACAGTTTCCGAAGCGGAGCGAGGGCGGGTCGCTAGTAATAAATAAGTAGTAAATAGTGTATCTTGTTAATGATTTTATGGTTTACGCTAATCGCAATATTTCACTATATTTTGATAATAAAGGAAATAAGGTTTTTTTCCCACATGTAAAATGAGTTGGAAGTGTAATTAAATTAACTAGAGGTCTCGCAGTAGTCGAAATTCTACTATAATTAATTGGAATTGTAAGTTTGTACACTATTATGATTGTATTTTATACTTCTATAATCACAAATTTCGCCAAGACTATGCTATAAAAAATATCAACAAAGACAAACAACATTTAATCTATTCTCAATTTGACAACAGACGTCAAGAGCAAAAGTTTGACAATAAATAGTATGCACGCGTGTGTGCGTCAAATACATGGTATGTAGTGTGTGTAATGTTTTCTTTATTGATTTAATGTATCTTTTATGCATTATTTTAAAAAAATATTAGCATTGTGCACTTCTTCTCTGTATTCTCTATTATTGTGGAAAATTTCATACTTCTCCGTCCGCGCAATTTTCGTAAAAAGGGATACAAAGTTTTTGCTTCACGTATTAATATATAGATTATTACGGTTTAATTTCTTCACCTTTATTATAGTAATTATATTATTTTGATGCTCATGTAGCGCCCACTCCAGCAAAGATCAGAAGCTCTACACTCGAAGTTGTTGACGAGTATATTTACCTGGGACACACTGTCCAGCTAGGTAAGTCCAACTTCGAAAAAGAGGTTAACCTTCGAATCCAGCTCGGATGGGCAGCGTTCGGAAAGCTACGTAAAATCTTCTCATCACAAATACCACAGTGTCTCAAGACGAAAGTCTTTGACCAGTGTGTGTTGCCAGTGATGACATATGGCGCTGAGACGTAGTCGCTCACTCGTACTCGTTCGGAGTTTCCCTGCGAGATCAAATCAGAAATGAGAAGATTCGCAGGAAAACCATGGTAACCAACATAGCCCAAAGGATTGCGACGTTGAAGTGGCAGTGGGCAGGACACATTGCTCATAGAACGGATGGCCGTTGGGGCCAGAAAGTTCTTGAGTCGCGACCGCGTACCGGAAGACGTAGCGTGGGTAGGCCTCCAACAAGATGGACCGACGATCTATCGAGGTTCGCGGGGATCTGCTGCATGCAGGCAGCGCAGGACCGGTCTTTGTGGTGAGGCTTGGGGGGGGGCAATGTCCAGCAGTGGATGTCTGTGGGCTGATAAGAAGAAGAAGATTATTTTCGACGCTTCTTTGTTTTTGGTGGACACTGATGTCTATGATTCGCGAAAACTGAAAAAAATACCATCATAAATTTTATGAAAAACACTAGAATTTTTTATCAAAGACGATAATTTTAAAAAAGACGCTCCATTGACTCAAGCGTATTATTTTACGAAGTCATGTTATGAAGATCATTATTTCTCTGGATTTACAACAGTAGATATTAAAAGGGAATGGGCGTGGTGTAAGGTGGGGTGGGGGTTGTGGGGTGGTGGTGTTCAGAGAGTAGTCAGTAATTACTGTTATTTATGAGCGGTTTCTATCCCTCCCTACTGACTGCGACTGCAAGTTCTGATTTTAATTCATTCAAAGTCCCGAGGCTCTTTGCACCTCGAATTAGTTTGCATAAAATATCGTGAAACATTAATTTAAGTGTCCCCGAGGCAGTCACTCGTTTGTATTTCAAAGACTAATTAAAAAAATATTGGAGTTAATTGCTTAATGAACGTAAATAACTTTTTAAAATATTTCGTTTTACAGGCGATGATTCTTCTCACGTCTACGGTATCATTACGTCCGACGGTCTCTTCGACGGCACCATTTGGACTCCAACAGAAGAGTATTACGTGGAGCCGCTATCTCGGTACAATGTAGACCATCCATCCATGCATAGTGTAATTTATAGAAAGTCTGACGTCCAGCACCCTCATGAAAACAACGAAGGCACGCCCTGCGCTTCGCATCTCCTTCACGTGAAACGAACACTCGGGAACAACGCTGAACTCTTCAATTTCACTGAACATCGAACATCGAAAGACACAACCAGCAATGACACTACTGAGGATTTACGTAGCGAAATTCACAGGCGTAAGAAACGTTGGCTTCCTGATGACGAAATGCAAGATGATCAGCCAAAGAAAAATCCCGAATTACCATTAGACTTAGACTTTCCTTACACCAGCAACGTCGACCCGTTCGATAGCAAGCTAAGCACGAGGAAACCGAAAACCAAAATTGATAAGAGCAACCTAATAACCAAGGTGCGACTCGATTCCGAAGAGTCGAGACCGAAACCAAAGACCCACGTCGAGGTGATCAAATCGAAGCCCGGCGTCGGGGTGATCAGCAAGGACATCGTTAAGAAGGAGCCGGTCGTGTACTCCGTGTTGACGGCGAACGCCAGCGACGACGGGCGACACGTTAACAAACGGGCCACCGTCGACCCGAAGAAAACCACGTGTCTGGTATACCTGCAGGCCGATCACATGTTCTATCAACGGTATGGCTCTGAGGAGGCCTGCATTGAGGTCATGACCAGACACGTGCAGAAAGTCAACGCAATATATAAAGTGACGGGTATGTTTTTTTTTTTTGAGATAAATCCATAATTATTGTATGATGTGTATAAACAAACTAATCTTAAACAATTTCTTTTAGATTTCAATCTGGACGGAAAACCTGATAACATAACCTTCATGATCAAAAGGATAAAGGTCCACACTCTGGACGCTCTAAAAGACCCGGCTTATAGGTTCCCTAACAATTACGGCGTGGAAAAATACTTGGAGCTTTTTTCGGGTGCGTAATACGTTCGAATATTCATTCATTGAAAAGGTCGGCCGGCTCTCGGAGGTAATTTTTAAAACGCTAATAAACTAAATAAAGTGTACTTTTAAAAAGAATAGAGCCGGCCTCATATTGTGAAACGTTTGAAGATTTACGGACGTTTCATTTTCCAGAGGAGGATTACGACGCATTCTGTTTGGCGTACATGTTTACGTATCGCGACTTCGAGATGGGCACGCTCGGCCTGGCTTGGACGGGCGACCTGAAGAATGCAGGCGGCGTCTGCGAAAAGAACGGGGTAACAAACGCTCAAACAATTTTAAATTAAGCTCCTCGAAGGAAAATGCCTAATTAAAACTAGTTTAATTTGTCAATCTCGCATGTTTCTGTTGTCATTACCATATTTCTGATATTTCGAATCACGTCGACAGTAAACGAAAATAGTTTTAATTTCCTACGAGTCTTTTTTTTCCCTACCTATGCTGATAGCCTTGTAAGGCAATTTCATCTTCACCCTAGCGTGTAGGTGAGCTTTCGGGGCTCAAACTGGAATTGTTGCTAACACTGGCCCTAGCAAGAGCAGTGCTTTGCAGAATCCACCACCGGATCGGAAACGCGATCCACTGAGAAGATCCGGCGAGAAACTCAGTGGGCTGTGTTTGAGGGTTAATTTACTCGTCGAGCCTTTCGTCGCAAGCGACAGGTTCGGCGAGGACGGTGACCGTGGACGAATCGTGTAACCGTAGAAGATACTAGAATTCCTAATGTTTCTTGTTTCCTCTTGTTTTGATAGCACTATCGAGGCAGCATGAAGTCATTGAACACAGGTATCGTGACGTTACTGAACTACGGGAAGCACGTGCCTCCTGCCGTGTCGCACGTCACACTGGCGCATGAAATCGGACATAACTTTGGCTCGCCGGTAAGTTTGCCGTCAACACATCGCACATACGGTGCAATATTTCTTTTTTTTTATTGCCTTTGTAGGCAGACGAGCATACAGCCCACCTGATGGTGAGTGGTTACCGTCGCCCATAGACTTCAACAATGCCAGGGGCAGAACCAAGCCGCTGCCTAACGTCACTTATGAAAATTATGTAATTTTTCAGGAGAAACGTTGAAAATTCAACAACTTATATAGTTCTGCTAAACTATAGAAATAAAATGATAATATTTAAACTACAACTTTAAACTTCATCAGTAAAAGCATAAATCTCGCTCGTCTCACTAATAACTATTAAAAAAATGCATTTTCTCATACTCAGTTCAGTGTTAACAAAAACTTGCATAAGTGACTTTATAGCACCGTATGTGCTACTTATGAAATGATTGAATGCGATTTTTCTGGGTGTGGAACAATTTTTATTAAACTTAATATCTCATAATGCAATTTGATGAGATCTTTATTATAGTATTTTTTATTTATTTATTGTTTAGATGAGTGGACGAGCTCACGGCCCACTGCTTTTAAGTGGTTACTGAAACTCGTAGACATTTACAGCGTAAATGCTGCCACCCACCTTGAGATATGAGTTCTAAGGTCTCAGTATAGTTACAATGGCTACCCCACCCTTCAACGAAACGCATTACTGCTTCACGGCGGAAATAGGCGGGGTGGTGGTACCTACACATGCGGACTCACAAGAGGTTCTACTACCAGTATACTATCAATGGTGTTGTTTTTTTCGTGACTCTTAATAATTTGAGTAAAATTTTCAGATATTGTTGTAATTTATGATAATTTAATAATCTTAATTCTCAATGTTAGATATAGCGCCATCTATTAGGCTTATATATAGGATACCTGTCATGACCTCTCTTGCCATTTCTTCGTTACATCGCTACTTACTTACTCTAAAGAGTAATAAGCCTACTTAATTAATACTGGCCTAATTTATTAATATTCCGCCACGTCAACAATTATAATCATAAACTGATTTTTTTATGTTTTTCAAGCGAGACTTAAAAAGCAGTGTCATGGCTCTGAACTTGACATTAGGCGATGTCCTTGTCTAACATTGATTACCTGATGCTGAGCTGAGCTGACCTGAGCTGATGTGACTCATTAAGCCAATAAAATATGGCGATGCGAAATAACTCTAATTCACTATACCACAGCACGACCCAGAAATGTGCACCCCATTCGGCGAAGACGGCAACTACATAATGTTCGCAAGGGCGACTAGCGGCGACAGAAAGAACAATAATAAGTTCTCCCCTTGTTCGCTGAAGTCCATTGATCCAGTCTTAAATAACAAGGCCAGATCACCTAAGGGATGCTTTACAGGTAACGATGCTTCACAAAATTATCATCAGCATTAAAATTTACACGACTTATTTTGTTCTAAGAAAATCTTTATCGCATATAGCTTAAGAGATTATTCATAATTAAAAACAAATTTACTTATTAAGTAGTTAAATTAATTGTGAATATGATCTAATATTTCTTAGTGTTGCGATCATACAATGTCTAAGTTATTACGTATTATTAACAACGTATTTAACGCACATTTCCTATGCACGTAGCTAACACGATATTAATGTGTAATTCGTTGTTCGCAATTATTCACATAGAACTAGCTGCGGAGACCGGTTTCAGCCAGTTTCAATTTTATTTATTTATTGCTTAGATGGGTGGACGAGCTCACAGCCCACCTGGTGTTAAATGGTTACTGGAGCCCATAGACATCTAGAACGTAAATGCGCACCCACCTTAAGATATAAGTTCTAAGTTCTCAGTATAGTTACAACGGCTGCCCCACCCTTCAAACCGAAACACATTACTGCTTAACGGTAGAAATAGGCGGGGTGGTGGTACCTACCCGCGCGGACTCACAAGAGTTGCCACCACCAGTAATTACGCAAATGATAATTTTGCGGGTTTAATTTTTTATTACACGATGTTATTCCTTCACCGTGGAAGTCAATCGTGAACATTTGTTGATTACGTATTTCATTAGAAAAATTAGTACCCGCCTGAGATTCGAACACCGGTGCATCGCTCAACACGAGTGCACCGGACGTCTTCTTATCCGTTAGTCCACGACGACTAAATATCTCTATAGTCCAAAAATCTTGCAAATTTGATATCCGTTTTTGTTTGTTTTGTATCAGAGCCGCAGCCCGCCATCTGCGGTAACGGCGTGGTGGAGGAGGGCGAGGAGTGCGACTGCGGCTGGGCCTCGGAGTGCACGGACGTGTGCTGTCGCCCGCAAGCCGCGCGCCCTCTCTACAAACCCTGCACATTGACCGAGCACAGCGTTTGCAGTCCCAGTCAAGTAAGCTTACTGTTTTCCATCTATTGATCTAGAAAGTTCTAGAGATGATATTACGTGAGATCGAAGCTTTAATACGTGATTCAACTGGAGAGCGCATTAATTTTAGTTTTGTTATTCAATGTTATATCTTCATCGTGGAAATCGTGAAGAATTTTTATGAGTTTACCTATGGTTTTATTAGTGGATAGCCTCAAAAGACGAACACTTCTATCATCAAGGTATTCGAAGTCTGGCAGAAATATTGGAAAAAGTTGAATGATTCATGATTAACTGATTCATTTGCAAGCATTTTTTCTCTATATACTTTCTTAATCATATATAAAAAAATAGTGAGAACTCGACTCAGTCGCATTACTTGTCGCATTAAGCTCCCGAATTTTATGTAAAAGTAAATTTATTTATATATATATAGTCTGTCTGTTATAATATAATAAATAGCCTTTAGTACCGTATACATACTTCTAAATGTTTTTCTGAAAAACGTTCTTATGATAATATTGCTTGAAGAAATGTTATTTGTTGCTTTTGTAATATTAAGATGACATAAATCAAACTTGATAAGTATTAATGCTGTCCAAGCTCGGGACAAATAATAAGTCGGTCTGTGGAAGTAATGTGATACATATTTTTAGTCCGACAATAATAATTAGATAAATTAATTGAACATTTATTATAAAAATAGCGCCAAAATTGTGATTGAGTAAAAAATGCACAGATAATATAAAAAAATGAGGATACGGGTTTCGTTTTATGCAGTGAAGATCTTGAACAGGTGCATTTTTAACATTTATCTTCACCGATATTTTCAGGGTCCTTGTTGCACGGCTTCGTGCACGCTCAAGTTCGGTGACAAGTGTCGATCGGACAACGGGTGCCGCGACGCCGCGCACTGCGACGGCAAGCGTGCCGCGTGTCCCTCCAGCAGACACAAACCGAACAGGACGAGATGCGACAAAGAACTCGTCTGTTACATGGGAGTGAGTTAGAGATTACTATAGACGCTTTTCGTAACTCAGAAACATCACTCAGGTAGAGCCCGTAAGCTCACCTATCCGTCAGAGCGTAACTGGAATAGCCCCCTAGGCTAACAGCGAATAAGTAGGGAAATTAAAAAAAAAGAACATGACCAGGCCATAATCCGACTATAAATTGAAATTTTAATTGTAATTTGTCTCGTGAAACATGAACGATAAATGCGGCTGATTAACCACACCAAAATCGTATACATATAAACGGATCATTCAGTTCATTCATTCAGGTTCGCAAATAATTTTAACACAACATACAGACACGTACCTGACATATACCACTGCCTGTATGTAATATTTGCTTTTTCCTTAAGTTAAATTAAAACAAAGTTACTTTTCAGGAGTGCACCGGCTCAATATGCCTGGCATACGGTCTGGAATCGTGTCAGTGCTCGCCTCGAAGCGACGACCCTCGGTCCGCTTGCGAGCTGTGCTGCCGCAAGCCTGGCGGGCAGTGCCTGTCCTCCTTCCACTGGAACACCGCCCCGTACGACGTGCCCGACATGTACGCCAAACCCGGCACGCCTTGCAATGACTACAATGGGTTAGTAGGGTATATTTACCATATATACATTTTAAAATACATGAGTTTTTTTTGCTGTAAGTTTTCAGATTAACCTCGAACTACCGGCGTCTGTCGGGTTTCGTCCTCTTGAATCTCTTCGATTATTAAATGGATTTTATAGAAACGTAAAACTAATTTGATCTCCTATATAATATAAGTGACACTCATTTACGAACAAATGATTTCAATGTTGAAGTTTTTTATTAAAAAAAAATATAATTGCGTTTTTAGATACTGCGATGTATTCCAAAAATGTCGTGAAGTGGACCCGTCTGGTCCGCTGGCGACTCTCCGGAAGCTGCTGTTGTCGGACGAGAGTATCGCCGGCTTCAAGCGGTGGATGCTGCGTCACTGGTACGCGGTGCTGCTCATCCTGCTGGCCGTCATCGCGTTACTGGTGAGTTTCGATGCTTTGTTTGTGTGTGTACTACTGTATACTATATTTTTGGGAATCTGGCAGTTCGAATTTTGTATAATTTAATAATCTATGAACCGATTTGTATTTGTAAGACCTATTTTCATATCAGGTAATTTTAATTAATTTTGATTGTTCAATTACAAACTGATAATTCTCTTTACGAAATATTTTTGTTAACGTTCATAAAAACTATAAATTAATAAATGTGTAATTTTTTTACAGTTAAATTTTAATAATGTTTGTGTGTATTTTTTTTCTTGTAATTCTCATCTAATTTCGTATTTTCTGTCTTTTCATATCAATGTTTTAAGACTTAAGTTGTTTGAGTAAACGTTCATAAGCGACGTTATGAATATTATTTTGTTGTCTTTTGAAAACAATTTCTACTAAATATTTCTAAGACCATCACTTTATTTTTAGTATTACAAACGTCTACAACCTGCAACTTCCGCCTCCGCGGTCACGTAGAGTTATCTCTGAATGTGTGTGTCGATTATGTTATATAACTCCCCGGATAAGGTATTATTGTTACAAGTAAAGTGTGCTACAACTATTGCTATTTGTATATGAATAGAGAACCACTTTCTTTGTAATTGAAATACTTTTTTGCGTGTGTTTTCATACTGGTTATATTAGTTACGATGCACAGTAACGTAGGCGTGGTGGATACGTAAAAAAAACTATGCTATTCAACACAAAAGTAATCTCGAATTTCTTTTAGAATTATCGTCGAACCTGGATAAGTGAGAGTTCAAAGGACCAATCTATTTCTTTTTATTTTCTTTAAAATTATCGAGGTCATTAATGGAAATTGTCTCTCAATGATATAATAAATGTGTATTAAATAAATGTATGTATGTAATTAAAACACAAAAAGCAATAAATTTAATAATAACAGAGCCGACAAAAAATACAAAATAAATTTTACACTTATATTTAAAGACTTATTGAGACTTTTGCGGTGTTTGTATCTTACCGCCCGCGGTTGCTACTAGTGGCCGGGTACCCATGGATGCCGCCACAATAGTAACATTGATTAATTTGCGAAAATAAAACGTAATTACTCTCACATGTGTTCCCTGAAATTTTAGAAAACATAAACATTATACCTGCATAAATAATGGCTCAATGTGAAATTCCGAGAAATTAAAAAAAATGTGGATACTCGTTCGACTGTCTGTTACAGGATTACAGATAAGCTGCTGTTTGAATTGTAGAGGCCCACATAAATATATATAAAAATCCACGACTCTCTCATCAAAAGGTGTCCAGCCTACATAATATTTTTAGAGGTTAAAAAAGAAGGACCAGGCAGTTACACTCACTTAAAAAATTTCCTCGCTAACCCAGCTCTCACTTAATCAGTTTCGACAGTATATTAATTAAGCTCTCATTTCGTACCGTATAACAAATTTCAGATGAAGATATCAATGCTAGACAGTAAACCGTAAGCCCAATAAAAATAAAGCTTCCATTGAAATAACACAATCGCTTGGTTCCAGGTCGCGAGCACCCGTTTCTTCGGTCGTCACGGCAAGAAGCTGAAGTCGGTGACGATCATCCACTCGTCTACAACGGAAACCGTTCGACTGCCCGATGCTGCCGATCAAGGATTAATAGTTCACACTGCTGTCAGGTAATTGTTGAAACTACCCACCCGGTTTCTCGACGGATCTTCTCAATTAGTCACGATTCCGATTCGGTGGTAGATTCAGAGTAGCGGTGCTCTTGCTAGGGCCAGTGTTAGCAAGATCTCTCAGATTAAGTCCGTGAGTTCGCTTACTAGTCCACGCATAGATGGAACGGCTCCTTAGGCTGCCAATGATTAGAAAGGATTTTTTTTAAACTGAAACTAGTGAGCGTGAATATAATCCTGTATATGCCATTACAGGTCAAAAGTGCCATTAAAGAAGAAGGTAGCTCTCAGGACCAGAGCGTACCGCAACAAGAAGGATCTCAAAAATAAACAAGGCGACAAGGCACCGCTCTCAGACGGAGCCAAGAAGAGGGTAAGTCTAAGTCATGGAACAATTTTACGATTTTTTTTAGCAATTAATCTATACAGGTAATTGAACACACATTAATTGTAATTAATTACAGAAGCCAACAAGTCAAGTCAAACACGAGGAACCGCAGAAAGTGATCAAGGAGACAACGGCGATCGTAACCAGCCCAGAGGGGAAGTCCCCCAAACACGTGATTCTGTCGAAACATAAAAACAAAGTTAAGAAACGGAAAATGAAACTGAAGAAGGAGACCATAGACTACAGCTCCATGCAGAAACATTCCGCCTCGCCCACGAAAGACTCGGAGGCCCTGAGCAAAGTCCAGAAGTGGCTGTTGAACTCGCCGCAGCCGACTGTCATACCCAAGTCCAAGTCCATCCCCCTGGGCCTCACGGAGCGGTCCCACAGGCCCACCTCGAAGGTTCCTCGGAAAACGAGACCGTCGAAGAGCGCCACCAACTTGTTGAGCGGAGAAAAGGCGAGACTCCAAGTCGTGTTCAAGCCGCCGTTCCGGTTCAGCGTTAAGATATGCAAGAGCGACAAGACCAAGGTGGTTCTAGACAAGTCGTCCAAACCCGACATCGAGAGGAAACGCCACGAGGCCGCCGCCCAACACCCCCCCGCGGATCCCAAACTCAACACATTCAGTAGAACGAAACCTCACAATCCCGCTCGACTTGAAAATACTCCTTCAAACGCTTCGACCGGAGAAAAGACACAGCACCAAGATAAAGGCAGTCACGGATACGAAAACTTATTGCCCAGGAGCGCCAGTGATTGCAAGCTTACCAAACAGATGTCCGACGTCAATCTCAGACACAAGAAGAGCAACTCGGTCGGCCAGAGGAAGGGGACCACCGAGAGCAAACAGAACCTCATCTGTCACGAAGACAACGACAGCGCGCACCTTTACGAGAACGTGACGTCACCGGAGACGTTCGCGCCGAAGAGCTGCAGCATGCCGCGGCGACAGCACGGCGCCGCCATCGCGCGCCAGACCAGCTACGGGCACCTGCCGCGCGCGCAGCCCCGCCCGCACCGCCGCAGCGCCAGCAGCCTCGCCGCCGCCGAACCCGACCTCGAGCACTTCTACAGCGTCATCGCGTCGCTGCGCCGGGACGGACGTGCACACACCAACACTGCCAGCTCCTCCGCCTCCAACAGGACCAACACAAACAGACCGGCTGGAAGGAGCTCACGACAGAACAGTTCGGTGGAAGCACCGACCCTGTCCAATCCTGCATCGCCCTCGAAGCTGAAGAGGCAAGCTAGCGAAGCGGAAATCACGAAGCAGCAATGTGACGGTGGCGTGAGGGGCTTCCAGCTAGTCGTGGGGAAAGAGAAGCTGAAACGGCAGATGAGTGATAACGAGCTGTGCAAGTCTCGAGTGCAGCTAGCGATGCCAATGTCTGCGGGCGCCGAGCCGCGCCAGCCGTTCTGTTGGAACAAGCGCGCCAGTCTCGACTGCGAGGCCTCCCTGCCCGGCGCCGCGCGGCCCGCGGGCTCCAGGCTCGCCAACAAGCGCACCTACACGTTCGGCGAACTCAAGAACTCTGTCCCCAACGCGACCTCGCCCCCCCCTGAAGACGTCCACATCTCCCCCGAAGACTTCTTGAAGATAATCGATAACTAGCACATTCCGAGCGAACTCGTAAGCGTAAACATAGTCTTATAATTTTTATATTAAAAAAAATAAATGAACAAATTAATTATTAATATTGTAAATTAGTAATAATCTAATAACGAGATGTAACTATTATCGGCTGATGTAAATATTGTAATTTGCTTTTTAACTTAAGGTCCTATAATAAATATAGCCCGCCACTGAAACAGATCATTGCTCGGCGGAGAGCCCCGCGCCCGTTCTCATCACTACCCCTAGTTCTTATTTCGTTGACGAACAACTAAATTAATTTTAATTAATAAATAATTGCATTATTATTAATGTGTTCGAAGCACAGCCAAGCCGGCAATGGTCTAGTTTCACTGAACGATCTCTTGTAAAATGAATCTCTATTTTTTCTACATGCTATGTATTGTACAAATTTACTCTGGACTTATATTGAAAGTGTTCATCGTAGGTTTATTTTGAATTGAACATTTTTAAATGAAATTCTGTTCGTTGCTTTTGTTTGAAGACTTGTCAATTATTGTGTCAATATGATTGCGTGTTGTTTTGACAAAGGAAATAAAACACCAAGCTATGCTGTTTCACACAAGTAGCCCTGATCAATTATGACCGCGTGTAGTAGGATTTTGTCAAAGAAATTATAGTTTGTCTAACAAAACTGACTGACTTTACATTTACTACGTCATATATATATATATATATATAATTGTGATTGTTTCAACATTGGTTGTGAACGTTTATTTATTTATGTTTAACTATCTGATGGAATCCTGTGGACGGAAAAACAAGAAGAAGTAACAATTAAAAGTCCGGTCCTTAATTCTTCCGGTGTTTATTTTTCTATTTTATATTTAATATAAATTCTTACTGAATAAAAAAAAATAACTGTAATTTATTTTTGAACGGTGGCTGACCTATTTCTCGGTTTCTGGAATTAATTTTGCTAATTTTTAATCTACGTATTAGGATGACAATATAGTAGTACATAATAATGTTAATATAATTATCATAATTGTTAATACGCTGTCTAGATTATAAGTACAAAAACGAGTTTTTTTTTATACCCTTTTTTTTTAAAGCTGAACTGCCCTGGGTACGATTACGATATTATCTGTGGTATTTATTTTTATCCAAAGAAATGTCGTGTGCATTTATTTGTAGCTTTTTTAAAAATAAAATCATTGTGTATTAATTAGATGCAGTCATGTGTTTACACGGTAAGCGTTCCGATGTGTTTAATCCGTGCGAAGCTTCGCTGCTGTGGCACAGCGTTCATGAGCTTTGTCGTAGGAAACTAAGGGTAAAAAAAAGCATTGTAATGTGAATACTGAAAGTATTTGGAACTGTTACAAATTTGTATTTAAAAAAAAAAAAACGGTGTGCTGTCTAAAATCATTTCAAGAACGCAGGAACTTTTTTGACAGCAATTAAAAAATGTTGCCACATTAAAAAATTATATAAGTCGTCGCTTTAACGCGTATCTCGATTAAACATAAACTAGACGATATGACGTCTCCATCTGTAATTTTTAAGTGTATACATTCCTTATGATATTATATTCTATTATTAGTATGTATCAGTGTATATGTTGTCGTAATTTACATTAAAATTTTAGTAAAAGTATTATGTGATTAGATTCTATGGAACTATATGATGGTTTTGTAGTTTATAATGTATTGAAACGATAAATCGGAACTGCGCGTTATTAATATTCATGTAAAGTTGATTTTTTATTACAATCTGATATTTTTTAAGCTGAAACGACCATTGTTTAACTGTATTTGTTCCAAGTGCCTTATGAACAAATCTATTCCTACTGACATTCCAAATATAAGACACTCCTTTTTCAAAGTTACAGATTATTGTATGTGTTTTCTATGAATATAATCTATATATATCTAAGCTTGCAAAACATAAGTTCTACGTAATTTTTTTAGATGGCTTTTTATTCGGAATCTTATTTAGCCTTCAGCTACTATTTCGTAATCTCGAACTAGAAAATTAAGTTTGTCAATTAACCAAAAATTGTCGACATAAAAGTCGACCTGTATAGTAACCGGCAAACATCGTGAGCAAATGACCTTGACTGCGCAGAACCGAATTTTAGATCACTTTGGTGGTGAGGGTGAGGCGCGACGGCAGGGGAAATCGTATCGAGCGCGTTATTGGTAGATCAGTCGAACCTTGCGTCCCGCACCGCGCCTTCGTTCCGCTTGGTCCCAAAAGTACGCTTGCGTACAGTGAAAAATCTATCGTTATTAATCGTTAAGTTATATTTTGTTATAATTGCTTGTTGACTTTGTTGCCATTGCTATTTGTTGAGTGTTTGTTGATTTTTTATAAAAAATACACTATGCCGCGACAAACTGGTGTAGTATTCAAAAGAAAGGGTAGAAAAATTGTGTACGACGTATATTGCTTCATTATAAAACAGAGGAAGAATGATATTATGGAAAAAGTAAAACGGACTTCGGAAGCAACAAAAACATCAGTGAGTACTGTTAGGTGCATTATTAACGAAGCTAAAGGCTCTGGCTTGCTCATCGTGCTTGGGACTCCGGGTAAGAAAAGATCAGGGAAGAAGAAAGTTACCAGAATGGATAGTTTCGTTCAATCTGTAATAAAAAGATGTAATCATAATAACTACATAACAAGCAGCGAAACTCCGTACCGTAGAAAGGCTTCGAAAATTTTAAAGAAGATATATATTTTAATGGCTCGGAATGAAGTTTAAGACGAATTATGAAAGAGCTAGGCTTCAGATGGAAAAAAAACAGAAAATAATCGGAAGCTGGTAATTGAAAAAAGTAACATTCGATTACTACGAATCGAATATCTTCAAAAAATAATTAATTATAGACAAAAAAGAAGATCGAACCGACCGAGTCGTAAACTACACCGATGAGCCCTATGTCGACTTATCACGATGATGGCGACTCGGGTGATGAAAACAGTGATGATGATAATGGTCAAGATTATGATAACGAAAAAAAAATTACAAATACCAGCTTCGCTTCAACTGAACGAAGACCTGGCAACAGCTCTAGTTTTGACTTAATAGAAGGAATATCTATTTTACCCCAAGATTAAATTATTACAATTATTAACCTATATTTTTTGTTGATGTTCTAATAAATATATAAATAAATACATATGTTGATTTTAATAATTTAATTGCATTATGACGCAGAGTAAATAATGTTTTTGCACGTGAGTGTACCATGCGCAAACTTACCCCCACTACGTCAACAAATGCTCAAGAAGTTTGCCGGCTATTATACAAATTACAATTTTTTTTTTTGTAATTGTAAATAACCTCAATTTTTTCCAATCATACTTTCCCTTCCCGACTATTCCTGGTCGATCCATTCGTTCTGATTCGCTTACCAGTTTACATTTTATTGGATAGACTGGCATCAATTAAGATTTCAATTTGCAATGTTTTAACTGATCTCCATGAGATTACATTATGCCTCTAATGAGATGTGTAGAGCTTATTTACTATTTCCGCAACAATACTAGTTTATCAAAGAGCTTCTATCGAAATTTAAGCACACAAAATACTGCTAAAACCACAGGGCACTGCAAACATGGAACGGGCTGCCAATTATTTGTAAAGAAATAATTTAAAAAAATTTAAATAATTTTCTAATCAAATTTTAATTTCACAATATACATATTTACCTGAAAATTTTAATTCGGACTAGATATTAAAATCCGTTCAAATAAAAACGAAGCACTATGCGTCTCATGATGTACGTCACAAGGTATGAATACTCAATACATGAATAAAATTAAAAACTAGTACTGTTGCGTTGATGCGTACATTTCGAAGGCATACCTACCTACCCACATACATTATCTTTAACTCACGTACTTAATAACTCTGTACCGCTTATTTTCTTTTATTCTTCAGCATATAATTATGTGCTCTATTGTGACGTTGTTTTGATAGATACCGAAGAACGATGTTGAATAATCCAACGAATACAAATTTGTAATGAATTCATTATCAACTATAACATACTAAGTCCATATTTTTTCTGCATTTTTAATGAATAAAATGACTCCAACAGTTTCGTCGTATTGTATTATTTTGTAATATATTATTTTTAATACCTACCCGTAAAATTTTCTTTGCACCTACCACTATTTTCTCTGTACTACCTTTGGTTGACTGGTAAAGAATACTTTAGGCATTAAGTCCGCCAATGTAAATTTTACATGATAATAAATACATAAATAAATAAATAAAACCTATCGTTTATCGCTGAGACGCAAATTTCGTTACATATGTTTTCCACGAAAAAGGCGAGTTGGACTATTACAAAGTGGTATACCAACTACGGGGTATTATAAATAACTAATATTTCCCAAACTACTTAACTCTGCTTAGGAATATTAAATAGTCTTACGTGCCATCCTACAAATAAAAATTACAAATAACCCCTAACGGTCAATAAGAACATATACTATATCAAAAATACAAATAAATATAAACCAAAGTATTAGGTATAAACATTAGATCAAATCAAACTGACAAAAAATCAAAACATTGTAGTCAACCATCTGGATTTTATATTAACCCCGTAAATACATATTTTTACACAATTAAAATTGATTAAAAACTTCTTGTTCGAACTCGTAAAACCCGACAAAATAAAACTATACATGTTATTTGATTAGAAATGTCAAAATCACGTATCTCTTTAAATACTGCAGGTATAACTTGCAGAAATTATACAGGCTGTTTCGAAAATTAATTAGTTTTTCTTTTGTTAACCGTCAATCAAATCGACATTACAAAGTCTTATTCCTGCCATTTCTGAAATGGCTCCCGTACGGTACAGCCTCCATTATGAAGATTATTCTGAACACATGATGTCTAGATTTGGGAAATTATTGCAAATGCAATCATTAGTGGACATGACTCTAATGTGTAGCTCTCATACCTTACGAGTACACAAAGCTGTGTTAGCCGCAAGTAGTACTTATTTTCAGGTAATTACTGCTATTTTAAAATGATAAAACCACTTTGTAAAATAGAAACACATATGAAACATTAAAAAAACTAAAAGTACATAAAAATCTGAGAAAACGGAAAATTTTGTAATCTACCAAATAGGATGTGGTCACTGGTCACATGGACAAGGGCAGTGCCAAGAAAATAACTATCTAATCTCTAATCTAATCTACAATAAGTATGTAATTTTTAGAAAAACTAAATACGAAAATATGTGTCCAATATTTTCTACTTCTTTAGGATTGTCAAATGTTCCAACTAATAATTTTCAGGAAGTATTACAAAAACAACCCGGCGAACCACTTATAATATTGAAAATGAGATTTAACGTTTTAAAGTGCCTAGTCGAGTTTATGTATTGCGGGAAGACTCAGTGCTTAGAAGAGAACTTAGATGAACTGGTGTCCGCAGCTCAGTTTTTAAAAATTAAGGGACTATCTAAAGTTACTAAAGAGGGTTTGGGCATTGCGAATAACAGTGAGTTGCACTTGATAATTTTACTCTTTTCTTACTCAAGTACCCATTAAAAAACTGAAAATGGATCTATTTTCAATTAAGAATTACTTAATAATTAGATCACATTTATAGTATTACAGGTACAGGTTTTTGTAATATAACTAATATTTGAATAGTTTTAGTAATCCCATTCGACGAATTCTACATATAATTTAAGAGTACAAAAAAATATCGCAAATGTGAAATAGTTTAAATTAACTACCGGACTTAAGAATTTATGAGAACTCTAAAGCGAGGAGGCAGAATTCGCAAACGTATCTTCGACTACCATCATTAAGATCCTCTGAGAGTTCAGCATTAATATTTAGTTTTAAAAATAATTAGTCTTAAAACAAATACATCATTTTTTTTTTTGCTTAGATGGGTGGATGAGCTCACAGCCCGCCTGGTGTTAAGTGGTTACTGGAGCCCATAGACATTCACAACGTAAATGCGCCACCCACCTTGAGATATAAGTTCTAAGTTCTCAAGTACAGTTACAATGGCTGCCCCACCCTTCAAAGCGAAACGCATTACTGCTTCACGGCAGAAATAGGCAGGATGGTGGTATCTGCCCGTGCGGACTCACATGAGATCCTATCACCAGTAAGAAGTAGTGTTACCAAATATTCTCAGATTAATCCCTATGAGCTCACGTCCCGTCTACGCGTTGTTTAAATAGTCGCTTAGGCTACTTACGATTATAGAGGAGAAAAAATATCCTGAAACAACTAGGCTAGTTGTGGTCGCTACATTCGTTAAGTTTGTTTTCAGGCGAGCTGCCCGTCTTTATGCCGCCCGTTGTTATCAATCGACCGCCGCAGTCCCTTGTTGATTTGCATTCGCAGGTACTGTATTAACACACGAAATAATGCTTAGGTAATAGTTGCAAAGAAGAGTAATATTTAATTACTTGGTTATTGGTTTATTTGAAGTCAGACACACACACACACACAGTCGAACTGATGTGAGTCGTCAGCGTTATTGATGAACAACAGCAAGACCAGGACCACAGCCCATAGTGATAGGCATTTCACTGAGGAATTTATTGATGGCAAATCTCGTTTGATAACGTAAATATTATGTCAGTCAGGAAGCAACGTGAAAGAGAGATAATTTCAGAACGTACTATCAGTACATGACCAAAAATGGTCTCTGCTAAAACTCAGTGCAAAAGTTCACCTGAAGATCATCTCAGGGCACTACCCATGGAACATACGGTACAGAAAGAGAACCAGATGTACTTGTATTTTCTATAGCTTTTGTTAGTAACATTACATTTTTGTTGCACAATTAGGTTCCTTCGAAGGAGAATGAGGCGAGTCACTCAACGCCACAAATGACGTCAGTAAACTCTAATTCAGCACCACACGGCTTAGAAAGAAATAACAGGGTAAATAAAAGCAACATTTTTTTTATATAATATTCTATTAATGTTAATTTTTGTAAGCTACAGTATATTTGAATTTAATTACAATAATTATCTATAATAATTTATCGAATGCACACTTTGAACTAGCTTTATTAGGCATTCCGCACGATATTTTAATCGGAATCGGATTGTGAAATTCCATATCAATCTCATTAGACTATACCGATTCTATTGACTTTTTAAGGCAATCTTTCAGAAACAATCAGAATCTATGCACCTATGAATCTATGCACTATGCTATGGTTTGGGTCGGTTTGTCTCTATTATTTGCGTCATTATTACTATTTGAGTAATTACGCTAGGACTTCTTGTGAGTCCGCACGGGTAGATACCACCTCCCCGCCTATTTCTACCGTGAAGCAGTAAGTAATGCGTTTCGTATTGAAGGGTAGGGCAGCCCTTGTAACTATACTGAGACCTTAGCACTCATATCTCAAGGTGGGTGGCGGCATTTACGTTGTAGATATCTATGGGCTCCAGTAACCACTTAACACCAGGTGGGCTGTGAGCTAGTCCAACCATCTAAGAAATATAAAAAAAACCACGTTATATGCAGGACATGGTCGTCAGGATTCCTTTTGACATCGAGAATGGAGGGAACTCCATGATTGATTACCCGAACGCCCCCCGAGTTATAAAACCTCGACGGGGCAGACCTAGCATGAGGGTTAGTTTTGGTAGATGCTTAATATCAATAAATATAAATAAATAAATATTTACTAACAATCACGCCACGTTAACTGGTCCCGTGCTAAGTTCGTAAAGAACTTGTGTTACAGGTACCAGATAAGGGAAATAAATGCAAGATTTTTATTATACACATACATATATTTCATATACATCCATAACCCTGGAAAAGACATTTTTATATTTATCATAAAAATATCCTCCCTTGGTGGGATTCGAACTCGCGACCCTCTTGTGTAGTGACCATGTCACTTACCACTACACCAGGCGGCCGATAAAATATTATGTTATAAATGTCGGAATCAAGGTGAATAACGTAAAGTACGAAGACGTATGTACGAAGGGTAGTAATAAGTAGTTGACCGTGTTATTGTTCGCAAAAACGAGTGATAGTGACCCCTCACAGCCTTAAGAAAACTCCACCGAAGGTTTGATTTAAATAATCAACTCATTCGCAGATTCCAGTGTCTCCGTGTTGTAAGGTAGTAGTTGTTTGTTAAAGTTCACGTGAGAACCGACCGAACTAAACGGTTCACTGTACGCTATGTATTTCTAGTGAATTGATCATTTACGCAACATGAAAATTACATTAAAACATTGGACATTTCAACTCTCTTCTTGCAAGTAGAATTTCCTGGAAGGACTGTCGGTATCGCACGATTGACCCTAACTCATGCATCCTGGGCATCCAGGGACCCAACTCCTTCGGAGGCGCTAGGAAAGCTAATCCCACCCCTCGCCCACCTGCCCTGGTGAAACTAGAAAGGCCTCCAGGCCACCACTAACCATCGTAAAAAAAATTGAACGATTGAATCTATCTATCTTATTCTAGTTAGCTGCCCGCGATATCATTGGGCCGTATTTTCACTGTTGTATGATGATTAATGTTAAATGTGCATCATTCTAGCGATCAGGTTGGGAGGGCCCCGCTCCACTGGGCCGTGCTGCTGAACGGGCACTACTTCGTCGCGAGCAGGACTCGCGGAAGGCTATACATCACTTGAAGCATTTGCAGACTCGACATATGCAGGTGTCACGAACTTTATTGCTATGAAAGAAACTTAATTCTAAGCTGAGATGCGTTCACAGTCTCTCCTAGGGATTTCTGTGGTCTAATTATTTCTGTTTACAGGATTACATGGATAAAGTGACATTATCACAAGCAGTAAATAGCATCTGTGGAATTGACGCACCGAATTACATGGAAAGCGACGTCATGTACGCAGATCCAAATGTTTCGGCCAATATAATGGATTCGGCAAGCACATATTGCAAAGATAACAGCGAATCAGCTACTTCTAGTTACAATAATGGAAAAATTACTAGTCCAAGTAACACTGCCACTACCAAAATGAACACAGCGATGTCTCAATATGTTAACGCATTGAAGAACGCCGGACTCCCGACTGATCTGCCCATTCTTTTTGAATCCGGTGACGGCTCCTACATTAACGTCAACGAGCAAGTCCTTCTCGACATGGTGCAGAGCAGCGAAATACAATACGAAGTTATAGAGCAGCCAAACATTATAGAAAAGGTAGCCGACCCATCGGAAATCAAAAGTATCGACGATTTGTCAAAATCCATTGAACGGGGAGAAATGATACTAGGCCAGAAAAACTATTCGACGATGAATAACTACGACAAAGGCCCCGGTCAGTTTGCGCACCAGGATGCTCTTAATAGCCTCAATGAGATCCTCCCGGACACGTTTGGAGAACAAGAAAGTTATGTAGTTCTAGACTCACGTCTTCAGGAAAACAATAATACTATGGAATCGATGGGTGCTGCAGATTTCTCATGTATCGATGGCGACATGCAATACTTTACGAAATCACTTGGCGACGACATTAAGAAATATTATGAAGATCAACAGTTGAATGAGACTCCAGCAAGTGCAGGTTTAGCGACCAGTTTCAATATGTCATTACTGGACACGAAAATATCGCACTTAAACGAAAATCTGAATCAATCTTATAATTCATTAACTGTTGAAGACTTGAGGAGAAACGATGAATACGACTTCGGCTTGCAGCTTCCACAAAACAGCGAATTCAAGGACGAAATCGACTGCTTAATGTCGACTCCAAAACATAATGCGGAAAGCTGTTTCGAAAACGAACGTGCAAACCAGGAGCGTGACGAAATAATCAAAGATCTAATGAATTTGGAGAAGAATGTTAGTAAGAATAAAATGGAGAGCGACAACAAAACTAATATTATTGATGAACAAATTACTAGTGGACGATCGAACATTCAAGACTTTGGTATAAACATGTTCGATGACTCGGACGCCACATCAGAGGCAAATCATGATGTCAACAGAAGTGAAAATCCTTGGGATAGTATCGACAAGGATTCTAATAATGATCACAACCACTTCAGTGCTGATGTATCGCGCGATCCAATAAAAAAACAATTCCCAGAACCTATAAGGGACTTGACTGATAATATCGATGCAAAAGCAGATCAGTCGATTGAAAATTTACTACACGAGTCTAGTGATGTGGGGAGCGCTGATCCTGAATTAAGTAACATCGATACGAATGGAGAAGGAAACGAAATTCCCTTTGCTGTCGGTCTACAACCATTGAAGCAGTCGACATCTGCAAACGATAATTCGTTATTGAAAAGAAAAAGCAGTGAAGACTTTGATAGTTCACATTCTGATGATACTAAGTATTTGAAATGTAAAAGTAAATCTAAAAAATTATGATTAAAAAGCTTTTACATGAATAAAGTTTACGAATTTTACTAAACAGGTTGTTTGAATATTAAAACGAATTGTATTGAAAAAGTATTTATTGATAAAAATTTGAAAATTGATATTTTTAAAATACCCTTAATATAATAAAATCATATGGGTATTTTCAATAATTTAAAAAAAGGTATAAAATGGCTCGGATTATCGATAGACTACAATCTATCATCACTTAAAAGCTAAGAGATTCTATTTGAGTAGTAAAATTATGTTACCCATATCTTAGAATACATAAATGTGTATTTCTTCTACAACCATTCATATTTTCAATGTATCATTTATTTGTGTAAAAATATATTTCAAATTGAAGCTGCCGTACCCAAAAACATTATTCTATTTGAGTCTTAGTTCTAACTAAAGGTGAAATGAACATATTTTATTTTTACTTATTGCGATACATACACTTATTGTCAACTTACATTTAAACTTAAAATTAATTTTCTACAATTTAAATATGAAAAAAATCATAATCGCATTTAAAAATCAGTGCAAAATATACAGATCAAACAAAATAAATATTGTGATAGAAAGTTACATAATCACTTGACATGGGCGGAATAAAATAAAATTACAAAAAAAAACAAATATATGTAAATATTTGTGTAACAATAGTTACTTTTAACAAAATAAAATTGACTGACATATTACGAAATAGAACGGAGTATCAAAATATGAAATTTCTTATTCACTTGAATGGTCATGGAGAAACTTAGAATATCAACTTAATCGAGACTTCGATGGTGGATTCCACAAAAATAAACAAGAAATATCGATGCTAGTAGAAACTCGACCGGCTTGTGTCGATGGTTGGACGTGGATCCTCTCGCGTAGTAGCCGTACGCTTCGGAATGGTAGTCTCCGATCTGGAAGGCGATGGTTGGGGAGGACATCCTGCCGTCGCCGCCGTTGGAGTAGGCCAGCACGCGAAGGTTGTACGACTTGCCCGGAATGATGTTGCTGATGTAGGCCTCTAGTTTGTGCTCGATCGGTACAATGGTATCGTTGGCTGTGCTCATGTCTTGGTCGAGCTCCCATAGTCGTACCTAGAACGATATAAATAACAGTATATACAGATAGGTATATACAGGTAGGCAGCAGCTTGGTTCTGCCCCTGGGATTGCTGAAGTCTTTGGGCGACGGTAACCACTCACCATCAGGTGGGCTGTATGCTCGTCTGCCTACAAGGGCAATAAAAAAATATATATACATAAGAAAAATAAAACATTACTACGTGCATTGGAGGTTTATATTGAGCGCTCGCATCAATTTTTATGACCATCCTATCTATTTAGGACACGATATATTTTTTCGTCTCCTTTTGAAGTTTATTGATTTATATTTATAGTTACAACCTTGTAATTCGTTTACTGAAACTGTTTTAGTTTATCGGATAGCAATAACCATTTTTTAAACTTAAAGCGTCGTTTAGAAGACCGCGCAGATGATCCAATATAAAGGCGTTGCGGATGTTAAACGCCTAACTAGTAATTATTGTTCAAAGTTTGAAACTACACTCCTTAATTGCAACATTAACAAATATATAATAACTATAATAATAATTTTATGTATCCTTCTGGATAACTTGCAACTACAATATAATGTAAAAAAACTGTAAAACAATATATATGTCAGCCATTTTAAGGTTTCTTTCGCAGTAATTTTACTAATCGAGGGAAGGCATTATTTAAATATATATAAAACAACAGTTTTAAATTTCTAATTTTACATTATTATTATTTTATTGCTTAGATGGATGGAAGAGCCCAGAGCCCGCCTGGCGTTAAGTTGTTACTGGAGCCCATACACCTACAACGTTATTGCGCCACCCACCTTGAGATATAAGTTCTAAGGTCTCAGTATAGTTACAACGGCTGCCCCACCCTTCATACCGAAACGCATTACTGCTTGTCGGCAGAAATAGGTAGGGTGGTGGTACCTACCCGCGCGGACTCACAAGAGGTCCTAACAGTAAACATTTACAACTCTTTAGATTTTTCTACTCTGTTAATTCATTTTTTCTAATTATAAACTAGTGTGTGCTCGACGGCACTCCGCAACACTAACCTTATATCCGAGCAGAGGTTCCTCCTCGTTGGTGGGTTGGACGTACCGCCACACGACGCGCAGGGTGGTGGGGTCGTGGGCCCACACGTTGACGGAGGCCGGGGGCTTCTGTGGCGCCTTACGGAACGTGCGCTCCAAGTATCTCTCGCTTTCCGGGCCTTCTCCCGCTGAGTTGAACGCCATCACCTGGGGAACACATTATTGTGATAGTACGCGCATACCAATAAGATGTTCTTTTTTTAAATTGCTTAAATGGGTGGACGAGCTCACAGCCCACCTGGTGTTAAGTGGTTACTGGAGCCCATAGACAAATACAACGTAAATTCGCCACCCCCCTTGAGATATAAGTTCTAAGATCTCAGTATAGTTACAAGGGCTGCCTCACCTTTCAAACCGAAACGCATTACTGCTTCACGGCAGAAATAGGCAGGGCGGTGATAGCTACCCGCGCGGACTCACAAGTGGTCCTACCACCAGTAAAGTTAAAGTTAAAGTTCATAGTTGATCAAATATAAATTATACCTTCACATAATAATATGTATCTGGCTGGAGACCAACTATAAGAGCCCAATTTCGAGTCGTTCGAGACAAATAGTAGATGCACTCCTCTTCTTTGTTCTCCTGTTTCCAGTACTTGAGACGGTGGCCTATCAGCTTGCCGCGCAGCCTCTCGCGCGACTGATCGATCGGGTTCCAGGTCACGTTCAGAGCTGTGGAGTTAAAGGACCGCGCGGAGACCAGCTGCGGCGCGACCTGCGGCATGTCCTCCGCCGAATAAATGGTTACTACTTCGCTCTCTGGCCCGGGACCTATATCGTTAAAGGCCTGTACTTTGACATCGTACGGCGTGTAGAAATACGTAGAAGATATGTGCACGACGTATGTCCCGATGTTTCCGTACTTCTTAAGAAGCAAGGACTGAAATTCGACTTCGGAGCCGTTCCGGCGCCAGAATATTTTGTAATGTATGCCGGGTCCGTTTTGGAGGGAAGTCGGTAAGGGCGTCCACGTAATTGTGAGGTCACCGGTCTTCCCGCCGCCGCCGCTAACGTTCGCGGGCGCCTCATAGGGCTTGTCTCCCGACGTAGAGAACTGCGGACTCGGCGCGGACGGTTGCCCCGCACCCAGTATATTAATAGCTTGAATTCTAAACTCATATATGGCCCACGGTAAAAGCGTCGTGGAAACAGTGGCTCGTTTACGCCCATTGTATCTATCGACTTCCATTACGTTGGGTATATTCTCGCTGATCACGTACCAAGTTGAGTTCCAGTGGGTGCGTCCGGTCAGCATGTATCCAGTTATAGGGCGACCGTTTGAGTTACTGTCGGTCCACTCTAGGGTCACCGAAGACCTCTGTATGCCAAGTATTTGTACGCCTCCCGGCGGACCTGGCGGGCCCTCTATACGCAGCTGCACATGAGAAGAGATTCTTCCGATAGCGGACTTAACGACACATTCGTAATCTCCCACATCCGAAAGACTTACATTGTAAATAGTTAGCTCACCACCGTCAATTTTTATTCTTTTGTTGACATACAGATCTGATGAGTCTTTAATCCGCAAGCCATTATGGTTCCATAGATACGCTGTATCTAAAATAGGATCTACATCGGCATTACAGTGCAAGAAAACTACTGAATTCACTTGTGCAGTGATCCGAGGGGGGAGTTTTTCAAGGAAACGTGGTGCACGTAAGACAATTAGACGACCTCTACTCTCATCAGTGCCGTATTGATTCTTCGCGACGCATGTGTACACGCCCTCATCATCTCTGGAAAGTTGTCTAATAATTAAATTCCCATTTTCGGTAATGAATCTTTTTCCTCCTGCCCCAATAACTATGTTGTCTTTTTTCCAAGTGAATGTTGGCTTTGGGGCAGCTTCTGGTTTGCATTTTAATGTCACATTTCCACCTTCAGAACCGTATGTCTCCAATTCTAAAGGATGTTTTTTAAATGATGGTTTCAAAGAGAGCACTCGTAATTGCGCTGACGAGTAACTAGCTTTCAATTGATTCTTTGCTTCACACTGGTACATTCCAGGATCTCTTGTTGGGTCTAAATATTTTATAATCAAAACATTGTCTTGAATAATGTACCTATCACGGTCCTGTGGTTCTAGATTATCTTTTTTTAGTTTTTTACCATTTTTCCACCATGTGTAATTAACATCCGGTATCCCAAATGCCTCACAGTTCCAATGTAATTCTCCTTTGTTGTCCATATGTTTATCGCCAAGAGGAATGGTAAAATTTGGTTCAGCTTGTACTTTTAAATACACACTATTTGATATCCTCGCTCTGTCATTGTGAACATCACAAATATATTCGCCTTCATCCTCTACACCTACATTGGGTATTGTTAAAACCCGGTCAAAATTACTCAATTGAGCTTTTTTAGGTATAAGGCCATTCTGTCTGGTCCAATTATAAGAAGGTACTGGGTAGCCAAATGTGACACATTCCAGGCGGATTTCTTGCCCAACCACTGGAGCTTCAGGAAATACTTTAGGAAAGCTATTTGGGAATTTCAATTGCTGATAATCTGAATGCGGATAAACATATAAGGGAAAGAATGGACCATTTCTGCCTTCATCAGACACTTTACTCATTACATTACAACTATAGTTGCCTCGGTCTATTGTTTCTAAAGCTGAGAAATAGAGGCCACCGTCATATGACACAAAGACACGTTTATCTTCTTCCACAAGGTTAGGGAAATAATTCCGAGCCCACAGAATATTTACAGCTGGATAGTACGAAGGAGGATCACAATACATTACTTTACCCCAGTATTGATTTCCACTTTCTACTGGCCTCTTTTGATTGAAATCTCTTATGAATCCAAATGACAACCGGACAGATTCTGATCTAATCGTACCAAACTTGTTTGTAGCTGTACAGTGATATTTTGTATTATCCTTTTCACTGTCAGGGTTATAAATCATTAAAGTTCCTCCACTTAATATAATCCTACTGTCAGCTAAAGGATCTATTTCTGTGTAAACTGGACTGTCAACTTGATAATCTTCTCCGAACCATTTGTAAGTTGGAGCTGGAAATCCTCCTGCTATACAAATAAGTTGGACATAATGATTTCTTAAAGGATCATAAACAGTATCTTCTGGCTGTTTTACAAAATATGGACCTCTCGGAATCCTTTCTGGATCATAAGTGTCTAAGCCATAAGTGAATGATCTTTCTTCTTCTATTAAATAATGTAAACGCTGCATTTGCCCCTCACATATAAAGTGATAATATTGTGTACCTTCTACAGCAGCTAAGCCCCAGCGTCCATCTTGATGTGAAAATTTGTATACCAAAAAATCTTTAGGAAATATATTATAACTATTTAATGAAAATTGTCGATCGTCGAAGAAAGCATTCTCAAGACCTGTCAACTGTGAACCATCATAATCATTGGACCAATAACCTGGAGACTGTTGGTGAGCTCCTATATACCATGAACCCTTCTGAGGGTCGAGCCTCATTAAATTGTTTATTATAAAACCATGTTCTTCAGGGCTATTGACGGCTACTAAATCAGCTTCATAGGCTTGGCATATTTTTCTTGCTTCATTTCTAGGACGATCAGGAGACTTCGTAAACCGATAACATGACTCTTTGTAGCGTAGCCAGTTGGGTGGACATCGGTACTTCTCTTCGTAATCTAAGCCAGCATACACACTCGCAGTATTTTCGACATCATTTTCATTTTCAGCATAGCTGTCACTGTTGTAGAGGCTGTCCTGGTAGAAAGAGCTTTGAGGCGGCTGTTGATATTCATTATTTACGGGAAAACTGCCGTAAGGGATTTGGGGCCCGGGACGATATTGTGTATTATTCTGGTTTCCTTCCGGATAGTTCTGATTATAGATACCATTTTCAGGTACTTGGGTCCTCACCAAACTCGCAACTGCGAGTACAAGGAACGTACACTTCATCTTCTGTGAATAATAACAAAATTCATTACATTCAAAATAATAATCGAATATTTTTATCGTCATTATTTATAATCTTTCAAACCTTATTGACTAGACATAACGTGTTTATATTGCTCAAAACAATTTCAATGCTACGTATAGTAAAACTAATCTTCTGCACTATATTTTCATAAACGAATAAGAAAAATAATAAATATTATAAACAAGGCAGCCTCGCCCAAATCAGTATTCCGTCATGCAGTGTTGCCACGTTTCGTTTTGAAAAGTAATGCCTTTTAAAGATCTTGAAAGAGCTACTCGAAAACTACTATCGCATACATCCTAAACATTACTTTTACGGTAGAACTCAATCGTCCGTAGCCGCGAAAACTTTAGTGTTCGAAAAGTAAAAGCAGTTTTAGTTATGTCTACGACATACGAATACTAATGAAAGTGATGGTTTTAACCAAAACCAAGTAAGTACTATTTTAACATATAAGGTCACTGTCACTAGGTTTTATTGATATGTCGTTTCTAGTTTTGCCATTTAGATAAAAAAAAACCTTTTATTTGTATTATAAACATGTACGTAGGAATAATAAAATAACCTTATTTAAGTACGAAATAACTTATCGCCCTGACACGGATCACTTCTAGCTCTTCCTTCCTTAGATTGAGCACTAATCAACATTATATGCTGTTGTAGTTCTCTTTTTTTTATTATATCTTGAAGCATGATTTACCTTTTTGGGTTAACCTTATAACATTTCAACTATTCTAAAAAGTGTAGAAACTAGTCTAAAAATAGTTAAAGTGGCAACAAGAAAATCGTCCGTTTAACAGTAAATCAACCGTCATTTTTTTCATAATTATCGTGATCTTTCCGTATGAAGTCTTGAGTCTGATAAGTGAAATTTATTTTCGCACGGAAAAGTTATTGTAATAATAACAACTGTATGTAGTTTAACCTTTTAATAAATATTTTTAATTAAAATTGTCGCTTAGCTTCATTTATTTACCAAGTATGCTTTTGAACGAAAGCAGAATGAATGCACAGATTAGTATAATGGTTACTGCGTAAAATGAATGAAGGAAAATCAAGCTACGACTTAGTGATGTCACTGATGTCTAAATATTAGTGTGATATCTGATATTTGATTTGTTGTTTTTGAATCGATTTTTGTTCATGTAATAATAAGTGTGAATTTTGGTCAAAACCTTTATTGTAAAATTTCACCAATGAAACTAAAAATGATATAAGTATAATTTAAATATAACTTCTCTTTGTAACACGAGATGAAATCAAGTTTCAAAAATTTTAATACAATCTTTCGATCTGAATATTGAAATTTTAACTATTTTTATTAATTAATAATCATTAGACATCTAAGAAAATAGTATTCAAGGCATATAAAGTTGGTTTTTCTCCAGATTCACCCAAATAGGATAAGTTTAGTGTAAATAATAAAAAGGAATATTTTTTGTGTTTTTGCATCTTTACCCTCTATGCATTCCTAAGCCATTTAAAAGATTGTGCTAATACAATAAAACAGTTACAGTAACACATAGCACTTCAAGGAAGTTTTCTGTCATAAGTATCATCAAAGTGCGACGTGTGGCTTCAAGAGACACATTAGTGTCCGATACTCCGGATCCACTCTAGGTGCTTTTATGCATTCCAAGCACCGGCTATTAGCAATAGGTGTCAAAAAAAGAAACGTGACTGGCTTTCAGTAGTGTAGATATGATTTAAAGAAATCGACTGAAGCAGTTAGGTACCTACTATTGAGTTGCTAGGCCTCCTTTGAAGGCGCTCGGGTAGCTGTTAGCAAATTCCGCCCCTATTTGCTGAGCCCTTGCTCGTTTACCTGTTCTGGTAAAACTGTAAAAGCCTCCGGGCCACCAATAATCCCTCAATCATAAAAAAAAAAGAAAAAAAATGGACTGTTTGATTAGAGATTCATTTATTTGATTACAATGAATAAATGGTAACAAAATATCTGATTAGTTAATACCTGAGTTGTTGTAGTAGGTTATCGGTGCTCTAAACGCCTTTTTTTTTAAATTATGTAATGGATGAATGTATGTTATATATAAGTTTAGTGTATAAATGTCGCTGTTTAAGAACATAGTTTACGAAAAGAAAGTTACCTCTATGGAAAAAATCTCATTACATTAGGGTAGAAAAACACCAATATTTAATGACGAAAAAGACTTCCTATTTGGCTAGTTTTATGTCTCAACATTCAGTTTTGTTTCAACTTAACATTTTATCAAAGATTATTTTTGTCATGTAAATAAAACTAGAAATGAAAGGTTTTAAATAATCATTTTTTATTGAATTATGAACATTCACATTTTTATTTTCCATATTATCAACAAGAAATGTGTCATTAATTACAATAATACTTACATTGTAGATAATGCTAAAACATAGTATTACGCGTATTTCATTCGGAAAGTACACATACAGCACTTTTACATTTATTTCAATAAATTCCCACCATTTCCGCACTCATGATAGTTTCCACTAATAATACGTCATCACAGATCAACAATGTACTTCATTATATTCTCCACAAAGAAGGATATTAGGGCGGATTATGACCTCGTGCTACGCCAAATACTCGTATTTCCCAAAATAATATGTAAATATCAGAGTTTAAATTATTATATCAATTATTCAATACATCATGATTTCATTGAGTGCATTCTGATTTTGCTCCTTAATAAATTACAAAATAGTTTTTTGTTATTTTAATTATTATTCAATTTTATTTACAGTAGATATGCTTTATAATTTGATTTCATAAAAAATGAAAAAGTTGATTTAATATAATATATTTTTTTAAATAAAACATAAGTCATATGTTTTACATATAAAGAAAAATATTTCTATAAACATATTTCGATCAAAGAACATTAGCAAACATAACAAGGAAACAAAAATATATATATGTATGTAGTTATTTTTTTATTTATAGATTGCAAATTTTCTATTTAGCATAATCCCAACATTTTATTTTTATTTTATAACTGTACTTAGGTGATGTACAAAAAATTTACTAAACGAACATATCACTGGAGAGTGCAGTTATCAGACGACTGCACTGGAGTGCTTTACGCCCACAAGACAATTGCGCTTGTCTTCATTAGATGACACCGAGTGCAATTCGTTCTAAGGCTTTAATCCGACCCTGTGACTGACATAACGCCCGCATCAAATTCATTCTCACCGTGTTAAGTTCCCACGTATACTATTGCACACACAAAGATTATGCTAACAACTTATTTTATGGTAACTATTACTTTACTATGAAAATCTACTTACAGAACTAAACGCAGCAAGCGAAATACTTACACTACCCGATAAACCATACACCAATTTAAATAGCACCCATGAGAATATCATACATTTAAAGCAACATTTATACGCAAAAGAAATCTTTTTAATTTTTATATACAATATTTACAGCAGTTGTTCAAATAATTTCGTACAAAGCATCCGTAAATAAAACGTAATGACAAAATTTCAATTATTCATTTTCAACTGATCGTTGAAGCATTACAAAAGCTAGATCATAACAGAAAAATGAAATTAATGATTACACAATGGCTGCCCTTAAATTATACAGTCTCATGAAACTAATATAACAGAATATTGTTCTTAAATGAGATACAAAGTTACGTTACAGTAGTCAGTCCAGAGTTGAAGATCTTTTGAACTGTCTTCTGTTGCTTCCAATACTGTGAGCGAATGAGCATATTCCCTTTGGTCGCGACGAAACAAAATCATCGTTGATAGACCAAAAGCTCCACAAATACACATTTCATAAATTTGTCAATCCGGATAAAGATTTAGTCATTATATTCAATTTAATAAAGTTTATATTGGAATATTTTAGTTCGATTTGAACTCCTAGGATTTAACATTTATTTTAATCATACATATTTATTTATACCAACCGAGCATTATCGACGTCGTTGAGTGAAACTTGAACAAGTCACAAATATCGAGGTTTTTTTCCTACGATTTGTGACTTCCAATATTTAGTAATGATCGATTTCGAACTAAGAATCTCGACACATATAGTAACTAAGCACTGTGTATTAATTTTGTTTTATTTTTCATTTCTTGAATGCTGATACATGAGATTTTCATTTCAAACGTCGAGGGTTGTGAGTTAAAATTAATGTCAGCTAACAAGCACTGTTTCTATTTTCAAGAGTTGCCGCAGTTTATCCGTGACTCTGATCAGAGCCACTTTGGAGGCTCGGATGTTGACCTTCTCGCCGGCGCAGATGAGCTGGTGACACTGCGCTCGCTCCAAGAACTCCTGGGTTCGTATTTCACGAAGCAACTCCTTTGGGGAACCAGATCCGCAATGGATTTGCTTCAGTAGACTGTCTTTTGATTTAATCTGAAAGTAATGTCCGTCAGTTTTATTTGTTTGTTTGATAAATGTTTGGGTAAGCTTAGTGTGGGAAAATCGTATTGTATTATAAGTACATACTTGGTCGAAAATATTTTCATATTTTTTTGTTTCTAATTTATTTTCATTAATAAGTAAAATCAAGTTTTCTTACTAGTCATATTCTGTTGTATATAATTAGAAACATTATTTATCAATTGCAATATGCTCTTGATTGTGCTGTTATAACATTTGAAATCATCTCTTTTTAAATTGTTACTTCACACAAAATACGACCTTATTCACCTGTAATAAATTAGTAATGTCCTGTAGCAGGCACCAGAGACCATCCGACGGCTGACCGGACCCGTTTTTGAGACTATAGAAGGGTGGTAGTGGTGCTTCTGTGCATTGTATTTCTATGGTCGCGTCGGGGGGAGGCGCGGGCGACGCGGGCGGTGGGGAGGACAACGGGTCGCAACCTATTTCTTCGTAATCTGAAATAAATATTAAGATTTAAAAAATAACAGGAATGAATACCCCTTACATGAATAGCCCGTTAGGTTACCAACGATTGGAGAGATAAAAATCAAATAAAAAGAGATAATTTAAACATTAGGTATATACTACGGGGAGGTGGAAGACCTTGGCCCTCCTAGTTTCCCTCTTCCTCTCAGGAGGCGCCGGAGTCCGACATAACCCGGTTCGTTACACCCCTTGACCGGGTATTAGTAAATGGATTCCCCATCGTTAAAAAAAAAAGGTACATACTTCAAAATTGATTAAATAGCATGTTGTCGATTACAAATACTTACCTATGACGTGCGTGGGTGGTGGAAACCTCCACGGCTCGATGGCCTGGCCCTGCACGTCAGCGATGTGAAGTCGTAAGAACTTAGTCGCCTGGCCCTCCGTCAGCTCTTCGGGCGTTTGTCCGGCGTAGGTGCCCAGCAGTGGGTCAGCGCCGTACGCCAAAAGCAGACGTATCACCTCGACGTGGCAGTTCTCGCAGGCCTCGTGCAAAGGTCTGTAAGGTATAAATTCAAAAAATGTATTAAGTGTAGAGGTTTCCAGATGTAGACACTAGTTCAGAGCCTGCAGTGTTGTTGGAGCAGGATTTGGTTGTTTTATTTATTTATTTATTCCTTAGATGGGTGGACGAGCCCACAGCCCACCTGGTGTTAAGTGATTACTGGAGCCCATAGACATCTACAACGTAACTACGCCACCCACCTTGAGCTAAGGTCTCAAGTACAGTTACAACGGCTGCCCCACCCTTTAAACCGAAACGCATTACTTCACGGTAGAAGTAGGCAGGGTGGTGGTACATACCCGTGAGGACTCACAAGAAGTCCCTACCACCAGTTGTTACAAGAGGTCCTACCACTAGTTCTATTAAAATTCCAGATAGACAAATACAGGTCAAGATAACAAAAAGCGTGTCAAAAAATTAATTCACCTTATGCCTCCTTGAGCAGCCGCAGATACGTTTGCCCCGTATTGGAGTAAGAGTCTCGCAATTGGCACGTGACCCTTAGCGGCTGCCACATGTAAAGGTGTGAATCCCGCGTTATCTTTTGCAGACGGATCTGATTCCATTTTTTCTAAGCAATAGGCGACACAATCCTGTGAATATAAAATAAGATTTTAGTCGGTCACAATATGTACTTGCACATAATTTTATCTGTCTGTAATCTGTGAATTATAAACGATTTTTTTTTCTCTTTATTACGATAAAAATAAAACCTCTGAACAAATAAATACTTCGATATTGAATCAAATGATTTTTCTAAATCTATCGTCTTGGCAATTCACTTAGCTTACTACTGGAGTGATCTGAGGAATTGTTCGGAATGACCCCTCCCATCACGTTTTTACCATCGCATTTCCGGCCATCCTAGCAAAGTTCATCCATACTACCTGGAAACACATTCCACAACAACAACATTCATTCAAAGTGAATTTCCAGAGATATTCCATTACCATCCGGCTTAAGAATTAATTTCCCTCCGCTTTCCCGGGCGCTATGACTTGTTTCTTTTCAAACGAGATTTCCGGAAAGTACTCTGCAGTAGACAGCGAACTAAGTTGTGTCCCTGGTATTGCTGATGTCCATTAGCAACGGTACCCACTCACCGTCAGGTATGCCTTGGACTCATGGGTTAACAAAGACAAGAAAAAAATACTTACAGTGTATCCCAGTCTAGCGGCACGGTGGAGGTGAGTTTCTCCGATACTTTTGTTGATAAACCAGCTTTTGATTTCTTTATGGATATCGTGAATGGACTCGGGACTAGGTTTAACTGCTGGTCTTCTTATTTTATTGTTGGAATCCTCTCTCCGTATAATTTTCTTTTTTTTTCGTATATAATCGAAACCGGAACTAAATTTTCTTCTTCCGAACAGTCGTTTGAAACGTCTTTTTGTATTGGTGGCATCAGCTCCCAAAGAACTGCTTTCTTCTTTTGGTTTTTCTTTTTCTTCCGAAGTGGATGTCCCTTCAGGTTTTTGTTTGGTATTGGAAATTTCTTTGATTCTTTTATTATTTAAACACTTAATCAGATTATTACGCTTCTTTAAACGAAGAAGACGACCCTTAGCGTCGTTTCTTTTTAAAGATTTTGTACTCCGCAAGCCGTCTCTTATTGAACTAGATCTTCTCTTCAATTTATCTTTTATGATTTTTTTAGGTTTGAGTTTTGCTTTGGGATCTGGTTCCTTAATTGGTTTTGATGCTACATCAATATCGTCTTTCCCTTCTTGTAAATCAATATCATCTCTACAGGATGTAGGCGGGGCAGAGGCTGGTCTTTCGTCGCCGAAAACTTCCTTTATTGTTGCTCTTTGTTTCAGAACTCTGCTTTCGGTTCTTGTCCGTGATTTGAGAACTACGGGCGCAAATTCTTCTGTAGCTCCAATTAGTCCATCAGTATTTTTTATAAAAGCATTCCTAAATGCAGAAACAGTCTCCTTTCGAAACGCTCCTAGATAGTATATTTCTTCCATTAATTTTTCTTTTTTAGCGCTTAAAGTTCCCTTGTTACTATTTTTTAAAAGTCCCAAGCTTGGAGTAGGCAATAACTCAGTCGTATTCGAAGTTTTTTGTATGACTTTAGGTGTTTTATCGTCTTTTTCTTTAGATTTCTTTTTGTTATCTTCCTTTTTTCCACACTTTTGTATTAATACATCGACGATAGAGCTGCTTTTTCTAGTCGGTTTTGAAGATGAAAACACCGTAGACGTGGAAGCTTCTGAATCATAATGTAAACGGTTTGGAGCAGAGCAACTTGAATTAGAATCTAAATCACTATCAAGGGTCATTTTATCTGGACGTCTTGCGTATAAATCATCAGTAGCTGCTGAAGGTGCTGACGACGGTGCCGGTGACAATGGAGCGGGATCCAAATCTGGGAGCGATGTGGAGCCTCTAGTTAACAATACACCTGTTTTTCTAACAAATGGTCCTCCGGAACGCCCTCTAGGTATTGCGATAAGTCTTGAAGGCATACGAAGAGAACGTTTATATCGGTAAAGCTCTTCTTCCCAACCTGGGTGGAAAGCGGATCCATCACCGAAGTCCGGTTTGCGAATGGGCGTAGAACTACTACTAGCGCTGCTAGTACTATCAATTTTTTTCGACGGTGTAGTTTTTTGAGATGGAATTACTTTATCTTCGTTCTTAACACTTTTACGCATTCTAAGCCTACTGGCGACACTTAGTTTCTCATCGTCGCTGTCTGTACTCGAGTCTACAATCTGCTTTTCGTTTTTGGTATTGTCGGCGAAAAGAGATTTCCCTTTTGTTTTTGTCTTCGAGAGTTTACCTTTGATTTGTTTCTCTTCTTTTCCTTTAGTGGAGTCATAGTCGAGCGATTTTCTGTTGTTTTTATTAACGTCTACGTCACAGCATTCTAATTTGACGTAAGCAGACTTTTCAGATAAGTCTTTAAGAAGTTGATGTTTGAGACGTTCACTTTGTTCTTTATCTTTAAGTATTTTACTTTTTATGAGCGGCTCATCATCATCCGTAGATTCAGATTCTTCTTTTATAAAGGTTTTAAGATTATCTTTTTTTGTATTCGGCGATGAAGAATTGTTTTCATTTTTCTCTAATTTACTCTTTGATTTTGATTTAGTTTTCACTGGTTTCTCTTTATCAATTTTTTTGTCCTTTTTTGATTTTTCTGGTTTGGTCGCATTTTTGTTACCTTTTTCAGATTTAGAATTGTTCCTTTCATTTTTGTTTAGGATAGTATGTTGCACTGTGCTTTCATTATCTTTTATATTTTCTATTTTGACCTCTACGTTTATATTCGACGGTTCATCTAAAGGTTTTATTTCATCTTCGTCTATCGGTTCCTGTTTGACAACAACTTCAGGTTCAGTAATTGCAATTTCTGGGGGCGGTAGCGAAGTTTCTTCGGGCTCTAATTTGCTTTCATTATTGTTATCTGTTTCATCAAGTTTTTTGGTATTTTTTTTCTTGTGGCAACCTGACTTCAGTTGCTCTACAAAACTATCACAGGCACTAGCCCAATCTAAATCATCAGCAGGTTTGTCTTCATTCAAATTACCGCGCTCGGGATTTAAATTTTCCAATAGATGTTCTGTTTTAATAGAAATTTCTGCATCTCTCTCTATTTCTTCAATATTCATGGGCTCAGACTTAACATCTGGAATAAGTGCTTCAGAAGTATTATCAGAGCGTATGACAGATTCAAATCTTAGATTATCTTTTCGTATTTGATTAAATAAATGTTGCTTCTGTGATTTAGGTAGTAATTTATTTCCGTCACTTTCTGTAACTAAATCATGTTTAACATTTGATTTGATTCCACTGTCTTGCGATGGAGGCATTACTTTTAACTCTGCTTTTGTTCTAATTCTGGCAACATCATTTTCTGGTGTCTTTCTTTTTAAATCAGTGTTGTCGAGTTTATGATATTCAGAATCTCGTGGTAGTGAATCAACAGCTTTAGGCATTTGTATATTATGATTTTCTGGGTTTGGAGCAATAGCTTGAGATGATTTAGTTACATTTGGTTTTTTGGTTTCAGGATGATCATTGTCTTTAGTAAGATCTATATCTATTACAGAATCATCTACATCATCTATTACTATAAGTTCTGGTATCTGCTTTGTTGGACGAGATGCATCAGAAAAACCAGATTGTTTAGTTTCTAAACTATTTCTAAGGATACTTAATACTCTTTTATCGGCTGGAACTCTGTTTGGATCTACATGTTGCGAATGAACTTCTCTATGGCTCGGAATTCTTTGTATAACATGATGCCGGGCGTTTACTGATGTATTTCTATCCTGGTACAAAGCATGATACTGACTTAGATCCCGTGAAGGTATTTCAGGGTAAGGACCACCACTAGGATATCCATGATTAGGATGATGAATGCGATCGCGGTACGCGGCCGATGATTTGGAACGCTTTTGTTCATTTTGATAGGCTTCAAATTGTTTATGACTGCTATAGTTGTAAACAGGCTGTCGCATTAACTCATGTTGTTCTCTGACGGCTGATTGTCCAGTGCGATCTATCCGACTATCCGAACTCCATGTCTCATAACGAACAATTTTATCAGGAATGTTGCTAACTATGGGACCCTGAGGTCGTTTTCTTTCTTCTATTATGAAGGTTCGATCATCACGAATTCTATTATCAACCGGACATGGATCACCAGACGCTCTAGTAATATCTATTCTCGGCACATAATCTGCTCTGGCTACAGACACGCCATATTTACTCCGCTCTGCGTAGACATGAGAAGATTCTACTGGATAAGTTTCAGGTAATCTTCGAGAATCATAGGTGCCGTTATATCTTACAGAATTATGAAGCTGCGGTGTTGGTGGATTGTAAGAAACATTTGTGCTTCTTTCTCCGTATTGAGTTGTAAAATTAGGAGCGAAATCTACTTTATGTGCAGCTGTATAGCCTACTGGAGGTGCTTGACGACTACTCGAAGGACGTGGTTGCAGTGCATGTAATATTTTGCCTTCGACTGATGCGGAATCTACTGCGTCGTCCTGTGTTGTTGAAGAGTCTGCAGAATTTTTCACCGTCTTCACTGATAAATCCAAAGGGGACTCACGTTTCTGTTTCGTTTGATCAAGGTGATTCACTTGTGATGCTCCTGTGATTGGTGATTCTTGCTTCTGTTTGGTTTGATTCATTTGATTTACTATCGACGTTACTGAAACTGTCATTCGAGTTTGTTGATTGGGGTAACCAGCTTTAGTCGAAGAACGGACCGATGAACTCTGGACTGAGTTCGATGTTGCATAGTCATAGTTCGTTTTATGAGTGACCGGAGTACGATAAGGGGACCTTGACGCAGGAGTAGAATTTATTGTAGCGGGCAAAGAAGCACCGGGAGCATATCGCAATGCTGTTGTGCCTGATGTTGCGTATGGATAGGAACTTCTAGAATCGACTGGTCTGCTTATGCTATGGTAGTCCATTCGCGACGATAAACGCGTGGCGTCATGGGAATGTGGTGCTTGTGGTACTGGTACTGGTGACCGCTCAGATGGCCGAGATGAGTAATTTGAATTCATAAGGTCTATTGCGTGTTTATACGGCACCTGATGGTGTGTATCTATTCGTTGATTTTGTAAAGGTTGCGGCGTTGCTTGTCTATAACCAGAATATGCTTGCTGAGGATCATACTTTCTTGGTGGTACAGTTGGATGACGATCAAACTGTGAAGATGGCCGCGTATAAGGCGAAGATTCTCGTCGATGTTGGATAGGCGGGTAAAGATGTACAGATCTGACATCGCCTGAAGTAAGCATTTGTAAAGGTGGTGTTTGGGGATGGTGTATCGGTGGAACGCGGTCATTATGCGGAGGCGGTGGTTGCGGCATTGACACAGCATAACGTTGTGCAGGAGAGCTATGCACGGCAGCTTCGCGTAAACGATTGGCGGCATGTTGGGGAACAGAACTGGATAACCTTGCGTATGTTTGAGGACTGTTGCGCGAGGTAAGTACAGGCTGTGGTGATGCTATTGATACGTGAGAATTACGGCTATTTTCTGGACCGTTTGTTTCATATGGATAGTGCCGATATGATTCCGGCGGCCGTGAAGACGAATAAGGATCCGGTGGTCGACTCTGTGCAAAATGCTCTGCAGGTCTTGACGTTGGAGTTTGCACACAATGCAAAGCCGCACGATGCAGCAATTCCGGCTGCGGTTCCGGGACGACTGCCGCTGGTGGGGCAACGGATGGTGGTCTTACGGGGGACGGACTCGGTGCCGCTTGAGCAGGGGCAGGTGAGGGTAGCGGCTGTGGCGGTTTGCGAATTATATGCGATGGTGGAGAAAGTGTATCCCCTGGTTCCTCTTCGTCTTCTATGTCAGGCATCTCTCGCCGCTTTTCTGCTGCTTCTCGCATCACAGTTGCTTTATGTATAATATGCGGCTCGGGTTCTATTGGTTCAGACGGCGGACGGGGTGGGGCTGGTACAGCCATGGGAGGAGTTTCTGATGGTGCTGGAGGAGCTGCGGCTGTTGAAGGTGGGCGAGAAGTCGCGGCTGGTGCGCCGGATTGAGCTGGTGTTCCTTCCTCAGGTGGCGACGTACTAGCAGGCCATACCGGTTGCCCAGATCCTTCACCTTGCACCTGCTTTGGTACTCCCATAAAGTACTGGCGTGTCCCTTCCAGCACATTATTGAAAGCCCCATCCATACTCCCTCAGCAATGAACGCCCCCTGAAACAAAAACGTAGATATAAAATTTATTATTCTCTCTTCGGTAGATAGAAGAATAAAGCTTTTGCGAATATGACCAATGCACAATTTTGAGTTCATATCGAGTATAAAACTTGTTAAAGTAGTTACGTTTGGGTCATTACCCGCCGATTGCCCTTGAAAGTACTTCGCCCCCACACAAGCACGCATCGAAACTCAATACGTAAAATGATTATTACAATTTGCTTTGTGTCAACGCTCGTGCGAAACTGAGTTCCGGGTAAAGGCGCTGGCCTTCTTTAATTTGTACAAATAAACCTCGATTAATAAAGTATGCTTTGTGAAGGCAGACGTCACATATGAGGAAGTAACTAAACGATGCCCTTGTAGACTCATTATCTTAACGTGTATCTCCAAAAGGGCAGATAGTTTATCTATTTATGCCTAGTTTTACACGTTTATCGGGCTTGCGTACCTACGTAACTAGTTATTGATTACGTAAAACCGCGCTTGAGATTTTGTTATGTTGGGCCTTAGTCTTCGCTAAATGAACACACAAATAGACGACATATTAATAGTTAGTTGATCATTACCGCAACTCACTTATAACAAAGCGTGAATGCCCTTGCTCATCTTTTAACTCAAGGTCGAAAGTCTTCGGAGCTTGAATAAAAGACTTACTATTCTACAGAACGCAACCATACTTTTGTTGCGTAAATGTCACTGACCTCTACGATACATTTTACTAGTAAAAATGACGGGCAATAGCGACCCATACAAGGCCTTTTTCTAAATTACCATCAGTAATATAATAACTAATAGAACAGTACACAGTTATAATGTAAATCAATATATTTATGTAGTTTTAAAACTTTTTGTTTTTTTTATCCTCTTGATACTGGCCATATTAGAGCAAAGTTAAATAAAATTATTGTATTGTAACCGAATCTCGATGCATGTGAAAATTTTCACATCAATCGGACTGTGTGAATTGAAGTCGGTGAAAATGACGTTCAAAGATTCCTTTACGAACATACATACATACCTACATACCGAGCTAATAAAAGCGTCTTAAAACACACACACGTACCTACCCACCCGCACGGAACAATTTCGTTTAGTTGAACGATAATGTTAATGAAAATAACGTTTTAAGTAACACGAATAAGAGTGACATTAAATTGATACGTGTTATAAATTCAGCAGGTAGGTAGGGAAGGGTGCGAGCGGCGGAAGCTGTCTCCGTGGCGACCGGCCTCAATCGATTGCATACCCAGTACCATTCCCGGCGAGAATCGGGATGCGTTGAACTTTTAACATTTACTATATGTATATATATGACGATGCGCTGCGTCTCACTTGTTGCGCAGATGAGAACTGTTCTTGACCGACCCAAAATAATGGAGGTACTCATTTTTAGTGTAATAAGGTGTGTGACTTGTAAATGATGTTTGTCATTCACAGCGGAAAACTAGTCCAAATTCAATAGTTTATAGAACTAACAAACATTTTTGTGGAAAATTGATTTTACTATTGCTATTGCTACTGGGTTTTTTTATTGCCTTTGTAGGCAGACGAGCATACGGCCCACCTGATGGTGAGTGGTTACCGTCGCCCAAGGACTTCAGCAATGCCAGGGGCAGAGCCAAGCCGCTGCCGCTGCCTACTGACTATTACTACTAGTTTAGGCGAACTTTCATGTGAAATATAAACTACTTGAAACAACATTAATATCCATCATTGTTTAATAATAAAATAAAAAGTTCTAAAATACCAAACTGTTACTGAAACAAAAAGGCTACTTTTATGATGATTTATTACAATGTATACATTTTTTTCGTTATTGGCTATTCAAAAACCAGTTGCAGAATGTGGAAAAAGTCTATAGCATAAAAAATGTTACATACATTGAATTGAATTGAATAACTGACATCTGTGTGCTTAGTGCGAGTTTTTTAACGTTCTCGACAGCGTGAAAGTTAACCCAATTTTGTATGCAGTTGGAATAGCGCCCCTAACGGCAAACGTAGGCAACAGATCCCATTTCATACAAATATGAGCTAACTTTTACGCTATCGAGACCGTTAAAAAAACTCGCACTAAGCACACTGTTGTCGCCCGCGGTGAATGTCTCGAAGACGGATGCCTCGGATAAAATATCCGGGTTTCGCCATCAACGAATTTGGCGCAATGGACATCGCTGTCATCGACCCATTTATAAAGATACGTTGTACAAAAATTGTAACTCGTATCACGCATCATATTATTCACAAGAATTAAATTTATCCGTGCTAAAATTGGTCATGCACTATCATTATTACGCGTAAATATGTTTTGACTTTTATATTCTCGCAATTTGCAAAGAGGAAAATTATAATTATCGGTGTTAATCGTTTCCTTGTCTAGTTATTTGTGACCTGACTGTGTCGACGCTATAGAATTCGATTTTAAGAGACGTTAAGGATATTTTATTGGAAATTTATCATTCAGGGTCTCGGTCAGCTTATTCCTGTTCCATATGTTTCCGCTTCGGGAAAGAACCTATAGTTCAAGATACACCAACGCAGCAAATTTAAGACAGGTCTAATTTACAGTACAGTAATAGAATAAACACAAAAGAATGACAATCGCAATGAATGTCAAAGGTCACTAAAAGTTAACATCGATTTATTCAGGTCAAATGAGAACATAAAACAATTAAATTAGGTAAATAGTTTTAAAACGAATGCTATTTGAAATTTATAAAAAAAACCCGTTCACAAAATGTATATTAATTATTTAAATTAAAACTAAAACTGGCATTGCTATCATTTTCTCTATCTAATGAATCTAAATTAATATTTGTGAATAATTGTTTTAGAACCTATCATGCGTGTTCCGGTAGCGTTGAGATGGCGTCACGGTTATTTGGTCTGGAAAACAATAATTCGTTCCGGTTTCGAGGGTAGAATAGCGGTAATTCTAATGCAATTTATCGACCTCATGTCTCAAGGTGACGTCATTCCCGTTTTACTAGAAACCGACTTAACTAGACGATCGTGAGCGATACCAATTAATACGCCAATTAAAATCCCTAAAATACGCTCGTCAAAATAAACGCTTCACAAAGAGCTTTTAAACAAAGAATCTATACGACCAAGACCATTAAACTTTGTAGTAAAATAAAAGCAACTCGGTAATGGTCTACGAAAAGATCGATGATTCCACAATTTTGCTTATGATTCCACCAAAAGGTCAATGTCACCTCGACGTACGTCTGGAAGATAAAGGTTAATGAACTCGCTACGCATTTACCTATCTTAATATAACATTACGTAGGTATATAATATACAAATATATTTACATTAATGCATGATTGTGCGATATATATTTCGAAATAAGTCGATTTTTAAAACGATAAGCGGCATGCTAATCTTTTTTTTATTATTATTATTTTTCCCGTACATGGATTACTGAGCTCACAAACAATTCATCGGAATTAATAAGTGATGTATATGCCAATAACCTCCAGGCATTATTCGCTGGAGGTCTATCACCAAGAGACGATTTCATAAATGTCATTGTCATGACAGTTTCGAAATTACCGATCACAATGTGAATCTATGAGAGACACAGAAGTCCTTTGGCCTTGAAGACTTTTTCATCCAACTTTTTTATCTTCTTAATAAAATACCGTTTTCGATAACGCGCTGTAAATCATTTACAAGAGCGATACCGTATTCGTTCTAGTGTAGATATATAACATCGGAACGCATGCATCGAACCATTGCAAAATGCAATTACGCGTGTAGACTAGCACTTATTAGGATTCAGTCACTAGAGCAGTCCCGACGCAAAATCGATTTGACGGTGATTTTTTATTCACGGTCGAATGAAAAATCGATTTTAAGGTAATCGTCGCGTCGCCTTTGCTGGTCACAAACGAATAAAACTTTTAAAAAATAAACAGAAAACAAAGTAGGTATATTTATAACTGACTGGCTGACCCGGCAGACTTCATAGTGCCTCAATCGATAAATAAAAGACTTTTGTATAAAATAAACTTAAAACAAACAAAAGGAATCCGTCCGACGGGGGACACATCAAAGGAAAAACAAAATTGTTATTTTTATTTAATTTTCATATTTATCTACCTTTTAAACCTTCTCTGGACTTCCACAAATAATTCAAGACCAAAATTAGCCAAATCGGTCAAGCCATTCTCGAGTTTTAGCGAGACTAACGAACAGCAATTCATTTTTATATATCTAATATATAAAATTCTCGTGTCACAATGTTCGTTCCCATACTCCTCCGAAACCGCTTGACCGATTCTCATGAAATTTTTTATGCATATTCAGTAAGCCTGAGAATCGGCTACTATCTATTTTTCATACCCCTAAGTGATTAGGGTTGTCCACGCCTAGCAGATTTTTTTTTTATTGGGACTTTTTTTTTTTGTTGTAATGAGGTATTATGTGGTTGAATGAGGTTTTGTTATTTTTATTATATATTCCCTCATCGTTCACAGCACTACATACCTCTTTCAATCATTTACCACATCCTTACACACTTACAATAAGTTAGGTTTTTTTTTTCTACATTAGAAATTCCCTAGAAACCTTATATATGGCAAAACAATGTTTGCCGGGTCAGCTAGTATAGATATAGATAGATATGCCATACGTAATAATAACACAAAGAGTTGGAATGACAAAACTCCAACCAAGAGTCGAACGCGGATCCCGGAGTCCAATAATTCTCAGCTTAACTAGCTAATATGTTTAACAATGAGGCAATTAATGTAGTTTTAATCGTCCCGAAACACTTAAGAAAATACCAATGATCGATTTCATAATTACACTTGTCTCGAGAGGCGCTGCTAGGCCACGGTTGAAACGAATGCATTTCAATTTGAAATTGGAATACACAAACAAGAATGCGGCTTCCGCGTTTACCGAATCCCGTTTCGATTTGTGAACGTTATTCCCGATAATCGATTTCGTGTTCTCGATTTGTGGTGTACGCGTAGGTACTCTACTCTGGCTGGAATATTCGTATTTCGGTTGATTAATGTTTGAATTACTGAAATATACTAGATAAATTTATTCTGTTACAGCATGTGTATTAATTTTGATGATAATAATTATAAAAAATATAAATTTTGTGCCGATATTTATGACCAGTATTTTCGGACGTTTATCCTAGGCGGGTCGGGAATGATAAAATCAATAAAATGACCCGCAAAAATGAACCCACTATTTAATTGTTGTAGGAACATTGTTAATAAATTTACAAACGTAAACTTTTTGCCATAAGACCTAATTCAACTTGATTAAATAGGTTTGGGTTGTGAATGTTGTGATAATTGACTTTTAAATGGCTTTAAGTTTTTAAAGTTAAAACATAGTAGTATTATATGATTTGTCGTGAGTAGAGTAGTGAAGAGATAAGATCGCCCATTGTACGAATTATACCTACCTATTGACTATTTTTAATATAAATTATGTTTTTATGTGCAATAAAATATACTGAAGACTCTCAATGAAGATAATTCAATTTTGTTACTTACTTCTGATAACAGCTATCCCGCTGGATGTGTATTGGAGCCCCCATTCGCGCTCATGATTTCAATTTCGATGGCAGCGTAACCTGAAACCAAAAAGGATTTATTTAAAAAAAAACATTTTTCATCCTAACTTTACATAGTAAAAATAGTTTTGCCTAAAACATACGGTTGGACTCTGTCATAGATCAAATTAAGGATAAACTTTTTTCATTCGAAATTTAAATATATGTAGCTAGAGCTATGTTCTGTGGTCATCATATCTTGATCTTTATTCTTTATTGTACACACAATTAATACAATACAATAATTGCGAAACGTTATAAAATGGCGAGCCGAACTCAACAATTGAGTTATCTACCAGCTAACCGTTTTTAAAGAGGGAGAGCTTTAAGTACATAAGTGGGTAGAAGAGTACAATCTTGCACGAATAAGATCTTGTAATAATTCAAATACGAAAACCTTTCCAAATTTAAAGTAGGTACTATAAACTGTTACGGTAATAATCGTTTGCCTGTTTCTTATTTAATTGACATCATTCCTCATTGGATCTCATTGGTGGTAGGACCTCTTGGGAGTCCGCACGGGTAGGTACCACCACCCCGACTATTTCCGCCGTGAAGCAGTAATGCGTTTCGGCTCGAAGGGTGGGGTAGCCGTCGTAACTATACTGAGACCTTAGAACTTATATCTCGAGGTGGGTGGCGCATTTACGTTGTAGATGTCTATGGGCTCCAGTAACCACTTAACATCAGGTGGGCTGTGAGCTCGTCCATCAATCTAAGCAATAAAAAAAAAAAAAGATCGTGTCTCCGTTCTCCGAGCCTCGAAACTTGTCGTCAGCATGGAGTGCATTATTCACGACCGACTTTAAAAAAATCAATTTAATCATAACATTATCTTATATTACACATAAACACGAATTTTTGTTAACATTTCGTTCCGCCATTGAAACGATGCTAATTTAAAAAATTCAAATGTTACCCACCTCGATCTTCGTGTGCAATTTACAGGTAACGATTTTGGCCTTTTAGTTTATCACGTTCTGCTAATTTCAAGGTTATTTTAATAGATTAGATAGATACGAATCACCTTGAGATATTATGGCCTCTAAAATTAACAAGTTTTGTTTTTTTTACTCTACAGACAAAACGAAGTTTGCCTCGAAAGAATATTAGTTATCTTTACGTATATAAAAATAAAAATAAAAATTTTTTTTTTTTTTTTTGGTATAATTTTATTGTAACTTAAGTTTGGAAACTTTCTAACGTGCATCGATGTATTATACCCTTCCTAAAACGAAGATTATCGACCGATGGCGGCGCGTTTGAGATCCTTCTATTGCCGATCGATACATCGGCGCTCAATGAAATAGGTCGCGTGCTTTTTGAAGATAAAAAAAAAACGATTTCCAAACCAAAATCCCGAGATCGAAATAAAACAACAGTTAAGCAAGTCTCGCGGTACGTGAAATCCGATGCACTGTAATGGACATTGACCCAAATACGACATCCGATGACAAACGATTCAGCACATCATGCGAATTGACTTTCAAATAGAGTCAGTTGAATAAAACACAATGGCCGTGCTCTCCAGGCTCTCCGGATGACGTTATGTTTTTATTTTGATTATGTAAACGGATTCAACTGCGTCAAGATCAAAATTACAACGAAAACGCACGATAATTTTACGTATTGTTGACACACAACGGCGACATGTTTATTAGTTATACTAATGTATCATAAAAATATTATTAGTGCCACAAAATATGCACAAAAAACTAAGGGGAAAATCTAATAAAATTAAATACTAAATTAATAATATTAAATAATAAAAATAATAATTTAATAACTAAAATATATTATTAAAAGGAGTCCCTTTAGGCAAGATTAAACGCATGATTAAATTTTAATCAAATTTTCAAACTTATTCATTTTGATGCTATTCCTTATCTCGGCTTATATAATAACATTCTTACATACATTATGAAAAACGAAAATGTGTATAAGAAAGCATCGTAAATAGTGAGTAGTTAGTTCTCTGTAGGATAGGATCGTCGTCGTGTAATAAAAAGTTAGTTACCATACACGATATATATTATCGTATTTTTATGCTAACTAGAGGTCCCGCAGTAGTCGAAATTCGACTATAATTCATTGGAATTATAAGTTTTTTTTTTTTTTTTTTTTTTTATTGCTTAGGTGAGTGGACGAGCTCACAGCCCACCTGGTGTTAAGTGGTTACTGGAGCCCATAGACATCTACAACGTAAATGCGCCACCCACCTTGAGATATAAGTTCTAAGGTCTCAATTATAGTTACAACGGCTGCCCCACCCTTCAAACCGAAACGCATTACTGCTTCACGGCAGAAATAGGCAGGGTGGTGGTACCTACCCGTGCGGACTCACAAGAGGTCCTACCACCAGTAATTACGCAAATTATAATTTTGCGGGTTTCATTTCTATTACACGATGTTATTCCTTCACCGTGGAAATCAATCGTGAACATTTGTTGAGTACGTATTTCATTACAAAAATTGGTACCCGCCAGCGGGATTCGAACACCGATGCATCGCTAAACACGAATGTACCGGACGTCTTATCCGTTAGGCCACGACGACTTCAAGACATTTTTCAAGACATTTAAACATTATTATGGTTCTATTGTCAAATACTATTATATTTCGATAATATAATCACAGTATTCGCCAAAACTGCACTATAGATCAATAATATTAAGAACAAACAATATTAATCTATATTCAATTCGACCACAGACTATAAAAAATAACAAAAGTTTCCCAATTGACAGTAAGCAAAGAGTATATTTTTATGTATGTGTGTATGTTGTGTTAAGTAAATGGTAGTGTGTGTAATGTTTTCTTTATTGATTTAAAGTATCTTTTATGCATTATTTAAAAAAATTATTAGCATTGTGCACTCCTTCTCTATATTCTCTATAAGTGTGAGAAATTAGTATCTTTTATGCATTATTTAAAAAAATTATTAGCCTTGTGCACTCCTTCTCTATATTCTCTATAAGTGTGAAAAATATCAGACTCCTGTGTCCGCGCAATTTCCGTAAAAAGGGGTGCAAAGTTTTTGCTTCACGTATTAATAATATATAGATAAAACGGATCTTTTATTACAATTATAAATGTCACGTATTAATCGAATTGTCGCTTAAACCAAATAGTCTTTCACCCATCGATATGCAAAACATTATTCAAATTTATTTATTCGAACAGAATAATTATTATTATCGATTATGTCAAAGAGGAATGAGATAAATAATATTTAAGAACAAAGCAACGAAACAATATACCTTTCACAATATTTTTTTTCGAACACACACACAAACATCGTGTGTAGTTGTCTGCGTACACTATTTACGTAGACGGGCGCTACAGCTGTATCGGGTCATTGGCCTCGCGAGGCGCGCGAAACAAGGTGAACCGTAACATCTATATACTTATTGACTCCCTCCTCATCTAAGTTTTATTAAAGACGCTTAATAAATGCCGTCTCGTTATCGTTTGTCTTGCAATTCTATAACAATATTAACTAGAGGTCCCGCAGTAGTCGAAATTCGACTATAATTAATTGGAAATGTAAGTTTTGTACACTATTATGATTGTATTTTATACTTCTATAATCACAAACTTCGCCAAGACTACACTATGAAAAATATTAACAAAGACAGACAATATTTAATCTATTCTCAATTTGACAACAGACGTCAAGAACAAAAGTTTGACAGTAAACAGTATGCATACGTGTGTGCGTCAAATACATGGTATGTAGTGTGTGTAATGTTTTCTTTATTGATTTAATGTATCTTTTATGCATTATTTAAAAAAAATATTAGCATTTTGCACTTCTTCTCTATATTCTCTATAAGTGTGGAAAATTTCATAGTCCTCCGTCCGTGCAATTTTCGTAAAAAGGGATACAAAGTTTTTGCTTCACGTATTAATATAAGATAATATCGCAAGCCACAATGAATACAATGACTTAATATAAGGAGTCATGCATAGTGTTGTAATTATACATTTTGAAGTGAAGAACACACGGTAACAAGAGCTGTTTTGTTTGCTGAGTTATTTAAATTACGTAATGAATGCCACAATTCGTACTTAAAGTTCAGTAAACTCGATTTTGAACACGTAAACGTTTTTTTTATGGAATTTTAGTTTACGTTGGCAGACGCGCAAGTTGTTTTTAAAACACAATCATATCCTTGTCATTACTTATGTCGATACATTTAGCATGATAGCAATGAAGCGTCATTAAAATAGTGGCACGTGCCAGGGAAAATAATAGTATTATTTTGTAAAATGTAATAAAATACATTCCCGATCCTGCGGAAAGAATGGAAAGAAGTCGACGTCGCCCCAACCACGTCATTTCGGATCCTCTCGATCTACTAACGGCGCTTTTAGGTACCTCAAGCACCGGTAACCGTTCTGGTCGAACCCGTCGCTTGCGACGAAGGGCTCGACGAGTAAATTAACCCTCAGACACAGCCCACTGAGTTTCTCGCCGGATCTTCTCAATGGGTCGCGTTTCCTATCCGGTGGTAGATTCTGCGAAGCACGGCTCTTGCTGGGGTTCGTGTTAGCAACGTCATCGGGTTTGAGCCCCGTGAGCTCACCTACTAGTTAAGGCGACGCTGATATAGCTTCTCAAGGCTATCAGGTTAGGTAGGGAAAAAAAAGTAATAAAATCGCTTTATGATGTTTCTTGTAAGCTCACGTAACATCACTGTCTAGATCAGTGATTCTCAACCTTTTTTTTGTTGCGGCACATATTTAACGATTTCAAGATTTGGCGGCACACAAAAAAAAAGATAAAAATTATTTACTTACTACAACACACTGCATAAATAGTTTATCAAAAAATTTTAATATACGAAATAAACTAAAATACACTATAATTTTTTTTTGTGGATTTAAATATATATTCATGTTTAAAATATTTTTCTTTTAAAATGATATAATTTAATAATATTAACATTATTATATATTCGCAAAATTTGGCGGCACACTTGAAATTTGGCGGCACACAAAAGTGCCGCGGAACAGTGGTTGAGAATCACTGTCTAGATCGTACTCGCTCTGTACGGCATACATCCCTCTCGTAAAACCCTGGAAGCCAATAATGGCATAGGGGACGAGATCCGGAAATTAAAATGATTCCCTTCCCTCCCTTATCGCGACATTAACACTATCCGGGTAATTTAATTGATTACATAAACAAGAAATGCTTTCCATTCGCTCGGAATGAGATTTTTGAATCGGATTAAATTTTATTTTTATTTTCTTATTGCTGTGGTGGGTGGACGAGGTCACAGCCCACCTAGTGTTAAATGGTTACTGGAGCCCATAGACATCTACAACGTAAATGCGCCACCCACCTTGAGATATTAGTTCTAAGGTCTCTACCCTTCAAACCGAAACGCATTACTGCTTCACGGCAGAAATAGGCAGGGTGGTGGTACCTACCTGTGCGGACTCACAAGAGGTCCTACCACAGGTAAATAATTTAAGTACATAATTTGAGTTTTATTTCAGTAATCTATGTGCTGCCAGTCTACCCGTATAATTCGAGTATTTCAAATTAATGATGGTGTGTACATTAATGTCGTTTAGAAACTTGTTATAATATTATTAGCACGGATGTACGTTGCACGCTGTGTATATATAGAATATTCTCCGGTTCTGTCAGTGACAACATTATTAGTAATGTACCGAAAATATTCATATAATCTGTACCTATAGTTGAAAATGTTTACACAGAAAACAATAAATTAAAGTAGAATAACGCTGCAGTTTGTTATTACTGTTTACAACATTTGTCTCCGAACGAAAACAGCAAATATTATTTCCTCGAGTGAATAATGATATAAAATTCACGCGTATTCTCCGAATCACATAGGTAGGTGACGAATTAAGTAACCAGTTCTTAAAATATACCGTAAATTCCTGTATTAGTAAAATAAAGTAGCTATTTGGAATTCATTACGTGTGATGCGCGCTTTAGTTGAGTTGCTTTCTAAATGGCCACCGCAGAGGCGATGTTCGACTTATCAGCGTTGCTAAACGTGCAGTATCAAGTACACTGGACCGTCCCTTTAAATCGTTTACACAAACAAGTATCGAAATATTCTGTAACAGGCTATCAGCTAATCTATAAACAGTTATTTTATTACTGGTGGTAGGGCCTCTTGTGAGTCCGCGCGGGTAGGTACCATCACCCCGCCTGTTTCTGCCGTGAAGCAGTAATGCGTTTCGGTTGTAAGGATGGGGCAGCCGTTGTAACTATACTTGAGACCGTTTTTTTTTTTTTTTTTTTTTTTTTTATTGCTTAGGTGGGTGGACGAGCTCACAGCCCACCTGGTGTTAAGTGGTTACTGGAGCCCATAGACGTCTACAACGTAAATGCGCCACCCACCTTGAGATATAAGTTCGAAGGTCTCAAGTATAGTTACAACGGCTGCCCCACTCTTCAAACCGAAACGCATTACTGCTTCACGGCAGAAATAAGCAGGGTGGTGGTACCTACCCGCGCGGACTCTCAAGAGGTCCTACCACCAGTAAAGTAAAGTAAAAGACCTTTGAACTTATCTCAAGGTGGGTGGCGCATTTACGTCGTAGGTGTCTATGGGCTCCAGTATCCACTTAACACCAGGTGGGCTGTGAGCTCGTCCATTTATCTAAGCAATAAAAAAAAATTGTTACCGTACCGAAATTGTTGGGATTATTAGGCTATTTTTTTCCTACCTAATCTGGTAGCCTTGAGAGACTATGCCAGCGTAATCGAGCGAGTAGGTGAGCTCTCGAGGGTCTAACCTGGGGGCGGAGACCTGGGGACTTTGGTAAACGTCAAACATTTGTATTGGAGAGTTGTAATTCTTTCAGTTCCGATTTTGACTGTTTGTTAGGCTATAGATCACCTAGTTTCGTACGGGTTCCATATTAGTATAATACAGGAGAAAATTTTATGTAATATTACTTGTTTCTTGTTTATTATTATTTGAGAAGAGATAAACGGCAGAACGCCGCTGACATGATTCGCGTAAAACGCAAATCTTTGATACATAAATTCGGTTTACGATGCATTTTGATACTTGAGCATCCTTATATACGCAGAACAACCGTGTAATATTAATGAGTTGGACTGTATAACCTCCAATATCGCGGAGTAATGTCGTGTTTTCTAATTAGTATAATTACTTGCGATACCTGTTGAATTTTTTTTATTGCTTAGGATGGTGGACGAGCTCGCGACCCACCTGAGGTTAAGTGGTTACCGGAGCCCATAGACATCCACAACCTAAATTCCGCCACCTACCTTGAGATATGGGTTCTAAGGTTTCAGTTTTTACAGTAAAACCCTAGCTCTACCCTTCAAACCGAAATGCATTACTGCTTCATGGCAGAAATAGGCAGGGTGGTGGTACCTACCTGTGCGGACTCACAAGACATCCTACCCCAGTAAGTAATTACGCAAATTATAATGTTGCGGGTTTGATTTTTATTACACGATGTTATTCCTTCACCGTCGAAGTCAATCGTGAATATTTGATAAGTACGTATTTCATTAGAAAAATTGGCACTTGCCTGCGTGATTCGAACACCGTTGCATCGTTAGATACAAATGCACCGGACGTCTTATCCTTTAGGCCACGACAATTTCAAAGATTCCTTCGATTGTATCAAAGTATTCCTAATGGGAATTAAGATGCAATGGTGTCTTCATTTGTTAAGATGCGTCACTGAGTGTAGTGATTTCTGGTTGTTTTTTCGTCTACCCAATTTAAAAAAAAAACTCAATTAATCAAACATCTGTGTAATCTGTATTCGTGGTAGCGTCGCGGGATGCACGAGACCGGCAGCTGTGGCCCACATTCGTGTGCTATTTTTCGACAGCTCACCCATCCACCTTCTATAATTAGATCTGCGTTGTTTATGGCAGACTGTAAACTAAAATTCGTCCAGTTAAAACGAATGTACGTTCGTCAAATAAATAAAAACGTGTCAGAAGACAATATTTACGTTTTCCTCGAAAAATTCCTCAAGGAATGAGCACGAGGCAAATTTTTAATGTCCCGCTTAAGGTCAGCTCCTTCGTTAAGATTTTACGGAACGTTTTCCTAATTCTAACATGACACAAAAAACCTTTAAAAAATAAATCTACTACAGTTTTTTTTTTCTTTTAACAATTTAAAAATCAGTAACTAAATCAGACAAAGATATCGATGCATATAAGAGCATAAGGTCAAGGAACATACATTACGAACCTTTGGGTGTAATGACCAGCTCGTCGTTCGTACAACGTACATTATTACGAATTGCATTGCAGTATCGAACAGCTGCAAAAACGCAAACACTCTTGTAAAATACCTAAGGCGCTATTTATAGAGTCGTAACAAGTAGAGCTCGTCCATTTGGAAAGTGTCCAACACACGTTATATTATTATCGAGATCGGATTCAACCTTTTGTTGTCTGCGTTATCTTTACTACGAGTATATACAAGTAGGAAGTTTGACTGTTTTGTTAGACTGTCCTCTTAAATTGAATCACCGGTTAGCAAGCAATGAACATCGTCCCTGTTGCTTAAATTTGTACTACACTGATGTTTACCTGTTGATTTTTAAATTGAGATTATATCATTTTTTTGTCTAATAATTTCCAAAATAGATAGCCCGTCTAATTTGTTAGTAATATTATAAAAACATAAATTACGGACAGGTTAATCAACTAATGCATAAAATAAGATGGTTTTGATTTTGTTGTACTATTAGAATTCATCATCATTATGTCTGGCAAACCAGTTAATTGATTATACAATTAATTCTCGTAGTAGTTTTGTTTCGAAATTTTTGTAAAAATTAATTTTAAATACTGCTACCAATGATGGTTGACTCGTTTAGGTTTGATAAGTAACAGATACTGTTTTTGTATGTGCAAATATATTATGTTATCGTAAACTTTCTGAAATATGTGTTTTTTTTTAAACGTGACTAATTTTCAAATAATTTCTTGTCATTTCAATATCAGCGGCGAGACGCTTACTTAAATGAATTGATATGTACACAACTTGCAACAATACGTGAAACTTTTCCGTGTCAGATGCTTTCGTCAAGTAAATATTTGGAATTAGCGACCCGCCCTCGCTTCGGTTCGGAAACTGTAATTTATTATTGATTTCACCACTATTTAATGGATGTTATTATACATATAAACATTCCTCTTCAATCACTCTATCTATTAAAAAAACCGCATCAATATCCGTTGCGTAGTTTTAAAGATTTAAGCATACATAGGGATTTTTTTTTAACGCTGGGGAATCCATTTACGGATACCCGGCCGAGGGGGGTAAGAGACCGGGTTATGTCGGACTCCGGCGGCTCCAGAGAAGAACAGGGAGAAGAAAAAGACCGGGGTCCTCCTTTCTTCCAATTCCTGCCGGGAGACTACGCCTTGAAAAAGGCGCGCGAGGCACTGCACGGCGTCAGCCACGCAAGAGCTACTCCGCAAAACCGACTACCGACTAAACCCCACCGAGCCCCACCACTCCGACTCCACGAAACCCACGGTACCGCACAGTGCGCGCCGAATGCTAGCCGTCGCAGGTACCCGTCCTGATAATAGGACGGGATTCCATCCCCGGGAAAATCCCGCAGGACGACATAGGGATATAGGGACAGAAAAAGCGACTTTGCTTTATACTATGTAGTGAATTGTAGTGATTAGCACGGTCGAATTAGCGTAGATTCCTCGTGCTACCGAGCGAAGAACCTAAACGAATTCCATAAGCGAAAGTTATCTTGATCGGTTACCCACAATACCGTCTGGATTGTGACACGCAACACACTTGTTTTCCTTCGAACCTTACTGTGTCACTAGGTCAATAGCTACGAGCGTACAATTCGCAAGCCGCTCACGAACCCGTTTCTAGTACTGATTAAGAATAGTTTAATAACATTTTACCATACAACATTAAATCAATAATTAAATACGCAATGTTAATAGACGCGATTTTATGTATTGCTTACGAAAACTTAAGTCTGAGCTTGGTCACGAGTTTCCTTTCGAGATGATGATTAAACATACAATTTTATTTAAATATCGTATCGTATAGCGGTCGGTTGAACTATTGTATTGGTTATAACATCAAGAAGCAGAGAAGATATGAAAATAAATGAAAGTCGATCTTTCAGAGCTAGACACTTCACCATTTCTTCTCAAATTCAAATTCAAATTCAAAATCATTTATCTCAACTTAGATGTCAGCATAACACACTTGTTGAATGTCAAAATATAAATAAAAATATTAACTCTACAACCGGTTCCAAAAAGAGCCACAGTTCTGAGAAGAACCGGCGAAACAAACTCAGCGGGTTTTTTCCTTTTTGTTTTTTCTCAAATATTTTCATTTTTTTTAACTAATTAAAAATATTTACAATAAAAGAAAAAACAAGTCAAAAAATACAATTAAAACAATAATGAAAATTAATGAAAAATGAAAATAATCTTCTCATAGTAGATTTCGTATAACATCTGCCCACAGCAATGATGCTGAATTACGACCACGACGCTCTGACAAGAATGATACACGACAAAGGAAGGAGATTTCGTATCTTTCCAACACAGATCAACTGCTGTCAAAAACAATTAACGTCATATAAGTCGCCGATAAAAAATACACAAATTTTATGACATCTTAATATAATATTAGTCCAGAATATAAAATTAATATAAATTTTATATAAAATTAATATAAATTTTATAAAATTAATATAAATTTTATAAAATTAATGTAAATTTTATATAAAATTAGTAAGAGTCTGAGATTCGAATAAATGGGCACGAGAGTATAGGTTCCACCTACTCTTATATTACGAACATAAGATACTTAGACATTATACAAACTAAGACTGGTGGTAGGACCTCAAGTGAGTCTGAACGGGTAGGTACCACCACCCAGCCTCTTTCTGCAGTGAAGCGATAATGCGTTTCGGTTTGAAGGGTGGGGCAGCCGTTGTAACTATACTTGAGACCTTAGAACTTATGTCTCAAGGTCGGCGGCACATTTATGTAGTAGATGTCTATGGGTTCCAGTAACCACTAAGCAATAAAAAATTAAGATAGAGAATAAATAGATAAATGGGTATTTTATCCAAGCCAAATTTTACTGTAACAGAACAATTATATTAGTTTTGACGATTAATATTAATTTGTAAAAATAGGTGTTATCACAAGAAAAATATTGATAACATTGTATGCCAATTTTTTAACATACTCTCTTATTGGCTTGACCTGTATCTATCTCGCAACGTTTATTTCGCCAACTTCAAGAGGTTTGATAAATTTGGAATTTTTATACGTACAAAGGACAATTTTACGTAATTCTTATAATAATACTCGTATATAATTGGACATTATGATTAATTCGACCTAAAATTAATTGATGATACGGAGTTTTTTGGTTTTCAAGCTACGTTCATTTGGTAAATTCTCAACGATGCTTTGTCTTTAATGATATTATTATAATTGTACGCCTAATATTATGCTAACTGCCGTTGTCAGTAAAAGCGACCTACGCAAGTAACATTTAAAAAAATATTCGTCGTGTTCATTCTTAAATTAATCTAACGGAACTTTTACTACATAACTTTATTCCATTTCCCCCTTACGTTTCTATTCTTGAACATCAATGATTTGAATATTCCGTTTAATTACGGTTATATGTTAAGAAATAAAATACGTCAATTATACTTAATAACGTAACTATAATGTATTATATTTTCTAGAGTTTTCGCAAGCCGTAGGCATAATTAAAACTAGTTTTACGGTTTAATCTCGCATTTATTACTTTCATTATATTATTTCGGCATGTATTTAACGCGGCGACAAACTAATCTCGTTTAGGATTTTAAAAATAATTAAAACGGGTAGCAAAAATAATGGGTTAGGCAGCTACAGTAAAATAGCATTTTAAGTATAAAGTAGCAACTTTATATTGTATTCTATTCGCTATATTCGCTTTATTTAAATTTAAATTGGCAGTGATTTTTTGGTGAAGCAACTGAATTTATTGTTAGGCGACAACTTGGCAGCGAATATAAAGTAGAGAATAGGCCTTTATATATTATACAATGAGATTTTTTATAAAATTAACTGAGATGTGAATAAAATATGCACATAGTTATAAAAAACATACTCTTTGCGACATTTTATAAGGTCTAAATAATGCAAATTGCGGCATGCAAAAAATATTATTGGTCTATACTATTATTTTTTTTAACGGTAAACAGTAAAAGGCACAAAAGTAGAACAATTATCTTTATTTATTTATGAAACATTATAAATGAAAGAAGCTATATCAAGGTAGATAAAAAGTACTACAACTAACAAAAAAAGCTATTGCAATATTAGTGCAGGCTTTGATTTAGTAGGGCGCTCACGTTTTCTTTTGAGTCCAATCGGAATCAATTTTGCCTCTAAAGGTGGAGTGGTTAGTTTTAGCCGTATGTATATTTTAAAGAATTGAGGACAAGTCAGATATTAAATTCTTTACTTTAACATTCTGTTTTGCCCAACAATATCCTTCTGTCCATTCTTTTAATTCAATATTATGAGTTTCTGGGAATGAATTTTCATTGATATCATTAGACCACTGTGTAACCATCTCGCTTGCCACAGTAAGGAATCGTGATAAGGGAAAGCGTTCCCGCATCATATTATGATCTTTGATTGACTTGTTGAAAGCTTCCAAAGCATTGTTAGTAGTCGGTGAAGGAGTTGCTGCTGCTCCTAAGAACCAGTTAGGATTTTTAAATCTTCTAATACTTAAAATTGGGACCCGTTTTAATTTTTATAGTTGCTTGAAATTACTGCCCGAAAGTGTATTTTTATATGGTAGCCAATAGTTACTATAATACAATATTTGATATCCCACTGTTAATATTAGCTGCCAAGTCATTATTTTTAATACCTCACATATTATTTCATTTTTCCTGTTTAATATATTTACTATCTTATAGTGGCAGCCGTTATTTAGTTATTATAGATCTTATGTTTTGTAGCTCATTATAATATAATTGTTGCTAAAATATTTAACCACTACCAAATGATTTTTTTTGGAACTATGTAGTTAATCGCCTAATAAGTTGTTAGTCGCCTCATTAATAATTTGCCTATTATTTCTAATGTTTCGAATACTTTTGAGTTTACAGTTACTTCTACAGGTTTTATTGTAATAGAATTGGGTCATGAAATTCAAAATTCAATCTTCATCAATTCTTCATGAGGTACTTGGCTCCTTTTTTTATGATTGAAGGATTACTGGTGGCTCGGAGGCCTTTCCAGTTTCACCAGGACTGGTGGGCGAGCAAAGGCTCAGCCAGGAGGGGTGGGATTTGGTAACAGCTGCCCAAGCGCCTCCGAAGGAGACCTAACAGCTCAAGAGCAGCTGCTTCGCGAATGAATCTACTACCGGATCGGAATCGCGACCCGCTGAGAAACTCAGCGAGCTGATTCATGGGTTAGGTTGCACGGCAAACTCTTTGTCGAGTTCGACGAGTACGGTTAACTTGGCTCCTCTGCAGCATTAAACAGTTCATAATATAATTGGGTACCTTACATTGGCCTACTTCAAGAGTGCTCACGATGTATTAGCACTATTATCACTGATAACCATCCACTGAGTTTCTAGCCGAATCTTCTCAGCGGGTTGCGATTCCGATCCGGTAGTTAATTCAGCGAAACACTGCACTTGCTAGGGCTAGTGTTAGCAATTCTCTCCTAGGTAGAGAAAAACAAAAACTGATAATGACATAAACGAAGTTTATGAAAAAAAAAAAGAGTTTCGTTATATAAAATTAACAGTATTTTTCCTATTATACTCCGATCAATAAGGAAACATTACAATCACATTAACTACTCGAAAAAATTAACGACATTTATAATTTATTATTTAATTACGTACATTTGTTTTCGGCGGTATCGTATATACTGCGTTTTTTTTTTTTTCGAAATTTCACATGCACGATTCACGATTTCACTTAAGTACTTCACAATTAGCAAACTAAAATGTATACTTTTATTTTTATAGACCGAAATTTCCTGTATTCAATTGTTATGTATTACGTTGATTACGTGCGCAATAAACTTACAAAGATGTAACGAGTCTGCTGGCATAGCACAGTAGTACATTTCAAATGCAATTGTGTAAACGAACCAACTGCAAACGAGTTAGTAGTTGCAACATCGGTCACCGGGCCAATGTCGTACGCTATTCACTGGTTTTACTTATATAAGTATGTATAACCTTTTATCGAATAATGAAGTCGATCTTTTTTTGTAACTATTTCCCCATTTTTACTTGGTTTTACAAACAATGTATTGATTGCATAATTTATTAACAGTTGTATTTAAATTGTATGCATAATACGTATGTAAATATGATACAATTAATTAGAAATAAACTAACAAGTCTTTTTTTCGTAATGGACGTTCGGTATCGAGTCTACGCTCTGCCTGATCTTAACACGTCTTATATAATTTAAATAAAAAGTTAAACCTATTTGCCAAGAGTTAACACCTTTCCTATGTTGATTCAACGTATAGACTTATCATGAACAAATTTGGGGTATAAAACCAAGTTTACGATAAATATGAGTCACCGATGTCGAAACCTGTGTGTGTGTGTGTGCAACTTTGTATTCTGAGAAATTCAATAATACGGTGTTTATTATTTGTGTTAGGAATGTATGCATTATAATCCCGACACATAATATCACTTTGAGAAACGACGCATATATTGATCGACAGAAAATAAAAAATAAGGCTAAAAGTGTAATAATAGGTATTCCGAAAATTTTATCTTTCAACAGCTACAAGAAAATGGTTTAAACGTTCATTGCTAGATCTGCTGACGTTGGCATTTTCTAAAATACTTCCATTTACGTAGTATAAAAATATAATTTGGACATCCGTGCTTTTGTATAATAGGCAGCCCTAATACTATTGGGTTAATAACTCGAAAATTTCTGAAAATAATTTAGGAACGACACATTTAAACCAGCGTGCGACAGCCTGTTTATTAATTCGGATTTTAACCTACTTTGTGTTCGATTTGGTACATTTTGAAAACGATAAGCATGTTTCGTGTTCAAATCTTTCAATTACATTCATTAGCCTAAATTGATTTCGTCGTAGATTAAATACGTCTTATTTCTTTTTTTTTTTGTTAGACCGACGATGACAAGAGGTCTATCGAACCCCAGCGGTCGAGTGCAGTGAGTGTGCTTAGTGCGAGTTTTTTTAACATTCTCGATCGCGTAAAAGTTAACTCCAATTTGTATTGAGTTGGAACGTGTGCTTGCGTTTGCCGCTAGGGGCGCTGTTCGAACTGCATACAAATTTGAATAACTTTTACGCGATCGAGAACGTTAAAAAACTCGCACTAAGCACACAGATTGCAACGGATCCAAACGAGCAAAAAAAGATCCACTACAATGGAATATGTTTTAGGAAATCGTGTCTATACATTTTTTTGTTTTCAATGAATAACCCACACACAAAGATAGCTTACGTGATGTTTCCTTATAGAAATAAATTTGGTTATCGATATTAAAATTTATAAATCAATAATAAGACTATTTCTTAAGTAAATTTGTATTTCATTTTTAGATGTTCCGACGTGATATCTACATTCGTTCCTTACGAATGACGAATGGACGTTTCGTGTTGGAGGCCAAGATCCTTATCGGATCGTTGAGCCACTGTAGGAAGTAAATTTATTTTGATTACCGTTGAAAGCATAAGGCACTCGTGAGTGAGTGATCACTGTCGATGACGGACGTTAGTAATGCCATAGACAAGCCGTTGCCTACGTCACGCAGACGAAGCTCAGGGCCTACCGATTATTGAAGGATTTATTGGAGCCCATGGACAAAACAAATTGAGTCCCAAGATACCTTGAGACACGACGTCTAAGTTTCAATTGTATTACGAGTATATAACTTTGCGAAAGTAAAAGATGATATTTCCTACCCACCTATTACCACTAGTAAAAATAATAATCAGTCTACTCATCAGAAGAGTCCTGCACGACGCCCCAACTTTTCTCCAGATACTTTTAATATTTCCCTGTCGTCAGTCAGTCTTCGCTTGTAAGACCATTAAAATAATCAAATCGAGTTAACCACTGTTCGCTTGGTGGTCGCCATTCGACCAAAATCACTAATGACTCAATACTTCATTCATTTTATGTATTACATTTTCGGTTTTGTCTTGGTCATATTTTGATAAAGTAGAAAAAAGTGGCAGGAATCGTGGTCGACAACCGGACGGACGCCAGCATAAATAAACAATTCAAACATTACGTTAAATTTATTGTATTCGTTGGGAGTCAGAGGAGGCATTTAATGTTATCGCCCGGAGATAACGTTAGAGACTTATTGAACCTTGATTGTGGTAATCGCATATCGAACGTTGTACAATAAACTTGCGGAAATAAACGCGTGCCTACTATTTATTATTGTACGCGGAAATAAGAACCATTCGGATAATTCGGAATTTATTTCGACAATAATACAATTGTTTCCATAAGGAAAATTAACCACATAACAAACTTATATCATTTTTATTTATTTATTCACAACTTCATATTCCATAGAACAAACAATGATGAAAATGATGAAGTGGTTACCGGAGCCCATAGACATCCACAATTGAATTTGAATTTGACCCTTCAAACCGAAACGCATTACTATTACTGCTTCACGGCAGAAATAGGCAGGGTGGTGGTACCTACCCGTGCGGACTCACAAGAGGTTCCACCACCAGTAATAATAATAGAAGAGAATAATTTTAAAAGGAGCTAGAACACAAAACGCAAAAATGTTAACGCGGAAGTATAGGTAGGTGAAAGTGGGGTGAAAGCTGCCGCGTGCAACATTTACCTAATAGCAATAGCTGCGCGGAGGCCGGTGCACATTACATCACACGCCACAAAATGTGAAAGTCAATGTTACATTACCCATATTGGTATTTCAAATTTTACTGGAACGATATACCGTCTTCATGACGTGACGCATGAATTGAGTACAATAGATTGATGTCGTATTCATTAAAACCGCTATCAAGCTTAAGCCATATCTATAATTATTTTTATAATTTATAGCACATGTTTTGAAAAATATACATAGACTCGATCAATAAATTTCGGTAAGCCATTTGAAGTTTTTGATGGGAGTTGAGATGGGAATATTCTGTTCCAATCACTAGAGTATAGAATTTTTAACGTGTCCTTAAACGTTGATGTCATTATATGAAATAAGGAATTGTGTCATTGAATTAAAACGATTATAAATCTTTGTCTTTGAATAGATTTCAATTTATTTTCGTAAAATCGTCTATATATTTGTTTGGTCTTTTTATGAGTGAATAAAGTATTAACCAACAGGCGATTAAACGCGATTCTATTCTGTTATTTTAATCTAACATAATTACAAGCGCACTGAAAAGAATAGGCTTAGGTAGACACAAAACTTAAGACTCCCTGTCGTGTATAAACTTTCATGGATATATTGTCGCCTAAATACAAAATATAGGAAAAGCATAGGTTTTTAATTGGGACTGAATTCGACATTTCAAAATAACGATGAAAATAATTTCATTTAGAACTAACATTCGCTAGAACAGCATGACAATCTTTAGTTGAGTAGGTAAACAAAACTGTGAAGACATTGTACTAAATAGAGCGCATAGAGAAAGTGGTCGCAGTTATCGTACAGTACTAAGATAGTCGGTATCTATGTAGGTCGGTGCACGGGAACGAACTAGTGCAAACTGCTCTTATCTTCAACCACTTAATATAGTTTTTCGTTTGTTTACATACTACTTAACGAATTGTTCTACTGATATAACCATCCGATATAATTCTAACCGTATTTTATTCAGATTTAGGGATCGTATATAATATGAGATATCAATTATCTTTTCATGTATATATCAGTGGAATCCTTGACCTAAAATGAAACAAGTGCCACGATAATAAACTAGGACGTTCGCGAAGAATACGTTTACATTTTTACGTCTCATAAATAAGCCGTTCGTGTCATTTGTCATTAAACGAAAAAAGTTTCATAGACAATAATTTGTTTATCTGTATATATTTTTTCAAAACGGAACTACTCTACTCGTAAAACTTCACGTGACTGAATGTCAGTTGATGGCCTCCTTAAATATAAAATAGATCTGTAGAGGTTACTATATTATATACACTAAAATGTATTAGAAGGTTTTTTAAATAATAGAAATAGATATGTTTACTTCGATTAATGAGTGCCTTCCTATGTCGTGTGTCTGCGAGTAGGAAGCGCAAGCCATCCGTGGTCGCGCCTTGACCCAGTTATCACTCATGTATTGTACGTAGGCAACTCAATAACCCACACAGCTCTCACCTCGGCGAAGTTAACGCAATAATTGTAGTTTCTGTTCTTTCAAATAGTTTTAGATTGGTACGATTCAGCTAGAAACGACGACATTTCGTTTATTTATCGAATCCTCCAGACTTAATAGTGGAGGTTAGTTACGTACAAAAATTTATAATTCATACTATTTTCGATAAATTATCCCTTGTCTTCGCGGATAATGGTAGCTAGGTACATTGAGGTAGGGCAAGCAATCTGCTTCTTAGACTTTTTTAACTCATACAAAATTGTCATGATTAAATTATATATTAGAGATATAACTTAAACAAAACACGTTAATATTGTGAGAAATGTTTAAAAATGTCACCTTTTCTAATTTTAGTGAGCATCCACACGAGGCCACAATGCGCGCCAGTCAATTTTCAAAGATGGCGTCCGTATATTCGCGATCTCGATATCTCATTTGTGACCAATTTGTGACCTTGCTCAGCAATTCACAATGACTAATTTGAATGAGTGAAGAAAGAAACTCAACAATGAAATGATCAAACAATAAGTGTTGATGATTATAACGCTTATGTTGTTTCGACATCGCGACCGGTTAGTTTTTTTTTCCTGATTTTCGTATTTTTATAACCGGTCGGGAATCTTAAGTTCAATTGTTGCGATAGTACGTAGTAAATTTTTTTTCTCACCATTATTTAACTAAGTTTGAAAATTTAATGTGTTCAATAACTTGAGCCTTAGATTGAATTCTATTTTTCAATTTAACAAACATATTAAAAAAGTTTATAATTACTTGTTCGTAAAAATTTTCAACATTCTTTATGTACGCATTGTTATTTATAAATTGGCTTCATTTCAATCTGTATTAAAATATCTAGTGACCTAATTTCGGTGTTTGACGAGACATAATTTCACTCAAAGAATTTTTTCAAACTTTTATACTGTTTGGAAGCGTGAATTATATTCGACTTATAAATAATTAACTAAATTTACTTACATTAGCCATTTAGGAATTAGGAATCCAAGCAATCCAATAAACACAAATCACTTAGCTCGTTTAGAGCATAATCATCTACACAAAAGTAACAGATGCCAGCTAACACTTCACTTTACTGTGATTAGATTTTCGATCCAAATGTAGCGTCACAAACACTGAATAAATAAACTTCACAAATATTCCACTAAATGTTGTCTCAATAAAAGAGCAATATTGAGATTACATGGAAACAACACACCATATCTGGGTTCACACCCAATTCCAAGTAGGTACCTGTAACAAGACAAAGCGGTAGTAAGTTTTATGACTTTTCGATGATGATCACGGAAGTTAAATTGATTTTGTGTGATAAAGCACGAACTACTTACTTGAATAGTGTTCGCTTTAAAATGAGCACAAAATTAACTATGACGTAAAGAGGTCTATGCCAACGACACCTTAATACGTGCAAAGAGTTTGACAACTTAACGCTGACTGGCAGGCGGGTGGGTTGCGGAGTGCGGGCCGCGGGCTGGCGCATAGGTGAGGAGCGAAGGAGGGGAGCAGACGGAGGACAGTACAGTGCGAGGGAGGGAGAGCGACTGGTTGACTGGTTGGTTGCTTTTGGTTGGTCGACCTATTAGCTCGACACACACACATCAGCAATGTCAGCACTTGTTCAACAGCTTGATTCTTGAGTTTGAGCAGTTTTTATGTGATATAACCAAACGATAGTTATTTCTAAGAATTCCTTCACTTTTAATATAACAATTTTTTATTTATTAGATTTCGTTGTCATGTGGGTATAATACAAATAATGAGCAAGTCAACCTTCATGGTCCTCTCATGGTCAAACAATTTAACCTGGCCGCATATTGCACGAAGTATCGGTTAGAAAAGTTTAGTGTACATACATTTTATTTAAAAAATGTACGTACTTCTTTTTGATGACGACGGATGGTCGTCAACTTTAACGATCTCGCTACTGATATATTATACTTTTGCGACAGACACGTCTTCCAATGTATTGCCGGAATTATAGTGAAGGTCATCTCATTAATCTAAATTTATCTTTACAACACATTCGGTACTCAGAAAAGCAGAAAATATATATGAAAAAAGATGTATTAGAGAATATTATTCGTAACAAATTTTATATTTTTAACAGTTTACAAAATATTTAAAGATACTACGTCGACGTTATTATTGTTATGATAGTATCATGTGTGTTGGCAGGTTTATAAATTCTTTTCACGTGTTCGTAATGGTTGAAATAAAATTTCCTTATTTTAAATGAAGTCATTATCGGTTAATACCAATTCTATTTTCCGACCTTTGAGACGACAGCTAAACCGCTTCTATGCATCGACAATAAATAAAAATAAATGTGCAGTTTAATCTTCGCGGGGGTAACGCACTTGTTTGGTTCTTAACCTCTCTCGCTCGCACACCAGAGATTTTTTTTCATTCCTTTGCCGAGTCATTGCCTTGCCAGTTTTTATGACAGCGATGTAACTCGTGGCAAAAATTTATAAGACGTTCCTTTCACTACCACGATAACAGAATCAGTTGGGGAAGGATTTTTATAATAAATAATATAATTTATTAGGTAGGTACTTTAAAATACATTTTAATCTAATATTAGATTATAATATTGTATTTAGTTTAGTCATTCTGATTTTATTTGTCTACGGAAACTGTTCATCTATACGGGGCAATGCCCAAATTCGCATGTACACATTTCTAAGGACGAACTTATAAACGGATTTTAACACGATTTTAATCTTCATTTAGCGTGGTATAGTTTTATCTATTTAAGCAGATAAAAAAACCGCTGAACTATACGTAAAATACGCTGTGATCTCTGCGATTTAGTCTACGGAATAGGTAAGTATAACATTATCAATTATTTAGAAAAAGGGTCACAGATGTTATCACAGCTCGTCATAATCACTCTTCAGTAAAAACGCATGCGAATTCAATAAAATCGATATAACAAGGAACTTTTTGCAACGAAATAGTTATGATAAGGTTGGTCTAAGCGTCTACGAACCTCAATCTCAATAGCACGTCGTCGGATAGCTTTGTGAGTAAGCCGGTCAGGCATCTATCACGTATTTCAACATTCTTTCGCTTATTTGCACAGCTAGCGATTTGCGATGGCACCGCGTGAGCACGTTCTTTCGCGTTTCAATCGAGACTGGGACCTGTTCTAGAGAAAGTGACTGTTGAAATACTTTCCAAGCGGCCATAGTTTTAGTTTGCACTGTCCGAAGCGCCACAGCCTCAGTCGGGGTACCTCAATACCGTTACGCGTTTCGCGTAAGGAGGTCGCGCGTTAACTCCAAATCATCATTATCATCGCAAGTCGGTTTGCAGCAGAATTTCACTTGTTTCGACATAATTACGCAATTCTTAGGGAGTATTTTGACTTAATTATTTATCGATTATAGAACAGTTTTAGAAGCTAGGTAGGTAAGATTTGGTAGGCAGCGGCTTGGCTCTGCCCCTGGCATTGCTGAAGTCCATGGGCGACGGTAACCACTCACCATCAGGTGGGCCGTATGCCCGTCTGCCTACAAAGGCAATAAAATAAATAAATAAAGATAATTATTTTGGATGTCAGCATTGGCTATTCACAGAGAAGTGTAGTTTGAAAATGTAATGACCTAAATGTACTCAAGTATTCGAAATTAAATTAAAAACCTTGGAAATTATACTCTTTTTTTTAAAATAATGTTCTGCTAACATGTTCTACTTTAACTATTATACAATGTATTTAAATATAATGTAAGTTAATTGAATATTAGCGTAATACGAGGGGCAGCGTGTAATTCATATAAGATCACGCATTATACTCCACATCATTTACTTAGTTTAAGAATAATGCGAAATTTGTATGTAACATTTAAACTAAATTATTTGGGCGCAACTGTATGCAATGGCATCCGATACCGGTACAAGCGGGTTTCTTTTGTACATAAAAAAAAAAAAACATTCGCACTATTATTAGACAAATATTTAATTTTCGTGTGATTTTAACTAATTAAAAAAACGGAAGGTGAACTATGTTTACCATAATATGAAGGAAACGTATGACATATAGATGAGCCCTCTGACCCAATAAATAGATGGGCCGTCAATATGTTCCTGTTAATAACCTTAAAACAAGTAATGATCGCATTAAAATCCTATTATGTTCTTAATTACCAAATAAAACCTTTCATTATAATAATTTAACTATTATTCCTATTACCCCATTAGAATATAATTAGATAGCAACACTACTTCTCGAAGTAACATGAATAGTAGAAGAATGAGCAATTAAGAAATGTATATTTGTAAATGGGTATTATAATAGGAATGTAAGCGAATGAAATGTCGTCTATAGGCATAAACACCGAGTTTCTCGTCGCATGTTCTCTCAGTGGGTCGCGATTCCGATCCGGTAGTAGATTCAGCGCAGCACTACTCTTGCTAGGGCTAGTATTAGCAATTCTCTCAGGTTGAGCCCGTGAGCTCACGGGTCCGCGTGAAGTTGGAATAGCTTTTAGGCTACCAACGATTAGGTAGGAGAAAAAATAATGGAAATCATCAAGAGAGTCTTGAACTTCATCAGTCCGCTTCTTAAGTCCACTTCTTAAGTTAACTTAACTTTTACGTTAAGTTAACTTTTACGCGATCGAGAAGTTAAAAAACTCGAACTAAACACACAGGACATAATTCTAACACGTGCCACTGAACCGAAGACCGAACCAAAAATACGTTGATTCGTGGCTCGATCTTCGCCATCTGAATATAATAGTCCTCTTTAAAATACATAATCATTTATTCGTAGGATGTGTATATAAGATCAATATTGTCACACACATACACGTCGTACCGATAGGACGAGATGAAAACTTGAACCACTTAACTCATTCACGATTCATTACAACAATAAAATATTAAAAAGAATTATTATATTGCTCATAACAACAAAACGACGATTGATAAAAGCGTTTATCTATAAAATAGCATTCAACGAAACTTCCCTTATCATTATTGCTGTATTCATTTAAAGTTTATCTTCGCAATGATGAATGATAATGACAAAGGTAAACACAGTTCAACAACCCAACATTCTGTCTAATGACAGTACGAAAAATTATATGCATTTTTTTTTTCCAAATGAAAAACAGATATTTAGAGATTGCTATTGTTCCACAATTATATCGCTCTTTTTCTCTCAGATAAAGTTGCCTTTGTGTCACATAGCCTACTTGAATTCAGATGTTGTTTTTTTAGAAACAGGCGACAATTCGCAGTGATTGTATTTATTTTGCGTCCATTGCTCGTTAGCAGTTAGGTTACTGACGGTAAACTATGTCTTTGTCAAATTCTGACTATAACTTCTCATCTTTTTTTCCCTACCTATGCTGATAATGCCTTGAGAGACTATTTCAGCGTCGCCCTAGCGTGAAATGAGCTTTCGGAGCTCAAACCGGAGGCGTTGCTAACACTAGCCCTAGCAAAAGCAGTGCTTCGCAGAATCTACCACCGGATCAGAAACGCGACTCACTGAGAATATCCGCCGAGAAACTCAGTGGGCTGTGTCTATGAGGTAATTTACTCGCCGAGCCCTTCGTCGCAAGCGACGGGTTCGGCCAGGACGGTGACCGGACCGGTCATCTATTATATATATTTTTTACACATTTATATTTTACACATATATATTTTTTGTACAGATTACTAAGTTAAGTATACTTGTAAACATCAATGTTCTTCAAAATCGATCCAATAGTTTTTGCGTGTTGCTCGAATGAGCATTAAAAAAAATCGACACAAAAAATATGATTTCGGGTCAGGTAGGTAATAAACACTGATTCATATATTTTTTGTAATATTTTCAATGTACATTCAAAATTCTGTATATAATATAAATTATACACCTAGCCGAAATATAAATAATTTATAAGGTGATGAGTTTTGACGCACTTGTAGTCCAGCGGGGTCAACTGCATCTTAGATGAGGCGATGATTTGAGTCTCAAGAGATATACATAAATAGTTGGTGAGATATATATGTGGTTAGTGTTTTCGGCAGTCATAAACATAATTATCTCGCGTTTTTCTATTGTCGTCATATTAAAGTTTCATACTGCTTCCGGCGTTTCAATCATCCGTGAACACGAAACATATAAAGTATACGAAAAGTCGGAAATAACATAATTACAGTGAAAAAACACGAGAGTAAACGGCATAAGTAGTTATAAGTTTGTTGGCGGTACTTCGGAATATTTCGCCATATTCACATTCGCCAGCTGTGACAATGAGGACCCGGCGAGCCAATTATTATAGGTTTGCCCGCATAGGCTATTTAAAAACTAGCCTTCGCATATCTATTAACAATGATCCCATATCGCTACCGTCAGCATCTCAAGGTCGTTCATTCATTATACATTAAAGTATAAGTTGAATTTAATTCTTTGTTAAATATTTTAATTAATAATTATATAGGCCTTGTTGTAAGAACATGTTCATTCTACCATAGCCTAAGCGGCTGTTAATACAGTGTTTCGTATCAAAAGTTAAGCCATTGAGTATCATAGTACCCCATAGAGATCGATAAAATATCGTAATACCTTACTAAACAAGTTTCTAGTTACTAGACTCTAGTTCTAGTACCATATTATTAACATGTCGCTTCGTTGAGTGGATAGCGAGCTAATAAACTAAAGAAGGTGTTATTCAAAGCGAGTGATAACAAACTGAATGCACGAGTCTAACTAACCTTGCCGTACTCACGGACGCCTCAATTGGGTCAGTAGGTCAGCGAATTTGCTATTTTTTTTTTTTCGACTACTGCTAGGTTTGTGAATTTTCGATAATCGTTTATAGTAAATTGTATTCACACTTATTGTTGAATAAATTAAAGTTGTAATGACGAATAAATCATAGCTAGATACTGTTGAATGAATCAAGCGGCTGTAACTGTAAATGTTCTTAACTTGTCCATATTTGTAACCTAGATAAAGACGTCATTGCAGTACAATATACTTTAATTGTTGTTTACATATTATGCAATCGATGTGACGTTCTTTTTTTTTAAGCAATGAACTCGAAAAAGAAATAAATTGTGTAAAAGATTATTGATAGCAACGCGTCAAATTGTCTTAATTGTTGAATATAATATTTAAAAAGACGCTAAATCGTGCGTATTTCTGTAAGGCTTGTAACTTCAGCTAGTCTTTAAAAATCAATAATTATTAGAGGAATTTGTACTTAATTATTTGTATTAAATATATTTATGTTCTATTCAAGATTATAATATAATACTAGCTGTGCCGTACCCGTCCGCTTCGCTGGCCATTTAAGATTAACATTATTATTTCTCATCATTAACGCCCCCGCAACTGGTGTAGGGATTTCAACACTCATATAAATATTAGCCTATCCATTAAGTGCATGTATTTTCTACATGGATACCAAGTTTCAAGTCAATCGGATGCGTGGTTCAGTAGTTATAAGGAAACATCCGTAAAAACTAGTGTAGATTAATATATTAGTATAGATATGTGATTTAATAACTAAAAGAAAGCTTAAATAGCAATTAATTTAATATTTTTTTCATCCTGTTGATACTGATCAGGAATATTAGAGCGAAGCTATAAAATTATTGTCGTGTCGTCGGGTCTTGATGCGTGTGCAAATTTTCAAGTTAATCTAACGTCTTCAAGTTGAAACAAGTGACGTTCAAAGATTCAGTTCTATACAAACAAGCATACATATATGTGTAAAGCCGATAAAAGCGCGTTATAGAAATGTAAGTTGTTCTAAAATTTCTCTCTAGAGTTCGGTCCCTTCCAATCGCGCACCCGACATTATCTGTGCTCGCAGGTAGTTGACCTGCCCATGGGGTTGCGGGCCGCTTAAACGTAAGACACAATCTTTTCTTTGACAGATAACAAAAACCTGTTCCCAACACAACAGAAAAGAAACGTACATATATTTATTTATTGCTTTTATCCGAGGATGACATTGGAATCGATTTAGACTTTACGTAATTTACATTTTGTACATTAAGTTCTTGTTTTTTTTTTTTGGATCGAATCTATATAAGATATTTTTGTTATTCCTCAGTGACGTGTGTGAGTTACGTCAAATTGGCGCTCGGCCACCCATAATTTTAATTTTCTCATATTACATAATGCCGTTGTATGGCAATTCAGCCAACCAACCAACTCAGCCAATTTCAACAGTGAAATCCCAAATGGTTTCCGAGTAAAATGCTAAAGTGACACCGATTGCCAGAAGGACTAGACAAAACTATAAATTGTTTTTTTTTTTATTGTTCATGGATTCTAAAAATGAAATATATTTTTAAAATGATATAGAAAGGAGGTTCTCAATTCTAAGCGTGGGATTCTAAGGTTTATTATTATTACCCAGTAACAAACAAAACGCATTATCAGTAAATTGTGATTTAATATCTAATTTCGCTATTAAACATTAAACAGTCTAGACGCAGCCCACGCCTCGAAACTTAAGAAGAAACGCCAACACATAGATCAAATTTATTTTATTTCAACCTTTTTAGATCATTTTAATAAACATTTGAATAGAGTGCGTGAAAGAAGATTTACGAGAGTGCATAGATGACTGAAAGCAAAAAAGAAGGTCCACCGACCTCTTAAAGTGAGATAAAGACAAGAAGAAGAAGATCCTTATGCACGAATCTATTCACAATTGTAAGATTCTAGTAGCTTTATTCTAAATTATTTACTATCAAAATATAGACCTATCGCTAATTATGCTTGAGAAACTCACAATTAAAAGTATTTTTACCGTTTCAATTATGTCACGCGACTCGTGAATACTTACAAAGGCACATAACAATCGTAAGTTTTATTGTAGTAACCAATCATAAGTTGTATGTAAGTATTGTTTTATATTTATAATAATAGATTATTTTTGTAGTCTTTCATCTATCATCTTTTAATTTAATTTTTGTCTTTATTTCTTTTTTTTACTGTAATTTATACCACGTTTTTAATCTGTGCACACGTACCTAGCCTTGAATCTCGCAATGCATCCACTTTGAACAACATCAGCTGAGCCACCTCCTTTTACGTTTTTTTCTTTTCTTTTATTTATTTACGTGTAATAATATTAATCTTTGTGAAAGGCAATAAATTATTTTATTATTATTCGGCTATATTTATTTAAAATCTTATTATTATTAAAACCGGTCCGTTTTCAACTCAAACTTTCCAGGATCGCCCGCTCGGCCAATATTAAGACTTTCTGAAAGTTTCATCCAAATAGATAGAGCCGTTTCGAATCTTGAGGGAACATTTACACATTGACTATAGTACATACATACAGGAGACAGCAATGTCAATGTTTTGCTAAAGTCAAACTTTTGATTTGAGTATTTTTACTTTTTTTTTTCTACCTGTGCTGATAGCCTTGAAAGGCTATTGCAGCTTCACTATCGTGTGTAGATGAGTTCACGGGGCTCAAACCGGAGTGTTGCTAACACTGACCCTAGTAAGAGCAGTGCTTTGCAGAATCTACCACCGGATCGGAAACGCGACCCACTGAGAAGATCCGGCGAGAAACTCAGTGGGCTGTGTCTATGGGTTATTTTTACAAATTCTAATAGTTGTCGTATGTAGATTATCACAGAAGATATTTGTTGATTTTGTTTAGTGAGTACTCGGGTTGATTCCCGTAGTTTACGATGCGACGCGTGATCGCATGTTAAGCCTTGTTCGGACTAGGCGAGTATTTTAGTCGAGTACCGAGTAATTTAGTGGCTAAATAAACTACTCGCTACTCGCCCGAAAAAATAGAACAAAATGGACTGATTTGACTAAATTATTTACTAACCTACTCGACTAAATTTTTGGTGCTCAGACATATTTAGCTACTAAATTACTCGACTAAAATACTCGCCTAGTCCGAACGAAGCTTTACGGACGTCGACAAAGATATCCGTTGTATTACTAATTTTTTTTTGTGAGTCGTTCTAACGAACGCACAGATGTTGTGGAAGCCGAAGGTCGCACACAATGTTGTGGTACATTTAAATCAACGAAAGAACGCTATGTATTGTTCGTCTAAATTATATGACACTTGTGAATTACAAATAAGGTATTCGTAACACGTGGCGGTAACACACATGTTGCATGTACACGTGTTTTTTTTTTTTTTTTGGAAAGTAAGTAGATTTTTCATGTCGATTCAACGTGTCCGCATTGTGTGCCAATTCACAAGCTATTATTTCGTTTTACAGTGTATGTTTAGTTAATTATGACTTGACTTATGAAGGTTAAGCGAACAGGTTAGGGGAGACAAATGAAGCACGAAAGACGCTGTCACGGGGTACAAGTGGCAAGTTTTTATAATACGAGCGGAGCTTCCCGATCGCGTATTCGAGCGACTCGGGTTTATTGTTCGCGCTGTCGGCGGGGTGCGTTAACAAATAATAATAACTCGCAGCGATTAGAGGCGCGAGTCATCGACCTTCGAAAAATCTGACCTGCGCCGCGCCGCCCGCAAGGTTGTGTGCGCGCTACCGCGCCATCGTTCGGCAACTATGATTACTACTATTTCAATATTCAATAAACTTTAAGGTTTTAACTTTTTTGATTACCCTAAATGAGTAGACAGAATACGGATACGAATACGGAATAATACGTTAGAGAAAGTCTGAAAGTGGCACCTGTGACAGAGAAGTCGAGAATTGCGCGTATGGGATTTTTTTTTCCTACCTATGCTGATAGCCTTGAGAGGCTATTTCAGCTTCGCCCTAACATGTAGGTGAACTCACGGGGCTCAAACCGGAGTGTTGCTAACACTGGCCCTAGCCAGAGCAGTGCTTTGCAGAATCTACCACTGGATCGTAAACGCGACCCACTGAGAAAATCCGGCGAGAAACTCAGTGGGCTAAGGTACGTTTGAGATAGTATGGATATGTGATAAGACGAAATGAAAATGAGCTTGGTAAGATAGTGTTAACTATGAATGTGGAAGGATATAGAGGAAGAGGCACACCTAAGAAGAACTGGATGTATTGCGTGGAAGACGATATGTGTCAGAGAGAGAGGAGAGTGAGCGAAGAAATGGTATATGATAGAGGAGTAGGGAAGGAGAAAACATGTTGCGTCAACCCCAGGTGACTGGGAGAAGGGCAGGAGAACGATGAGATGAGTAGACCAGCTCGTTACCTACATAGTGTTGAGTACTTATCAGAGGCATAGAAGTTACAGCATGAACACCGCAAGATGAGACATGAGCCTCGTATGGCTTAACGTCTCTCCAATTTTTAAACTGGAATGCATGACATGTTCCTGTGCGGGCACAAAATAAGCCCAGTAACCAAGTTTCTAGTATATTGTTTACAGCGAAAATCTAGACAGAATAAAAATAAAAATATATTCCTTAATGCAATTCAGTTCTAATGTGATGTTAATAAAATTGACGTAATGTAAATTATAGTAAAATTCGAATTCTGAAACGAAACGAAAATAAAATAAAAACTGTTTATCAAATGTTCCATAAAAAGATTTATGTATTTATGAGCTTTCCCTCCGCTTTTTTTTTTCGTCTGAAAATCATACATTTCGATTTTATATTCTTGCTCAGTCAATAAACCTTCAAATACTCTTGAAAAAGTACTGACCTTTCAACAAAATTTATTTCTGTACTCTGCGACCTCTGCTGACGGAATTGGGAGCTCAAGGTTTACAACATAACAATTATATGCAAAAAAAAAACCCGTATTTCTTGTAAATGATCTCGAATATTAATAAAATGTCAACAAACTGTGAAGGCGGCCGGCGTGCTTAATATTGAATTATTTACGTATATTTGTTAAACATTCAGACATAGTATACGGATTATGTGTTTATTTAAACAACAGAACAGATTCAACGTAAGTGAAATATACACACGTGAAATATACAAAAGCGGAATGTGTGTCGTCGCTCTGTGCACACGTGGTCCATGTTTGGCTTGCTGGAGATTTTTATCGGGAGTCCTACTCTCACGAAAAGCACGATAATCAGATACGATGGACATTCCTTCTCTTCGGGCATGTATCGATAACTTTTTGTTAGTTTTCATTAAATTAAAAGGTTATCTTTGGGAGTGGTTTAAGAAAAAACTAACTATACTGTTACTATGCTTGAGATCTTAGAACTTATATCTCAAGGTGGGTGGTGCATTTACGTCGTAGATGTCTATGGGCTCCAGTAACCACTTCACACCTGGTGGGCTATGAGCTCGTCCACCCATCTAAGCAACAAAAAAAAAAACAAATTAATAAAGACTCACTAGGCATGCGTTGAGTTTAAAAAAAATTTATTAGTTGGTTTTTAATCATCTTTGCATAAGAGTATCGTGACTAACAATGAATAGTCTAAGCTAATTGATGACGAGATTTGAAACTTCTAGGTAATATAGTTTGTTACTTGAGCGCCGTAAGTCTTAAAGTTATAGGAGTTTAGTTTGCATAAAGAAACTTTTTGTTCGAGTCACAACAGTGTTGCCAGTTTATAAAACTCTCCATATGAACACAGAATTTATTTTCATTTCTATTACCGTAGGCACCTATATTTTTGACTTTTTAAAAACTGAGCAATATTTCGCGGAAAGTTTGTACACATACAAAACTTGTTGCTATGTAATTTGCTTTGTGTGTCGTAAAATTGACAATATATTATGCGGTGTATAGTTGAAGGTGAACACCCTGTCAAGGAACCATTAACCCCCCAACCGTATCCGCGTAGCTCTACGCATTTACTGACTGTACCTTAATGTATTGTTCGAGAAACATTACCAAAGACGTATTAAAACGATCATAGCATTCCATATAGTTATACTGAATATTTTTAACACTATTTTATTAGCTTGGTGTGTGAATATGCGTGTTTGTATGTAACGGATTTTTTGAGTATTTTTCACTTTTACTTTTTCTTTAAGACTTTCGTTTGAAATCCGAACATACGCATCAGGTACCGACGACAATACAATAATTTTATTATTTCGCTCTTATATCCTTATAAGATGGAATAGGAAAATATGAAATTATTTTTTGCTTCGATTTCGTATTGTATTTTTTATTATTTTAAACTTCATATACGTGGGGTGAAGAAAGGCTATATGGTTTAACCGACATTTCGCTTAATACGCTACATTTATCTTTGCAATTAAATGTTCGTTTTATTTGGTATTAGCATCAAAGCTTCGTCATTTTTAATTGAACTTCAATTAAGTTTACCCCCAGATTTTTTTTTATTACGTTATTTTTTCCAAATTTTAGAATGTACAGCTCTCTCTGCTCTGCTGTAAGGTTGCAAAAATCTTGATTAAACCAAATAAAGCTTTTCACCCCTCGATAAGTTATTAAATAACATTTTAAGTACGCTGTTCTTTAATTAGCTTAATTCAATAAATAATTTATAATCACAAACATTGTTTTGAATTAAATTGTTAAATAAAAAAAAAAATCTGTTTGAACTGAAAAAAATTAGGAATACGATACTCGTGTATTCGTATCGTTCGTGTGCAGTTAAAACAGTTTTTAAAGTTAGTAAAATATATTAAATTATACTTACAAAGTCATGCCTCATATTTTGTAGAGATTATTATTACTGAACGGAATCTCAGAAAAGCCTAAACAATAAACTGTAAAGCATGTTAAGAAACGTACTCTTGAAGTCGTCGTGGCCTAAAGGATAAGTTGTCCGGTGCATTGGTATGTAGCGATGCAACGGTGTTCGAATCCCGCAGGCGGGTACCAATTTTTCTAAAGAAATACATACTTAAGATATCTTCACGATTGACTTCCACGGTGAATATAGGAATAAGGAATTTGCGTAATTACTGGTGGTAGGACCTCTTGTAACTCCGCACGGGTAGGTACTACCACCCTGCCTATTTCTGCCGTGAAGCAGTAATGCGTTTCGGTTTTTAATGGGTGGGGCAGCCGTTGTAACTATGATATACTGAGACCTTTTATATCATCTCAAGGTGAGTGGCGGCATTTACGTTGTAGATGTTTATGGGCTCCAGTAACCACTTAACACCAGGTGGGCTACGAGCTCGTCTACACACCTAAGCAATAAAAAAAATATATAATAATTTCATGGCTTTTACATTACTTATTCCTGTCTTTTTTGTCATTAATTTATATAGCTGTGTTACCTTTCTTAGACCATTACGGTCTCGCATGTGCATGTAGCTGTCATTAACGGAGGCAGCTATTGGAAAAGCACAGGAAAAACGTTGTTAACAACCGCTATAGGAAATTGTCGATGTAAAATGTAAATGACGTCCCTGTCCTTCCGGGTCTCTTATTGGTCAAGTTTTTACGATTTCTGATTCATTTTACAATTATTTACAAACGCGTTTTGGAATGTAGCTCACACACAAACACAATGTGTGAAATTAGTAGTATTTCAGATAATAATATTTTTATATTAAGATTTTTTTTTATATATTATGTTTATTTAAGGAAATTATTCACTTAGTGAATGTCACTCCATTGTGCAACAAAAGATAATAACAAAAAAATATATAAAAAAGTAAAGAAAGCTGTTATCGTCTCTGAAGGCCCACCAACACTATTTTATAAAGTGACTTAGCCATTTCGGATTCATATTAAGAACGAAGTCCGTTAATAAAATAGTTTCTTTAACTGACCGGAAAGCGAGGTGCGTGAGGAGGACAAAACGTGAAGTAACTTTCGACTATTTTCGGCATTGAATGTTACGAAACGACTTTGCGAAAGCGGCCTGTTACGCCATGCTTATCGAGAGTCGCGTGTATTTTGACAGACACGTACGCTATTTCTAACTTAAATCGAATTCAAAAAAAGAATGAACATGGAAGAAGCAAAGAGCCTTATTATTATTACTAGAGGTCCCGAATATAATTAATTGGAATTGTAAGTTTGTACACTATTATGATTGTATTTTATCTATACTAATATTATAAAGAGGAAAGATTTGTTTGTTTGTTTCGAATAGGCTCCGAAACTACTGGACCGATTTGAAAAATTCTTTTTCCATTAGAAGCCGACATTGTCCCTGATGAACATAGGCTACTTTTTTTAATTTTTTTTAATTTTTTTTTTTGATTTCATGTGTTTTAATGTTTCCGAAGCGAAGCGAGGGCGGGTCGCTAGTACTTCTATAATCACAAATTTCGCTAAGGCTACACTATAAAAAATATTAATAAAGACAAACAATATTTAATCTATTCTCAATTTGACAACAGACGTCAAGAACAAAAGTTTGACAATAAATAGTATGCATGCGTGTGTGCGTCAAATACATGGTATGTAGTGTGTGTAACGTTTTCTTTATTGATTTAATGTATATTTTATGCATTATTTAAAAAAAATATTAGCATTGTGCACTTCTTCTCTATATTCTCTATAAGTGTGGAAAATTTCATTCTCCTCCGTCCGCGCAATTTTGGTAAAAAGGGATACAAAGTTTTTGCTTCACGTATTAATATATAGATTATTTTATAGTAGCAAGGGTTCAGTCCGCAAAGAATCGAACGAGTTTCGAAATTGAAAATAGAATTACAGTTGCCTCTAAGCGTACCAGTCTAGAAAGTTACGCGTAGTCAACGTTTCCACTTTAGACGTATCTGGAAGAGCACCGAACAGGTAGGTGAATACTCTCGTGCACTAAATACCGAGATGATGGTAGTCGGTGTTGTAGTCGCGGGGAGGGGTGCGCGGGGGCCACGGACGAGGCGCGTCATTGACCTGCACCCCGCGCCCCACGCCCCATGGCGCGACAACGCGAACCGTAAATTCATTGTATTGTATCGCGAATCAAATTTGCTGTAGCAAAGGCTTTTTTTGTTGAGCTCGTGAGTGGGCTCCTTGAGGAGATTCGATACTTTGTAGTGCGTAACTACATATTTCAGTTCCACGAACTAACAGGGTTTCACGTTGAATTCGGAGTTGTCCGATTGCGCTGAACTAATTTTAAGTGAAATAGATATTTTTTCTAATTGTCTCACAGCTTACAGGAAAAATCTGTTGTGAATAATTTCCCAATTAAATATAAATTAATCTTAAGCATTCCATCAAATGTAATCAAATCTTAATATATAATTTATTTTTTATTTTTGTTGTTAATGCACTGTCGATTGCACCTATAATTGAGGTGACATCTGCCATGAACTTTTGTCAATTGTTCAATGTTTTGTATTGATGATCACTTTGTTGGTGTAACTTAACAAATAAATAAAAATTTATAAACTATCCGTGAATTTCTACAACATTGGATTAAATTTAGACAGCAATTTTTTTTTAATGTTAAATCAAGGTTAAGCGAATGAACACAATGCAACAGTACAAGTAGCAACTGATACAAAAAGTTTGCGAAGGTCGGTCTCCGGGGCGAGTCGGACATTTTTCAGGCCCGTTCGTCTTCCCACAGCAGGGTCAAGTTCGTTTGAATAGTTGAGAAGGGCGTTTTTTTTTTTTTTTTTGAGTAAGCCCTTTCACCTTTTGATTTTTTTTTTTAAATGTCAAGGTTACGTACGATACGCGTCAATTTGCTTATTGTCTCTCGACATTTCTGGCAGATTTTTCTATATTTTTCGTTATACACAAAACAAAGATACAAATCTAATAATTTATTTTCTAAAACGTGTATAAAACGTAGCGAAGCGTACCAACGGAACATACATGATTAATCTAACAACGAAGCAGGTGTATTTGACAGTAACAACTGAATAAAACGGGTGTTGGAAGAATTACCGAGTCAACTGACGTAAGTTCTAAAGCCTTGTTCGGACTAGGCGAGTATTTTAGTCGAGTACCGAGTAATTTAGTGGCTAAACTACTCGCTACTCGGCCGAAAAAAAAAAATTGGATCGACTTGACTAAATTATTTACAAAGCTACTCGACTAAATTTTTGGTGCTCAGAGACATTTAGCTACTAAATTACTCGGTACTCGACTAAAATACTTGCCTAGTCCGAACAAGGCTTAAGAACGGCAAGGTGTTTTCGTATCAAACATATTTAAAAAAGTTTAATCGATATAAATTTGATACAGTTAAAATATGCTTACACTGATATTTGTTCGTAAATGACGATTTTTCTCCACTTAACTGCTCATGGACGACCAGGAAAATCGTTATAATTGTAAATAGACATGCTTTAACAAAAACCGACTTCAAATAGAAAAAAAAAACATATTCCAAAACAAATTAATATACACTAAAAACAATAATCATCGAAATCGTGATATTGAGTTATTCATCTATTTGTCACGCACGTACTTAATGCAAATTTAAGACTTATATGGTTTTCTCATGAATACCATTATCAGAACTGGACTTAATTTTAATGGGACCACACGGGAAGCGTCAGCTTTCTAATAAAAAAAAGAATCATCAAAATCGATTCACTCAGTCAAAAGTTATGAGGTAACAAACATAAAAAAAAACATACAGTCGAATTGAGAACCTCCTTCTTTTTTGAAGTTGGTTAATAAAAATACTATTTGATACATAACGGGGTCGCCCTGCTATCCAAACTTTCGAGGCAGGAGGCAACAGTGGGACCTACCTACATTTACTCACAACAAAATCTACTAGTAAAACAAACAGTTTTACAAAATCGCACCTTTAGAATTATAAAGACCCAACTCAAAAAAAAAGGTTTTTTGGAAAACATCGATTAACGTTCTCAAACCGAAAAAACGTAGAGGAAGGGGACGGAGTGAAAGAGACCGATGTATAGCTTTGTCCCTTTATAAGCTACTTCTGGTCATTTGATTACTAAGAGTCGCTGAAAAAGGTCGTTCTAGGTCTATTGTTTAAATTAAAGACGAAATCCAAAAATTTCGAAAAGGGTCTCTATAATTCTAAAGGTGCGAAATGATAATTAGATACCAACACAGACTGACCGTGCAGACGAAAGAGGCCCTCTAGTGTGGGCGTTAAGAAAAAAAAAACGCGAATACAGATTAGTTCGACGTCAACAACGAAAATAAATCACAGTCTTGATATATAGAGATAATAATTGATTAATTATGAATTATAAAGTCAATTCTCCTAAGTTTGAAGGGGCAGCCGTTGTAACTATACTGAGACCTTAGAACTTATATTTCAAGGTGGGTGGCGCATTTACGTTGTAGATGTCTATGGGCTCCAGTAACCACTTAACACCAGGCGGGCTGTGAGCTCGTCCACCCATCTAAGCAATAAAAAAAACAACTAGGTTACAGGGTACTTATACGAGCCTTTTCGTTTCTATTTCGTGTGCATATATATGTGCGATGTATTTAGGTTTTTAGGTAAACGGTTCTTGACCGATTCGTAATTTGTAACTGCATTACTTTAATTGTTATTTACCCGTAATCATGAAAACGTAACATTTACCAATATTTTTTTATAGTATTTTTATTTCGGTTCTCGCAAGATGTGGATTTAATCCAAACTACTTTTACGGTTTCGTCTTGCGTTTCTTGTAGTCACTATATCGAGGGATGAAGAAAAGGCTATTTGGTTTAAGCAACATTTTTGCAACTTTACAGGAGAGCCATTTAAAGATTGAAATTTGGAAAAATATTATAACAAAAAAAAAAAAACTTGAGCTATTTCAATGGGTTAAACTTAATTGAAGTTCCATGAAAACATCGATTTGGTATCAACAATATATATGTAATACCAAATAAAAAGGAGCTTTGATTTCAAAGATAAATATCGCGTAGGTGTTAAGCGAAATGTCGCTTAAACCTCCTTTGAACCGCCTTTGAACCCTCGATATGCATTATTTCAGACGTTAAGAATTTCGCAGAAGATTGTTAGTCGCGAGATTAAGCAACTGCGTATCAATTCTGTTAATAACGGAACAGTCTCACCGTCTGTATTAGTAATAGGTAACCATTAGTTTATTTTATAAGTTTACCCAACTATTTATTTAACCGGTCAAAGCTTAGATAACGCTAATAATAAACCTAGGTCTTGAATATTTGAATATAAGTTCCAAATAGAAATAATAGGAACATTCATCTCGATAAAAATAACATCAATGATAACGATGTTCGATCCAATGAAGATCTATCTGTAGGCTTTTCCTATAGGCGAAATCCTACTCCGATTTGCCAAAGTAAGGGCTTTGTGGGGGGTTTACTTAGGGCCTGTGGCCGGTCGTCTGCTTAAAGACCAAACTGCAACATGGATACACTAAGACCGCTAAAGATTTTTTATTTTTTATTGCCCGAGCAGGCAGACGAAAATACGGCCCACCGGATGTTAAGTGGTTACCGTCGCTCATGGACGTCAGCAATGCCAGGGGCAGAGCCAAACCACTGCCTACCGCTTAATACTCTTCACAAGCCTCGTTTGAGGAAGGACTTGTCATAGCGCTCGGGAAACACCGTGGAGGGGAACTCATTCCAAAACCGGATGGTACGTGGTAAAAATGATCTCTGGAAACGCACTGTGGATGAACGCAGTGGCTCCAGGTAGTATGGATGAACTCTACTTCGGTGGCGGGCGGTGCGATGGTAAAAACGAGATGATGGATTCTGGTTAGATTCCCGGCCGGACCTTTGTCGAAAACGTATTTGTTCGTATTTTCTAGTCTCGTAACTGTACCTGACATAAAGCAAAAGAAAATCTTAGTCTAGTTTCGTTAAATCTAGGACTCTGTTTTTACAGCTATGTTACGGGCCCAGTTGATTTGAACAAAAAAAGTAATTATTTACGGATTCGTCAAAGTAGGCGTCACGTTAAAAATATTTGAATTATTATCGCGCAGCCACATGTTCGAAAGCGGAACGCTAGTTTATTACTACGGGCTCGTGTATACATAGAACGTACACATGCGGTGCTTACATCTAAACATTATCTGTTAAATATTTTTTTTCTCTGAAGGCCAATGAACCTCTTTCCGTTTCAACACAAGTTTTCGCGTAGGTATTTATAAGAAGGTCGATCGCGACATAGACATGAGCTAATCCTTTTTATTTTGACATTTCTGTGCAGAATATCTATAGCTATTTGATATATTACATTTCATTGTGCACAAGTTTAGATAAATAAGCAAGGTAAAAAAACCGTACAAATGGCGGTCTTATCGCTAACAACGATCTCTTCCAGACAACCGGTCATAGAAAAAACTTGGACGGAGAAAGCGGTCACGTACGATCTAAATACGGACTGGCCATTAAAATCTGCATACACAATATATATACAACATCCATATATGTATACACAAACTTAAAGCGATTAGAATGTAAATAAAGTTTGATATTAAAAACATAATATTATTATGTATTTGTTTAAACGTGTCCTAGTATTTGCTATTTGCCGTGGTTACCACAGTCCGTATCAGCACAATGCGAATGCCATCATACCACCTTGAGATCTGCGGTCGAAGTCCCAATTTTATTACAAAAAGTATCCCATCGTTCAAATTGAAACGCATATTTGTTTCGCGGCAGAAATGTACCGTATGTATGTAACAGACGTAATGACAAATCTCCTCTCCGCTATTTATTGAACATTGTCAGAGGCATGGGGACATCGGCTTCATTTGCAGCGTAAAATCCTACATCTATTCTAATGTCTGAATAGTTTTTTTTTTGCTTTCACGAGACGCATTATAATTAAAACTACTTTGAAGGTTTTGTCTCGCGTTTAGCCTTCTTCTTCTAATTGTCTTATCCCACAATGTTTTAACCCTCCTTGGGTAATTAATATTTCCCGTAGTATATCCATTGCAATGTGTCATACGAATTGACTTTTTCCGTTTCTTCTTTTATCGTTACTTTTACTTCATCCGTTTTCAGTTCCAGGATTTAAATTGTTTTATTATAAGCATTTACACTCAAATTTAGATTTTCCAATCCCAAAAAGATTAAAATATCAGATTTTATTATAATGTTTCCTGTTTACTGTTTTTATATATCATTTCAAACGTTAAGAATACTTTACAATTTAAGTGTTTCGCGGATCAATTAAGTTTTATTCGTCGGCATTTGAATATTGTGCTAAATATACTCTATTTTTATATAGTAATGAAAATAGTATGCACGATATTAAACTGTATAAGTAGGCAGTAATCATAAGGTCTGAATATTGGTGAAATTCACGTAAGGTCTCCGGTAATAGTCCAAGATGGTAAAACCTCGTGTAATCTAATAAAAGCGTAAATAAAATAAACAAATACGACTACATTACACTTAAACGAAATATACTCACGTTATTCGCGAAAATCTCTTATTGCCTCGTGCTTAGTGCGATGGAATGTCTGAAACAAAAAGATAAGCGTTGAAATCCGTTTTACTGACCCAGTGACTCAGACTTAAGCATTTTATAAGCTTATTTGGACATTTGAATCGATCTTCAAGTTCCATTTTCTGGGTATTGTAACAAATTTTTGATAACATTTAATCCGAATTGACTTTAATTGGATTACTTTTTATTATTTTGAGTTAATAATCTTTATCGGCCATTGAAAATAGACAGGAAAGCAGCGCTATTAAACTGACTACCATAGTGCACTTTATAGCTTCTTTAAAGAAAATCATGTATGTCATGATGCTGAGGGAACAGCATTCAAATATCTTTTGACAATATAATTCTCAGATGTCTACATTTCTGGGGTATATAAGTACTTTTACTAATTTTAATAATTATTATCTGTGCTTGCATGTACTTCAGAGGAACATTCTGATTTGTGCGTACTCATTATAATGTTAAATTCTTTTGTTTATGAAGGAAGGATTAATGATGGCCAGGAGATCTTATTAGTTACGTGAGGACAAGAATTATTTGATTCTTATATTATATGATAGACATCGTGCATTAATACGAAAATTGTAAAGCGTCTAAGCGAAATCTACATGTAAGTATCATATAATAGATTAGTCAGGCTCGGTCCTATTTGGTGGCTGATCCTTTATTTAACTGTGACCCGATCGCTACCAAGCTTCACAGGATCACCCACCTACTAAGCTTATCTGAATATTTCGTGAAAATTCATCGAATCACCGTTTAAAATTCTATAATGATCAAACATACACTCTTAGAAATTTATATGTATAGATAATATTTTTCAAAAACCTGATTAGAGCTAACTTTTTTATTTATTTTATTGCTTAGATGGGTGGACGAGATCACAGCTCACCTGATGTTAAGTGTTTACTGGAGCCCATAGACATCTACAATGTAAATGCGCCAGCTTCCTTGAGATATAAGTTCTAAGGTCTCAGTATAGTTACAACGGCTGCCCCGCCCTCCAAACCGAAACGCATTACTGCATCACGGCAGAAATAGGCAGGGTGGTGGTACCAATCCGTGCGGACTCACAAGAGGTCCTACCACCAGTAATTACGCAAATTATAATTTTGCGGGTTTGATGTTTATTACACGATGTTATTCCTTCACCGTGGAAGTCAAAAAAAGTACATATTTCATTAGAAAAATTGGTACCCGCCTGCGGGATTCGAACACCGTTGCATCGCTACATACGAATGCACCGTCTTATCTTTTAGGCCACGACGACTTCATTTTTAAGTACAGTTTGCACATACAAATTTCGAGCAATAACATTCAAGCTGTTCGCCTAATATAAACCTCTAATTCTCAAGATAGTTTGCTGATCAACATGTGATGTCTAAAGCCGATCAGTAACACAAATATTATAATTTTCATTATTAAAAATGCCCCGAAATTATCGGTCTTTTTTTGCAATAGAACTTATAGTCGGTAAAATTTGATGCATCGCAATGATTACAATGTATTTATTACTTTTTTTGAACACATCGTGATCTGCTGTAACATCAAAAGAGACGAGGAAACTGGATGCAGACGTGGCGTTAAAATCTAGCTAAATTTATTCATGAAACAACGCAACGACCTTCGGTGCTCAAAAAAATAATAATAATGTTTTATCAAAACTTTGGCAAGTAGCTATGAGGAAATGAAGTCGCTATGATACGGTCGCGGCAAAGGAGGTCACGAGCTCTGTGCCCGAAACAACTGCTTACGACTTTGGAATTTCAAAGTTTACTTTACGGAACGAGTAGGTACATACGTATGTATATTTATTTGATTAATCTTTTGTCTTCAGAAAAACAGTCTGACCGAAAAACTAGTGCAACATAATTAAAGAAATAGTCGATTTTATTCGCCTGCTCTATTTATGTATGTATATTTATATGTTTCCGTTCCGTAAAATATGAAGTAGATCTCGGTCTTAATTGCCCTATAGCAACCCTTAAAACATGAATTCATTACTACTTCGCGGCAAACATTGTTTCCGTTCGTAACGACCTTGTAAGAGCTTAAAATCGCTACATCATCAGTAAAATAATTACTTACGTATACATATTTTCTCTTGTGCTATCTATATTCCAAAATAGTAATTTTTACCTTATTTAAAAAAAAAAAACAGGTTTTCGTGGGTAGCAAAGATAATTAGAATTACTTTTACAGTTTAATCTCTGGTGTTTCGTCAATCGTCCGTCACTACTAAAACCGTAAAGTATTTAAAACGTCATAAATAATGTAATGACAATAAAAACGCGAGATTAAATCGTAAAAATAGTTGAACTATGTATATAGGTTTACCTAATACGATTACGGTAAATCATTGGATTATTTATGAAATTATGTTGGAGACCATGATCCCTTGGAGTTAATTAAGTGGCTAATTAAAAACTGATTACATTCTCATTGATTTATTGTCGTCTTTTAATTAATTATCAATGTAAGTTTTATTTTATATTAATATTTCTGAAGCAATAATGTATTAATGGGCACGTAGGTGCTGTGTGTAAGACGTATATGTGACGTAACACGAGTGACGCGTAACAAAAGCATGCCAATTCTTTAATGAGATTGAGCAGCATAAACTCACGACATGGCCACGCCGACAAGATGGCGGACGCGCGAACGGTGAAAGTGACCAGTACCCGATGGTCGCACCACTCTGTTAATGCTTGCACAACCAGTTCTAACAGTAAACTTATTCGTACAACTTTATTACTGAATGTAGGCAATCTTTAAATTGTCCAAGATGAATTTACGATTACCTAATCCGACAATATGAATTTTACGACAATAGCTTCGTTATTGTTGCGTAGTGACATTAATTGACATTCGAAATTGAAACTGTTGACCCTGGGAGAAGATTGGGGACAAAAGCCGTTGCGCAATTTACCTCCACGCATCCGTCGCTGCGTCAAAAGGCTTGTGATAATAATTGCTGGTCTATTGCGCCGTGTTCGTCGCCGGTATGTTCGTATCAAATAAGACGATTATGGCGGCATTTAAGTCCTGCAAGTAACCGAACCCCGAGCCGGCGATTCAATGACCAACTAATAAGGTGACCAAACTACTGGTATCACAACCGGTGGCAAGGGCTATTGCGAGCAATTAATGATCGGCGGTATCATTCAATTGTCTTTCTGCCTATTTTTTTTCTTTCTTAAATGGGTGGACGAGTTCACAGATCACCCGGTGTTAAGTGGTTACTGGAGCCCATATACATCTATAACGTAAATGCGCCACCCACCTTGAGACATAAGTTCTAAGGTCTCAGTATAGGCGCAAGAGATCCTACCACCAGTAAAAACCACCTACCTACCTACCTACTACCTACCACCAGTTTCCGCGGCGAAACAATCATGTTTCCCGGTTCGAACGATAGCTCTTTGAGTTTACCATATGAAAACATTTTAGTGACATCTTTCAATACGGTTACAGAGTAGAGTACGGAATCGATTTATAACGAAAGCTTTCACGGCAATTATTGAGTTCCCAAAGCAATTTCCGGTCTCGAAGGCTAAATCAGTATTGTAAGTAATTTAAACAACGTTCGAGTTAACGTAAACAACAGAATTAATCAAGTTAGTCCCTTGATGGTGGTTCGGACAGAGCGAACTGGTTAACTAAATGAAAACGACACTAGAGTGCTCTCTAATCGAATTTCTGTTCCCTTCTTTACTCTGTATGGAAGTCTTTGCTTTAATTTTTTCGTTACTTAAAAAATTTTTGCGAAGAAATATAGTTCTTTACGAAATAATAAATCTGTAATTAAATATAAACACACAATTTTCTTTTATATTTAATTATAAGACTTTCAAACGCCTATCTGAGGAAAATTCCCAGTCCCAAAAAATATCATTCGTTCTGTTGAAATATTATTTCATCTGTTCAATTAATTTTTACCTTTTTATGTATTCGTTCCCTAATCAGTAAATTATAATATTTTCCCGTTTCTCATGCCCGCCACAGGAGCTTTGGTGAAGCTTTGACAAATTGTTACGCTAAAATTAGAATGAAAATTCAATGCGATATCTACCTTTTGTATACTCCCACACTCGAAAGATGAAATCAAACGAAACTCAACTACCCACACATTGCGTCTAAGCAAAACAGTATTTTAAAGATGGCGGATGAAAATGATTAATTAATTTACATGGACACACTGTACGTACTATAATTGCTGTTAGCTGTAAGTATTTGCGTTGAATTTATAGCTTGTCACTGAAAAGGACGCCGCTTCGAGGCAACTTATAGTGGCGTTAAGAGGTTAGTAATGAAAGCTTAGTTTAACAAATCTACTACATCAACATCGATGGTTCGTTGCGTCTACTAAATTGCTTTCAAGTGTGTTTAATACCACCTAGTTATCGTGCTGCGTATGTCTCGCAGCCAGATTGCTATTATCTCGTCCGCGAGAAGCTTGAATAGCCCCTTAGGCTACCAGCGAATAGGTAGGGAATAAAATGTTTTTAACGCATGACGCTACGTTCGCCCACTGAGTTTCTCGCCGGATCTTCTCAGTGGGTCGCGTTTCCGATCCGGGGTTAGATTCTGCGAAGCACTGCTCTTGCTAGGGCCAGTGTTAGCGACACTTCTAGCTTGAGCCCCATGAGCTCACCTACACGTTCACGTGAAGCTTAAATAGCCTCTGAAGGCTATCAGCAAAGGTAGGGAAAAAAGGGGTATGTTATTGTGGCTTCAACGAAGCTTCGTGCCGATAGAGGTAGAGGTTAACTGCGTTTTATTGAAGTATTCACATATTTGGTCTTAGATTAAACGCAACTGCAAGTCCTTACCTTTCTACGGTCGAAGAGAACGCAGACCCGTCAAGCGGTCACGTTTTTTGACAGTTTGCTGGGGCTAGTACAAAATGTTTAAATAGAATCTCTTTGGTCGTGCGTCGGCATATTACAGGACATGTACAACGAGCTTAACGTAGGTTCGTTATGTTGAGTTTATACGCAATATGTTAACAATACAAATGTGGTTTTGTGAACTTGTTTGTTTATTATATTTAGCTAACAGTAGTCAATTATTTAAAATTATACATTACAGTCAATTTTTATTTTCCCACACATTGTTCGTTACGAAGCACCCTACGTTTGCTTTTAAATTTCGAATTTCGATTCGTAAATTGGAAAATCGTAGGTATAAATTATGAAATGTCAAACTGTAAGATGAAATATTGCGTTTCGTGAACGCTTGCAAAGCAATCTTGGTCAATTACAGTAACCTTGCCGGTTTATTCGTGAGGATGTGGCGTCACCGGTACGATGGCAATGTCTGTTTCCTTTTTGTGAGCTGCTATAAGCATCGAAAAGTTATTCGAAAAGGATCTTATTATGTATTAAAAAAAAAACATGTTTAAATACCAGTTTCGTTTAGGTTATAAATCATTCACGCTTAGACCTTCAACGTTGCGTTATTCGTTACGCGCAACATTACTAGAATACGAATTGTTTTTGTAAACAAAATAATCATCAATTTAAACAATCAATATCGAACACACGAGCCTAATTCGTTTCTTTCATCCAACAGGGTTGTCGGAACGTAAATCGGATCTATAAAAATAGTCAGATAGCCCATCGACCTTTCATCGTACAGGACGATAAGTGCGCGGACATCGAGACAAAGTCGAGGTCGTTAACCCCAGACTATCAGCTGACGACATCGGCCAAACCACGGAGAAATTATCTTTCACGCTTTATTTCGGTCGTTCACTGGCTCTATTGCCCTCCATATTTTCTAGTCACAAATAAAAAGTTCGTTAACAAGACAGTTTTACTACATTATACTTGATTGCAGTGCAATAAAAGTATACTCAGATATTTATGTTGAGTGATTTCGAATGAGCGACATTATGAATTTGAAGCAACTTTGTTTCTCAGATTCTCGATCCCAATTCAAATGTGCATGTGTGAATGAATCACTTCCGACTAAAAACGTATTCTCGGTGTTTGACCTGTTTATTTAGTAACATTCTTCGAAAGCCATGATGCGATTAATCTACACCACACCAGCGTTTTCGGAACGTATCAAATATTTTTTAGATACATTTACGTTCGAGTGACAACAACCGATAAATCATGGCCGACAGCGTTCTTTTATCGTGTTTGATTTGGAATTCGTAACAATTTTTCTCTGATACCGCGTTGGTCTACATATTTCTAGCACACTTAACGATGTCAAACTAGTTCAATTTCATTGCTTTCAACAAGCATGTGATCGGATTGCTGCAGGTAAGGCGCAAAAATATCACGACCTACTTTATTGTTAGTGTACTGCTTCGCGAACACTAATAGCATCTAGCCTAAAAATAGACGATAATAACACTTAAAAACGTTTTGATTCAATTTTGATTACTTTTAATATAGTACTTAAAGCAGTTATAGTTAGTTCACGTTATACCTTCAATTAAGGTGCATAAAAGTAACAATGAAATGTTTGCCTTATTAATTTGCCTTAATAATGCCACTTCTTAATAACTTAATAATGCCACTTCTAGATCTTCTTTCTTTGTTAAGGTGTGTAGGTGGTTGTGATTTTTAATAAACGAATCTAGGTATTTCATTAATCTATCAACGTCACGCTTAATATGTTTGGATTTTTATACGATAAAAAAGAAACATGACACCTATATGTACTGTTTGGATTTTTTAATACCTACACAATAACCGAATCTCTAGCATTCATCGAAATAGTTAATGTTAATCAACACTAATAAGTTTTATATAATATACGAGAAATTCACAAAGGCTATCTGGTGACCCACCGTCGGCTGATGATGTCGAAACTTCTCAAGTGGGCACTCGTAGTGTTCGATTTAAAAACCAGTCTCTGTGAGCCTTGAATCACTTGGCCACTTGCCACGCCTATTAGAAGCGCTGGAGAACATTTTAAGTCGAGTCGTTTGATCGAATCAATCGAAAGACTTCCTAATTAAAATATCTTTGATTTGTTCCCTTTTTATTCGGAAGCATTCGATGTTTGAAACGAATTGTTTAGTCGTACATCGATACGACGAGTTTAGTGACTACCTACTAAACATTAAACAAAGGCCAGATGTTCATCGGGCCGTGATTGAAGAACATTGTAGAGGTATCGCTACTTCCGCATACGTAATACGCTTTACTCAGATAATGGCATTGAATTGCATTTTATTAAACGCAAGCTTTCCCGATTAATCTTCCGTAACTGGTGTGTTCTCTTAAATGTGACCCGAAAATTTTGTTGCAAAATTTTATTTGTCGATTTCTAACAAGCACATCCGCGAATTGGCATCGACCGCAACGTTGGCTAACGGTACACATAAATTGCTTTGGACTTTAACTGTACACAATCTTCAGCAGTCTGAGAGACTAGAGCTTCCGTAATAATATAAAGGTATTAGGAGAAAAATTCACTTATTTGCGTCCACGTATTCGATCACTCTTATAGTAGTATGAGTATTTACCTTGCAGAGAATCGGAGGGACAACGCCAACTCAGGCACGACGAGCGACGTCGTAGCGCAAATAACTCCACTACACTGTCCTCTCACAAATTCAACACAAATCCATTATCCGGAAACGATAAAACTATTAGGCAAATAACGATACGCACATTTCGTCCAGAAGTCTCAGACTATAGGCTCTTTTCAAGGAATATACGAATTAAAAGACGGATAAATCGTCAATGGGCGACGAAACAACCGCTCTAGAACGAACTTCGAGCTAAACTGACGAGTTGTGAAGGTAATATCTGTGCCTGGGCAGGGAGGGGGGGGGGCGCTGTCGACAATGTGTCTCATTCGCTCTCGCCAGTGCTATACCGGCTATAGTTGCTATAGTTCATGCGTAGGTCGCGAAAGAATCCGATGGTCTACCGGAGTCTGCCGACGATCGCCCATTATGAAACTAACTAAAGCTTAGGCTATTACTACTACACCTATGCGGCTTGTTGAATACCCCCACTTCTAGAAAGGGCATAAGTAGATCCGAAGTTGTAGCTACCAACCTTCATCATTCTTTCCGGAAAGGACTGATTCAGTTTAATAAAGATGAATTAACATGTGTTTATGATATAAAAACCAATATGACAGAAAACTATTTTCCGCATACGCAACAAGGTCATTTTACATTTAAATAATCGATTCTCACGAATTCTCATATATTCGCATCAATTCTGAAAGTTTGTTTATCTTTATTATTTATTTAAATAACTATATATTTAACATTACTCAGAGAAAGAAACTCTCGTGGAAGAACATCATCTTCCTACACACTTCCTATATTAATAGACAAAGATAAATTTCTTCAATGTTTATTTTTATTCTTTATTTTAAAATATAGGGTAAGGCTTTGTGGCTGCTAGACTGTGTCCCTGGCATTATTCCTGGCAGATCACTCACAATGAGGTGGGTCTTAGGTCAGTCCACCTTTCAGGAACTACAACCGAATAGGAATCTAAGTACTAAGATCGGAGAGGTTTCAATCCAAGAGCTCTGGTTGCGATGGCTATTTGGCCATACTTTTGATGATCTCACGACATGTTTTTTTTTTATAAGTTTAAATCGATGAACCCACACTATGTACTTGAAATATAATTAATTTACAATACTTTACTATGTTTTATACAATTTTAAGTGGCTACTTGAAAACTTATATAAACAACTTCATAATTAACTGCATTTTTTCCCGTAGTTTTAATCGAAATATTTATAACTTAATAACGAATGTTCACAGTTTAATTTATCCAACAACTCCGTTATGTGGCAATTTAATTTGCAACAAAAACTTAGACACGAAAGAAATTTCTCTGAGCATCGGCGTCTGTTTTTGCGCCATTCACGGTTGAATCACGTTCCGCGATACTGACAGGAAAACTGCTATTAGATATTTGTTTTTATGCCAAAAGAAGAAAGATAGAGATGAGTTATAGCGTTGTCCTTTTTCACTTATCAGAATTTATTGTAACTCGTGAATTTATTGCAGTATGTAGTCGAAATTTGACTATAATTAATTGAAATTATTAGTTTGAACATTAATAAGGTTCTATTATCAAAGATTATTATACTTCTTTATTCACAGATTTCGCCAAGACCAGTCTATAGATAAATAATATGAAAGAGAAAACAATATTAACCAATTTTTTTTTTTAGGAGATTTTATGACCTGGTAACTGAGACCTTTAAGTCATGTCTTATTTAATGGATATTCTTAATTTTATGAAAAATGATATTATGGAGTGAAATGAAATGAAGATGATTAATTTGAGACATTAATCAACTGGGATGAAATTAAATGAGATGATATGAGATGAAATCTAATCTCAGTAAAATGGTGGTCATTTACTAAGATTTTTGCAGTGGACTTTTTGGAGGATCACGAGAAGTTACGTCCAGCGGCTTTGTTTCATTTTCCCACATTTGTGCACTTTCACAGATATTAAACGGTTAATAAACCACCATTATTACACATTTAAACCCGAAGAAACACTAAATAGACAAAATAAAACAAATCACACAACTTCACTCATCGCGTTCCCGCCAAAAAGTAAATATTAACCTATTTTCAATTTGACCACATACTTTAAGCAATAACAAAGTTTGACAATAAACATTTTCGTAAAAAGGGGTACAAAGTTTTTGCTTCACGTATTATTATATTATAGATATTATTTTTTTTATGATTGAAGGGTTACTGGAGGCCCTGAGGCCTTTTCAGTTTCATCAGGACAGGTAGGCGAGCAAAAGCTCAGCCAGGCTTGCTAACAAGTAGTGATATTGCTGTTAGTTCGTCGTTCGATCATAGATAATACACATAATATCGTTCGACTTTCATGGCGGCGGTTCTTAGTTCGCACTGGCTGGCAATATTCGCACAACTTTCTGATGTCATTGTTCTGGCGCCACGTGGGAACCAATTTTCTTTATTACCTGCAAATTTTTAGCTCATTGTAATTTAATATGTCATTATTATGAATTATATACCTCGTTAAGTTGTTTATTCTATGGGTAAATGTTTATACCTAGTAGGTACACCTATCTTTTTTGTCTCATTGATTCAGAATTCGAATGGTACTATTTAAAAAGAAACCTAAACTGGAAACAAAACATGATAACGTAATCCGAACTAGTACATAATATTAGTTGTTCTTTTTGGACTGCCACGGGGAAGGAATAACATCGTGTAATAAAAATCAAACCCGCAAAATTATAAATTGCGTAATTACTGGTGGTGAGAACTCTTATGAGTCCGCGCGGGTAACTAGGTACCACCATCCGGCCTATTTCTGCCGTGAAGCAATAATGCGTTTCGGTTTGAAGGGCGGGGCAGCCGTTGTAACTATACTTGAGACCTTAGAACTTATATCTCAAGGTGGGTGGCGCATTTGCGATGTACATATCTATGGGCTCCAGTAACAACGTAACACCAGGTGGGCTGTGAGCTCGAAAGCTCGAAGCTCATCGAAATCGGTTGGCGTGATATTGAGTTATTCGTCTATTTGTCGCTCACGTACTTAATGCAAATTTAAGACTTATAAGGTTTTCTCATGGATACCATTATCAGAACTGGACTAAATTTTAATGGGACCACACGGGAAGCGTCAGCTTTCTAATAAAAAAAATATCATCAAAATCGATTCACCCAGTCAAAAATTATGAGGTAACAAACATAAAAAAATATCATACAGCCGAATTGAGAACCTCCTCCTTTTTTGAAGTCGGCTAAAACACGACTTTATCACTCGTAGTTGTGATCTTTCATCACACATTTACACGTGCGATGCACGCACGTGCACGGAGGAGTAGTACAGCAATAAAACAAAATATTTTTTTATTGTTGTGAGTGAACGGACTCACGATATCGCGCACCATACATTGTTGTGGACACATTCACAGTGTACTGTACTGTATATTTTTGACTAAGTATAGGCTGCTATGCTATATGGCACTATAGTATAGCGTAATCTGAAAGCAGCTTTAGAGGGCTATGCCAGCGTTACCGAACCATTAAATGAGCTCACGGGGCTCTAACCTCGGGACGTTGCTATCACCAGCCCTAGCAAGAGCAGTGCTTCGAAGAATCTACCACTGGATCGGAAACGCGACCCACTGAGACGATCCGGCGACAAGCTTAGTGGGCTGGTGTAACATCTTGTGAAGAGGACAAAATTTTTTTTTTTTTTTTTTTTTTTTTTTTTTTTTTTTTTTTTTTTTTTTTTTTTTTTTTTTTTTTTTTTTTTTTTTTTTTTTTTTTTTTTTTTTTATTGCTTAGATGGGTGGACGAGCCCACAGCCCACCTGGTGTTAAGTGGTTACTGGAGCCCATAGACATCCACAACGTAAATGCGCCACCCACCTTGAGATACAAGTTCTAAGGTCTCATGTATAGTTACAACGGCTGCCCCACCCTTCAAACCGAAACGCATTACTGCTTCACGGCAGAAATAGGCAGGGTGGTGGTACCCACCCGCGCGGACTCACAAGAGGTCCTACCACCAGTAATTACGCAAATTATAATTTTGCGGGTTTCATTTTTATTACACGATGTTATTCCTTCACCGTGGAAGTCAATCGTGAACATTTGTTGAGTACGTATTTCATTAGAAAAATTGGTACCCGCCTGCGGGATTCGAACACCGGTGCATCGCTTCAACACGAATGCACCGGACGTCTTATCCGTTAGGCCACGACGACCACACATACTTAGTCTGGCCATAAATACTGTTACAATTAAGAATAAAAAAAATCTATTGCAAATTACATTTATTACTTTTACAGCGTGTTAGTTTAATACATAAATATAAAACAATTTGAAGTATAAAAACCTTATTCGAAGTGATCTCCATTGGCTGCAATACAGTCCTTTAAACGTTGAGACTAGTTATCAATAGAAGCACGCACTCTTTCCATGGGAAAATTTTCACTGCCAATCGTACACACTATATACACTATATACACACACGTATACACTCCACTCAACTTTAAGGACCACAACCGCTTTAAGAGTGCTTAGACTGTTATGTAACTAGTACGTGTTTCTTCTACCACATCCCAATCAAACTCAAACACAAAATGAAATTAAGAATTGGCTAATTAAATGACAAACTTTAATTTTCTACACGACAAAGAATACGGGCTTATGAATTCTGTTTACGTACCTATGTAGTTAGATGAATATTAGATAAAATGGAATTCGACTATTATTAATTACGGAGTCGACTCACGAGAAAGTTGTACGGAAACGGGAACGCTTAAAGTGAATTTTAAGCCTGTCTCAATATTTAATTAAACTTATTTGTAGATTAATAATAGGTAGGACTTATGTTTTTTTTTTAAAGTGGACAAATTTAGGGCGCGCTGAATTCTCACGTGAAAATCCTAACTACTACTAGAGTAATCTGTTGATTTCTATCACTAATCTGTTCTAACTCTAGAAGTAGACTTAGCACACAAGAGTTTGTCGTGTAGCCCATATTATTAGCCCGATGACTTTCCTGCCTGATCTTCTCTGTAGTAGACGCATTTGCGAAGCAGCATCCCAGCAGCTGTCAGTAAATCCCAGCGCCCGAGCTCGCCCAATTGCTCTGGCGAATCTGGAAAGGCCTTCAGGCAACTATCAGTGTGCTTAGTGCGAGTTTTTTAACGTTCTCAATAACGTAAAAGTTAGCCCAATTTTGTATGCAGTTGGAACAGCGCCCCTAGCGGCAAACGTACGCAAACGATCTCATTCCATACAAATATGAGCTACCTTTTACGCTATCCCGGTCATCGTTCTCGTCGAGCCAGTCGCTTGAAACGAAGGGCTCGACGAGTAAATTAACCCACAGACACAGCCCACTGAGTTTCTCGTCGGATCTTCTCAGTGGGTCGCGTTTCCGATCCGGTGGTAGATTTTGCGAAGCACGGCTCTTGCTAGGGTTCGTGTTAGCAACTTCGTCAGGTGTGAGCCTCGTGAGCTCACCTACTAGTTAAGGCGACGCTGACATAGCCTCTCAAAGCTATCAACTTAGGTAGGAAACGCTATCGACAACGTTAAAAAACTCGCATTAAGCACACTGTTCTTTGTTTTGAAGTATAGAACAGTCGTTTTTGTTTTAATTTCATATTAAATTCATATTAAAATCATGTACGCAACATTAATAAGTGCGAAACAAAAACAATCCCGTTAAAAACGTTACTATTATCGAGCGTACTGACTTTTAAAACAGCGAACAGTCACGGAACGTTTTATGTAACGTAGGCAAGTTCGCATCCCAACGGTACTGTTGTGATGCAACGTGTTGTGAAAGTTGATGCCGCTCGAAGTGGGTTAGCTCGACTCGCAGTGGCCGCCCGCACACATGTCCGCCGCCGCCGACAACATACTTAAGTTTCCGTACCTTGATATTTCGCATTCAACATTACCTTAAGTGACCTTGTCACTAACTAATCTCACTATCAATTGATTTAAGTGACAATATTTACTTATTGATTCGTTGTGTTTGGTATCACCACGTTTAGGTATCACCATGACAGTTAAAATATAATATAATAAATATACGTTCTGTTTTTAATGTGGCACAGCTGTTAATTTACCAATTAGTGTCATCATCATAGTCGGTGACACTTGGCAGAGCAGTTGTGGTCATGTGAAATCCTTGTTTATTAAAGCCTTGACCATAGATAATACACATAAATTAGTTAGCCTTGACAGCTGTTCTCCATAATTCGCGAACTGAGGCTCGACGCAAGCACTCGTTGAATATACTGTACCCATTACGAATTCGATCTCATGCCTCAAGGTGGGTGGTGGCATGTACGATGCTTATACGTTCCGGTGATCGTTTTAAAATGAATGCTGTTTCATTTTAAAATAAACCTACTCTTATTTTCTATAGAATACGAAATCGAAAGTGTTCGGTACTAATATACTATGTACATAATCAATGATCATACGTTTGGCTAGTTGATAGCATAACGCCGGCTATGATAGTGACGCACCTACTACATTTCGCGTAACTAGGCCACACGGATATCCTCTCGCAATGCTGTCTTCAAATATATTCTAAGTATCTAAGCCTAATATGTACTAGGTATTTAAGCTTAATATGTAATAAGGAGCTTCTAAGACTGTAATTATTATAATTTCCTATAAGTCAAGGGGAGGGATAACGCCGTGAGAACTCGCTTTCAATGCTTCAGATGAATTAATATGGAAAAGGATAAATATACAGTACGTAAATTCTTTTTACCAAGTTTTCTCCTTGTCAAATCAAGTCAGTTTGCGAAAACTCGATGGAAGATCACGATTGAAAACATACATCATAATAATCGATTCGTCTAGAAAAAAGTTCTCGAGTAACAGAGCACATAAAATATATTATATAGTCGAATTGAGAGAGTATGGTCGATTGAGTCGAGTTCTTTTTTTAAATAGGTTAATGAAAATAAGATATGCGAAACGAGCTATTTCAGTTTGATTAAATCGTTACAATTTCTTTAAAAATAGTACTAGGATCAGAAAAAGATCTTACTTTTCTTATAATAAGCAAATCGAAAAACCTACTTCACGTAAATATGTATAATATAGAGGTTGGCAATGTGATCATATAATAATATCAACTAAATTAAAGTTTATAACTCTGATAAATGTTCCGAGTAACCCTAATAGGTTTTTCTACTTTTTCTTTCATTATTACAGCGCGAAATATAAATCTATTAACTAGTAACGAAAAATTCTACATTAATAGAACAATTTCTCATCTTTGTTTTGTTGAATTTTCGACATGTTACTCTTCGGAAGTGTGGTGCGCGTGTGTAGTAATAGTGACAAACGGTCGCCAAGGTTGACACATCGCAACACGGCAAGGTCGCCTCCGCGGATATCACAAATGCAAATGATAACATTCCTGATTCACTACCAGGGTTGCTAGAGACGTGCTAAGGCCGTTCGTTCTAACCGAGTTCCGTTCGTCGGAGGATTATCAAATATAATGTAATGTAATATAATGAAAGCAGCGGTTCCAAGCGATCTGCGAGAACGGGATGGACGGAGGACGACCTGTAGTTTGTAAAGCACAAGTCTTTGCCCAGACGTGAAATACCGCTTCGCTCTGTTGAGGACTTCCAACATTTTAGAGGGTAATTTGGCTTTACCTGCCAAATGACTCCGATACGGAACATGGACCCCCGGATCCCTAACTCGCGGAAAACTGCAGGAATATTCCTTGAAATTGCGGCGCCATGACAAAAGGGTCGCGTAACGCGCAAACCCTTGTCTTCAATGGGTTGAACTGAACAGAATTCAGTTCACTCCACATGGAGCCCTGCCCCAGTGAGTTCTCCACCTCAAACACAAGTTTTGATCGCCTCTCTTGTACCATACTTCGAGAGACTTCGTCGTGAATTCGTCGTGGCCTAAAGGATAAGACGTCCGGTGCATTCGTATCGAGCGATGCGCCGGTGTTCGCATCTCGCTGGCGGGTACCAATTTTTCTAATAAAATACGTACTCAACAAATGTTCACGATTGACTTCCACGGTGAAGGAATAACATCGTGCAGTAAAAATCAAACCCGCAAAATTATAATTTGCGTAATTACTGGTGGTAGGACCTCTTGTGAGTCCGCACGGGTAGGTACCACCGTCCCGCCTATTTCTGCCGTGAAGCAGTAATGCGTTTCGGTTTGAAGGGTGGCGCAGCCGTTGTGACTATACTGAGACCTTAGAACTATATCTCAAGGTGTGTGGCGCATTTACGTTGTAGATGTCTATGGGCCCCAGTAACCACTTAACACCAGGTGGGCTGTGAGCTCGTCCACACATCTAAGCAATAAAAAAAAAAAAAAAGTCTCTGATGGCCGAGATATCGCGCATCCCCCACTGGCTTTATTATATCAGGGTTTGCTGCGACCCCCAACGGGCATCCCAAAAAAAAGAATGAATAATTCCACCACAAAGCATGCGTAGGTAGTATGGGTAGGATGCGTAAAATTCACGCATTCTATCCCAATCTACTGACCTGTACCGCCACTTAAATTCTAAGTGAAAACAATACGCTTTCAATTTGTTACAATCAATCGAAGACGTTCTGTTTCTTTGTTTTTTTTTTTTTTTTTTTTTTTTTAATTTTTTTTTTATGATTGAAGGATTACTGGTGGCCCGGAGGCCTTTCCAGTTTCACCAGGACAGGTGGGCGAGCAAAGGCTCAGCCAGGAGGGGTGGGATTTGCTAACAGCTACCCGAGCGCCTCCGAAGGAGACCTAACAACTCAAGAGTAGCTGCTTCGCGAATGAATCTACTACCGGATCGGAATCGCGACCCGCTGAGAAGATCCGGCGAGAAACTCAGCGAGCTGATTCATGGGTTAGGTTGCACGGCGAACTCTTTGTCGAGTTCGACGAGTACGGTTACCGAGGTCCCTAAGCCTGCTCCTAGAGCTGAAGGCGTCTAGTGCAAACGTTATTGGATCTGAGGGATCCGTAAGGACGTGTCTAGGGCGTCGACGGTGACTGGCTCCTGCATGATCAGGATTCGGGGAGTAGTCAGCGGCGGCTACGATAAGGCGATTATCATGACGCATAGCCTTATCGAAGTACCGTTCCGACGCTGACTTCATGTATTTCTGGATAGATTCGAGGCCCAGGTCGTCGTGTAGGTCAACGTTCCTCACGAACCACGGAGCTCCGACGGCTAACCTGCAAAAGCGGGATTGTAGAGATTGAAGGGTGTCTATGTGTGTGCGGGCCGCGTGAGCGAACACCACACTCGCGTAAGTCATGACGGGCCTTATGCAAGTTTTGTAAAGTGTCACCTTGTTCCGAAGGGACATTTTACTCCGCTTACAGATCATGGGGTAGAGTCTACCGAGAATAAACGCGGCACGGTCACGGACTGATTTTATATGCGGGCGGAATGTCATCGATGCATCCAGGGTAACGCCCAGGTACTTGACCTTCCTGGCCCAGGGTATGGATTGACTAAAGAGAGTAATCGGGGGTGTGAGATTCCTCCTCCTAATACGGGAGGAAATCCGTGTGGAGCTTCCCCTCTGAAATAGCACCGCAGTACTTTTCGCTGGGTTGATGTCTATGCGCCATTTTCGGAACCACTGTCCTAGGGCTAGGGCTGCGCTCTGAAGCTTCTTCGCGATTAGGGACTTGTTTCTACTGGAATAGTAAACAGTCGTGTCGTCGGCGAATAAAGCTAAATGGGTCGGCGGCGACCGGGGAATATCGTTAACGAATAAGCTAAATAGGAGGGGTGAGAGGACAGAGCCTTGTGGGACTCCAGCTGTGAGAGGTCGTGGGGAGGAGCGGGTTCCCTCGACTCGATATCGAAAAGAGCGGTTCGATAAGAAGTCCCGTATGATGAGCACGAGACTATCCGGCACGCCCATGTTGAATAGTTTGAAAATCAAACCGTTGTGCCAGACTTTGTCGAACGACTTTTGCGACGTCGAAGAAGAGAGCTCCCGTGTATAACGGTTTTGGTCGATTAAGCCCCACAAGAATGTGCTCCGTGAGGCGGTGCACCTGTTGAACGCATGAGTGATTTGTACGGAATCCGAATTGTTCATCGATGAGAATGCCCTTGGATGAGACGAAGTCTCTGAGGCGTTTGTAGAGCAGACGCTCATACAGTTTGCCTAAAGACATGAGGAGGCTAATCGGGCGGTAGCTCGTCGGATGATTTTTTGGTTTACCGGGTTTATGTATGCCGATAACGTCCGCTTCTTTCCACACCGCGGGAAAGATACAGTTCGCCATAGCAGCATTGAAAATAGATGCCAACATCACGATGAGTTGGACGGGTAGAAGTTTAATAACGCGGTTGGATATACCGTCGGAACCGGGAGCCTTGCGAGGACGTAGGTATTTGATCAAGTCTTTAACTTCCATCGGGGTGACGGGTGGTAACGCGTCCGAGGGTGGCAAGGAGACTCTGCGTTCTACCTCACTGTCTACTAATTCTACATGAACAGGGTCCACGGATTGAGTGCTGGGCGTGCACTGGGTTTGCAATGTATCGGCCAGCAGCTCTGCTTTTTCATCATCATCGAACGCCGCGAGTCGGCCTGAGGGGCCTACGAGGGGGGGCATAGTTACTACCGTATCCGATTTGAGAGTACGAGCTAAGCGGTAGTAAGAACTTTGAGAGGGCGCGAGTCTTTCTAAGAAATCAGACCATCTGGCATCTCGGACTTCGGCGATGCGAGACTTTACGTCGCGTTGTAGGGCACGCATTCGAATTCGATTTTCCGCGGTAGGATACCTGTCGTAGGCGCGTATTGAGGCGTTCTTAGCTCTAAGGAGTTCCCTAATATCGTCGGACAATTTGAAGCGGTGAAGGAAGTCCTCCGCTACAACTTGTTTCGATGACCTATCTAATGTCGAGGTGATGTGTGACGTTAAGATGTCTATGGCTTCAGCGGTATCCTGAGGAGACGGGGTAGAGTCCGGGCTAAACGGGAGCGATGGTGGATCAGATTCAGCCAGGCTGATGCCCAGCGTGTGCCAATCCACCACAGTCCTCGTGACGGGAACGGAATCGGGAGCGCGACCGAGCTTCATAACGACGGGATGGTGGTCTGAATCTAACTCTGAAACTACTTCGATCGAGTGTAAGCGCAGAGTTACGTTTTTTAATAACGCTATGTCGAGTATATCCGGGCGATGCGCGATATTTAGCGGGTAGTGAGTCGGGGTTAGCGGAGCGACGATATCGAAGGCGAGATCATCGACTAACGCGTCAAGCCGCCTGCCATTCGGGGTTGTAGTGTGTGAGTTCCACCTGATGTGTTTACAATTTAGGTCGCCCGCCAGAATGACAGAGCTCCCCATGCCGAGCAGCGCCTCGATATCACTGCTTAGAACGATCTTATCCGGTGGAAGATAAACGGACGCGATAACGATCGGCGCGTGTCCCGTCAGTGAGATTCGGCACACTGATGCTTCGATATTAGCGAGCGCGGGAGGATCGAGCGGAACGCAATGCAGGGCACTTCTATAGTAAATGACGGTACCACCACCACGAGCAGAGAGCCTGTCGTTCCTGACCATGTTATAGTTCGCGATTTTAGGGTCACGGCGCGCGGGCTTAAGTAGGGTCTCCTGCACTAAAAAGATATCAATTTGATGGTCACGCAAAAAGTCAGAAACCTGATCACGTTGATTTGCGAGACCGTAAGCGTTAAAAAATCCTATCGTTACGGATAGGGGCTTTATTCTACTTATATACGCCATTGATTACCGGCGGAGTGAGGGGAGGACGTACGTATTTAATGACGCGTATACGTCGGCGTATGCTTGCACAACGGCGATAAAGTGTTGTGCAGTGGAGGCAGCGCGAATGGCGTCGCCCAAAGCGTTAACGCGCTCAAAGTTGATCGACTGAAAGAAGTCGATCGCTAAAGCGAGATTGTCGGACGCGGTCGGAGGGCAAGTCGCGGGAGAGGGACGAGTCGCGGGGGCGGGACGAATTGCGGAGGAGGGAGTTGTAGCCGTGTTCGTGTACGGCAGCGGTTTCGTCCAGGTCGAGACACTGGGCACCGGCGCCGGAACGAACGCTGGCTTAGCCTGCGACACAGAGGGTGCCGAGGCTTTGATGTCTGGGCCGGAAGCTCGGAGGCGGTTTTGGCGGGCGACGCGTCGATTTATTTTAGGGGCTCGGGGGCATCCGCGGTAATTTGCGGGGTGACCCTGTGTTCGACACAGGACGCAGCTAGGCGGTTCCGTCGCGGTTTTTTGATCGCGAGTGCATAGGGCCGTGGCGTGATCGCCTAAGCACTTGACGCATCGGGGGCGCGCGTGACAGTTACGGGAAGAATGCCCGTATAATTGGCAGTTATGGCACTGGCTAGGTGTGCCTTTCTTGTGTGGGGTTTCGACTGCGATTCCGGAAAGGCTACAGACCGTTCGGATGTTGAATATTTGCTTACCCTCGGGGGTAGGCTGGAGGGCGACGAGAACCATATTATATGGCTCCCTTCCGCGGCCTGTGTGCATGCGGTGTACGGAGTTAACCGGTAGGCCTTGTTCGAGAAGGTCGGCCTTAACGAGCTCGGCATCCAACTCTTTAGGGATGCCACGTATAACGGCACGAAGTTCGCGCTCCTCCTGGAGCGTATACGTGTGGAAACTTATACGCTCCTTACGGAGGTAAGAAGAGAGGGCCCTATGGTCGTCGGGTGTTCGAACCTTAATTTGAATGCCGTTCGCGAGGTTACGGGCATTCGTGAAATTGATATTTTTGGCCTTAAGGGCCAGGGAAACTCGTTCCCAAGCTGCCTTCTCTTGAAGGATTACCGGGGAAGGGGTCTGGGTTTTATTTTGTGCCACCGGACGCGGCGACGGAGTGGCACGGGCTGGAGGCGCAACGGGAGTCTGAGGGCGGGGGCGCGACGCGTTCGCGGCTTTGCTAATTTTAGCGGCCGCGGGAGCTCGAGACTCCGCGGCACGCTTCTTACCCTTTTGCACCAGGGTGAATCCATCCGTCGATGAGGCGGGGGCGAGGTCGACCTCCATCTCCGAGTCAGAGTCGGAGGACGAGGAGGCGGGCGCAGGTGACCTACGAGTAGGTGTTTTGGAGGGTGCGACGGAGGCCGCGGATGATCGCGCTGCTGGAACGGTGACCACGGCGGACGACGCAGAAGTTTTACTCGCCAGTATAGGCGACGCGGGAACGGCAGGCACGACGGAGGCTGCGGTGCTCGATGCAGAAGCTTTGCACGCAGGTACAGGCGACGCAGGAGCAGCGAGCTCGGCGGAGTCCACGAGAGGGCTCGCGGTGTGATCGGCCTTGAAGGCCTGAAACTCGGAAGTGAGCTTTGGGTAGCGAAGCCGGAGAAATTCCGCAAATACAGCGTCCATGATGGCTACGTGCCCAGGTGGGGCTACCCTGGGTCTTAGAAAACACTCGCCTTGCGGCGAGGCCCCAACTTCTCGGACCTGAGCGGTTCAATAACACAGGTGGCGATGCGGCACGATTACTACAGGACAAAGAAAAAAAACACAACAAAACGGAAATAACAAAAAGAAACAAAACAATTAAACACTTCCAGGAAGACAGTTTGTCGGCAAATGTACCACGAACACAGAAATAACAAAAGGAAACAAAACAATTAAAAACTTCCAGAAAAAACACTTGGTCGGCAGATGTACCACGAACACAGGCCGCGCGAACAATGGCCGGGCTAACAAAAGCCGGGCGAACAAAGGCCGGGCAATCGAGTGGTCGATGAGCACGTCCGCACGTGACGGGTGCCTCTATCGGAATGTGTTTCTTTGTTCATTATGAAGGTGTCCTTAGTTTTCTTACATCAGTCGATAAGCAAAAGTGAAATAAGTTTTTAAAAATAATAAAACATCGTCGAAGTTTTGATATATCTTTGTCATTATTAGAAATACAAAAAAAAATATATACAAAAAACTACCGGATTTAAAATGTAATAATATAATTAATCTAAAAATTAAAAGTAAAAGTTTCGGTATTTACCTACAAATCAAAGCACGGACTGCTATCATTGATATACCATTGAAATTAATATAGCGTTAAATTAGCATTGAAAGGGTTAATATTACATTGATAATTAAAACGATTGATAATTTTTTACGATTTAATCTCGTTTATATACTTGTCATTATATATTTTCGACGTTTCAAATGCTTTAAAATTTTCGTGCCACGGACAACTAATATAGTAACAAGTCTTAAAAAATATGTATATATCATTAATTATGTCAAAGAGTCGCCGAAACTGTAGAAATTTCAAAGTAGTTAAATAAGCAAACAAAAAATGTTGAGAGAAGTAATCGAGAAAATAAATAAAAAAGCAGATATCGATATTTAGAAGTATGGAGTACGTAAAAAATACTCTTTTGGAAAATAAATATATTAAATTGACATGAAAAAAACATCAAAATATGAATCCATCTTTGTTCAAAAACTTTATCTTTTCTTTGTTCCCGGTCATCAATTACTTGACACCAATACAATGACAGTAAACAATATGGACATATAATGCAATAGACAAGGCAACATGACTTTGACCTGAACGTATTTAGGTCAAGAGGAATCGATCTTATATGAAGCTCATCGCATGTCCATTAAAAACTCGTCAGATCGGATGAATTATGCAATGCAAACCAGTTTCCTTCTTTAATAACAAAACTTAATACCCAAAACTACGTGGTAAGTAAACGTTAGCCGGCAGTGTATTTAACTATAAAATTATCCATTTTGATCTATTAATAAAGCATAAAGTATGTAGCGCTAAAGCGAAAATGAAATTGCATAATTGAAATTATTTTATTCATTGAATAATGATTGAGTGGGTGGCTGGTGATTGATGTATGGATTAAATCTGGTTTGTTTATATACATTCTTTTAATTGTATAGTAGCTTTCATATAAAAGAAATATTTGTAATAAACCTGATTTACATTATGGACATTTTTAATTTAAGAGAACCTAACACACGAGCAAGAATATTTTCTTGATCATTTCTTAGTCAAGAGACAATGTGAATACATCGACCCCTTTTGCAGCACGAGGATGAAGTCAATAGTATTGTATAACGATCGTCCTACCCTTCAAATCGGAACGCCCGGGTTATACGCAGCAAAAATAGTCATGGTGGTACCTCAGCACGTGTGAACTCACCTTTACCCCTACAATTTTTTTTTATTGCTTAGTTGGGTGGACGAGCTCGCAGCCCACCTGGTGTTAAGTGGTTACTGGAGCCCATAGACGTCTACAACGTAAATGCGCCACCCACCTTGAGATATAAGTTCTAAGGTCTCAAGTATAGTTACAACGGCTGCCCTACCCTTCAAACCGAAACGCATTACTGCTTCACGGCAGAAATAGGCAGGGAGGTGGTACCTACCCGGGCGGACTCACAAGAGGTCCTACCACCAGACAAGATTTTCTAGTATCCAAGACGCAGTAAAAAATCTTTGTTCGGTAGAGTTTAATGGCGTAATTATTATTCCGAAGGTTGCTAATAAGCTACAAATAAAAATTTCGTGATACAATACGGTATTCGTGAAGAAACGGGACTTCATTTCTCAGCCAATTCACGGTTCTTTATTTTGAAGTACCTACTACATATTCAGTACATTCCAGACTCTAAATGGGTTTATAATGTAGATACAACAGCGAAAACTTATAATGTTCAACGTCGGTGAAAGACTTTTTTTGTTGCTTAGAAGGGTGAACGAGCTCACAGCCCACCTGGTGTTAAGTGGTTACTGGAGTCCATAGACATCTACAACGTAAATAATGCCACCCACCTTGATATATGAGTTCTAAGGTCTCAGTTTTTATAATACAACCGCTGCCCCACCCTTCAAACCGAAACGCATTACTGCTTCGCAGCAGAAATAGGCAAGGTGGTGGTACCTACCCGTGCGGATTCAAAAGACGTCCTACCACCACTAAGTACGCAAATTATAATTTTGCGGTTTTAATTTTTATTACAAGATGTTATTCCTTCACCATGGAATTCAATCGCGAATATTTGTTAAGTACCTATTTCATAAAAAACTTCATATAAAATTGGTACCTGCCTGCGGGATTTGATCACCGTTGCATCGCTAGATACCCATGCACCGGACGTCTTACCATTTAGGCCAGACTTTAAAATAAAGGCAGATGATACATATTTATTTAAGTCATCATATAATCGTCAAAAGCCCAAAATTTACAAAAAGTGATTTTTGAAAATTTTGCCGGATTTATGATTGATATTCGAATATCTTACTAATAAAAAAAGATATCAACCCACGTAACTTTAGTAATAGCCAAATTAAATTTATGGCAAGCTAAGTTAATAATAATTCCAGAAATGTACGTGAAAGTCAGCAAACGCCAAGTTTTAGAACGAGGTCAAGGTAAACCGCTTCGTCTGACTTTGAATCGTGGAAAAACTCCTAAAACCATGTAAAGTCAACGATAAACACAAGTTGTTTGTTTGTTACCGACAAGTTTAATGATCTATTTAAAATAATAATACGCACAACACAATTTACCTGAACGTTAACCTCAGCGAAGATTGAGTTCGTGTGATAGGTACAACTAAAACGACTTCAAAAATAATGAAGAAACTGAAGAAATATATATTATAAGTACCATTCAACATGTTTTGTAGATGTAGATACACTATGCGTTAATAATCAAATAAGAACAAAATGAAATGTTTTAAAATAAAACTTAATTACATGTCTATATTAGGATGTGTAAATTTTAAAAGAAAATTACTTATAACGCTATACATAAATTAATTGTTAAGACCTTGCACATGATTGCTCACATATACAAAGCATCTTAACTCTAATAACCTAAAAATTGTTAATAGTTAAGGTAAACCTAAACTAGCTTCTCAAAGTGAGCAATGGCGACGTGGATTTTGCAATGGCGGCGGTTGCAAGGAGTGTGTTGCGCAAACCACTGCGGTCGGTCACGCGCGCGAGGCCACGGCCTCAATTCTCGATACCTACACAAATGTCAGGATCAAGGTCGTACTTGGATTATTCAAGTATTCATTCATTAATATCAAATCAGGATCGCATAGATAATAAAATGAAGGTATATTTTTGTTGAATTTTAAACTAAATTAAATCAACCATGATTTTTGCGTTTTTTTCCAACCTATTCGGTGGTAGCATAAAGGGCTATCCCAGCTACGTGCGGACAGGTAGATGAGCTCACGTACTCAACCTGAAAGAATTTGCTAACACCAGCTATAGGCATAATTATAGCAAGAGCAGCACTTCGCAGAATCTTCCACCGAATCGGAACCGTGACCACTGAGAAGATCCGGCGAGAAACTCAGTAGGTTGAGTCTGTGGGTTTGTCCACTCGTCAAAGCCTGAAAGCACCGAGACTGGATCTGGGGGATCCGACTAGACATTTTTCGAGCGACGGCGGCTTTGCGTTACCCCCTTGCCTGGGTCGGCTATGCTTTGCAAATAAGCCGGAACATCACCCTAATGCACAAAAAGAAAAGTCACAGCTCTATTGAAATAAAGACTAGCCAAAAAGCAATAACTGACGATGACTTGTCCAAGCACCGCCTAGTGTATAAGTTCTAAATTCTAAATTTCCACGCTGGGAGCGAACAATTCAATATAGATCCGTTACCTTTCAATCGTTTACCTGTTTTGTCAGTCGAGATGTGCATTTGTGCTTCAGTAAACATAATATGACAGTGCTCTAAATTCTACCAATTGCATCTTTAATCTACATTTAGACGTTTACAATGACCTTCGATGAAGCAAATACTTGGAGCAATTTAAATTAGTATTCGTATTTAATTAAAAATTTAAAGTCAATTAAATAACCTTGCTTTTATCATTTTTAGGTTTTAATTAAAGCAATGTAGATTTGATAAGAAAGTGGCTACTCGAAAATATTCAAGATAAAGGCAGATAGGTAGAAACGCAGAATCTCTGGCGTCAGGGCAGTGTCGAACAAAGATGAGACAATCAAATTAGAGAAAATAAAACAAAGTTACAAAACTTTATGATATTTTTTTAATTGTTTTTTATACATTCTGACCTCTATGAAATTTATTTCGTTTAATATAATTAATTCATTATTATTGCACATTACGAACCAGTACGAATGTTGCTCGTTTAAAAATAAAACCATAAAACTTATTTTTATACATGTGCCATAATATGCTTTCCTGGTTTTGTTTTAAAGGTTTTTCATTTCGATATCGATTCTGCTTCTGCGTGACTCTATCTACTTATTAATTATAATTTAAAATTGAGCTTGTTGTTTGTCGGCTAAAAACAAAAAAAAATAACAATGAAATGCCTTATTTTAGATATTATATTAATGTTTTTGTTTTTAAGCAACATTTTGACTTTCCAAAAAACGCATTGAGAAATTTGTCTAAAATTTCAATTTTTTCTTGTTTTCTATTTTTTCTTGTTTTCTATCCAACTTTTCAATAAACCCGATACTACCGTAATACACGCAATTTCTTATCGAAATAGATGCAACGACCGTCGAGCAATATTAGATTGTCTTCATGTTTCTAATCGAGAATCGTTTTACTACGTAATTGCGTTCAAAACCGTTTGACTAAATATACATTATACATTAAAAATAACGATATAACGCTATAATAGTTTCAAACGCCGCAACAGTACCGCTTGTTAGATAATAAAGAACTAACCTGTCATTAGTCCAATTATCTCTGTAGTACTACATACGATTTACGTAATGCTTTGTACGGTACTATTTGCACAAAACCAGTTTAATCGAACGAAAATATAAACGAGAAAATTGTAATGAGGATGTACTTGTGATTATCTTCTCTGTTCACATTTTCTTGGCATTCGAATCTAAGCTATGCGAAATTTATCAAGTCTGTAGCTCACCCGGCAGTTAGCTTAAAATCAACTACAAAAATCCACTCGAACAATCATACAAGAAAGCGATTTACAAAAGTGGTAAAATGTATCCTTCCAAATTAAAACGCAACACACAAACACAATTTCTTGTAAAATGAAACATAAGTACTTTTAAAGCTCTTGTAAATGTATGTAATTTTCATTATTAAAACTACTTTTACGATATAATCACGGCGTTTATTATTAACCGACTTCAAAAAAGGAGGAGGTTCTCAATTCGACTGTATGTTGTTTTTTTTTTCATTATATTATCTGTGACGTTCCGAATACTTTACAGTTTTGGTGGACGCGTAAAAATAGTTTTAATTGTTATTTAATTAACGATTCGCGGAAACCAAGGAAAATACTTATATACATTGGATAGATTCTAGTTTTAAATACAAGCTCTTCTCCACGCTTACACGCTAATCAAAATAGATACATTGTAAATGTCAAAACAAATTCCACTCAACAAAAAGAAAACGCCTAGCTTCACCCTGTTATCAAAAATCTATTGTAAGTAGGGATACCTTCATATCGATGGCAATAGTTTAGCGACATTTTTGCAACTTTACAGGAGAGCCAGTAAAAGTTTAAAATTTGGAAAAATATAGTTAACAGAAAACTTCTTCAGTTATTTGAATAGGGTAAATTTAATTGAAGTTCAATTAAAAACATCGAATTGTTGATGCTAATACTAAATAGCCTTTCACCCCTCGAATTATGATAAATCTATAAAAATAAATAAAATTAAAGTGTATGTTTATAATGTCAAAATAACAGCTTCTAATTAAATGCATATTATTTTAAAATATGGTAACATTTAACAAATCTTCTTGGGTTCTACAAAAAATAATAATATTTTAGTATACCAAAATTTATTAACATACCAAAGATTATAATATCCGAATTTATTGAACCGATCTTGACGGAAATTTTACTAACAGATAGCTGTGTTCAGTGTGCTTAGTACGAGTTTTTTAACGCTCTCGATAACGTAAAAGTTAATTCGATTTTGTATGGAGTTGGAACGTTTGCCTAAGTTTGTCGCTAGTGGCGCTGTCCAAACTCCATACAAAATCGAGTTCACTTTTACGCTATCGAGAGCGACAAAAACTCGCACTAAGCACACAGTAACCTTTACAAAAAAGTAAGGGTTTTGCGCCATAAGCAATAAACAATGAAATTATGAACAAAATCCGATTCACGGAGGGAAATATTATTAATATCAGACACAGCAGAGTGTGGCTGGGTTAAGCTAGTGTAAAACAAAACCATTGTTTTATATACATTAAAAAATAAACAAAATCTTAAAACTGTATACGATAATGATGGGTTCTCTTATTGTTTTCTTTCGCTGATTCTGCGGAGCGACGTCTTGCCGCGGCGTACACAGCCAACTTGGACGGAGAGGGCAAACTGGAATCCCGAGGTCGGACTAAAGACTCCCGGGACTCTGCAGCGGGCAAGGACGACGAAGTGGGCACCGACGGTAGCTTACGGACTGTACTCGTGTCGTATGGCAGAGGAGAGCTGCGTGACGCAGTTGAAGCTATCGAACCGGAACCGTCCGAGTCCTGAAATAAATGACCATGATGTATTTTGTATTGAAAACGTTCTAATACTAATTGGTAATGTTACGCGCTGGGGTTCGGGATAAATAACATTTCACCATAGTACAACTAAAAACTGTATTCAACACTTAAACACTTCACAAACACTTAAAACACTCAAAAAACACTTTAAGCCTCTCAATTCGCTTCAGGTGTTCCGTTCGCTGTTTCGCTTCGAGTAGTTCCGATTACTGACTGACTGCGTGCCATTTCAACAACGCTTTTATAGCCGATACCTCATCCCTAGAATTACCGAGAATATTTCACACATCTCTAGTAGTCGTTTCCGCTATCTGACAATAGATGGCGTTGTACTTCGCGAGCGTTCTAGGTGCTACTAGATCCTTCGATATTCGTTCGACTATTCGGCGATAGATGGCGTTACTCTTACCGGCGTAACAGTACTTAATTCGATTCAATACTTGCCGAGAATACTTGCTTTGTAAACCAAATTTGGCATCACGTGGACTATTGGTTTCTCAGAATCGAAGTTCCCAAATAGGAAAATATTTCTAGTTCATATAGAAAATATTCACTCGCATTTCCAACCCACCGAGCGATCTTGGGAGTGATATCGGTTATATTGTACGAATTTTCCGTGAAGTAGTACTTTGAGGTTTTTTTTGAGATTAAAGGTGCCGCTCACACAAATAAACTAAATTTGAATTTACTGTATATTTTACAGTTAATGTCAATGGAAGTTTTGGTAGAGTGATAATACATACCTTGCGAGTATCTCTATGTTCAAGTCGATCGTATCTAGTGGTTCTAGCCGAAGGTTTCCTTGGGGGACGTGGCAGTGCAGACGGAGGTGGAGGTAGACTGGAAGACCTTGTCTGCTGCGAAGCTCGACCTTGGCGTTCTAGGAGAAGGGCTTCCTCGCCTCGACCGTTGCCGGCCCGCGCCCCGACGGTACTCAAACCCGGGAAGCAGCACAGACCTCGCTGTCAATAAAATAATTCCATCGGATTTCAGAATTGTTGTGATTTTAGAGATACTAGTGACCCCGCAGTAGTCGAAATTCGACTATAATTAATTGGAATTGTAAGTTTGTACACTATTATGATTGTATTTTATACTTCTATAATCACAATTTTCGCCAAGACTACACCATAAAAATATTAAAAAAGGCAAACAATATTTAATCTATTCTCAATTTGACAACAGACGCCAAGAACAAAAGTTTGACAATAAATAGTATGCATGCGTGTGTGCGTTAAATACATGGTATGTAGTGTGTGTAATGTTTTCTTTATTGGCTTAACGTATCTTTTGTGCATTATTTTAAAAAAATATTAGCATTGTGCGCTTCTTCTCTATATTCTCTATAAGTGTGGAAAATTTCATACTCCTCCGTCCGCGCAATTTTCGTAAAAAGGGATACAAAGTTTTTGCTTCACGTATGTATTAATATATAGAAATTTATTACACGAGGCTTATTTTGTATATTTTTATATTATAGTAATATTATGCAATTGTTTAAAAAATCCAAAATAATCGTGAAAGTAACACAGTTATTAACATTACAGTATGAATTGGTAGTGTTATCTCCGTGTGACTTACCTTAAGTATGTATGTTTGTATGTATGTATATTTAAGTCATTTAGATATGTGTAACTTATGTACACCATTGTTTTATCCTCTTTTTGTCGGTTATTTACAAATATGTTAGGTATATCTTCTTTCTTGATCTTCAATCAAAATGGAAGGAAAGACTGATTTTCATAATAAAAAGTTTGATAGTGAATTTTTAATAATATTTCACCAAGCGTTGTATGTAATAAACACAAAATTAATCTACATAATAACTGTCCCAAAGAATTCAGCACGAAGCAATAGAATTATGGAATAAAGCGAAAACCTAATTGTATTGTTATTGTTAATAATTATTACGAAGCAAATTAGGTTTCGAGCTAATGAGAGCTATCCTGATTTTCACGTGGTCTTAACCTATGAGTTCCAGTTAATCCCCGGTGGATTGTTTGCTGCTGTGCTAATCTGTAAAATTATACTATACTTTCTAAGACAGTCGCGATTCCGATCCAGTGGTATATTCTGCGAGGGCTCTTGCTAGGGCTAATAAAAAAAAATATCTTTTTAATACTCCTTTGCTATTTATCATTTTACTGAGACGTTTCCTCTGGTAGTATCGCGGTGCAGGAAAATGACAGTTGACATAAGGACGAAAGTTAATCATAAATACATAAACGTTGAACGACGATTTCAGGAATAAAAAGCGCCTGAGTTAATGTTTTTTTGCTTATAAAGGCAGGTGAACAGACAGCTCTGATCATATGCAGCCAGCGTCATTCATGCAAAGAACTAAGCTAACGTCGAGAGGTTATGTTAGTCTTCACCAGACGTGTAGGTGAGCTCACGGGGCTCGGCCTGGAATTTTGCTAACTTCTGCTCAAGCAAAGGCAGTGCTACGCTGTATCTACCATCGGGTCGGAATCATGACCCACTTAGCAGCAGCTTCCAACATTGGCATCAAAATAATATTGGTCCATTTACGTCAATGTGACAAAGTAATAAAAACTAGTTAACAGGGACGATCGCCAGTGCGACGAAGGCGTTAGAGAATCCTTTGCTTTGCATAATAGACACAGAAACAAAGTGATTACGAACGGTATTGGCAATTGCGATGAAAATGGACTATTTTTATAGTCGTAAGTGATCATCATGTTGGTTAGATCCTGGTTCTGCACCAAGACAATGCTCCAAACAAAAACTTACCCCTAAAAAAGTCATGGTCACTTTTTAATGGTCTAGTCCGGGTATAATTAATCACAGCTTCTTAGAGAATGGCACCAGAATTCTTTTGGAAGTCGAGGGTGAGGAACTGGACACAGTTATGATACGGGATAAGTGATACCCGCGAGTCTCCGGCCAATCTTAGTTAATCGGTCATTCGTTCCCGCTGCTCCTATACGACATCGATAGATCTCATACAGCACAACAGGCTACGTCCCTAGGCTACAAGAGCGTTGGAATCTTTGCGTCTTCCACCGTACTCAAAACACCTTGCGCCGACAGACTTCTACTTCTCCAAAGATTTGACAAATGGCAGGGAAAAATCATAATATTCAATACTAAAGATGCAGGACAAATACCTTGGAAGATTTTGTTGGCTCTTGTACCTTGAAAAATTACCACTATAGTGGTGCATCGATACTATGAGTGCCAATTTCGATTATGATAGAAACAAAAAATACTTATAAAATAATAGGTACTAACTGTGTATACGTAACGGCAATTTCGAAGGTAGGTCAATATCGCTTTATAAGCAAAATACCTTAATACATTAGGGGCCAAAATCAAACATAGTCCAAAAAAGCCCTCTTAAAAAATACATAGCGGTAGGCAGCGACTTGGCTCTGCCCCTGGCATTGCTGAAGTCTATGGGCGACGGTAACCACTCACCATCAGGTGGGCCGTATGCTCGTCTGCCTACAAAGGCAATAAAAAAAAAACATTCCTGTAAACACTAGTGACTTTATGACCAACTGACAATTACAACTGTTTGTTTACCAAAATGTACACTAGTAAGTATAAAAAACGTACAAGTTATGGGCAACAGTCATTGAGCAGTTTATCACTAAATTTGAATTGCATTGACGTCAGTTCGTTTGTTTACGAGTGGTTTACGAATGTCACAAACAACTCGACCGCGTAAACGTAATGATTTGTTTTGATTACTTTAGTGTTATTCAAGTTTCCTGCTTAGATTTTTAACTGTTGGTAGGGCTGATGTGAGCCGGCTTTGTTAGTAGCCAGCATTCTGTAGACTTCCTTCTCAAGTAAATCATTATTTTCGGTTTGAATGCCTGGATAGCCGTTATACAACGCGTTTGAGGCCTCGACCTTGCATCAATCAAGGTGACTGATTCCATTCACGATGTAATGTCTATGGGCTGTGCAAAAAACATAACGTGCTCCTATTTCAAAGGCATCATACCTTCAGACGCTTTCGTCCTTACGGATCCATCAAATCTAATAACTCTTGCATTAGACGCCTTCGGCTCTAACACTAGGAGCAGGTTTAGGGACCCTGGTAACCGTACTCGTCGAACTCGGCAAAGAGTTTGACGTGTAACCTAACCCTATGCATCAGTCCGCTGAGTTTCTCGCCGGATCTTCGCAGCGGATCGCGATTCCGATCCGGTTGTAGATTTATTCGCGAAGCAGTTGCTCTTGACTTCTTAGGTCTCCTTCGGAGATGCTCAGGCAGCTGTTACCTAATCCCATCCCTCCTGGCTGAGCCTTTGCTCGCCCACCTGTCCTGGTGAAATTGAAAGCCTCCGGCCACCAGTAATCTTTCAATTATTATAAAAAAAACTTCAGTCGCTGCACTTTTACCATATTTTTTTTCAATTTTAAAGTACGTATCGTAATATACTTTTTTGCACTGTAATTTGTTATGCACACTTTGTAAATTTATTATGTAGGTACAGACGAGACGCGGAGTCGTCGACCTTGTCTGACGTAATAGGCAGCCACAGTAAATTGCCTTGTGTTTACGGTTTTTCATAATATTATGAAATTTCTAAGGTTTTGTCCCATTTAAACTTACCTTAGTAAATGAATATAATTTCCGTAAACTACCTTTTCGATATGAGGTGCGGTTCCCTTAGGTCTTGTAAAATTATTTCATTATGTTATCACGGCAACACTTCAAACAAGCGAAAACGAATTAATAGGATTTACGGTAAAAGCTCCTTATTCGCGAGGTATATGTTCCGTAAATATGCCGCGAACGCAGACACCGTGAATGTGGAATAGTAATGGTACAAAGGATATTCGGTTGGATACCTACACAATGGAATTCTTTTTATCAATGTATATGTACTAATTAGATCCGCGAATAAAGAAATCTTTATCCGCAAATATAGAAATTGGGTCGCATTTTTTCTAAGCTGCGTATAGTGAAAACGCGAATGAAGTAAGCGCGACTAGGAGCCTTTACTATATACAGGTGCATTAGGAAAACTTTGAATTCAGGTTTTATGAATTTAACGACACGCTACTTCCTGCTCACACGTATGTACGTCTCTATCCATCACGAGTAAAAAAGTGTGACCAGAAATATAATAATATGCAAATTAAAAACTCACGGATCGTAATTAATACTTAGTTCCGCAAAGCGACTATGTTAGGAACAGCCATTAAAACCACAACAAACAAAACATTATTATTATTTTATTTAAAAAACATGCTTAGAAAAATAACATTACATCGAATTTGTATCGTATGAGACATATCAGTTTTATACATAAACAACTATGCCTTAATATTAAAGCCTCAAAACAAAATGTGTATCAAACGCACAAGGCACAAGATTAGACATACATAATTACCTATACTTAGTTTACACACGGAGAGTCAACATACCGTAAATTTAGCTTTAATCAATAAAGGCAAAATAGGTACATACATAAAGAACAGATCTAATAATTACATATGATAATTTTAGAATTGTACTCAAAATTGGTAAAAAAATACAATTTAGAATTATATTTTTGTATGACAAGCATAATTTCCAGTTAAGCAACATAATTGTTAAAAAATAAATATGTACTATATGTACAAAAATCGTAAAGAAACAATGTTATCGAATTTAATTATTAGCACGAAATAATTTTCAAATTTTCAAAATGCCGATTAAATAATCCTATTCTAACTTTGGCAGATTTTGTGACCAACGACTAAAACTAATTTATTTTTAAAATGTTATCCAAAAATAATTTCGTATCATTTCCCGCGGCAACTACCATAAACAACCTAACGTTTAGATTTCTGTTTCTATTTCAATATGGATTAACGTAAAAATACATCTGCTTATCGTAATTTTTATTTTAATGCAATATTTTTTTTAATACTGGCTGTTTTTCTTTTCAGAAAAATAAATATTTTCCTTTGAAAATGTACATGTAAATTATACTAGACGGGAAACTAAAAACCATAGAGACAAAAATCGAAAACATTTCAGAATCACATATTTTATACAGAACTTCATAGTGAATAGAATCGGTTCCATTCATTCGTATTGTTTTCAAGGCTCATGCTATATAAACTTAAAAGACTAGGCGATAACTAGTGGAGAACGAATACTCAGAGATTCTTGCTGAACTAAGCGATTTCGCGTCCGGAACGTTTCTGGCGCCGAACGCTTTCACTTTTAAAAGTCTGCGTTAAGGCACGATTCATAAGACTACAAGTTAATAATAAAAATCTAAAGTTATCTCGATGCTGTTATAACTGTCTTGTGCGGGGCCACACACAGATCGTAGAGACATCGATTTGCAAGCGTTTACAACGCATTTTGCTTTTGTCTTCTTATTTTTTTTTAAATAACTGCGCAAGTTCATTACACTCGATCAGGTATTTGTACGTTTTATTTCACATCTGTTCACTATTTTGTCCATGAATTGAATTGGCTCAAAGGAATGTTCGGGTATTACTTTGAAAAGGAATGTTATTAATTATTGAATGTTGAAAGTTTTTATTTTTGTACTGAATTTTTTTTTTTTTATTCTAACTTTGAGTACCAATGTCTTTATTAGGTAAACGAAAGACACGTTACTTGAGGTATATTTTATATGTACGTTGATTTTCCGTATTATTTAGTGAAAGGCCGCCTAAGAATATAGGTACATACAAAAGGGCTATTAATAAAATTGTACTTTTATTATTATATCGGATGAATAATGGCAAGTTTTATCCGACAACAAACAAACAGAATTATTTTATTTTATATATTCACAATGGTTTTTTACTTTTTATTTTATTTACAGAACGTCTTTGAGTTTTTCAAAGCGATCGACTATATATTTTATATTTGAGAAAAAAAAGCTTTAAAACATTTTCATCGTGCAGTAAACAATATCACACATCAAACGGAACTCGTGTGTTAGTTTTTTTTTTTTTACACAGACACACAATGTAAGTATTACTAGGATTCGCATTGTTATGAAATTAAATTATTTATTATCGCGTGATTTTCGAAATTCAAAATAATAAAATAACACACCTTCATATACACCACCAGTAATTGACAAAAATAAATATAAATAAATTTATTTTTATCGAGAATATTGTAAATGAATTATTTAGTGAAAATCTATACGGTAAATATGCAGACAAATGGGCGAACTGGACTAATAGTGATGTGTCCAAAACCTAAATAGAAATCTGAAAGTATAACCTTTACCTTGAGTATTATGTGATAGGCCCTTTGGGTAACAAAGTAGATCCGACGTACACTTGAGAACATACAAATAAATTCCAAATATTTTTTGCATATTGACCAACTACCCATAGACACAAACCACTAAGTTTCTCGCCGGATCTTCTCTCTGTTCAGCGAAGCACTGCTCTTGCTAGGGCCAGTGTTAGCAATGGGCTCACCTACCAGTCCGAGCGTAGCTGGAAACTATTCCAGGGACTACCCTTACGCTGCAAGCGCTTAGATAGGCGAAAAACAGGACCAATTGGGAATGACATCATTAGTAGGTATTATGTATGGCTCTAGTGTTTACACCTGAAAGTGACGTCACGGAGTAAGCAGCTTCGCGCTAAACGAATTACGACACACTTAAAAAGTATGCGTGTCAAACTGTTGTCTGAAAGCGCTTTCTGAAAAGTTGCGTCCACGTGTTTTGTGAGGAAAACAAGCTATGATGAAATCGACTCACATTTTTTATATAGAAACTTCTGGACGAGTTCTTACGTGGAATTCGACTTGAGTACACGAGTTAACTCGCATGTGTTTTCGTAAGGACAAGGTATTTGACCTCGGCGTTTTGGACGCTGTTTATTTCCGGTAATCGAACGGGCGGTGTATATGGCGGGCGCGTCAGTAGTAGTCGTGCTGCGGGTGGCGGTAACTCACGGCGGGCACGGGCGCGCGCTCCAGCCGCGAGTCCAGCGCCGCCAGCTGCTCCTCCAGCCGCAGGGACGAGCTCTCGAACCCGATGCCTGCACGCACAGTCAACACGCCCTTCATATGTGCCAACGTAGAGGGGATCTTAACTGTCTCATAGGGAGGCAATGCTAAAGGCAGCGCTTAAATCTGCTCCTGGCATTTCTGAAGTCTATAGGCGACGGTAGCCACTCACTATCAGGTGGGATGTATGCTCGTCTGCCTATAAAGGCAATAAAAAAAGTTGAAACCGCTAGTTAATATCTAATTGTCTCGTCTGTCTTTAGTGAAGTCGTCATGGCCTAAAGGATAAGACGTCTGGTGCATTCGTGTTCGATGCGATGCACCAATGTTCGAATCCCGCCGGCGAGTACCAATTTTTCTAATGAAATATGTACTTGTGATTTGCGTAATTACTGGTGGTAAGACGTATTGTGAGTCCGCACGGGTAGGTACTAATGCGTTTCGGTTTGAAAGGTGGTGCAGCCCTTGTAACTATACTGAGACCTTACAACTCATGTCTCGAAGTGGGTATTGGCATTTACGTTGTAGATGTCTATATGCTCTGGTTACCACATAACACCAAGTGGGCTGTGAGCTCCTCCATCCATATAAGCTATAAAAAAAGGTGGGTGAGATCATTCACTCTGGAGGATTATGAATATAATTATCTCCCATAAATTCTTAGAATAATGAATAATTGACAAGTTGTGGAGATTGTATAAGACGGGCAGTGTTACCGCTGGAGTTGTCGTTGTGCGGCGAGTAGTTCCTGCGCGTGAGGTTGCGGTACCGGCCGGTGACCCCCTCGGCGCTGGAGAAGGAGGCGCCGGAGGAGAGCGCCACCAGCTCCTCGCGGCTGGAGTGGTTCCGGAGCGACGCGCCGCCGGCCTCGTACGCGGCGCTCGTGTGCTTCTGCAGCACCTTGATCATGGCGTCCCGCTCTGCCACCTTCGACTCCAGCTCTTTCACTCTACAGTATACGACGTACGGATTACCGTTAGATCAGTTACTGGTGGCAGGAACACTTGTGAGTCCGCGCGGGTAGGTACCACTACCCTGCCTATTTCTGCCGTGAAGCAGTAATGCGTTTCGAGGTAGGTACCACCACCCTGCCTATTTCTACCATGAAGCAGTAATGCGTTTCGGTTTGAAGCGGTGGGGCAGCCGTTGGAACTATTCTGAGACCTTAGAACTTATATCTCAAGATGGGTGGCGCATTTACGTTGTAGATGTCTATGGGCTCCAGTAACCACTTAACACCAGGTGGGCTGTGAGTCCACTCATCTAAGCAATAAAAAATAAAAAGAGATCAATGTAATCTGAAGGCAAACATTCTATGCCTCGGATCCACTAATGCATGTGCAGCACGGTTCACATACCTACAGCGGGTGCCTAATACATAACTGGCACGTGTTCACAAATGACTGCGGCGATGTAGGAACATTATAATTTAGTAAATAACGGAGTGGTGTTCTAAAATATCACCACTGCATCTACTCCCTTGAATATCGTAAAAAGGATTCACCTCAACTAAGCGGTACACTCCGAATGTCAGGGGAGGGAGGGTAGTCGGCTTGTACGGACTTGAGGAGCGAGAAGGCCAATAGAGATATAGAGATTGAGACTTGGATCACGTGTTTCGAGATACGAGGCGGCACTAACATCATGATGTCTACGGGCTTTGGTGACCACCCGGGAAATGTTCACTATACTGCCTGCCCATCACAAGACATTCATACAGTTGAGAGATCAGTCTTTATTTGAATAATAGCTCTGATCTATATAACAAGCCCGGTCTATGCGGGGGGTTGGGGGGGCACGGGCTACAGGTGCGTCGGCGGACCTGCTCTCGAGGTCGGCGACCTTCTTCTGCGCGGAGTGCAGCTCGTCCATGTGGCGGATCTTCTCGCTGCGCGCCTCCGCCATGAGCCGCTCCGACTCGGCCGACGTTTTCTCGAGCGCCGCTATTTTTGCGTCCCTGCGATTGATTACGCTACGTTTACATCAATGTGTTACATTAAACAACTTTTATTAAACACTAGCTGACCCAGCACACTTCGCAGTGCCTCAATCGAGAAATAAAAGACCTAAACTTTTGTATAAAATAAACTTAACACAAGCAAAAGGAATCCGTCCGACGGGGACACATCATAGGAAAAACTGAATTGTTATTTTTATTTAATTCCGAGCGTTTTCATATTTATCTACTTTTTAAACCTTCTCTGGACTTTCACAAATAATTCAAGACCAACATTAGCCAAATCGGTTCAGCCGTTCTCGAGTTTAGCGAGACTAACGAACAGCAATTCATTTTTATATATAGATACATAGATAGATACGCAATTCGATTCGAGGAAAAAAAACCGTATGCAAATACTTATGTATGTAAGAAGTTGTACTTCTTGAGTGCAATTATTAAATTATTTTCTAACTCAATAATCATCCATCCTATTTGTGTAATATTTATTTGCGATAAGTTTAATAATAGTGAATAATTATAGTATCAATATTGTAGTACACTTTTTTTTGCAATAATACTAGTCACACGCTAAAAGTACACTGAATTGTTCTCAAACGTAGGACTTCAAAAGAATTATGTGTAGTAGAACATGAACTACATCCAGCGACTTTTTTCCACATTTGTGAGTTTACATAGATGGTAAACAATTTATATTAGCCACCATCATTAGACATTTAAGCCTGAAGAAACACTAATTGAACAAAATAAAACAATTTCCACAACTTCTCTTCTCGGGTTCCTCCCAAAATGTGTGTATATAATAATTATTTTAACAATTGACTTAGGGGTTCTTCCGGTCAGCAAAATCTGTTATATTTTTCCCTTAATTAATATCGCATCGGGCGAATGAACGTCGGATTAGATTCCCGCTATTAATAGCTACTTCGGAGGCTGATTCAAGCAAACGTTAAGACATGATGAAGAATTGTCGAAGCGTGAATACATCTATAATAATATATAAATCTACAGTGGTTTTTACGGATGTTCCGTCATAACTACTGAACCATGCTTCCGATTGACTTGAAACTTGGTATCCATGTAGAAAATACATGACGTACTTAATGGATAGGCTAATACTGATATGAGTGTTGGACTCCCTACACCAGTTGCGGGGGCGTTAATGATGAGAATCTTTGTGGGGGTGAGAAATAATAATGTTAATTTTAAATGCCCAGCGAAGCGGACGGGTACAGCTAGTATACATATATATGTCGTGGTTAACGACTTTTAGTAATTTTAAGAAGTTGTTTTGACTATTATTTTAAATGATGAAATGTTGTTTTGACAAAATGTCACAAAATGTAGGGTAGACTCCGTGCCGCCAAAGAATAAATAGGCGGTACGTGGACAGAGTCGGGGCATTCCGTGTCAGACAGTCATTCAGTCCGTATCAGACGGTCCGTCCGTCTCAGTCAGTGAGTCGGTCTGTCGATATGTGGAACGAAACTGTCGGTTTACCATGTCATTGTGAAAGTTGTGTGTGTTGTTCAAGTTTCAATGATTATTATTCAAAAGTTTTATTGACTAATCTGAGTTCAATCGAATACGAGTGATGACGGAAAGTACCGCTTAGCCATCCCTGGCGCGCCCCGACATATTTATAATGGTCGTCTGGTGTAGTGGTAAGTGACATGGTCACTACACAAGGGGGTCGCGGGTTTGAATCCCGCCAAAGGGAAGATATTTGTATGATAAATATAAATGTCTTTTCCAGGGTTATGGATGTATATTAAATATAAGTACGTATATAATAAAAATCTTTTATTTATTTCCGTTATCTGGTACCTGTAACACAAGTTCTTTACGAACTTAGTACGGGAACAGTTAACGTGGCGTGATTGTTATTAAAAAAATATTTATTAAATATTTATTATATGGTCGTGCCGGTTGGGCATGTGTCCCGAGGCGGACCGATGCAGCGCATAGAGTGCGCGGCGAGTACGTACTTGGGTATGGAGGCGGCGGAGACGGCCGCCTGGCGGAGCGCGGCCTCCTCCAGGTACCGCTGCTCCCACTTGGCGCACTCGCCCTCCAGCGCCAGCAGCCGCTCGTCGCGCTCCCGCAGCTGCCGCCGCAGCTCCGCCTCGCCCCCCGCGCCGCCCGCGCCCCCCGCACCCGCCGCCGCGCTGCCGCACTTACACTCGCGCTTCCTGCCCGCACCACACCCGACATATTCTTTATCACACTACACATGTCATCGACACGTCAACGTCGAATACATTTTTAATGCTATTACAGCTATAAAATGAAGGGGACATATACAGGGTGTTTAGACTCACTCACTCACTCTAAAAACAATAATTAAAAAAAGTTTTAATGATTTTTGTATTCTATTAATAGCATAAATTGCACTCAATATGATGTGCAATGTATTTATATTTAAAATATACAAAGTTAAATAATCAGGTGAAGGAGCATACTTGGTTAATAAAATAGCGAAAGAATTCAACAGTGTCTTTGTTTTTAATAAAATTAATTGGGTCTTGCAGTTTTGGACATGATTTGATGAACATCTTTACTTACTGAGTTTGACACAAAACGAAAGCTGTTAATTCCAAGCGACCAATTTGAAAATAAAGTTTAAACCCAATCTTATACTTTAATAGTTTCCACGTGACCGCTAAAATTTTCCACAGCTTAAACTGTGAAAGATAATTTATCTATGACTGAAATTACGAATAGATCGTTAGTGACCGCTTAAAATTTGGAATTTAGTTTAAAGTGCGATTGATATAACGGGCCTTAATTAGTGTGCGCGCGCTACCTGAGCGTGTTGAGCTCTGCCTCGAGCTGCGCGCGCAGCTGGCGCTCGGAGTGCTCGCGGCGGTCGGCGGCGTGCTGCAGCGAGCCCAGCGCGCGCTGCAGGCCCAGCACGCGCTCCACGTAGCCGCCCGCGTGCCGGCACTGCCGACATACATACATACACAGAGATTAGTTATAGATAACCAACTCAAGCAATCAACAATGTTTACGGGCGTCGGCCACTAGATGGCTTCGCTTTGATTAGTTTCTCATTGCTTCTGTTGATAGCAGTAACAATTTGCCTATCCTTTATTTTAATTTTAATAAAGTATTTTGTAAATTTTCAGAGACCACTAATTGATAAAATTGAATCAATTCGTCTACAACAAATAAAGCCTTGTACATAAAAATCGCATTGGAAGTTCCACTTCAATTATTTAATTGCAATAATTGCAATAACTGTCAAGTAGAGTTGACAAGTAGGTCTCCCTGCGGCCGCCGGTTACCTCCTCCTCGAGGCGCACGACGTTGGCCTGCGCGTTGGTGAGCGCGGTGTCGAGGATGTCGATGTGCGTGCGCTGCTCCTGCAGGGTGGCGCGCTGGGCCGCCATCTCTATCTCTTGTCGCTCCTTGGCGCACGCCAGCTCCTTATCTGTCAACAGACAATCCACTTCAGATACCCATTCCAGGACGCACTTCTCCATGGACAACGTAACATTAACTAACCATAACTGTTCATAAATATGTTTATTGAACGCGATCAAATTTTTTATTTTTCCCGCTTAAGCGCTCAAAGCTACAATGTGACGTTGACTTATGTTTTCTCAAATGATATATTTACACCATCCGACCAGTAAAACAGTTTTAAAATTCGTTCAATATTACCATCGGTTAGTTAGACATTTCATATACATATATGCCGAGCAGCCGGCGACATTATCTGTCGCACCAATGATCGACGGGTCACAAAAGTCGCAACGTGGACAGATAACCAATGAGGTGGTCCGACGACCTGGTCAAAATAGCTGAAAGGGACTGGATGCGAAAGCCAAAGAGATCGAAAGGAATGTACATTTGAAGAGACATACAATCAGCATTGGGTAGAGACGGGTTAATGAAGAGATAGTATGTATATGTTGGAGAAGTCACAATTATTAACACTATCGTCAGACATCGTAGGGGCGAATATGGTGATCGAGCTAAGAGAAATATTAAGTACACCAATCACGTTTGTTGTCTTAGAACAATTTAGAAATCTTCTCTTGACGTTTGCAAACGAAAAATAATGAGTTCTTCGGACGGAGGCAGCGCTCTTCTAGAAGGCTGGTTGGTAAGTGTGATGGCGTCTTCATCGGCTAGGCTCTGTCGTAGCACGAAGTTACAAAGTTACCAGAGTTTCGACGATATCGCAATCGTGCTGCCATCTCTTGGGGATCGTGCTGCGTTTAGTTTAGCTACCAAACGAATGACCGACATAATATATAACAGTAATGAAATAATTTCGTTGACCACGAAGAGGCCAGCAACCCCCCCCCCCCACGTCCGACGAGCACAAGGGTGGTGGGTGCTCCCCCTCGTGCGGCGTACGTACTCTGCGTGATGAGCTGCGCGATCAGCATCTCCCTGCTCTGCAGCTCCTTGCGCAGCGCGTCCGCGCCGCCGTCGCCCTCGGTGCGGATCCCCTGAGACAACACCTCCACCTACGATTTTGTTTTTGTTTTAGTTCAAATAATTCACATGAAACTTAAACATTAATAAAAACTCGTTATCCCCCGGTAGTCGAAATTCGATTATAATTAATTTTATTGAAATTGTAACTTGGTACACTATTATGATTTTATTGTCAAATACCTTCTATAATCACAGATTTCGCCAAGACTACACTTTATACAAATATTAATAAAGACAAACAATATTTAATTAATTCTCAATTTGACCACAGACTATGAGCAATAAGAAAAGTTTCAACAATAAACAAATAGTATGCATGCGTGTGTGTGTCAAACACATGGTAGTGTGTGTTATGTTTTTTTTTATTGATTTAATGTAGTTTCTATGTATAAATTCTCCTTCTCTATATTCTCTATAAGTGTGAGAAATTTCATACTCCTCCGTCGTTTGATCACTTAGATGCGAAACCATTTGGTATAAATGACCTACGTTATATTTCTGTTTACCTGTTCAATTGTTTTGGAAGACAATTTAGAGAATAAGTATTTTTTTATGTTAATGGGGTTAGGGCTGGGAAAAAAAATTAGAGGTAATTAGGAGGGAAGACAATTAAGAAAATCAGTAATTTTTTTTATGTTGGTGGAGTTAGGGATGGGTGTAATCAGGGGGAAGACAATTAAAAAAATCAGTTTTTTTTATGTTAGTGGGGTTATTGTTGGACGGGGGTGTTATTAGGGGGCACCTGATGTTTGAGCGCGCGGTTGAGGTCGTGCAGCCGCCTGGTGTCGGCCTGCAGGCGCACGCGCGCGGCCCGCTCCAGGCGCTCCCGTCGGTCGCACGCGCCCACCAACTCCTCGTGGGCGCTGCGGACTTTCTCCACCTCCTCTTCTAACTGCAAGTACACGCCACCCGTTACTGACATACTCGAGTCTGGCCGCTCGATCCGAACTACGTGCATTGCGATCTAGGAAAGCGAACGCCAGTCCCTACAGAAGCAAACGGAACACATGAATACTCGGCGGCCTGAATGCACGGGATGATGAATGGCCGCTTCCAATTCGGAATTTTTTATCTGAAGACAAGGGGAAGATACAATTCAGAATTTTTTAACTGAAGACATCAAAAGTAAAGGGGTAAGATTAAAAGAAGATATTTACACAATCAACAAAAATCTTCTTATCTCAAATTTCGCAGTGGCTTAAGATGAAATTCTTTGAAATCGAATCAGGAATGAGATGATTCACAGAAGAACTAAAATAAGTGACAAAGCCCGAAGTATTACGAGGTAACAGATAGCTGGTGGGGGTGAGTGGCGACAACGCACCGATGGTGGAAATCCACTGGATACAAGTTGTGGCTCACTTTGGGGGAGCTTTGGGATATCCAACACTATTTTCCACTAAATAAATAAATAAAAGGGGACAAGACATATGGTCACCAGATCAAATCAGGATTCTAAAAACTAATATAAATATATACCGAAAATGTTTAAATATTAACCACCCAAACAAACAGCAAATAAATCTGTTGGTTACACGAATATCTGCCCGATGTGAGAACCGAATCTTCCGCAATCGGCCTAGTACTCCCGCTGACAATTGTTCCTCCAGGTAAATAAATATAAGTCCGACGGTATGCCTGTAATGTGGGGGTGCGTTACCTTGGTCGTCTTGGCGACCCTCTCGCAAGCGTCGGCGAGTTGTCGTTTGAGGTGCTGATTCTCGGCGGCGAGTGCGTCCAGTACTGCGGCGAAGGCGTCGTCGGGCTCCTCGAGCGAGCCCTCGCCGCCGCTGCACCAGCCGCTCGACTCGGACCCCCCCGGCACCGCGCGGACACCCACGCTTTGGCAAAACCGTCCACATCACTATTCACCTTAATCTACAGATATATTGAATTCAACGATCATATGTGTACGTTTTTGTTAACATACTGTTGTTGGAAGTTGAACATTTTTAAATATAGCTTTAAAGATCATAAGATTTAAAATAAAGATTAATAATATCAGTATTTTTTTTTTAATGCATTCAGCAATTGCGCATAGGGATATCACGCCAAGCTCCATTTTATTATGGTTCTTTATTGTTCCAGAGTCAAATTTACTTCGATAAGCCGCGCGATCCGATAGCCCTTTTATCGTACTAGCTAGCTAGCAGCTAGAAGCTGCCTCGGATTATATATATCTGCGACTCAGGCGACGGGACAATGGAAAGACGCCGTCGCCTTAAACATGTCCTATCGGATACTCCCGATCTACTCTCGGCACTTTTAGGTAATAAAGGCAAGGCAAATTCATTTCATTTACCCGGAAACATTTTTTTCGCTTCCACTACACCAAGTTAGACCAGAGACACTTTCCAATTCCAACTTCTTTCAAATAACGAACCATTAACTCCGGAATGAGGTTTGTTCTTCAAAATTATTTCATAACTATGTCATGACGTGTCCTTCTTCAAATATTGATTTATATTTCACTTATATGACGACGACTACTAAAAGAAAATTCTTGTATTTTTCATGGTAGACAGCAGTCGGAGTTTTTTTTTTATTTCTTAGGTGTGTGGATGAGCTCACAGCCCACCTGGTGTTAAGTGGTTACTGGAGCCCATAGACATCTACAACGTAAATGCGCCACCCACCTTGAGATATAAGTTCTAATGCTCAGTACAGTTACAACGGCTACCCCACCCTTCAAACCGAAACGCAAAGTTGGTGTTGATTTAGGCAAAATTTGTACAATTCTAGTTTTAATTTAAATCTAATCTAAGACGTACATCAACTCACCTGGTTAGATCGGGCTGTGATCTTGACAAATTCAATTTCTCTTTGCTTAGCTTAGCTTTCGACGCTTTGCCTTTATTTTTTCGAGGTTCCTCCCTCATTGGAGGAGCTCGAGGCGAAGCAGGAGGCGTGAGACCGTGGGGTGTAGGCGACTGGGCCACTTCTTTCGCAAGGTGTTTTAATACTGACGACTGATTTAAAAAATCGTCTGGTATTTCATTTATTTCCTGTCGTCAATAATAGCAGAGGTTTAATCCAAAGATTCACAAATATTTTGATCCTATGGTTCTGTGTGGAGTTTGTTTTGGGTCATTTTGGATGGAATACTACCATCCTAAAACTAGGAAGTTGTGATATATCGATTGATACACTTAAGAGTTGTCTGAGCCTATCATATCGACTACTGAGGACAGACCTATCTGAGAATCATCTGATTAATTACAATAAAATTTGAAAACTATTTTATGTACCTATCAGTATTACTTCAAATAATCATGTGTGACATATATTAATTTAGTTTATGAAGTGATAAAAATTATAAAATTTGTATTGTTAATAGATCAAATTCAGAAAAAAATCCTTACCTGAACACCATGATCCGGAGGGCTAGTGTATATCCTTTGGCCGCCAATATCAATGTAGTTAGCTGTGCTTGTAACCGGTTGTTCTTTATGACTCTTTGGTAAAGGTATACCGCTTGGTTTCTTACCAACTTCCGCCTTTTTAAGTGTATGATAAGGTGATGATTGTGTAGCAGGGTGCTTTACTTCACTGCTTGAACGTTCATGTTCACTATTAAAATTTAAATGAATATTTATTTATTACCATTTAAAAATTTGTATAAAGCTAATATATTTACTAAACTAAATCAATTAGTGAAGGTAGCTGCCTTCTTTGTTTGTTATATCGGTCAAGATTCCCTGTTTTGTGTGTATGTAGTAGCTATTAACAAACTTTAATATTATCAATTAAATTTAAATGAATTTTTTCCTTCAAAACATTAAATTAACATTAATTTTAATAAAATGAAACTAAATCTTGAGATGTAAGTGATTCTGGTTGAATTTTGAACAATTAGTGAATATAGGTTACATAAGTCTTCACTTAATAGAAAGTTGAGTTCAAGTTTCAATTCAGAAAAAAGAAGAAAGTTTCAATTCTCACTCATTCATTTATAGTATAAACTAAATAATAAATATGTCTTTGTTCTACAAACCGTATAGGTGTGGGTCTTGATGGCCATGAATCATCCTGGTTGTGAATTATTAGAGTGTTGTATGAGGATGACGACACATCTAAAGAACTTCTGTTACTGTTTGAACCACCTACTGAATCTTTCAGTGAATTACGATTGCTTCCTGGAATGCTTTCCTAAAATAAAAGTTTTTTTTATATGTTGTTCACGTAGATATTGCAAAGTTCTCATAAGTGATGATTGAGACCAAAGCCACTCTATCATTGTACTAACAGTTACTTTCTGAGCTTCAATATGATACACACAACTTGATTGTAGGAATAAGAACCTAACCTGTCATACACCTCCAGAAATGACATAAATTTTGTATAAATTGCAGGTTTGTAATGTGGCTTGCTTTGTGCTTTATTACTATGTGACTTCAATTCTTTATTTATTCCCACAAAATTTCTATCAGAAGGTAAACTTATTCATTACTTGACCAGAACAAGGACTGCATGGCAACATAAACATTAAATAACAATTTTATAATAATACCAAACTTTCTAGCATTGAAGTTTAAGCAAAGTTTAAGTGTAAGAATAAGGGGTGCCTATAGCAGTGTTTGTTTTTTTAATAGTACATTGTGCACCAAGGGAGAAAAGTAGGATGTTTCCTCCCATGTGTAAAATTGCCCGCGTGGCAAACACAGGGGATGAGATGTCCTACTTTTTTCCTGCGGTGCACATACTATTTTCTCTCCTACCAGGCCGAAAGTTCGTGGAGAATCGGGCCGGGGTCCAGGGGCGAAGCCCTGGCCGGGGGTAGCCATACTCATAAAAAAAACAATTTAACTGTTTTTTTATTTTTAAATAAATTACTACTAATTAAATAAGAACTGTCTGATGAACTCATCTTTGATAAATACTTCAGTATTAAATTTTATTGCATTTTGTTTATTTCACTTTTACACTAAACACAATATTGCAAATTACCTGAGCACAATGGTGGAGAATTTTAGGTGCGTGAGAGCAAACGTAGACACTAACGCGCATGCGCACTTGTACCCAGGGAGGAAAAAAGTTACACTTTCTTCCCTGTACAGCAGGAGGAAAACTGAACTTTCAGCATAGGTAGGAGAAAAATATATTTGTTTATAAATTTTACATTCTAATTTAAATTTGAAAAGATATACATACCTTCAATGAGTTTCTATTATTATTTATTTGGCTCTGGTTCTCTTGTCCCTGTGGTTCAACCCGAGCTGTATGCCTGACTACATAACGTTCCTCCCTTGATAAATTTTCATTCGAAGTCGATACATCCGTTTCACTGCCAGATAAGCTTTGAGGGAAACTGCCAGGTACTATTAATTACAGAGGAGTACAATTTAATTTCCATGTGAAATGCTTACTTTATAACTCAGTCTAGTTCGATCATGTAATTAAACTTACACTATTTCTATATTTAAGAAACTTTATCTCAACCTACATAACAAAATAAACTGCCACAAATAGGGAAAACAAATTGAACCTGTTTACCTCAAAATTGAGATATTTGTTAATGTTTTAAAAATACAACAATCTTTTAACAACCAAAATAAAAATTATAGTAAACCAAATATTAATTGGAAATAAATACTTTTAAAGAATCATAAAAAATTTGTACATTCTATTTCTCTAGTTCATTTAGATAAATACACCGCCATCATTCAGCAATGGATTTATGTTAAAGCTCTAAGATTTGAAAGGCCAGGAATATCATATAGTTTTAGGATTGTGTTTTTTTAAACTATTTTTGCCAAAACAAGCATGGAAACAGGGTTTGATTGAGTTGACATGCAAGATGATCCTTATAAGTTAACATTTTTATTTTTAAGTTCATTTCAGTGCCTTGAAGATAAAATTCATTTTTTTTTAAAATACTCCAAGGGTACTAAATTTTTACTAAAGTTGTGTAAACCTCTCATCATCATCATCGCAGCCCCCAGATGCATATGCTATTGAGACCAAGAATATCATAAATGCAAAAACTGCATTTTTAATGTTAAGCAGTATCTTTCTTAGATATATTTATACTTCAAAATTTAAAAGAAAACAAAAAGTTAATTTATACTATGCATCCCAATCAGAAATTAAGGACAAGGTTACAAATTGGGTGATGGTAAACATGACTAATCAGATAACAATGCAATCTTAATTGTATATTATTGTAACAATCACCAGTTTGTTTCTGTGCTCTCTGTATGTTGTTCGTAAACGAAAGGAACCGTCCGGTTGGCCTCATTGACCCCATGTTATTGTAAAATATGACTTCACTTATTTTTTTACAACCATTTCACCACAGATAAACACAGCTACATGAGTTTTCTGAAAGAGAAACAACCCACTCCTTTATTGAAATGCCTTCAATAAGCGAAATAATAGTATACTATACGTAGACTACGTCGTCAACCACGCAATATTTAATAACTTAAATACACAAGATTTATAAATTGAAGGAAAAATTTCATATCGTTTCTATAACTAATAATTTCGACATAGATGCTAGGATATACCTTAAAAAGCAAACTCACAATCTTTCATAAAAATCATTGATTTTGAAATCAGATTTTTAAAAACTTCGAAACGAAATAGGTAGGTATGTACTACCTCAAAAAGCTTTTCTGAGCAACCAAAAAATATTTTGATATTTTGATCTACGATTTTGATGGCGATGGCGATTGGCATTTTTCATTTTGTTCAATTAGTCAGGCAAAGGGAAATTACACATTTGTATGAAACTTAGTCTGTTTCATAGTCTCTGTTTCATAGTCTATCGAAGCTACCATCTTACGGAATCCCCGTGGGTCTCTGCAAGTGGATCGCTAGCTTTTTGGATGGGCGGAGCATCACGGTCGTTGTAGACGGTGACTGTTCTGATACCATGACCATTAACGCTGGCGTTCCACAGGTTCGGTGCTCTCCCCCACGCTTTTCATCCTGTATATCAATGACATGCTGTCTATTGATGGCATGCATTGCTATGCGGATGACAGCACGGGGGATGCGCGATATATCGGCCATCAGAGTCTCTCTCGTAGCGTGGTGCAAGAGAGACGATCAAAACTTGTGTCTGAAGTGGAGAACTCTCTGGAGCGGGCGAGTCTCCAAATGGGGTTTGAACTTGGTTCAATTCAACCCGTTAAAGACAAGTTTGCGCGTTCACTGCGAAGAAGGACCCCTTTGTCATGGCGCCGCAATTCCAAGGAGTATCCCTGCAACCTTCCGAGAGTATCGGGATACTTGGGGTCGACATTTCGAGCGATGTCCAGTTTCGGAGTCATTTGGAAGGCAAAGCCAAGTTGGCGTCCAAAATACTGGGAGTCCTCAACAGAGCGAAGCGGTACTTCACGCCTGGACAAAGGCTTTTGCTTTATAAAGCACAAGTCCGGCCTCGCGTGGAGTACTGCTCCCATCTCTGGGCCGGGGCTCCCAAATACCAGCTTCTTCCATTTGACTCCATACAGAGGAGGGCCGTTCGGATTGTCGATAATCCCATTCTCACGGATCGTTTGGAGCCTCTGGGTCTGCGGAGGGACTTCGGTTCCCTCTGTATTTTGTACCGTATGTTCCATGGGGAGTGCTCTGAGGAATTGTTTGAGATGATACCGGCATCTCGTTTTTACCATCGCACCGCCCGCCACCGGAGTAGAGTTCATCTATACTACCTGGAACCACTGCGGTCATCCACAGTGCGTTTCCAGAGGTCTTTTTTGCCACGTACCATCCGGCTATGGAATGAGCTCCCCTCCACGGTGTTTCCCGAGCGCTATGACATGTCCTTCTTCAAACGAGGCTTGTGGAGAGTATTGAGTGGTAGGCAGCGGCTTGGCTCTGCCCCTGGCATTGCTGAAGTCCATGGGCGACGGTAACCACTCACCATCAGGTGGACCGTATGCTCGTCTGCCTACAAAGGCAACAAAAAAAAAAAAAAATTTCATTTTTCTATTCTGCAATTTTTCTGAGAAAGAACCACATAGTTTAATTATTACACATCTAGGAATACTAGAGGATCATGGAGTTAATAAGTACCTACAACAGAGGATAGATGAGAACTCTTTCTTTTATAATCGTACACAGCGCTGTTTATACAACGTATTCGTTCCGTGATTCGTTAACAATTTCGCAGGACTTGAACCATTCAGACAAACAGTCGTGGCTTCTCGAGTTCTTCCAAAGCGTCCACTAAAGTCTATATAAAACCACCATTTTATTGAGACTTTATTTAATCCCATCTCATCTCGTTTCGTTTAATTTCATCCCAGTTGGTGACAGCCTCAAATTAATTAACTTTATCTCAATTCATCCATACAGTTTTCACTCCATATTATTTTTCATTTAACAGAAAATTTTAAAGATTAGGCTGTATGGTGTGATACCTTCACCTTTCTTGTTGAAAAATGGAAGACTACTGGTTATGGCAAATTTATACGGGGTCAGTAGCTGTCGCCAGTGCTGGCACCGAGAACTGATCCATACGATTTATACGCAGCCAGTATTTCGTCGGTAGTCGAGGATATATCTTATGGCGTACACACCTTTGTGCGGCAAAATTAATTCTCGAAAACAGCATAAAATCAGAGTTAACAATTTGTTGAGAAAATTTACCTTTGTGATGATGCAAGAACTAACTGGTATGTTAGAAGAAGAAATATCTAAAAAGAAGCGAATTTGGGATAGATGACAGAGATCGAACTGGAGCCTCAGCTTTGTTGTTAACCCAGTTGAGAATTGAAGATCCTGGGAAATACAAACTGGCTTTAAGAATGACGCCAAGACTTTGATGAATTGCTGTTTTTTTTTTATTGCTCTTATAGGCAGACGAGCATACGGCCCACCTGATGGTGAGTGGTTACCGTCGCCCATGGAGTTCAGCAATGCCAGGGGCAGAGCCGAGTCGCTACCTACAAATGTTATGTTGTTATCAAGAGCTATTCAGCGTCAAGACACATTTATTAGAGACGCCTTGTCAGCCAATATTCTGTAATGCTGTTGCGCGCATTTCTATATTTCTATAATTTTGTGATTTGTTATCCCACAGTCAATCAATATCGCGATATAGTTGAATAATCTTTAAGTTCTCCATGTCGTTTACTTTTCTTGTTATTTTGCGATGTAGTGCAACGCAGCGTGGTCCCCGTGCAATAAAGCGGCAGCGACTGACTTTGTCATTTACACGGTTGCGTCAGTAGCGCTGGCGTGGGTGGGGAGAGCGGAATGACACAGAAAAATATAAAGCGTGAATATTGGAATCAGCACTGACGCGACAGTACTGTACTGACTTGTAATCAATTTACACGATGGCAGTGCCAGGTCAGCACTGACTCGGCAGTGCACTGCACTGACGTTAGTTAGTGACTTAATAAAAATCTGCCTTCATTTAAAGCACTGAAGTAGGAAACCTATGGAAATGAAACTTCAACAAAAAATTCGTGCCACTGTGACGTCATCTGGCCACAAAACATGGCGGTTTTAGTGCTGCCCAGAAGATTTTAATGTTAGTAGGTTTTATGGATAAACGTTCTTGGCTTATTTTATTTTAAATATTGTTGAGTATGAATGTATTTGTAGAATTTATACTTTAATAGGAAGTAAGTATATTGTTATGTGCAAAGATGATGTGATTTATTTATTTATTTTATTTATTTATTTATGTACACACAGAAAACAAGACACAGTACAGAGTAATAGGAAAATTATGTACAAAGGCACTGCTTATTTCTTTGAGAAATCTCTTCCAGCAGACCTGCAAGAGGATAATGAGAATAATAATAAAAAGTGATAAGTGTGTGTAGAACAAATAACACATAACTAAAATAACAAACACAAAATGAGAATTATAGCACATACACATAGCAAATATTATAAGTAACACAGTAACACTCGTGTATGCGAAGAGTATAGAACCATGATCATTCGGTTGATGAGAGATAAAATTGTTTGACCTTGTATTTAAAAACAGAAACAGACTTGCAAACTCGGATGTCAGCCGGCAACGAATTCCACAGTCTGACCGCGTGCACAGTAAAGGAGTGAGAATAGAAATTGGTTTTGTGGGAAGGGAATAACAAAACAGAACGTTGGTTGGACCTGCAGGGAGCATCAGGAGAACGAATGAAAGAGAATCGCTCACGTAAATATAAGGGAGAAGTGGGCTTATGTAGGATATTGAATAGGAGACATAATATTCGAGTATTCCTACGAAGGCGTATAGGGAGCCATTTAAGTTCTTTGCGAAAATGAGAAACATGATCGAATTTTCTGAGATTGTATATAAAACGGATACATAGATTTTGCAACCTCTCAAGCTTGTTTGAGAGCTCCTCAGTGGCATCCAAGTAGCAGGCATCGGCGTAATCAATTATGGGTAGAATGAGAGCTTGGACGAGAGATATTTTTGTATGCTGAGGTAAGAAGCCCTGCAGACATCTCAACGAGTGCAAGGCAAAGTGCACCTTCCTACTAATCTCAGCAACGTGAGAACTCCACGAAAGATGTCGATCTACAATAACACCCAGGTTTTTAACTGAATCGGTTAGAGTTATTTGAGTCCCATCCAAATAAATTGGGGGGAGTATAGGATCGCTGATTCTACTGCGCAATTGTTTACCCCCTATAATGATAGCCTGTGATTTACCCGGATTAATGTGCAGACCGTAGGCTTTTGCCCATTCACTGATAGACTTTAGATCACTGTTCATCGCAGCAATAGCCGATTCAACTTCAGGCTCCGAGAAGTGGCGATATAGCTGGAGATCGTCTGCGTAGAGGTGGAATTTAGAAGATATAAGCCTAGTGACAGAGTTTATAAACACAGAAAACAGAAGAGGAGAAAGAACACCACCTTGGGGAACGCCCGCACTGACGTTCTGCCAATCCGAGAAAGTCTCGTCAAGACGGACACACTGCGAGCGCCCCCGAAGGTAACTATCAAACCAGTTAATAGCAGACGAGGAGATATTGTTTGATTTGAGTATTTCGAGCAGAACATCGAAGTTAACAGAGTTAAAAGCGCTGCTGAAATCTAACAACACTAATAAAGTTAGTTGTTTGTTTTCCATGGCCCAGCGAATGTCATCGGTCACTTTTAGAAGAGCTGTAACCGTGCTGTGGCCCTTGCGAAAACCAGATTAGAAGGAGCTAAGAAGATTGTGGGAGAGGAGAAAAGACGACAGCTGACGGTGGACAATGTGCTCAAGGACTTTGGAAAGAAAAGGAAGTATAGATATAGGCCGGAACTGAGATGGCAAAATAGGATTGGGGCTTTTTGGGATAGGAACAACGTAGGCTTGTTTCCAAGAATCAGGAAAGTTGCTAGAGGTAAAGGAAAAATTGAAAATATGGGTAAGTATAGGTGCTACCGTTGGAAGAATTAGGGCAATCATTTTAGAGCATACGTTATCAATTCCAACAGCCGTGGATGAGATGGAGAAAAAGGAATTACGGACATCAGCAACCGAGACTGGACTTAGGTCAAAAATAGGGATCCGGGGTTCGGATAGACTTGAAATCTTAAGCAACGTGGCCGTCTTTGACGAATCACTGAGTGACACAGGAGGGAGAGAAAAATGCTTATTGAGGGCGCACAAGTCAGTATCCTTGACAGAAGAGACGGGAGTTTTGCCAATGCCGACAGATTTAAGGAATCTCCAAGTATGAGCAGGGCTGCGATTTTCAAGTGATTTGTGAAAGTAAAGTCTTTTAGCATCTCTGCACAAACGGTTGCACCGGTTGCGCAGTGCTTTGTACATGGCCAGGCTGTGTTCAGTGGGGCAACGTTTGTATCTTCTTTTGGCTTTGTCCCTGCGAGCCATCAGAGTTTTAATATCCGGCGTTAACCACGGTGCAGGTTTATGTTTAATTCGAACTCGACGGACGGGGGCATGCTGATCAAACAAACTGATTACCTTATAATTAAAAGAATTGACCATGTCGTTAATGTTATGGTGTTCAAGAATACACGACCAGTCGGTATTATTTACATCCCGTCGCAACGCTCCCAGATCAATACCCTTGTAATTGCGAAGTAGGAGAAATTGTGAATTACGTTTAGGGGGTCGAACACGATAGGAGAGATAAATCAAGTCATGATAAGAAAAGGAAGCGGAGAGTTGACCATGAGTGATAACATTATCAGGAGAAGATAGAGATGAGATCAAGTAAAGAAGGAGTACAATTAGGAGAAAAATGAGTAGCAGAAGATGGTAAGACCTGAAGGTTAAAAGAAGACAGTAAAGATAGAAGTTGACGAGATCGGTAGTTGTTTTTGATGAGGCAAGTGTTGAAGTCTCTCATAATGATTACATGATTGTAATTTGAGCAGAGTTCGAGCAAGACAGAATCAAGAGAATTGAAATAATCAATATTGAGGTTAGGGCTATAGAAAACACCAAGTAGGAGTTTAGAGTGAAATATGGAGATCTCAAGAAAAAGAAATTCAGCGGATTCGGAATAAGGAGAGGGTGACGCATTTATAACCTTAAATGGAATTTCAGCACGCAGGTAGATAGCCACGCCACCGCCCCCCCTTCTCGGTTCGGTCATTTCTGATCAGTACGAATCCAGGGAGTGAAAAAAATGAAGAAGGAAGAGAGGGTTTTAAAAAAGATTCAGTAATAAGTATGACGTCAAGCGGAGAGTTGCTAAATGAGGACAGAAGGTCAGTATAATGACTAGGAACACTTTGAGCATTAATGTGGGCTATATTAAGATTATTGGAATAAGTAGAAAAACATTGGGCGATCCGATCATGTAGGGTCAGAACTGTGGAAGAGCTACTATTCACACTGACAAAACTATCAGATGAAGAGGTACACGAAAAGAAACTATCATTGAGATCAAGTAAATCATCAGTTTCATACATTGATATGTTAATAGATTTCAGACGTGCACAATTAAGACGTGTATGTGTATATGCAGAAGATCCAAAGTGGAACTTAAATAAATATAAAAAAAAAACAAATTAATCAATTACCCAGTGGATTACCTTACCAACTCGCTGGTTTAGTGGCAGAGATTGAACAGAGAAAAATTAAAGACAACTTAAATTATATGCTTGCTAGACACAAAAGAAATTAGCATTTAAAAAAAAAAAGGTACATAAATTATAAAGTACATAGTAAAAGAACATGTTTTAAAAAAAAAAAAAAAAGTTTTATGACCACACAGCACCACACAGATTTTTTGGCAAAGAACACGAATAAAACGCAAATCACAAAGTATGTTTTGTCAACTAACAGCAAGAACAAAACGCAAAAGACAGTTTAGTTGAAAGCAAAATGTCAATGTCAAGTCGATGTCAAATAATGTAAACATATTATTCAGAAAACAATTTCTCTCGACATTAACTAGTATTTGATCCGTGATACATAAACCAACCAAACAGTAACTATATAATTACAATATAAATATAAGCATATAAAAAAAAAATTTGAATACGTGAAACATATTATTATCACCGACTACCGACAATTTAAAACACATGCATGTATGACAATTCTTATTTTTATTTTTAATAAAACTTGCACGTAATAAAGTAGATACCTCCATAGTGTTTCAAACTACCATTGCACACTACATATTAATTTATTTTAAGATGTGCTGTGTGGAAGTCCAGCAAAGCATTTTAAAAAGCGCCGATATATGTGCCTAAACGCGGCGCCGACTTGATTTGGTAACTTTTGGCTGAGATTTGGCAGTCTCGCGGTCATCATTGGTCCGTGGAGAATTATGGATGGCCACAGGCAGCAGGGTATCGGGATGTTAAGGCGTCCAGTTCAGACTTACACTCAATTTTATGACGAGTTTTGTCAGGTGTTAGAATGACAATTTTTCCTTCCACTGACCAGCAGTTACCGACGCTAAAATGTTGTCGGGCAGCAGTGAAGATTTTGTGTCTCGATTTAGATATTATGTGGAATCTAAGACGAGTTCGTGCTTCAAATTTTCCAAGTAAACGATATGACGATTTTTAAAATTTGCTACACTGATTTTATAAAGTTGTCGTTTGCCCCAAAACATAAAGATATGGCATAGTACAGTGCCATCAGCCCATTTCTAGCATGCTGAATGTTATCGTATTTTGAGTACGTGTTTTTCTTAGACTATTACAATCTATTTTAATTGTTTTGCTGACTCTAAAGTCCGTAACACACAACCGCAGCGCACCTCAAGGAAGGTGCACCGCACTACCGCACCGCACGCAAATTTTAAACTTATCAAGGGACCGCCTGATAAAAAAAAACACCTACAGAACATTTATTCGTTAATGAAATTACAAACGTCATTCCTTGTGACTTTCTCTCTAAAATCACTTAATTAATAAATATTTAACGAATTTACAATAGTATTTTACTCACTGCGGAATAAAACTATTTTATTTAAATAGTTCCGAAGAGATTTTGTCGGTAGCCTTTTTCCCGAAATATCTAAACAGAATGTCTAAATATGTTTTGATGACATATTTTAAAGAGGTATTTATGATTAGTGTCATGATGAATAGATTCCGACCGAAAAATGGTGTCCGATATTTCGGATTCAAATATATTAAGTGTATAATCTATGTTTCGGATGAGGGCTCCATAATGAATTTAAATATATATACACTCGCGAGCAAAAGTTTGGAATCACTTACTTGAAATTGATTCCGCGCGATCTTGTGTACTAAATATTTTTTTGATAATCATAAAAATGAGATCATTTTAAAGGTTGAATTCCTAACTTTAAACTGATACCAAATTCATTAAAATCAAGCCAGTATTTAAGAAGTTATCTTGGATTAAGTGAAGGAATAACGAAAAAGACGTGTTTCAATTGCTTGATACGTCGCGAGTTGCGGCCTACTGACCCCTATAAAAGCACCTGTTATCGGATTTTCTTTATCAGTCGACTTTCACACGTTGACTGGTACATATCTCGGCTACTTTTGACCCTTTACCTTGTACGACAATTGGGACAACACCTACAGAAGTAACACAAATCGTAGCCCTATTGCAAGAAGAGCTCAGCCAGCGGATTGTCGCTCGTCGGCTCCAAATAAGCCATTCCTGTGTTTCAAAAGTTTGCAAGCGCTTTCAAGAGACTGGTAGCTTTATCCCGAGACCAAGATCTGGACGGCGCCGGGGCACATCGGAGAGGAATGACCGTTTTATCGTGTTAACCTCTCTCCGAAATCGGCATTAACCTGGTGTCGACGTCCAACAGGAGCTCCGAGATGTTCGTAGGGTAGCAGCTAGCAAGTAGACAGTTCGTCGACGACTCAAGCAAGCGAATCTGACTCCAAAAAGGCCTGTCACAGGCCCGAAACTCACGGTAGCTCATCGACAAGCACGCCTTCAATTTGCTCGTACCAATCTTAATTGAGAGGTTGAGCAATGGAGGCAAATCCTGTTCTCCGACGAGAGCAGGATGTGTTTGCATGGTAGCGACCGAAGAGGTTGGGTCTACAGGCGGCCTGGGGAGCGATTTGCGCAGTGCTGTTTCGCTGAAACAGTGGCTTATGGGGTCGGCTCTTGTATGATGTGGGCCGGCATTTCCTTCGACGGTAAAACCGAGCTTGTTTTCGTGCCTGGTGGGGGACGAGGAGGCGGTCAACTTCGGACGGGTACATTTCCAATATTCTGCTGGAACATGTCGTTCCCTATGCGGGATATGCCGGTGATAGCTTCCTCCTTAAGCACGATAACGCTCGTTGCCACACTGCCCGTGGAACAACTGAATACTTCGAAGAAGTCTATATCGCCACATTGGACTGGCCTGCGCTCAGCCCTGACTTGAATCCTATTCAGCACGTGTGGGATGAACTGAAGAATAGGGTTCGTTCCAGAACTTCTGCTCCTTCATGCCTGAATGAGCTGAAATCGGCGTTGATTGAGAAGTGGGAAGGTATCCCACAAGAATCAATTCAAAAGCTGATCAGGTCTATGAAGAATCGTCTTCGAGGAGTTATTGGGGCAAGGGAAGGGAACACAAAGTACTGACATTTAATTTTAAGGCTAAATAAATTTTTTATTTATTAATTTTTGTTGTTTTATGCATTCATTATTTTTCCATATTTCCTTTGTTTCCTACCTCCTTCACTTAATCCGGAATAGCTCCTTAACTACTGGCTCGATTTGAATGAATTTGGTATCAGTTTAAAGTTAAGAGTTCAACCTTTAAAATGATCTCATTTTTATGATTATCAAAAAAATATTTAGTACACAAGATCGCGCGGAATCAATTTCAAGTAAGTGATTCCAAACTTTTGCTCGCGAGTGTAGATAATAGTTTTGGGGCATCAACTTTCTTGAGATCCTATAAAATATGTTTTAATTATTATTTTTGTATGTTTTAAGCATGATAAAATTAGAAATTTTATATAAGCAATCATATTAAATCGATATCAAAGTCAATAAATATTGTACAACCCAAAACAGACGGCCGAACTGACGTGACAATGACATTTGGCGCGCTAAACATGGCGGATTTTCGACCTCATTAGACCAATGAAGTAGGAAACCTATGGAAATGAAACGTCAACCAAAATTTCGTGCCACTGTGACGTCATCTGGCCACAAAACATGGCGGCTTTAGTGCTGTACAAAAGATTTCAATGTTATCAGGTTTTATCGATAAACGTTCTTGGCTCATTTTATTTTAAATATTGTTGAGTATTATTTATTTGTAGAATTTATACTTTAATGGGAAGTAAGTAGGTATATTGTTATGTGCAAATATGATATGATTTAGATGGGTGAAATCTAAGACAAGTTCGTCCTTCGAATTTGCCAAGTAAACGATATGATGATTTTTAAAAGTTGCTACACTGATTTTATAAAGTTGTCGTTTGTCGCAAAACATAAAGATATGGCGTAGTTCAAAGCCATCAGCCCATTTCTAGCATGCTAAATGTTATCGTATTTTGAGTACGTGTTTTTCTTAGACTATTACAATCTATTTTAATTGTTTTGCTGACTCTAAAGTCCGTAACATACTACCGCAGCGCACCCCAAGGAAGGTGCGCCGCACCATTTGAATCACTTTCGCTTGAGAGTGATTCAAATTTTAAACTTATCAAGGGACCGCGTGAAAAAAAAAACACCTACAGAACATTTATTCATTAATTACAAACGTCATTCCTTGTGACTTCCTCTCTAAAATCACTTAATTATTAAATATTTAACAAATTTACAATAGTGTTTTACTCACTGCGGAATAAAACTATTTTATTTAAATAGTTCCGAAGAGATTTTGTCGGTAGCCTTTTTCCCGAAATATCTAAACAGAATGTCTAAATATGTTTTGATGACATATTTTAAAGTGGTATTTTATTAGTGCTGCTGAGCGCGTCTATCTGTGGCCTAAGGCAACTTGTTTCTTTGTGTGAGGGATACGCCAAATCACACGGTTTGGTGTACAACTGTAAAAAGTCGGAGATCATGGTCTTTGAGACCAGGGGTGGGACGCATGATAAAATACCTCCCGTAGTACTCAACGGAACGCCATTGACAAGAGTTTATAAATTTAAATATCTCGGCCATGTGTTGACCCCTGATCTCAAAGATGATGAAGATATTGAACGAGCAGTGCAGCTTGTGGGCTGGATATACTCAAAGATCGTACAATGCTCTCCCTGTTCAATACAATAACGCGTTTAGGGTGCTGGTGGTGCTGCCCCGCTTTTGTAGCGCATCAGGGATGTTTGCAGATGCGCACATACATTGTTTTTACGCTACCATGCGTAAGAGGTGTGCATCTCTGGTAAACAGAGTGAGGGCCAGCTCCAACAGTATCCTGAGCATGATCGCAAGCAGGCTGGACTGTATATACATGGGTCGCTGTGGTGCCATCTCCCATGGCATGTTACCACAGTAATTCATTGTGATGTAAATATAACTACTAACATAGGTCTAAGTTTTATTAACAATTTATATGAGTCATGGATACTTGAAATAAAAACATTATTATTATTATTATTATTGTTAAGGATCTCTAAATCCCCCTCCAAACAAGTTTTTATTCTCGCCCACCACCGAGCTTCACTTCATCAAGCGATCGCGAACGCATATACATCTTTAACGATTACATACATTATCTACTACAATATTCAACCTCATTATTATTTGTTCTAGAGTTTTTATCTTTTAATATACTTGTAAATACGAGCCAAATCGTTTCATTGAAGAGTACAATAAGACATCCAGCAAGGAACAATTATAATGAATTTAAATACATATAGATAATAGTTTTAGGGCATCGACTTTCTTGAGATCCTATAAAATACGTTTTAATTATTATTTTTCTATGTTTTAAGCATGATAAATTATGAAATTTTATATAATCAATCATATTAAATCGATATCAAAGTCAATAAATAATGTACAACCCAAAACAGACGGCCGTACTGACGTGACAATGACATTTGGCGCGCTAAACATGGCGGATTTTCGGCCTCATTAGACGGAGACGGAGATATTTACGTATATTCATGTTTCATTTTATGTACGCACTGAAATACTGTTATATTGTTTTCCTGCGAGTTAAAGTGCTGAGTAAGAACGAGATAGATATATGTTTATGTATGTGCCTTCAAAATGGGTGCTATTTATATAAGCAATTGTACGTATAGAACAATATGTCGTGTCCCTACTATATAGGTCTATGCATTAGACGGAGATGGAGACATTTACGTATATTCATGTTTCATTTTATGTACGCACTGAAATACTGTTATATTGTTTTCCTGCGAGTTAAAGTGCTGAGTAAGAACGAGATAGATATATGTTTATGTGTGTGCCTTCAAAATGGGTGCTATTTATATAAGCAATTGTACGTATAGAACAATATGTCGTGTCCCTACTATATAGGTCTATGATTTAAAGTGTCAGAGATGTCAGAGCTCAGAGCTGTCAGCTGTCAGACCGTTTAATAAAGTTTCTTCAAGGGACTTCTTAGGACGTACCGTACTTTACGTATATTCATTAATATCAACGTCATAACAATTAAAGCTTACTTCAATTTATACACTTCATTAAACGTAATTGTATTACTACTCGTCATGTTTCGCTGTGGACGTCGCATAACACAGTTATTAATACGAAAGTCTCGAACTACTTCCGCGGGCTATTTGAAGTTGAACTATGCACGAAAACAATTATCATCGAATGGTATGCGACGTTTATCGTCCGATTTTTTCTATAATTCATTTTTAAATTATCCAACAATACGTCAATTAGATTTATAATTAATTTATAAATTACTCTTACACAGAATATAAAGCAATCCCACAGCTGAACGCTTTATCCTTGAGATTGTATTCAGAGTCGAAAGTCGAGACTAAGGTGGCGGATTATGATGAAGTAGTTAAAGCGATATCCAATAATAATATTCTACTGATAGACGTTAGAGAACCTGATGAAGTGAAAGATCATGGACATATACCAAATAGTATAAATATACCTTGTAAGTAATCAGTAATCAATGTATTGTGCCTTTTGAGTATTCTATGTTGATAGCATATTATACATCCTATAATAATAATAACAATAAAATCACTAGACCCCATCCATCAAAATTCTTCAGAGATACCTCAAAATTTTAGTTCATTTTATGTAATACAGTTTATCTACAGTTTATTAATGTCACTTTAAAAAACTCAACAAAGTATTGATATTAACACTGAAGATGATCAATAAATATCAGACATAAAAGAGTAAGAAAATCTGTTAAAAAACAGTCAAGAAAATAAGGTAACTGTCTTCGCTCATTTATATCTATAATCTATATTGTTTTACGATTCCAGTAGGTACAATATCAACTGTACTTGGTGAAATGTCAGATAAAGAATTTAATAAAACCTACAAGAGACCAAAACCAAATCAAAATACTGAACTGATATTTTATTGTATGGTTGGGAGAAGATCTGCTAAGGCTCAAGAAAGTGCTATAAATCTTGGATTTAAAAAGTATGTTTACAATTTATAGTTACTTAAAATGAGTTATATAAATAAATAAATATATTTTATGGTTATTGTAGAGCAGCATAGCAAAAATTGATGTTACAATGTTCCATGTAACCTTGGTTTTCAGCTTTACTTGATACATTTCATGTAGATTGTATTTATCATGTCCTCTAAAAGGACAATAATATTAATACCATATGATTTTGCATAGATATTAAATAAGTCATTTTAAGCATAATGGCCTAGTTGATAAGATACAAAATAATCTGATGACTGGTTAACCGACTTAATAATCAGAATAATTGTTTGTCTTCAACAATAATAATTTTATGATTATTTTATCTGTGGTTGGTTTGGTGATGAAACCTTGTTGTATTACTAAATTAAAGTCTCAAAGCTAATTTACCAAGACATTTATGTGTTTTTGGTTAGTTCTTAAGCAAATTATGGTACCTATTTTGCTAAACCCTTGCGCATAAATTTAAGTCAAGCTGTCCATTCTGTAAATTGTTTTAATATTATATGTACCTTGTATGTAAATTAATATATTAGACATTGGTTTGTGGTTTTAATATGCTGGAGACTATCTATAACTGCATGTAACATTTAGTTTGGTTCATTAATTTATTCTTTAATAATTAGATCCTCACTATCCCCTTATTATTCTACATAATTTAAGATTTTGTTTTGATGAAGATTAGCTATTAGTTCGAAAAAAAATGGATTATGGTTTATGATGAGCGACTTTGTAAATATATTTTTTATGTTTCAGTACAAAGAATTATCAAGGCAGCTGGACGGAATGGGCGAGTAAAGGAAAATGATTTGTTTTGAAATGAATGCTAAAATCTCATTTATTTTAAAATGACAAGATAGCCCTTGTCAGCAAATTTATTATTGTTATCAATAAATAAAGTTGTTATCCCATGTATTTTATTGTATGTTGTCAAGCTGCAAAATTAGAGAGTAGAGTAGACGAAAACATTAATGATGTGCTTTTTTGTCATACGTTTACACAGTTATCAGAAAATTCTTGGACATAATGATATTCTTGATAAAAATAGCTCCACCATGGCATAGATGTGAGTGCTGTTTAATTGCGGCGAAATGACTAAGGAGTTCCTCCTAGAAACTTGCCGAAAATTTTCAGATAATCTGTTACTAAATTGAATACGAGCTACATAGTCGGACCGGAAGATGAGCTCACGGGCTGAATCTGAGAGATAGGCGAACACTGGCCTTAGCAAGAACAATGATTTGTTGAATGTACCACCGGATCAGAATCGCGATCCACTGAGAACTTCCGGCGAAAAACTCAGTGGTTTAAAAGCTGCATAGTGTGTATATTTGTATTAACTATGCAAGCAGAAGTGTTTATGTTCCGTTTCTAATAACATCAATCGACATAATTATTTCAGTGCGCCACGTAAGGCACTAGTGACCTACATGGCAGTCAAAAGGTTAAGTTTGTGCTTAGTGTAACTCCCCTCATTCAATTAGTTATCAGCCCTGGCCACCGTTTTCCGTATAGTCTAATATGTGAATTTGAAAAAGTAGCACATATAGGAGTCCGTTATTATAGATTTAAAAGAAGATTCCGATGACGACTTATTTCGTAGCGATACCTAATAAATACACAATGACAGATAGTGAAAATAGAAAAATATTTTATTAATTAACAAAGATGTTTTTATTTCAATGTATCGCATACCTACGTAAAATCATTTCACCAATTAGTTAACAAATTAACAAAATTACCTTGTGTTCAAATTTTATCATGTCTTTATCACAATATGAAGATATACATAATAATATCTATATTAGATAGAAATCTTCGATTTCATTATTTTTGTGTTCTAGACCATTCATTCCAGCTCCCCAAATATGTTTTCGACCTGAAACAATTCACATAACGTATAGTACAATATGCCAATACAAAAGGTTTTAGATAGCAAATTGCGGCATTAATAACGACGGTTAAGTCACACATTCATTTGGCCCCAAAGTAGGGTTTTCTCTACTAAAGCAATCAGATACATCCCATATAAAATTTTACATAGAGATATATATTAAGAGCCCGGAAAAAGCAAATACATTATCAATTCATTACACAAATGTTTGCCCGTTGTGGGGGAATCGAACCCACAACCATCCGCCAAGCACTCAGGAGCTCTAAGTTGGTAATAATATGTCTTGCCATTTAAATACTTAATTGTTACGTTTCCTAATTAGACCAGATATACCTAAACATTTTTTTTTTTTAAACACCGATATATTATCACGCTCGTTTCCGTCACTGACCAAACTATTGCATACAGTGACCAGACCTACATATTGAGGGGTGAAAGGCTAAAGGTTTAAACGACATTTTGCTTAACACGCGATTTATCTTTGTAATAAAAGTTCCGTTTTATTTGGTACTAGCTCTTTCCCGCGACTTCGTCCGTGTGGAATAGTTACTTTGGCATAACGCAAATTTTACCCGCGACTTCATTTACTTAGAAAGTGAAAATATTTTTGAATAATAGAATGTTAAGAAGAAGCTATTTAAGGTACCAAAATCACGTTTTTTAGCCGACTTCAAAAGAGGAGGTTATCATTCGGCATCATTTTCTTATCTATGTATGTTCACCGATTTCTCGAGAATGCTTGAACGGATTCGGATAATTCTTTTTTCTTTTTTTTGTTCGAAATGGTAGAATGGTCCTATAATCATCAAGATCTGATGAGGCGATCCTGAAGAGATCCAGAAAAATCTATAATTTTCAAAGCCTGTCTTGACGTAATTTAGTTGTTCCTTGTTATTCTTCTTATTCTGTGCCGCTGCACCGGACAGCCGGCGCCATGTACATCAATATTACGGGCTTGATCATTATTTTGCTGCGATGTTATTAACTGCGAAACCTGCGATATCTTGTCATCTTTTTTTTTTCTAACTAAGCTGTTATAGCCTTGAGAGGCTATTTCAGCGTAACCTTCAGCGTAAGCTTACCGTCGCTGGAAGAGACAAAAACGGAGGGAAAATACAATATATTTAGTACATCCAATTCATAATGATAGAATGACACATAGTATGTTTGTCTTTCTTTTCTTCCTCGAAGTCATCATCTTTATCAGAAAATATTAACACCAATTCTTCCCAAGATCTACATTTTAAAATTCTGTTGGCATAATCAGGTGATACCAAATCCCATGTCGCCGGTCGTTTTTCTATTTCGTCTATAAACAATTCCGTATCAAAAATTTGGCGCTCCATTTCCCTGGATTCGTGCACTCGCTCTGGAGTTCGCGTGTTAGCTGGGCGCAACAAAGCGTCCCTAGTATCTCGACTCGCGTGCATTACGCGCGAATCACCCGCGAATGGAGAGTCTGACGTAGTGCACGCGTATTTTGAATTCGCGCGATGCTTGTGGACGCGATGTATTGGTGCCTAGCATAGAGTTAGTATTTTAGGTACTTATTAACTCCATGGTGCCTAGAATCTCACTTAACGCGCGAATGATTTCGCACGAAATATTTTGCGGCGAATTCGCCCTTTCTAGACCAGGTCGTACCTACCTACCTACATACCTGTTAGTATTGAGCAAGCCGTAATTTTTATAGTTACATATATTATAGTACCTATAGTTATTAGTTTTTACTTGTCGTTTAGCGATCAATGTTTACACTAGTCAACTAGTCTATTCTATCGGTTGTTTTACACTAAAGGTTCGTCTAAAGTTAACGTACATAGAAAAAAAAATCTTCACGATTATTTGCGAAAATAATTATTATACAGTTATACTATTCTTTACATTAAAAAAAACGAAATTTAAGTATAATTTAAATTTCATTAAAAACAGTACAAATAAATAAAACAGGACATATATGCTTAAAAAAAAATGTACAATCCTGCCAAAAATAGCGAGTGGTCACCGTAGTCTAACAGAAAAACGGTGGCAAAATTAACGACAATCGATAGAAAGGGGGTGAACCTATCACGTCATCGCGTTGCTTAAAGTAAGTGGCACTGCCATAATTAAGTGACGATCATTTCTACTAGTACATGCAAAGAATGGCTTAGTGAAACAAAGCTTTTATCTTTTTTTTTGTAGAGGGGTATTAAAAATCCTTTAATGGTGTTATAGCAAACATTTTTAGTCTTTAAGTTTTTTCTTTCTTAGCTGACGATACCATCATTTTTGTCGCAAAGAAAACAAGACATACATATTATACGCGCATACAGTATGTTTTATGTAGAGACGCGTCACATCCCCATCAGTTAAATAGATGGATCAAACTGCTTATTACTATTATTTCTAAGACGATAATAAAAGGGCTTCCCCTGACTATCGAATTTCGGGGCTACAAGATTGTTGACCATGGTCACCCTTTATTACTTGGAATAACTTAACTTACTTGGAATAACCTAACTTTAATGCTATGTCCAATGCCTCAGTTGATCTTCTTCCAGAATGACAGTAAAATATCAGTTCGTCTGTTGAACTAGGTTTGTTTCTCTGATATTGTTTCTTGAACTCCTCATTAGACATTGACACCAGAACCTCTTGAACACTATTTACTGGAAAAAAATATATAATGATTAGTGTATCAGTTGTTTTGATGGCTAAAAGACATGAGTGCACTGTATTTTTGATAAGTTCTTTTAATCATTAAAACCACTGGTTGCTTTTTTTGCTAGTCTCATTGAATTTAAGCATAAATCAATACAAACAGCTATTAATGAAAGAACTAAAATTTGTTCAGAAATAAAAGTAATAATAAGTATTAGGTTTTCAGTGTTTCTGCAGTATTACTGATTTGTCCAGAATATACTGTGAGGAATTTTGTTTTTGTTTACATAAGATTAGTAAATAGAGACGATAAAACACTACTGTAAATAAATTGCTGATAAGGTAATATTATAAAAGTAGTCAGACTATTGTCTTGTAAAATAATTCATCATTTAGATACTAATTCCAAAACTTTCATAAAGTTTTTTTGGCCCTACTGGCACAAATGCTGGGCAAAGTACTGAAAGACAGGACAGAATCAAGACACTGTCTTGATGTGTATTAGCGATGGCAATTGTACTCAAAATGAAGTGAAGCCTAAGTAAAACTATAATAATAGAGGAAGCACAATTAAAAAGTGATTGTTTTTTTTTGGTGAAAGTCAAAAATATTGTATTCAAATCAATAATGGCTACAGCTTTAGTTTAAATCCCAGAATATTGATGCAGATCTTAAAAAAATTTTTTCTCTGTCTGTCCACAGTGGTTTTATTTATTAAGTTTTAGCTGAGGTTCTTAAAGAATCTGGAAGTGTTTATAACATGTTTCCATTTAAAAAAAACTGTAATTTGAGATGTAGAGACCCAGGGAGCAACCTGTTTATCTATAATATGCTGCAGGCATATTTCACAATTCACATTGATTTCTTAACCTCAGGCAAAGTTCAGCTCAGCTCGGCTCAGCGGCTCAGCAGTACAGGGAATAGGAGGACCATTGTGTGTCATATTTTGACCAAGAACACATCTATATCAGTCATCAGTATATTGCTTTTCTTTGATCAATCAATTCAATGGTTCAAGTCAGTTCAATAAGTCTTAAGACCTCATCTTAGCATCAAAATTCTAAAACAATGCAGGCATTTTTTCTCACAATTATGTAGCATCATTTGTCTTTTTGAGTGAAGTGATTTTCAATGGGCCTATTTTTTCTAATGCTGTGAATTAACTAATGGCAGGCTAAATTATACCAGAACCAACTCCATGCCCATTTCTGTCAAAAAGCAGTTCCATCCAGAGTTCCAGTTCGAAAGACAGAACACCCATTGAAACAATATAATTGAGACTAAGATCTCTAGTTTCGAGGTGGGTGGTAGGATTCGCATTGTGATGTCAATTGACTTCATTATCCACTTAACGTCAGGTGGAGTGTCAGGTGAGCTAGTTCATCCTTCGAAGGCAAAAAATTAAAAATACACTCTGTGAAATTATATTAAATTCTAAACGATTTAATAGGTATTTTCGTAGTTATAGCCAGGAGCTCTATAAATTTTAACAAGTCACTTAAGATATCGGTGAAAAAAGATATTTGGCTCATAATGGGAGTAGTTTAAATTATCAGGTTAAAGTAGGTAAACAGAAGCACAATGTGGATTTACTTACGTGGAATATTGATGCTTGAAGGTATTTTTCCAGTTGTGTTTACTTCATCAGGATTACGCACGTCGATCAACACCTTTTCGTGTTGATGAATAACTTTCAATACATCTTCGTAGCTTACTACTCGTCGCGGATCAACCATTTTATTTTCCTTTTTATCCGATACTAAGAGCCTAATAGAGCCTAGTAGATGCAAGTTGTTGTTGTAAGGCAAGAAATATTTTTTAAATTTTAAACTGTAAATTTTGTCTTGGAGACCAGTGATAATGTTATGTGCTTTAATGGAATTATTCGTAGAATCCGTATAATTTAATAGATGATATTGAATAGAACATAACGGTCGGATATTCAACCGTGTTAATATATGACACATCAGATGATGTGCGCATAAATATGTAAAAAAATAATAGTTTCAATACGGTAGGCACATAAAGCTTTCTGTTTTTAGTTTTGTTTGTTTTTTTTTTTAGTTTATGGCCTGGTATAGATCTTTAGGCCAATTTTGTTTGATTCGTCCATTGCAAAGACCGACAAAGGCAACATCATACAGCCTAATATTTGAAATCAAAATGGAAATATAATGACTGATTATGATGAAACTGTATGAAACAAAATAGCATTATGCTCTGGGGCTTGGTATAAATAAAAACCTCACTGAAGTATAAATTAAAACTCAATTTAATTATTAGAACGCTTATGGTACGCTTCACAATTCGCAATTCACATCTTGCGCTTTGCTTCAGGTTCAGGTAATCCGTGCGCTGTTTCGTTCCGAGTAGAATAGCTATCGTGATCTGTGCAAGTGTAGTGTTCGCTCACGCGGTGTTGAAGAGCTAACGTAACATATATATTATACTTGTACGAAATGATACATACTGGCCATTAATAAGCGTTTATTTTTAAAAACATGTCTGTCATTAATATTCTATTAAGTATTGAATTGATTCCATAGACCTATATCTTTCATACTTCAGTGATTGATTTTAATATGAACGTAATGTCTTATAAAAAATAAAATGGTTGAATGTAAATAAAACAACAACATTATCTTACAGGTCATTTTAATTCACATCACGCGGCCTATACAAACATTAACACTCTCGGGGTCATCCAATCCCGTTTCAGCAGGATAACCGTCGGGAGCGCTGTATGTGGGGAATGTAGATCTTTACAACGACCTAAATCTAGTACCGATACGTAAGTATCGTATAGAAGCGTGAGAACGTTACTTCGACAAAGCGGCGCAACATGGAAAACCCTCTTACCGTGGCCGCTAATTACTTAACCGACCGCGACGGGACAAAGTAAAACCGCGGTCGCCCGAAACATATCTTGTCTTATCCCCCGGATTCACTCTCAGTGCTTTTAGGACCCATAAGCACCTGTCACCGGCCTCGTCGACTCCGACGAAGAGATCGACGAGCGAACTAACCTAAAGACATAGCCCACTGAGTTTCTCGCCGGATCTTATCAGTGGGTCGTGATTCCGATCCGGTTGTAGACTCTGCGAACCACTGCTCTTACTAGGGTTGTGAAATCAATCAATTAAAGGACAATTTCATTCAGAAACATACAAATCTTTTTTTTTTTCATTTACGATTGATAGTAAAATGTGCCACTGGTGTTGTTGAAGAGTTTTTGAAAGGATCGGCAACAGAATTTTATAAGCAAGCCGTGTATATCTGGACCAGTGGATTTTGTTTCTGACAAACCAAATGGAGATATAGTTAATAGTACTCGCATAGACAAAGAAGTGTTTGACGATTTTCTATTAAACTTCTAACTAGGTACATAATATCGCCAAAAGTAACGGAATTGAATAGGTAATATTTATTTTTTATTTTTTATTGCTTAGATGGTTGGACGAGCTCACAGCCCACCTGGTGTTAAGTGGTTACTGGAGCCCATAGACATTTACGATGTAAATGCGCCATCAACCTTGAGATATAAGTTCTAAGGTCTCAGTATAGTTGAAACGGCTGCCCCACCCTTCGAACCGAAACGCATTACTGCTTCACGGCGGAAATAGGCGGGGTGGTGGTACCTACCCGTGCGGACTCCCAAGAGGTCCTACCACCAGTGATTACGCAAATTATAATTTTGCGGGTTTGATTTTTATTACACGATGTTATTCCTTCACCGTGGAAGTCAATCGTGAACATTTGTTGAGTACGTATTTCATTAGAAAAATTGGTACCCGCCTGCGGGACTCGAACACCGGTGCATCGCTACACACGAATGCACCGGACGTCTTATCCTTTAGGCCACGACGACTTGTTAAAATGCTTCCCTAGAAACTTGTTGGGAGGAAGTAGGTATTCAAACACTTTCTCACCAACAATCTTCAAAACAAATAAACAGATGTTTCGTTTTGAGTGAAAAATAACACGTTACGTTATACCATGACAAAAGGCTATCGTGGACTATGTTTGGCACCGATGAGTCCATCTCTGAGGATCGGAAAGTAACTGAACGTATCACGGAGTGGGGGATCTTTCGATCGAGCATCAGGTATACTGCAAAGAGTCCTATGTAGACGTCTGTGGGCTGAAATATTTTGCATTTGGGCACTAATATTAACAAGTTTTATGGGTATTGAACAACAATTGAACACACGAACATGCTCCATACGGTCGGGATTCCATTTACGGATTCTCTCCGACGGGATATCGGATCGGGTTCGGAACGACAGCATCTAATCAGGGCTTATAAATAAATTATAGCAAATATCTACTTCTGATTCATGTCTAGCTTTTTTTTATTGCCAAGATTAGGGGGAATTCACAATGTGCCGCCACCCGCCTTGAGATATAAGGTCAAATTCTAAATTATATTATATAGCGGTAGTCCCATCCTTCAAGAATACCACTGCACAAGAAAGATTCTACGAAACAAAATGACAGCTACCGTACCCTTGCTCTGATATCACATGCGAGCAAAATCACGCTCCATATCTTAAATCACCGCATCAGGTACTACATAAATTGGCAGATTCCGCAAGAGTAATCAATTTGTGTTTTGTGGACTACAGCAAGGCTTTCGACTTTATGAAGTGGAGGTTCCCTTGAAGGGTGTTGGCCGATATAGGTGTTCCAAAACACCTAATTGCGTTGATGTATTAAAAAACCCAAGATACACACTCACCGTCTCAAAACCGTCCCTATAAAATGAACGCACAATTTAAAATTGTGCGCTCATTTCAAATAGTCTCGCGTCGCTCGCGTCTCTGTGCGCTCGTTAAAAAGCCGCAGTGTTCGTTGAGAAATTGTAAAAATATTACGTTAAAAAAAGATGGGATATCGTATATTCGGTAAGTAAAAGAGTTTGTTCATTTGTTTTTGTTGTTTTTATGACTAAATATAGGAAGCAATATGGGATTTTGATTTAATTTGTCTAAAAACTTCACTCAGTGGTCCAAGTATAATATGGCAAATTTCAATGGCCGTTTTTTCAGTGTAAGAACTACTGTTACACCGCCTCTTATTTTAGTCACATAATCCAAACGGTCCTGTTCTTATTCAATGGAGTCGATTTTTTTTATTGCGTTTAAAGTTTTAATTAATAAGTTCATGCACTTTGATTTTTTTTGTATTTAGTTTTGAATAACTATTCATACGATAGAAAATATATTATAATAATAATATAGTTCTTAATCGTATTCCAAAAGGAAAAGAGGTCGTCTATACGACGTTATTTTTAAAGTTCGTAAATATGATATTATTATATTGATTACTTAAGGGACAACTTATGGCTTCGGGACATACTGCATGCTAATGACAGAAGTGTCGATCAGGCAGGATCAAGTTCACAGAAAAAGTGAACTCCACAAATGCCGCAGAAGACTAATCAGCAAGGAGAAAGTCATTAACAACTTAAGAAAGAAAAAATCTAGACTTGTTAAAAAGACCATTTCACTTAAGAATGCATTAAAAGTTTTAGAGAAAAGATTTAAAGATTGATGTACACATGTCCTACCCAAAAACATGTTTACGCTCAGATAAAAGTATAATTATGAGTATAGAACACAATTTAAGTAACTCTTCAAATACAAACTCAATGTATTATAATTTTAAAAAAAATTCGTCTCCACGCCATGTCCTGTCCTGCCGGCTAACTTCGGTCGTAAAATTTGATTGGTTATTGTATACTGCTTTGTAATAACAACTTTAAACAATCCGCGTAAAGTTGAATTTTCAAAAGTTATGTTTATAGTTGACTATAACTACGTAGATATAACTGGTGAGTGTTTCGGGACAGTTTCGAGTGCTACTTTTGTATGAAACTGTGTATCTTGGGTTTTTATGTATCAATGCCTAATTGCCATGTATTATGGGAGTAGAGGCATGGTCAGAATAGAACAGAGCATGTCCAAGTCGTCCAAGTCCAATGTTTCGGAAAGAGGATACGCCAGGGCTGTATTCTCTTGCCCAGTCGCTTCAATGCCTACGGTGAATATATCATGCCACAAACTCTCGACGATTGCAGCGGAGGTGTATGCGTCGGTGGAGCCAAAATTACACACCTTCGGTACGCGGATGACACAACTCTAGTGGCCGCTATTGAGTCCGAGATGGCTATGCTTTTGGATAAAACGGAAAGAATAAGTAACCGCCAAGGCCTCACCATAAACAAGTCGAAGACCAAGATAATGATAATAGATCGAGGGAACCAAATGGCATTAACTGGTACAATCACCTACAGAAAGTGGATGACTTTATCTATCTGGGCGCTAATATCTGCAGCAACGGGTCTTGTGAGGGTAACGTTAGACGGCGCATAGGCATGGCAAAGAGCGCCATGTCTCAGCCTAATAGAACATGGAGGGAGAGGAAAATATCTCTTAAAACCAAAATAAGACTTGTCCGAACTCTGGTGTTTTCAATCTTTCTCTATGGTGCTGAGACGTGGGCTCTGAAATCAGCTGATCGCCACCGCACTGATGCCTTAGATATATGGTGCTGGAGGAAGATGCTACGAATCCCATGGACAGCATATCGGACTAACGCATCCATATTAAGACAGCTCAATATCCAAACCGGGCCCAATATACCTCAAGAGGATATTGAATTCTTCGGTCACATTGCCAGGAAGAGCGGTGAAACCTTAAAAAATTGTAACTGGCAAGATTGCAGGCAAAATATCTCGTGGCCGCAATCCAATGCGCTGGTCCGACCGAATCCGCACCACTCTGGATACCACCGTCTACGATGCCATACACACCGCCGAGAACAGAGGAAGATGGCGAAACATCATCCAAAGAAGGATAATAGGATGAGATGGTCACAACCCTCAGACAACCCTTAGCGGTAGGCAGCGGCTTGGCTCTGCCCCTGGCATTGCTGAAGTCCATGAGCGACGGTAACCACTCACCATCAGGTGGGCCGTATGCTCGTCTGCATACAAGGAAAAAAAAAAAAAATAAAAAAAAAAACATGACAAATGCGACTCAGTGAGGAGGAGTCCCATCCTTCAAACCAAAATGCTTCACGTCACAAAAAAGGAAAAAGGCGGTGCCTATTCGTGTGGACTTAGAATCTAATCATGTATGCAATTAGGCTAACGTTGTTTTTTTTTTATTTGATTTTTAATTTACGATAAGTTATGCAAGTGTTTCCTTAGAAAAATACGAGGGCTGCACTAAAAGTATCGGGAATGGAATATTTCCACTGTTCCTGTCATATTAAAATCTTTTTAATTGAAAACTCCTTGGTTTTAAAAATCGAATACCATTTATTTATTTAAAAAAAGATTCTCGGTCTTGTCACGAGGTTTTGTCAAACTTGTTTAGTCGTTGAGAAAATGGAATTGACCCGAGAAAATTCAAGAGCGATGATTTATTATGACTTTCGAAGTGGTTTAACACACAAACAGTGTGTTGACCGGATGATTTCTGCATTTGGTGATGAAGCCCCATCCAAAACCACAATTTATCGCTGGTTTGCTGAGTTTCAACGTGGACGTGTCAAGCTCAGTGATGATCCCCGTCAAGGTCGTCCAAAAACTGCAGTCACCCAAGAAAACGTTAATGTTGTGCGTAAGCTGATTGAGGAATATCGACATGTGACATACCGCGAAATTCAGGCAACTTTAGACATTGGCATGAGTCAAATACAAATAATCTTGCATGAACAATTAGGTGTAAAAAAGTTGTTTTCCCGATGGATACCGCATTCGCTCTGTGAAGAGCAAAAAGCGGCTCGCGTTACTTGGTGCGTCAGAACTCTCGAAAGATTCCACGCAGGATCCTCAAATGCTGTATACAACATTGTATCAGGTGACGAATCCTGGATATACGCGTACGAACCCGAAACAAAAAACAAGTCACGAGTTTGAGTGTTCGAAAATGAGTTAAAGCCAACAAAAATTGTTCGTTCACGGAGTGTTGCAAAAAAAATGGTGGCCACGTTTGTCTCCAAAACCGGCCATGTTACGACTATTCCTCTTGAGGGACAAAGAACGGTTAATGCAGAATGGTATGCTAGCATTTGTTTGCCACAGGTCGTTTCTGAACTCCGTAAAGAGAACTGCAACCGCCGCATCATCCTCCATCACGACAATGCGAGTTCTCACACCGCGCACAGAACAAAAGAGTTTTTAGAGCAAGAAAACATAGAATTATTAGACCATCCGCCGTACAGCCCCGACCTAAGCCCTAATGATTTCTATACTTTCCCTAAAATAAAGAATAAATTGCGTGGACAGAGATTTTCATCACCTGAAGAAGCTGTGGGACGCCTACAAAACGGCCATTTTGGAGACCCCAACTTCCGAATGGAATGGTTGCTTCAATGATTGGTTCCATCGTATGGAAAAATGTGTCAAATTTCGCGGAGAATACTTCGAAAAGCAATAAATACATTTTTAAATAGTAATGTTGTGTCACTTCGTTAATTCCCGAAATTTTCAGTGCCGCCTATATAGTAGTACAATTTAACTAAAAACACATTTTTGTAGCTCCGTAATAAAAACTAATAAGTATTAAATACTTAGTCTGGCCATAAATACGGTTACAATTTAAAAAAAATCTATTGCAAATAACATTTACAGTGTGTTAGTTTAATACATAAATATAAAAAAAAAAGTATAAAAAGCTTATTCGAAATGGTCTCCATTGGCTGCAATACAGTCCTTTAAACGTTGAGGCCAGTTATCAATAGAAGCACGCACTCTTTCCATTGGAAAGTTTTTCACTGCCAATCGTACGGATTGTTTTAGGGACTCCAAATTATCATGGCGTTTAGAGCAAGCCGTACTCTCTAAAACTGACCATATATCATAATCCAGCGGATTAAGATCGGGACTAGACGACGGCCAGCCTTCAGCTCTGATGGAGTCCGAAACGTTCGTTTCCAACCAAGACTGCGTAGACCGAGCTTTATTACCTGGCGCCGAGTCTTGCTGGAAGGACCATTCTTGATTATTGAACATGGTGTTGTTAAGGGGCTTCACTACCTTTTCAAGAATGGTATCTTGATACACTTGTGCCGATGATTTGATACCTTTTTCACAAAAGGATGGCTCAGTCACTCCTTCATAGCTAATACCCCACCAAACCATCACTAAAGTCGGATAGTGCCCACGTTGCACTCTGTCGACTAATTGGGAAGCTTCCTTAGAGCTTTGAGCATAATTATTTTGTTTGTTAAAATGTTGCTCAATTGTAAAAAAATTCTCATCCGTAAACAAAAAAATTCTATGACCTCCCTTTGCGTACCGCTTCAGTAGTTGTTTCGATTTTACCACCCTATTCTCTTTTAAATTATCAGTTCAGAAATGACCAGTACGTCTCATATAGGCTGCAAGTCCTAAGTCATCTTTTAAAATACGCGACATGGTTCTAAGTGCTATCTTCATCTCCATGGATAAAATCTTTTGCTTTCGGACAGGATTTCTTCGAATTCTTTCCCTTACTGCTTTGACCACCTTTTTCGTACGAACACTACGTGGACGGCCAGATATTTTTCTGTCACAAACAGAGGAGGTCTCATTGCACCTATTATTAGCCCGGTACACAAACATTTTACTAATACCAAGCGTATGGAGAGTTTTAAAAATTGCATTTGGCTCCATACCTACTTTGTGTAATGCAATCACAGCGATTCGGTTCTCTTTATCACCCCACTCCATTTTAATATTGCAAAATATTGTACAATGTATTGGCGCCAAAATGAGAAAACTCAATGAGCAATCATATAAAAATGACAGATTCCAAATTCAAAGGTAATATTTTGTTTATTTTTAATTGTAACAGTATTTATGACTAAGTATAATTAAAAATCTTCGATCAATAATAGTTAAAAATATTTTTTTTTATTTAAATAAGTTATCAACAAAACAATAAGTATATAGTTGTAAAATAGGATTAATTCTCTAAAAACGATTTATTCCAAGTTTAGCTAGAATATTTTAGAAAACAATTAAACAACTTTATTGTCCTGCAACCTTGTCAGTACTTAGGCAGTAAAATTAGACAGGAGAGTAGTTTTTTTTCTTTTTTTTTTTGCTACGTAAGCTGGTAGCCTTGAGAGGCTATTCCAGCGTAACCCTAACTAGTAGGTGAGCTCACGGGGCTCAAACCTGATGACGTTGCTAACACGAACCCTAACAAGAGCCGTGCTTCGCAGAATCTACCACCGGATCGGAAACGCGACCCACTGAGAAGATCCGGCGAGAAACTCAGTGGGCTGTGTCTAAGAGTTAATTTACTCGTCGAGCCCTTCGTCGCAAGCGACGGGTTCGACGACAACGGTGACCGGTGCTTGAAGTACCTAGAAGCACCGTCAGTGGATCGGGAGGAGGAGAGTAGTATTTACGCTTTCCGTCTTTGTGCACACAGACCCCAAAGTAAGCGTGTCAATCCTATTTTATATAGTTTGATTTACAATGCCAAATTCAAACAGTACGTCCATCTGAATATTTTTTCCAAAGCTCGTAAGGCAAGCTTCGGAAGAGGATGAATAATTAGTCAAATTCTATTTTTTTTTTTTTTTTTAATCCTACCTATGCTGATAGCCTTGAGAGGCTATTTCAGCGTACCCTAGCTTGTGTAGGTGAGCTCACGGGGCTCAAACCGGAGAATTGCTAACACCGCCCTAGCAAGAGCAGTGCTTCGCAGAATCTACCACCGGATCGGAAGCGCGACCCACTGAGAAGATCCGGCGAGAAACTCAATGGGCTGTGTCTGTGGGTTAATTCGCTCGTCGAGCCCTTCGTCGCAAGCGACGGGTTCGACGAGGACGGTGACCGGTGCTTGTATTGCCTAAAAGCACCGTTAATGGATCAGGAGGATCCGTGATGACGTGCTTTGGGCGACGTCGACAGTTTACCAATCGGTCTACAGGATCGGGTATGTAGTTTCCGGCGGCCACGACAAGAGGGTTCTCATGTCGTGCCGTCTTCTCAAAGTGGCGCAGCGATGCCGACTGTAGATACTTACTGACGGGGTCGAGCTCCAGGTCATCGTGGAGGTCCACGTTCCTCTGGAACCATGGTGCTCCGACGGCTATACTGCAGAATCGGGATTGTATAACCTGAAGGGGTTTCAAGTCGGTGCGGGCCGCGTGAGCGAACACTACGCTTGCATACAAATTCTATATGTATGCGCTCCTTATTAAATCTATTTGCCTTCTGAATCCTGATTAAAATTAAAATCCAACTTTTAAGTGATGTATGAACTTTTTTATAGTGATACACAAAAATCGATTTCGGTTATCGTTCAATTCAGTCATAAATCATAAATCTCCATTTATGGGCTAAAAATATTTTGAATAAGAATTCTTAAGAAGGCTTAAACATAAATTTGTGATAAGGGCAAGTGGCTGAAAAATAAATATATTAAGCTATTTCACAAACAAAAATAAAACACAAGAAAACTGTACTAAGTCATTTTTTTTATTTAAATATTAGAATCTGACGTAAAAAATAATTTTGTTTATGTCATGTGATAGGACCCAGATAAATTGAACTCCTATACTTATTATATGTACCAAAAACAGTAAAAATAATTTCTTTATTAATGCATTATATCTGTAATTTATCAGTCTTATCTTATTTCCAATGTGATGTATTAAGTAGATTTGGAGTATTTTGTAGGTATAAATTTCCAAATTGCCTGCTACGACGTCATTAATACCATTTCAATGATTTTAGTGTAAGCCAGACATTAACATATTTGTATTACTAAATGTCAAGATGTTTTGTAGTTTATATGGGTAGTCAGCCACTGGAATATCTAGTTTCAAGTGAACTTAATGCATTATCACATAAATGGTGTAGCACATCTTACGGCATCTAGGCACCGCATCATGAATATAGCTATCTTACCCTCCAAACCATTAATAATAATAAATTATTGGATTTCATATCAACAGTACAGAAAATAGTTCCCTATACATACTCCTTTTTGATTTTGATAGTAATATTTTATTTTAATTTTTAGCAACCTTTTCAAAATATTTCTTCTTCTCAGAAGGATTTGGTATAATCTGAAACAAATTATAAAAACGTCAGGATTATATCAACATAAATTATGTAAAATATGGTAGCACGTAAATTATATTAATCTTCATTCTAGTAATGTTATTAAGTTAAACAATATCAAGATAAATATAAGCATGTTTATTACTCACTGTGTCCTGACCAGGTTTCCAGCCTGCTGGGCAAACTTCACCATGATTATCAGTATATTGGAATGCTTGAACAAGTCTCAATGTTTCATCAACTGAACGTCCTACTGGCAAATCATTCATTGTTATTTGTCGTAGAATTCCTTTGTCATCAATTATAAACAATCCTCTTAAAGTATGGCCCAGATCCTCCAAATAAACCCCGTAGTCTTTTGCAATAGAATGTGTTAAGTCACTTAGTAGGGGTATGTTAATCTTTCCTAAGCCTCCCTCTTTACGTGGAGTATTTATCCAAGCTAGATGAGTGAAATGTGAATCAACAGAGCATGCTACAACTTCTGTGTTTATTTTCCTGAATTCTTCAATTCTTTCAGAGAAGGCCAAAATTTCCGTAGGGCATACGAATGTACTGTAATAAAAAAAAAGAAATAAAGTTAGTGTTATCATTGTCATTAAATTTTCTATTGGCATATTAGATATTTTAATCGAAAATTACTTCTGTACCCAGCGTTTCTGACATTTGTGGTCAAAGGTTACTAATTGTCATTTCCTATTTATTATCACCTACTTTCGACTATACATTAAATAAGGTTTTAAGTTATAAATTGCTTAAAAAATACTTATATTGAAATATATTTTTTGTATATTAAAAAATATCGATTTATGTATTTAAAATATATATTTATAATAAAGAATACTCACAAATCCAGGGGATAGAAGAAAAATACAAGGTACTTTCCTTTGAAACTTGATAACGAAAGTTGAGTGAACTCTCCATTAACTACAGCAGTAGCCTCCCACTCCGGTGCCGGTTTTGAAACTGTTAAAATGAGAAATTTTTGTACACAAGCTTTTTTTTTTGTTTATTTAATTCAATGAAACTCACTCATAGCTTTTGTAAATTGTAGTTTATGATCGATTTTTCGCGCTCCACCCGGAAAAACATTACCACTTCCAAACGAGTAACACGAATCACCATCAAAAAGTGAAGACGAACAAGTCATTACACTTAAAAGCACAGTTATGATGATAAACAGCATGTTTTTCATCATGTTAAATTGTAATACAGCTCTTTATTAAATACAAGACGTAGACACATTTATCAGCATATAAAGGATAACTTTCTTGTTGGTTTAATCAAATGCCAAATGCGAACTTGCCAAGAAATAAAACAACGCGACAGAAACATTACAATTGGGTTGCAAACGTACAAAGAGTAGCCACGTCAGAGATAACAGGTATAACGGCGATAACAAGACCATTGTGGTATCACAATATGGATAACATAAAATCTAATTATTTGTTTAGTATGAAATTAATAAATTCATTTCCACCAATTTTACGACACGATACATTTACTTGAAACTACAATTTTAATTTTAGATGTATTTCAAAATCGATTTAAATGAATCGTTGAACGAATTAACAACCAAAAGTGTTGTTGACATATCCACAAGTTCATTCGTTTCCCGTCTCTCATGTTCGTAAATTGTAAATTTACACCACTACGAAGCGTTTCATTTCGTTCGCATTTAGCGAATTTAATTTTTTGTGTTTTGTAAATTGTAATACGAAAATGATTTAGATTTTTCTTTTTAATTTTCTTCAAACTTTAAATTAAGTTTCCGGTCCATCGCAAGTTCTTGCGGTAAGTTAGGCAAGTTTTGGATCTACTTGTTCATTATGGCGGTCACATTAGTTCGATGCTATGGTTGTAAATAATTTCGTCACAACCATAAAGATGCCTTGTTTTCGTGTCATTATTATACCAGCGATAAGTAAAATTGTGTTTTAGATGGAAGTACCGGACGAAAATGTTCTAGAGGTAGATTTGTTAGCTGATGATGGATCAGAAGATGAAGGCGAAGCCCCGCCGTCTTCAGGTAATTTCAATTTCTTTATATCAAAAATTAAAAAGTGATGTTTTCTCCTGTAAATTTTTTCATCAATCATTATTATCAAAGTAAGATTTCCCAAAGCTAACATTATGTTCACACATTGATTTTTTCATAAATTATTTTATGAGAAAAGCTTTTTATTTCAAATTGTGCCAAATGAATTTTACTTGAAGAAAATAACCTGAATGAGAAAAAATAATAGCTCATAACTAACTTATAAAATCGTGTTACATGCATTTTATTTTATGCCTTTTCTCAGTGAAATTTTGTCAGCATTAGGTTTTATTTTCTAAATAACTCTCACTATCTAATATGAATTTCTTAAAACAAATTTCCTATTCGATATATCTACTACTAAACATCAGAACAAATTCCAAAATGTATTGTAATTGTGATGCTATTTTAGCTCCCGAGGTCTGCTATTATCTAGGCTAAAATGCATAAGCAATATGTATTTCTTTGTACTGAAAACATTTGGAAAGATACCATTCAGGTGCTGTCATAATTTGGTAAAAGTACTAAGATCAAAGCTTATAAAACTATAAAAAACGTGCAATAAAGTTTGATTGTTGTTATTGTTGTAATCCTAAGGTACCACTCTGCTACATAGGGCCCTCATCTCCCCTTCACCCTGTCTTGCACTTGCTCCTTAACATTGCTCCAGGTCAGGCCGGTTTGCTTGTATTGCATTAAAATTCTCATTTTGCGAAACAACACTAAACAGCCTACTAAGGCTTCATATCTGAATCTGTTGTCCATAATCATAAGTCAGCATCATCAACATGAACCTGCCTCACAACCTCCTTAAAATAAGTGCTACCTACTCCGCAGAGAACTGTCCTATAAATTCTAAGATGCTGGTATTTAATTTCATCTAATCTGTTAAATATTTTAAATAGCCCCCTAACTTTCTTCCTCAAGTACTTCACCAAACAAACATTCAGTTCATACATTCAGGGAACAGTAAATTTAGTAGTCTTTTTGTTTTTGAACGTCATCATAAACATCCCTTGGAAATACAAAATCATTTTGTGATAATTTAACCAGATGCAAATACATTTTGCAGTGGAAATATTTAACTTACAAACAATGTGGAGAATATCTAATAATTTCATATTCATGTTTTGTCCCAAACATTATTTTATAACCTATTGAATCAAATATTTAATAATAAATATTTCATGCTTCACATTTAAAGAATTTTACACTGGACCTGGGTCGACACCAACATCATGTGCGTCATCTCCTCGAGGTGAAGAACCAGCATCTCCCCACGCAGGTCTCACGCAGCCATCCTTCTTCCATCATCAAGGTTACACTCGTCCGTTTTTTACCTCGGCCAGGCGAGGTCCGGGTAGACCACGGAAAGAAGGACCCAAGTTAGCTCGTGAAGGCAAGATTGTTAGAAGGTGAACGTTTAAAAATCTATTTTGTTTCTTTTGATGTCATGTCCAAAATAATAATAATTAAACTGTATACAGATACAGAGGAAATCCAGGATCTTTAAGAGGGGCAAAAAGACATCGTGGTAGCAGGGATGATGCATCTGAAGACATGATGGACGAAGATGATTTTACAATACCACCTGTCCCCGAGGAACCTCCCTATATGCCCGAAAAATGGTAAATATGGACTATATCTAATGAACCTAATATAAGCTAACTCTATAAACTTATCTATTTTAATCAATTAAAAATATTAAATATATTTTAGGCCTGGTAAAGTTTGCTCACTTTGTAACTTGGGTGAACGCAGTCAACTAGGCCAGGGTGAAATGAGACAAATTCATTGCAATATTGGTGAAGCAGAGGGTAGTACGACACCTTTAGTTACCAATTCAGGAGGAGCCACACCAACAAGCATTGCTACTCCTACTAGTACTCCAACGACACCTGTCACACCAGGCTTAGTTTCTCCTCCACCAGAGCTAGTAGATCCCAACCAACATCCTCTTGGGCTACCGCTCAGCAGGCGCCAAAAATCTTTCAACAAGTGCAAGTAAGGTTTCATTAATCTTTTAATTGACTTTTTTTTTTTAATTTTCAAATTATGCTTCAATATAATGTTTTAGAACACCACTCTACAATATGGAACACACAGATGAATTATCAATTATCGGTCACAATGACTCTCTAGAAATACAAGCAGTAGTGTCTTCTGGAGCATTGTACATTCACCGTTGTTGCCTTGAGTTCAGTCCACCATTCCAAGCAACATCATCTGAGGAGGACCTTGAGCAAGCAGAGGAGACGAGAATCAGAGGAATAGTCACTTCTGCTCTTACAAGAAAATGTGCCTTTTGTACTAGACATGGTGCAAGTATTCCTTGTAAGGTATGAAAGATAAATTCAATGAAGTAAACATATACCAATCAAATTGTATTGCATAAATTACATGGAATGCTAAAAAATTATGTTTCTTTTATTGCAGATGAGCTGTAACAAATACTACCATCTACCATGTCTTCTAGCATCAGGTGGTTTTATGGATTTTCAAAGCAAAGGCTCATTTTGTAAAGATCATTTATATCAAGTGCCCCTTGTCTGTAAGTATATAATTTTTATCATATAGAAATAAACCAAAATTTTAAAATTACTAGCAACTCATGTGTTAATTGTACATGTGGTTTCACAGAAACATATACAGTACTAATATTTTCTAAAAAATTAGCATGCAAAACATCTATGATCAGATTAGGAATGAAATAAGAGGTTTATGTTGTCATGTCAATTTAAATGGACATGTAAAGACCTAGTTTAATCAAAAACCCTTTGATATTGCTTAGTGAATTCATTTACAACCTGCAAGAGGTTCATAATGACAAAAAATGAATTGTTAATGTTAATTTCTAGCTTTTAAGCCTATTATCTGAATTTTTCAATAAATAGAATTTTTTTTCTATTTATTGAAAAATTCGTCCACAAAGTGCTGATTGTGTACCAACATTACTTTCTTATAAACTAATATACATAGTTATTTACATATGTAGTAAACTGTTTAATAAGATAAACCGGCATGAAATCTGATCATCAAGCATCTATTTTATTTGACACTGCCACTATACAATGATCAAATTAACTAGCCAATGAATATATATGATTCTTTCATCATCATAAATGATATGACAGCAAGCAGACCTGGGTAATTTCTTCTATATCTGCTAATATAAATGTGACAGTTTTTTTTTTATATATTACATATTATTATCGACTTACAGAGTTATAGGCCAAGCAACTCTTTATCCTATGAAAATTTAGAATATTACATAATATATGCGGAAGAAGAAAAAATTGCCATAATAATATGTAATGCTGCTTATTACATATGCCTAATTCATGATTTTTTTACTACAAATTTAACCCAGGTGAATTTGCAGGACACAACTTCTTGTATGCTTTAAAAAGGTCTATGTAATTAAGTATTATTGTATTAATAGTTTAAAATTATTATCTACATACAAACCAACTAATTGTATTCTACAATCATCCCCTTCCTTTAATAAAAATACTAGTTAAAACCAACCACCGTCCTTAGTTATGACCCATTTGCTTCCAATAACTATGTGTTATCTGTTGTGGGTTGATTGTACTGTGATAAAAAAACCTTTACAGAGTCAAAAAAAGTTGGAAGTTTCTATCAAACCGAAAAAAAAGTAAGGGAATGGACAAACAAACATTCTTTTTTATTTATTAGTTAAAAAAAAAACTCACTTTCCCATCTGGTTGGCCTCATGCGTCGCCGAACAGATATTCGAGTCGACGTATTTGTTGATTAGTCCCTGCCCCACAAGTTTTTTTTAATATAATAAAAGGCATTTCAAAGATGTACATTGAATTTAATTTGCAGGTACATCAGAAATCGACTGCAGGACTTGTAGGACTATCGGCGATATTGCGAATCTGATGACTTGCGTGGTTTGTGGAGCGCATTATCATGGAACTTGTGTCGGTCTTGCTCAGCTACCAGGTAGGTTTATCGCTTTTATTGCGTTGTAGATAGACGAGCTGACCCCACACCTGCTATTACGTGATAACTAAAGTCTATAACACAAATGCTGCTGAAGGTAGCTAGGTACCTTGAAACATACGGTAAAAGATTAATTTGTTGTATATGAATATAAAACTGGTCTAACCTTGAACATGGAGTATTACTATATGTATTTTTTTTTTTATTGCCCTTGTAGGCAGACGAACATACGGCCCACTTGATGGTGAGTGGTTACCGTCGCCCATGGACTTCAGCAATGCCAGGGGCAGAGCCAAGCCGCTGCCTACCGTTAAAAGCAGTAATGTCTTCTGGAGCATTGTACATTCACCGTTGTTGCCTTGAGTTCAGTCCACCACTCCAAGCAACATCATCTGAGGAGGACCTAAAAGCAGCTCAGCTGTAAATATAAAAAAAAAAAAAACTCTTTAAATACTGCAATCGCATTGGGTGTCGTGTTACAGGCGTCCGGTCGGGCTGGGCGTGCCGCGGGTGCCGCGTGTGCCAGGTGTGCCGCGAGCCGGCGCCGGGCGAGGCGCGCGCCGTGTGCTGCGACCACTGCGACAAGCTCTACCACGCCGCCTGTCTACGACCTCTCATGGCCACCGTGCCCAAGTACGGCTGGAAGTGCAAGGTAACTAACCACTCGACTGCAGGCACTGCACTATCTATCTATATATATAAAAATGAATTGCTGTTCGTTAGTCTAGCTAAAACTCGAGAACGGCTGGACCGATTTGGCTAATTTTGGTCTTGAATGATTTGTGGAAGTCCAGAGAAGGTTTAAAAGGTAGATAAATATGAAAATGCTCGGAATTAAATGAACATAACAATTTTGTTTTTCATTTGATGTGTCCCCCGTCGGACGGATTCCTTTTATTTGTTTTAAGTTTATTTTATACAAAAGTTTAGGTCTTTTATTTATCGATTGAGGCACAACGAAGTCTGCCGGGTCAGCTAGTCGGTCACAAATTAATAACTACGTGTACATTGAAATTGGATCCGTTTCTGCAGTGTTGCCGGGTGTGCTCCGACTGCGGGTCGCGGTCGCCGGGCGCCGGGCCGTCGTCCCGCTGGCACGCGCACTACACGGTGTGCGACTCGTGCTACCAGCAGCGCAACAAGGGCTCGTGCTGTCCGCTGTGTCGCCGAGCTTACCGCGCCGCCGCCTACCGCGACATGATACGGTGCACGCTCTGCAAGAGGTACTTTGCTATCCTTCACCCTTGCTGCTGTACTCCAATTACACATATTATGACAACTTCAGGCACAGTAAAAATTGCTTACTATTAAATTTATTTTTTCCGTTCATTCTGAATTTCGAATAAACATTTATCAAAAGAATATTATACATAGTAATCGAAAAAAAAACCTTTAAAGTATTGGTATTGAAATATTCATCATCATCATCAATCGTTATTCATCCAGTATTAAATGTAAAATGATTGATTTCTTTAAGATACGTCCATGGCACCTGTGATCCAGATGCGGAGCCTCAACAGTATAGGAAAAACAAAGATCAGAATCCATCTTATGAATACAGCTGTCCTATATGCAAGAGTCAACTTGCACTGACCGGATCTAAACCTGGGTGTAAGTAATAGAGTACAGAATAATAAATATAACACTTATTTCCTGAAACCTGTTATACTTAAATGTAGAGCGCGCGTCATGTAAAAAGAACGCTGGAAGAAAGTGGAGGGGGTGTGTTTGCGCATGGATACACTCGCGCACGAAAATACTAAGTACTTTTGTTTTATTTTGGAAGTAATCTTTCGCTCGCGACTTCGTATATTGGTTATAGGTATGTACAGTTTAGTAGTTCTGTACTCTTGTAGCTGTATGTAGTTACATGTTACAGGAGAGCGTAGAAAGATATCATAAGTTTGAAGTTAAAGTAGTTTATGAAAGTTAAAGTTTAGGTTAAGTTATAAAAATTATAATTTCTCTTGATGTGAATTGTACGATAGTTGGTGATGCACTCTCTTGACTGTAATTAAATTTCATATTACATTATTTGTTGTCACGCGGCAAAAAGCGGATCGCATCGCGAGTAAGCATGACGTTCTGGTACTGTTGGTGGTCGGCAATCCTTAACTATAATAAAATTGTACGGTGGGAAGATCGTACATGGTAGGTATGTACATTAAAAATAATATATTAGATAGATTTTTATGGAATAAAATTAAAAACATGTTTAATTTCTGCGTTTAATGTTTAATCTGAATACGAACAGATAGGCAGACAGACGGACGGACGGACGGACAACAAAGTGATCAAATGGTTTCGTTTTTTTCCTATTGAGGTACGGAACCCTAAAAATTAAATTAGACTCGGATGATTTTGTTGCCACTGCGGTCCGTTTCATGCATTATTTCAAATTATCAACTGCATTATTATCAGCCTCTTTCTTCATAAAACAATATACGTCATAAATCATTTTTCTCACTTTTCTATGTAAAACCATTTTGTAATTAAAACTTATGTGCGCGATAGTATTTTGAGAACGAACGTAACGTGAACCTAGCGCGGAAAGCAAAGGTCGACTGACGAACCAATAGCACACCGGCAAGCATGCGGCAGGTGACCCGCCCGCCCCGCGCCGCACCTCATTCCACCAAATACATCGATAAATAGCCTACTGCGCAGCTTGACCGCCAGCGTTCTTTTTAAGTGACGCGTACTCTACTTATTTCACTTTTCAAATGCTCATTTCAGTATTTATAAAATTCAAACAACTTCATTCTAATAATTTTAACAGCTTTTGAAGAAGACAGCACTGCTTCTGTGTCTCAAGATTCCTCATATGGAGATGACAACTCTAATTTACAAGATCAGGACCCACTTGCGATTGAAACAAAGGTGATGATCAATTTACTAACGTTAACAGATTCAGAACGTTATATGAAAAACCGAGTGGCGTATGTATTATTTGAAAAGAGGTTCATAAATGTGTATCTTAATAACATGAATAATATTTTCGATTATTTGTGTAGATGGACATTTAGAGCTCTGAAAATTTAAATTGTCAGTCCAGCCCATTACAAAGCACTGTTATTATTCAGTTTCAAAATAAATACTCAAGTCAGAAGTATTCAGTGAAAAGCAACATCTTTACTTTAGTGATATTAATTTTTTATTGTAGCCTGATGTTGGCCTTGGAAAAGGAAAACCTTTCTCAGTATCTTCAAAGGTAGCCAAGAAAAAAATTGGAGGCTACAAACTGAAGGGTGGATTCCCTGCTGGTGGCAAGTTGGGCTTCCAGAAACGCCAACGTTCTCTCTTAGACTTCGGTCGGAAAAGGGCATCTAAACCTAAAATGCGAGGAGTTTTTGGAGTACCAGGATTGGGGCTACAAAGACCCCAAGCTCCTGACAGTAAAAGCTCTGAAGATGATCCAGGTATGCATAAACGCAAAAACATTTTTTTTCTTTTCAAGTATTTCTGTAACAAAATTGTAAATGATTAATTTTAGGAATGGAGAATAAACTAGTGCTGTGTTCAAGCAAAGACAAGTTTGTGCTCACACAAGATTTGTGCGTTATGTGTGGTGCTGTCGGTACGGACTCTGAGGGATGCCTTATTGCTTGTGCCCAGTGTGGACAGACTTATCATCCGTACTGCGTAAACATAAAGGTGATAAAAAATTAAGTTACATTTTCGTAAATCAAATGATATAGGATTTACTATCATCAAAACTGTCCTGTTAATTTTTGCAGCATTACTTACTGTTCCCCTTAGTTTTCGATTTTGCCAGTTTGCCATATTTCCAGTAAAATAATCACCTTGATTTTCATTCTGAAATGGTTCTAAAATACCCACGAATATTCATTTGGAAGTGTAATTGAAGAGCGCGTTATAGGTATCTCAAGTGATAGTGACGTTGGGGTGGCGCTGCCTGGACTGCACCGTGTGCGAGGGCTGCGGCAACCGCGGCGACGACATGCTGCTGCTGCTGTGCGACGACTGCGACACCACGTGGCACACGTACTGCGCGCGCCCGCCGCTGGCCGACGTGCCGCGCGGCGCCTGGCGCTGCGAGCGCTGTCGCCGCTGTCTCACGTGCGGCACGCGCGACGCGCTCTCCTGGTGCACCGACAATTACACGGGTAACTACAAACAGACACAGCCCTCTCAGTTTCTTGCCGGATCACCTCAGTGGGTTGCTTTTCCGATCCGGTGGTAGATCTGCGAAGCATGGCTCTAGCAAATTCGTGAGGTTTGAGCCCCGTAAGCTCATCTACTAGTTAAGGTTACGCTGAAATAGCCTCTCAAGGCTATTATCAGCTAAGGTGAAAAAAAAAAAGATAATTATCAGCGACGGGCTGTATTCATTTGCAAGAGAAATAAAATAAGATTAGGAGATTCATACTACAAACATAATAATATGGTAGAAAGATACAATTTTTGGCTTAAGAAACTTCTTGTTTTATAAATTATATAGGTATGTGTTTATATATTTTGTAATGCATCATTATTCTGTTTCCAGAATGTGCACCGTGCGCTTCCTTAGTGATGTGCTGTGTGTGTTCCGAACCTTATTCAGATGGAGAACTAATCATTCAGTGCGAAGCTTGTACTCGGTGGCTTCATGCTTCCTGTGATTCAATCCGCAGTGAGAATGATGCAGAAATATGCTGTCGAGCTGGGTGAGCTTCTTCTTGTGTGATGAAGTTAATATGTAATTAAATGGGCGTATCAGAATGGTAATTAGATAAGCTCAGAGAAGTGAACAAGCGATTGATGGGGCTGCAGGTACAAGTGCGTGGGATGCCGCGGCGCGGAGACGGCGCCGCCGCACGTGGCGCGCGTGGCGTGCGTGCCCAGCGCCGCCCGCAGCGCGCCGCGCCCCACGCCGCAGTCGCTGGGCTTGGCGGGCGAGTACTACGTGGACGACGTGTGTCTGTCGCAGCGCGGCGCGCACCACATGAAGCAGCTGGAGGCCGACCTCGGCATCACGCATACCAGACGAAAGAGGCGTTTCAAAAATGAGAACCCTGACAAAGATGCCGGTACTTATCTCCTTAGTCATCTTATCAACATATCAACTTATTTATCAACATTCATTCACGCTAGTTTAATACTTTTCCGTTTTTCATTCAACACTAAACACTACATTGATGCTGCTCTCGGTTGTAATTGATGACTAAGTTTTACTGAATTCAATCTTATGTAGGTTATAAGAAGATGAATTATTTCGATTCTGTTTTGAATTTCGATCGCTATTCTGACGCTTCATTCCCGTTCGTAATTTTTACATTTCATTAATCCTTCAACTAAGAATCCAGAATATACGAAAGCAGTATCTAATCTGAGTTTTTGTGTGTGGGACGCTGGCATTTTGGAATAGAAATAATGGCATCTATTGAAACAGTGGTTCAGAACGCTGACGTCGAGATGGCCGACGACTCCAAGCCTGACAGCACAGCCGAAGTCAAAGATGAACCAGGTGCGTTAAATGTTATCATATTTATTTCATTAGCAAATAATATATATTTTATTTTATTAAGATAAATCAGTCAACATTGCAGTTTAATAGAATTAATTATAAATATATTCTGATAAATTCCCAAATTTTGTTATTTTATTTTCTTGAAATTTAGTTATGTTTATATAATACTCTTTCCAGGTCTTCCTCCTAACGCAAACTTTAAAGAAGGAACTCTGTGGAACATTTTAACCGACGGTCCCCCTCCTGAGGGGTTCACTGTATATACAACAGACTCGGGACTGACTGTACTGCGAAGGAAACGACAAAGAAACCTTAATAAACTGGGTATTGGAGGTTTCGTGGTTAGACAAAGACAGACTACAATCAAAGCTCAGGCAGATGAAGACAAAGATGGTGACGGCACACAGGCTTCTGGAGGTAAAACACTGATGGCATTTTGTTTTTATCTCTATAATATATAGGAAGAAAGTGCAGAAATGGTTATAGTCTTTTATAAAAGAGGTTGAATCAGTTATATATTATAGAATATAGGCCCTTACAGTACAATATCCTGATTTATCTATGCAGAATGATCTATTTAGCGTAGTTAAAATGTCAGTACATCCTCTTTTTATTTAGAATCCCCAAGCAACAAGCGCAAACCTCGTAGAAAGCCACGGTCAAAACTGATGGAACAATTTCCACCTTACATGCAAGAAGCTTTTTTTGGAAAGGAACTCCTCGATCCCCAAGTGAAATCTGCTGTTAGTTCCACTGGTGAGTTTCGTTTCATTTAGTATTATATCATACACAAATTAAGTATATAAGAAAAGGATCAATGGAGTAGGCATGCCACTGGAAGTTGCCTCTTTGCCTCTGGAATTGCGTGCTTTTAATATATAGTTAAAACTTGAAACTTCACTTATTTCAGGTAACCCTTCAGAGAGTCCAGCTGGTACTCTGAGACCAAATACCCCAGAAGGATACCGTGAACTGCGAGACTTTAAATTTGACTTTGAGAATTCTGACAGTGAAGGCGAAGATGTCCTGGCTGCTTTGACTTCTTTCAATGATCATGATAACACTGTTATCATCACCCTTAATAACGTGAGTTTTGGTGTTGTCTGTTTTTGTTGTTTTTGTCTTGTCATATCTACAAATTATTATATAATCTCTTAGTGGCGTCATCTATGTTGTGGTGCTGATGAGCTTCGTTCGTCTAAGCGATATAAAATAGCAAAAAGATAATAAAAAGAATAATTCATATTTAGAAGCTTAAAATTTATATACAAAAGAAATCTTTCAAATGGTATGTTACATAAAAACCAAAATCACAATTTCAATACAGGAAGAACTAGAGTTAATGCAATCACTAAAACCGAAACAAGAAAAAGAAGATCCATCCAACACTAATTCTGACGGTGTGAAAATAAAGACAGAGTCAGATGATGGTCAAGTGAAACAAACTGAGGATTCTACTGCCCTCAAGAATGCCTTGTTGGGCCCCCAGACCAACGAAGGAGAATCGACAGTGGGTGCAGCTGAAAGCGGATCCGCCACCCATAGCACGAAAACTGAGAACCTTAGCAGTGGTAAGATCACTTAAAAATGTCCTAATGCTTAAAAAAAAATTTTGGAAACACTATCGAAATTACTTGTTTAGAGGTACTAAAAATTTATATGTTGAAGAGGAGAAAAAATAGGTGCTTTCAGTTGGCGATGACGTAAATTGATAGGGGACCCCCTTTATCTATTTGACAATAAAAATGTCTTTGATTTTAGATACTAAAGTTTCAAATTAATAAAGTAAAAATTACTTTTGAGTAAATTAAATTAAAAATTGAAGTCACCCATTTAGGATATAGGCAGTAGGCTTAAATAATATATTGTATTTTTTATTTTTTTTTATTGCCCTTGTAGGCAGACGAGCATACGGCCCACCTGATGGTGAGTGGTTACCGTCGCCCATGGACTTCAACAATACCAGGGGCAGAGCCAAGCCGCTGCCTACCGAAAGTATACAATAAGATTGTTTCAATATGCCACAATAACACAATCGGGTATACAAAAATGCATGCCTTGTATAATACGGGCAAACGCGCAAATATTACATCTTTATAGTTGGTACTTTAGCTTAAATAAGAAGATAAAACGAGATTAATTAACTATTTAACAATCCAGAGACCACATCATCGCAAGCGTCGACAATATCTCCGAAAGATGACCTGTCGCTGCTGGGCGTGAACTTGGACGCCATGGTGCGCGACACGCTTCCCGACATGGACAGCAACGACGTCGACGAGATATTCAAGGGCGTCCTTACTGATGACTCTCAGGTACAGGAAACTGACATGCTCGTTCTTATCTACTGTACAGGTTAAGAGTATAATAGGTATAGGTATAGAATATCCCAGGTAGAAAAAATAAGATTGATTTGTGTAAGTTGTAAGTAACAATATTATGTTAGTTTCCCATTTCTCAATGTCCATTCCACGTTTATCTCTTCATTATTTTCTGATATAACAAAGTTAAATTATAAGAGATAAATATTACATTATTGGTCTGTAAACAGGAATCACAGGAATCATCAGTATCCTATGTGAATGCAATGACTCCATACTCTCAGAGACAGCAGCTGCAGAGTCCCATGGAGTACTCGTCGCCCTACCATTCGGAGTTTGGGAACAGGTAAGTTCTACAAGTAGACTCGTTATGAAATAACCGTCCCTTAAGCGAATGTCGTAATATTTAAACTAAACAAGAAAATTATTTGAAAAACTGTTAAACCAGACTTTACCTGATTAAAATTACCAGATTAGAACTGATTCTTAAATTTTCATATATAATCCGCAGTGTAATTATTGAAATGTATACTTATACATAACGTTAAATATACATCATGGATTGAATTTCTCCCAATCAATTTCGTTTATAATTGTCGAATAAAGTATTCGCTCCATCACAAGTAATACGAGTTTAATGTTGTTGCAGCAGCGGAGGCGCGCTGAGTCCGCTGGTGAGCGAGTCCGCGTGGAGCGAGTCCGCGCCCGCCCCCGCGCCCTCCTACAACCAGCGCAGCGCCGACAAGATGCGCGCCGACGAGAGTCAGTATCGCCACCCTAATAGCTAGCGGCCGACTCCATAGATCTGTACTTAGTTGTAACTGCTTTATTGGCGGTGTGCATAGTTACGGCGCATTGTTCACATTAAATAGAAAAATTAATATTAATGTAGAGGAGACCTGAACTCGATTAGTTAACTGTGTAGTCTGAAGCGTCTATAGTAGCATAGCATTTATTGTAATGTAAATGAAACTTGCAGAAATTTTACAAATTTACATAATTAGTAGTGGTACGGCATATTGTAAACGGTAGCAGATACCCCGGCCTTATCTATTTCTATCGACATTACAATACACATCCGAGCTGGATTTGGTACCTCTTAGTAGATGGCAACATTTCCGTTTTAGACCTACACTCAGTACAGATAAAAAATCTTTAATTAATGCGTTTGATTGATGCGTTTCGATCATTGCAATAAAAAACTACTCTACCAATTCCATCCAGGCTTAGGTTCTGCGGCTACGATATCCGCCGTGCTGTACGCGAATACAAACCACCCCGAATGGAAAACCGAGTTTCCCAACTGGGTTGATCGGTGCAAGCAGATCCTGAAGAAGTGGCGCGCCTTGCCCTCGGAGCACAAGGCGCCCTACTTGCAAAGGGCTAGGGACAACCGGAGCGCCATTCGCATGAAGAAAGCCCAGCAGGTATGTGTGTCTGTGTGCTCCGTCGATGTGCAGCGTGCTAACCCAACTCACTCACCACTGTGTTTACATCGTGTGCAGTTCACTATACACTTTGAGGACGAGATCACTAATATCTGCTAGAGGTAGAAAATGGAGACGAAATATCAGATTCTGTCCCTTTCGATGTTCTTTAATGATTTCCTGATTCATTTCATTCATTCATGTTGTTTGAAATGTACTTCAATCTCAAAATATAGGTAATGCAATATCCCACCTACGTGTATGAAATTAGATGTTTAACTGATATTTGGTCGCTTTATAGCGATAGCTTAGAAGGTCTATTTGTGTTTAGTTTAGGTCACAAATAACTATGGAGCTATAGAGATTATGCTTGACAAAAATCGCAAGATTGAATATTTCGATTGGGAAGTCCATTGAGAGAGGGACAAACAACATCTCGGCCATAGCTGCCGTTTGCTTGAAATCACTGCTGTAGATTCTATCGCTTGATTCAGTGTTAAATATGTAAATATTCGCGCACAGAGCATCGCGATCGCAAATGGACAAAACGGATTTCGCTTTATTAGCATCATAAAATTGAATGCCAAAGCAACGTGACGTCAGACGTAGAGTGTGCCGACTGCACGTGGAAGCGAGAGGATCTACGGTAGGGTTCCGGACGTCCCAGGAGACGTTCGTTGGCGTCCCGATGCAGAATAACAGTAGTGAGTGGCGCGCGACAGAACTCGAGCGGCTCCACCGGCGACCGCAGCCCGCCCGCGCCGCGCGCCGCCAGCCCCGCGCCCCCCGCCGCCGCCCCCGCCGCGCCCGCGCTCCTCCTGGCGTCGGTCGGCAGTCCGGTGCGCGCGCCCAACGTCACGGTCACGGCGGCCGGGCTCCTGGAGGCCGACGCGCACATCCGCGTGCTCACCCCCTCCGAGATCATGCGCACGCTGCCGCGCCTCGCGCAACACACGGTACCGCGACACGCGCGCCCTCGCACACGCACCGCCCGACCACCACCCCACCACACCACACCACACCGCTACCGCATACTGACTACTGATCTAGTGTGGAACGTAGCTTACAAATATTAAATATTTGGAAAAAAAAACAACGAAGCTATAGGAACATAATGTGTAATATTTTCGTCTGTTTGCTACCTTTCAGTACGGTTAACTATTTCAATTTTTGAATATATTTTTTCCGCTACAACATTAAATAACCGTTCACTACAGAAATAAGTTAGTCGCGTCGCGTCGAGATGTGGTTGATAAGACGCATTGTGTACCACTCGTCGCCAAGACTCGTTCCACACCCCACTACCAACACCATACACGTCAAACAATTCCCCGCTACAAATATGCAATGCCTGTAGCGATCACTAAACCGTAAAGTCAATCAAAACACTAATTGTAATTATTGAAGAACAACACATAACTCTGGCCCGAGGGTGCGTATGCGAGTATCGTTCCGATATTGTTGGGTGATCGCACGAACTCGCTACCGCGGTCCTTCGCCATACCTCAATTAAATTCAAAATTTGTAATCACTCAACAAGACTTTTGGCTGCTCGATGGCGTTGTGAGCTGTGTGATTATTTTGTTATACTTTTCTTTAAGCTTTTTATGCGAGGACGATGACCTTCCCGTTGTATCCCGATATGCCTCCCGGAACCGCGTCCTCTGTCGTCCGTAATGTTTATTTTATTTTATTTCCGCTTCGCCTTGGTAGTGTTGGCTTTAACATGGAGCAATCGGTGGCTGGATGTGGCGTGCTAACAACTAACATATCGTAGTTTCTGGTTCTCGATTGATTTGCGAAATTAGCCTTTATTGTACTTACTGTAAGCTTTGTGATTTTAAGAATTGGTATTGTTTTAAATTCGGGAAAATCAAATCTGTATTGATTGAAATTTAGCAATCTCAGATTAGATTTCACCGAATTGATACGATAGTATTTGGTAATAAGTGTTGTATAAATTTTGGTTTTATAATCTTGATATATAAATCTAGAGTAATTGTGTATTTTAGTACCTACCATTCTTCAAGTTGTTACTTAATGTTGTGTTCATGTTATTAATTTTCATATTTAACTTAAGAGTAATGGTAATACATATGCCTGTCGTATAATTACTAAAAGAAAATTATTGTAATTTAATCATTTCGATAATATATTCTTAAATTACTTAGTATCTTATACTATAACAGATCGCATGAATTACACTTAAAAGAAATAACAAAATCATATTTTAATACACTATATTATTCTAAATAATATCATACACACACTTGAATTTCCATTTATTCTTGTGTACTTTATACTTGGTGAAAAGCTTGTAACTTGTTACATTGATTTTTAAAAAAAACTAAATAATTATGTAACAATGATTTGTGAATCTATCTATGGAAGTGTCCTAATAATAAATAGTACCTATATCTTAATTTCACTTAGATAACTAGGAACTGTTCTATAAAATCGAACGATGGTATTGATGTTAATTTCTGACAGTCGAAATAGAAGAGAGAAAACAAAAAATATGTATTTGAAAAGTTTCTTAAATGGATTAACCGTATAAAACTTCTAATATGAGACCCCGTGAATGATCATCAGGCCACAGTTCGCATTAGTAAACACTTCCGTTTGGATCAGTCTGGCCTCGGGACCAGTGCTGTCTGTACATTTGTAATGTTAAGCAGACTAATGTAAATTGTCTACAATAGTATGATTATAGTTATAATCTGCCTGGGTAGAAAACGCATGTCAGAACTAATGTCATCTTCAGCTATACTTGATATCGTCATTGCATTATTTAACGCGATTCTAATATTTGTTCAAATTGAATGAATCTAACGAAACACGATTTTTAATAAGGACGACGTCAAGTTAAGTGTTCAGTTCCAACACTGATTCAAGCGTAAAATGATTTTGCTGAAAGAAAAATATTCGACGCTTGAAAGGCAAACGTAACTAAGCGACAATAACTGCTTTATGTATAAATGATAGGCAATAACTATATTCGATGCGCAAAAAATATGTACTTCTAGGTCTATTAAAATCATTTCAATCCTACAGCTAGATTCGTTAAAATAGATTTTTTTCAGGTATTCGCTTAGTCACGTTTGCCTTTCAAGCGTCGAATTGTGGAAAATTGTCATTTTAAATTTTAAAACTTGAGTCAGTTTAGGTTCTGTACATTCTATTTGTTTTCGCATGAATAATGTGTTTGTTTATATGGTGTAGGAACAGGAACGGGCTTGTGGACAGCAGCGTAGTGCTCGAGAGGCCGAGCAGGAGAGGGCGTGGAAGAACTTGCAGCAACAACGCCAGCAGCAGACCCAGCAGCAACAACAGATCATACACGATCAACGGATGCAAGGTACAGACTTGGCGACACTGCCTAAGGGATTTTGATTATTTATTATTTGAAGACCTGAATGGATGAAGGGGATATGATACAATTTGTTAATTTTGAGAAAACGGGCAATAACCTTTTGTTACTTGTACTTTGGTCTTCGTACATAATTCCTTCATCTTAATGTCTAATATGGTTTATAAGCACATAACATCTCTGTTCAATGTAAAAACTCGAAAATCTTAAAAATGGTACTTAACCCCTTCATCCACTCATGTCTTCATTTATATCATAAATGTAAAGTTACATTCTATTGACTATTGAATGGCTAATAACTTTGAATACATATTCAGTTTGTAACTGCATGAATAGGGGGTTCAAATGAAAGGCTTCAACAAAAGATCAATAACCTACTACTAGCTTACTTTATATTTTATTATAATTCATATACAACTGGAGATATGCAATATTTTCAAATATACAATTTAATAGGGCTTATAGATTTTATTACACAGAGAAACAGAAGTCATTGTCATAATTAAGGCAATAAAGTGCACTATAAATGAAATCGTTTTATCGTTTTGACAATGTATCATTTCGATTGACACACCAAGAACACGTACGTAACGAAGTCCGGTATGGTACGGCAGCAGCCATGCAGAGACTCCGTGCCGGAGACGGGACGGCGCCGCCTCCCTCGCCGGCCCCCTCCCCCGCCCCCGCCCCCACCCCGGCCCCCCAGACGCCCAGTCCCGCGCCCCCGGACGCCCCCCGCGCCGCCTTCACCGCGCAACGCTTCCCGCTGCACTACGGGAACAACGAGGACATCAACCGCCAGCTGCGTGACCTGCTCCAACGACACCCAGACAAGATGTGGCCCCCGCGTACGTACCGTGTACCCAACATTACCTTGATCTTTATTTCTAAACATTTATGGACTCGTGAGTAAATAATTAATGCAAACTTTACGTTTTAATGATAAACGGGTATCCGCTTTCACGACCCACTGATGCTAATCAGTTACTGGAACTCATTGACACGATTGTGAATATCGCCGTCAGCCCCGACACGAGATCTAAGTTTCCCTGGCACAGCAGTTGTTATATTCTTGCCCTTTAAACAAAAATACATAATTACTTGGTATAAATAAATAAAATGGCAGAATCAACCCGAACAGGCTTGCTACTTGTACTTAAGGTCGGAAATAATAGAGAAGTCTTAACTCACGCACACCTTTAGCTTAACAGAAAGACTTATTAAGTAAGACTCTGGCTATATTATGATTGTCCATCATTCACTTTTTATTTAAAAGTTATGCTACTAATTTTTATATAAAGGTATGACAGAAGAAGGTGGTGCAAATACAGTACAGAGTCAAGAGGGCCAGCCCTTCCGACCTCCGCTACCCGTTGCGTTGCGCACGCGGACCCTGGGACTCCCACAACACAGACCAGAACAACGTTAGTGCTATTCAAATTCTCATGACTATCAAAATGGCTAATTTTCTATACTAGTGGTCCCGCGAATTATGGTTCTATTGTCAATAACTATTATACTTCTATAACCAAAGATTTCGCCAAGGCTATGCTATAGACAAGTAATATTAAAGATAAACAATATTAACCTATTCTCAATTTGACCACAAACTTCAAGCAATAACAAAAGTTTGACAATAAACAAAGAGTATATATATTATTATGTATGTGTCAAATACATGGTAGTGTGTGTAATGTTTTTATTATGTGTAATTTAAATAAAATACTAACATTCTGCACTCCTCTATATTCTATAAATTTTGGGAAATCTCATATCCCTCCGTCCGCGCAATTTTCGTAAAAGGGGTACAATTTTTTGCATCACGTATGCAATTAGTTAGTTAATGTATAGATATTATGTGCTTTTGTGTTTAAAAAAATTAGTTCGATTTGAAAATCTCGCAATTGGGTTACGCTGTCGTTGATCACTATACGCAGTTTACATGACCTATATGAAACGGTTAAAATTAAATAATTGCCTTTTTATATACATGAAGTATTTTATGTTTCTTGCCAATAAAGCCTTTTTATATAATAAAACGAGAATTTAATCCAAGAGCTGAACTGAACTGGAACTGTTAATAAATGTAAAAGAAATTTAACGCTAACGTTTCAGTGATCATGCAGCAACGCATTATAACTACAGAAAATGTCCAAATGCAACAGAATGCTGGAAACTCTACGATGCAACAAGTCATTGAACAAAAACAAAGTGTCATCGCCCAGTCCCATGGCAAGTATACTGTAAAACTATATTTTTTTTTTTTAATACGTATGTTATTAAAAGTTTCCATGTCTATAATAAAATCTCATACTCTCCATGTTGAGTAGATGGTATTTGCAACACTACTACTAATTTTCATGAACAAACATGAAATGTGAAGCAGAAAAAAAAAAATCATGTTTAACTATTATTATAGATCCTCTCCACAATCGTTCTTCAAGTTGACTAAAGACAATATCAACTTGATTTTAGGGTGGAGTACATTATGAGGTAGAATGCAACACAAACTAATCTACGAATCTAAATGTCGTATGATTTGAAACTTGAATTACCAACAAATCGAATGCTTACTATGATGTTACATTGTAGCATTGAATAAAGCAGAAAATAATATTGTACATCTCTCATAGCTGGTGCTGAGTCTAAGCAGGAGCACGGTAACCAGGAACATGGCACTGACGAAATGGACATGGCCGACATGGACAAGTTGGAACAAGATCCTGGAAATATTGGAGAGGTATATTAGCATTTAATAACGAAACCCTACTTGACGAGTGCGTGCACCAAGCCGCAGTTCGCAAACTATGGAAAACATCTATCAAGGCTTTTTTAATAAACAAGAATTCCACATGCCACGACTGCTCTGCCAAAAGCAACCGACTATGACGATGATGATATTAGCACTTTATTATGAAATTATTTCAGAAGAAAATTACCAAGATATTTCTCAATGGAGTTTTTAGTTAATATGTTTCTAAAATTATTTTTTGGGAGGAAATTGTTTATGGATTGATAGAAAATTTTAATGTATAGTTAATGTTTTTTGTCTTAACTATTTATGGTCATTTTGTAGATAGTTTTATAGGTAGTTTGAATTTTAGTAACAATTCTATTCGATTATATCCGTCGAATGCAGGTGGGCGACATCTTGACCGGGCTCGGCAGCGAAGACGACGACAAGCTGCTGGAGTCGCTTACGTCAGAGATCGGGGAGCAGTTCAACATCCTCGAGTACGCGGACCCCGAGCTCGCCGCGCTGGACGACGCCGAGCACATCCTCGACCGCCTCGAGCGGGCCGATGACGTCACCGACAGACTCGCCAAGCGGGATCGCACGTTAGTCATCCCCCTTAACTGCTTCACAATATTTTAAACAGGATATTGGACAAAACTGTCAAACGAAGACGAATTGTACAACGTGGTGGTAGTCAGTCGACTATTGTGGCAAATAGTAACAAACAAATAGTAATAATATTATAAGCAGCTGGAATGTTTTTCATAATAAAATAATAATTTTGTTTTAGTGAGGAACACGAACATCCATCGGAAACAAAACACTTAATAATTCAGAAAACTGGAAAGATCATAGACGGTAACATTACGGAAGTGAAATCAGAAACAACAGAAATTAAAACTGAAAACCAAGATGTTAAACTAGAGGGAGCCCCGCCCGGCATGGCACACATGTACACTGAGGGAATTCAGAGGGTTATCACACAGAACCATCAAATGACTATACAAGTGAGTGCATATTTCTTTGTTACTAAACTATAAATATTTTATTGTAGCATATGATTAAATAAATACATGAATGAATAATTTATGCCACACTTGAGCTACAATATTGAAGTCGATGGTATGGGAAATTGTGATTTAAAAATAATCATTAGCAACTTGATTCTGCCCTTTTCACAGTATCAGATGATAAGTAAGCTCATGTACCCCGACCACAACAAGAAACAGTGGTTACCCCCCACCCTTCAATCTCAAATAGTAATGCGATCGCTTTGCGAGAGAAGTTGAAGGGCGATGGTTCAAATTACAGCTCATTTATGAACAATTTGTTTATCAGTCTGCCATGCAAGCAATCAAGTCTGAAGTGAAGCTGGAGAGTGATGACAAAACACAGCACCCCCCATTCCAGCCCATGTTCGCTAACGCACAGCAACGTCTACAAATACATCAGCAGGTTTGTTTTTTAAACTTTTAATGACCTTTAAATTATTTTACAGTATTTTCATATTTACAAAACAGTGGTATTTATTGCGTTTTTTTTACATACATTATATATATATATATATATAAATTACGATTATGATATGAATAATAATCACTTGACCAGATAATGTTTTCTGAAGAACTGAGAAGAAGTTTTTTTTTTTTTAAAATGTCAATGTCCTTTTGTTGAATCTTAATGGTCTATTTCCAACATCCTGCGTATTTTTGCCGTAAAGCCCTTAGGATTTTCGGTTTGAAGGATGGATCTGTTGGTATATAATACAATTGAGACTTCGACATCCCGTATCTGAAGGTGGGTAGCGGCATTCACGTGACGTGACCGTGACGTGAGGTCGTGCACCAATTTAAACAAAAAAGCGGTAGGATCTACCGATAATAAAAATAAAAACAATATTAACCATGTAATGCATCGTTCAGGGTACACAACTGGTGCCCGTACTACAACGAGCGCAGCCGCAGTACGCGTCCGCACACCAACTGCACTTCACACAAGTATGTACAATTATAATATTCGTACTAAAGGTTTTCGCTTATCCGTTAAGCTATTGCTACTGAGCTGGGGCGCTCAGGATACATAAAAACTCACCGAAACATTAATTAAAACTCAATTTAATTTTTACGACAATTACGGTAGACTTCAATACCACAATTAATTTCTTCGATTCGCTTCAGAAGATCCGTTCGTCGTTTTGCTTCGAATAAAACTGCTTTCATGTGCATGTGTGCCTATCACGCTTTAATACATGTTCTAGGCTCGTTTTGTCTATGTCAAAAACATCTAGTCAAGAGCATTAGAACACTCGATGGGACTAGAATGTTCGAGAATGTTCTGGAACATATCAGAGATTTTCTGGTTGCTTCGACATCCGTTTTTGCTCTCTGACGACAGATAGTGTTATTCGTACCAGCATAATATAAACAACTTTTTTAAAAGCATATAAATAAACAGATATGATTTATAAAAAATATTATCTGAACATTTTACACACAATGAAGGAGCAACATTTTATAAACATAATATAAACCTTTAATTGGCTTTTTGTTTCTATTATTTGTTATATTATTATACTTTGTTAGTTGGCTGTTGGTTCTCCTTGTATTAAATAAATAAATAAATAAATAAATAAAATCAAATTTACATATTATTTATGTTGGGTTCACTACTGACAGTGGTAGACTCTTCTGAACCCATATCTCCTAGCTGAGCCTAAGGTCGCTCACCCATCCTGGCAAAGGTTGAAAAGCTACTAGAAATTACTTAAACAAAAAAAAAGCTTGAAGATTGAATTGAAAACCCAACCTATTATTGAAGGTGGCGGCGGCATACGATCTTCTAATGAGATATTTGCCCAGTTCTATTAGTAAAGTACCATCGAGATACTCTACTAGACCTTTAGCGATAGTCGCAGCTTACTGAGCTCAAGTTTCGCTAGTAAATCATATATTATATGTAGGGCAAAAAAAAACAGTATATCGTACAGAGTAAAAACATTTTCGTATAAACTTTTATATGAAGGTGAATTTTTAAGAACTATATCAAATGGAAGCTATAGATAAATATTAAAGTTATAGACACAGTCATAACAGTTTTTTTTATACGGTAGATAGGGCTGTGAACTATACGAAAAGGTCGAAAAGTAATAATCTCAAAAAGTGCACATAGCAAATTTTGGTTTAACAACGACGTTATGGGAATTGTGTATGGGTGCAGAACCGTGTGCAAGGCGCGGTGCAGAGCGGCGTGAACACCGCCAGCATCGTGAGCGCCATGACGGCGCAGGTGAAGGCCGCGCTCGCCACCGGCCGCTGCATCGCCGCCGGCACGCAGCTCGTGGGGGCCGACGGCGCTGTGGGGGTCGTCCGCGAGGACCGCTCCGTGGCGCTCAAACACCTGCCCTACGCAGGTTCGTATTCTCGACCTTCTCTACCTACCTGTTATGTATAAATAACAAACGAAAGGGGGCTTGTTTTGTTTTATTATTATTATTGCTTTTGTTTTATTCCGAGATTGTAGTTATTGTTTTTATTTAAGTCTTTTGTATATCTGTTGTATACTATATGAAATGTTAATGAATGTAATTTTTTTTTTAAATTTTTTTTTTGTAATGAATTGTCATCGGTCCTTAATAAGTCTACCAAATGTCGAGTTAATCCGACGTTTTGAAGGGGGTCAAAATCATGTTCAAATATTCCGTTACATACATACGTCTGAAGCTAATAAAAGCGTATTAAAAATAATATAAAAATTATGTATCTTTTTCACAATATGATCATTGCATTCATTGTCCGATTTCGCTTATGAGTGAATAATAATTTCATTCGATTGTAACACTTGTGCCATGATGTGTATCTTTGCTTAGAAATTACCTGTAAAACTAAATGATAATCTCAGACGTAATATCATACTTCTGTACTTGACCTGAATGAAAGTAGCATACATAACGTAATCTATGTATCCGCACATCTATGTATTCGTACATCTATGTATGGACTTTACAGAATACCGACGCAATAATATAATATGTAGTAGCAATAATATGAATTGATTACACAGCGACCGTGGGGGCAGGCAACGCGCGGGCCCCCCCGCCCCCGCCCTACCCCGGCACGGCGCGGCCCCCGCAGCCGCCGCCCCCGCCCTACCCGCAGGTACGCACACCACACTCGCTACCCCCTACCCACACGACCTGCTCATGCAGCACGCATCGACAAACGTCTTTGAAGTTTACACTGTCGACGCCTATACAGGGATAAACGTGATATTCATTAAAACGATTGTTAAAATCTGCTGTCATTTATCTTTCACTTTAACATTCTAAAATTAGTTGCAACCCATTAATAAATTAATAATTATACACTCTACATATTATGTAACATGTCTATTAAACATAATAATATAATTTTAATTATATTCATTTAAAATTTCATTATCTTCAAAGACGTTAAAACAAAATCGACATAAAGTAAAACATACAAACCCCGTTGCTGTTTTTTTTTCTCATGTAATTTAATAGTCAATATGAATCACGTAAGAGTACCGATTATATTAACGGTATAAAATTATTTAATATTGTCGTGCATGAAGTAATTTTTGATTTCCGTGTCCTACTTTGAGTTTTATTCGACGAACCATCGAATAGAATTCAGCAGCTTTAAGTGTATGCCAGACGCTTTGGTTCACGTTGTCGAGTGCTGATTTGTGATGACCGATTCTGACGCGTATTGTGTAATTATACGGACCGGTAATAATGATGTTCGTGAGCTTTTAAGTTGACCGCGTAGCAGATGTGATGTTTGCGTTCTGATATCCAGAGCAATATTAACGCCTTCTCATTGGTGACGGTGATAACGTAACGAATCCCGAAATTGTAACACGGTTTCCATTCAAAATTTAAATACATTAAAAAAAATTAAAAAAATTATACCTTATAACACTTTGAGATCTAAATTATAGCTTACATACTTCGAGGACTAATATTGCATGGGTATATTGAATCGTTCGCCTTCCGTGTACCACTTCAATTGTTTCGTTCGTATAATTTTGGAAAATGGTATTGTACTATAAATGTGTGAGATTGAGAGTTGTGATGCTGTTTGTTGAGCTGGTACGTAGCGAGGGCGACAGGTAGGCAGGTGTACAGCGCAGTACAGGCGTGTTGTTTGCATGTTGGTTGTTGGCGCGGGCAGGTGCCCTATGAGGCGGACGCGTGGGCCGACTGGCTGCATCGCCGCCCGCTGCTGCTGCAGGTCAGGACACACACTCATCCACCTGACTAAAACCCCCCCGCCGCCCCCAACCCCCTCACCCTCTTCAGACCTTCGTGCGTATTACGAAAGTCCGCATTACTCTTACAATACTAAAAAAATATCTTTCAAATATACAAATTTAATTTTGAAAATGATTCTCTTCTTGCGTTCAGAGGAAAGCGAGAAAGATACGTTTTTTCTTTCACCATTTACATCCATTGCCAACCAATGCTCACATTTACCTACATGACTAATGTTTTACTAACATTATCTGGTATCGCAAGTATAAACTCCACTGATGATCCCTTTAATTATTTTTATCTTTTCACAATAATGAACCATGACTAAAATATTCTAATTAACTAACAATTCGACTCAATATTTAATGGAAACAATTCGTTAAAAGTAATTAGTATTAAATTAATCTTTACAATCCTGTCCTACGTTCATGTTTACTTTAGATATTTCCCGTTTCCTTCTCTAGAACGGGTCCTGCACACGACGAGCATAGAGGGCCTTGTCACCGCTAACCACCTTTGTGTCTGTTTTAACGCTTATTACTATGCTTTTGTCGCAAGCACGCATGCGCACTGACTAACCTTTTTACCTTTTCAGCATCCTTCTAAACACTAGAACACTATCTTTCTACAAAAAAAAGTAATATTATCATAATATTATTGGTAATAAGTAATATTATTGGTTACAAAGAAATAGGTTGGATAGGTTGTAAAATTATCTTGTAACCGAATAACCATCTAAAATACGCAGCTCATATACATTGTGTACTAAAACATTATGCATTCATATTCGGTATTCTAACGTTTAGTGTTTAAATTGATTGTAAATATAACAAAAATCATTAAAAGGCATGGAACACAAGGACTAGGAATTATATATTAATAATTACCACATTTAATTTATATGTAGGATTTTGGTGTGAGATAAATATTTTAGCGGGTTCACTTGCGATTCTATAACAAGTATGAATACATTACATTTTACTCAGCTCATATTCTCTTTTAGTAGGGCTTTTCGTTAGCAAACCATACCCGATCTTGTGGACCGAATGGTAAACAGCCGACGTCGCCCTAGACACGTCATTACGGATCCTCCCGATCCATTAACGGTGCTTTTAGGTACCTCAAGCACCGGTCACCGTCCTCGCCGAACCCGTCGCTTGCGACGAAGAGCTCGACGAGTATATTAACCCATAGACACAGCCCACTGAGTTTTTCGCCGGATCTTCTCGGGTTGCGTTTCCGATCCGGTGGTAGATTCTGCGAAGCACTGCTCTTGCTAGGGCCAGTGTTAGCAACACTCCCGGTTTGAGCCCCGTGAGCTCTCCTACTAGCCCGGTTACGCTGACATAGCTTCTCAAAGCTGTCAGCCTAGGTAGGAAAAAAAAGTTATGTATCGGCATCTGGGATATCACGGCCGCGAAGTCTACGTCCCGTATGAGATTTTGACTTGTTTCGAGGTTGATGCATTTACGTATTATATAGATGTCTGTGGTATTCGATAACTACTAACCACGAGGTGATCCATAACGTCCACTCGACTAATGTAATATAAAACTACCCGCAACTAAAGCAAAGTCCCTAATTCTGTGAGGTCGCGTTCAGTACAAGAGAACATTTTTAAATAGCGTTTTTACTTTTTTGTTTCGTAATGTTAACTTTACATAAACAATAAGCATTTAGTGATATGGTTTTGTTATTAACCAGACGTGTCTGTCTATATACACGTAAATGGGAGTTCAATTTTTATATTGGCTTAGGTCGTTTGAAAAACTAAATTGCTCTTTTTTTTGTTATATCTCCGGCTATGTCGGTAGATACATTGTAGTAACATTTAAATATAATAAGTATAATATAAGTTTTGTGAGGTCGTCATTTTCTGCTTTTTCAACCAGACCATATGATAGTTAACTATACAACGATGATAATCACAAACTCCAATTTCATAATTGAAATCCATAGCTACATGGATATAAATCATATAAATATACTTTACACTTACAAAGTCAGCTTTTATTTCTTAATCTTGAAATTAATGTAAATGAGCTGCCATTTGTAGATACAAATTAGACGGTAATTTCTTTCAAAAAATATTTTCATTTAATCTAAGCTATAAATCTAGGTTGCTTGTCTCATCTGTCTAGTTATTAATGGTGGAGCTAATCAACTTCTAGCGCGTCAGGGATGGTGTTCGTTTAATTTTAACCGTTAGATCGTTTCATTATCTTAGTTTCTGTATTGTAGTTAAAGAGAACTTCTTAAATAGTAATTATTGACACAAATAAAGCATTGAATTTAATTAGCCCATTCTATTATTATTTTTTGCTGTAGTTTGTGATTAGACTGCACTTAGTTTTTTAAATAAAACACAATATGAAGACAATCACATACAGTGTTAAATTGATGACAGCCCTAAAATACTACCGAAAAACTTGGTTAGATTCTGAAATATATAAAGAGAATTGAATTGTACATTTCTCATATATCAAGATGAGACAGGTAACTTAATGATTGAAAACTACTGAAATAGTAAAAAATTTGAAAGGAATTGAAATATCACCAGTGGGTGATAGCAACGTTTAACAATTAGAACATAAATCAGGAGCAACCGTTGCTTCTCGAGGAGCTTCTGGAGCAGGAGAAGCGCGAACAGGAGCGGGAGGGCGAGTGGGGCGGCGGCGCAGTGGCGGCGCCGGCGGTGGTGGCCCCGCCCGCGCCCCCCGCCGTGCCGCTGTTCGCCGGCGTGCCCCCCGTGCAGCCGCCCGCGCCCTCCGACCGCTCGCACTCCGAGGCCGACCTTCACGCGCGCCGCCTCTACGAGCAGTGGCTCAAGCAATTCAATGTCTTCGCAGTTGAGCAACAGCGTTACTACGAGCTCGAGGTTCAGAAACTTCGCAAGATTCGCAAGGTGAGCTCCGTAGTGCGCTTTCGTGTTCGTAAGCTTTGTAGTGCGTAGCAGAACCCCCTTTGTTTTGCTTTTCGTTTTGGCAATATTTCCCTCTTCTTTATTATTTCGAGAATCCCCTTGGGATCCTGCACTCTTTATTTCTTAGTTGACTTTTGTTCTACACCGGTGTTTTTTTATTTTTCAGTCATTAAATAGCAAGCAACGGCAGCTACGTAAGTCGGGGAATGAGTTGCTACCAAACGACGCAGCCGAGTTACAGCGCGTGTCAGCAGAACAGCAGGCTCTGCAGAAACACTTGGACGCCGCCAGGAAGCAAGCCAGGCAGCACAGTATGTTGATCCAGGTAAGCTAATGTTATGATAACTACTTCATATTTAATTTTCTTATCATAAATTCTTAACGAACTACAGTTGTATGAACGCGATTAACCACTTACAAAATTCCAGGAATATGAAAATAAACAACGTCAACAAAATCCTCAACTGGCTCAGCAGACTATAATAAATCAACAGCAGATAGCGACAAATCAAGGCACGCTCAACCAGGCTCAGTCTATGAACCAACAGCAGCAACATCAGCAGCAAACAATCAATCGACCTATGCAGTTGGGCATCCAACAGCAGCAGACGTTGATTCGGAGTCAGCAGACGGTCCTCAGTGGTGAGCAAAGGATTGGACTGGTGACGTCACCGCTGAGCGCTCAGAGCCGGCTCGTACAAGGACGCACGCTCGTCATCGAACAGAGCGCCGTCCCGCAGCCGCAGCTGGTGCGGCAACTGTCGGGGCAGGAGCGCGGCGCCGGCATGCTACAGTTCGCAGCGCAGCGCGCGCCCGCCCCCCGCGCGCCCGGCCCGCGCCCCGCCATGTCGCCGCTGCACGTGCAGTCGCAGTCGCCGCTGCACTCCCTCGCGCCGCAGTCACCGCTCCATCATCTCACCTCGCCGATGCAGTCACCGCTCCACTCGCAGCAGTCGCCGCTGCATCACACCTCACAGTCCCCGCTGCATCCTTCCACTCAATCTCCGCATCACACGCAACAGTCGCCACTTCATTCTCAACAATCACCGATGCACGTCCAACAAACCAATCTGCCTCAACAATCTCCGCTGCATCCGCAACAGTCACCGATGCATCCACAACAATCTCCGATGCACCCCCAACAGTCACCGATACATCCTCAGCAGTCTCCGATGCATCCGCAGCAATCGCCAATGCATCAGCAGTCGCCGATGCACGCACAGCAACAAATGACCACACAACATTCTCCGATGCACCAACAGAGTCCGATGCACTCTCAGCAATCGCCAATGCACGTCCAACAATCTCCAATGCATACTCAACAATCACCGATGCAAACATCAATGTCGCCGCAACATTTTCTTCAACAACTACAAGCTCAAAGAACAAGTCCTCAGCTACCTACGCCCAGTCGGAGTCCACAGGTAAAAAATGTTCATTTTATTTTATACTTAAAATAAACACGAAAATTCTAGTTTTTAATAATAAAAAAAATATTCCAGATTTATCAGCAATCACAAATACAAAGTCCTGTATCATCACATTCGCCACAGCTACAAAACGTATGTATTGAGACAAAATAATTTAAATGACTCTGATTTTTAGCTCCATGATGTAGGACTCCATAGGACAAGGATAGATGGCCAATATTGATACAGAATAGGTCGACATCTCTTTCATTCGAATAATAGCTATCCCTTCAGAGCAGAATGTATGACTCCTTCCTGGTCGAAAAATATGGTATGATATAGGTCAATGCGACTAAATAGGAAGTAGTGGGAAGGGTAGAACAAGTTATATAGGAAAGTCAAATAAAGATATTTACTACTGCAGATGGGTTTTGGGTTTTCAAGGACGCTGTATACAGCATATTTTTTGTGTAGCTTTGCTGTGATATTATCTGACCTATTTCAGGCGGACTTTAGTGGTGCTCGATTTTCAAGACCGGCTTCTGGATGTTCACCAATGCCCACCCGGTTCGCTCGGCCACCTCATCATCAACAAGGTAAAAAGAAAAACTTAATTATAAAAAAGTTAATTAAGATACACCGACAACTTTTATCCATTTTTCGTTTATTAATGCAGGGATGAGAGTCGGTGTTGTGCCTTATGGTAGTCGGCAGCAAACTTCTCCTTTGGGGAGTCCACAACCACTACCGTCTCCGGGCAATCCTAGTAACGAGCTAGCTGTGAGTTTATTTACACATGATAAGTGATTATAGATTTCTGAAAACAAAATTGTCAGTAACTAATCAATAAATTATCTTTGTGTAGAGACAACAAATGTTACAACGTCAGCAATATAGCCCAATGGGAGGGGCGCCCTCATCACCTTCGATATCGAGATCTCCGCACGTAGCGCGCACGCCCACGCCCTCAGCATCTCCTGCCGCCTCTCCAGCGCCCGACCACGGCGGCGGCTCCATGCACTCTCACCACGCCGCGCCCCTCCCGCCCGGCTACCGCTACTGCCGCCCCGGGCTGCGAGGGGGAGCCCCGCCCTGGCCCCCCGCGCGCCCCAAGCTCACGCTACTGAAGCGACGCGCATCTCCGCGCCCGCGCTACCCCGCCGACCAGTCGCACCCCGCGCTCGACGCCGGGCCCGAGACGGACTACGTGCTGTACGCTCGCACCGACGACGAGGACCCCGACGAACTCGAACATCTCGACGACGACGACATCGTGCTCGTCGAGCCGGGCACCATCTCGCCCAGCGAGCGTATCGCCACCGAAGAAGACTTCGAGGAACTGATAGACAGCGGCAAACCTGAAGACGAGGAGGAAGAAGTACCGACACCGCGTACGGAAACTGCCACTAAAACCGTCGCGGTGATCAGCCTGTCGACGGGCTCCCACCAATACAAGCTGATGAGTCCCGCCACGCGCCTGGCCGTGCTCTCGCCGCACGCCAACACTAAAATTCTAAATGAAGTATCGCAGGCGACGGTCGCCTCCGTCTCTATCGCCAACCAGACTATCTCTGTGCCTGTTCTAAAAAACCTTTCCGTGCCCATAGGAAATGCCAAACAGAGCCAAATGAAAAAAATGCCGCACAACATCGCCCAGTCTCTGTCCATAAACGTATCGGCACCGCCACCCTCGAAGTCGATCAGTTCAGTTATAAGCGTCATATCGAACGTACCGAAGGTGGCCAACGTGAACAATCCCGTGATCACGCTAGCGACTTCCGGTGCTGGCCCGTCTCGCGTTCCCGTCTCCATTTTCACCCAACATCATGTCAAACAAAAGATCGTAAAAACGATCGAGAAACCGATGGGATTATCTCTTTCGAGCGCAAAACTCTCCAGTTTGTCTGTGTCTCATGATGCAACTCTTCCTGCAAAAATATTCCAAGATGATGTCGCGTCACCGGACAGCACGGTCGCTGTGGACAGTGGGTCGGAACGAGATTCAGGCCCCAGTAGCTTATCTTCGACAACACAACAGAATATTTTGTCTTCGATGACATGCTTGCAGGCACAGATAGAACAGAGAACGACCACTCTATTCAAAGACCCTAGTAAAGATATTGATATAGAAACTGAGATAAGTCAACAGACTGAACTTCCACATACATTGTGTTTGAGTGATCGTCCGCCTCTTCTGTTGGGCAAAGCGGACATCAAAAGTCCTGACCCTATTCCTGAAAAAATTCCAGACAACATAATGGAGGGCGATGATGAAGATAAACCTGAAGATGAAATTCAAAACGATTTGCTACTTTCGTACAATAAGACAATGGCTGAGCCGTTGCCGCCGCCACCAAATCCTCCACCTCCGGAAACGAAATCCGATGATGGCGTCTTAAAAACGATCAAAGCGATCGCCAATCAGACGAAGGAAATGGTCATTGACTCAAACATGCAACTCACGTCAGATATGGCGCAAGAGTCTGTCCAGATATCTATTCCGTCTCCGACCCCGTCACAGGAGAGGTATCTCAACGACATAACAATGCAAGAACACCATGAAACAGTCGAGGGTAATTCTAAACATGTAGAATCGTTTGAAGACATGCTCTCAATGCTAGAAAATATATCCGACGAGAACAAACCATTCGAAATGAAACAACCCAATCAGAAATCAAATACGTCCGCTCAAAATTCAAACGTACATTCAGTTGCGAAAACAGAAAACAAAGACAATCAGGAACAATCATCGTTTGCAAAACGAGAAATGGAAAGACTAATGCCACAGTCGGCGGCGATACCGCAGCTGTCTCCGCTCTCTCAACCTGCGGAGTTGACGTCCAACATGGCGAATGTGTCGCAACAGCTCCGCACGATTATGTCTTCGTTGAACACCAACTCGGCTAAAACAGACAACCAGCCTGGTCTGAGAAAGAACAGTGACGCTACGACGCCGACTCAAGTCAATTTTGAAAATTTACTGCCCTCCTCTAAAGTAGAGGTGGCTCCTCCGAGACCTTCGCCCATTCAACGGATGGAAAAACCAGCGACGTCAATGCCGAGTCCAGATAACATGCCGATGAGCGCTGCCCAGATGGTGGGCTCACGAGTGAACACATTATCCACTATAGGGCAAATGAGGAAGTCGCCAACTGTGTCACCTATTAACTCGCCTGTGGGTATTCAGAACACTTTGATGAAATCCCCAGCCCAATCGCCGTTGATTTCGAATCAAACTTTTACATCCGTTGAAGATAACAGTCCAGGGTCTGTACCCTCTCAAGTTATACAAATGCCAGCACTTTCTAAGATACAAAACAATCCTTCAGCTGCTTCTTCTATCATTCATACCAGCAACACTATTACAACTAGCATTAATACTTATCCTAAAAATCAACCTTTGCCCACTAGTATTTTAGGTCACACATTATTGCAACCTACAAGGCAAATAAACGCTAACAATTTACCTTTCAATCCACAAAGCATTAGTTCCAGTCAACCTCCTGCATTAGTGATGACTTCGAGACCTTTGATTGGAAATAAAGAACCGCCACCAAACGTTACGGTTAGAACGCACAACATGGTAACACCCGGAATGGGTCAAATGCAAGCCAAGCAAAGTCAGGGGTCGTTAAACTTTATTACTTCATCAAAATTACTCCACACGCAATTGACGTCTCCTCTCAAAAGATCAAAGTCAACCGATGAGCCTAAGAGTGAAGTGATTGTAGGGCATATTCAGCCTACGAAACGACATAGCGTGGAGGCTGTCGTAGTAAAGTCGGAACCTATGGAAACAGAGGATTCAACTACTACATCAACCGGTAATGATATTTCCGGAAAAAATTCACAACATTCGAATGCAAACAACCAAAGAAATGATGAATCACAGAATGTTTTACTCAAACAACTCTTACAGATTACCACAACGGCATCCAATGTGGTTCCGCAACGTACCGTCACAATTCAGAGAACTGCTCCAGCTCTTGGTACGATACCGTCTTTGGAAGCCCAGCTGGCTAGACCTTCGATCCCACCGCCGACCATAGCGCTTAGTCAGGAAGTAGAGCTTCCTAAAAATTCTCCGAGGCAAATGACAACCGTAAGTTCTCCCTTTACAAGCCGACCTATGCAAACTTCCATTCCTAGTTCTACTATTTCTACGCTTATTCATCATTCATCGACCCAATCTCTTATGGATGTAAGGAAGCCTCCAATAAAAATGATTACCAAAGAAGAAACCACGCCTATCCCAGAAAGTTCGCCAACCATGAAAACTATGCACATATACCAAGCTATGAATGCGGATAACCAACAAATGCAACAAAACATTAAAAAAGAAATCACACCGCCGCAACAGAGTCCTGTACATCGTCCATTCACTCCCATGGACGTCAAAAAAGAATTGTTAGATGAAAGCTCGCAACAATCTGCAACGTCGGGCGTTTCCACTGCATCCGATCAAGGTAAACTTGATCAACCCATGAAAGAAGAATACCCAGAAGTTGGGGGCTTAGATCCCTCTTCTGAAGCTAATGCACCTGAAACTCCCTCGGAAGCAAAGAAACGAAAACGGCGCGAATATCAACAGAAGAAGAGAAAAATGCAGCTAAGTATGAAAGCAGCCGCAGAAAATAATCTCAACGCAGCTAACGCGAAAAAGAGGCCGCGCAAAGGATCAAGATACGAAGAAGACTATGATACTTTTATAGATAATTTGATGGCACAACTGCGGTTGTTACCTCCTATGCAAATACAAGAGCCCGCTTTAACAACAAATTTTGCAGTTTGTCCAGTGTTCGGATCCGGCGATTTGACTAAATTAAAAAGTAAGGATTGTGATATATTAAAAGGTGACTTGGTAGGAGACTTTGGTAATGCTAGAATCCCAAACGTGGCCGATTATTATAATACAAAACCGTTTGGAGACGAGGAACCGCTCCCTGAAAAACCACCTGCATCAACACAAAGAGGATTTTACGATCAAGAATTTCAACCAATCATGTTTGATGAAGATCCCGAAGATAAAAAACTAGATTTCATCTGCAAGGAACGTGACACTGACACTCCTGACAGCATTGTCAGTTGTTCTAGTCCAGAATGCCTCGACATCGAGCCCGCTAATAGGTTTCCTGGTCTCAAACTCATCGATGACGAGGAAGAAGAAGAAGATAGTGACTCTGGTTCAGGACGCGTGTCCCCTATCATTCCTATGATTGCCCCCGTTCCAATAAGAATAAAACCAGTTTCCATGTATCAACTGAAAGAAGAGGAAGATCAGAAAGCCCTCAAATGTCTCGACACAGATTCGCCTAACAAGCCTAAGATGGAAGACTCTCCTGGCAGTACGGAGAGCAATGAAAATGTAACCGTTACGCTTACGCTTACTTCTGGAGCTGCAGAAGATATACTTGGAGTTCTCAAGGAACTTGCTGGCATTTTACACATTCCACCACCGACTTCCTACCAAATAATAGAAAGAACTGCTACTCCACCATCACATAAACTCGGTTTGTATCGATCTAAAGGTAAAGACGGCAAAGAAGGTACGCCGATCGACATACAGAGTATTCTCAACGGTGCTGCGAAGTTTTGTCGACATTGTGACGTCGTCATCTTAGATTCTGTAGTACGAGCCAAAGCCTCAGAATTTCCTTTATTATCTGCTAATAAAGGAAACGCCGGTGAAATACTGTGTGATAGCGATTCTGAATTATATTTCTGTAGCACACAATGTTACGAAAGATTTGCATGGCGACCGACCAATATCATTTTAGATGGAAAATCGAAAACTAGTGTAAAGGACGATAATAAGTCGGACGTCGAAACAAATCTATCCAAAGATCGAGACGACTTCGATACCGCGTCCACAGAGAGCATGGAGACGGATGATTTAGATATGAAACCTGACATCAAGGATGAAAAAATGGATCTCTCGTTCATGGATTCGCTGGACAACGATGAACTCATGAAAGAAGTTGGCGATGACGTCAGCGCCTTAGACGAAGATTTGAAAAGTGTCGAACAAGACGAGAAGAGTAATCAGAGTACAGAAAAAGAAAAATACCGAGGCATAAGGTACAAAGCTTGGTCGCCGGGCTGCATCGGTCCGCCTGTGAAGTACAAACGTCCGACAGACAGGGAACTCACAGAGTTAGTGTTCCGCACCGGAGTCGCCATCATGCCTGTGACGAATGAAGACTCTCGCAAATGCGAACTGTGCGGGATTCAAGGAGACGGAGTGGCCGACGGGGTGTCGAGATTACTGAACTGTGACGTAGACCGCTGGGTCCATCTCAACTGTGCACTCTGGTCGGAGGGAGTGTACGAGACCGTGAGCGGTGCGCTGATGAACGTGGAGACAGCCTTGGCCACCGGCTCGAACTCCACCTGTGCGGTTTGTCGTCGACTAGGAGCTACAGTGAGATGTTTCAAAGTCCGCTGTGGAAACGTGTACCACCTCGGGTGTGCCGTAAAAGATAGCTGCGTGTTTTATAAGAACAAGACTGCGTACTGCGCGTCTCACGCACCGAAGGTGAGCATTCAATATTTTACATTTATTTAGACTTTACAAGACTCCCAAAAGCAGACTCAACTATTTTGTAATAAAAGGATGACGCAATTTTATAAAACTTCCAATGAATGCTTGTTTGAATTCACTGGTGGTAGGACCTCTTGTGAGTCCGCACGGGTAGGTACCACCGCCCTGCCTATTTCTGCCGTGAAGCAGTAATGCGTTTCGGTTTGAAGGGTAGGATAGCCGTTGTAACTATACTGAGACCTTAGAACTTATATCTCAAGGTGGGTGGCGCATTTACGTTGTAGATGTCTATGGGCTCCAGTAACCACTCAACACCAGGTGGGCTGTGAGCTCGTCCACCCATCTAAGCAATAAAAAAAAAAATGCTTGTTGTTTTAGTAACTTCATATTTTGTGATTCCGTAAAGTATCCATGACGACTAACAATCGCCCTCACTACTTTCTTGAGATAGAAGATTTTGTTATTTCATTATTAATTGTAATACATTGCGTGCTATACAAACAAACAAGTTTAGTTGAGTTTTTGGAACAACGTTTTCTAGGAATCGTGTTCGGGCTGTAGCATATCAACTAGGAGCCTTCATTGTTGAGATCAGTTTCAATATTTTTTCCATCATACAATTCAAAGTTAATACTTGAAAGCTTATAACAGTTTTGTTAATTTGTAAACTCTTTCTTAGAATGAAAAAGACAATGAACTCACTACGCTGAGCGTGCAACGTCGCGTGTACGTGTCCCGAGACGAGCAGCGGCAAGTGGCCTCGGTGATGCTTCACTCCGATACTAACCATCTGATCCGAGTTGGGGGCCTCATATTCCTCAGCCCGGGCCATCTGTTGCCGCACCAACTGGCCGCATTCCACACGCCCAACTACATCTATCCGATTGGATATAAGATTGTAAGTTTTATTCACATAGTAACTTATAAAGTTCAGCTTTTAAGGTGCAGTAGATTGGGGGGAATAAGGACTAGAGGTAGATTTTTTTTATTGGTGGTAGGACCTTTGGTGAGTCCGCACGGGTAGGTGCCACCACTCCGCCTATATCTGCCGTGAAGCTGTAATGCGTTTCGGTCTGAAGGTTGGGGTAGCCGTTGTAGCTATACTGAGACCTTAGAACTTATATCTTAAGGTGGATGGCGCATTTACGTTGTAGATGTCTATGGGCTCCAGTTACCACTTAACACCAGGTGGGCTGTGAGCTCGTCCACCCATCTAAGCAATAAAAAAAAAAAGAATAGGGACAAATCTGGGATGTCACAATACTTTTGTTGAGTTGTTAGATTTAACTTTGTTGAACTGAAAATGACGTTTATTTAGTGTTTAAGAATATTAAATACGTTAATTTAGTCATCAAAGTTTTGTAACACATTATATGCATTAAAAAGCTAATTGCCTAAAGTTAGCTACCTACCTAACAACTAAATAGTGCCGGCCCTATCGAAAAACTATTGTTCCCATACGTAACCCGATTCACCCAAACGCCTGGGTGAATAAGGATAAGAGAGTTTTTGTAACTTTTTATAATTATTCTTTAATGAACAATATCTTAAGGCAATAAAAATTTATACTACCGAAACCATTATGATCTCCGTTTTATTACTATAACTACAAAAAAAAACGATAAAAATCAATGTTGAACTTAAAAAGTGTCCCGATTCCTTTCCATTTTACGGTGCTCAGAAATAATAATTATATTAATTTTCAATTAAAAATTAATATATAACTATTTTGGTATAAAAGCCTGACTTGGAGAAAACATATTATATTTACCAAGCGTCTTGCGGTGGGTCAACAAATATGTAAATTATATTGGCATCTTAATAGAAAGTCTCAACTGTCAGTTGAAAATAAGCTGTTGCTATACAAATCTATAATCAAACCCATTTGGCCATATGGCATCCAATTGTGGGGTTACTATGTTAAACTCAAATATTGAAATCCTCCAAAGATTTCAATAAAAAAATGCTCAGGATGATAGTGAACGCACTATGGTATGTTACGAATGAATGAACCAATTATGATCTTGCCATAAGAAAAGTCAAAGATGAAGTAATCCATCGAGCTAAAGCCTACTGTGTAAGATTCGAAGCCCATCCAAATAGTCTTGCTAAGCATTTAATAGATGACGAAATGACTACAAGAAGACTCAGAAGAAGAGTGCGTCAAGATCTACTAGATCTATTGTAGATTCATTGATATGAACATGTCAATGTCAATATGAACAAATATCTTAAGACAGGTGATTGAAAAAAAAAAACTAATTTGTATAAAACTTTTCATGTCAATGTTACAATAATATTAATATCGTTACGAGATTAGTATGTATGGGTGTTGTATTCCAGGTGCGGTTCTACTGGTCCACCCAGCGCGCCAACAACCGGTGCCGCTACCTGTGCTGGATCTCCGAGGAGGAGGGGCGGCCGCGCTTCCACGTGCGCGCTCAGGACGAGCCGCGCCACGAGGCCAGCGCGCCCACCCCCCGCGCCGCCTGGGCTAATGTCCGTTGAATCTCCCTTCTGTCATTCACGTTGTCTTTAAAAACTGTAGATGAATAAGTCGTAAATTATTATTGACTTTATGAATCACGTACCTATTCTACTATGAAAAATTGTAGTAGAAATAAAAAATATCAAAATATATATTTTGGGTATTGATAGAACCCTGCCCGGTCATCGTTCTCGTCGAACCCGAAGGGCTCGGCGAGTAAATTAACCTATAGACACAGCCCCCTGAGTTTCTCGCCGGATCTTCTCAGTGGGTTGCGTTTCCCATACGGTGGTAGATTCTGCGAAGCACTGCTCTTGCTAGGGCCAGTGTTAGTAACACTCCCGGTTTGAGCCCCATGAGTTCACCTACTCGCCCAGTGACGCTGAAGTAGTCTCTCAAGGCCAACAGCGTAGGTAGAAAAAAAAAAAAAAAGAAAGAGACCCTGGTCATTTCTGCCGCGAGTCGCAGAATTAGGGCAACCTTTATAGTGTGTAATATATTGTGACTCCACCTCATGTCTCAAGGTATGACGAACTTCATATTGTGATGCCTATGAATTCCGGTAACCACTTAGACCGACTGTGTCGTGAGCTCGTATATTCATCTATATGTGTGCAATGAATTTTCAGATACTAGATGCCGTGGCTTCTCTACGTGAAGGACGAGGCGAAGAGGGCGTATTAAAATTGTGGCCGAATTATGTAACCGGGGAAGATCTCTTCGGTTTGACCGAGCCTGCAGTTGTTAGAGTATTAGAAAGTTTGCCTGGTAAGTTTGTTTTAGATATTATTCAAAGTGCCGCAGTATGCCCTTGAAAATTAAAAAAGAAAAAATGACCCAAGTATTTTGGACCTCCTAGAAATATAATTTACATTTTAATGTTGTGATGCTATATTCATAAAATTGTAGTTTTAGTTAATTTTCAATATGCTCCAGAAAAATTTACTTTCGAGTATGTTATATGGTTTATTATTTTTACTCTAAAATGAAACATGTAGTAATAAATAATAAGCTATACTTGTTTGTTGTTGTTCGTCACTGTAATGCTAGCGTGGGCATGTCAAGAAAACTTTTATCATAGTGCCCGCCACTAACTTAAGATAGAGCACGCTCGAGTAGTGTTAAAAGTAACAAGTCTTTATCAAGTTGTATCAAAGTAGCGTGTTCAGGTTTATTAGTATATATAATATAATTAACATGACATTCTTATCCGACCGCGACGGGGCAACGCAAAGCCGTTGTCGCTCGAAACATGTCTTGTCGGATCCCCCGTATTCACTCCTGGTGCTTTTAAGATCCTCATCCCCCCACCGGTCATCGTCTTCGTGTGTCTCAAGCATCGAAGTCGTCGATTACGACGAAGAGTTAGACGAGTGAAATAACCCATAGACACAGCCCTCTGAGTTTCTCGCTGGATCTTTTCAGTGGGTCGCGATTCCGATCCGGTGGTAGATTCAGTGAAGCACGGCTCCCGCTAAGGCTAGCGTTAGAAAATTCTCTCAGGCTGAGCCCGTGAGCTCATCTACCCGTCCGGGCGTATCTGTAATAGTCTTGTAGGCTACCAGGGAATAAGGAAAAAAAGTGACATGATTTACACGGTAAACCATGGATGCCTTTAGCGACATAGATGTGTAGAAGGTCGCACACGGTACTCACACGCGCTTGTCCCGCAGGAGTGGAGACGCTGACGGACTACCGGTTCAAGTTCGGTCGCTCGGCGCTGCTGGAGGGCGGGCTGGCCGTGAACCCGTCGGGCTGCGCGCGCTGCGAGGCCCGGGCGCGCACGTGGCGCCGCGCGCTGCTGCCCGCCACCGCGCCCGCCGCCGCCGCCGCGCCCTCCGACGCGCCCTGCCCCTACACCAAGCAGTTCGTGCTCACCAAGAGCAGCCAGTACAAGAAGATGAAGATGGACTGGCGCAACAACGTCTATCTCGCTAGGTAACACACGACAACACACCCGGTGTATTTGTATCGATCGGTGCGACTTTGCCGATGTTCTAATCCCGTAGGCAGGTACGAATTTTGAATACGCTTTTATTAGCTTCAGACGTATGTATGTTTTTAATAGAATCTGAAAATATATTGGTAAAACAAGCTAGTAATGATGCTTGATGTATTGATTATTGAAACAGCAATAGAGCAATTCAATTTGACAAATACAACTATTGTTGTTGGTGAAGATGTTGACTTATTTGTATTACTCACTGCTCGAACGCCAACTGAAAAAACTATTTTTTTCTTAAAACCAGGAAAAGCTCAGCATCAATCAGATATTATCTGATTATAGATATATTCATCAAAAAGTTTATTTACTTTTGTAAAGTGTCAAGATCATGTACTATTTTTACACGCAATAAATGGCTGTGATACGACATCTGCATTTTACAGGAGGGGTAAAACAGCAGTTTTCAAAATGTTTGAAAAACAAGATTTAATTCAATGTGCTGAAGTTTTTAAAAAGAGTAATTCAACTCAACAAGAAGTTATTACCAACGGCATCCGCTTTCTTCTTTCTATGTACTGAGCTCCTAAAAAAAACTACCTGTTTAGATAAGCATCGATATGCATGTTTTGTTAAAAATACTAAAAATAAAAAACAAGTTCAATTAGCTTGTCTTCCTCCAACCTTAGTTGCTGCTCACCAACATCTTTTTCGAGTACATATATTACCAAGTTCAAGTGTGGCTTGGTTATCAGCTAGACCCTACAGACGGGTTGGAAGTTGGTCAACAATATATTAGAGCCAGTTCAAACTTAACTTCCACCTGCGCCGGAAAAACTGCTGAACACTATTTTTTGCAACTGCAAAAAGGGATGCAGTGCTAAATGTGGTTACAAAAAAGTCAGACTATCTTGTTCTTTGGCATGCACAAATTGTCAAGGCCGGTCATGCTCTAATATTGAATCACAAACAATGGAGGATTCGTTTGACTCCGACGAAGTATCATGCGATACATCGCTATTGATGCAATTTACTTGCATCCAAAATGAAGATGAAGAAGAAGCAGGAGAAGAAGATCAAGAAGAAGAACAAGAATTTGAAACTTACGAATAAGACGAATAAACTTCAACACTTTTTTTTAATTTACATCGCTTTTATCTTTCCCAATCTTTGAAAATTTCCGTTATTATGCAATAGTTTTACATTAAACAGGATCACAACTGACCCGTGGTGTAGGCCTACTGGGGAAACCACGTTAAAAAAACGCGCTAAGTACACTACCTCATAGGTGTCGTGGAAACGTGTGCATATTATGACGATAACAACTTTTATAACTTTTTGAATCGTTATATCTCAGAAAAGGTGGCTCGTAAGAAAAAAAAGTATTGATACATTTTTTATAGATAACTTTATGATCTACAATTTTTGTCTGAGGTACTTTTATGATAAAACTTACCGTTTTGCTGGAAATCGCGAAAAACTAATTTTTTGGACCTTTGGCCTTGAATAAAAAAAATTCCTTACAGGGGAATAATGGGGAACTTCTCGACATTGTTTATAATTATGTATTGAACAATTTCACAGAAATTCAGCTTGTTGGGACTTTATGTAACTTCGAATGTCTAAATTGACCGGACAATTATGGGATGGTGAATGGGATTAATTTATATAAAATTTTAATTTAAATAATTTAATGTTTTTTTATTATTTTTTTATTGCTTAGATGCATGGACGAGTTCACAGCCTACCTGATGTTAAGTGGTTACTGGAGCCCATAGACATCTACAACGTAAATGCGCCACCCACCTCGAGATATAAGTTCTAAGGTCTCAGTATAGTTACAACGGCTACCCCACCCTTCGAACCGAAAAGCATTACTGCTTCACGGCGGAAATAAGCGGGGTGGTGGTACCTACCCGTGCGGACTCCCAAGAGGTCCTACCACCAGTGATTACGCAAATTATAATTTTGCGGGTTTGATTTTTATTACACGATGTTATTCCTTCACCGTGGAAGTCAATCGTGAACATTTGTTGAGTACGTATTTCATTAGAAAAATTGGTACCCGCCTGCGGGATTCGAACACCGGTGCATCGCTGTACTCCAATATATTTTATCTTCACTCTTCAACTCTTACTTGAGTCGACTATTATCAAAGCCGGCAATGTGACTTGGACAATTATTGGTAAATCAGAAAAACGAATTATTGACTTTGTATTCCATTGGCAGTCACAAAACTCTTCTGAACGACATCTTAGATAAATAACAGGTTAAGTATTAACCTTTATTTAATGCAGGTTTTGAACCGTATTCTTTGAAGGAGACGATTATATTCAAGTCAATCTGTACTGACATATCAATAACATTTTTTTGTCCAAATGCACAGATTGCCACCTTTGATAATAGACGACTCACTTACAGTTACAAGTTAATGAAGGCGTCGCGTTTTAATGTTCATGATTATGTGTAACCACTACTCCAGGTGGCCGTGAACTCGTTTGTCGAACTATTAAAAAGCAAATAAAGAGTACACGTTGTATGGGTACAGAGTTACTAAACACTAAGAATAGTTTCAACAAAACCACTAATTCAGCTCACTTTATTTAAATTTGTGTTTAAAATATTTTTATTCTATCACAGATCAAAGATACAAGGGCTGGGGCTGTACGCTGCACGCGATCTAGAAAAGCACACTATGGTGATAGAGTACATTGGCGAAATAATACGATCGGAACTCTCAGAAATGAGAGAAAAGAAATACGAATCGAGAGTAAGTGAACGTTTCTATTTTATTTTATTTTTTTATTGCCGTATATGAAGACGATCATACGGCCAACCTGATGGTGAGTGGTTACCGTCGCTTATGGAAGTCAGCAATGCCAGGAGCAGAGCCAAGCCGCTGCCTGTGGTTTAATAGTCTCCACAAGCCTCGTTTGAAGAAGAATATGTCATAACGCTCGGGAAACACCGTGGAGGGGAGCTCATTCCAAAGCCGGATGGTACGTAGCAAAAAAGGTCTCTGGAAACGCACTGTGGATGAGCGCAGTGGCTCCAGGTAGTATGGATGAACTCTACTCCGATGGCGGGCTGCGCGATGGTAAAAACGAAATAATTCACATGACTTAATCCTAATCTGTGTGAATATTTGTGGATAGAATCGCGGCGTTTACATGTTCCGGCTGGGCGAGCGGCGAGTGATAGACGCCACGCTATGCGGCGGCCTCGCGCGGTACATCAACCACTCGTGCCAGCCCAACTGCGTCGCCGAGACCGTGGAGGTCGACCGCTGTCTGCGGATCATCATCTTCGCCAAGAGACGCATCTCACGAGGAGAAGAGGTACACTCGACTCATTGATTTAAACAATCGATCTTAAAATCAATAAGCTGTACATGTCTTGTTATCGGTGTTACTGTAACTTTCATATTTGGACATTGACGTTTTAAAGGCAACATTTATTAAATTGACTGTTTTTTTTTTAACTTTTATATTGTCCTAAAGTAAAGTAGTTGTTTTTAAAATTTCTAATTAATAGTGTAGTGTGGAAAATTGCACCGTGAGCGCGTTTGACTATTTATAATCATTCATGACTACAAACATCAAAATCAGCTTTAATATAATAGCACTCAAAAACGTGGTATACTGCCTACCTACAAACAAGTCTGCAAGATTCCATGGCAGCAAAAACAGATGGTACTATGATACCGATCCATGCAGGCTCGCGACACGCTCACACAAAATCTATTTCTTAACCTAGAAGAGATAGTTTCCAAAGTCCAAAACTGTTAATAACTGAACGAACATAAATGGAAAAATTAAAATTAATTTGCTATTCATTTTATTAAATGATTTTATCCTTGACTCGCAAACTAAAGCATACAATATATCAGTTGGTATGGAACTTAGATTATTAGTTGTATATTGTTTTCACAGCACGGAGTACTGTTTATTGTGTCAATATTTTAATTTAGTTACTTTTCTCAACAGCTCACCTATGATTACAAATTCGACATAGAAGACGATGCCCACAAAATCATGTGCATGTGCGGCGCGCCCAACTGTCGCAAGTGGATGAACTAAATGCTCAAAACTGTTGTTACTACATTTTAAAGGAGTAAATAAAATTTATTGATGTGATTCATATTTGTATATAATGCTGGATATGAATTCGTTTGCTAGGTTGATCGAAGGTTATAATGAATTGTGGTCCAGAGAAGGCTATGAAATATTATGTGTACCAAAGGAACGGATCAACCGTGAATGTTAAGGTTTATGAATTTAAGTAAATATTCACAAAGCCTTGTGATCTAATAAATAAGACAATATCAACAGAATTTTATTAATAAATTTTAACAATTTTTATATAAATTATGTTTCTACTACGTATTGTAATTAGTAAGTCCTCAACACACTTTTGTAAATAAAACTAGATTCGTGTGTGATATTGTTATTGAATTTTAATATTTTAGACGTGAACGTTTTATAATAGTCGTAGATTATAGAATTAGTTTTGACTTTATTTTTCTATGAATATTTTTTTTATTTCAAAACACTAAAGTATAGTTTTGGTTATTATTTAATCGATATTAGTGTGTACCGGCACGTATACTACGATAATCTCAGCTGTAGCGTGGCGTTAGGTTAAGTTACCAAATAGCGAAGTATGCATTTAGATTCCACAGGTAGCACAAGCGTCGTTTCTTTACCTAAAATATATTTAATAGATGTATAAATAAATGTAAATAATCTTATAATGTCACATAAATGTAAATTTTATATTAAATTAGGAATTTCTTTCATTTTGTAAAATTGAATTTTAAATGCCGTAATTTAAAGAAAATATATAGTGTAAAGGTTAGACATACACAAAGAGGTAACATTAGACCACCATGTGCCTGACCTAGTTCGTGGTAGGATAGACTACGGAACGCCACATCGCGCCTTCGGAAAAATCTTTTACTTGTATTTTTTAGGTGAATGTGTTGCACTTTGCCGGATTGCACCACCCTGAAGAAAGATATCTCACTTTAAATTAAATATCACTTAGGGACATTACAGAGTACTCAATAAATTCTATTATTAATATAAATACACAGTTAATTTGATTGGATTTGAGTTTATCGCGTTGCGTTCAGTTTCTAACTTTTTTATAATACTAATTTTGTAATTTGACATTTTATGAGTCCATAATGAAAAACGTACAAACTCGCTGGTAAAATCATACTACCAGCGGCCTTTCCATATATGTACATTGTATTCATTGTATTGAACAATAAGGTCCAAAAATTTGCTAGCTTACTTATTTTTACCTCGTAAAAAAATATTATTATATAGAGTGAATCCGCAAAAAGATTCTTCCGAAATTCTCCAATGAATTTATATTTATCCTAGACAGTATATATTAATGCATGCTATTTTACGCTTTGTATTCCTTGCCCAAACCGTATACAAACCTTGATTAGTATTACAGATAATTCCGTATCCTCAAACAAATTATATCTCTCATAGAACTAATTTAGTCATTCACTTTTCAATATATGCGTATAAAAATTTAATTAAAATCTTTGAACTAGTCGTTTTAATAATAAATCGACTAAAACAATATCCTATTATATTAATGAATTAGTCTGTTTTAGAATAACTACTATAACATAACAACATAAAACTACTACAACTGATCAACGAGTCTGCACTGCTCCCATTGTGGGCTTAAAATATTTTTGCTAATATAATTCATAAATTAGCAATAACAATTGTTACCTTAAAAGAGTAAATCATTAAGCTGCATAATTACCTTATTTAAATTTTATTTCTCATAAAATATAAACGGAATTTAACTATACGGAATGGAAAAAAGTCGTGAACTGTAGTTAGAATAATTTTATGTAAATGTAATAAAGTAGTCCCAAAACGTGTTATTACCTCACATGTTACGCACGTATGAAATTTATTGTGATTATAATAAGTAGAATTTATGAAAAAAAAATATTAGCTATGCATTATTAAATATTTACACCCGCTGAAGGTTTTATAGAAATTTGCATAAGGTAGTGAGTGTGTGTGTAAGATCTGGTTTTAGAAGAAATTTATCGAGCTGTAATAAAGTTTATTAAATAGAGTGAATTATTTTCAAGCTGGATGCCATTTATCTATGTTATAAATTCAAGTGATTTAATTTTAAGTGTTAAATGTGCAATAAATAAACATATTCATATAAAATCAGATTCTAAATCTCTTCAGCAAAATGACATTTTTATTAGATTTAGATAATTAATGCATTGTTTAAGAAATGAAACTTATCTTCATATTTTTCTCACTGCTCTATTTATTTGAAGCATTCCTGCACGCTGCACTGTGTAACGTAAATAAAGAATGTTGAAAATGTTGTTGGTAAAAAATACCGCGAAATAATCTACATACATTAGTATTTTATTATTGCATTATTTTCCTATCATTAAAGTTTTAATTAGTTGCATGTTTTTTATTTGCATTCCTGTGTGTAGCTTATTATCGACATACAGCAAGAAGCAAAAATCAGTACAATAAAATTGAGATGTCAACCTGTCTCAATGGGCTAAATTTCAGTAATCACTTAAAAGAAGGTAGGCTGTGATCGGATCTTCCAATCTATAATAAAAAGGGTGCGCGTACTTATCTGCAATCTCTTGACTTGTAGGAATCGTTTACGTTGGAACCCTCAAGCGGTTCGCGAGTGACTCATGACCGGAACGGTTCAGTAAGATATGGCTCATCGGTGAGCACTGTAGCCTGAATGAAAATACTCGATTATTCATTTGGCGTTCAACGTGTTACAGCAGTTCGTCAAAATCCCAAATGACTAAGGACTAAAACACGATCAAATCATTGCAAATATTTGTAACAGCAGACTGGAAAAACTTTATATACATGTACCTAAAGGCTCCTCTACATGATGGCCCAGCGAGATGGCCACGCGATTGTTAAAACGTAAACACGATGGCGACATTCGGCTGCGGCAATATATTTATACAGCACCTACCATTATCATTGTGGTGTTTATGTTTGGGATTCCATATCACGCTTTCTCTCCGGTATATGTTCAAAAATTTGTACAACTTCATTATGAGGTCATGTATTCATTTTTTGTAAATTTTTTAAAAAACAAACGTCCACAGTTAACCGCGTTCGAGCATGACTTGGAGAATGGGCCACGTGTAGATGCGTATTACCATCACTAGACCGCTTACCATATATTATTATTATAGTACCTTTACACGATAGGCTATCCCGAACTCACGGCGTACGTGTGTGCTTAGTGCGAGTTTTTTAATGTTTTCCATAGCGTAAAAGTTACCCAACTCAAATTTGTATGCAGTTGGGACAGCGCCCCTAGCGGCAAACGGAGGCGAACGTTCCAACACACAAATCCGCACAAATTTGAGTTAACTTTAACGCTATCGAAAACGTTAAAAAACTCGCTCTAAGCACATTGTTTATTTGTTACTAGAACATATAGATATCAAATGAGAACGTCATTACCATGAATACTTTTGTCTAGATCTCAGTTGTAGTTTAGTAGTAGCTGATATAATCCTCCAATTGGTCATTTTGGCATCATGGCAAAAACCAGCAGACTGGTGTTATCTACCCGTTCTGCTTAAATTTGCTCTACCACTAGTAATTTGGCCAACGTACAAACGAGAACATAATGAATGATGAAGAACACTTCACGGTAGAAATAGGCAGCTATTATCTACCGGCAAAAGCTTATAATGCAGTGTAATGCATGTAACTCCTAAAATTTTCTGACAAGACGAAATCAGCATCAAAATTGTTCTCCAAAAAACTATTAATTAAATCAAATCTAAATAATCAAGGTTTTGGCATATAAAGGTATTTATTCTGTTAAAACTGCAGACAAAAAGTTTAAAGAAGTCGTCGTGGCCTAAAGGATAAGACGTCCGGGCATTCGTATCTAGCGATGCACCGATGTTCGAATCCTGCCGGCAGGTACCAATTTTTCTAATGAAATACGTAGTTAACAAATGTTCACGATTGACTTCCAAGGTGAAAGTATAACAACGTGTAATAAAAACCAAACCTGCAAAAAGTTTGCGTAATGCGTAATTACTGTGGGTAGGACTTCTTGCGAATCCATGCAGGTAGATACCACCACTCTGCCTATTTCTGCCGTGAAGCAGTAATACGTTTCAGTTTGAAGGGTGGGGCAGCCGTTGTAACTATACTGAGACCTTAGAACTCATATCTCAATGTAGGTGGCGGCATTTACGTTGTAGATGTTTACGGGCTCCAGTAACCACTAAACACCAGGTGGGCCATGAGCTCGTTCACTGACCTAAGCAACAAACAAAAAAGATTAAAATGATATAAAATTTATATATTATTTTATAGTATTTAGATTCAAAAGATCTAAAATATAATATTAGATTTGTTCTCATTATTTATTTAGTAAGGATGTAAGTGTTTTATGGAATATATGTATGTTGGTTTTGAGTAGCTGGAAAGTAAAAGGTATTTGTTGTGTAAACTTCTTTATTGAAAGTCCACATTGAACTTAACCTAAGAGCAGATTACAGCCTGCGTCCTCTTCGGCCACCCTTCCTACGGGTGGAGTCTGATGGTACAGGGGTGACATCTTCAATGCGGCCAATCTTCATACTCGAACGAGCAAGAGCCCGAAGTGCAGACTGAGCACCAGGACCAGGGGTCTTTGTTTTGTTTCCACCAGTAGCACGGAGCTTTATGTGCAAGGCCGTTATGCCAAGAGTTTTGCATTTCTCTGCTACATCCTATGACGATTAAATAAATAGAATTATTTTAAAACCTCTTGTGTTTTATATAATTATTATGTGAGACATTACTGTTGCAGTACAAATTTTATGATAAGTAAACCCTAGGTTAGATCCTTTAATTTTAATGTTCACTTCTATTTTTATAATTAGTGTTTGAGTCTAAAGAAAAAAAAATATGGTTCTCCTATTTAAAGCAATGGCAGATAATGGATAGCCAGAACTCTCCATTTCACATGCAATTATTTGCTGTCCTTTGTGTAGTTGGTTTGTAGGTTTATATTTATGTGCATGGTTTTCATGTTTAAATGCATACAATTAAAAACTATCGATATTAAATATTACTATAACAGGAGTCAAATATATTATACATTTTTAAAACAAAGATTAATCAATAAAGTTCCCTCCTACAAGTTTATTTATTAAACAGAGTAAAATGTACAAAAACTGTACATATAATTGAATTGCATCTTTGTGAAAAGATTGAAAAGTAGAAGAGGGTTGGCTAAATATGATGAACATTGTAGAAAGAGAGCTTGTTTACAACACAACCTTAACGTTATTTATATTCTAGGTATTGTTTACTGACCTGTGCCGCCAACATAGCAGCGTAGGGTGACGCTTCATCACGGTCAGCCTTCACCTTCATGCCACCAGTGACACGGGCGATGGTTTCCCGGCCGGATAAATCCGTAACATGAACGAATGTGTCATTGAATGAAGCGAAAATGTGTGCTACACCAAACACTGTTTCGCCCACTAAATGCTGGGGCCCAAGGGTCACCTGGACCTCCTCTTTAGCAACTTTGTTTTTTCTCGGGGCCATGGCTCAGCCTGAAAATAACAACATTTTCAACACTTGTAACCTCAAAAAATCTAGTTAATCTTCATTATAGCCACCACATGATATATCTTTAACGTTGCGCCTATTCTCTATATGTTTGAACATATGATTATTTTATTACAATCCTAACTATAATCACATATTTCTTTAAATTATGAAAATACCTTTAGCTTGAGAGCTGTCAAATTCTAAAAGAAATTTGGCTAAAAGATCTACTAAAAACTGACCCTTAGGTGTTGCCAAGGAATGAGAATATAGATTACCAAACAGTGTCACAGGGTTAGATTGATTAAAAAAATGTACATAACATATTGAAATACAAATAAAATGAAGAGTTCAGAGGTGGAACAGTTTCATTATGCAAATATTGCTTTTTATTTAGAGCGTCTGGTAGGTACATGTCATGCATAGAGACTTTCAAATAATGTGTATTATCTATATAACAGATACTTAAGTCTCATGTCCTGAAATTTTGGTGATGGTATTCACGTAATGATGTCTGGGTTCCAGTGACCTTTTAACATTAGATGGGCTCTGATCAAGTTCACCTACTTAAGTAATAAAAATATCAATTTAACAGTATTTCTCTTTTCGTTTTCGCATTAACAATCTTAACCGGATTTATCATTAATAATATTGTCAACTTTTTTGTGAGAGTGTTGTTAATTATAAAACCACTCAGTGGATGACATAGATAATACACTTAATATTTAATGTGGAGGACAACATGCCTATCTACTGAAAATAATAATTCTGCTGTACATATTCTCTGTTCTGAATTATACACTTGTTAATAATCGATAGTACAGGGACCAATACTACCATCGAATAAAAAGAAGTGGATTCAGGAATCGTTTCAAATGTCAGTACATTTCTAGGAAAACCATTTTTCTAGCTGGCAGTCCCTGTGACATCCGGAAATAGCGTACGTCATTGCCAACAGATTCACAGTTTCATCGCAATAATCATTAGCTAAAGAAATTATCCATTTTACAACGTAACATATTACAAATAAGCGCGAAAACTCGTGATACTCTTCCTTTAGGATTAGTTATTAATATAGTTAAATTTAATTATGTGAGTATTTCATTACGTGTACTTTACGTCTTGAGTGTTTCATGAATGACGATCTGTCATATTACCCAATTCAATAATCCTGCTGCGTTTTATATTTGTCTAGTCGTGTGTGACGGCATGGAGGCTATAAATTAAAAATCTTGTGGTTAATTCTAGCTCTTGATGCTGTTACGCAGTTGAAACCAAAAAATATTTGCAAGTCATTACTATTGTGCCTTAGTCTTTGTAAGAATCCTGAATTTATAGTTGTTACGTTACGTTCCAGATTCAAAAATGTTTATCCTCGACTGGTTCACTGGAGTGTTGGGATTTCTTGGTAAGATATACTTTCGTTATCATTTACGTTATATTTCAACTTTATTCATAAACTTAAAATATTTTGTTTAATAATTATAAATAAATTTGTAACAATACAACATAAGAGATATAATTTTCTTTAAAGTCTTATTGTTATGTTTGAAAAAGCTTGCCTCTGTTGGGTAAAATCTAAATATTTTTGTCAATAACTTTTGTAAACTTTTACAGCATAGTAAATCCAGTAAAATTAAGTACATAATCAAATGATTTTGTAAATTATTTTAGATGCCACAGATCAAAGAGTTTTAAGGGGTTATTGAAATTACTACTAAATAACTAGTATATTAAATGGAAGGGATTTTCAAGACAACAGAGATAAGTTGAGGGTGCAAAGTGCAATCATCTGGCATGACATGAATTGATGATCACTCTTATTTACTCGACAACTACTAATTTTGTAGATTTAAACTTTTCTAACTTACTAGTCTTAGCAGTCCAACTGAATGTAATTAAATTACCAAGGTCACAGTCTTGACTATTGTTAAATGTTATAAATACACCTATTTATTGAACTTAAATAAGCCTTATCTGTTATACTTTGATGGTAATATGACAGAAAACTTACCAAAACAGTCAACAACAACACTTAGTTTCATCACCATCAGCTGAACGTCTTTGGAATGCATAGAGAACAAACATACTATGATAAATTTGTTAATTAACAAAAGTTGTTATCAGGTCTATGGAAAAAGTCAGGCAAGCTCTTGTTTCTGGGACTTGACAATGCAGGGAAGACAACACTCTTACACATGTTGAAAGATGATAGACTTGCTCAACATGTACCTACTTTACATCCTAGTAAGTATCAACTTTTGTTACAATTAAAAACGGTACTCATTCCTGCGTTTAAAATTGTCGAGATAAAAGTATTTTCAGAAATGGGTTGTTTAAGGTGGAAAAAAATGTGTTTATGATAATATTTCTTTATATATATATGAAATATTGGAAAAGCTTTCCAAAAAACCCTGTTTTGTTAAATATATCTTAGCCTAAATGAATTGAACAAATCACATCCCACTTGTTATCATGAGGTTACAGGAGCCCATGGACACACTGTATTATGGTAGCAGTTGACGATTTTTAAAACTAGAGGTCACAGTCTGTCTTATATTGGAATTGTAATTAATTACTGCTTCACTCACAAATTAGGATCGTTATATCATTTTGTGAACTTGTCCTACCACTCAGTAGCTGGTTACACATACAATGACCTCAACCTAATATTTTCTCTTGTGTTATGTGTATTGGTAACAAACAATTGAGACAAGCACTAGCAGTACACACCCAGATCTCAAAAGCAATTTTTAAAAATGATGATTTTGATTCTCTGTGGTTACTGGAGCCCTTAGACAACCACAACTTAAATGCGCCACCCACCTTGAGATATAAGTTCTAAGGTCTCGAGTATAGTTACAACGGCTGCCCTACCTTTCAAACCGAAACGCATTACTGCTTCACGGCAGAATTAGGTGGGGTGGTGGTACCCACCCGTGCGGAATCACAAAAGGTTCTACCACCAGTAAAAAAATGGAAATATCAATTTTCAGCATCCGAGGAACTGTCAATAGGCAGTATGCGTTTCACGACGTTCGACCTCGGTGGGCATCAGCAGGCGCGTCGTGTGTGGCGCGACTACTTCCCCGCGGTGGACGCCATAGTGTTCCTGGTCGACGCGTGTGACCGGCCACGTCTGCCGGAGTCCAAGGCTGAACTAGACTCGTTGCTCACTGACGAGACGCTCAGTAACTGCCCTGTGCTGATTCTCGGCAACAAGATTGATAAACCCGGTGCTGCCAGTGAAGACGAACTACGTCACTTTTTCAATCTGTATCAGCAGACCACTGGAAAGGTTAGCATATATAACTTGTTAATTAAAATTAAGTTTGCTCTATATTTCTAAACTAATTTGTAGAAGTATTAAGTAGGAAAAGCTAAACCCTGTTTAATTTCGTTAAGTGAATATGTTGCAGCCAGTGGTGGAGTTACACTAGAGACAGTCGGGGCAAGTGCCCAGGGTGGCAAAATTTAGAAAGTAAAAGTTTTTTTTTAGTCCTATCAAGATTGCTGTTATTTCTATTAATTAATACTTTTCTGTTTAATTGATAGTTCAATAAATTCAATTCATCCATTATTTGTAAATTATAAATTTGGCACTTTTGGTCAAAATTAATAATCAAAATGATTTAAACAATTTATTTCCTTGGACATTTAAAACAAAAATCGAAATTTCCATTTTCTGGAATTAAAGAAATTTAATTAGGTTTTTTTTATGTAATATAATTATGAGCAAGGTGGCAAAGTGCAAAATTTATAATTGTTAGAAAAAAAACAAATATTTATTTATGTTTTTGGAATATATATAACACTAGCGACCCGCCCTCGCTTCGCTTCGGAAACATTAAAACACACATGAAACCAAAAAAAAAAAGTAAAAAAAAGTAGCCTATGTTCATCAGGGACAATGTCGGCTTCTAATGGAAAAAGAATTTTTCAAATCGGTCCAGTAGTTTCGGAGCCTATTCGAAACAAACAAACAAACAAATCTTTCCTCTTTATAATATTAGTATAGATGATAAAGTTTCTGCAATAAATTAGTTATTTTAATTGTGAAAAATAAAATATATTAACTATATAAGTTTAGGTAAAATTCCAGTATTGGGGCGGTTTTTTTTCCGGTGCCCAGGAGCGGCATTACGTCTAAATCCGGTCTTGGTTGCAGCTATCATTTTAATTGAAAAAAATAAGTCGATCCTCATTTTTATCTCCAGGGCAAAGTATCGAGGTCCGAACTTCCCGGTCGGCCGCTGGAGCTTTTCATGTGCTCGGTGCTGAAGCGTCAGGGCTACGGCGAGGGCTTCCGCTGGCTCGCGCAGTACATCGACTGAGCGCGTTGCATCCGCGTCATCAAGCTTCGTCAACGTAGCTGCATATTTACTAAGACCGATACTTTATTTTACAATTTTATTCATGAAAAATATATTCCTGGTAAGATATTAAAAAAAAGAGTACTGTGAACTTACCTGTCGTGTTATATGATAAAACAGAGTAGATACATCTTCTGGAGCACTAATTACTGGTTTCAAAGTTATTGTTAGTGATGAATACTAAGTATGGCTCCAGAAGGTGCTTCTCTCTGCCTTTTTTATTTCAACAAACATTTAAGGAAGACAAACGGGACTTTTGGTTAGAGTCGATTTTTAGAAAACTAAACAGATTATCTCGAATTTTACGAACCGTAGTAGTCTCGATAGAAATATTATAATAGTATAAAACTGAATTAAAAGACATTTGAATGTTTCCAAATGTTATGAAAAATTCTTATCTTAAGTTTACAAGTAACATTTCTAAAGTAAAGTATCACATTGAAGAGGAAACACTGTAATAAATGAAGTTGTAATCAGCTTAAAATAATTTAAAAAAATCTATCGAAATGAACATGAGAGGAGACTAAAGTATGTACCTGTTTAAAGATTCATCGACATTGAAATGTTTTAAAAATTTAAATTTTATAAATACAGAAAAATTAGATGATAATATGTTCTTAATGAATTTAAATATGTTTAGTGTTGTAGTAAGGTAAGTAGCTACGTTTACAAGTAACATTTTAAACTTCATTATAGTCTTAACGCGCAACGCTTACAGACAGGCTCCTTCTCTTGATACCAGCGCCTTCACTTAAACTTTATTGTCTTCATAGGGCCGTTTCTACTGCGCTTATAAATGTATGTATTGTTTTATTGTTATTTTCGTCCTAAAATCTTATGTATAATAACAATTCAGTCAGTTTTCATTTAGATGAATGATTTTCATGCGGTCAATGGCTTAAGTCAACATGTGGAACAAATAAAATCATGTATGTATGATTTTTTATAATATTCTTATCTGTAGTCTAATATTTAGACCAGAGTTTTTATCAGCTAATGTCGTATAGATGATATATGGCATATCGATAAATAACCTTCTGTCGGCGTTACGTATTATACTCGCCTTCCAGTAATGTTTGTGTTTGAAGTACTGATACCACTAAGTTCTGTAATGCGTGTAAGATTTTGTGACTAGATTACACTAGACAGGTGCCATGTTTCTCCAACATGTTTATTACTATTTTTTATGTTGTGATTTTCTTATGAAAGCTCAATGTTACAATGTTTTCGACTTAATACCGTGAAGCGTATCCGAGTGCTGTGAAAACAAGCATTCCTAGAAAGCGAGCTAGTGATATTTATAAAATGTTTTGTGCCCTAGTTTGGACAGTGAGTATTCGTAATTGAATCATTAACCTTAAATCTAAAGGATGAAGGTTTATTCTTGTAATTCTTTAGGTTTATGAAACCTTCTTTTTCTTTTTAATTCGGGCAATGGTGCAAAGCATGTCCAGCCAGATATATCCTCATGATGCGATATTAATAATCTTTATATTTGTGAATTCGCGTCGCGTTCAATTAAGCAGGTTTTAAAAATTCTCCCGGTATGTTTATTTGTCATTATAATTTATATTATGTACGTATCGTCTTTGGATTCAAACTGTATAAAATAATAAATAATAATTGAAATGACATTATATTTATTTTCTTGATTTCATTCCAACATTGAGTGATGGGCGTTCTGCAAAACTTCAAATCGTAATTAATGTTTTTGTAAATTATTTTCTTGTATTTTTGGGCTTTGTATTAGAACGGTTAGTCTGAATACTTAACGGCTATTAATTATGTAATTGTAAGGATCATCTCAGTGTGATATAATAGGGTATGTGACTATTTAAATTATTGTTCTTTAGAGGCCTCAAACTCTTGTGACGTCACACGTTGGTGAGCAGACTGTGACTTCGTCTGACCTTGTTTCTGTCCAAAAGCATTTTTATATTATTTACTGTTATGTTACGTCACAAAGGTCACGTGACTATAAACAATTATTTGGGTGGTTTAATAATAGATACTTAAGTACAGATTTTTGTTGTACTAAATTTAAGAAGCTACAGACTTACTGATTTAAATATTGCATTCCCTTCTCTTCTCAAATTTATTTTCACTCATACAAGGCGGGGATACCGTATGACCATACATATAAATACTATAATACAATTATTGGCTTTACTAAAAATAAGATTTATTAAAGTAAAAAAAGGGAAGCAATGTTGAAAGCTATTACATGTATTTTGTAGCGATTTCTTATAAACTGCTCAGGCGAAGAATCATCAAATGGAAAATATATTCCCGTATTTTAGTTATATTAATTTAAATGAATTATTTTGCGTGTGCGGCCTCAAAACTTTGCAATACATTACTTTGTACCATCTAAGGTGATACCGTGTGCCCCACCCGCAGTGTACATAAAATAGTCAAGTACCCTATATAGTTAATTTTTTTGTTTTTTGAACATCACATGGGTCTGTCGAGGGGGAGTATTGGTGGGTTGGTAGACAAGCCGTTCTTGGATCATTCGCGTTCAGCTGGCTTCAGCGCTGCGCCCTGCGTCATCTATACATTTGTTTCGATAATCTGCAGTTTGTCTTAAAAACAAAGTTTGTAATAAAATTTGTACGAAATATTTGTTTTGTTTCAATGTTGTTTTTAGTTTTTATACAAATACATTGCGATACATACTATATGTATTACTTTGATTTTTTTAATTGAAACTACGATCCTTTTGTACGTATTTTCAAATTTGAAATATATTATTTGAAAACAATGCCAGGATATTATTTTAAATAAAACGAAAAAATTTAATAGTCAGATCAGATTTCGTATTTCAAACATATTAAATGGGTTACCCTATTGTCAATCTTGACTGAAGTCTATCATCAGATTTTCTATTATAAAATAGAAAATTGATCTAAAAAAACCATTGTTAAAAGACGTTAGGGCATACATTCTAATCGCCCAGAAATGTAATGGCACATTTGAATTATTCGCTAGTCGGTTACTGCAAGCTCTGAAAAATATAAACACATACAGAAACTTGTGTGATAGCGGCATAGAAATTATTTATTAATAGGTTCAGCGCAGGACTAAAGACCTAAACCTAAAGGATAAAGCGGCCGGTGCATTCGTATCTAGCGATGCAACGGTGTTCGAATCTGTGTAGGTACCAATTTTTCTAATGAAATACGTACTTAACAAATGTTCACGATTGACTTCCACGGTGAAGGAATAACATCGTGTAATAAAAATCAAACCAGCAAAATTATAATTTGTGTAATTACTGGTGTTAGACGTCTTGTGAGTCCGCACGGATAGGTACCACCACCATGACCATTTCTGCCGTGAAGCAGTAATGCGTTTCGATTTGAAGGGTGGGGCAACCGTTGTTTTTTTTTTTTTTTGCTTAGGTGGATGGACGAGCTCACAGCCCACCTGGTGTTAAGTGGTTACTGGGGCCCATAGACATCTACAACGTAAATGCGCCACCTACCTCGAGATATAAGTTCTAAGATCTCGTATAGTTACAACGGCTACCCCACCCTTCGAACCGAAACGCATTACTGCTTCACGGTGGAAATAGGCGGGGTGGTGGTACCTACCCGTGCGGACTCCCAAGAGGTCCTACCACCAGTGATTACGCAAGTTATAATTTTGCGGGTTTGATTTTTATTACACGATGTTATTCCTTCACCGTGGAAGTTAATCTAACTATACTGAGACCTTAGAACTCATATCTAAGATAGGTGGCGGTATTTACGTTGTAGATGTCTATGGGCATCGGTAACCACTCAACATCAGGTGCGTCGTGAGCTAGTCCACTCGCCTAGGCAATAAAAAAAACGCATGAATTGCTTGCCTTTGAAACAGACAAGATGGCGGTACTGATACGTGCGGGCTTGCAGTTCGCTCTATTACCATAGACATTGATTTTTTAAAGGTTTTCGCTTTTCGTAAGCAAAGGAACATCGTTACACAAAACGATCAGTAACTCAATCATAGGTATTTATTTAAAATAAAACACGTACAGCGAGAATTTTGAGTTTTTCATAATATATTTATTAATATTTTAGTTGAATAAATAACTACAGTGTGGTTTCTAACGTAAACGCTCACAATGTATACAACTTTGAAAATTTTGAGGTAAATCCGTACGATAATATTCGTATATTTAAAAACGTATAAAACACGAGTTAGTAGCCGAACAGTTATTGCACAATTACGGAGACCACGACTTAACGACTATTTTGTGAATTAATTCGAAATATTTTATAAGTAGATAATTATTTTATGAACAAAATTGTTTTTTTTTTATCACATTTTTTTAGTATCCATCTGTACCCATCATTAAATAAATTTACTCTAAGTAACAACTACACAAGTTTACATATGCGATGGGATAAGACGTAAAATTTTCGAGACGAGAGCGCTTTTGAAGTCAGCTGCTTTGTGAATGAGATCAATATTACACGACAATATTAGCACGAAACGTGAGGACCGCTCTAGGAGCGCGACATCAACTGTACAATTCATTAAAAATCTGTATAAAATCATATTATTAAGTATTCGATTATGTTTTTTTTTATTAACATCACTGACAAGGAACATAAAATATTTATAAAATACAAACAGCAATTTTATTTCACAAATCATTCGATTACAAGGTTCTGTGACGTCACAGGCCGCCGCCACCACAAGCCGAGCTAACGCTTGCAATTCTTATTACATATCACTATCCTCAAATATTTTCCCGTTATTATCATTATTTACTAAGTCCGCTCGCGCCGATCGAGAAGATACTTCTACGGTGCGCTGTTTAATTCATTACAATATAATATTAATTCTAGCGAAATAAGTATTCACGTCACAGTTAGGTTATCTAGTTAGATTGTTATTTTTTTATTTAATTTAAAAGCTAGCAAAGTTGATCTATAGGTCAGAGCTGAGATTGTCGCTACAAGGTCGGCTTGAGTCGGATTTTTTTGAGATGCGAAGGCGGTGGAGGGAAAGGTCTGCGCTTGGAGGGCGCGGCTGCCAGCGAGCCCGCCGCGTCCTCCCACTGCGCCGTCCCTCCCGCCGACGACGACGACGACGAGGAGCCGGCCTTGCTCCGGCTGGCTTGCTTCGGTCGGATGGAGCGCGCGAAGCTCCGCTTGCTGGTCAACATGGAGGGGCGGCTCCCGTCCGACTCGTCCGTCGGCCGCCGCGCCACTTTGTTCTTGACGACGCCGCCGACTTGCGTCTTGCTCGAGTTCGGTTTCCGTATCGCGAGAATGTTCCTGCGCTTCGTGGACAGAGTCTTCGGTTTGGGCTCGTTCTCTGCGAGGTAGCGCGTGCGCGACGTCGACTTGACCGGCTCGTTCTTCTTGACGAACTTGACGTTGACGTTGATGATGTCGTGTCCGGAGCGCTGCGCCAGTACGGGCGGGCTGCGTCTGCGCTCAGAGTCGGTCCTGGCGGCGACGTACGCGTTCTCCTTGCGTTCGTCGGTGCCTTTAGTCTTGGCGCGCGCGTAGAGAGGCGCCCGCGGCGGCGACGACGCTTTGGGCCGGAGACGGGACATCGTCAGCTGAAAACAGACCGGCTTGTTGACTAGACGCGGTGCCGGAGCGGCGCCCCGAACAAACGAAAACCCTGATCCCGCTCGTGAGATTTAGTACGCGCTAATGTATGTGGTGTTATTGTTTCGAAATGGGACAACACGATAGTTCTGATAATAACTTTTCTTACCCGGACCAATAAAAAACGACTGGTGATTGTTTTTATTAGTAGTTAACACTGAAAATTAAACAACACATATTGTTAAAAGAGTAATTGGCACTTAAAATTTAAAGTAAGTGCATAGTGTTGGATTTGCGTTCTCCGAGAAGGAAATGTGTGGCTGTGTGTTTAGGAAGCGTAAGTGTGTAAGTGATGTAGATCGAGGCCCAGAGTAGCAGGTACGATTATATTATATCGATATCATATTATATCATTATCTAATAAATATATATATTCAAACGTATATAACTAAAGTATGTATATCAGTGTTTGATTTCCATTTTACAGGGAAATCTAATTTAATTTTTCCAAAATTATTAAATATTAGGTAGTTGCTTTTTTGCTAGTTCAATTATAGCACTATATAATAATATGTACCACAACGCATTGTACTTTTTGTGTTGAATGTTTTTTTTTGTTTTGATATTTATATCCGTGTACAATAAAACATATTCTAGTCGACTCTAAGCGTCTCACATTCGAACTACCCAAAGATACAGATCTTTTTTTCTATGTACCGGAAATACATGTGAGACCAGACTATTTCAATGGTAAGATTCATTGACGATAATTCATTTATGTCAGCTCGTGAACACGCGATTCGTATTTCCAATAGTCTAATATTATTTTGTGGCATATCCAGTTTGGTGTACGGCTTAAAACGCTTAGATGGAATCTTGAATTTACGGTAGGCAGCGGCTTGGCTCTGCTCCTGGCATTGCTGAAGTCCATGGGCGACGGTAACAACTCACCATCAGGTAGGCCGTATGCCGTCTGCATACAAGGGCAATAAAAAATAAATAAATTGAAGACAGTTTTATTTAGCACATTGTGTTTTTACCTGGGGCTTAGCAGTTCGTGTGTGGGCTCGGAGCCAGTCCCTCAGCGCGGGCAGGGATCGGTGTTCCGAGCACGGGATGCGGGAGTTGGGATGCTGCCCCGTCAGGTCCAAGATCGACGCACCCAATGACTTCCCCACCTGGATATCCGTGCAACAATCGATACAACAGCACGGTTTAAACGGCCGTCTGGTGTAGTGGTAAGCGACATGGTCACTATACAAGGGGGTCGCGGGTTCGAATCCCGCCAAGCGAAGATATTTGTATGATAAATATAAAATGTCTTTTCCAGGGTTATGGATGTATATTACATATATTATGTATGTGTATAATAAAAATCTTACATTCATTTCCGTTATCTGGTACCTGTAGCACAAGTTCTTTACGAAATTCGCACGGGACCAGCTAACGTGGCGTGAGCGTTAAACAAAAAAACAACAACAACAAAGACACGAATTTTCATTTTTACTACCTCATCATAAAGCTTATTTTAAGAAATACGAGCAGTTTTTTTTTCGTGCTAGACAGAGATAGCACTATAGAGAAATGTGACGTCAAACTTTATAAGTTATACGAGTTTTTAAAAAAAATCATTTAAGCTGAAAATAAGGACGTATTTGTTCATATTAAATTAACAATAATAATTAACAGTTTGACAAAGTGAACTTTCAAAGTTTGATGTGAATACTCAGTGAAGTGTGAAACAAACGTGACATGTTTTAAATAAGTGCTTTTGAGGTGTGTTTAGAACACCCAAACATAAGTATGTTGTAATTAGCAACAATCTTGCAAAATTTTTAGGTAAGTAAGTTAATGTTTTTTTTTACTTTTGTAGTTAATGGTATGGCGCGTATTTGTAGTGCAATTTTATGTGAAAAAAGAATGGTCTTTATTTTATACGATTTGACCGAAATGTATGCACAGATGCCTCATGTTCCAAAAGAATTAATTACTGAAACAGACACTAAATACAATTGAGAAATTAAATTGGTCGTCTCGTGGTGCTTTTTTTTAATTCGTTTTTTTTTATTGCTTAGATGGGTGGACGAGTTCACAGCCCACCTGGTGTTAAGTGGTTACTGGAGCCCATAGACATCCACAACGTAAATGCGCCACCCACCTTGAGATATAAGTTCTAAGGTCTCAGTATAGTTACAACGGCTGCCCCACCCTTCAAACCGAAATGCATTACTGCTTCACGGCAGAAATAGGCAGGGCGGTGGTACCCACCCGCGCGGACTCACAAGAGGTCCTACCACCAGTAATTACGCAAATTATAATTTTGCGGGTTTCATTTTTATTACACGATGTTATTCCTTCACCGTGGAAGTCAATCGTGAACATTTGTTGAGTACGTATTTCATTAGAAAAATTGGTACCCGCCTGAGATTCGAACATCGGTGCATCGCTCAACACGAATGCACCGGACGTTTTATCCGTTAGACCGCGACGACTTCGTTGCATATATTTCGTATTATTAGTGAGACGGCGAAGCTAGTTTGTGACAAAAGTGATCTTAATTTTTACGTTAATTGTTATCCGATTAAAAGCGGATGTATTTTATGCTAAATCTTCGTAATAAATATCGGTGAAGGTGTTTTCGTATATTGAATTATATAGCTGGCATTAATGGCTACGTGTATCTTGTAAACTTTAAGCGATGTGAACTGAAGCCGTGTTTGTCTGGAGATTTTTGAAGAGATCTTTTATAAAGCGGTGTTTGTGACTACTCTTATTCACTATTCACGATATTAATGAACGAGTCATTAAAAACGAAACATCATTCACTGCTGGGAACAATCCGATCCTAAACTAGTATTAATTAATACAATTTGATATCGTCTTCAATTTGACAAATCAAACATGATTACGAACTCAAACTTTAAGTGTATTATTATCTATCATTACGAACTTCGAGACGCAATTTGACAGCAAAATTATTTGTCACTGTCAACGAAGCTGAACATCGTGCAAGGTTTTTTTTATTTTGTTTTATTGCGGCCTTGCTACCCTTGTAGGCAGACGAGCATACGGCCACCTTGATGGTGAGTGGTTACCGTCGTCCATGGACTTCAGCAATGCTCAGAGCAGAGGAGCAAAATCAAGTCGTTGCCAAACGTTAAATGTCAATGGTAAAATCGATATTTTTATTAATGACGTAACGAAACCAGTAGTCAATGATGTTTGCTTCTATTAAGATACTTAAATATATGTACATTGGGTGTATTACATACATTATTAATAGAATTCGGCAATGATACAGACAAACCTTTAGCGGGTTTGTCTCTTCGAAAACCTCCAGAAACATTGACCGGGGGTTCCTGGCCTGTAACGTATTCCTCTGTATTCATACGAACTCAATTGAAGACATGAGTGGACGATGGGGTTAAGTACCATTTTTAAGAATTTTTACATTAAATAAAGGTGTTATGTGCCTATAAGCCATATTAGACATTAAAAGCTCGGGTTTAAAGGGTATTTTTAGAAATTACATAATTATGATGAAGGATTTATGTACGAAGAAATAGCATAAGTAACAAAAGTTTGTTGCCAGTTTTCTCAAAATTAACAAATTTTATTACATCCCCTTCATCCACTCATGTCTTCAATTATATCTTTATTTAAACAACGAAAATGATTAAAACCATTACTTAGCCGTCTTTAGAAAATTCATAGCTTGTGGCTTTAAGAGTTGTTTAAACCAGGGATTCCCAAACTATTTTCGGCAAATGATCCCTTGTCCAAAATGAACTGATAACTTTTCTTTTGAGGAGGGAGGAAGGGATTACTGGTGGCTCGGAGGGATTCGCAGTTTCATCAGGGTGACCACGGACTCAGCTGGGACCACAGCGGTGGGATTTGCTAACAGCTGTCCGAGTGCCTCCGAAGCAGACTTAACAGGTCAAGTATACGAACTTGTACGACCATATCGACTTTTTTAGTTTTTTTAAAATACAACAATGACACTTTCTACTAAAATATTACTCATTTTTATAACAAATTGTTACACGCAACACAAAATAAATAGTATCATGAAAATTTCAAATAAAAACTTATCAATACAGTGATCTATTTTTAGGGTTTGTCAAATAAAAAAATAAGTTTTCGTTTATGTAGACATCATGGGTAACCGATATTGACTCCTCGTGATATGGACCACTTTGGGAATGCCTAGTCTAAGCACTTTATCTATCTGTTTGATGAATAAAAGTTTGTCCTCTATGCGTTCTCAAAGCGTTCATCGGTATGTGATAAAGCTTGGTACAGTTGTTGTTGGCACTCTGGGGAAGGTTTCTGTCAGATTATCATCGAGCTGGAGTGCGAGTGGTTTCAAGTTAAGCCGGCCCTGTGTCAGTAGATCTTAACTTTGTAGACTAAGAGTATTGGTTGCTAATACTAAATACAGTGTTAAAAAACTTCTCGAACTACCCGCAAAGTCAACTTAAAACTTCATACCGAACCTAAAGCCATTAGACTAACGCACAAACCTGGTACGGGTTTACCTCTTCAAATATGTGCGGCGTGTACTTGGGTGGTGCGGGGGGTCCCGTGGTGGGGGGCGAAGCGCGTGGGGGGTCACGCGTGGTGGGGGGCAGCACGTTGACTAGCCGCCCCGTGTTGTAGTTGCACTCTAGGGTGTAGGACCGGACCAGACCTGTCGCTTTCAGTACCGCCACCCGACCTGAGCCCTCGCGGGACATTCCATCGCGACGGTCCCTAGGTCATCAAACAGGTCTAATTAAATTAGATAGTTAATTACAGTATGAAAATTAAGAGAAAAATGTGTTTCTATAAATCAAAATATAAAACCTTTAAAAAATTTCCGTGATTAAATTATAAATCATTAGCTTTTGCTCGCAACTGCAAACAGATTGCTTACAGATTCAACTATCTGAGTCCATAGTAGTTCTAGGCATCTATCGTTCACCCTCTTATAGAAACTTGGATAATTTTCTTACCACATTAGATAATTGCGTACAAGGCTTAGGTAACCAACTTATAATCATAGCTGGAGACCTTAATATCAATATACTAGATACCTTACCGAATGCGCAGTCTCTTGAATACGTATCCTTCATAGCAGAAAATGGGTTTCTATCAGCTATAACTAAGCCCACTCGAGAGACTGCATGCCTTGACCACATATATGTGAAAGACATAAATCATACTTGTATTACTGGTGTTGTGAGTAAAAGTTCGATTACTGACCATTACATGGCAATGATTGGAATAAACCTAGGCAGGGATAAAGTGAAAAAACCTGATCGATTTATACTAAAAAGAAATATCGTAGCTATTAAGAAAGAGCTTAAATCTGTAGATTGGTCAGAGTTGTGTTCCTTTAAAGATATTAACAAAGCAAATGATGTATGTATTCACCAAGGTTTTATCGGATATTCTCGAAAAGCATTCACGCACTCTAAAAGTGTCTCGTTCTAAATATAATTTGAAACCCTGGATTTCTCCAGGAATTATGCGGTGCATGCGCCATCGTGACAAACTTCATATGCAAGCTCGAAATAATCCAAATAATGAGAATCTACAGCTTATTTTTACTCGATATCGAAATTTTTTCATATCTTTGTTGCGTAAGCTAAAGGCAGAGTATGAAACAGCCGAGTTGGAAAAATCTAAAAAGAATCCGAAAAAACTTTGGACAACTATTAAACCAATATGCAATATGAAGACAACTAAAACTGAAAACACTGAACTATTGTCATTGGAAGGCAGTCATGATATATCGGAATCCATTGAAATGTGTAATACCCACTTCTCAACCGTTGGACAAACACTGGCAGATAAAATACTACATGATTTCTCAAAGTCTGAATGCGAATTGGCGAGTGCTGTAAAAATCTCCCGTACGGCAGCTGACTCCTTTTTCATGCACCCTACAGATCACAGAGAAGTCGAAGCTCTCATTAAAAATCTTTCTAATGATAAAGCACCAGGTATCGATGCAATAAATAACTCTTTAATCAAAAATATTAAAGACGAATTGCTTCAGCCCTTAACTATAATTTTCAACGGTAGTTTTGAAGCGGGAACTTTTCCAGATGCTTGGAAGACAGCGTTAGTTTGCCCGATATATAAAAGTGGACCTAAAAATAAAGTGGATAACTACCGCCCTATTTCACTCTTGTGTATTTTTTCCAGGTTACTCGAAGGATTGGTAAATATAAGACTGACAGAATTCATAAAATCTCGAAATCTCATTTCTGACAGACAGTTTGGGTTTTGTAAGGGGAAGTCTACTGAGGATGCTGTATTCTTAATTAAAAACTGTAGTGTCGTCAAAACTAAGTGAGAAAAAATTCTGTATTGGCGTATTCCTTGATTTAACAAAGGCATTTGATACTGTCTCCATACCAATTTTACTAAAGAAGTTCGATACTTTAGGCATACGCGGAATCGCTCTAAATTGGTTCACTAGCTATTTAATGGAACGAAAACAGTGTGTTAAGGTCGGATCTATAATCAGTGGACTACAGACTAACCAATATGGTGTCCCGCAAGGTAGTATTCTGGGGCCTACCTTGTTTATATTATATATTAATGATATTTTTGAACTTTCTTTAACAAACGCAGACATTCTGTGTTATGCGGATGACACAGCAATTATATTTAGCGGATCAACATGGCATGATGTTCATTCTATTGCTGAGGCGGGAATGTCCAAAGTACAGAAATGGCTACAATGTAATCTTTTGACACTGAATACAAGGAAAAGCATGTACATCTGTTTTTGCAAAACCTCAATGTCTGCTTCAGCATCTACGAGTATTAAAATACACGTTTGCGATGGATTTGATCCATCGTGTGATTGCAAGGATGATTGCAAGAGTTAATGAAATAAAGTATCTTGGTGTCATAGTGGATGAAAAGCTGTCTTTCAAGACACATATTCGGGAGTTATCTGGTCGAATCAGAAGATGTGTATACGTCATGAAGAATCTACGTGACGTTGCTAGTTTTGATACTCTCAAGTCCGTATATTTCGCACTATGCCAATCCCTATTAATGTACTGTATCATCTGTTGGGGATCTGCCTCAAAAACTGTGCTAATTGAATTAGAAAGAGCTCAGCGTTCAGTGTTAAAGGTGATACTAAATAAACCTCGAAGGTACTCTACAGAACGCGTTTACAGGGAAAGTCAAGTTCTCAACGTGCGTCAGTTATTCATTTTAAAAATATTTTTATTGATACATGGAGCGGTGCTCTCTTCTGAAATGTACGATTCCTTGATTAAACGCAGGGTTTACAAATTACCTGTAACTTTGACAGCTACAAAATTACCATCTATCCAAAAACATCTATTTCAAGATGTTGCTAAGATCTATATTTATAACGCGGTTATTAGACATTGTAATGAAAACCTAAAACACAAAACGGTTAGGCAAGCTAAACCACTAGTGAAAAAACGGTTGCTTACATTGAACTATATGGACACAGAGAACTTAATTAAAAGCAAGAAATAGCAGTAGATTTATTAATTTTGTATCTTTTTGTTTATTTTTTCTTATTAATTTATTTTATAATTGTTTATGTCTACGCTCCCCACATATGTGTAATTATTTGATGTGTTATTTTTATTACTCAAAATTTTTTATTATCTTATATGTTAAATCTTGTAACGCATGTTTTTGAGCGTAATAATTATTAACAATAGTGATGTCGTTTTGAGGTCAATTATATATATAGTAAATCGCATTTTGGTCCTCACGATACAGGCTATGCCTAGTGTGAGGATCATTGGTTAATTTTATGTTGTTGATGCCATCTGCGTAATCTCTCAGTTTGTTAAATATGTAAATAGTATTCTAGGTCATGGTTTAAGAGTTTATGTAGTAAATAAAGAAAAGAAATATTAAATATTAAATAGAATTATTTATATTTTGTTTAGTGATTTAAAATAAACATGTAACAATACACTGTCATTTACGAAATAATATTTTAATGAGTGTACGTATTTAATTGACATTCCTTAGAGTTCATTCTTGCGTCGTTTTGTGGCTGGTGGTTTGTTTTATTGGCTTAGATGAATGAATTAATACATGTTCGGTGAATACAGGAATAGAGATAACGCCATACAAATCAGAACATATGACTGCTTTGCGATAGAAATAGGCAGAGCGGCGTCTACCCATGTGGGCTTACACTGCAACCTAATATGGGCTACTATTTTTCCCCTACGTATTCGCGGGAAGCCTAGGGGGTATTCCAGCAACGCTCGTACGGGTAGGTGAGCTCACGGGCTCAACCTGAGAGAATTTGCTAACACTAGCCCTAGTAAGAGAGCAGTGCTTCGCAGAATATACCACCGGATCGAAATCGCGAACCCACTGAGAAGATCCGGCGAGAAACTTAGCGAGCTGTGTCTATGGGTGCGCTACACTTATACGCAACTTTTATGCTTTTACATAAACCAATTTAGAATTGAAGTGGTTTAACTAAAAAATTTCCGAAAATGAGTTTTATTTGTAGGACCTCTTGTGAGTCCGCGCGGGTAGGTACCACCACCCTGCCTATTTCTGCCGTGAAGCAGTAATGCGTTTCGGTTTGAAGGGTGGGGCAGCCGTTGTAACTACACTGAGACCTTAGAACTTATATCTCAAGGTGGGTGGCGCATTTACATTGTAGATGTCTATGGACTCCAGTAACCACTTAACACCAGGTGGGCTGTGAGCTCGTCCACCCATCTAAGCAATAAAAAATATCTGTGAGTTTACCAAATTAAATTTAATTTTCAGTCTAGAAAAGGACAAAGTACAATTACCGTCTCTTTTAAATCATGCGTATACTTTAAACTTTATGGTACGCGCTTTAAGGCTTAAAGTATTAAAATCAAAATTGAGAGAATTACAATTCTTCAATACAAATATTTGGCGTTTACCAAACAACAACAATTTTGGTTTACCTAACCCACTTTAATTCTAAAGGTATGAATTACGGTGTTAATGCGCACTATCTGACTTCATTGGACACCGAGAACCAGATTGTTGTGACGTCACCTGGTTACGTCATCGCCCGCCTTTCAATAGCAGCCTACCCGCAACACTACTTTTTTTTTTTTTTTTTTTATTACATGCGATCATACAACCCACCTGATGGTGAGCGATTACCGTCGCCCATGGACGTCAGCAATGCCAAATTGATGCTGCTTCTCCATTCGTGCAATAACTTCACGTGTTCCGTGCGGGTACTGATTGCTCTCACGTAAAAGGCTAGTTTAAACTTAATTAGATATTTCGTAAGCCAGCAACGCAAAGCGTACAAAACTAAGGTAAATGACTTCGACAGGATTTTCATGTCGTCTTTTCGCATTAAAAGTGTAAAATTTCCTAGAATATTCGAAATTGAGTTAATATGCGGAATCATTTGGTATCACCAGTATTTTTCTCATAAATACTGTAAAAAGAGCGTAGTTTTAGTTTACCTATGTTTTGATTGCTATCAACAAAATTAATACATAATTTTATCTTACTTTAATATACAGATAATGTAACTGGTAAAAAATAAAAAATAAATGTAGCAAAGATGATTAATATTAAAAATATCACATGTATCACATTTCTTATGTATAATTGGTAGTATTGTATATAAAGTGCTTTTATGGAAGAGCGGAATCTCCTAGTAAAGGCTTGCGCGCTTAAAAGGACACTCCAATCAATGTATTGTTTTGACTCGCTTTTGAAAATAAAGAATTTTTGTATTTTGTATTTTTGTATGTTAAACCTTTAAAACACTCTCGTGTACAATTATGTAATAAGTTTTGAGATTATACAGTTTTAATGCGAGAAGATGATGTGTATTTAATTTTCTAAAACCGTCCCCTCACGGGCGGCGCGACTTACTTGAGGTACATGTTCTTCTCTGTGAAGTTACATGAGGAGAAGTGGAAGTGAAGGTTGTTGAGGGACATGATGCGCGGCAGCAGCATGCACTCCACGCAGCTCTCCGGGTCCTCGAAATGATTCCCGTACATGAATATACCTGTCCATACGACAATATAAAATTTAACTATAGTAGAATTGTTTTGTCCGTGCAGTTTGGGTCATAAAAAATCGGAGCGGTGAAGCGAGTATTTTGCTCTCTCTTCCACTCACGAGCCTTATGGACGGGCATAGTGATGCGCATTATTGTTGTCGATAAGCGTTATCGATAGTGTATTCAGTTTTGTCATTTTATGGGTTAGTGATAAAAATGAATGAAAGAATCACTAATCGAACACTTATACCACATATCTCCGCAGCAAGTTAACGAGAACGGCAGAAATTAACACTTTATTGCTTTTCGAGATCTATTCTTATTTCAGTGAAAAATTTTAACACATTGTTGATAACAACACGTGCAAATATTATTTTGAATAAATTCTGCCGTTTTGATACAAAACAAAGGAGTAGCCATTGTGTCACTAAATAAATTCAGAAAACGAATGCATAAAAACACATTACTCTTCGAGATAATGTACTATAATTTGCAGGTAACTACAAATGACTCTTAACATAACAATGCCTCACCACCCTTCGTATACCACCCCGCCGCCGTGTACCTGCCTTCGATGACTCATTTGTTTTTATCGATAATAGCGTTGCGCCCGCGCTACATGCTCACCGCCTTAGCCGGGCTATGTTTATGACTTAAACTGCACGGACAAAATAATTCTACTATAGCTGTACCCGTCCGCTTCGCTGGCCATTTAAAACTAACATTATTATTTCTCACCCCCACAAAGATTCTCAGCATTAACGCCCCCGCAACTGTTATAGGGAGTCCAACAACAAAGTCCAAGGGAAGGGCGGGGTAGCCTTTGTAACTATACTTAAGACCTTAGACCTCATATCTCAAGATAGGCGGCGGTATTTAGGTTGTAGATGTCTATGGGCATCGGTAACCACTTAACACCAGGTGGGCTGAGCTCGTCCACCCATCTAAGCAATAAAAAAAAATACAATTTTATAATAATGATAACTTTAAAAAAAATACTAAAGGGATCGTGAAATCCCCTTTTTTATTCGAAGTCGGTTGTAAGGCAATATTACCTTTTTTAGAAGCGTGTCCGTGTAAATCAATGTACAAGTATAATCCAGAGTCCTGCTCCTTGTGGGCGCTCCGCGTGCTGACCGCTGGAGGAGGGAGAGGCTTCTTCTTTAAAGCTTTGATCCCGGATTTGACTTGTTCCTCTTTCGTTGCAACAGCTGATTGCTGTGTGTGTAAATACAATTTCGAATCATTTTTGGTTTAACAAAATGCTCAAATAAAATTTAATTTTTTCCACCAGCTAGCAGCCTGTAGACATCACAACGTAATTGTTGAAGTTCAACTTGAGGCTTGAGGTCAAGTCTCGTTTGTGTAATAGTTGTCCCACCCTTGAAACCGGAACTTTACTGTACATTGCTTTTTCGCGGCAAATTCGCGCAAAAATTTCACGGACGATAAAGGTGTTATTCGTTTGACATTTGAATATTGGGCAACTACCGTCAATAAATTTTTTTCGTTCCCAAAATGCATAATTATTATAACTATAATTAGTAATTACCGGAGTATTCGATACTTCAGTGATCGGTTGTGGTTTGGCGTCACCTTCGCCGGTAGAATGTGCCGAAACTGCCGCGCTTCCAGACGAAGCCGCTTCCGATATTTTCTGAAAATTTATTTTCAATATCCAATCGTGAGTTTTTTTTATAAGGGTTAATTAAATAAAATAAAAAAATACAATTGAATTCACTTAGAATAGGTTACGAATTGGAGAATATCTTCAACGTCATCATCAACAGTTCACCTATGTCCAATGGCCTCTCCCAATTTACACCACTGAGCCCGGTCTTCCGTTCTTCTCGTTCATTTGGAGATATCAAATATTGTAAATTAAGATATAAGGAATATAGTCCTTTGTAAATTAGCGGTGATAGTTTTATTTTATTGCTTCGATGGGTGGGTGACAAGCGTAGTCAATGGTCCCGGTATAGACAAAGATATGTCTTACAGTTGTTTTTGATTGGGTTTTGGGGTTGTTGGAACGAAATTTACTAAAATACATACTATGAACATGACAACTACATGAATCTTATTTTCAACTAATATTAAGATCCTAATGGATTAATATCCCTGTTCGATTTCCATTGCGTCCCTTGTAAGAAAACAATATGTACTTACAACTTCCTCATTGAGTCCGGTTACAACGTATCTCTTGAAGCAATTTGCACAAAAATATACAGCGTCCTTCTCTTCGGAACTACTCTCGCTCAACTGCAACGAGACGACATCCTTTTGTGAGCCCTCATTAGAAATATTTAAGGACGCATTTGCTTGTATTGAATAATTGTATCAAATCGGGCTAGTAATGAACTTCAAATGGGTTTCAATAGCGATCCAGATGAAAACGTAGACTTTTAATATATAACTTAAAAAGTTGAACAAGCTCCCGGCTTTCATGATGTTAAGTGGTTTATGGAGTCCATAGACATTAACAACATAAATTTCATTAACCATATTGAAATATGAGGTCCCAGGTTAGTAGGTGAGCTCACGGGGCTCAAACCTGACGATGTTGCAACACGAACACTAGCAAGAGCAGTGCTTCGCAGAATCTACCACCGGATCGGAAACGCGACCCACTGAGAAGATCCGGCGAGAAACTCAGTGGGTTTTGTCTATGGGATCCGATTCCAATCCAAGTCCAATTGCTTCCAATGACCGGCAGAACTAATGTGAAGTGGCCGCCGTTGCAAATAGCAAAACAGGCAACCAATAGAGCTGAATTCGTAATATAGTTGCCGTCTAGCAAATCCTTGCTTACATAAAGACTGCGGAATTTTTGTTCACTGGTTCTCGTCTGGACTGTGGCTCTTTTTGGGACCAATCGTAAAATTTATGTTGTATTAATGATAATCCGGGGATAAATGGGATCGGGTCCGGTTTTTATGCTATTGACATTACACAATTTTTACCATTTTCTGTTGATAATCCAACTGCTGTCTCTGGTGTTCTCTGTATTCGTCTATGGTATGACATTTCGGATTCTCGGAACGGGTCTGGGTGGGACCAGGGATTGTCATGAAAGGATCCTAAAAGGATTGTCTAGTTAAAATAAATGGATTTATTCGTAATTGTCAAACGTTGAGCATCTGTGATAGTGCAAAAGTGTGGGAGAATCCAATAAAAGTCGCCGGATGCGGCTTCCCAGATTCTTTCCAACATACCACTTCTCTCAGTAAATTCTCAGCATTTTCCCGGGACTATTTCATTTCATTTTATCTCATCTCGATTCATTTAATATCACCCCAAATGATTACAATCTCATTTAAATCAACATCACCTAAATCCGATCTGAATTGGAATATACATGTTTTTAATTATAATAGATGAATATTTTTAAAAATTCGTAACTGGCAACAATGGGATCGTATGAAATCGATTGCCATACTAAAAAAAGGAGGGAAGGTCGCGTGTCCCTTGGCTGTTTAATTACAATGGTATAGTTACCACGTCGGGCGTGTACCCGGGCAGCATGGCGGCCAGCCCCGGCGCGGTGAGGTCCAGACGCCGCGCCGCGCGCCGACACTCCGCGCACCAGCCCACGCGGACGTTTGACGTTATCGACTCCTTCCCCTCCGTTGAACTGTCACTGAACATTTTTCTCAACATTTCAGTTAATGGCGCGTTTTTTTAAATGCTTAGATGCGTGGAGCCCATAGACATCTACGTAATGCGCCACGCACCTTGAGATATAAGTTCTAAGGTCTCAAGTATAGTTACAAAGGCTGCCCCACCCTTCAATCTGAAACGCATTACTGCTTCACGGCAGAAATAGGCAGGGAGGTGGTACCTACCACCGCGGACTCACAAGAGGTCCTATCACCAGTAATTACGCAAAATATAATTTTGCGGGTTTGATTTGTATTACACGATGTTATTCCTTCACCGTGGAAGTCAATAGTAAACATTTGTTGAGTACGTATTTCATGAGAAAAATTGATACCCGCCTGGGATTCGAACATCGGTGCATCGCTCAACACGAATGCACCGGACGTCTTATCCTTTAGGCCGCGACGACGATTTATATAGACATACTGCCGGTAACAGGCAAAGTAAGCGGAGTGCCCAGATTCAGAAGCCCAATGCGGTGGTCGGACTGGATACGACCTACTCTCAACACCTCAGTCCACGACGCCATCCGAAGATAGACAAAGCTAGCGTAAGATAGCATTAAGGACTATCGACACGAAGAGGAGGATATAGATGCGTATGCAATCTTTTTCAGAATAAGACCTCTTTAAATTTTTAATAATTGTCCCAAAAATGTTTTTAAATAATCTCGTGCCTTGTTGATGGTCTTTTTTGTACTACCTGAGCTTATGCCAGACAGACAATAAGTATAGCCCTAAATAAAATTAGATTTTTATAATATATCAGTCTTCTATATTCGCAAAATAAATAGTTTTAAAATTGCCCCGATTCGAGTTAAGATTTAACAACAGGCAGTAAGCACTCTTTAGTGTTGTGCTATTCGATTATTTAAAAAATTAAATATACTGGGCACCTCGCTGCTATGTATTCATTATCTTAATGACTAAATATCTAAAGTGTTGCTGTGTAGCTAGTGTTGCTATGCAATTATAAGTTATAACTTTAATACATTGTTATAGAAATATTATATATTTCAAGGGAAATTATGGAGTATATATTACAGTAAATCTCTTCATAACTATGAAGAAATTCTAAAGCTATCGATGATATCTAAAGCGATATATTTCTAAAGCCTAATATTTCTAAAGATTATACAAAACTATCGATAATATCTAAAGCTATATAATCTAAATCCTATAGATTATACATGCCAATTTTCAACTTCCTCTCTCTATAAATATAATATGAGTTATGAATTTTTTTATTAGTTTTATGGCTCTGGTGTAAAGTTGGATTTTTCAAGTTACGACTATTCCGCTTTTTTCCGTCGATATAAACTTTAATTTATTATTAAAGGTTTGAAATTTTAAGAGAATACTTTGTAAGCTCTATTAACTAGACTGTTAGCTTTTATACTTAACTTACCCAACAACCGAAGACGATGATTCCATAAGAAGACTGATACTATTTTTTAATGTATCTCGTAAAGGCCGCAATGGATTGTTCCCCTGCAGGTGAAAATCAAACAATATCCTTTAGCATTTGTTTGATAAAAACAGAATTCCATAGTTAAGTTCTCTTTAAAGTCTTCATAAAGAAACAGTTTTTTTTAATAATTTATTTACGGCCATCGACTATCCTTCCTTTAAGCAAATCTTAGTTGTGTTATTACAACCTTCATCTAACTTCTCAATGAAAGGGCGGGTATCTATTGACACTTCAATGGGTCATTTGGGAATATCCATGAAGCAACATCCAGATATTTCATTACATTTGCTTATACTTTTCAACTGTCACAATAGAATACGTTTAATTTTCTTCTAAACCCATCTTGAGATATGAGATATTACGCTTAATTGCATTGAGTTAAGAGCTATATTGTGATGTATTGGAATAAGTACGTACAAAAATTGGGCGGTGGGTCAAAACGAAAACCTATCAACAAGTAAGATTCGTCGAATGCAAATAAGAACAACAAAATATGCGAGAGGTCCCGGGTTCAAATCCCGGACGAGCTCCAAAAATGTAGAATCGGGATTGTGGCACATAAAATAAAACTATTCCACTGTTGCAGTTTTATAGTTCTCTTGCCAAACCTTTTTCTATTAATATAAAAAATTACTGACAACATTGTTTTCCTACCTATTCTAGTAACCTCAAGGGGTTATTCTAGATTCACCGAATTAGTAAGTGAGCTCACGCTCTAACCTGACGACGTTGCTAACACTGACCCTAGCAAGAACAGTGCTTTGCAGAATCTACCAACGGATCGGGTTCGATGAGAACGATGACTGGTGCTTGAGGTACCTAAAAGCACCGTTAGTGGATCGGGAGGATCCGAAATGACGTGTTTAGGGCGAAGTCGACTGTTTACCATTCGGTCCGCAGGATCGGGAATGTTGACAACTTTTTTAAGTCATTCTCATTTTATCGTCCTCGCCATCTTGCTTTTGTTCTTTAATTTTTTCTCCCTTTCTTACAGTTTTGTTTTTATTGCTTAGATGGATGGACGAGCTCATAGCCCAGTAAGTTAAGTGGTTACTGGAGCCTATAGACATCTACCTTGAGATATAAGTTCTAAGGTCTCAAGTATAGTTACAACGGCTGCCCCACCCTTCAAACCGAAACGCATAACTGCTTCACGGCAGAAATAGGCAGGGTGGTGATACCTACCCGCGCGGACTCACAAGAGTTCCTACCACCAGTTCTCTCCCGAATCTTTTCTATTATTATAAAGATTTAAAAATTATTTGACAACTTTTTTTTCGTCATGCTCATTTTATCGTTTTCGCCATCTTGCTTTTTTTCATTCATTCTTTTTCTCCCTTTCTTATCGTTTTCTCTCACTCACACCTTAACGCTCCGTTCCACACACTTTTCTTACGTTCCGTTCTTACTGAGCCTACAAGAATATATTATAGTTTGTGTCGACCTGTAGATTGAGTTCTTCGCTGGTGCTCAAATGCACGTCGGAGCCGAGACAAGTCCGCAGCACGTTGCAGGTCAGTAGGGACCTCGGGTCGGGCTCGACGCAGTCCGACGCTTTTGATGAAGCGTCGCTGGTCTGCGACGGCATCTCCTGCAGTTTCATATCGTATACCTGTTGACGAAATTTCGTTTAATTTTATTACGACTGAAAACACTAATTGTATTTGATAATAAAATTCAATTTTAAACTTTAAATGGCTCCCTTGTAAAGCTGCGAAAAAATTTCGCTTAAACCACATAGCCTTTCACCCGTCGATATGATTGCGCTAATAAAGTTCTTTCATCATCATCATCAAGAGCCCACAGTCGTCCACTGCTGGACATAGGCCTCTCCCAATCCACACCACTGAGCCCGGTCTACGGCTCTCGTCATCCACTTCTTGGCGGCCACCGTTCGAAGGTCATTGCACCACCTAGCCAGGGGGCGTCCCACGTTACGTCTTCCGTTGCTCGATCTCCACTCGAGAACCCGTCGAAGTTCTTTCATTAAAAGTAAAAAATAAAAAAAAAATGGTTGTTCTATTTCGATAACATCACTAATATTTATATTTAGCAATACACAACAAATTCGTTATTTTACTATAACCTTGATATTTAACGTTATATCGAAAAGCGAATACTTTTTTATCGCGTATGTGGCTTTTTCTATTGCAGTATAATTTAATTAGTAAGATAAAGTGTGACGCGATTGCGGATGCGTGTACAACGCACGTAATGTATTTAATGGGATAAGTAATAATACTATATTGTATAAATTAGCTTGGTAAAAAAAAACATATTTTTTTTGTAATATGTAAAAGAAAAAAAAAAGTGTTTAATGAGTTATCCTTTAGAGATAAATATATACCACCGCGGACTTTTTAATATACCACATTAAAGATCATTGAATATTACACATTTTCTGTATCTTAATATATATCTATTATTTATATAAACCTTCCTCTTGAATCACCCTGTATATTGTTGAAAGCTGCGTACATAAATAGTTTCAAAGATCTAAGCGAATAGACAACAGAAGCTACTTCATTTTATACTTTTTTTCTACCTAAGCTGGTGGTAACCTTAGATGCTATGCCAGCGTAACCGAGCTATTAGGTGAGCTCCTAATGTTCTAACCTGAGGACGTTGCTAACACTAGCTATAGCAAGAGCAGTGCTTCGTGGAATCTACCACCGGATCGGAAACGCGACCCACTGAGAAGATCCGGCGAGAAGCTCAGTTTGAAGGATGTTTATAAACATACAAATACAATGCAATTGAGACTTTGATCTTGAAGTCGTCGTGGCCTAAAGGATAAGACGTCCGGTGCATTCGTATCTAGCGATGCACCAGTGTTCGAATCTCGCAGGCGGGTACCAATTTTTCTAATGAAATACGTACTCAACAAATGTTCACGATTGACTTCCACGGTGAAGGAATAACATCGTGTAATAAAAATCAAACCCGCAAAATTATAATTTGCGTAATTACTGGTGGTAAGACCTCTTGTGCGTCCGCGCGGGTGGGTACCACCACCCCGGCTATTTCTGCCGTGAAGCAGTAATGAGTTTCTGTTTGGAGGGCGTGGCAGCCGTTGTAACTATACTTGAGACCTTAGAACTTATATCTCAAGGTGGGTGGCGCATTTACGTTGTAACTGTCTATGGGCTCCAGTAATCACTTAACAGCAGATGGGCTGTGAGCTCGTTCACCAATCTAAACAATTAAAAAAAAAACTTAAACTTCAAGGCGCATTTTATATTGTGATGTTTGTGGACTGAAAGATAAATACCTGATCTGCCAGTTGTCCTGTCTCGTTCGTGTTCTTGATTGCGTTCTTGTCTTTACTCGCGTTTGCTTGTTTGATGCTTGTGCTAGACTTGTTACAGCCCACGGATTTGCTCGATTTCTCTCGTTTACCGTATTCACCAATTTTATAAGGGGACAAGCTTTTCTTCTTTTTCGTTTCGAGTGGCTGTCGTAAAACAAAATAGTGTTTTTAGATTTAAAAAAAATAAAAAAAACAGGTGTGGCACTCGGGGACTGCCGCAGTAAAGTTATTGCATAACATTTTTTATCAACTTATGCAATTATAATTAGACAATAATAATTTGATGTTAAAACAATAATAAAATAAGACCACGCTGTACATTAACCAAAGCAAAATTATCTGTCCCCTTCACACTCATAAGCTAGACCGCGCGAGAGAGAGATAAGCAGACTTTTCATGATGCGCATGCAGTGCGACGCCACGCCGCGCGCTTATTCACAAACACTACACAAGCGCAACGTGTGAATGTGTTGAACGCGAGCTACATGGTAGGCGGAGTTGGGGGTGTTAGGTTTTATTTTCGTTACGGAATTTCTTGATTCGGTCGCCGCGCTCAATGCCCGTGATAAAAGCTATGAAATAGCGTAATATTCAAATGTTGACTTAGAAGGTCACGCGAAGTAATTCTGAACTAGATAAAGGGAATAGAACCAGATAGGGGTAAAAGTTGATTTGGTTTAAGTGACATTTTTACAATTTTACATTTAAAGTATAAAATTTAGAAAAAATATCACGCCAAAAAAACTTCTTCAGATATTGGAATTATTAACATCGAATTGTTGATGCTAATACCAACAAAACACACCTTTAATTACGAAGATAAATGTCGCGTATTAAGCGCAATGTTGCTTAAAGCCTTTCACCCCTTGATATGTGTATCGTATAGGTTATGTTATATAGTTGAATGACTCCGTGGTTCGAGAAACGGGGCGGTAAAGAAGTACTTACAGAACGCACGATTCCTTTGCAACATTTATCAGTTTCATCAGAGAGTTGTCGGATATACAATTGTGAAACGGTAAAATGGATAATAATAAAGTAAATAAATAGATTTGGTGGGACTTAGAGGTGATTCAATATATTATTTCATTCACTCAATAAATTAAATGATGTTTATATAAACCTTTTTAGCCAATTCTCTTGAAATATTTGTGTAGAACATAAACAAAGTGCATTAATTAATTAAACAAGAAAATCATAGAGCATCGATTAAATTAAGATCGATTATCGATTAAACTAAGTCTATTAAAAATTTAACATTTATTTATTTATTTTTAAGTATTGTAAGTTGAAAAGTGATGATAAATAGGATAATTTGATACTCTATAAATAAATTATAAAGTATCAAATGGACTTTATGGCGGGAACGCGAGGAGTGAAGTTGTGTGATTTGTTTTATTTTGTCTATTTAGTGTTTCTTCAGGTTTAAATGTGTAATAACGGTGGTTTATTAAATGCTTAATATCTGTGAAAGTGCACAAATGTGGGAAAATGAAACAAAGCCGTTGGACGTAATTTCTCGGGATCCTCCAAAAAGTCAACTGAAAAAATCTCAGTAAATGACCACCATTTTACTGAGATTATATTTCATCTCATATTATCTCATTTCATTTAATTTTATACCAGTTGATTAATGTCTCAAATTAATCATCTTCATTTCATTTCACTTCACTCCATATTATCATTTTTCATAAAATAAGAAAATAAATTAAAATAAGATATGACTTAAAAGTGTTAGTTACCAGGTCATAAAATCCCTTAAAAAAAGTATCAAATAAATTTTACCGTTTTTTTTTCTTTCGAATACCCTCTTCGAACATGTGAGGTTATGTCTTAATCGCATTCGTATATTCAACGTACCTCGCTTGTCTCGTTGACATTTTGGATGCTGCGCATGGACAGATTGCCCTCCTCGAAACTGTCTTCTTTTTCACAACCAAAGTGATAATATCTGTTTACAGGACAAACAGACTGAACTCAAGTAAAATGTTTTAATAATTTGCCGTCCGGCCGCACCACTTTGGTGTGGTGAGTATATCTTCAAAATTTCATGTTGTGGCGATAACCATCACACAACACAAGATATTTGACAGATGCCTGAATCTCGCTTACGACATTTTCAAGGTAAGCTTGCATATATACAAGTTCCGAACAACAACATTCGGACCGTCAGTCTACCGAGCAATATCACCAGCTCGGTGGAAGATCTTCCCTTTGTCATATACACATGGAAGTAAGGGAACGGGGTTGAGAGCTTATGAGAATTAATGATAAGATTAATAAAACATAGCAATTTATAATTTCCTGATAATATTAAGAACGGCCAGAGACAGGCCAAGTAATCCGAATGAACGCTGCTAATAATTTTTTACGAGACGTACGGATGGCAAAGTGTTATTAGTATAATATTAAAATGTGTGCATTTGTTCATTTAATATAATTATCAGCCCCAGTTTTTTGTAAAGACCCCCACTGGTGGTAGGACCTCTTGAGAGTCCGCGCGGGTAGGTACCACCACCCTGCTTATTTCTGCCGTGAAGCAGTAATGCGTTTCGGTTTGAAGGGTGGGGCGGCCGTTGTAACTGTACCTGAGACCTTAGAATTTATGTCTCAAGGTGGGTGGCGCATTTACGTCGTAGATGTCCATGGGCTCCAGTAACCACTTAACACCAGGTGGGCTGTGAGCTCGTCTACACATCTAACCAATAAAATAAATAAAAAATTATTCCACCCTCGTGCGACAGATGGCACCCGAAACGTTTCACCGTATTCGATCTATTGAGTAGTCTATTGGTAATAATAGATCGTAGACCTTATCCATATCTGCTAAAAAATACTTTACATTTTGACTTATGTAATCACTTATATAATATAAGTAGAAATATCGACTTCATGTTTTAAGCTGGACCATACTAAGCACCTTATTAAGGTTTACGGTCGGTTAAAAAAAAGTAATTATAAATCTCACCTTATCAAGGCCCTCGAAGCGTAGACCGTTGGATGGTAACTCAGCGATGGATTTAAATAAACTCTGTTGAGATTAACGCCCCTCGTGTCGGTCCTGTAGTGGCCCCGGGCGACTCCGTCCGGATTCAGAAACGGTATCATCTTGAAGACGTACAGTTTCCGCAACTGTATCGCGACCGGATCGTTCCTCGTGAGGAGCAGGTTCAAAAACCCATTGAACACGAAGCTGGACGGCGTCTCGCCTGGATGTACCCGCGCCGATATGAACACTACCTGTGAACGAATTCACCTTCTAGTATTTTTAAATTATGTTCAAAATATGCATAAATAAAATATATTAATTACCATGGACATAGAGCATGACAGTTCTTGAACTAGCTTACGTGAATTATCTATGACATTATCTCAACAATAACAATATATAAGGGAATAATTAAAAAGTTAGTGCTCATTAAATGCTAATATTAATAGCTATAACTAAAAACTATAAAAAATAGTTTTAGGTATATAGATTTTATTATAATGGCCAAGAGTAAAAATATATTATGTAAGCATGTTCTAAAATTTATCTAAATATTTTCACCTTTTTATTAGGAAACTTGAATGGCCTCTCTTGGTTTTCCGGAAAGAGATTCGTCAGTTTTTCTTCCCTGTCAGTTGATATACCATGGTATGATGATACAGTTAGCAGATCCACCCGCCTACCTGAAAATATATATTCATATCTATTATCAACAAATACTTATTATTATATTATACTCTTATTATTATATTATTTTATTATTATAAAAATTATAGATTTATTGTATCCACATAATCTCAAAAAATGGTTAGAATTGCACCGAGCTGGTGATACTCCTCTTGGTATAAAACCGTGTGCATTATTTTATATGCATATTAATTAAGTTAGTTTATTAGTTTAGTCAGTTAAGATACTCTTGAAATGTTGCTAAGATGCCAGTAAAAAGTAGCAACAAGAAAGTAAATATGAGTTCCACCTCTCAGGTGGACTGTTGCCTGTTTATCTGGAGGTTTCGGTAAAGTCGGTATACTTGATATGTTATGTGTGGTATGACCCTTAAAATTTGTAACACTTCAATAGATAACGTAATTTAGTTCTTACCTTCTAGTGAATGTATGAGACATTCTCTATAGTAGTATATGTCGTCTGGTGACTGAGGGGGCGGTAGAGGTAGCATTTTTAGGTCGATCGAGTTCAAAGCTATCTGTAGTTCGGCAAAAGAGAACGGATATGTGAAGGCAAAGAATGTCGTTGCTTTCAAATTATCTGCCGTCCTGTATTTGAAACTTAACATAAATGTGTTGTCGTCGGTCTGTAAAAAGGTGTAGTCAAAATAAGTATTCTTAAGAATTACAATGGTATGCAAACTTATCAAACTCATATGCAACATCATCTCTATTTATTTTTATTAAATCGTAACACCATCCACCAATGGAACGGAAACCTAGGGCTAATGCACTCTCAGACACTTTTGGAGTTCCCTACAGGTTTCTAGAGCGCCATGACACTTCCTTCCTTCTTGACATGAACTATGAAACTAGTAAGATCTAGGCAGCTGCTCAACTGTGTCTTCGGTGTCGTTGATGTCGAGGAGCATGACCACTCTTCATCGGGTGAACTATATACCTACTTGACTTTAAAGGCACACAAATAATAAAGATTGTATGTTTTGTAATGAATATCAATTAAGAATATTCTCAGAGTGACATGTCTGCTAAACTAGCAGTTTTGCTTTACATTTTGTTTTTCTATTACATTGCATTTCTAACAAGCATTTAAGAGACAAATATCTTAGTGATCCATGGATTCATCGTGCAGATGCAGGCTTAATCACCACTGGTCTTACAACGATACCTACGCCAGAGTTGCAAGAGAACCCCACCAATGAGCATTAAGTCTACCTCCATTCACTGAATTCCTCTCCATGCTTAGTCAAATTGAATACGAACATTCTAGTGCAGCTTTAAATGCTATTAAACAGAAACAATTAGATATCATTTAAGTAATTTACCGAATGCACGGGTCTATCTCTGATCCTCTCCCACTGTGGTTTGCCTGGTAGGGTTCTGGTAACTGGAGCCATACCTTGATTGTACATCTTTCCTTGTTTGTTTAAGTTTACCAAGTTTAACCGCACCTATATATGATTTATATTTCTCTGTCAATTTATCACTATAAAAGGCTATTTGGTTTATTTAATGAGTACATAATTGATGCTTTTATAAAAATATCATTTATTATAGAATTTTATTTCTGTAAATAATAAAGAGTTTTCTTATATTTATTGTTAACCAAACTGATACTTTTTTATACTGACATTTTAATTTTATCAGAATTTAGAGATACAAATATAATTAACAAAAACATATTTTTCATTTGATTCCATAGTTGCTACCATCGATACATAAATAGGCAAAAAGAAAACAGTTATGTATGATTATCTTCTCTGTATATCAACTGACTGCCCTTTCCTTTTTGACAAAAAGTTATTATTGAGCTTTAGTGGAAATAATACATTTATTTGGAATCTAATTTTTTTAGATCAACCCTAATCAAACCAAAGAGAAAATAATACATCAATAAAATGAAAATCTTGAGCTGTCAGTTATTACAGAAAAATATCCATCAATGGGCAAGCACTTGTCAATATGAATGCCTAAAAATCATTATTTTAGTCAGCTTGTTGCTATCTTGAACAATTACTGATGAGGGGCCCCTTACTCCAGAGCAGTGGAATAGTCGGAGGACCTATGACACATTTAACCACCAGTAATTATGTACATTTATAAAGTTCTGATAATTATTTATTGTATAATTTTTTGCAGAGTGAAATAAGTTGTTATTATCAAGCCAGATCAATGAGATCATAAAACTACAATATCTGAAACACTGCTCTTTGACATTAAATAATTCAGTCCTTCATATTTTTAGGGCAATACTTACGAGAACATTTTGCTCTGTTGCTTGAACACCAAAGTAGAACCAGGTTCGGTTTCCATTCTCAAATTCGGTACCAGCACAATCTGGACGCGTCCATATATTAAATTCATAGTCTGGTGTTTCAGGTGCATTTGTTTTATGATTTATGCCAGGAGCTACAAATGGTTTTTAAGGGGTCATTAACAGAAATGTAAAAAAATGTGTTTTTTTGAAAATGGACTATATGATACATACACTTGTAAGAATTATCTCAAGCTATTTCTGCGGGAAACAAGGATAAATATATTTTAACATTTATAATAGATTCACTAACAATTTGTATAATTCTGGTATTTTATGTTTGCATATGTGTATACAGGAGTTATTCAATAGCTTAAGGGGCAAATAAAATTGTAATAAATTATCTTTGATACATAATTATTTCTTTTGAAACTTTGTTTTATAACAAGATTTTTCTACAGACGTTTAAATGTATTCTAATATCAAGAAAAACTGGATTCATTGTACTTTTATTTAAAACTAGCGACCTGCCCTCGCTTCGCTTCGGAAACATTAAAACACACATGAAACCAAAAAAAATAAATAAAAAAAGTAGCCTATGTTCATCAGGGACAAGGTCGGCTTCTAATGGAAAAAGAATTTTTCAAATCGGTCCAGTAGTTTCGGAGCCTATTCGAAACAAAAAAACAAACAAATCTTTCCTCTTTATAATATTATTAGTATTAGTATAGACACCGAAGCACACTTTTAAGACCATGATTGATGTGTTGGCATTTTATCAGAGAAAATGTTTATAGGATTTGGACTTTGTATTTTAGGGTTTTAAGGACTGAAACCCTTACCTATAAGCTCTGTCGGTACTCTTTCGACATGTCCCAGATTCCCAGAATCAAAATTATGTATAAAATAAAATCCTCCACATTCTATAATGTTATTTTGATCCATTGTTTGAAATTTTATGTTGGTCTACATTATACAACAATCTTCATTACGAATTTCTCTTCTTTAAGCATACATTCACTGTAACAATTTGACTTTTGAAGCATAAATAAGAATTTTCATGATTGATATTTTCAAAAATTTGACACTATCTGTTAGGCTACACTGTTTTTCTAAACAAAATTACGTAATTTTGTTGACAATCTGACATCGATTGACGGATAACAGCTGATTTGTTTTATTGTCGATCTTTTAAATTTTAAATTTTATTTAAAATGGATAAAATTCTAAAATGTACTAATTTTAATTAAGCACAACTTTTATAAATGTGTTTATTATATGTTCACTATTTATTTGACTGAATTTTGTTTTTATTTGGAAATACACTAACTACATCACGAATTTCTATTCAAGATGGCGACAAGGACATTCTTCTGCTTTTTTTTAAGGGATTTTATGACTTGGTAACTAGGACCTTTAGGTCAAGTTTAATTTTAATTTTAATGAAATCTTTTTTAATAAATATGAAAAATGATATTATGAAATGAAATTAAGTTGGTTAAATGAAACATGGCATGAAATGAAATGAGATGAAATATAATCTCAGTAAAATGGTGGTCATTTACTGAGACATTTTTTAGAGGATCCCGAGAAGAGACGTTCAGCGGCTTTGTTTAATTTTCCTACATTTGTGCACTTTCACAGATACTAAACAGTTAATAAGCCACCGTTGTTACACATTTACACCTGAAGAAACACTAAATAGACAAAATAAAACAAATCACACAACTTCACTCCTCGCATTCCCGCCAAAAGTCCCTTTTTTATGTGTCTCACTCTTGCCAGCTTTTGAATTTAAAAACAAACAAACAGTGCTCTCAATTCAGTCTTACTTTTTAATTAATTTTATTTAGTTAAACTGGTAGGGGAGTAGAAGAATAAGTTAGCACTATGAATAATAATAATGAAATTTAAACCATTTCTGAAAAACACATAATATTTATTAGTTGTATTGTTCTGCAAAAAAGATACTGTCGTTAAAGTAACCCTGTAAAATTAATTGTCTTATTGGAATAAAGAAGTATAAATTAAAAAAACCTTTTTAGTTTATTTTTTTTATTTATGAAAATGGGGTTGGCAACTGTCAAAGTGGCGCTTGTGTGCATTGTTCCCATAACATTCAATATTTGTATTGGAATTTTTGATTAAAAATTATTTTAAGCACAATGACGCGTTGTTTTGTGCCAATATGCTCAGAAAATGGAGTACATCAATTCCGAAGGTCAAGAAAATTGGAAGACTGTGGTTAAAGGCCATTTGACGCGAAAAAAGTACTCCCACAAAAAGTTCGAGGTTATGTCGTAAACACTTTGTAGAATCTGACTATGAAAACATTAGTAAATACACAGGTATGTTTCTTTCTGTCAAATATTTATAATGCATGACTAGGTGTAGCACACATCTTTGTTCTCTTATTAAAAAAATCCAATAATAATTAGTTAGGCACACTATTCGTTGCTAACATATTTTGCAAGTAGATTTATGTTCTAAGGAACCTTTTAACAAACACAAAATCAGACTGGAGGAAACGCATTCCTCATGAGCTGTTGTTCATTATCAGCTGTTACTATTGAAAGTTCTATCTAAATCGCTGCATCCATTGTAATAACAAATATTTTGAACCATGGTCAGGTGTCCTTGTGATAGTATATTTAAATGTTTTTCTTTGTGTTGTAGGTGTCAAACATTAACATAAATATCTGAAGAAAGGTGCTGTACCATCTATATTTTCATGGAATATGAAACCAGTTTCTGAAGAAACAAAAAATAGAGAACAAAGGTTACAAACTCGTACCCTTTGAAGAACACAGCAATGTGCATTTTGATTCAAATGTCTCTCAAGAAATTCTAATAGAAAATAATAACTCTAGTATAGATGAAACAATTACAAGGCATCATATTACTATTGGAACTCAAACATCCAATATATTAAGATTGTTCTCTACAGAGCTATTACTTGCAGACGATGAGACAGTGCAATACTACACCGGGTTGGAAACAGCATCTAAGTTTTCATTAGTTTTAATCACACTTATGCCAATGTCATTGATATAAGGTATCGCTGGAGTAGAGTGGTCGGCATATCAATAGAAGATCAATTTTGAATGTTACTAATTAAGCTTATTATATATTTCATATGTGTAATGTTATGTAATTTTAGAGAAGGAATTGTCAATAAAAATAATTTAAAATATTCCTGATTATTTATTTCGACAAGTGTGTATAGTTATAATACAGATATTTTTCATACAATGCTTCTTTGAAAATATTTTCATAAAAGATATCTCATTTATTTATCATATTATTTATAAAATTATTGTCTTTTTCAACATAAATCACTTTGATGTCCTTGTAGGTGTAAATAACCAAGTTGCAGTATGTTTTGCCTGAGCAGTATAACTGCCCTTGGATTTGATAATAATATGTGCAGGTTTTTTTAGAGACAATATCCCGTTACATTGTTCTAAGTAAGGCACCGTTGTTATATTTATTTCATGTTTTCTGCTAGCGTATGGACATTTCACTTCAATTATAGTTTCTTCGCCCGACACACCATCAGGAGATGCAGCAAGATATGGGCGCTCTTGGCTAATGAAAATGCCACATGGCTCCACTAGCAAATCATATATATTAGCATATTTTGCTAGAGCTATTTTTTAATTTTGTTTCAAAATTAAAATTTTGGTCATATGGCTCTAATCTGAAAAAAATAAAATAATACATTAGTTGGTAGGTAATGTGTGTAATGTGAGCAATTCTTTTTGCACATGCTACAAGGAATAAAGTTCTTAAGGTACACAATTTAATATTATTATAATAATATCTACCGGAAACAGTTTGAGAGAAGTTTTCTAAATTAAAATAAAACATCAACATTGTACCTTTCGACAAAATCCACTTTTTTTCCTCGTAAAGATGCACCACGTTTTCTCAACTCCTCCTTTAATTCTTTAACTATCCAGTTGGAATACATGTTGTAAAACTGTTTAGCACTACTTAGAAAGTAATAAGAACCGTATCAAAGTCACAAAATGCCGAAATATCACGAACGCAAAACACACAAAATGGCGGCTCTCTGTGACAAGGGAACAAGCTACGCTGGCGACATCTGAGAAAAGCTTTAACCGGCCAACCCCATTTGGGTAGATCCAAGGATTACTTCATGGCCAGATTAAATATTTTAGAAAAGACCATTAAAAACCTGTAACATTAACATTGATTGATCCATTGACAAGACAGTGACGCTAAGTCGCATGTCACAATTAAAACAAGAAATCGAAAATAATCATGGTTTTTTTCGGTTATGGTTCAGATGTAAATTTCTTGAAGTTCTTTCAAACCCCTACTGCTTTCATCATGATGACTGAAGCACCATTTTCTATAATGTTATATTACACGTTCCTCATATCAGAGTATGTTTACAAACATTACAGCATCAACGAAATCCCCTGTGACGACAACAAACTCTTTCACCACTGTATGGACGAAGTCGTCGTAACCGTTTATGTAGACCGATTTAAAACTACTTAGAGGGAGTCAGGGACACTCACAGTAACAGAGTTTGACAATGACAGGATACTTCTAATTACATTAATACGTTGACTACCTTGTAGGCCACCGGTGCCCCACGTGGGGAACTGGAGTAGTTATGTCGATTTCTGTTACTAATCGCCCGGATTGCTTAACTTTGCCTTCTTTTGTTTGTTAATGTATGTTTTAATCTTTTAGATATCTTAGAAATAGATTCATTTTCAGTATCTTCGGACACGTTTTTCCTACGTCTACTAAAAATTCCGGCGCCCTATTAAGAAGTTCGAAGAGAGTAATCGACATAATTACCTCAGTGCACCACGTAAGGCACCGGTAACCTACATAGAGAAAATATTTACATAGAAGAGTATTTACTTAAAAAATCTTAGATAAAGGTCTTCATCTTCGTGAAGGACTGACAGCGGCCGGCCCAGTTGTTACAGCGAAGCGAAGGTGATATCAGTAGTAAAATGTAAAAAGAACATGACGAGTCGTTGACCGTCTCTACTGACCCCTTTTTTTTTTTTTTAACGCTTGGGAATCCATTTACGGATACCCGGTCGAGGGGGGTAACGGACCGGGTTATGTCGGACTCCGGCGCCTCCTGCGAGGAAGAACGGGAGAAGAGAGGGGCCGAGGTCCTTCACCTCCCCCAATTTCTCACAGGAGACTACGCCTTGAAAAAGGTCTCTACTGACCCCTATTTTCTTCTTTTTTTTTTTTTTATTGCCTTTGTAGGCAGACGAGCATACGGCCCACCTGATGGTGAGTGGTTACCGTCGCCCATGGACTCCAGCAATGCCAAGGGCAGAGCCAAGCCGCTGCCTACCGCATAACTTTCTGCCCCGATCGGGCTGGCAGACAATACATAAACTTAAAATAGAGTGTATTATTTAATTAAGACAGAACACACTCGCAGTAGATGGGAATTTTAACATGGAACATCTTAAATTTCTAATGAGGTCGAATTACTGGTCATAAATCCCAAAAATCCCAATTTTTGGGTACCTCAAGCACCGGTCATCTTTTTAGTCGAACCCGTCCCTTGACGAAGGGCTCGGCGAGTAAACTAACCCACAGACACAGCCCACTGAGTTTCTCGCCGGATCTACTCAGCGGGTCGCGTTTCCGATCCGGTGGTAGATTCTGCGAAGCACTGCTCTTGCTAGGGTCAGTGTTAGCATCTTCGCCAGGTTTGAGCCCCGTGAGCTCACCTACTCGTCCGGTAACGCTGATATAACCTCTCAAGGCTATCAGCATAGGTAGGGAAAAAAAAAACGAATTCCTCAGCATCTCGCTAATCTAGTTTGAGTACAGGCAGTGACTTTGACAGCTAATACTACTTTAAAACTGATAGCGTCTATTTCGCCGTATACATACGGCTGTAGTGATGTAACTTTCAACGATTTCCTCATTATATGGGAAATTTTAACTATTTAAAGGAAATAATTTTAAACAAAAGACATTTCTCAAATTCATTCTTATATTTTCATTTCGTCCTTACGTTAATATAATAACAATATTAAATAGGCTTAATAAGTATACAATAATATTACACGTTTAGGCGTGGGCCGTGGCACTTATCTATTGATTATAAAAAAAATACATTTCTTATGTTTTCAATTAACTTGGCCATTAAATGCCTTCATCACAAATTTGCAAGTGATAGAGTAATACCAACAGATAGGTAGTGATACATCTAAAATAACATGAGAAATATTTTAACTAATCCATGTCACACACTAAATTGTCTTTTCTGAGCACATAATGTGATATAAGAATAAAACAATTTTTACATGAATAATCATAGGTTGTATTGCATTAGTGGACGTGATGAATCCTTACTTTGGCAACTTTTTTGGCTCCCCCACCAAAATAATGAAATAATGAATGAAACAAAATTTAGCAATGAATGAAAACGACACAGATAATACAAAGTCCGATTTAAAATAATGATTAGTTATTCAACGAAATAGCTTCATGTACGAATTAAAGGAAAATATCACATTTCTGAACTAAAACTAGGTTATGTTATTGTTTACTGTACCTATTCTTACACCTATAATCTTATACCTACTAACATTAAGTTTAAACATACATCATACGTGTATGTTTGGACAATTTTCTATAAAATTGAGTCGACTATTATCAAAGCCGGCAATCTGACTTTTGGACAATGATTGGTAAATCAGAAAAACGAATTATTGACTTTGTATTCCATTGGCAGTCACAAAACTCTTCGGAACGACATCTTAGATAAATAACAGGTTAACTATTAACCTTTATTTAATGCAGGTTTTGAACCGTATTCTTTGAAGGAGACGATTATATTCAAATCAATCTGTATTGACATATCAATAATTTTTTTTTGTCCAAATGCACAGATTGCCACCTTTGATAATAGACGACTCTAAATATCAATACATACTTAGTAATTATATGGAACAATAATCCTAGTGAGCCAAAAATGTTTACGTTGGTACACCGTAAACGCGCCGAGGTGACAAGTCAAAGGTTTGTATGTCAACGACTAGAATGTGGGATGATCATTTGCATGAAAGTTAAGTTCTTTTTACTACTGAAATTTGAAGCTCATACCATACTCTGAGCGATTTTTGCTTTTGTAAATTATTCGAATCCCGAGTGAAATATTAAATTGAAATTAGACCGGTGTGCTTAGTGCGAGTTTTTTAACGCTCTCGATAGCGTAAAAGTTAACTCGATTTTGTATGGAGTTGGACCGTTTGCCTGCGGTTTGCCGCTAGGGGCGCTGATCCAACTGCATACAAATTATAGTTCACTTTTACGATATCGAGAGCGTTAAAAAGCTCGCACTAAGCACACTGAACACGATCTTGAGTATTCATCTTTTATATGTTTGATCTTTCGCATAATTTCAACGGCGGATCCAGGGGGGAGTCATGGGGGTCATGACCCCCTCCCCCTGAGCTAGTTCCAGGACTTGAACTAACTTGGTCTAATTGAAGAACATCATGATTTATTTATTATCTATTGTTATCAAAATTAAATTATAAGTTCTTAACTTGCCCACGACTATGTGACCCCCTCCTGGCGCCAAATCTGGATCCGCCCTTGCACAATTTATTAACTTTTAACATTAAAACTCATTTAAATATACATGAAACCTACTACGTTAATTAATGGCTGATTTGCACTAAATAGGTTCTTCGAACACGACAGGCGGCGATAGAACTTCACCACTTATCAGTCAATTATAGACCCCAAATGTCTTTTAAGATTATCGCTTCATTAATGCGAAATTTTTATCAGCGTGAGAATTATTGAAAATGATAAATGTCCAAAACGACTACTTTAAAAAGCTTCAATAGCGAACAATAAAAAGCACCCGCACGGTTCAAGAACATCTTTTTGAATATAGCAACATTTAGTTCAAGCACACGTTAAAGTAGGTATTTAAAACGAATTCAATTCATAAAATAACGAGACAGTTAAAAATCTAAAACCTGGAAATAAAAAGATTTTAGTTTTTGGTCACACTCAGAAATAACAAAAATGCTCAGTTCATTTTTTAATTTGGAAGAAGTTGTCTTTGTTTGTTCTTCAATATTTTTATACTCTAAATTACTACACATACTTTACTATACTATGTTAACGAAGCAAGATCACCGACTACTGATCAGTAAATATTTGGCGCGTAAATGAAAAACAATTAACGGGTTATTGTCGTTTCTATTTATTAATTCAACTCACACTTTCACTGAAGCATCTAAATAAATATTGGAATTCTAGAAAAATGAAAGCTTTCTTTTATTTCATTTTAGTGAGATTTTTCATCAAACTGGAAGTGAGCACAGCGGAAGACGAACATTCAATTGAGCAGAAGTTATTGCAATTTGTCGATATTTATTTATTAATCGTAATAACATTGGTTGTGAATATAATAAACACGCCAGATATTTCGTCTTTAGAATTCTTTCTGCCCGTTATGAACGTCGATTTATTATAAAGTTTATTAAAGTAAAAATTCCGTTTTTAGGGGTCATTAACCTTTTCCTTCGTCCGGTATTGATATTGAAACAGAGGCAGGTCTCGTATGTTCGTAGTCAGGATTCTTGTGTACATTAGCATTGGCCGTAGAAACGCGTTTATGTTCGTCGAAATTACTGATTTTACATTCGACAACGCGGTAGTTGCAAGTAGGCGATCCGCAGTCGAAGTCCGGACGTATGACGATCGAATTCGGGATGTTGTCTTCGAGACTCTTCGATTCGTCCTTGAAAGGTGGGCAACTGCAATAAAAACGCTTTTATAGTCTCGTTTGTTAGCTGTAATAACAAGAATTACTCACGCCGCTTTCGGCTATGGTGACTGGCGTCTATACTTCAATTAATGGTTTTCGCGTTAAATATTGAGAAATGAGGTTATTGTCACACGTATTTATTGATTGATTTTCACGGTGAAGGAATAACATCGTGTAATAAAAATGAAACCCGCAAAATTATAATTTGCGTAATTACTGGTGGTAGGGCCTCTTGCGAGTTCGCGCGGGTGGGTACCACGACCCTGCCTTTTTCTGCCGTGAAGCAGTAATGCCTTTCGGTTTGAAGGGTGGGCCAGCCGTTGTAACTATACTGAGACCTTAGAACTTATATCTCAAGGTGGGTGGCGCATTTACGTTGTGGATGTCTATGGGCTCCAGTAACCACTTAACACCAGGTGGGCTGTGAGCTCGTCCACCCATCTAAGCAATAAAAAAATATCCAAAAAGTTTCATTAGAGACGGTCAACGACCCGTCATGTTCTTTTTACATTTTACTAATGATTTTACAATACATAGCACGCAATGGACTACAATTAACAATCTACCGAAGCATAGCATTCGATTTTCATTGCAGGTTAAAAAAAATATGTTAACGGTCGTATATTTTTTATTTTTTTTTATTGCTTAGATGTGTGGACGAGCTCACAGCCCCCTGGTGTTAAGTGGTTACTGGAGCCCATAGACATCCACAACGTAAATGCGCCATCCACCTTGAGATACAAGTTCTAAGGTCTCAAGTATAGTTACAACGGCTGCCCCACCCTTCAAACCGAAACGCATTACTGCTTCACGGCAGAAATAGGCAGGGTGGTGGTACCCACCCACGTGGACTCACAAGAGGTCCTACCACCAGTAAAGTGGAAATGTGTTATTCCATTGAGTTATAAGTCTGTTAGTGTTATGTATTGATAGCACGAAATGACATTTCGTTCGTATAAGAAATGTATGGTTCTTCCTATTCGTACACTCTTGACAGAGTGGTCGTGGTCATGCATCAGTCGGATCCTGTGATACCGATGCTCTCGCGATGCGACGCCATGTGGGACGATGTTTCGCAGAGTGAGAGCAATCGTTTATGTTGGAGTGAGTCACTGATTGGTATGGTACATGTATGGTATGACTATGGTATAAATAAATTAATAAAAAAACTCATCTATGCGGTTTTTTTTACCCTTTGTAGGCAGATGAACATATGGACCACCTGATGGTGAATGGTTACCGTCGCTCATGGACGTCAGCAATGCCAGGGGCACAGCCAATTCGCTGCTTACCCCTGAGTACCTTCCGCCAATCTCGTTTAAAGGACTTCTTATAGCGATTGGGGAACACCGTGGAAGGATATCCATTCCAGAGATACATTTTATGATTTACGACAAATCAAATAGCGTATGGCTGTGATTTTTTTATGTATTACCTCAAAGGTGGTGGAGTTGGCGAACGCGAAAGCGGGAAACTGGCCACTTCTCTTGATATAGCCAAAGATTTGATGGACCCAAATGTTTGCTCCGGGCTAAGGGGAGCTCCCAGTACTGACGCCATTCCTCTGTAATACATTACACATATTTATGTATCTATATCTATACTAATATTATAAAGAGGAAAGATTTGTTTGTTTGTTTGTTTCGAATAGGCTCCGAAACTACTGGACCGATTTGAAAAATTCTTTTTCCATTAGAAGCCGACATTGTCCCTGATGAACATAGGCTACTTTTTTTAAAAAAAATTTGTTTTATTTTTTTGGTTTCATGTGTGTTTTAATGTTTCCGAAGCGAAGCGAGGGCGGGTCGCCAGTCATTGATAAAAATATGACAATTTTTTGTTTTTGCTAACCCATTAAAATTGGTTCTTATCTTATTGGTTAAATTATTATTAGGGGTATAAGCGGGCTGACAGTCACAGGGTCCTTCTGATATTCGTCGGTAACAGTTTTTTTTTTTCGAAATCCGAATATTTGCATGTATAGGGCGTATTAAGTCCGCACGATAGATAGGTAGATAAGCTTTCCTTGTTTCTATGACCGTCAACTGGCCAGCTAACCCATTAACGAATTAAAAAAGGGTGCGTGTGCTTATGTACGCGTTTTGTGTCACGGTGCGTACGCATCGTAAAATTTCACTCTCATCAATTTTTCATAACGCGCACTAAAGAAGTATAACTTCAAAAAAAAACTGATTTCAAAAATTTTCATATCATACTTACACAACAGAATCGGATGGCACTAAGAAAGGTAATGGGGGAGGACACGGCGCGTCAGCCCGTGCCGGGGACGCGGGCTCCGCGGAGCGGGGACACCGCGGCGCTTCGCCCTCCTCCACCAGGCCCAGCCAGCTCCGCAACCTGTGCCATAGTCCTGATGGACTGTCTGCACAAAAGAAACAAAAACATTAAAGAAAAATCTATCAACTTCATATTCAATGTACCAACAGCTAATTTTGTACACCAAATTTTTTGAAGCCACTGGAATTAGATCTTAGCGCGCACCCAGTATTTAAGGAATCCACAGATATTAGAAAGCGAAACCGTCTTAAGATTTGCCATCGACGGCTCAATTTTATTATGAAACTTTCCTTCCCTTAGTAGGAACTCATTACTGCGTAGCCGTAGAAATAAGCAGATATGATAAGAATGGTACTGTCTCTTTCAATATTGAAAAGATATATTTGACTCAAATAAGTGAAGCAAAAACTTTGTACCCCTTTTTACGGAAATTGCGTTGATGGAGGAGTATGAAATTTCCCACATTTACAGAGAATATATAGAGCAGGAGTGCAGAGAGCTATTTTTTTTTTAATTATACAAAAAATATATATTATTATATATTAAATCAATAAAAAAAACATTACATTCCCTAACGTGTATTTGACACACACACAGATATATACTCCTTTGTTTATTGTTAAAGTCTGTGGTCAAATTGAGAATAGATTAATATTGTTTGTCTATAGTGTAGCTTTGGCGAAATCTGTGATTATAGAAGTATAGTCTTTGACAATAGAAGCATAATAATGCTCAAATTGATAACTTAAATGAATTGTGGTCGTATTTCGATCACTGTGCGACCACTAGTTCATATAAGTCACGCAGCCGCATAGCCGCGTAGCCGTAACATTGCCGTAAACGGGTATGGGTGATAAAGACGGCTCTATTATCTATATAACCGAGGCCGCTTGTATCTAGTGAATCTTGGTTCGAGTTTCTTACCACTAATAATAAGTAACTTGAATTATTAATAACACGTATACACGTACACAATAAACACGTAAGCAAAGGCAAAACAAGTTTTAGTGTTGCCATTAAAAAAAGTCTTCATTTAAAAAAAAAAAAAATCTAATGAAACAATTTTCTATCGATATTTTTTTTGTATTTTTTTTTATATCATTTAACTGCAATTGTAGGCAGACGAGCATACGGCTCACCTAATGGTGAGTGGTTACCGTCGCCCGTGGACATCAGCAATGCCAGAGGTAGAGCCAAGCCGCTGCCTACCCTTATTAGCTATAGCCATTCAGTATATTAACTGTAGTCACTAAAACTTATCTGTAGCTAAGTTATCAAATAAACTTTATTTTATTGAACAGTCAGCATTTCTTTATTATGTCAACAAGAAAACAAAGGAGAAAATACGTTACACAAATCCGAGTTTTAAGCTTTCAGTGATTATGATCGAATTTCGAATGGTGGTCAAACACTAGTTATATCTTATATATAAAATTCTCGTGTCACAATGTTAGTTACCATACTCCTCTGAAACGGTTTGACCGATTTTTATGATATTTTATATGCATGTTCAGTAGGTATGAGAATCGGCTACTATCTATTTTTCCTAAGTGATAAGGGTTGGTTGTCCACCCCTAACATTTATTTTTTATTTTTTGGACATTTTTTTTGTTGTAATGAGGCATTATGTGGTTGAATGAGGTTTTGTTATTTTTATATTCCCTCATCGTTCACAGCGCTACATGCCTCTTTCACTCATTTACCACATCCTTACACACTTACAATAAGTTTTTTTTTTACAATTCCCTAAATAGCTTACACATGGCAAAACAACGTTTGCCGGGTCAGCTAGTGTATGTATATAAAACTTACTGGTGTACTTTCTTGTGTTTTGCGGACTGAGCGGATAGAAGTCACCGTGGATCGGGCAGTGGAATGCGAGGCGACGCTGGCGACGTTGGGCGGCGCGCATCAGCATGCACAGGACGATGCCTACAGTAGAATAGTTCACTCATTATCTAACACCATTGGATCAGACGCACGTGACACACAAACCGAACCGATTTATAGGTACAAATAAATAAATAATAGTTTAAAAAAAGTAATCAAATTACGCTTTTATAGAAAATCCAACTAAAAAATTGAAAATAAATTTTAATAAATTTAAAGTATGGGGTGCTTTTCAGGATATTATCAAAATAACCCTTCTACTCATATCTGTTCATAAAATATTTATAACTACTGATACCATGCACCCCACGCTTTTTTACAATAAAATCATTTTTTCTTACACTATTTATAATTCAAATTTATTAAAATTTATTTTCTATTTTTTAGTTGGATTTTCTATAAAAGTGTATTTTGTTAGTTTTTTTAAACTATTATTTATTTTTCGTTTTTTAGTTGAATTTCGATTATTTAAATTTTTTTTTAAATATTGAATTGTTATCGGTCCTTAATAAGTATACCAAATTTCGAGTTAATCCGACGTTTTGAAGGGGGTCAAAATCATGTTCAAAGATTCCGTTACATACAAACATACATACGTCTGAAGCTAATAAAAGCGTATTAATAATGTGATATTTTTGCGTGGATTTATGAATGAGTTTACGGCTCATTTCTTGTTTAGTAATCACCGGAGTCTTTAAATACCACAATTCGAATACCTCACCAACCATCTTGAGATGTAAGATGTGATCAATATTGTTCGTATTAACGCTTAAAGACAAAACAAAAGGTGTCTGCGTTTGTTATTTTAAATATGTGAACATTTGGAAAGCTTAATACAAATTTTTAACAAAAGAAAATAATAATATCGACTTCAACAAAATAAAATGTGGATGTCGTCAATGTCGAAGTAAATTCAATATATATTATTCATGATAACCAAAAAAACGACGGGACCGATTTTGGGAAAATTAAATGGAACTTCATGGGAAGTACCATGTAAAATTACTTTAGTAAAATTACTATAAATCAGTTCACCTAGTAAAAAGTTTTAAGTAACACCTGAAAAATACAGTCGAATTATTATTGATATCTTCCTTCTTTGAAATGTCAAAATTATATATTATCTATGTGTTGACGGTATTTAAAACAATTAGGTTCTGTGTAGTATTTTATTCGATTTTCGCGAGTCGTGGGCATATTTAAAACTGACTGCACGGTTTAATCTTGCTTATATCGTTATTATTATATCAAGAGGTGAAAGACTATTTGTTTTAAGCGATATTTTAGCAATTTTACAGATAAATGTCGTGTATTAAGCTTAAACTTTTATTACTGGCGGTAGGATCGCTTGTGAGTCCGCACCGGTAGGTACCACAACCCCGCCTATTTCTGCCGTGAAGCAGTAACGCGTTTCGGTTTGAAGGGTGGGGTAGCCGTTGTAACTACACTGAGACCTTAGAACTCTTATTTCAAGGTGAGTGGCGTCATTTACGTTGTAGATGTCTATGGGCTCCTGTAACCACTTAACACCAGGTAAGCTTGACCAGCCATCTCAGCAATAAAAAAAAAACCAAATAGCCCTCGATATTAGTATGTTGTTTACCTGCGATAGTCATGAGAGCGCCGGCGACAATGCAAACTGGTCCGAGGACTCTCGAGTTCCCGGTGAAAGCGATGCGGGCCGCGTAGTGGTCGGGCTCTTCGTTCTCACCACAGCCGCGGTACGATGCCGCTGTGAACGTCCAAATTTATGATTAAAATCAAATCAAATCAAAGCAAAATTATTTTATTCAACATAAATGAAAGTACATACTTGTTGAACGTCAAAAAGCACTATCGCCAATTTACAAAAACTAACCTCCGTCCTGAGAAGAATTGGTAAGAAACTCAACGGGCATGTCTTTTTTTTATATTAGTTTTTTTATTTTAAATATTAGTTTTTTTTAATTATTAATTTTTACATCAATCAACACTAGATCATTACTAGAGTTTAATCAAACGACACAATTCGCACCTTTAGAATTATAGAGACCCGTTTCGTAATTTTCGAATTTCGAATTTAATTAAAAAATGGAACTAGAACGACCTTTTTCAGGGACTCATAATAATCAAATCACCAAAAGTAACTTAGAAAGGGACAAACTTATCCAATGGTCTCTTTCACTCCGTCCCCTTCCTTTTCGGTTTGAAAACTTTATTCGAGGTTTTCCCAAAACACTTTTTTAGTGTCGGGTCTCTATAATTCTAAAGGTGCGTGATATGTACCATAAATAAAATTTTATGTTTTTAATCATTTGAACGATACAACACCACACGTTGCCTATTTATTTAAACTAGTGGCTACCCAGTAGTCGAAATTCGATTATAATTATTGATTTAAACTATAAGTTTGAACATTATTATGTTTCTATTGTCAGACTTTACTTCTTTAATGAGAGATTTCGCCAAGGCTACACTATAGATAAATAATATTAAAAATAAACAATATTGATCTATTCTCAATTTGACCACAGATTTTAACAAAATATAGGCAAACTATCTAAATGTCTAATGTTAGCTACTATAACTTCGTTACTAGTTGTATCATATATGTTTAAATTAAAGTACTAGTTGTGATAAAATCCGAATAATATTATTAATCGGATGATGCGTCCGTTTACTCATGTTAAGGATAGCGGTATCAATGTTCAACTTTTAAAATACATATGTCTAAGGTGTGTCTATATGAGACGATAAAGGTATAATGGCGCGATATATCAATAGAATATTCCATAAATATATTTTTGGCAACATTCCCGTCGTAGCGTCTATAGGCATTGATAGCTTTCTCGCTGACAGCAAAAATAAAAGCTAAACTTAGTAAATATACTAACCGGTTAGGACGCATCCGACAAGCATGAACAGGAAACCGAATATCGGTAGGATGATTTGGCAGTTAGCTGCGACCACCACTCCGGCGACCGCGAGGCCGCCTTCCACCTTCTCCAAACGAAGCCGAGAGATGGCCGGTGGACATCTTGGCTTCCCCGCTGGCGCGCGTACTAACGGCTCACCAGGTGGCGACGTTGTCCTGTAGACCAAGAATTATTTTTGTTACTTTTTGGTAATGGATACGCGTACATACATACATCAACTTGTGTCGCGATTTCGATCCGCCGATACTCATTTTTTTTCCCCCACCTATGCTGATAGCCTTGAGAGGCTATTTCAGCTTCGCCCTAACGTGTAGGTGAGCTCACGGGGCTCAAACCGGAGTGTTGCTAACACTGGCCCTAGTAAGAGCAGTGCTTCGCAGAATCTAGCACCGAATCGGAAACGCGATCCACTGAGAAGATCCGGCGAGAAACTCAGTGGGCTTTGTCTACTATGGGTTAATTCGCTCGTCGAGCCCTTCGTCGCAAGCGACGGGTTCGACGGGGACGGTGACCGGTGCTTGAGGTACCTAGAAGCACCTAGAGCCAGCGAAGCACTGCTCTTGTTAGCACGTGAGGTCACCGACCCGTCTGGGCGTAGCTGGAATAGCCCATTAGGCTACCACCAGCAAATAGATAGGGGAAAAATAAATACATCAACGACCCACATATTGGTTCAACCAGACATCTTTAGTTGTATTCTTTTAATTTGAGTGTTACTTTAACATTGGACGTAATATATATTTTTTTATATTGTGTGGGTGTAAAAATCACAGGTATTTGTAACCAATGCAAAAAATTAGTATGTAGGTATATATTTTTGCAAAATGTTAATTAGCATAAAACGTTGGCAAGATATTCTTGGCTCAGCCTTGCCGTAGCAGAGTTTGAGTATTTTTGTCATTTTCATACAGCTGAATGCTCTTAAGATCTCCATTGACGAGCCAATATTCTAGCAAAACCAGAATCAAATCGCGATAAACTATAAGTAATGTAGAATTACTTTTTATTATTTGTTTTAGTCAAAAACATTTCAACTGAAGTACATTTACTGTGCCAGCTGTTTACTACGAGTCGAAATCGACATTAAAAATCAATTTACAAAGTTCAACGGAAGTCAAATCTAATTTGAAAATTTTAAATAACCAAAAAAAAGTACTCTAAATGTAGGTTTTTTTTTTAAAACATTCCGTAATTCCGGAAACATCAATTAAAACGCTGTTTGGACTGCGGGCTGACCAAGAAAAATAAACTGAAAAAGAATCGTGCAATTTACATTACGTATTGATTGGTCGTAAAACAATACCAGATGCAGTCCCGTTTACAAAACACAGGGAAAAACTCGTTAATACGAACAGACGGAAAGCGATGAACGATAAAATATTATGTTTAATGATTCCCGAGGTTATGTCAGGGACCGCAGAATTTCAGGGTATTATGGATCAAGGAGAAAAGGTCGGTCATCAAACTGGAACTCTCGGTGCAAACGAATTCCCAGCTAAGCTTGAGCCGTAAAAGGATTGAGTTCAGTGTTGCCAATTTTACGACCTTTAGATGTCAAGATAATTCGGTTATATAATAGCTTTTAACGAAGTTCACTTTGTTTTTATGCTCTAAGGTCTAAGGTTGCAGGGTTTTCAAGTTTTGTTGATGATTAAACAGATCATATTTCTTACGTTCAGTAGTGTATGTTTTTTTTTGTTTCACTAGCATGTGCCTGCATTATTTGAACGAAATAAAGTTGTTATGTGAGCATTGAATTATGAATTGTCGAATACATATTTAGGAATTACGAAAAGTACAGGGTAAATAATGAAATTGTACTCCCAAAATTTGCAGTAACTTCATAGTAATTTACTCAATAAATACATGAAGAATAATACCGTAACTTCGGGATAATTGTAACGGAAGGTAGATGTTGGTAACAAAAACTATTTTCCGACCTCAAAGAGTTTGTTGAAGGATGCTCAAAGATGCATTCGTCACTTTGATTTAAAGCGTGAATTAGATGAGATATTTTTATTTTGTGCAGGGGTGAGTGACACTTTATTGTAATCTGTGATGGATTCATTCGCAGAGGACAAACGTACGCATATGGTACGTATACCCGAATACATACTAAATATATGCAGTGAACACGATGGGGTATGAGGAGTCTCCTACGTTTTCAAATAGTTTGTTACAAATACCATTCGGATTTAATCAAAATATTGGGCGCTTGGTTTCTATACGTGTAATTTTAATGCTAAATTATTTAAATAGAATATAAACTGATTGATAGTGTACATCCAAATTGATATTATAAAGGCGAAAGTGAGTTTCTTTGCTTAGTTAAACTTTCACGACTTAACTAGTGACCAGTGATTATTGCGTATCCATAATATGATTATTGCGTCCAAGTTGTTAGAGGCACAGAAATGGATACGGGGTACTTTTCATCCCGAACAAGGTCTTCATCCTAATCCTCATATCACAATGAACTTTTTAAAAGCGATAAAATTCGAACTAAGAAATTCCAAAGCATCATTATGAATTAAAATTGCATATTCTAGTGAATATGACACATAGAGAATCGGCGTGGCCTATAATAAAAAACTCCTACGAATTATTTCCTCGATTTAAAATTAGTCAACTAATCTATTAATAGTTTCAAATTGAGTATCGAATTCATAAGACATCATTAAAATTATATCAATAGAGATATATAAAGAGTTTCGTACGTGGTAGACTTAAATTAATTAATACGTCTATTTATTAGGGCAAACGAGTATGGGACTACATCTCGGATATGTATAATTACTACTGATATATTCTCATCCTACTTTCCTAATTATCTTAAGTACCTACTGGTTATGTAGTTTGCAAGTTCATCAGTCTAACGTAGACCAGAATATACCACGAGACACCAGGCAACGACTACCCAAACCTAGACATTTACAAGATTCTCCAAGATTACATTCACAGCGTGAATTCTGTTTTAATAGGCCATTTCAGATATATATTCATCTCTTTCCGACAATAAATGAAATCGAAGTTACAGGTTTTGCGGGACAGAGAAGTCTAGGTTTTTCTTAGCCCATCGCTAGGAATTTACGGATACTCATTAAACCTCTTTTTGCACTTAAATAAAACAGTCTTATTTGCGAGCGGTGTTTCAGGAAAAACAGTATGAGAATCATAGTACCACAGTATGTTGTATAATAACAAGTGAAGAGAGAATTAAGAAAAACTAGTTAGTATTTTCATAAGATTAACATGATAAAATATATTCTGAAGAGTGTTTCGATCTCGCTTGGAGAAACATATTAGGGATGACATACTGGATGAAATACCACGTAGAGGACTTCGTATCATGTTCTCAATGAGTATAGTTTAATAACACAGAGCGTTGTTATTATCATAGTCAAAATTTCGGCTCTAATTAAGGACTGTTCATATTTGGAGAACAATGCAATACTTCACTCAGTCATAAGTTCAATCCCATTTTTGTCTAATAAATAATTCATTGTCCATTATATTGAATTATTAGGTACCATAAACAATGTACACTATTAATGAATGCGACCCTATTTAGAATACAGAATTCAAAATAATTTACGAAGAATCAATTCAACTCCGAACAACTTTATATTTTAGTAAAATTTTGTGAACTGGCTACTATTTAATTCGGTATTATTGGTTCTCGATAAAAACTTATTTATGACTTCAGCAGCTGTAATGTAAGAACGGTGTCTGTTCACTTCCACTACCCACGCCTATCAATAAATGTCTTCATCTAGAGATATAGCTAGGGGATATAGCGCAAAATGAAAAAAAAACAACATCAAAGTAATTGAATTGAATAATTCTGTAAAATGCATACAGATATGAAATATAGATATATATATATGCCTATAGATATGAAAAACTAATACATTTTTTTTTAAATATCTACCTGATCGATTTTTTGTGTTCCAGAAATGTTAACTTTGAGTCTGATATATTTATCATTAACAGCTCCCTTATAGTAGAGCATGTGTTCACATTTATTTCGTTTGATTTAAATCTCGGACAATTTGAATTCTTGCCTCAAGATACACAGTGGCTTTTTGACAGCAGTAAAGACATTAATTTTATAAAAAATGAATTTAAACAAATATCTGTAATTACTTCAGTGGTAATTCATTAATTGCGTCACTAGGCAGAAATGACAGCTCATGTCAGATACCATGTAGTTTGTGTTTAATAAGTCTAAGTCTCTAAATGTAAAACTATATCTTTAAATAAATACGTGAAGCAAAAACTTTGTATCCCTTTTTTACGAAAATTGCGCGAATGGAGGAGTATGAAATTTTTCACACTTATAGAGAATATAGAGAAGAAGTGCACAATGCTAATATATTTTTTTAAAATAATGCATAAAATATACATTAAATCAATAAAGAAAACATTACACACACTACCATGTATTTGACACACACACACATATACTCTTTGTTTATTGTCAAATTTTTTTATTGCTTAATACTGTAGTTAATTTGAGAATAGGTTAGTATTGTTTATCTTTAATATTACAAGTATTTGTCTATAGTGTAGTCTTGGCGAAATCTGTAACAATAGGACCATAATAATGTTAAAACTTATAATTTCAATTAATTATAGTCGAATTTCGACTACTGCGGGACCACTGGTTTATATAAAGGAGACGATTCTTCGCCGTTGTGAATTAAGTTTGATTTAATGTAGTTTTAATTTAGTATACACATTTTACATGTAAGTTGTATAATGCAGTTAAAAATGTTTGAAATTTGAAAAATTCTTTAAGTATTTCTGTTTTAATGCGTCTAAGGCAGCGGTTTATGCATCTTTATTACTTTAACTCACACGTTCTGCTGTAATTGCGGTGTACGATGCCTATCGCTCTAGCTAGATTCTATAATAGCGGTTAGATTATTAAGATTGACGAACATAATGAGGTATTCAAAGCGTGTTATGATCTCATAGAAACCGGACGTGGCCAATTGAAATTTGATTTGACAGAGTGTACTTATTGAATGTGTGTGTAGTATTATACAGATTTTAAAAAGCCCGAGCATACGGGGCTTGAACCATTAAATTTTGAAAGAAATGTTTCGCCGCGATTAATTTGGAAATAGAAAGCAGTGTTTTTTTTGGCAACACTATAATTTGATGCTATTGTGTTGTTAAGCTTGAATTTAAATATGCTAGATGGAGCAATAAGTTTTTATGCAGTTTTGAAGCTGATTTATTGGTCAACCCATTGATATGTTTTAAAAAAAATTCGAATTCAGAATTATTTAAAAAAAAACGTGATAGCGTATAATTTATCGCTATAGTATCTATGAAACGTTTTCTCCGAATTTCAAACTTCTCGTCGATCCCATTCAAGATGTGTGTTGTCTGTTTGTCTCTCGTTTTGATATCTATAGCTGTAGAATTTCCACATTTTCATTCAATTTTGATTGTTTTTTTGAAACTAATGGGCATGCGAATTGTAATCACTGATAGCAGGCATGACTGCTACAAGATTTTCGTAGTTTTTGATGCTATTTTAAATACCATCTAAGAGTCTCACTGCACGCCCTTCTATGGTTAGATGACAACTCGGCCTATTGTCAAGAACTGTGTTATCTGTTCAAGCTCACAACAGATGAATGGTCAAATGTAACGGTTACGGTTCGGCGATGCCGATTTACTGTGACTTCCGACCCGGTGACCTCGTAATCATTTACTGCAACATTTTCGTTCCGAATTCTAAAATGAATTTTTACTGGTGGTAGGACGTCTTGTGAGTCCGCGCGGGTAGGTACCACCAACCTGCCTATTTCTGCCATGAAGCAGTAATGCGTTTCGGTTTGAAGGGTGGGGCAGCCGTTGTAACTATACTGAGATCTTAGAACTTATATATCAAGAGGTGTGTGGCGCATTTACGTTGTAGATGTCCATGGGCTCCAGTAAACACTTAACAACAGGTGGGCTGTGAGCTCGTCCACCCATCTAAGCAATAAATAAAAAAAGAATTCGCAATTATTTTTAGTTAACTTCAACTTTTCATTCTAAATAGCGCAAACTTGATATCACTATATAGTATAAAACAAAGTCGCTTTCTCTGTCCCTATATCTGTCTGTCCCTATGTATGCTTAAATCTATAAAAGTACGCAACGGATTTTGATGCGTTTTTTTTTAATAGATAGAGTGACTGAAGAGGAAGGTTTATATGTATAGTAACATCCATTAAATAGTGGAGAAATCAATAATAAATTACAGTTTCCGAAGCGAAGCGAGGGCGGGTCTCTAGTTGAATATTAAGGAACGAAGTTCTTCGAAACAATCTCTACGTAAACGCTAAAACAACCATTATGAAATATCATTTCAGATCTCACGGGATGATTTATTTCAGTTAGTTTATTCTTGGAACGGACGGGGGACAATTTGCAATCATTACTATGCGCTCGTCATTCGAAAATAGTCATCCGACCCCCACACAATTGGCTGACGAGAGGACGCTCTGGAGTACATAACCTCAAATTAAAGATATCCGTTAAGGCGAAACGTGTGCCGCTCAACGTTGTACTGTGACGCTCTTGGCTCACATTGCACCGGTCTTTTCTTTTAGGCGTTTTTTTGTCTTCACACTCCATTGTGTCGGACGGCTAAAATAGATTTATTTATAACGTACTAGTGGTCCCGCAGTAGTCGAAATTCGACTATAATTAATTGAAATTATAAGTTTGAACATTATTAAGGTTCTATTGTCAAAGACTAATAATACTTCTATAATCATAGATTTCGCCAAAACTACACTATAGACAAATAATATTAAAGATAAACAATATTAACCTATTCTGAATTTTGTGGTCAAATTCAGAATAGGTTAATATTGTTTATCTTTAAGCAATAACAAAGTTTGACAATAAACAAATAATATGCATGCATGTGTGTGTCAAATACATGGTAGTGTGTGTAATGTTTTCTTTATTGATTTAATGTATTCTTTATGCATTATTTTAAAAAAATATTAGCAAATATTAGCATTGCACTGCTTCTCTATATTCTCTATAAGTGTGGGAAATTTCATACTCCTCCGTCCGCGCAATTTTCGTAAAAAGGGGTACAAAGTTTTTGCTTCACGTATTAATATATAGATAGACGCATATTGAAAGGAAAAGACGAACTAGACAGTTTTAAGAACGTCCGAGGATGGACTGGAGTTATTTGCGCAAAACACCGACTGACAAAGATTAAAACTACTTGGCACTAAGGGAAGTAAAAGAAGTCTTTTTAAAATAACACATACGAAAATCTCATGCCGGTCTGTCTTATTGTGAAAGAGGATGTTGGTTCAGCAGTAAGATTGACTAGCGTTATATTTTTATAATTAAAAAAAGGTTTCTCTGGCCTAATGACAAACCGCTTTAGTATTAAGTAAGTAATATTTCCATATTATGCTGATTTTTTCTTCTTGAATGAATGAACTACGGCCTGTTGTCTAAATTATTAATTATATATATTTGCAATGCTTCCTCGTTCGTTATTAATTATCGTTATTTTTATAACATTTATAAGATTCATTCAACTGATAGGGGTATTTAAAGGCATATTTGGATTTGTTTATTTTCGATTCCATGCCGCGCATCGTGTCTGATACAGCGTCAGGAGATTTACGAGTGGCGTTTCGAGTAAGTAATTGGGGTGAACGTTTGATCTAGATTCCAGGTAGACGAACTCAAACTTGACCTCTAAGAAAGGTCGTTTTCCAAATGTGTTACAATTAAAAAATCTTTAAAAACGAATAGAACTCTACAGATAATTGATTTACGACCCGTCTATCTGATTGTTTGTGTCCGTATCTAAAAAGTATTTTTGAAGTTATACTTCTTTAGGCGCGTTATGAATAATTGATGAGAGTGAAATTTTACGATGCGCGCGCACCGTGACACAAAATTAACAGAAATGAAGTTGCCCACTAAATCGCTCATTACAATACGACCGACGTAACTTGGCGAGTCTGAATATAGCCGCAGGTGAACTTTTGCGCATGTACACTTGTAAAAAAAAGTGTTATTAGCATTAATTTTTTAGTAATATAAATGACAAAATTATTATTTAATATAATTCATACTAAATATTATTAAATTATTAACGTTAAATATTTATTATTAATTATTTAATATTTAAAAAAAAAGAAATAAATTTAATAAAAATAAATACGCGCGTACATAAGTACACGCACCCTTTTTTTCTCCTACCTAATCGCTGGTAGCTTAAACCATTTCAGCTGCTCACGGACCAGTAGGTGAGAACACAGAGCTCAACCTAGCAGTTGCTAACGCTGGCTTTAGCGAGAGCAGTGCTTCGCGGAATCTACTACCGGATCGAAATTGCGGCCCACTGTGAATATCCGACGAGAACCCCATGTTTTGTGTCTATGGGTTAGTTCGCACGTCGAAGTCTTCTTTCGGGATCGACAAATTCGTCAAGAACCATGGCCGATGCTTGAAGAGCCCAAAAGAACCGAGAGCAGGTCCGGATGATCAGACAAGACAGAAAATGTAATTCATCAGACAAGTAGCATGTAATAAACGTAGCCTTAACAAATGACTAGAGCGATTGCAATTGCTGTTTGTACGAGGTGCTTCCTGATTACCGCTCTCGTCACGCCCGTGCGGCAATCAAACCGAATTAACTATTTAACTCGGCAAGATGTGTTTTATATCATACCCTTTTTGTATAATGGAAAAATCAGCGAGTCTCAAACAAGAAATGTAATTCTACGTTCAACAGCGTAGTGTGTTACAGAAATTTACAAATATGTATGTATGTACGTATTTAAAATATATTTTAAATATGTAACCTATTATTGAATTTTTAAGTCAATAATCTATACTAATATATAAATCTACAGTGGTTTTTACGGATGTTCCATTATAACTACTGAACCATGCATCCGATTGACTTGAAATGAATGGAATGAAAATGTATGAAATGAAAATGAATGAAATGAAAATGAATGAAATGAAAATGAATGAAATGAAAATGAATGAAATGAAAATGAATGAAATGAAAATGAATGAAATGAAAATGAATGAAATGAAAATGAATGAAATGAAAATGAATGAAATGAAAATGAATGAAATGAAAATGAATGAAATGAAAATGAATGAAATGAAAATGAATGAAATGAAAATGAATGAAATGAAAATGAATGGTATCCATGTAGAAAATACGTGTACTCAATGAATAGGCTAGTATTTATATGAGTGTTGAACTCCCTACATCAGTTGCGGGGGCGTTAATGTTGAGAGTCTTTGAGGGGGTGAGAAATAATAATGTTAATTTTAAATGCCCAGCGAAGCGGACGAGTACAGCTAGTATTAAATAAATTGCTTAATTTGATGTAGCTCAGGTATATTACTATACAATGAAGACTGATTTACTTGACCTAGTTGTTGGTCTAAAATGAAATTCGATACTGATCCTTCATCTATGTGCGTGTGCATGTGATAAGATTCGCCACACAAAATGTAAGGGTAGACACATTGAATTTCGGATAAATTGTAAATAATTTCTGGAAGCACTCTATGGATAACTACAATGTCTCTATTTATAGTTTTCATTGTACTTTCACGCAAGCATAGATAAAATAAAGTACATTTTTTATTGTAATATGATTAGATTGGCATTCTATATTTGTTTTGACTTTTGTCATCGACCTATATAACAGGAATTACAGAAAATGTTTGTCATGCGAACGCAAAGGGGATTGCCCACTCTCCATAGTGTGCTAGGCCCAAGATGGACATCAAATATTACTATAAAAATGTACTGATTCAAATTCTTAAATGTATTGGATATCTAAAAAATATATTGAAATTGACGCCACTATTATAAAAAATATAATAAAAATAAAAACTCGTTTTGAGGTTAATTTTCTATATAAATAAGTGTCGGATTGTGAGATACTTCAAGAACTTTTCTTTTCTTAATGTTTAAGATGTTCCTAATGTATTTTTATCCAATAGGGTATAAAAACACACTTAATTCTTTAAATATCTATATTTTCTTCATCTTCATACACAATTAGTATCATCTAAAAATAGCAAAGGAGAGCATATACACGGTTTTAAATCTCGGTCAGGGTAAAACCACAATTCACACAATGTTTTTTAGTCGTAGTATGAAACGTTATTGATAAAAGTAAAATAAATCGAAGAAAAATCAAAACACATCCATTTTGTACGCAAGCACAACACCACAAGCAGCAAGCGAAGTGTCAGTCAGTCAGATTTTTTTTTTTTTTTTTTTTTAATTTATTTACGGCCAATGGTTACAAGACCTTATAGCCTATCTTAAATTAATTTTCACGCATGAAGTACGTAAAAATTTACAAGTAATTATTAAACAAAACAGCATCAAATTGAAATATTAACATTACTCGTTTGTTTTTAAACATTTCCTATTGTGTTAATAATATATCTATAAATTGGTTTAAAATACAACGGGTTTGATAAAATTTCTTCTAAGTCCATCCTTACGCCTGTTTGTAAAGGCGAGTCACCCTTAGAAACATCGTCCAGCTCAGACACTAAAATTAATCTATTTATACTATATTTATGACATTTCATAACAATATGTTTCAGATCAGCGACCTCATTGACACAAAATTGACAGTTTTTGTCCGTTGCTAAACGTAGTTTAAACAAATGAGCAGGAATTCTACAATGACCGAATCTCAATCTATTAATGGTGGTAATGAATTGTCTGGAATTAGCTTCTTTAAATTTGTTATACCAAGGTACATGTGGCGGGGTATTCTGTATCTTTGTATACCATTTCCCTTTTTCTTGGCTTATAGACCTCCAGTGTTCATACCACAGCGTTTTAACATTTTCCGTTATTTTCTGCTGGAAGTCAGTAAACGGTACTTTTATTACATTAGTGTGGTCTTCGTCACATGCACCTCGCACTGCACAGTCTACAGCTTCATTGCCAAAAATACCACAATGAGCAGGTACCCATTTAAATTGGACATTCTTTCCTCTCTCATTTAAATTTGCCAATATTTCTTTTATTCTATAAATAATATAGTTCATATTAAATCTAAAAGGATCACTTTCTAGTGCTAACAATGAACTTTTGCTATCAGTTAAAATTAAAAAGTCAGAACTATTTACATTATTAATATACAAAAGTGCTGTATAGATAGCGTAGCATTCAGCAGTAAAAATACTGCAGTGACTGTCTAGCTTGAAGCATCTAGATTTGTTCAGTTGTGGATCATAATATGCTGAAGCTACTCTACCTGAACATTTTGATCCATCTGTATATAATTTATAAATATTTATGTTAGGTAAATTGTTAATATATTCAAAAAATTCAACTTTAGACCCAATTTTTTGGGAATCTGTTTCTACAGTCATATTTACAGTGGTATAATTGTTGATTTCATATATAGGCAAAAGGTTAGATGAGTATATATTTTTGAATGTATTTTTGATGCTAAGAGAAATTTGAAGCATCTCTGGTAAATGATCAGACACAAAACTGCTCATATTGATATTAGAACTGCCCATAAAATCAATAGGCAGATCCTTAGGTATTATCCTGTCAATAACAAAAACATTGTCAGTGGCCAATAGCTTCAGACAAAATCTCTGTGCGATCTGAAGACGCCTAAATTTTAACGGCATAATGCATGCTTCAGATTCCATGGCATTAATTGGAGTTGAGCACATTGCTCCTGTAATAATTCTTAGTGCCTTGTTTTGAATTACATCAAGTTTTCGTAGATATCTAAGATTTGCATTCATGTAAGCTAATGAACTATAATCAAAATGACTCCTGACAATACTTTTATATAACAGAGACAAAACCTTAGGGTCAGAACCCCAATGAACTCCAGCCAGAGATCGCAGAATGTTTAATCCTTTGCAGGCATTTCCAATTATGTTATTAATGTGTGTTTGAAATGTCAGTTTTGTATCTAACCAAACACCCAAGAATTTTTTATGTAACAACCAAGACAATGGACTATTGTTGTATAATATAGGTGATATCTCATTTAGGTTGACAACCTTTTTACTGAATAACATTGCCCCACTTTTATTTACACTTATATCTAAATTTAAGCTATTGTAAAAACATTGAATTTGAGACAATCCATTATTCAAATTTCTAATGGCATTGTTAACTTCTTTATTTACACTATATACAACAATATCATCAGCAAACAACAGGCATTTGACAGAGGGGTCTACTAAATATCTGTTTATCTGTGAAGTGTAAATGCCATATAATAAAGGAGAGATTATAGCACCTTGCATTGTGCCTTTATAAACATATCTAGGTCCATGTAGGATATTGTTATATTTGACATACATTAACCGTTCATTTAAAAAATTAAATATCCATTTACAGACTTTGCCAGGGACACCAATATCACTAAGAATCTGTATAAGTAAAGAGGGATTGACATTATCAAATGCACCACTTATATCAAGGAAAGCGCAAGCTGTGTATGAATGGCTATGAAAAGAATTTTTAATATCTGTAACCAGAGACATATAGTTTTCTGCTGCACTTTTACCTCTACGGAAACCAAATTGCTGTTCAGGTAAAATTTTAAATTTTTCACTATAAAATTCTAATCTCAATTTGAGCATGCATTCAAATAGTTTACCTACACAGGATGATAGTGATATTGGTCTGTAAGAATTGTAATCATTTTCAGGTTTATCAGGTTTTAGTACTGGAATAACACACTGTGTTTTCCATGAATCTGGAATCATTTGAGAGGACCATAATAAATTATATATCTTTAATAGAGTCATTTGGGCATTAGGGTGTAAGTTACTAATTAATTTATAAGGGATGTCATCGAGACCAGGAGTACTATCTTTTCTAGATTTTAAAGCTATTTTAAACTCATTAATACTAAAAGGGTTTGACAAAAAACAGCCTTCAATATTTCCAGGTGAATTAAAAACTTCATTTAACTTAGTCATGTTTATATACTTCTCCGGTGGAGATATTGGAGCTAGTTTATCTAAATACGAGGTGATCCATTCATCATTCTTAGGTCTATGTTTTAATCCTATCCTTTTAAATTTCCGCATGTAGTTCCAAATAATAGTAACAGGAGTGTATCTATTAAAATTCTCACATAATAATTTCCAACCACTCTTCTTTTTTTCATTTAGTAGCTTTTTCTTAATTGCATCAACTCTTTTGTATTGGATGTAATTGTCTATTGAGGGGTGGACTCTGTAGTTTTTTAGAGCTAATCTGGAATTGTTAACAGCTGTGAGACAGTCATTGTCCCACCAGGGAGCTGGACTTTTTCGTTTATAAGGAACCTTGTTTATAATTTTAGGTATATTTTCTGATTTTATTCTATTCAATATATTACAAAATTCATTATAAGTTTCTAGGGGATTGTCTGATTGAAATTTTAAATTAAGAAATGACTTTTCACTTGCAGAATGGTATGTTGACCAGTTGGTCTTTCTATATATGAAGCGCTCTGTTGGCTCACCTATCACATACTTTTCTATGGATGTTTGGATATGTGTGATTGTAGGGAAATGATAACTCCCCATAGGATCGCTATGCACTGTCCATTCACATAAAGGTGCAACATTTGGACTAACACACATTATGTCAATTGCAGATGGGTTGTGATGAACTGTACCTATGGTGGTTGGAGATCCGGAATTTAGAATGCAAAGACTACATTCATCTAACAGATTGAATACATCATTACCTCTGGAATTTGATGAAGCACAACCAAATGCAACATGATGTGCATTCAAGTCGCCAGCCAGGAATACTGGTTTTGGCAGTTTATTGATAATAGTTTTTAAAGTTTTGTATTGCAACCGTCCACCTCTAGGAGGACTATATGCACACAACAAGGATAAATTTGCATTCTTGGTTTTTAGAACAACTGCAGCTGTTTGTAAATATTCATGGTAAGGTGTACAAATCACCTGATATTTAAATGTGTCTTTTAATAAAATTGCTACACCGCCATGACCATTGGGTCCATTTTGAAGAACAATATTGTATTCAGGTATATTGAAGGGACTGTTTTCTCTCAGCCATGTTTCGTTTAACATGCAGATATCAATATCATACTCAGAAAGAAAGTTAATCAATAAAGGTTTTTTGTTACGCACACTTTGAATGTTAAATTGAGCAATTGTTAGAAAAGATTTTAAGTTACTCTGTAAATTGTTAAAACTAAAATTTGCCATTGTCTAGACTAGGTTTTTTAAAAATATTTCCTTTATTTTATTAATTGTTATGTTATCATCATTAGATGAGTTCGCTAAAGTAACTAGTGATCTTACAATAGCGTTTAATATAATGTCGTTGTTGGCAATTTGTTCTTTGTTCATTATAATATTATCTTTCTTGTTAAATGAATTGCTATTGTTATTTACAATAGGTTTTTCTTTAGTTTTTAAAGGTGGGAAGTTTTTATCGTTACTTGTTATTGATGCAAATGTACTGTTTTTGGGAATTTCTGACCGTTTTAATTCAATTTTTTTCTTTTTTATAGGGCAGTCCCGGGATACAGCTAGATGTCCCCCACCACAATTAATACATACTAAAATGTCAGACACACACTCTTTGTAATGGTGATCTCCTGCACAATATGAACACATTTGCTTACTGCGACATACTTTGGCGGAATGATTAAATTTGAAACATTTGAAGCACTGTATTAGAGGTGAAATATATGTCTGTACTTCGCAGCGAAACAAGTTGAGATACACATAACGGGGTAATGTAGTTGTTGAAAAAGTTATAGCCACAGAGCTCATAGGCATTAACTTCTTGTCTGCATTTCTTTTCATAAACCTCTTAATAGATATGATTTCAGCATCGCTACTAATATTTTTATAGATGTCTTCGTTGGATAAGTCTGTAGGCACAAATTTAATCACACCCACCTTCTCTACTAAGTGAGCAGGTATAAAGGCGCGGAATTTGTGCTTGCTGAGAAAGTTGTCAAGTTTGATAAAGCTATTAGCATCTGCAGCTTTTTGGAAATTCACACCAATTTTATATGCATTAATTCGTGAAACACATGTAATGCCTTTGACATTTTCATTTAATAAACTTGTTAATTTTATTGGATTTTTATTTCCGAGTTTTTCTTTTTCCTTTGACTCCACATAAACGGTATAGTTTGCAGAGTCGTTTTCCAAGAACAATCTAGTGTAGTTCGTTTTAAAATATATTTTATATTTATCTTCTTCAAAACTATTACTTACATCTTTGGTGTTAGCGTATTTTCTTTTCTTTTTGTCTGAATGCTCTTCCCCGTCACTATGCTGTCCCATTTTATTAAATGGGACGCAGAGCGTCAAAACTTAAATTTATTAACTTAGATATCAGATGAAAATAATTTAAATTTAAATACGAAATTAAAAAAGCGCGCCTTGTTTGACTTCCCGCCAAAAAGTCCCAGTCAGTCAGATTAAATTCAGTGTTGACAGTATAAAGAAAAATAATTACATGAAATTCATATATCGATTATTTTTTTTAAATAACCGATAATTGATTTATATCTTAATCTTTTTTTTTACGAGTACACATTATTTTTTATGTTTTTGTTTTTGTTGTACATATTTAAATAACAATACTAGTAAAGTTTTTTTTATTGCTTAGATGGGTGGACGAGCTCACAGCCATCCTGGTGTTGCTAAGTGGCTACTCGAGCCCACATACATCTACAACGTAAATGCGCCACCCACCTTGAGATATAAGTTCTAAGGTCTCAAGTATAGTTACAAGTTAAAGTCCAATGGGTATGTCTTCGATGTTATTTTATGTGCATAAAATCCATTAAAATCGATTGATTAATGATAATACTTAAAATGATTTATTTATATGTTTTATTTATATACTCAAAATATTTACTTCATACGTAAAAGGTTTTGAAGCTGGCAATATTTTTCCCGCAAAAATAAAAGTCCTTGCTTTTTCAATAGAGTTACTTTTTTTAAGCTACTTATTGTAAACTGTAGTGGCGCTTATTTGCAAGAAAGTAAATGCATATTTATTTATGACAAAATTAATGCACTAAGTATTTTTTCTATAATCTATTGTCCGCTTTGGGCCTAAAATGGGCCATCCCCTTTGATCTTGGTGTGAGGTATTAGTATTGTAGTTCTGAGACTGTCAACTGATGCATCAGCATAACACGCAAATCACAACTGTCTGGAGCCACTGCGATCGTTCAAAATGTTTTTCTGAGATTTAATTTGCTACGTACTATTCGATTATGGAATGAACTTCAAAAATGAATAGTGCTGGTTGTGAGTGGTTCTTTAGACGAGGCTTTAAAAGATTCCTTAATTGCTCGAAACGATTTGGTTGCATCCCTAGCATCACCGATGTGTAGTGACAGGTCTACCTACGAAAACAAGATTTTTTTTGTTAAATTTAATTATAAGCACGTGGTTAGAACGAAAACGCGAGTAGCCATTTTAATACGCTTTTATTAGCTTCATACGTATGTTAGTATCTATGTAGTATGTAACGGAAACTTGAACATGATTTTGGCCACCTTCAAAACGTCGGATTAACTCGAAATATGGCACACTTATCAAGGACTGATGACAATTCAATATTTTAAGCAGTTAGACCTGTTATTTGCTTTCGGCAGTTAAAACAATTTCCGTTCCAGAGATTAGCCGGAACAAACAGACAGACAGACAGATAAAAATGTTATTTTGGTGTATGTACCGTATATATATTTATATGCATGTAGTAAAAAGAGGCTATTTCAATATTACAAACAGACACTCCAATTTTATTTATATGTATAGATTTCTATTCCCTATTACTAATTATTGTCCGTGGCAAAATTTAGCATGTCTAGCCCTGAGAAATTTTATATTTCGAATTTTTTATTTAAAAAAAAAAACATATTAAATTGGATATCATTTAAACTCGTACGCATTTGTCGTTTTCTAATGAACAGATTTTAGTTGAAGCACCGAAGTGGAAACCAGACCGTGTCAACGTCCCGACAGGTCCCGTTCCGTCTGTGACTACTGCCTTGTATATAATCTGTGGTAAATACTGACTGCACTTTAGATGTAATTGAATTTAACTAAAATTAGGTATTCGTTTGTTTCTGGATTATCATTAGTCATATTTAAAAAAAAAGGAATACTGAAAAATTCGTTCGTTAATTAATTAGCACTTATTAGATTATTTTTTTTAGAAAATGTATGTTTAATTATGTAAGAGACGATTTAGAAGAAAAAAAAAATGATATCTCGGCAGTTGATATGTAAGCATATCAAATGAGAAGGGAAAAAATTAGATGCGAATGAACTCAGTGAACGCCTTTTTAATTATAGTCCGTAGTAGGTGAGTTTTCATGCACTTTTACAATCGATATCCTCTCAAGCATCTGTTTTAGTTCTTAAGCATTGAAATTTATAGAAAAAAACTTTAAATTATGTTATTAAAGTTTTGGCAAAAATTAATTTGGACAATTTGTTTCTTAATTTGTTCAGTGGTGTTTAAAAATTGGTATATTATCGACTGTGCACTATTTATAGATCAGCTACGCATGTAAATTAATTAATATTTAATTTTAATTTGCTTTGGTATCTTTATCTGAGCTAGTTGTAACATGAAGGATCTTTATCTGAGCTAGTTGTAACATGATCTACTACACTACTAGTTTTTATTTCGTTTTTGGCTGTAAATAATACAATTGAAATCTAAGCGCATTCCAACACGGAATAATCCTTTTTTTTTAATAGTAAATGTACATATTCCTTCTATCTTCAAACATATTTAGCGGCCATTTTGAAAAAAAAACTTATGGTTGACGATTGCCTATGATTTTTTTGGATTACAGTAGATTTTTTATTATAGTTTTATTGTATTTGAGAAGTTACGTATGTATTTGTAAAGTCGTATTTTGGTCGACAGAAAACCAAACATGCATTCCAGAGTTCAATGACATTAGTTTCGTTTCATTCCGGTTTTGTACCTGACGCGTGTCTCCCGTTTACACTAGTCGAAGTACCGAAGCCTAATACTTTAGTTATTCATGTTTAAATAAACAGAAAGCTAATTTTGCTAAATAAATAATACATTTAATCGCGTACAAATCACTAATAACTCGTTGATAAAGCAGATTTATCATATTTTTTTTAAATATTAATTTGATATCAGTCGACACTCAATACAGTTATCAATGTAATCCTTCTAGTCAGTTCGCGATATTTCAGCGCTGTTGCAAGATTATGGTAATCGGTAGGCGCAAAACAACATTTGAACGTCGTGGTCCAAAATCGGCGTGTCAGTTTTCGGGTCGCGATAATTAAGGGCTTTGGTAAGCAAGCCTCTCAAACGAAGCCTGAAGTATAAAATTCGAGCACTGTAGCGTTCTAGTTTATTATATATTTTCATTTTACTCCAAATTTAATAAATATTTACCAGTTTACTTGTAATGACACCGCGGTTAATTTTTAGGGCAGACTTGAAATTACCGAAATTATATAGGGTGTTGTTTGTTTACGAACAGAGAAAAAGTGTAATGAAATAAAAGATATAATATTAGTTTTTCGTTTAGTCTTCCGTCAAGAATTCATTCGTTCTAGTTCATTTTAACACCAGTTAGGCTGTGAGCTGGTCTGACCCCCTGCGTTGATGATATTTATGAATAAAAGGTTCTTATTAATTTTGGAATTGGCTGTAAAAATATATGCCTTACTCAAACTATGATACGGCGTTGCGTTAAATCTACTTAGTGGGAAGGAAAGAGAAGATATAGTTTCGAATTGAATAAAACAGAAATTTAAATTTGCTTTATAATTTTACGCATCTTGGTGGTACGCATTTACTGGTGGTAGGACCTCTTGTGAGTAATGCGTTTCAGTTTGAAGGGTGGGGTAGCCGTTGTAACTATACTGAGACCTTAGAACTTATATCTCAAGGTGGGTGGCGCATTTACGTTGTGAATGTCTATGGGCTCCAGTAACCACTTACCACCAGGTGGCCTGTGAGCTCGTCCACCCATCTAAGCAAAAAAAAAAAACCTTCATAATAATGTATTTAAGAAAATTCAGAGCATAATTTTATTTTCATATAAATTTACGATGATGATGATAATAATTTCGCGGCTTTTAGAATTTTGAAATTTACAATAAATTTGTATGAAATTTTAAACGATTTTAGTCACGTTTACACTTTGTGACGTGTTTTAGCGCGAATAAATTATGCAATCAGATTCAAATACTTATTAACACTTCATATTCTGCACGAATGACCGTCACAACAAATACCTACACGATGAGAATCGATCGAACACGTTAGCGAATGGTTAATTCAATAAATATACCTACTACGGATTTAAAATCACATAAACTTGAATCCGAGTCGAAACAGTAAGGTTTTATAGCCTACTAGCGACCCGCCCTCGCTTCGCTTCGGAAACATTAAAACACACATGAAACCAAAAAAATAAAATAAAATAAAATTAAAAAAAAGTAGCCTATGTTCATCGGGAACAATGTCGGCTTCTAATGGAAAAAGAATTTTTCAAATCGGTCCAGTAGTTTCGGAGCCTATTCGAAACAAACAAACAAACAAATCTTTCCTCTTTATAATATTAGTATAGATATAGACATATATACCGGCAAGGAATAAACAATTGAGTTCCTTTTTTACTTGATGTATTGACGAACTTTAGTATTATAAAAAATAAAAACAATACAACAGAATTATCTATAAAAATAACAACCATATTCGACAAAAACAATATCAAATTATATCCAAATATTTTTTTTAATAGTTCTATAAAAATATCGAAAGCGTCCTTTTACATTAGAAACTCAACTGTTATAAATGCTGTATATACAAATACCCAAGAAGAAATTTTGTTTAAAAATATTTCTTCTCGCAAATAAATACCTAGTCGACGGTATTTCACTGCCTAAGCTTCCCCGTTAGATCCATGCACAGGATTTGTGTCGCCGTTTCCTATGTCGACTTAAATATGGCGCCGTGAAGACGCATACGTCCATGGTTTGTTTTCTTTATACTAAACTATATAATATGTAGGTAGGTATAGTATGAAATAGACTAGGGATTATAGTTGGAATTTTGATTAAGAAAACACGATTGTTTCAATAACCTATACATCAGAATGAAGAATTTATGTTTAGAATTCCTATTCCCGTCTATTGTTAAGTTTTTTTATTGCTTTATAGGCGAACTACAATCGACCTACCGGATGGCGTGTGGTTACCTACGGACGTCTGGTGGTAGGATCTCTTGTGAGTCCGCGCGGGTAGGTACCACCGCCCTGCCTATTTCTGCCGTGAAGCAGTAATGCGTTTCGGTCTGAAGGGTGGGGCAGCCGTTGTAGCTATATTGAGATTTTAGAACTTATATCTCAAGGCGGATGGCGCATTTACGTTGTAGATGTCTATGGGCTCCAGTAACCACTTAACACCAGGTGGGCTGTGAGCTCGTCCACCCAACTAAGCAATAAAAAAATAAAATAAAAAAACGTCAGCTACGCTAGGGGCAGAAGAAAAGCCGCTGCATATCGCTAAGTACTCTCCATAAGCCTCGTTTGAAGAAGGAAGTTAAAAATATGGTTTACCTTACCTACATACGTTATTTGAAAACTGTTAACATATTGCGCCCTATCTCGAGCTGACACTGGTCCCAAGTGTATATTGTCATACATAGTCGCAATTACGTAGCGTAGACGACTACACGAGTAATTTTGCATTCGAGTGAAGAATCGATTCGAGATAATACGTTATTCCAAAGAGATACAGTAACAAAATAATTCGATTAAAATGACTGTACCGATCGATTCAAAAACGGTCCTTAATTCGCTAGGGAATGTATCTGATATGAATGTACCTAGTAATTGAAAATCGTACAGCGCGACGTATTTACGATACATCATAATACAACAATTGTGGAACTGTGCTTTTATAGTATCCACGATGAAAGCCTGCAATTATTTATTGTTAGAATTGCAATTCAAATAATCGAGGACGTGTGAATGAATCTCTTCAATGATTTAAGAGAGAAATTGAATGGTATTATTTTCGACGTTGACGAGACGCTAAAATAAAAGTTTAAAATTTTATTCTGGAACATTATTAAGTACATTTATCCCGAAAGGTTGAGCTCAATTGATTCAAGGTTTTTTTTTACTAATGGAAGGTGAATTTTCGTTGATAATTAAAATGCTATATAATTTGAATTTCCACAAAACTAGCTTCGCTTCGGCAATGCGGTGGACCAACCAAATTAAAACTACATATTAAATTAAAACTACAAATTATAACTGGTGGTAGGACCTCTTGTGAGTCCGCGCGGTAGGGTACCACCATCCTGCCTATTTCTGCCGTGAAGCAGTAATGCGTTTCGGTTTGAAGGGTGGGGCAGCTGTTTTAACTATACTGAGACCTTAGAACTTATATCTCAAAGTGGGTGGCGTATTTACGTTGTAGATTTCTATGGGCTCCAGTAACCGCTTAACACCAGGTGGGATGTGAGCTCGTCCACTCATCTAAGCAATAAAAAAAATACAGTGGGAGATCTCCTAAATGAGTGCAGTAGGATGTCCTCGAGCAGGGAGAGGAGGGATCTTATTTATTTTTCTTAATATCATATTTAAAAAAACGAGAAAATATATTATTCACAATTTCATACTCGTTTTTACTACACTAGTGTCTATATGGAGACTCATTCATGAAGACTTGAGGTGAGAAGGGTTCTACAATGTTTGTGTTATTTTTAGGCAAGAATCTGTCGACACGAACGTGCGAGATAGTCATATCACTGGTTATTGTCGGCTTCTATTCTAAACAAAGTGAATTGTTTTGTCAGAATTGCAATTTTATGGGCAAGAATTTTAGAAGTAGATTTTAGAAGATTTCATAAATTTTATTGGGGTAAATTACGATCGACTATAATTTCAGTGCAATTAGGACGTTTTTATTTTGAGTCGCAGTTGAAAATCTTGATGCCTTATATATTTTTTTACATAAATGTAATAGTAATAATAAGTTTCACTAACACGATGGCGTAATAGCGCGCTCTTGACTGTTACGCCGAGGTTCGTGGGTTCAATTCATTTTGTTTCCTGATAGACTTGAGAGGCTATTTCAGTTTCACCATAACATGTAGGTGAGCTCACGGGGTTCAAACCGAAAGTGTTGCTAACACTGGCCCTTTGGCCCTAGCAAGAGCAGTGCTTCCCAGAATCTACCACCGAATCGAAAACGCGACCCACTGAGAAGATCCGGCAAGAAACTCAGTAGGCTAATTCGATTCTAACATAGCGCAAACATTCGTATGATGAACAGGCTCTTCGTCTGGGTGTTTATTGTCTATATATGTATATATTTCAACGTATATAATTATGTTTATCAGTCTCTGGTACCCATAACACAGGGAATCTTAAATTGGGACGAGATTTGCCCAGTTATTATTATTAGTTATTATCATTAATAAAAATGGTTAGTAAGCACTAAATTATAGTTGCAATAGCAAAGATATCATTACCTTGGAAAATGTAGGAAATTGAAGATTATTCTAGAATTAATGGACACATCAAAGCATTGAATCGAATCTTGTTTACAATGATGGCTTCCGGCTCGGGTCAGATGATCCTCGCAATACGCGACAGGCGGCGGGGGACGTTCTCATTACGTGTAATTTGTATAGTGTTATTGCGCAGTTAACACCGGATGTACTATTAGTGCTACCGTGATGAGCTTGGAACAGGTCGTTTGGATACTTTAGTAGAATTACGCTAAATTAATGGTTTGTTAGGGTAGGCAATGGATGGGAAAGGCAAGAGACCGAAAAGAACGGAGTGCATTTGAAGAGACCTACACTCAGCATCAGGTGGACACGGGTTGAAGAAGAAAGAAGAATCGTTTTATTGTTTACGTACTTCTTTGAATTTTGGGAAAAATTACGTTCTACCCGCAGAATAGATTGAAACCAACTAATGGAGGTTCTCGGACGTCATACGAGGTCATGGACGCGGTGCGTCCGCTGATGTTAAATTGTGTTGAATGGCACGCTGGCGGAACAATACTTTTTTTTTCGTATATATTTTTATTTATTTATTTGGTTAAGAGTCATTTTAACCTCTCTTTCGCTAGTATGGTTGCCTATACAATGTATGTACACGATAACGTTATTCTCAGAGCACACGTGACTTCTACACGTGTGCCGTTTCTTTTAGGCTTTTTGCGAATGCGTTTTGCGACACGTGCTTCTGTATTCAAACGTACATAAAACATTTAATATGTCACCGAAAAACTCCGCAACGACTCTAAAGGCATTACAAAATTAATTTGGATGTTTAAACAGAGATATTTCGGAGATAAATTCAGACGAAGTGTGGAACCGCGTACTTTTAATTCTGACAGTAAAAGATTTACAACTTTCCTTGGGATTGTCAAAACAATCGTACTACGAAATGGAAAACGTAAATTAAAAGTGTTTTGATTGTTGGGAAATGTCTTTTTATTTCCTGTTTTGAGGTTTTATTTTACTTTTGATGGAATACACTTCATATTTTCCAGTGTAGAAAAACACTTCATATTTTCCAAAGTTTGGGTGACGAAGATCATGTAGAAATGCAAAAATCGTTACTGTCATTAATGTCAATGTCAAGAACGTTTATTTAGGAGCATGTATATTCCTGCCATAAGTATTACTGTAATCGCAATGCGGTAAAATTTATATTTGAGGCCACGTCTAGGCCTTAATTGTGCGTAAGTAGTCCCAAGCCAGATTTTTTTTTATCCTCAGTTTTTTTTTTTTTTATTGTCCTAGTAGGCAGACGAGCATACGGCCCACCTGATGGTGAGTGGTTACCGTCGCCCATGAACTTCAGCAATGCCAGGGGCAGAGCCAAGCCGCTGCCTACCGCCTATAACATATAGGCAACAGTCAAAGCAAACAGTAACAGTAAAATACATAATCATCAACTACTGTTCTAGTAAATAAGCCTATGTAATTACATTGAAAAGACGAACACATTCGTATACATTCGATTTAAAATAACACGAGTCAATGTTAAACCCGTTAATCTCGTTAAATGTTCTAAATAACGGTAATGTTAGCTCATTATGAAGATTAACGAAGCCTTACGTTTGCAGGGTCTTGGCCATTCCGGAGGTCACTGACTAGTCATTCTACTAGTATATGTTATATCGATACACAGACGTGCATACATTTAGATAGGACTTAAGATCAATTATTACTGTAAATTATAAAAATCGTTTTATGATTCAAAGTACTTCTGTGGGTAGTTTGCTCGTGTGACTTTTTAGCCATTCCGGAGGTCATTGGCTAGTCATTCTACTAGTAATATGTTATATCGATACACAGACGTGCATACATTTAGATAGGACTTAAAGATCATTTATTACTGTAAATTATAAAAGTCGATTTATGATTCAAAGTAGTTCTGTGGGTAGTTTGCTCGTGTGAATTTTTCACTTTCAATGATTATGTAATTTATTATGAATCTATAAACGTGCCGTAATGTTAGCGTTTTGTTAAGACTTGTTCGCTTGAGAAATTGTTTCAGAATTGTATATATACGTTTTTTTAGATGTTACTTACTAATAAGCAATTACATATAACTTTTTTCGTTTTTATTGTATAATTGTATGATTTAACTCAGTAAATTAGAATTACAAACAATTTTGTTTTAAACTTCGACCTCGAATTTTCAAGGACTGTTGTATTTAAATTATAAGTGTTGTAGAAAACATTTAAGGGTTGTGGAATTAAAGCTGTCTGTAGTCTCGGTAGTCTGTTATGTTGTAGCACACGCTAAATTAAAATTGTAAGCTAAAGTAATGTTATAAATTCCAAGCTGAATTGTATGGAGCATCAGATCGAAATTTTATTATGTTAAAATCAAATGCTCACAAGATACCTATATTATAATATGTAAAAATTAAATGCGTTAAATATTTACTACAAATACAACATGGATGAAACCACAGGACGAGGTTAGTACATCTGTAACGAATCTCTAATCTTGTCAATCAAAATCATTTCTTAGAACTTAACAAAATAGATACGTTGAAAGTGTTATTAACTAACAAAATTTTTAGCGAACGGAGTATTAATGTATCGGTTAATTATAAGCTATTTTAGCACGTTAACGTGGTATCTACTAATTGACAAAAGCTCTTTGGCTGTACATTAATGCGCTCCGACCTTTGGGCTTTGTATATAGGGCGTTGTAGTCTATTTATAATTAAATGCTAAACGAAACAGAGTTGAATTTGAAATGTACTCATTTATGCAAGTATTTTGTAAAAAAACTTTTAAAAAGTATTGTTCCTCTAGTTTTTTTATTTGTCTATGCTTTATCTATGACACTGATTTTTTCCCGCCAAAGTGAGCGTTGTCATGATGAGAAAATGATCAAGCATTATAAAGTGTTTGGCATCTGAGAAGCTAAAAGGAAGGACGCAACGCCAATATAGCTGGCTGTCTGAAGCGCGGACATTGAATTTATTTTCTAAGTTTGGTTTTTTAAGCAAAGGGGTTGGAAAATAACAGCAGTAAAGATGACATCAAATAAACAGGGTCTATACAAATTTTAACACAATTGCTTTGTGTGTAATTTGGTGACAAGTAGGGACAGTAAATAATGTAAGTGAGGTAGCTTTGACAATTAGTTGTAGTAAATTCGAATATTTATTAAAAAATACAATTAGTGAGATATTTAACTCAAGAGTTGGGTTTAAAAATTACGTCATAAAATTCTAACCTGTGTACATTTATAAATATAAAACATTGAACACAATTCAAGGACCAAGATAAACATCAACAATAATTTTATGTATGATTATCTCGAAGTATCAAATTATTTCCTGATAATTTCGCAGACCTTCGTTTTCCTTTACGCGTAACTGTTCGTTTATTTCTACTTATAGATTAATTGATGTAGATAGCTCGAAGAGATTATACCTAATAAGTCACAATATATTGTCATGACCTCCCCGAAGGTTGCGTCACGTTTCGGGCGCTACACAGGCACGTAATGAGGATTCGATTGTGGGACTTATTTAAATTGACAGTATATTGGAAATTAATTAATCTTCGAAGAGTTTTCTTGGGGTTAGATGCACACTTAGGTGACTATTCTCAATGCAGTAACGTCGTTAATAAAAACAAGTGGTCACTTGTGTCAAATATAGCACGAATACTTTTTTGTGTCTGTGTGTTAATATTTACTGAGTCCGCCATGTCATGTTTTCGCGTGGACTTTGTCCATCAATGATTTTTTCATTCTGTTGCATTGATGCAAAGAGGAACATCAAGTGGTAGCCAATGAGCTCACTAGCACGATGTTAAGAGGTCTATCCACATCACTTGGAAAGTTTCACTGAGACTTCGAGCACAGACTAAATTATTGATTACGTTCGTAATGTTTGCTCACATAACATTACTTTGGTGACTGATAGAAAGTACTTATTCTAAATTACTTGTAGGTGTGGTTTGTCGTAAACATATCCAAGATAATAAATAATAATAATAATTAAAATAAATTATCATTTAACATTCGGAGCGGGATGAGACAATAAAACGCCTCAATTCTATTGTCTTAAGTACAAGAAATCAAAATCTACTAGTTGAAGAGTTCTAATGTTGATGGTAAAAAAGGAACGGTATAATTCTTTCTCAATCAAATAATCTATAGTCTTATTATGTAAAAGTATTTCTGTTGTAAATTCACAGATAAATAGTTCACGACAACCTTAAAGTATACCAATATTGATTTTTTATATTTAGGTAAGCTAGTTTGTAATATCAAATTTATATGATTATAAAAAAAATTAGGACGTAAATGTGTAATTTATTTATCTCATCACAACTATAATGTTTGTCAGCAGAATGACATGAAAAAGTACCAGTCAGAACCATGTACCATGAAGTATCAATAAGAATGAATACTAAATGAGATAAATGTATTAAAATTTTGTGATCCATTAAGAGAGCTCGTAAATTCGGGCCAGTGTTTCGGCAAATCTTTAATAAAAGAAAGCTTAGAGGCGTACGCTTTCGGCATTAACTCCGAAGGTCATGGCGTGTCGTGATTACGTGTTATTACGTTCGTACTTTATAAATCAATGTTCAATCCGAGCTTTAGCACTGGGTGTATAAACAAACTTGAACTTTAGCACTGGACTACAGAAACATATACACTAATGTGAAACCTTTTTCTTTTTGGTGTTTTTTTATTGCCCTTGTGGGCAGACGAGCATACGGCCCACCTGATGGTGAGTGGATACCGTCGCCCATAGACCTAAGCAATGCCAGGGGCAGAGACAGGCCACTGCCTACCGCTTAATACTCTCCACAAGCCTCTTTTAAAGAAACACATGTCATAGCGCTCGGGAAACACCGTGGAGGGGAGCTCATTCCATAGCCGGACTGATTACCGGTAACTGCTATCGTAGTATCGGTGCCTATCGCATTTTAAATTACGCCAACCTTGAAACGTTAGGTTGATGTCTTAAAAGTGTTGTAAATCGATTATCCCACCCTTAAACCGGAAGTCGTCAGTGATTCGTTGCGGAAATGGACAGGATGACGGTACCATGAGAGTAATTTTGTGTTTCTTTTGGTTTTCCCGAATCGTACACAATATGATTAAAACTATATACATACTTACTGTCTTTGTCTTTAAATAACTGTATCTCTGTTTAATCTCGAGTTGATTTTTATTTGTGTCTTACAATTTCCGATGTTTCGGGAAGCTTATGATTTTCGTGGTCAATACGTGTTCATTATTTGTTGAAATTCGGTTATCTACTTTATTATATTATGAAGGATACGTTTTTTTGCTCACAGTTGAAGCCACAATTTTAAATTAGGTTTAGATAAGTTTAATGATGTGTTTCTTCATATATCACATTTTGTAATAACAATATATTTTGATATTCTCATGACACTTGAACATCCTATTAAAAGTGAGTTTAATTTCGGTTTTCATTTAGTGATTTGCGTCAAGAGTCGAACGAACAGAAGCAAGAAAAACTACGCGTAAGATATCACTGCTCTGCAGCCAATATAAATAGTATTTGAATTTATGGAAAAAAATACGAGAGCTAATTTTGGGTTTGTTATTTATTCCTTTTGATTTTTTGTATGGCAATTTGAATGGAAATTTTTGTTTTAAATGTTTTTATTTATTTATTGCTTAGATGGTTGGATAAGCCCACCTTGTGTTAAGTGGTTACTGGAGCCCATAGACATCTACAACGTAAATGCCGCCACCCACCTTGAGATATGAGTTCTAAGGTCTCATTATAGTTACAACGGCTGCCCCACCCTTCAAGCCGAAACGCATTACTGCTTCACGACAGAAATAGGCGAGGTGGTGGTACCTACCCGTGCGGACTCACAAGAGGCTCTACCACCAGTAAGAAATGTGTTTTATAACGGAACCAAATATCCGAACGTGTGATACCGCCCTCGCCGCCGCCTTACCCCCCGCTGAGACAGAGCTCTCTGAGTCAGAAAACACACGCCCTCGACGCGCGCCAAGACGACCGGCCCCAAGACGACCGGTAAAATATTGTCAATCTTAGTTTGTCTGTACTTGTCTCAACTCATTTTGTTTTATTTTAGTTAATTGTTTTGCTTTCTATTAAAATCTTATCCAAAACAGTGTTAACATCATTTCCTTTTTTTTTCTGTACCTATGCTGATAGCCTTGAAAGGCTATATCAGCTTCACCCTATCGCGTAGGTGAGCTCACGGGGCTCAAACCGGAGTGTTGCTAACACTAGCAAGAGCAGTGATTCGCAGAATCTACCACCGGATCGGAAATGCGACCCACTGAGAAGATCCGGCGAGAAACTCAGTGGGTTGTGTCTGTGGGTTAATTCACTCGTCGAGCCCTTCGTCGCAAGCGACGGGTTCGATCAGGACGGTGACAGGTTTTTGTGGTACATAAAAGCACCGTTAATGGATCGGAAGGATCCGTAATGACGTGTTTTGGGCGACGTCGATTTTCTACCATTCGGTTTACAGGATCGGGTATAGTTTTATCATATCCTCTTCGCACAGCCCGGAACTCACAGAAACCCACAAAAAAAACTCACAAATGCCCCACCAGTCGGATTTTTAGTGTTAAAGTTTTTATTAATATTTGAAACTTACCGATCAGACAGAGTAAATTTTAATGTTTTTCCACGTTTCCGGCCGTCAAAAGTTATTTAACTAATAATAGTACATGAAAAGATTTCTTTGGTCATAAAAATATTTCAAGTGATTTCAAAAAACATTCCGTAGACATTAGAAATTTTATGTTGTGGTCAGTAGCTTGTTGGTAAGTAGCTTGTTCAATTAATATTTACTTTAAATTTTTATGTTTGTAATGGTGATCGCCTTCCAGTTAAATATAAACGTTTATAAATTTCAAGGCGCTAACCGTGAAGTCATACGTTATTTGTGCATAACTGGATCCATCATACATTACTGTACCGAGCAATTTTGAAACCATAGATGAGATCAACTTTTTTGTAGCGTCATACCAATTGTTATGACAATAATAATAAATATATATATACATTTTTTTATTGCCCTTGCAGGCAGACGAGCACACGGCCCACCTGATGGTGAGTGATTACCGTCGCCCATGGACCTCAGCAATGCCAGGGGCAGAGCCAAGCCGCTGCCTACCGCAAATTTAGGTACACACAAAAAAATCAGCTTAAATAGCAAATCCTAGTGACCCTGATCAGGATATTACGTGAAGATAATATCGAGGGGTGAAAGGCTGTTTGGTTTAAGCGACATTTTTGCATTATTACAGGAGATCCATTGAAAAGTTCAAAATTTAGAAAAAATATCATAACAAAAAAGTTCTTCGGCTATTTGAACAAGGTAAAGGAGAATGACCAAAAGTCGTCTAGCAAAGTTGCATGTTGCAGAACCAAAATAACATCGAAATAGTTTTCTCATTTTTTACAATCAATTTCACTACAGAAATGTTTTTTACAGGACCGGAATTATGATTTTAAGATTAATAGTACATCAACAATTTTATTGTTCGCATATGACGTTTCGTTCTCTCTATTTAGACAGATTACTCAAGCATGAGTTTTTAGACTCAATCATCACAAAAATGATATCAAAATCTTGTACAGTTAATTAACTAGGTATATTATATTCTTATATTATATTTTACAACGTATTGAATTATGATTTTACCATTAAGTAAAAAAAAAAAAAGACGGCCATAAATAAAAATCGTTGCGACTTGATAAAGCAAAAGGAAATTAAATTAAATTCCGATTACGCTAGTTGCTTACATTGGTCCGCCATTGAATGACGCCTGCGACTATGCGTAGAATTCCGAAAACGAAATCCGAAGAGATTCTTCAAAATACGTAGAAATTCCTATTCTACAAATTAATCTGAATTTCATTGATTCAGTCGCCAAGTATCCCCACGCTCAGTGACGACACGCGCTTACGTAAAATCGTATCTTACTGTTAACGTAAGCAAATAACAGCGAACATAAACCTTAAATAGGTCACGTAAAACCATAACCTACATTTTTTCAGTGTGTAGAAGCAAACCGCATTTGTGGGCGATGTATTTATTATTATATTCATAAAACGTATCAGGAGTAACCAATTAATGTTTTAACACTTTTGAGTTTTTATTACTGAAACTATACGATACACAGTGCTATTTTTGTATGGAGTTACATAATAACGTAATAAGTATTAAGTTTAATTTTGTATCTGCCACTGTGTCGGTATATACCTACACAATATAAATACGACAAAACGCGGTGAACAACTATCCAGCAATTGTTTAAGATTAAATTGTGATTACACGTAATCATCGGTAGGTTCTCAAGACAAGTCACATTATGGAAGTGGCAATAACCATTGGTAGCATGTTAAAAGAACAGTTTAAATTGTTGCCAGGCTTAAATTATGCCGGTTTGTCGTGACCTCTCGCGAAGGTCATCAGCCGTGGCACTTAGCGATGTTACCTTTGCCAAGGACAGACGGATAAAAACTTTTAAAGTTTCTGCACCTGTGCCCTACGTAATTAGCGTGAATAATTACTTTTCTTTCATGAGTAATGGTGTGTAAATTTGTTTTTGAATTGTTTTAAAAATATTGTTTATGCTATTTCTTTGAGATGTTCGTAAATGTTTTTGTTGCGGTAAGGTAAGATGCGTGTGAAGGTATTTAAGTGAAGTTTGAAGATTATAATTATGTATTTCTGAGACAATAATTATAAGTTGATAATCAACTAAAGAGACCTAACCTTTACGCACATTATTGAAAATGAATAAACATATAATATGTAGTCACTACTTACGTACCAATATACAAACAAATATTATGTAGGTATGTATAAATATATAATAATATATACAAATAATATATAAAATAATAAATACATACAATAAATATAAATAATAAATAAATATAAACAAAAATATACATATATAAATACAATAAAACAAAATAAAACATTTAAATTTACGATTATAGACAAACAGCACTGAACAGATATGTAATGTTCATCATTATTGTGAAGCAGTTTAAAGTTATGGCACCCCCCACTGCAGCTAGTAAGTGCATTCCACAATCGAATAGCTTGGATGGAGAATGAATTGTCAAAACCTATTAATTATGAAATAAATTATCTAAAAAGACTTAATATGTGTGTTCTCTTATAATTTTAGTAGTGGCAGTATCAGAGAGAAATCCTGTAAAAATACGACAATTTCAAGTTTTTTTTTTATGTATATTATGCATGCATAGAAATTTCTTTTTTTTCCTCCTCACAATGCCAACAATCTTGCCGTGGTTACTGTTACCGTAAGTTACTGTCGCTCATGGTTATTGGTAAGGGGGTAATCAAGTTGCTGAACCTACATAGATTACACCGGCCGACAAATGAAAATTTTTTGAAAGTTGTTTGTATTTGAGCCACAAATATCACCAATTTATACTGTTTTAAACACAAAAACACCTACATATTTGCCCTATCACATCAGATTTTTTTAAAAGAAGTAAAATGCATTTTTTTCAAAATTTAACGAAAAAATCAATAATTATATTACAAAAACATATATTTGAACATTTACAAAGAAAACATTGAGTTTAAACAATGCTGCAGGACTATTTAGAGTGACATCTTTTACGTTTCGTGACAAAATTACGTCTGGGTGTAGATTTTTGTGAGTATCTTCAGTAATATCACGTGTCAGTGACCAGCAGTAATCAGCCATCATATTCACATTCCATCGACCTTGGTACCTTGTCTCCATAGATTTTATGTCCTGATGAAACCTTTCTCCCTGCTCTTTACTGTAATCACCAAGATGATCAGGAAAAAAGTCCACATGTGAATCTAGAAAGTGGAGTTTTATGCTCATATTACACCCCAATTTTTGATACTTATCCAATAAGTTTGCAACGCTATTTTTATAGTCGGGATGTTTATTATTTCCTAGAAAATTGTTGACAACATCTCTGAACGCCAGCCAAGCATCTGATTCAGTGTTATTCATTGTGGCATCAAATTTTTCATCAGCCATCAAAGATCTGATTTGCGGTCCATCGAACACTCCTTTAATTTTTGCATCAGATAATCTTGGAGTTTTTTTACACAGGTATTCAAAACTAGCATTGTTTTTATCCAATGCTTTAACGAACTGTTTCATCATACCGAGTTTGATATGAAGCGGAGGTAGTAAAATTTTTTCAGGACTAATCAATTTTTTTCGTATAACGTTTTTTGTTTCTACTTTGAGATTTTTACGAGGATTCCATTATTTTTGAACGTAGAGCTTGTCTCGTGCTATACTGTCCCACTCGCACAAGAAGCATGGAAATTTTGTATATAAGTAAAATATATATATATATATATATAATTACGTAACGTAAGATTTTTTTTTAAATAAACACACTTATTTCAGTAAAAAGTTTATGAAAAAAGTAACTGTAGAGGTTTATTTGCATGTAACCTGTTTCGAATGGGTGTGTCGTTGTTGCAACTAATATATTTCCTTATGAGAGGTCGCACGATTTGAGAAAAGAGCGCCAAAATCTAAAATTTATTTATTTTAATCAAAAAATTTAAAATAGCCGATGTCTTAATTTTTTTTTAAACCTGATGTGATACGATAAACTGAGGTATAATTTCGTGATCAGCACTACCAAATTAGTGGAAAAAAATAATCAGAACTTGAACAAGGAAAATGATGTCGGCCGGTGTTACTTTTACGTAAACGAGTATGTAAATCGTCAAAAAGATGCACAACAAAAGAAGAATCGTAGAAGGCATGTAATATTACTTTGAAATTATTTGTAACATAAAAATTGAATTGACTTTGTGATCTGTTCATAAAGTACGTATAATCTTAGGGAAAACACGTTCGATTAAACATTATTGCGTGCTCATTACGAGAAGCGAAATCTGAAATACAGCAGATGTGAAATAAAATTTGTTTTGTACTAAAAAGTAATCTTGTTTTCTTCGAATTTAAGCTGTGATCTTTTTTTATTGATCTTAGATCGCGTAGCTTTATATATGAGTTCTATGATCGCTGGAGCAGACGGGCCCTCGAGTGGAGACCGCGCAACGGAAGACGTAACGTGGGACGCCCCCTGGCTAGATAGTGCGATGACCTCCGCACGGTGGCCGGCAAGAAGTGGATGAGGAGAGCCGCAGACCGGGCTCAGTGGTGTGGATTGGGAGAGGCCTATGTCCAGCAGTGGACGACTGTGGGCTGCTGTTGATGATGATGATGATGATGATGATCTGGCCTTTTTTTGTCAAAAACCTGTAGTCTCCAGTGTAAAGTGAAGTTTAAATTTATATAATACCATTAGTATTTCGGAATTCAATTACGGATCAAAATGAGCTCGCATGCCGAAATACAATAAAAAAAAACCTCGTGTCAAATGGCTCCCAAGAGAATACTTATTCGAATTTATAATTTTCAAAGCGTTCGTGTAAGATTTAAAATTTAGAATGTAATGTAAACACCAAATATATGTGTTTGTCCTATGCTCTACCAATGTAAATTGTACGAGCCGTCAATGATTAAACGTGCGAAATTTCTCAAGGGTTACATACACTATTAATGTTGGCAACGATGTTTAATTAGTACCACTCATTACAGCTTCATTTCTGTGACGACTTAAATAAATTACGTTATAAGTTTTTAGTTAGTAGGCTTTGAGGTTTTAGCGGGAGGTTGACGGGAAACACGATTAATTATTTTTTTTAAGGGATTTTATGACCTGGTAGCTAAGACCTTTAAGTCATGTCTTATTTTAATTTATATTCTTATTTTTATGAAAAATGATAATATGAAGTGAAATGAAATGAAGATGATTAATTTGAGACATTAATCAACTGGGATGAAATTAAATGAAATGAAATGAGATGATATGGGATGAAATATAATCTTAGTAAAACGGTGGTCATTTGCTAAGATTTTTCAGTGGACTTTTTGGAGGATCCCGAGAAGTTACGTCCAGCGGCTTTGTTTCATTTTCCCACATTTGTGCACTTTCACAGATATTAAACAGTTAATAAACCACCGTTATTAAACATTTAAACCTGAAGAAACACTAAATAGACAAAATAAAACAAATCACACAACTTCACTCCTCGCGTTCCCGCCAAAAATTCTCACACTTTTAATTCGTAATCATTTTACAATTACCGTCATTCCCAGTCATCCCTGACTACGAAAGCCTCGTATGCAAATGTAGTGATCATGGGTCGCGATACGGATCTGGCAGATTTTTCTGGAAAACATTACTCTTCCCGGAACGGATGTTAGCAAAAAACATTTGCTGTCGATTATTTTATTTGTGTTCCAAGAACGACCCCTTACGCTTTTGTTAGTATTAAATTTGTCGATTATGATCCACTTATAAAATATGTAGTTATCATAGAATCGTTTCGTCATTCGAGAAAGTACTAAATTTTGTCTCTGTCGTATTTTAATACGCCTTTATTAGCTTCAGACGTATGTATGTAACAGAATCTTTGAACATGATTTTGACCTCCTTCAAAACGTCGGATTAACTCGAAATTTGGTATACTTATTAAGGACTGATGACAATTTAATATTTAAAAAATAATTGAAAATAAATAAATTGAAGAAATTGAAATTCAACAAAATAAAAGATGAAAAATAAATAATAGTTTATAAAAACATATATATGTAGTAGCATATATGAGTAGAAGGGTTGTTTTAATAATATCCTGAAAAAGCACCCCACGCTTTTTTACAATAAAATCATTTTTTCTTACACTATTTTTAATTCAAATTTATTAAAATTTATTTTCTATTTTTTAGTTGGATTTTCTATAAAAGCGTGTTTCGTTAGTTTTTTAAACCATTATTTATTTCGTCAGAGAGCTGCAGTGCACCGAACCGAATGTCATTAATTCAGTAATTAAGTGCAAAATACGAATAAGCATGCCATCGTTTAACTGCAGTGCAGTGCTTCAATAAACAAGCAATAATTTTTTTATTAATATATTTATTAGAATGCATTAGTCTCTAGAACTGAAGTCGTCGTGGCCTAAAAGATAAGACGTCCGGTGCATTCGTATCTAGCGATGCGACGGTGTTCGAATCCCGCAGGCGTGTACCAATTTTTCTAATGAAATACGTACTCCAACAATAAATGTTCACGATTGACTTCCACGGTGAAGGAATAACATCATGTAATAAAAATCAAACCGCAAAATTATAATTTGCGTAGTGAGCTCGTCCGCTCATCTAAGCAATAAATAAAAAAACTGTTCAATAGTAACCGTTGCGTAAATTTTCAGTTTAGTTTATTTTGTCTATTAATAAAGATAGTATTTGTAGCTAAGTGTATAGGTAAATACTTGGCTGTACTATTTAATTAGATATATCAAAGAATATCTTAATTCGTGGATACAATAAAATTAATAATTCTACGAGATATTCAAACTTTGTCATAATTTAATGTGTAGGTCTTCAGTGCCAAAAATCATTGTTCACCAGTTATTTATACGCTTGTCTAAAACTTTAATAGTATCTGTTAGCTTGTCCCACTGTTACACTACATTGAGTTAATCTATTGTTGAATTGACTTGTCTTATTATCTTACGATTATTCATCGTCTGAGTTAAGATATAAACGTAGCTTTGGGAAGCATAACTCGACACGGTAAATTTTTGTTACTTCATCTCTGAGATTGCCATGGGACTTTTTTTATAGTTTGGATGGGTGGACGAGCTCACAGCCCACGTGGTGTTAAGTGGTTACTGGAGCCCATAGACATCAACGACGTAAATGCACCACCCACCTTGAGATATAAGTTCTAAGGTCTCAAGTATAGTTACAGCGGCTGCCCCACCCTTCAAACCGAAACGCATTACTGCTTCACGGCAGAAATAGGTAGGGTGGTGGTACCTACCCGCGCGGACTCACAAGAGGTCCTACCACCAGTAAAATCTTTATAAAAAAAAACAATTTCAGTTATAGAACCAGTTAAATTATATGAAAGGCAATAAAGTCTTTTATAAACTAGCAATCGTATTCCCACCTGCATTCAACGTCTGGCCCATTTCATATAAAAGCAGATTTAACGAGGCCATTAACACTGTTACTAATACTGTTTATATTAATATAAAATTGGATTCGATTGCAAACATCGACTTCAAAAATAAATTTAGCAGTTCTGGGAAATTCGATTTCACAATTATTGTTGTTCCTCTTCAAATGTTTTCTTATATCGATGGTTAGCGATCCTTAGTCGAAAAAGTATAAAACAAATATGTTTTTGTTACGTTGTTAACACAGATTTTCCGGTCAGGACGATACTTTATCTATTTTTTTTCCTTGGAGGTTAATTGTCTTTGCCTGGATTCAATTCTTTTGGCATGTGATAACACATTACGTTTTCACGGTGCAAGATCAACAAAATTTTAAGGGCTTATTGAAAATGTAAACAATAATCTTTATTTTTAATTGAAAGTCATTACAAAGTCTTTAAAAGAGAGAGCGCGACCTAAGATCGACTTAAGATCTAAAATTTATCAATGAGTTTTAAAAAAAACGGGAATAAATGTATGAAAAACAGCGTATGAAAATCATCTGTTAAGTCTAATCACGCGCCACTATGCTACTTTGATACTATTATGACAAAAACTTAGCCTGAAGTGACATCATATATTTAAACTTTTCCATTTCTATCTGACAAGAGACTTGAAAGCGTAGATCACGATCGGACAAACACAAACATTAATTTTATTTATTAGATACTTAGTTATCTTTAGTATCATCATCATCATCATCAACAGCCCACAGTCGTCCACTGCTGGACATAGGCCTCTCCCAATCCACACCACTGAGCCCGGTCTGCGGCTCTCCTCATCCACTTCTTGCCGTGCGGAGGTCATCACACCATCTAGCCAGGGGGCGTCCCACGTTACGTCTCCCGCTGCGCGGTCTCCACTCGAGAACCCGTCTGCTCCAGCGATCGTCAGTCCTACGGCTTATATGGCCTGCCCACTGCCAGTTAGTATAAACATTAGGCATTTTATGAATATTTTTAATAACTATTTCGAAAGCCTAATTGAATTGTTAACATAATTCGCAGTTTAGTGAAAATTCCATTCTAATCGACTAGCATTTTGCTTGAAACGTGTAGATTTAACAGTTATCTAAAACATTTCTACTGAATCGAACTATCTGGTATGATATTTGAATTTAAGCTTATCCTCAAATTTTATCGTGAATTTTTAAATAGGTTCTTAGAGATGTGTCTTTTTGCATCTTTAAGTACCTACATATTACAATAAAGAAAATAATATTTACTTCATCAAACATTCTCAGTAATTTTTTAAGAGGTTGCAAGCATAGAAATTTCTGTAAGAATCTCATTCGTGATGAGCTAAAATGTTTATAGGGATGAGATTGAAATATTTTTTTTTTAATTTTAATTGATTGATATTCAATAATCAATTTTAATGATTTTAATTTAAATTCATAAATACAATTTTTTTATTGAAAAGACCAAATTTAACAAAATAAAAAGAGAATATCATTAGTGTGGTCGATGTTAGTGAATATGTATGCGTTATTAACAATACTTCAAAGACTATTGCTCAGATCTTGATGAAATGGTCCCACATGAGAAGCGACGACTTTCAAATAATAATAAGAGAATTATCAAAAGCGGTTCAACTAGAAAACTAGTGCTGAGGTAACTCACATAAAAAATTGGAATCTAGATCCTCCTTGTTGTGTGAAGACGATTAAAATTAAGAGGATTTCGGCGTAATGATACCTGCTTAATTAAAAAAAAAAAACAAGTACCCAAAATCTAAACGACGACAGTAAAATTTCTTTGCGGCAAAGTAATAGTTGACTTCATATTTCTGATAACAAACATTCCTTTATCTTGTAATTTTAGTGTTTGCCAGTTGGTTTAACGGTAAGTGAGTACATAATCGTTGTTTGTTCTTAGATTAGTCGCACAGAAATTTCTGAGCAGTTACGTTTTTATTATAAACAATAATTAAGTGCTGATATTATGTTCGGAAATCTTAAAATTTTCTGTTGTTTACACGACAAGAACGAGTTTTTTTAGAGTGAACCTCTCACAGCTTTCTGAACGTTAATAATTACATTTAATACACAGAAACGGATATGTGTATGGTAGTTTTCCAATTACAGCACAAGAGCGCATTATGCGACATAATGCTCAACGTTGAATGTTTCAACTACAGCAACGATCGAGCACTCTCAAAAGGTACTGCTCTCGCGTGATACTCGCAATCGATACCGACTCAGTGACAGAAAATTGACAAGTGTTTTTTCTTTAAATTGGCATTGATCGAAATTTTGTTTATATTATCGTTAGTAATATTATTTAATGTTGAAAAAAATTGTGAGGCTTTCGTTTCGTCGTAGTTTCTTAGAAATAATCAATGTTAATTAAAACTGTGCTAACTTAACGCACTCTGCTGATGCATTTGAAAACTAATTCACGTTCCAATTAAGCTTCAGCATAATTCGGCATTGTGCGTCACTGACTCGCATTATGCTCTGTAATTAGAAAACTACCTGTATGTACATAGTAAGTTTTTTTATTGCGTGGACTGCTGAGCGAGTACACGGGCCACCTGGTGTTAAGTGGTTATCGGGGCCCATTTATATCACAAAGCGAAAGGCGTCCCCAATTACACATGAGACCAAAACTTTTCTTAAAAACTGATTTCAAATTGATCGCGTTCAATGTATTTTACTTAGTTAAAGATATACCAGTTATATGATAATTTCACACAATAAAGCTAATCGAAAAGAATTAGTTGGGTTTTATTTTGGTAATCGAAAAAAAATACAATAACACGTACGTACGTTATAATGTAATATTAAAAATAAACATCACCAATAATTTAGATTTTCTTAATAATACCGTCAAATATTGACAGTCAATGAACGAATCCACGAAATACATTTCGTGCCGCTAAACTATTCGAGGGCCCATCCCGAATATCTTCTAATAAATATAGGCAATTACAGAGCTCACATAAAGCAATAATTAGATTGATGATACGTGTACTCTTACAAGTTATAGCAATTGGTCGCGTGACATGACGCTGTTTCTGATACTCTAGAAACTATAATACCGACGAAAGTCATACACAGTCTTTGTCAAAAACATTGTAATGTACATTTTACTAAATTTTATTTAGGTGCCCTTGAAATTATAATAGAGCTCTATAGCGGCAGGATTATGTAGACTTTTGATTCATTAACGTGGACTCTTGACTGGGACATTACACGAAGTTACTTACAAGTATTTCCGATCTACAATATATATAATATCACTGCTTAAACTACGGTGTTTCTTTAACTTCGTCACGAATTCTTGTGATAGCTGTTAAGTCTCTCTTATAAGACCATAGTATAACTCTTATAAGACCGTCTATTGTACAAATGAATCCACATGTTGACTGTTTTTTTTTTTTTAATGTTTATTTTTGGTATGCAATAAAGTATATTCTTTCTCTATTTCTCTCTCTCCTCTCTTTATTATTTTATTGCAATGTATGTGTTCTGAGCTTCGTTTGAAGAGATATCTTCATGTATGCAGTAAAAAACTGTTAGCTTTCCATGACGTTGGTGAATCTCGTGTCAAATATCAACTTTCTAGATGAGTTGCAGACACTAAACAATGTTACACTAAACAATTATCCATCTACTGTGTTTCAATTTAGTACAGCCAATATAGTTGACTAATAGTTGCTATTATATCTCTACACGCCTTATATAACGATGTTGCGCTAAAGCTTGGGCAGATTATAACTTATTATTGTTCTAGAGCAACTTTCACTCTGTAGAACGAAATTTCTATGTGGATGACCCTAATATTGGAATGACTACAATATTCGGAATGGTTTTCAATACTTTTGTAGACGTTTGTTTAGATGCATTAAAGCATTGCGTCTAATGTTGATTTTTCTTGTCGTCTATTTTTAGTATGTTTTATTATTTCATAGATGTATCGTGAGCTTAGAATGTTGAGAAAGTGATGAAGCGTTGACTCTAATAAGTATTTTATTAGAAAATTACACAAAAATCCTAGGGATACAAGTGTCGGGTAGCATTTCCCCAACCACTTAATCTATACATATAAATTAAATTTGAGTGACTGTTTGTAATATTGAAATAACCGCTTTTTACTACATGCATATAAATATACACACGGTACATACACCAAAAAATCATTTTTTATAATTTTTGTTTGTTTGCCTGTCTGTCTGTTTGTTCCGACTAATCTCTGGAACGGCTGGACCGATTTTGATGGGGCTTTCACTGATAGGTAGCTGATGATATAAGGAGTAACTTAGGCTACTTTTTTTAGACTAGCTTCGCCCCGAGGCGTCACCAGCGGTACGATAACAACCGCGGGTAACATCGCGGGACTCAGCTAGTTATATATACGTTTCCAGAACTAGTGTTCGCTGTTTCATTGTCAAGTACCTTTTTGGAAATTGAACCAATATTACGAACCACTAATTGAATTTACAGACAGAAAACAATGTTAATTAATCAATAATTTTACCCGGTAATTAGAGCAATTTAAAGCATTCATGACCACAGATAATTATTTCATTACTCATATCTTTTATGTCGGCCACTGTTCGACCCAATAATGAAACGAAGGGCAATGAACTTCACCATCACCTGAGTTCGATGGTAACCTCAAACGAGGCCATTTCGCGATCTAGTCACATTTAATGATCATCGCTAGGCTTTTTTAGCTTCCGTATGAAGCACTAATTTCGGATAAGGTGATTTTTATATATTTTTATGTGAGAATTTTTTTTTCTCCTGCCTACGTCGAAGGTTCGGTTTTCCTCACGCTGTACAGGGAAGCAAGTGTAACTTTTCCTCCCTGGGTACTGACAAGTGGGCATGCGCGTTAGTGTCTACGTCTGCTCTCACGCACCTAAAATTCTCCGCCATTGTTGTGCTCGGGTAATTTGCAAAATAGTGTTTAGTGTAAAAGTTAAATAAACAAAAGGCAATAAAATTTAATAGTGAAGTATTAAAAAAAGATGACTTCATCAGACAGTTATCGCCCACTTTGGGAAAGACTGTACTAGATCGTGCATTATTATAGTAGGTCGCGCGTTATAGCATGTCGCGTGTTATAGTAGATCGCGCGTTATAGTAGATGATAAAGTATAGCATTATCGAAACGAATCGAATTTTTTATTATTATTTATTGAATAAATAATATTAATTAAATAATTTCATTTAATTAATTATTTATTTTAATATATGTATATAAATTTTATTTTCTAATTAAAAAAAATATTTTTATTTTTTCATTATCTTTATCGAAATCTGACCAGTAGCGGCAACGGGTGATGTCACATGTGGCTAATCGAATAGGGTTTCAGTAATCCTCATTAGAAGAAATAGATTGTTATTACTGAACTGTGCAAGGATTTTGATTATGGACATTGTATGGCTAGTTTGTTGTTTATTTTGCAATCGCATCCAGCTACATTTTGTGGAATTTGTGCGGCCATTTTGACATGCTGTTCTGTATTAAAACCGTTTGGTGGTAATTCACAAATAAAACGCGAAGAGTTGTTATTAGTTATACTGGCTTCTCGATTTTGATAGCGGTTCGTTAGGCAGTTTGTTTGACACTCATTTTTCCTTTTATGGAACAAGCTTTATGATTTTTGTTCGCCCATAAGTTAGGACACGTCATGTGCCGTGCTTTTTTGTAATAACGTGGGCCGTATCTGTGCTACTGTGACGAATATGGAATGACATCGTTTTTTAATCTGACAAGTTACTGACGTAAAATATCTACGGATTTTCTCTCACCTTACTAACTGAGGTTGACTTAGTTTATCCATATTGTAAGTTTATTAGGCTTGTAACTCAGTAGCTCAATAACTGACCGCCTGACTGACATCAATACTTTTTGGAAAACGTTGGCCATACCTATGAAGAAGTGGATTCTGCGATTTTCTTGGTTGTATGGGGTCGCCTTAGAATGGCATCTCTTCCTGCTGGTGTCGTAAATGGCTAAAGAATTTACTATATTTAATAATGTAATTTAATAGTAAGTCCGTATGAGCTAATCCTGCCTATCATACTACCATCCTGCCTAAATAGGTACAGAGTGCCTCAACATAATATGATCTCTTGATAGATTTGTTTAATGTTTTCGATGCATCAGATATTGTGTATTTTGCTATTATATCTAAGGTAGACAACGCCTATTTAATCATAAGCGGCTATCTCATACCGATCATAGATATCGACAATCAAGCTGATATTTTGATCGACAATAAGTAGCTCTACATTGATTGTTACACTAATTAATTACTCACACCAGTTAACATAACTTGTCTTATTTTTATTAATCTCATAAGGGGAAGTAAACCAAAATATAACTAGCTTTAAGTTTAAATATGTTTATTTGGACATCCAACATTTAAAGTTGGCAGAAATTCAATGAGTGATCACTTAATTCCAAGTTTTTTCGCCCAGAATGTTTGCAGAGTTAGTCGATAAAATTAATCTGTTAGAGGTAAATAAACGTGTAGGAATTGACGACGAAAGGAAGATCTTCTACCGAGCGAGTGTAATTGCTCAGTCCAAATGATCTTTTTTTTTTTTTCCTACCTAAGCTGGTATAGCCTTGAGAGACTATTCCAGCGTAACCTTAACTAGTAGGTGAGCTCACGGGACTCAAACCTGACGACGTTGCTAACACGAACCCTAGCAAGAGCCGTGCTTCGCAGAATCTACCACCGGATCGGAAACGCGACCCACTGAGAAGATCCGGCGAGAAACTCAGTGGGCGCCAAATGTTGTTGTTCGGAACTGGTATATATGCAATCTTATCTTGAAAATGTCGTAAGCGAGATTCAGGCATCTGTCAAATATCTTGTGTGATAGCTACCGCCACAAACGTAGGTATGTTCAAGTTAGTGCGGGCCGCGTGAGCGAACACTACACTTGCATAAGTCATGACGGGGCGTACGCAAGTTTTGTAGAATGTCACCTTATTTTCTAAGGGACAATTTACTTAGCTTGCAAATCGTACCTACGTTTTTCAAATTCATCTCGACATGAAATCGATACGAAACTGAGTCGGCTATAAGTGATTCTTTTTAATAAAAACTTAACCGAAAATTACTCAGAGAAAAAAGTATTCGGATCGCAAAAACGGAGTCAACGACCTTTTGTTGCACGGGGACACGAACGAAGATTTAGAACGATTAAAACATAATGTTTTTAAAAGTAATTTAATTTTAAATACTGACTATAAAACGTAGTGTGAAAGGTGTTTAATTTAAAGCCAAATTGAGTGAGTTACATTCATCTAGAGTGAGTTACATTCATCTAAACCATTACTGGTGGTAGGACGTATTGTGAGTTCGCGCGAGTAGGTACCACCGCCCTGCTTATTTCTGCCGTGAAGCAGTAATGCGTTTCGGTTTGAAGAGTGGGGCCGCCGTTGTAACTATACTGAGATCTTACAACTTATATCTCAAGGTGGGTGGCGCATTTACGTTGTAGATGTCTATGGGCTCCAGTAACCACTTTACACCAGATGACCTCTTAACATAAAGCCGTGAGTTCGTAAGGACAACAGTGCAATAAAAAAGACCAATAGGCTTCAGTACAAATAATTAAATATATTTCGTTCAAATTTGGATGGAGCCAGTTCGAAAATTTCGGTTATATCTTCGTCTTCCGTATATAAACAATATGAGAAATACTATTGTTTCGTTGTTTATGTAAGACGTCTGGATTTGATTGACTTTGTTATGTAATAGAAATGAAAAAAACATGTCATGAATACACTGACATTATGACATTAAGTATTGACTTGATAGCGTCGAATGTTCTCCATTAAAGTACTCTATTGACATTTATTCTATACTCTAATCTAAAATGCTACTGTTAATGAAAACAGATCCACATTTCAGAAGAACGAAAGTATATGTAATTGAAAACAAAACACAAATCGAACGAAATAAAAAAAAAAACTATCGCATGCAATACAACGATATCGATAATTTTGCAAAAGAGCAAAAAAATATGGCGCACGTTGTTTGTAAAAAATCGCGTGCTTACAGTTAATGGAACCACGCAACGTTCTGTAGGAGCTAGTGCATTAACCTCTGATATGAACACATCTATGAATTACTCATCTTTGCAACTAGGATGACCTGAAAATAGCGATCTAAATTTCTATCGGTGTTAGCACTTAACGGTTGGATATAACGCACTGAACAAATAAACGTTTTGCTGTTAATATTCTGAGGTATATCGAGCTTTGTTTTATTAACTGCTAATAATTTATTGCTTCGTGCAGTAAAATTTGTACGGAGTTTTATTTTGGGACTGTTTATAATAACTAGAGGTCCAGCAGTAGTGGAAATTTGACTATAATTAATTGGAATTGTAAGTTTGTACACTATTAAGATTGTATTTTCAACGTCGAAACTACACTACAGAAAAATATTAATAACGACAAACAATATTTAATCTATTCTCAATTTGACCACAGACGTCAAGAACAAAAGTTTGACAATAAATAGTATGCGTGTGTGCGTCAAATACATGGTAGTGTGTGTAATGTTTTCTTTTATTGATTTAATGTATCTTTTAAGCATTATTTAAAAAAAAAATTAGCATTGTGGACTTCTTCTCTATATTCCCTATAAGTGTGTAAAATTTCATACTTCTCCGTCTGCGCAATTTTCGTAAAAAGGGATACAAAGTTTTTGCTTCACGTATTAGATGTGATGTTGACGGACGTAAAGTGGTTCGATTTGGACGGCGATATCGCGAGGTACGTGCCATTACACCGTGTATTCTGCGGTCCATCGTGTAACATGATGTCGAAATTATTTAAACCGGAGTCAACTGTTTTTTGATTAGACAGTGGAACAAAAACGTGTTGTCAGAGCGCAATGTTTCTGGTGATCTAGATTGAAGGGGGAAGATTTCAAGCGATGTTGAATAAAAAAAAATTTTTTTCTTTATATGCCCCCCTAATAACGTATTATTCAGAAAAGAATAACTGTGTCAACTTGGTATAAATTTTGTACTTTAGCGATAAATTGATTCTTGGATCGATAGAGGGAAGAAGAGGATTCTACTAGCTTACATATGTACAACAGAGATAAGATTAAGTAGAAAACTGTAATATAGCTGTAAAAAGCTGACAGATTTTGAAGTTTTTTTTTAAAGATAGATGTTATAAAATTAATATTTTTGTTATGTTTTTTATTTGTGCTAATTAACGTTCTAGTCTGTGTATGACACTGAATTTAATAATAAACTTAGTTTGTCATGTAATCTGTGATATTTCAGTTTCAGTTGGAAAGTATCACACAATGTGTAACAATGAAAATAAATCATCATTTTAAAGAAAACTAAAATTAATTTCTGCTCATTATTTTTATTCTCAGAGGTGCATGTACAATGTATGTATTAATTAGTTTTACGAATGTCATAAAATAGTATGAACTATCGTAACAATGTAAAAGGACATTGACCGGTTAGTTAAGAAGCTGTTTACGTAACTACTTATTATGTCACTTTAAAAGATTTTTAAAGAACTTTAAACCAGTTTGCAAGCGATCATTGAGGTTTTTTGTGGTTCATAATTTATTTCACGTCACTAAAGTACAAGATTTAAATTTCCAATGGCCTTTTTTATTGTTGTTGATGTGATGAGACGATCACACGAAAAATAGTGTTATGCGGATGGTTATTATGTTTTATATTATATAGCGGCCCGCTCCGGCTCCGCTCGGGTCTTTAACAAAACATTTCAACGATATTTGACGTTGTTTTATTTTTTTTAATAAAAAAACACTTATTGCGGCATAACTATAAAAGTTAGACATATGCTGTTGCGGCACTTTTTGTAAATAATGATGTGTTCTACAAAGTCGTAGTGCATTATTTTATTTATGAATAGTTTCCGCAGGGCACGCGATGTAAAAAATATTATAGGTAATTTTTTACACCTTGGGTTACATTATTATAGTTTTAGTAAGGATCCTACATTTTTTAAAAAAAATATTATAGCCTATGTCTCTCAGGAGTAGTGTAGCTTTCAAACAGTGAAAGAATTTTTCAGTAGTTTCGGAGCCTATTCAATACAAACAAACAAACAAATCTTTCCTCTTTATAATATTAGTATAGATAGTATAGATATACTACTTTTACAACTTATTTATCTGGTGTTTCGGATACTTTTTTAACTCGTAAAAACCAAAGAAAATTCTATATCATCATATCGTCTTATTACATTTACTAAACTTGAACGTGCGTAAAATTGTAATTAAAAAAAAACATACGTTTTTATGACGCTATTACGTCATAAAATTAAGCGCAGAAGTGATTATTTTAAAAGCTTTTTTTATAGCTGACAAATTTACTTGCGTAGCGTATTAACGATTTATTGTTAAAATTTGAAACGTTTTCATTTTTATTACCGACACAAGTACATATGTTTAAGCACTCGTAATGTTTAGTAATCGAATTATTGTTCAACTATACTTTTCTTTTTTGGCCACGTGATTTAAGCCAACATAAAAAGGCACTGATTTTTGTTACACAGGAACAAAGGGAATACTTTTTAAAGCAAATGTTTATCACGCCAAATATTATGTAAATTTTCTTTTTATCTGTATTATAAAAAAACAAAATAAAAAATATTCATCCTATTGCGACGAAACTTGGTACAATTCTTGTTAGTACCACAACGTTTCTGATATACATGTAGGTATATGACAAAGGAAAGATCTTCCACTGAGCGAGTGATATTGCTCGGTAGACCGACGGTCCGAATGTTGTTCGGAACTTGTATATATGCAAGCTTATCTTGAAAATGCGATAAGCGCAAGCGAGATTCAGTCATTTGTAAAATATCTTGCGTTCTGTGATGGCTACCGCCACATACATATGTATTACAATTAAAGGACAATACGTGGCACGCGAATACGACAATAGTTTTCACCAATCCTTTATAATATTTCCGGTGTATGTTAAACCATTTTTTGGTTTAGGTTTCAATCAAATTCTAATCAAATTATAATAATGATCAAGATTACGATAATTTCAATATTTTTGTTCATTTCATTAATTTTAAGTTTAAGTTATGTATGCATGTTATAGTATGTGAGCGCAAAAAAGAGTAAAGTTTTAAAATAAACGTCTCATTTCTTTTTGTAATAGTGGATTGTAATTGTGTTGTCTCGCTGGTCTTGGCCCTAAAATAGTGTACCCGGTGATTCGGGCTCAGAGTCCGTGGTCTTTGTTAAGATATTTGGCATTCGGGCTATGTACATACTTATCCTTGTCTCGTGTGTATATTGTTGGCAAAAATAAGATTTAGGAGCTCTAGGCTTGGGATTCATTCGGGTCATTGGCTATGTAACGTTTTAGTGGAATATTTGGGTATATAAAATCAGCATGACCTAGTTTTCCTCCGTTAATGTTTTTAGTCTCTGCACATCACCCAATGTTACCACGTACGTCGTGAGGATAAGTACCTCGAATAGTTAGTAACTGTATCGGTATTAATTTGGAAGCAAACACCTAGTATTCGAACGGTAAATTATCGAAATCGAAGGTGAAATGATTCATCATTGTTTCTGTAACACAATTCTGATTTTTATGGGTTATGGCATTTACTCAATCAAAAAAAAAATGTTTTTTTTCATTATTATTTATTACATGGGCATGGCAAAGGTGATTGTATGCAGCAGAGATGCGAATGTTGCGATGGATGTGTGGAGAAACGAGAGTGGATAGAATACGGAATGAATATGTTAGAGGAAGCTTGAAACTGGCACCTGTGACAGAGAAGCTGAGAAGTGCGCGTTTGGGATGGTATGGAGATGTGATGAGACGAAATAAAAATGAGGTTGGTAAGAGTGTTAGCTATGAATGTGGAAGAATATAGAGGAATAGGTAGACCTAAGAAGAAATGGATGGATTGCGTGAAAGACGGTATGGGTAAGAGGGGAGTGAGCGAAGAAATGGTATATGATAGAAGAGTATGGAAGGAGAAAACATGTTGCGCCGACCCCGGGTGACTGGGAGAAGGGAAGGATAATGATGATGATTTATTACATGGGCCTTTGCATGTGCTTCTAAATCGTCATGAGTTCACCACCGAGTCGGCAAAAAAATCAGGGTTTGCTTTTTTAAATCAAATATAGGTAGGTACGTGAGGCACATAATTTCCGATTTTTTGTATGAGTTCATTTAATAAGGACTTTGAGTTGAGCAAGAAGAATCGGTCTGTATTACCGAGCACTGATCAAAGATCCGTACGCACTGTTGTGGGTTAATGTGGTTATCCGGGTTAATGCTGGCATAATTTTATTGCTACAGTGTACCTAATGCCAGCTTCCCTTCGTTTGCCACTACGCGCGCTGTTCCAATTCCATACCAATTTGAGTTAACATTTACGCGATCGGGAAGTTAAAAAACTCGCACTAAGGACACAATTACAAATAGAGGTATTTGATTCAAAATGAGATGAAAAATAATGCTGAACACGACCGAAAAGACAAGGAGTCGGGTTGACGAAATCACCGGGTGTTGTGTGTCTAAGTGATTCTCGTCACCCACCTTGAGACATCTGGTGGAAGTCCCAATTAAGTTCTATAGTGGCCGTCATATCCATTAAGCCGGAACGCATTGTTCCTTCACACAAAATACAGCTGCGATGTTAGAATATGAGGAATCCATTTTTTTTAAAGCCCATGATACCACATAGTCCTTCGACTGGTCAAATAACGATTAATTCATTTCGAGCGATGTCCAGTTTCGGAGTCATTTGGAAGGCAAAGCCAAGTTGGCGTCCAAAATGCTGGGAGTCCTCAACAGAGCGAAGCGGTACTTCACGCCTGGACAAAGACTTTTGCTTTATAAAGCACAAGTCCGGCCTCGCATGGAGTACTGCTCCCATCTCTGGGCTGGGGCTCCCAAATACCAGCTTCTTCCATTTGACTCCATACAGAGGAGGGCCGTTCGGATTGTCGATAATCCCATTCTCTCGGATCGTTTGGAGCCTCTGGGTCTGCGGAGGGACTTCGGTTCCCTCTGTATTTTGTACCGTATGTTCCATGGGGAGTGCTCTGAGGAATTGTTCGAGATGATACCAGCATCTCGTTTTTACCATCGCACCGCCCGCCACCGGAGTAGAGTTCATCCATACTACCTGGAGCCACTGCGGTCATCCACAGTGCGTTTCCAGAGATATTTTTTGCCACGTACCATCCGGCTATGGAATGAGCTCCCCTCCACGGTGTTTCCCGAGCGCTATGACATGTCCTTCTTCAAACGAGGCTTGTGGAGAGTATTAAGCGGTAGGCAGCGGCTTGGCTCTGCCCCTGGCATTGCTGAAGTCCATGGGCGACGGTAACCACTCACCATCAGGTGGGCCGTATGCCCGTCTGCCTACAAAGGCAATAAAAAAAAAAAAAAAAATAATAATAATAATTGAATGTGATGACAATTCTTCCCACCACTGATTTCAGTCTTTGGACAGATTGTGGTGTTCCTAGGTTATTAATGATTTTGAAATCAACAGTAATAATGTCTTTATGCTTACAATCTATAACGGATTACTTTGAAACGTATTTTGATACGTGAAGATATACGGGAATGTTTGATTTAATTATTTTTTTGTTTATTATGTTTGTTTTTGTACAATTTGTTGTGTTGCAAGAAGTTCCGCGTAGGATTATTTGAAGATTTTATGAAGGTAGTTTTCAACTGTTTAAATTAACGTGATCTCCGGTGGGTGTCCTCGGTCAGATGGAATGACGACCTTGAAATAAATACATCAAGCTGGCATAATGAGAAGACCCGATAGCTCAGTGTCGCGCATTGAAAGAGACTCAACAATAGCCGAATGCGGGCTATTGATGACGACGTATATAATATGTAATTTTTAACACGTCAACTATGGAATTTTCTTTTTACGGCTCCTAGCCCCTATCTGTAATTTACTCTTGTATTCAGAACACGTGACGTCTGTGACAATAACAAGAACGTCTAGATATAAAAGGCGCTGGTTCCAAGCGGTAACAGAATCCGAATCCTGTGGTCACTGACCAATAGACCGATGAGGTGATCAAAATTACATTGTTTTTTCTCACGTTTGTATAATAGGTTATGTGTGTGCTCATTCACTTTTTGTTGCTCTTCTAATAAGCGTCATAAAACCACGTGTACTTATTACTGAATCTATTCATGTTATTTAATTAAGAAATCCAAGGAAATATTGAAGTTTTTTATTTATAAATAAAAAAGTGTTGATTTTAATGTTCAGAAAAACCATCCGTAAATAATTTTAAGGTTAACGTCTTTCGAATGTTTAAATTAAGATGATAACGTGATCAATCAAGAAGCATACTTTACATTTTCGAGTTTTATTCGATAGTTTTCGTGTTTTACAAGTACTGTTGTTTTTAGGACGTTTGTGGAAGAATAATCTTGACATGCTATAAATAAAATAAAATCGTATTTCCTTACATTGATTCTAAATGAATACGCTAATAATATCACCATTACACGCCCATAGGTATGATGTTATAATCATAGCGGCCTTGCGGATTTCATATTCTCATTTTAATTTTTTACAAAAGTAGTATTACATAATAATATGGTTTTTACATTTAAGTTATAAATTTCTTTGGTTTGGCTTATAGAATTCGCACTAAATACACATAAACATGAACATTTAAACCTTAAAGCGTTTTTAAATAACGTATTTATAAATATATTTTTTTTTTTACAATTAACCTGGATTACGAAAATTAAGTGTCCGGTACAGCGTGACGTCATCGATAGAGTTTCGTGACAAAAATAAAAGACAACACAATTCTACGTAGATATAAAGTTTTGGCAACCGTTCTAAAGTCACAATAGGTACGCATCGTGAGAGTGTTCACGTGTGGTATATCGTGCGTGGAACGTAACAAAATGTTATTCAGTTTATTACACATCAATTTCATTGATTTTTTTTTGAACGAAGAGCGTCACTGTTTAGGTATTTGATAATGCTGGTAGGCGTTTTGACGCTATCGTCCAATTTAGGAGAGAATTGTCGCTTAAGCTAAATAACCTTTCACCCTTCGATATGCAGTTTATTTTTATTTTTTTAATGCTTAGATGGGTGGACGAGCTCACAGCCCACCTGGTGTTAAGTGGTTACTGGAGCCCATGGACATCTACAACGTAAATGCACCACAAACCTAGAGATATAAGTTCTAAGACCTCAGTATAGTTACAACAGCTACCCCACCCTTCAAACCGAAACGCACTGCTTCACGGCAGAAATAGTCAGGGGGGTGGTACCTACCCGTGCGGACTCACAATAGGTCCTACCACCAGTAGTTACAAGTGTGATAAGTACAATGGTTATTTTGATCTTCGACGGGAATACAGAACTGCTTGACAACTGCAGCAGAAACAATTGCTCGCGTGATTATGTCGCTCATTTCGTAAATGTATTTTATGTTACAGTATATTGAAATTAAAGTACAGCAAATATCTTCTTCTTCTATCTCTATATATAAAAATGAATTGCTGTTCGTTAGTCTCGCTAAAACTCGAGAATGGCTGGACCGATTAAGCTAATAAGCGAAGTCCAGAGAAGGTTTAAAAGGCAGATAAATATGAAAATTCTCGGAATTAAATAAAAACAACAATTATGTTTTCCCTTTTATGTGTCTCCCGTCGCGTCGGACGGATTCATTTTGTTTGTTTTAAGTTTATTTTATACAAAAGTTTAGGTCTTTTATTTATCGATTGAGTCTGCCGGGTCAGCCAGTTATGATATACATATTTCCGTTTTTTCTTTTTTTCTTTTTTATTGCTTAGATGGGTGGATGAGCTCACAGCCCACCTGGTGTTAAGTGGTTACTGGAGCCCATAGACATCTACAACGTAAATGCGTCACCCACCTTGAGATATAAGTTCTAAGGTCTCAGTATAGTTACAACGGCTACCCCACCCTTCGAACCGAAACGCATTACTGCTTCACGGCGGAAATAGGCGGGGTGGTGGTACCTACCGGTGCGAACTCCCAAGAGGTCCTACCACCAGTGAAAAAAATTATAAAAGCAGAATCAAACTTTTTCCTTGTTCTATTACATTGCACCAATAATAAAACTGTTTAAAAAAAACATATTCAAATTACGTTCCACAATGCGACGCCCAAAGTCGTTGACCTCTATGGTATATTAGACCCACATTGTATACAGGGATATTGTGCACCATTTATCTAAATCATTCACACGACGATAAAGTTCTGATTACAGTTACCGTGCGTAAAATTGTATCTGTATTTTTATACTCTGGCAACGTTTTGTTTGCATCATTTCGGTGGCCAATGGACTTGTATCCGGCTAATTTTATAAATAAAAAAAAAAAAAAAAAATCATTTCGGTATTTTATGTAAAAAAAATCTGTACTTTTCTTTGTCGAATAAAATTTCACAATTACTTTTTCTTATGAGCTCGGATGGGTAGGTACCACTTTCCTGTCTGTTTTTTGCCGTGAAGCAGTAATGCTTTGCGGTTTTGAAGTGTGGGACAGCCGTTGTACTATAGAACTCAGACTTAGAGCTCATATCTCAAGTTGGGTAGCGGCATTTATATTCTTAGTTTCTATGGGCTCCGGTAACCAGCATGTTTAATAAAAATAAAGATTATTTATGAATACAATTTTAGATATTATTAATTTATTGTCCTGTTTATGAACTCAAAGGTCGCGCATTGATGATTTGTTTGCTGCCGTGACCGGGAGCTTCTATATGCTTGCCAAAGCTCGTAGCTGTAAAATCGAAGGCTAGGCTCAAAGGGCATAGTCTTTAGATTCATTTTAGAATAAAAAGTTTTTGATGGGGTATACTTGTACATACCTATAATATGTATAGGTACAAACGCATTTGCAATGCTTGGTGATGAGATAATCGTTATCTTAATCTCATCATAGACGCCGTCCGCTTTGAGCGAGTTTGAGGTCTTTACTGGGTACTTTAATTGGGAATTAAGTGGTATTAGGCAAACTATGAAGGATGCCTCATATCTTGATATACCATTTTAATATAGTGATTTTGTTGGCAAAGATGCTTAGTTGTAGAATAAAATAAACAAAATATTCATACCGGATCTTTCCGGATACGTCTACCATAGTACCGAACTGATATAGATTGTAATAATATATCTTTTTGTTTATAATATAACTTTTTATAATATTATCTGAGGACACGTTTTAATTTGCAATAATAGGTGGACATACTCACGGTTCATCTGGTGTTATGAGGTTATCGTAACTCATAGACATAAGGCACAATTATAAAGCTTAAAGTTGCCAGTCTGTTGACAGTCAATTGACTGTGTTCGTAAAATAGCTCTGACTATAACATTAATTACCAAGATGGATTTTGAACTATGTATTGGGAAATCAGTAACCAATATTAGTTAGCACAATACAAAACTACCGACGTATAATAAACAACACCTTGATCGTATGTGCTCACGAAAGCTCTAAAGTATTCGTAGCATTGAAAATAATAAAATCGAAATAACGAAAGCGAAATTAAATCGTAAAAGTCTTTTTAATTATTCGCTGCCATTCGCGAAGCCCGTAGAAAATCCTCAATCGTGACAACTACGAAAACGGTAAATGTTATAATAGATGTTTACCGTTTGACACTTTAAACTTTGCGATTATAACTTCGATCGAGTGCGAAAGAGGTCAGTCGTTGTGTGACCCCGGCCACGGAATATCTATTTCAGTTGTCACTTACGTCTGTTTTTGATATCGAAGTCTAATTAAAGATTTATTTGCGTCATTACGTTGTAATTAATATTTGGGCGACGATTTCTGTGCGACACGCCGACGGAATTACGTAAAAGGACAGAGTTTCTTTGTTTTGGCACATAATACTCTGGCGCCCATTTAAATTTCTGTTGTGTATTCTCATTCGCTTAGAATCCCTCGTATACTGTAACTATTTCAGCCTTACAGTAGCCATTTGTTCCTGTTAAAAATCAAACCACCGTTATACCATATGAGACAATTGAGTCTTCGACCTCAAGTCTCAAGATAACCAATCAACACCGGGTCGCACTACTATTCTAATGTAATAAAAAATTCAGAGATTGGTTACATGAGAAATACAAGTACATTGGATGTCCACGCACTGTTAGAAAAGTGGGATTTAATTTATGTTCCTCACTTCCACGATCATTGTTAAAATGTTTTCTAATATCACATTTTACGTTTGACACTCTGCTAAAAAACACATCTCCTTAAAGCAAAGTTTTTAGGATTTTTGATTTTATGTAAGTTACGAGTGTAAAACACAAAGTCGTGGAAATAAGATCGTTTGTAAACATTTCACAATATACATTATTATTATGGGTCGGAAACAATGGCTGAGATCCGGCGGCCATTTTAATGAAGCAAAGGAAAGGCAGACAATGGTACTTCTCTTCCGGGGTTCTGTATAACGTTTACAATATTCAATATACTTATCGTCTTACGAATTTAATGAATTATCACTCAGATCGGTCAGTTCTTTAAATAGGTCCTACTCCTTTGAAGAGTATCTAAGCTGGTGGTAAGACGTCATTTGGTTCAGCACGGGTAGGGATCACCACCCTGGCTATTCCTGCCGTGGAGCACCAATGCGTTTTTTTTTAATTGTTCCGTCTATTTTGAAGTGAAATGTTATTAAAAGAAATAAAAAAAGTCTATTAACGCAAGTTTTAATAGAATTTACCCGGAACACATATTAAATGAGATTACACGTGTATAAATCCAATTCACAACCTCATTTCGCACTGAGTATATATCCACGTGAAGATCATTCGCGGAATTTGCCTAAATTGTCTTTAACGTAAGGGAATTTCATTGTCATTTTCTCACAATCCGCTCGGGCTCTGAAATGCCTGTTCATTTTTTTCCTTTCAACGTATTCCAAGATGAGCACATTACGTGGCGCCTCTATTTTCAGCATTTCCCTTACAAGTGGGCCTATCGATTTTATTGAGAGGAGTACTTAGAGACTACGAATATTAACAGCTTGAGAGCTATGAGATGAAAGCCATACATATAATGTAAGCATCACATGATACTCAAACGTTACTATTTTATGCCCGCAACAGTGATGACCCGGGAAAGTGATTCACAATTTATTAACAAGGACATAGAATTTATATGCGGATCACGACAATTCGTTGTTAGAGTGAATTTATCTCGGGCACTTGACTATTCGTGCAAACAGATTTCCTCTAGAAAGTTTACTTAGGCTATCGTTCAAACAAAATCGCTCAGCAACGAATTTGCGATTATTATAAATAAAAAAATCTTGTGAGGAGATTATAGAGGACCAAAAAGGTACTTGTCATATGTCCTTCAACTTCAGTTAGTAGTTTTTTAGTTTTAAAAAATAGCTGTTTTCTTGACACAGATTGAATTGAAATAATCATTATTAAATTACGTTTTTTCTTGCTTAATGCTGAAAACTCTAAGGATGTAAAAGAGAATTACAATCACTGTTCTTCGACTAGCGTACTTTTCGTTAATTAATTTAGACTAAAACAAAACCTTACGTTTCTCAATTCTAGACTGTAACGTTTCTTATTCCATACGTATTACTAATATTTCTAATTGATCAGTAGAAAGTAAGCGGAGAGAAAGTTTTCTTCTATCAGCATGTGTAATATTAGACATATTGCGGTTAGCAAGCAAAAACAAGTTGAAGGTGTTAATGTGATATTTCTTTTGTTTGCAGACTACATGAATTATTATTAAGGATTTTAATTAGACCACTCGATTACTGTAGCGGAGAAACATGTTTATTAAAATATTTATTCTAATAAAGTTAACGAAAATGTGATAAGTAATTTTAAAAAATTTCATGTCACGCTAAACACTAAGCATAACGCATCATGCCACACACTTGGGTAAACATTGTGTAGGTAATAGTGATAATCTATGGTTTACTTGTCGTTTATTTTGGCCCCTAGTGACGTTACACGCTATGAAGATGAGCCCAACCAAAATTGTTACGTGTGACAACAATTTTCAATTATCGGTTTCCTATTTGCCTGACCTGAGATTCTAATGACTTTCAGATTCCTGTGATTTTTTACTTTTTTTTTTAAGTCTCAATTTACATCCTCGTTTTCGTGTTGTATAAATCGTCATAATGATATTTTTAGTTTCCACGTTTATATTGACAAAATCGTAATAATTTAATGTATTATCAAATATTATGTCACGTTTTTATAAAGACATGTCTATTTGCACGTAATGCAAATGGAAGCAAATAGACGGAAGCTGGTTTTAGTCGCTTCATAATTTTCAATGTAAAAATATATACGAGTGTATTTTTATTTGGACAGGTAAAATTTTAACGCGATATTATAAACGCGCAGTTATTATAACATATAAAACCTTAAAACTATTATAGTATAGTGTTCGTCATAGCAAAAGACACACATTTGAATCATGAATAAAATTAAGTAGTTGCGAGCAATTTTTTTATTATTGGTAAGTTAGTTCTTACAGAGGTAGGGAGAGTGAGCATGGATTAGTGGGTGGGACTATTTTTACCGCGTAAAAGGCCGGTTCTAGTTTGAAGGGTGGTATATACCTATTAGTTCCAGTGCAATTGATACTTTTTCAAATTCACGGTCGGTGTCTATGACAACGAGCTCCTCTGTTTGACTGCATTAAAAAATCAACGAAAAGACAAATTTATGACTACAGAATAAGTGGATGTTTGAAATCTTGACATGCAGTAGACTAGCTGGAGCAACTGTAAATAATCGGTATTGAGTATTTTGAAATGCCGGTCAAAACGTTGGAAGGTACCTATGCGTTGCGTGATAGACAAAGTGGACTTTAAATAAATAATTACAGACGGACTGTCTGTCAGCGATAATGTATATTACAATATTACGTAACTATTTCATCAATGAAATTGTTTTTATAGTTAATTACACTCAGCCATTAATCTATTTATATCCATATATTAGGTACAATGAGAATTTTATTGTTCCTTAAATATTTATATTGTACGCTTTAGGACAAAAAAAATAAGTCCCAGAATTATTTTAATGAATACAAATATGACATTTTATCCTAATTAATGTATGTATAATAATTTTGCTGTCATAGAACCTTAGTCTTTAGTTTCAAGGAATTTTATTCTAATCATTAAATTTAATTTCATGAAAATATTTTTATCTGAACTGTAAAAAATGTATTAACAATTTGTTGTCCTTTTTTTTCTATGATTAAATGACCTAGGCGTTTTATTCTAGACACAGATAAAATATAAGCGACGATAAGCATTATCTATTCCGAGTTTTAGCAGGCACTTTTGATGATACTGAAGGAGAATACGTTCACTCTACAGGGGGCTCTAAGGACTGTCTACACGTGATTTTATGAATACGGATCGGCAGGAGATCTCACCAAACCGGTTGGCCCTTCATGCCGGCAGTCCGTTCGAGCGAGAGCAAAACACGTAAGTGCATCGCTCCAGTTCAGCTACGCGCACCAAACGCATACCATTTGTTGCTGCAGCAAATTTCACCCGTCATCTTCATTAAACAGCACAGCACATGTTCTAATACAATTTGTGTCACAAATACACGGTCGGTTTACAACACTAACGAACACGAACCTCCCAGGCCGACGTCTGCGAGCGACTGACTGACTCCGACCCCGCAAAGTACGGGCACGGGCAGACCAACGCCGCGGCAAAATAAACGGGATTGTGCGCACTGTCTAAAAGACGTACCTTCCAAAACGTAGCTTCCAAAAACAAACTTTAACCTAATAAAATTAAGAGTCATGATTAATTTACACGAAATTGGATTTATGATGCTTTATACGTTACACATGTGCGCGATTGTAAACCGCTAGATGCAGATGAAAAAAGTAGGCGCATTTCCCCGTTTCGGATGTTACAGGCCGGAGGCGAAATAATAACGCGGTCAGAGTATTTTTCGTGTCATAGTAAATAAAAGCACCGCGTTAGGTCGAACCTTATTGATTTGAGCGTTCACAGTTGAAGTAGGCATTATTCTTGAGCGACTTGTAGATTGAAGGCTAGGCAGGTTTTGCTGAAGAGGCGTTGAAACACAAAGGATAAGGCGTTTAGATCCACTCTCTTTGTTCAAAAAATTTCCCTTTGTGTTTCGTGTAAAAAATCACTATATTATATATATTAACTCTGTATATAAAATATTTATTTTTAAATTTGTTCTAAAGTACAACTGCAGTTTGTATAGTGTCCTAGACTGCATCATACTTACCGCTTAAGTGTTTGTGGTATTTCTCATTAAAGAAAAACAAAGGCTACTTATTGATTATTACCTGCGGACAAAAGAGGATGTCTTGTTAGAAGGAAATACACAATATAAGTAATAATAGTAGAACTAAAAAGGAAAGTTGCTGTACAAGTTTTTGTAGTTCACGATATCTGGGTCTGTACGAATAAGTTTTGTTGTACGTGTTATGAGAATGTTTACAAAATAGATGTAACCCAAGACGCTACTTGTATTGAAGTTATTGAAAGAAAATTTCCTCAAAAAGTAATTGCACTTAGATAAGATAATTTATAAAAGCACAAAGAGTGTTTAAAAGGTGTGTGTTTAAAAGAGTATGTTTAAAACGTTTATTTTTGGCGGGTAATATCATTTTTTTATTTCTAACCTCAGGATGCTGTTTCATCTTAGGACTATCAACCTCAGTTCAGTTACCTACTATAGAAATTACACATATTGCGTGCAATGAAAAGTGGGAGTTAACATGGAACTGAAAAAAAAAACCTCGGCACGTGTCATAGTTATTACTTAAATAGTTACATACTTGACTGATGGTGTAGAACAAAAACTGTACTTTTATTAAGAAACAGTTCAATTAAGTGCTATCGTTGTTTTAATGTTTATGACGTCATCATTTTTTGTACAATAATATTGCCCAACCTGAGCCCCTTAGAAGTATCAAGCAGAAAATGGTTGACAGGGTATTCGCCCCTGGGGCTCACATCTTAAATATAAGGTGTTATATAATATATGGCTCACAATTTGCCCAACCACCAGTTAACATTCTTAATCAATCTGCCGTCAATTTAATAATTGTTTTAGTTAATATTTTACCGCATTCATCATGCGTAGGGCCAGTGTTAGCAACACACCCGGTTTGAACCCAGTGAGCTCACCTACACGTCAAGGAGAAGCTGATATAGTCTCTCAAGGCTATCAGCATAGGTAGGAAAAAAAAAGTTTGTTCTAAATGTATTAACGTGTTGTTTCATGTTCATTAACAGCCTGTATCTCGTCTTTCAACCGAACGTTATGTAGGCATGTGACCTGTATGTTTGTACAGGCGTGAGTGTCTCATGTCTGTTCATTCTTTTATAAACAAAGGATCGTAATGAAGAAAGCGACTCTAATGTGTCGCAGTTGGTATCTGTTCTGAGCATTCTTTGAATTTGTTCTATCCCAAAGAAAAGGGTATTGAAACAGCCACATGGAATCATGGTAATCGTTGAATAGTGAAATAAATTTGACGGCGCCAGGGATGGCTGAGCGGCAATTCCGTTATGATTTGTATTCGGTGGAACGGAGTATATTGCAATAAAAGTCAATAAAACCTTTCGAATAATAATTATTGAAACACTCAACAAATAATTTTCACAATGACAGGGTAAAAACAGTTTCATTCTGAGTGACACGACTCTGTTCTTTTTCTTTTTTCCTCTACCTATTCTAGTAACCTTTTAGGCCTTTTTGTGTTAAGCTGTTTAATAATGTTTGTGGTCAAAATAGAATCCACAATGACACAATGACTTCAATTCAATTCATGATTGATGATTAATGTTACGCAATAAAATATTTTTTCAACAAACAATACTGCTTACGTTTCAGACTTTTTTTTTATTGTTCTTCATCATTATTCTAAATCACTTTCATGTTATGTTTATGATTTATGTACTAAAACAAATGCTTGACCACTAAAATCTAAAGAAACAAATAATAACATTATGCAGATAGAAAGAAAAACGAAGAAACGAAAAAGAAATACCCGACATATAAAGATATTAGAGGCGCTGTATAGAAAGCAAACAAAAACATTCTGCGTTCTTTATTGTCTATGGTTTCTGACGGTTATTAAACATCTGTCATGTTTGTGGAAGGAACCTTTTTCCTTTCAACGTTGGAGATTGTGTAAAAAGAAAATAGGTCATCTCGATACGAAAGGGTCAAGAGTTTAATTATTGTATAAATATTTATAAAGGATTTTTTTTGGTAGATTAACGAACCAATGAATATGGTTTTGCTTAGCCTTAGCGTATAATGTATATATTTAATAGAAGGTTTCTTTTACAACTTGAGATTCCAAGTGGAATTCTAGAGTAAATCTAATGGTATAACGTCTTTACCTACGCAATTACCGTTTAGTATACAGAAAGTTGAAGTTAAGCAACGCAAGACATGCCTTTACGCACTCGTCGCGCTGGCGATCCTTCAGTGTGCTTAGTGCTAGTTTTTTAACGTTCTCGATAGCGTAAAAGTTAGCTCATATTTGAGTCGTCTATTATCAAAGGCGGCAATCTGTACATTTGGACAAAAAAATTTTATTGATATGTCAATACAGATTTATTTGAATATAATCGTCTCCTTCAAAGAATACGGTTCAAAACCTGCATTAAATAAAGGTTAATAGTTAACCTGTTATTTATCTAAGATGTCGTTCCGAAGAGTTTTGTGACTGCCAATGGAATACAAAGTCAATAATTCGTTTTTCTGATTTACCAATCATTGTCCAAAAGTCAGATTGCCGCCTTTGATAATAGTCGACTCATTTGTTTTACGATTGCCGCTAGGCGTTGTAGCAATTGCATACAAAATTGACTTAACTTTTACGCTATCGAGAATGTTAAGAAACTCGCACTAAGCGCACAGATCGTGTCCACTTATCAAGTTTTTTACCTTACCAATTCGACGCAAATGGATCAATATTGTGTTGATGCTAACATTGAAAGCTACTGCTAACTCAGCGTCAGATTTATTATTGTTAACTTCCATTATCGTTGTTTTCGGGCAGCCACGCGTTTGTTTTTTAGATAAAAAATTCCATGTCCGAAGTTTTCAAAACAATAATGAGTTGTGCGTTCGTTTGTAATGTTCACTCCGTACAAGTCATTAATGTTGTGAGCGGTTTGTGCGGCATTGCTAACGCGACTGAACTTGTGTTCCTTAATTACACGTATTTTTACTGTGTCCATATTCATACACATGAAATAGATATAATTAGATTTCGGAAAACCAAAAAACTAATCAATAAACAAATGCATGAATTTGAAAATAGAATTCCATATTTTTTTTTTCTAATAAATAAAGTAATCATCAAAATCAATTCACCCAGAAATAAATACAGAGGAAAGACAGACATAGTAGTCGAATTGAGAACCTCCTCCTTATTGGTGTCGGTTAAAATAGCCAGGACCGTGGCAATGCGAAAGAGTAGTACGCCCTAGCCGGTGATATCCAGATAATTTGGTGTTTATTGCTGTAGTTAGATCGGAAACAGATTTTGCTTTAGACGTATTTCATTAAAAACATCGTTAACTCTAAATTTATGACCTTAATTTACTATTGTAAACGAATGACTCGTGTGTTTTTAAAAAACCCGAAATCGATTGGTTAAGAGAAAACCAGTTCCGTTATCTTTTTTGAAGTAAAACTTATTTAGGCGCGTTGAGAGTAAAATTTAACTCGCGACAGATTTGTTACGGCTAGAGAGAAAAGATACAATTTAGGAAGAGCGAGAGTGAGAAACTAGACAGAGCGTCTCGCGAACCACTCGACCTTGTACCCGTGCGACCTCTTATACACAGCATTCCCTATTACAAGAGATTTTATTTAAGGATGAAAAATGAAAAAAAGCACAATAGTACAACACACCACAAAAGAAGTTTCACTTCTTTTAGGTGCCCCAAGTTGCACGCGCACCATTTTTCTTTATGTAACCCTAATTTATTTTCAAAGTCAAAATGAACTCTAATCAAACTAAGCACGTTTAAATTTTATTGTTTACAATGTTTTGCGTTGCCACTTCAAGTTATCGTTTTCAACCTTTTTGTTTGATTACAATATAAAACTAGCTGCCAGGCGGAATGATCGAAATATGGTTAAATCAAGCATTATTAAATTAAATTAAATCTGATCTGTTTTTGTATTACATCTAAACACAGCGGAATCACAAAGTTAAGAAAATTATTAATATGTTAAATAGAATGATGAACCTTGGCTTTAGGTAAACAGTTTACTTTTCACGATTACTCCGAAGAAAATCTAATAACAGAGGCTGGTAACTAGAATCAATTGAATCGATTCTTAATAACTAGTTCGAATAAACCGAATATTTTTCCTTATCGATTGTATTGAACTCAAATATATAAATTTAGTTAAAAGCTTGAATTTTTACGAACTAGCGGACCCGGCGAACTTTGTTCCGCCACACGGTTTGCTTCAAACACATCAACCAGTCAACTTCAAAATTCTACTATAATTATTATTAACACAATTAACCATAGAAATTACGTTTAGCTGTCAGTTACGTTTTGTTATAGTTACCACGTTTTATGTCCAAGGAATGTGATAAAAAGTATCCTATATCCTTCTCCTGGTTCTAAGCTACCTCCTCACCAATTTTCAGCCAAATTAGTTCAGTCGTTCTTGAGTTATAAATAGTGTAACTAACACGACTTTCTTTTATATATATAGATTAATGCTTTAGTTGATATTGGTATCATAATTGAAGAAACCTGCATTTCTTGCAGCAATTTATGCAGGAATACGAATATTTTCGATATACACTCAACAATTTTCAGCGTCTTGGTAACTCGTATGCTCGTAAATATCGAGGTATTTCGTCGAGGTATTTTCCAGCGGAGTGCTCATGTCCCGGAGCGATTGTGTTACGAACGAGATTACGACTTGACGAGATCAAGGGAAGATCCCTTGCGTCCAAGGATCCCACCGAGAACATTTCTTTGGAATCGTAAGTATTAAAAAACCGAATAAGAATTGATTTGGTTCGAAAATAATTCGTTTTGTGACTAATTTAATTTATTAATATGAATCTTAGGGAGCAAAAATCACTAGTATGTATTGGATTTGTCATATTTAAGTTTGACAGTTTGTTTTTATATTATCAGTCACATCAAAGCATCAAAGTACCTAATTCATTTTCGTGTAATTTTTATGCGTTGAATTGAATTGAGTTCTTATATTAAACTAGCCGTACTCTCCCGCTTCGCTGGGCATTTAAAATTAACATTATTATTTATTGTCATTATTATTAGGGAGTCTAACACACATATAAATATTAGCCTATCCATTAGATACTTGTATTTTCTACATGGATACCAAGTTTCAAGTCAATCGGATGCATGGTTCAGTAGTTATAACGGAACATCCGTAAAAACCACTGTAGATTTATATAAATAATAGTATAGATTAAGCGTACCTGGTTCAGATGATACGCTTCAATCTCAGTATCCTATTAGTAAATAATTTTACAAATACATAGTTAAAAGGTACCCACATACAGGTCGTTGTGCATTTCATATTATCGTGTCTTCATGGCCGCGTATCCGTAATCTACTCTCCAGCGATAAAAAAGGTATAGCTCTTCAGAATGGCCGGCAGCCCTATCTATTATTGAGAGGAAACTTTTGACAGACGCTTTAGGCGAGGTTCTAGTAGAGTGTTTCGCCGACGTCTATATATACATATAAATATCAGAAGTTTCCTGAAGCGTTACATACTCTTTATCCTAGGATTTGACGTGTAAACGAATTGTATTGGAAAAATGAAATAATTCGTTATAATTAAAAGACGTCCTCCAATGCTATTATTATTGTAGTGTTCCAATAACACTAAGAAGAACTCGAGATTTGATTGGTTTTAGTAAGTTACAGGAGCCCATAGATACCATATATCCATCATTAATCTCAGTTTCCACGCTTAAAGTGAGGCTTTCTCAGAGTTAGGGGCCTTTTGACAGTGTTAATGTTACGGATGCATTTAACCCGACAGTGATAACTATGGCTTCAGATGAGCGCTCGAAGCCCAATGTTCCGTTAAAAAACATTTTTTTTTTTTTGCTTTAGATTGGTAAGAAATGAAGCTTATTTATACTAAAATTGGTAAATATTAACTATTTATCTCATTTCTTAAATTGTAACTAAGTTTACTATTGATGGGAGTAATCAAATTTTAATAAAACTACCCATGTACTTTTTGATTAAAATAAACGACTGCAATATTCGAAGAGAACAGCTTAGAGCAGTGCCGTTGAACTTAGAGAGCTTTGTGTATTTGCATAAAAGAGTGCATATAGACAGTACTCATGAACGCCGTTTGCTGTCTTCACGAACAGACTGTTCAAATAATCTTTGGTATTTGGTATACATATTACGAGCAGATGTAAAAAAGAAAGTGCCTTTTGATCAAACGGGAAATTACTAGATATCGACAATGCAAGATCGCTTTTTTGGTGAATCTCGGCGGAAATCTATGCCCAGTGAACATCTGCGCAATGATAATGATGATGATGTAGGGAAATAGATATAAGACAAAGGGATCTTCTACCGAGCGGGTGATATTGCTCGGTAGACTGACGGTCCGAATGTTGTTGTTTGGAACTTGTATACTTAGTCTGGCCATAAATACTGTTACAATTAAAAATAAAAATAAAATCTATTGCAAATAACATTTATTACTTTTACAGTGTGTTAGTTTAATACATAAATATAAAACAATTTAAAGTATAAAAAGCTTATTCGAAGTGCTCTCCATTGGCTGCAGTACAGTCCTTTAAACGTTGAGGCCAGTTATCAATAGAAGCACGCACTCTTTCCATGGGAAAAATGTTCACTGTCAATCGTACGGATTGTTTTAGGGACTCCAAATTATCATGGCGCTTAGAGCAAGTCGTACTCTCTAAAACTGACCATAAATCATAATCCAGCGGATTAAGATCGGGACTAGACGACGGCCAGTCTTCAGCTCTGATGAAGTCCGAAACGTTCGCTTCCAACCAAGACTGCGTAGACCGAGCTTTATGACCTTGCGCCAAGTTTTGCTGGAAGGACCATTCTTGATTATTGAACATGGTTTTGTTAAGGGGCTTCACTACCTTCTCAAGAATGGTATCTTGATACACTCGTGCCGATGTTTTGATACCTTTTTCACAAAAGTATGGCCCAGTCACTCCTTCATAGCTAATACCCCACCAAACCATCACTGAAGTCGGATAGTGCCCACGTTGCACTCTGTCGACTAATTGGGAAGCTTCCTTAGAGCTTTGAGCATAATAAATACGGTTATTTTGTTTGTTAAAATGTTGCTCAATTGTAAAAATTTCTATGACCTCCCTTTGCGTACCGTCTCAGTAGTTGTTTCGATTTTATCACCCTATTCTATTTTAAATTATCAGTTAAGAAATGACCAGTACGTCTCTTATAGGCTGCAAGTCCTAAGTCATCTTTTAAAATACGCGACATGGTTCTAGGTGCTATCTTCATCTCCCGAGATAAAATCTTTTGCTTTCGGACATGATTTCTTCGAATTCTTTCCCTTACTGCTTTGACCACCTTTTTCGTACGAACACTACGTGGACGGCCAGATCTTTTTCTGTTACAAACAGAGGAGGTCTCATTGCACCTATTAATAGCCCGGTACACAAACATTTTAATAATACCAAGCGTATGGAGAGTTTTAAAAATTGCATTTGGCTCCATACCTACTTTGTGTAATGCAACCACAGCGATTCGGTTCTCTTTATCACCCCACTCCATTTTAATATCGCAAAATATTGTACAATGTATTGGCGCCAAAATGCGAAAACTCAATGAGCAATCATATAAAAATGACAGATTCCAAATTCAAATGTAATATTTTGTTTATTTTTAATTGTAACAGTATTTATGGCCAGACTAAGTATATGCAAGCTTATCTAGAAAATGTTGTAAGCGAGATTCAGGCATCTGTAAAAAAATATCTTGTGTCGTACGATGGCTACCCGTCACATGATCAACAGTAGCTTTCCGCTAGCACAATAGCAGCTAGTATTTTCACCTGCTTTTCTCAAATTATCTCAGACAGAGCCACGTGAGCGCGCCTACACACCCTGCGAATAGACCCTAGAGGCTAATTGTAGTAGGTAGGTAAAACGCGACATCTTTATTGTACTCTAAAGTAGCTTAATTGGAACAAGCATCGAATAAAATATCCGGGAAACGGCCACCACCGGTCAAATTTTCGTGAAATTTTCACGATGGGCCCCGAAAATAATCAGACGGTTTGTCCCGTCTTTATTATTTCAGTTTATTTGTTTAGACATTTTGGATTTATTCAATTTTTGTGGATATTGCGAGATTGCTTAAATTTTTTCGTTCACGGTCGATCTGTATTATTATTCGCATCACGTGCTGTCTACCATTAATATTTTTATAATATAGTTATGGATATTTACCATCCAGAGAAATTTATTTCCATTCTTTTTTTTAAATGAAACATACCACGAGAACATCAGTTTAAAATTTTAAATTCACAGAAATGAATTAATTGTCTATTGTAAGTTTAAAACTAAATTTACCGTTGAAGATCGCACTTAGTTTTCTTACTACACATGTGTACTTACTTCTATGCGAATGTAGACTACATTCATTAGATTAAAAGATTCGGGCTCCACCTGTTGTAATTTGTGGTCCAATGTTAGAAACATTCACGCAAGTGCCAAAAACGACCGATTAACGTTCCAAATGAATAAAACAATCTTCTTATTAGCTATGTACGTTGTAAACTAAAAATACATTTATTTACTATAAACACATTTAGAGTATAATTGTGAGTTCCCGAAGAAGTTGTAGAATACGACCTCTCAGAAACCACTTCAGGATGCTTTTAGTGCTAGCTAAAATTAGGTTGTTTTACTGAAGATTTACTTTTGCACTGTATCGTAGAAATCACGAATTTTGGCGTCTGCAAAGAGACTTGAGGTGGTACAAAATTAAAGCAGTCCTATTCTGCTAATTCCGTCCACGCGTTGCCACTATGTTGGCTGGGTAAACATGAGTTTATCACGGATTTCGTGTGTTAACAGTTATATAGCGTGGGTTTGTTAATATAGAGTTATAAGCCAGAGCCCTGAATGTTATATTTAAATTCATCTACAGGATTCAGGGAATTACCAAAACTCCGGTTTGCTTTCCAGTAGATTCGTTAATGTACACAAACTTTTCAAATGAAATAAATATTCAATTAATATACTAAAATAAACACAAAAAACTTCTTATTGATCAAAACTAGTTTATATATTTAAACACACTTAGGACGAAACCTGAGAAACCTCGAAATAATAATATTTTTATATACACATTCGTAGAACTGATAAAGTTGAACTTGTAACACATGATTCAGTTCTGACTCAATATCTTTTCCTTCACTCTTATTCACTCACACAATAATATTTAGTAATACGTATGTTTTCGCGAATTTATTGTGGCGATCTGAAATGTTTTATGTAACGTTTCAAATAAACTACATTTATTGAGGTCGTTGGTACGAGAACACGTGTTTCCTTTAATTTTTCCCTCAAATCACAAATGTAATAATTATTCTCGTTGCTCTCAGTTTTATTACCGTACGTTATTGATTCAAAATATGAGTTAACGATTTTCAATATTATAAATTTTGTTCTTAATTTAGAAAATAAACTCATGACCTATCGACCTCAAGATCGCTTACGCGGCCCGTATACACATTAACACTCTCCAGATCATCCGATCCCGTTGTAAAATAGCTGTCGAAGCACCATGGTACGTTAGGGATATTGGTCTTCACGACGACTCAGATGCAGAACCGATACGTAAGTATCTTGTGGAAGTATCAGTACCTTACTGTGATAAAGCGGCGCGACACGATAACCCTGTTATCGTGGCCGCTACTAATTAGATATCCGACCCAGGCGACGGCGCAAAGCAAAGCCGCGGTCGTCCAAAACATGTCCTTTCGGTTCCTCCGGATCCGCTATAGGTGCTTTTAGGCTTATCAAGCACCAGTAACCCTCCTTGTCGGATTCGTCGATTGCGACGAAGAGTTGGCCAACGCGAACTAATCCATAGAACCAGCCCAATGACATTCCCGCGAGAACTTTTCTGTGGCTCGTGATTCCGATACGGTGGTAGATTCTGCGCAGCACTACTCTTGCTAGTCAGTTTAGCAATTCTCTCAGGTTAAGCTCGTGAGCTGACCTACCAATCCGTATATAGTTGGAAAAGCTCCTTAAGCTACCAACCACTAGGGAGGGGAAAAAGAAAAGAAAATAACTCGTTAGGCTCCCTAATTAAGGGTATAAGGAGGAAAAAATAACAATAAATTACCACTTAGTTTTTAGTGATTCAGTGAGCTGGTGATTACAGTGCGGGTATCTCAATTCGAGGAAATGTTTTGTAAAACTTTACTAAAACAGGTGTTTGAAATATTAAAGTTCAAATTAAAATTACAACACCATGTATTTATCGTATGAAACGGGTTGAAACCCTCTCCCGACTAGGCGCGTCAACACCTCCGCCTGCGCCATTCGCCCAATCACGATGTTCGACCAGCCCATACCGTGGGCCCCGAAGGTAAAATATTTAGGCGTCACCCTCGACAGTAGGATGACATTCCGCCCTCACATCAAGACGGTACGCGACCGTGCCGCCTTCATTTTAGGACGTCTCTACCCGATGATATGTAGGCGAAGTAAAATGTCCCTTAGAAATAAGGTGACACTCTACAAAACTTGCATACGCCCCGTCATGACCTATGCAAGTGTAGTGTTCGCTCACGCGGCCCGCACTCACTTAAAATCCTTCCAAATTATTTAATCCCGTTTTTGCAGGATAGCCGTCGGAGCCCTGTGGTTCGTCAGGAACGTCGACCTCCATGACGACCTGGACTTAGAGTCCATCAGTAAGTATCTTCAGTCGGCGTCGATGCGCCACTTCGATAAAGCGGCACGACACGAGAACCCTCTCATCGTGGCCGCCGGTAACTACATTCCCGATCCTGCGGACAGAATGGAAAGCAGTCGACGTCGCCCAAAACACGTCATCTCGGATCCTCCCGATCCACTAACGGTGTTTTTAGGTACTTCAAGCACCGGTCACCGTTCTCGTCGAACCCGTCGCTTGCGACGAAGGGCTCGACGAGTAAATTAACTCTCAGACACAGCCCACTGAGTTTCTCGCCGGATCTTCTCAGTGGGTCGCGTTTCCGATCCGGTGGTAGATTCTGCGAAGCACGGCTCTTGCTAGGGTTCGTGTTAGCAACGTCATCAGGTTTGAGCCCCGTGAGCTCACCTACAAACGTTAGGGTTACGCTGAAATAGCCCCTAAGGATATCAGCTTTTCAAAAAAAAACGGGTTGAACGAACTTGAACTCAGAATCTATCTATTTACGTACGGGATTGCCGAATGAAGGGGAAATTAATACAAGTCGACGGTATGACAAAATAATGATGTTTTAGATCAGGGTGGGAAGCGAGCAATATTAACGCAAAGGTAAGATAATTTGAACATTTTGTCGAAATATCAGTGTTAAGACATTTTTAAATGGTAAAATTCGTAAAGCCTGTTTTCCGTCATACGAAGCATTTAACGTATTTTTTGTATCTAATTATAAAATTTACATATGGTTGGATAATTTAATTTTAACAGATGTACCTGAATAAGGAATATTTTGAACAATAAATAATGAATATATAATAAATACCCGTAAATACCTGTATTTCATAAGGAAAAGTTGCATTTTCTACTCTAGGAATAAATAAAATATAATTTTCTTTATAATTTTATATTTTTATTGTTCCTTTCTCTTCACATTCACCTTCCATATGAACAGCAAGTAATTTTCTATAATAACTCAATAAATTAATGTTCAAGATTCAGAAAAAAAACCCATCAAGTACTTATATTAAGTAAAGTCGTATAGTCGGATTTTTAATTAGACGAAGCCAGCTGACAGTAGCTAATGTCACTTTGTAAAATAATGTTGCTATATTTAAAGTAATAGTGATGCGTTCAGTTCTCGTTCAATCACATAAATGAACAATGAGTGTGAAGAGTTAATCATTAATTTCAAACTATAAAAGAATATTATTTATATTTTACAATAAAATTGTATTAAAGTGATCCAATATAATAATATGTTACTAGTAGTATGTAACTACAATCAGTTTTTTTATTTTCATTACCTATGTACCTATAATTGTTATATTTTATACATCTATAGTTTCAACTATATGATGCATTGGAAATAGGACAGTCTTACAAGCTTCCTCGCAATGTTTTTCTTAATGTTTAAAACACTCGGTATTCAGTACAGGTAGATACCATAGGAACATAATGTTTCGTCGAAAACTCGTTGGTATGTACAAAGCACGGCTAAAATTCGAACCCCGTGCCCGATATCGGCAGTTCGGCACACTAACTATTCACTAGACAATCGAGGCAATTTCATTAATTCAGGAGTTTTTTCAATCGTTCACTTTGTCACAACACTATTTTTATTTCATCAAAAACTGACAACACAGTAAACGTCAGTTTACTTCGTCTAATAAAAAATCCGACTATAGGTAATTGTTGTTGTTTATCTATGCTACTTGTTAGTTCTACTATTTGCCAAGAGATGGCAAACACGCGTGTTGATCCACAACGGAGGCTAGTGTAGAGAAATTCGTGATAACATATTCTTATGTTCTATACGATGGTTCTATATGATGGTAGGACCTCTTGTGAGTCTGCACGGGTAAGTACCACCACCCTGCCTATTTCTGCCGTGGAGCAGTAATGCGTTGCGATTTGAAGGGTGGGGCAGCCGTTGTAACTATACCTTAGACTTAGACTTACCTTACACCTTAGAACTCATATCTCAAGGTGGGTGGCGGCATTTACGTTGTAGACGTCTATGGGTTCTGTAACCACTTAACACCAGATGGCTGTGAGCTCGTCCACCCATCTATGAAAAAAAAAACATTGAAATTGTCATAGGTGAGGGAACAGACTTGATCACCAATTTATCTACAAAAATATATCTTTGTGTTACTTCAAACTCGGAGGTTATTAAAGAGTCTTATCTGTGCACAAACAAGCGCCTGTGAAATTGCTTTTCTGTACACAAACACGCATCACGGTCCATACTTGTAATTAATTAATACAGTTTTATGAGCTTTTTAATATGGACTGAATTCATGAGGTTTATACTAATTAATACCGGACAATCAATCTATTTAAAAATAATTTCTAATAATAAATAAAATATTAAATGAGTTCATATTGTTATGATTTAATTATTTTTCCTCACATTCCGTGCTGAAATTCTAAAATTATCATAAATTTGCAATATTGTTATGTTTATAAATTATTTTATATTTTTTTGATTGTGCAGAAGAATTGGACTTTAAAAGGAAAAAATTGGTAAATCTAACATAGAAACAAAAAGAACGATGAGATATTTAAAAGGCACTCGATAGATTGACTTTTTTTTCCTACCTATGTTGATAGACTTGAGAGGCAATTTCAGCTTCACCCTAACGTGAGCTCACAGGGTTCAAACCGGAGTATTACTAACACTGACCCTAGCAAGAGCAGTGCTTCGCAGAATCTACCACCGGATCGGAAACGCGACCCACTGAGAAGATCCGGCGAGAAACTTAGTGGGGTGTATCTGTGGGTTAATTCGCTCATCGAGCTCTTCGTCGCAAGCGACGGATTCGACGAGGACGGTGACCGGTGCTTGTGGTGCCTAAAAGCACCAGCGTTCCATACAATTGCAACGAATCCAAAGATTTTATCTATGGTGTGGGTACAGCAAACCCATGTACAGGATGTATGTTTTCGTTTGAAAAACATTCATTTAAAAAAAAATCTAGATAAGATCAAGCTACCACTCAAAGTTTAGGGCTGTCGGAATCCAAAACTTTCCTAGTATTTATGATTCGATGACATCATATTTTTTTTACTAAGTAAGTACATAACAAAGTTTACGACTTCGTTAGTAAAAACAACACAGAAACAAGTACTTTCAGATCTTGAAAACCAAATAATCTTATTAATACGAAAGCATAACGCATGCTGCCAAAACCCACCCCAAATAATTAGGTCAACGTCCCAATTATATTATTATTAGCATCTGTCTCAATTCTCAAAATACAATGCAATATTCCGCCGCAGAAATAGGTTTGTGGTGTTTGCCTGTGTGGGCTCACAATTATCCATACGCCATTACACTGTACGACAAGTTAGACAAGATTTTGAACTTGAAGGCTTAATAAAAACAGTAATCTTTGTAATAAGTGGATGGCAATATAAACAACAATTGCTGAGATTATATTTGAAAAATCTTCGATAACAAACTTAGTTCATTTGTAGTTTTCACTAAAACGCCTACGCTTTGAAGATTAATAGTTAGTTATAATGCGATAGTCAGCGGTAAAAATAGATCTTTCGTTCTAAATTAGATCAATATTACACAAGAACGGGACAGAATGATATATAGGATGTAAAAAGAGAAGCACTGGGTTATTATTGTAGTTTCTGAAAGAGTTGGAATATTATTACGTAAATTTGAATTGAGTGCAACGAATGTTACGTAAATTTATAAATACATGGCGTTAGCTAGGGATTAGCGGGGATTTGTAAGAAGTAAGATGCAATATATTTTTTAATTTATTTCACTAAATGGACAAACTGTTGTTGTAAACCTATTGTTAAATGGTAACCAGAGCCAATAAACAAATTGAATGCCACCACCTATTTTGAGAAACGACTTCGAAGTCTTAATTGTATAATATTTTTTTTTATTTTTATTGCTGGATGGGTGGACGAGCTCACAGCCCACCTGGTGTTAAGTGGTTACTGGAGCCCATAGACATTTACGACGTAAATGCGCCACCCACCTTATAAGTTAGTCTCAAGTATAGCTACAACGGCTGCCCCACCCTTCAAACCGAAACGCATTACTGCTTCACAGCAGAAATAGGCAGGGTGGTGGTACCCACCCGCGCGGACTCACAAGAGGTCCTTTTTTTTTTTTTTTTTGTTCAGGAGGAATTCGCCGGACTTCCGCCCTTTTCTGGGGATACTGGGCGGGGTATGTCAGAGTCGAACTGACTAAAACCTCCTGTCGCTCAACAACCAACGTCCAAACCTCGCATGAGACAGAACTCATGACAAGGCAAAGGGGGGAAAGTGAAGCGTTTAGTGCGGAGCACATCTCTCCCAACGCCCTCCCCCTCGGGACGCCGGACTGGCGGTCGTCGGCGCCACGACCACCAGTCCTCTCGGTCGGCAGACTGTCCGAAGCCCGCCTAGATGGCGCCGGTTAGAGTGGGTTACCCTACGGAATACCCCGCTGGGCCAGAACCAGCGTGGGTCGAGGATAGCCGGCCTTCCATCACCCGGATGCTCTTGCGTAAAACGCGTGCAGAGCAGCTTGCACGACGTCTTTTTAGGCCCTCCTCGCCGGTCCCCAGACCGACATGTGAGGGGGACCCGAAACACTTAGAGGGCCAGGGCTTGGGCGAGATCCGCCTCCCTGGCCCCCGCTCGACGGCGGCGGGATTGTGCGTCTCTCACGCGCCCCGCCGCCTCCTTCTGCGAGATGGTGCACTCGCAGAAGTCGAGCATCGCCTTCCACGACTCGTCGTCGCCGAGCATCGATGCCACAACACTCGGCAACGACAAGTCGATTCCTATTTTTGCGACGAGGACACGGCGCCACCCCTCCCATGCGGGGCAGGCGACGAGCGTATGCTCTGCCGTGTCCAGGTCGCAACCACAATGGTGGCACTCTGCCGTCGGCTCGGCTGTGATCCGGTGCAGGAACTCACCGAAACAACCATGCCCAGTGAGCACCTGCGTGAGCCGGAAAGTGAGGCGTCCTCTGTCACGATTCACCCAATCCACAAGGACCGGGCGAATCGCCTCACAAGAGGTCCTACCACCATTAATTACGCAAATAATAATTTTGCGGGTTTCATTTTTATTACATGATGTTATTCCTTCACCGTGGAAGTCAATCGTGAGCATTTGTTGAGTACGTATTTCATTAGAAAAATTGGTACCCGCCTGAGATTCGAACACCGGTGCATCGGTCAAGACGAATGCATCGGACGTCTTATCCGTTAGGCCACGATGACTTCATCTAATATTCTAATATTGAATTGAATTGACAGCGGTACGTACCCGAGAGTACTATTGAATGCATGGCGGTACCTACCCGTGTGGGCTCACAATACGTCACACCAATAAATCTGTTTTGGAAGAGTTAGAGCTGTTTTTAGTAATAGGTTATTATTGTCTTGAAAGTATTAATTTTACACGAGGGCTTACGCAAGCGAATTCGAAAACTAATACAATCTGTCGAAATAAATTATAGTGTAACGACAAATGGAAGATCTCCAACCGAGGTTGTTTTTGCTCTGCAGACGGTCAGAATGTTGTTATTCGGAACTTAGTTCGGAGCACAAAAAAGGTTTCTTGCAAATATTGTCTGAGGGATTCAGTTTTTTGCCGAATTTATATAAGAAATTTTCCGGTTTCCGCTTTCCTAAAATGATTGCCGTATTCGTTGCATCGATTAATCCTTAAAGCTGAGGGTCATGGCCTCCCTGAATTACTCCTTGAATTTCTCCTGGACTATTCTACACCAGCTCTGTCTATCCTCGGCTGTGTGGATGGTGTTATCGTACCCATATGTACCTAATAGTTTATCTAAATCTTTTTATAGTGTAACTTTAGATAATAGTGACACTGCTCAAGTAACTTGGTAGGACCTCTTGTGAGTCCGCACGGGTAGGTACCACCACTCCGTCTATTTCTGCCGTGAAGCAGTAAAGCGTTTCGGTTTGAAGGGTGGGGCAGCCGTTGTAACTATACTGAGACCTTAGAACTTACATCTCAAGGTGGGTGGCGGCATTGGGGTTTTGGGGAATTTTTCTTTTCCTGTTAAAGTGGAACCTGTTGGATGGAAGAATATTTTTTTTTAAATATAAATTGTTTACACAATCTTTATCCTGGTTTTAAAATAACAATTCTGAATGTTCTAAATGTGCTGAGCATTTTAGTCGAAATCACGCGTTAGCTAAACTGTTAAAATATCTAGGTTTTAGATACGTAATTATCTCAATGTATACATCGAGATATAAATCGTGTGAATGTAATTAATATCAACAAAAAGAGTGTCACTGTACCTAAGTATCACTTTTATTATGGGAAATGTTCGAAATGTATCATCACGAGGGCCAAAACACGACTATCGGTTTTTTTTTTTTTTTTTTTTTTTTTTTTTTTTTTTTTTTTTTTTTTTTTTTTTTTTTTTTTTTTTTTATTTCGTGGACGGGTGGACGAGCTCACAGCCTACCTGGTGTTAAGCGGTTACTGGAGCCGATAGACATCTACAACGTAAATTCCGCCACCCACCTTGAGATATGAGTTCTAAGGTCTTACTATAGTTACAACGGCTGCCCCACCCTTCAAACCGAAATGCTTTACTGCTTCACGGCAGAAAAAGGCAGGGTGGTGGTACATACGTGTAATGCATTTCTTAATCATCAGCCTCTAACGAAAGCTAATTTAAGAGCTGCTGCAGCTGTTAGCAAAAGACACAGTTCTTCTTGAAACTTCTGGAAAATTTTATTTGAGTACGTTAAGTCGAACGCAGAATCGCCCTGAAATTAGTCAAATCAAATCAAAAAGAACTACCGCCAATTCACAACAACTAGCCTCCGTCCTGAGAAGAACTGTCAAGAAACTCGGCGGGCATATTGCCTTTTTTTTTTTATTTTTTTTTTATTATTAGATTTTTTCGATCACAGTATCCCAGAATTACCAAAGCTATGATTAAGAGACTCGAAATTCGGTCGTCGACTAAAAACTACCGGATCAATGATTCACTGAACGTTAAAATTGATTGTGAAATGAATCTGAAACTTGGTAACGAGCCAAACCACCCCGCAGATAACGTGTCACTTTCTCGGAAAATATTTACGTTCGCAACTTTCGGAAAAATTATTGTTTTCTGGAATGATAAACAACAGAAATATGAAGAAGGTTGCGTTGTAAGAATTGAATTAAGTTCAATCGTTGTTATACGTGTTACGTTTCCTTTGAATTTTGCTTCAACGAGAATTATTATGACTAATAATGGTGACCCATCATTCGACATCGCAGTGGAACTTAAATACAATCTTCGTCGGAGATATAAGGTACAACTACTAAGGTACTACTATTATTGTGTTATATGGATTTTTTGGTGGTAGGACCTCTTGTGAACTGTGAACTGGACCTCTTGTGAGTCCGCACGGTAGGTACCACCCTGCCTATTTCTGCAGCGAAGCAGTAATGCGTTTCGATTTGAAGGGCGGGGCAGCCGTTGTAACTATATTGAGACCTTAGAACTTATATCTCAAGGTGGGTGGCGGATTTACGTCGTAGATGTCTATGGGTTCCAGTAACCACTTAACACCAGATGGGCTGTGAGCTCGTCCACCCATCTAAGCAATTTAAAAAAAAGAAGGTATGCTGCTACTAAATATAATGATCTATCAAATGACCTCTCTGAAATTCTGAATACAGTACTACTGTTTCTATTATAAGGCGTAAATTACCGGAGCCCATAGAATTTACAACGCAAATATCGCCGCCCACTATGAGACAGTTTTACAGTACCACGGCTGCCCCATCCTTCAAATCTAATGCATTACTGCTTCACGGCAGAAATAGGCAGGGTAGTGGTACCTACCCGTGCCGACTCACAAGAGATCCTACCACCAGTAAAAACTAACTCGTGTAAGTAAGTAAGTAAAAACTCGTGTCCTATTTTTGTCTATCATTGACAATTTGAAGACAAAAATAGATGCAAATTTTAATGTTGTCTTCAACTACTTAACAAAAAAAGGGAATATGTTACTAAACTGTATTGTCGTGCCTTATTTATATTCAATACTAGCTGATCCGGCAGACCTCGTAGTGCCTCAATCGATAAATAAAATACCTAAACTTTTGTATAAAATGAACTTAAAACAAACAAAAGGAATCCGTCCGACGAGGGACACATCAAAGGAAAAACAAAATTGTTATTTTTATTTAATTCCGAGCATTTTCATATTTATCTACCTTTTAAACCTTCACTGGACTTCCAGAAATAATTCAAGAACAAATTTAGCCAAATCGGTCCAGCCGTTACCGAGTTTTAGCGAGACTAACGAACAGCATTTCATTTTTATATATGTAGATAATTCTATCCCATGTCTCAAGGTGTACCGTTATTAAATCTGTCTGTTTAATATATAAAAAATACTACGTAATTAGTTAAGTCAAATACGTCGGAACGAAACTAAAATTAATTAACTTAATTATAATTATTTGTACAACTCGCAAAAAAACATCAAACTTCCAAGCTCAAGAATAAATTAAACAAGTATTTAATAATAATACTTTAATAATAATACTTATCTACTTTATCACTCGCCAAATAAACAGTAGACAAGCAACAAATAATTTCGAGCTGTTTATTCAAGCGATTCTTAATGAAGTATAGGAAAAAATTATGTTTTTGTTTACAGGGAAACAAACGGAGGCCCAAGAGCGAAGTCGTAAACTTTGTTATGTAGTAAAAAGATCGTGTCATCGAATCATAAATACTGGAATATCTTTCTTTCGACTGCGCCAACCCTAAAACTTCAGTATTTTAAGATTGATCTTAGTTGGGAAACATTTTTCGTAATAATAATGTATAAGTATTTAATACGAACCCACGTGGACGGTAATGTTCACGTGTTCAGAAATGTTTTAACGAGGAATTCACGTCGGGTAATAAAATTAAGCCCGAAAATGTTAATATTTACGTTTTCAGAGGCGGCATGTGGCACGTGCACTCATATTACGTATTTCGACTTAAATAGTCATAGTTCGCTGGTTTTTTGAGTCAAATTGACATTTAAATATATTTTATTTATTTATTTATATGAATACAGTAAAAGCTCTTGCTCTATACGCGGAGTATATGTTCCGTAAATATGCTGCGAAGACAGAAATATGGAATGGTAATTTACATATATGGGATTATAGACTATGTTACGTTCTGAAGTGACAAAACAAGAATATAAAAAAAATGAATTTAATTGAATTTTTTGACCATTTTCGTTAATTATTTATTATCTTCAGGCAATGGCTTAAAGAATCTTGTAATTAAACATACAATAATAATATGTGTAATAATTTTTATCAATATGTATGTATGCGAATAAATAAATCTTTAGCCGCGAATATAGGAATTGAGTCGCATGTTGTAATTCGCGAACAGTGAAAACGCGAATGAAGGAATCGCTTTTGAAGTCGTCGTGGCCTAAAGGATAAGACGTCCGGTGCATTCGTATATAGCTATGCATCGGTGTTCGAATCCCGCCGGCAGGTACCAATTTTTCTAATGACATACGTACTTAACACGATTGACTTTCACGGTGAAGAAATAAAATCGTGTAATAAAAATCAAACCCGCAAAGTTTATAATTTAGGTAATTACTGGTGGTAGGAAGTTTTGTGAGTCCGCACGGGCAGGTACCACCACCCTGTCTATTTCTGCCGTGAAGCAGTAAAGCGTTTCAGTTCCAAGGGCGGGGCAGCCGTTGTACTGATAAAAGTGAGACCTTTCAACTCCTGTCTCAAGGTGGGTGGCGACATTTATATTGCAGATGTCTATGGGCTCCGGTAACCACTTAACATCAGGTGGGCCGTGAACTTGCCCACCCATCTAAGCAATAAAAAATATAATAGTAATAATAATAAAGAGCTTTTACTGTATTAACTTAGATTAATCGATAATGGACGATATCGTCGCTCAAAGACCTTTGTTTTAGCCAACCAATAGTTAACTGAAAAAAGATAGAAGCGGAATGGCTTTTTTATTGTTCTATTCGTGAGCGGGAATGGGGCCATCTTGTGTTATGTGGTTATAACCACTGAAAAGTGGACCAAGCAAACAATCCTGATCAGAAGCCCCAAAATTTCTATTGCAATGGGATCATGTCTCTACCTACAAGATGGCAAAAGGCTATCGAAGAAAATGGTACCTACATACTTTAGTTAAATGTAAATAAAACTATATTAAAAAATAATGTGAATTTTCTTAAAAAATGCGAAGAAACTTTTCCCGCAACCTTATATTAGACTGACAATCCCTAGCGCAAAGACATTTCTGTGAGTCATCAAGAACAAATTTTTCAAATGAAAGCCCAATTACGAATACTTCGAATTATGTTGATGTATGTATAAAAATGTTTAAATGATTAAACCCAATGTTTAGCCGCAGCTAGTTTCCCAAGCATCAGGCTGGTTGCGTCTCTGACATTGTTAGTATTTACGATCGACTAAAATTAGCTAATCACCATCAGGTATGCTGTCTATGATAGGAACATAGAAAATCGTCTTAAAAAACAATCACCGTAATGATAAATGTTAACCATTGATCAAAGTCTATAGTTGCCAATTTTTTTTTCTATCTAATGGTTGGCAGCCGAATGGGCTCTTCCAAAAACTCACGGACCGGTAGGCGAGCTCAAGGGCTCAATTGAGAGATTTAGTAACAAGAAATTTGCTAAAAAGCATTAAGAGCAGTCCTTCGTTAAATCTACAACTGGATCGGAATCACGACGCAGTGAATTATGTTTATGTCTAGGATTGCCACTAGTAACACAATTTCAGCCAAAAGAAATCTCACTTCAGTTAATTCTGCGAAAGGTCAAAAGTGCGCGGCGTTTGAGAAAAAAAACACCGATTTTAGTCAAGTTAAAAAGAATCCGTTCTAAAGGGCAACGTCCTTAGTTTATTTAACTAAGGTCCATTTAACTAAGGACGTTGCCCTTTCGCAGCAGCAGTTTGTCAGTCAATTTGCTACTAATAGCATTTCAGTGTTAAAAATGAAGATGAATCGATGCGGCTTCTAAAATATTCTCATGCTTTCGGATAACGTCCCAAACATTATTTTGTTAAAGTTCAAAATTCTTTGATGATTGATAACAAAACAGAAATTTTATCTTTGTTCCACTTGTACATTAAGATATATTAAGCCTCTGCGTGGTGTTGCAGTGGTACAGGGACCGCACGCATACGAACTTAGTAACAAAGTACATTAGATTTCGAGGTGAATAAAGCTAGCGATATACACGCATCTTATCCTACGACTATCGGATACGTTCATATGGTTGTAGATGAATAGAGTCTATGGCCAAGTGGTCATCGTAGCTAACTTTCACTTTGGAACTAGATAGTCCTCGACTCAACCCAAAACTCCTAGTCGGTCATCGGTGATGTTTGAACACCATACTGACTTAATTGAAGTTGTCTGATTAGGTTTCCTATCTACCCAGGTGGAAGAAGCACAGCCTCAATGCGCGCAGATGGTCACTCAAGTCAGGCATTCCATTTTATTTCGTTTATACAATATTAATTATCACACAACCGATGTCTCATCATCATAATTAACAGCCTATTTTAGTCTCTAATCGTATATCATCACATATAAATAAAATTGGAGGGTATGTTTGTAATATTGAAATAACCGCTTTTTACTACATGCATAGGAATATATATATGGCACATTCACCAAAATAACATTTTTTACGATTTTTGTCTGCCTGTCTGTTTGTTCCTGCTAATCTCTAGAAAAGCTGGACCGATTTGGACAAGATTTTCACTGATAGGTAGCTGATGATATAAGGAGGAACTTAGGCTAGTTTTTTTAGAGTAGGTTCGCCCCGCGGCGTCACCCATGGTACGATAATAACCGCGGGTAGCTTCGCGGGACCCAGCTATCATCGAAGCGAGGACGGGTCGCTAGTACATAATAAATTTAAAAAACAAAAATATAACCAGATAGAGTATCTACATCATGTTTGATATCTGCCCGCTATCAAACGAAACATAAGATTAGGTACATTATCTGTTTTCCTCAAGAGTAAGATTGTTTTAAAAACAAAACAAAGTGAAGCCGTTTCGCCTACTGTCACCAATGGAAATAACCTGTTTTTTTATACCTACATACGTCAAAAGAAAACTAAAGAGGATCGGAATCTTGAGATTATGGTCCAATTTCGATCATACAGCGAACATTAGTCTCTTGTTTTGCTCTTGCTAGGGCTAATGTTGGCAAATTCTTTCAGAGTGCTCAGTGCGAGTTTCTTAACTTTCTCGATAGCGTAAAAGTGAACCCAATTTTGTATGCAGTTTGGAACAGCGCCCCTAGCGGCAAACGTAGGCAAACGATCCCATTCCATACAAATATGAGCTAACTTTTACGCTAACGAGAACGTTAAAAAACTCGCACTAAGCACACAGGTTGACCCCGTGAGCTTACTTACCCGTCCGGGCGTAGCTAGAATAGGCCCCCTAGGCTACCAGCAAATAGGTAGGGGAAAAAGTGGTAATTATAGACTTTGATCATTGGTTAACATTTGCCATTATAGTGGTTGTTTTTAAGACGCTATATTCCTACAGACAGGCGTACAGTATAGGTACCTACTAGATCATAATTAGTTACTTTTAGTCGATCGTAAATCTAACAATAGATATGTATAAAACTGTTAATCATTATATTCTTACCTGTTTGTCAACTGAATTTCTTTTCCTTTTTTTTGTTTAGTGGTTTAGTGCTGACAAACTTTATCGTTATAAAAAATGTGTTATAAAAATGTGTAAAGAATTATTTTTTTTATTAATACCCATTGAAGGCGCTATCGTTATTAGTATAAGAAATGGCAGTAGTTAGTTTTTATCTACAAAAAAGAGAAGTTAATGCACAAAATCTGGCCTACGGGTTTGGAAATTTTGTATTCCTTGGTTATATTGAAGAAAAGCTGACGGCTCATCCGGTATTAGCCCATAGTTATCGACAATGTCGTCACTCACTTTGAAATATTGTCTCAAAAGTCTCAATAACGCAAAAATTTAAAAGATACGTCATGAAATTTTATCTCAACGAGAATTTTTCAAACTTCACAATTTCTTGATGCCCCAAAATAAAGTCGTGTAGTTTTCCCAAGCGTTGACTATTCATCACAGAGGGTGTGTGCGACCCATTTCTTTATGTTTGACCGTGTGTACTCAACCTACTTCATTTCGTACCCAGTGAATTACATCTCGACCTTGCAGTCTCTAAGCTTTTCAATTCAAAGAACTATATTTTAAAAGGTCTCGCGAAAAAGTCAGCTCAATGTTGAATCAAAATTAATTTATAATTTCATAAAGTCTTCTTCAACGCAACCACTAAGAAATACTTGAAACGGCCCCAAATTAAGATTTACTCAGTGGTATTGCCAGGGACATATTAGTGAGAGAAGGATATCCGAATGCCGAATCCTCATAATTTAAAAAGCCACAGAAGATTATTAGATCTGCATTATATACTAACTGGACTATGGTTAGGTTTGATAATGGTATATAATAATAATGTTACGCGCTAGGGTTCGGGATAAATAAAAAATATACCGAAGTACAAGTTAACATTGTATTTATTACTTAGAACACTCACAGAACACTTCAAAATTCTTAATTCACTTCTTCCGCTTCGCTTCAGGTGATCGGTTCGCTGTTTTGCTTCGAGTAGTTCGGATTACTAACTGGCTCGTGCCATCTCCGCAACGCAACATTTATAGTCGATACCACTTCCCTAGAATTGTCGATAGCATTCCTCACAAGTCGAGTATTTTCGATGTGTGTTTCCGCTATCTGACAGTAGATGGCGTTGTACTTCCCGAGCATTCTAGATGTTACTAGACCCTTCGACGTTCGTTCGGCTATTCGGCGATAGATGGCGTTACTCTCACCGGCGTAACAATAATATAATATGTACATATGTATGTATCTGTGTAATGGCATATTTAAACGTTATTTTCATTGACTTCAAGACTTCAATTAGTTTGAAAATTACACAAGCAACTATTGTTACTTCGCTCTAATATCTTGTCAAAAGGTTAATGGTTAAAAAAATATGGGATCAATTGATAATTCAGTTTGCTATTGTTCTTTATTCTTAATGCGATACAAATGTTATATCGCAACGAATTGTTGTTTCAATATTTTTTATTTAAAAAAACATCCACAGATTCGGTAGAATCTGGCGCCAAGTTCCGTTCAAAAATCCCGTTGTAAACGGAGCGCCAGACTACCGACTGTGTTTACTGTGAGCAGAACAGTTTTTTGAGGTTGCGAAATTTTATTTAATTCTACGGTACTTCTGGTTCCTAAATTGTATATTATATCAATCACTCACAACTTTATTTTACTGATATTAACTAGTTATATCAATTACAACAATTAATCTACTTGAAATTATTAATTTTATCACCACAAACTATGGCTCGCTCAAAAATTTCGATCCTGACTTTTTTCGATGTAAAAAGTGACATGCCACAGACTATAAATATTCGAGAATGGTAATCTACGGCCGCCAGGGTGCGCTGGAATTATTCCTATTTGTAATGGATTTTATGACCTGGTAACTGAGACCTTTAAGTCATGTCTTATTTTAATTTATATTCATATTTTTATGAAAAATGATATTATGCAGTGAAATGAAATGTGATATTATGGAGTGAAATGAAATGAAGATGATTAATTTGAGACATTAATCAAATGGGATGAAATGAAATGAGATGAGATGATATGGAATGAAATATAATCTCAGTAAAATGGTCGTGGTCATTTACTAAGATCTCAGTGGACTTTTTGGAGGAAACCGAGAAGTTACGTACAGCGGCTTTGTTTAATTTTCCCACATTTGTGCACTTTCACAGATATTAAACAGTTAATAAACCACTATTATTACACATTTAAACCCGAAGAAACACTAAATAGACAAATTAAAACAAATCACACAACTTCACACCTCGCGTTCCCGCCAAAAAGTCATTATTCCTACATAAACTGTAGCTTCAAGGGGATAGTTTGCAGTTCTTATTGAACGGTTTATACATTAAATAACGTTCATGTTGTTACTATTAGTATTTTAGTTTAAGTACTGCCGAAGCAAGTACTGTTGTTACTGTTGGAGAAACAATTTTGTTTTGTAATGTAATACCGAAATACTTTACGAGATGGCGTTACAAAAAATCCCTTCCCAAAACTATAAAACCGTTGTGATTGTCTACGAATAATAAATAATATAATAACTAATATTTATTCGTAGGTGATTGTTTAAGATGCTATGAATATTTCGGTTTTGATTTCATCAAAATAACTTGAACTTTACTATTGAATTCCGAAGAAAATTCTAATTAAGGCTGAGTTAAGTTCAGCTTTTTATTTAAGCCTCTTACTGTAGTTTTTAAATTACATTTATGCGGATTGATGTTTCAAGGCTTTCAGATTTTAATTTTAAATTCTGAAATAATTAAGAACAGCGTCATCTACCCTTCACATTTGAAACAAAATTTAATTCGGTTTAAATTTGTAAAAGTTGATGTTGATTATTATTACACTGTAACGCAGCGTTCCGTTTCGCGGGGCAACAGCAGCCAAAGGGAATGTGACTCAGGTCCGTGCCGCAACGACCCACCCCGCGCTACCCGCGCCCGCGCATCTGTTGCATCATTCGCACCCCCAATTAGTGCGCGCCAGACTTTGAAGCGGAATACACACGTCCCCGGTCGATACCGGAACTGACAACCCGAGAGTCTCATGCCAGTCGGGCACCTAACATTAAATTGGCAGCCCAAGCGCGGGCCCTTTAACTAGTATTTCGGAGTGAATCTACGTAATTACGACACGTACTCGTCGTCAGTCACGGCGTCAATCCGATTTTCAAGACGTTGAAGAAGAAATTGGTTCAACCGCGGGACCGACGCCAACATTTACCGCAAACAACATGGCGTCATTACAAGAAAGTCAAATGGCAGCATTCGAACGCCTACTCGACCGAGTTTTTGAGCATAAAACTCAACTCGAATCATCAGCAACACCGACGTCGGAGCCGACATCGCCGCCTTCCTCGACGCCCGCTCACCATTCTGGGAACTTCGCGTCATGCACGGCGCGGTTCAGCGGAGCGCCCGGCGACTCACTCGACGGTTTCCTTGACGCGGTCGAATCATACAAAGATTGTGCTGACGTAGGACACCTCATCGCGTTACGAGGACTCTCGATGTTACTAACCGGAAATGCAGCCGTGTGGTGGCAAGGCGTTAAAGCTAGCTTCACTTCCTGGGACGACGCTTTATCATCGTTACGAAGCGCTTTCGGTGATTGCAGACCGCCCCATCGAGTCTACTTAGAGCTCTTCAAAATGTCGCAAGGACAAAGAGAGAAGACGGAGATCTTCGTTGCCAGAGCACGAGCCCTACTAGCTCGACTCCCACCTGGTGACCTTAGTGAGAAAGTTAAAATTGATATGCTTTACGGCCTTCTACACCGTCGTGTTCGTAAAAGATTAAGAAGAGACGAAATAACTTCATACGACACGTTATTAAAGAAAACGCGCCATATCGAGGACTCCATCTACGAGACCAGTCCGCCTGAATTTATTCATCCTCAGCGAGCGACGCCACGTTCATCGGGTAGTACCGTAGGCGAAGTTCCCGCCGGTGCTTCGACTTCGCAGCATACATACGCGCGGATGACGCCGCGGAAAATATTCAACTCGGGCGCCGCTGGCGGCCCGCCACGCGACGACAGCGCTGCGCCGAGCACCGTTCGAGTCCCCGCGCCTCGCTACACGAACACTGATAATGTATCATCTACGTCGATTGTTAAAAGACTGTTCTGTGTTTATTGCAAAAAGTACGGACATATTCGTGATGAGTGTTTAAAATTAGCGTCAAAAACGAAATTCGACAACGAAAATACGCAAGCTGTATCCTCGTGTTACGGGTGTGGTACCAAAGGTGTTACTCGGTCTCAGTGTACAAAGTGTAACGCAAGTTATTACGCCGTCGACGCTGCACGGACCCGATCAGTCACATCCGATTTACCTATTGGTAAAGTAAATACACAGCTGTCAAGTTCAGTGAACTCTATTCATCGCGACAGCTCGTTGCATACAGCTTGCACTTCAAACACCGTAAAGTCGTCCATTTATATTAATAATCGTAAACAATGTTTTGTTGATAATGAAAATAATTATTATCCTACCGATTTTAAGGCGATTCTTCCTCCGCGCTTTTTCGGTACTGATAACAAGGTCTTCAAAATTATTCTAGACTTAATCATAATATAAACAATAATATTAGTTCTAGGAATAGGCCCCTGATGCGTTATTCGAGTGGTACCGAACCAAAACATAGTTATTCCGAGGTACCAAGTGGCCGCGATAGGGTGACCATGATGAACGAAAATAGGGTGACCATGGAAAACGTCGGACATTTTTCGACGATTAATTCTAATGTGAAAAGTGTTGCCCAGAGTAACTCTACTGAGCACCAGGTTAGGTTAAGACCAATTTTAAGTGTTCAAATTTTAGGTATACGAGGTAATGCTTTGTTGGATACGGGAGCTAAGAGTAGCGTTGCCGGTGCGTTGCTTTATGAATTGCTGTTAAAGCATAACCATCCGTGTGAGGAAACCAGGCGTCGGGTGAGGATTGCAGACGGTTCCGCGCGCACCCGCCGAGTTTTGCTCACTACTCTAGAAGTAAGGATAAGTCCCGAAAGGTCAGTAACCCTTGAATTTACTGTTTTTCCAGATGCTCAAAATAATGAAACTTTGCTTGGCATGGATTTTTTGGTGGCGGCAGGTATTGTGCTTGACTTTGCTTCATCCACTTGGCATTTTTCGGGAAAACGGGTTACCTATCCAATTGAATATGAGTGCCCTAAGCCATGCATGTTTGCTTCTACTGCTGACTTCCTGCGTGATGATAAGGGTTCTATGCTTGGCTCCGATGAACGGCAGCAGCTATCACATTTATTGCAGCAGAATGGAGACATCTTTAGGGTGGGGGGAGCCCCAACCCTTTACGCCGAGCACCATATTGATACCGGTGATCATCCGCCTATATCGGTACCGCCGTATAGGCTCACTCCTGTGCTTCAACAGCGAGGAGAGGTTCTCGCAATCGATTTGTTCGGGCCACTGCCAGAAGGAGAGCAGGGGGAGTGATGGGTACTCCTGGTAGAGGATGTAGCTACAAGATGGGTAGAACTCTACGCACTTGTTGATGCCACCGCCGTGGCTTGCTCCCGAGTCCTACTGGAAGAGTATTTCCTTCGTTATGGCTTGCTTATGCGTCTAGGGGTGTAACACGTAAGTTCATGCCACGACGGGATGGCCCGTATCGCGTAGTAAAAATAGTTAGTCCTACAACGTACTTCATAGCAGACTTGTCAAACAATGTCATCGGCAAGTATCACACCGCGGATTTAACCCACTCTCCGTCAAATTCAAGTACGGATCCAATTATGCCAAAGAGGCAGAGAGGAAGGCCGCGTCTTCAGACTAACAGTCCCAAGTTGGACTCGGGACGCGTTCCCAACTTGGAGGGGGAGTATGTAACGCAACGTTCCGTTTCGCGGGGCAACAGCAGCCAAAGAGAATGTGACTCAGGTCCGTGCCGCGACGACCCACCCCGCGCTACCCGCGCCCGCGCATCTGTTGCATCATTCGCACCCCCAATTAGTGCGCGCCAGACTTTGAAGCGGAATACACGCGTCCCCTGTCGATACCGGAACTGACAACCCGAGAGTCTCATGCCAGTCGGGCACCTAACATTAAAACACTAATTAATTGAGCGTTTCATTAGCTTTTAAGCTGAGTGACTATTTATAATTTATTTTTATTAAGTAATAAATGAGCAAAAAATAATACTTAACAAAAAGATATGAAATCCGAACAAAAACAGTTTCACTGTAAAAAATTGCGCCAAGTCCACGTTTATAAAACTCATCTCAATAACATTTGCACTTTACAAAAAAAAGTAGACTTCAATAGCTTTCATTCTCTACAAAAATATGTGAAATACAAAAAAATACCAAGAAACCGTCATAAAGATGAAAAAATTTAAAAAAAATTGTTGAAAATTTAAAAATAAAAAAATTAAATTTTTATCGTACTTGGCGCGCGTCATTGAGTACCCCAAAAATTTTCGGAAGAATTTCAACCCGAGAAAAAAACCATTTTGCTTTAATATACAGTGAAAGCTGAAAAAGTTACCCAGGTTGTCTTTTTCGCTCTTGTTAGCGTTTTATGAGAAATTGAGACAGAGCTACGGTAATTTTCAACAGCTCTCACTATATACCTATGGGCTATTATATGCCAAATCGACCACTTTTGCGTTCGACCCCTTTAGATTCAGCTGAAACTTTATTATTCTTTTCTACCCTTTGAAAAACATCTTTGAGAATTTTTTCAAATGTTTTGAAGCCAACGTATACATACGTATCGACTCGTAAGTAGCTTGTATTTGTATAAGCGAACACGAGAGGGTGTTTAGTTCAAATCATAAAAGATGAGTGGGAAATGAAAAAAATTCAAATAACATACGTATGAGATGTCGATTTTACTTAACTTTTGTAAAACTTATTATGAAATAATAATTCATTAATTACATTTATGCATTTCATAGGTTGACCTACTTATAAATTTTTAAACATTGAAAGGATGTTCATTTATCCTGAAAATTTTGGGGTACTCAATGACGCGCGCCAAGTACGATAAAATTTTTATTTTTTTATTTTTAAATTTTCAACAATTTTTTTTAAATTTTTTCATCTTTATGACGGTTTCTTGGTATTTTTTTGTATTTCACATATTTTTGTAGAGAATGAAAGCTATTGAAGTCTACTTTTTTTTGTAAAGTGCAAATGTTATTGAGATGAGTTTTATAAACGTGGACTTGGCGCAATTTTTTACAGTGAAACTGTTTTTGTTCGGATATTATTATGTAATAGGTGAAGTCGTAGTTCATTATTTATTATTTACATTAATAAAAGATATTTATTGTTTTACAATTTAGTGCTATTTAATTACACCCCAAAATCACCATTCCTTTTTTAACACGTATATGGAGCTCGGTATAGTGTATGAGTTATTAATCACTAGTTAAACTAATGACTGAAATAGATTGTCCTAATATAGGCAAATGATAATGACTTCGATTATCCTGTATAGGCAATTTTAGATATGCAGTTAATTGTCGTTATTAAGTGTATTAAAATATAGTCATAGGCGATTACAATATTTGTAACAGTAAATATAATCTATTTATCTATGCGTTTATGTACTACGTATATAATTGGTGATGCACGTGAAACATTTTCTTTGTCTATGAATTAATTTACAATTATAAAGACTGTATTAAATTGAAATTGAATTCTGTTCCGCTTTTACATATCTTTATTTATTTTGCGAACAGTCAATTGGATGAGTATGAAAAAATATTTTTGTTTAATTTTATGTCCGTAAATCTATTGAAAAAAATAAAACCTGTTTATTTAAATCGACTGAATGAAATGTGTTTAGTTGAACAGATTCGACACATGCAAAAATTCGTAAACCAGGATGAACATGGATTGGTAGGTACCCATCAGAGCAGAGCATTTGTTTCGCTTGGCGACAAATATACACAGCTATGCATTATTGAAGCCTGTTTTTTACTAGAAATAAGTTAATGTTCAGTGGTAGTGGACAAGCACAGCAAGAATTACATTAAATATAGGAAGGAGAAGCAGATTTTAATTGTTTTGGTCGTGAAATGTAAAAAAGAAGGCATCATTAAAATAGTAATCCACATATTATCAGAAGAATTTGGTAAAGTGAATGCAAATAAACCGAGAAAAGGAATAAACAAATGAAGAGAGATCGAAGTATCCCGTACTGGTAAAATTAGAAAGTCCTACGTAGTAAACGAATATTTTATTTGATTCTCGAAGGAACGTTCTAGAAATCGACGTTGAAATAGTTTATCAGTTTTATTAGTATACAAATAACAAAGCATCCGATAAATAGCGGTACTTAGATATTTGATAAGAATATATTTATATTTACTTGTAGCTGGAGATGCTGTTGCGAATACGTTTTGCAGATAACAAAATATGTAATCTACATTTGAATATGCAATTTCGAAAAGGGCATATCTCTGATAATGTAAAATGTTCAAGAAATGAAAAAAACTGATTATTTTCTAAAGCAGTGTAAAATTAGGTAGCAGTAGGCAGCGGCTTGGCTCTGCTCCTGGCATTGCTGAAGTCCATGGGCGACGGTAACCACTTACCATCAGGTGGGCCGTACGCTCGTCTGCCTACAAAGGCAATAAAAAAAAAAAAAAAAAAAAATATTAACTTTTGAGATATATTTTAGTGTTAATTAGCAATTCACAATTACTGGAATTATTATAAAGTGGGTGTAGGTAAGCCTCAAAACTACATATATGTATATGAAGAAACGTATTTGACAAAATATGCGACATGTGCCCTTTTCGAAATTGCATGTTCATTTATGGTCGGATTGATTGTGAAAATTTTTGCGAACATATCGTGCATTGCTTAACTATCATTGACAACTCAGAACTGTAACCAAGCTCTTAGCCTACACACATACCATAAACATGAAATTCACCATCATCATTTTCCCGTGACGCTCTCAGTCCTAAGTGGATATCAGCATTAACATTAAGATATCTACAGGTTCCGAAAGTCCTCAATACGTCTACCCAAAAGTGATGGAAAAAAAATCGTGTAATAAAAACTTTTATGATATACTCTCGCGTTTTTAATTGTCATTATGTTATTTTCGACATTTTGATTACTTTACAGTTTTTCTGATCACAGACGAGTGTCGCAATTAAAAGTATTTCGAGATATGCGCACGAAACGCGAAAACCGAAGGAAACACGAAATTAATGTGTTTCAACCTTAATGACCTTTCGTTGTTTGACCCTCTTACTGTAATTAGTTCATTAAATGGTCATTGACACTTCGATGTTTTTCAGTCGAGATTCGTGTTTGCGATAAAGAATGTAGAATACGGACTTTATTAGAGCATTCTTTTATTTTTATGGGACAACATTTCTGGGACAATCATTTATTAATCTATTTTCATACAGGAAATATCAATAACTCACGTATCACGAATTCTCGAAACCGGGAGACAAACAGCTAAGGACTGTTCGAGAGATTATTTTTGGAATGTATACCTCGACTGCGGGTCATTCGACCAGCACAAAGCTGTCTTTAGAAGAACGTACACAAGAATTTTCAAACGTTCTAGATAAATGAACGAAAACCAACTACTAATTACATTCCCTTTATTCGTCAAGGACGACATAAACAAAAAAAACTGTTAGTCAAAAAATGTTTTTTTTATTCAACGTTTTCAAACAGTCGAAATAAAACACATTCAAAATGCGTTTTTAGCATTGAGAAGAAGAATTGTTATGAAATTAAGTGGGTCTTTTGAAAATAATTGTTCGTTTCAAAGCAAACAATAATGTTATTATGGTTACAATAAACATCTCTGTATTACTAAGCAGTGTGACTAAAGATCATTTCAGTACTGTTGCTATGTGAAGCACAAATTTCAAACCTACGCGGTTTTGTTGTTCACATTGAAACTGACTGTGACAACATCCTTTGTTAAAAGTACTTAAAAAAAAAAGAAAACTGTCATAATCAAAATTCAATATGGCTTTTTTTTAAGTGATTTTATGACCTGGTAACTAAGACCTTTAAGTCATGTCTTATTATAATTTTATATTCTTATTTTTATGAAAAATTATAATATGGAGTAAAATGAAATGAAAATGATTAATTTGAGACGTTAATTAACTGGGATGAAATTAAATGAAATGAAATGATATGGAATGAAATATAATCTTAGTAAAATGGTGGTTATTTACTAAGATTTTTTCAGTGGACTTTTTGGAGGATCCCGAGAAGTTGCGTCTAGCGGCTTTGTTTCATTTTCCCACATTTGTGCACTTTCACTGATATTAAACAGTTAATAAACCACCGTTATTACACATTTAAACCTGAAGAAACACTAAATAGACAAAATAAAACAAATCACACAACTTCACTCCTTGCGTTCTCGCCAAAAAGTCTCAATTCAATATGGCGATCTTGTTGCAATCATAGATTATACACTTGTTGCAATGAATTAGAGACTGGACAAAGAAGGAGTTATTCATTTTCTGTATTCGATCAATATGTTCAACAAATTATTCCGATTATTTCCCTTAGTATTGTCTATTTCTGCCGTGAAGCAGTAGTACCTTTCGGTTTGAAAGGCGGGGCAGCCGTTGTACTGTTAAAAGTGAGATCTTGCAACTCATGTCTCAATGTGGTTGGTGGCATTTATGTCTATGGTCTCCGGTAACTACTTAACATCAGGTGGGCCGTGAGCTCGTCCATCCATCTATGCAATAAAAAAAACAAAAAAGTAACTTCCCGTAATACGTCCTCCGTGCCAATATAGTAGGCAGCTTGTTGTTCTAATGAAATTGAAATATTGATCTCATCTCAGGAATCCAGCAATCACCTATTATATGTTGTACCATATGTTGACACTGGTCAGGATATTAGGGCTAATCTATAAAATTATTTTATTGTAATCGTTATCGGTCCTTGAAGCGTTTGCAAATTTCTAACTTAATCGGACATCTTGAGGTCTGTGATAATGATGTTTAAATATTCAATTACATCCACATACATTCCAGGCTATTGAGCGTGTTAAATTATCTGTAAATTGTGAGTGCATTTTAAATATTTACATAATATATTTTGAACAACACAATATTAGAAAAGACAAAAATACTATAGATTTGCGTAAAATATTATAAATTGTGTTAATGTCCGTTTTTAATTAACGAGAAAGTCGTAAAATATTATCTACGTGTCGCATTGCATTTGCAAATTGATTTGTCGCGAAGTGAATGTTGATTAATGGTCACGTGTATGTACAGATGATAACAGACACGTGCGGGCTTTTATTAATGCTACGATGAAATAGTACATGATATTATTATATTATGGAAATTATTTTAAAGATTAGGTAACATTAAAAAAATAAAATTAATAATAATAAATTAATATTTACTAAGAATCACGCCACATTAACTGGGCCCGGGCTAAGTTCATAAAGGACTTGTGTTACAGGTGCCAGATAACGGAAATAAATGTAAGATTTTTATTATACATATTTAATATACATCCATAACCCTGGAAAAGACTTTATATTTATCATACAAATATCTTCCCTTGGCGGGATTCGAACCCGCGACCCCCTTGTGTAGTGTACATGTCACTTACCACTACACCAGACGGCCGTTATTGAGTTCAAGTAATTATTACAGCAATAACAGGGCAGCTATTAAATTTAGACATTCGATTATGTATACAGACGCAGATTCTTTCGATTCCTTCAGTGTTGCGTTTAGATGAAGGTGTTTTAGTCTATAACATTTTTTTTATTGGCCTTTTACTCATACCAGCATACGGCCCACCTGATGGTGAGTGGTTGCCGTCGCCCATGGACGTCAGCAATGCCAGGGACAGAGCCAAGCTGCCTACCGTTAAATACTCTCGCCAAAATGCATTTAGGTATCTTCTTGTCTTTGCTGTTGTGTTTTTGTATAATCGAAATCCGAAGAGAATACTCCATTGTAATTTATAAGAGAAAATTATCTAGGAGTCGTTTGAGCAAACTTATTTTTCTTTGTTTTCTGTATTTCAATTTGTGTTATTGTTCCAGTTTTGTGGCTACGAACTCGATAGCAGCGGAATTATAGGCGAGGTTTTAGGGCATCTCTGATACCGACGGCCGCTGGAACCACTTTAGTAACCTTTAGATGATAAGAAGATCGACGACCCGTCCGTCGGGCGTTTTCTGGGTGGCAAGAGTCTGGTTGTAGTATTGAATACGAAAAACCTCCTACTTTTGCAAGGTGTTGGCCCTAGGTGGAGATCCGACGAGGGGAGTTGTTTGGTGGATAGGATTCTAAAACATCCTTGAGCCCGCGGTCAGCTCTCAACATCTGTGGACCGTCAAGATTCACATACACCGCGTGTCCCCTAGGCGTGGAAACCTTATGCATAAGGTACGGCTACCTGTCCGAAAAAAAAAGATCTAACTTTATATTATGGTTTCATGTTATTATAACGTTTATTACATCATGTAATAATGACATCGACTGACCTAATTTTTTTTCAATTTTACCTCATATTGTCATTATTTAGCTGTTTGTCATTTATTTTGTATGAAATATGCTGATGACGTCACTACATGCAAAGGCTGCAAGAAGGAACTCCATAATTAGATTGTAACACAATCTCCTTGTTGAAGCGGAAACGTAAGATGTTTGTTTATCCGTTATCCAACTTACTTAAGATTACTTTTATTTTATTTTAATATATTTTGTACACACAGCTGTTAGAAAAGACACGTCAATAAGGATACAGAGTACAAGGGCCCTACTTATTTCATGCTGAAATCCCTTCCAGTAGGCCCGCAAAAGGAAAAAAAAATTAGGAACACAAACCTAGTGCATACAGTAAACATTACATAAAATAATATATACATATTACAAGATACAAAACAATATATATATATATACAAATACACACACACACACACACACACACACACATATATACCTAGTCAGGTCATAAATTCTGTCACATGTTTAATGTAAAATAATTGAAACAAGTTTATTCATTATGTAAACCATTCATATACCAAAATGAACTTAACAAAACATAGATTCTTATGACACTAAAGTTTATTCAAAATGACCTCCGTGATTTTGAATACAGGCCTTCAATCTGCGCGGCCAGTCGTCTATCGCAGCACGAACGAGGTCCATGTCAATATCGGCGGCTGCCTTAATCAAGGATGTCTTGAGTGACTCCAAATTGGGATGAGGCTTTGAGCACGCCTTTTCCTCCAAGTGTTGCCATATCTTGTAATCTAACGAATTCAAATCTGGACTGGAGGAGGGCCAGTCTTCGTGCCGGATGAAGTCGATTTCACGCGCCGCCAGCCAGTCTTGTGTGCTCTTCGCTCTATGAGCTGGCGCCGAATCTTGTTGGAATACCCAGTGCCTGTTATTGAACATGGTATGAGAAACAGGTTCCACAAGGTTCGTCAGGACTGTCTTTTGATATACAACTGCATTCGTTTTTAAACCTTTCGCACAAAAATGTACCTCTGTTAAGCCCCACTAAGAAACTCCCAACCATACCATGAGCGAGGATGGAAAATGACCTCGTTGGATACGCGGAATACGGTTGCTCGCTTCTTCACTACTGTGTGCGTACACCTTGTCATTTTGTTTGTTGTAGCTCTCTTCTACGGTAAAAATTCTAAAAGTATACATTTATATTTTCATGAAAAATTCGAAATTCGAATTCAATAAACTTTTTTGTGGCCAGCATTCTAAAAGAAAAGTTTTTACTGTGTGACAATACTTATGACCTGACTAGTTATATTGTTAAAGGCCAGAAAATAAATATTGAAATGGGAATCTAAGAAACAGGTGACTGAATTTATGATCAAGTCAAGTTCGAAGTATCCAAAAACATTTTGTTTAAAAATTTGTTCTGTTATATTTTTAATAATAAATACTGCTATTGGCCTAATTATCGAAATACGATTATAAACACTGACACCTAAATATTATGATTAATTTTTTTTAGTTTTTTCCTACCTAGGCTGATGCCTTGAGAGGCTATTTCAGCGTAACCTTAACTAGTAGGTGAGCTCACGGGGCTCAAACCGGAGCGATGCTAACACTGGCCCTAGAAAGAGCAGTGCTTCGCAGAATCTACCACTGGATCGGAAACGCGACCCACTGAGAAGATCCGCCGAGAAACTCAGTGGGCCGAGTCTGTGGGTTAATTCGCTTGACGAGCCCTTCGTCGCAAGCGACGGGTTCGACGAGGACGGTGACCGGATGATTCATGTTATCTTGAATCTCGTATTACGAGTATACGGTTCTGTTTTGTCGTTTAGACTTTTTTAAATATATGTATATTGGGGACACATAAACAAAAAAAAACAAGATAATTTTAATTAGTATTTTACGATCCTGGAAATTCGCACTTAACTGTTTCAACTGTCTATTTACACAAAGATAACAATAACGTTATCAAGCGATTACACCCACATGGGAATATGTGTTTTAATCTATTCGTATTTTTTTATATTATGCTATAGATTTTATAAAAACAAATGATGCACTATCAGTGGACGACTAAGTTTTAAAACTAATTCATTTTGCATTACTATTAAAAATACGGTGCAATTTACTTGTCGGAGACGGTCATTAGTTTGGTAGCTAAATGAAACGCAGCTCGATTCCCGAGAGATAGCAGCACGATTGCAGTATCAGAACTCGGCTAACTTCGTGCTACGACAGAGCCTCGCCGATGGAGGCGCGTAGACGCCATCACACTTACCAACCAGCCTTCTTGAAGAGCCATAAATAATACACATAAATTAGTTGTAGGTATAAGCCATTCAAGCACTTAACAAAAGTGTTTACGGGTGTCGGTCACTAGATGGCTTTGTTTCGATTAGTTTCTCATTGCTCCTGTAGGTGGCAGTAACATATTACTTATCCTATATTTTACTTTTAATGACGGATTTTGTAAATTTTCAGAAACCACAAACTGATAAAATTTAATCAATTTGTCTATAACACATAAATACTTATATGATTTATAATATTTTTTTCTGTGTTTAGTTATAGGATAATTAAATGCCTTAACTTTAACAACATATAAGTTTAGGGGCACAATAAGTTTAGGGGCACTCGCCACAAGACGTCGCTAGTTTCCATACAGAAAAGCTTGCATGCAATCTTTTGTAATGCATGAAAATCTTTGCTTTAAAGTATCGTAGTTTCAGGGCACTGTGAAGAGCGGTGCCTTCGTCCTAAGAACTGTCATTCGTTTTCGTTTGCTAACGTCAAGAGAAGATTTCTAAATTGTTCTAAGACAACAAACGTGATTAGTGTACTCAACGTTTCTCCTAGCTCGATCAGCCTATTCGCCCCTACGATGTCTAGCGATGGTGTTAATAATTATGGCTTCTCCGATATACTTTTAAAGCACATGGCACCAATTACATTATCATTGCCTTACAAGGCAGGTACATGTACCTTCTGATGATCCGCGGTCAGTTTTGCGTACGTAGGTATGTACATAAACAATGCCTACCGCTGATGACTCCTTTTAAAGCTCATTAAAATTTGAAGGACGCAGTGCTTAAGGAACACGGTTTTAAATCTCACGGGAAAACTACGAGGCTACTAGAAAAGGTAGGAAAAAAGTTTATAATTATCTGTATTCTATCATTATCATTCAATCTACAGATGTTCACTGCTGGATATAGGCTTCCGTCAAGTCTCACCACAAGACTGGTCATGCGTTGCCTGCCTTTGCGCTAACCTTAATAGGTCGTCGGTAGTCCACCTTTTTTTTGGTCAGGATGAAATCGCCGGTCTTCCGCCCTCCACTAGGGATGGTGGGCGAGGTGTGTCGGAGTCGAACCGACTAAAACTTCCTATTGCTCAACAACCCACATCCGAACCTCGCATGAGACAGAACACATGAATAGATCTACCTACCCATGCTGCGTCTTCCTACTCTCATAATTACATTACACAGCATAAATATGCAGTATGTAGAAACACGGTGCTTATTTTTTTAGTACGCCTTTTTAGACGTATACGTATACAGGCACCCTAAAGTGCCCATTGGATCTTGTGCGTGAGTTTCGTTAGCCCATCAGCTTTGAAAAAAAAAACAATAAGAAAAATGGTTTATTGCACATCCTGACAGTTAATTACATCAAGCCGCACGTTAAGACCTTTGTGTTAATTAGTCACACGTAATAAGAACTAGGTACTATTACAAAGTATTCGAAACGCAGATAATTGTAAAACATAAGGCTGCGCTCACACGGCATTGTCCTGCACGTTTTCTTTTTATTCGTTAATTTAACGCACAATCAGCCGGGTGGTTTATACGGTAGATTTTCTTTCGTGTAAAAACGAACGTGTGAACGAGACATAGCTATACTATGCGTCAATGTAACGTTAAGCCTTCGTCAAACAGAGCGCGTACTTAGCGCCGCGTACTTAACGTTGCGCTCTTCAAATTGACTAGATGAGTCTAACGCTCCTTGACGCAACGCATTCGCCAAATCATAGTGCCTTTCGATAGTAGTGTGAAAATTTAAAAGTATTAAGAAATCGAGTGATTCAGATGTGGCATTGTATAAGCATGGGTATTTTCTAACTATTAATATCATTTTTTCGGGCATTATCTAGTATTTTAATACACATTCACTCGGACGCTAAAATAAAATTGTAAAAAATTACAACGCCTGACGTCAAAGCGTCCTGACGCCGCGCCAGAGCGCTGCGTACTTATAGCGCTGGGGCTCTGTTTGACGGGATGTTACCATAGTAGTACAACACATCTTCGGCGTCATAGCGCGGCGTCAGCTTAGCGCTCTGAGGCGCGCTAATTACGCGTTCTGTTTGACGAATGCTTTAAAGTTCATTCGATTTGCTTGACAAGTCCGTTGAGTATTCGTTTAAACGCATAAGCGATGTACAATTTTTTGCAGTACAAAACACATGTGAATGGTTCTCTAATTTTCTATGTACAATGTATATATTATTATGTGCCACTATTCATTGGTTAAGACGTATACTGCAAATAAACGTACAAGAAAATGCCGTCTGAACCCAGCCTAACGCAAACGAATACTTGAGAATAAGTGTTTTTTAATTATCATTATTTTTTTATTTTTTTATTGCCCTTGTAGGCAGACGAGCATACGGCCCACCTGATGGTGAGTGGTTACCGTCGCCCATGGACTTCAGCAATGCCAGGGGCAGAGCCAAGCCGCTGCCTACCGCTATTTATATATAATTATATAATTTAATTTTACTACAGTGCAATTCGTTGACAGATAGATAAATTTCAACTTAATCTAGAAAATCTCTTGTAGCATAGTCTTTATGCTTCATAGTCTTATTGAGGTAGTTTCAATATCCGATCGGAGCCAGCAACGTTGCCAAGGATATTTGAAATTACTTATTATTGTGTCCGATGTGTATTTCTGGTGATTACATTATACAGTATAATCCTTTATTTGAGTAAATTGAATCTTTTCCGTTCATTGTTCTCTATGATTATAATCATTTACGTAAGGAGAACTCGAGGGCGCATTCAAAGTGACAAACATATAGCTCACGTAACAATTCCTTGAAAAGCATTTAGTAGAATCGTAACAATGAAGCAGAAATAATTCTGTTAAAATTGTATTCGATACACAAAGTGAACATAATAAATAAATGGGAATAATATGTGACAGATTACGAGTAATTTGGTTCGGGCTTTTTTATTACGTAAAAAAGGGCATACAATAGACACACAGCTTTAATGTTCTATTGAATAAATGGTACAATTAATATTATCATAGGATAAAAGACCAAAGCATTTTAATACAAACAAACTTTCTACAAACATAACAAAGCATATGTCACTGAATTTGTACAATAAAACAGAAGACTTATGTTTTTTTTTGCCTATACTTATACTAATCTTCTATATCATCAGCTATATCAGCTTCTCCTTGACGTGTAGGTGAGCTCACAGGGCTCAAATCGGGAGTGTTGCTAACATTGGCCCTAGCAAGAGCAGTGCTTCGCAGAATCTACCACCGGATCGGAAACGCGACCCACTGAGAAGATCCGGCGAGAAACTCAGTAGGCTGTGTCTATGGGCTAATTCACTCGTCGAACTCTTCGTGGCAAGCGACGGGTTCGACGAGGACGGTGACCGGTGCTTATGGTACCTAAAAGCCCCGTTAATGGATCGGGGAATACGTACCTAATGACGTGTTTAGGGCGACGTCGACTGTTTACCATTCGCTCTACAGGATCAGGTATGAGACTTATGTGTTATCGTTTTGTGCTATTATTTTGACCAGCGACATCATGAGTTTACGGGGATTCTATTCCAATATGTTTTACAAACATTGTACTCATAGTTAAATGCGTGCCCGAACAATGGTTTAAAATATAACAACCGCTCTGGTAGAAATCGCTAACGGAGAAAACTGATGTTTCGAATTCAGAAACCGCTTCTTTTTTTTTATTTGAAATTGGTTAACATTTTTGTGTTTCGATACTATTTATGTTTGAAGAATGTTTGTTGTCTGTCGGTGTTGAACGAGTGGCTAATGAAACCCTGCTCGAAGAAAACACAGAAAAGGCGCAGAGCCCTTTAATCATACAGCAAATATGTGATAAAATGTTCTCTGAAAGCCTTCGAGAGCTGAACGCAGCGGCTTAATTCTGCTTCACCGCGGGTGGCGCGGTGGAAAAACGGACATGACATAGGATCATCATCAACAATTCCTCGGAGAAGTTCCCGGTTGTGGAAACAATGATTCTATGATATTAATATCCACGTACAATGTTAGCATACGTAAAAATTATTGGTAAATTTTGTGTAATTTTCTTGATTTTCCGTTGTTTTGATCGTGTTAAAAATTAGTAAAAAAATCAGTATAATTATCAATTATTCCAGCTGTGCAGAGCGGAATGAAACTCATATACTTAAATGAAAAGCATAAAAACACGTTTTACGAGAGACAATAAAGATAACGAACATTGTACAACATCGGAGACAAAGCGCGAATTTATAAGTCAGCAAGGATTCTATGTTCTTTTGTTTCATCTAAGCGACACTCACCCGGTCTCGCGCGTGTCCAGCGAGTTGATTGAAGACCTCGGAACCAGCGGACGGTAACTCGACCTCGTCATCTTCGATTCACTAAATCATTTGGCACTTAATGCACGATCAGATCGCAATCCATTCATACGTCACAAGTGCGTAACTACTGTAATATCACACGTCGATTTGAGCGAAGCGACGAGCACGCGACAATGACTGTGAACGACTGATTAACGTTCATAAACATTCTTCATGTGTACTGCACTTTGCGATAACGCATATCAATATCAAGTATCGGGGACGAGCGCCTGTCGATACTGTTATTAACATAAATAGATTTAAAAAAGCCGAATACGGCGGGTGTTTACGTTCGGTGTGAATGGAACGATCGATATAATTAAACTTTGGGGTGAAAGCTCCCGTGAACCACGCCTTGGGGGCCGGTTTTACGGGCTTCGAGATAAGCTTAGTTTAGTGACATCTGTGTAAGGGCCGAAGAACTAAATAAGTTGAGGGTTGACAATTGGCTGTTGAGGAGGATGGTTGAATATAGTGTTGTTTAGTTTATCGAGAACATTTGTTTACAAAGTTAAAATCTAATCAATAGATTTTTCCTAAAATTCGTTCCAAGTTTATAATAGGGTTCCATGGAAAATGTCGAAAACGCATTAATCTCTAACTCTCCGACTATAAGGTATAGATAATAAAGAAAACTACTGTTAGAGAAATAAAATGAGACTTTAACGAAAACTGGTACGAACAAGATACATAACTGCGATAACTTCGCTAAGATGGTGTTTGCTATTATTAATAAGAGATAATACTTTACTATTAAGTTATTCTTTAATTTGAATTTTAGCTTGAATTTGAATTTTCATTCGAATTATGGAGTCCTTATGCCAGTTACTGTACATACACAAACACAACTTGATAAATTTTTTTGCAATTGTCCAAAATTTATAACTCAAGCACGTTTCAAAATAAATGTTATATTTGAAGAATTCTTGACTTGTTTCAATAAGTACCCGATAACACTACAACAGTGCTTAGTATAAATAAGTCGAGAATAAAGTTACATTTCTGTTGAAAGGGAAAAGGTAAAATTAAACGCATTGCTAGATAACAAGTATTACTTAAAGAATTTATATGTACTAGAGGTCCCGCAGTAGTCGAAATTCGACTATAATTAATTGGAATTGTAAGTTTGTACACTATTATGATTGTATTTTATACTTCTCTAATCACAAATTTCGCCAAGACTACACTATAAAAAATATTAACAAAGACAAACCATATTCTATTCTCAATTTGACAACAGACGTCAAGAACAAAAGTTTGACAATAAATAGTACGTATGCGTGTGTGCGTCAAATACATGGTATGTAGTGTGTGTAATGTTTTCTTTATTGATTTAATGTATCTTTTATGAATTATTTTTAAAAAAATATTAGCATTGTGCACTTCTTCTCTATATTCTCTATAAGTGTAGAAAATTTCATACTCCTCCGTCCGCGCAATTTTCTTAAAAAGGGATACAAAGTTTTTGCTTCACGTATTAATATATAGATTATATTACATATAGAGTTGTAACGTACGTAATATTTTTAATAAAGAATAAATATCGTAATTAATGTAAGACGCATCGCGTATTGAGTAATTGCTTATCGATTACTTGCACAAGGTGAGAACGAATATTGATTTTAAAAATTAATTGTTACGATAAATTTTTAAATAGTCTTCTTTGTTTGTTCGATTGCAGGCATTTCTTCTGTCGAGTCGCTTTCAGCCTTATTCTTCTGTCCGTCCTCTTTGATTAGTTCGTCTAACTCTTTCTCTGCGTTTTTCAAGTCTTCTTCGGTGATGTTTAGATCCGGGAATCGCCTCTAAAAATTTTAAATACACTTTACGTAGTCAGATGTTCCACATTGGTTGACACCCGGAACTAGGATTTTCTTAGATCGCTCAGTTAGATGATTGTTCACAGTGGCTACCGTAGCCCAAAGACATCATGAATGCCGTCACCTTGAGACATGAGGTCGCTGTCACAAGTATTTTGCATAACGGCTGTCCTACCCTTCAGACATAATTGCTTCGCAACAGAATCGGTGAGGTGGTTGTGTGGGGACTCACACGACGCCCTATCACCAGTAATTACGCAAATTATATTTTTGTGCCTTAAGTTCATACTACACAACGTTATTCCTTCGCCGTGGAAGGCATTCGTCATTATAATTGTGAGCTTGAAACATAGTTTTGCGGATCGCAGGATTTATCGCTCGATATGAGTACACTGGGCATCTTATTCTTCAGAAGTCATTGATACTTCATAAAAGACGCTATTCTCATGGGATGTCATATAATAACTGCTTTTTTATTTTATTTTATCATGCTTTTTTAGATTTATTTCAAACCGTATTGAACTTGAAAAAAGCGTCATTATTATAAATATCAGAAAATTTACGTGTGAAAATAAATGACGAACAAACATTTTAGTTTCCACTATGGCACAGTACCTTCATTTCTTATCATAGAGCGCAGCTAAGACATATCCGATTTTGGATATCACGTCGTGAAGTGATGGCTTTCCGTATACATTACACGAACAATACCAGTTGGGTGGTAATAGCAAAAGAAACAAAATCAAATTTCATATCGAATTGTTCACGTACTGACTACGGTCATGATTCAGAGACCAATTAGTTAATATGTCTGTCTATTTGCCAAAACAATTACGCTTATATAAATAAATAAGATATATATCTTTACCAGAATAAGTCAACAATAAGTAAAGCGTTAGTATCCATTTCAACTGGTGGTACTGGTGGTAGGACCTCTTGTGAGTCCGCACGGGTAGGTACCACCGCCCTGCCTATATCTGCCGTGAAGCAGTAATGCGTTTCGGTTTGAAGGGTGGGACAGCCGTTGTAACTATACTGAGACCTTAGATCTTATATCTCAAGGTGGGTAGCGCATTTACGTTCTAGATGTCCATGGGCTCCAGTAACCACTTAACACCAGGTGGGCTATGAGATCGTCCACCCATCTAAGCAATAAAAAAATAAAAAGCAGTTAATCAGCTTGCTTTAATTACCTGCATCTCTTGCAACGTTTTTTGAATGTTCTCCTGCTGTGTTCTCATCCTTCTAGGCAACATGAAAAACGTGTTGAAAGTACGTAAAATAAGCCAGCCCACTGCAGTCATTGCTGCGTACACCAGCATAGCTTTCCCCATTGCCCAATAATCCACATTAACTTGCTGATGCTTCATTGTTAGTTTTAGAGTATTTGTTGTTTTTAAAAGTATTTGAATCTGTCGAAAATGTTAAAAATTCACGATTTGGTTCAATTTTTCTTTGAATTTGTGAGGATTTTTCGACGTGTTGCTGGGAAAGAAGGCACGGTGTGTATGCTGCGAGTGGCCCGCGATCGATTATATGGTACGGTGTTGGTAATAATTGATGGACACTGTAGTGGTCAACAATCACACTGGAGGTTGTATTTTTTGAGTTATTCTATTAATTTTAATGGTCAATGTTTATTTAAATAAGCCTCAAAAATATCTTATCGTTTTTTACTGCTGTATTTTCATATACATTGCTGTAAAATATGAGGATTTAGTATCGGGCGGGCCTTGAACTAAATTTTCGAAATATGTACTTCAAATTATCTGTCATTTTAGATATACAATGGAATTCGATATGCCAAGGTCTATATGGTAGTATCTTGCAATCGCTTGCTGACTAGCTTGGGGGGGAAGGACATGTTCTAAAGCTAAATGAAAAATCTAAGTAAATATTCGTTTTATTTTGACGCTAATTCCAACTTACTGTACTAAATCCTTATCAGTACGCTTATCTATACATCTAAATAAAATTGGAGTGTTTGTTTGTAATATTGAAATAACCGCTTTTTACTAATATATATACGCTACATACACCAAAATAATACTTTTTACAATTTTTGTATGTCTGTCTGTTTGTTCCGGCTAGTCTCTGGAACGGCTGGATCGATTTTGATTTTGTTAGACTAGTTTCGCCCCGTGGCGTCACCCGCGGCATGACAATAACCGCGGGTAAAGTCGCGGGACTCAGCTATAATTAATAATAAAATGTAATGTTTCCGAAGGGAAGCGAGGGCGGGTTGTTAGTGTTATAACAATAATGAACTTGCAATCAAATATAAATGCAGCCGCCGGATCGAGTTTCGTGAGAGCGTTGATCCCGCGCTTTGACAGATGAGTGCTAATTGTGATACATTGCATGATCTTTTTAATTTTTTATTTTAGACTATTGTTGGCGAGGAAGAGGAGACAAGCAGTGGTGTAAGAAAAAATGTTTATTTTATTTTATTTATTGCTTCGATGGGTGAACGAGCTCACAGCCCACCTGATGTTAAGTGGTTACTGGAGCCCATAGACATCTACAACGTAAATGCGCCACCCACCTTGAGATATAAGTTCTAAGGTCTCAGTATAGTTACAACGGCTGCCCCCACCCTTCAAACCGAAACGCATTACTGCTTCACGGCAGAAATAGGCAAGGCGGTGGTACCTACCCGTCCGGACTCACAAGAGGTCCTACCACCAGTAATTATGCAAATTATAATATGATTTTGCGGGTTTGATTTTTATTACACGATTTTATTCCTTCACCGTGAAACTCAATCGTGTTAAGTACGTATGTCATTAGAAAAATTGGTACCCGCCTGCGGGATTCGGACACCGTCGCATCGCTAGATACGAATGCACCGGACGTCTTATCCTTTAGGCCACGACGTCTTCGAACTTGTTTCCTTCCAGATTGTATTTTAAAATAGCGGCTATGACGATGAACAGTTACACGGGTGTTATGCGTAGGGCTCATAGATGATACACATAAATTAGTTATAGGCAGCGCAAGCACTCAACAAAAATGTTTACGGGCGTCGGCCACTAGATGGCTTCGGTTCGATTAATTTCTCGTTGCTCCTGCAGATTAGATTATACTGAGTAGATTGATAAAATGTAGTCAATTTGTTAGCCGTTGTAACTATATTGAGACCTAAGAGCTTATATCTCAAGGTGGGTGGTGCATTTACGTTGTAGATGCTATGGGTTCCAGTAACCACTTAACACCAGGTGGGCTGTGAGCTCGTCCATCCATCCTTTTTTAGTGCCCTTGTAGGCAGACGAGCATACGGCCCACCTGATGGTGATGGTGAATCATTGAACGTAGGAGACCCTAAAATCTCTAAGGCTTAGTCGGCGAAATGATTTCACTGAACAACAGTTCAAAAACTCTCTTAAGTATTCCTGCAACAATGCAAGACAGCCTATTTATTTATTGAGTCGTGTAGATTATTCACTTCAATAAGTGTTATTGATATTAGCAGATATGGCTGATACTGATACCCGAGGCTGGATAGGAAGCCTAAAATAGCTCATAAGATACAGCGAAGTAATAGTGCGCATGTTACTGATAACACTGATAATAAATAAGCTATCCGGTGCTGTGACCTCTTTGGAACATTAAACAACTGGTGTTTTATCGATATTATGTATTATAGTTATAACTTTTGTTATTAAATAAATTATACTAAATTTCATGATAGATTGTTTTCTTGTAATTCTACATTTTGCTTTGGCGGTAACCATTTGATGATGAACTTTCGACCATAACTATTAGATTTTGATTAGGATTAGATTCTCCTTTATTCTAATTTAAAATGAAAGTCAATTTACAAATAGCTAGAAAGCTAGCCTCTGTATCTACAAAATAAAACACAGTTGACTGTAAGAAGAGAAATTGCAACATGGTCTTTGACTTATTTAATAATAATAAGTACGATAGTGTCTATAATTTTATTTCTTTTGTTTATCTTATATTTTTTTATTACTCTGGTCTAGGAGTGGCAGAAAGACGATTTGACTGCTGAACTTTCGTTAAATCCCTAAAAGCTCACAGTGTGAAATGCCCAATCTATTTTGAGAAATGAAGTCGAATTCTGAAGCGTGTGGCATACTTGGTGTCCTTCCTTCGAATCGGCAAGCACGATGGCAAATTATATTCTACAATTAAGCGTCGGAAAACGTTTACCAATATTTAAGGCGCGGCTTTTGGTCTGCTTAATGCTATTAAAAATCAGAATGAAAATTTTAAATAAACAGATAGTGTATTAATGAAATCGTTGCCAGTGTTGCTCACCCCTGGAATCGATAATAATAAAGGCGGAATCGTGGCATTGACGCCACAATATCACAGCTGGTTGATTCTTAATGTTACACATTCGATTATGAATTTTAGGTTATGGAGAGTATGAAGAGTATGTATGACGTATGGTCAGAACTTATTTGGCACTTGAACTAATTCGTTAGATAAACGCTAGCATGCTACTCGTGTGACTTTTATAATTAAAATTACTACAACAACAAAAAATAAACTATATTCCGGCTCACTTCCTAAATTCACGATATAGGTCATGAATTGGTGGTGGTAGGGCGTATCGTAGGCTCGCACGTGTTGGTATCACCATCCCGTCTATTTATTTAGCGAGGCCCTCCCAGTTTGACGAGTGGTACTGAGTCGCTCCACAATACATTCGGTTTCGGTCAATCCTCATTTTTCGTGGGTCGGCGATCACGTTAATTAGTTTTTTTTAGCCCAGACATCTACAACGTAAATGCGCCACCCACCTTGAGATATAAGCTCTAAGGTCTTAGTACAGTTACAACAGCTACTCCACCCTTCAAACCGAAACGCATTACCGCTTCACGGCAGAAATAGGCGGGGTGGTGGTATCTACCCGCGCGCACTCACGCGAAGACCTACCTACCACCAGTAATTACGCAAATTATAATTTTGCGGGTTTGATTTTTATTACACGATATTATTCCTTCACCGTGGAAGTCAATCGTGAACATTTGTTAAGTACGTATTTCATTAGAAAAATTGGAACCCGCAGGCGGGTTTCGAACACCGGTGCATCGCTGGAAATGAATGCACCGGACGTCCTATCCTTTAGGCCACTACGACTTCAAAGTCTATGGACTCCGGTAATCACAACACCAGCTAGGCCGTGAACTCGTTCACCCGACGCCCCACCACCAGTAATTTTTGCTATCGGATATTATTCCTTCATCGTGGAAGTCATCAGTGAGCTTCTATTAAGTACAATTTAATTAAGAAATGGTACCAATCGCATCGCTCGATACGAATGCACTGGGTATCAGCTTATCCGTTAGACCAGGGTCTAGGTGTAGTTAGACAGGAGCTCCGACCTTGAGAACGATTTCGTAGTGAAAGAGATTTTGAATTAGGCGTTTTCCCATAACTCGACGCGTATGCCTATTTAAATATTGACGAAAGTTAATTTTATAATTCTAGAAATTATCAGAGTTATTTTAGATTATCGGTGGACTCCGCTAACATTGTCGGAATCCATAGAAACGTCAATGAAGTGTTGCTAGCATTAAAAAAAAAACAGAGCAAGAGGAAAAATTTAATAAAACAACATTTTTAATATAAAATTTGCGATTTTATTACAAACGTTTTAAAATTAAGGTATTATACATCTCATTTATTGGAATAATTTAAAACTAGCTAGACTATAAGTTTATAAGGTACAAATAATGCGCAACATATTATATAACGCTAGTCTTGAAAGATGGCTGAAGTTAAGTGTAAGAAGCAAAGGAAGAAATTGATTGTTCCTTTTTTCCGTTTAGATGTGACCTTGGAAATATGATTACTTAATTCATTAAATTAATAATAATTTTATTTATAATAATATCTTTATTAATTACATTTGGGTAACATATCGTGTTGATATTTACTTTAATTGGACTGCATTTTTTATTTTTTTTTCATTTTAAAAATTATCATCTGTAAACCATAGAAACTATATATACAATCATCACTCAATTTACTCAAGCAAATATATTCACATTTTAACATATTATCAAAAAAAAAATGTAAATTATGCTTTTTAAACTTATTGATCTCATACACTTTCATTAAATTTATAATAATAATCAAGAATTAAATTTAAGAAATTTTTAATTATTAATAATATCCTTCATTCGACAACCCTATTCCATTCATTTATTAAACACTCAACAATGTGAATTTCTGAGGAAATGACTAGTTAAAAAGAGCCGTACATTAGACAAAAAGTGGACTGATGATTAACCAATGACAATGAAGTCGGCAATAAAACGAAAGCTCAGTTCTTTTGTGAACAAAAACAAGAAATAAGTTTTTAAAATAGCCCTAGGGAGCTTACGGAGGGCACGACGGCTTTAAACTTAGCCACGGCTTGTACAGTTTCTTTAAGCTTTAAATTGCAAAAATAAATAAGAACAGCAAGTATAAAGTATCTTATTAATAAAAACAAATGTAGGTAACAAGAAAGAGCAAAGTTTAGTAAAATATTCGTTCCTATTCATTGAGGTCGTCGAAGAGCATTTATTTATATACAGCATGTGTATAAATTTGAAATTTTAAATATGATACTGGGGCGGGACTATAATTTTGCATAAGTTTATTTGAAATATTACACCCTGTACGTGATACGATTTATTAAGTGTTTATAATTGATTTTATTTTGTTAACTTAAAGAAGATGTTGAGTGTATTAAGAGCAATCTGTAAAAATTTGAACAAGTTTTCTTTCGAATTCAAATCGACAGTTTAATTATCACTTACCTAGTTTATGATATTATATTTACATAGTACAACAGACTCCATCAGTTCATTACCGAAGCAAAGATCTTGCCCTTAAAATTGTTTGAGCATTTTTATAATATCATCCTTGAGTGATTTACGCATATAATGGTCAGCATTTTAGTATATTGACTTACGGGTTAGTTTAAATTTCTTTAAAAATCTCACAGTGGTTCACAATGCAGCTTTACAACATAATAATTTTTCCTAGGGTAATAAAATTCCAGAGAAAAACACATGACAATTTATCTATAGTAAGATATATTTTAACTAGTGTTATTGGCAGGGCGGGTTTGGCTTATGTTAAGTGGAACTGCGAAGCGATGTAAAAATAACGATGCAATTTATTGTTGTACTCCGAAGGTGCTCTAGAAATTGTTTTAAGTTTAAAATTACAGTTGTCTTCTTTGGTCTTTGGACTACAGTAAAACTTTGTTGACGCTTTCGATGCACACGTTATTTACAATCAGACGACGTTATGGTCTGGAATGTATTCTGTTACATCCTATCATCTTTAGTACCGACTTTGAATGTTTTTCGTATATTACAAAGTGAACTTGAACGATAAGCTTTGAAATTCGTATCACAAAAGATATAGTTGATAGAATACAGCAGTGAATTAAGTTTTGGTAAATATCAGTATAAAAATCAGTACTAATTTAAGATACATTTTTTTAAGGCATATTCTGTAGACATTCTTTTATTTGTGTCCATGCTTGCAAATTCTGAAACAAAACGTATTGTGTTAATGTATTAAGTTTTTAAACAAGCCAAGTCTAATAATTCAGGTTAATCATGACTTTGTTGTCAACTGTCAGCTGTGTATGGGATAGACGAATCATTTATATAAACTAGTGGTCCCACAGTAGTCGAAATTCGATTAAAATTTTAATTGAAATTGCATGTTTAAACATTATTATGGTTCTATTGTCAAACACTATTATATTTCTATAATATAATCACAGATTTCGCCAAAACTTACACTATAGATAAATATATTAAAGACAACAATATTAATCTATTCGGAACTTGACCACAGACTTTAAACATTAACAAAAGTTTGACAATTGACAATAAACAAAGAGTATAATTATATGTACGTGTTAAATACATGGTAGTGTGTGTAATGTTTTTTTTATTGCTTTAATGTATGTTTTATGCATAATTAAAAAAAAAAATTAGCATTGCGCACTCCTCCTCTGTATTCTCTATAAGTGTGGGAAATTTCATACTTCTTCGTCCGCGCAATTTTCGTAAAAAGGGGTACAAAAGTTTTTGCTTCACGTATTAATATATAGACATATTGGAATTGTGTTTATCAACTGAGTTAGTTCTCTTAGGTTTCTTTAAAGTTTTGAATTATTTCTCACGATCATTATGTCAAAATTTTTGATCAATAAACAAAAAGTTGTGTCGTAAGTAATTAAGAACAAAAGTCCTTATATTATATTTTCGTGTTTATTTTCGCTATGTTACGCAAGTATTCTGGCCTGATCACCCCAATTTACTCTTTATTGATTTAGGAAGATATAAATAGTGCAATGTCTTACCCTTTTCGCAGCTTTAACTTGTAATGTTATGAAATTTACTAGCGACTCGTGCAAGTCCTTATCTTTTTGCTTCTGGAAATGGTCTATTTCTACCATAACTTTCTTTGTGAATTCTCTGTAAGCAATGCACACAGGATTTAAAGAGACTAACGATAAAAGAGTAACACTAAACTTTTGTCGCGAAACAGATTGAAATGTAGGACAACAACTAAACTATGGAACTGGGATTTTGACCTAACGAGGCATTGAAGTGGTGATGTAATTTGGTGTTGGTAACAAATTAGCAAGTGGGCTGTGAGTTCTTACTATCAAAACTATCTACAGTTTGATAGGGTTTTGTAAATATCTACAACCGAACCGCTTTAGTTTAAAACAATTCATATCCGGTTGTTCCCAACTTATTAGACTGGTTATCTACCGTACATTACAGATTCAAATGCACTTCTAAATGTGGTCTAAATAATTCATCCACATTACCTGGAGCCACTGCGATCATCCACAGTGCGTTTCCAGAGGTCTTTTTTACCACGTACCATCCGGCTATGGAATGAGCTCCCCACCACGGTGTTTCCCGAGCGCTATGACATGTCCTTCTTCAAACGAGGCTTGTGGAGAGCATTAAGCGGTAGGCAGCGGCTTGGCTCTGCCCCTGGCATTGCTGAAGTCCATGGGCGACGGTAACCACTCACCATCAGGTGGGCCGTAAGCTCGTCTGCCTACAAGGGCAATAAAAAAAAAAGTATTGAATTAAATATGTTTGCTGGTCTCATAAGTCTGTTTAGAGGCCCGTTGAAATGTTCTAGAACTTTATCAACTCACTCCAAGTCCAGTTTAGCCTTTTCTATGGCTTCGTTATCTGCTTGTATCTTAGCGTCGAGAGCTCGCGTGGTCTGGTCCCGTACTATATCAGGGTCCGTGGTACCAAACAGTCGGGACATTATACCGGATTTTCCAGCCGCTGCTCTAGTGCGCTCTGCTAACCTGTAGATTAGATTAAATTTAGTTTGGGTTTTAATTTAGTTTAAAGTGTGTTGGGAAGTGGCGGGAAGCTCAAACCGGGAATGTTGCTAGCACTGGCCCTAGCAAGAGCCGTGCTTCGCAGAATCTACCACCGGATCGGAAACGCGACCCACTGAGAAGATCCGGCGAGAAACTCAGTGGGCTGTATCTATGGGTTAATTTACTCGTCGAGCCCTTAGTCGCAAGCGACGGGTTCGGAGGACTTGAGGTGCTTGAGGTACCTAAAAGCACCGTTAATGGATCGGGAGCATTTGTAATAACGTGTTTAGGGCGACGTCGACTGTTTACCATTCGGTCCACAGGATCGGGTATGACCCAAATAATACTCAACGTTCTTGACAACATGAAGCCTTAATTTAATTGCTTTGTGTTCGGTGTTCAGAGCTACGGTACTAGCTCGGGTGGGCTCGCAATACGACCTGCCACTGCCTTCATCGTGAAGACATTTGTTAAGAACGTAATTTATTAGAAAAACTGGTCTGCGAAATTTGAACAGAGGTATAGTTGCATTGCATAGAGTAATTCCCACTGATATCAACAAAGTTAGTTGTCAGCTGTCAAATGTCACCGCTCGGCTGGTTGTCACTGTCAAAAAGTCAAAGCGACGACACAGATAAAATATAAGATTGTCTCACCGATTATTGAGCGTGTCTTGTGCCTGTTCCAGGTTTCGTTGGAGAGCCTCATGATTGCTGCACAGCTGCTGCAGAGCTCCCGCATAAAACAGATACTCTTTTAATTGGTCCGCCAGCTGTTCTTCGTCTTCCGCAACCAAATCTATACTGTCCGCTATTGAATCTATTACGAGAAAATTAAATATTCTTCATGTTGTTGTTGCAAGTTAAAAGATATTTATTGGAAATGAAACTGACTCTAGCTCTATTATTTTTTTAAAGTAGCGATCTTGTAATAACTTGGAAACATTAACATTGTTAATAGAAATCTTATACCTTTAAACGAGCAATTCTTGTATATATATATATAAACTGAATCTCGGAAACGGCTCCAACGATTTTCATAAAACTTAGTATACAGGGGATTTCGGGGGCGATAAATCGATCTAGCTACGATTTATTTTCAGAAAATGTTGTTTTATTCGTGTTTTCAATAATCAACTTTATCGATAATCAACTTTATAACTCTTCCCGTCATCTATTGGCGAATAATAATACTATTTTTACTGCTTTAAAGACACAACAAGATGGCGTTATAAAAAAAAAACGAGCAAAGCTCGGTCATCATCTAATCTCAATTTAACTTAGCAGTCAATAAGCAAATGTCACAATAGTATATATCGAGGGAAGAAAGGCTCTTTAATCGACTACCGGGGTGCGACTAGTAATTTAAATCGCGTCCGTGCCGTATCCGCTCCACGCGTGCGCCGCGCCTTAAGCCTTACGCCGTTTGTGTGTATTTCGCGCTTTAAGCTGCTTTCAGACTACGCTATAGTATAATAGCATCTAATATATAAAATTCTCGTGTCACAGTTTTCGTTGCCATACTCCTCCGAAACGGCTTGACCGATTTTGATGAAATTTTTTGTGCTTATCCGGTATCTATGAGAATCGGCCAACATCTATTTTTCATCCCCCTAAATGTTAGGGGTAGTCCACCCCTAAATTTATTTTTTATTTTTTAGACAAAATTTTTAATTTCTATTTTTTTATGATACAACATACAAAAATACATACAATCCTCAATTTTCACCCTTCTACAATCAACCCTTATTTTTTATTTGCTAATTAAAAACTAAATTTTTTTGCAAGAATTTTGTTTTTGTTTTGTCATGACTTAGAATAAAAAAAATTATATTACTCTGAAATTTTCACCCCTCTACGATCAACCCCTATTTTTTATTTGTTAATTATAAATTTTAAATTTTTTGGCAAGATTTTATTTTTTATTTTGTCATGACTTAAAATAAAAAAAAAAAAAAATATTTTTAGCAACTGCTTAATAATTTAAATAAATAAAAAAAATACAAAAGTGGGTAGGAACGATCGACACAGAATATTAAATCTAAGACAAGTGAACGCTGCGCGCGCTTCTAGCAAAAGTGATCCGAGGTGGCGTGATGTCCCCGCTGGTCGGTCGGTTGCCCCTCCAGATGACGTCACGAGTCCACGTGAGTGCTCGTCGTCAATGGCTCCGCCCATCGACTTTGACTTAAGAGGGAGTCGCCTCTAATACGGCCTCTCCTGACTGGTGGACGTCCACGTTCACCTGGATGTCATGACCGTCTTCAATCTCTGACGATGCAGGACTCACTCTGTGCACAGCGTTGCTATCGGGGTGTTCTATGATATCGTCATAGAAATAGATTGTTTGCATTACAATCATGATTTTGGTACCATGAACCATTAGTAAAAGTTAGTAGTTTTTGTGAGCATTTTACATCACATTTCAGTGTGTTCATGTATAGTAGGCTCTTGTTGAGTTACGTTAGATGTACTGACGACACGGCACTGTTACCATATCGGGTGTATAATATACTGTGAGAGTAAAGTCTGGTTGACATGGCCAAGTTAACATGTCAAGCTAATACACTCGTAACGTGAACTGCGTTACCACGTCACACCTTTACGTGAACTTTGTTACCACGTCACAACATATACGTGAACTATGTTACCACGGTACAACATCTACGTGAACTATGTTACCACGTAAATCTCTGCGTGAACTATGTTACCACGTTACAACATCTACGTGAACTATGTTACCACGTAAATCTCTGCGTGAACTATGTTACCACGTTACAACATCTACGTGAACTATGTTACCACGTAAATCTCTGCGTGAACTATGTTACCACGTTACAACATCTACGTGAACTATGTTACCACGTAAATCTCTGCGTGAACTATGTTACCACGTTACAACATCTACGTGAACTATGTTACCACGTAAATCTCTGCGTGAACTATGTTACCACGTTACAACATCTACATGAACTATGTTACCACGTAAATCTCTGGAAGCATGCAGTCAACCCCAAGAATGTTTGACATTACGCGTCACTGGTGACTCAACTAGTGCCTGAACCCTACGAGGACTCGGCCTAACCTGACCTCCACCAAAAATTAAATCAAATCGTGAATCTGTAGACTAGCGTTCGCGAGTCAACCAGAGGGCCCATTATGCCCCGTATCATTATTAAAGTTCCGAGTTTGTCAGTCAGAACTCTGACCATCTTAAGACATAGCAACGATCTCCTGGCGCACTCGACGTATGAGGCAAAGCAATCTGATGCTAATTGCATAGCATTATAAAGAATATTGGCATACTCTAACTTTCGCGGACACAACGGCTTAAAGTCTTTTACGAAGTTACCCCACGTCCGGTCACTAGACAATCACACGTGTAACCAAGTACGCTCATCACCCTTAAGACAGCCCAAAACTCGTGACAAATACTCAGTGCCTTCCCAGTTAAGGATCTAACCCATTCTACTTCCTTACACATTGTGTCTATCTATTGCACGGCAGGGTAAAACTTAGAAATAAGGTAACCATGAGCTCGATCTGAATTTACGAATCTAATGGATTCGGTTAACTTCCGTGCTGATGTGGTAGTTGCCTTTTTATTGTCACAACGCGTGGTGGAACTATTTTACATCTATTCTCAAACGCGGGTACAATCGACACGGCGATGGAACAACACGGCGTCCCGTTTGCATGATCACCGACCTGGACAGTCGGACTGTTGTCTAATTGACGTATTGATGGAGTTTGCCGACTAGTAACATTTTGAACCCTTCGAATGCTATTTGCACCCACCGAAACTGAGCATTCAGTCTCGAGCATGTTCTATCGCGTCAATAAAAATAGACCGTAAGGTCGGTTGTGATAAAGTCGTTGAGCTAGTTACTTGGTGATTTATTACATTTCATAAGAGGGTATCCGACAAAAAAAATCTACTTCGCACCAAGGATCGATATCATTAACGCTGGGGTCAAAATTAGAAATATAAAAATGGTTCGACCTTACTTTGGACAGTGCACTTAATGCTCCGATGATCCTGTCTGTAGCGTCGTACGCGCGGGACTCTGACGGCGGCGGTGATGTGATTCCCAACGCCACCACGGGTCCGGCGCCACCACCGTCCGCGGTCGAGGGACGTGCGTCTTCTATCTGCGACCCTTTTTTTTTTTTTTTTTTTTTTTTTTTTTTTTTTTTTTTTTTTTTTTTTTTTTTTTATCTGCGACCCTAGCGGGCTCGACTCACGCGCAACGTTCACATTTGAGTTTTAAGCAATTAAACGCGCCAATATTATTCTCCAATATTGGTCTCGAACATTCGGCGAATGCGAGCGTCCTCCTACCCTGCTTCCAGTTACACGTATATCGGTCATTACTTTGTTAATTTAATGCAAATTTTAAAAATAAACTGTACGCCAGGATAACCCAAAAGCGGATAGGGCACAAGCCCTATCCCACTTCTGATTTTAGCAACTGCTTAATAATTTAAATAAATAAAAAAAATACAAAAGTGGGTAGGAACGATCGACACAGAATATTAAATCTAAGACAAGTGAACGCTGCGCGCGCTTCTAGCAAAAGTGATCCGAGGTGGCGTGATGTCCCCGCTGGTCGGTCGGTTGCCACTCCAGATGACGTCACGAGTCCACGTGAGTGCTCGTCGTCAATGGCTCCGCCCATCGACTTTGACTTAAGAGGGAGTCGCCTCTAATAATATATTACTCTCAATTTTCACTCTTATACGATCAACCCCTATTTTTCCATCCCGATTTTTATTTTATTTTTTCTATGCACAGATTCGCAATAAGGTTGCAAGATGGCAATCAAATATTATAATTGTAGTACGATAAATTCTTATTCAGAGTTTATAATTTCAAGTTCCTTTAATTATGATTTTTTTTTAAATTCAATCGATCAGTTATCCCCGCCAGGTGTCGCCTCTCATCCAGCAAACATCACGTAGTAGGGATGAGGACGAAGCCGGTCTCCTGTCTTACTCACTATACATTTTTCAGCCATGTTTCTTTGGTTTTATTTGTGTATCAATAGTATGTTCAGTAGGTCTGAGAATCGGCTACTATCTATATTTCATACCCCTAAGTGATAAGGGCTGTCCACCCCAAACATTTTTTATTTTTTATTTTTTTTCTTGGTTATAATGAGGTATAGTCCCCGGCACGTAACTTGGCAAGAGTCGCTAGATGCGCAGAAGTCGTTTTTTAGGTCTCTTTGGTTGTCAAGCGGAACGCGGGGAAAGACGTAGCACCGTTCAGAGCGCGCGATTGGTAAGTCAGTCGACCCTCCCCTCCCGCACCGCGTCCACGTTCCGTTCGCTCCCGGTTACACATGCGCCTACTCAAGTTGTAGGAACCCTTTGTTTATATTGAGTTTTTGTTACGAGTTGTTATTACTGTTTTAAATTTAGTTTTTGTTACGAGTGTTATTGTTTTAAATTTGCTTGCAATGGCAGGACCAAATACCAATGACCATAATTATAGTCGATTCAGTCACTGAGCGTTTTATTATTTACGCCAGTGACGACAGCGACTCTTCGTTATGTCGACGATGAGGAGCCAACTCCTTCCACCAGCTCAGGTGCTACCATAAATTTAAGCACTATTAGAAAATGATAGTGACGACGGCGACACATAATTTTTAATATTAAGTATATTTTTTTAAATAATTTTTTTAACTTTTAATTGTATTTTATTTATAACACCTAATACACTTCACGAATTCCTCTCTTTTCTTTAACTTTCTTCTAAAGACACAGGCTTAAAAATAAATTATGGCAAATAAAAAATTTAATAAAATAAAATTAACATATATGCGGGCAATAAAAGTGACCATTTTTTTGTTGCAATGTACACTATGCGCGACATTACCCCCACTACACCAAAACCTTGCCAACTTACGTGCCGCTTACTATATTATGTGGTTGAATGAGGTTTGTGAGAATTTTATATATTAGACTAGAATTTCCCTAGAAATCTTATTTAAGGCAACACAACGTTTGCCGGGTCAGCTAGTATATTATATATTGTTATAGACACGTTCATACTGTACTGAGTCGACGTCGCCCAAAACACGTCATCTCGGATCCTCCCGATCCATTAACGGTGCTTTTAGGTACCCCAAACACCGGTCATCGTTCTCATCGAACCCGTCGCTTGCAACAAAAGCCTCGGTGAGTAAATTAACCCAAAAACACAGCTTACTGATTTTCTCGCCTGATCTTTTCAGCGGATCGCGTTTCCGATCCGGTGGAAGATTCTGCGAGGCACGTCTCTTGCTAGGGCCAGTGTTAGCAACATCGTCAGGTTTGAGCACCGTGAGCTCACCTACTAGTGACATGATATGGTCTCTCTAGACCATCAGCTTAGGTATGAATAAAAATAAATAAATAAAAAGTACTGTACTGTATATTATTGGCTAAGTATACGCTGGTATACTATATGAGACTATAGTATAGCACAGACTGAAAGCAGCTTTAGAAGAGAGTCGCGAACGGATAGAACTAAATTCGAGTTTAAAGTCGTTACCGAAATAATGTCCGGCCTTCTGCAATCCGTCTCCCATCTCCTTCTCGATGACGCTCCATTCACTAAACAGTTTGCCGTAGTTCGCGTGCAGTTTACATAGAGCGTAATTTTTTTCTATTATTTTGGATCTGAAAAATAGTTTTTAGGATGTTTAGTTTTTTGAGTAGGGGCATTAAAGGCTTTAATATTTATTTTTTATTGCTTAGATGGGTGGACGAGCTCACAGCCCACCTGGTGTTAATTGGTTACTGGAGCCCATAGACATCTATAACGTAAATGCGCCACCCACCTTGAGATATAACTTCTAAGGTCTCAGTATAGTTACAATGGCTGCCCCACCCTCTAAACCGAAACGGATTACTGCTTCACGGCAGAAATAGATGGGGTGGTGGTACCTACCCGTGTGGACTCACATGACCTCCTAGCACCAGTCTCAATTGCTTAATAATGACAAACGAAACCAAGCTCAGCCCTAGTTATGCTGATATCGATTGACAAAGGCAATCAATCACTTGCCATTACATAGACTAAGAGTACATTGCTGAATTCAACTTGATAATTATTATTTTGTTTTCTTCATCTTGTTTCTAAGCGCTCACTAAGAATGGATTTGTAAATCTTAATCAATCAATCAAAGTGGATATACTATTCTAGGTATAATAGAAACACGTCATATATTTAACAAGCGTCGCCATGGTAACCGCACGGGACTAGCAGCATTAGTACCAGAGAGTGACATGATTAACTATTATAACACGATAATGTTTCATAAAATTTAACACCAATTTAGAGTTAAAAAGAGTTAAATGGCAGGACAGATTTAGTGTTGTAAAATGTTACAATGTACAGTATGAAGATTGTTTTCTATAATTAACTCCATTGCTTCTTTTTCACTGAAGATGTCTTCTAAATTGTAAGGGATTAGTGCTACATTCTAGTTATCGGTTCATTTCTTGTATATTGAAGTGTTAGGGCATCGTTACTATCTTGCTGCTTGTTTAATTTTAATCTTTACTATTTCAATCTATATAACTTTAAATTTAATTAATGTTTATAAGTTTCATTTACCTTGTATATAAAAAGTTTCCTAAATTAGTTTCTAATTGTTTCCCGTAGTTTTTGAAAGACTCAACCTCAGGATCGGGTTTCTTCAACCTTATAGATACGGACAGTGATTTTATTTTATTTTCAGCTTGTAGTAAATATCCTGTTGGAAAAACGTAATGCAATTACTTTTTTTATTGTCCTTGTAGACGAGCTGATAGTACACTTGATAGTGAGTGGTTACCATCTTTCATGGACGTCAGCAATGTCAGGGTCACAGCAAAGCCGCTGCCTATCATTGAGTAATATCTCCACAAATCTATTTTATTTTTAACTAATTCAAAATAATAATATGAATTGTTCATTACTAAGTAGGCTTTTTCAATATTAATTGCATAGATGGAACAAGCTCCCAGCTCACTTGGATGTAGTCTGGTTAAAGAAGTCAAAAGATATATCAATGTGAGTATGTCGAACCAACTAGAGTTATGATGTTGAAGTCTCTCAACTGTATTGTATATCTTTTCTACTTTTGAAACTGGAAATTAACATGGATCTTGGAAATTTCAAGTAACTTAACAAAACTTTTAGCTAGTTCAGTCAAAGTTATAGCAATATTTTCTGTACATAATAATATGTATATGTTAGAGTTGTAGAGTTGTATTCTATTTTTATACTTGTTACAATATTTTTTATTAAAATAGTGTTCAGATTTATTTATAATATGTAAATTGCATTTTAACTTACCACTATCGGTGATAGTTTCCCGCCAACCATGTTCTTCTTGTAGGAAATTAATGAATTGATCATCGAAACATAGTCGAGGGTGAGATGCGACTCGTAATAGGAAATTTTCTAAGCCAGCTCGACGGCGCTCCACAAACTCCGGGTCTGTAGTGTCCGATTTGCGCCACGCGTAAAGCACCTGATATTAAAGACTATGTTAAATTATTTTAAAATTTAGTCTTTATATAATTTTTTTTCTTTAAAATTTCCAAAAATAAATTATAAGTTTTCCTAATGTATCATAAAGGCAGCTAGATCGAAATAATATATCCAGGTACAATAGATCCTATTTGCTAATAAGTAAACAGATGTTGCTTGTATGTAATACTTTTTCTGACAAAAAGGATAATTAAGAAACAATAATCACTTATTTATTGTTGTTCAATAAATTAATCTAATTTTGTTTTTATGTTAGTTGTGTTTTTTTTGTTTTGTAGATGTTATCTATATAATCTCATAATAAATTTAAATTAAAAAAAACTCTATAGTGTATTTTCAAATTATTTCTAAAGCCAGGACAGGAATTTTCTGCAAATCTTGAGTCTTGCACAATAGTCTACATAATCTGTAGTAACACCTGTTAACAGTGGACCAAATTCATGCAATACAAAATCTCATGACAAAGAGTTCACCATTTCTCTCAAATCGTATTGTTGTTTTAGATCCATTTCAATTTACAATTTAACAAAGAATTTAAGACATTTCTTAAAATATTAAGTGTTTTTTAAAAAACTCAATTGTTATTAAAAAATAATTAGTAATTAATATAAATTTTCTAAAACATAGGAGATTTAATTTCTTCATCACTTATGACATATTTTGGTTATATTTTAAATATGACCTTACCCTTTTCTCTGGTAATGGAGGTATAACAACATGTGGATATGTGACTTGTAAGTAATCATGTATTTGTTCGAATTCAGTGTATCTCCTCCAGATTGTGCTTATTTTTGACTGTACTAATTTGTAATCAGGATCTGTAACTCTGCAAATAAAAAATATTATATTCATGATGTTAGTTTAGTCCAACTGTTTCCAGTCAGGCATCAGTCGATGATGTGGGTAAGTGCGTAAATACAAAAAAAATCGGAGAAAATAATTTTTTTCACAAATCACTTTTATTTTCTTTGAGCGTGTTAATCAAATTTTCTTCAAATTGTATTATTAAAACATTGATTAAACAAATGACAAAAAGAGCAAGTAAGTAAAAAAATATAAAGCTTTTTGTAATATTGTGTTATTTCGCTTTTATTTTTGTTAACGAAAACACAACAAGGGTTGGCGTAAATTCGGAGAATCAAAATTCCATCGCAACCAATCTCCACGAGTATAACGTCACTCAACCCGTAAACTATTCAAATTGGTCTAATTGACTGCCTATTTGGGTGCAATTTGTAATTTCAATCATAGTTGAATCTTACTTTAAATCGACGAGATATACTGTGTAATGATCTCTGACGTGTAGAGTACCATTAGCTCGTTTCTCTGACTCCACAATAGTTATATCGACATGCTTCAACAGTGTGTCCTGCGAAAACAAACCTGCGTAAATAAAATTATTAACATACAAAAAGACAGAAGGCGTAGGTAATAAAATATTACCTGATTTTCGAAGTCTTCTACTGTTTTTATTGCTTTTGGCGATTTAGGTGATTTGACCGGTGTATTATCTTTAGACATTTTAAATATTGATAACAAAGAAACAATTAATATACGGAAAACGAATGAGGATTTCCCAAATTATTAATTTTTAATTCTTCAGGTAGGCAGTGATATGACAAAATAAATACGTCAAAATAGCAGTTAAACGTCACCAGTGACAGAAGTGTTTTTTTTTATTTGGCGTAGGGATAAAAAGCAAATTTCTTCCTTTCAGCCAGCAAAGGTGAAATTATTTTCATCTTATGCATAAAATCAAGTTACAGATTCCTGTAAAGGTCCAATGTCACTGTCAAAATTGATTGATGGGAACAATATTCTAATTCACTCTCAGTAATTTGATATCTATTTATATTGGACTAATTGGACACCACTTTTATAACTAGTCTCATTTTACATTATCCAAGTGCAAGTATTTAAAAACCAACACAAAATGGAGGAGGTTCTCATTTTTCAATTCGACTTTGATTTTTATTAGAAAACTGGCGCTTCTCATGCTATCCCATTAATTTGATCAAGATGTGACCTGTAGTTTTTATGCTATTCTTTATAATGTATATGTCGGCGCAAATATGACTATTTACCTACTGATCATCAACTAATTACTCTGTGATAAGAAATTGATGTTAAACAGTTCCTTTTATTGTAATTTCAATACTTTAAAAGGTGTTTGAAAAACGTGTAAACCCGCTCACGTGTTTGAAAAACGTGTAAACACGCTCACGTGTTTAAAACGTGTCAACACGCTCACGGGTACGAAGCCCCATAAATACGGCCGTGCTGTCTAGCACTGTTTGATTCGTGTCCGAGCCGTTGTACTGTACGGATATCTCTGTAACGTTGTTATGCTTCTCGTGCAATATACGAAGTTTTCGTGAAGTTCTCGTGAAGTTTTGTTTCGGAAACCCAAACATGAGTCATTCGTCAAGAAAGTGATGACCGCGACGTCAGCGGTGCTGACGTCATACTTTTTAAAAACACTACGGACGTCCCTTTTCCGTCATCAGAAGCGGGATCACACGCCGCCTCCGCTCAGCAACAACCTGGTGACCAGATAACCGTATCGGCGGATAATGACTACCCTCCAGCATCAGCCGATAAGCCTGTACCGTCTGCTTCACAAACCAGCATGGTCGAGCGACGGAATCAACAATCAACTGATCAATGAATACAAAAGATAAGTTTTTATTTTTGATTACTAAAATTTCACCACAAAATTCATCTGAAGACCATGATATCCTTACACAACGAACAACACCTTACACATTCTTATCCCACCTTCAATAAATCTACGAGAACCTCTGAGAAATCTACGAGAACCTCCGAGAAATCTAAGAGAACCTCCGAGAAATCTACGAAAACCTCCGAGAACCCTACAATAAAATCGCATTAATAGTCTCAAACTTACATAGTTACAAGTAACGCAAGTATAACAGATGCGCTACTCAGAGAAACTTTTTATTCCTGCAGATCAATGGGAATCAAAGAAAACCTACGAGAATCAACGAGGCTGGTGCAGAGCGCGCACCGCCCAAGTGGGATCACATGCCGCCTCCGCTGAGCAACAACCTGGAGACCAGATAACCGTATCGGCGGAAGAAGACTACCCACCAGCATCAGCCGATGAACCTCTACCATCTACTTCACAAACCAGGATGGTCGAACAACAAAATCAACAATCGGCATAAGGATAAGTTTTTATTTTTGATTAATAAAATTACACCACCACATGAGTACCACAGTGTACGCCACCACATGAGTACCACAGTGTACGCCACCACATGAGTACCACAGTGTACGCCACCACATGAGTACCACAGTGTACGCCACCACATGAGTACCACAGTGTACGCCCACTACATAAGTACCACAGTGTACGCCCACTGCATAAGTACCACAGTGTACGTCCACTACATAAGTACCATAGTGTACGTCCACTACATAAGTACCACAGTGTACGTCCACTACATAAGTACCACAGTGTACGTCCACTACATAAGTACCACAGTGTGCGTCCACTACATAAGTACCACAGTGTGCGTCCACTACATAAGTACCACAGTGTGCGTCCACTACATAAGTACCACGTCCACAAAGTACAGGTGCGTCCACTACATAAGTACCACAGGGTGCGTCCACTACATAAGTACCACAGGGTGCGTCCACTACATAAGTACCACAGTGTGCGTCCACTACATAAGTACCACAGTGTGCGTCCACTACATAGTACCACAGTGTACGTTCACTACATAAGTACCACAGTGTACGTTCACTACATAAGTACCACAGTGTACGTCACAATATAAAACTACACAAAATAAGTTACTTTCAAAGTAACATAAAAAAGTACACAGATACCAATCTCAGAAACAGACATTCCATTGTTTCAGATGGACTACAAGAACTCTCTGGTGATACACCATACATGGGCGGCTGGTGCAGAGCGCGCACCGCCTGTCAGTATGGCCGTGTCGGCGCAAATATGACTATTTACCTACTGATCATCAACTAATTACTCTGTGATAAGAAATTGATGTTAAACAGTTCCTTTTATTGTAATTTCAATACTTTAAAACGTGTTTGAAAAACGTGTAAACCCGCTCACGTGTTTGAAAAACGTGTAAACACGCTCACGTGTTTAAAACGTGTCAACACGCTCACGGGTACGAAGCCCCATAAATACGGCCGTGCTGTCTAGCACTGTTTGATTCGTGTCCGAGCCGTTGTACTGTACGGATATCTCTGTAACGTTGTTATGCTTCTCGTGCAATATACGAAGTTTTCGTGAAGTTCTCGTGAAGTTTTGTTTCGGAAACCCAAACATGAGTCATTCGTCAAGAAAGTGATGACCGCGACGTCAGCGGTGCTGACGTCATACTTTTTAAAAACACTACGGACGTCCCTTTTCCGTCATATATTTAATTGATTTCGACTTAATTCATGATATTCTCATTACATTTTGTACAAAACGGTCTTTTGTTGTGTGTTAAAATTTTGTATTATTAAATAATTATTCTCTACATGTTGTTTAAGTTCGTAATGTCATAGTGTATTATTTATAATAATGTCTGATCACTGCCCTAAAAGATCTCGCAAACTATTCTAGACTTTCAAAAAGTTGTCCAGTCGGACAGCTAAACAAAGACTTTATGAGCATCTTTGATGCAAGTAAGTGTTTTCAGATCTTTGTAATACTTTTTAATTTTTCTTAGTAGTCTCAGTTTTTTTGGCCCACCCGATGTTAAATTGTAACCGGAGCCCATATACATCTACAACGTAAATGCCGCCACCCATCTCGAGACATGAGTAAGGTCTCAGTTTTAACACTACATAGCTGCCCCACCCTTCAAATCGAAACGCATTACTGCTTCGCGGCAGAAATAGGCGGGGTGGTGGTACCTACCGTGCGGACTCACATGACGTCCTACCACCAGTCTCAATTGCTTTTTAATGATGACAAATGAAACCAAGCTCAGCCCTAGTTATGCTGATATTTATGGACGAAGGCAATCACTTGCCATTACGTAGACTAAGAGTTCACTGCTGAATTCACCTTCATAATTATTATTTTGTTTTGATCTAATAATAAAATAACCAAACTAATAATATTATAAAGACGTAGCAATAGTTTTAGTTTTAAATTCAATGAATACGCAAAGACAGTTGATGAGCAAGTTTCGGATCTAGAATCACCTGAGGCGATTCTTAAAAGTTCTTCAAGACCAAAGGGCTGTTCAACTATTTATTGGAAGGTCGGACAGCGTGTAATGCTTGAGTGCTTTAGTGGAAAGCTTTAAATATTAAGTAGGATTATGTCACTGACTTTCAAGCAGGTGGCTATCCTATCCCAAAGAATTCCTTACTGCATTGGTTTCGGCTTAAAAAAGGATTGCCGATTATATATTAATTTATTATTGTTTCAATGTAATCATAACGTTTGGTAAAAATCTACTTTTAAGTTACGTAATATGAAACATTCTAACGCCAACGTAACATTGGAAATTAAAAAAATATCACGGATTATGTACTTGCGAAATTACAGTAATTTTAATAACTGAAAAAAATATCAACCCTTGTTTTTAGTAGCCGCTGTGCTTGGAATCCTACCTTGTAATAGATTACGGCAAAATCTTAATTTACTATAATTATTATTTTTATTTTTGTCATAGCAGTCGCTGCCTCGTATTGACTTTCAAGTTAGTTTAATAGTCCAAGTTGAAGACAGAAAAAACGTGAGTAATAAAAAAAGTCTACATGTACTTGCGGTAAAACTTGAATAAGGCGTCGAAACGGTAAATGGGATTAATTAAGCCACTCTGCAAAAAATTTTTGTCAGAAAAAAAAAGAAAAGTAAAATTAGTTTCTGATTTGGCACTGAAGATAAATTAATCTCATTAGGGCAAACTTTGCGAAAGGATCAAGTCTGCGATAAGGCAACGGTGTCTTAGCCATAAGTTGATATCTTGGTAAATTTTGTAGTGTTAAAATTATATCTTTCCAATAATGTCGAAGAGTTTTAAATAAGATTACACGACTTATATAAACTTTATTTAATGGAGATATTGTTTCGTTTGGTTCTGAAAAATTAACTACTACCATGGACAGTCTGATTAACAGGCTTTCTGGAACTAAGTATAATATTATTGTTTCTTAGATGGGATTGTATTTCTTCTATGTTTCGTATTAGTATCATCCGACCTGTCTTAGTGCTATTCGAGTAACTCAATCGTAGCAGTTTGTATTAAAGCATGGGTCAGGCGACGAGCCGTTCCTTCGCGCGGCATGCGGATCTTCAAGGCGATTGGTTTGGTCCCAGAAGACTGAACGAATTCGTCTTTCTGGCCATCGTAGGTATTGAGTTAGTGTGGTTGCTACATAAGGTAACATCACTGTGGATGCTGTGAAGAAACGGCAGAGCCTACGATCGTGATCTGCCTTGCATAGCAACGACTTGTTCTCGACGCACAAATCTCTACCGACTCAAAATAATATTAATAGTAGTATCTAGTAAAAACAAAATGGACGATCGCGTTTTGTTCCTTCCTGGTATTTTCAATTTTAAATCAGGTGCATTTCATATTTAAGTTCTATAACGATTGATATTATTGTTTTCCGAAAATAAATACGCAGGAGATTTATCTTAAGAATTTTTTAATTGGCTTTCCATTTTATAGTAACAAAAATGCGTGCTCGGAATTATTTAATGTAAATAACATTTTTCCTGTCAACGTGCTGAAATTTTCAACTAAAATTTGCATAGCATAAACATGAGTGATTTGCACATTTCATATACATATTATAAATAAATAGGAAAACTCTGAACAGGAAACCAGAATTAAAAAAAAACAGAACAAGTGATTTATTTGTTCAAATCAAATAAAATTAGACAACACTTTTTCTTTATGATTGAATATTTACTGGTGGCCCGGAGGCCTTTCCAGTTTCACCAGGACAGGTGGGCGAGCAAAGGCTCAGCCAGGAGGGGTGGGATTTGCTAACAGCTACCCGAGCGCCTCCGAAGGAGACCTAACAGCTCAATTACGTAACGTCGCCATTGCTTAATTAATACAATCATATTATCTAAGTATTATACTAAGTATATTTGAAATAAAAAATATCGTTGGTTAATTAAACAATGAGAAAAACGAAGAATGTCCAGAATTTATATATTAATCATTTAATTCTTTGAGCGTACCAATTAATGAACTTAAAATGCTCGAAGTGCTTTTCTCTTGAGTACGTATAAAGTTTTATTAAGTTGTTATCGCCTGGTAATCGCGCTAGTCATCTCGTTGGCTTAGTGACCCTGACTTACCTACTGCGGTTACAAGTTCGATTTCCAGGAGGAATCAGTATATTTTTCGAATATTAAATTTTCAGTCGCATTGTCGGGTGCGTGGCTTTATATCACTTGTGCAGTGATATGAAATTTAGCCTTTATTTCTTTTCAGATTTCAATGACGAATTTCGTTAAAATTGGTTTAGCGGTTTAGGTGTTTTTTTTAAAGGTATTTTATGACCTGGTTATTAAGACCTTCACGCCTTATTTTAATTTATATTCTTATTTTGATGAACAATGATAATATGGACTGAAATGAAGATGATTAATTTGAGACATTAATCAACTGGGATGAAATTAAATGAAATGAGATGAGAATAATATGGGATGAAATATAATCTCAGGAAAATGGTGGTCATTTACTGACATTTTTTCAGTGGACTCTTTGGAGGATCCCGAGAAGTTACGTCCAGCGGTTTTATTTCATTTTCCCACACTTGTGCACTTTCACAGATATTCAACAGTTAATAAACCACCGTTATTATACATTTAAACCTGAAGAAACACTAAATAGACAAAATAAAACAAATCACACAGCCCACTCCTCGCGTTCCCGCCAAAAAGTCTGGTTTAGGTGTCAAAATATTAATACACAGATTCACTTTCGTATATTATTTGACTTTTATTTGCGTTACTTTTAAAACTGTACAAAAAACTGCTAAATTCTAACCTTATTGTCTAAATTATTCACTAATAAACTCCATGTAGGTACGTGCTTTATTTATTACTCTCTAATATATCGCTTTCGTTGATTACGGCTCGTTGGAGCCTGCAGGTTCGTTGGAGTCCCTCGGGTCTCCGAGCCACCTCTGGGTTTATTTTATAACCCTAAATTCGATTCACGTGAATACGAATTCACTTTGATACGAACAAAGCCCTAGCTTTGTTATAACGAAGTTTCAAACGCCTACTGTTTGTTGTTCTGTTACTCTATTGATTCATCCAATCAAATATATATCTGGTTTGGGAGACCTTTATCTTCTATATTTATGTATATGTTTGCAACGAAGACAAATGTGGACAAAATACAAGTTAGTACGTAGGTCATATTCTGAGTGCCAACGAGTATGTACCACCATCGTGCCTATATCATTAAGTGTTGAGCAGTTGGTGGTTGGTCGTATTCGGAGTACAAACGGGTAGGCACCACCATTCCGCCCATTTGGTCTTGGTAGCAATCATACGTTTTAAGGGTAGAACTCTTCAAATTATTATTTTTAGGAAGGAAGGATTACTGGTGGCCCGGAGGCCTTTCCAGTTTCACCAGGACAGAGGTTTTTAATTGCATTTGATTCTTCCACTTTAAATTTCAAGGTGGGTACCATTCATTCACTCTATAGTGATGATGTGCTCCAGTAACCATCTAACATCAGATGAGAAATGTGCAGTTAATGACGCTTTTAGCTTTCGACCCAATTTTTGGGTCAGTAATTTCAAATAAGTTTTATAATCAACATTATCACATAGATATAGAACAATTTAGAACTTCTGAAAAATTAAATTCACGGGTGATTTTATGATTTTATGGTTCTAATTTCGGGAAATATGTCGTAATAATAGGCAGTGTTCAAACTCTCGAAATACAGTTAATATTCTGGAGGCCTATAAAAATAACAGTACATTAAGCCGGTTTATAACTAGGGGTGTCTCACAAAAGAAATGGAGCGAGCAATTTTACGCGACAGATATACTAATGGGCTGCATAATAACGGGCTACCTTTTGTTCAGCCTTAGTGGAAGTTGACAAACCTTCTTTGAAGGTATACAAACTGTGGAAGCAGAAAAAGGCGTGTCATTAATGATTTTCGTATAAGGAAAACTTGGCGTGTTCGGAGAAATAATGATGCAAATCAACGCCGTCCGTAGCTCAGCGGGTAATGAGACCGGGGTTCAAATACACGATGAAACCTTTTTTAGGAAGGCGTACTATTTGTATGAAAGTTACACTGAAGGACTGAACAAAATCTGTACTAATATTATAAAGCTGAAGAGTTTGTTTGTTTGAACGAGCTAATCTCAGGAACTACCGGTTCGATTTGAAAAATTCAGTGTTATATAGCCCATTTATTGAGAAAAAGTTATAGGCTTTATATAACACCACAGGCTATATATAACACCACGCTGAGACCAATACGAGCGGAAAACCAATAAAGAATGTTCCAAAATCAGGGTTTTTTTTTCCCTTTAGAAAGCTTCCGCTGCGTGCGCTGCAGAAACGATTAGTTTCGCTAAAATAATGTATGACAGAATTGTTCCCCTTTAAAAGATCTAAAAAAAAGTCCGCGACAGCATATGTCTATATGTTAAGGTTGGCTCACTATAACGTTTTTCATGCTAACCAAATTTGTTCTAAAATAAAGCATTATTTGTGAACTATTCCACGCAGACGAAGTCGCGGGCAAAAGCTATCGTATCATAAAATAAAATAAATGCATTTGCTAGTTTGCATAATTGTTGCTGCTGATGCGTCTTATGAATAAGCACTGACAGGTGCTGTCGCCTCGATAATTTCTGCAGCACCTCTATGATTCATATGAATATGTATGGAGATTAGATCAGTCTTTTTCATCGAGTTCAAGGACCACATGAAACCTTAAGAATCTTGAGACATGACGTGGAAGGCTGAATTAGATTGGGATTACGATTGTTTACGTTTTCAAAAGGTATGTTATTGTTTCGCGGTAGTTTTTTGTTTTGTTCTTGTAGGCAGACGAACAGTAAAACATATAGTGATTACCGTTCCTCATGGACGTCAGTAAAGCCAGAGGCAGAACCAAGCCGCTGCCTACCGTTTAATTCTCTCCACAGGCCCCGTTTGAAGAAGGCGTATCATAGCGCACGGGAAACACCGTGGAGGGGAGTTCATTCCAAAGCCGGATGGTACGTGGCAAAAAAGATCTTTGGAAACATACTGTGGATGAACGCAGTGGTCAGGTGATGCCAGTTCGTGTTGGCCTATAATACACAGATCGACTATTCACAATACATTAACTAGTACATCAGTAATACTAGTTCTTAGAATAATTACTGGTTTCAGCGTTTCCTTTCAAAGTCCTTTCAAGAATCATATTACCGGTTATTCAATTGCTGTATTGAGCCAGATCAATAATACAAAAAAAAAATTGGCAATCTATTAAAATGACGTCGCGAGACAAACGTCAATTTGCGAGAAGGAAGCGAAGATAGGAGCATCCAATTTTCAATAAGCTCTTAAGCATGAAATATGCCGAATTACAAAAAATAATGAACCCGCCAGGATCTTTTACAGTTCCTTTTTTAGAGAAAAATGAAAATACATTCCTTGTATTTGTAAAAAAAAAGCTTTATTATCATATAATACAAGCCAAGAATGAATTGACGGGGACGTGAATCGTAACGCGAAGATTTTGTATATTTTAGAAGCGTATAGTATGAAAAGTCAAAAACTGTGTTTTGACTACGAGTATAAAAAATGTATCTTGAATGATGAAGACATTAGATCATCACATTGTATTCGACAAATTATTCCGTAGAAGATTTTTATTAGGACGGTATATCTATTTTCGGAACTTCCTAACAAAGGCATAATCGCGTCACCTTGCGCCGTACTCACCCTATGCCAGTACCGCCTCATGCGTGAACGGTAGACGTAGACCAATTTAAAAATACACAAGCACGATATCATTGCTTCAATGAGAATTCTGAACATGAAAAGGTTTTTGTACGTATTTCAGCAAATAACCTCATTATTCCCAAATGCTTATACAACATCTGTTGCGATATATTTATTTCAATCACATTTAATCTGAATTAAATTAAAGGCTCATAAAACAAGAAAGAATGCGGAGACATTGTTAGGTTAGCCCAAATTAAGACGACAGTGACGATTAATTAAGTCTTAAGAGTTGTTTATGAGGTAAAAAATATATTGAAATATAATTCATCATCTACTAATAGACTCCAAGTACATTACATTAATTAAAATTTTAGCAAACGAGAACATTCAAAATCTAGTTAAAATAATTATACCCATTTCAATATTGGGATAAGGAAAAGCGATGATAAAATTAATATTTAGCAAACAAGTAAAATAAATAAAGATACAGCCGGTTTTATTATCGGAAGGATGAAATTTTTAATTAAACCGTTTAATAAAACTCATTGGATTTCAGACCCGCCAACGCCTTTGAAAGGACCCGTAGAATGTTCGAGAAATTCTTATCGACAATCGTATAGCTCAGATATTTGGGGTAAATTTTTGCGGTGTTGTATTTTAAAACGTTATTTAACGATTCTTTCTGAAAAGTTTTAGTTTAATTAGATTTGTAGAATGTTTTGTTGGGATCAAAATCAACTATGTGTATAGAGACGTACATTGTAACTTATAGCTTATATATAGGTTATAATTTTGGAGATTTTCTTATGTTCTTTGATTTATTACACATTGTAAACACTACAAACTTGAGATAGGAAATAAAATTTCATTGCATTGATTCAACGAAAGATGTTTTGCGGCGTAGGATCATTTCATCATGTTATTTAAAAATGCATATTTTGATGATGAACTGCTCAATAGGCTTAAAGTAATAACTGAAGCCTTTACCTTTACCCTGAAGATTAATTAGATCGTGTATGCCGCTACCCAAATTGAGATATAAAATTTCAACTAACATCTTTAATATGCCACACCCTTCAAAATTAGAATATATAACTGATATTCGGCAGAAATAGGAAGGATTGTGGTACAAAGAAGCTCATGATTCATTTTACTACCACTAACTTATTATTACCAATAAGATTCTGGGCTAGTGTGAAATGGTACACGACCTTATTCAAAAGTTGTTAAAATTTTACGACAGAAACCAATAAAATGTAACGAAAAAGTTCCCGCTTTCCCATTTTGTATTTTATTATTCTACTAAACTATAATATAATGTTTTATATTCATAGATAATCTATATGTTTCTTTTTTAAACAAATTGTTAGTACTGATAAAGTGGTGAGGAGCTTTTGCGTGATGTGTTGAGAATTTAGGTTATCCACGGTTTTGAGGATTAAGCTCGTTAGTGGATTTCTTAAACAGAAAATTTATAGAGAAGGAAAGTAAGTAAAGATTACGACTCCCAGCATTGTGGGGAGCAAAACAAGGAGGAGAAGAATGGATGTAGATCGACGATTAAATAATATCAATTTAATGGGATACCTATTCAATATTTCACGACATACAATGGAATAAAATTAACTGCGAAAACATCTTCTATTTAACCTCATAGTATTTTGCCATATATACGAGTATCTAAGTTTGGCGGTTGGGATGCCCCAAATTTTTCTTTCTTCTCTACTAAGTCACTATTAGGATATTATCCACAGGGATGAAGCCTCAATTGCCGCATTAAGATCGTAGTAATCGTTCCAATTTGTGCTACAATGGACACTGATTACTCCTCACCAGGGTCCACAATAGAGGATTACTGATTCCAGAATTGTACTTGACGTTTTCTTTTCAGTTCATATTTGTTGTACGAAAATTCTTAATGCCCTATCGTGTCATTCCAGAAAACTTAACAACAGATGTGATTTTATTCGTGGCCGCGTTTTTTGATCTGGGATACAGGCTGCCACATAACAAAACTGTTGTTTGTTTTTGTTTCTGTGTGCAAAGAAACAACGGTCTTATTGTTATCAGTGTACAGTATTTATTCAAATGTCAACGAATAACACATGAGTCGTCAGTGACCGCTTTGGAAACTGAAGACTCGAAACATTAGAAAACTAAGCAGATTAGATTTACATGGTGTGGTTAGCTAAGCAAGCTAAGTAAATTGTCCCTTAGAAATAAAGTGACACTCTTCAAAATGTGCATACGCCCCGTCATGACCTATGCAAGTGTAGTGTTTGCTCACGCGGCCCGCACTAAGTTAAAACCACCCCAAGTCATTCAATCCCGTTTTTGCAGGATAGCCGTCGGAGCCCCGTGGTTCGTCAGGAACATCGACCTGCATGATGACCTGGCCCTAGAGTCCATCAGTACGTATCTACAGTCGGCATCAATGCGCCACTTTGATAAAGACACGAGAACCCTCTCATCGTGGCCGCCGGTAACTACATAGCCGATCCTGCGGACAGACTGGAAAGTAGTCGACGTCGCCCAAAACACGTCATTTCGGATGCTCCCAGTCCACTAATGGTGCTTTTAGGTACCTCAAGCACCGGTCATCGGTCAATTAACCCACAGACACAGCCCACTGATTTTCTCGCCGGATCTTCTCAGTGTGTCGCGTTTCCAATACGGTGGTAGATTCTGCGAAGCACGACTCTTGCTAGGGTTCGTGTTAGCAATGTCATGAGGTTTGAGCCCCGTGAGCTCACCTACTAGTTAAGGTTACGCTGAAATAGCCTCTCAAGGCTTAGGTAGGAAAAATAAATAAAGAAACTAAGTAATATAATGTGAAATGAGTAAAACTGTTATAATTGTCACAGTACAATGCCTGGAATGCGGGCCTGGCGCCGCGGATGGTACCAATTTAATGCTTCCTGTCCTGCGCGATACGTTGTCTATTTTTATTCGAGGCTTTCAATCGGTTTCTAGAATGATATTTAAAATTGAACTCTAGACAATTTTAAATTCGACTCTACCTTACGATACATTTTTTAATTCAGTCGTCATACACGATGCAGCTATTAAGTATTTTAGTGCTGAGAACGGAAATGAAGACAGACGAATATAGTGATCCTTAGAATAACAAATAATAATAACAAATCATTAATTTAGAATATTTTCTTTTCAATAACATCTCAAAATCATACGTTATAATTTATTGACACATGGTAATTTTAATTTTTCCAACTTTCAGTTTTTTATGTGTTATATTATGCATCTGAGAAATTTTAAGAATATTATGTAATATATTTAGCACGTCATTCTCTTTATTATCATTGACTTCCATAGCGATAGTAATATCTAGAAACGATCTGTGAATTGATGTAATAGTTCTAAGCAGTGTGACAACATCACTACTACCGAATGAGTCAATTATACCGTTATTTTAATCTAAAATGAACACTAACACATTGTTATAACGAACAGCCTCACTGATGCGTAGGGTTCGTGCGAGTACCAATAATATCCTGATGGTTATAGGTAATAAACCCGAATGTGCTGTTTTGAGACACTGGGTTCATATACATGTAGAAGAGGGATCGCAGCGCATAAAATAAAACTTCCACTATTCCAAAATCTTCTGTTCTAATAATAATAATTAATAATTAACACTTTTATTACGTCTTGTTCATTTTTCAACCGTCCTCGCCATCTTCCAATTCTCTGTCATTCTCTTCTCTCTTTCTTTCCGTTTTCTCTCACTCACATCTTAACGCTCCGTTCCACACTCTTTTCAAACGTTCCGTTCTTACCAATCCTACATACATACCCATATACCTGGTGCCTCAAAGCAGCGCAGATTTATGAATTAAATGTTTAAATGTTTTAATTGCTAATTTTAATTTTAATTATAATTTTAATTTTAATTTTACTAACATAGTTCTAAGTACTATTCTACTTAGAACATATGAAGTTAAGAGGGTCTGAATTAAATGAATTTTATTTTATTTTATTTATTAAAGATTTTTGAAGAAAAAATTAAATGAATTGGATATCCGAATTAAAATAATTGTACGTAATTAGTTTCTTCAAATAATTAAATACACTTACGATTTAATTAAAGGAATGAAATCGTACTGAAAGTTTCACATTAGCCTCGTCTGCAGTGTTCGGTCAAATAAATCAAAGTAATTGTAATTTACGGTGACTAATCGAAGCGATTCTTCTTTAATAGTTAACATCAATAAAAGCACAGTCTTCGAACATACAATTCAATTATTTCGAATTATCGATTTATATTATTAATCGATTTATCAAAAGCTATTTGATAGCGATTTCGTTATCAAATACAGAGTGTTTTAGAATATCAACATCGAATACATCATAAAAATGGGATGTGTAGAAAATTCTGGAATTGCATTTCATTATTTATTAACCTACTTACGTTTGTGGTCGTCATAGCTGGTTGTATTTCTTGTATGAAACGCAGTATGTCATGAAGGCAATTATTTATTGGTCTCTTACTACGATTTTTTTTTAATCATTTGCCGGTATTTTGGTGCTATTCTAAGTTCCAAAACCATTGGGATCATATTGTTTGTAAATAATTTTAGCCGCACGAGCTTACAACAATACACTGTGTATACGTTAGCCAGCAGGCTTTTGTTTATCTTCGTCATATTTAGATAGTTACGTTAACGCCCATACATAATTGAGTTTTAGGTTCTCTCTCTCTCTCTCTCACTCTTCGGTCGGTCCCTCACTGCTGAGGATCGTGACTCCGTTCGATTCCGTCAACCAGCTGTCTCCATCGATCCCGTTTTGTAGCTTGGTGGAGTGCATCGCTGACAGGTATCCCCAGTTCCTCCACTATTTGGTCCGACCATCGTCTGGGACCTCTACCCTTAGGCCTTTTTCCCTCTATTTTACCGGTCACCACAAGGCGTTCCAAATTGCTGGTGTCCCTGCGTGCAACATGACCAAAATACCGCAATATTCTTTGTAGACAGGTTGTGGATAGACGTGGTTCTACTAACCACTTAAATTAGTACACGCGACGCGAGCATAACTTTTTACTTTACTTCACTAGCCGTCGGTTAGGTGTATGATCTTTTAGCGATTTCGGCCGAACGTGATATGATTTCACGAGTGCCTGACGTGTATTAAATATGGCAAAGGTCAAAAGATACGCCACGCCATCTGGGCGTCTTTAAAATATAAAAGGCAAAGTGTATTAGATAAAACTTAAGTGTTCTTAACATAATGTGTTTAAATTGAATGAATATTCTGAAGAATTAGTTTTGGTAATCGGTGTCTAAATAAATCACAAGCTTATTTGCTTCCTAGGACATAAGGTGATATTGATTGAAAAAATGTGTGGTGTCGTGGGACACCGGATAGGAACGAAGTTCCTTATTATAAAAATATTAATTTTAAGTTCTATTCGAGGTATAAAAATAAAATAAAAACTGGAGGTTACGCAACAACCTACGGTCATTTGGTAACGTGCGAACTTATTGTGGTACACTTCATTCATGGTTGTTTGCATAAGAGTTAGTGTATTGTGCAAATGATAAAAAAATGTTATTTTTTGTACGTTATTACAAAGTTAAGTCATACACTGTGTGCATTACTAATTTGTACGTTATTACAAAGTTAAGTCGTACACTCGCATTACTAATAAAAATCTTACGTTACGGACGCTTTTTCCCGGTTAGGGTACCCCTCCGCATCGTCCCATAAGGAACTTCGTTCCAAAATACTAGTGGCACTTCAAAAGCCCACGAATTTAATAATAAATCGCTCTTACAATTACTAAAACAATCTTGTCGTAAGTTTACCAGGGAAACTCGCGTTTACAATAATAGGAAACACACAAAGCTTACGATTTCATTTTATTTTTATTTTCCCTCAACCTGTGCTGCGTCGGTTTAAAACGATTTTATCTTAGTAAAAACTTGATATAGCTCAGATCGGTTACGGAGCCTCATAAAAGTGTAGATTAGAAAATAGGTTAAGTGCATACAGCATCAACGTTTGAACGTCGGTGTGCATCGTGCATAGAGGAAATTGAATGATGTTCGCCGCGTCGTCTGACAAATATGTGTCAGTCAATTACGTCATACTGAAACCGGGCAGAGAGAGTAAGTACAGTGCCTGACGATAAATATTGCACATCGGCTCCTAGAAAGAGACAATCGGCTAATTGCGACTTCGTATAGCTTTATCTCTGTCGCACGAAATGTGTTTTGAAGGTTAGAACAGCGGTCGAACAATGTATTTCGAATTTATGCCTCCAGATAGGCGACTATTTTTTTTTTTTTTGTTTAGGGATCCAGTAATTTACCATACACCAAGTGGCCCGTTAACTTATTCGCCCATTTAGCGCTAAAGATTGTCAAGTACAACGTTGTCATTACGTTTTAAGCCCAGCCATTAATATTATGGTAGCATAGCTGTCAATGTCACAGTGACCCCGCTAATGGAGTTCCGTTATCGGGGAGCCCTCCAAGCCTTCAGCCATTGTTGTCTTTATTGCCAATATACAGATATACTCGTAAGTACGTCTTTCCGTGATAATGCATATTGTTACCATGCGTATGTGTATGTATATATTTTAATATTTTTATTTTGTAAAATACATATCGACGCTTTAAAGGCAAACGTGACTAAGCGTCAATAACTGCTTTGTACATAAATGATAGGCAATAACCATATTCGAAACGCAAAAAAATAATATTTCTAGGTCTATTAAAATTATTTCAATCCTACAGCTAAATTCGTTAAAATAGAAATTTTTTCAGGTATTTCAACTTTAAATTAGTCTACTGTAAAGTTCACGCATTGTCGCTTAGTCACGTTTGCCTTTCAAGCGTCGATATATTCTTTTGAATAAATTGATGTAAGCGTGCTGTGTAATGTAAAATAAAAAGCAACAATTTCAAATGAAAAATACATGCTTTATTCGTAGTAACTACTTATTTCGCGCAGTGCAAGCTAATCCTGAATTGTGGATAATTCTGGCCTTGAGTTCTGCGTCATCCGCATTAGCAAGTCCCAACGCTCTAGATAACAGCGAAATGTAAGCTGGGTAAAATGAAGCAGAAAAGATTTGGGTAAATGAAAATCCACTGGGGCGAATAAATATTGGCAATGTTAATCGCCGTCGATTTCTCGATAAGAGGCTGGTTCATGAGTTGGGTGATTGATAAATAAAGATATGTTTATTTAGAAGCAAAAAGTCGCCTTTATTATACTCCGTTGATATCTATACTTCTATACTAATATTATAAAGAGGAAAGATTTGTTTGTTTGTTTGTTTCGAATAGGCTCCGAAACTACTGGACCGATTTGAAAAATTCTTTTGCCATTAGAAGCCGACATTGTCCATGATGAACATAGGCTACTTTCTTTAATTTTTTTTTAATTTTTTTTTTGGTTTCATTTGTGTTTTAATGTTTCCGAAGCGAAGCGAGGGCGGGTCGCTAGTTGTAAATACTTTGCTAATGAGCCAATAATGTCTGAGTTAGTAAGATCTGCTTTATATTACGTGAACCTTTAAAATAAAATGAAAGTTAACTGTAACTGGCACATGTTCAATGAATTTGCATATATTTTGAAAATATTGAAGTAATGTTATTTCGAGCGGTGAAAATCTATTTGGTTTAAGCGACATTTTTACAACTTTACAGAAGAGCTATTCAAAGTTTAAAATATGGAAAAAAATCTTCAGTTGAATGGGGTACACTTAATAGTTAACTGAAGAATTTTTTGGTGATGTTTTTATGATGTTTGATGATTTTTTGATGTTTTATGATGTTTTCGATAAAACATCGAATTGTTGATGCAAATACTAAATAAAATGGACCTGTAACTACAAAGATAAATGTCGCGTATTAAGCTAATGTCGCTTATACAAAATAGGCTTTCACCCTCGATTTAATTGTCGTATGCAGGATTTCAACCGCAATGTACAATTAGTAAGGGAGGTTAGAAAATGCCTCTTTCCTTATAGATTTTTAAAGTGAAACTTCTTTATTGACGCAGGGAGGAAAAAACCTATGTAACGTTTTTCGGTTACGCGCCATCTTAATTTATTCCGTTACGCGCCATGTTTATTTTATTTCTATTAGTTTGTTATCAACAGATGTGGCTGCACGTAAATTCAACAATTCCTGAATCGCGGTGACGAGATGTTACACAGTTGATAGACGTTCTCGTATTTCTCTTGCTAAATCATACCTACCTGGCGTCGGGATACCGTGATCATGCAGGCGGTTCACCCGGGGTGCGGCTGCTCCGTTGCACTGCGGAGTGGTTGATCCTTGCGATTATTTTTATGTGTTATAAGTGAGTCGTCTATTATCAAAGGCGGCAATCTGTACATTTGGACAAAAAATTTTTATTGATATGTCAATACAGATTTATTTGAATATAATCGTCTCCTTCAAAGAATACGGTTCAAAACCTGCATTAAATAAAGGTTAATAGTTAACCTGTTATTTATCTAAGATGTCGTTCCAAAGAGTTTTGTGACTGCCAATGGAATACAAAGTCAATAATTCGTTTTTCTGATTTACCAATCATTGTCCAAAAGTCAGATTGCCGCCTTTGATAATAGTCGACTCAAGTGTCACTTCTACCGTGTGTGACTGGCACACATACACACTTTTTTTAGTTTGTTTGAGTTCGAGGTACGTACAGCCTGAAACGCTTTGACTGATGAACGGAAAGTAATTTATAGTTACAACAAATCAATAACGGGCACCAATTAAAATCCATGAACAATATCGCGATAAACTAATTCGATTTCACCTTCTACGGGTTCGTTCTCATTTGCATAAAATGTTTTCAACGAATTACTTCATTCGAATACTTCTCACGTTCAAGTTTAAAGGAATTCCTCGACCCGCTCAACTCTTCGACCACTCCAATAAAATCTTTACGAGCTTTATCCGCGGTCTTGGGAAGAAAATGTCAGGATTCACGTACATCGACGAATCTCTGTGGCTATTTAAATTTGATAGCTATGATAACTTGCACGGTTGAACACGAAAGAATATTATTTATTTGAATCGATCATGATTTCTAAATAACTTTATCTATCTATTTTATTAGTTTGACTTGTGTTAACGAAACGAATTGGATTTAAAGGAGAAACCCCATTTTGGGCCTAAGCGTTACACGAATGGGATATGTACCAAAAAATTCGTCTATTTTGCTTGATTAACCTATTAAAATCTTAGCTTCATTGACAATGGCCAAGTGTAGAAAATAAGTTGAATTCAATTTTTTGTTTTAAACAATCTTTGTAAACATCTGCAACACTTATTTCAATATACGTAACTAGCTCCACAAACGTGCGGATTAGAATTAGAACATCCATAAAATAGGATCGATTTAGTGGAAATCAAGTGTAAAAAATAATTAATACTCTTTTGCTTTAGGATAAATGACTGTTTTTATAGGTATTTTAATCAATGTAAATAGAGTATGGCCATCGAATCGTGACACAACTACTTACAATGGCGGCAATTCAAAATATCTACAACTGACAACATTAAATATAGCATGAAAGGGTAGTTTTGCATTTTTATATTAATGTGACTATGCCATAGAAAAACACAAATGTATCAAATCGTGTTATGTTATCTTTAATGTTGCCAACTGAAGATATTTTGAATTTTGCCGTAAAGCAGTAATGCGTTTCAGTTTGAAGGGCGGGGCAGCCGTTGTAACTATACTGAGACCTTAGAACTTATATCTCAAGGTGGGTGGCGCATTTACGTCGTAGATGTCTATGAGCTCCAGTAACCACTTAACATCAGGTGGGCTGTGAGCTCGTCGATGGGTATCTAAGCAATAAAAAATAAAAATAAAAAAGGCATGAACTAAAATGAAATGAAATGTGATGAGATAATATGGGAGCACGTAATGATTTATATTTTATATAAAAAAGCTATCATATAAATATAGTTTTTCATATAAAAAAGTTTTCATTAAAATTAAAATAAGGCTGACCTAAAGGTCTTAGTTACCAGGTCATAAAATCCCTTAAAAAAATCATTTCGTGCGCAGCGCGTTTCGCATTACGTTGTTTTTAATTTTTGGCTTTCGTTCGTTTTCGTAAACAACCTAACGCGCGATTTCTCGTAACAGGTTCCATTTTTATTTTAAAGCAACCTGTTGCTGCAACAGGTTTCGTAAAAAATTACTCATCTTTAGTAGGAAATAGCCTCAAAAATATCGTTTTTATTAAAATATCTCGAACAATAAACATAACCTAAAATGAAAACATTGTCTGATTTTACCAATTTGGCCATTGCTGGGAGACCTGAAAATTGGGCTCATGAAACCTTCTTAGGTATTGTAACTTATGCCCAAATTCTAGCACTGTAACGCCAGGCCCAAGTTTGTATGGATTTCGGGTTTGTCCTTTTAATACGTCGACTTCGGTATGAGTTCATCTTGAACATTGAGAATATTTATGTGACAGCATTGAGAGATTCAGTGATATGTAAATTAAAATAATTATAAATATAAAAAAAAATAAGAAAAACGTTAATTTATAAATAATCATAAATAATAATTTATTTCCAAAAATAAAGAAAGAAAAAAACACCTTATCAAATAAAAAAATACAAAATTAAGTATAAACTTGTGTTATTGGAACCCCATCCGGGTATAGGCCTCCCCCAGCTTACTCCACTCTTCCCTATTCTTGTTCTTCTATCCTTATCCTTCCTTCCCTATCCTTCTTCTTCTTTTCCAGTTGCTGCTGTTATTTCGTCGATCCATTTGCTCCTTGCTCGGCCTCTTCTTCTTTTGCCCACTGATCCTTCTCATGTTGTGGTTTCTAATGTCCATCTTATAATTTATAAATAAACGTGCGTTATATAAATTACTATTTAGTTTTATTACGATGTATTCTAAAGTCTGCTCGGGTAGAAACCGCCATTCAAGTCGATAGACTACCCCACACAGGGAGTCGAAATATATGTATGTATATGTGTACATACATACATACATACATAAAACTTTCTAACAATTTTCTCTTCAGACCGGAATGGAAGACGAAATCGCGGCATAAGTAGGCAAGTTCAAATTACGCCGCAATAATTAATCGTGAATTATCTCGATCTCGCGTGGCGACCACATACTGAAAGTCAAGCTTTTGGACCTATGACGAGAATTCCCTGGATGTGGTAAGCCAATTGCAAGGTTATGTTATGGCGAGCCTTGGGAAGCTTACGGCCAGCATTGGACATCTGTAGGTCTATGCTAGCAGCTTTTTCTTCAACATGGAACGTGAATGTAAAGCTCGAGGTTGGACCGTACCTTCTAACTTCTAGTTGCAAAGATAAAATAATTATCATTAATTTCTTCTGACCTACATAATAATATGGTAGAGACGGTATAAGCTGGCGCTACAAGGTTTTAGAAATATTAATACTATAGGTAATATGTAAGTTTTCTGGTAATTGTGTCTTGGAGATTCACACTCGTCTTAGTTACGGCGTGGAGTCGTGTTTCTGATCCTTAACCCTTCTAATGGTACAACATCCTTTAGTTTTCTTACACTGTAACACGTGTTTCGTATTAGGCAGTAAATTTGATTCATTAATTTAAAAAATGGGTATAGCGTAGTAACGAAAAGAAATCGGAATGAAGAAATTGTAGAATAAATTAGCAATATTTAGAATTTCAAAATACCGTGTGACCAATTCTAGTTTTTAATGCGACGAGCTCATGGACCTCAACGTGTGTAGTGTAGTGAAAGTCATCTTAATGAAGTAGGTACACGGTTAACTCTACGATGATTTATTACTCGAACATTTTTCTAAAGACAATTCAAATCTAATCAAAACATTAAAACTGTCTGTCATCGGGACATGACCTGGTTTGTTATTTTAAAGAAAGAAAAAATATTTGGCGTAATGTAAAGATGATATTTGAAGCAATATTTTAACATTATTTTATACTAGCGGCCCGCTCCGGCTCCGCTCGGGTCTTTAACAAAAACTTCGACGATATTTGACGTTGTTTAATTTAAAAAAATAAAAGAACACTTATTGCGGCATAAATATAATAGTCAGAAATATGCTGTCGCGACACTTTTAGTGATTAATAATGTGTTCTACAAAGTCGTAGTACATTATTTTACTCTATCATCAATAGTTTTCGCAGGGCGCGCGATGTAAAGAATATTTTAGGTATTTTTTTTACACCTTGGGTTACATTATTAGAGTTTTAGTAAAGACCACTAATTTTTAAAAAAAAAATTATAACCTATGTCACTCGGGAATAGTGTAGCTTCCAAACAGTGAAAGAATTTTTCAAATCGGTTCAGTAGTTTCGGAGCCTATTCAATACAATACAAACAAACAAACAAATTTTTCTTCTTTATAATATTAGTATATACAAACACAGCGAGTACAGTGATGAATGATCATGAAACTTTTCTTCCGGTTCGTTTAGGAAACGGAGTTCGTGTCAGAGATACTAGTACAGAGAATAAATAAACAGTGACTTAAGAACTAGCACTAGCAAAGTTGACCAGAAGCTATCCACCAAATGTCTATATAGAGTGCTCCAATACTTTGGTCATATAGCAAGAAAACCCTCTGACAACCTGGAGAGACTCATAGTGACGGGCAAAGTGGATGGAAGACGATCCAGAGGTCGCAGCCGAAAAAGATGGAGTGACCAAGTGTCTGAGTATCTGGACATGAGACTGAGCCACGCACTTCACTGTGCCACTGACCGAAATAAGTGGCTAAAAATTACAAAAAAAATGTCACAGGCGGGCGCATCACGATGCTCAGCAATGAGCGATCGACTGAAGGAGGAGCAGGCGGAAATACTAGCACTTACCAACACCGAAAAAATACTTCATTAAATTACGAAATCTCTGTGAATTTCAGCGTTCGGAGTCGGAAAACGTTTTTACGTAACGCAAAGTCGTAGGTAAAGTTTCTTGGTCATTATCAAAGCGCTTTGAACGTAATCAAAATTTAAAATGCGTCACTGACTCACAGACTCAAAACGTGACCGGCTTGCTTCTAAATTTCAAATACAGGCTGTTTGTTCATCACGTTCACGCCGCGTCGCCTCATCACACGGCTAAATGGGATAGAAGACAAATAAATTGAGTGCTGTGTAACGTTTTTTTTTTTTGGCGATTTTTACCCTGAAACCGGTCTACTCAGCCATTCATTATTCAATGTGCTTGCTAACTTTCCGAGTGATGGCATCATGATTACAGTAAACAAAAGGAAAACATTAAGGATCCGTATTGATCTAGTTAGAAAATTCAATACCACGATGATGGGCTCATGGGGATTTGGGCTTCTGAATTTCACCTCTCCGTTTTTGTTAAGGCATATTTATATTAAAGTGGAATGGTTTGGAAAATACGTATATATTTTTATAAAATTTGAAGGATAGGATCTATTCTTTCATAACATTTAAAGCATTTTAAGTATTATAATTACAGAAAGAATTGTATCCGAATCTATTGGAATTCGGATGCGCACGATTTCTAAATTATATAAGCCCACTGCTCTTATTAGAAAAACGCTCTCAAATCATTTGATCATTGCTATCAATACTATTAATTTAAAGGTTGCTCAGCTTAGTTCTCGCGTATAAATAGCTTTCGTTGAATTTATAAGACGATGGTGGTAGGACCTGTTGTGAGTCCGCACGGGTAGGTACCACCACTCCGCCTATTTCTACCGTGAAGCAGCAATGCGTTTCGGTTTGAAGGGTGGGGCAGCCGTTGTAACTATACTGAGACCTTAGAACTTATATCTGAAGGTGGGGGCGCATTTACGTGTAGATGTCTATGGGCTCCAGTGACTACTTAACACCAGGTGGGCCGTGAGCTCATCCACCTAGGTAAGCAAAAAAAAAAAGCGAAGTGAGTAACTGAAAGGAAAATATCAATGACATTGAAGATTTATACTAAATTCTTGCCAATTTTCTCGGATGGATTATTTCAAGCACTAACTTAAGCACCGTTGCTCTCGTATAAGTTAAAGCATTGTTATTCTAAAAAATTGTTGAATTTTTCTAGTCGATAATGTATTTATAAAAATTGTAAGCTGCATAGTACTTACAGAGAGACGATTTCGCTCGAACTGTAAGTTTATGACAAAGGGAAGATCTTCCATCGAGCGGGTGATATTGCTAGGTAGATCGACGGTCCGAATGTTGTTGTTCGGAGCTTACTATATACAGTTAACTACTATATACAGCTTATCCTGAAAATGTCGTAAGCGAGATTCAGGCGTCTGTCAAATATCTTGTGTTGTATGATGTCTACCGGCACACAACAATTCATAATTTTGTTTCAAGTGTTACAAGGCTGTGAACTTAGAAACGCTGATTTTTTTTCGCACAGTTACCTATTAATATAAATTTCGTACGTACTGAAATTATATATTAACATAGTGTGAAACCAATTAATTGTAATATAATTACAATAAGTACTAATAAACAGAAATAAGACGAATTTAAATAAACGAAATGAAAAGTGTATCTTAGAAATCCTCTATAATATAATACAAATTATTTTTTAATATTGGCTTTACGTTCTATTTGCATAGCGTGATATTAGTTAAAATATCATGGGATCCGGGTTCGCTGGATATATTTAGTATGCAAGTTCGATCCTATGAAATGTTTTTGTTTGGCACTGTTGAATGTTTTTTTTTTTTTTTTATTGCTTATATGTGTGAAATATTGAATGTGGAATGTATATCTATAGATATTTAATAATTCTCCGTCTGAGATCAGAATAAAACATGATCTTGTTATTTGTTTCATCGAGTTTTAAATTGGATCCGCGCTAAAGAAGTTTTCAATTAAATAATACTGTGACAATTTCCTTTTTATAGATTATTACCAGTTAAATCTGGCCCTCTTCGTTGGCCGATATTGGTTCTGTTGGTTTTAATGCAATTGTAGATTGGTACTGAGGATATTTGCTTAAAAAATTGAAACACCATAGCGCCATATCAAGATATAACATTATAGTACCCACGTTACGAATAATTTCTGTTTTTGTAAAAAATATTCAAGGCCTCTATGGTTTTTTGACATAAAGGTGCCTCGACCAAATTTGAGCACCGGTATAGTAGCAGCACTTGATACAATTTTATTTTTATTGCTTAAGTGTGTGGACCAGCTCACGGCCCACCTGATGTTAAGTGGCCACCGGAGCCAATAGATATCTACAACGAAAATGCCGCCATCAACCTTGAGATATGAGTTTAAAGGTTTCAGTGTAGTTAGAATGAAACGCATTGCTGCTTCACGGCAGAAATAGGCAAGGTGGTGGTCCCTACCCGTGTAGACCCACAATCCATCCTACCACCAGTAATTACGCAAATTATAATTTTGCAGGTTTGATTTTTAATACACGATGCTATTCCTTCACCGTGGAAGTCAATCGTGAACATTTGTTAAGTACGTATTTCATTAGAAAAATTGGTACCCGCCAGCGAGATTCGAACACCGTTACATCGCTAGATACGAATGCACCGGACGCCTTATCCTTTAGGCCACGGCGAATTACCCTCACTAAGTTTATCATCAATTAGTGTGCAAATGTTTAATAACATATTACGCGTATTACAAAGGACTTACAATAACTTTACTACTAAGAAACAGACCTTTTCTTGAAAAACACGAGTAATATCCGGTGAAAGAGCTCAATATTTAGTAAAAGTTTGGCCGTAAAATTGGACTTTGAATTCTCTGTGTTAAGCAGGGGTGCGTTCTGGAAACTTCTGACTAATGGTCGCATCAACAAACATATTGCCCTTGCTTCAATTTACGGGAAGCTTTCATGTCACTTTGGATTAAAACTTTGCAAACGAAACAAGTTCGGAACATAAAATGAAATGAATTTATTGTGGAATATAATTTTATTTATCTGTGTTGAGAATGTATTTCATAAAATACCATAAGCAAAAAAACTCTGTTGTATCAAGTCGTGTTTATTGAGTTTCTGTTATGTAAACTTTTCTTTGCTGATTTGCAACATGGCTTATTGCTTCTTCTAGTCAAATACTGTTATTATTCAATGATAAACATAAACAATAAACAAATCTGAGAGTTACGGATAAATAAAATATACAGGATCCTTTTAGATAAACATCAACAATAACATTTTATGAATGTATGAAAAATTTGGAAAAGACGTAGGCGTCTACGCAGGAGCTACGAGCTACGACTGCGTAGCACTGCTTTGTACACCACAACCCAGTAAACTTTAAATTTCTTATTTAAAAAATTTAATAATGTGATTTTATATATTTATTATTGAAGTGACATATTCACAACATATATCAGACACGTTTGTATGTTTAGTGAAAAGGTTTTGCAACTCAAAAACAAAAGGTATTAAAGTTCTTTAGCGTCTCAAAAAAATAAAACCATTTTGTTTTTAACAGTTTCAAGTCATCGTGACCTAAAAGATAAGAAGACGTCTAGTGTAGTCGTAGCGATGCGACTACGTCCATGTTCAAATTCCGTAGACAGGTAAGTATAATATATATATATATATAAATATATATATATATATATATATATATATTTATTTTTTTTCCACAGGAGAAAATCGCCGGATCCCCACCCGCACGGCAGGTGGGGTATGTGGGAGTCGAACCTCACTAAAAACTCCTGCCGCTTACAGCCGGCGCCCTACCCCGGACCGGGTGGGAACCCAGTCGGAGTTATTGAGACGGCGGGACAGGGTTAACGCAGAGCACATTATATCCATCCCGCCGTCCCCCAGACGCCGGACCGGCGGCCGCCAGCAACATGACCGCCGGTTCCCTCGGTCGACGGGCCAAGAGCCCGATTGATAGCGCCGCGCTACACCTTCCCCCGGAGCGGTCGGGGGAACGCGACCTACCACGCCGCCCCACGCCTAAGCTCCTCCCCGCACAAAGCGGGTGGAGCCCGAAGCTCTTAGGGGGCCGGGTTACGGACGGGACCCCGGTCCCGACCCCCTGCTCGGCGGCGGCGGGTTTCTGCGTAGTGAGGAGAGCTTTGCCTCACTCGCCCTGCCGCCTCCTTCTGCGAGATGGTGCACTCGCAGAAGTCGAGCATAGCCTTCCAAGACTCGTCGCCGCCAAGCATCGACGCCACGACGCCAGGCAGCGACAAGTCTGGTCCTATCTTTGCGACAAGGACACGGCGCTGCACCTCCCAAGCGGGGCAGACAGCGAGCGTATGCTCCGCCGTGTCCAGGTCGTGTCCACAATGGTGGCACCTCGTCGTCGGCTCAGCTCCTATCCGGTGCAGGTACTTTCCGAAGCATCCGTGCCCAGTCAGCACCTGCACCAGACGGAAGGTGAGGCGTCCTCGGCCACGATTCACCCAGTCATAAAAGACTGGGTAAACCGCCTCGACGGTCCGTAGACCCCACGTGGGGTTGGCCAACCGCCTCGACCACGATTCGAGCACGGACCGCCGAGAATGGGCCTTCCGCGCCCGCAGCTCACTTTTGGAGGGACGCGCCACGCCCAGAGCACGAAGCTCACTGCGCCACCGATAGTCGGCAGCGAGCGACTCCGCCTCCAGCTCCCATGGCGGCGTCCCCGCCAACACACATGCCGCCTCGAATGAGACGGTGCGATATCCACGGATGACCCTGATAGCAACGGTGCGCTGCGGCCGGCGCAGGAACCGAGCCATAGTAGCCCGATTACGCGGCTCAGCCCATACAGGCGCACCGTACAGGGCCATCGATCGCACCACCCCAGCGTAGAGGCGGCGTACAACCTGATCCGGCCCCCCGATATTCGGGAGCAGTCGGTTCAAAGAACCGGCTGTCCTCATTAATCGAGGGACCAGCTCCGCAAAGTGAGCACGAAAAGCCCACCGGCCGTCCAAGTATAATACTTAGCTGACTTCTTAAGTACAATGAAGGAAAAATATCGTGTATTAAAAAATAAATATGAAAAGGTATAATTTACATAATTAATATATAATAATTGAGACACAGATCTCAAGTCAGTGGCATGTCTATCAGTTCCAGTAATCGCTTAACACCAGATAGAACATAAGTTTTTTCACCCATCCCTGCAATAAAAAAAAACATAAAAAAATAAGCGAAATTAATAAAAATTAAGCGAAATGTCGCTCAAACCGAATAGCCTTTCAGCTTTCGATATATTTAAGCATTTTATTTTGTGAACGATGAACAGAATGTAGAGATTGAAAATTTTAGTCACACAACACCATTAAATTGACAGTTTGACGGGAATGGCGGCGGCTAACATTATATACTGGAGGTAGATTCAATCAATTACCGCCCGGCTGGCGGCTCCATCGGTGCGGGTTGGGATAATTAATTTCTGGTGAAAATTTCTTAAACATTCCACGGAAATTTGTCGGAAATTTTAATACTAACCTTAGGTTTAGGTTCGGTACTTCATACTTAAATGTTTTACGTCGCATCACTATTTTATTTACCTTTTAATTGATATTATGATATTAATTGATTGGTGAGGTCATAGTTTGATGCTATAGTTACAAATAATTTTAGTAGCCGCGATCACAAGACCACCACTATTTCGGTTTGAAGGGTCGGATATAAAATTGAGAAACTATAGAAAGTTTATGTCCTCAAACTTAACCTCATGGCTCAAACTGGATGACGACATTTACTTGGTTATTCTATGAGCTATGCCAACCGCTTAACACCAGACACAGTAACAACCGGCTATGCATTAAAAAAAAAAATTCACCAAAATATCTCTCGAAAAATTACTTTTTATTTTATGCTGCTTTAGCTTGAAAGCTAAAAAACCGCTTACAGAATAGACGTGCTTACTACAAAAAAAAAAAACAAACAAAAGCAAATCACCACGCGTATTTGCACAGAATCGTTATTATAATACTATTCTTTTCCCGGTAAGCGTATTATAGGAAGGATGCTACGGAGATAAAAATAACAATTAATTTTAAAAGTTGTCTACATAAATAAACCTTTTTACACGTAATGTTAACAGGCCCTTTTTGGCTTTTTTTCTTTTGTCGCATTTCTCTGAATTCTTTTATTGTTTATTAACTGCTGTCGTGAGTAACGTGATTTAAAGAATATTCACATTTGACCGCTTGTCAACATTGTCAATGATGGTAGACACTTGAAGTTATGCGGTTGATGTTAATATGTATTATAATAAAAAATGTATGCAAATCTACTATTATTTTCCAAGTGTTGGCCCTGGTTGGGTTTGGTTATGCTGGAGAATATGCAACTTGTCTAATTATTTTTACTGGTGGTAGGACCTCTTGTGAGTCCGCGCGGGTAAGTACCACCACCCTGCCTATTTCTGCCGTGAAGCAGTAATGCATTTCGTTTTGAAGGGTGGGGCAGCCGTTGTAACTATACTTGAGACTTTAGAACTTATCTCAAGGTGGGTGGCGCATTAACGTTGTAGATATCTATGGGCTCCAGTAACCACTTAACACCAGGTGGTCTGTGATCTCGTCCACCCATCTAAACAATAAAAAAAATATATATGCCGCGAAAAATTAAATAATGATTCGATCTCATGCGTTTATTTACATCGTGTTGTCCATAGTTTATATTAACGATATAGGACCAGATGGGCCGTGAGATTATTAACTCACTACACACATTTAAAAAAACAAAGGCTTGGATAAAAACAAAGAAAAATTCAATAAGCATTTTTATCAGAGCGTAATAATTGTAGGTACACGTAATTTGACTTTCGTTTAACTTTGAACATGAAAATAGACGACGCGTTGTACAGTTAACCTTTTTTAGTCTTTAATATGAATCACCGAGAAATCTTTTGGAGAGTTCAGCCGTTTGGTACACAACAAGATAAACTCGGAGAACAATTTGTAAGGGCGATGGGACTGTTTGATTTTTCCACGCAATTTTGCGTAATGTCTAGACTTCGTATTTGTGTTCTTTAGGGCTGATGATAGTGTATTTTAGACGCGAATTGCTCTTTTAATATGTTTTTTTTTATTTTTTTTATTGCTTAGATGGGTGGACGAGCTCACAGCCCACCTGGTGTAAAGTGGTTATTGGAGCCCATGGACATCTACAACGTAAATGCGCCTCCCACCTTGAGATATAAGTTCTAAGATCTCAGTATAGTTACAACGGCTGCCCCACCCTTTTAACCGAAACGCATTACTGCTTCACGGCAGAAATAGGCAGGGTGGTGGTACCTACCCGCGCGGACTCACAAGAGGTCCTACCACCAGTAAAAATTTTCCAGGTCAATTTTTATAATGTCATCCAGTGAATTGATCTTCGTTCTCGTTTTTCTAACCTCAGTCTTTTTCTGCTTCGCCTTCACCAAATAACTTTGATGTAGTAATGTCGATTTATTAATCTAAGAAAACTGTATGATAATTAATCCGTCCGTTCGAGAACTAGGGATTTAAAACGTTATAGAAAACTTTTCGATAATCATATTGCAAATTTTAATGGTTCGAGTTTTTGACAAAATTATTCTTCCTCGCGTCGTTTCCTCACTGCTGAGGGTCGTGACCATCATATTTCGACAGGATTTTTGGAACGGTACGAGTTTTTTTACAAAATTATTATTTCACATAAATCACTTTAAGTCGTCTAGTCGAAGATTAATCTGAAATCGTCGTGGCCTAAAGTGGATAAGACGTCCATTGCATTCGTATAGTATCTAGCGATGCACCGGTGTTCGAATCTCAGGCGGGTACCAATTTTTCTAATGAAATACGTACTCAACAAATGTTCACGATTGACTTCCACAGTGAAAGAATAATATCGTGTAATAAAAATCAAACCCGCAAAATTATAATTTGCGTAATTACTGGTGGTAGGACCTCTTGTGAGTCCGCGCGGATAGATAGGTGCCACCACCCTGCCTATTTTTGCCGTGAAGCAGTAATGCGTTTCGGTTTGAAGGGTGGGGCAGTCGTAACTATACTGAGACCTTAGAACTTATACCTCAAGTTGGGTGGCGCATTTATGTGGTAGATGTCTATGGGCTCCAGTAGCCACTTAAGAGAAGCTGGGCTGTGAGCTCGTCCACCCATCTAAGCAATAAAAAAAAATTGTTTTTTCCAAAGTTGACAAATTTAAAACTACTTAACGTTTTTATTATTATTTACCTTTGTTCATTGTACCACTGCTAGAGTAACACGGAAACAATGCAGTATTCAAAATATTTTGTAAATTGTGAAATTAAATCAATAAAGTCGAGATTTTTACTTACGTACATTTGAGTCGTCTATTATCAAAGGTGGCAATCTGTGTATTTGGACAAAAAAATGTTATTGATATGGCGATACAGATTGATTTGAATATAATCGTCTCCTTCAAAGAATACGATTCAAAACCTGCATTAAATAAAGGTTAATACTTAACCTGTTATTTATCTAAGATGTCGTTCAGAAGAGTTTTATGACTGCCAATGGAATACAAAGTCAAGAATTCGTTTTTCTGATTTACCAATAATTGCCCAAAAGTCACATTGCCGGCTTTGATAATAGTCGACTCATTTATTGACACCTTAATATATATTTCATAAAACACACTAAAATATATATTTCAAAAAACAATCGACCCTAGAATTTAATCAAGAGTTTTATCCCTCAACATTCTCCGCCTCTATTTGATGATCCCACGAAGGGTTCGTAGTTGATTTTACAGGTTCACCGATATCGCTAATTCGTCTCTCTCTTCATGTGTACCTAATTACGTTCCACCCCGATTTTAATTATAGACACCTTACAATCCATTTGTGTCAATCTTGGGTATTTGTTTTTTTATTGCTCTTGTAGGCAGAGGAGCATACGGCCCACCTGATGGCGAGTGGTCACCGTCGCCCATGGACTTCAGCAATGCCAGGGGCAGAGCCAAGCCGCTGCCTACCGCAAGAATTTGAAAGCATTTTACTGTAATAATAAAACATTATTAATTTATTTATAATGAAACATATAATTGTTCAGAGTTCCGGTAATACTTATAATAATATTATATGAAAATATCATGCAGCTAATATCAATACGTTTTTTTTGTTTGTAAAATTTTTCAACAATTGACAGTGCTCATCTTGTGCATCAAGGTGTGAAGTGGTTACTGGAGCCCATAGACATCTACAACGTAAATGCCGCCACCCATCTTGAGGTATGAGGTCTAAGGTCTCAGTATAGTCACAACGGCTGCCCCACCCTTCAAACCGAAACGCATTACTGCTTCACGGCAGAAATAGGCAGGGTGGTGGTACCTACCCGTGCGGACTCACAAGAGGTCCTACCACCAATGTGATAGTTTTAATTATGTAATTTTTAAGGTCTTTACGGTCAGATGAGCACATGACCCATCTGATGGTGAGTGGTTTCCATCGCTCATGGATATCAGCAATGCCAGGAACACAGCTATGCCACTGCCTACCGCATCCGCCAATGATGGTTTTACACTAGTTTTATTGACCAACGCAATTTAATAATTTTCAGATATAACAGCAAAAAAATCTTAATACTAAATATTTTAGTGAAATCTCAAATAATTTTCGTTCTTTGAATAATTTGTTTAATTTCAGATTAATCAAATAAAACCTTACAACACCAGTATGCATACATTTTTTATAGAAATCAAATACTAAATACGTTGAGTTTAATTACTAATTGGTTCGTCGTAATGAGCGATGTTTTTTCTCCAAATCTTTGTAAAGACAGCAATTGGTCGAGTCCTTTTTTTCAGGAGCTTGATGACCAAAAGTCATAATCAAGCGAAATCGGAACGATGTAAGAAGATATCTAGTTCTTCAATAATAATTTTGTATTCTCAGTGGATCGACGTTTGAATAACCTCATTTATTTAATCAATAATCACGGCTCTTAATTGTTGATTACCATCGTAAACATCCATGGGGAAATGGGTAAGGCGTTTACAGTATAAGCAAATCTTCAAATAAATGTTAACACGTTGCCATCCTTCTTGCGAAGCTCCGGAATCTTTAGGTTGAGTTCTCAATTATATTCTATTACGAATATTTTATTCTCTACATCTGGCTTTGAGATCAACGATTTTCATAAAATTTAGTATACAGGGGATTTCGGGGGCGATAAATCGATCTAGCTACGATTTATTTTCAGAAAATGTTGTTTTATTCGTGTTTTCAATAATCAACTCTTCCCGACATCTATTGGCGAATAATAATACTATTTTTCTTAATCGAGGGCAACTAACCGCTTTAAAGACACAACAAGATGGCGTTATCAAAAAAAAAACCGAACGAAGCTCGGTCATCATCTTGTACTACATTAAACCGGTATACACGATTACTTGGCCGCAGAAATATGGTATAGAGATGACTTTGGCAAATATTAGAAACTTGGGAAGAACGCGGTTACACTTATTTACGGCGCTTTGTAAGCAAATTCCGAAGAACAGCATTCGAAAGATCGGTCAACCGTGCTCTCCGTCAATATCAGTGCTATCCATATAGCAGGCTTGCGATTGCGGCAATTGCTTGCTGCCGTAAGACTAGTAGGTTTATCTTCTATATCATTCCCTCACTGCTGAGGATCGCGACCACATGTGACGTTCTTCAACTGTGCTCGATCATGGGTGGCATGGACCGCATGGTATAGAACCAAGTGCTTCTCTTACTAGATCTGACCATCTGGCTGGTGTTCTGCCCACGGTGTGCGTAATAAACTAATATGCAAAGGATTAAAAGACGACAATACTACTAACGGTGGTCGTTAGAGAAACATTAGTACTGAAACATTTTGTGAGGATATGGCATACTATTGTCTCCTAAGCTGTCATCGCTAAGATGCACTCAATTTTATTCTATTGCACAGGAATTGAACAATCGTTTTAGGAGCTCGCAGGTAATGATAAATTGATATGATGATAAAATATACTCGTAGCTTATCAATTGTACTATGAATTATTGCTTAATTAGCTCCTTAACTAACTAATTAGTCCTTAATCCACGAGATACATTAATAGGGATCACTATATTCATTTTTTTTTGTTTTCCGGCGTCTGTGACCATCAAAAATGTGTATTCGAAATGTCGCAAATAATGTAATAAAATAAAATGTAGGATTAAGTCATAAAAGTAGTTTTAATTATGTCTACGATTCGCTAAAACAGAAGAAAACACTTTTTTTTCTTTTCTTTTGTTAATAAATAAATAAATAAATATTTACTAACAATCACGCCACGTTAACTGGTCCCGTGATAAGTTCGTAAAGAACTTGTGTTACAGGTACTAAATAACGGAAATAAATGTAATTTTTTTATTATACACATACATATATTTAATATACGTCCATAACCCTGGAAAAGACATTTATATTTATCATACAAATATCTTCCCTTGGCGGGACTCGAACCCGCGACCCCCTTATGTAGTGACCATGTCACTTACCACTACACCAGACGGCCGTATTTGTATTAGTCGTGTGAAAATGTCTTCTGAAAACAGCTGATATTTTCGAATTAAAAAAATTGTGTTTTACTAAGAATTTGTTAACAATATAAATTTGAATCTTCGAGTGCGGAAAACAGACGTAATTTCCAAAACAAAGCTTAAATTTAAATTAAAACATTTTGGAAGCTAAACTCGTTGTCGTCTCACTGGTTCTTACCAATTAAAGATTATTCCTGAGACAAATTATATTTGTAAAGGATTTGTTGTTAATTGTAATGCGAAAATTAATTAGATTCGTATATAATTCTAGCAGAATATCGGATTATATGCGATAACGAAATATACTTCTAAGGTACATTATATGTATTGCTTATTTAACTCATTTTATTGCGTACTAGCTGACGCGGCAGACTTCGTAGTGCCTCAATCGATAAATAAAAGATACATCAAGGGGACACATCGAAGGAAAAACAAAATTGTTTGTTTTTATATAATTCCGAGATTTTTTATATTTTCTCACCTTTTAAACCTTCCTTGGACTTCCACGAATAATTCAAGAGCAAAATTAGCCAAATCGGTCCAGCCGTTCTCGAGTTTTAGCGAGACTAACGAACAGCAATTCATTTTTATATATAGAGATTATTATTTATTTATTTATTTAGACACACCAACAGCAATACACACAAAACATTCAAGCTTAAAATTAACATGTATAAAATTAAGTACTGGTATGTAAGCCAGTTACAGGCATGTACAGCAATCTCTTATAACACACTATGACATGTTACAGCAATATATATATTTGAAAACAACATGAAAACAAGAGCTAACTACACACACTACTAACTTTACAGATTACTAAATAAGAAATAATGCACATATTTATATAGTAAAAAATTATAAACAAAAATTATAAAACTATAAAAAAATTTAAAAAGTCGAGCGCGGCATTGCAAAAAATATAAATACATAGAACAGACTGCGCAATGTAATCAGAATGACATTCTCTCATCAACTATAAGCAAAGGAACTTGGATACTAGTTTGTTTTTGAGACCAGGACACGTGTCGTTAAAAATGTCAATGCCGTCAATTAATGCACATATTTGGTTAAATTCACTGCAAATCTTTGATAAAGGGGAATATCTAAGGAGGTTTGTTCTACTTGCGGGAATATGGAAAATTTCAGTAATAGGATGCCGTGGGCAGTGGTATGGAACGCTAAAGTTGATTTTCTGAAGTAAGTGGCTACAATCTATGCTTCCGGAAATTAGTTTTTTTAGGAACATGATATTAATTATTCTACGACGGTTGCCGAGCGATATCATTTTAAAATGTTTAAGACGTAGATCATATGTGGTACGGTAAGATATGCTAGAAGAATGGAATGCCAAGTGCCTAGTGAATGCACGCTGTACGCTCTCAATACGCTGCGAGTAAGTAGCGTAATGGGGACCCCAAACTACTGATGCGAACTCAAGTTGACTGCGAACCAGCGAGTTATATAATATTATTTTAGTGTTTGAGGACATAAATCCCTTAGTATTTCTTTTTAGGAATCCCAGCATTCTGGCAGCTTTAATAACAATTGTATCAATATGTATTATGAAAAAGCATACATAAGGTGTCATAGTTTGAAGGGAAATATTCCGGTTTTACGAATGCAATTCGTATGCCAGCGGTGTCAGAGATAGGCTCCCTTACCCACATTCAGATCTCGAGATATCGCATTACGTAGACAAGAAAATTGACTTTATATACATGTATATTGCGTATAGGAGTAAATGAGCTTACCATTCTCTTGGGATTAACTCGATAACGGAGACATCATAAAGTGAAGCCGCTATCCACTTTAAGACTTCCACTTTAATAGTAGAAGTCTCATTTGTATGGTATAACAGCTATGTCTTCTTCTTCTTCTCCATCGCTCCCTCATTGCTGAGGATCGTGACTCCGTTTTAGCTTGTCTACTGTCAGCCTCCATCGGTTCCGGTCAGTTATGTACCATGCATTAAAAACCATTATCTCTTTGAGGCACAAATAAGCAGGATAATAGTACTTATCCATCCGGATCTCTAATACGCCAATCGATGCTGTATATTTTCCCATGAATTTCTCAGTAGATATTTTACTATACCTATTGGAGGTAACATGATGAGATCATCCTAGGCCATATAAGCCAAGAAAAGAAACAGTAACAAACCATAATGCACAAAATATAATCCAATGGGTTTTTTTTCCTTTAATTTCACAGTTATTAGATGAAGCAACTCAAAATCTTGAATAGAACAGAATCAGATGACTCTACGTAGCAAATTTTGTATATTATGCACAGAGTCATTAACATGGAAAAGCGTCTCTTATTACTCACGTCACTTTGTGCAAACGATTTGACTTTCATGCGAAAATTTTCCGAAGCTCATGCATAAGCTGTTACTGAGAGAGGTTTATTTATTTTGTTTCACTTGTATTTGTGTGCTTACGAACGTAGGCGAGGATGAGATCAGTATTCTGATGTTTGCCGGATAATTTATTTAATTAACATACATAGGTATATCCATATTAATACGAATATAGCTTACTTGATGTTCTGCTGCCACTATATATACTGTGGCGTGAATACGCATACCCGATCCAGACGTCCAAACGGTAAACAGTCACCGTCGCCCAAAACAAGTCATTTGGAATTCTCCCGATCTACTATGAGTGCTTTTAGGTATTCCAAGCACAAGTCACCGTTCTCGTCGAACCCGTCGAATGCGATGAAGGGTTCGTCGTGAAAATTAACCCACAGACACAGCCCACTGGATTCCTCGCTGGATCCTCTCAGTGAGTCGGGATTCCGATCCGGTAGTAGATCTGGCGAAGCACTGCTCTTGCTAACGCAGAATAAAGTCTCCTAGGCTGAGCCTCCAGAACTCGTCTACACATCTGGTGAAGCTAGCATAACCCCTACAGATTACTAGTAATAGCTAGAAAAATAAAAGTGAATATCCCCAGTAGAGACAACAGGTACAACAATCAGTTGTATTGGTCCATTTGAATTCCTTTCGTGCTGTCTAATTTGACCGCAAATATGCCAAGCTGTTATTATAGTGGTAGGGCGTCTTGTGAGCCCGCACGGGTAGGTACCATGGTGACCACTTAATATTAGGTGGACCGTGAGCCATTCCACCAGTCTGTGCGATAAACAAAAAAAAATACCCCAATATTGTTAAGTTTTTGACAACTGCTATTAATAGTCGAGTTCCACACATAATAAATGATCGATTTGGAGTTTCGCTAAATCTGACAGACGACAAATAAGCCCACACGGTTTTAATTAAGGGCTTAGTTTCAGCATTACGTTATGTGAAAATCGGAAAACGATACGAACGCATTTGTTCCTTTACAGGCAGACTGGATAGCAGTCCGCTTAACGGAAGATTTTCACTGCCAGGGAAGAAGGCGCCTTATTGCGAACTTAAAATACTCATTTTAAGAAACACTTGATGGAAGTCATATCGTAGTATTTCTTGAGTACCGTATTTTCTTCGGTCTTCGCCTACGTAGCGAACATTAATATAGACATGAAAATTAACGAAAAAAAAAAGTTTTATTTCATATAGTTGGCCAGTTTTTCGATATCTTCTACTGCATTTCACGAGGCGAGAAGTGATCTTTGTTCATCTATAGCAATAAAAAACTTAACGCTTTAACATTCAACATATTTCTTTTATGTTTTTTATTATATTTGTAGGCAGGGTAGTACCTATCCAGTAAAATGATGATATATTATATATTTGAGACCCCAAAAATGTAATTCACTGGTGGTTTATTAAAAAATTAGCAGATCTAAGCACGATCTAAAATCTTCGGTAAGAGATAAATCGTATAGAATTGGAATCTCTTAAGGCATTAAAAAGGTTACTCTCATAAATTTTACTTTCGGCTGGGATTTTGGAAGCTAGTAATTACCCTTTGCAATTACCAATCGATTAGCCGTGTTCGTTTTCTTTTTGTTTTTTTATTAAATCCTCTGAGGAAACTTAATTTAAGTTGTTCCGCGTTGAGGAAAAAAAAAGCAAGCGGGTAATGTTTCGAGGAATCGTGAAACGTTGCTTAGATTTTAATGATGATTTCCCCAATGGAAGTTGATGCATGGATGGGCTTGCTTCTATGTAACTTCCTAATTTTATAATGTTTTACTATTCAAAAGAGGGTTCACAGTGTATCGCAGCGTCAAGCAGCATTTTAACTGCAATAATTGTTGGAACAATATGCTATAGCGTTATGCTTGATACGTTTGCTTATTATTTGGAGAAGTACGTAGTTCAAATGTCAAATGCTATCAAATAATAATATCAATACAGCGCGGGTATCTAATAACCAATCGAAATGAGAGCTATAATTACAATTCAACATGCTTAGGTACTCTCAATCAAATGTTCGTTAAGAGGGTAGGTGTAATCTACAGACCGATCTACTGATCAAAGGGCTTACTCGAGTTGATGGTTTTAGGTTATCTTACACGGCCGCTGTCAAGAAGGCCTAGCTGGTGTCGCCAAGATTCGTCATTACGCGGGACAGCCTCATTTCCTGACTCGATAGGTGGATTATGGCATCACATCGAGCTTGCAGTTAAATCTTTAGCGAAAGTTTTAAAAAATTGCTATAAAAAAAACGATGCGAGTGCAACTTAGTGCACGTGAATGAAGTGAAACTTCTTTTTCGATGTGTAGTATTGCGGTTTTCTTCATTTTTCATCCTTAAATCAGATAGTTCTTGTAATAGGAAATGCTGTGTATAAGAGATGCGACATCTTCAACATTTATGTTATAAGTATTTTAAGTTATAGATTGAAAATTAAATATATATATTTTATTAAATAATAATAATAATAATAATATAGCCTTTTATTCAGATCCATATTACAATTATATGACTAAAATTAAATATAATATATAAAACTAAAATTTTATTTAAACCTTAATCTAGCCTATTATTTGAATTTTTCTTATTTTCTGCAGATCTGTTTGCCAATCGACAAAGGCCTCCTCCAACCTTTTCCACTCATGTCTTTCTTCAAAAGTGAGCTGCGGGCGCGGAAGGCCCATTCTCGGCGGTTTGTGCTCGAATCGTGGTCGAGGCGGTTGGCCAACCCCACGTGGGGTCTACGGACCGTCGAGGCGGTTTACCCAGTCTTTTATGACTGGGTGAATCGTGGCCGAGGACGCCTCACCTTCCGTCTGATGCAGGTGCTGACTGGGCACGGATGCTTCGGAAAGTACCTGCACCGGATAGGAGCTGAGCCGACGACGAGGTGCCACCATTGTGGACACGACCTGGACACGGCGGAGCATACGCTCGCTGTCTGCCCCGCTTGGGAGGTGCAGCGCCGTGTCCTTGTCGCAAAGATAGGACCAGACTTGTCGCTGCCTGGCGTCGTGGCGTCGATGCTTGGCGGCGACGAGTCTTGGAAGGCTATGCTCGACTTCTGCGAGTGCACCATCTCGCAGAAGGAGGCAGCGGGGCGAGTGAGGCAAAGCTCTCCTCACTACGCAGAAACCCGCCGCCGCCGAGTAGGGGGTCGGGACCGGGGTCCCGTCCGTAACCCGGCCCCTAAGAGCTTCGGGCTCCACCCGCTTTGTGCGGGGAGGAGCTTAGGCGTGGGGCAGCGTGGTAGGTCGCGTTCCCCCGACCGCTCCGGGGGAAGGTGTAGCGCGGCGCTATCAATCGGGCTCTTGGCCCGTCGACCGAGGGAACCGGCGGTCATGTTGCTGGCGGCCGCCGGTCCGGCGTCTGGGGGACGGCGGGATGGATGTAATGTGCTCTGCATAAACCCTGTCCCGCCGTCTCAATAACTCCGACTGGGTTCCCACCCGGTCCGGGGTAGGGCGCCGGCTGTGAGCGGCAGGAGTTTTTAGTGAGGTTCGACTCCCACATACCCCACCTGCCGTGCGGGTGGGGATCCGGTGATTTTCTCCTGTGGAAAAAAAAAAAAAAACAAAAAAACTCATGTCTTTCTTGAGCCACTCTGTTCCATGTGACGCCTGCCACTTGTCGTATGTCGTCATCCCATCTTTTTTGCGGTCTACCTTTTTTCCTTTTACTTTCTCTAGGATACCATTGTGTCACAGCTTTGCTCCATTTATCTTTACCTCTAACCATATGCCCTGCCCAACGCCATTTAAGCCTTCTAATTTTGCACCCTATATCTATTACCTTTGTTTTGCTTCTTATTATACGGTTACTCAGTCGGTCTGACTTTTTCACGTTCATCATGCTCCTCTCCATTGCGCGTTGGCATGATGGAAGCTTGCTAATCGTGTTTTGTGATAAAGCCCATGTTTGACTGCCGTACATGAGAACTGGTAGTACGCAAGTATTAAATAGTTTGCTTTTAATGTTCATATGAAGATTTTTGTCCTTCATAATTTCTTTCAAGCCCCAGTACCTTCTCCAGCCATTAGTTATTCTTCTTTCAACTTCTTTGAGCACCGGATTATCATCTGTTATTAGCTGTCCCAAGTAAATATATTCATCGGTGTAATCAATTTTTTTTTTTTTTTTATTTTTTTTATTTATTGCTTAGATGGGTGGACGAGCTCACAGCCCACCTGGTGTTAAGTGGTTACTGGAGCCCATAGACATCCACAACGTAAATGCGCCACCCACCTTGAGATATAAGTTCTAAGGTCTCAAGTATAGTTACAATTTGGTTGTTTCCTAAGTTTATGGGAATTCTCTCTCCGTTTGTCATTATTTTTGTTTTTTCCAGGTTCAGTTTTAACCCTGCCTTCTCGCTCTCCGTTGATAATTCGTTTATCATTCTTGTGATGTCTTCAGAGGATTTTGCAAATATTTTATTTTATTAAATACTTCGTTAAAATATTGGACGCTACTCGTTGCTAACGCTCGCACTGGCCTGTAACTTAAAGATAGATATACTACACGCATACGTTCGACTGACACCCATTTTTTTCTCGCTCTGTCTCTTTCTAGTATGATAGCGTTAAATGTTTAAAGCTACCTTGTTAGAAGTCGCATTAGAAGTTTCACTTCAAAAATTGCTTTACGTTGCGTGGTAGACTCGACGTTCACATTAACCATGGAATTCCTACTTCCAAGAAAAGAAAAGACGCTTTTGTATGTTAAACCGTTCCGAGAAAGCTTGACGGTCTCATCTTCATGACAAGATCGACGGCTTACATCAAAAGGCGACCTACTTTTCGCGTTAACATATCCATTCGTGACATTTTGCGAACATTACAATATTTGAAAGGACTTATTTATAATTTTTTCTTGCTATTGTAGCAGAATAGGAATACAAACGTTTGCCTACATAAGTACAAACCCACGTTCCACTGGATTCAAAGTTGCTACAGCCATAAACAATGTTAATACCAGGGGCATATTCAATTCGCAGCTTATGGCCAATCGAGATGGTCTTAGACTTATAGGAAGTGGTGACGTGATCATTAATAGCTGGTAGTAATTGCGTAGTTCATTGCTAACATTACCAACTCTATTAATAGTGTTAGGACTTTATGAACTTGTCTTTTTAGGATATATTTTACATAGATTTCGCGTAATTTCGTCACACGCATATAATACTTGTGGTAGGGCATCTCTGCCGTCAAGCAGTAATGCGTAAGGGTGAAGCAGTCGTTGTACTGTAAAAAGTAAAACTTAGACTCATATCTTAAAATGGATGGCGCGATTTAGTTGTTGATGTCTATGGGCTCCGGTAACCACTTAACATAAGATGGGCAGTGATCGGTTTACTCAAACGTCACGGGAGATGTATAGCTTTAAAAGGTGGACACGATTTCATTTTTTTTTCCATCACCATATTTGGTTGTATTTATATTATTGATGTCATATATTTATTTATTCAATTCAATACAATTTATTATAAAGTTCTAGTGCATTTTCGTATTGTGCTCAATTGAAATGCGTCAGAAACAAATATATTCTTCAACGCCAGGGGGTCACATCACAACGTGATTCTCACACACTTAAAGGAACTCAATAGAAAAATAAATAAAAAATACATAAAATAGAATTTGTAAATATTAAATCTATCAATAAGACAATCTCGTGGTCACATTAGTCTGAAGGTCTTAATTACGACATGTTTTTGATATCACATTCGTTTCATAGTACGTTCAGTACTATTATGATATTCTTTTGAAAGCCTAGATCTTTAATTTGAATTTGTACGTGCTTCTAATTATGTTAATTCTAGTTGAATCTTTTGGGATTCGCACAAGAGTGTCCCGCACTTAGCTTTTTACGTGAATTCTTTCATCTTGGAGACACAATCTAGATATAACAATCTCAAAAGACTGGGGAGGTGGTCCCACTCTTCGAGCAAGGATGAACGATTACTTCGCGCCAGATTTAAGTGGGTTCGTTATGTGAATCACTATTGCGTCGTTTTTTCTTTACTTACTTACTACATTTCGCTGCTTTTAGCACCGGTCACCGTTCTCGTCGAACCCGTCGCTTGTGATGAAGGGCTCGATGAGCGAATTAACCCATAGACACAGCCCACTGAGTTTCTCGCTGGATCTTCTCAGTGGGTCGCGTTTCCGATCCGGTGGTAGATTCCGCGAAGCACGGCTCTTGCTAGGGCCAGTGTTAGCAACACTTCCGATTTAAGCCCCGTGAGCTTACCTACATGTTAGGGCGAAGCTAAAATAGCCTCTTAAAGCTATCAGCACAGGTAGGAAAAAAAACTACTTCTTTACTTTACTTTACTTTTCGCTTAAGCCCTAACAATGGTAGTAAAGTTTGAATGGTGAGACAGTAGGTATACACAATTAAGGACTTAGATTTCATCTTTAAAAGAAGCGACATTTATGTTGTTCTCTAGTTGGACGTATTACATTGCTTTGTTGAAACGACCCAAAATACCAAATAGCTTTAACAAAGTTATTGGCTCTGAGTGAGAGCGAAACTTGAACCCAGCTGAGAGAATCGTTATTAATTATCCACCAGCTCGAACGACGAGTCGATCAATTGTCTTTTAAAGAAGTAGCATAAATTTTTTTTGGGAACATTTTACAGAATTTTCTTAAGACAAAGTTTTTCCCCTTATCTGTCGTCGGGCGGCAGATGGTCGCTAGGTGCCGAGTTTTTATCCTTTCCGGGAGTTATTATTGAATAAGTTTCAACTTTGATAACTTCGCTCCGCGTCTTAAGACAAGATAAGTTATAGCTACGCAGGAATTAATATGAAACGCCTTGATTTTGACGTTGACATTCTTTGTCTGTATTCGTGTTTCCTTATTGGCTTATCATTGACTTATTGCGCGGTTTGTTCTTGACTGTTGACATTTTAAAATTCGATAAACTAGTGGTCCAGGCAGTGGTCGAAATTCAACTATAATTAATTGAAATTTGATGTTTAAAAATTATTATGGTTCCATTGTCAAACACTATTTCGCCAAAACTACGCTTTAGATAAATAATATTAAAAGACAAACTTAATATTAATCTATTTTTAATTTGACCACAGACTTTAAACAATAACAAAAGTTTGACAATTGACAATGAACAAAGAGTATATTTATATATATGTGTTGTATCAAATACATGGTAGTGTGTGTAATGTTTTTTTATTGATTTTATGTATTTTTTATGCATAATTAAAAAAAAAAAAGATTAGGATATGCTTCTTTATATTCTCTATAAGTGTGGGGGGAAATTTCATACTCTTCCGTCCGCGCAATTTTCGTAAAAAGGGGTACCAAGTTTTTGCTTCACGTATTAATATATACATATAGATGACGTGATTTTGCGACGTGCTTTCAACCCAAGTAGCTAGTATTCATTGATCAGTTAACAGGATTAATAAATCTAATAAAATATTACACTTAATGCTGTTCTATTCATGTGTCAGAGCACGAGTTTTCACTGGGAGTCCGCATGTCCCAATAAATATGATGCCCGGTGTATTATTTATATTGCGAATGTACCGTGGTCTGTATTCAGTTGCAGCCATTTTTTTTTATAAGTAATGTAACTAAAACACATTGCCACCGATGCACAATTTTTACTGCGAAGTTTTTAAGAGCTCCGGTATGAAGTCAGCACACCATCTACTTTAAAAAAAAGCAACATCTCAACATCACATCACCTTGGTTCAACCGCTAGAATAAAACAAAGGACTTTCCAAGTTGAAATCGTACATAAAAATTACCTTTATTGTAACTATAGTATTAAACTTTTAAAATGTCACGAAAATCTACTTTCAAAATAATATCTAATTAGCAGTAAGTTAAATTAAGTGGTAGTTAGTGGAATATTTTACACAGGTAATCTTTGTAGCCCACGACTACTAAAACTATGAAGTACAAGAAAAAATCGAGATTGAAAATTTAATTAATTTAATTTAAAGAAAAAATATTACGAATTTATAAAGTAATTTTAAGAAACAAAGACTCGCAAAGACTTAGGTAATACTAATTTTGGATTTTATTAGTTACTTAGGAAAGCAACGTTAGGTTTTGACCAGTGGTTTTATTTTTCTAGCTATGCTGATGATCTAGGAGGCTATGCCAGCGTAGCCGGGTGAGGTGGGTGAGTTCACGGCGCTCTAACCTGAGGACGTTGCTAATAATAACCCTAGCAATTGCAGAATCGAGTTCTATATATTAATATCTCGAATATCTATATATTAATACGTAAAACAAAAACTTTTTACCCCTTTTTACGAAAATTGCGCGGACGGAAGAGTATAACATTTCCCACATAGAGAATATAGAGAAGGAGTGCAGAATGTTACAATTTTTTTTAATTATGCACAAAAAATACATTAATTCAATAAATAAAAACATTACACACACTACCATGTATTTGACACAGACGCATGCATACTATTTGTTTATAATCAAACTTTTCATATTGCTTATAGTCTGTGATCAAATTGATAATAGATTAAGTATTGTTTGTATTGTTGTATAAACTTATAATTTCAATTAATTATAGTCAAATTTCGACTACCGGGGTATCCACTAGTTATAGTAATTAGGGCAATGCGAAATCAAAAATAAATGAAAGAAAATGAACACACACCTTCGAACTAGCTAAAAATTTAGAATCCGATGCATTAATCTATGTTAAATCCGCATTAAATGTATTCTTCGCTGAAAAGTCTTTAAATAAGAAGCGAATAGAGCTGGCTGTGTGCCATCAATAAATCCATCTACGTCTGAGCATTCCTAAGCTTTTGAGTCTACGATTTAGTAATGTAGATTTAATTCGTAAAATGTTCCATTTAGTTTAAAGTCATGGAAGTGAATCCAATTAAGCATAAGCTATTGAAGACAACACGCTATTTTTTTTCTCTTCTACAATGTATTTAATGAGTATTTTCATTAGCAACTAAATAAAATTTGAATCCTATATACATAATCTTTATGCTCGGAAGTAAAATTCTAGATAGTATAGAAGCACAGCTATTTTACTTTGGTGAAAAAATCTCTTAGAGCAGTAACAACGATTTTCTGTGTGAAGTTAACACCCATGGAATGGTTTTGTTTTATTATTACAATTTTAAATGTTCCAAATCATTCATTTTGTTTTATTATTACAGTTTTATTCAAAACATTTTTTCATTACATCTACCGACCATTGGATTGTTGCATCTAACCATCTAAATGGTTGAACCAGTTCAAGACGAACCTATAGTTGAGTGCTCACCTGGGTGTATACACATCACAGGGTGTATACACATCACAAGGTGTATACCGACACCTAAATACACCAAGTCAAAGTTTCAATTTCAATTCAATCGTTGACGGAACACTAGTACCAAAGCTTGTGCGCACACGTGTTCGTTGAGTATAAGGTTATGATTACAAACATGTATTATTTCAATTGTAAAAGTATCAAAAATAGTATAAAGTTTCAACTCATTTGACTAAAAGACGCGCAAAAGAGAGTTGAGTTTTAAAGTTGCAATTTTTCTAACCAGTTATCCGTAAATGAAAGAGCGTGTAAGTACTGTGATGTCTTCGATTTTGAAAATAGAATCACCATTAATATCTCTAAGTTAAGTTGAAGTAATTACGTTAAAATGCATTGCTTTATTACTATCCAGTGAAATTTGACGGTGGAAATAAATAGAGGATTTAGCGCTGAGACGAGTTTAATTAGTCAAATGGTAATAAAGTTAACTGTTGGGAATAAAAGAGGACCTGTACGTTACTGCTGGCTCTTCTTGGATTGATTTACGATTTCAGTAAGCGGTCTTAAAGTTTCTTACACTAAGATTTATATTGGGTTTCCAATGCGGGTTGAATACTGAATGGACGCGTGCTTGGCCCAGCGGAAGTGTTCTTTACGACTCAACTGGTGGTAATTACTTTTCGGACCCCATATACGCCACAAGGTGGTGACAAGCTAACAAAATACCAATTATTTAACACCTGGAATCTTCCTAATATGAAGATGAAAACCCAAGTCAAACAAACTGCCAGACCTCAAAATAGTTCTGTATAAAATGAAACGTAAAAGTCTAGAAATATTTTTTGTAGAAAAAATATGGACGCTACTTAGAATAGTATTAAAATATCGATGAACAACAACTTAGACGTCCGCGACAGTGAAAAGCCAGAAATAATATAATGTTAATCAAAAACGTCAGATTAAACGCCATTTTATTTAATTAAAAGCAGCTGTAATTAAAGTACCGATGCCTTGCTTGTAACACATACAGAAAAATAAGGGGTAAGGTATTAGACAGTTTGGTAGAAAAATATGCGAGGTAGTTTCTAACCTCAAAAAACACGAGACCACACTTATGCTACCAACAAAATGTCTTCGCATTATTGCTAGAAGAAGAACAAGTCAGGACAGTGATAATTGTTTTTAGTAATTTATTCTCAGCTATGAGGGAGCGTTTTAAACGCAATTCAGAAGTAAATTGATTCAAATTATGAAGAGAAAAAAAATGGTGTTTGTGGAAAATATAATCGCCAACCGTGAGCGATCGGTGGGGAGCCGGGAGATGTCTTCTGATGCTTTCAACCCAGAAGGTCTGTAGTCTCGCTGGAGAAGTACAAGAGTGAGCTGTCGCAATCTTCCGTAGACCCTGGTACCACAAACAGAACCAGTAATTTCTTGATTAAGGGGTCAGGTTCACCGTTAAGCTCTTAGAGCTTTGCACTCATGTAAAATAATTATAAAGTTTTCAACTAAAAAAATACAATAATAAATAAATTATTTTTGCACAAAAACATTACACCATTTTATAAAGCCGACTTCTAAAAGTTAAGCAGCAAAGCGTCCTTAAAGTAAAGTAATTAAATCGTTAAATTAATATGAAAAGTCTGTTCCTTTCCCATTGAAATAATTAATTCCACGGAATATTAATATAATGAGATTATACGTTCTATAAGATGGTTGGTCGTTGATAATTGCGAGCTTTGCTTCTTAGTAGGTATTAGGATATATATCTCGTATTTCTTTTTAATGTTGAATTAGCACGGGTTTCTATGTACTACATTATAATATATATTATGTACCAAATGTTATATGTAACAAAAAAAATCTATACACGCTTTATCATTTTTCACATTTATACATGTTTGAATTTATCAATAGCTAAATCGATTTCAATTTTAAGTAGTAATATACCGTTGTGTTTTATATTATAAACTTTTATATTTTCTCTTGTGCAAAATGTTCTAATGGGAATCAACAAATAACCCTAGCACCAGTTAGGTGTTCAAGTATCCGACGAATATTATAGCTTTGTGGCAGAGTGTTTTCTTACTGGTGGTAGGACCTCTTGTGAGTCCGCGTGGGTAGGTACCACTACCCTGCCCTTTTCTGCCGTAAGGCAGTAATGCGTTTCGGTTTGAAGGGTGGGGCATCCGTTGTAACTATACTGAGACCTTAGCACTTATATCTCAAGGTGAGTGGCGCATTTACGCTGTAGATGTCTATGGGCTCCATTTACCACTTAACACCAGGTGGGCTGTGAGCTCCTCCACGCAACTAAGCAAAAAAAAAAAAAAATATTGCCTGGGCGCTGGTACCTACCCTACCTACTACCAGTAAAATGAGTTGAGATGAAATGAAGTTTGTAACTGAATACTCCAATATTGACAATTTATCGAGACTTGAACTAGAAACCTCTTGTAGGAACTTATTTCCTCATGTTCCCGCCAGAAACTCCTACTTTGTTTTTGGGCGTTACTATTGGAACTGGATAAATCTTCATGAATTTTGCCTAGGTATCGAAATATGGCGAACTCAATAAAATTAATAATCGCTGTATGAAAGCTTGGCAACAAGGAAAGTTTCGAATTGGGAAACTGATATCACGGATTTGAAGAATTATTGCGTGACTACGCGTGAACCCAGTTGTTTTTTTTATTAGACGTAAATTTAAACTTAAATAGCGAAACTTTGACGTAATTTTTTTTTTTTATGGCTTACATGGATTGACGAGCTCACAGCCCACCTGATGTTAAGTGGTTACTGGAGCCCATAGACATCTACAACGTAAATGCGCCACCCACCTCGAGATATAAGTTCTACGGTCTCAGTATAGTTACAACGGCTGCCCCGCCCTTCGAACCGAAACGCATTACTGACTGCTTCACGGCGGAAATAGGCGGGGTGGTGGTACCTATCCGTGCGGACTCTCAAGAGGTGGTACCACCAGTAATTACGCAAATTATAATTTTGCAGGTTTGATTTTTATTACACGATATTATTCCTTCACCGTGGAAGTCAATCGTGAACATTTGTTGAGTACGTATTTCATTAGAAAAATTGGTGCGGGATTCGAACACCGGTGCATCGCTAGATACGAATGCACCGGACGTCTTATCCTTTAGGCCACGACGACTTCTAAACTTCTAACTTCTTTAGTTTTATAGAAACTATTGGTCCCACGGTAGTCGAAATTCGACTATCATTACCTAATTGAAATTATAAGTTTGTACACTATTATTACTCTATTGTCAAAGACTATTATTATACTTCTATAATCACAGATTTTGCCAAGACTACACTTTAGGTAAATATTAATAAACACAAACAATATTTAATATCTTTTCAATTTGAACACAGACTATGAGTAATAAGAAAAGTTTGACAATAAACAAATAGTATGTTTGCGTGTGTGCGTCAAATACGTGGTAGTGTGTGTAATGTTTTTCAAAATTAGAACATTCTGCACTTTTTCTCTATATTCTCTATAAGTGTGGGAAATTTCATACTCCTCTGTACGTGCAATTTTCGTAAAAAGTGGTACAAAGTTTTTACTTCACGTATTAATATATAGATAGGCGTTTGCAGGATGGTGAACAGCAAAGTACGCGAGTTCGAGGATCAGCGTAAAGCAGACCTTGATTACAAACGCGACCAGTTGAAGGCTCGCCCTCCTGCTGCCATAACCATAATTATAAGAGCGGCGTGCTTACGTGCCCTCAATGCGCAAGGAGTTTTGCCTCGAAGATAGGCTTTATCCATCTTTGAGCGCACGAGCGCCAAACCGACGGATAGGAGTCAAAGTGGTCGCCATGGCCGAAATCGGTCGGATGAATCATCAGATAGGCGTTTAAGCTACAGAAGGTAAGATTCTAGTCGAGTCACATTTTCGGTTCGGAAACACGATTGAAATGAACTTGGGAATTATGGGTAATACGGTTATGTAGCAGTATTTGTGGTCAACGTCTGATTTTTCACGGCATGCACTGCAACGTGTTTCTATTTCTTGCTCTACAGGAGCACAAGTTCAAGGCGGACTTTTTTTATTTTTTTTTATTGCTTAAATGCGTAGACGAGCTCACAGCCCACCTGGGGTTAAGTGGTTACTGGAACCCATAGGCATTTACAAACGTAAATGCGCCACCCACCTTGAGATATAAGTTGTAAGGTTTCAAGTTACAACGGCTGCCCCGCCCTTCAAACCGAAACGCATTACTGCTTCACGGCAGAAATAGGCAGGGTGGTGGTACCTACCCACGCGGACTCACAAGAGGTCCTACCACCAGTAAGTGGACTATTTATACGAGCTCTTCTTTACCACTAGTCCTGAACGACCTAAGCTTAGAATATGCTTTCTGTGCTTAGGAGCAGTTCAATTTTGTTTCTGCATATTGTTCTGATTTAGTTTGCGTTGCTTTACCGCAGTCTCGGTATAATGAACAAATCCATTTAACTTACCCTTGTTCACAATGCTACGAAAACAGTATGGAAACAGTTTTAAATAAATATTATAATAAAAAGCATTTTTAATTGCTTTAGATTGGCAGACAAGCTCATTGTTTACATGTTCTTAAATGTTTTTATTGATTGTGTTGATGTGTGAACGAGCTCACAGCCCACCTGGTGTTAATTAAGTGGTTACTGGAGACCATAGACATCTACAACGTAAAAGCGCCAGCCACCTTGAGAAATAAGTTCTAAAATTTCAGTATAGTTACAACGTAAGGTATAGTTAAATGACCTTGACAAACCATTGATATCACTGCGTGACCTCTGTCACTCACCTTGAGACATTAGTCTTAATCGTACTGTTATGCGCTGGGGTTCGGGATAAATAAAATTTCACCAAAGTACAACTTAAAAACTGTATTCAACACTTGAAGCACTTAAACATTTCACAAACACTTTAAAAAACTCAACAAACACTTTAAAACTTTCAATTCGCTTGTTCCGCTTCGCTTCAGGTGATCCGTTCGCTGTTTCGCTTCGAGTAGTTTCGATTACTGACTGACTGCGTGCCATCCCTACAACGCTTTTATAGCCGATACCTCATCCCTAGAATTATCGAGAATGTTCTACACATCTCTAGTCGTAGTTTCCGCTATCTGTCAATAGATGGCGTTGTAATTCTCGAGCATTCTGGATCCTTCGATATTCGTTCTACTATTCGGCGATAGATGGTGTTACTCTTACCGGCGTAATAGTACCCTATAATGACTGCTTCATAACGATGCGCATTTCTTCTTTGAGGCATTATTAAGCAGAATGGTAATATCCGTGCGGGCTCACATGATATCTTACCTTCTTTTATAATTTAACCTCATAATCATAGGGTCAGGTAATCGTAAAGTCACCATAAATAATCAAACACAAGTTGAACAGTAAGTTCTTAGCAATAAAGAAAATTTCATAATTTTTGTCAGGTAGGTATCAGATCGCAAAAGAAATTGATGTAAATTTAGCAGGTCGCAAACGAAAAAAAATTCTGAGATTTTGTGTTGGAAAAACTGAGACTTTTGGACTCATGTCTCAAGGTGGGTGGCGGCATCTACGTTGTTGACGCTTATGAGCTCCGGGTAACCCGTCACCTCGTCGTATACCTATCTAGGCAATAAAAAAACTAAAAAAAAATTAATCATCTTGCATTACCGTTACTCCCCTATCGAAGGTGCAGTCAAACAATTAATTCTACGTGCACGAACTGAGCTGTCAGCTCGCATAACTGTTAAACGATCGGTCTGAAGTTTGCTGAGAAGTGAAATATGGCGGGGGCGATGATCCGAAGCGACACTAGAATGCGACGTTTTAAAAGGAATCATGTGGTTCTTAATTAAATACACTTTTACGATTTGATCTCGCGTTTTCGTACTTACCGTCATCTGTCTTTCCCATAGTTAAAAAAACATAATTAATAATTAAGAACAGCTTAATCGACGTAAATAAAGACGTCAGTTATTATTATATAGGTACATATGAAGTCTTTCCGATTGCATTACTTATAGAATAGTAATACACATAAAAAAGTATTGTGGAATTGATAACCTACTAATTTTTGGAGTCGGTTAAAACGATATTCGAAAATTTTCCCAAAAATAAAGCCTACTTAAAATCATGGAAACTGTGGACCTATGATATTTAAATATAGTGATTATCGTGAGTACAATAAACATTTTATTTTACCGCTATAGTCTGACAGACAAGATTGCAAAAGTTACTTTCAAGTGAGTTAGCAAAATGGTTTAGAGGCAAGAGAAAGTTGCGCTGTATACTCTCTAGATATATATGGGCATAAACATTTTAGGAGTATACGTTGAAACCGCTACGAAACCAGGGACGGTTTTATCCATCAAGTGCATTGCAAACAAACGCCATGTGACGGCGGCATGGATGTAATATGCTCTGCGTAAACCCTGTCCCGCCGTCTCAATAACTCCGACTGGGCTCCGGCCCGGTCCGGGGTAGGGCGCCGGCTGTGAGCGGCAGGAGTTTTTAGTGAGGTTCAACTCCCACATACCCCACCCGTTGCGCGGATGGGGATCCGGCGATTTTCTACTGCGGAAAAAAAAAAACTGGAACGCCATTGCGTTTATTGCGACAGGGTAGGTATCGAAACGCAATGCAAAGAAAGTAATAGTTGATGCATTATAACATAAATTATACAATGAAATTATATTACCATATTCCAATAAAGGCAAAACACATAAATATATACCTAATGTAATATAACATAATGTAATACTAGCTGACCCTGGAAACGTTGTTTTGCCATATAATTTTTTTCTAGGAAAGATAAATAACCTAGATACCGACTGCAGCGCCATCTGCCGGGCCAATTTGTGAATTTAAACCATACAGGGCGCCACTCAAATGCATACAAAAAAAATCATTCAAATCGGTCCTGCCGTTTAGGAGGAGTTCAGTGACAAACACACACACAGAAGAAATATATGTATAAATATGCAAATATTTGTATTATATTTTTTAAAATATTAGAAGGTATATTGTAACATACGAGCATATGTAGCTAATGAAAACAAATTAAACATCAATACCTGATGTTTCCTTCAAACCGGAAAGCTTGACTGCGTCACGGGAGAAATGAGTAGGATAGTGGCACGTATCATTGCTGGCTTACAAGCAATACATGGAGTAATATTTTATGTTCGACATGATCTAAAAATGCATTACCTGGAAAATAAGATTCGTTAAAAAAACACAGATAGTACATATGTACGGGCAAGACGCAGCCACCGTAATCTTCTGTCACACATTAGATATACAACCGTAACTATCCATTACACTCTGAGCCCTGGTTTTTCTATTACCCCTGAACAATAGCTACAAATAACAGAGGTCACAGATGAATGGGTTTGTCCGTTCGTAGATCAATCAAGTCAGATAGAATCAGTTACGGCAACAAAAATAGCTGCGGTTTATTGTTTTCTTAGGGAATTGATATGCCTCATTTGTGACAACGTAGGCTGTCACTAGGGTATCAGAGCTACGCCGAGACTGCCTAATTTTTTTTCGTTATGGTCTTTTGTGAGATCTTCATTAAGACGTGATGAGTTTTTGTTGGTGTAGATAGGGAGATTTGATCTTCAGCCGCTGGTATTTGGTTAGAACTTGAACGTGTTTGTCCTTTTCGGTAGAACTGGTAGTGTGTGTTGTAATCGAAGCGCCCACTAGCCTGTGCTGATACATCTTACTACCAGTCTTTAAGATATGCTCTAAATACTTTAATCATCTCTTATCATTTACTTTACTTACTTTTTACTGGTGGTAGGACCTCTTGGGAGTCCGCGCGGGTGAGTACCACCACCTTGCCTATTTCTGCCGTGAAGCAGTAATGTGTTTCGGATTGAAGGGTGGGGCAGCCGTTGTAACTATACTTGAGACCTTAAAACTTGTATCTCAAGGCGGGTGGCGCATTAACGTTGTGGATGTCTATGGGCTCCAGTAATCACTTAACACCAGGTGGGCTGTGAGCTCGTCCACCCAACTAAGCAATAAATAAAAAATAACAAATAGGCAAACAGGTCACTGTCCATGTGAAGTGCGGAACCTCTGAGCGTGTATACCACGAGGAGTAAATCTTAATTGTATTGTATAACGCTTGTTCGTACCTTCAAATCTCATTGAAAAACTAAATTGCGCCAAAAATAGGAAGGATGGTGTTATTTATGTGGTTCCCAGCCAGTGTATAGAAATTAACTGGGACAAAAAAAATTGTAAATCCCCAGAACAAGTTGATCGGTGGAATAACGTTCGACCGTCGATAATCCAGTCTAAAAATCTATTTCAAAAGAATACTTGTTTGGATTTATCGAATACATTTAAGAGGCTCATAAAGATGTAAGTAACAATATCGGTTGCAAAGAGTACGCAGAATAGTACTCATATTTCACGTTGAGCTCCCGCATTAACCCATATTACCTTGTTTAAGGAGGTTCGTAATGGTTGCTTTATTTATTCTTGTCTTCGAGTAACGAGTTTTTGGATTACTATTTTGAGTGGTTATAGTATTTCATCCTTTGATGTAAGCTAAGTTTATTAGAGAATAAGATTATGGTTTTAATTACAAATAAATGTCGCAGTATTATCGAGTTCAAATGAAGATCATGAAATATGAATTAGCTTGTAAGAATGCTTATACTATTTAATTTTATTTTCAAACTAGTCTTAACGTTGTTTAATAAGCTTTTATATTTGTTTTTTATTTTATCTTACTGTATATGAACTTTAATTATGCCAACGCGCGAACATGAGCTAGATTCTGTCACAATGTATGTATAATACATAAAACTTTTTTATTACTCACGTATTTTATGTATTACTTAAAAATAAAGATACTTTAGCCGAATTAAAAAGTAAGACATTCTAACTATTCTTAGGCTAAATGTAATTGTAATTAGAAATCGTTTTCCATTTCTATAATTAAAAATTAGCAAACTGTCAAGCTTGTCAAACTGCGAAACTTAATTTCAGGATATTATAGGATACTACAGGGTTCAGTTAAAATCGACAGTCTTCGACTAATATTAATTTTGTTAACAGATTTAGAGTTACAAGGAGTTTTAAATTGTATTCGCATATTATCGACTTGTCGGTTTAGTAGTTAGTGCCTATTGGACTCCGTGGCTACGGTTCGATTCTTGGTTGTGGTCTTTGAGGTCTAATGAATGTCTCACCCCTCAAGGTAACTGCTTCTTGGCAAAAATAGGTGAAATCTACCTACGACGATTTACAATACTTATTACTATTACCGTGTATCCATGAGAAATGATTGAAACTAAGCTAATTCACAATAATAATCATCATAAACAATTATTTAAAATCTTCCCGGTAATTATATGTTCAAATGTCTTCAGCGACCCTTAAGTTAGCTTTTTAACCGTCCGTTATAAAGAATTGGCCAGATCAATAAGCTGCTAATTGAAAATGGGAGTTTCGTTAAATTTCAAGAAAACACAACAGCCGAGATTAATACGTACAATATAAAACAGAATCTGGTCATTTAACTTAATATACCGTTCCCCTTTTTAATATTTCTTCAAGAGATTTTATTTCAGTTGCGACGGAAACTTAGGAGTGCCTTAAAATGAATAAAGTGTGCTTTATAGTATTTGAACACAAGCCAATGTAAATAAATAAATCATGTGTGGCCTTATATGGCCACTTGTAGGAAATGCCGCAGCCAAAATACATCCGAAATAATCGTTACGAAATTGACCGTTTTTAAATTCGAACGATGATGGGGTTGGCCGTGTTCTCGATCTCGCTGCAGATTTTTTAAAAGGAAATACGCATCGTCGCGTGCTTAAGAATAAATGGGACATTGTATGCAGTAGTTTGGCTGTTTTGGATCTTATTTTATTTTATTTATTATTTATTTATTTATGTACACACAGAAAACAAGACATAGTACAGAGTAATGGAAAAATATGTACAAAGGCACTGCTTATTTCTTGAAGAAATCTCTTCCAGCAGACCTGCGAGAGGATAATGAGAATAATAATAAAAAGTGATGAGTGTGTGTAGAACAAATAACACATAACTAAAATAACAAATACAACATGAGAATCTTGTTGATATCCACAGGCTAGTATAGTATTACTGGTGGTAGGACGTCTTGTGAATCCGCACGAGTAGGTACCACAACCCTCCCTATTTCTATCGTGAAGCAGTAATGTGTTTCAGTTTGAAGGCTGGGGTATCCGTTGTACTGTTAAAAGTGAGATATTACAACTCATGTCTCAAGGTGGGTGGTGGCATTTACGTTGTAGATGTCTATGGGCTCCGGTAACCACTTAACATCAGGTAGGCCGTGAGTTCTTTCGCCCATCAAAAGCAATAATAAAAAATAAAAATAAAAATTTTTAGTAAATAATCGGATTCGTGGGTGCCTTCTAATAAGACTGAACAAAAATGAACGCAGACATGAATGAAATGTTTGTCTATCGTTGCCGCCGCTACCTACTCCCAGAATCCTGCTCACGCAGGAGCCAGTCCCCGACAACGCCCTAGACAAGTCCTAGATACATATCTAAGCAATAAAAAACAAATAGTCTGCTTTTGAAAGCAATAATGAGAAGCAGTGGTGGAATGTTTTGTGGGTTCGCACGCATGGGTCGGCCATGTCTGATAGCATTGAAATAGTGATTTCAATTAGTTCTGCTAACCACATAGCATCAGACTGTGAGCTCATTTTCTCAGCTAAGATCGTAAAAAAGAACAGAACGTAAATACTGTGAGACTCGATTTCGAAGTCTTAATCACGAAATCGGCGAATTTTTTACCCACCCCATTCACAGCTCACTTGAAATTTAGCATATACCATGAATGCCGATGGTCAACTTGGAATTTAAGAATGCCGTTTTAATTGGAACGCATGAATGTCTAGGCATCTTCGGTAGTTATTCTGTTAAACTCGACCACTTCTTAATATCTATACCTATATATTAATACGTGAAGCAAAAACTTTGTATCCCTTTTTACGAAAATTGCGCGGACGGAGGAGTTTGAAATTTTCCACAGTTATAGAGAATATAGAGAAGAAGTGCACAATGCTAATATTTTTTAAAAATAATGTATAAAAGATACATTAAATCAATAAAGAAAACATTACACACACTACATACCATGTATTTGACGCACACACGCATGCATACTATTTATTGTCAAACTTTTGTTCTTGACGTCTGTTGTCAAATTGAGAATAGATTAAATATTGTTTATCTTTATTAATATTTTTTTATAGTGTAGCCTAGGCGTAATTTTTGATTATAGAAGTATAAAATACAATCATAATAGTGTAGAAACTTATTATACAATTCCAATTAACTATAGTCGAATTTCGACTACTGCGGGACCTCTAGTTTAAATAATTTGACAGACAACGTCGATCGCCCGTGAAAAAGTATTTTGACTTGTTTAAAATAAATCACGTTTTAAAATAAACAAATCGAGACGCCAATATGTTTTAGTGTTTATGCACATTTTATGAGCAAATATTTAAATTCAATATTTCGAATGTAATAATATACATAGAGTTAAAAATATAAACAGAATATAAATACGATCTGGCTGTCTTTCGCTTTGGTATTAAATGCAGCAGCGTAATTCATTTGTCGTGTAGATCGTTTGCAGTTTTTCAATTGTCTAGACTCTCCTCTTATTTACGGGCAATTGATAAATTTGAACGTTCCAACTTTATTAAATGCTTAGAGCACCTTCTAATTTATTATTAAAAGTTTAACTCGCGTGAAACTCAGAGGTGAGAAAACAAATAAAAAATAATAATATATTGTTGTTACAGATCCGTACAATTAGTTCACTGGACAAATATTAAATCACTACATAGTATAAAACACAGTCGCTTTGTTTGTCCCTATATCTGTCTGTCCCTATGTATGCTTCAAAACTACGCAACGGATTTTGATGCGGTTTTTTTTAATAGATAGAGTGATTGAAGAGGAAGGTTTATATGTACTAGAGGTCCCGCAGTAGTCGAAATTCGACTATAATTAATTGGAATTGTAAGTTTGTACACTATTATGAATGTATTTTATACTTCTATAATCACAAATTTCGCCACTACACTATAAAAAATATTAACAAAGGCAAACAATATTTAATCTATTCTCAATCTGACAACAGGCGCCAAGAACAAAAGTTTGACAATAAATAGTATGCATGCGTGTGTGCGTCAAATACATGGTATGTAGTGTGTGTAATGTTTTCTTTATTGATTTAATGTATCTTTTATGCATTATTTAAAAAAAAATAGCATTATGCACTTCTTCTCTATTTTCTCTATAAGTGTGGAAAATTTCATACTCCTCCGTCCGCGCAATTTTCGTAAAAAGGGATACAAAGTTTTTGCTTCACGTATTAATATATAGATAATAACATCCATTAAATAGTGGAGAAATCAATAATAAATTACAGTTTACGAAGCGAAGCGAGGGCGGGTCGCTAGTTTATAAATAAAGAAAAAAAAATATTGTTAAAAATTTTTTTGTTAAGGCAGCACCTATTTTATCACAGGGAGCAGCTCGTCTGGTCTCCTGGGGTTACCAGGTTATAATCTCCATGAGTGACGCTAGGCATTTATCGTTAGAGGCGCCGCAATCGCAATCTAATATTTAAAAAAAAAGACATGCCCGTTGAGTTTCTTGCCGGTTCTTCTCAGGAAGGAGGCTAGTTTTTGTGAATTGGCGGTAGTTCTTTTTGACGTTCAACAAGTATGTACTTTCATTTATGTTGAATAAAAAAATATATTTGATTTTAGTTGATTTGATTTGCCTCTGGCTGTTACAGTAGAGATAATAATTTCATCTAATTGCAGATCCATGATTTTTCTTGGAAATCGATAGGGTCATGCTAACAAACTATTATTAATTATAAAATGAGATATTCCAGGTGTTTGTTGATCAAGAGTAAACCTCTTCTGTTTTGATTTAAGTAGAATGCCCTGAACATCCATTCGTGCGTTGGGGATAGCAAGCAGGGTAAGTTTCGAAGCGTAAGTTAGATGAGAAAGGACTCAACCGAAGCAACGGGGGTCATGGCAAAGAGAACGTTTTCGTAAATAGCCCCTGCCTCATTAAAACTGAGTCCGTCTCTGTATTGTCCCTGAACTAGAGTAGTGGGCTACGTACGTGAGAATTTTCTCCAATAGATTTATTTGGCGATAAATAATACGATCAAAACGTTGTCTCGTGCTCGAATATTCTCGAAGTTTTATTAATATGATCACGACTGCTATTATAGAGATGTTTGAAATATTAATCATTATAATCATTATTTCAGTATTACTTATACTCGTTAGGCGACCGAATATTAACGGCTGAATTCGTGATATTTAAGAACAAAGGAAAGGTATTAATAATTAAGGATTCTAAGAAAAACGGTTTATTTTAATACTATAAATGATCAGATTATATTTCAAAGTAAAATTACCACCCATCGAAGCAATAAATGCAAAACCATCTGCTACTAATAAACGCTACAAATTGACTACTAAATGCTTGTCTCAATGCATTACGCAAAACCCTAGCCCACTGAGTTTCTAGCCGGATCTTCTCAGTGGGTCGCGTTTCCGATCCGGTGGTAGATTCTGCGAAGCACTGCTCTTGCTAGGGCCAGTGTTAGCAACACTCCGGTTTGAGCCCCTTGAGCTCACCTACACCTCAAGGAGAAGCTGAAATAGCCCTCAAGGCGCAGACCTGGAAGAATATTGCCTGGAGGGTGGTCCTTGGGAGTATGAGCGACCTAACGGGTGCTCCTCAATATACATTGTCAAAGCAATCATGACCACTCTGGCAAGAGTGTGCGACTGAGAAGAATTATACAAGGTCCTACAGACGTAGCTGTTTTGTCATAAGCTTTTACTTCAAAATACATTGAATCACTTAGATTTCCTATTTAGGAGAATTTAATACGAATCCACATAACTTGTGATTTTAATTTTGTGACGTAACATGTGATTTTATTGCCTATTATGCATCCTAATAGTCAATTTTGAATTTTAAATTGAAATAATTAGACATGCTCATCCTTTCTTTAGGAAGGAAGTGTTACTGTTAGCCCGAAGGCCTTTCCAGTTTCACCAGAACAAGTGGGGCGAGCAAATGCTCAGCCAAGGCTAGGATTTGCTAACAGCTGCTCGAGCACCTCCGGAGGAGACCGAGTACCACATGGGCAGCTGATTTGCGAATGCATCTACTACCGGATCGGAATCGCGTTCCACTGAGAAAATTCAACGAGAAATTCAGCGGCTGATGGATTAGGTTGTACGTCGTACTTTTTGCCGAGTTCGAAGCCTTAGATTAGAGCTGTAAGTATCTAATGCAAGAGTTATAGGACCTGATGGATCCGTAAGGACTTGTCTAGGGCGTCGATGGGGACTGGCTCCTGCGTGGGCAGGATTCGGGGAGTAGGTAGCGGCGGCAACGATAAAGCGATTACCATAACGACATGTTCATTCATCAACGCCAGTCTGTTTTATAACTATATATATATGTATTGATACTGTGAAACAAAATCTTTATCATCAACAAAGTAAGTCACAGAGTCAAAATCAGAAAAAAAAACGTTTTTTAACGTAAAAATTTATCCTCTAAAACCTTTTGCGTGCCAATAATGTTATTATTGGTTAACTGTTGTTCGCAAAATAAACGTATTTGTTCCCATTTGACAAAGCGTTTTTTTTTGGCAACACTAAATCGTTAGAAATAAAAAAATAAAAACCGCCACAATCTCTCGTTTGGGATTAATGTACGGTCCCGAAATGTTTCTCTGGAGTGGCAGCACCGACGTAAGTATTGACATTTGATGTATTGTTCCATATTACGTGACGAACGTGAAAAAACGAGCCACAGTTAAATACTACTCAATAAATATATTTATTTACTGGCAACATTTTTTATAGCCATTTTATTCCTATTAACGTTTTCAAAAACATATTTCTTCATCGCAATTATTTATGGTCTGAAGATAAGTTGATTAACTGGAATTGACGTTGAAATAAAGATTAACTATTCAGTGAAATATAGATCTGTTTTAATTCTTTTAAATTTATATATCGTATACCTATTTCGTTATATTACAGCGAGAGTAAATACCATGCGTATTTAGCTAAGTATTTTCATTTATTTTCTTTCATAGTTCGTTTATTATTTCATGTCTAACTAAAATTTCAATTCGAAGCACGAAATTTATGTAATAGTAGATGATGAATTTGAAATGCAAACCTATTCAAATCTTTGGTAAAAGTTATATCACTACAGCCAAGGAATCGGTTAATAATAATATTGGTCCACGTATCTGGTAATCAATAAGTAATATAACTAAAGATAAATAAAACTAAAGATAGAAAGAAAGAACTCTCGGTCTTTTTAATTGCAATATCATCACATCGCACACCTAGATCTAAAGAGAGTTAAGTCAAAAATCTGTATGATTGAGTTATGCTCACCATTTAATTTCCTATACGGATACCTATCTGACCAATAAAACAGATTTAAAAATAAGTACAAAACTCAACGCTAGATGGCACCTAGAGTACCTTTTGTTGAACGAGCGAGCCAGCCCCTCTCGCGCCTAAACGGAAACAACGCTAGTTGCAATCAGAATTACGAGCGGAGTACACGTGCTCTCCGTAAAAAAATTGGAGTTATTTTGAATTGTCACCTTTTAGATGGTTATTGCTGATTAAATAGATGCAACATTTTAAGTTAAACCTATATTGCTGGCAAGGTGAGTAAAGTTTTTATTTTTATTTTGAGTTGTTACCCTATTCTTGAAACATTTTTGATTTTGTAGTTGTGTCTATTTTGTTGAGTCATATTTTATGCCCTCCTTTATCTGTAAAATCTTATCAAAATTAAACTTATTTCGTTATTGGCGATTGGAGTTTTTAGGTCTTAGTACAATTTAATATTCATCTTAGCATTAACAAAGTTTATTCCTTTTTTACTGCCAATTTTTCAAGCTAGATCCCTTTAGATGATTTCTAACAAATATCTTTTTACAAAATAGCTAAAAAGATTCAAAATGTTTTTTTATCGGCTTTCTAAATCGATTTGGAGCACGTGACTCGGTAAGTTCGTAACATAAACATTTTATATTTCAGGAAAATAATGCACTGCGGGCGATTTTTAGTAAATATGATAAAAAAACGGGATGAAGAAAATATCGCTCCTCCTATCACTTCTACGCAACATGCAACCGTGGAAGATGACTTGAAGATAATATCATCAAGTGATGAAGTTTTAATCCAATGAAACTCATGCTGTCTTGACACCGGTTAAACATCTGTACCTAGCAGTAGCCCATCTAAACAACAAAATTATGTTGCTCCGAACTACTATATTTCACCGATCCGGAGCGATGAAAGTGATATTGACGACTCTGATGAAGATCCTAATTTTCAACTGTGAAACAAAAATGAGCTCCCACCTAAGGTCATACCTTCATTATTATCGGCGACTTCGTCCAGCACCAGCAGCAGCAACTCGAGTTCGTCGGATACCGAAGATGATAGTAAGCAAGTAGGTCCGGAAAATGTTTAGGTTCCTGAATCTGGTATTGAGATCGAAAAAAAGGGCAAAAAGAGAGCACGTAAACCAGCAACGTGGAAGTCGAAAATCGCGAAACAACTGAGAAGTTCTGGCAAAGCCTATCAGTCCTTGTCAAAATCTAAGAAACTAATACTAGAAAGAAAGGTTGGACCACCCTGTGGAGACAAATGTCGCCTAAAATGCAAAGATAAAGTGGACGAGATGTCAAGACAACAGGTCTTTGACGCATATTGGGCACTCAGCGATCTTGAAAGGCAAAGAAAATTCATAGTACGCCACTCGCAGCAAATAAAGCCTAAATATCGGTACTCAAGTACACAAAATTTTAGAGCCCTCAACAATGTTTAAGAGTTACTATGACCCATTTGGGTTTATGAGACTGACATAAGTTAATGCTACTAATAATAATAGAACTAATATACAATATTGATTGACTGCAGTAGTTTTTTTTATTTTTTATTAGCAAAATTATACTCTTACTGTTGGTCACACCACACTCTGTTAATTTGACTTATCTTATATAATTCAAAAAGTTATTGCGATCTAATTGTATAATGCCTCTTCAAAAGAGAGTCAACTAAAAACTTAATTCACCAACACAGGCTCAATTCAAATTAGTATAGCAAATATACGTACATTAATAAGCAAAAGGGAAATAACTTAAAAATTCCAATTTTTTACCTTAAAACGTGTATAAAACACAAAATGACTACAAGATAATTCTTATTGTGTATAAATAAAGTAAACTATAAAAACAAAACGCTCCTGCAGTGCACAGGGACACAGAAAACAGTTTTTCGTGTTTTCTGAAAAAAGTGCTTTTTTGAGTTAATACCTCTTTAGATCTAGGTGTGCGTCATCATGATGTCATCATAATCACACCACAAAACGCCCTATCATCAGTAATCATGCAAAATGTTTATGGGTTTAATTTATATCACACTAAGATCGTATCATACTATTAGTAGTAGTGTCTCCTGAGTACGTCCTCGGTATGTAAAGTTCAGAAAATTTGGTCAATATACCAGTACACAGAGCGTCTTACTCTTCACGAGATTCTACGACATTTTTTCCATCAACCGTTCATAATTCGTCATCTAGGTAAGAAGTACCAAGTAGCTATGGCCTAATGGATAAGACACCCAGTGTGTGTTATATGACAATCCAAGCTCGTCAACGATTGAACAGTAATTATACAGATCGGTGACGTCTTTTTAATAGTCGAAGGAAAAATTAGAATGTCCTAGATGCATAAAAAATTAATTAAGCTGCTTTTAGACTACACTATAGTATAGTGCCATATAGTATAGCAGCGTATACTTAGTCAATAATATATAGTACAGTACAGTGTGAACGTGTCCATAACAATGTATGGACTAATAATAACGCGAATTATAAGTATATAGTACTATATGCTATTATACATATTATAGCGTAGTCTTATTACTAGTCTAAAAGCAGCTTAAAGCCGTTACTCACAATTTTATTTATTCCCTTACAAGTTGTAATTGAAAGATTACCTGAGACTCGAGCTTTCCTTGTAATCCATTTCATTAGGAACAAAGAAGATTAGTTTGCTGTAAGTAATTAGGAGAACATCTCTGAAGTGGGAGGATTTTTTAAATTTCACTGTAAATAATGCACTTTTATTAAAGCTTATTTCCTGTAGTATCTGTAGAGCATTTATGATCATAAATATCGGAAACAAACAAAGGTTTCTGGCCTCAAACTAGGATTCCCTGTAAGTAAGGAATCATAAACCATATTAAGATAGATACTAGTGTCGTCCTGATGCTAAATTAAATATTGAACTAAATCTTATTATTTATTCGTAGAACTAAATATTGAATATCTTATTGTTTATTCTTTTGATTATATGGTCGGAATATTAGGCTAAAATAACATAATATTTGAAGTGTTTCATTACATGTTATATAAGTATATATGTCTGTATTTATATAACTATATATTTATATATACTGAAGTGAGTAATAGGCGTGTTACGAAAAAGCGAAATCAATGAAACAACTTTTACGGTTTAATCTCGCGTTTTTATTCGCATTATATTATTTTGGACGTGTCGAATACATAACATTCGTTCGTCATTGAATAAAACTATAGAGTTTCAATTATCTCTACGACTCGTGAATACCGGAGAAAATACTAAATGAGATCAAAGGTGCCATATATAATTTTGAAATGTAATAAGTCTTTTGTCAAGCTTATACAAGATTCAGAAGTGTTAGACGACGAATCCAGATTTTTATCATTAAATGTAAAAAATGAAAAGCAGCTGAAAAAACTGGCATAAAGCTGAGATCGACGAACGGCCATTAGAAAATTGCATGGAAGCACTGTTATACCTATATCAGTAGTATCTTTTTTACCCACTTATTCGCTGGAAGCTCAAGGCGCTATGCTCAAGGGCTCAAGCTTCGCGTGGACGGGTAGGTGAACTCACGGGTCTCAACCTGATAGAATTTGATAGCATCAGCCCTTTTTTTTTTTTTTTCCACAGGAGAAAATCGCTGGATCCCCACCCGCGCGGCAGGTGGGGTATGTGGGAGTTGAACCTCACTAAAAACTCCTGCCGCTCACAACCGGCGCCCTACCTCGGACCGGGCCGGAGCCCAGTCGGGGCTATTGAAACGGCGGGACAGGGTTGACGCAGAGCACATTACATCCATCCCACCGTCCCACGGACGCCGGACCGGTGGCCGCCAGCGACACGACCACCGGTTCCCTCGTTCAGCGGGCCGAGAGCCCGCTTTGATGGCGCCGCGTTACACCTTCCCCCAGAGCGGTCGGGGGAACGCGGTCTAACATCACCCGGCTTCCTATTGCGGGTGAGCGTGCAAAGCACGCCACCCCACGTCTGGGTCTCTCCCCGCACAAAACGGGTGGGACCCCTAGCTCTTAGGGGGCCAGGTCACGGATACGACCCCGGTCCCGACCCCCTGCTCGGCGGCGGCGGGTTTCTGCGTAGTGAGGCGAGCTTTCTCTCACTCGCCCCGCCGCCTCCTTCTGCGAGATGGTACACTCGCAGAAGTCGAGCATAGCCTTCCATGACTCATCGCTGGCAAGCATCGACGCCACGACGCCAGGCAGCGACAAGTCAGGTCCTATCTTTGCGACCAGGACACGGCGCTGCACCTCCCAAGCGGGGCAGCCGGCTCAAAGAACCGGCCGTCCCCATCAATCGGGGGACCAGCTCTGCAAAGTGAGCACGAAAAGCCCACCGGCTGTCCAACACGAGGCCGAGGTACTTCAACTGCACCCCGACCCCTATCCGGACGCCTCCAACCACAATGTGGGTGTCAACGGGTGGCGCCCTCCGCGGCCCGTGAAACCACAGAGCCTCGGATTTACTGAGCGCCACGTCGAGACCCAGCCTCCTTATCCTTCCGACGACGAGGGCCACTCCCGCTGTGGCGAGACGGGCAGACTCCCTAGCATCAGCGCTAACAAGAGTAGTGTATCGCATGATCTACCACCGGATCGGAACCGCGACTCACCGAGATGATCCGACGACAAACTCAGTGGGTTGTGTCTATGGGTCTTCGACGAGTTCGACGGGAAAGTAGTATCTATATCAAACTATTATATTGTTTATTTATTTTTGTGTATAAGAAAGTAATATCATCAATATTGTTATTTATATTTGTACTTTATAATACTGCTTTATTCTTTTTCAATCAGTAAGTACAACGCGATTAATTTCTTTCTTTAAATGATTCTTGTCTATCTGATGGTTGTCTGGACGAGTTATAAGACCGCCCATTGAACATTTTTTGAAGTTATACTTCTTTACGCGCGTTATGAAAAATTGATGAGAGTGAAATTTTACGATGTGCGCGCACCCTGGCACGAATTTAACAGAAATGAAGTTGCCCACTAAATCGCTCATTACAATACGACCGACGTAACTTGGCGAGTCTGAATATAGCTGCAGGTGAACTTTCCGAACCGTACCGAGAATTACCAAATTTAGACGATGTCAAGAAAAGGGATGTCCAATATGCGTGTTTGAGGATGTTGTTTAATCGATTTCTTTCAAATTGATTAAAATTTAAATAAAAAAAAAGAAATAAATTTAATAAAAATAAAGTATAACTTCTTACGCACGTACATAAGTACACGCACCCTTTTTTTCTTTAAAGTTTAGCGTTAGTTTTGAGTATGAATTGGTAATAAAAAATACTCTCTTGTATTCTAAAAAAAATACAAAGTAAACCTTGATAATTTGCACAAATCAATAAATAATACATATAAACAGATAAACACGTACGTGTAGATATTATTTAGACAAATAAATGGACTATAATATTGTATTGTGAGATAGAAAATTGTTCATCGAAAGAAACTTGCGTAGTTACTGAACGTAGGAAGTTTGTTATCTCACGCTGATACAAACGTGTTGTCTTCTGTAATCGGTTTACGACATTTCTATACACGATAATCAAGGGGTGAATTGATGTCTATATCATTTAATCTTCCTATTGTATTAAGAAGAGAAATACGAGAGGTCAGAACGATGCCTCCAATGAACACTCCAATGAAATGTTCACGATTGACTTCCACGGTGAAGGAATAACATCGTGTAATAAAAATGAAACCCGCAAAATTATAATTTGCGTAATTACTGGTGGTAGGACCTCTTGTGAGTCCGCACGGGTAGGTACCACCGCCCCGCCTATTTCTGCCGTGAAGCAGTAATGCGTTTCGGTTTGAAGGGTGGGGCAGCCGTTGTGACTATACTGAGACCTTAGAACTATATCTCAAGGTGTGTGGCGCATTTACGTTGTAGATGTCTATGGGCTCCAGTAACCACTTAACATCAGGTGGGCTGTGAGCTCGTCCACACAGCTAAGCAATAAAAAAAAAAAAAAAAAACTACTCTAACTCAAAATTTTGAAATTTTGGTTTTTCACGCAAATCTCTTCACTATGTTAAAAGTATTACAATTAATCATTATTGATGGGGTCCGAAGCAAAAGTAAATTAGCTAGTTACCCAAAAAAACCATAAATATATCTGCAATAATAAAGATTTTATCAACTTTTTTCGTTTAAACGCTCCTCCATAAATCTACGAATTTGGAGTTAGCGTAGTGTTCATTGGAGGCATCGAGAAGGCCTTGATGAAAAATGTCAGAAGATTCGGGTATTTCTCTGTAACTTTGAGCCTCTATTACCGGTTCTATATAACGAGAGACAGACGCACGATCTTTTATTGTTCAATTAGTACAGTGGAATCTCTATAATTCGAGTCTTGTTAAGTCGAAATCCTCAGTGAGTCGAAAAAATGTCTTTGCCTTCAAATAAACCCTCAAATACTCTCGAATTGTTTAGACTTTGCAACTCTTACAAAATGTTATTTCACTGCGTAGGCATTTTAATTTATTACTGGTGGTAGGACATCTTGTGAGTCCACGCGGGTGGGTGCCACCGCCCTGCCTATTTCTGCCGTGAAGCAGTAATGCGTTTCGGTTTGAAGGGTGGGACAGCCGTTGTAACTATACTGAGACCTTAGAACTTATATCTCAAGGTGGGTGGCGCATTTACGTTGTAGATGTCTATGGGCTCCAGTAACCACTTAACACCAAGTGGGCTGTGAGCTTGTCCACCTTCCTAAGCAATAAAAAGAACAAATTTCCTATTCATTTTTGTATATATCGTGCATAAAATTTTAGACTCCTCGAAAAATATACTCAATAATCGCGTCTTCATAAGACAGAATTTTAGCCATCAGATACTTAACATCTGGAATTTCTTGTTGAGTAGAAGCTTCAATAATTTGAAGTTTTTTCCCCTCATATTTGTAATATCGAGATGCTGCTGTAGTTAGGGGTCATAGGAGAAGACATCGATAACTATAGAAGCACTTCAGTTCAACGTTGCAAAAATCATTCTATGGTATACTATAATGTAGGAATATATTTTGAATAGTATGGAAGACTTAATTATTATCATCCTTCTGTTGTAATATTCCCACTTTTACGTAACCTCCTAATTCTTGCTACAGAGTTACTGCCTTAAGAGTTCAGAATAGTCGGGCTTAAAATCATTATCGGTATATTGTAAGAAGTTTGTTATGTTTTTAATTAGGTATTAAATGGATACCAGAGGCTATGGACATCATATGAATAATGTTCATTTTCAGTAATGAAGTCGAAGCCTTAATAGCATCAAAATCGGATCGTGGCCTAATGACCCGCCCTTCAACTGAAACTTATGAATATTCAGGACTTCAGATATAACCCTTACTTATTTCTGCCGTGAAGCAGTATTCTGTAGAATAACATCTCTCAAAGGTTGTCGTCGTGAAACAGTAATGCGTTTCGGTTTGAAGGGTGAGGCAGCCGTTGTAACTATCCTGAGACTTTAGAACTTATATCTCAAGGTGGATGGTGCATTTACGTTGTAGATGTCTATGGGCTCCAGTAACCACTTAACACCAGGTGGGCTGTGAGCTCGTCCACCCATCTAATGTATCAACCAGGTATTCAAGTTCGCAATACCTCCATAATAATCACAAATTTAACATATTTACACTATTTATTCGTCTTACATTTTTCTTTGAAATTGAAAATAGAAAATGACAATTTTAATTTCAAAGTAATGAAATTTTGAAAAATTTATATTCTTTTGTATAGGTACTATAAATTGACTGAGCTTAAATGGCATTTATAAGCTTTTCGATATATTAAATTCCTTTACGCATCGTTCTGATAGAAAATCAAATATGTTTATCGAATTTATTTTACGATATGTTTGGATATTACTAAAGCGACGAGAATACAAATAAGATCCGTACATGACATTGTTTGGCACTCGGAATGTTTATTCAACTAGACACACATATTTGTGAAATCAGTTAAACCATTTGAGAATTGCTCATGCCTGGTATCTGTTGGGTTTTGTTGCCTATTAACTTTGGGTGACGTAGGAAATAAGTTTTTGGATAGGCGGCCGAAATTATGTGGGACTTGATGGACTGCAGATGTTGGGAGCAGACCACAGGACCAAGGATGGTTTTTTGGGGTGCATACTAAATCCCGGGATAAGGCACCAAGTTTGAGTGAACCGCGATCAAAATTGAATAATAAAGGCGGATATTTTCACCCGTTAGACGAACCGAAAGACGTGCATGTTTCTCTTTTTCCAGATACCTCCCTAAGATTAATAATAATGTTTCAATATCAAACCTATTCAAAGCATTATTATGAACACTAAATGAACAAGGCAACGTGTATTGTCGTGACAGGTCTAGATTGAGAACGGTTTGCCCAGAAGCGATCTATGCAGAAGGGGTCGAGAGTTTAGAAATAAATAAGATTTAGTTTAGAAACTTTACGTGTTATTTCATTATGTGACATCAGTCTCGAAGATGAAAGAAAATAAATTTCTACTCTGCCCCGAAACGAAAAACAATATTAGTTTACTAAATTTGCCATAAATATGGAGGTATTGGTGGATTTAAGTTTAGTGTACTCGTAATATAGAAAAGGGAAATGTTCGGCGTTCACTAAGACCGTGGGAGTTGCGCAATTCAGGTCGCTTCATCAATTAATTATCACTGTTTCCTGCTTTGCCTTTTATGGGGCGTGTTCTGGATAATCGTTCGAGACGATTCCTCTATCAACTTTTTACAATTCCACCTCTGGCAAGCGCAGCAGAGTTCATCCCTGTAATCTAGATCCGTGAGTAGCTGGAATATACCCTTATCCCAGATATATTTTTGTCGCGTATCATTCGGCCGTTTCAAGAGCGCTATGAAATGTTCTTCTTCAAAAGCAAGGTATTGCTTGCGTCAAAAGGCGACGGTAGCCATTCCCTATCGGATAGGTCCTACGCCCGGTCTGCCTACAAAGACAACAAAAATATAAAAAGGATATTCACAGAGCACTGGTACCCGTTTTCTTGTAAAGTAGAATTGTATTAAATATCCAAGTGATCACACCCGTATTTCCGATTAAGCAGAAAAAACTCACGTAAGATCTTCGCAAACAATTTTTTTTTAATGCTTAGATGGGTGGACGAGCTCACAGCCCACCTGGTGTTAAGTGGTTACTGGAGCCTATAGACATCCACAACGTGTAAATGCGCCACCCACCTTGAGCTATAAGTTCTAAGGTCTCAAGTATAGTTACAACGGCTGCCCCACCCTTCAAACCGAAACGCATTATTGCTTCACGGCAGAAACAGGCAGGGTGGTGGTGGTACCCACTCGCGCGGACTCACAAGATTCGTCTCTGCGTTAGCGTTGAGTGAACAAGTTCAAGTATTCGTGTTCACGTCTAACTTTGCGGAGTTCTTTGCTCACTGTCCAATATAAGCGAGAGCGTCAGTTTTGAAGCCAAAGCTACGCTCGGGAGATTCTCGTGATTTTTATCGTCGTTCGCAGACCTTACCTTTTAGAGTTTCGGTAATTAATTCGATTTGAGGACACGGTGCTTGGTCATGATCTTGGATTTAGCTCCATTGGGGACTTTAGTTGTATAATTTTCGTAAAGACGTTAGCCTCCATAGCTATCATTGGGGACTTTAGTTGTGTAAATTTCGTAAAGACGTTAGCCTCCATAGCTATCTGTTTGCGCAGTTTGATTATAGGTATTAAAAATATCGACCTGAACGGACGTATCATAGGGCGCTCATGTATAACTTTTTACTAAGTTAATAACATTTCGAATTTTTGTATTTTTTTTATAAAGTACTTTTTTTCAAAAATCCTTTAGCAATTTCTGCAAAATATCTATACTAATATTGTAAAGAGGAAATATTTGTTTGTTCGTTTGTATTGAATAGGCTCCGAAACTAGTGAACCGATTTGAAAAACTCTTTCACTGCTTGGAAGCTACACTATTCCCGAGTAACATGGGCTATATTGATTTTTTTTTTTAAATTAGGGATCCTTACTAAAACTGCAATAATGTAACTCAAGGTGTAAAAAAATAACCTAAAATATTCTTTACATCGCGTGCCCTGCGACAACTATTGATGATAGAATAAAATAATGTACTACAACTTTGTAGAACACATACATTATTATTTACAAAAAGTGTCGCGACAACATTACAACTATTATAGTTATGTTATGCCGCAATAAGTGTTTGGTTTGATTTTCTTTTATTTCAAAAAATAAAACAACATCAAATATCGTTGATATTTTTGTTAAAGACCCGAGCGGAGCCGGAGCGGGCCGCTTGTGAAAATAAGCTCAGCACTAAAAGGGTTAAGATGTCATGCAGTAAGTAATAGCATGAAAGCGCCATCCCGCGAACGCTCACAAATGGTGTACAGCCGCCATTGATAATTATCGAGAAACTGACATTGTGCACGGCAATCGATAAATATTCATTAAGCTTAATGAATACGAAGCTTGTCTGTCATAAGCATGATTTAATAATACGACCAAATAAAATATTTCATCACCTTTTGTTCCTCTTTAAATCAAACAGTTTTTTTTGTTGTGTAACGCCCGTATAAAGCTATTACCGGCTTTAGTGTTATAAATTAATGAAAATGTCTCTCACACACACAGCACAAAGCCGAAAACCGTAACGCATAAAACGAAACCAAATATTAAAGTGGTTAAGGTCGAATTTCGATTACCGTCGGACGAGCACTAGTTTTAATTGTTACAGTTGTAGTACCACTTTTCGTGGCCAGGCAAGTTTCGGAATTCGAATAGAAGAAAGTTAAGGGTATATTTCATATGTTTCGAACAGCTCCCGTGTGCCAGTTAAGGAAACTTTACACGAACTACCAACATGTTGTTTTGAACAATACGCTATTATGTAACGACGTGAAGTTTTAAACAAAGATTTACTGGTGGTATCTTGCCGAAAAAAACTTGTAGCAACTGTCGGTGTTTGCTCGAAAATATAAATTGTAGAATCACTACATAGTATAAAATAAAGTCGCTTTCTCTGTTCCTATATGTCTGTCCCTTCTTCTTCTTAGTCGAATACTTCATTGCTGAAGGTCGTGTCCTTGAAAGCCCTTCGTGCCTCTTTGTACCCTCAGCTTCCATTTGCTTCGGTTTTCGGCTTCTCTCAGGGCGTTCGCAACAGAGAGTCCAGTGAGCGCAGTTATCTGATCCGACCAACGGTTTGGTGGCCGGCCGGCGGCTTTTCCCTTCTACCTTGCCCACCACAATCAATCTTTCAAGGTTGTCTGGTAGCCGCCGAGCAATATGACCAAAGTAACCATGTATGCTTAAATCTTTAAAACTACGCAACGGATTTTGATGCGTTTTTTTTTAATAGATAGAGTAATGGAAGAGGAAGGTTTATATGTATAATAATATCCATTAAATAGTGGAGAAATCAATAATAAATTACAGTTTTCGAAGCGATACGAGGGCGGGTCGCTAGTAGAAAATAAAAGCGGTCATTTTTAAAGGTAGGGCGATAAGACTATAATAATATATACCAGGACTTCACATCTCAAAATGTGTGGTAGCCTCCGCATCGTAAATTCTATTGGTATTGGTATCTATCCGGTAACCGATTAAAATCAAGTAGGCTGTGATTTCGACGATCAGTTGTTGACAATAATGAAAAAAAAAAGTTGAAAATAATGAAAAAAAAAATTTTTTTTTTCAATCTTTACAAGCCTAAGAGGATATTGTTGGAGCATTTCGATCGAAAAGATTTGAATGGGTACATTGCTGAGAAATTCGAGTGGCTTCTACACCTGCTGTCCGTCGGTACAGTTGCCGAGAGAAATCTATTTTAAATTGAATGTTGATTTTCGGGTTTCTATTATTGTAATATGAGACTTGATGAAAAATATCCCGTGTTTAATTTATTCGTTCAAAAATTTATAATATTTCTAGTACTTCTCTAATTCCGTGGTAAGGAAAGGCCGATTTTTTTATTAATAAAATTTGTTTCTCAAATATTATATTTACAATCTTTGCTGTCGCTTATGGGAATAAGAGTACCTACCTATAGCAAAGTTGTCGTCCACCCAAGTTTATTTGTTGTAGTTTGAAACCAACGATTATTTAAGTGTTTAGAATAGAGTGGTTGTAGCCTAAAGGATTTTTTTTTATTGCTTAGATGGGTGGACGAGCTCACAGCCCACCTGGTGTGTAGTAGTTACTGGAGCCCATACATAATCTATGACGTAAATGCGCCATCCACCTTGAGATATAACTTCTAAGGTCTCAAGTATAGTTACAACGGCTGCTCCACCCTTTAAACCGAAACGCATTACTGATTCACGGTAAAAATAGGCAGGGTGGTGGTACCTACCCGCGCGGACTCACAAGAGGTCCTACCACCAGTAATGACACGGGGTACGAGTATCGAGCAAGCAACTGTTGTATATCGCAATTTTTTTTTGACAAAACAATATTTTTTTAAGGAAATACATATTTAACACGTGTTTACGAACGACTTTTACTATGAAGGGATAGGGAGACGAAATGAAAATGAGGTTGTTAAGAGAGTGTTAACTATGAATGTGGAAGGATTTAGAGGAAGAGGTAGACCTAAGAAGAAATGGATGGATTGTGTGAAAGACGATATGGGTAGGAAGGGAGTAACCCCACCGAATGTAGTTCCGCCTTGTCGTGGCGGTGGGGCTTAAGCGTGCGTCCCTAAAATCGCGTGCAGAGGAATCTGTGTGGGACGCCACGACCAAGAGAACTGCACCCAGCTCTCCTTGGTTGCCTCCGTATACAGCGGGTGCTCCTTGAGAGAGAGCGAGGGACTCTCTCCCCACGCCCTTTGCACTGGCAAAGGGAGGCATTCAGGGGATGAGGGGTTGGCTCTCGGGAGCCTGATGAGCCGGCGGCACTTTTGTGTCTTCCGGCTGCGGGTTGCCATGTCCCCGGCTTCGGTTACAGGGGAAAGCCTTCCAGATATGGGAGGTACCGGCTCGCCGGCGTGGCTCCACACCGCGTTGTGGGCGACGGACAGGCCTCGGCCACCGTCGGCCAAACCGTAAACCCCAGTCATGGGGAACGGGGGCTCCTGCCTTTACTGGTCGGAGCCGCGAGGACGCAAACCTCTTCAAAAATGCCCCAATCTCAAGCTCGACACCCGGCGATGGGATGTATGGCTGGAGGGTTTCCAGTCCCGAGGGTGTCGTAGATCCCAGGGGACTAAACCCCTGGTTAATAAAAAAGGAATAAATAGAAATGATGGACAATTGTACAAAGTTAGTATCCCAGGAGGGTACCGCCCGCGAGTCGGGCGGAGAATCCCTCCGTGCTTCCACCTCAGTGGAAGCACGCTGCCCCATGTATTCTGGGGGGGGCAACAATTGCCAGGACGAAGGAGGCTGTGCGACGGGCAGCGGAATTCCCGTCGAACCGAGGCGCTCCCCGATCGCCGGCTCGATGCGCTCTGCGCTCGCCAGCGACTCGGGTGCGGTCAACCCCACCAGACCATCGGTGGGGAAAAAAAGGGGGCGAAGGAAGACCCCACTATCAACGTCCGACGACGGCGGCGCGTCATCCTCCAGCACCGAGGTGCCGGAAAAGACGATGGCCATCGAGGAGGTGGCTCCGGTGGTTGCGGGGCCTGCCGCAAAGAAAGAGACGATGCCCGCTCCCCAGTGGGCACCAGTAAGGAGGAGGGGCGCAGTGTCACCAGCGACGTCGGTGGAGTCGATGTCGACGTCGGCCGCGTCCCTGGCTAGCGGGGACGAGGCGTTCCGCGACCTCGACCTTGCGCTGGTCAATCTGGCTAAGCTGCTGTCGACCGTGGCTGCCAAGGGCGCCGAGCCAGGCAGCATCTACCGGAAAAGGCTCCGGGAGGGAGCGGCTATGGTTAGGACAAAGTTGATCCCCACCATGTCCAAACTCGTCGCGCAGCTGGACTCTATGGAGAGTCGCATTCTGAGGAACTCCCCCGTCTTGCAAGAGGGGACTCCCTTGTCGCCGATGCCTGCGCTGGCACACTCTGGGCCTCCCGCGAGGAAGATGGACACCAGCGTGCCCTCACGACCCGTGATGAGTGTGGCGGCGCCCATGCCAGCGCCTACTTCTGTGGCCCCTGTTCCACGAGTGCCTACTCTCGCGCTCCCTCACCCCCCGCGGAGGGTTGAGTTGAGGCCTGCGCCGCCTCCCCAAATATCGGCCACCCCTGCATCCGTACAAAGAGGAAGGTTAAGGCCTGCGCCAGCGCAGGCTGAAGACATCCGTTCGCCACTGGCGAGGATGATAGACGAGTGGCCGGCGCTGCCGCGGCCCAGGCCTGCAGAGCCGCCAAGCAGAGAGGAAATGGCGGCCTGCATCTCGCGGGCGGTGGCGGTTGAGGTCCGCAAACACTTTGCCGGCCTCGAGGAGATGCTCCGCTCCTCGATTGGTTCCGGAGATGGCGTCCCGGCACCAACAGCCGCGACCGCTTTACGGGATCAGGCCGCCCAGCCGACTTCCACTCCTGCCCCATCCGCAAGGGTGGCACGACGTGGAGGCCGGAATATCAGAGGTGCGGGTGCCCAGAATCCCAGCCCGCGATCCCAACCACAGCCTCGCCCCCTTCCTCCGCCCCCGTTAAGCATGGACGAGGGCTGGACAGAAGTGGTGAAGCGGGGCACCACAGCACGGCGACAGATAGCAGCTTTGGCAGCTCCCCGAGGGGGTCGAGCGCCGACCGCTACATCCCGAAACACAGCGCTGGCGGCCGTGACTGCTCCCCGCGAGGGTCGAGCACCGGCCGCTGGCAAAAAGAAAAACAAAAGGAAGAAGCCGCGCGCAGCGGGGTCGGCTGCCGTGGTTGTGACTTTGCTGCCGGCCGCTGCCGAAAAGGGCCTCACCTATAATGAGGTGATGGCCCGGGCGCGTGCAGCTGTAAACTTGACCGAAATCGGGGCAGAGGAAGGTCTACGCTTCCGGCAGACCGCCAATGGGGCGAAAATGCTGGAGTGTCCCGGTGCCGATAGTTCTGGCATCGCGGACCAACTAGTGGCGACGCTCCGCGTGGCATTGCCGGAGGAAAAGGTGCGCGTGCACAGGCCGGTGAGGATGGCCGAGATTAGGATCACCGGCCTGGACGACTGCGCCACCAAGGAAGAGGTGGCAGCCGCGATAGCCGCCCAGGGGGGATGTGCTCCGGAGAGCGTGACCGTGGGCGAACTTCGCTCAGGGTACTCCGGGGCCAGATCGGCGTGGGCGCGCTGCCCTGTGGAGGCGGCCACTTCCTTGGCCACCCCTCCACCGGGAAGATCGACGGGGGATCCGGGGAGACTGCGCGTGGGCTGGATAGCGGCCCACGTGCGTCTCCAAGAACCACGTGCCTGGCGATGCCTCCGATGCTTTAGCACGGGGCACGGCCTCGCTAGGTGCACCAGCTCGGTTGACCGCAGCGGTCTTTGTTTCCGTTGCGGCCAGCCGGGCCACAAAGCAGCGTCCTGCACGGCCACCCCGCATTGCGCTCTGTGCGCTGCGGCCGGGCGCAGGGCAAACCACCGGGCGGGAGGCAAGGCGTGTTTCCCGTCCGGTAACAACACCGAACGAAACCGGCGCCGGAGATCAAAGCGCCGGCAAAAGAGAAGGTTGGCCAGAGGAGCACTGGCCAACGCTGTAATCCCCGTTGCGGCGCCGGTGCCGGAGGGCGGGGGCAGCAGTGAAAGGGAGGGGGCGATGGATGTGGTTCAACAGTAATGGACCGCACCTATCGCTTCCTCCAAGGAAACCTGAACCACTCCGCCAGAGCTCAGGACATGCTGTCTCAGAGCATGGCGGAGTGGTCCATAGATGTGGCTGTGGTCGCCGAGCCGTACTTCGTTCCCCCGGCAAATGATTGCTGGTTTGGGGACGACGGCGGCCTGGCGGCCATAGTCATAAGAAGAGACGCGGCGATCCCCCCCCTGGCGATGGTGACCAGGGGCCAAGGGTTCGTCGCGGTGAAGCTGGAAGGGACCGTCGTGATCGGGGCATACTTCTCTCCGAACAGGCCTACCGTCGAGTTCGGGCATTTCCTGGGCGGGATCGGGGCGATTGCTCGCCGCCTCGCTCCTCGTCCAGTGATTCTCGCGGGGGACCTAAATGCGAAATCTGTCGCATGGGGCTCCCCCCGCTCGGACGCTCGTGGTAGGCTACTGGGGAGGTGGGCGAACGCGGCCGGCCTCTGTTTTTTGAATAGAGGGTCGGTTGCGACGTGCGTGCGGTGGCAAGGCGAGTCTATTGTGGACGTTACGTTCGCGAGCCCGGCCATCGCGCGCCGTATCTGCGACTGGAGGGTTTTGGAGGGGGCGGAGACACTGTCCGATCACCGATATATTCGGTTTGATCTCTCCGCCCGCTCCGCAGTCGCGGACGCCCACGGGGATTACCCACGTGGTGCGCCCCGGTCATTCCCCAGGTGGGCACTGAAGCGCCTGAATAAGGCGCTACTGATGGAAGCCTCTACGGTGGCGGCGTGGGCGCCCATTCGTCCACATCCGGTTGAGGTCGAGGGCGAAGCGGGGTGGTTCCGGGACACGATGCGTCGCATCTGCGACGTATCGATGCCCCGGATCAGCCCTCGGTCTCCCAATCGCCAGGCGTACTGGAGGTCGCCCGAAATCGCGCAACTCCGCGTGGAGTGCGTTCGGGCGAGGCGCGAGTGCGCTAGGCATCGCCGCCGTCGCCTGCCGCGTCGCAACGATCCGGTTGCGTTCGCGCTGGTGGAGGCCCGGCTGTACGGCGCATTTCGCGTCGCGCAGAGGGCTTTGCAGCTGGCCATCAGAAGAGCCAAGGATCAACACATGGAGGGTCTCTTGGAGACGCTCGATGGGGATCCGTGGGGGCGACCCTATCATATGGTGCGCAATAAAATGCGCCCATGGGCCCCCCCAATCACGGAGCGTCTCCAGCCTCAGCAGCTGCGGGAAATCGTCTCGGCGCTGTTTCCGCAGGAGCGGGAGGGATTTGTCGCTCCCGCTATGGACCCCCCGTCAGAATACGACGGCGACGTCACTGCTGAGGTGCCCCATATAACGGGGGCGGAGCTCCATGTGGCCGTGCGTAAAATGTGCGCGAAGGACACTGCACCCGGCCCGGACGGCGTCCATGGCCGGGTTTGGGCCTTCGCTCTTGGTGCCCTGGGGGACCGACTCTTGAGGCTTTACAACTCCTGCCTCGAGTTGGGACGGTTTCCTTCGTCGTGGAGGACGGGCAGACTCGTGCTGTTGAGAAAGGAGGGGCGCCCGGCGGATACTGCCGCTGGGTACCGTCCCATCGTGTTGCTGGATGAGGTGGGCAAGCTGCTGGAACGCATTCTGGCAGCCCGCATCATCCAGCATCTGGTCATGGTGGGACCCGATCTGTCGGCGGAGCAGTATGGCTTCCGAGAGGGCCGCTCAACGGTAGACGCGATCCTTCGCGTGCGGGCCCTCTCGGATGAGGCCGTCTCCGGGGGTGGGGTGGCTTTGGCGGTGTCACTCGATATCGCCAATGCGTTCAACACCCTGCCCTGGTCCGTGATAGGGGGGGCGCTGGAACGACACGGAGTGCCCCCCTACCTTCGCCGGCTGGTGGGTTCCTACTTGGAAGACAGATCGGTCACGTGTACCGGACACGGTGGGATCGTACACCGGTTCCCGGTCGTGCGCGGTGTTCCACAGGGGTCGGTGCTCGGCCCTCTTTTGTGGAATATCGGGTATGACTGGGTGCTGAGGGGTACCCTCCTCCCGGGCCTGAGTGTAATATGTTACGCAGACGACACGTTGGTCGTGGCCCGGGGGGGGAGTTTTGCTGAGTCTGCCCATCTTGCTACGGCTGGGGTGGCGCATGTCGTCGGCAAAATCAGGAGATTGGGCCTCGACGTGGCGCTCAGTAAATCCGAGGCCATGTGGTTCCACAGGCCCCGGAGAGTGCCACCTGTCGATGCCCATATCGTGGTTGGAGGCGTCCGTATCGGGGTCGGGGTGCAGTTGAAGTACCTCGGCCTCATTCTGGACAGTCGTTGGACCTTCCGTGCTCACTTTCAGAATCTGGTCCCTCGTTTGTTGGGGGTGGCCGGCGCGTTAAGCCGGCTCCTTCCCAATGTCGGGGGGCCTGACCAGGTGACGCGCCGTCTCTATACAGGGGTGGTGCGATCAATGGCCCTATACGGGGCGCCCGTGTGGGGCCAGTCCCTGGCCGTGGGGGTAGCGAAGCTGCTGCAACGGCCGCAACGCACCATCGCGGTCAGGGTCATCCGTGGTTATCGCACCATCTCTTTCGAGGCGGCGTGTGTACTGGCTGGGACGCCGCCTTGGGTCCTGGAGGCGGAGGCGCTCGCTGCTGACTATCAGTGGCGGGCTGACCTTCGTATCCGGGGCGTGGCACGTCCCAGCCCCAGTGTGGTCAGAGCGCGGAGGGCCCAATCTCAGCGGTCTGTGCTGGAGGCATGGTCCAGACGGCTGGCCGATCCTTCGGCTGGTCGTAGGACCGTCGAGGCGATTCGCCCGGTTCTTGTGAATTGGGTGAATCGTGACAGAGGACGCCTCACTTTCCGGCTCACGCAGGTGCTCACTGGACATGGTTGCTTCGGTGAGTTCCTGCACCGGACCGGAGCTGAGCCGACGGCAGAGTGCCACCATTGTGGTTGCGACTTGGACACGGCGGAGCACACGCTCGTCGCCTGCCCCGCATGGGAGGGGTGGCGCCGTGTCCTCGTCGCAAAAATAGGAAACGACTTGTCGTTGCCGAGTGTTGTGGCATCGATGCTCGGCGACGACGAGTCGTGGAAGGCGATGCTCGACTTCTGCGAGTGCACCATCTCGCAGAAGGAGGCGGCGGGGCGCGTGAGAGACACGCAAGCCCGCCGCCGTCGAGCGGGGGCCAGGGAGGCGGATCTCGCCCAAGCCCTGGCCCGCTAAGTGTTTCGGGTCCCCTTCATATGTCGGTCTGGGGACAGGCGAAGGGGGCCTAAGAAGACGACGTGCAAGCTGCTCTGCACGCGTTTTACGCAAGAGCATCCGGGTGATGGAAGGCCGGCTATCCTCGACCCACGCTGGTTCTGACCCAGTGGGGTATTCCGTAGGATAGACCATTCTAACCGGCGCCATCTAGGCGGGCTCCGGATAGCCTGCCGACCGAGAGGGCTGGTGGTCGTGGCGCCGACGACCGCCGGTCCGGCGTCCCGAGGGGGAGGGTGATGGGAGAGATGTGCTCCGCACTAAACGCTTCACTTTCCCCCCTTTGCCTTTTCATGGGCTCTGTCTCATGCGAGGTTCGGACGCGGGTTGTTGAGCGACACGAGGTTTTAGTCAGTTCGACTCCGACATGCCCCGCCTTCCATCCCCAGGGGAGGGCGGAAGTCCGGCGATTTCCTCCTGACCAAAAAAAAAAAAAAAAAGGAAGGGAGTAAGCGAAGAAATGGTATATGATAGAAGAGTATGGAAAGAGAAAACATGTTGCGCCGACCCCAGGTGACTGGGAGAAGGGCAGGATAATGATGATAATGATGGGATAACATCAGTTAAAACATACAATGAACCAGTTTGAACCGACGTATATTAAAATTAGAATTATTTTTTGGTCTGTCTGCTTGTTAGTTGACTAATATATTAAATTCGTTTGGCAGCATGGAGCAGAGGGTTAGTTTCATTAAAATCAGATGTTGAAATAAAAGGGATTTTTACTGATTTACTGGAAAATCGGCTGCAAGATACTTTGAGTTTTATGTCAACATATTGTGAACGCCAATCGATCACTGTTGATAGGGCGTATTGTAAGTTCGCACTAGAAGCTACTACTACTACTGCTTCGTGGCAGAAATAGACAGGAATATGATCCTCCATATTTACGCGGCAAAGAGTGATGATTCCTTGATTGACCTTTCGGGATGATTGTAGGAACAACACAATGGAGATTTTTACATTATGATGGTGGCTTTGTTCAAATGGTTTATTTATTTCATATAAATTCAAATAATTCATTTGTCTATATTTGTTCTTTATTGGATAAAAGCTCAATTCTGATTTAACATTTCTTCTGGATACAATCAAAATTAAGTAAATAAAATAAAAAATCACATTTTTGCCCCCGATTGTATTCAATTTGCGCACATCCGATCTCGAATTCACTGTATACTTAAGTCAATCTATAGTTCGTAAAGTGCCACTTTTCCTAGCTGCATTCTCGTAGCGCCCAGTAAACTCGTTCTTGACAAGGCACTTGGAGATATTTCGTTGCTGGCCTAAAGCATTTTACAAATATCTATAGGGTTGTTTCTTATTTACTTAAAGTGACCTGAAGTCTCGCTCGTGCTCACCGAATGGGATGCTTGTAGCTTTAGTTCGTATATTTGTCGGAGTGGAGAGCATAATTTTCAGGTTCTTGACTACTGATTTTGGGATTAATGTCGGAATGGTAATGTTTTTTATGTTTAGTGTTTTACATATATTCACAATTCGGACCGATATGGCGCGGACAGCGGGCTCAAGGATGTTTTTAGGGCCATACTCATCAAACGGTTGGTCCGTCAGCTCAAGGTCACTCAGCGAGCCATGGAAAGAGCCATGCTCGGAGTTTCTCTGAAGGATAAAATCCGCAATGAGGTTGTTCGACAGAAAACTAAAGTCATCGACATAGCTCAAAAAGTCAGCAAACAGAAGTTGCAGTGGGCTGGCCATATATGCCGTAGGGGTGACGTAGAGCAGACGGGTTCTCGAGTGGAGATCGCGCAGCGGAAGACGTAACGTGGGACGCCCCCTGACTAGGTGGTGCAATGACCTCCGCGTGGTTACCGGCAAGAAGTGGATGAGGAGAGCCGTAGACCGGGCTCAGTGGTGTGGATTGGGAGAGGCCTATGTCCAGCAGTGGACGACTGTGGGCTGTTGATGATGATGATGCTATTCCTTCATTCCACTCCACTTAAAGTCTGTACACGATTTTTTGTCTCTTTGAACAATTTTACTTTAGGCCGGAATGCAATATATTATTAAATTATTATAACATCAGGCTCTCGAAGCAGACAATAATAATACGCTAATGATAAGTAGGAGTTGGAGATTGAGATATGTTTCGTACTAATTGTACACATATTGTATGTGTAACTAACCTAGTCTCGCTTCACTCCGGTTCTCTGATACGGCATTTCTAAAACTAACTTACAAACCACTAATTACTAATTACGACGGTCAGAAAACTTTCCTACAGAACAAAAACTGGATAAAGGACACGAGAAAGTAAGAAAAATTATATAAATCAAATTTGGTAAATGATGTTTGTAATTAATTAATTTTAACATTTATTTTATTGCAATTGTACATAGTTTAATAGTCTCGTGGTTCACCTGGTTTTAAGTAATTTGGTAATTATACATTATATATAGACTATACAATGAATGCCGCCACCCACCTTGATACTTCAGGTCAAGTCTCAATTTTATAGTATAATGGCTAGCCCAACCCTTCAAACTGGAACGTATGACTTCTTCGCGGCCAAAATGATGTGACGCCCGGTGTATTCGTATCAAGCAATGCGACTGTACCGGTGTTCGAATCCTGAAGACAGGAACGATCTTTTCGAATGATATACGTTCAGAATTTTTTTATTTTACGGCTATATTCAAATATTCTTTTGAATATAGCGAATAGAATATAGAATATTGAATAGAATATATATTCTTTTAAAAAAAATATGCGTAATAACTATTGAATGGTGATACCACCACCACCCTGGCGTTTGAAAGAGGAGGCACCTTTTGTACTTTAAAATTGAGACTTATGTTTCAAGGTGGGCAGCGGTGTTTATGCAAAACAACATTAATGCCATTAAAGCCGTATGGATCCAGCGCCCTTTGCATCGCTTTACTCTGTGAGAGTTTAAAAAAGATAGTTCTCATTCGGATCACCACAAATGCACGCTGCGCATGTTTGTATTCAATCTTCAAATTATAATTTAGTTAGCGGTACTCGCCCACTTCGCTGGGCATTTAAAATTAACATTATTATTTATTGTCATTATTATTAGGGAGTTCAATACTCATATAAATATTAGCCTATCCATTAAGTATATGTATTTTCTACATGGATACCAAGTTTCAAGTCAATCGGATGCATGGTTCAGTAGTTATAGCGGAACATCCGTAAAAACCACTGCAGATATATACCTAGTCATGTCATAAATTCTGTCACATGTTTAATGTAAAATAATTGGAACAAGTTTATTCATTATGTAACCATTCATATACCAAAATGAACTTAACAAAACATAGATTCTTATGACACTAAAGTTTGTTCAAAATGACCTCCGTGATTTTGAATACAGGCGTTCAATCTGCGCGGCCAGTCGTCTATCGCAGCACGAACGAGGTCCATGTCAATATCGGCGGCTGCCTTAATCAAGGATGTCTTGAGTGACTCCAAATTGGGATGAGGCTTTGAGCACGCCTTTTCCTCCAAGTGTTGCCATATCTTGTAATCTAACGGATTCAAATCTGGACTGGAGGAGGGCCAGTCTTCGTGCCGGATGAAGTCGATTTCACGCGCCGCCAGCCAGTCTTGTGTGCTCTTCGCTCTATGAGCTGGCGCCAAATCGTGTTGGAATACCCAGTGCCTGTTATTGAACATGGTATGAGAATCAGGTTCCACACGGTTCGTCAGGACTGTATTTTGATACACAACTGCATTCGTTTTTACACCTTTCTCCAAAAATGTACCTCTGTTAAGCCCCAATAAGAAACTCCCAACCATACCATGAGCGAGGATGGACAATGACCTCGTTGGACACGCGGAATACGGTTGCTCGCTTCTTCACTACTGTGTGCGTACACCTTATCATTTTTTTTGTTGTAGCTCTCTTCTACGGTAAAAATTTTTTCATCCGAAAAAACAATTTCCCGATATTTTTTTCGCGCGTACCGCTTCAACAAAGCGCGGCATCTCTTCAGTCTCAAGTCCTTTAGACGAGCATTCAAACGATGTCCTGTTTTTCTTCGATATGCCCGAAGCCCTAAGTCTTCATTTAACACCCTTTTCACCGTGGTTCTGCTTAACCCCATCTGAAGGGCCAACAGTTTCTGCTTACGTTTGGGATTTCTTTGAATTCTCGCCTTCACAGCTTTTATCACTGCAGGAGTCCTAACAGACCGAGGGCGACCACTTCTTGACCTGTCATCTACACTAGAGTCTTCATTGTATCGTATATAAACAAACACTATATAAACTATATATAAGTTATAAGTATATATATAGTTATAACTAGTCAGGTCATAAGTATTGTCACACAATAAAAACTTTTCTTTTAGAATGCTGGCCACAAAAATTTTTATTGAATTCGAATTTCGAATTGTTCATGAAAATAAAAAAGGTATACTTTTAGAATTTTACTCTATTTTAAATATGGAGTGGACGCTTAAAGAGACTTTTTGGCGGGAACGCGCGGAGTGAAGTTGTGTGATTTGTTTTATTTTGTCTATTTAGTGTTTCTTCAGGTTTAAATGTGTAATAATGGTGGTTTATTAACTGTTTAATATCTGTGAAAGTGCACAAATGTGGGAAAATGAAACAAAGCTGCTGGACGTAACTTCTCGGGTTCCTCCAAAAAGTCCACTGAAAAAATCTCAGTAAATGACCACCATTTTACTGCGATTATATTTCATCCCATATCATCTCATTTCATTAAATTTCATCCCAGTTGATTAATGTCTCAAATTAATCATCTTCATTTCATTTCACTCCATATTATCATTTTTCATAAAATTAAGAAAATAAAGTAAAATAAGACATGACTTAAAGGTCTTAGTTACCAGGTCATAAAACCTCTTAAAAAAAAAAAAAAAGACGCTTAAAGAAGACCGTCTTGCAGTTATTGCGTTGCATCGTTGCGGTTACGCGCCAATTCAAATTTTTAACATACTGAAAAATTTCAATATAACCAAAAGATTCGTTTATCGTACCATCAAACGATACAATGAAGACTCTAGTGTAGATAACAGGTCATAAAGTGGTCGCCCTCGGTCTGTTAGGACTCTAGCAGTGATAAAAGCTGTGAAGGCGCGAATTCAAAGAAATCCCAAACGTAAGCAGAAACTGTTGGCCTTTCAGATGGGGTTAAGCAGAACCACGGTGAAAAGGGTGTTAAATGAAGACTTAAGGCTTCGGGCATATCGAAGAAAAACAGGACATCGTTTGAATGTTCGTCTAATGGACCTGAGACTGAAGAGATGCCGCGCTTTGTTGAAGCTGTACGCGGGAAAAAAATGTCGGGAAATTCTTTTTTCGGATGAAAAAATTTTTACCGTAGAAGAGAGCTACAACAAACAAAATGATAAGGTGTACGCACACAGTAGTGAAGAAGCGAGCAATCGTATTCCGCGTGTCCAACGAGGTCATTTTCCATCCTCGCTCATGGTATGGTTGGGAGTTTCTTATTGGGGCTTAACAGAGGTACATTTTTGTCAGAAAGGTGTAAAAACGAATGCAATTGTGTATCAAAATACAGTCCTGATGAACCTTGTGGAACCTGTTTCTCATACCATGTTCAATAACAGGCACTGGGTATTCCAACAAGATTCGGCGCCAGCTCATAGAGCGAAGAGCATACAAGACTGGCTGGCGGCGCGTAAAATCGACTTCATCCGGCACGAAGACTGGCCCTCCTCCAGTCCAGATTTGAATCCGTTAGATTACAAGATATGGCAACACTTGGAAGAAAAGGCGTGCTCAAAGACTCATCCCAATTTGGAGTCACTCAAGACATCCTTGATTAAGGCAGCCGCCGATATTGACATGGACCTCGTTCGTGCTGCGATAGACGACTGGCCGCGCAGATTGAAGGCCTGTATTCAAAATCACGGAGGTCATTTTGAATAAACTTTAGTGTCATAAGAATCTATGCTTTGTTAAGTTCATTTTGGTATATGAATAGTTACATAATGAATAAACTTGTTTCAATTATTTTACATTAAACATGTGACAGAATTTATGACCTGACTAGGTATTAGTATAGATGTAATAATCTGTATTTCTCAATAAATAATTCTCTAACAAGCGGGCGGCATTTACTTTTTTTATGTCTAAGCAAAAAAAGAAACAGGCTGCAAGCTGTTTCCTACCTCTGTGGGCTCTCAATATGCCCTATAGCCTATAAATTAATTTGTACAATGGTTTCAATTGTTTTAGTTCATTTCTTTTGGGTTCTGAAGTAATGACGGGACTCTCGACAAGGTCGCGGCCGGCTCGGCCTCACAAAGCGGAGGCTTGTCGGAAGGAGCCCTTTTCAAACGGTAACGAGATGGAACCATCTTTCAGATGTTGCTTTTGTTTATTTCCCTTACCGTTATTCCTTCGCTTTCCTCAACGATACTTTGATTCATCTAATACATTAAAATTACAACGAAATTTACATTTCAATTGTGTTTCAGCCAAAAAGTGATTGGCCGTGTGTCGTACTTCAAGTGTGAAACAATGTTGATTCGGTACGATTGATTTTGTACAGGTTTGTTATCTTTATATTTAAAAAATATACATTTTTAACCGAACGAGGCTAATTTGTTATTGATTCATTAAAATAGATCAGTTTGTATCATTCTAAATACAGTGATAAGGGAGGTTCATGTATCAAATAACTTAGAACTAACACATTCTTTGATCAATCATTTCGATGCAATAGTATTTTGGTAACCGTATAAGACAGTGAACATATATAGGAAACATTCGTTATTAATAATCGATGAAGTCTTAAAATTCGTGTACTATAAATTGACCCAGTAACTGAGGATAACGATGGAAATGCAAGATAAGTTTCTATGATTGAAGATACTTTTTTTTCACACATTTAAGGCTTACACAGTGCCATTCTGCCCGAAACAAAAATTGATGAAGCAACCAGCAGATTCTACTTGAAAGATCTTGCATCTTAGACAACGGATGTTCAAACCAATTTACCTACGGGTTCTCCTAAGCTATTACATAACTCATGCGAACAGTATTTGGATGGATATTGGAATGGAGAGGAAGGAAAAAAGCTATTTCAAAAGTTGAAGAGGCCAAGTGCTTGCCCTTCCCCTAAAAGTTAGACAACAAATTGACCGTGAATTAACCCTGTTCTGGCAATATATGTTGGAGTATTTCTACTTTCGGGTAGCGACATGGTAAACGGGCGGTCTTCGTAAGTCAATAAAACCAGAAATGTTAACTCAGAGCGTATATTACGCAGGAGCGTTCCATCTGATACGACGACTCGCTCGCTTCTGAGCTCGAGAGCATTTTTTTTTTTTTTTTTCCTACCTAAGCTGAGAGCCTTGAGAGGCTATTTCAGCGTAACCATAACGTTTGTAGGTGAGCTCACGGGGCTCAAACCTGATGACGTTGCTAACACGAACCCTAGCAAGAGCCGTACTTCGTAGAATCTACCACCGGATCGGAAACGCGACCCACTGAGAAGATCCGGCGAGAAACTCAGTGGGCTGTGTCTGGGAGTTAATTTACTCGTCGAGCCATTCGTCGCAAGCGACGGGTTCGACGAGAACGGTGACCGTTGCTTGAAGTACCTAGAAGCACCGTTAGTGGATCGGGAGGATCCGAGATGACGTATTTTGGGTGACGATAAACTTCGATCTACTTTCGAAGATTAAAAAAAGATGTGTAGTGTCGTGGGACACCGAATAGAAACAAAGTTCCTTATTATAAAAATATTAATTTTTTTAAGTTCAATTCGAGGTATAAAGAAAATAATTATTCGGGTATACATTTTTTATTCGTTTTTTTTATTGATAAAAATAAATAAAAACTAATTTACAAAGTTATCAACTTTATTTTATTCACAATGATTTTAAAAAAAATATATAATAATAATATACAAAGAAGCAGCTATTTATATGAATAATAATAATAACTGTCATCACGTAGACTATACATTAGACACTGTATAGCCATCATACTAAGACTATACATAAATAATAACAATCTTACGTTACGGACGTTTTTTCCCGATTAGGGTACCCCTCCGCATCGTCCCATAAGGAACTTCGTTCCAAAATCTCAATAATCAAAATAAAACAAAGTAGTTACTTAACAACGATCGTGTTCGATGAAAAAAAAAAAAATTTAATTTCATGTCAAGTGCGTTCGAATTTTATTGCTTAGCGTGAATCTCGTTACTGTAAAAATCTGATAGCGGTCTCGATTTTATGTAAGCCTAATTAACATTCTCGATCGTAAAACGAATACGTCTAGACAAAACTATCAAACAAGAGTTATAGGTCTAATTTTCGCAATATATTTTCGGCTAAGTTTAGTAAGTCCTGCGCTATGCGTTTATAACTGTTTGTAACTGTTTTTTTTTTCTTCATTAATTGTAATTGTAGAAGGATTTCGCTGATTTTTCTAGAAGGATTTCGATGATTTTTCTAATGAAATACGTACTCAACAAATGTTCACGATTGCCTTGCACCGTGAAGGAAATCACAAAAATAAAAATCACACCCGCAAAATTATAATTTGCGTAATTACTGGTGGTAGGACCTCTTGGAAGTCCGCACGGGAAGTTACCACCGCCCTGCCTATTTCTGTCGTGAAGCAGTAATGCGTTTCGGTTTGAAGGGTGAGGCAGCCGTTGTAACTATATTTGAGCTGTGAGCTCGTCCACCTACCTAAGCAATAAAAAAAAAAGATGGCTGGACGTTGTGATAAATATGCGGAATAAGGCGCTTTCGATTCGGAAGTTACTTTAAAAGATTGCTATTTAAAAATTACAAAGATTTGCGCTTCACACAATTTCTCTTGCAGTAAATAATTTTACAATAAAATATATTTTACACTATTTTCAATTTAAATTTATTAAAATTTATTTTCCTTTTTTTTAGTTGAATTTTATATAAAACGTGATTTTTAGTTTTTTTAAACTATTATTTACTAGCGACCCGCCCTCGCTTCGCTTCGGAAACATTAAAACACACATGAAACCAAAAAAAAAAAAAATTCAAAAAAAAATTCAAAAAAGTAGCCTATGTTCATCAGGGACAATGTCGGCTTCTAATGGCAAAAGAATTTTTCAAATCGGTCCAGTAGCTTAGGAGCCTATTCGAAACAAACAAACAAACAAATCTTTCCTGTTTATAATATTAGTATAGATTTTTCATTTTTTAATTAAATTTTCTATAAAAACGTATTTTTAAAACTATTAAGTACTTTAACATCAATTCCTGCCTTCTCGATAAAAATGATATAAATTGGCAAAAATCTTATTTTTCAGATCGAATAATGGAACAATCTTATCAAACTAGTGTATTGTCACCGGTCCTCAATAAATCTACAAAGTTTGAATGAAATCTAGCCGTTTAAAGTGGGTCAAAATCACGTCTAAAGGAGTCAGTTACAAACATACATACAAGTGAAGCTAATATAAAGCGTGTAAAAATAAGTTCATTCTTCAACTACATATCTGTGTCTCTGTGTACACTGTCTAGAATGTAATAAATAAACACGGTAAGAAATGAAATCAACAGTCGCACTTCGATTGAATTTGTTCCATTTCCACTTTTATTTGAAGAAGGGCGGTCGCACAAGTCTCTGTGACGATCTTAAATAAATAACGGAGAACACTTGAAGAATACCAAATCTATTGGAAGGACACGAAAAAGGCTAAGGTTTTTTTTAATTCGATCCGTGCCATGCGCTTGCTGCTTTGTTTCCAAGTGAAGAACAAAATTGTTTAAGAAATGGACGATTTTTTTGTCTACTACTAATGATAATGACGATGCCATATCTGCGATTCTTGACCCTTTTTTTAATGGCGTTGAAGTCAGACGTACTTGTAACTTGTATAATGTTAATCGCAAAATACTATCTTGCTAGCCATCTATGTTGCAGCAATGCTATTGTATTATTTGTACCAAATCGCCATATTATTGGTAAAAATTGAGTTAAAAAAATTACAATTGAGTAAAAATTTCGAGAGTTCAACCGTAAACGTATAAATTATATTGTCTCGGGATGGAAAAGTGTAGCAGTTATACTTCGAAGAAATACATTTTTTACGTTTTTTTTTTCTTCTTTGCAATATTCAGTTTATAAGGCAATTCATCTTTAGTCGCGTGTTACGGCACTTAGGGGAAAAGATGTAGACCACACAGTTCAAATATCTTTAAGGGGTATTTTTTTGTAAGCAAATTCGCATGATGACGTGGAATTATCGAATATTTCGAATATTTAACACTTTAACACTTTTAAAATTATTTCGAACACCGATAAACGTAAAAGAAAAGGTTTTGAAACGTTAATTTTATTACAAAATATTAATGCTTAATTTAATAATAAAATAGATTCGGTATACTCGTATTACGCAATTACACAGCTTCAATTCTCTTGAGAGAAGATCTTTTAATGCAAATGTATATGTAAGCTTGAAGGTAGATATTATCTTGTTGAACACCAAGTAAAACGATGTCACTTTTTGATTCCTGATTTAATCAACAATATGTTATCTTAACAATTCACTTTAACACTTGTCCAACTTTAACCAGTACGTACAACAGTCACTGAATCACACAACGTAACAACGATATAGTAAGTGCACCAGGCAAACGCAGTTTTTTTTTTTTTTTTGCTAGTCCGGATTAACATCTCTCTAGCCACATACAATTCTTTTTCTTTTTTTTTTTTTTTAATCTGCGTGTACGGTAGCGTTTGTTAAAACATTTCTTAAACCAGAACATTTATACGGAATTTCTTCAGAAATAGTGCGAGACCGACCATCGTTTTCTACATTTCCAACACCTGCACCTGAGGTGCCTGAGCTTACAGACATTGTATCACTACCCACAGACTATGTTTGCTGTATCGCTATTTGCGGACAAAAATGTCGCTTCTATTGTCAGTGATAGAGTCGTCATCATTAAGATCAGTTTCATGAACAAGATTAATTAACCCATCTGTGTACGCCGTCACGTCATCGTCACTATAATTTTCAGAAATTTCTAGTAGGCCTGACGGGCCTCGAGGTATTTCACGTAAGTTTTCATGGGGAAATTTGTACACTCTATTAGAACTATTTACATGTCTCAATTTATACCTATCGTTTTCCAAAACTGCAGTAATGTTGAAAAGACCTTTACATTTTCGGTCAACTTACGAAAACAAAATCCCCAGCGGAAAAGAGGTTGACTTTAGCTTTGCCTCGACTAAACCAAGCTTCTGTTTGTGCCCTTTTTTTTATGTTTTCGCCGGTCTTCGACCGTGCTAAATCAAGATCTAATCTAGAGGGATTATCACTCTGTTGAAACTTTAAGATATTTCAAGTGAACTACCCTGAACGGCAAACGTCTATTCTATTGGAGTAAACCCTGTTACTCGACAACGTGCACTATTAAGGGCGAGTTGAATATCCCCTAAGTGCTCTTACCATCATGATTGGTCTAAGTTACTTTCAGATCAAAGAGTGACTTGTTCATGAAACCGCTTACCATTGAATAAATTACTATGACTTTGTTTTATAAGACTACATTCTGACCCTGAATGGAACATAAAGGGGAAGCCAAAACCACTTATCTGTAACACACTGAAGCTCTGGAACACACGTTGACGTCTCTGGTTGCACCTGCCACAGCACCTGGAGCAGTGTCGTTTTTCTTCTTGTAGCGCATGGAACACCCAGAAGCTACATGACTCGCATCACCGCACACGTAACAGCTGACTTGCAGGCGAGAGCCGGGCGCCCACGGATGAGGAGGTTGTTCAGGTTTTGCTCACAGTCTCCTACGAGGCGGCGCGCCCTAGCGCAAGTGCAGCCGGAGCGCGGGGGCTCCAATATCGGCAGTCCGTGCTGGAGGCGTGGTCTCGTCGTTTGGCGGACCCGTCGGCCGGCCTCCGTACCGTCGAGGCGATCTGCCCGGTTCTCGCGGACTGGGTGGGCCGCGACCGCGGAAGTCTCACCTCCGGCTACCTGTGCAGACTCACAAGACATTTTACCACCATGCAAACTTCTTACCGCAACAAATCTTACCAGCCACCACGCAAACTACAATTTTACGGGTTCCACCTCTCTTACACGATGTTACTCCCACACTGAGGAAGCCAACCGCGAACACTTGTCAAGCACGCACAAGCACGCACTTCACCGGAAAAACTTGCATCCGCCAGCGGAACCCGAACACCGCCACATCGCCAGACACGAACGCACCGGACGTCTTATCTTACAGGTCACGACGACTTCAGATGTGTCAATTTTTCTTCCCCACGGAAACTTGCTTGCTTTCTTGTTTGCTTGCTTGCTTGCTGGAGCCCGAAGTCATCGAACGTGTAGTGTTATTGGTATTGAATCGAGTAGATTCTAAAATTTCAGCGACAATTCACAGTCTCATGTCCTGGTTTACTGTACTAGTGCCATGTAACTCTAGCAGTAGTCATTGGCTTAAAAACGATTCATGTCGGAACTACCCACTCGTCATGACAGATCCATTATTGCGATCGAAGTTTCACTTGAGATTTGCACTTGCCTTAATTTCTTGCAATAGCTTGTTACGTGTTGTATTTCCGTTAGTAAATGCCATGTGATGAAGTCGACAGTCAAACTGGGCAACATGAGCCAGAACGTAAGATGTGACGATTTCTTCGTGGCTCAGATCTTCCATCGAGGTAACAGAGACGTTATTACACGACTTACGTATGCTGCATTCACGCTCTTGTGGCGTACCACTACTAGTATTGTGATCTGCATCATGTTTTTTTTTTTGCTGTACTTCGAACATGTTCAAACACGTCACGCCAGTGAGAGTAGAGTCCTGATCTCACTTCTGATGTAAGCTTGAAGGTAGATATTATCTTGTTGAACACCAAGTAAAACGATGTCACTTTTTGATTCCTGATTTAATCAACAATATGTTATCTTAACAATTCACTTTAACACTTGTCCAACTTTAACCAGTACGTACAACAGTCACTGAATCACACAACGTAACAACGATATAGTAAGTGCACCAGGCAAACGCAGTCCAACGAATGTTTTCATAATTTTTTTTTTTTTTTTTTTTTTTTTCCTACCTAAGCTGAGAGCCTTGAGAGGCTATGTCAGCGTAACCCTAACTTTTGTAGGTGAGCTCACGGGGCTCAAACCTGATGACGTTGCTAACACGAACCCTAGCAAGAGCCGTGCTTCGCAGAATCTACCACCGGATCGGAAACGCGACCCACTGAGAAGATCCGGCGAGAAACTCAGTGGGCTGTGTCTGGGAGTTAATTTACTCGTCGAGCCCTTCGTCGCAAGCGACGGGTTCGACGAGAACGGTAACCGGTGCTTGGAGTACCTAGAAGCACCGTTAGTGGATCGGGAGGATCCGAGATGACGTGTTTTGGGCGACGTCGACTGCTTTCCATTCTGTCCGCAGGATCGGGAATGTAGTTACCGGCGGCCACGATGAGAGGGTTCTCGTGTCGTGCCGCTTTATCGAAGTGGGTTCATTTCAAGGCACGTTCCGCCTTTTTATACTAGCCGGCGCAGCTGGCTTATGAGTCACTTCTGTTGCAGCTGTTGTTTACGAGTGGAACGACACGGCCGGCGCACCTGGCTTGTGTGAGTCACTCCTATTGCACGTGCTATATAACATAAATATCGTTAACGCCGTCATATACAAATATTTATGGAACACACAATAAGCTGTAATGGTAATAAATCTGAATATAAGTTTGAGAACGATTTAATAATAAATAATAAATAAATATTTACTAACAATCACGCCACGTTAACTGGTCCCGTGATAAGTTCGAAAAGAACTTGTGTTACAGGTTTGATAATTTCAGGTTAATGTTTGGGAATTCGAAATAAATTAATGTAAGGACATTCTATTCGACCATTCTAACCGGCGCCATCTAGGCGGGCTTCGGATGGCCTGCCGACCGAGAGGGCTGGTGGTCGTGGCGCCGACGACCGCTGGTCCGGCGTCCCGAGGCGGAGGGTGATGGGAGAGATGTGCTCCGCACTAAACGCTTCACTTTCCCCCCTTTGCCTTTTCATGAGTTCTGTCTCATGCGAGGTTTGGATGCTGGTTGTTGAGCGACAGGAGATTTTAGTCGGTTCAACTCCGACATGCCCCGCCCTCCGTCCTCAGTGGAGGGCGGAAGTCCGGTGATTTCCTCATGACAAAAAAAGGACATTCTATTATCAAAAAGAACAAGGCGAATTCGTTTAATAATTATATATTTTTTATAATAAAATTCGTTATTATTGAACATGGCAAACTGCTGTTTTATTTATTTACTGGTTCATTCTCGTTTATTTTACAACTTATTAAAAAAATAGGAAATGTCTTTTAAGATATTTGATTCTTCTTTTTTCTCTCAAGTATAATTAAGCTTAACGAAAATCCATTATTTAGGAATTTACTTAGCAACAATGATTGTGCTCGGTTTTTTTACAAGATCAATGTCTGATTTATATGGAATTGAACATTTGCTTTATTGTGATCATTGTCAAAGAATCAAAATGCTAATGATCTGTAATAACTAGTAAAAAATAGCATCTCAGTTGAAGTGAATCAATTTCATTAAAAAATTGAAAATATAATGAAATATTAATAATTGAAAGATCGAATTTTTCATATTAATACTATTAATACTATAGAGTTTTATGAAATTCAACGCAAATTTTATAGATTTACATATTTACGTAAGGCATCCTATAAAAAAATATATTATTATATATCGTATTTATAGGTAATTTTCAAAGTTCGCTTCTATTCAAAATGATTAGTTAGTTCTAAGGCTTAGAAGCTCGATAAATGCAGTTACTGAAACTTCTAATTAAAACTTATTTTTGGTCCGCAATTTCTTAAAAGAAAATTTAAATTGTTAAATTTTTGAGTCTGATAATCTTGCCCTCACCGTCGCCCTTTGGATAAGCTGAATCTTGATAAGGTGAGGCCTATTGAGAGAGACCACGCTTCAGAACTCTAAATCATCACTGATCACACACTGATCATAACATTTAATAAATTTGTCCTTTATTTGGGTATAGAGTATTTGAGATAAAGAGTCTTTTGATTTTCTTAAGCGTTTCACACCTGATTCAGGTTCGTCGAATTAACTTGAATTTTCGATCTGTGACACACATGCTTTGTGTGGTACACAATATTCACGGTTGAGCATAGAGTCTCCGATGTTCTCTAGAGTGTGCGATACAATATACTATGTCTCGTGCATAAGACTCTAGGAGCCTCTAGACTAGGGTTATTATGACACCATTTTTGGAGCGACTTATGTTAGTAGTGGACGCCTTCGTCATAATCAATAAAGATTTTTAATTAAAAAAGTGTAGAATCGCAATTCTCCTTCTTTAATTACCTCCTAATTTTTTTTTTTTTTTGCCCTTGCAGGCAGCCGAGCATACGGCCCACATGATGGTGAGTGGTTACCGTTGCCCATGGACTTCAGCAATGCCAGGGGTAGGGCCAAGCCGCTGCCTACCTAAAAACTTTAATTAATTATTCTTAAACTATGCTGAAATATTATTTAATTATTTTTTTTCAATAAATAATTTAGACAGTTGCCATAGTAGAAGGGAGTAGAAGACATTTGAGAAAAACTCTAATTATGTTAACAATATTTTCAACACACTCGCATAAGTTCCAAACATAAACTTTCGGACCTTCCACCAGGAAAAATTTCCACTCAATGTCTTTGGTTCCTGGAAGTATTTTTTATTGCTCAACTCTGTCAAACGGTCACTTCAAAGTACGTCACGTCAAACTACAAAAAGCTAAAAATGTTCGTGTCCTTACGTAAAACGAGTTTCCGAATGTTTGACGGCAGTCTCTCAGCAAACATTTAATTTTAACATTGTTAGTAGCAGAGGCAGCTGAGTTTGTGTTGCTCATATCTCATAGCTAGCAATTTGGTTAGCAATTTTATAAAATACACGGTGGGAAAAATCATATTACGTTATAATACTCATTGTAAAAATAAACATTAAAAAAAACCTAATATAAAAAAAAAAAAAAAAGACATGCCCGCTGAAATTCTCGCCAGTTCTTCTCAGGACGGAGGCTAGTTTTTGTGAATTGACGGTAGTTCTTTTGACGTTCAACAAGTATGTACTTTCATTTATGTTGAATAATTTTTATTTTTATTTGATTAGATTTGATTTGATTTGACATTGCAAAGCTAGATACCATTCAGCCGCAAAGGCATATGCCCCAGGTTTGAAGGTAAGATAGCCGCTAAACAATAAAACTTTATATCACCACCACGCTTATGGGCTATAATAATTACTCAACAACTTTTACTGCCTGTTAATTCGCTCGTTTACCCGTGTAGATAAAAATAAAGGAAACAATAATTGAATTCGGTTTTTAAAGTACGGATTAGAAATACATTTTTTGTCTAATATAACATAAGACAACTCTAAAACTTATCATTTTCATATACACAACGACTTGAAACCAGACATATTAATACTTGTTTTTAGCATACGTTTCTATATTTTCCCTCGAATCTTCCCAGCGGGTCACAATTCCGATCTGGTAGTAGATGCATTCGCGAAGCAATTGAGTCTAGTCTATCAGGTCTCCTTCTGTGGCGCTCGGGCAATTGTTAGCATGCCTTTTCCTCTTTCCTTGAGCCCTTGAGTTTGCCTACCCATCCTAGGGATGCCAAAAATGCCTTCGGCCAAAACTTTAGATTCATCCCAAAAAAGGATTTAAGGGTCGGGATGGGTACTAAAATCGTGGCTCTTACCGCTTAATTGGTTAACGTTGAATTTGGTCAACCATAATATAATGCACGACGATATATATATATAATATGTGCACAAGTAAAGAAAGAAAAATAGCTTAAGTAAATTAAATTCCTCAGTAGAACAAACAGAACAAGTTTCTGTATCCGAGTACGAATCTGACATGCAGGCTGCAATCCCATTTCCCATTCCGAAGCGTTTTGGGCTTACACTCTAAAAACCATTTCCGAGATACAGCACACGGCAACTCAATTTGTTTGCGATACATCTCATTTGTTATTATTCACTAGTACACTAGAGAATTGAAATTGTATAGAAGGAATAGCGATACAATTGTTGGTATTAGTGTGAACCTAGAAAAACGGTTTTTATTCGTATTATAATAAACGACACTACTTAATCGTTCTATAACCTAGCACCGAACATTGGATGAGACAAAATCTAAAAGGGCAAAGCGGTAAGTAAAGTAAAGTAAAGTAATACAGCGCTGAACACATATTTTCCCGCCACTGTACTATAATCCTTCTTAGGGCCACGATCTTACCATAACATGGCCATGCTAAGCCTGATTGAGTCATCATGAACTTGAGGAAAGTGTAATCATCTATCATCTTCTCCCCGCCACTGACTATAATCCTCCTTAGGGCCACGATCTTACCATAACATGGCTATGCTAAGCCTGATTGAGTCATCATGAACTTGGCGTGAAAAGTCTATCGTCTTCTTGAACTTTCGTAATACGCGCATGGAGCTTTCACCTACCTACCATGGTTGATTTCTGCCTCGTTCAAGGCTCGGACTTCGGTTGTTGGACAATCGGAAGTTTTATTCAATTTGTGGCGACTCACTTACCCGCCACTACTTGGGCAACCGCCTTACAATTCGAAAAAATCGCTATCGCTTATGGTTTTAGGCAATCATCCATTATTGTTGTTCAACAACTTCGGCAATCTTGAAAATCTGAGGGCAGTACATATTCATACTTTTTTTTTTTTTTATGATTGAAAGTTTACTGGTGGCCCGAAGGCCTTTCCAGTTTCACCAGGACAGGTGGGCGAGCAAAGGCTCAGCCAAGAGGGGCGGGATTTGCTAACAACCGCCCGAGCGCCTCCGAAGGAGACCTAACAACTCAAGAGCAATTGTTTCGCGAATGAATCTACTACCGGATCGGAATCGCGACCCGCTGAGAAGATCCGGCGAGAAACTCAGCGGGCTGATGCATGGGTTAGGTTGCACGTCGACCTCTTTGTCGAGTTCGACGAGTACGGTTACCGGGGTCCCTAAGCCTGCCCCTAGTATTAGAGCTGAAGGCATCTAATACAACGGTTATTGGATCTGATGGATCCGTAAGGACGTGTCTAGGGCGTCGACGGTGACTGGCTCCTGCATGATCAGGATTCGGGGAGTAGTCAGCGGCGGCAACGATAAGGCGATTATCATGACGATATTCATACTCACTGTGTAAGCCATCCTTTGTGTCAGCGCCTACCCAATACAGTTAATGAAGCAGCACTAATACTACAGCATCTACAGTGGTGACCCCGACGTGATCTGAACACGCAACCTTCTGATCACAAAGCATCAGCATCTACAAATTCAACGGCGATATACTTTGCCCAAAGAAATTTTTAGAAGTTATAGTTTAGTGTGAAGTCGTCGTGGCCTGAGATATAAAGACGTCCGGTACGTTCGTATCTATCGATGCGACTGTGCCGGTGTTCTAATACCGTTGGCAGGTTCCAATGTTTCTAATGTAATACGTACTTAACAAATGTTCACAATTGACTTCCGGTAACTAAAATCATAATCCGGTAAACACATAATATCGCGTGATAAAAGGCAAGCCCGTAAAAATTATAATCTGTATTATTACTGATGGTAGGACGTCTCGTGAGTCCGAACAAGTAGGTACCACCATCATGCCTATTTCTGCCGTGAAGCAGTAATGCGTTTCGGTTTGAATGGTAGGGCATCCGTTGTACTTACTGTAAATATTGAGGTAAGGCCTCATATGGGTACAGGTACTCATATGTCTCAAGGTGGGTGGCAGTATTCATGTTGTTGATGTTTATGGGCTTCGGTAACCACTTATCACCAAGAGGGCCATGAGATCGTTTATCTACCTAAGCAATAAAAAAAGGTCTGATACCTACATGTAACTTTACTTTGAGAGCACTAAATGCTGCCTGTAATTTATAAACACCTGTTTTTTCCGCTAAAAAGGCATCCGAGTCCCTTGAGACCATAATATGCTTCCGTGCAGTCTCTCCTCCCACATTGATTACACCACCATCCATCTTTTGACTTGTCTACTTCTTTCCCGCAATTTTTTGCTTTTTTTGAGTTTTTTTTTGTCATATACATAGAAACATTACGGTTTATTGGTTTAATTCTAGAATCTAATTTGTCGAAATTCTACGAAAGCGTTTCCAATAAATGTCGTTAAGCTTAATTCTGACCTACTTTCATAACACACACTCATACGTACTCGAATATAAGTTCTTGAAAAAAAATACGTCTCATTGAACGTAACCCAGAAATGCTCAACCCTTTGACGGCATACAAATTTGATTCGACCCATATGGTGTCAGCTTGCATATTCCTTCATATATCACAGGAAATAATATTCAACCAATCTTTATCTATACTGTTATAAAATTGTAACAGAATCGCGTCTGTCTGTATATCGAATTTTGTAAAAGTCAAATGCTTGCGGCTCGGAGTTTAGCTTGACCTTAAATTATGAATTTAACATTTTCTTTTTCTGTATTTGGTTCATTCGAGCATCTTATAACACAGATTACGTAGATTGATTTAATTTACGAAATTATTAGACTTAAAAACTGTTATATAATATTTACCACATAAATGATCCTACTAACTACGTTATCAAACTGCATTGTTTCATATCCAATTTAATATTCAATTTCCAATTAATTTAATATTAAAAGCACAACCAATTTAATATTCCAAATAAAAAATGATTGAAGTCGCAACTACATCTTGTCATTGAATAACATTGTCCCTTCGTAGTGTCATATATCGTTTGAGTGGTTTTTATGTAAATTGACACTTTTATTGGTACGAAGAATGTTTGGGAACTAGAAATTGCTTAGATGGGTAGACGAGCTCACAGCCCACCTGATGTTAAGTGGTTACTGGAGCCCATAGACATCCACAACGTAAATGCGCCACCCACCTTGAGATACAAGTTCTAAGGTCTCAAGTATAGTAACGACGGCTGCCCCACCCTTCAAACCGAAACGCATTACTGCTTCACGGCAGAAATAGGCAGGGTGGTGGTACCCACCCGCGCGGACTCACAAGAGGTCCTACCACCAGTAAAAATCAGTAAAAATCCTGCCAGTTTAAGTCTACTAAGGATAGTGCTGGGTTGGTATACTTGAACGGCACTAGATGAAAGATTCATCTCTAGAATGCTTTTTGCGTACAAATGCAATGGCAAGATGGTTGTGCCACCTGTGTTGGCTTAATGCCCGATTATATCCACAGATGAATTGATTTGACTGATATAGCCAAAGTGGTTTCTTGGAGAAAGTGGAAGTGCACCAGCTGCATATGCCTTCGCACTGACAATTGGTGGAGCATAAAAATACTGGAGCAGAGACCTTATACTGGATGTGGTAACGTGGTCAGGCAACCAATGAGGTGGACTGACGACTTGATCAAAATAGCTGCGAAGGACTGGATGCGAAAGGCAAGAGACCTAAAAGAATAGAGTGCATAATATGAAGAGACCTAAACTCGGCATCGGGTGGACAAAGGTTGGAGAAGAGATGCTCGAACTTAAGAAGTCATCGTGGCTTTAAGGATTAGATGTCAGGTCTGTACCAGAGCTCAAATCATAATTGCAGGTACCACTCTTTTGAAACAAGCACTTTATGCGTATTCACGAATCACTTCTACCAAGAAAGAATAACATCGTGTACTGTGGTGGTAAGGTGTAATGTAAGGCCGTACCGGTTGGTAACATAACCTTGCTTATTTCGGCCGCGAAAGAGTTCAGCAGCAACGTTCCGATTTCAAGGGTGGGAAAGCAGTACAGTTGATACTTGACCTCGTGTTATGCCATGTCAAGGCTAATGGGGCATTGACATTGTAATGTATATATGCTCCGGTATACAATAAGTTCCACGTGAACCATGAGCTCGTTCTCAAGCAAAAAAACTATGCTATGAAGTTCTGCTATGAAGGGAGGAAGAGCAGTAACTTGTGAAGGAGATGATAATTGAGGAAATTTGCAGTAGGTAGAGGTAGACGTAACCGGAGTCACACCTGTGTCGTCTGATAATAGCTACATAGACACTTACGAGTGTGAGATTTTCTGACCTGATACATACAACAGTCATAAAGACAAGAAAGATTATCTTAATTTTCGTAAAGGTATCTTTCGCCATCTAACAGTTTATGTTATGTAAAATACATTTATGTTATCAAAGTAGTGGAAAATGTGAAGCTATGAATTCTCACCGTATAATCCGATAAAAGAGCCCTGAAACCATTAACTTCATTGACACGACACTGGTTTGGTCGATTAAATCCATTCACGGTGGAATAGTTTATATTCGAACATTCTCATTTCTTTACGGGACTTTCCACCTTATAGGCATGCTGTGTAGGTGCGATAATTGTTATAAACTATTTTTATTGGCCGTTAGCGACGTCATAAACTGGATGTCCATGGAAGCAACAGGTTTGGGCTGAGGAGGGTGAGGTTTATTATTTGTTCTGTAATTGTTATACAGTTGAGAACAGTTCTTTTAACCTAATTGTAGATAATTATGATGGTATATTAATTCGCAGTTTTTTTAATGGTATTTATCAGTTTTAAAGTAATGTTAAGAGCATTAAAGGAATCACGAGTGAAATAAATTCACGGAACTTTTGAAATATTCAAATAAAGCACACAAGCCAATGTTGAGTTAAAACAAAGGAAATTGCTAATTATGCTTCAAATTTCCTGCCGTGAAAGCTTTGCTAAAATTAGAAAGTTCACCATTCATGGCTGTTGGGACATGAATGCGGGAGGCCACGCATCTCGACACTGACTGGTTCTGACTCGGTAAGCTCCTCGGTGTATGGTACACTATCTAGACGTGCTACGGACACCCCGCAGCTGTAGAGGTCCGATGGTCGAGGTTTTTTTTTTATTACTGCCTAGATAATATTATAAATAGCAAACGTTCCACCTGGTGTGAAGTCGTTACTGGAGCCCATAGACATCTACGTCGTATATGCGCCCCCCACCTTGAGATATAAGTTCTAAGGTCTCAAGTATAGTTACAACGGCTGCCCCACCCTTCAAACCGAAACGGATTACTGTTTCACGGCAGAAATAGGCAGGGTGCTGGTATCTACCCGCGCCGACTCACAAGAGGTCCTACCACCAGTAAAAGTCTTCCATTTTATTCTAATACTAGCTATCCAACCCTGCTAATCCAGATGCAAGAAAGCTGCCAACGTATGCATGTTGGAAACTAAAATACAAGGCATCCAATGATAACTTTGCTGGGATTGTTGAATTTAGAAGAAGAATATTTTTCTGACAAAGCCGTAAAAGTTGAAATCTGTGCTACGGCAGCAAGACAACAATGATTTGATGTTGTTTTTGTAGAAGTGACATAGACAGACGGAGCAGTTGCTCTGGCATACAAGTTACTGGGCTTAGAAGAATTGCACTGCTAAAGTAATATGATTAAACAGTTATAGGCTGGCAGCTGTTTATGACGTATATTTTAATAAGGGAATGATGGAAGAATAATGGAAGGAAAGGGATCATATCAAAATACCATATGTAGTATTGTTATGAGTTGGGGCTCAGGATAAATAAAATTCCTCACCGGTATTCTAATAGAAACTCAATTATTTCGACAGTTTAGGTAGACATCATTTTTTTTTATTGCTTAGATGGGTGGACGAGCTCACAGCCCACCCGGTGTTAAGTGGTTACTGGAGCCCATAGACATCTACGACGTAAATGCGCCACCCAACTTGAAATTTAAGTTCTATGGCCTCAAATATAGTTACAACGGCTGCCCCACCCTTCAAACCGAAACGCATTACTGCTTCATTATCAAAATTAATTGTTTCGCTTTCTTGAAGTGATCCGTTCGTCGCTTCGCTTCAAATAGAACTTTCTTCATCTCGCCTGTGTCACCTTTTATTGTCGTTTTAACTATGACTATACATTTCTCGATAGAAGTAAAATATTCGACAATGTTCTCCGTTTTTGCTATCTGACGACAGATGGAGTTAGATACTCATATAATCATATAATATGGTATATTTAGTTATTAAGTATGAGTTGGCCTATTTGGTATGTATAGATGAGCTAACGGAATGTCTAGTCAGAAATGATTATCTGAGTCTAGCGACATTACAACGGGAATGCAGTCACCCACCTGGAGACATGAGGCTGTAATCTGTAATGAAGTAAAACAACTATAAGCAGGATCACGCTACTTGTAAGGACTTACATGTTATATCCTAATAGGTATATTCTGCCGTGTATTCTGCCGTGAAGCAGTAATGCGTTTCGGTTTGAAGGGTGGGGCAGCCGTTGCGACTATACTGAGACCTTAGAACTATATCTCAAGGTGCGTGATGCATTTACGTTGTAGATGTCTATGGGCTCCAGTAACCACTTAACACCAGGTGGGCTGTGAGCTCATCCATACATCAAAGCAATAAAAAAAAATTATTACGCAGATCATAAATTTTGCGGGTTTGATTGATTCTTAATAAAATTGGAATTGATTTCGTCAGAGTCGAGTCGACATGAATGCGCCGAGCATCGTATCCTCAACATTACGGGCACATCAATACCTTCATGACTCGATTTTGGAACAGATGTAAAGCTTAGAAATATTTCTTTTACGATTCGATGTTATCCTAAAACCAATTCCAGGTAAGAAAAATGGATTACATTATGAACGTATGAATTTATTTATTTTTTGTTACCGGAAGACTGTCATGATTTATTGCTAGAATATTGCTTTCTGACGCATTTTCGATCAGCGTATACTATTAATAAAGACTGACGTAGGAGACGAGAGGAAAGGTGAAATAATTGAATTTTGTGTCTTTTTTTTCGAATAGTAAATTGTATTATCATTAAAAGTTGAACCTAAAAATACCTGTCGTTTTAATAAAATTTATGCCGGCTAAAAATATTGCTAATAAAAGTGATTCTACAAAACCCTTAGATTTCACGTGTTGGTGAATTAAATTAAACGTTAGTGGAAATTTCAATATTCCAATTTTGTAAATTTATAAATTTCAATTTTGAAAATGAGTGTGAATTTTTTTTTTTGGTATTTAAATTTATTGAAGCAATTTTTATCATAATAATATAGAAGTCTGAACGATAATTTTCAGAAATTTTGTGTACATATGCGAGTTCCGAAAATTAGCACTTATGTTTTTCGGTTTATCGGGCGAAAACACATCTTTCCAAGGCTAATGAAAACGGCCGTCTGGTGTAGTGGTAAGTGACACGGTCACTACATAAGGGGGTCGCGGGTTCGAATCCCGCCAAGGGAAGATATTTGTATGATAAATATAAATGTCTTTTCAGGGTTATGGATAATATTAAATATATGCATGTGTATATTAAAAATCTTAAATTAATTTCCGTTATCTGGCACCTGTAACACAAGTTCTTTACGAACTTATCACGGGACCAGTTAACGTGGCGTGATCGTTAGTAAATATTTATTTATTATTTAATTATAATGTCTTCTTTTTTTAAAACCGATCACTCTGTCACCATAGGTAATAGTAAAATAGTGGAAAAACAAGTCAATGTTTTACATTCAACAAACTTTCACTAGGATTTTCTTTAAGACATGTACTCTTGGGATTTGAACTGGGGGAAGAGAGTGGCTTCCTTCGACTCGAAACCTAAACGAACGGTTCGACAAGAAGTCTTGTAGAATAAGTCTGTTTGGTAATCCCGTGTTGTACAGTTTGTAAATCAAACTGTTGTGCCAGACTATGTCGAATGCTTTTACAATATCGAATTTGTTTATTTTTTAGTTGGGAGCAGTATTGGTTAAGTTTCACGTCGAACTCTTCGATGAATTCGACGAATAGGGTTGCCGGGGTGGGAGGCGGCATTTACATTGTAATGTCCATGTGATTGCTAAACACATTACACAAGGTAGGTACCATACCATATCCATACCATATCTAGTACCATATCACTTGCAAATTGTCATGCCCGTCGAAAAACATCCGGAACTCAATAACAAAAAAACTTTGATCAGACATTTTCAATTTTCGAGTGTATCCAGCCATTCCGAATTTAGATATAGATGCTCACACCCCCTTCCTCATTTACGGAGCGTTCGCGTAAGACGTTATTTTAATTAAATCTACAGAGACAATTAGTTTCCGTGTTTCACGAAACCGTGTTAATGTGGCACTGTCTTCCGAGGAATGAGAATTATTTTGCTCCGTACACGTTGGACGTCGGTAACCACTTAGCACCAGGGGGGCCGTGAGCTCATCCACCCATTTAAGCAATAAATGAATAAAATATTTTTTGCGCTTAAAATTTGATATTGGAAAGAATATGTAAATTTAATGATCTTGAGCACTACTTAAGTATTGTGAGCTTGTACTAGTCAGATCCAACCTGATTGTACCCACCTTTGGCGTGACGTAGTCATATTTCGGTTTGAAGGTTGTGAGAGCTGTTATTTTATTACAATGGTTATAATAGGTTAGGGAAAAGGTCTTTTCGCATTATAGTATGTGTTAACTTGTAATAAAATCTCTTTGGCTATACTATTTATGGTTTTGGTATCATTAAAAGTTTGAATTTTAAAGAACTTAATTCCAAATTAAAATTTAGAAAATCTGTGATTTTTATTTATTTTTCGTACTGTCAAGATGAGTGAATCTAATGAAGGAATTCGATACATTTTAAAATTTTACTACAAATTTGCGATATTTATGGACCTATTATGGACCTTTTCAAACCGGAAATTTAGGTGTCAAAGATGCACGTCGCTCTGGTCGCCCTATGACGGATAAAATGGATGCCATTTTTGAAAAGGTGGGGCAAGATCGGCATATCAGTAGTTACGACGTAGCTGAAGAACTGGGAATTAACAACAAAACAGTATTGGCGCATTTGAAAAAAACTGCGTCATAAAAAAGGTCCATATTTGGGTACCTCACGAGCTCACTGAAAGAAACCTAATGAACCGTGTACTCATTTGTGATTCTTTATTACGACGCAATGAAACCGAACCATTATTGAAGAAGCTGATAACTGGTGATGAAAAGTGGATCACGTACGACAAGAACGTGCGAAAAAAGTCATGGTCAAACGCCGGATAGGCTTCACAGATTGTGGCGAAACCCGAATTAGCTCGCAACAAGGTGATGCTGTGTGTGTGGTGGGATTGGAAGGGTATTATTCATTATGAGCTGTTACCACCAGGCAGGACCATCAATTCTGAACTCTCCTGCGAATAACTGATGGGATTAAAGCAGGAAGTTGAGAGAAAGCGGCCGGAATTAATCAACAGAAGGGGTGTGATTTTTCATCATGATAACACTAGAATTCACACATCTTTAGCCACCAGCAAAAATTAAGAGAGCTTGGCTCTGAGGTGTTAATGCATCCGCCGTATAGTCCTGACTTTGCACCTTCAGATTTCCACCTGTTTCGGTCTTTTCAGGATTCTTAAGGCAGTGTCAGGTTAATTAACATCACGAGAGGACTGCCACAACCAATTGTCGCAGTACTTTCATCAGAAGCCTCAAAATTTATACCAATGGGATCATGTCCCTACCTACAAGATGGCAAAAAGTTATTGAACAAAATGGTACCTATATACTTTAGTTAAATGTAAATAAACTATATTAAAAAATGTTGTGAATTTTCTTAAAAGATGCGAAGAAACTTTTCCCCCAACCTATTCCACATTTCAAGTCTATAAACATATAGACTGCGGTGACTACTCAGTATCAGATAAGTCGTTATCTCGATTGACCATCTATAGAGAAGTAAAAGCGTTGCCCCAAAATGTACATCGACCGACGTTTCTAGTCTTGTTCCAAATTTATGTAATTGCTTATACCCAGCCACTATCTGTGGCATATATCAGTTAAGTTATCCTGTACGTATTTAACGAGGCTTGTGGAGAATACTTAACGGTAGGCAACAGCTTGGCTCTGCCCCTGGCATTGCTAAAGTCCATGGGCGACGGTAACCACTCACCATCAGGTGGGTCGTATGCTCGTCTGCCTAGAAGGGCAATAAAAAAAATTTTTTTGTTTGGTTATTATGTATTTTTTTTAAATATTTAAATAGCGGTTATTTTCTCTAAACAATAGAGTCATTACGGATCCTCCCGATCCATTAACTGTGCTTTTAGGTACCTCAAGCACCGGTCACCGTCCTCGTCGAACCCGTCGCTTGCGACTAAGAGCTCAACGAGTAAATTAACCCCAATACAGCCCGCTGAGTTTCTCGCCGGATCTTCCCAGTGGGTCGCGTTTCCGATCCGGTAGTAGATTCTGCGAAGCACTGTTCTGGCTAGGGCTAGTGTTAGCAACACTCCCGGTTTGAGCGCCGTGAGCTCACTTACTAGCCCGGTGAGTCTAGAATAACCCCTGGAGGTTACTAGAATAGGTAGGGAATTAAAAAAAAAAACAATAATTTGTATTTTATAGCTTAAAGTTAGCAGAGTTCGATTGGTGTGCACAAGAACTTTGAAATACGGAAAATGGTGTCGGGAGAGATATACGACAGTAGCGATTATCTGGGGTTTCCAAGAACAATTCATTTAGGAACGATGGCCCATAGCATTGGACGTCGTACAAAGTGAATTTTCGTGTAGTTTTAATGGATTTAACATACCAGTGATTTGTATTCATTGGCCTGACATTAATTAAGATTAGATAATTTCACTAAGTAGTTAATTCGCTGCAATTATTTTTATTCGTAGTTAAAATTTTCAGCTTAAAGCAAATTTTGGGTTGTTTGACATCGCCTACTTTATTTGGTTTATATTAAATGGCTGCTATTACTTATTTAATTATGCACGAGGTATTTTATTTCTAAAGTCTTTGACCTGCAAAATTTGTGTGAATGACGTTTCGAAATATTACAAATTTGCACCCAGCAAAAGACTGGATTAATTTATGTTCTAAGATCAATTTCTATTACTGCAGTATACATTTTTAATTTGCTTTTTAAGTTATAATTTTTGCTTTTAGTCTATAATTTAAGCCTTAAAAGTATGGTTTCGTTCAAAATCGACTACTTTATGAGTTGAACACAGTTTCATCTTCTCCAAGTCTATCTAAAGTAAAGAAAGTAAGGATAATAATTAATTAATTAATAATCACATGAAAAATTCGACTCCACGACTACTAAAAAGTGACGGAGGCATTTAGATTATTATGTTTATTTCTATGCCTGTTTCTGCCAGTGATACTTATCAGTTACAAATAATTACACTTGTTTAAATGTAATTAAAATGTATTAGTTCTGTGCAAATCCCGACTACAACAACAGAAATGGGTGTGTAACAGAAACGATGAAAAACTATATTGGATAAAAACGTACTGTTATTTTACTAGTAATTGTGGATTTATGAGGTCGATGCCAAGGTGGGCCATTAGCGGTGCTGTCCGAATATCAGTTTTATTTGGGTGCTGAAGTGCTACATAAAACGGTTTTACGATGAAAGCTTTTTAAGTAATTTTTGTTCTTGATTCTTGTAGTGATTACATTTTATAGCAATATGTTTTTAAATATTTTTTGGAGTTTACTCCTTTAGAATCGATTTACATATATAGGCCCGGGGTATGAAAATTATGGGGACCAAAATCGTACTAGCATGTCACACGAAATGCGTTATGCGCATGTCACACGAAATGCGCGCCGGGCTGCTGCGCCGGCAGTCCGCCACAAAGCCTCGTACTGATCGCGCGTTTCTCTCATTATTGTATTTTCATATATTTGTTAGTCGTTTGTTTTGTGTCTCGTTAATTTGTTAATAATCTGTAGTGTATCGTGTTGTCGTAATATAGAACTATTTCTCGTATTGTTTCGTTTAATTTTTTATATCCAGTAAACTCCAGTCGTGCGTCGGAGCGGACACACACACTTTTTTTTTTTTTTGTTGTTTAGTTGGGTGGAATGTAGCTAGGCTGTTGATATTAGATATAGTAATGAGGATTCTTGATTTATTTACCCACAGGTCAGAACCCGTGAGCTCACCTACTCGCACGGTGAATCAATATGACCCCTCGAGGCCACTACAGTAGGCAGGAAAATAAAATTCATTTATCTTACAGTAGAAGATACTTGAATCATTTTCGAAGTTGAATCGGCAATACGTTACTAGCTTTCTTTTTGGGCGTTGGGACAAACCTTGTAGAATGTTTCGGAGATCGAGAAAATGCAATGTTAGTTTAATCTTGAAATTTTCACCTGAAGCGTCAAGCTATTTTTGGGGATGGAAGGATAATTACTGGCGGCAGAGCGCTTTGTGAGCACCCACGGATAGTAACTAACATCTCTGCTTATTTCTGCCGTGAAGCCATAATGCGATTAATTTTTAAGGGTGGATTAGCCGATTTACTAAAAAACTGATTTGAAGTTCTTACAAGCGGAGGTAGCTTTAATTATTTTCTATCTACCTAATTAGTTACTTCTTCTATATTATCTCTTCCTAATACACTTGCGAGAAATGTCTAAATAAGTTGCATAACTTCGGATATACAACCACTTTGAGTTCTTGATATCTGTTCATGCAAATTTCATCACACTAGCGAGTGTTTTTGAAAGTTTAGCAAGTAACGTACAGAATCGAGTCCCTTATCAACTGAACTGTCAAAGTTATATGTCCATAATGTGTTTGCTTAAATTGTTAAGGTATCTTTCATCATTTGTTGTTTTGGAATTGAGCCTAACTTCAAATAAAGTAGAACAGAAATAGAAAAAAAAACCTTTTTAAAGTAAAATACGTTTTTTTTTTATAGGCTCGGCGGTGGTCTCTACCCATGCGGACTTAGAAGACGTCCTACCACCAGTAAAAACCAGTAAAATTCAGAACTAAAGTCCAAAAAAGTCCTGATACTTCCGAATGCTTACAAAGTAATTTGGCGGTTTTTTTTTTTAAGTGGATCGTTCGGACAGCGCTTGAAACCAGTTCGTGGATATCCTTTTATTAGTAAACGACTTTTGTATGGGTCTCATGACCCACGAGAAGTGTTTGTGGCCTTAGATGACGTGTAGTCACGTGACCTTGGCGTGGGTCTCTCTGGAGTATAAATAGTAGAAACTGAAATAATTGTAATTTGTAGACGTCTGTAAGCTCCAATAACACCAGGTAGGCTGTGTGCTCATCTACCCATCTAAGCAATAAAAAAAAACCTTCACAGTCATCGATCAATTACCACATAGTCGATGCGGCCTCAAGGATAAGACGCGTTTGTAGTTATAATTTTGTATGATTTATAAATCCCTCAGACAGGCACATATTTTTTTTACATATTAGCTTTACTATATTGTTATATCGAGCGATCATAAAAGATCATGTTTAACAATATTTGCTATGTGTTTGTGCATTACTATAATCTCTTTCTTCTCTACTCATGACTTTTAATTATTATTCTCATAATCCTCTCGCAGGTCTGCTGGAAGATATTTCTTAAAGAAATAAGCAGTGTCTTTGTACATAATTTTCTTTACTCTGTACTATGTCTTCTTTATTGTGTGTACATAAATAAATAAATAAATAAAATAAAATAAAAATTCTCATTTCTTTTAAAGATTAAAATTCGCATAGAATTAATTGAACAAAAAGTGCTCGTTACCTTTCACGAAGAAAATTAATAATCGCAATTAAAGACAGAGTACCAAAAATTACGGGGAGGCCTCAAACATTTCGGCATCGTTAAGTAGTCATTCCAAATGGAAGAGAGAGAAAAAATCAAGAATGAAGAAAACACACATATTCTAAAATTCCTTATACACGCTCGTTCTTATTTCGATATTTGAAATGAATGAATTTTAGTTTGTTCGTTGTGTATAGGTAACCACACCGTGAATGATGTCGCCAATTTTATGATATTAGGTGAGAATCTCAGTTACACTTTAATAAAGCCTTACCATAAGTGCTCAAAATAGTCAATAGTATCTTTCACAATACAATACAATTCACTCAAGAAAACCATACTGCGTTTGTTTAAGAAAGATTATTATATAGTACCTTCGTGGAGTGGAGAAATTTATGTAATACAACAAAATGAAAAACTATTAAGATTTTTACCGGCACAAAGATAGTATCACATAGTTATGCGATGTAAATTGCATCAGCAAACCGATCCGACTACTCGTTTACTGATTGTCTTCTTGGACATTTGTTAAGCGTTACGTCACACGTGTTGTTACCTTACCTTACCTTACTATCAACTTCTTTTTTTTCGTGCCGGTGCCCAATCTACTGCGAGGTCCCCGCGCCGCGGATATGTGGGACTTGACGATCTGCAGATGTTGGGAGCAGACCGCGGGCCGAGGAGTTTTAGGGCCTTACCGCATTAAACAACTCCCCTGCACCCTTACACCTCCGATCTCCATTTGGAGTCAGAGCCCGGTCAGAGTAGGGGGGTTCCCGCGGTCAACACTATAACCAGACTCGCGGCGCCATTCCGAGGACGCCCGACCGACGGGTCGTCCAGGTGATAGGCGACGACGAATAACGCCAGTCTCCGGCATCGTCTCATCCTCCTAGTGCTAGCACGCTAGAGTGACGGTAGCGTGCGGCGACAAAGTACTGCCATAAGCCTCCGGCGCTGGAAACGTAAGAGCAAATTACAACTTGACTTGTAAAAACGCAAAATGGGAATATACGGGCTCGTGTCCTAGTGTTTAATGTAGTGGTTTCACGGCGAAACATTTGGAGGGTAAGCCAGGTGTTAGTATATAAAATAAAATGGGACTTCGACAAAAAGTCTAACATAAAAATTACTTTTGCGGTTTAATCTCTCATTTAGTTATTATCATTATAATATTGTTTCCAAAGCTTCTAATAGCTTAAACTTTTTGCGGTTATGGACGGCTGGTTAAACGCAAAAATAAACCGTATAAAAACCGAATAAAAAGTATTTTTAATTTTGTTGTAGGACTCGCTAAAACCTAAGATAATACTATAATACTTAAAGTTTACTCCAGTAACCAATTAACACCAATATAGTCTTAATTACTTTTTCGAGGATTTATATGCCATAAAAATGGAGTACTATTAAAGCGTTCAAGTTTGTTTTTTGGTTTCGTATATTTCACAGAATTTAATTAGGCACCTTATGAATCTAACCGGTTTTCGACTGGGAGTCTTATATTAAACAAATGCTGTTAGAAGTATTTGTTTGTACATTTGCTCATTTATATTTAACATGAAGTTTATTTTCTTTAATTATAACGTTGTTATATGTGTCGCATTACCGGGGAAAAGTGGCGAAATTAATTATACTAGAGGTCCCGCAGTAGTCGAAATTCGACTATAGTTAATTGGAATTGTATTATAAGTTTGTACACTATTATGATTGTATTTTATACTTCTATAATCAAAAATTTCGCCAAGGCTACACTATAAAAAAATATTAATAAAGACAAACAATATTTAATCTATTCTCATTTTGACTACAGCCGTCAAGAACAAAAGTTTGACAATAAATAGTATGCATGCGTGTGTGCGTCAAATACATGGTAGGTAGTGTGTGTATTGTTTTCTTTATTGATTTAATGTATCTTTTATACATTATTTAAAAAAAATATTAGCATTGTGCACTTCTTCTCTATATTCTCTATAAGTATGGAAAATTTCAAACTCCTCCGTCTGCGCAATTTTCGTAAAAAGGGATACAAAGTTTTTGCTTCGTGTATTAATATATAGATGATTCAATGTCAGTTATCTGTCGACCTATCTGTCAAGTTCTAGAGTTGTAGCTTGTAGTAGCTTTAAATATTATTCTATGGGAATTATTTGTTGAAGCTGATGAGCTACATCAGAATATAATTCCTACGTTAAATGTGTCTGTGAAAGTATTTTGTGTCAAAAAAAACTTAACATTTATGAAGAACAAGAGATTTGAATTTTTTATGTCATTCGAAAATCACCCAGCACCGACATTGAAATTAAATATTTTAATACGCGAATACCAACTTTGTACTGGTTTTAGGCTTATAATTCACTAAGAAATCTGAGATTTGTCACAGTTAAAGTCATGAGGAGTTGGAGTGAAGAAATAATCATATATTATTAGCTTTGCGTGGGTATACTAAACATTTTAACTCTTTGACTTCCATGTAGGTGGTGCCCTAAGTGTCGCATTGAAGTAATTATGCTAAATTCCGTTACTAAGGCGTCGGAATATCTCTATTAGACTCTGGGAAAGACGAATCCGAAGATACTGAGAATGAATCTATACTAATATTATAAAGCTGAAGAGTTTGTTTGTTTGAACGCTCTAATCTCAGGAACTACTGGTCCGATTTGATGAATTCTTTCAGGGTTAGACAGCTCATTTATTGAGGAAGGCTATATGCTATATAAGACGCTAAGACGCATCATCAGATCTTAATGATTACAGGACTATTCGGGAAGTCTACCCTTTTGAACAAAAAAAAAAAAGAAAAAAGGATTATAAGAATCAGTTCAAGCATTTTCGAGAAATCGGTGAACATACATCGATAAAAAAAGTATGGTCGAATTGATAACTTCCTCTTTTGAAGTCGGTTAAAAAGCGTGATTTTAGTATGTACCTGAAATAGCTCCTTAACATTCTACAAAAATATTTTCATTTTCTACGTAAATGAAGAGTCCGGTAAATTTTAGCGTTATGCCAAAGTAACTATTCCACGCAGACAAAGTCGCGGGCAAAACCTAGTGTAATTATAAGAGACCTAAAGGATTAAAACATACTTCTTCTTCTTTTTCTCCACCTTATCCAACTAGGTGGGGTCGACACAGCTAATTTTTCTCTTCCATTCTCTTCTATCAGCCGTCATCTCAACACTCACTCCTCTGTCTCTCTCTCATATCGTCATTCACATACTCCATCCGTGTCTTCTTCGGTCGACCTCTTCCCCCTTTACCTTGCACTACCATTTCCATACATCTCCTAGTCACATGCATCTTTTCTCTACGCATCACATGTCCATAGCACGCTAACCGTCGCTAGCCTACATTAATAAACAAAAGAAGTTGACGAAAAAGAAGTGTTGGACAATCCACCACTTGGAGGACAGGTGACTTACATGGCAGTCAAAGGTTTAAATGATGATAAATAAATAAGTCCTGATTTTGTGGTCGCTGCTATCACAAAACTGAAATTAAAACACTGTATTCGTAGAATTCGCCGAAGAGTTTGAAGTGACAGGCTGAACCCTCTATACTGGTGGTAGGACCTCTTGTGAGTCCGCACGGGTAGGTACCACCGCCCAGCCTATTTCTGCCGTGAAGCAGAAATGCGTTTCGTTTTGAAGGGCGGGGCAGCCGTAACTATACTGAGACCTTAGAAATTATATCTCATGGTGGATGGCGCATTTACGTCGTAGATGTCTATGGGCTCCAGTAACCACCTAACACCAGGTGGGCTGTGAGTTCGTCCACCCATCTAAGCAATAAAAATAAAAAACAGAAACACGCATCTGTCCTGGCATAGCTAAAAAGGCTTTTGGGCTCATAATTCCATCCCAAAACAAACCTTATGTTTCGCTAATTTGAGTTGTTTTTTAAACGTATACAGCGTAAAACATGACCAATATTAATAATGCAAACGGTTCCTAACGTTACGTCGACGGAATCTACAAAACGTAATCTAAAAATAGTTTGCTTTAGTTTAGTTTAGTTTAAAATAGATAAAGGAATTTGATTTCGATCGTGATCAATGGTAGCTTCTGGAAACATTTGTTCTAGTGACCTTGAAGGTTCGGTTTGAAGAATGGGGCAGCCTGTTATAAAATACAGATGGGACTTTGGCTTCGTGACTCAAGGTAGGTGGGCACCAGTTATCACCAAACACCGGCGTAAGTTCTTCGACAGATTTATAACAAAAAGTTTTTTTGTTTGTTACTTATATGGGTGAACAATCTCACGACCCATCTGGTGTTAAATAGTTATCGGAGCCTATAGATATCTAAAAAGTAAATGCCGCCACCCACCTTAAGACAAGAATTCGAAATTCTCAGCCGTAACAGTACGACGGCTGCTTCGCCCTTCAAACCGAAACGCATTACTGCTTCACGGCAGAAATAGGCAGGGTGGTGGTACCTATCCATGCGGACCCAAAAGACGTCCTACCACCAGTAATTACCCAAATTATAATTTTGCGGGTTTGATTATTATTACGCGATGTATGTGTTTACAAATGTAGTCTTCTTCTTCCATCTATATCTATACTAATATTATAAAGAGGAAAGATTTGTTTGTTTGTTTGTATTAAATAGGCTCCGAAACTACTGAACCGATTTTAATAATTCTTTCACTGTTTGGAAGCTGCACTACCCCTGAGTTACATAGGCTATTATGGTACTTGTGTGTATATAAAATTAAAACTGCAGTGGGAGGTCCCTTAAATGAGTGCAGTAGAATGGCTTCGAGCAGGGAGAGATGGCGCGACATCGTGAGACGCATCAAGTCTGCCCCTTCCAACACTACATGACGATCACGACCACTCTGTCAAGAGTGACACGACTGAGAAGAAGAAGAAGAAGAAGTGTATATAAAAATGAATTGCTGTTCGTTAGTCTCGCTAAAATTCGAGAACGGCTGGACCGATTTGGCTAATTTTGGTCTTGAATAATTTGCAGAAGTCCAGAAAAGGTTTAAAAGGCAGATAAATATGAAAATGCTCGGAATTAAATAAAAATAACAATTTTGTTTTCCCTTTGATGTGGCCCCCGTCGGACGGATTCCTTTTGTTTGTTTTAAGTTTATTTTATACAAATGTTTAGGTCTTTTATTTGTCGATTGAGGCACGACGAAGTCTGCCAGCTCAGCTAGTTTTTAATAAATTGCTTGACGATCGATGTTCAGTGATACATAAAATTTACAATTTTGACTATTAATATAATGTTCTCATAGTTGTAATTTCGTATTTTTCATCATAACTTCTATTTTCGATGTCTAATACCATGATTAAACGCGTAGGCGATGTAGGTGTGACATAATCAAACAGAAACTAGTTTAATGAAACGTGTTAATTTGCTATAATAAAACTTGTACGTACTTGTTGTTAATATGAATTAGTTGCGTGCAAAGATGAAAACGCGGCTTCTGTACATGTATATAGTGACTAAATCAAACAAAGGGGCACTTTGAATGTGGATTACAATTAACAAATCAACATTAAGCATTAACTAGTGGTGCCCCAGTAATCGAAACTCGTCTATAATTAATTGTAGTAGTTCTATAGTAGTATTGTAATAGTTCTATAATAAATTGTAGTTGTAAGTTTAAACATTATTATGATTCTATATATTATAATTCTATAATCACAGATTTCGCTAAGACTACAGTGTAGACCAATAATATTAAATCAAACAATATTAATCTATTCTCAATTTGACCACAGACTTTTAACAATAACAAAAGTTTGACAGTAAGCAAAGAGTATGTATAAGTTATATGTGTTGTGTCAAACACATGGCAGTGTGTGTAATGTTTTTATTTATTGATTTAATGTATTTTTATGCAAAATTTTAACATTCTGCACTCCTTCTCTATATTCTCTAGAAGTGTAAGAAATTTCAAACTCCTCCGTCTGGGCAATTTTCGTAAAAAGTGGTACAATATTTTTGCTTCAAGTATATAGATTAACTAGCTGTACCCGTCCGCTTCGCTGGGCAATTAAAAATAACATTATTATTTCTCACACCCAGAAAGATTCTCATCATTAACGCCCCCGCAACTGGTGTATGGAGTCCAACACTCATATAAATATTCATCCATTAAGTACATGTATTTTCTACATGGATACCAAGTTTCAAGTCAATAGGATGCATTGTTCAGTAGTTATAGCGGAACATCCGTAAAAACCAGTGTAGATTTACATATTAGTATAGATTATTTGTGTTCATTTTCGGTTCGACGTTTAGCGGTGCATTATACGGAGCGATTGGCCCCAACACATCATATTGAGAACTTTCATTTCTTCCTTACGAATTTGAAGCATTTCTCCATAACAATGTGTCCTCGAAGCGCCTTTAATAGAAAGTAGTGAAAGCTAAAACAGTGTCTTAGTGTGAATACGTTACGAGGTAAATTATGATAACTAGAGGTCCCGCAGTAGTCGAAATTCGACTATAATTAATTGGAATTGTAATTTTATACACTATTATGGTTGTATTTTATACTTCTATAATCACAAATTTCGCCAAGACTGCACTATAAAAAATATTTACAAAGACAAACAATATTTAATCTATTCTCAATTTGACAACAGACGTTAAGAACAAAAGTTTGACAATAAATAGTATGCATGCGTGTGTACGTCAAATACATGGTATGTAGTGTGTGTAATGTTTTCTTTATTGATTTAATGTATCTTTTATGCATTATTTTAAAAAAATATTAGCATTGTGCACTTCTTCTCTATATTCTCTATAAGTGTGGAAAATTTCATACTCCTCCGTCCGCGCAATTTTCGTAAAAAGAGATACCAAATTTTTGCTTCACGTATTAATATATAGATAACTTTGTCACAATTCCACAACTAGAACTTTAAAAAGAGACCTCATGGAATTTTTCGGTTTTCGCTGATCGTAGAATTAATTAAATAAAACTAATTTTAAGCTTTCATTTCGGTTTGACCCTTTCCATTTTTTTTTATTGCTTACATAGGTGGACGAACTCGCAGCCCACCTGATGTTAAGTGGTTACTAGAACCCATAGACATCTACAACGTAAATGCGCCACCGACCTTGACATATAAGTTCTAACATCTCAGTATAGTTACAACGGCTGCCCTACCCTTACTGCTTCACGGCAGAAATAGGCTGGGCCGTGGTACCTACCAGCGCGGACTCACAAGAGGTCCTACCACAAGTAAAAAAAAATACTTTGTAAATTTTGATATTCAGGAGTAGTTACGAAGGGAATTAATTAAGTTTTCATTCATACACTGATTTAGCGGCTGGCATTGTCTGATGCCCAGAGTCGAAGATGATGGCTCACAATTAGGTACGCATGTTTACGGCTTATCTTCGCTGACAATCTATACTAATATTATAAAGAGGAAAGATTTGTTTGTTTGTTTGTATTAAATAGGCTCCGAAACTACTGAACCAATTTGGGAAATTCTTTCACTGTTTGGAAGCTACACTATTCCCGAGTGACATAGGGTAAATCTTTTTTGAAAAAAATTAGGGATTCTTACTAAAACTTCAATAATGTAACCCAATGTGTAAAAAAATTACATAAAATATTCTTTACATCGCGTGCCCTGCGAAAACTATTTATGATAGAATAAAATAATGTACTACGACTTTGTAGAACCCATTATTATTTACAAAGAGTGTCGCGACAGCATATGTCCAACTATTATAGTTATGCCTCAATCAAGTGTTCTTTTATTTAAAAAAATAAAACAACGTCAAATATCGTTGACATTTTTGTTAAAGACCCGAGCGAAGCCGGAGCGGGCCGCTAGTAAATAATATTAAGGATACAACAGTTTGATGAATTTTAAGTATTCGCGTTCCACCACAGCTGACGCATGAACACATCGAATACAAACAAATCCCAAAATATAATTATGTACGCATATTAGAAATTATTAAGAACATTAAAACAGAGATCAACAAAACATAAATTATATTTAGTATATGCATTCGTTTTCTTGACCGAGAGAAGGCGATAAATAACTCATCAGAGATCGATGTTCTAAAAGAAGTTACGTAGTTTTTTACTGGTGGTAGGACCTCTTGTGAGTCCGCGCGGGTGGGTACCACCGCCCTGCCTATTTCTGCCGTGAAGCAGTAATGCGTTTCGGTTTGAAGGGTGGGGCAGCCGTTGTAACTATACTTGAGACCTTAGAACTTATATCTCAAAGTGGGTGGCGCATTTACGTTGTGGATGTCTATGGGCTCCAGTAACCACACCAGGAGGGCTTCACACCAGGTGGGCTGTGAGCTCCTCCAACCATCTAAGCTATAAAAAAAAATTACCACAAATTACCACATAATAGGTATAAAATTTCAATTAATGTCATTGAATTACAGCGTAGTATCACGGGAATCGTTCATTGATCTGTTCAGTTCGTATCTTCATTATTTGAGCAGATATAAATTTAATGAAATCGAAAATTTGTATGTCGGCATTGGAGTCGCATTGACATGTTTATTATTAGGTTATCAATCACACGCACACATCAATCGTATTTTTACACACTTTATCTTAGCTTCACTTGTATGTATATTTGTAACTGACTCCTTTAGACGCGATTTTGACCTACTTTAAACGGCCAGATTTCATTCAAACTTTGTAGATTTATCGAGGTGCGATGACAATTCAATATTTAAAAAAAATTAAAGAAAAAGAATTGAAAAAAAAATTGAAGTAATTGAAATTCAACTAAAAAATGAATAATAAATAATAGTTTAAAAAAATATTTAAAAACACGCTTTACATAAAATTCAACTAAAAAATAGAAAATAAATTTTTATAAATTTAAATTGAAAATAGTGTATAAAAAATTATATTATATTTTATTGTAAAAAAAGCGTGGGGTGCATGGTGTTATTAGTTATAAATATTTTTCTGACAGATATGAGTAGAAGAATTATTATTTCAATAATATCTTAAAAAGCAATCTCGTCGGTCGAATTTAGATCATATTTAAGTAAAAACGGTATAAAACATTTACCGGTGGCTCCGTATCATCCATCTAGCAATGGTGCAGCGGAAAACGCCGTAAAAACCATAAAAAGGGTGTTGAAAAAGGCTCAAATTGAAAAGGAAGACGACAATACCGCCTTGACAAAATTTCTCTTTATGTACAGAAATTCTGAGCATAGCACTACAGGGCGCGAACCAGCAGTTGCTGTGTTCAGACGTCGCCTGCGTGGAAGACTGGATCTGTTGCGTCCCAATACCAGCTCCATAGTAGGAGAAGCACAGCTGGCAAGCGAAAGCTATAATGCAGGCACAGCCGGATATAGGGAGGTTATTCTTTGTCCAAATTAAACACTGATTTCGAGACAAAATCAGTAAATGATAGTGTGGGTGAAGTTCGGGAAAGTCCGTGTATGACCGGAGAAAATGAGCTCAACTCCAGCTATGACACGGGACCGGAAAGTCCACAACCTGTGACTCCTAGTCACTCGCCGGCGCCGATGGTCTTGCAACCATCGCGTCAGCGCCGTAAAGCTGCTTTAACGTGTATTCAGAGAATTAAGGACCAAAATTAATAAATAATATTTACATATGTGTGTATAAGAATATATACATGTATTTATGACAGGTATACTAGTAATCTAAATGTTGAGAATAAGAACAACGTGAAAATTGTGTTTAGAGCCTTATAGGGTTATTGTTCGCATATCATTTAGTTAGGAAATAGCAGTATAAACATAATTTGTGTATATGTATTTTTATGTTAGTTATAATCATAGGATATTTGTTTCTTGTGAACACTCACTTTTGAAATTGCCTGTTTTTACTGTCATGTGTAAGCAATATCATATAACGCGTTGTTTCAACCATGTTTTCTCATTTATTCAGCATTCGGGAATTTGTATTCATTAATTTAAGAGGAGGACAATGTTATGTATAGATATTAAGTCACATTATAAAAGGGCAGGTAGATGCAAAAATAAATCAGTCTGCTTTGGAATTCCGACTTTAATTTGTAATACACAACACCACGCTTTTTCAATTTAAATTTATTAAAATTTTTTTTCTATTTTTTTGTTGAATTTTATATAAAACGTGTTTTTTAGTTTTTTTAAACTATTATTTTTTATTATTATTTAGGCGGTTGACGGACCACCTGGTGTTGACTGGGTCGCCGCCTACCTTGAGACGTGACTTTTAAGTCTCAGTTCTATAAAAAGCGGCTGTCCTTGAAATCTAAACGCATTATTGTTTCGCGGCAGAAAGGGGGGGTTACCCCTCTATATACAAGAATGGCTTCCACCAGTGATTATTTAAGAGTAAGGCAGATTTCAACATCTTCCCATTCATTCAAACAGTAAGCAGTTTCAATTAAGTATCCCAAGCTCAAAACAATCAGTTTCTTATTTACGAGATTGAACCAGACAAATTGGCAAATTAATGGTGAGTCCATGAGAACCGCTGAGTGAGTCACCACACCCACTCTGATATCGTTGTTTAGGTTTGAAATCTTAATTATTCGTAACTGGCTGACCCGGCAGACTTCGTAGTGCCTCAATCGATAAATAAAAGACCGACGGGGGACACATCAAAGGAAAAACAAAATTGTTATTTTTATTTAATTCCGAGCATTTTCAAATTTATCTACCTTTTAAACTTTCTCTGGACTTCAACAAATAATTCAAGACCAAAATTAGCCAAATCGGTTCAGCCGTTCTCGAGTTTTAGCGAGACCAAGGAACAGCAATTCATTTTTATATATAGAGATAACAGCTGACACACCTTTCATATTACACCTAAATAGTTTTTCGCAGAAACATGCAAGACTCGCATACATTCGAGAAAATATTATTAGCAACATCAAACTTCTAACCTAACGTTTTGCATCTTATTGTAAATTAACACGATCCAAAGAAAATTTAGATTTTTTTATCTGTTAAATAAAATAATTATTATATTTGTTATTATTAATATCTTACTAGATGAGAACTTGATAACTCTAGACCTAGCTAGAGCACTGCTTAGCTAAATATACCACCAGATCGGAATCGCCACCTTTTTTTTTTATTGCTTAGATGGGTGGACGAGCTCACAGCCCACCTGGTGTTAAGTGGTTACTGGAGCCCATAGACATCTACAACGTAAATGCGCCACCCATCTTGAAATATAAGTTCTAAGATCTCAGTATAGTTACAACGGTGTCCTACCCTTCAAACCGAAACGCATTACTGCTTCACGGCAGAAATAAGCAGGGCGGTGGTACCTACCCGCGCAGACTCACAAGAGGACCTACAACCAGTAAAAACAATTACACACAATAATGTACTTGGACTACGCGCGTTCTTAATACTCACTTTTTTTATCCATACGTGATGTGATGCACAACAGCATTGCTATTATCAGAAATAACTAATACATTATTATAGATCACATTTATTTAAAACAATTACAGCTCAAATTACACATGTAAATAGTGCGATAGTTATTTTATTCTTATTCCAATGCTCTGTGGTAAAACATAAATAAAACCAAAAAATATTTACAACCGAAAATATCTTATTTAACGAACATTTACTGTAATCTATGTAGAAACATATTTGGCTACGGCATCTATCTTTTACGCCCTGTATAAAAGATTGTGAAGGACTTTTTGGCGGGAACGCGAGGAGTGAAGCTGTGTGATTTGTTTTATTTTGTCTATTTAGTGTTTCTTCAGGTTTAAATGTGTAATAATGGTGGTTTATTAACTGTTTAATATCTGTGAAAGTGCACAAATGTGGGAAAATGAAACAAAGCTGCTGGACGTAACTTCTCAGGTTCCTCCAAAAAGTCCACTGAAAAAATCTCAGTAAATGACCACCATTTTACTGCGATTATATTTCATCCCATATCATCTCATTTCATTAAATTTCATCCCAGTTGATTAATGTCTCAAATTAATCATCTTCATTTCATTTCACTCCATATTATCATTTTTCATAAAATTAAGAAAATAAAGTAAAATAAGACATGACTTAAAGGTCTTAGTTACCAGGTCATAAAATCTCTTAAAAAAAAAATAAAAGATTGTGAACTTCTGTGATCAAGAAAAATTCAAAGTATTCGAAATATTTTAGCCAGGGTCTCAGCTGTGCTCTTGGTATTGATGATTTCTATGAGAAAAAGTGACCACTCATCAAAAAGCAAATGGCGGTATGCTTGTCTTGCCTACGAAGTCAAAAAAACAAAAACATCGGTGACACTAAATATGAAAATAATAAAATAAGTTTGAATTATGTCACAAGAGAATCTTCACGGTAGTGCGATTTGTATCTGTGTTCCCCAAAAAAGTGTTTCGGACAGAAATCATATTCAAATCGATTACAGCCGCTCCGTGAAGCACGCGTTTAATCTTAGTAGGCGACAAGACGAACGCAATAAAATTATAATAATTGAACATTCAAGGAATTTCGACGCTGAGCAAAAATCAAGATGAACGAGAAATAAACTCACTTATATCCCCAAGCTGTGCTCAGGAAAGGCAGGTGCGTTTACTTCGCAAAATGAACTTCATGACTTATTTACATAAACAGATAGACAAAGGTCTTTGTGTGAAATTTTAGCAAAGATTTTAGGGAGAGAAATTTTGGCGTCTACAAAGACTTAAGTCTTTTTAATGAGATCGGCAGTAGTTATTTCGATTTTATTTTATTAAATTTTCACGTGTAATATTCGTTTGGCTTTGACTTTTATTGCCTTAATAGGTACACGAAATTGCGTCAAATCTCGACCGAATTGCCCTCGGACATGACCGATACCAGGAGCACAGCCGCGCAATTGACTAAGGCAATACCATCAAGTTTTCAATTTTAATTTACGAACGCAATTTTTTTTTTTGTTTGTAATCAATTGAAATGAAATAAATGTTCCGCTTTTTTTTTTTTTTGTAGTTGGATGTGTAGTTAGACTAGGTCTAATAGTTCATTAAATAAACGAACCGACATATTAAATTCGAATGACGTATGAGTCATAGAGTGACCGTACCTTAAATGCCAAAAATCGCACATAACGCTAGGACGTTTGCGCGATTCCACGTTCGAAGTTCAAATCGCGACAAGCGAGCGTCGAGGCGTCGCTTCATCAGTGTTACTCCGACTTAGCTCCGAACACGACTCCGGCTGTGTTACGTTAACACTGGCCGAATAAAACTACGTACGTGAACAAAAAAAAAAGAACATCTGTGTTTAATTTCGATTATTACATTTTTGTTGTGTTACTGTTATTAGTTATGATAAATTTAAAAACCGAACGATATGATTAAATTTGTTTGAGTGTCGAATAGTGAGCATTGCAATACAAATTGATAAGCATCGATAGCTGTTCTCGAGGAAGCAAAAGGTGAGTTTTTTTAAAATTCGTTATTCTATTTATTTAAATATTTGATTAATACAATACAATCCTTGAACGAAATCCGAGCAAATGTTGAATTATTTAATAACTCTTAGCGTATAGTATATTTTAGTTCAGAAGTTTAGGAGTTTACTTTATTATTCAATTGCAAAGTTTGCACGGTCCACGGTCTTTTGTTACAAGTTGAACTATAGTCAAAAATTATTTTACAATTGAGCACTATTGTCAAGTCAGAATAGTGTATATTCTACTTACGGACTGGTTGACTAGGCATAGTTTTTTTACCAAAAGGTCCCAGGTTTGTTATTGGATACGTATGATTTTCATGGTTTTTCCGATAGCTTTTTTTTTATTACCTTCAAAGGCACAGATCGCACAGCCCGGTTAAAAGTGAGCGGTCATAGTAGCCCATGGACATCACTAATTCTAGGAGCGCAGCCGAGCTGCTGATGCTCAGGACATCGGAGGAAAAAGCCGACTTCCAAATAGTTTTGTACAATTAGTTATGATTTACATTTACGGTAGGCAACGGCTTGCCTCTGCCCCTGGCATTGCTGAAGTCCATGGGTGACGGTAACCACTCAACATAATAGCTCTTAGGCTACCAGCGAATAGGTAGGGCAAAAAAAGTATTTTACGGGATCTTCTTACCGGAGCACGAAAAAATAATCACTTCAATCGTTTCCAAATTCGACGATCGGACAAAAACAAATAAAAAAATATATTTCTTTGTAAAAAAACCTCATAGAAAAATCTATATATTAATACGTGAAGCAAAAACTTTGTATCCCTTTTTACGAAAATTGCGCCGACGGAGGAGTATGTTTTCCACACTTATAGAGAATGTAGAGAAGAAGTGCACAATGCTAATTTTTTTTTTAAATAATGCTTAAAAGATACATTAAATCAATAAAGAAAATATTACACACACTACCATGTATTTGACACACACATATATATTCTTTGTTTATTGTCAAACTTTGGTTATCGCTGAAAGTCTGTAGACAAATTGAGAATAGGTTAGTATTGTGTATCTTTAATATTACGAGTATTTGTCTATAGTGTAGTCTTGGCGAAATCTGTAACAATAGGACCATAAATTATTATGGTCCTATTGTTACATTCAACATTAGTTGAAACTTATAATTTCAATTAATTATAGTCGAATTTCGACTACTGCGGGACCACTAGTATAAATAAAATTCTCGAATCCGAAATCTTTATGATGATAATGGCCAATAAAATTAACAGTACGTCATTAATTAAGGATACGGCTCTTCGATTTCAACAGCTGCCCGTTAATTGTACGGTTTGATCATGAAAACAAAAGCAGTCGCGACTTTGAACTTCTCAATAACAAATACTCTTTGGTTTCAATTGTTATACAATTCTCATTGATAAGGAAACTCATTCGATACAATCGAACAATATTGGCTCTACGATTTCGATATAATCAATTATATAATTAACTAAATAAATTTGGAATTCTGTTTATTTTTCTGTTTGTTCGCCCGAGGTTTTCACCGAAATAGCAACTTGTTGAGAAAATTCACAAGCATATTGTAAAAACTACGGTAAAAAAACTACTTTCTTAATTTTGCTTTTATTGTTTCCGATGTTTTAAATACTTTTCAGTTTTCACAAAAGGATTTTATCCGTCCAAACAAACCCTAAAAGCCATTTTAAATACGGTTCATGAAAACCAAAGAATATTTAAAAAAAAAAACACATGTTTAATCGCGGTACCTTGTACGGACTGAAACGGTAATTTTAGAATCAGGTAATCGACGGTGATAGGGTCTTGGGGGCCCGTACAGTTAAGTTTTTTTTTGCCCTTGTTGGCAGACGAGCATACGGCCCATCTGATGGTGAGTAGTTACCGTCGCCCATGGACTTTAGCAATGCCAGGGGCAGAGCCAAGCCGCTGTCTACATAGGTACCACCGCCATGCCTATTTCTGCCGTGAAGCAGTAATGCGTTTTGGCTTGAAGGGTATGGCAGTTGTTGTACTGTAAAATAGTTAATTAGAACTCATTGCCGAAGGTGGGTGGCATTTACGGTGGACGAGCTCACGGCCCACCTGATATTAAGTGGTCACCGGAGCCCATAGACATCTACAACGTAAAAGCTGACACCTGCTTTGAGATATTAGTTCTAATTCTACTTCTAAACTAGTTCAGTTTTTACAACACAACGGCTTCCCCACCCTTCAAACCGAAACGCATTAATGCTTCACGGCAGAAATAGGCAGGTAATTACTTAACAAAATATATGTCGTGGGACCGTCCACCTATTTAAACAATAAAAAAAATTCTAGGATCTAATGTCATGTCAGATTGACACTGTACAGGCGACGGGTCCACCGCAAATTATTAATAGTTCTTTACCCACCAGCGTCTTGATAATAGCAGAAAACTTAAACTTGATGATTTCCTCTTAATTTAATGTATCAAAGGTAATAAGTACTGGCAAATAGTATACGTGATGAAATTGACATATTTGTCTGCCATGCTTCTCTAGCCTCACTTAAAATAAATTTAAGTTCCGTGATCCACACCGAGCTGTAGACCAACCACATTTATTTTTATTTCTATAGAACATTAATTTCCCTCTTTTAATTGTTTTATTTTCAATGTTTTTTTTTTTTGTAAGTTTGTATAAGTATGCAGTTTTTTGTTTTCTTTGTCTTAATTTAATATTAGTTAATGATATTTTTATCTTAAGCACAAACGCTCTTAAGCAAGATGTGTTCACATCCAAAAGGGTGAATTCGATAATGTATTATTTTATGTAAATAAGTTCAATGTTTATGTGTGCAGTTTTCATCCAGTTGTGTGAACCTAATTAAACAAAAAAAAAAAAAAAGTACTGATCCAAAATAATATAAAAACGGGTTACAAAACATAACAAAGACGTCCGTATATCAGGGCTATTTCGTTTTTAGATTCTCTGCAGTTTACCCTTTGAACTTCAGGTCCTAGAGAAAAGTTGCCCACTGAGTTTCTCGCCGGATCTTCTCAGTGGGTCGCGTTTCCGATCTGGTGGTAGATTCTGCGAAGCACTGCTCTTGCTAGGGCCAGTGTTAGCAACACTCCAGGTTGAGCCCCGTGAGCTCATTACTACATGTTAGGGTGAAGCTGAAACAGCCTCTCAAGGCTATCAGCATAGGTTCTTAAAAAAAAAACATGTGTGCAATTCACACGCGGTAGAAGTGAAACCTTCCAAAATTAAAATACAATTATCCTAAACGTCGTAAGTATATGTAAAATTTTGTCATTAGTAAATAATTGTAAGGTAGCGCCCTCTGTGAATTGATATTTTAATTTCACGTATAATCCTAAATTAAAATTCACTACAAGAGCTTTCATACACGCGTTAGTATTAAAAAATCTCACAGATGGCGCTGTATTAAATAGTATGTATATTTCTGTCTCATTCTTTGCTGGCTTCATCCTACACATTTTTGTATTTGTGTCTCTTACCTGTCGTTTTTTCCGTTGCATCCGGTTTGAAATCACAACGATTCTAAAGAAGTTTTCACTTCAAAAGTTTCTGAACCATCAATGAGCTCTAACTCCGTCTCGCAGTTCACTCGAAGATCTTTCAAAATTAATCAACAAGTTAAAATTTATACTCTGTGACGTAAATTGCAAAATCATATAACATTTAAAAAAATAAAAGAATAACTAATACAGATGTTAGGTTTTTTTTTTTGCTGTCAATTAATCGTTATAGTGTATTTACTCTACGCCTCGTCTCACATCTGGCCGTTATGATATGTACAAATTGTAATCTAGATGATTAATAACATTATTTTGGAGGGCATTAGTGGTATTCGCGTTATTTTATTAATGTATTTATTACGCTTCGTCTAAAATTTACATTGGCGGACGTAATGCCTAAGGCATTCTCTACCAGTCAACCAAAGGTAGTGCAGAGAAAATAGCGGTAGGTGCAATGAAATTTATAATAAATTACAAATACATACACAAAAAATATACATATATATATACACATATAGTGGTTTATACAGTATTCAAAGCAACATATTGACAAATTTTTTTTTATTGCTTAGATTGGTGGATGAGCTCACAGCACACCTGTTAAGTAGTTACTGGAGCCCATAGACATCTACAACGTAAATGCCGCCGCCTAACCTGAGACATGTGTTCTAAGGTCTCAGTACAATTACAACGGCTGCCCCACCTTTCAAACCGAAACGCATTACTACTTCACGGCAAAAATAGTTGGAGTGGTCGTACCTTCCCGTGCGGATTCACGCGAGGTCCTACCACCAGTAAACAATTTCTTATAAAAATATCTTAATAAAAAAATTCACTTAACAAACAACTACAACTTAATACATTCATTATTTTACGAGCAAATTTCAACTTTTGGTTGATTTCGTTATCTTTTATTAAGCATCAATGAGTTGATCGAGTCTTAAGTTGTGGGAAAACGTTACAAGAGGATTTAATCGTAGCAACGTGAATACCGATAATAATATTAGTGATAAAGTTAGCCAGCGCGGACCTTGTAGAATATTCCAACCAATAAGGGGACCTTATTGTTAGAGATTAGGTGTTTTTGGTTATATATCAGAATTTAATATAAATGGTTAATCAGAATCCTATCTTTAATAATGTTAGTTTCTTAAGTTGTTTTTGTCGCTTGTGATCCGTTTTAAATTTTTTCTTATTAAAAGTTGAGGTCTTATGCAAGGCCCTGAAACTGCGATACTTTAAGACAAATATTTTTTGTATGGAAACCAGCGACATCCTGTAGCGGATGCCCCTAAACTTGTATGTTGCTAAAGTTAAGACCTTTAATTATTGTGTAACTAAACACAGAAAATTAATAAATCGTACAAATCTTTATAAGTTATAGACAAATTGATTAAATTTTATCAATTAGTGGTTTCTGAAAATATACAAAATCCTTCGTTAAAAATAAAATATAGGATAGGTAATATGTTACTGCCATCTACAGGAGCAATGAGAAACTAATTGAAGCGAAGCCATCTAGTGGCCGACGCCCGTAAACATTTTTGTTGAGTGTTTGAGTTGCTTATCTATAACTAGTGTATGTGTGTTATCTATGGTCTTATGTTGGTTTATAACGATTACGCTATGCAGAATGTTAAGACGAATTTTATGTTTATTTGCCAAATACATAAAATATTTTAGAAGCTGTCAGGATACAGGTGAATTATTAAAAGAGTAACATTAGCTTTTGCCTGTCATGGGATGAAAAGAAAGAAATGGTATTACCGATGGGATTAAAAGACGATTTGCAAATAAAGCAAGGAACCTATTTCAGACCAATGATACTAAAGACTACCGGGTCGATTTGTTGTTCTGTGATTTGTATATTTGTTCTACTATCATTACACTCATCCTTTTCACCATCGCCGTCTTTTTGATAAATGTGTTCGAAAGTTAAACACTATATTTTCATCAGGATAAAGTGAAGTACTTAAGGCTTGAGTGGTTTTATATTAAATACAGCTAAGCGTCAAGTTTGTTTTATTCTTTCTCTCTTTTATTGTAAAAATTACGAAGCTTACACGTTTACGTGAGAAGAATTTGGGAGTTTAAGTTATTTTTTTGTATCAAATATGTGTTCTTTCACGTCAATATGAAAGAATATCTCGGTTCTATATTTGGCTAAGTACAACTATCAATCTCACTGGCCATGTAGGTCCACTCTTCTATTTCAACTTCCAAGTGGTTGCTTAATTACAGTAAAAGCTCTTTATAGGCGTTTCCTTCATCTGTGTTTTAAAAAAAAAAAAATGCGCCCAATTCCTATATGTTTCCCGAGCGCTATGACATGTCCTTCTTCAAACGAAGCTTGTGGAGAGTACTTAATGCTAGGCAGCGGCTTGGCTCTGCTCCTGGCATTGCTGAAATCCATGAGCAACGGTAACCACTCACCATCAGGTATGCTCATCTGCCCATACGGCAATATAAATATATATTCACGGTTAAAGATTTATTTATTCGTGGATCTAAAGAGCTTATCTGTATCGTGAGGTTTTTGCAAATATCGACTCTTTTTTTCCCGCAAATAGCGACTGACTGACGTAATGAAATAATATTAAAACTATCTAAAGAAATATCAGGTGAACTATATATTCTTCATGTTCACCAAGTTATTCTATGACCCAGTAGCGAGTTATGATATCAATTCTTGCGCTTCGGCTGGTCCAAAGAAGTTTGCCGATCCTCGATCTAGATTGAAGGGTCCTTTAACATCTTCTAATTTGAAACACGATAACGCAATCGTGACAGATCGAAAATGCTCAACTAAAATAATATTTATATTCGAAGATTCGTAAAGGCGTGTTTGCTCTTTCAAAGATATTCTAAAGATGTTTGCGAATTTCTTTCATTCCAATCACGGAGTTAGGCTATTTTCCAAAAGTTTTGTTAAGATGGGTCCAGAGATCATATCAAAATCTACTTGGCTTAATTAATTTAATAATAATACTTTAGACTGCCTATATCCCTTTCTAAAAGGACGGTTTTATAGACATTAAAATAAATATTTACTTAACAGAATATAATATCGTATTTACGATTGACCTTTGCAATAACGAATAGCAATAGGAATTGCAATGATTGTCTTTTTTATTGCTCGCATAGCGCGGGTGGGTACCACCACTACACTGCCTATTTCTGCCGTGAAACAGTAATGCGTTTCGGTTTGAAGAGCGGGGCAGCCGTTGTAAATATACTGAGATCTTAGAACTTATATCTCAAAGTGGGTGGCGCATTTACGTTGAAGATGGACGGCGGACTCACAAGAGGTTCTACCACCAGTAATTACGCAAATTATAATTTTGCGGGTTTCATTTTATTACACGATATTATTCCTTCACCGTGGAAGTCAATCGTGAATGTTACTTAAGTACGTATTTAATTAGAAAAATTGGTACCCGCTTGAGATTCGAACACCGTTGCATCGGTCAACACGAATGCACCGGACGTCTTATCCGTTAGGCCACGACGACTTAAAGTAATTATTTGAGTCATCTTAGTAATGAAACATAAACATTACGCTCAATAACTCCTTGATCACAAAATACGGCTTCAAATTGAAACGAGAAAACAAAGTATTTAATTATTCACTTCCTGAAAAGGTTTTAAATTTTAAATTTCCAAACGGGTTAAGTAAATGTTTGTTACAAAATTACAATTGCAAATTTTATGTTAAGCATTAAAACTTGAAAGTTATCTGTGACCTGTGCCGATGTCCCTGAACGCTATCGTCTGATAAGAACCTGGATCCTTACGAGTCCTCCGGGGCATGTCACAGGATTAAGCAGTCACAATGGCAACCCTTATAAGTACCGGTCCTAAGCTACGCTTGAACTTAAATATTGTTAAAACACTCGAGAGAAATGTGGATATTTTAATACGCTTTTTTTAGCTACATACGTATGTTAGTGTCTATGTTAATATTTTGATCCCATTCAAAACGTCGGATTAACTCGAAATTTGGCATACCTACTTATTAAGGCCACTGAAAGTTCAATATTTTAAACAGTTAGCTTTTTTACAATAAATTTATTTTGCTATTTTTTTAGTTGGATTTTCTAGAAAAGCGTGCTTTATTAGTTTTTTTTAAACTATTATTTATTTGTATTAATTGTATCACATGTGCGTTTATTGCATCACTATTGTTATAGAATATGGTGAGTGCGTGTTACACAATGACGAAACTCAAATTAATTTGTTACTCTGGGGACTTTATCGAGGGCGTTTCAAAGTTGAAGGTTTATTTAATTTTAATAGTACAAAACACAGAATAAATATATTATGGGTAAAAATCTATGGATTACGGATTGGAGAATGAGACAGGTGTATAATTCAGACTTGGACTTCGTGCTTCGTGATGATTGGCATTATTGAGCATGTGTACCTTAGAATGCCTTTGTATCACTTGTGGTTGCTTTTGAATCCTTATTAATGATTTTGGACTGAAATAGTTTTTGTAAAGGTGTGTTAGTGAGAAAAGAGTGAGCGCTTCAAGAAGCTTAGTGTTGGAACAGAATAAAAAAGAAGGAGAGAGACCAACGGTGAGTTTTTAGAAAAAATCCCAATTATATATCCTTGCAATGGACTGTGCTTTGATTTTGAATTACACATAATAACGGTCTAAAGATGAGTGTGTATGTATGTTTAAGCTTTTTGTCCTTCACTTATCCTATAAAATATTTAGCGAATCAGTTTTGTAATTCTATAATGAAATATAATATTGTCTGTAATTCTAATATAATCTACATTTGCATTGCATTGCATGCATGATATAATTAAAACCTCTTTTACGTTAATTTCGCGTTTTTTATCGTCATTATCGGTTATTTATCATTTCATTATCGGTTTTTGTGGATACGGATTGACTGACTGACCGTTGCCGGGTCACGCGAGATTTAACCGTAAAAGTAAAACTACTTTATTCAAGTCTAAGTCTTTATTTAAGACTAAGTCTTAATTAAAACTTAATTAGGCCTACTGAAAGTTGAAGAAAATACTATATGTAGCGTTTGTTCCGCCGCAACAGACAATCATTTGCTTATTTTACTTTTGTAGAAAAGCGTTTTTTTGTCACGTGGTAACGCATTTGTTTAAAAAGAATTTGAACTATAATTTATTACATCAATAAAATATTTTTGTGGGTTAAATAAAAATAAAAGAACAAAGCTATAAAATTGACACGGCAATAATAAAACGCGAGCGAGATGTTCACAATAAAAATATTCTCACGTCTTCTTTCGAGGATAAAAGTTGACGTATTTTCTCATTAGAAATAGTCCACCTGTGGAACGAATGTCATTTTTCGAATGCCACTGTCGTATACATATTTTAAGTAGTTGAATAAACCTGAACGAAATTACATCTTTGTTAACTAAGTTTTATTAGCTTGAACTGTATACAAGTCTTTTTTTTTCCCCTACCTAAGCTGATAGCCTTGAGAGGCTATTTCAGCGTAACCTTAACTAGTAGGTGAGCTCACGGGGCTCAATCCGGAATGATGCTAACGCTGACCCTAGCAAGAGCAGTGCTTCGCAGAATCTACCACCGGATCGGAAACACGACCCACTGAGAAGATCCGGCGAGAAAACTCAGTGGGCTACAAGTCTATAACTGAATCTTTCAACGTAATTTTCACCAATTATAAGACCTGTAAATTGCTTCAAAATTTGCACACGTATCAAGGACCGAAGATAAGATACAATGAAATTATGACTTTGGCCTATTATTCAGGATCACGAGGTTTAAAAAAATTGGATTAAAAAAATCGATGTAAGCTATTGAGTGGCAACGAAACTAAGCATGAATACTTACTGGTGGTGGGACCTCATGTGAGTCCGCAGGGGTAGGTACTACCACCCCACCTATTTCTGCCGTGAAGCAGTAATGCGTTTCGGCTTGAAGGGGCAACCGTTGTAACTATACTGAGACCATAGAACTTATATCTCAAGGTGGGTGGCGCATTTACGTTATAGATATCTATGAGCTCCAGTAACCACTTAGCACCAGGTGGACTGTGAGCTCGTCCACCCATCCAATCAATAAAAATAAAATAAAAAAACTTTTAGCTTAAGCTTCTTGAAGTCGCAATAAAAAGCTAGCCCAGACAAGATGGGAGACTTTACAGAAACATACAAAGTCGTTCTTCTTGGGCATGATGTGGTATTTTTAATTTACATTCTTAAACTGGCCGTACAATACACATTAACACGTAAAATTCGTCGGTACCAGTTTTTGGCTATCGTATCTCAGTTTTATTTTAGGCATCCATTATAGCTTGTTTGATTCCATTAAAGAACACCAAGACAATGTTCTTCGGTGAGGTCATTCATAGTTGTTATCAATTTCAGTGTGACCTTTTCGGCCAAGGTAATTATGGACGAGACGCACTTTATATTTGACCAGTATTTTATATTTCAATCGGTGTTAATTTAATCAGTCCCTAATGCCGAGCTTCAGAATATCATAGTACTATTTTCTGCCAAGTTAAGTCTGTTTTTACTAAAATAAAACTACTATTAATAAATTTACTTAATTGCAGTTATTAAACGACCGGTAGACTTAGTTAAATATTTCTTTATTAAAATCAAATATATACATATAACGGTATAAGTTGCTACTTATTTTGTATTTACTTGCATATTTTTAATATTTATTTGTATTTAATCGAATGTAAGTCTATCTTATATTGTATTTTTTTTCACATCTGTATATAAGTATATATTTTTATGTAAGTTTATTAAGATATAGCACCGTCCATGCTAGTTTGCTTATTCCTCTCCCTGCAAGGTTGCTTGGAAGATATCGCTTTCAGTGATAAGGCCGCGAATTTACGTCACCGTCTATTATTTGTTTTATATGCTTACTCTGTACATGTGGTGTCAAATAAAGAGTTATATTATTATTATTATTACATAAATGCCAAGTAAATTAACTTCAATAATATATTTTTTTTATTGCTTAGGTGGATGGACGAGCTCACAGCCCACCTGGTGTTAAGTGGTTACTGGAGCCCATAGACATCTACAACGTAAATGCGCCACCCACCTCGAAAATATAATATAAAATGTCATGGATGTAGACAACTGTGTATTTAGAGAATTTCATATCGAAAACACACACTGAACACATTGCACGAAAGGCGTCCGTTCGTAATCCTGTATTGTCAGGTCCAATATCTATCGGCTCGATCGGGAAGTAGTGGAAATGAAAATATTTACCGAGAGGTGAAATTGGAAAGCAGAGCTTGTAGATTTTAGACGTCCATTTAATTAGTTCTTGTTCGTACGATATTATTTTTCGTAACACAAAAAATTACAAACTAATAAAATCGATAAAGCTGCTCGGTGGGTTGTTTTTATGTCTGTGACTATAGCTTATTTTACTTAGTGTTTTCTTGGATTTTCGCGAGCCGCAGACATAATGAAATTCACTTTTACGGTTTATTTATTCCTATATTTTTAGTTTTGTCATTTTATTATTTCTAATGTTTCGAATACATTACTGCTTTCGTGGTTAAGGACGAGTGATTTAACTTATTTTAAAAAAATATACACTTGCCGTTATAAGTTGAAATACTATTTTTATTTTTCATTATTCCATTAATATTCCATTTTTAATTATAATTTAAGAAAACTACACATTTTTCGAATAAGGTTTACCAGTACTGAAAAAAAAAGCTAACTCTCTGAAATACAGAGTTGTATTCAAATAAATATTATATCGTCTTTGTCAAAACAAAAACCTGCTATGTGCACTTTTTTAGGTTTTTATTTTTGGACCTTTTCGTATAGTTCACAGCCCTATCTAATAATAATAATAAAGCTTTCTTTATTCCACACAAAAATACATAATTACAAACAGTTTGAAGATACATTAATGGTTTTTTTTATTTTATTTATTTATTATAAAGTAAATATTAAAGTTTAAAAAGTTAAGAAGTTAGTTTAGGATTAAAAAGTTAGTTTTTTTCTTATATTAATTTTAATATTATTTACATTATTTCTGTATGGACCCCCTTCGGGTAAAAGCCTCCTCTAAGGTACTCTACTTCTTCTTATCCTTGGCGATGTTCAGCCAATTTTTACCAGCCACTGTTATATAGCCACTGTTATTACAGCCCTATCTACCGGATAAAAAAAACTGATATGTGTATATAGCTTTAATATTTATCTATAGCTTTCATTTGATATATAGTTCTTAAAAATTCACCTTCATATAAAATTTTATACGAAAATGTTTTTACTCGTTAATTCAAAATAGAGTTTTTGCGCATAGCTGATTTTTGTTTGACAGCGACGATATTCACTTCCACTCACCAGTCACATTCAACGGCAAAACGACACAGTTTCTGCATAAAGTCTGCAATAATGACGAGAAAGGCTGCTAAGGCTCGAAGTATTTACGCCCTAAAACCTCCGCCGTGGAGCCGGTGTAATAAAGGAGGTCGTTTTCATTTCTGTCGAGTTCGGTCATGTCACACGTTCTGAGCATCACCGCTGATGTGGCGGAAAACCACGCGAACCCTTGACAACAGAAAATTCTGCGTTACGATGTAACGTCACTGAATAAGAAATGCGTGCGTGCTAATTGGGTCTTCTTCTATTTTCTGCGGCAGTTTTGTAACGTAATGCACTGATAGTTCTGAGTGAAGTGGCCGTTTGATATTAGCTTCGGCTATTGAAAAAGTACCTAAAACAAATTTGAAGTAATTTCCGTGTATGAGTGCAATACCGTTGAATTTTTTTTTATAAGGTGTAAGTAAAATGTCCACACGTATGTTTTTTTTAAATGCTTAAATGGGTGCACGAGCTCACAGCCCAGCTGATGTTAAGTGGTTAATGTAGCCCATAGACATCTACAACGTAAATGCGCTACCCACCTTGAGATATAAGTTCTAAGATCTCAGTATAGTTACAACGGCTGCCCCGCCCTTCAAACCGAAACGCATTACTGTTTCACGGCATAAATAGGCAGGGTGGTGGTACCTACCCGCGCGGACTCACAAGAGGTCCTACCACCAGTGCAATATCGTTGAATTTTCTTTTATATAGTGCAAGTTAGATTTCTACGCATATGTATGTATAAATGGTTTTGTGTTCAACAAACCTATTACATTTCACAAAGATGTTGGAGGTTGCGAGAGGTGATTGCTAATCTAAATTAATAATCTAATAAGTCAGTAATTAATAATCTAATAAGTAAGATTTCTAATCTAGTAAGTCACTAAGATGCTTCATTCGTCTTCTGTTTAGTGTACTCAAAATTTATATTTTTCAGTTCTTGACAGCTTTCAGATAAACATATTTCTAAAGATAACTACGCCTATTATGTGTTTAAAAAATAAGGTTTGAATTTAAACTAAAATTGAAGACTGAAAGTTAAATATATAAAAAAAAATTAGCAATGCATTCTTTGCATCTCTAAATACACAAGCGTATTTGGACTAATACTGAAGCATTGTTGATTCTGTATACCGGAACTAGGAGCATTTGCGTTTGCTATTTACGTTTAAGATGGAAGAATCAACTAATACCATGGGTTTAATATTTCGTTATGATAAAAATTTTCCTTTTTTCTACTATTTTTAAATGCTGACAATGTTTTGTTTTAGATCTCTTTTGGTTTTGTCGGTATTCATAAGTACTAATGACCCCTTTCCATCGGTTGTGCTGCGTTCTTGTTTGCCCACTAAAAAATACAAAAGTCGTCCTGTACAGAACGGGAAAAACTCCGTTTAAAATCCAGAATCGTCTTTCGTGTGATGCGTCTAGATAAAATATTGTTTCATACAAAGATCGGTGGGTCATCTGCTTAAATTTTGTCCAAATAAAAATTTGTCTCTTGAACTTGTACTCTCTTGTACTTAGCGGCAAACAGGGACTTGATTGTATCCCCCTTTTCCCCCCTACCTATTCGCTTATAGCCTAAGGGGCTATTCCAGTTTCTCGAGGATGGGTACGTGAGCTCACGGGCTCAACCTGAGAGAATTTGGTAACACTGGCTCTGGCAAGAGCAGTCCTTCGTAGAATCTACCACCGGATCGGAATTGCGACTCCCTAAGAAGATCCGGCGAGAAAAATAGCGGATTGTGTCCGTGTGGCTACCACCAGTACAATAATGCATTTAATGTCACAGCTTCGTCATAATGCCTGTTAAATCTGCCACATATTAATCTTTCTATCCTCAAGCTGTAGTAACTTATGTTGCAAGCCAGATTTTGTTTCTTTTTATTTGTGTTTTTTTGTATCTTTAGCTTGTGATGTGTATTGTGAGCCTAATAAAATAAATAAACTCTTCATAATATTCCCACAGCTCTTTCGAGCTTAGCCAAAAACATAATTAAATAACTTTATTTCACCAGTCTAAATAACACCTCTTTTTCTGTTCCTGTGTAACAAATAACATTTCGCAACGAGTTTTTCCAAGCTGACTGATCCTGCTTTCATCGAATTTATTTTGCTTTCCCCCTGCGGAGACTCGGAAATGAACTTCGCTTTGAGGTATTACGCTTGCGTGTTTTTCATCAAACATGCCTAGGATAATAACACTCGAAATGTGCATTGTACATACATACATACGTGTCAAAGAGCATGCTTAAATAAAGCTGATGAAACAAGGAAGATTGTGGTTGGTGCGATACTAATACAATTTCGGTAGGCAGCGGCTTGGCTCTGCCCCTGGCATTGCTGAAGTCCATGGGCGACGGTAACCACTCACCATCAGGTGGGCCGTATGCCCGTCTGCCTACAAAGGCAATAAAAATAAAATAAAAAAAGGGTTATTTTATTTTTTCGAAAGTTTAATGACGGAGGGGAGGTCTTCCACCGAGGCGGTGATATTTCTCGATAGATCTACGGTCCGAACGTTGTTGTTCGGAACTTGTATATGTCGAAAATAACTGACGCAGGTCACTCACTCCCTTTTTATATCATTTGTTCGACACCATTACACTTTAAGTTACCCACACATTTTATTATAAAAACAATTATTAATGTAATTGATGAAGTTTTACTTTTCATGTCTAGAATTGATTAATTACAATAAATGTGGCTATTACTATCTCAGATAGTCAAAAAATGGGAGTAATTAAAGGAATTCGTTTTCGTAGTAATTGATATCGCGACATTATTGATATAAAATAATTTAATCAATGATTTTATAATGAATAAACTCAAAATTAGCTTTCTAAAAATTCTTGCGGCGACATATATATGCAAGCTTATCTTTAAAATGTCGTAAGCGAGATTCAGGCATCGGTCAAATATCTTATGTTGAATGATGGTTACCCGCCACAATTCCAGTTATTTTTAATTATTCTAATGGTATTTAAGCTCACGGCTCGGTGCCTTTGACGTCACTAGTCTCTATTTTGGTCTATATCAGTCTATATCTATGGTGCCGTAAAAGGTGACTACGGAAACACCACCCCGCCTGCGATAGCCATCTGGCATCTACTGGTGGTATAATGAGTTGGAGAATTGCTAGGAAAACAGTCCTAAACAGCAAAGTAATAAGAAAAATGAGAATTCGAAATATAATCGAATAATACGAAAATTATGTCATATAAGCATAAATGTTTTTTTTTATTGATTAGATGGGTGGACGAGCTCACAGCCCACCTGGTGTTAAGGGGTTACTGGAGCCCATAGAAATCTACAACGTAAATGCGCCACCCACCTTGAGATATAAGTTCTAAGGTCACAGTATAGTTACAACGGCTGCCCCGCCCTTCAAACCGAAACGCATTACTGCTTCACGACAGAAATAGGCGGAATGGTGGTACCTACCCGTGCGAACTCACAAGAGGTCCTACAACTAGTAAATATACTATATTTAAATTTCATTTAGATTAGGTGGTAAAGAAAACCAGTAAAATGTCAAAAAAAACACTTTTATCCAATCGTTTCTATTCCAAAGCAGTTAGCAGTTTTACTGCATCGAAATATCAAAATACAGTGTATCGCTTGAAGAATTTTAAGGGTCGCCAGTAGTCGATGACCCCTACGAATTATATCTTTGTTGATTTAGTAAATGTAGACTTCGCAAACATTTTACCGAGGCTTTTAACGACACAGCTGACAAAAACAACAGCAAGAACTTTGAACTTCTTCGTAACTAATATGATATGGGAAGGGAACGTCTATCTAATGATCAGCGGTAGGTTTCTTATAGTTTTCATGACATATGTATGTATGTATGTATGTATGTACATATTATTATGAATGTAGATAATGCTCGCGATACCTAAGTGCTAGGTTACAGATGACCAGATACTTCTATTATAAGATTTCCTGTTTTCGCGGCAAGAATAAAGGGGCTGGTGTTACCAGCCGTTTAGATTTGGGTGCGTTCTGATGCCGAGGATTCGTTCGCACATATCATACACAAAGGAAATGTAGTACACAAAGGAAAAAAATACATAGAACGTATCATTATAAGAACTCGTCTTCTCAAAGAATCATAACAAATTCAAGTATTTTATTGTGTAATAGCCTGATATATTTTCCCTTTGATTCTTTTCATCGTAATGTTGGAATTATTGTATTTGAAGAACACGTGTAGATCACAAACTGTGCTGTACAAATAGCCGATGAATGATAACAAAATTAAATGCAATAAAATTCATTAAATTAAATCAAGCTTTGGACGAAATCACTGATTTTTAAGCACTCTCATTTACGACTTTATATAAACTAGAGGTCTCGCAGTAGTCGAAATTCGACTATAATTAATTGGAATTGTAAGTTTGTACATTATTATGATTGTATTTTATACTTCTATAATCACAAATTTCGCCAAGACTACACTGTAAAAAATATGAACAACAATATTTAATCTATTCTCAATTTGACAACAGACGCCAAGAACAAAAGTTTGACAATAAATAGTATGCATGCGTGTGTGCGTCAAATACATAGTATGTAGTGTGTGTAATGTTTTCTTTAGCGATTTAATGTATCTTTCATGCATTATTTTGAAAAAATATTAGCATTGTGCACTTCTTCTCTATATTCTCTATAAGTGTGCAAAATTTCATAGTCCTCCATCCGCGCAATTTTCGTAAAAAGGGATACAAAGTTTTTGCTTCACGTATTAATATATAGATAATTGGTTAGGACAGTGTTGATAATTCTAGTATGTTTCGAGTTTTATTTGAATATTTGTGTTTGGATAGTTTTTAGTTCTACCATTTGGAACTTCAACTCTTCTTTATAAAAAAAAACAGGATGGAATAACTATCAGTGCTGATCCAGAATATTGAAAGCGTATTCTTCCAAAACAACAATTAGATATGCAGGAAAAACGAAAAAAAAAAACGGCCATTGCGCCATACTTACAATTTGCAATGTTTTCATTCGGCAATCAAATAACGATTTTTGAAAAACATTGTTATTCAAATGTCGCACTATAGATTTAAATATAAAAAAATGTAACAAAAACTTATCTGGCGTGTCAATGTGCAATAAGTACTTGTGTGTGCCAATTAAAAATGCAACTAATTAAATTTTCCTGTTTGATCTAGATTTAGCTCCATTGTTTTGTAGCATTTTATTTTAGAACATTTATAAACCGTTATGGGTTAATCTGTTTTGGTAATGAATATTACATTTCGTAAGACGATCAGAGTCGATTTTTTTTCCTTCCTATTCGCTGGTAGCCTAAGGGGCTATTCCAGACGAGACTATCGAACTCTTGATGGTTTGATCACGAAACGTCGGAAAGTATCTACTGGTGGTAGGACCTCTTGTGAGTCCGCACGGGTAGGTACCACCACCCCGCCTATTTCTGCCGTGAAGCAGCAATGCGTTTCGGTTTGAAGGGGGGGCAGCCGCTGTAACTATACTTGAGACCTTAGAACTTACATCTCAAGGTGGGTGGCACATTTACGTCGTAGATGTCTATGGGCTCCAGTAACCACTTAACACCGGGTGGGCTGCGAGCTCGTCCACTCATCTAAGCATTAAAAATTAATAAAAAGTATATGATGACAATAAAAGATACGAGATTATACCGTAAAAGCTATTTTCATTGTGTCTACGACTCTGGGGCGGAGACATGGACTCTAAGGAAGGCTGATCGAAGTCGGGGCGACGCGTTTGAGATCTGGTGCTGGAGGAAAATGCCTCGGATTCCCTGGACGGCGCAACGGACAAACACACCAATCTTGGAAGAACTAGGTGTCTCCACAAGACTCTCCACCACTTGCCTACGTAGGGTTTTCGAGTTTTTCGGTCACGTTGCGAGGAAAAAGGGTGACAATCTCGAAAGACTACTCATCACCGGAAAAGCGAAAGGGAAGAGGCGTAATCCCATGCGCTGGTCCGATAGATTAAGACGACTTTGGACTCCAGCATCAATGTCGCTATCCACTGCACGGAGGACAGGAAGGAATGGAGGAACATAGTCCTAGCAAAAGTGCTCCGTAAAGGTCACGACCCTCAGCACTGAGGATCACGACGCACAGAGAGACGACTCGTGAAAACCGAAGAGAATACTATGCTCCAGAACAATTGCATTAGTCTGTTTAAAATGTGTTTGTTTAGTAATATTTATAGCTGACTAAAAGGGAAAACCTAAATACCAAAGCATTTTAAATATTGTATGCATTTGTGTGTTGTTTATCAAATAACAATAGCAAGTTCATAATGTAAATTAAGCACACGGCAATCGAATAATAAATAAGGGTTTCCTTATTAAATAATTTACAATAAAATAAATATTTTACTGGTATTAAGGTCTAATGCAAGCCGCCGGAGGGTAAATCGGCTTACCTATTTCAGCTGAGAAGCTATAAGTCGTTTTGATTCATTCCTGTGATTCAGAGGGTGGGGCAGTTACGAATGTAATTGTAAACAATATTTTGCATTTTTATTTTTCAAAGTAGATTGAATTAGCACTCTGACGTGGTTTTTTGCTAGTCTGTGAGGCAGGGAGATGTTATTTCTCCGAAACTGCTCACCGCTGCATTGGAGTACGTTTTCAAGGTTCTGGACTGGAAATGGCTAGGCATCATTATCAACGGTGAGCACATAACTCACCTTCGGCTTCGACGATGCGTGACAATTTTTTTTTTTTGCTTAGATGGGTGGACGAGCTCACAGCCCACCTGGTGTTAAGTGGTTACTGGAGCCCATAGACATCTACAACGTAAATGCGCCACCCACCTTGAGACATCAGTTCTAAGGTCTCAGTATAGTTACAACGGCTGCCCCGCCCTTCAAACCAAAACGCATTACTGCTTCACGGCAGAAATAGGCAGGGTGGTGGTACCTACCCGCGCGGACTCACAAGAGGTCCTACCACCAAATAAGAATTATTGATGATAATTCGAAAACTTCTGGTCATATTGATAAAATTTAAATGCGACCACATAAGAAGCACTAGCTTTCAGATAAATGTAAATAAACAAAATTTTGAGGTAGCACACATAAAAAATATGGTCAAATTCAAGACCTCCTTCTTTTTGAAGTCGGAAAAATAATACGTAAATGCCAATCAGCTACAGGCAGATCGAGCCCACTCCAGATTTTAATCGGTAGCCATTACAGCATTTCAAATATCGACGAAGACTTTCAGTGAATAGGTTCCGGAGAAGTTAATTTCCTATCGAATTTGGAGAGTTATTGATTCTGAAACAAGATGGCCAATCATATTGTGATGGGTAATGCAAGCTTTTTACGTAAATACGAAAGTTTTTACGGTAACTTTATAAGTTAATTGATATTTAATAAATGAAAATGTTTGAAGTAAATCAATAATGGAAACTGTAACTTAAGTTGCGTGCGTTTATGAATATGCAGTTTTATATTACCGATAACCTGATAAGGAAGGAATAACATCGTGTAATGAAAATCAAACCTGCAAATTTATTTGCGTAAATACTGGTGGTAGGAACTCTTGTGAGTCCGTCAGTCTTGTGGTACCTACCTATTTCTGCCGTGAAGCAGTAATGCGTTTCGGTTTGAAGGATGGGGCAGCCGTTGTAACTATACTGAGACCTTAAAGGCTTATTACACTTGGCTGAATTTAGTCCACTTAATTCAGAAGCAAATTTAGAAGCTCCTGATTACACTGTTCTAAATTCAGTTACTGAATCAATTGTCAGTTTAAACGCGACGAAGTAGGACGTGTCGTGTGCGTAGAGGATGGCCCCAATATTTTATAGTCAACAATTATTATTATTATTATTTTTTGGTTTTTGTTTCAATTTCCAAAAAAAAAAACAAGAATATCGGTGAAGAAATATTTATTGGTGCGCAGAATGTTAGCAAATATGAACATTATGAGTGATTTAGAACCATCAGACTTCAGAAATTATCTACGAATGGATTCGAGATCGTTTGACCTAATATTAAACCTTGTGACACCGTTTTTTCAAAAGCAGGATACTATCCTACGATACTACGATAGTTTATTATAAATCTATATTATATAACTATTACATTTCTAATCCTACGATAGTATAAGTCCAAAAGAAATATTGGTTATAACATTAAGATTTCTTGCAACAAGAAATTCGTATCAAGATTTAAAATTTAGTTCTTTAAGGAGCTTGTTGAGTCAACCGTATTTCTTGGTATAACAGTGGACTCCAAACTGCAGTGGGGACCTCATATTTATAAATTGGCGAGTAAGCTCAGCTCTGCAGCATACGCAGTAAAAAAAATTAGAATGTTAACAAACGCGGACACGGCTCGTTTAGTTTACTTTAGTTACTTCCACAGTGTCATGTCCTATGGCATTTTGCTATGGGGCAATGCGGCCGATGTAGAAATGATATTTATTCTACAGAAAAGAGCTATACGTGCTATTTATAACATGCACTCAAGGGAATCCCTGAGGGAGAAATTTAAAGAAATTAAAGTTCTCACTATGCCATCCCAGTACATTTTTGAAAATTTGATGTATGTTCGTAAACATATTGAGGAGTTTCCTAAAAAGTCGGACATACATAATAGAAATACTAGGAACAAACACAAGCTTGTTGTGCCGATGAGTAGGTTACATAAGATACGAAATTCATTCGGGTGTTTGTCTGTGCGCCTGTACAACAAAATCCCACAAGATGTTCAGAACCTACATATACATAGGTTTAAGAAAACTGGTAAAGAACATCTGTGCAATAAAGCTTACTATAAAGTCAATGATTATCTAGAAGATTGCACAAAGTGGGAATGAGTTGCTCGCTCCGGGCATTTCAATATTGTAGTAATTGTTACGTTATAATACTCATTGTAAAAAATTCATATTTAAAAAAAAATGTAATATTAAAAAGTTAATAAATAATAATTTCTTATTAAAAAAAAAAAAAAAAAACTTGCCCGCTGAGTTTCTTGCCAATTCTTCTCAGGACGGAGGCTAGTTCTTGTGAATTGGCGGTAGTTCTTTTGACGTTCAACAAGTACGTACTTTCATTTATGTTGAATAAAAATTTTTTGATTTGATTTGATTTGATTTGATTTAATATCCCAACCCCTGCTGACAAATTTATCCCTGAAACATGTCGGGCCATTTATAAATGTCTGGCATATTAAATTAAGGTGACATAAATAAATACTTTTTATTTGGAAAAAAAAAAAAACTAAAATGTCCTTACGCACGGAGAGCTATGGGACGACTGACATCATTATGTAACTAAATGCGATTATACCTTCCTAAATGCGTTTCTAATTAGGCTTCTAAATGATTTAGTCAGTCAGAAACCATCCTTGCTACTGAATTCAGTAGACTAACTTACTTAATGCTGTTACTTACTGAATTCAGTAGCGACTAAATTCAGCCAAGTGTAATAAGCCTTTTAGAACTTATCTCAAGGTGGGTGTCGCATTTACGTTGTAAATGTCTATGGGCTCCAATAACCACTTAGCTAATGGCTATGACTCGTCCACTCAACTAAGCAATAAAAAAAATATTTTTGGGTGTTTTTTCGGATAAATAAATAAATATAATCTAGGTTTATACATCGACAGTCACCTCTCGTGGATTAATCACGTTTCCGAAGTAAGCAGAAAAACAGTTTACTCCTTTCAGTCTGAAACGCCTTCAAAAATTCTTGCCTCTTCGCACTAAAATTTCTCTTGCCCAAACGCTTTTACTTCCTCTTCTCGATTATGCTGATATCTGTTTTCCAGATGCTTCTGAATTGCTTTTAGATAAACTCGAACATCTGCAGAATTTGTGCATCCGCTTCATTTTTGGTCTCCGAAAGTATGACCATGTGTCTGATTTCCGGGCTGAGCTGGGGTGGCTGCCGATTAGGCGACGTCGAGATTGCCACATTCTCTCTTTTCTCTACTCTATTCTTCACAATCCTGATGCCCCTATCTATCTCCATGAACGCTTTGAATATCTGATTCCTGACGGCAAAGTTAGTCGACAAGCCACTTCTCTTCTTTTAAAAACTCCCATACACAGCTCTAGTCGCTATAGTGACTCTTTCACAATACAAGCAGTGCGATTATGGAATTCTCTCCCTCAACCTATTCGTGCTAGTTCCTCTCTAGAAGTTTTTAAAAGTCAAATGCAGAAACATTTCCGGTCACTTTAATCGTATTTAAGTTATTGTTTTATGTATTTTATTTATATTTGTATATATGTATTTATTTATATGTATTTTTCATTTAATATTAGATTATTTTTTTAATGCTTAGTTTAAAAATCATGCTTTAATAGCTCTTATATTGTACACTATTCCCCTTTTATACATCGTATTTCTCTCTGCTAATAGTTAGCTGGAAAAAAACTCATGAATGAGTTAAGCTCGCCTTTGTACATAGTATTTAGACATTCTTTAAATCTGTTTTTATTGTATTTTCTTTTTTGTGTACAATAAGTATAAATAAAAAAAATATAACATGTTCCACATTCAACTGTATCATTTCCCAACACACATGTCCCAGTCAAGAAGAAATACAGTTAAACCGAGAAAACCGGATGTCGTTCTAACGATACTATTACCAAACTTTCCCCACCTAGCCTGAGGCCTTGAGTTTGCCCTCCCGTCTTGGCTGCCCTCCCGTCTTGGCGAAGGCCTTCGGGCAACTATCCTTCCGTCCCAAAAAAATAAGAATAAAACCTTTCTAAAAATACACTTAATTTATTTATTCCAGGCTCAATGATTACTCGTTACTTTCTTTTATGAAAACTTGAACATACCCGAGATAAAAGATAATTAAACACGATTCCCCACTTATCAGGAGCCCTCTTATTACAGCTCTTTGAACTCAAGGGTTATTATCCTTATCAACGAATTTGTGGGAAAAAATCTCATTTGTTTTTTGCTTTTTCATAAATTTGTTCTCTTTCGTTCTGTTCGATTTTTAATTTTCAAATATGTATTTAATATTAAATCAGACCAGAGGAGGTTTTCAGCCCACTGAGTTTCTCGCCAGATATTCCCAGTGGGGCGCGTTCTCGATCCGGTGGTAGATTCTGCGAAGCACTGCTCTTGCTAGGGCCAGTGCTGGCAACGCTTTCAGTTTGAACCCCGAGAGCTCACCTACACGCTAGGGTGAAGCTGAAATAGCCTCTCAAGGCTACAGCACAGGCAGGTGGAAAAAATACCAGGTTAGACCAGAGCACGCGTGCTTTTTTTGATTTTTTTTATTTTTTTTATTGCTTAGATGGATGGATGAGCTCACAGCCCACCTGGTGTTAAGTGGTTACTGGAGCCCATAGACATCTACAACGTAAATGCGCCACCCACCTCGAGATATAAGTTCTAAGGCCTCAGTATAGTTACAACGGATACCCCCCCCCACCCTTCGAACCGAAACGCGTTACTGCTTCACGGCGGAAATAGACGGGGTGGTGGTACCTACCGGTGCGGACTCCCAAGAGGTCCTACCACCAGTAAAATATATTGAATAGTTATTGTAGCTTATGGACATGTGGCCACTCACTGTAAGACATGAAACTGCACTCGCAGCTATTATATAAGAACTACAGCATTCAAAACCGGAGCGCGTCGCTTTGTGGCAGATAAGCAAGATTGAGATATAAAGTCTTGGTGGTCTAAAGCATAAGACGCCCGGTTTACTTGTATCGGATGATACGATTATACCAGGGTTCAAATCTCGCAGGCCGGTACCAATTTTTCTAATGAAATACGCACTTTACTCATGCTCATGAATGAATTCCACGATGAAACAATAACATCGTATAATAAATACCCGCAAAAATGGTAATTTGTAAAGTGGAGCTATATTAGCCATTTGACACTCGTTAACCCGTCTTGGTAATAAAGAAATACATACTTAAATATTACCTATATAGTTATAAATACGAATCCACCGAAATAATGACCAAAGTTTTATGAATGGACTTATTTAGTGCAGTGTAGTACATACGTAACGAGATTGAATTCAGTGTATTTTAATTGAAAGCGTTTGAACGAAGTAAATCCTCATGTTATTAATTAATTGTGAATAAGTTTTGGGTAAAAACAGATTTATGGAAAAACTGTTTTTATCAAAAGCTTCAAAGATTAATGGAGAGGGCTATGATCGGAGTTGCCCTGCGAAATCGAATTAGAGATGAGAAGATTAACCAAGGTAACTGACATAACCCGAAGGATTGCAAGATTGAAGTGGCAAAGGACAGATTGCTCGTAGAAGAGATGCCAACTAAAAGCGCAGCGTAAGTAGGCCTCCCACGAGATAAACTAACGACCTGATAAAAGTCGCGGGAATCCGCTGGATGTAGACTGGCGAGGACCGGTTATTGTGGCGAACTTTGGGCAGGCCTATGTTCACCAGTGGGCGTCCGTGAGATGGAAAAAAGAAGAAGGAAAATTCCTCTTTCATTGACTTCGACTTTAACGTTTTTGTTAATATTTTGTAATAGTATTTTCTAAAAACATTACGAGTATTTATCAGGAACTATTTATTAATCGTAAGCGGAACGGTAATTCACTAAATAAATAATTCACTAAATGAGAACCTATGTTGAAATTCCAACTATCGTATTTACCGTTTTGTGATTACCGATTTTTAAGCTAAGTTGTTTGTTAAGTATTTGTAGATGAAAGCATTTTTGTCCCAGTTTATTTCAGTGCTGGCCTTTGCCGTGTCGAATGAAAACGATGTCGAACTAATACAATGAGGATACTACCACCTATCATGAGACAAGGGATTTTAGTCTCTATTGTACTGTAATAAACGTGGTATAAAATCTAAAAAAACACTACTTAAAAGGCAAACGGAAGTCCTCATTGTAACTATAAACGAAGTTTAAATATATAATTTAAAAAAAAAAATAGTTTAAATAGCAAACCAAACCAACAACAAGTTAATCGGACATCTTGAAATTTGTGAAAATTACGTTCAAATATTCCGTTACAAACATACATTACATACATAGTACCAAACTAATAATCATACCAAACATATCAAACTAATAAAAACGTGAACCCTCTCGCCTTTCAAACTGAAATGCTTGACCGCTTTGTGACAAAAATATAGTGGTATCTACCGGTGCAGACTCAAAACATCGCCGCTAACTACTCCCAGAATCCTGATCACGCAGGAGCAAGTCACTGTCGACGCCCTAGACACGTCCTTACGGATCCATCAGATTCAGTAACTCTTGCGCTAGACGCCTTCAGCTTTAACGCTAGGAGCAGGCTTAGGAATCCCGTTAACCGTGCTCGTCGACCTCGGCATAGAGTTCACGTGCAACCTCAGTGTGAGTTTCTCGCCGGATCTTCTCAGTGGGTCGGGATTCCGATCCGGTAGTATCGCGAAGCAGCTACTCATGAGTTGTTAGGTCTCCTTTGGAGACGTTTGGGTCGCTGTTAGCAAATCGCACCCGTCCTGGCTGAGCCTTTCCTCACCCACCTGTCCTGATGAAACTGGAAAAGCCTCAGGGCGAGTAGTAATCCTAAATTCACAAAAAAAAAAACTCACAATATGTGATGTAATTAGTTACGACATTAGTTACGATTTTCTTTGCATTTAATTTTTGTTACACCATGTTATTCGTCCATCTTGGAAGACATTCGAGATTTTGTTCACAAATGATTTCCGTGTACGCATCTTACGCATGAGGGCATTGACGCTTCAAAAATACGTAAAAAAATGTACAAGACAATAATAACTGGGCGGTGGGCGCGGTGACAAGCGGTGAAAAGCACGGGCGCCTGTGTTTTATTTAAAACACGCTTCCGCCTGTAACGTACACTGGATGTAGTGGATTTTATTATAAGACTAGCGACCCGCCCTCGCTTCGCTTCGGAAACTGTAATTTATTATTGATTTCTCCACTATTTAATGGATGTTATTATACATAAAAACCTTCCTCTTCAATCAATCTATCTATCAAAAAAACCGCATCAAAATCCGTTGCGTAGTTTTAAAGATTTAAGCATACATAGGGACAGACAGATATATGGACAGAGAAAACGACTTTGTTTTATACTATGTAGTGATTAACATACAGTTACAATTACCTTACCAGACTTTTTTATTGCCCTTGTAGGCAGACGAGCGTATGTCCCACCTGATGGTGAGTGGTTAGGGTCGCCCATGGACTTCAGCAATGCCAGGGGCCGAGCCAAGCCGCTGTCTACCGTTAAGACTCTCCACAAGCCTCGTTTGAAGAAGGACATGTCATAGCGCTCGGGCAACACCGTGGAGGGTAGCTCATTCCAAAGCCGCATGGTACGTTGCTAGTATAAACGAGTATAATACAAAATGTCTTGTAAAGGTTTTCGATATTACGAAATAAGTCACAAGAAAAACATCACAGAAATCTAAGTAAGCGATTCTCGTTGAAATTTTGGCGAATAACGGAGTTATGAAATATTCATGTTGAATATTGTAAAAAGTAACGAACCCTTTTTATGTCGGTTTGGCTCTGTTATTCGTTTTTTTTTTATTGCTTAGATGAGTAGACGAGCTCACAGCCCACCGGATATTAAGTGGTTACTGGAGCCCATAGACATCTACAACGTAAATGCTCCACCCACCTTGAGATACAAGTTCTAAGGTCTCCAGTATAGTCACAACGGCTACCCCACCCTTCAAACCGAAACGCATTACTGTTTCACGGCAGAAATAGGCGGGGTGATGGTACCTACCCGTGCGGACTCACAAGAGGTCCTACAACCAGTAAACGTTCCAGTCGTTACGATCAATCAGTTTTTTTTTCTTCATTTTAAAACATTTTCAGGTGTACACATGCCACACTCCCATTCCACGTCCCATTCCACGACGCCCTTCATGCGGCCAATGATCGGAGGCGCTGGCGGGACATCACAAGGAGTAAAATCATGTCGAATTATAATGGTCACGACCCTCAGCAGTGAGGAAACGACGCGAGGAGGGACATGCCACACTAATCACCAATTCAATATTTTACTACAATATTTTAACATATTAGCGCCAGAGCGATCTTTATGTGTATTGTGATATTGTCTGTGATTTTTGTGAAGCAATTACAAATAAAACGTGCAATGTGTATAAAAAAATACTTTTACATTAGATAATATAATTAGCGACTAATTATCTTAATATATAGGTATATAATATATTTCTTCCATGCGTGTGTTTGTCACTGAGCTCTCCTCCTAAACGGCTGGACCGATTTTAATGAAATTTTCTGTGTACCTTCAGGTGGATTCGAGAATCGTTTAGATTTACAAATGCACCCGGCAGATGGCGTTGCAGTCGGTATCTAGGTTGTTTAGAAATAATTTATATGGCAAAACAACGTTTGCCAGGCCAGCTAGTTTATGTGTATTAAAGAAACGGACGTATATTTTTGATTCTAACAGAGGCTTAATGTTTCAATCTTAACCTTGATTATGAGGAAAAACTAACTCGACTCCATATCTTTATATCTTTAGTCATTATTATCAATAGAACCCACGACCGGAGTTATGGATCTCCGAAATACGATTTCTACTTCAGACATTCGCGTGAGCGACTTATAATTGTGTTACCAAACTAAGTTATTTGTTACTATTTTGGTAGTTCTGGTAAACGTTATTTATCTTCATCGCGTTTCTAAAATCAGTCTAAAGTTGTTGAGTATTTCACTGTAACTTTTGCTCTGACTCATCTCGCAGTCCATCAATGGTCGGGAAGATATTAAATGGGATATATACCACAATATCTTGTATCGAGAGCGAATAGGATTAACAAAGAAAAACTTTAAAACAAGTCAGGAATGCTATCGTTCTATTTCAGAATGATCAGTATAGATGTTTAAATAGCAACAGCTCCTTCCATTTCTATACGATCTTTTGTTTAGATTGTTCGTGTTACAAATCGTTTTGTGATACTTAACGTGATAACACGTAACACGTAAACATCTGCTCTAGTGCAATAATATAAACATTTTCCGAAACACGTGCTCCGTCCGCGAATTTTGATAATCAAGCATAGCTACATTCGTTGTAGATTGTATATTTTCTTATAGCATCGCATACATTTGTAGTTTTGTACGTGCTGATTTTTGCAATTTAATGGTTATATGGAAATTGTGACGTCATCAAAAGACCTTGGTCCCGCAATAGAGTTTCGGCATCAAAGCTACTTAGAAAGAAGCGATTATTATATGATTCATTCATAAATAAAATGTATTTATCGAATACTTTACTTAAGGTGTTTCATGGTTCGTTTATTATTCTGCATATTGATAATAAAAAAATAAGTCTTGAATGATTTCGCCAAAGATAATTGCGTTTTTCGAGCGTGAATTCAAAGAGAAGCTACACACGAGAAACCCGAAAAAAACCAAGTCTCAAATTTTCTCGAAAGTCACAGAATTCAATGTCGAATACGAATTTCTCGAAAAATTCCCTTAGATTTTATAAGATCTGTAATTCAAGTGAAAGCCTAGGATTTAGGTAAAATGGCTCCTCTAATTTAAAGACACGAAGATTGTGGTGAATTCAACGGGCACATGAAAATACCAGCTTAGCCGTGAGCGCTTGGAGCGTTTTCGAACAACGCTTATCAATATTATCAAGCCGTTAATAAACGTAATAATGTTATGCCGGTAAGAATAACGCCATCTGACGTCAAATAGCGAAATTGGATATCGAAACGACTAGTACTATCGGAACTGTCCTGGTTCACCCCGATGGAAGTTAAAGACTTGATCAAAGACCTACGTCCTCGCAAGGCTCCCGGTTCCGACGGTATATCCAACCGCGTTATTAAACTTCTACCCATCCAACTCATCGTGATGTTGGCATCTATTTTCAATGCCGCTATGGCGAACTGTATCTTTCCCGCGGTGTGGAAAGAAGCGGACGTTATCGGCATACATAAACCCGGTAAACCAAAAAATCATCCGACGAGCTACCGCCCGATTAGCCTCCTCATGTCTCTAGGCAAACTGTATGAGCGTCTGCTCTACAAACGCCTCAGAGACTTCGTCTCATCCAAGGGCATTCTCATCGATGAACAATTCGGATTCCGTACAAATCACTCATGCGTTCAACAGGTGCACCGCCTCACGGAGCACATTCTTGTGGGGCTTAATCGACCAAAACCGTTATACACGGGAGCTCTCTTCTTCGACGTCGCAAAAGCGTTCGACAAAGTCTGGCACAATGGTTTGATTTTCAAACTATTCAACATGGGCGTGCCGGATAGTCTCGTGCTCATCATACGGGACTTCTTGTCGAACCGTTCTTTTCGATATCGAGTCGAGGGAACCCGCTCCTCCCCACGATCTCTCACAGCTGGAGTCCCGCAAGGCTCTGTCCTCTCACCCCTCCTATTTAGCTTATTCGTTAACGATATTCCCCGGTCGCCGCCGACCCATTTAGCTTTATTCGCCGACGATACGACTGTTTACTATTCCAGTAGAAACAAGTCCCTAATCGCGAAGAAGCTTCAGAGCGCAGCCCTAGCCCTAGGACAGTGGTTCCGAAAATGGCGCATAGACATAAACCCAGCGAAAAGTACTGCGGTGCTATTTCAGAGGGGAAGCTCCACACGGATTTCCTCCCGGATTAGGAGGAGGAATCTCACACCCCCGATTACTCTCTTTAGACAACCCATACCCTGGGCCAGGAAGGTCAAGTACCTGGGCGTTACCCTGGATGCATCGATGACATTCCGCCCGCATATAAAATCAGTCCGTGACCGTGCCGCGTTTATTCTCGGTAGACTCTACCCCATGATCTGTAAGCGGAGTAAAATGTCCCTTCGGAACAAGGTGACACTTTACAAAACTTGCATTAGGCCCGTCATGACTTACGCGAGTGTGGTGTTCGCTCACGCGGCCCGCACACACATAGACACCCTCCAATCTTTACAATCACGCTTTTGCAGGTTAGCCGTCGGAGCTCCGTGGTTCGTGAGGAACGTTGACCTACACGACGACCTGGGCCTCGAATCTATCCAGAAATACATGAAGTCAGCGTCGGAACGGTACTTCGATAAGGCTATGCGTCATGATAATCGCCTTATCGTTGCCGCCGCTGACTACTCCCCGAATCCTGATCACGCAGGAGCCAGTCACCGTCGACGCCCTAGACACGTCCTTACGGATCCATCAGATCCAATAACCTTTGCATTAGACGCCTTCAGCTCTAACACTAGGAGCAGGCTTAGGGACCTCGGTAACCGTACTCGTCGAACTCGACAAAGAGTTCGCCGTGCAACCTAACCCATGAATCAGATCGCTGAGTTTCTCGCCGGATCTTCTCAGCGGGTCGCGATTCCGATCCGGTAGTAGATTCATTCGCGAAGCAGCTACTCTTGAGCTGTTAGGTCTCCTTCGGAGGCGCTCGGGTAGCTGTTAGCAAATCCCACCTCTCCTGGCTGAGCCTTTGCTCGCCCACGTGTCCTGGTGAAACTGGAAAGGCCTCCGGGCCACCAGTAATCTTTCAATCATAAAAAAAAAAAAAAAAAACTGTCCTGGAAAATTCTACACATAATCGTGGCGGCTATAAAAGCGTTGCATAGACGACATGAATCTAGTTAGTAATCAGTTCAATTTGAACCGAAACAACGAACACATCACCTGAAGCGAAGCGCAAGAATTGAGTGAACGGCGATATTCAAGTATCCCTGAGAAATTGAGTTTTAATCAGTACTAGTGGTCCCCGGTAGTCGAAATTCGACTATAATTAATTAGAATTATAAGTTTGTACACTATTATGATTCTATTGTCACAGATTTCGCCAAGACTAAACTTTAGTCAAATCTTCTTATCTTATACCTTTAAACGAGCAATTCTTGTATATATATAATTGTAATCTGGGAAACGGCTCCAATGATTTTCATAAAATTTAGTAACAGAGGATTTCGAGGGCGATAAATCGATCTAGCTACGATTTATTTTCAGAAAATGTTGTTTTATTCGTGTTTTCGATAATCAACTTTGTGACTCTTCCCGACATCTATTGGCGAATAATAATACTATTTTCTTAATTGAGAGCAACTAATTGCTATAAAGACAGAACAAGATGGCGTTATCAAAAAAAAAAATTATAATACCGAGCAAAGATTGGTTTTTGCCCGAATGACCTCATTGCGTATTCGGTCTCGCAATGACAAACCAAGCTTAGCTCGCTCCATAGCTCGCTGAGTAACTTTTAGTTGGTGGACTAGTCGCACAATCAGTGTCCACGTTTCGGCTCCGTAGGTAAGCACGGGTGTGCGTAATGCTTTTTTATTGGATTTTATGTATTTTTATGCATAATTTAATAAAACTATTAACATTCTGCACTCCGTCTCTACATTCTCTATAAGTGTGGGAAATTTCATACTCCTCCATCCGCTCAATTTTCGTAAAAAGGGGTACAAAGTATCAATATTATTATATAAATTTCGGTGAAGAATTTTATTTATCCTTAGTCCCAGCGCGTGACAATAATTTGAGTAGGTGTTATTAATTGTTATAATTGGCAACACGTCTTAATCATTAACGTTATTACTCTTTGTCGTCTCAATGATATGATTGACATGACCGGCATCACGATTATTGGCCCCTGTAATCTGTATTTCGAACGCAATCGCCTGGAGAGTGCTTGTAATCTGTATTAATAGTTGTAAATTGTTAAATCCAATTTATATTTTAAGGACAGATGATAAAGGCTTAAAGGAATCGGATTTGTGAAAAATCCTACGTGAAGAAAAGTATTTTGAGGATGAGTAAAAGGCAAAGAGGATGGCTTAGTGGAAACATATTTTATAATCATCTCTTTTTACACGTCAGCATTGTAATGGCGGTAAAACAAGTAAAAAAAAATGTTGTGATAATCGAACCCACATATTTGTATATAACTTTTTTAATGATATCGTTTTTTTTTAAAGTAGTTCAATCAGATTTCAAAATATCATGGTAAAACAAATCAAAGTGAAAAATAATTCTACCAACATAATCGAAGAACTAAAAAGGTTGTAAAATAAAAATGAAATATGGCCAAAACTTAAAATTAGGATAGCGATTCATGAACTACTCATAAAATTGTATTATATTATCTTTGTGTGAATCACGCGTTGTTCAATTACGTAATCTCATTACCATTCGTATTTAAAAGTCTTAAGTAGGGGATTTTGGTGCGTTCAAACATACTCTCTACTCTATATTAAAATAAGGGCCTTGATAAAAGCAAATACATTTCAGAGAGTTCACTTATATTTTTCGTCTTATTTGAGAAATAAAAATATAAAATATAAATAAATAACTAAATATAAATTTTAATATAATTGCTGATAAAATGTTTTTTTATCAGCAACGAATTTATCACTGTCATCAAAATCCGAATGACATGTTCCAAGGTAGTAATACCATACATACAGACCAGTAATACGCTACCGGCTTCAAGCTTATTTTTTATTGCCTAGATGGGTGGATAAACTCACAGCCCACCAGCTGTTAAGTGGTTACCGGAGCCCATAAACATCCACAACGTAAATGCGCCACCCTCCTTGAGATATAAGTTCCAAGGTCTCAGTATAGTTACAACGGCTGCCCCGCCCTTCAAACCGAAGCGCGTTACTGCTTCACGGCAGATATAGGCAGGGTGGTGGTATCTACCCATGCGGACTCACAAGAGGTCCTACCACCAGTTAAAAAGTGATTTCTGGGATCTTCGCTCAGGCGTCGGTCCACATTGTTGGAGACCTTCTGATGCACGGTTATTATTCGAAATTCTAAAGTACAAGGGATTATCTATTCACTGAGTAAAGCTTAATTGATGTAGGTATTATTATGTAATAGCAGCCGATGCTATTCGTAAGAAAAAGTATTATATTACGCCCTTTGGGAAGGAAAATAAGAGAAGCCGAGGTCGACAAACATGTGATCTGAGGTTTACTTTTTTACTTTCCAAGGGCTGTTTACTATTTTTTTGTCCGACAAAGGCGGAAAGCGGCAACTTTGTTTAGCGCAGCGTGAGGAAAGTTGCCACTTTCCGCCGGGAGGGGAAAAAATGTTTTTAACCAACGCAACAGAACCCGTGTTAATAATAATGTCAATCATCTGCTTTCCGCAAAGTGAAAATAAAGATTACGACGCGACGACAACCAAACGTACAATTCAAATTAAGAATGAGTTGTACAACTCCCACACAACCTAGCCTTCTGTATTTCTTCTGAATTGTGGCGAACGGAAATAGACCTTTCATTTTATCGCATGCGAAGTATCTTAATTTGGCTTTTATTACATGGGCGGTCGGAATAACGACATAATACGTCGACTTACCGTCTGCGTCCCTCGTGACACCTCTGATAACAGTACCATTAAGCGTCCCTTTAACTAGAATGGTAATTAAGAAACCCAATTTCGAAATTTAATCATGAAAATTTCTTGGAAAGAAATCGACAACTGCTGGCTACCTTGGAATACCTAGTAATAGAATTCAATCAATCAAGTAAGTATTTGATTTTATTAGTTTCGTTTAGAACAAGACATATAACGGAAAGAAATTAAATGAATTTTTTCTCCTACCTACGCCGAAAGTTCGGTTTTCGTCCCGCTGTACAGGGAAGAAAGTGTAACTTTTCCTCCCGCTGCACAGGGAAGAAAGTGTAACTTTTTCTTCTTGGGTACAAGTGCGTATGCGCGTTAGTGTCTATGTCTGCTCTCACGCACCTAAAATTCTCACCATTGTTGTGTTTGGGTTATTTGCAATATTGTGTTTAGTGTAAAAGTGAAATAAACAAAATGCAATAAAATTTTATAGTAAAGTATTAAACAAAGATGAGGTCATCAGACAGTTCTTATTCAAATAGTAGTAGTTTATTTAAAAATTAAAAAACAGTTCAATTGTTTTTTTTGTGAGTACGGGGGGGCTCCGTCCCCCTTACCCTCGGCCAGGGCTTCGCCCCTGGACCCCGGCTCGGTACTCCACGAACTTTCGGCCTGGTAGGAGAAAAAATAGTATGTGCACCGCGGTGTTTTTTTTTTTTTATGATTGAAGTATTACTGGTGGCCCGGAGGCCTTTCCAGTTTCACCACTATTTCATTAGCAACCAATTATACTTACAATTTAGTGGAGAAACGTCGAAATTCAACATTACTTATTTAATCTAAGTGTGACTCGTTACTACTCCGCCAGAACAATCCCAACCTTCATAGGATATCAAATTTAAAATTATTTTTAATAAATAAAATTTGAAAGAAATCTTAATTTTTCTTAATTACAAAAAAAAAAAAAAATTAAATTATTAGTAAAACAATGTATAATTTTATAACAAATGTAATATATATTATTATATTACTGGCGGATCCGAAAGACGTTGTTTTGTACACACGTCTTTAATCCGGAAATTCCAAGCTTTCATTAAAAGAAAATACAATTGTAGTGAGCCGATTCGTGAATCTAAACTAACTAATTCTCGAATCCGAAATTCATCGAAATCAGTCTAGCCGCTTAGGAGGAGTTCACTAACATTCACGGACAGAAAATTTATCAATATTAAGATCTACGTGATTCAATAATGCTGTATAAAACACTTTATAATAACTACATCAGAGTTTATGAGTCGGACTGTATTAGGTCTCGTAAAAAATTATTTAATCCACTACCTTGCATATTCAAATACTGTTTGGAGCACTTGACCCACTTATACCTTCATATTGTATTTTGATCATACATGATCGTTAACTTATTTAAGATAGTATATTAAATCATCCATAAAATCAAACACACAAAAACTGTTTTGCGTTAATTAATAGTCTTCTTTTTCTCCACCTTATCCCACTAGGTGGGGTCGGCACAGCTAATTTTTCTCTTCCATTCTCTTCTATCAGCCGTCATCTCAACACTCATTCTTCTCTCTCTCATATCGTCACTCACACACTCCATCCATGTCTTCTTCGGTCGACCTCTTCCCCCTCTACCTTGCACTACCATTTCCATACATCTCCTAGTCACATGCATCTTCTCTCTACGCATCACATGTCCATACCACGCTAACCGTCCGCTCCTTAATTTGTTGTTTACCGGGGCCACTTTCACACTTCCTCTGATATACTCATGCGTTTGCGTTTATTAATAGTGACCCAGCAAAATCAGCACGGGTAGTAGATCAGCCACATGAACTTGTTCTAGTGTTTTTTTCTTACAAAGATCTTATTTGATTCCAGCAAAAGTTAAACTAAGTCTGGAAATTCTCATCGGAGTTTTGACTGAATTTAATAAGAAGGAAAGAAAGAAAGAAAGAAAGAAATTCGCCAAGCATAGTAAAAATGAGTTATTACATAAGTTAAAAGCAGCGTGTATGCTTTGTCATTATTTGACATGCGAATTTTAGTGCAGTGCAAGATATTATAATATTATATAATTTACGATTCATTCATCCACAATTCAACCAATAATTAAAAATTCCATTTATTTTCTATGTCGTGAAAATATTTAAACTGAAAATATTTAAACAGTCACAAAGAAAACTTGAATGAAATGAAACCGACAGAATAATTTAACATTAAGTTCCGAAGATTCCTGAAGATACAGTCATACTTTTAGTACGTTTGTTGAAACTTTGATAATTTTATTTGTTCTCAGCAATACTTAAATTCGATAAACAAGTACAATATTTTTGTTAACGAGAAACTGTAAGTCCTTAAAATTATTGAAAGCTTTTCTTGAAATAATCGTGATGTTATTCTACTAGACTACATCCATCTATCCTATCCATTTTGATTTCAATATGAAAGGGCTTTAATGGTTGGGACGGCTATTGTCCAAATTTTGGTATCGTATCTAGTAGGTATCATCGATCTTTTGCATAGAATGCTAGGGCGAATTGTAATCTCACACGGTTAGGCACCACTTTCGTGTCTATTTCGGCCACCAAGCAATAATGTGTTTTGATCTGAGGAGTGTACCAGCCTTTGCCCAAAACAGCTCTTGAGGAAGTTGGTAATATTTCGGCGCTCCAGTAACCAATTAGAACCAGATATGCCGTGAACTCATCTCACTAGTTAATCCAATGTATAGACCTACCTATATACATAATTTATTTAGTTATAATTAAAACCACTTTTACGGTTTGATCTCGTGTTGATTATTATCGTTATACTATTTCAGAAAACATAAAAGTACCTTTAATTATGTCTAATCCCCAATAGGATATGATTTATGTGTATTTTTTTAATCTAAGAAAAACCGTGATCAACTTTTCGGCGGTCGGTGATTTTATGTGACCAAAGCTATGAAACGAGGCCAATAAAATAGCGTCGCATTATCCAATTAACGTTAAATTTATTGGTCATACCGTGAGGCTGTTATAGTTCGTAATCGATCGGTCATTAAGCAGATTAATAAAGACTTATCCTTCTTTCGGAGTTCCAAAAATTATTAGTTAATACTTGTCGAAAAAAATGTAATCTACAAGAGTTGTTGGCTCTTATTTAGTTATTTTGTGTTTTGTTGATCGACTTCTTTCTTATTGCACTAGATACTACTTGCACTATTGTACAAGATCACAACCCACCTGGTCTTAAGTATTTCTTCTTCTCAGCCATACACTCCTGGCGGAATGGTCGTGGTTATGTATGTCTTATTGCTTGGTTGCGGCTTTTGCGAGGCTTCTCCATCTCTCTCTATTTGTGGCGATACGTGTACATTCAATAACGGAGCACTTAGTAGATGTCTTAATCAAATCTGACCATCTTGTGTGTGTTCATTCTCGCTCACGACTCGGTCGTGCGCGGACGTGCTTTCCGATCCGTGGCCCGCTTGCGAGCTGCGTCTCTGAACTCACAGCTGTGCTCGACAGTGTAGTGACCGTGAATACATCGTGCTTACAATTCGGTAGTGCGGACGTTCCGATCCGTTGGTTGCTTGCGATCTGCGTATCGGGGTCCATTTTTGTGCGCTAAAGTGTTGTAACCGCGAACCCACCCTTTACCAACTGCCTTTTTCAAGGCAAAACCAATCGCTACGATCAGGCTTCCTGTGGCACTCACAGGCTAGCGATTTCCTAACCCTTCCCAAAACAACAGTCTTTTTCAAGACTAGACCCCCGCTCGCGATTCTGCCTGCTGTAGCACTATACAGCCCGAGCGGGTTCCTTTCCTTTTCCCCGCCGATTGCCGTTTTCACGGCATAGGCATTCCCCCCCCCTGCTCCTTGCTGTCCTGCAGCACAGGGGGGTTACAAATCCTAACCGGGGCCTCGCCTTTCGGCGAGTTCAACAAAAGTCCCGGGGCCGCCCCCCCGGGCAAGAAGACCGAAGATGAGCGAAGATTTTGTGTGCGACCGTGATAGTGCTAGGGACATTGTCGGGCTCCTCCGGGATAGGTACCCGTCAATTAGGGCCGAGTATCTCAGCTATAGGGCCTCTCGTGGCAATCCCTCCCCCCCCGCGTCCGTCGCCGCGTATTTCAACCGTGCCTCGGAGGCACGCCGCGCGCCCCCCACCGCCGCGTTAAGTTCGAGCGCACGTTCCGACGATGCGGCTCACATAGCGCCTAGCGCTACCCCCACCCCCGCGCCCGCGTCTATTGCGTCAGCCTCACTGACTTCGTCCGTCGCGACCTCGATCGTCTCTAATAGCTCTGTCTCTAATAGTTCAGGCTCCGATACCGAATCGGAGATGGACTTTGAATCCGCGCCCAGCCCTCAGCCCGGAACCTCGGATGGGTTCCAAACGGTTACCCGCGGTAAAAAACGTACTCGCGTCGTGGAGTCCCGGAGCTCCACAACAAAACAAACGAAATCCGCGCCCGCCTCTCGACCGAAGGTAGTAGTTACACCGGAGTCGGACTCCGCGCGCCGCGTAACCCCACCGCCGCGTCCCAAGCCCGCGCCCGCTCCTAAAGTAGCTGCCCCGCCCCCGCTGATACTTCAAGAGAAGACAGCGTGGAATCGAGTATCCCAGGCCCTTCAGGCAAACAAAATTAATTACACCCATGCGCGACGTTACGCGCATGGGTGTAATTAATTCATTCAGATTCAGATAAAGGTCGCAACGCCGGGCGACCATAGGGCCCTCTCTTCATACCTCCGAAAGGAGAACATAGGTTTTCACACCTATGCTCTTCAGGAGGACCGCGAGCTCCGCGTAGTAATACGCGGAGTCCCCAAGGAGTTAGACATCGACTACGTTAAGGAGGATCTGATCGCTCAGTCACTCCCTATAGTTAGTGTGCATCGGATGCACAGTGGGCGGGGCAAGCAGCCCTATAATATGATTCTTGTCGCGTTGGAGCCAACCCCGGAGGCCAAAAAGAAAATTTCATGCCTCTCGAAAGTTTGCGGCTTATCCGGGGTCTCCATCGAAGCCCCCCATAAACGTGGCACTCCCGGGCAGTGCTACAGATGCCAGCTATATGGCCACTCGGCGCGTAATTGCCACGCGCGTCCCCGCTGCGTGAAGTGCCTCGGCGATCACGCTACGTTAGATTGCGTTAGAGATAGGGAAACCGCGACCGAACCCCCAAGTTGTGTCCTATGCCTTAAGCAAGGGCACCCCGCGAACTACCGTGGATGTCCTAGGGCTCCGCGCAAGCGTTCAACCCTCCCAGCTCCGCGAACCGTCGGCCCAAAGACTTCGGCACCCTCAGTGCCGAAACCTGCCTTCGTGCCGGCTGCAGTTCCCACGGTTTCAGCGTGGAAAAAGCCGCTGCCGTATACGAAGGCGGGAACGCAAACCGCACCCCCGCCCCCGCTCGCGACACGCCCCGCGCCCCAGCCCCTGCTCGCACCTCGCCCCGCGCCCGCGTTCCGCCCCCCGCAACCCTCTGCCGTCAACGACTTCGCGCTCGTGCGCGACTTCGTCACCGCTGTTCACTTCGACCGTCTGCGATTGTTCGCAGACGCGATACGTAGGTCGGTAACCCCCGAACAGAGACTCGCGGCCGCGTTCGATCACATGGACGTATACGAGTCCGTGTCCCGCACTTTATAAAAATCTTTACCGGTAATCAATGGCGCAAAAAGGTAGAGAAAAACCGTATTCCCTTACGTTAGCATTCTACAATGCTAACGGACTCGCGCGGCAACGCGATCAAATTTTCGAATTCCTCCGCGATAATCTTGTAGATATTCTACTAGTGCAGGAAACCTGTCTGAAGCCCTCGCGTCGCGACCCGAAAGTCGCGAATTACGTCATGGTTAGGAATGACAGACTCACCGCCTCCAAAGGCGGGACTGCCATTTACTATAGGCGGGCCCTGCACGTTGTCCCTCTCGATACTCCCTCGCTCTCACATATCGAGGCGTCAGTGTGCCGTATCTCGCTGACGGGACACCAGCCGATCGTCATCGCATCCGTTTACCTCCCCCCGGACAAGCCCCTTCTGAGCAGTGACATCGAGTCACTGTTCGGCATGGGAGACTCTGTCATCCTGGCAGGCGATTTAAATTGCCACCACACTAGGTGGAACTGCCATCGTACAAACGTTAACGGTAGGCGTCTCGACGCGTTTATAGACGACCTCACCTTTGAAATAGTCGGTCCCCCAACTCCAACATGTTATCCGTATAACATCGCGCTTCGTCCGAGCACTATAGACCTGGCATTGCTTAGGAACGTAACTCTGCGCTTGCGTTCCATCGAAGCAATGTCAGAGCTCGACTCAGACCACCGACCTGTCGTTATGCAGCTCGGTCGCCCTCACAACCCAGTCACTGTTACGAGGACCATGGTGGATTGGAATAAGCTGGGCACGTGCCTAGCCGACGCCGCTCCGCCAATCCTCCCTTGCGGCCCGGATTCGAATCCATCCCCCGAGGACACCGTCGAATCCATAAACATCATTACCGATCACATCTCTTCCGCGATCATTAGATCTTCAAAAGAAGTCGATGTGGAGGACAGCTTCCACCGCATCAGACTGTCCCCCGATCTTAGGAATCTCTTAAGAGTTAGGAACGCGGCAATCCGGGCCTACGATCGTCTTCCCACGAATTCAAACCGGATTCAGATGCGTCGTCTACAACGCGAAGTCCACTCCCGCTTAAGCGACGCGCGTAACGATAATTGGCATAGTTATCTAGAACAACTCGCGCCCTCCCACCAAGCATACTGGCGACTAGCTAGGACTCTCAAATCCGAAACTACCGCTACTATGCCTCCCCTCATACGCCCTTCAGGCCAACCACCGGCATTCGATGACGATGACAAGGCTGAGCTGCTGGCCGATGCACTGCAAGAGCAGTGCACCACCAGCACTCAACACGCGGACCCCGAACACACCGAGTTAGTCGACAGGGAGGTCGAGCGCAGAGCTTCCCTGCCGCCCTCGGACGCGTTACCCCCCATTACCACTGACGAAGTTAGAGACGCGATCCACAACCTCCAACCTAGGAAGGCACCCGGCTCCGACGGCATCCACAACCGCGCGCTAAAACTCTTGCCAGTCCAACTGATAGCAATGTTGGCTACAATTTTAAATGCCGCTATGACGCACTGCATCTTTCCCGCGGTGTGGAAAGAAGCGGACGTTATCGGTATACATAAGCCGGGCAAACCGACAAACGAAACTTCTAGTTACCGTCCGATTAGTCTCCTCTCGACGATAGGAAAAATTTACGAACGGCTCCTTAGGAAACGTCTCTGGGATTTTGTTACCGCGAACAAAATTCTCATAGACGAACAGTTCGGATTCCGCTCTAAACACTCGTGCGTACAACAAGTGCACCGCCTCACGGAGCACATTCTGATAGGACTAAATAGGCGTAAACAAATCCCGACCGGCGCCCTCTTCTTCGACATCGCGAAGGCGTTCGACAAAGTCTGGCACAACGGTTTAATTTATAAACTGTACAACATGGGAGTGCCAGACAGACTCGTGCTCACCATACGAGACTTCTTGACGAACCGTTCGTTTCGATATCGAGTAGAGGGAACTCGTTCTCGTCCCCGTCAACTGACCGCCGGAGTCCCGCAAGGCTCCGCGCTCTCCCCGTTATTATTTAGTTTGTATATCAATGATATACCCCGGTCTCCGGAGACCCATCTAGCGCTCTTCGCCGATGACACGGCTATCTACTACTCGTGTAGGAAGATGTCGCTGCTTCATCGGCGACTCCAGATCGCAGTAGCCACCATGGGACAGTGGTTCCGGAAGTGGCGAATAGACATCAACCCCACGAAAAGCGCAGCGGTGCTCTTCAAAAGGGGTCACCCTCCGAACATCACTTCGAGCATCCCACTCCGTAGTAGGCGCGCAAACACCTCCGCCGTTAGTCCCATCACTCTCTTTGGCCAGCCCATACCGTGGGTCTCGAAGGTCAAATATCTAGGCGTCACCCTCGACAGAGGGATGACATTCCGTCCCCATATAAAAACGGTACGCGACCGCGCCGCGTTTATTCTAGGACGACTCTATCCAATGCTTTGTAGTCGAAGCAAACTGTCCCTCCGTAATAAGGTAACTCTCTACAAAACTTGTATACGCCCCGTCATGACGTATGCAAGCGTAGTGTTCGCTCACGCAGCCCGCACCCACTTGAAATCCCTTCAGGTTATTCAATCACGATTCTGCAGGATAGCCGTCGGAGCGCCTTGGTTCCTTAGGAATGTGGATCTCCACGACGACCTGGAGCTCGACTCTTTTAGTAAGTATATACAGTCGGCATCGCTGCGCCATTTTGAGAAGGCGGCACGACATGAGAACCCTCTCATCGTAGCCGCTGGAAATTACATACCCGACCCAGTAGACCGAATGGTAAACCGTCGACGTCGCCCAAAGCACGTCATTACGGATCCTCCTGATCCATTAACGGTGCTTTTAGGCACCACAAGCACCGGTCACCGTCCTCGTCGAACCCGTCGCTTGCGACGAAGGGCTCGACGAGCGAACTAACCCATAGACACAGCCCACTGAGTTTCTCGCCGGATCTTCTCAGTGGGTCGCGTTTCCGATCCGGTGGTAGATTCTGCGAAGCACTGCTCTTGCTAGGGTCAGTGTTAGCAACTCTCCGGTTGAGCCCCGCGAGCTCACCTACTAACGTTAGGGTGAAGCTGAAATAGCCTCTCAAGGCTATCAGCATAGGTAGGAAAAAAAAAAAAAAAAAAATGTGTGTGTTCAGCCGCGAGAGCGTTGACCGTCTACTCTTCCTTGAACCATTAGTCGTTCCAATGAGCTATCATTACGGATGTATGTCCAAACATATTAAGGATTCGCAATTGCAAAATCGACGATTGCTTAAATGTCTTAAATGTATTGAGACTTCCTATTTGTTTGTCAAAAAGGAATAGAAGAGTGATCCAAAAGAGAGAAATAGGGTATTTGCAATATGTTGATGTTTTGTTTTTCGCGAACATAGGAAATATGTGATGTGATGCTCTTCGAAGGGTGGACGGCAAGAATTGGACGAGGAGAGCCGAAGACTGGGCTCAGTGGTTTAAATTGGAAGACGCCTGTGTTTAGCAGTGGACGACTATGGGCTTATGTAATGGACATCTTACACATTAAGTCGCGATAGCCTATTTTACCTCTACGAGTAAATGAATTCAGTGCTATATTAATTTTTTCTTGGATTTTTAAATAGTTGAAACGGTATATAGACGTACTTCCTCAGGCTACGACTGCTTTTCCATTATTGGGAGAGTATCTTTAATTCACCTACCTTTTTTTTACTGTTTAGGTGGGTGGATGAGCTCACATCCCACCTAGTGTTAAGTGGTTACTGGAGCCCATAGACATCTACAACATAAATGCGCCACATACCTTGAGATATAAGTTCTAAGGTCTCAGTATAGATACAACGGCTGCCCCACCCTTCAAACCGAAGCGCATTACTGCTTCACGGAAGAAATAAGCAGGTTGGTCGTACCTACCCGTGCGGACTTACAAGAAGTCCTTCCACCAGTAATTACGCTAATTATAATTTTGCGGGTTTGATTTTTATTACACAATATTATTCCTTCACCGTGGAAGTCAATCGTGAATTTTTGTCGAGTACGTATTTCATTAGAAAAATTGGTACCCGCCTGCGGGATTCGAACACCGGTGCATCGCTTCAACACCTACCTGACCCTCGACTCAAACTGAAGTCTCTACTAATGACCAAGTTAGTTGTAAAGTCGGATTTTTACAATCGCCCCGCGTGTTTTTATATTGTGATTTTGTGATCACGAAGTAATGATACACTCCCGTTTGGTGGTAAAGCAACTGTTATTGTATATGTAAATTTGATCCCATATTCCAAATTGTAACCAAATAAGTCTAGTACAAAAGTATTAATTCAGACCGATAAAAAGGTACATAAGATCTTTCGTTTCTTGAAGCATCTGTATGTCTGATTCTGGAAGGTATTTCCTTAATAAACAAGGGTAGGGACGGATGGCTCGACACGGGTCTTCCATCGTATACCCGGACTGTATTTATTGCATAAAAAATCAGTACAAGATCGGTCGAATTTGTTGAGAGGAAATTAAACATCACGCAGAGAGAGTTTTGTAGATTTTTTCACTGTTTAATTTAAAGCAATACTAGCTGACCCGGCAAATTTATTTCGCCATATAAATTATTTATAGGAAAGATAAATAACCTAGATACCGACTGCAGCGTCATCTGCCGGGCTGATTTGTGAATCTAAGCCATCCAGGGCGCCACCCAAATGGATACAAAAAATTTCATTAAAATCGGTCCAGCCGTTTAGGAGGAGTTCAGTGACAAACACATGCACAGAAGAAATATATATGTAAAGATGTATAAAACTGTAATTTATTTATCTGTTTGTTCGTGTTCGATGATTGTGCGTCATGAATACGATTACGTAACAACAGTCTGTTGAGTTTCTCGCCGAATCTTCACAGGCTCGCGATTCTGATCTAGACGCATCGCGAAGCAGCTGCTCTTGAGATTCGAAATCCAGGTCACCAGTAACTTAAAAAAAACACTCATTCTAGAAGTTCGTTAATCAAATAATACATAAATCATAAGCTCTGAATGAATACTGCCCCAAATGTTTTTCGTAATAAAAAGCACATTGTTGTACTGACTGTAGCAAACAGTAATAATCATAATTTTAATCGAATGAATTGTGAACGAGAAATTATTTCCTCTTTCAAATATCGCGACTAAAACACATTCGAGCACAAAGGTCGTATTTATAAATGAGGAAAAATTACAATAAATTTTTGAGAGAATTTATAAGAAAAACTACATGGTAAGTCTCACTAACATTGAAACACTATTTGGCCTGTAAGGAATTCTAGAGACATTACAACATTTCATGGCGTATATTCATAACAAAATAAACAAAATTATTTAAGACGAAACGTTTTAAATCATAAGCCACTTCGGTTGTCACATCAAACGGAGAGGTTAAATATTCTGCGACTTCCTCAGAAGTTTTATAGATGTACTTTACTGTAATAAAATCAACACGGAATATCGTATATATAGGACAACACGTAGAGTTTTACTAACAGAATCGCTCATATAATGTAGCGGTTTCGACCTATTTTCTCACGTCAACATTTTTAGGTGTGTAAGAAAACAACGTTATTAATAGAGTAATATAGAAGTCCTATCATAATTTATACTACATGTATATTAGTTAGAATAACTTTTTTGAACTTAAATTAGTATGTTTTGAGCTTACACGGCATGATGTTTTTTATTTTATTGCTTAGATGGGTGGACGAGCTCACAGCTCACCTGGTGTTAAGTGGTTACTGGAGCCCATAGACATCTACAACGTAAATGCGCCACCCACCTTGAGATATAAGTTCTAAGGTCTCAGTATAGTTACAACGGATACCCCACCCTTTAAACCGAAACGCATTACTGCTTCATCCACCTATTCCTGCCACGTAGTTATCTGGCTTGGGTATTGAAGTCGTTGTTGTTGTTGCAGTATAGCTGTCGATTTCATGTTTTAACGTGGTCTGCGGCTGCATTATTCATAAAACAGCTTGTATCAACGAAAACTTCGTTTCAAAGCACTGCCGACAATTGCGGATCCATTCAATTGATGAAATGTTTAGTGTATACTTTATGTTCTGCTCTGAGGAATTGTTTGAGATGATCCCTTCATCTCCTTCTTATCATCGCCCACCCCTAATCGGAGCAGAGTTCATCAATATTATCTGGAACCGCTGCGTTCATCGACAGTGCGTTTCCAGAGGTCTTTTTTTGCCACACACCATCCGGCTATGGAATGAGCTCCCCTCCAGGTTGTTTCCCGAGCGGTATGACATGTCCTTCTTCAAAAGAGGCTTGTGGAGAGTATTAAGCGGTAGGCAGTGGCTTGGCTCTGCCCCTGGCATAGCTGAAGTCCATGGGCGACGGTAAGCACTCACCATCAGGTGGGCCGTATGCTCGTCTGCATACAAGGGCAATAAAATAAAAATCAATTTAATCAATCTTTTCATCACAATTCTGTACCTTGTGGGATACGCCTCTGGCCTATCCGTCATATTATCAAAGGTTTGTAAGTTTTTATTAAAACTGTAACCAAATTTAATAATAATAAAATGTTACGATAGATACAAATTTTCAGCGACAAAAACCAGGCATCAACGCGCGTTATTTTTAAAATAACATCATGTATAAGCTGACGATTTAGTTCGACCTTGTATTGTTGTAAATAGTTTACTAATTGGCAGTTATTCAGATATTAGTTTCATTTGAAAATTGTACTTATTATTTGAGCGTGTAACATAAATAAATCGTGATATCTTCGTGTACATTTTGTGTAGCGAAATTCTGAGAACATATGCTATACGTTGAATTAAGACGTACATTTTGAAAATAAAACTAATTCATGAAAACAACCCTTCAGGGGTTTCGGTGATACATGTGTGTAGAAAATTTAACATTAAATCGATGCCTCCAATGAACACTAACTACTCCAACTCAAAATTTTGAAATTTTCGTTTTTCACGCAAATCTCTTCACTATTTTAAAAGTATTTCAATTAATCATTATTGATGGGGTTCGAAGCAAAAGTAAATCGGCTAGCTACACAAAAAAACCACAAATATATCTGCAATAATAAAGATTTTATCAACTTTTTTCGTTTAAATGCTCCTCCTGTAAATCTACGAATTTGGAGTTAGCGTAGTGTTCATTGGAGGCATCGAAATTATGTTCATAAAAACGATTGATTTAATATCATATAAAAATAATGTTTTAAAATGTGGAACGGAATATAAACAACTAATAAAGGCGCCAAATATACTTAACTATAACATCGTGTAATAAAAATCAAACCCGCAAAATTATAATTTGGGTAATTACTGGTGGTAGGACCTCTTGTGAGTCCGCACGGGTAGGTATCACCACTCTGCCTATTTCTGTCGTGAAGCAGTAATGCGTTTCGGTTTGAAGGGTGAGGCAGCCGTTGTAACTATACTGAGATCTTAGAGCTCATATCTCAAGGTGGGTAGCGGCCTTTACGTTGTAGATGTCAATGGGCTCCGGTAACCACTTAACACCAGGTGGGCTGTGAGCTCGTCCACTCATTTATACAATAAAAAACAAACAAAAAAACTTGGGCAAACGCATGTAGAATTTGCCAGCTGTATTTGCGTTAGCTTTCTTAATAGTTTAAACAACAATTTATTTAACTCAAGATAGCAAATGAATATTGTTTTTATTTACGCCTTAGCCGTGTTGGGTTCGGAAAACATCATCTCGCAACCCCAGTTGAACGAACCAAACAAAACTTTCAACTTCAACATTAATGTTTCCAAGCCCTGATATGGAAGCGAAAACTTTTAATAGCCTTTGATTTACGAGAATAATTTAATCGATAGCTCCATTAGAATAACCGCGAAACAATATTTCAATTTGACGGCTCGTTGATTTATTTATGAAAATTCGCTACACAAATCGAAAACCCAAAAGTTTAGAAAGGAGTAAAACAAAACAAAAAAAAACTGGCCCTTTTGTTATTTCAAATATTGAACCTGAGTTTTTATTTTATTTAAGGTGTTATGTTTTAGTTCAAAATTTTTATCTAGCGAAGCCTAACGTACTCGGCTTCTACTAAAAAACCGAAATTATGCAAACAAATTCAAAATTCACATCACTGTTCATATGAAACAGCTCACCAAATTATTTCCGTTATTAAATTTCAAAACCTCGCGTTTCTTGTTAGCCGTGTTGATTGATATTTCAATATTATGTTTCCTATTTGTGCGAATAGAAAACATGTTAGTTTTAAAAAAAAATGTACATCAGAAGCGACCTTTAGAAATACTTCCCACAGAAAATAACTATAATTAACTATTTCTATTTTGGTGTCCGGTTAGTTGACCGTGTATTTCGAAATGATGATCAGATGGCGTAGAGCACGACCTTAACGTTATCGGTGTCAGGAACGGGAAGGAGAAAGCCCTGAACAGAGCAGCCTGGAGAGACATACTGGACCAGACTAAGGCCCACCCTGGGAAGTAAATCGTCTTCATAGTGCTTCCTGAGTGCTATGATACGTATTTCTTTAAATGTATTTTGACAGCAGTTCTCAGTGGTAAATGGTCTCGCTGTACCTCTAGCGTTGCGTAGCGAAATATATAAGCGAGGGTAACCATCCACCAGCTGGTCGGCGGTAAGCTCTTCTGATATTGACGGCAACAAAATTAATTAATACCTACCATTCGTGATTTAGTTTCCCTATCCAATTGTGTAGAATCTCTTTCAAGCATTTGCTTCAATCAAATTTTCATCTTTTCATATATAGAATTAAAACACTTAATTAATTGATAAGCATTATGTAATATGAACACACACTTAATCGAACACTATTAGGAAAAACAAGAGAGAAGTTAAGTAAGGAGCGAGGTAGTAGCTACATTTGAGAATGACAAATGTCAAATGTATTTAGAAATTAGTTTGATATCTCACACATCTGAAATGACCCAATCTGTCAGGTTTTTTTTTTTTTTGGTCAGGTGGAAATCGCCTTCCGCCCTTTTCTGGGGATACTGGGCGGGGTATGTCAGAGTCGAACTGACTAAAACCTCCTGTCGCTCAACAACCAACGTCCAAACCTCGCATGAGACAGAACTCATGACAAGGCAAAGGGGGGAAAGTGAAGCGTTTAGTGCGGAGCACATCTCTCCCATCACCCTCCCCCTCGGGACGTCGGACTGGCGGTCGTCGGCGACACGACCACCAGCCCTCTCAGTCGGCAGACTGTCCGAAGCCCGCCTAGATGGCGCCGGTTAGAGTGGGTTACCCTACGGAATACCCCGCTGGGCCAGAACCAGCGTGGGTCGAGGATAGCCGGCCTTCCATCACCCGGATGCTCTTGCGTAAAACGCGTGAAGATTAGGCCTTAAGTTATTTTTTTTATTGCTTAGATGTGTGGACGAGCTCACAGCCACCAGGTGTTAAGTGGTTACTGATCCCATAGACATTTACAACATAAATTCATGCCCCAATTAGAAAAGTAAAACTGAAACGAACGCCTGCACCATGGATGACTGAAGGAGTTAAGATGGCCAAGCGTCGCAGAGATCGCGCTTTTCGAAAATACAAAAAGAATCGCATCGAAGATAATTGGGTCCTTTTTAAGTCTGCTAGGAATAGGTGTAATCAAATGATACGCAATGCCAAGCGCCGTCACATTCTGGATAATATCGCTTCTTCTTCTCCTGCCGATGTTTGGAAATTTCTCGGAACTTTGGGTATCGGCAGATCGCGACGTTTGGACATTCCAAATATTATTCAACTAGATGATCTCAACCGACACTTCTCCACATCCTCCGTGATAGATCCCTTAACTAAAAATCAAACGTTAGCTTATTTGTCTGGCCTAAAGCGTCCAGATGTTGTCCCCTTTCAGCTCTTTCCAGTTGCCCCCTCTGAGATAAGAAAAGTGATACTTTCCATTAAATCTAATGCGGTGGGATATGACAACATATCTCGCCGCATGATTATAACTATCCTAGACTGTCTCCTACCTGCAATCTATCATATTATTAACTTCTCTCTTGACTCCGGAGAGTTTCCTTTCCTATGGCGCAGAGCTTATGTTCGTGCCCTACCTAAAATTCCTGACCCTTCTGTTCCTAATCACTTTCGCCCAATTTCAATCTTACCCTTCCTATCCAAAGTGCTCGAGATCTGTGTCCATAAGCAGCTTTCTCGATTTATATTTAATAATTCCCTAATTAGCCCTTTTCAATCTGGGTTTAGACCAGGCCACAGTACCATTTCCGCGCTTCTGAAAGTGACAGGTGATATCAGGGTGGGCTTGGAAGAATCCAAAATCACTATACTAATTTTGGTTGATTTCTCAAACGCGTTTAACACCGTTTGTCACGATATCCTTCTTTCCATCCTCTCTCATCTCAACGTCTCAAAAGGGGCGTTGGATTGGTTCTCTTCCTATCTTCAGGGACGTCAGCAATCTGTTCGTAATGACGAACTCTCATCAAACTGGTGTAATCTTGAATCTGGCGTCCCACAAGGCGGTGTCCTCTCTCCTCTCTTGTTTTCAATTTTTATAAATTTTCTCACCCCTGAGCTACGGTGTGCATTTCATCTTTACGCCGATGATCTACAACTGTACGCACAAACCGATGTAGATTACATATCGGACGCTATTACCAAACTAAACAATGATTTAAAATCAATAAAAAATTGGTCCGATAGGTTTGGTCTGGCGGTGAATCCTACCAAATGCCAGGCGATAATTGTTGGTAGCCATCGAAATATGAGTAAGATCAGTAATTTTAAGCTGCCGCCTGTTGTTTTCAATGACATAATCATCCCCTTTAGCCGAAACGTGAAAAATCTTGGATTACACATTGACACTACACTTGGTTGGAGAGCGCAAATAACATCCATTAGTCAAAAAGTCATCAGGACCTTGCGATCTCTCTATCGGCTAAAAAATATGCTACCATCGAATGTAAAGGCCATGCTTGTGCAGACTTTAATTTTCCCTATGGTAGACTACGGTGATGTGTGCTACTATGACCTGAATGCAGATCTCCTCAACAAACTAGACCGCCTTCTCAATAATTGCATTCGATTCGTTTTCAATCTTAGAAAATATGACCATGTGTCCGCGCACCGAACTCGTCTGAAATGGTTACCGATCCGTCAGCGTAGAGAGGAGAGAGCGCTTACTACCTTGTTTTCTATTTTGGACTCTGCCCCCTCACCCTCTTACTTAAAATCGCATTTTAGATACTTGAACGCAAGCCATGAGAAAATTCTACGTTCTTCACATAATCGTCTCTTACAATGTCCTATCCATCGCTCAGATTTTTTACATTCTTCTTTCTTTGTACAGTCCATAATATTATGGAATTCGCTTCCCAAAGAAATCAGGATGATCAGCAATCGCTTTACTTTTAAACTCAAAGTTCGCGAACACATCCACAAAAAACTGGAAGAATCATCTCCAAACTAGTTTATTTCATTTTTCAATTATTATTATTATATTATATATATTTACTTTTAGCCATTCTTAACTATAATACTAAATTGTGTATTTTCATGTGTATTTATATATTATTACTTTACATGTATATTATTGTGTGTAATTATGTGTATGTATGTATTTTACTATTTTATTTATAGGTATATTGAATTGTAGTATGTGTATTCTATAATACTGAGATGTTATTTTAAGGAAGATTTTTGTTTTGAGTTTGTTCTTTTTTTTTTTGTTTTGTTGTTGTGTTTGTTATTCTTTTGTCAATGCACCTACCATGCATTATCTCTGCACCACCCTATGGTCGACTGGAAGAGAATGCCCATGGCATTAAGTCCGCCTGTGTACAAGTTTTGTTTTGTGCATAAAGTATAAATAAATAAAAAAAATAAAATAAATAAATGCGCCACTCATCTTGAGATATAAGTTCTGAGATCTCAGTGCAGTTACAACGGCTGCCCCGCTCTTCAAGCCGAAACGCATGACTTCTTCACGGCAAAAGTAGGCGGGGTGGTGGTACTTACCCGTGCGAACTTACTAGAGGTCCTGCCACCAATAAAGTTTAAGTCTTAACTGCTTTGGTATAGTATAAATAGTCAAAATGGTCCGGGCGGTCTCTACAACATGCTCTATCTCGTGTAAAATTATTTATATCAATTGAATTGTTTGATGCGTGATCTTTTTGTGAGCCACCTTGTAAATAGGAACGCATGACTGTTTCGAGGTTGGAATATGCAGACTAATAGTGCTTACACGTGCGGACACACAATACGCCCTAAAACATTCAAGACTCGATTAACGATTGGAACACGCTAGTACATATAACACTCAGAGTATGCTGTTCACCACCGTCCTGTAATTCCCTTAATCGCCTTTGATGGTATTCATGGGAAGGAATGCCCAAGCAAAAAGCTAAATGAGAAACAAATTCTCTTATAAACATTAATTGAATTAGAAAATTTTGCTACGTTCAACTGCTTTAAGCACAGATATTACCAGATAAAGGCAATAATAGCATTATCTTTAGAAATAAATCGCCTACCTTTGATCATTGTCTAATTTAACGTCCAAGTTTTTACATTCATCTTTCGCTTTAGAAAGGAAAATGAGTAAAACTTTGTTTCCAGAAAGATCGATTCATGAGCGTCATTTTTAATAAAAAAGCTTCTCAGTAAAGCTGCAGACCAGACTAGCTTTGATAAATCTAATTCTGAATGTTAAATTCAAAGTAGCAGGGCCGTAATTTATCCAAATCAAAGATCCAATCACAATCTACTTAGTAATACCTGAAGCTTAAGTCGTGTTTGCCTAAAGGATAAGGCGCTTTGTATACTCAAATCGTGTGAACTATGCCAATGTTCAAATCCTGCTGGCGGTTTTTTTTTGTAATCAAATACGTACTACCCATGTTCACCTTGAGGCAGGATATCGATGGCATGGCTTTAAAGAGTAAGATTAAAAATGAATTAATTAAAATTAAGAAATTATCCTACTCTATAAACAGCTACGTATTAATAAATCGTGATAAAAATATGCAGGATGAGTTCAGCATCTGTTGCATTCACTGTAATTTTTATTGTACCACTATAGATCGTTTATTTATCTATTTATGGCTTGACCACGAAGTAACATGTACATTGGTTTTTCCCAGCATGCAAGGTAGCTTTCTTGGGGGCTGAACAGTAAATAATATACCTTCACGGGAACAGAAGAAAGATTCATTTTGCAAAGCATATATAAATGAATGCGACATCACAGGAAAGGTTGGGTGTGCGTAGTTTCAAATCGAGTACTTCGATCATGAGTTCCAGTAAATACTTAACAGCGGTGAACTTGTCTGTCAGTTCGTATTAAAATTAATAAACTAAAGTAAAGGACTGGTGGTAGGACCTCTTGTGAGTCCGCGCGGGTGGGTACCACCACCCTGCCTATTTCTGCCGTGAAGCAGTAATGCGTTTCGGTTTGAAGGGTGGGGCAGCCGTTGTAACTAAGCTTGAGACCTTAGAACTTATATCTCAAGGTGGGTGGCGCATTTACGTTGTGGATGTCTATGGGCTCCAGTAACCACTTAACAGCAGGTGGGCTGTGAGCTCGTCCACCCATCTAAGCAATAAAAATAAAATAAAAAAGGAGCAAGGAATACATATTGCCCCGACATAGATTAGACAGGAGGAAGAAAACGTTAATTATGTTGACAGTAACATAATATTTTTCACGTAAAATATTGGCTGTTTACGAGCTATTTTTAATTAAAAATTAAACGAAATACGTGTCCGTAAATATAGCGCTTCGCGGATGTTTTTCCTTAGGAGAGACCGTCAGTTTATGTAGAGATAAAAATTTAGACAGCATTTTGTATTCATTACCGTAAACAAAGTGAGTGATTTTCTTTTAAGTGAGTATATGCGATTTTAAAGCTAGCATTCTATTCTTGTACTACAGTATTTACTTCGTTTTTCTTAGGTTGAATTCACTGTGAAACCAGCTCGCCTTCTGCTTTGAGATTTAGTCGCTGTATCACAGTTAATAATTTACTTGTATCAAGATCTTTCTTGTCGAGCTCGTTGATCACGACGAAGAGTTCGACCAGCAAACTAACCCATAGACACAGTCCATTGAGTTTCTCGCCGGATCTTCTCAGTGGGTCGCGATTCCGATCCGATAGTAGATTCTGCGAAGCACTGCTCTGCTAGTGTCAGCAAACTCTCACAGGTTGGGCCCGTGAGCTCACCTACCTGTCCGGTAGCTGGTATAGCCTCCTAGGCTATTAGTGAACAGGTAAGGGAAAAAACAAGATCTTATTCTACATGGTCTGGCTGTAACAGCTGAAATAGGAGTCGGGTTTTTCTACCTAATTCCACTGAATTAAAAAATAGTATCGCACGAGAATAACGTGAAAACAGCCCTGAGCAAATTTATCAGAACATCTTTTAACAATTCACGAAATAAGCAAAGAAACATAATGTAACTTGGAACCCTCGTCGGAGGTGTTGACGCGTACTGACCGCGGAGTTTGAACATACAATTTCGTCTGTCTTGTATTTTACTACTCTTACCTATAGGGTTGACACTAAAATGTTTCACTCCGCTTCCATTAAAAATTCAAATTTAAGGTATCATTTTGGCAAAACATTGTATCATCATCTCTCAGATGACTATGATGACATCAGAAAACTCGCGACGCATCTCTGAGGCATTCACAATCGTCAATGCGCTAAGTTTAACCAAGCACATTGCGTTTTTTTAGACTAGAGCTAGACAGACTAGACATTGAACAATGTTCATTATGAGTAATGCCGCAGTACATTTAACATTGGGTAATAATGGCAAAATAATTTAATCCGTCGCTAGTAATGATTCGCTGATGCGTCAAAATTCTGCTATCTTTTCTTTCCTGCCTAAGCTGATAGTCTTGAGAGACCATTTCAGCGTAACCTTAATAGTAGTTGAGCTCGCGAGGCTCAAACCTGACGACGTTGCTAACAATAATCCTAGCAAGAGCAATACTTCGCAGAATCTACCATCGGATCGGAAATGCGACCCACTGAGAAGATCCGGCAAGAAACTCAGTGGGCTGTGTCTGTGCATTAATTTACTCACCGAGGCCTTCATCGCAAGCGATGGGTTCGACGAGAACGATGACCGGTTCTGCTACCATTATTTTTTTGACTACTTTACTACTTTTACTTATTCTGTCATTAGTAATTGGTTAGCTGCATAAAATTAATCTGACAATCGGTAAAATTGCTCATTCTTGTTGTTTTTAAAACAAACAAATATAAAATATATATCTGTAAGCTTGAGGGTAGATATTATCTTGTTGAACACCAAGTAAAACGAAGTCACCTTTGGTTTCTGATTTAATCAACAATATGTTAACTTGACAATTCACTTTAACACTTGTCCAACTTTAACCAGTACGTACAACAGTCACTGAATCACACAACGTAACAACGATATAGTAAGTGCACCGGGCAAACGCAGTCGAACGAATGTTCATTTCAAGGCACGTTCCGCCTTTTTATACTAGCCGGCGCAGCTGGCTTATGAGTCACTTCTGTTGCAGCTGTTGTTTGTGAGTCGAACGACACGGCCGGCGCACCTGGCTTGTGTGAGTCACTCCTATTGCACGTGCTAAACAGAAATATCGTTAACGCCGTCACGGCCATACTGACGTGCGCTCGTCCTCGTGCGCGCATTCTTATGGTATGTCTGTGAACAACAAACGTGTTCGTTCATCCTGACATTAACGGATGCAACTTAAAACGTGGTCTATGATATTAACAATCTAGTACGGTTCGGTTCGCATAATTCTTCAGAAAATCCTATACTGGCTATAAATACTGACTGCTTATATACCTGGGTCAGTTCATTTAAAACTCTTCAGGTATGTAAGTATGTCCCTTTTAACTTTATCTCTTCAGTTTTTCGAATTGGACCGAATAATGCTAGACCGGATCGCAATCCCTGTAGCTAATTGTTGTGGCTAGTCCGGATGAAAATCCCTATAGCCAAGCCATTGGACCGGACAGACCCTTCAATGACTTCACACTTTGTTTTTTTTTTTTTTTTTTTTTTCTTTGCTAGTCCGGATCAACATCCCTTTAGCCAAGTCGTTGGACCGGATACACCCTTCAACGACCTACATTTTTTTTTCTCTTTTTTTTTTTTTTTTTGCTAGTCCGGATTAACATCCCTTTAGCCAAGTCATTGGACCGGATACACCCTTCAATGACTTACAATTCTTTTTTTTCTTTTTTTTTAATTTTTTTTTTTTTTTCTTTTTTTTTCTCTCTTTTTTTTTCACTCTGCGTGTACGGTAGCATTTGTTGAAACATTTCTTAGACTAGAACATTTATACGGACTTTCTTCAGAAATAGTGCGAGACCGACCATCGTTTTCTACATTTCCAACACCTGCACCCGAGGTGCCTGACCTAACAGACATTGTATCACCACCCACAGACATAGTATCGCTATTTGCGGATAAAAATGTCGCTTCTATTGTCAGTGATAGAGTCGTCATCATTAAGATCAGTTTCATGAACAAGATTAATTAACCCATCTGTGTACGCCGTCACGTCATCGTCACTATAATTTTCAGAAATTTCTAGTAGGCCTGACGGGCCTCGAGGTATTTCACGTAAGTTTTCATGGGGAAATTTGTACACTCTATTAGAACTATTTACATGTCTCAATTTATACCTATCGTTTTCCAAAACTGCAGTAATGTTGAAGGGACCTTTACATTTTCGGTCAACTTACGAAAACAAAATCCCCAGCGGAAAAGAGGTTGACTTTAGCTTTGCCTCGACTAAACCAAGCTTCTGTTTGTGCCCCTTTTTTTTTATGTTTTCGCCGGTCTTCGACCGTGCTAAATCAAGATCTAATCTAGAGGGATTATCACTCTGTTGAAACTTTAAGATATTTCAAGTGAACTACCCTGAACTGCAAACGTCTATTCTATTGGAGTAAACCCTGTTACTCGACAACGTGCACTATTAAGGGCGAGTTGAATATCCCCTAAGTGCTCTTACCATCATGATTGGTCTAAGTTACTTTCAGATCAAAGAGTGACTTGTTCATGAAACCGCTTACCATTGAATAAATTACTATGACTTTGTTTTATAAGACTACATTCTGACCCTGAATGGAACATAAAGGGGAAGCCAAAACCACTTATCTGTAACACACTGAAGCTCTGGAACACACGTTGACGTCTCTGGTTGCACCTGCCACAGCACCTGGAGCAGTGTCGTTTTTCTTCTTGTAGCGCATGGAACACCCAGAAGCTACATGACTCGCATCACCGCACACGTAACAGCTGACTTGCAGGCGAGAGCCGGGCGCCCACGGATGAGGAGGTTGTTCAGGTTTTGCTGGAATATCGAAAAAAGTTTGAGAGCAGTATCTGTCGCAACACCCTTCGGCACGATGCCCAGGTTTTCCGCAGAAATGGCAGCTTCCACGGAAAAAAAACTTCGAGAGCGTTTTGGTTCTTTATCAGGATCTTCGTTTTTTCTTTTGAGGGTAAAGCCACGTAATGTGTGAAATAGACGATTTTTTGTGGTAATAACGACAGAGTTCAATTCCCGACGGATTCTTTCATCACACTGCGACAGTATTGATATAACAAATCCGGTGGCTATTTGTTCTGGCACATTAGCGTCGGGAATCTTCTTTATAAGTTGCCATAGCCGGATACCGGCTTCAGCTGGTCCCTTTTTGCTTTCCATTTCAAATTTAATAACCAGGTCGAAGTGGTCTTGCATCATTAGATAATTTTGTCAGCATCTCTTTAATAGTAGGCCAGGATATCTTACCAGGCTGTATTTTTGCGAGGCAAGTAGCAGCTCGAGCCTTAAGCGAATGTGTGAGAGTCAAAATTAAATCGACACCATCCAATACTTCAACTACTTTAAACGGCCCTTTAAACTTCGTATCTAATTTCGTTTTATTATGCTCTTCGTATTAATGTGTGGACGAGCTCACAGCCCACCTTGTGTTAAGTGGTTACTATAGACATCCACAGCGTAAACGCACCACACACCTTGAGATAGAAGTTCTAAGGTCTCAGTATAGTTACAACCGCTGCCCCACCCTTCAAACCGAAATACACCACTGCTTCACGGCAGAAATAGGCAGGGTGATGGTACCCGTGCGGTCGATGGCACTATACGGAGCACCCGTCTGGTGCCATGTCCTTACCCACGAGAACGTCGCCGCGCTGCGACGCCGGCAGCGCGCGATCGCAGTCAGAGTTATTCAATGATACCTCACAGTCTCCTACGAGGCGGCGCGCCCTAGCGCAAGTGCAGCCGGAGCGCGGGGGCTCCAATATCGGCAGTCCGTGCTGGAGGCGTGGTCTCGTCGTTTGGCGGACCCGTCGGCCGGCCTCCGTACCGTCGAGGCGATCTGCCCGGTTCTCGCGGACTGGGTGGGCCGCGACCGCGGAAGTCTCACCTCCGGCTACCGGTGCAGACTCACAAGACATTTTACCACCATGCAAACTTCTTACCGCAACAAATCTTACCAGCCACCACGCAAACTACAATTTTACGGGTTCCACCTCTCTTACACGATGTTACTCCCACACTAAGGAAGCCAACCGCGAACACATGTCAAGCACGCACAAGCACGCACTTCACCGGAAAAACCTGCATCTGCCAGCGGAACCCGAACACCGCCGCATCGCCAAACACGAACGCACCGGACGTCTTATCTTACAGGTCACGACGACTTCAGATGTGTCAATTTTTCTTCCCCACGGAAACTTGCTTGCTTTCTTGTTTGCTTGCTTGCTGGAGCCCGAAGTCATCGAACGTGTAGTGTTATTGGTATTGAATCGAGTAGATTCTAAAATTTCAGCGACAATTCACAGTCTCATGTCCTGGTTTACTGTACTAGTGCCATGTAACTCTAGCAGTAGTCATTGGCTAAAAAACGATTCGTGTCGGAACTACCCACTCGTCATGACAGATCCATTATTGCGATCGAAGTTTCACTTGAGATTTGCACTTGCCTTAATTTCTTGCAATAGCTTGTTACGTGATGTATTTCCGTTAGTAAATGCCATGTGATGAAGTCGACAGTCAAACTGGGCAACATGAACCAGAACGTAAGATGTGACGATTTCTTCGTGGCTCAGATCTTCCATCGAGGTAACAGAGACGTTATTACACGACTTACGTATGCTGCATTCACGCTCTTGTGGCGTACCACTACTAGTATTCTGATCTGCATCATGTTTTTTTTGCTGTACTTCGAACATGTTCAAACACGTCACGCCAGTGAGAGTAGAGTCCTGATCTCACTTCTGATGTAAGCTTGAGGGTAGATATTATCTTGTTGAACACCAAGTAAAACGAAGTCACCTTTGGTTTCTGATTTAATCAACAATATGTTAACTTGACAATTCACTTTAACACTTGTCCAACTTTAACCAGTACGTACAACAGTCACTGAATCACACAACGTAACAACGATATAGTAAGTGCACCGGGCAAACGCAGTCGAACGAATGTTCATTTCAAGGCACGTTCCGCCTTTTTATACTAGCCGGCGCAGCTGGCTTATGAGTCACTTCTGTTGCAGCTGTTGTTTGTGAGTCGAACGACACGGCCGGCGCACCTGGCTTGTGTGAGTCACTCCTATTGCACGTGCTAAACAGAAATATCGTTAACGCCGTCATATCTATCATGATATATTTTATTGGAAGGGTCATCCCTAATACACTGGTCTAATAAAACATGTCTCTATTTGCTTTGAGCTCAGTGCCCCGTAAATTAACTGTAAACGTTATTGAGACGACCGTATCTACCTAAATTGGTTTTTCTATGACGTAGGCATACAGTCCAGAATTGCTTGCCTCAAAAATGCCTGGGATGTGAAGTTGAGGCCTAGCGTGAAAGATCTATTCATATCTAGTAATGCTACAATGGTTGAAATTAAAATCCTGCATGCAGTTACCAATTGTAGTATCTATACACTTATAAAAGAAATCTTCACGAACGACTTCATCGACTTCAAGTTTGAGGAACTACTTGTATAATCAAAAGTCACACGTAAAATTTAGTGATATGGCTTATTGAACCCGGCACTTTTTAAACTTTGTTGAGAAAATCTAATTGTAGGTGGAACTTTTTACTGGTGGTAGAACATTTTGTGAGTCCGCACGGGTAGATACCACCACTCCGCCTATTTCTGCCGTGAAGCAGTTATGCGTTTCGGTTTGAAGGGTGGGGCAGCCGTTGTAACTATACTGAGACCTTAGAACTCATATCTCAAAGCTCGTCCACCCATTAAGCAATAAAAAATAAAAATAAAAAAGGATACCGACCTATATCTTCTGTGTAGGCAATGAGCTGCGGCTGAATTTACTTAAAGTATACTCATAAAGAAGTATTGAAGTGTTTGTATAATAACGCCACCATGTCAGTCCGAGTACAGGAGCATTGCACGAAGGAAATCCCTGTAAAGAGAGGAGTGAGACAGGGAGATGTGATATCTCCGAAACTGTTTATCACTGCTCTGGAGGATTCCTTCAAGCTTCTGGAATGGCAAGGACTTGGCATCAATATTAACGGCGAATACATCACTCATCTTTGGTTTGCCGATGACATCGTGGTCATGGTAGAGACGCTGGAAGATTTAGGGCGTATGCTCGGTGACCTCAGTAGGGTTTCTCAACAAGTGGGTCTTAAAATGAACATGGACAAAACAAAAATCATGTACAACGTCCATGTTGCACCCACCATAGTTACTGTTGGGAGCTCTACTCTTGAAGTTGTTGACGAATATATATACCTAGGACAGGCAGTCCGATTAGGTAGGTCCAACTTTGAGAGAGAGGTCAGTAGACGGATCCAACTCGGCTGGGCAGCGTTCGGTAAACTGCACAACGTCTTCTCGTCCAAAATACCTCAGTGCTTTAAGACAAAGGCGTACAACCAATGTGTGTTACCAGTGATGACTTACGGCTCGGAGACGTGGTGCTTCACTAGGGATCTTTTTAGAAGGCTCAAAGTAGCGCAGCGAGCTATGGAGAGGGCTATGCTCGGCATTTCTCTACGTGATCGAATCCGAAATGAGGAGATCCGTAGAAGAACGAAGGTTGCTGACATAGCCCGTAGAATTAGTGAACTGAAGTGGCAATGGGCCGGCCACATAGCACGAAGAGAGGACGGTCGATGGGGCAGAAAGATCCTGGAGTGGCGACCACGTACTGGCAAGCGCAGTGTGGGACGGCCACCTACTAGATGGACCGACGACCTAGTAAAAAGCGCTGGGTCTCGTTGGATGCAGGTGGCAATGGACCGGTCGCACTGGAAATCTATTGGAGAGGCCTATGTTCAGCAGTGGACGGCGATAGGCTGAAATGATGATGATGATGATGATGATACTCATAAATTTTGTGCACCACTGTACTGATTTACAGCATCTTCCAAAATACAACACTTCTACTTTCTAAACAATTTACACTCAAAAAGGTACTTGGCTTTCAACGTTACGATCGATATATAATAATAATCACTCAAATGACGTCAATGTTTATCGAGTGCAAATAATGTACTCTGAAATTTGTGTGCATCGGGTAATGAGATTTATTTGGACAGCATGTAACATCGATGTGTCGGGTAAACTCCAAATCCTATGACGTATCACGACTTTGTTTTATGAATTCGTTAATAATTAGTAAATATGTAGCTACAGTCAAAATCATTACATTACAGACAAATCAAATATTCTCAAATTTTAATTAAAATATTAATTGATGTTCGCATTCATAAAAGGCTCTTTTTTTATCTAATGAGTATATTAATGAATGAGTTCACGACCCATTTCGCGTCAAAACGTGAATACCTCCACGCACCCTGAGACATGAGGTCGACGACTATTGTATAATGACTGCTCCATCCTTCGAACGAACTGTTTTGCAGCAGAAATAAGCAGATGTATTTGAACGGACTTAAAACACCTCTAAACTGTATCGAAAGGTTTTTAAACTCCACTGCCTTTAAAGACAATTGAAAGCACGACAGTATTCGATTTCTATCTTAACGTGCTGACTGATATTAATGACATACTTAGACGCTAAAGAAAAGCCCGTAATATAAGATCAGCGTATCTTTAAAATTAATCAACAATACGAATTTGAAAATTAATTTGTAAAGCTTTCATAATTAAAATAATTTAAAACGCATCGCCAGAGCACTCCGAAATAATTCCAATCAGATGCGAAGTCCCAATGAAAACATTGTTTTATTGTTCAAATAAAGCTTCAACGTCATGACTTCGCATACATTTTACAATTTTATCTGTTTGTTCGCAATTATGACGAGTGTTTTGGAACGCAATTAAATACTGTTTATGCTAGTTTTGGGGTTCCCCGAAGCGTAGTTTACGGTACACGCTGGTGTTTGAAGAGATAAATAACCAGTAATGTATCTTCATGATGAGATGGCAGTTGATGAACTCAATAACTTCAATATGGCAAACGAAATACATGCATAATGGCGGTTCCGAGATAAACGCGGCAAACATATTTCTAGATATCTCAACAACATGTCCATGTCATAACTTAAGATAATTTTTTTTCCCTACCTATGCTGATAGCCTTGAGAGGCTATTTCAGCTTCACCCTAACGTGTATGTGAGCTCACGGGGCTCAAACCGGAGTGTTGCTACTGGCCTTAGCAAGTGCTTCGGAGAATCTACTACCGGATCAGAAACGTGACCCACTGAGAAGATCCGGCGAGAAACTCAATGGGCTGTGTCTATGGGTTGATTCGCTAATCAAGCCCTTCATCGCAAGCGACTGGTTCGACGAGGACGGTGACCGGTGCTTGTGGTACCTAAAAGCACTGTTAATGGATCGGGAGGATCCGCAATGACGTGTTTAACATAAAGATTATCCTTCCATAACACGGTATTTTACAACACGATTCCACTCTAATACTCGGACAAAAAGTAAGATCACGAAAATCCTCTTTTACCACGCTACTTTTACAACATGATAACGAGATTTTTGTTTTAAATTATTTATGAAATTACATTATGCACTATGAACATACAATATATGAGAATGACCGAAATTTTATGTTTTTTTTTATAATAGGAAAATAATACATAAAGGCATAATTGAGAGGTTTTACTCAGAAAAATCACTGTCCCTGTTTGGGTTCTAGCTCTTATAACACTGTTTCGCACAACACGGAACTTTGTAGCAACGTATCTATCGTGTTATAGGATGGCTATCTGTAATATCTTTCATTTAACGATTTAAGTATTAAAACTACAACGTATATATACAAATTACAAAATTTTGCGTATACCAACTAACGCCAACACAAAAAGAGAATTGGAACGCCATTAAAATGTTTTTAATTGTTTCAGTCTCCCAGCAAACGCGCGTATCGAATTTGATGAGATTGTTAAAATTTAACGTCTGATTGTATAACTTGATATCCGAATCACGGCCATGTGGTAATAAATTGGGTTTCTATTACAATTTAAATACAGAAATGCTGTGTAATTTCGCTGTCTCTTGCTGTGCGTATTGGCGCTGTACTGTATCCGTCTCTTGGAATGCGAGCAATGGATCGCGTGCCGGTAAAAATGTGTAGCATCCAACATCTGGCCGTGAGATGCTTATCTAAACATCTACGCGCAATGATTGTTTGAATATTGTTTTAAAAACGAACAAAGATTGGTCTTTGGATACACGGCCGTGGAATAACACAATATGGTTTTAAATTTAACGGACTTTGATAAAATAGCGTCACAATCACATTATATTCTAATGCTGGGATTATTTGAATATTATCAGTTAATCAGATTACTAACGTAAACATTTAAAATGAATGTCTAGCTCATTAGTTGTTGGCGGATTATGTTAAATTAGTCAGTTAGTGAACCACGGACTGCCTATCACAAATCTAATGAAGAATTCTCGAAATTCATCATACAAATTTACTGTGTGAATTCCAACTAAATTAAGTGAAGCTAATTAAATGAATTCCAGCTAATTCCAGCTGGTTAAATCGTATTATAAATCCAGTGTCAACATTAAAAGGTTTGCCGTTTCAAAAAGAGTTTACACTTAGCTATTCAAAGTACATAATTATCTTTACTCTAGTTAATTCATCCAATTGAAAAATATTAAAGTTGAAATTCGTCCAAAGCATCCTGGAGTCGATTTTTTCTAGTTGTGCAATGATTCGTAACTAAAGGTTTGATTCTTTCCCCTTCGCGACAAATTCAGTAGTTGCCTAGTTTCGATTGTCGACAAATTGAAAAAATTTACGCAGAAAACGATAGCAAATCCAGTCGAATACTCTCATAGTTTAGGAGCATTTAAATAAAAGGTTTGCCGTTTCAAAAAGAGTTTACAAAGTACATAATACAGTACAGTACAGTATTCAAAGTACATAATTATCTTTACTCTAGTTAATTCGTCCCATTGAAAAAGATTAAAGTTGAAATTCGTCCAAAGCATCCTGGAGTCGATTTTTTCTAGTTGTGCAATGATTCGTAACTAAAGGTTTGATTCTTTCCCCTTCGCGACAAATTCAGTAGTTGCCTAGTTTCGACTGTCGACAAATTGGAAAAGTTTACGCAGAAATCGCAAATCCAGTCGAATACTCTCATATTTTAGGAGCATTTAAATCAAGTTGTCTCGAGTAATAAATTATTGGTAAAGTTTTAATTGCATGACTTAAAATCGCTTTCGATTGATAGATATTTAAATATCCAGCCCAGAATACGATGTGAGATTTTCCATGATCATCAGTCCTTTTTTGTGTATCTTGCGGGACGTAAGCGAATACAATAGTGAATATAGTAAGAGGATCTAGTCATACTGGTGGTAGGACCTCTTGTGAGTCCGCACGAGTAGTTGCCACCACCCGGCCTATTTCTGCCGTAAGGCAGTAATGCGTTTCGGTTTGATGGATGGGGCAGCCATTGTAACTATACTTGAGACCTTAGAACTTATATCTCAAAGTGGGTGGCGGCATTTACGTTATAGATGTCTATGTGCTCCGATAACCACATAACACCAAGGTAGGCCGTGAGCTTGTCCACCAACCTAAGCAATAAAAAAGTAAGGTATATAAATGAGAAAAATTTAAAACAAACAAAAGAGTGGTTTGAGCTTCAGTTCTTAATGCGGGCGGCTACTGCCATCAAGCTTATCATTACCGTAAGACACACATACGATATGTTTTGAAGGGTGGGTCAACTCTTATAATATAACACAATTGAGACTTTAACCTGAATGTCAATGTGAGAGGTTGATTAGGATATGGCCTAGGTCTGACGACTTACCGTGAATCGTCCCGCAACCACGTCCGAAGGTCCTGGTCGAGGATGAGTATTGCCGACAGAATCAGTTCATATATCCTTCACATGTAAAAAGTCATAGGTCACTGTCACTATTTTCCAGTTTTTTAATGAAAGGGGGAACTTTACACACTATTTAAATATAATGCGCGTGCCGATGCGGCTACAGCGGCTTCGCGCGAAAAACTCTGTTTTTGTTGTTTTTCCGCACTAACTGGTAGGCAGGTGGTGGCGCTAGTGTCGCGCCGAAGAACCATTTCCCACGGAAATGGTGCATTCCGATACACGCAATATGTCGCAGACCCAGTACAAGAAAAAAATAAGAAATGAATAATACATATAAACCCAAATTGTGTCGCGTTGCGTACTCAAAGAATAAAAAAAAGAAAAGTAATTATTCACAATAAAAAAAAGTAATAATAATATAAATATGTATTTTAGAACAAACTGTTACGGGACGGAACAGAGGTAATATTAATGCCTTGTTCTCATCACTTTTCCTTTGCGCACCTAAAAAGTTCCCAGTTGAATTATTTTTTTCGTTTCGGATAAATTAGATACTTATCAATGTAAAAGTTTTTTTTGGTGGAATATCTAATAATTTTTTGACCCAACAGGAGATATTTAAGCAGAAAAGACATTGTAAAAATAAACTGAACGAATCTTCAAATAGCTATGGCCATGTGGCTTCCTAAATTAAAGCTTCATCGTGAGTACACAGATAAGGTGAAGATTAAAAAATGTACGTATTATTAATTTCATTGCCTTATTTACAGCCGTCGCTTCGCCTGAATACAGCTCTTCAGTCTTTGGCTTTTCATAAATTTTTCATTGTTTCTTCCTTTGCGGGGAGAGCAGTCGGTATCTAGGGTAAATAAGAATTTATTAACAAAGAATATGTATGAGGCCTAGGAAAGCCTCATATATTCTTTCGATGAAGTTCGCTGCGGGATCTAAGATAAATTAAATTTCCCTCGGGTTATCTGAACCTCATCGTTCAGAGTCTTTTCGAGAAAGGAATTCGTTGTAGAATTCTTGAGCGTTAAAAACTGGCTAGCGATTTTTTTGTAAAATCATGGGATTGGCGAGAGAAACTTGGAAAAAAAACTCTAATAAATTTCATTATAGCCATAACCAAACTCTTTTAAATGGTTTTATTACGTGTAAACCACCAACGATAATGTTTTATGGCCCAGATCTATACGGCTACCCGAAAATTGCGTAGTCAAGATTATAACAGGACACGGTGAGCGCAAGATCATTTTTAATTTCGCCATAAAAAAAATTGATAATCTATAACGCGAACGGCATATGCTATAACGGCCGTTTTCAATAACCTATCTATCCCTAGTTTCGGTTACTAAAGATAGACAAATCTATATTTTTGTCCTTACTTACGTTCCAATAACCTATCGACGGGCAGCAGTTCCTATCGGATTTATCTATCCATCGTCGGGAGGACGGATAGCCTGCTAAAGATAGAACGCTCATACAAATCGTGCTTACTTCCGTTTCAATATGAGTTTTAAGTAACTCTCCGGTAGGCGGCGCTATCTCTAGTATGGGCATTCGCTTATCTGTCAAAATCGGCCGGTTACATGTTTATCTTTCGAAAGTAAATCGCTATAATTTAATAATTGTTTCTCTTCATATTGGCATATTGTAGCAGTGATGATAGTGATATGGAATTATTTCAAATGATAATGGATTGTGATGCAGATAGTGATAGTGAGGCCGATATCATATGGTTAGGAAAATAAAGATCGTCTGAATTACATGGCGAAGATCAATAATTACGAATTTGACTATAGATTTCTGAGCAAAGGTGTTGTGAATGAATTGATTAATTTAATGAGACCATATTTGAGTGTAACGTCAAAAAGGTAAGATAAATTTTAACCATAAAAGTACTCGTTATTACAACTTATATTTGTTTATAGCAATAGCAAAATTATACCCAATTTTTGTTGTGTTACAAAATCACACTCAACAGGAATTCTATAATACTGCTGGATTCCCATGGTGCCCTAAATGACATTCATATACTAATACAATAACCTGGTAGGCTATTTACCTTCATTCTTATTACACACTGATACCTCTACATTTTATATTTGTGTTACAGATTCAAATATAGGAGAGGAATTTAGAAATAGAAAAAGAGTATTTTGAATGTGTAATTTGTGTGCAATGCATCATTGATGTTTCAAAATGTTGTTGCTTGATGGCGTGGGTCTACTCATGATACAACTATAATTAACCATTCCGATTGAAAAGGTATTTCTTATTTATATTACCTTATTTATATTATTATTATTATATTTTTATTTATTTATATTATATATTTAGGTGTTTATATGAATTTAATATGACACTATTATAATAAATTATCTACATATCAAGAGAACATTGATAACAAAGTGGACTTGGAAATTGCTATTTGCTTGCCCATAGAGGCTATCCCCACAACCCTATCTTTTAACGTGATTAATTAACCCACATACTCAATCGGAACGATTTAAAATGAATCACATATTAAAACAAGAAATACTATAGAGAGGTAATCTTTTTTTTTAGTTAAGAGCTTGTTATACTGTATTGTAAAATAATTTAAGCGAATAATGTATAATTTTCAGATGCATTGGTGTTTGTAAAAGAAGACTCCCTGTATATCATTGAAAAGTAGATTAAAACTAGAAAATATGCAAGCTGTTATTATAGCTGCCATGCTGCATAATATCGTCAGAAGTATGAATTTAGAAGAATTAGAATCAGAAATTTCAGTCGCAGATACATTACAGGAAAATAATATAATTGTTCGTAACAATTTTTCAAAACTTACATCTGAAATACAACTATGTACTTATAAATAATTGCTTCCAAAGATAATTTATAAAATAAACTCCAAAGATAATTTGACTATTTTTTATTTTCCAAAATGATAATTACATGGTAGTTAGTACATGTAAGATATTTAATTTAGAATTTGTACATATACTTAAAAAACTATCTAATATAAAATTATTATTGCCTACTTAATTTATGAAATTTAATATTCCTTTTAAGTAATTTTTAATTTTTTTAATTATCTAAATATAACTTAACTTTTGCTACAACAATCTCCTTTTCTTTATTTTCCAAGTCAAGTCTCTTTTTTGCTATTAGATATTCTGCTAATGCATTGTCCCTATGCTAGCCTTGCATTTCTTTTCTTCCATCTTGTTTCCGCTTGGCTGTAAAAGTGTTAAAAATATTATATGTGACCTACAACAATGTGCATGCTTTATCCAAAATTTCATCTGCAATCCTTACCACCTCCAGCCTGTAACAAAGAGCATAATTATTTCAAATACTACGGCAACCTGAAGAAAAAATCATGTTTATCAATGTGTTATTAGAGACAAACAATCAACTAATTATACTAACCTTACTAAGGTTGTTTCTTATGTTGCCGTAGCGTTCTTTAAGTTTTCCCATTTTAGTTGAAGCTGCGATGGAGTTCGTGGGAAACGACGAATCGACGAATTAAAATCATTTACAAGGGTTTGCCAAGCCTGCTCCTTCAATTTATTGTTTGTGGCATTTGTTGCCTTATTATTGAAATGTTTTTTCGCCGCCACAAGTTCTGCTAGAATCATCGTCTCATCTTTTGTCATGGCTGCTGCCTTTCTTGACTGAAAAAGATATATTTTCTAAACTTGAACTCAAAGTTTTCAAAGTAAAATTATTATTATCAATGTAGTTCATAGATACTTACAGAATTCATTTTATTTCAACGGACTGTCAAAACGTTTCGTTTCATAATTTCGACTAGGATAAAAATAGCAATACGTCCAATTTAAAAAAATCTACATATGTTTTTATTACTTTTTGTTATAAACAAATGTGTTTATGATAGTCTACAATATGCTGGTTAAATTATAGTTATAATTTAGAATAAAATAAAATAAGTCTTGATCCTGATGTTGTTTCGTATTTGTAGTAGAACGAAACGTATCAAGAGGCTCGGATAAATCGGAGGGAAGAAGCTATCTACTGTTGGTTAAAGAGAGATAGCACTTATCCGTGATTGTGAAACGCAAACTAAGGATAGATACGCTCTTGCTGATTTTCGGAGATAGCTATCTATCCGAAAACTCAGATACGTTATTGAAAACGGCCGTAAGACACAAGCGATAAATATAGCCACAGCTTTATAATCGCCGAATACCAGACCGACCTTTAAATTTTCGGGTATGGTTTTTTTATAACCCCTCCTGCTCCTGCCTGCTGAATTGTAAAATATTTGGCAACTTTTTGAAATCAATTTGGCTAATGAATTTGTTCACGATCAACGGCCTCAAGCTAGAATTTCCTATTATGTTTGCCTATTGCAAACAGATACGTTACAAGTAAACTCAGACCCAAAATATCAAATAACTTTCATAAATAAACGACAGCGACTAGGATTATTGTGCAGACACCGCGGTGTTTTAGTGAAATACATTAAACTGACTATTATTAAAAGAAGTCAATAATAAAATCAGTAGAACTTTACAGTCGCATCAATCACAGACAGAATGACGGAAAATCGCCTTAGATGGTATGGCCATATAATGAGACGGGACGAAGGCCATGTGGTGAAAATCGCATTAAGCTTGCCAGAACAAAAGAGAGGTAGAGGCCGCCCGCCATCGACCTGGTGGTCAAACATCGAACCGAAGGGTGGGGCAGCCGTACTGTTAAAAGTGAGACCTTACAACTCATGTCTCAAAGTGGGTGGCGGCATTTACGTCGCAGATGCCTTTGAGCTCCGGTAACCGTTTAACACCAGGAGGGCCGTGAGCTCGTTAACCCATCTAAGCAATAAAAAAAATCACTTATGATATCCATTTCGAAAAGTATAGTGTATTTTTTTTCTAAATCCAATCAACAAACAATCAAAATTATCTCTCCTTTTTCTCCACCTTACCCCACTAGGTGGGGTTGGCACAGCTAAGTTTTCTCTTCTATTCTCTTCTATTAGCCGTCATCTCAACACTCACTCCTCTCTCTCATATCGTCATTCACACACTCCATCCATGTCTTCTTCGGTCGACCTCTTCCCCCTCTACCTTGCACTACCATTTCCATACATCTCCTAGTCACATGCATCTTCTCTCTACGCATCACATACCTATACCACGCTCAATCAATCAAACAACAATCAAACTTATGATTTGCTCTAATTCCTAAGCTTTATGTTGAATGAAAGTTATAACGATTTGTTACGACTGCAGGTGGCTGCTTGAGACTTTAATCCGATTGAGAACGAACAACTATCGCGAATCTGAACATAAATCGTAACTATAGTTAGAATTACGGTTCCTGAATACAATACAGACAAAATAATGTATTTACTGGTGGTAGGACCTCTTGTGAGTCCGCACGGGTAGGTACCACCACCTTGTCTATTTCTGCCGTGAAGCTGTAATGCGTTTCGGTTTGAAGGGTGGGGCAGCCGTTGTAACTATACTCTGAGATCTTAGAACTTATATCTCAAGGTGGGTGGCGCATTTACGTTGTAGATGTCTATGGGCTCCAGTAAACACTTAACACCATGGGGGATGTGAGTTCGTCCCCCCATCTAAGCAATAAAAAAAATAAAAAATAAAAAAAATACGAAAAAAATTACTGTTTACAGAAGTCAATTTGTCATCGACCACTTTCGAAGTGATATTTTGAGTATTAATTTTTTCATGAATCCAATGAAATCGTTTTCAAAACCTATGTTAACTATACTTAATTACTCGCTCTCCCTGTTAGGTGAAGTTTTGTTACAATCTAATTATAAGTATTGCTTAGAGCTCTTTCGTTATTAATTAATAACAATTGTAAATTATCTGAATAAAACAATCTTAAAAATAACTAAGCGCTGTATTTTAAATGTGTGTGTGTGTGTGCGTGTTTATTTCGATTTAGTTTTATTTATCGTATGTGCAGCAGTGCACAGTGAACTTCCCACTGACGATAATGTTAAGTGGATAACGCAAAAAATAAACTATTTCATTTGCGTGTTATTATATCTGGTAAACACTTTTATCTCAAAACCTATAATATCCTACAACTAGCGGCCCGCCCCGGCTTCGCTTGGGAAATAGCGCACGCGATGTAAATAATTTTAGGTAATTTGTTTACACATTGGGTTACATCATTGGAGTTTCAGTAAGGGATCCTTAATTTTTTTGAAAATATAATAAATATAGCCTATGTCACCTGGGGATAGCGTAGCTTTCCAACAGTGAAAGATTTTTTTAAATCGGTTCAGTAGTTTCGGAGCCTATTCAATACAAACAAACAAACAAATCTTTCCTCTTTATAATATTAGTATAGATAACGACTTCTATACTTAAAAATTGTGTTTTAAGTTTTCTTGAGTTATAGAATTATATTGACTCTAAGAACAATGTTCACACAAAAAGTTATATTTAGTATATTCTGTTGGGTGTATCCTAAGCAATCGTTTGGCTATTGGATTTTTATTATAGCATCAACCAACACTGCGGAGTGCAATCTTACTTAGCAGAGTTGCGTAACCCCACGCTGTATTTCAAGCCGGTAATTTTCCTGCCCTGAAATCACCTCCTTCCTCTTCACGATGTGTTTTAACAACTACTATTCTTCAACAAACCCGGCAACCCCTGGCTCATATCCGTAAGCGATGGTAATAAAAAACATACCAATTTCGTAGTATTTTTTAACATTACCACATCACAAGCATTACGCTACAGTTGCCGTGAATTCAAAGGATCATGCGTGCCGACGATAACAAGCAGATTTCATGAATGTATGCATGAATAGATACATATTGAGCAGACTACGGCTAGAGTTGTTGATGTAGTGCAATTAAAAACAGTTACGTCACTACTAAATTCCACTAGATAATCAAATGTGCTCTGTAGCTTTCAAATCATTAATTATGCTATTTATCTATCTCTTTATTATTGTTTTTTGATTATTTCTTTATGTTTATAATCAGACGAGGTGATTGCCAACAAAAAAAAAACAATGTGAAGGACCAATAACCATGCAAAGACCTCTAGTCGAAATTCCATTATGGAATGCATGATGCTGCAGAAATAGGCAAAATGATGATAGCCGGTGATGGAGTTGCAAAAGTAGCTGTTTTCGAAGTATTTACGACTTGTAGACAATTCTAGTATTTGTATAATATTTTATAATCTACTAGTCAAATCCGGCGCACTTTGTTCTCTGATCTTTGATTTGATTTCGATCCGATCGCTACCGAGCTTCACAGCATCGCCCGCTAGGCCAAAATAAATATTTTTTAAAAATCTCATTGAAATCTGTCAAGCGGTTTCAGAGTTTATAGGGAACTAACTATATACGTACTGTTATGATACCCTCTGGTTCCTAGCTTTGCTTTCATCATCACCTTTCCCGAATAGTATCAGCACTTATGATCTCTTATTAGAAAACAATCCCCTCCCTAGTTAGTCAGTCCTATTCCTAATTCCACACGGCACGGTTGCCGTCATTGTCGTCGTAAAATCTTTATATGTCTATTTCATCAATAAAATCATTTTTTTAAAATATATTTTCTCAATTCCGTATAACAGTACACACATCGACTTTTTTAAGTGTATATATAGATAGATGCGTATGACTACAGTTGCAGCGGAGACTTGACTAGAAGATTTATCTACACTGGCACTGCGCCACGGATATCTCAATAAGAAATTATGTTTGTGGGTGAAGATTAGTATGCCAATTTTACTTTTAATAAAACGAATAGTAATTTATTGTTGAGTAATAATATGAAGTGAGAGAGGTGCCATTGGAATTCTTAAAACTTTATAATATATTATGTACATAAAACTGAATTTCTAATTCGGGGTAGAGTTTTTATGGAAAACTAAAATTCTGTATCCAACAGGGTATATATTTGTCAATATCTGTGTGTTGTTGACTCTGTGTTGAAATGTTTAACATAGTTTTGGACCCAACAATAGCACTAAATATGATGTGGATTTAGCGCAATAATGATACTAAAGAAAACTGTGGTTTTCTTCATGCTACTGCCGCTTATATTACAAGTAAAGATTGTAGCGTAAAAGCTCTCTTAGTCATCAAACTATAATGAATAACAGAAATAAATACAGTAACTCAATATACCGTTCCATGTGTAACAATGCCAAATTTTCCGTGTCCGATTTTTGTCAAAAGGTCTTCTTATTGGTTCATTGTGGGAGTCGTACATAATCGACTCACATCAAGTATACCGGTCGTCTTGAACAAAACCGACGTTTCTTATACATCGTTGTTTAATGTAAGTAACAAAAAAACTTTGTAAGGAAACCGTTTCTGAAGGCGATACCGTTGTAATGTCTTTACACAAAAGAAAAATCCTAACTGAAAGTCCGACTGCCAAAAAAAAGAAGTCAACTAATATCCGGTCCGCTTCCCAACTGAGTTTTTTTTACTCCACCATAGCTTTTAAATTATTGAGCAAATTTAGATAGCTGAGGTATCGTTTGAATCCCGACTGACACATATTGTTGGTAGGGTAGTCGTACTTTTATGTTAATCAATATATTTCGCAATCAATAAACACTGCAAATGAGCGGGGGTGGCATGACGTGGTGTTAAGTGAATACCCAAGAGTTTATAGACATCCCAGCGGGGACTACTGAAAACGATTGAAGTTTCAATTTGTCTATCATATCATTCAATTTCGAACGAATGTCTACTTTGAGCAAGAAATAGACGAGTGTATTATTGTTAGTCTCCTTCTTTATCTTTATCTCACTGTAGTCGAGTAGCAATTTCATTTTTATTACTTAGGTGGGTGGACGAGCTCACGGCCTACCTAATGCTAAGTGGTCACCGAATGACATAGACATCTAAAACGTAAATGTCACCACCCACCTTGAGATATGAATTCCAAGGTCCCAGTTTTTACAGTACAACAGTTGCCCCATCCTTCAAACCGAAACGCATTACTGCTTCACGGCAGAAATAGGCAGGGCGGTGGTACCCACCCGTGTAGACTCACAAGACGTCCTATACCACCAGTAACAGAATATCCTCTTTTTCCATTAAGGCCATACATAATTAATTCTGCACTCATCAAAAAGGGTTTCTGACGTATATCCAATTTCACAGACTCCATTCAAGTCTTATTAAGATGCCTTTTAAGGTTATTGTTCGTGTTATGACGTAAGAAATCAATCAAAGTCTTCGTTTACTAAAGGCTTACTGGGAAATTTAATTTTGCAAAGATATTTACACTGGGTGGTCGTTTCATCGGCTTAAAACGAATGCTTTCGAAGTGAACGGGTGCGTAGGTGCGGACGTAATACGATCACTGATCTTTCACAGCACTATCCAATAGAGCTTTGTACAAAACAATTTGCCATTGTTAAAGAGAATATTGTTAAGATTCAATGTTCAGAATCTCTAAAGATTACGCAGGACTTTGTTAAATAAAGAAAGGTACCTTTAATGTAAATGTAGCGGGCTTATTTTAGTCTATGTTGAGTCGTGGCACAATGAACAGGTTGCAAGCTGTCGTGTCATTTTATCATTACTAGAAGTCCCACAGTAGTCGAAATTCAACTATAATTAATTAGAATTGTAAGTTTGTACACATACTATGATCACAAATTTCGCCAAGGCTACACTATAAAAATATATTAATAAAGACAAACAATATTTAATCTATTCTCAATTTGACCACAGACGTCAAGAACAAAAGTTTGACAATAAATAGTATGCATGCGTGTGTGCGTCAAATACATGGTATGTGGTGTGTGTAATGTTTTCTTTATTGACTTAATGTATATTTTATGCTTTATTTAAAAAAAAAATTCGCATTGTGCACTTCTTCTCTATACTTATACTTATACTTATACTTATACTTATACTTATACTTATACTTATACTTATACTTATACTTATACTTATACTTATACTTATACTTATACTTATAATATTATAAAGAGGAAAGATTTGTTTGTTTGTTTGTTTCGAATAGGCTCCGAAACTATTGGACCGATTTGAAAAATTCTTTTTCCATTAGAAGCCGACATTGTCCCTGATGAACATAGGCTGTCAATCGCATGATTGTCTTGGAATTTTCTGTGACTTGTCCAAAGCATTTGACTGTGTTGAACATGAAACATTGGTGAGGAAACTACATCACTATGGTATTAGGGATGGTGCATTGGAACTTATTACTTCCTATTTATCAGGAAGGATACAAACAGTAGATGTGAAAGGTAAAAGATCTTCAGGCACCTTGTTGAAAAAGGGTGTACCTCAGGGTTCCATTTTGGGTCCTTTTTTATTTCTAATATATATAAACGATTTACCTAGTTTTATTGAGTCCCTACACGAGGTCGTATTATTCGCAGATGATACATCTTTATTATTTAAAATTAAACGACAATTACAAGTCTATGACGAAGTGAAAGATGCGATTTCGTGTGTTTCCGTATCAATAACCTATTATTGAATAGTAAGAAAACTAAATGTATTAAATTTACTTTAAAATTTATTAAACCATCTTTAAATGTGAGACAAGTGGAGAGTGATGTAATTGTTTCTGAGGAATCATTGGAGCTTGTTGAGTCAACCGTATTTCTTGGTATAACAGTGGACTCCAAACTGCAATGGGGACCTCATATTCATAAATTGGCGAGTAAGCTCAGCTCTGCAGCATACGCAGTAAAAAAAATTAGAATGTTAATAAACGCGGACACGGCTCGTTTAGTTTACTTTAGTTACTTCCACAGTGTCATGTCCTATGGCATTTTGCTATGGGGCAATGCGGCCGATGTAGAAATGATATTTATTCTGCAGAAAAGAGCTATACGTGCTATTTATAACATGCACTCAAGGGAATCCCTGAGGGAGAAATTTAAAGAAATTAAAGTTCTCACTATGCCATCCCAGTACATTTTTGAAAATTTGATGTATGTTCGTAAACATATTGAGGAGTTTCCTAAACAGTCGGACATACATAATAGAAATACTAGGAACAAACACAAGCTTGTTGTGCCGATGAGTAGGTTACATAAGATACGAAATTCATTCGGGTGTTTGTCTGTGCGCCTGTACAACAAAATCCCACAAGATGTTCAGAACCTACATATACATAGGTTTAAGAAAACTATTAAAGAACATCTGTGCAATAAAGCTTACTATAAAGTCAAAGATTATCTAGAAGATTGCACAAAGTGGGAATGAGTTGCTCGCTCCAGGCATTTCAATATTGTAGTAATTGTTACGTTATATTACTCATTGTAAAAAATTCATATTTAAAAAAAAAATCTAATATTAAAAAATAAATAAATAATAATTTCATATGTAAAAAAAAAAAAAGACATGCCCGCTGAGTTTCTTGCCAATTCTTCTCAGGACGGAGGCTAGTTCTTGTGAATTGGCGGTAGTTTTTTTTTTGACGTTCAACAAGTATGTACTTTCATTTATGTTGAATAAAATTTTTTGATTTGATTTGATTTGATTTGGCTACTTTTTTTATTTTTTTTTTTATTTTTTTTTTTGGTTTCATGTGTGTTTTAATGTTTCCGAAGCGAAGCGAGGGCGGGTCGCTAGTTCTCTATAAGTGTGGAAAATTTCATACTCCTCCGTCCGCACAATTTTCGTAAAAAGTGATACAAAGTTTTTGCTTCATGTATTAATATATAGATTACCCTACATAATACATACGACAGCTTGCAACGTGTTTGTTGTGCCACGCACAGAACACTATTACTTCTAGCGAAGGTGCCACGACTCGACACAGACTAAACTAAACTAAGCTCGCTACATCAGAAAGTACAAGCCGATGTTAGTTAATCGTTATATGTATAAGCCTATTGCTTCGGGTTTTGATTTAGAAAAAGTCGCAACCCTGTGATTTTCAATCAAAACTCAAGTAAATCGTGTTTAAAATCAAGTCTGCAGATATTTTAAGTTTAGTCTAACTTAAGAGCGTGCGCAGAGAGGAGATGCATGTGAATTATAAAATTTAAAAGTTCGTGCTGTAACGAATAAGAAATTCGCTGTAGGTACTAGTATCGAGTCATATGACTTCGAGTATCACTCACAATGTTCCAGTTACGGCGGTAAAAATTAATTTCGCCGGATTTTTAATTAGCAAATTAATTCGTGGCCAGGCGTACGACAATCTCTGAAAAAATCGATACGGCTAGTTTGATTGAGAGTTTCGTTTGAATTAGACCCTAGAACATTAATGCTGCCGTCCACCTAGAGACATGTCTTAGTTTAATTGTAATAACGAACGTTCTATCCCTCAAATCGGAAAATACAAATTCTTCGCTTCGCGGTTCAATAAGAAGAATGGAGGTATCCAGGTTAGAAGCAGAACAAGCAATTGTTTTTTATCAGTCCCCTCATTACAACAGCTAACATATTATGGGAAATTATTATGGACTAGCCACCCGCCCTCGCTTCGCTTCGGAAACATTAAAACACACATGAAACCAAAAAAATAAAATAAAAAAAATAATAAAAAAAGTAGCCTATGTTCATCAGGGACAATGTCGGCTTCTAATGGAAAAAGAATTTTTCAAATCGGTCCAGTAGTTTCGGAGCCTATTCGAAACAAACAAACAAACAAATCTTTCCTCTTTATAATATTATGTTTATAATATTATAAGTATAAGTATAAGTATAGATATAGATTAATGGAGGTGTTATCCATGCTAATGTCCTGGACGGAGTTTTTGTTTTATGTATTTTTATTAAAGGAAAGGAATAAAGATAACCATTTGGCGTACTCTTAACAGAGATGCGACTATGCCGATGTTCAAATCTCGGAAGCAGGTTTTGTTAAATATATACATGCTGTATAGCTGTTAAATTCCACAACGCGAGCTAATATCATATAACACTATAATTACTAGTAATAAAGACGCGTTGTAAATTAGCACGGTTTTTTTTTTCTTTTTCATTCTTTATTAGTGCCATACATACACCTATTAGGTTAAGTCGGCTTTAGCACGGGTTGATACCATAATTTTGTGTATTCCTATATCGCAAAGCAATATTCCGATTTGAAGAACCAAAGAGCTATAATGTAATGAACTAGTGACGGCATTTATGCTTTTGATGTCTATGGGCCCCGATAGCAATTAAATGGGCCATGGTTCACCTATTATACAATGAAAACTGCGGTGTGATTAATGAAATGAATTTACTTTCAAAACTAATTAGTCATACTAATTAACTAGTTTAGAACGCGTCTCGAAAACAAATATAAAATCCGCTATATCAGTACACAGACACAGGAATAAACAGAAAAGTTTCGAAAAGAATGAGATCATTACAATTTTCCTTGGATTCAATTCTAAGATCCTTAATAGGTTAGGGAGTTGAAAAGACTTCCGACCTCCCGACTTCATAACTTTGTTGACCTTTTTTGCCAAACCGACTTACAGTTTTCGTGATTTGTTAAAGTATCTGTTATGTTTCGGGTCACGTTAACTGTTACGAATACATTTACGTTACGTACGTTACGTTACGTTTTATGTTCAATTCGTATTACGGCAATAGGCTGTTTGTTCGTATGACGTCATTGTTGGATATTACAATTAATTTTGTTGACCTTAATAGTAATTACAGTTGAGAGCTGTTTAAAGTTATTCTTCTGAACATCATACCGAGCAAGATTGAGGGACTGTTGCAACAGCCTTTGCAGATGGCACTTTGGCAAGACTTAAAAAAAATTGTAATAAATAGTCAGATAGTAATGTGTCAGGGTTTTAAGTTACTAAAAAAGATTATAAGTAATGCTTACTAACAAAATGTATGGTTTCTTTACTGAAATAAAGATTTAATAATAATAATAATTTATTAAATAACATATTATTTTAGTGCAGTATTCACTTCGGTTTTCATGAGTCATTTTTCAATAATGAAAAATTGAAAAATGTAGGGAATTTACGGATCTATAAAATAAAAAATTCAAACAAGCAATTAAGCCTTATTTATAATACTAAGAAGATTGATACAGAAAATCCTCTTTGTCACGGTCTAATCTCAGCTTTAAGCTTTTCTTGAGCACCGATTTCATTTTGTGGTTATTACTAAATGTATTGGAAAAAGGATTTTTTTCTCAGATCTCGTAATATAATATATAGTGCCATTAATTTCTAGTAGCTTTACAATAATACAACTTAACAACGGATTAAGATTCGATTAAGGACAAACACAGCAGATTAAAAGAAAGTACCAGACAGACATTCAATTACAAATCACCTCAGCGTATCTGTCTCAAGTGGCCGCGCTTAAGATCATGTTTCTGTGAAAGCGATTTCATTTTTTATTTGACTTCACTTTATGTTCATGACCCCCAATTATTCCAGTATTTCAACCATCTCAATATCCAAGAAATCTACCAGATAAAACTCGCTTGGTAAACGTTAAGAAGCGGTGTAATATTCGTCGTTGTCTACAGGCGGCGGTGACCACTTGACATTGGTTGGAATGTCGCTCGTTAGAACGTTGGACAAAGATACAGCAAAAAACACATGTGGCTCTCGGGGACTGCCGCGGTAAAGCTATTGCATATAATTTTTTATCAACTTATGCAATAATTTATATAATTAGACAATAATAATTTAATATTAAAACAATAGTAAAATAAGACCACGCTATATATTTATAAACATTAACAAAAGCAAAACATTAACTGTTCCCTTCACACTCATAAGCTAGACCGCGCGAGAGAGAGAGATGGGCAGACTTTTCATGATGCGCATGCAGTGCGACGTCACGCCGCGCGCTTATTCACAAACACTACACAAGCGCAACGTGTGAATGTGTTGAACGCGAGCTACATGGTGGGCGGAGTGGGGGGTGTTAGGTTTTATTTTCGTTACGGAATTTCTTGATTTGGTCGCCGCACTCAACGCCCGCGATAAAAGCTATGCAATAGCTTAACATATTTCACTATTATTCCATATATGCAGTGTGGGTAAGCGTCCCTTGAGATGGACCAACGACCTGCTAAAATTCCAAGAGCCCGTTCGATGCAGGCTTCGCAGAACAGGTTAGGCAGCGGCTTAGCTCTGTCCCTGGCATTGCTGAAGTCCATGGGCGACGGTAACTACTCACCATCAGGTGGGCCGTATGCTCGTCTGCCTGCAAGGGCAATAAAAACAAAAAAAAAGGTCATTCTGGCCAACCTTGAGGGAGGCATATGTCTAGGGGTGGACGTCCGTGGACTGATAAAAAAATTACTTTTATTTAAGTGGTTTTTAGCAAAATTTTCATTCAACGGTATACCCGAGAACGGTCTGTCTACCCATGGTCATGGGGCTTACACCGACGCCAAAATATCGGTAACTCTTTTACATGAATCCATTAAGGTCGATTGTTTGTCGATGCTTATTATGATATTATTCATTACTAATCATTAAATGTATCACAGCTTTCAAGTTAGGAAGTTTCAAATTTTAGTCGTGTATTATTCTAACATATTGACCCTTCGACCCCACTTACGTTGCGATTTCTTCTGGACGCTAACACGATGCATCACTAAAAATATAATCAAATAGTATCCCTTGAACGACAGTGGCCTTGTTTGACAATGAAAAACTAATTGAACGTAATTATTCCACTTTCAGTAACTTAAATGGAACAAAGTTTTATTAGCTAGCGTTTTCCTATTTTCGAAATCGTCACAAAACCGAACACATGGAAAGAATATATTATAATTTTTTTTGTATTTTCATAAATATAATCTATACAAATAAATAAAATTTGAGTGTCTGTTTGTAATAATAAATTAACCACTTTTTACTAAGTGCGTAAGTATGTATACCACAGTACATATTATCATGACAATTTTTTTTTTTTAATTTTTGTCAGTCTGTTTGTCTGTCTGTCTGTTTGTTGCGGCTAATCTCTGGAAGGCTGGACGGATTTTGACAAGATTCACTGATAGGGTAGGTAGCTGATGATATAAGGAGTAATTTAGGCTACTTTTTTTAGACTTGCTTCTTTCGACTTAGCTATCAATAATAAAATTTAATGTTTCCGAAGCGAAGCGAGAGCGGGTCGCTAGTTTATAATACTTTTACGATGTTATGTTATGCCCCTCACTCTAATATATCAATTCTTTATAAACACATAATCTGCTTTAACTCCTAGTTCTTAAGCTCTTAATCTTATTTACTATATGAGTCGTCTATTATCAAAGGTGGCAATCTGTGCATTTGGACAAAAAAATGTTATTGATTTGTCAATACAGATTAATTTGAATATAATCGTCTCCTTCAAAGAATACGGTTCAAAACCTGCATTAAATAAAGTATTAACTTAACCTTTTATTTATCTAAGATGTCGTTCAGAAGAGTTTTGTGACTGCCAATGGAATACAAAGTCAATAATTCGTTTTTCTGATTTACCAATAATTGTCCAAAAGTCACATTGCCGGCTTTGATAATATTCGACTCATATAATATACCTACTTATTTCTTTTTGTTACTGTATTCGTGTATAATAATATTATATTTTCTGCTTGAAACTCTGAGAGTTCGACATCAAACATTAGATTCTAGCGAAAATCGAAGAATATAGGTATTACAATTGTTGTGTTGTTTCAATTCTAACGCTAAGCCTAGTTTTTTCTCTGACAAATGATGTTACTAAGAGTATTTGTAGGTAGCATATATGTAATCAATAATTAATAAGTATACAGTTAATCAAATATGTAAATAGTATGTAACCAAGTAATAGATATTTTTTCTCCCTATTTTTAAATAAATAAAAGCAAGCAAGAGCAGTGATTTTTAAATAACCCCAATTACTATATTTAATTTGATACATAATGATGATGATCGCTTTTAACTGTTCGATCGTTAACTGTTGAAATGTGGAATTTGTCTTTATTTTTGCGCCCGTGCAAACCTAATTATTCTCGTCAGATATTTCAAGACAGTCGCCACAAGTTAGTCATAAAATAATGTTCATATAACGTAGAAGTTACCTAAACATTTCAAGTGGCGACGGCTGCAGCCTAGTTAGGCGAACAGTTGCTTGACGTTGTGTGTCTAAAGTATTCTGCGGCTTGTACTTCTATTAAATTTGAAAACATAATATATTGTTACGCGCTGGGGTTCGGGATAAATAAAAAGTGCCACCAAAGTACAACTTGAAACTGTATTCTGTGTATAGCTGTGTCAACTCTTAGAGCGCTTAAATCCGTTCGCTGTTTCGCTTCGAGTAGTTCCGAATACTGACTGACTGTTTTCCATCTCTGCAACGCTTTTATAGTCGAGACGAAATCCCTAGAATCGTCGAGTATATTCCACACAAGCCGAGTATTGTGTGTTTCCGCTATCTGACAATAGATGGTGTTACACTCCTCGAGCATTTACTAGATCCTTCGATATTCGTTCGGCCATTCGGCGATAGATGGCGTTACTCTTACCGGCATAACAATATTATAATAGTGAAATATTTTTGAGCAATCAATTTAAGCCTGAAACTTCTTTTAACAGCATCTATTATCATTTTTTTATTGCATCCAATAAGTTTTTGAGATGCTTACCATCAGCTAGCGGTTTTGCAATACGATTAAGAACTTCGACATTCTCAAGGATAATACGCGCGTGCACGTTGTGATGTCCAAGAGCTCTCATTAACACAAAACCACCAATAGAATCGTGATCTCAGTGAAGTGAAGTTATTGCTTAGTTATTATTATTATTATTATTTTTATTTTTATTGCCCTTGTAAGCAGACGAGCATACGGCCCACCTGGTGGTGAGTGGTTACCGTCGCCCATGGACTTCAGCAATGCCAGGGGCAGAGCCAAGCCGCTGCCTACCGCTTAATACTCTCCACAAGCCTCGTTTGAAGAAGGACATGTCATAGCGCTCGGGAATGAGTTTAGTTAGATAATAAAGAGTTAAGTGTTAAATATATATCATGTATGTGTTTTGTATGCTTTTTTTTTCAATAAAGTAATGCAGGAGCAATAAATAATATCACAACTCTCTATCTGCACTGGTTTTGGTTAAATGCGAAATTAAGTCCACCACTGTACTCTTGTGCATAAATTTATGTATATATAACTAAATATATAAATAAAATAATGCCAGGACATTTCCTCCTAATGAACTATACTAAACTATATAATAATATAATAACTAAAATGAAAGACGTATTTTTCAGAAAATTCATTTTTTTTTAATTTGTTTATTTATTTCAGAAAATAGGGAATGTGACATATGTGTAATATTGAGCCAATTTTATCATTTTTCTGATTGTAGCATAGAGTCACACCACATTTATCACATAAAGCTTGAATTTAGGGAACTTGCACCTGATCCTATTTTCTGACCAAACTTGCCAATGCCCAATTTGATCTAAATAAAAATTCAATTTGGTAACGCTAGGTATCTCTGTGTAAGGTGGTTTATTATTTCCTTAGTACGGAATGTAACAGTGAAGATACAACGAGTTAAAAGGAAATAAGTATGGTCTGTGTGAAATTTGTAGGATTTTTTATAGTTTGTTACAGAAATGGTACAAAGGGCTACAAGGGGTTAAAGAAGTATCTGAAGTTTAAGGACGCGGTAATAAACATAAGGGTCCCCTTGCAATTCAAAGTGTCCACATGCGATCAAGCGTCACATTCCCTCCCTGCCAGCTAAATATAGATTGGTGGCTTCGCGCGTTCTCTACCCAAAGCACGTCATTACGGATCCTCCCGATTCATTAACGGTGCTTTTAGGTACCACAACCACCGGTCACCGTCCGCGTCGAACCCGTCGCTTGCGACGAAGAGCGCGACTAGCGAATTAGCCCGTAGACACAGCCCATTGAGTTTCTTGCCGAATCTTCTCAGTGGGTCGCGTTTCCGATCCAGTGGTAGATTCTGCGAAGCACTGCTCTTGCTAGGGTCAGTATTAGCAATACTCCGGTTTGACTCCCTTTTTTTTTTTTTTTTATGATTGTAAGTTTACTGTTGGCCCGAAGGCCTTTCCAGTTTCACCAGGACAGGTGGGCGAGCAAAGGCTCAGCCAAGAGGGGTGGGATTTGCTAACAACTGCCCGAGCGCCTCCGAAGGAGACCTAACAACTCAAGAGCAATTGTTTCGCGAATGAATCTACTACCGAATCGGAATCGCGACCCGCTGAGAAGATCCGGCGAGAAACTCAGCGGGCTGATGCATGGGTTAGGTTGCACGTCGACCTCTTTGTCGAGTTCGACGAGTACGGGTTTGACTCCCTTGAGCTCACCTACATATTAGGGCGAAGCTGAAATAGCCTCTCAAGGCTATCAGCATAGGTAGGGGAAAAAAAAAGCGTTCACTAAACAAACTAAATAACTAAAAAACTTTAATTAAATATACAGTCCGCCAAAACCAACACGTATCGACGTTTTACATTTTTAAAACAAAGTTCAGAAATAAACATATCACAGACGTCTCATTTAGTGTTTAGTTAGCCCGATCCGAATTTTAATGCGTGCGGTTTCACAATCTGCGTAAACAAACATTCTTTTCATGGATTTATTATTGCGTTCCGTAAGTGCTGCGTACAGTTTTCACAGTCATGCGATTCGTTCACAGTATATATTTGAATGAATAATACGGAGCTTACTGTGATATTCTGCTGCCTTTCGCACCAACGTGTCTATTCTGAGAGAGCTTCATATCAAAACTAGACTTTCCACTATATGCCTTCGTAGGGTGCTGGAATTCTTCGGACATATTGCCCGTAAAGAGGGTCACAATCTAAAACAGCTGATGGTGACAGGAAAGCTAGATGGCAAACGCCCCAGAGGACGCAGTCCCACGAGATGGTCGGCCCAAATACGATCTTCTCTAAGCATCAACTTCCACAATGCCCTTCATGAAGCTAAGGATCGCAGCAGATGGAGGGAAATCGTACGGGAGAAACTGATACAGCGGGGGAGTCACGACCCTCCAGTAATGTGGAAAACGACGCGAGGAGGAGGACTGTGATATGTTTCGGTTTTAATTTTATTTATTACACTTCACGCATTCGTATACATTGGCGGGTTTAACGCCTAAGATATTCTCTTGCAGTCAACCAAAGGTAACGCAGATAAAACAATGGTAGATGCATTATGATGGTCAAGGTAGCTTTCCTGCTGTGTTCTTATGTGACTTCTGTCAGTATATTGTTTGAACTTCAGGCGAGTTATAGGTTCTTTTGTGTCCTAACAGAGATTGACGCATAAAGCGCCGTCACTTAATGGGATGAAGAAATCAAGTACAAAACTTTTATTGGCAAATATAATCACAAATCACGTGATATATCCTACGAATAAATAATAAGTCATATCACATACTGTAACACGTATGTATAGGCAGTAACATCACCTACTGGAAACACAGATAGGCATTCGTATTTCAAAGCTACGACATTCTAATAGGGAGCTATTATTAATGTTAGACTTTTAGGCTACGGTAGCCAATTAGTATCAGATTACCCGAAACTCATCTGCCTATATTAGTTGTTCAAAATTTAGCTGCAAACAGTTGATGCTAATGTGATGCTTTAATGTATTGAGATAAGGTTGCAGCAGCTCTTAAGCATTTGTAGTAACTAGTAGTCCCGCAGAAGTCTAAATTCGACTTTAATCAATTGACAATTTATGTTTAAACATTATTATGCTATTGTACTTATATAATATAATCACAGATTTCGCCAAAACAACACTATACCTAAATAATAATAAAGACAAACTATATTCATCTATTCTCATTTTGGCCACAGACTTTAAACACTAACAAAAGTTTGACAATTGACAATAAACAAAGAGTCTGTTTATATAAGTATATGTGTTGTGTTAAATACATGATAGTGTGTGTAATGTTTTCTTTGTTGATTTAATGTATCTTTTATGTATTATTTAAAAAAAATATTAGCATTGTGCACTTCTTCTCTGTATTCTCTATAAGTGTAGAGAATTTCATACTCCTCCGTCCGCGCAATTTTCGTAAAAAAGCATACAAAGTTTTTGCTTCACGTATCAATATATAGATTAGTGTCCGAAAGAATAATTAACAGGCGTGCTCTGAAACAAGTCATTTCGTGAGAGAACAACTACTTACAAATACCGACGTCAACATTTGGTTGTTAAACTGAATTTAAAAAATAAATTACATTGCTATTTTCGATTTGTTACTCCGATTTAAATCGTATTCCTAGCGAAACCTAGTTTACCGTTGGACTTATCGGTTAAGTTGTCAACAGTACAGATGATCGTAGTATTTGTAGAGCGAGCTTTATAAAGTGGAACAAACTCCACTCGAAACCCCTTGAAGTAGATCGATAAGAACTTTTGCGACTTTGATAAGTGACATGTTGGCAGCATATTTTGTCGCTTCCTTATACGGACAAGTCATTGTTCTTCCTGAAAAATCATAAAGTAGTCTTTTTATTTTCTTATTACTTAGATAGGTGGACGAGCTCACGGCTCACCTGGTGTTACGTGGTTCCCATAGGTTGTCGGTTACCGTGGTTGGCATAGACATCTACAACATAAATGCCGCCACCCACCTTGAGACATGAGTTCTAAGGTCTCAGTTTTTACAGTACAACGGCTGCCCCACCCTTCAAACCGAAACGTATTACTGCTTCACGGCAGAAATAGGTAGGGTGGTGTTACCTACCTGTGCGGACTCACAAGACGTTCTACCAACAGTATTTACGCAAATTTGCCATTATCAAGCCTTTCCAATATGTGTTTCTCGCTTTGATCGCTTCTTTGGACCTATACTAAGAAGCTACTACGAAATTTCTTCAAAACTCAAACCTCCGATATTTAATCAAAGACAAGGAAATCTGTATTCTTCAAGACACTATTTTTTCCTCAGTCTAAGTGAGAAAGTGTAAATCTCTAAGTACGCCGGAAGCTAGTGGTATGTTTACCTTAAGGGAATTGTGAAAAAATATGTCATTGTTTATTCTACCACGTTTTCGCCTATATTTATAAAAGAACTTATTCATTATTTGTTTTCCACGATTTTTTAAACCCGAGGCTCGTTGTGTGAAAAGCGTTTTCATTATTTGTATTAATTACCTTAAAACTTCCTCGACTATTCATTCGAGAAATTTTAAAGAATTAGTAATTTCTTTAATGTGGCATTCAGGATCTTGGCGTAGCTATTGTTGTCTCGTAAATTTAATATCGCCTGTCCATAATAATGCCACACCCCATAATCCATAATACCAATAAATAAAAAAGACGGCTTCTATTAAGGAAAAATCTTCGATCAATTGATCGAAGGGAAAAATACAAAAAAAAGTGTGGTCGTAATATTTGTTTATAAATAACACACAAAAATTGGAGTTCAAAAGCTACATGTTTTTCGTGTGGAGTTGACCTTTAAGATTAGTTATTACGCAACCTATTTCTATCCTCAAAAATATGGAATTGTAGGCATAATATGTACGTAAATAGCAACACATGAGTGTTCTTTTTCTGTAAATGTTCTTCTAAAAATATAATTCTGCTAGGTAAATCCAAGATCCAAATAAAAAACATATTTACACAAATCTATATATACCCAGGCAATGAGTGGCAGAAATGTACCATTTTCTCCTATATTAGCCAACCGATTTTCTTTTCATAAAATTGGTATTGGCATATTTTTCTTTGGAAAGAATCGGTTTTTTATTTAAATGTCAATATGACAATTTAATAAATGTAATAACTAAAATGAATCTAAGTTACAGGGATTATGTTCGAATCTCGACGACTCGCCGAATTTTTTTAATGATTAGTCTCCCCCTAAATTTCGTTACGCGCAATTATTCTGGCAAAGTTCAGAGAAGCATTAAGCACATATTTCTTCGTGAACTCAATAGAAACTTCAGTGAGACCCGAAATACTTTCATTGAAATTGAAAATGGATTTGATACTTAATTTGGAACCAGAGCTGGTTCGTTCTTGAGCCAATTGTATATTACAAAAGATGATTTAACTAATACACGTTCTTCTTAAATTTAAACAACTGCTGTCTTCGCTGTTATTAAATAAGTATTATTACTGTGTTACTGATTTCCTAAATAATGAATTGTAACACTCTCCTTATTAAGATCTCAATATTTATAATAAACTTTTTGTGATCTCATTCTTAAATTTATCTTAATACCTAGTTTAAATTAGCTGTAAGTTTCTCCTGCGAAATTTGTATGTCAACAGGCAGAATGTAGTGGGATTGAATATATTTTATACTAAGACCATACTTGTACCTGCATTCTATACAAATAAATGAATTATTATTATTATTATTATTAGCTGTCTAGCTGAGATTTGTTGACAGTAAATATTAATAAAAATAACAACGTTTGTTTAACATCCTTTAATATCGTATTTCGTCAACATAAGTTCAAAAAATATTTGTTTAGAACAAATATTACGGCGGAACGTAATACGTATTAGATTTATTAAAACTTGCGAGCGACAGTTGCGAAACTTGGACAATGTCTTACGTTTGACGAAACAAGATCATATTGAAACTTTACTGGCGGATCATTGAACTTTTATTAATTGCTTAGTTGAGTGGACGACCTCACAGCCCACCTGGTGTTAAGTGGTTGCTGGAACCCATAGACATCTACAACGTAAATGCGCCACCCACCTTGAGATATAAGTACTAAGGTCTCAGTATAGTTACAACGGCTGCCCCACCCTTCAAAACGAAACGCATTTCTGCTTGACGGCAGAAATAGGATGGTACCTACACATGCAGACTCACAAGAGTTCCTACCAGCAGTAACTGAAAGCTGAGCCGAGCTGAGCTGAGATTCCTCATTTTCATTGGAAGAAAGTACGTCAGATATAATGTGGTAATCCCAAAAAGGCATACTCGTCGCTGCACTTTCATTAAAACTGAAGCGTTTATTGGTTGAGTACGTTAATAATAGTCGAGTTTATCCGTGCAGTCTCACAATATGCTCTACTACCAAAAGCTCATGTTACAACATCTGTGAAACATAATGAAGCCATTATAGTTTTAGTGATGGCACAGTGTGGGAGGTTTATCGACGGCGGGAAGATCCTCATGTGACCGAAGAAGACATGGATGGAGTGTGTGAATGATGATATGAGAGAGAAAGAGGAGTGAGTATTGAGATGACGGCTAATAGAAGAGAATGGAAGAGAAAAATCTGTGCCGACCCCACCCAGTGGGATAAGGTGAAGAAAAAGGGAAGATCTTCCATAGAGCGGGTGTCATTGCTTGGTTAACCGACGGTCCGAACGTTGTTGTTCGGAACTGGTATATATACAAGCTTATCTTGAAAATGTCGTAATCGAGATTCAGGCACCTGTCAAATATCTTGTGTTGCATGATAGCTGCCGCCAAAAGAGTACTCATACATTACTTTCTTCTACAACCGGCCATCTTTTTTACCAGACTACCAGAAGAGGGTGCTGTTTTTCGGAAGTACGAATGGATGTATCTATAATTCTTTGCCAGGCTCTAGGGCCTAAACGGACAGCTTTCAACACACGATTTGACACTAGCTTCGTCTCAGTCGTAAAAGCTACGTAAGGTATATCATTCTAAACTGTTGTATGCGAAAAAAACGGCCCTGTGCACTCTTATTTTAAGGGCGCCTGAGAAAAACAACAAGAATAATATTTGAAATGTTTTTCCAATTCGTTTTAAAACACTTTTCTCAAACTAGCAGTGAGAAAAAAAAAACATAAAACGTTTTTACGCGACCACTCTCACTGACACTAAAAAAGGTACACCGTAAAAAAAATTTTAGTGCCAATTTATTAGTTTAGTGCCAACAAGCCATCCAGCGCTTAAACCGTTCGGGATTTGTGGTGTATGACTGTTTTATTTTTTACGTTATACTTCGTCGACAGACGGACGATGCAAAAGCCAACCATATATTGATCGTGCCATAAACTATTTAATGATACCGCTGAGCTTCGATAATATAATCTTTTTTTTATTGCTTAGATGGGTGTGTAGTGGACTGTATTATTAGGTTTAGCAAGGAACTTGATAAATAAACTCGCGAGGATTGCACGTATAAAATTTTTATATTTTAGAAATTTTATAAATCGCGTACAATAGCACGGATGAAAGAGAAATTGACAAAAACTAAGACATTCCAAAATGCAAAATTCAAATGTAATGTCAAAAACCACAACGACAACAATAAAAAAGGTTTTATACCATTTTGTTAGGTTTCCAACATGCTGCGGCCTCAGAAATGATATATTTTCAAGAAAGTTATACAATACTAAATTAATGTAATAACTTACACTCACCATTTCTTTATGGGATAAAGACAATCTTTATAATCATCTATGATAAAATTTAACATTTAAGAATTAACTTTAGACACAAAATGAGAAATGCAAAGATAGATTCTAATCAGTACATCATATTAAGAATACAAGTGTGAGCTCAAAAAATACATAAGGAATCTTTATACCTAGACCTATATATATATAGCTATATTCGCATGTTCTGTGACTTTTGTGAAACAATGTATTAAATTAAATTAATTAACAGAATTTAGACATATTTTTATCTAGCCATTAAAATAATAACACATTAAATATTATCAAAAGGTTAATACTCTATATAAATTTACTTTCAACATTTAAATTGTAAAGCTTTTGTGTGAAACAATGTATTAAATGGAATTAATCAAGAGAACTTAGACATTTTTATCTAGAAATTAAAATAATAACACACTAATTATTGTCAAAAGGTAACAAACTTACACCTGACAGTGACCTTCTATAAACTTTACCATTAGGGGCAGTAACGTCAAAGGCTCGTACTTTACCATCCCCACCTGGGAAAACCTTAGAAATTCTAGCTAACGGCCAATAAAGAGGAGGTGAATTTGGTTCCTTCAATAATACCATCTTACCTATGGTAAGATTATTAATGACATTTAATGACAAAACAATCTTTCTTTGCGTCAATAGTCATTCCTAGCGCCTTGATACTGCTGTTTTCTTTTTAAACTTCAATTTCATCTAACTGTCTCTCATTGAAAGGAATATCAGCTAAGATCTCATCGCAGTTAGATGACCATTTATGCATTTGGAAGCCACCCAAGCTTAACAAACGTTTTAGCTGCTGTTTCGCCTCATGTAAAGCCGTTAAATCGTTATTCGGATATAAAACATCATCAACATAAACACAATTCTTTATAATGAAGGAAGCTAACGGTAAGTCAGCTTGATGCATGTTTGCAAGCTCGAGCAGAAATCTGGCTGCAAGGTAACTTGAGCATTTTAAGCCGTACGTGACAGTATCTAAGCGAATGCACCGAATTGGCTCATCAAGCCTATCGCGCCACAAAATATTTTGCAGCGTAGTGTATTCTGGATTGACCATAACATTCCTAAACATTTTTTTATATCGCTATTGAACGTGTAGTCGCCAACCCTATATAAAGTAATAATTTCGAAAAGATCTCTTTGCACTATGGGACCATTGAGTAAAATGTCATTGAGTGAAACTATTTTTTGTCTTCAAAATATCTATATATAATCTATCTATTCGTTACCTTATGTTGAGGTGGCGGACCACCCGCAATAATGTGACCAAATTTAGTGTTGACAAGCTGTGGCGTTCCTTGACTCTGGCTGACCTTGACTCGGGTTGACTAGTCGTCGCCGGTAACAGTGCAGAAGTCACATCCTCGCTTCTCCTTAGCGGTCACTGCGTTGACTACTTTGGTGGTAAATAGCTTCGCTGCGGATTGTCCAGCATTCTCCATAGTAAAAAATAAAGTCACTAGGTTACTCGCGACTCGCCGGTAGGTAGCGACACTGCAGCGCGTCGTCCAAAAAATGTCTTCGTTGGAATGGAACGTTGGAATGGTAAATGTGAACCACACGCGGGATAAAGAAAAGACGATCGACTTCGGATGCGAATGGTATCGCCCTCTTGTCTTCTCTTTATAATCCTTGATTTAGCTTGCTCCTCTTCGCTGCAGTTTACATTGCTTCCTGGCTTGTCGATATAATTTTTTATTTATTAGGTTTTCGCTCTTTCAATATTGATCGCCGGCTTCGCCTCTGCGTGTTTATTATCTTTACAGAATTCCTTTTCTTCGGCCGTAAAGGACCAATTTATGTAGTGGACTGTATTATTAGGTTTAGCAAGGAACTTGATAAATAAACTCGCGAGGATTGCACGTATAAAATTTTTATATTTTAGAAATTTTATAAATCGCGTACAATAGCACGGATGAAAGAGAAATTGACAAAAACTAAGACATTCCAAAATGCAAAATTCAAATGTAATGTCAAAAACCACAACGACAACAATAAAAAAGGTTTTATACCATTTTGTTAGGTTTCCAACAGGGTGGACGAGCTCACAGCCCACCTGATGTTAAGTGGTTACTGGAGCCCATAAACATCTACGACGTCAATGCTACAATCAATGCAATAAGTTCTACGGTCTCAAGTATAGTTACAACGGCTGCCCCGCCCTTCAAACCGAAACGCATTACTGCTTCACGGCAGAAATAGGCAGGGTGCTGGTACCTACCCGTGCGGACTCACAAGAGGTCCTACCAAAAGTAAATACGCAAATTATAATTTTGCGAGTTTGATTTTTATTACACGATGCTATTCCTTCACCGTGGAAGTCAATCGTAAACATTTGTTGAGTACGTATTTCATTAGAAAAATTGGTATCCGCCTGGGATTCGAACACCGACCGGTGCATCGCTCAACACGAATGCACCGGACGTCGTATCCCTTAGGCTACGATGATTTTCAGACCTTTCTTCATAAAGAGGACAGCCGAGCTTGGTATAACGCAGAAATAGCAAAAATAATAGCACCTACCTCTGCAAGCTTTCAGTATGGTCTACTAGCAGACGGTATGACGCTTCTTAGATATGATGAATATCTTGATACGATATGATGATGATTCTCAGATACTCGGTTTGGATCAACAGCTGGCCAACCTTTTAACTTGAATGCACCCACGTCAATGGGCAATTTCGATCGCATTCTCACAGTTCACGCCTCGTTTAATACTGGAAATGAATCTCACTATTCGTGGCGCTATTTCGTCCTACGTAATTCAAAGTCGTTTGAGCGATAACAACGTATTTAAATGACAGCTATGCGATTACGAATTTAGTGAAGCGAAATAAAGATGGTATACAAAAAAAAAAAAAAAAAACTAAAAAAAAAAAAAAAAATATTTGTAACAAATCACGCCCGGTCGTCCGGCCGGCAATTTAGGATTCCCTGTCTCATCGATACCAGATACTGACAAACATAGTTACATACGATTAAATATGTATAAATAATAAACACCTGAATGAAGAGCAAACAAACCTGCTCATCACATAATGTTTGCTCGATCTGGGAATCGAACTCACGGCCCTCGGCGAAGCGCTAATTACTGCACCACAGTGTAATAACATTAACCAAGTTCTCTAGAACAATATGAACGATACTTAATTAGTCTCAAAATGAAGCTATGAGCGAAATATTGTACAAAAGCATTTCTGTTATTTTATTTTCGTATTACATCTGTGTAGCGTAAATGTAAGTTCTTTAATATGTTCTTCGGATTTCGCTGTTTATAAACATAAATAATACTACTTTTACGGTCTGATCTCGCATTCGAGATTGTCATTACATTCTTGTTTCTAACCGGTAGGCAGCGGTTTGGTTGCGGTAGGCAGCAGCTTGGCTCTACCCCTGGCATTGTTGAAGACCATGGGCGAGGTAACCACTCACCGTCAGGTGGGCCGTATGCTCGTCTGCCTACACGGGCAATAAAAAAATATGGTATAGTCGGTCGTTAATATGATAGTCCGTAGACCGTAGGTCTGGTTTGCAGATCGACGAGACTACACCTCCAGCACAGACCCTCCAACACCGCCGCAGAGGTCATACCATCACGCGTAATCGAGGCCAAATACCCGGGCTTAGGCACAAGGTAGACGTCCTAACGAGAACGCACGTCGAAAATTATATCACGTCGTACCTACTGTTCAGTTGTTATTGATGCCCACAGGCAACACTTCGTGCATCCAGCGTTCCACTTTGAAACTTCTAACTTGAATTTCGAAGTTTCAATTTATAATGCAATTAAAATCCAATCCTTCGAACCACAACAAAAGTTTCACGCCACACAAACCTACGCGTGCCAGCTCGCGATATTAATCACTATCAGAGAATATTTTCTATATGAATTACCATCGGTTCGTCCAGAGAGATTTAACTAAATGTCCATCTTAGAATATAATCAAAATATGAGTTACATATAAAGAGCAAAAGGTACTCCACGAAATAAGTTGAAGCCATCGTAAACAAATTCCAAAAATTCTTTGTTGGACGCCCATACAATACCAATAAATTCATTCATAAAATTCACTGAACCTCACATTTTTCCATACCATCGACGTTCATTTTCGAAACGCGAAATGTATACGATACAATATCGCAATAGAGAGCTTTAGTCTCCCAAAAACAGCCAGGAATTACGTACCAACAACCACTCTAAAAGTTTTAAGTAATATTAATTAGTTAACATCACTATTACTGTATAATAATTATTATTTATTATCATAAGCATGGACTATATAACTGAGATTAGAACTTATGTCTCAAGGTAGGTGGCGGCTTTGACGTTGTTGATGTCTATGGCCTACGGTTACCACTAAGCTTCAAGTGGGTCTTCCACCTGTCTAAGCCAAAATAAAAAACAATTATACATATTTAGCATCAGCAAAGAAATTTTTCTAACAATTTTTGACACTAACACATTATGTTGTAAGTGGACAAATCTTGCATTGGGTTTTAGTGTATACTATAGCTATAAACAAATGCTTCAACTTGCGTGTAATGCATCATCATCATTCCAATGTTTGCACGTTCTTTATTTTGGCCCTAAATGACGTCATGCGCAATGAAGTTGCGTTTTGCAGCCTTTTTGTAAGGTTTGCGCGGTAATTTTGAAAACTTGAAACTGTCTGGCTCCTTACTGTCAGATGTTCGAGTTTTAAAGCTCAATTCAATTGACACTCTATAAAATCCCACAATTGTGGTAACCATTAGTAAAACTTCAGAATGTCACTCAAATGAGTATATATTCTGAAGGTACAAGGTTACAGAGGTTGAACATCCCTTCCTGAGATCAAAATGCGCGATAAGCTTCGAAGCTGGTAATATATGATAACATTGTTTTTCTGTTCATATTTACACTCATAGTCGGAGAATTCCCACTAGGCCACTGACGGATCGGCCACATCGGTGGATTGTTTTGCGAAACTCATGTTTTGAAGTAAAGGGAATTAATTGATCCCGCCCTGTCTGGGATAAGGCCGAAGAATGGAAATTTTCGACGTTCGTACAAAAACATCGAAAAGTCCCGAAGGTTTTTATGTTTTTGGAATGTTTACATTACCTACTGTTCGCGTTTTGCCTATAATTTGCGTTCACTATTTTACCTGAGTGACTATTTTCAGGTGATAAGGTCTGTTTTTACTTGCTCGAGATTTTAAATGTAAAACTTGTAGTTTTTGTGGTAAATAGACTGATCAAAAGTATTTAGAAGGATATAGCATGGAGTTTATGTAAGAATATAATAAACTCCTTCGACTCCCACTCTTTAAGTCAGTCATTGAAGGGCGTTTGGTCTGTCCCCAGAGTATTGCCATCAGCCTGCCTATTCATATGGGGAAGCTTTCATGCGTTCCAATATCAAGGGTGGAACTTCCGTTATACTATAAAGTTGAGGTTTAGACCTCATGTCTTTGGTGGTGTTGATGGTGGTTGTAGGGTCACCAGTGCCGGGCGGCACAATAAGCAGTCCGTAATTAGAGGGACAATTTATTTCCAATCACAGACAGTGTAACAATATTTAGAAGAAGGAGAAATTACGGAGAACAGACTGTGTCACTCCTCGACTTACGTGTACTCTCTTGCTTTGTTGCGATCTATTGATTTTGTCTATTTTCTATTATTGTGTTTGAACTTGCTACTGCTTTATCTGTGCCTTCTGTACCGTGATTTCTCCTTCTTCTAAATATTGCTATATTGTCTGTGATTGGAAATAAACTGTCAATCTAATTACGGACTGCTTATTGTGCCGCCCGGCACTGGTGACCCTACAACCACCATCAACACCACCAAAATGTCTTATAGTAGTGGCAATATTCACATACAGACTGGGCTCCGAAAACCACTTAACACTAGGTTGGGCATTATCTCTTTCAACCGTATCAACATATATTTTTTTTCTTTATTGCTTAGATGGTGGACGAGCTCACAGCCTACCTGGTGTTAAGTGGTTACTGGAGCCCATAGACATTTACAATGTAAATGCGCCACCCTCCTTGAGATATACGTTCTAAGGTCTCAAGTATAGTTACAACGGCTGCCCTACCCTTCAAACCGAAACGCATTACTGCTTCACGGCAGAAATAGGCAGGGTGGTGGTACCTACCCGCGCGAACTCACAAGAGGTCCTACCACCAGAAATTACGCAAAATAAGTGGTGCGCGACATTGATTGTGATGTGTTAATAGTAAAGCTTCGTGTAATACAGACAAACTTTTTATACGCGGGGTATATTGTTCCGTAAGTATGCTGCGAATACCGAAACTGTGAATATGGAATGGTAAATTACATATATGGCATCATAGGGATACGCTCCTAGATGACAAAATAAAACATACTTTAAGCTTAGTTGTATTAAGGTCTATTTTACTTTTTTTGTCTATTTGACGACGTGCTGACAATGGATATTCGGTTAGATCGATTAGATCCGCGAATAAAGAAATATTTGGCCGCAAATATAGGAAGCATAGATAGTGCAGCATTATATTTATCCATGAATAGTGAAAACGCGAATGATGGACGTGCGAATAAGGAACTTTTACTGTATAAGACGCGCTGTGACCTAGTAAAGCTACGTATTCACATAGTTTTTACATGCCTCTAATGAACAGAACTAATTTACGTATCAATGAATGTATTACATAATTTTTTTTCGAAAAATAAAAGTGTTGTTAAAACATTTTTAATCAAACGAGTTCTATTATTGAAATTGTTTTTTTTTTTTTTCAGGTAAACACAACGATAGTTAGGGTTCGGTTGTGTGACCACAACTTTGAGCCATTTCATTGCCTAGTTCCAGTTTATTGGCATAGATAAGCGAAGGTGAGGTGAGAAATAACAGTCCACTAATCGTAAAAACGGTGAGTCATTCACGAATGTCGATCTCGTTGTTGACCTTAGAACGGAAGGTTAGCTGTTTCGAGGATTTGGAATTATTTGATAATTGCCTTTTTTGGGCAGACAGGCGAATGACCTGTAGTGTAGGATTAGGATGGGCAAGCAACTTAATAAATAAACTCGCGAGGATAGCACGTATAAAATTTTTATTTTGGAAATTTTATAATTCGCGTACAATAGCACGGAAAAAAGAGAATGACAAATCTAAGACATTCCAAAATTCAAAATTCAAAAATAATGTCAAAAGCCACAACCACAACAATAAAAAAGGTTTTATACCGATTTGTTGGGTTGCCAACATGACCTACCGTTTTACCACCGTCGCTCACGGATTATGGCCAGGAAAACGGCCAAATTGATATCTAATCCACGTTTGAAGGAAATGTCATAGCGCTCGGGAAACATCGCAGAAGGGATTTTATTCCAAACTCAAATGGTACGGGCCAACAGATATCACTGGAAACGCACTGTTGATCGTCGAAGTCTTTCCAGTTAGTATATAGGTAGATAGTGGTGGGCGATGCGATGGTAAAACACGTCATTTCGGATCCTCCCGATCCACTAACGGTGCTTCTAGGTACCTCAAGCACCGGTCATCGTCCTCGTTGAACCCGTCGCTTGCAACGAAGGGCTCGACGAGTGAATTAACCCTCAGACACAGCCCACTGAGTTCCTCACCGGATCATCTCAGCGGGTCGCGTTTCCGATCCCTTGGTAGATTCTGCGAAGCACGGCTCTTGCTAGGGTTCGTGTTAGCAACGTCATCAGGTTTGAGCCCCGTGAGCTCACCTCCTAGTTAAGGCGACGCTGATATAGCCTCTCAAGGCGATCAGCTTAGGTAGGAAAAAAAAAGATGGTTAAAAGAAGCGATCATCTCTCAAAATTCCTCGGAGCAGAACGTGTTTGATTGGTCGTTTAAAATACGTACTTACAATATTATATCCTCTAATGTTACTAAAATTCGTCAGCAGTTACGGGTAATAGCAATGTGGCTAAACGGTTGAAGTCTCCCAATGAGATCGTACAAACTCCAACCAGGAGACATAAAATGTGTAGTATTTGTTTATTAATATTAAATTCAAAACATCTCGATTGATCTACGGGTGTGGCTGCAGCATGTTGTCATTCATTACCTCACTGACTTTTCCGGTCACCGACGAGGACGGTGTCGAACTCGTCGCTTGCGACGAAGGGCTCGACGAGCGAATTAACCCACAGCCCACTAAGTTTCTCGCCAGATCTTCTCAGTGGGTCGCGTTTCCGATCCGGTGGTAGATTCTTCGAAGCACTGCTCTTGCTAGGGTCAGTGTTAGCAACACTCCGGTTTGAGCCCCGTGAGCTCACCTACACACGTTAGGATGAATCTGAAATAGCCTCCCAAGTCTATCAGCATAGGTAGAAAAAAAGAACTGTCTTTTCCCGTCTCGTAAAGAGACTATATCTCGAAGCCCATTCTGGATACAGTGACCCAACGGCTTCTCTTCTCGTTGGTTTTGTAGAAGACCTGTAAAGGATTGCCAGGAGAAGAGGCAGTACCGTTCACCGCGTTATACGAGCATAGGACTAGTAGGACTAGAGCGTAGTCGTCGTGGCCTAACGGATAAGACGTCCGGTGCATTCGTGTTGAAGCGATGCACTGGTGTTCCAATCCCGCAGGCGGGTACCAATTTTTGTAATGAAATACGTACTCAACAAATGTTCACGATTAACTTCCACGGTGAAGGAATAACATCGTGTAATAAAAATGAAACCCGCAAAATTATAATTTGCGTAATTACTGGTGGTAGGACCTCTTGTGAGTCCGCATGGATAGGTACCACCACCCTGCCTATTTCTGCCGTGAAGCAGTAATGCGTTTCGGTTTGAAGGGTGGGGCAGCCGTCGTAACTATACTTGAGACCTCAGAACTTGTATCTCAAGGTGGGTGGCGCATTTACGTTGTAGATGTCTATGGGCTCCAGTAACCACTTAACACCAGGTGAGCTGTGAGCCCGTCCATCCATGTAAGCAATAAAAAAAAATAAAAAAAAACTAACTTCCATTTTCACGAGTCACAGACATAATTAAAACTATTCCGTCCGGCACATGGCTTAGCTAACCAGCGCTTTCATTCGTATGAAGAAGCTACAAAATGGATCTATTCTTGGATAGCCTCAAAAGATACATCGTTTTTCTGAAGCGGAATTATTATCCTTTTTTTTTATTGCTTAGATGGGTGGCCGAGCTCACAGTCCACCCGGTGTTAAGTAGTTCCTGGAGCCTATAGACATCTACAATGTCCCACCAATGTCCCACCACGCCACCCACCTTGAGATATAAGTTCTAAGTTCTCAAGTATAGTTACAACGGCTGCCCCACCCTTCACGACGACTTAGTGATAGACTCGAACCTCATGTTTCAACGTGAGTGGCATTCACGTTATAACACCTATTGACTCGGATGGCCATTATACATCAACACGCTCATACATCTCGGCAATATAAAAAAGCAATATGATAAGTGAAGATTGATTTTATGGTGAAAGAAGAACATATTCATTTTTCTTTTCTTTTGATTAATTTAAATTTAAACTTTGCTGTTTTACAATAAACCAATTGTCATCATCTATAAGTATAAATTCAGAGAGGGTTTTTTTGTTCATTTTTTTTTTGTTACGCATTTATAACAACTTAACCTTTATTTTACTCCGTTCTTCTAACCTGTCCTGATGAGTAAAATGAGTCAGTGAGTTAGCTTTGTAAATCTGGAATTGACTAATTTTAATGAATGCGCTTTTTGAAGAAGTGAGGAATCACTACATAGTATAAAACAAAGTCGCTTTCTCTGTCTCTATATCTGTCTGTTCCTATGTATGCTTAAATCTTTAAAACTACGCAACGGATTTTGATGCGGTTTTTTTTAATAGATAATGATTGAAGAGGCAGATTTATATGTATAATAACATCCATTGAATAGTGGAGAAATCAATAATAAATTACAGATTCCGAAGCGAAGCGAGGGCAGGTCGCTAGTTTTGTATACAACAAGAATATTTTTATTAAAAAGCCGCTAAATTATATTGCGTTGACGTTACATTGTCAACTATCAAACTAAAGCAACAACCAGGGCCCTGAAATTACGATACTTTAAGACAAATATTTATTTTCTATGGAAAGTATCGACATCTTGTAGCAGATGCCCCTACTAAACTTATATGTTGTTAAAGTAAAGTCATTTAATTATTGTATAATTAAACTCAGAAAATAAAAATAAAAAAATCACACAAGTCTTTATTTGTTATTAGGCAAATTGTTAAATTTTATTGATTTGGGGTTTCTGAAAACTTACAAAATCCTTTATCAAAAATGAAATATTGGATAGTTAATGTTACTGCGATCTACAGGCGCAATGAGAAACTAATCCAAGTGAATCCATCTAGTGGCCGACGCCCGTAAACGTTTTTGTTGAGTGCTTGAATTGCTTATCTATAAATAATTTATTAGTATTATCTATGACACAAACATCTTCACGCACAGATTAGACTTTTTGGCGGGAACGCGAGGAGTGAAGTTGTGTGATTTGTTTTATTTTGTCTATTTAGTGTTTCTTCAGGTTTAAATGTGTAATAATGGTGGTTTATTAACTGTTTAATATCTGTGAATTTGCACAAATGTGGGAAAATGAAACAAAGCTGCTGGACGTAACTTCTCGGGTTCCTCCAAAAAGTCCACTGAAAAAATCTCAGTAAATGACCACCATTTTACTGCGATTATATTTCATCCCATATCATCTCATTTCATTTGATTTCATCCCAGTTGATTAATGTCTCAAATTAATCATCTTCATTTCATTTCACCCCATATTATCATTTTTCATAAAATTAAGAAAATAAAGTAAAATAAGACATGACTTAAAGGTCTTAGTTACCAGGTCATAAAATCTCTTAAAAAAAAAAAACGCACAGATTACAAGCTGTCAGCAAGACGATGTAGCTAAGTTAACCTGTGCCTAAGAGACCCGACAACCTATTGGACTTTTTGGCGGGAACGCGAGGAGTGAAGTTGTGTGATTTGTTTTATTTTGTCTATTTAGTGTTTCTTCAGGTTTAAATGTGTAATAATTGTGGTTTATTAACTGTTTAATATCTGTGAAAGTGCACAAATGTGGGAAAATGAAACAAATCTGCTGGACGTAACTTCTCGGGTTCCTCCAAAAAGTCCACTGAAAAAATCTCAGTAAATGACCACCATTTTACTGCGATTATATTTCATCCCATATCATCTCATTTCATTAAATTTCATCCCAGTTGATTAATGTCTCAAATTAATCATCTTCATTTCATTTCACTCCACATTATCATTTTTCATAAAATTAAGAAAATAAAGTAAAATAAGACATGACTTAAAGGTCTTAGTTACCAGGTCATAAAATTAAAAAAAAAAAAAAACAACCTATTGAGTTTTTGGCGGGAACGCGAGGAGTGAAGTTGTGTGATTTGTTTTATTTTGTCTATTTAGTGTTTCTTCGGGTTTAAATGTGTAATAATGGTGGTTTATTAACCGTTTAATATCTGTGAAAGTGCACAAATGTGGGAAAATGAAACAAAGCCGCTGGACATAACTTCTCGGGATCCTCCAAAAAGTCCACTGAAAAATCTTAGTAAATGACCACCATTTTACTGAGATTAGATTTCATCTCATATTATCTCATTTAATTTCATCCCAGTTGATTAATGTCTCAAATTAATCATTTTCATTTCATTTCACTCCATAATATCATTTTTCATAAAATTAAGAATATAGATTAAAATAAGACATAACTTAAAGGTCTCAGTTACCAGGTCATAAAATCTCTTAAAAAAAAAAACAACCTATTGAGAACTTTTTGGCGGGAACGCGAGGAGTGCAGTTGTGTGATTTGTTTTATTTTGTCTATTTAGTGTTTCTTCGGGTTTAAATGTGTAATAATGGTGGTTTATTAACTGTTTAATATCTGTGAAAGTGCACAAATGTGGGAAAATGAAACAAAGCTGCTGGACGTAACTTCTCGGGTTCCTCCAAAAAGTCCACTGAAAAAATCTCAGTAAATGACCACCATTTTACTGCGATTATATTTCATCCCATATCATCTCATTAAATTTCATCCCAGTTGATTAATGTCTCAAATCAATCATCTTGATTTCGTTTCACTCCATATTATAATTTTTCATAAAATTAAGAATATAAATTAAAATAAGACATGACTTAAAGGTCTTAGTTACCAGGTCATAAAATCTCTTAAAAAAAAACAACCTATTGAGGTCTTTTTGGCGGGAACGCGAGGAGTGAAGTTGTGTGATTTGTTTTATTTTGTCTATTTAGTGTTTCTTCAGGTTTAAATGTGTAATAGCGGTGGTTTATTAACTGTTTAATATCTGTGAAAGTGCACAAATGTGGGAAAATGAAACAAAGCCGCTGGACGTAACTTCCCGGGGTCCTCCAAAAAGTCCACTAAAAAAATTCAGTAAATAACCACCATTTTACTGAGATTATATTTCATCCCATTTCATTTCATTTGATTTCATTTCAGTTGATTAATGTCTCAAATTAATCATCTTTATTTCATTTCACTCCATAATATCATTTTTCATAAAAATATGAATATAAATTAAAATAAGACATGACTTAAAGGTCTCAGTCACCAGGTCATAAAATCCCTTAAAAAAAATAACCTGTTGACCTGCTTGTTCTTGAATTAAATATTCAGTTAGAGTGACAAAGGAACGCTTACAGTATCTATTTTTTTCCAGCGGAACACTAAAAGCCAAGGCTCTAACAATGGGAGGTCTGAAACGATTTCTCCTGAATGAATAATAAGGGGAAAACGTAAATGTGAAGTCTTGGGAGGAAACATTTGTGGTCCATTTAGGTTTTTTCCCCAAGATACCCTCGAGATATATAAAAACTATTTTGGAATATGCAAGTTTTGAATTTTAGGCCAGTAGATTATCTTCATGTTTTTAAAGTATATGTGTCGATGAGACAAGATGACACAAGACAATCTACCACCAGTAATTACGCAAATTGTATTTTGACGGGTTTGATTTTTTTGCGGGAAGTTTTATTCGTTCAATCGTGTACATTTGTTAAATACGTATTCGATTAGAAAAATCGGTACATGCCTGCGGGATTCGAACACGGTTGCATCGCTTGATACGAATACACCGGGCTTCTTATCCTTTAGGCCACCAGAACAAACGTTTCTTAACTAAAACAGTTTCTTTAGCCGTCAATTCTCTGTAAAGAAATCATCAAAACTCGAATACCGATTAGGAACGATCGAATTTATCGATTAATTAAAGATAATCGATTTTATCTAGTTTCATATCCACGGAAACAATAATCGTTGTCGTCGATATCGTATTTACTCGCTCGTAATCGAATGAAGGGTGTTCACGTCATAGTCATTAACGAGATTACAGTCAGTTCCGTTCGATGACACTGTACGGGCTCGCACTAAAACTGTTACTGTCATGTCCAAGCGCTCGAATATGACCAAACGTCGAAACGACACTTAAGCTGACCCAATTATGGACAGCGTGCTGCGTGAAATGTCGCCGTTTTATTCAAGTTGAGCGTGATATATTATATTTTAAATACTTCGGAACGTGTAGATATATTGTAAGGTTCTTTTAAAGATACTAGATCGGCTCCGAAAAAGAAAATTGCGTTTATTTTTCTTTGTTTAATCAAAGAAATCTAAGGGTAAATTGTTCTTTATAATTCATACAGATTAGTTTTATTTCCCAATAAGGAGGCAGTCTCCTCCTGGTGATGGTCAAGGGGTGACCTAAGGGGGTTGAGGCTGCGCCGCACGTTACCGTCACTCTAGCGCGCTGGCACCAGGAGGACGGGACGACGCGTCGGCTGCTGCGTACTGCGATGCGGTCCGCATTGTTGTCGTCGCTGTCGTCGCCGAACATACTATGGAAGAGCTACCCGGTCGGCGGTGCATCGCGTTCAGACCCGGCAGGCTGGTTCTGGCCCACCGGGGTATCCCGGAACACCAGCGGCATCGCCCGGGCGGCCTGGTAGGGCCGCCGTACCGCGGAAACCGGCGTCGTTGGTCGTCGTCTACCGCCTCGACGACCCGTCGGTCGGGCGTCCTCGGGGTGACGTTGCGTGTCTGGTTTTTGTGTTGACCGCGGGAGCCCCCTGCGTGGGCCGAACCTCCTGAGAGATACACGCGCCACCTAAGCTGAAAAAAAAAAGATTAGTTTCATTTGAGTTATATCGCATATTGTAAAATGGCGTACAGTTTGTGGCTAATCTAAGTGAAACTTTGAAGTTAAATTCTATAGCTGTACCTACTGTCTCCTTTTAGAGCCGCATTTAGATTGTCATTTCCAGTTCACCGAGTTTCAAACTAGAACGGTGCCCGAGAAGTTTTCGCTTCAAAAGTAGATTGTCAAGGTAATTTTAGGTAAGCGTTTGCGCTTCGTTTTCTGAAATCCGGTTGAAGCTCTTCATTATGATACCTCCTAGAAGGTATCTGGTATAATCCGCAGTATATAGGAAGATAGTTCCAGCAATGTTTTCATACGCTCCACGATACTTACGGAGAAGTGTTCGTTTTATCGGAATATAAATATGTAACTGCAAATGCTTACGTGTGAACACAAAACCAAATTCGTAATATCTCAAGTTCTTAGGCATACTTTCCTCGCTGCTGAAGTTCGTGATCTCAGCTCTGACAATTTCATTATTTGGTGACCTATTAGATGCCATTGAATCTGTCCATTGCTGTATGAAGTGCACTACAGATTAGTTTGAAAGCGGGTTGGCTCGGTCCTAGCATTGCTGACGACAATGAACAGAAGTGACGACTCACCATCAGGTCGTATGCTCATCTACCCACAAGGACAACAAAACAAGATGCGTGGTGTCGTGGGACACCGGACCTATCCGGTGTCCCCAACGAAGTTGCTTATTATAAAAATATTAATTTTAAGTCCTATTCGAAGTATAAAGAAAATAAAACTGGAGGTTTCGCAACAACCCACGGTCATTCGGTAACGTGCGAACTTATTGTGGTACACTTCATTCACGGTTGTTTGCATAAGAGTTAATGTATTGCGCAAACGAACGCTCCGAGATCGTGGTCAATGAATGATAAAAAATATGTTATTTTTTGTACGTTATTACAAAGTTAAGTCGTACACTGTGTGCATTACTAACGATCTTACGTTACGGACGTTTTTTCCCGGTTAGTGTAACTCTCCGCATCATCCCATAACGAACTTCGTTCCAAAAACATTTAATATATCGTGGGGCGTGTTTGAATAGTCATATCTTGGTCTTCGAATTACGAGCCTTTTTGCTAGCTAAACTGTTGAATAAAAGGCACGTAGCAAGTTATTATTTTGTCCATACTAATACATATTTTACTGGAATGAATTATTATCTCACGATCTACCTTTTTGCTGTTACGGGTGCACATGAATATGCAAATGTGGCTTCGTTCATCTAGGCATTCATGCTTATATTTCACAACAAACTAACCGTAAGATTGCTTCGCAAGGAAAATAAGTTGAAAGGCACTTACGCCCGCCCTACCATCACCATATATTTATTTAATACTGTGAAGCTATTCAGATCTACACAAAACACGTACAGTTTGTTACGAATATTTAAATGTGAGTGAGAGGATTTTTCGGAGAGTGGGCGGGAAGATAATAACCTTAAAAAAACTTACGTGAGACTCACAGCGTATTTAATGCCCGCGCGAAAATAAACCTGTTTCATAGATTAAAGCCACGTTAATTCGAAATATGGAACCGAAAAAAATGTTTTGCACATACGAATTCATTACGAAAAAATCGAACGTATTCAACACTTTTTTAATGGTGGTAGGACCTTTTGTGAGTCCGCACGGGTAGGTACCACCACGCCGCCTATTTCTACCGTGAAGCAGCAATGCGTTTCGGCTTGAAGGGTGAGGCAGCCGTTGTTACTATACTGAGACCTTAGAACTCATATTTCAAGGTGGGTGGCGCATTTACGTCGTAGATGTCGGGCTCCAGTGACCGCTTAACACCAGGTGGGCTGTGATCCCATCTAAGGGTTTTTTTTTATTTTTTTATTGCCCTTGTAGGCAGACGAGCATACGGCCCACCTGTTGGTGAGTGGTTACCGTCGCCCATGGACTTCAGCAATGCCAGGGGCAGAGCCAAGCCGCTGCCTACCGCTTAATACTCTCCACAAGCCTCGTTTGAAGAAGGACATGTCATAGCGCTCGGGAAACACCGTGGAGGGGAGCTCATTCCATAGCCGGATGGTACGTGGCAAAACAGACCTCTGGAAACGCACTGTGGATGACCGCAGTGGCTCCAGGTAGTATGGATGAACTCTACTCTGGTGGTGGGAGGTGCGATGGTAAAAACGAGATGCCGGTATCATCTCGAACACTTCCTCAGAGCACTCCCCATGGAACATACGGTACAAAATACAGAGGGAACCGAAGTCCCTCCGCAGACCCAGAGGTTCCAAACGATCCGTGAGACCGGGATTATCGACAATCCGAATGGCCCTCCTCTGTATGGAGTCAAATGGAAGAAGCTGGTATTTGGGAGCCCCGGCCCAGAGATGGGAGCAGTACTCCACGCGAGGCCGGACTTGTGCTTTATAAAGCAAAAGCCTTTGTCCAGGCGTGAAGTACCGCTTCGCTCTGTTGAGGACTCCCAGCATTTTCAGGACCAGGACCAGAGGGTCCAATAAAATAAAAAAAACTTGTAGGCCGGCATGAGAATGTACGTAGCGACAGTCCTTGCGCTTACATCTGCGAAACAGTGACGAAACCAATGCAATAAAATCTTCGACCTCACGTCTCAAGATGGCATTCACGTTCAGGTGACTAGCAGCAACTTGAGTTAATTAATTTGTATTCGTTTCGTAACGTTTTTGTGTTTTTCGTTTATTCACTAAGCCCAACGTAACTATATCGAGGGGCCTATTTGGCTTAAGGCCATTTTTGCGACTTTACAGTAGAGCCATTTAAAGCTTAAAATTTGAAAAAAAAAGAAACCTTTTTTAGTTATTCGAATGGACTAAACTTAATTGAAGGTCAATTCACTGGTGGTAGGACCTCTTGGGAGTCCGCACGGGTAGGTACCACCACCCCGCCTATTTCCGCCGTGAAGCAGTAATGCGTTTCGGTTCGAAGGGTGGGGTAGCCGTTGTAACTATACTGAGATCTTAGAACTTATATCTCGAGGTGGGTGGCGCATTTACGTTGTAGATGTCTATGGGCTCCAGTAACCACTTAACACCAGGTGGGCTGTGAGCTCGTCCACCCATCTAAGCAATAAAAAAAAATTGAAAACATCTGACTGCTAATGCTAATCGATACCTCTATTCTTCTTCTCAGTCGTACACTCCTGGCGGAGTGGTCGTGGTTACGTATGTCTTAATGTTTGGCGGCTTTTGAGAGACTTCTCCATCTCTCTCTATTTGTGGCGGTACGTGTACACTCAGTAAGGAAACACTTCACAGATACTGCTATACTAATATAGAAATCCATAGTGGTTTTTACGAATGTTCCGCTATAACTACTGAACCATGCATCCGGATTGACTTGAAACTTGGTATCCATGTAGAAAATAAATGTACTTAATAATATTTATATGAGTGCTCATATTTATATGAGTGTTGGACTCCCTAATAATAATGACAATAAATAATAATGCTAATTTTAAATGCCCAGCGAAGCGAGCAAGTACGGCTAGTACCACATAAAACGCTCCTTCAATTAACAAAGATAATTGTCGCGTATTGAGAGAAATGTCGCTTAAGCCTTTCATCGCTCGATATAATCTAAATAAAATTGAAATTGGCGGCTACAATGTCTAACTCATACGCACTCACTAACACTCCCCCAGAACCTGTACGGTTTCTCAGTAAGCGATGAACCCGTCCACCCACCCAAGGATCCAACCCGACTCAACGTCGCAGCGCCAAACCGAAGATTGTAGACGTGCAGAATATCCTATGTCACTTTCGCGTGCGTAAGCATGTCCATTGCGAAGATCTATCGGTTCGCCGATAACTCTTTATTTCGCGGAAGCAATTTATACAAGAAAACATTATTATGTTGCTTATCTGACCTTGGGGTGGATTCGACCAAACAAGTGTAAATCTTATTCTTAGAATAACTCTTCAGTTAATCGAGAGTAAATCAATTTTACGTTTTACCATCTACAATTCTAAGAATAGTGGGCCTATTCGGGAATTGTTACTATACCGCCGTTTCGCACGGAATAACGGAGCTATTCCTAGAATAAAGTAATGGCGTCAGTCAGTCCAATCATCTGATTTCTGTCATTTCATAAATATTTATTCTGTGTTTTAGTTTCAAGTCAACGCAACGCACTAAATTATTATTAATAGTCTGGCATTATATATAATGCAACGTTTGAACAATTTGATTGATGATAGTGATAATGATGAGGAAATTATTAGACGTCCAAGATGGTTAAAAGAAAGAAAAGACTTATTTGAATATTATGATGACCATGATTTTACGATGAGGTGTCGTTTGAGCAAAGAAGTCACTTTGTTTCTGCTATCGAAAATTGAACGTAACTTGGTTTTTTTTCTATAAAATTAAAATGAAATTCAGCTAGGCTCAACAGAAGTTCCTTTTCAGACGACAGCCAATTAGGACTGCGTTTACGCTTATCTTCACTCATTTCCACTTGCTAACGAAAAAAAATAAAAGATAAAACCACACGACAAAACTTGATAATTCCCTCAAACAAACAACAAATAAAATTACCACGTTTTTCTTTTTCACACTAAAATACGGCAAAATCGAGTTAACATTATGTATGCTCTTACACTATGCCGTTGAATAACAACATTTATTTGCCGGGTTTTATTTTCTTTCACCATTCGCGTATTGTTATTCCTAGCGCAAGTATACTATCGATTACGTGGAAAAACGACTATGGATTTACTCGAGATTAAAATCATGGAATAGATTATTCCTCGTATAGTTACTCGTGTATGAATTTAAGTTTGGTCGAATCCACCCTTAGTAGTAGTCAGCGTCTCTAACTGTTGCGCCGAAGGCCGTGTGTGTGGCGGGTAGCCATCATACAACGCAAGATAATTGACAGATGCTTCGGTAACCACTTAAAACAACGTTAACCAGTTCACTTATTTAGTGCAGTAAAATAAATAAGAAATTTCGATCTTACGTCACGCTTGTGATGCGATATTAATATCAGACGGTCCGTGAACTTGTTCATCTATTTACGTTTTCCGTGAATTTCATATAACCGGAACATTTTATTTCTCTGTATAAACAGTTGGCAGGCAACGTAAAATATTATTATAACCAATTTTTGTTCCCTTAGTATAAAACATTCTTTATTATACAAATACATAATAAAAATCTACCCACATTATTTTTGTAATTTGCTAAGCACTTAAGAAAGTAAGGGACCGCAAAAATGGCCTTCACTATACAATGACACACAATATTAAGGAGAATTACGCATTCAGAGTTTCTGTATATTAATTTTGTTGATTTAGTGTTTATTCCATTCAAAAATTAATTCCATGTCAAAGGGGGACAATAGTTTGTGAATTTCCCACAATCCTCATAAAAGCCATTGAAATACAGCCAATTGTTAAGACGCCCGGTTTATTCAATTTTATACGTACTGTTGTTCGAATCCTGGCAAAGGTACTAATTGTTTTAAAGCGTTTGCGAACGAATTCTACTGTGCTATAGCTATATGCGTATATGACGGAGAGGCTGGTTCTATGGTGTTTTTAAAATGATGAGGTCAGCGTCGCTGACGCCGTTATCTTTATCATTATCATCGCCTTCCATAGTAATAATAATTAAGACTCATTATTTAAATGATTTCCATTTATTGCATTTCAAGTGTACAGCGATAACAACGAGAGAGCTCCGCTCCGTTCGACTGCTTCAGCCGGAATGTAACTGATTTATTTGTATTATCTATGCCGGAATGTTTTGTGTGAGAATAGTCACTCGTATTTCTAGTAGAAAGTGGGGGTAGCTTAGTCATGAATTACCTGTGGCACGTAAGTCACAGGTAAATAAAGATATTAAGGTATTCAGATAATATAAGATATTATGGTAAGGGCGTATTATTATCTCTCTCTAGGGCTCTCTTTACACCACGGTGACTTCAGCACATCAATAAAGAATATGGAAAACGATGTTTCCTTCTTACTTAAAAAATAATCTAAGCACAAAAGAAAAACCATCTAATACACAAAATTAATCTAAATTTGAGGTAGCAATGACTATGATTGAGTTTCGGGCACTGGGCACACACAAATATTTACGAACCACGTTATTATTCGTGAGAGGCACGTGTGGGCAGGCATCATCCTGTTTATTTATTTAAAAATCATTCATAATTCAACGGCATGTTTCCGGGCGACCGACATCGTTTTCTCTATTGGACTAGTATACAACAGTCCGTCAGCTAGACTTAAGTTTACTGGTGGTAAGACATTTTGCTGGTGGTAGGACATCTTGTGAGTCCACACGGGTAGGTACCACCACCCCGCCTATTTCTGCCGTGAAGGAATAATGCGTTTCGGTTTGAAGGGCGGGGCAGCCGTTTTAACTATACTGAAACCTTAAAACTCGTAGATGTGTAAAAAACCCGTGTAGATGTCTATGGGCACCAGTAACCACTTAACACTAGGTGGGCTGTGAGCTCGTCCACCCATACAAGCAATAAAAAAAACTACATGCAGCAATTGAAAAAAAAAACTTCACTTTAGCGTAATTTTTTTACATCACTTGTGTTTGTCAGCACTGCAAGAATGATGATAAGGTTCAAAAGATTCTCCAGTTAAGTAAATAAGAGTTAAAGCTTTTTATCCAATTGCACATATAAAAATACATTTCAATTCATGAAGGCGATCACACAGGAGAATGTCTAAAACATACAAACTCTCTTCCGCATTTAAACTTCAGTAATGACTGCTGGAAAATCTTACTTAAGGCTGGCTTCCTTATGCAGAGCGACGTTTCTATCTTGTCTTTAGCCTTATTAGCTATATTACTTATCCTGAGAATCCAATTCATTGAATATAACTTCTTATCCTTTGTATTATCTTAAGTTGCCGCGAGTTGTAGACTGAAAAGCCACTTTGAATAATCAAAATGAGAACAGTAGGCCTACAAGGCTTCGTTACTTGTGTATCACAATCTTCATGTATCGACGGCTAATGGACTTTCTTTTTTTTTTTTCCTACCTAATCTGGTAGCCTGGAGCGGCTATTCCAGCGTAACCGTGGCTAGTAGGTGAGCTCACGGGGCTCAAACCTGACGACGATGCTAACACGAATCCTAGCGAGAGCCGTGCTTCGCAGAATCTACCACCGGATCGGAAACGCGACCCACTGAGAAGATCTGGCGAGAAACTCAGTGGGCTGTGTCTGAGAGTTAATTTACTCGTCGAGCCCTTCGTCGCAAGCGACGGGTTCGACGAGAACAGTGACTGGTGCTTGAAGTACCTAAAAGCACCGTTAGTGGATCGGGAGGATCCGAGATGACGAGAGTGACGAATTTAGGCTTGATGCCGCCCTAAGCCCTGTTTATTACGCCGCCCTTAATGTTAGAATAAATTTCATTAATTTTGATCCAATATTTATATTTGAAATTTAAAATAACTTTACCATTCTTTTTATAAAAAAATATTTGAAGTAACTTTCAATGGAGACTGACTGTCCTTATATTATTCCGTCTTCGAAATTTTGGCATTTCAGAAATTTTGCCGCACCTTAAATCATGCCGCCCTAGGTACATACTAGGCGTAAATCCATCAATGCTAACACCATAGACGTATGTGAGTGAATACGAATAAAGTATTAAGATATTAGAAATTTAAAATAATGAACACGAAATAAAATCGTGAAAATAGTTTTATTTATTAACTCATTCTCAAATAACGTACCTATCACTAACGCTTGCGACATTTTATCAGATAGCTATTACGTGAAATATTGAACATGAGTTGGTATCGGCGCCTTGGCTATTTCCTATTTTTGTTCTGCAGCAATACAGTCTGTAAGTCAATATAACCGTTATTGCGATGTCTTCAAATCCAAACCTGTTAAAGTTTCTGTCAATCCCTTCAATTGCTCAATAAGTTAAGCTTGATAAAGGAATAGGCGGCTTTAAAATCGACCGTGCCGTTCACTATTTCAAAATAATAGAACCATTTCTGAGCAAACTTAGTTTTCAACTCGTTAATTGATAGTTAGACCTTGCGGTACACTAACCTTAGTGGTAAACTGGGACATAGAAACTTTAAAGCCAGCTTGGAACATCAATTTAAAGCCTCAATTTGTTTATTGTTTATTGTTTTATATTTTGTTTATAGTATATTTTATATTTATATCATTATTATTATATTATATTACATATATTTATTATGTACCTATTATATTTTATTTAAGTATTGTATTGTATTAAAACAGTTTCAACCATAGTCAAAGTAGTGTGATTAGACCACTTTGAAGCACTCTAAAAATATGAAGAAAAAGCACTAAGGAGCAAAAGTTGTTTACCGTGGAAAAATGGAGACGTTAAGCAAACCATACATCTCTTCCAAAAAAATAAAATTCTATAAAATGAAATGATAATATTATCCCTGTAGTCGAGTTAGTTAAATATGCATTATACTCTTTGGTATTTTTTTATCAATCTATTTAGTCTTGATCTTGATAAAATTTATATAGTAGCATATGAGAAGCATCAGCTTTCAAATAAAAAAACCAATCTTCAAAATCAGTTCAGGTTAAAAATGAATTGTTTCGTACAACGATCGTCTTTCGTACTTAGATCTTTATAGATAACTAGCCGTACGCGCCCGCTTCGGTGGGCATTTAAAATTAACATTATTATTTATTGTCATTATTATTAGGAAGTCCAACACTCATATAAATATTAGCCTATCCATTAAGTTTATGTATTTTCTACATGGATACCATGTTTCAAGTAAATCGGATGCACGGTTCAGTAGTTATAACGGAACATCCGTAAAAACCACTGTAGATTTATATATTACTAGCGACCCGCCCTCGCTTCGCTTCGGAAACATTAAAATACATGAAACCAAAAAAATAAAATAAAAAAAATAATAAAAAAAGTAGCCTATGTTCATCAGGGACGATGTCGGCTTCTAATGGAAAAATAATTTTTCAAATCGGTCCAGTAGTTTCGGAGCCTATTCGAAACAAACAAACAAACAAATCTTTCCTCTTTATAATATTAGTATAGATATAGATACTAGCTTTTGCCCGCGGCTTCGTCCGCGTGGAATAGTTTCTTTGGCATAACGCTAAATTTTACCCGCCTCTTCATTTACGTAGAAAGTAAAAATATTTTTGAATAATAGAATGTTAGATCTTTTAAAGGGCAACAATTCTCTCATACATTACTTTAGCGAAACTCTAACCGTTTCCGCAGCGCACGCAGTGGAAGCTCTCAAAAGGGATTAAAGCCCCGATTTTGAAACATTATTTATTGGTGCCCCGCTTGTATTGGTCTTAGTGTGATGTTATATAGCCTATAGCCTTCCTCGATAAATGGGCTATATAGCACTGAAATAATTTTTCAAATCGGACCAATAGTTCCTGAGATTAGCGCGTTCAAACAAACAAACTCTTCAGCTTTATAATATTAGTATAGATATTGATAATAGAATAAGATTTATGTATACCAAAGTAAAGTGCCTCTCTTTCCGTCCAACTGCTACTTAATTCTGCTTAACGTCAAAACAACCACATACTCGGCACTAAGTGCTACTAGCATCGTTGAAGTATAATTAAAATGGTACGACGAATCATAACATAATATTTTCATTTAAAAAAGGAAAGTGTTCTGTCGGTTAGTATACATATTTATTTGTATTAGTGATCCCGCAGTAGTCGAAATTCGACTATAATTAATTGAAATTATAAGTTTCAACATTATTGTGGTCCTATTGTTACAGATTTCGCCAAGATTACACTATATACAAATACTCGTAATATTAAAGATAAACAATACTAACCTATTCTCAATTTGGCTACAAACTTTAAGCAATAACAAAAGTTTGACAATAAACAAAGAGTATAATATGTGTGTGTGTCAAATACATGGTAGTGTGTGTAATGTTTTCTTGGTTGATTTAATGTATCTTGCATTATTTAAAAAAAATATTAGCATTGTGCACTTCTTCTCTATATTCTCTATAAGTGTGGAAAATTTCATACTCCTCCGTCCGCGCAATTTTCGTAAAAAGGGATACAAAGTTTCTGCTTCACGTATTAATATATAGATCGTGTTAAAAAAATGATTAAATCGAAATGAATCAGTTTTTTTTTTGTTTTTTTTCTGTATTAAAAATTGATTCATAAATTCTATTACGAAGACGGAGACTGAAGAAATATTTCGTTTACAAGATACAGTAGCTACTTCAAACTGAGATCTCGGTGAGTTCTCACTCATCATCTCATGTGAGTCACCATGTGTCATCTCTGACACAAACATTGTAATCGTGTACAGGCTTTGGGTGGGGTAGAATGTAGAATGAAGGGTAAGTGGTTGGCAGACTCTCTGCCTAGACTAGACAGTGCTCTGTCCTATCATTGAATTGATCGTAGTTAACGTAGGAATTGTGTCGGAACACCAGTGGCACCGCTGTGGTGGCCTAACGGTCTGCCGTACCGCACAGACTGCCGTCGGTGGTCGTCGGGCGTCCTCAGCTTGGTGCCGCAAGTCTGGTTGTAGTATTGACCGCAGGAACCCACCTGCTCTGCCCGGGTTTTGGTCCCGGGCGGAGGTCGATGAAAGAGTGCGGGTACGGACCTTAAAACATCCTTGGGTCCGCTGTCTATTCCCAACATCTGCAGACCGTCGAGTCCCACATACCGCGCATGCCCTTAGGCACGGACATGTCAAGCGGTTCGGCCGCCTGCCCTAAAACAAAAGGAACTGTATTATGCATGAGGATACGACGCAGCACGTGCTGGCGTAGAACCGCGTCCTCGTCGCGAAGACAGGGCCGGACCTATCGATGCCGATCGTTTTGGTTACGATGGTCGGCAAAAAAGAGGCCAGGCAGGCGATACTCGACTTCTGACAGTCCACCATCTCGCAAAAGGAGGTGGCGGAAAGGGGGAGGCAGCGTTTTTCTTTCCTCTCGTTGCCGTGCTACCACCACCAAGCCGGGGCTTAGAGGAGGGTGTTCGTCTAACTCCGGCCCCTATGAGAAGCAGTCTCCTCTCTGTGATGGTCATGGAGCAACCTGAAGAGGTCGAAGCTACGCCGTACGCTACTGTCACCCTAGCGCGCTGGCGCCAGGAGGATGGGAAGATGCGGTGGTGACTGCAGACCGCGTTGCCGCTTGATGTAGTGACCGACAATATTATCACGCTCATGGTAATATTGTCGGCCATTAAATTTCTTTTTTAATTTTTGTTGATTCCAAATTCATAAACCAGCTAATTGCTACCATTACAGACCCGGGGCGATGTTTGATTGCAAAATTAATTCAGCGTAGCGTTTGACAATAATTAAATCTACGCGGTGAAATTACATAAACGAGCAATTAAATGAACAAAAAATGTCGTATAGAGGAAATATTTTGTGATAACATAAACGGAATAGTGTTTAGAAAAGAAAATTAGTGGAAATGTTACATAATTAAACAATACGGCATTAAAACATTTAAATTTTTTTATGATCTTTTAAGTGTTTTGTATTTCGCGTCACGAATTTCAAACCTAATATCAAAACCGGTGTGCCAGTTCGTTTTAAACCACGCTTGGACTACGCTAATTGCCCTGATTACGAACATAAATTTTCCCGTTGACGTCATCACTAAGTTAATTCGAGACAACGATGTTACTAAAAGGACGCATTATACAGAAATAAAAATCATTTTTATACGAGAAATCTGTTTTTCGCTTACACCACCTCAGTGACACATTTTTAAGTCCATTGTCACTCTTCAAATATTGTAAATAAATCCAAACCGAAAATAGACATGAGAAAAATACTAGATGGTGATACCAAATCATAGTAGGTTACTTTTTTGGCGAATACTTGGGACGGAATCTTCTTAGCTCTAGAAATTTTACAGCGATTGATAATGATATATACAAATTGAAAAAAGTCTACATATCCTTATTTGACACCGCTACATAAGAATATTGAATCTGTGACAATATTAAAAGTATCGCTGAAAATGTAGAAAATATTACCGCGTAAACCGCTGCATAAAATAATTAATTTCCAAATAAGCGGTATCGCGTGTTCAAAGGCGAGCTATACAATTGCCAACCGCATTGTTTTTTGGCGAGAACTTTCGTCTCTGAGAACTGGTGAAGTAAAGTGTAGAAGGATTATCAGGATGACGGCGACAATTGAGACACTTTACATCAACACGAAATAATATCGACGCTTGAAAGGCAAAAGTGACTAAGCGACAATAACTGCTTTGATGCGCAAAAAATATATATTTCTAGGTCTATTAAAATCATTTCAATCCTACAGCTAGATTCGTTAAAATAGATTTTTTTTCAGGTATTTCAACTTAAAATTCGTCTACTGTAAAGTTCACGCATTGTCGCTTAGTTACGTTTGCCTTTCAAGCGTCGATATATTCTTATATTATCTTTAATAACACGTTAGGACGGGTAGAATACGAACGAAATAGAAATATGCTAACCGCCAGCATTTATACAATCACCTTGTCCTATTTTAATACGAACTTAGTAGGTAATATTAAACATTGTTTATCTTAATTGTTGTGTTGATTATTTACGTACAATTATTATTTAATAATATCGAATTATATAACATAAATAACATTAATATTTATTACCAATAAAATATTATAAGTAATAAAGAAATATGAATCAACTATTTACTTGATTATGAAATTACTAATTATATTATAAGACAAAAATAAGTTCTTTATATTGAATGATGTACTTTAACTAGTTCGTAAATAATTTATTATGTGAGTGTTACTCGATAACAGAAAAGAAGTGGTGAAGACGGGCGGTCTCCCACAGAAACTGGAGGCCACGTCTACGAGAAAAAACGCTGGACAAGTTAACGCTTAGTCACTTTTTAACCAAAATCACACAATCCTCCCTAATTATAAAAACCGCACGGGCCATGGGTATGGGCAAGAAGCGTTACTATTGGAACGAAGTTCCTTATCGCGCGTTGTGAAAGGGGGCTAGACGGAAAAAATTCTTACGAAAAGTTGTCACGACACTTTTTAGATCCGTCATTCTGACCAATCAACGTGTAGGCGCTTATCGCGTGACATTGCTCGTATCCGATTGGTCCGCGTAATGAGTACAGTTTCTCGAGATAGCGTTTCAACAATAGTAATTTAGTTCATAGTATTGTTTTTCTTCTTCTTCATAATGCCGTAATTTATTATTATAACTTTAAAAAAAAAATTACTATTCCTTCACTAATTCATCGAAAGGAACTTCGTTCCATCCGGGTGTCCCTTGACACCTCTGAAGTTTTTTTTTATCTCAGCCTTTCGCTCTTCACTAAACTGACTGACTATTTCAACCCACCCAAACTCACTTTTTTGCTGAAGATTTTGTTTGTTTGAACGCGCTAATCTCAGAAACTACTGGTCCGATTAGAAAAATTATTCAGTGTTAGATAACCCACTTATTGAGGAAAGCTATAGGCTATATAACACCACGGTAAGGCCAATACAAGTAGAACACCAATAAAGAATGTTTCAAAATAGGGGTTTAAATAGCTCCTGAACATTCTATAATTCAAAAATATTTTCACTTTCTACGTAAATGAAGTGGGGGTAAAATTTTGCGTTATGCCAAAGTAACTATTCCACGCAGTCGGAATCGCGGGCAAAAGCTAGTTTAATTAATATTCAATCAAAAACATTTCTCCATCTATCCCTTCAGCAAAGGATGCTCTTTCACGAATTAATAATTCAAATCTACACATAGACCCCTAATAAGTTACTTAAGAAAACATTGTAAGAGTGTTGTAAATTTAAGGAAAGGAAAATTTCCGAGGGTTCCTATTCAGGAAGCTCACTGTATTAAACTAAATGTAGTTTGTTCTTTGGCGTTAAAAATCTTTCATCAGCTAAACTTACGAGGCACACAATCTTGTTCGTACACTTTACAAAATAAATGATACGAAGACTATGCTGTCATACATTTCTACATTTCTCCTATCTCGAGGGAAGGCTATTTAAGACTTTCGTGATAAAACACAATCTGTAAAGTCAATGACATAAATACCACGTGAGATCTTTTGTTGGTAACCATACGACTGGCGAGTATGGTTATGAATAGTTTTTTAATGCATTTCTAGTTATGATTTATCGAACAACGTGAGGTCTAGAATTACCCTGAAGCGATAATAACGAAGATTGACTGAAGAACCAGATATTTCCTTGAGCTCTACCCAAGAGATAATTTCTGGCGCAATACTCTCTCCGATCTTAAGGAGATGATGACGTATTAATTAATTGAAATGCAAAAATTGTGAACAAAGCCGTGAAAACCGCAAGGATGTGCTGCTGTTTTCATCAATCGAAATTCTAATTAAAACCATTTACAATGTTAAATTTTACGTTTATCATTTACATTTTATTATTGCTCACGTTTCGAATGCTTTAGAGTTCTCCTATATACGAACGATTACAGAGTTATTCGTCGACATTTGAATATGTGCTAATTACCGTCAAATCTATCTATACCTGTCAGGTCATAAATTCTGTCACATGTTTAATGTAAAATAATTGAAACAAGTTTATTCATTATGTAACCATTCATATACCAAAATGAACTTAACAAAACATAGATTCTTATGACACTAAAGTTTATTCAAAATGACCTCCGTGATTTTGAATACAGGCCTTCAATCTGCGCGGTCAGTCGTCTATCGCAGCACGAACGAGGTCCATGTCAATATCGGCGGCTGCCTTAATCAAGGATGTCTTGAGTGACTCCAAATTGGGATGAGGCTTTGAGCACGCCTTTTCCTCCAAGTGTTGCCATATCTTGTAATCTAACGGATTCAAATCTGGACTGGAGGAGGGCCAGTCTTCGTGCCGGATGAAGTCGATTTCACGCGCCGCCAGCCAGTCTTGTGTGCTCTTCGCTCTATGAGCTGGCGCCGAATCTTGTTGGAATACCCAGTGCCTGTTATTGAACATGGTATGAGAAACAGGTTCCACGAGGTTCGTCAGGACTGTATTTTGATACACAACTGCATTCGTTTTTACACCTTTCTCACAAAAATGTACCTCTGTTAAGCCCCAATAAGAAACTTCCAACCATACCATGAGCGAGGATGGAAAATGACCTTGTTGGACACGAGGAATACGGTTGCTCGCTTCTTCACTACTGTGTGCGTACACCTTATCATTTTGTTTGTTGTAGCTCTCTTCTACGGTAAAAATTTTTTCATCCGAAAAAAGAATTTCCCGATATTTTTTTCCCGCATACCGCTTCAACAAAGCGCGGCATCTCTTCAGTCTCAGGTCCATTAGACGAGCATTCAAACGATGTCCTGTTTTTCTGTCGATATGCCCGAAGCCCTAAGTCTTCATTTAATACCCTTTTCACCGTGGTTCTGCTTGACCCCATCTGAAGGGCCAACAGTTTCTGCTTACGTTTGGGATTTCTTTGAATTCGGCCTTCACAGCTTTTATCACTGCTGGAGTCCTAACAGACCGAGGGCGACCACTTCTTGACCTGTCATCTACACTAGAGTCTTCATTGTATCGTTTGATGGTACACTAAACGAATCTTTTGGTTATATTCAAATTTTTCAGTATGTTAAAAATTTGAATTGGCGCGTAACCGCAACGATGCAACGCAATAACTGCAACACGGTCTTCTTTAAGCGTCCACTCCATATTTAAAAATGAGTAAAATTCTAAAAGTATACATTTTTATTTTCATGAACAATTCGAAATTCGAATTCAATAAACTTTTTTGTGGCCAGCATTCTAAAAGAAAAGTTTTTACTGTGTGACAATACTTATGACCTGACTAGTTATATATAAAAACAATTTCTGTTCGTTAGTCTCGCTAAAACTCGAGAACGGCTGGACCGATTTGGCTAGTTTTAGTCTTAAATTATTTGTGGAAGTTCAGAGAAGGTTTAAAAGGTAGATAATTATGAAAATGCTCGGAATTAAATAAAAATAGCAATTTTGTTTTTCCTTTGATGTGTCCCCCGTCGGACGGATTCCTTTTTTTTTGTTTTAAGTTTATTTTTTATAAAAGCTTAGGTCTTTTATTTATCGATTGAGGCACTACGAAGTCTGTCGGGTCAGCTAGTTTTTAATAAAACTTATTATTAGGGACAGCTACGTTTCTTTGCATAGAAAAAAAAATGCGTGTCTTAAAGTTTTTTTTTAAATATGAAGTTACATCTCCACGAAAAGAAAAGTATTGAAAATCACCAACCGTCTTCTTCAATATAGTTAGGTTGCTTTGTTACAAAACGAATCCGCGTGTCGTACTAAAATTACTTCGTTTTTCTTCAGAACGTTTTTCAATTTTGTCGAATCTTATAAAATATTTTGCAGTACTGGCCATTGGAATCATTCCCACAAATTCTTGATATGTGAAATTTGCTCTTTAATTCTGAAACATAAATGTGTTTTTAAATCTATCTATAGAAAATGTCTGCGTGTTTTATTTCCCGAACTGGAACCTCGCGGGAACATGGATTCGGTGTTTTATTAATAACTAATTTATATATATTACGAACACACAGTAACCTACACCAGTAGCCTTGTTAAATATGACGTCACACAGCAATTTGCATGTTTGCTTCACAATTAATCAAGCGTTCTAACACAAGGCGATGATTTTCTAATTAATTAGTAAGGAAAAATTGCGAGCAAACCTGTGTAATAGCACAAGGGAATTCTCAATATAAACAGGGCATATTGAACTTTGCGAATTTTGCAAAACCGAATTTGTCGTGTAAATATTTGCTTAAAACAATCAATCATTGTTTATTATTGGATTTTGGTAGTTTCGAATTTAGCTGTACTTTTCACTTTGGGCCAGAATTCGAAAACCTTAAACAAACTTTAAGTAACGAGATGGTGTAAAGGGGTAGTTGAAATTTCTGAATGGATATTTCCAGAAGCATCCGAGTACTAATTTTCCGATTTTTAATGCATCTAACAATAGTTGTTGAGCGATTTTTGCGAAGATGGAATACACTACATAATGAGCATCAAACCCATGGATCTCAGTAATACAAGTCTTTGAACCTAGTATAGACCTGAAAATACAGAAAAAACAGCTCTTTCTGTATTCTGAGGTACAGACTTCAGCTATTTCAAAGGTTAACGTAATAACTTATAAGGTTAATCTCTATTTGTATTTGTACTTATAACTTTAAGAGAGAAAAAAAAAAAAAAAAAAAAAATTGATTAATTAAAATTGACTAACGACTTCGTCGTCTGTGACCACGAAAACTGTAAAATATACGAAGCGTCAGAAAAGATATACCGACAGTAAAAAATGCGATATTAAACCGTAAAAGTGCTTTTAATTATGTTTACGACCGCGAAAACTGAAAAAGAAAATAGATACTAAACCCGTAATGTGTTTGAATTCGTTTAATTTCAAACAGTAAAACGATGCCTCCAATGAACACTAACTACTCTAACTCAAAATTTTGAAATTTTCGTTTTTCACGCAAATCGCTTCACTATTTTAAAAGTATTACAAATTCATTATTCATGGGGTTTGAAGCAAGAGTAAATCAGCTAGTTACACAAGAAAAAACCATAAATATATCTGCAATAATAAAGATTTTATTAACTTTTTTCGTTTAAACGCTCCTCCTGTAAACCTACGAATTTGGAGTTAGAGTAGTGTTCATTGGAGGCATCGAAAATGTAATGTTAACCCGCTCGGGCTCATAGCCTTGTAGCCGTGAAACTATAATGCTAGTTCTTGAAATAGGCCACAAGAACAGCTGTCTAAAATAAGGTTAATTTCGTTCGTGAAGCAATAACGCGTTTCGGGTTGAAAGATTGGGCAACCCTATAAAAATGAGACTTAGAACTCAAGTTGCGTCGCGGCATTTACGTTGTTGATATCTCCGGTAACCCTTTTACACCTGCAGTCTGTGGACTGAGTACACTCAAAAGGCGTTTGGAGCCCTGCGTGTCCAATATAACAACGGCTTCAGGGCACTGATGGGGCTGTCTCGGTACTGTAACGCGTCGACGATGTTCGCGGAGGCTCACATAGATGGCTTTTACGCGATCATTCGTAAGCGCGTGGCCTCCGCGTGGCGCCGGATCCGGGACAGCCTGAACAGCCTCCTGGCCGCGATAGGGAGTCGCTATTGCTGCCCTATACTGAGGCACTGGAATGAAGTCCATGTTGGCTCAAAACCAGCCATGGTCAATGTAAAATATATAAAATGTACTTATTACTAACACTTCATATGGAATTTAATTCTGAAATAAAATTTTATTATTATTATTTAACACCTTGTGGGCCGCGGTCTTATTCACCCATCTAGGCAAAAATAAAAAGCTTTATCTCAGAAGCAGTATAAATACACAAATCAATGTTTATTTCTCCCCTAATTTTCGTAATGTCGCCGTGATTTATTTATATTAACAACACACTTCAAAACAGTAAATAGCCAATTTAGCTTCCTGCGTGACCCTCAAGTTTGAGTGGACTTTTTCGTGCTCAGAATACGGAATTTCCATAAAAATTTCAAGAATGTTCCCGCAAAACCTGATGTCAAAAGCGATTTTGTAAAGTTAACTGAAATAAAATTAGGCCGGCCCTTTTTGAATTAGGGAAGTGGAATCCAGGATCCGCGTTTGCTTCATGAGACGTTGATTTGCAGAAAACATTTTGAAGTATGAATTTATTTAGGGCGACGATTCAACATTTATTTCTTTCAAAGAGAAAACTAATACACCCCATACACTGGTGGTAGGACCTCTTGTGAGTCCGCGCGGGTAGGTACCACCGCCCTGCCTATTTCTGCCGTGAAGCAGTAATGCGTTTCGGTTTGAAGGGTGGGGCAGCCGTTGTAACTATACTGAGATCTTAGAACTTAAATCTCAAGGTGGATGACGCATTTACGTTGTAGATGTCCATGGGCTCCAGTAACCACTTAACACCAGGTGGGCTGTGAGCTCGTCGACCCATCTAAGCAATACCCCCTGAAAAAAGGCAACAAATTTACGATAATTTTAGTTTCGATTTTAATTTCTATTGGTGTTTGGATATCTCCAAGCGAACCGCGACTTTAATCACCGACACATCAATAGATCAGATTAGATTTACTTTAAATATTATATTTTCTGTTTCATTTTATAATTGAAATTTAAAAGAAAAAAAACTGATGACACATCAAGAGATCATTGATACATCATCGGAGTGTACACGGGGTGATTAAAAAATAACTAGGTCTTTTTAATTTTATAAATGGCTTCAACGCCTTAGGTATTGATTTTGCCAATATCACAGCATAAATAAACATAACCAGTGCTTAGAGAAAATACCTAAATAGATATAAGACTTTTTCTCTTTAATTTCGGAATTATAAATTAGGAATTGTTAGTTGGAATAAACATGGCGTTGCTCTGAAAACAAGCATTTTATTATTATCATAACTTACAACTACAACTTAATGACATACACAACAGTAACAAACAGTACATTCATATTATAGGTATCTCACCTGAAAACAAAGAAACGACATTTAAAGTCCACCACTCTCAATTCCTTAAAATAATTATCTATCTATCTCTTAGGTTTATAGCGTTTCCTTTTAGATTTCGCCAATGTCAAGTGTATTTAATACTCTGCTTTCTATAGCGGGCTTCGTGAACAAGCAAGGTCACAGATATTCACTAAGAATTAAGTGAGTAGCTAAGAATGTTTGATGACAGGATCTCTGTTGATTTACCTAAAACAATATACATGTAATTTAATTTATAACAATATGCCCGACATGACAGATGTCAACCCTTCAATAATTATCGACAGCGCCATCTATATAATTACATAGGAGCTGTAGTCGTCGTGGCCTAAAGGATAAGACGTCCGGTGCATTCGTGTGTAGCGATGCACCGGTGTTCGAATCCCGCAGGCGGGTACCAATTTTTCTAATGAAATACGTACTCAACAAATGTTCACGATTGACTTCCACGGTGAAGGAATAACATCGTGTAATAAAAATCAAACCCGCAAAATTATAACTAGAGTAATCACTGGTGGTAGGACCTCTTTGGAGTCCGCACGGGTAGGTACCACCACCCCGCCTATTTCCGTCGTGAAGCAGTAATGCGTTTCGGTTCGAAGGGTGAGGTAGCCGTTGTAACTATACTGAGATCTTAGAACTTATATCTCAAGGTGGATGACGCATTTACGTTGTAGATGTCCATGGGCTTCAGTAACCACTTAACACCAGGTGGGCTGTGAGCTCGTAAACCCATCTACGCAATAAAAAAAAAAGCTATTTAGAGCACTATACAAATTTACTATAAAGAAATATAGTTTCTTTACATACAAATAATTTTGATCAGTTTTTCCATACACGAATCTTTGTTATTAAGAACAACACAAACGACTAGGTAGGTATTTAAGTTTAATCTTGAGACTTTAACCATTCCTATTATTTTGACTGCGCACGAAATCTCTTACGAACGAATCACTTCATTATTTCTTGTCAATTATTTGATTTACGATCGCAAGGAGCTTCTGCGATCTTCGCAATCGTGAAAAATTCAATAAGTAAAATACATAACTGAATTTTGTTTTTTATTTTGCATTATGCTCGTTCTGTGATTTGAAACATTGATTCGATTTTATTGACTTAGGCCAGTTCGCAATTGATGATTCATAAATGCGACTTCAACAAAAAATTCAAAACGGCTCTTTATTATTTCAATAACTTGAAAATCTAGTGTTTCAAGGTATTAATACTTTTACGGCGACTAAGACATTCGATCTCTTTCAACGGTTTCTGCTAATTAAGAGAATTAATGATTTAATTAATTTAACATTCTAATGGTGATATTAATTTGGTGGCACGAAGTCAATACTCGTTCGAGATTAAGTGATAACCGGGCATTGGAGATAGATAAAGCAGTAGTCATCATTTCAATAGCATCAATAGCAAATCATCTTAATAGCATGATGGTGCTTTCGACGTCTCGAACCACAAAATCTAAAATTAGAATTTGGGGATAAAGAATTGGAGAAATTATTTGAAGGTGGCTGAGGAAGCTCTTGCCTTGCCATCAGCTTACTGGTGGTAGGAACTTTTGTGAGTCGGCGCGGGTAGGTACCACCACCCCGCCTATTTCTGCCGTGAAGCAGTAATGCGTTTCGGTTTGAAGGGTGGGGCAGCCGCTGTAACTATACTGAGACCTTAGAACTTATATCTCAAGGTGGGTGGCGCATTTACGTTGTAAATGTCTATGGGCTCCAGTAACCACTTAACACCAGGTGGACTGTGAGCTCGTCTACCCATCGGAGCAATAAAAAAAACTAAAAAAAACAGGCAGTATCAGGCAAGGTACATGGCAAATGTCCCAGAGGACGCTGTCTCACGAGATGGTCGGACCAAATACGATCTTCTCTGAACTTCCACAATACCCTTCATGAAGCTAAGGATCGCAGGAGATGGAGGGAAATCGCACGGAAAAAACTGATGCAGCGGAGTCACGACCCTCAGTAATGAGGAAAATGACGCAAGGAGGAGAAAGGAAGCTCTTTACAAATAGGTAGTATAGCTTGCATGACGGAAGAAGGTACTCGTTATTAAAAATAATAATTTAGGACTAACTTTTAAAAGTTACTATACTAGTGTTAATCTAGAAAAAAACAAAACATACCCTAAAAATTGGTACATTTGTTCTGGATGATACGTACGTAATTTTTTCCTTCTTCTTCTCCATCGCTCCCCCGTTACTGAGGATCGTGACTCCGTTTCAGCTTGTCGACTGCCAGCCTCCCGGTTCCGGTCAGTAAGCTGGTGTAGTGCAGAGCTTAGTGGTCCGTTGGTTTGCTCTTAGATCTGGTCGGACAAACGTTCTCTAGTCTCTAGGGCGTTTTCCTTCTACTTTTCCAGTGACCATCAGACGTTCCAAGTTATCTACACCTCTGTGGGCAACGTGGCCAAAGTAGTGCGTTGTGCGTTGCAGACAGGTGGTAGACAAGCGTTGAGCGCTCTCCATTTTTTTCGTAATGTACAATAGAGAAGCTGAGAAGTAAAATCAGAAGTGAACAAACAAATTCACTTTCGCGCTTAGAAATTTAAATATGAATTAAAAACTTACGCCTCAAGGCCATTGGGATTCACGGTAGGGATGTCTGGAATCCAATATCGACATAATAACCAGCTCGAGCTGCTCTAAAAATATTCCGAATGTACAACAATAAGTGCCGTAGTCTCTGTACAGCGTCACGTCTACACAGTCTTTTTATTTGTATTTTATCACACCTTTTTAGCATAAATTCAATAACCGGGTCCCGACGCTCCAGCGCGAATTTTAATACGGCGCTCAGTCGACTGCCCGAATCAATTACTTGTGAATAATATCTTGTAAATTGCACGGGACGTTGGGTGGAGATAAACTAAATTCGCTCAAGTCAAACAACGTGATGATCGGACACGAACGATTTAGCAAACAATCGTTCTGTAATTACGTTTCGGTTGAGGTGTTTCGAAGTATTTCATTGTTTTCTTGCGTGGATTCAGTCGATGAAGTCAGGTTTGAGCCCCGTGAGCTCACCTACTTGTTATGGTTACGCTGAAATGGTCTCTCAAGACCACCAGTATAGATGGAGTGACAAGAATGGACAAAATAAAGAATGAGTATATCAGAGAAAGTGTGAAAGTAGTCCCAGTAATCTACAAATTAAAGAGCGGACGGTTAGCGTGGTATGGACAGTGATGCGTAGAGAGAAGATGCATGTGACTGGGAGATGTAAGGAAATGGTAGTGTAAGGTAGAGGGAGAAGAGGTCAACCGAAGAAGACATGGATGGAGTGTGTGAATGACAATATGAGAGAGAGAGGAGTGAGTGTTGAGATGACGGCTGATAGAAGAGAATGGAAGAGAAAATTAGCTGTGCCGACCCCACCTAGTGGGTTAAAGGTGGAGAAAAAGAAGAGCACACTGTGAGCCGTTAGAAACATCGCAGTTTGGAGTATCGACATCAAAATAACTAACGCGATCATTATAAAAAAAGCGAATTTCAGAGTCACATTGAGAGACAGGTTAAAAATTATCTTGCTAAAGAAAATTTAATAAAAATCAATAACCGGGAACAAATCACGCACGGACATTCGTCCTAATTTAGGGTTCCCTGTGTTATGGGTACGAAAGACTGATGTACAAACTTATATAGGTTTTTTTTTTATTAAATACATATTTGGACAATAAACACCCAAAGTCCAAACAAACCTGTTCATCAAACGAATGTTTGTCTGATGTGGGAATCGATACGATCCTCAGTGCAACAGTCATCTGCTATAACTATTACACCACCGAGTCATAATGATGAATTTAAAATGAATGCGACGAGCGTTTTAAAGATAATTATTACCACTCTTACCAAAGCGCTACCAGCAACCGCTTTAGAAACTGTAACAAAAATAAAATTTACTACCCAGGCACAAAAGACAAATAATTTTTCATTCATTTGTAAACCTAAGCATGCTTCTAGTTTGTGAGCGCTTTGTCACTGCGTAATGTGGAGCGTATGTATTATAAGATGCACCAAGGCTAATAGACAAAACAAAGTTAGTGGTCTCACTATGAGTATGTCTATACTCAAGTATAATATATTTAAAAAAGTTTTCTTGCTTTTAAGTCTTGTCTGTCTTGGTTTATGGGTGTTTCTACCACCGAGTGGCCTACATTGGTCACTAGGTTATTTGTTCGGAGCGTGTGTATCTGGAAGATTTTCTTGAGGATGCGGTTAGGACGAACAAAGTCTTTGCGGGATTTTTGCTATTTTATGATAGCTACCGCTAAAGCGCTCCCTCCCAACGCTCGAGGATGCCGAAAAGTATTGAAGTCTCCATGCTGCTTGAAGTCTGCGATAAGTCGATATAAAACCCTGCGAAATGAAATTTGTGCTGACCTTAACTATGTGTGTTTTAAGATGACGAAATTTAATTTCTTTCTGTGCACGTCTACAAACTTTTAATTCCAATCACATAAGCAACGCGATGAACCCATTCACACCTAAAACTACAAAACAGCTACTGTTGTTAACAATCTGGCCATCAACACCAAAATTAAGACTTAAATCCATACGACATAAACCATCCGGTTTCAATGTTGCCACCATAAAAATATAACGACGCCAACTTATTTAATGTTCCCATAAAATCAGTTGGTATCGTAATAACCCTGTAAGTTTTCAAACCGAGCCATATTTCGTTGCCACGTAACAAAATTAATTGGCAATTTTCTTTCCGCTATAAAAGAAGGTTTCCATAAAAATAATGAAATCCCGTCATAACAACAATACGTTAGCGGTTACTGGTCAATAAATCATTATTTTTTCTATAAAATACGCACGGGCTGTGTATAGCCTTATAGATATTTTGTTATTAGAGAAAAAAGTATTGAAATATTTAACGACCCTATTAAGAATTAGGTATTCGAAATTTTTTAGAGAATAAGGAAGATAAGCATCTCTAAAACTATTACTTTGACGAATTACATGAAAATCAATTAAAGAACTTCCATTATTTCGAAAGTGTGATTGAGGGTACAAAACCGCGCGGCAGATTACCGTTACGATGGACCGACCAAATAAAGACAGCTCTAAATGATAGCGTTAACTTTTTCATTGTTGCAAATCGGCAGACGAACTTAAGACATATCTGGTATTAACTGGTTACCGGAGGCCATTGACATCGTCAAAGTCAACACCGATCTTGAAGGCCCAAATTGATAATACTTTAGAGCAGAATTAATCGAGATGATGACGCTAACCTGTGTGGTTTTAAAACACGCCTTACCACAATTAAATAAAAATAATAATACAGGATTACACTATTCTTTTTATTTATTGCTGGTGTTAAGTGGTTACCAGAGCCCATAGACATCAACAACGTAAATGATGCAACCCCATGATTTCTAAGTCTCAGTTTTGTAATAAATCGTCGGCTCCTTCCTTCATACTGAAACGCAATACTGCTTCACGGTAGAAATACGCAGGCCGATGGTATCCACCGGTGCGGACTCACAATACGCTCTAACAGGGATAAAATGGTATTCTATAAAGGTATTCCAGTATTTTAAGCCAAATATAATTTTATTAAAATTACATATAAAAAAGAATACGGTAAAGCAAAACAACAAAGCTCACCCACCGATAACATACTGTCTGCCGTTCACACAGAAATGTACATAAAACTTTTTAATAACATAATAAATAAACTAATTAACACGAAAGCGGAAAGCTCAAAATGCTAAGCTGTAATGCGTCATCACTGACGCAAACGCGGCGGAGCTTAATTAAATAAAAGTCACATTACCCGCTTTAAGTACACACAGACCTATCCTATGGCAAACAGTAAACAAAAAGCCTTTTCGCAACGATTTCAAATTAATTCTTAAATTTTAAATTCACGGTCTGCCTATGAAATTTTTATTCGTACATAAAAAATGTGAAGCGATCTTTATCGTAATATTTTAAAAACACTATCCTGTTTTTTATAGATTTAATAAATAAAGACTATACGTTACAATTTATACAACGACAAGGTAATTAATATACGCACCGCTGCTTCTAAAAAAAATGTCTCATTTGTTTATTAAAAAAATTAATTAGGTGCAAAATAAATCTAAATATAACTAACGTAAGGTCGTGTCTGCTTTGTGCAAATATTGCTTTTATGAGAATTCGTGCCGCTATATTCATATATTTTTAGAATCCCAAAATCTAGATCATCAAATTTCAGTGTAATTTAATTAAAATTTTCACAAGATATTACAATTCGGAACATTCAAATCGTGTGTTTTTTTACTTCATAAAATCAGTCTCGATTTTACTGACATACTTTTCGTGTTGAGGAGACGTTTCTGTCCCAAAACTGGTAGATTCTGCGAAGCACTGCTCTTGCTAGGGCCAGTGTTAGCAACACTCCGGTTTGAGTCCCGTGAGCTCATCTACATGTTAGGGCGAAGCTGAAACAGCTTCTCAAGGTTATCAGCATAGGTGGGGATTTTTTTTGCCAAAAAAGCCTGTTTAAATAAGTACCACTTCAAGATTTCCATTCGTTTCATTGAATGGAAAAAGATAACGTCTTGTAGGCGAAACATTTTTTATTACAAATTATGAAGTGGCTGTTTTTGGCTTTTTCCGAGCTCGAGCGCCACCTGTTGTTGAATAGTTCAATAGACCGGAAGCTATACATCACGGATGCCGCTGTTCGCTTTTAGACATCACCAGGAAGGCATCCGCGGTCATCTAATTCCAAACAACCGGTACCAAGGGAATCAGTGACTGACATAAACACGAGTACTTAAATGTCAATATAATATGTACATACTTAAATAAATACACATTAAAATATTAAGTAGTTATACAAATATCAATAGTGCTGTAATCTATACTTCTGATGATAATGATGATTCATCCGACCGATTTCGGCCATGGCGACCACTTTGACTCCTATCCGTCGATTTGGCGCTCGTGTGCTCGAAGATGGCTTATATACTAATATTCTATACTATTATTATATACTATAATATATAATAATATTATAAAGAGGAAAGATTTCTTTGTTTGTTTGTATTGAGTAGGCTCCGAAACTTCTTAACCGATTTTAAAAATTCTTTCACTGTTTGGAAGCTACACTATTCCCGAGTGACATAGGCTATAATTTAGGGATCCCTACTAAAACTCTAATAATGTAACCTAAGGTGTAAAAAAAATACCTATAATATTCTTTACATCGCGTGCCCTGCGAAAACTATTGATGTTAGAATAAAATAATGTACTACGACTTTATAGAACACATTATTAGTTACAAAAAGTGTCGCGACAGCATATGTCTAACTATCGCAATAAGTGTTCTTTTATTTAAAAAATAAAACAACTTTAAATATCGTTGAAATTTTTGTTAAAGACCCGAGCGGAGCCGGAGCGAGCCGCTTGTGCTAAATAAAATAATGCAATAATAACTCTAATTAAATACAGTTATTGTATTTCATTAGAGGCTACCATATCTTTCAAATTGCAACGCATGGCCTGCCTCGCGGTCACCCCCTCCCGCAACGCAATTTAAGCTTTATCAGATAACCCAGAAATACTAGTTACTAACAATGACCAGTTCATGACCCGGATAACGACATACATACATATATAGAGGGGAATAATAAAACTAAACAAAAAAAATCGTCAATCACGTCCAAACCAATCGGTTTTTATAGAAGGTAGAGCAATCAAAAACGTTTTAGAATTTAATTTTTCAATCGAAATTTATGAATCCCGGTGGCCGGAAATCTACCGATTCAATTCCGTTTATTTGCGATCGTTAACCGACTGTCAGACTTATATCGATACTAGCCGGTTTATTTTTCTGTTTGCAGGTACAGTTCAGCTACGGGAATTGCATCTTTTATTACTTTCCGTGAGTGTTTAAAAGAAATTATGCTATCGACGATAATGACCTGAAGAGACAGATAAACGTGACAGTTCAAAGTGAAATAATAGTTGTAATTAAAGCTCCTTTTACGGTATAATCACGCCTTTTTTTATTGTCAACTATCTGACCCGGCAGACTTCGTAGTGCCTCAATCAATAAAGACAAGACCTAAACGTTTGTATAAAATAAACTTAAAACAAACAAAAGGAATCCGCCCGACGGAGGACACATCAAAGGAAAAACAAAATTGATATTTTTATTTAATTCCGAGCATTTTCATATTTATCTACCTTTTAAACCTTCTCTGAACTTCCACAAATAATTCAAGACCCAAATTAGCCAAGTCGGTCCAGCCGTTCTCGAGTTTTAGCGAGACTAACGAACAACAATTCATTTATATATACATATATAAATATAGATGTATTCTTGTGCTCTCTGATTAGTATAATATTAAAATGTCGACGAATGACACCTACGTCGTCTGTGACTACGAAAACTGCTTTATTCGATAGGTTATTTTCCCTACCTAATCGCTAAGGGGATATTCCAGATACACCCGGACGGGTGGGTGAGCTCAGCTTTCAGTAGCCCTATCAAGAGCAGTGCTTCGCTGAATTTACTACCAGTTCGGAAACTGATAAGATTCGGCGAGAAACTCAGTAGGCATTCGATAGTGCCTACATATAATGACAATGAAATAGCTGAGATTAAACCGCAAAAGTACTTTTAATTATGTCCAAAACTCACGAAAATCGATGAAGAAAATGTTATTTTTATCCAACGAATAAGCTTTTTACTAGAACTGGATATAATATGCATATACATATGTAACTGAATATAATAATACACATGGTATACAGACAGTACATGTCATTACACTTGCAGTCCAGCATACTCGCGTTACAAATGAGTTTTTAACATGCTCGTATGACGGAATGTTTAAATATAATTTTGGTGCAGCTTCAAGCTTTCTGATTAACTTGAAAGCTTGCACGCGCGTCAAGGATCAGTCGTAATAAAATAATTTTAGAATATTAGCGTGACGTTCCGACTGCGATCAGCAAAAATATATTTTTGCATAGATTTTATCGCGGGCCTTGAGCGCGGCGACCGAATCATGAAATTCCGTAACGAAAAAAACCTTACACTCCTCACTCCGCCTACCATGTAGCTCGCGTTCAACACATTCACACGTTGCGCTTATGTAGTGTTTGTGAATAAGCGCGTGGCGTGACGTTACACTGCATGCGCATCATGAAATTATTGATTTCTTTTTTTAAGTTGTATTTCCCATATAATGTTCCACAATGTTTAAATTATTAGGATTTTTTTGCATGTTTTTACTGGTGGTAAAGCGTCTTATGAGTCCGCACGAGTAGGTACCAGCACCCTGCCCATTTCTGTCGTAAAGCAGTAATGCGTTTCGGTATGAAGGGTGGAGCAGCCAACTGAGACTGAAATCTCATGTTTCAAGGTCAGTTCAAGTGGATGGTTGCTCCCAAGGTTACGTTGTTGATATCTATGAGCTCCTATAACCACCTAACAGCAGGTGGGATGTGAGCTCGCTCACGCATACAAGCAATGAACCAATATATAACCAATTTTTACTGGTGGTAGGACCTCTTGCGGGTCCGCGCTGGTAGGTACCACCACCCTGCCTATTTCTGCCGTGAAGCAGTAATGCGTTTCGGTTTGAAGAGTAGGGTAGCCGTTGTAACTATACTTGAGACCTTAGAACTTATATCTCGAGGTGAGTAGCGCGTTTACGTTGTAGATGTCTAAAGGCTCCAGTAACCACTTTATACCAGGTGGGCTGTGAGCTCGTCCACCCATCTAAGCAATAAAAATATATAAATATATAAGTATTATTTATTATAATTGCCGGTAGTTTAATATACAAAATACTCTGTGCCAAAGTTCATTTGATGAGTCTTTAAGGCATACACCATTTTATCTAAATACCTACTTCCGTCACATGTACATCGTTCGTGCTCATTTGTATGCTTTGCCGATGAAGGAACAGCATCGTCTAAAATAATAAACCACACAAAACAAATCTCATTAGTTTGGCTAATTACTTCTACTAGGATACCACTATTCTACATGTGACTCCGGAGACTATTTGATGTGAAGCCGTATGTTTGACTGCCCATACACGTTAAACAAAAGTCCAGCTCATTAGTTATACTATACAAGTACTACTTATTATCACAGTGTTTGAGATTTGAAAATGCGTTACAGCAATTCACTCATCCCGAGATCCCCAAAACTATCCGTCCGATAGTCTTTGATATTTATATAGAGGATTTTACGTAAATACTATTCAAAACGGATTTTTCATTTACCAACGCTTACATTATAAGGCACAAGCATAATAAAAGTTACTGTATTAATCGCTTTTATAGGACTTTTAGTACAAAAGAGTGACAAAAATATCTCTTGGTCACGAAAAAATGCAATTTTATAATTGGAACGAAGTTCCTTACGGCAGGCTTGGAGGGGACAGCGATTTTGCTGCGCGACCGAACTGAAAAAAATGTGATAGTAAAACCGTAAGAAAAAATCCGTGGAAAAAAGTGCGTGAAATAAAACCGTTAAATGAGATGTGCGCAGGCGCGACAGTCGTATACACAAGCGAGTAGTGTATAATACCTTTCTCTTTCTCCCTCTTTCTTTTCGTTCTCTCATCCCTTCTCTCTCTATTTTGTAATTATTTCTATTTCTATGTAATTTTATGTTGTCAAACAAAAATAAAGGGACATATTTTGTTATTTTAATTGATAATTTGAATTACGATTTTATTTTTATTTTACGTAATTTATTATTTCCTAGAATACTGAATTTCCTAAATACTTTCCTGTACTTAAATAAAAACTAATCCGCCAAATTTAAGAGAAAAATCAAGAAAACCAACATAAAATTGAGCACGATTTTTTTTTTTGCAATTTGTGTCGATTCTACATTAGCCGAAGGAACTTCGTTCCTACCTGGTGTCCCACGACACCACATAATTAGTTTTCTTTCTTTATAACGCTAGCGGTAGCGAAACCGTGGTCCACCTAGTATAAGTTGGAATATCACAACAAGAGTGATGAAAGAGAGCCGACAGTTATTTATTTATCTTAATTAACCGCTGACTTAATTAATCTCCGGCCTCCCTTCGCGTTGTTATCGTACTGCTTTGATATAGTGACTGTTATACAATATTGATAAATTTAATGAATAGGAGATAGCTGGGTTTCTTTTCAAAATTTTTTTATTCAAGTAAAATGTGGGATGTCTGTGAAATGTGTTTGCTATTAGGATCTTGTTCTTTTCGAGTGTTCTCGATTTTACTAGTTGTTTTGATATTCGTTACTGCTATTCGACGATAGATGTCGTTGCCTCACTATACAGTTTATAACCAGTGCGCTTCCATTTCAACCTATATTCATACTTTTTTTTTATTGCTTAGATGGGTGGACGAGCTCACAGCTCACCTGGTGTTAAATGATTACTGGAGCCCATAGACATCTACAACGTAAATGCGCCACCCACCTTGAGATATAAGTTCTAAGGTCTCAAGTATAGTTATAACGGCTGCCCCACCCTTCAAACCGAAACGCATTACTGCTTCACGGCAGAAATAAGCAGGGTGGTGGTACCTACCCGCGCGGACTCACAAGAGGACCTACCACCAGTAATTACGCAAATTATAATTTTGCCGGTTTGATTTTTATCATACGATGTTATTCCTTCACCGTGGAAGTCAATCGTGAACATGTGTGAAGTACATATTTCGTTAGAAAAATTGGTACCGCCTGCGAGATTCGAACACCGGTGCATCGCTCAACACGAATGCACCGGACGTCTTATCCTTTAGGCCACGACGACTTACGAATGTTGTTACATATTAAATTGTATTAAATTCTGAGTATCCCAGCGGAGTATCCGGGTATACGAGCCGGTGCCATGTTGGCGAGTAGCCCGCCGAGACCTAGAGGCCCGGTGATTGTGGCGCCAACGACCGTTGTTTCAGCATCTTATGGGGGTAATGGCGGGGCGGAGAGATACCTAGAAGAGATAATTATTCTGTATTTGAAACCGTAATTTTAATATTTCCCTCGATTGTCATTATTTGAAACTAAAAGATTACTTAAGCTTAATTGCTTGGGTAGCCTGTTGGAGTGCTTAATTTACATTTCAGTCCTCTTCGTATGTAAAATATAGTTAGTATTATATTCCTTTAAGGAAAAGCCCTTTAAACATAACGTCACGAGGACTTTTACTGTGGTAGCTTTAAAAAACATATTGTCATTGTTCAGTAATGTGATCTCTAAAAAAGTTAAAACGGTTTTAACTTTTTTATTTTATTGAACAGATTTCAATTTTTCTTTGGCTTCGTTTATGGTTAGCTTTTTACGATGCAGTAAAATATTTTTTAAGACAGCACGCGGATTTTATAGCCACAAAACCGAACGGTTTCAATGTCTCACTAATGCGGGTCCATTATTGGGCGCGTTAAATATGACTGACAGAACCTCTTGTTTAATGGAACACTACATTCACTTACGGTCAATCTCAATTCTGTAAATTGAATAGGTGGTACTCTAGAAATTTTCTATTTGAAAGGTGAATGAGTTTGACACAAAACAAAAGCCAATGTACTCGTAGTATTGATATGGTAATTATTTGAAGAAAAACCAGCCTATCTTCAAAACAATTTACCGGTGGTAGGACCTCTTGTGAGTCCGCGCAGGTAGGTACCACCACTATGCCTATTTCTGCCGTGAAGCAGTAATGCGTTTCGGTTTGAAGGGTGGGGCAGCCGTTGTAATTATACTGAGACCTTAGAACTTATATCTCAAGGTGGGTGGCGCATTTACGTTGTAGATGTCTATGGGCTCCAGTAACCATTTAACACCAGGTGGGCTGTGAGCTCGTCCACCCATCTATGCAATAAATAAATAAAAACTTCCATCGTTTTTCGAATAATTTTCCATAACAGCATCCCATGCAATCCTTAAAATATTATATTTTCGTTTCTATATTTGGCTGATAAATATGTAACAAAAAAATCTGCAAATAAAATTTATCAATTTATTATATTTATTATATCAATTTATTCTCTTACTCATTTTCTCTCTAGTCTCGAATTTACGTGCTTTCTCTGTAGAAGTGCGAGTAATACCCCTAAGCCACAAGCTCGACAAGCGGTTTGAGTTTCATTAGTGATGTTTAACTTCGAAACGTGCTAGCGTTGTCGCGAAAATATACTCAAAAACAAAAATATATTGTTACGCGCTGGAGTTCGGGATAAATAAAATTCCACCGATGTATAACTTAAAAAGGTATTAGCACTTAGAATACTTAAAACACTCAATAAACACTTTAAAACTCTCAGTTCGCATCTTCCGCGTTTGCTGTTTCGCTTCGAGTAGTTCCGATTACTGACTGACTGCGTGCCATCTCTACAACGCTTTTATAGCCGATACCACATCCCTAGAATTATCGAGAGTATTCCACACATTTCGAGTATTGTGTTTCCGATATCTGACAATAGATGGCGTTGTTCTTCTCGAGCATTCTCTAGGTGCTACTAAATCCTTCGATATTCGTTCGACTATTCGGCGATAGATGGCGTTACTCTTACCGGCGTAACAATATAATTTAATTTTCCTAAATTCACTCTTACCGCCGTAGATTCAGACGAGGTACCGGTAGCACGTATTAAGTACTACACGGACATTAACTTGGATACAGCACTCGTCTCTGAACATAAAACTTAAGCCTCTAGGGTTTAAAGTAATAACCATTCTACATTTGCCTTGTGATATACTTTAATGGATTTTGATAGGAATTAAAAACCTCCACTTCATCTCTATTTGCTTTTCTTCTACAATTATCTTTATTCTTAATTATTTTTTATTTTATTTATTTATTAAGTTGCACCAACAAAGTGATCATCAATACATTGACAAATTGACAAAAGTTCATGGCAGATGTCACCTCAATCATAGGTGCAATCGACAGTGCATTAACAATAAAAAAAAAAATATAACTAAGATTTGATTAGATTTGATTAATTGCTTAATATTCATTTATATTTAATTGGGGAATGATCCGCGACAGATTTTTCCTGTAAGTGGTGAGACAATTAGAAAAAACATCTATTTCACTTAAAATTAGTTCAGCGCAATTGTACAACTCCGAAGGAACATTATTAAATTAGAAATAGGAATTATTTTTACACAGAATCAGTAATGAATAGTGAGCTAATTTGCTATCCACAGTACGTTCGTTATTAATGAAATATTGATATTCTCTGAGGGGGCCATTTAAAGATAACATCGCATTTATTAGTCCAAAAATACCGAAGTATTGAACATGTGCTGAACAAAAATATTTACACAGTAATTGGTACACTACGTCTAACTTGAATAACATATACAGATTTGGAAAGAACGTTGGACTATCAGTATGTGACGATCAAAACAGGCCCACGTATTTCTGTGTAGTAGGGCTTGCGATGTTTTTCAAGTTTTATATTTTACCGCCTGATTGAAAAACGTGTTGGTATGGGTAACCGAATTTAGAATTAATAATATTATAATCAAATGAAATCAAATATTTATTATAAATTTATTAAAATTTATACACAGCTATCCTCCCTATAACACCGCGTTGGATCCGCGTTATAGGAACGCGTTGTAAGAGTATTCTCGCATAACGCGCTTATATGACCCCATATAACACGTTATTTACAAATAATACATATACAAATATAATACAATATAACCAATGTTTTTAGAATTAAAAAACTAGGAAAATAAATTAATTTAATTTCATTTTATAACAACACAATTGAGACAGTTTGAAAAGGTACGCGACAGTAAATATGAATTGTACAAATCATTATAAATTTCACAGTACAAAAATACTATAACGTGTGAAATCCCCGCGTTTTATGAAGGAGCACCCGTGCTATACGAGGTACCGAAATCGCGTAATATGAAAATACATTATAAGGGTACCGTGTTATAAGAGAAATTACTGTATTTATTATAAAATATTTACAACATGAATATTAAATTAAAAGATTTCAATAACAAAAAAAATTCAATATAAACACGCCCTAACACCAAAACTTTTCAAGATGACAGTATTAAGCATACCAGAAGTGCTTGCAATTTACTCGTATCTAGTGCGCAAGAAATAAAAAAAATCTTCTTTGTAAATAATCACAAAGGGAAGAATATTTACGGAGCCGCTGAAATTGCTCGGCGGAGCGACAGTCCATATGTTATTATTGGGAACTCGTATATATGTACGATTACTTTTGAAATACTAGGAGCCCACTGAGTTTCTCGCCGGATCTTCTCAGTGGGTCGCGTTTCCGATCCGGTGGTAGATTCTGCGAAGCACTGCTCTTGCTAGGGTCAGTGCATCACTCCGGTTTGAGCCCCGTGAGCTCACCTACTAGTTAAGGTTACGCTGAAATAGCCTCTCAAGGCTCTTAATCATCTTAGGTAGGAAAAAAATAATACTAGGTATATCTTACCCCTTTGAGGAGTATCTAAATAATCGGCGCTTTAGAGCAGCGCGCCGCGAACTGCCTTACCTCGAGTCAACTGGGTTTTACTAGTGGTAGGACCCATTGTGAGTCCGCACAGGTAGATACCGCCACCCTTCCTATTTCTGCCGTGAAGCAATAATTAGTTTCGGCTTGAAGGGCAAGCAGTCGTTGTAGCTATACTGAGACCTTAGAACTCATATCTCAAGACGGGCGGCGGTATTTACGTTGTAGATGTATATGGGCTCCGCTGACCACTTAACACCAGGTGAGCTGTGAGTTCATCCACCCATCTATGCAATAAATAAAAATAAAAAATTATAATAATATGTAAGGTTATTTTGAAAATGTCGTTAGCGAGATTCAGGCATATCGTATGATCTGTGATAGCTACCCGCTAAAATAGAAAACGAATCTTCCAAACACACGTTCAGTTTATTAGGCCCATGAATTATCTTCCTCTGGCGTAGCTTTAAGATAAATAGGACTGAAACACTATCCCAATAACAATGATTTATTACGTTAATATTCGTCACTGTCGTCCGCAGTGGTCTGTGGGGATGACAGCGCGACGAACGAGATACAACATTACTCAAACCATTAACATAATCACTTCTGCGCTACCGCCGAATGCAACGTATTAAATGCGAGTATTAAAAAACAAGTATTTCATTATTAAAATCTCATCTCGGCTTTAGTAAATTTGGAGGAACATTTTAACGTATGAAGTTAACGTTTTTCACACATACAATATCTTCGTCTATCTTGTTCGATTTAAGCACGACATTTTAGATGGAAAATAAATTTTAATTGACTTATAAACAAAAATGCTCTTTTTTTTATTGCTTAGATGGGTAGACGAGCTCACAGTCCACCTGGTGTTAAGTGGTTACTGGAGCCCATAGACATCTACAACGTAAATGCGCCACCCACCATAAGATATAAGTTCTAAGGTCTCAGTATAATTACAACGGCTGCCCCACCCTTCCAACCGAAACGCATTACTGCTTCACGGCAGAAATAGGCAGGGAGGTGGTACCTACCCGTACGGACTCAGAAGAGGTCCTACCACCAGTAATATTCATCAGTAGTATTCATAATCCAGTAATATTCTTCCTTCTTCTGTATATGCTGCCTTCTAAAACATAATTATTGGCTCTAAAATCTATTTGAGATCGAAGATACTATTGCATCTTACAAAACGAAACGCATGATTATTTTGATGGTAAACATCTATAGCCGCACGTAAAGCCAATTGCTGTCGCGGCGACGCATGCCGTGGCGACATGTCGCCTCCTATATGAAAGTATATTCATAACGACGCTTGAAAGGCAAACGAGACTAAGCGACAATAACTTATTTGTACATAAATGATAGGCGATAATCGATGCGCAAAAAATATATATTTCTAGGTCTATTAAAATCATTTCAACCATGCAGCTACTAGCTAGATTCTACTACAGCTAGATTCGTTAAAATAAATTTTGTTTTCAGGTATTTCAACTTTAATTTAGTCTACTGTAAAGTTCACGCATTGTCGCTTAGTCACGTTTGCCTTTCAAGCGTCGAATTATATAGTCTACATGTAGTAGTGTGTACAGTGTGGCGACGCATCGCCTTGTGCAAGCGACTGTTTCTTAATATGTGTAACCTCTATATGATTTATGCATCGATATATGGATTTATGACATAAATCTTAAAAAAGCTTTTAATAATCTATACAGGTGACATAAATGGTATTTTGAATATCGAAACATATGAAACATAATAACTGGTAAAGCAATATCATTAAATCTTGTTTCTCTTTATAGAGCAACTCAGTTTTTGCTCTAGTTTTAGTGAGCCAAACTATCTTTTATGGTGAATAAAATCATACATTATATAGGTATTAATATTTCATTTTTCATTATGCCACATCATGAATTTCCTGCCGTAAGCTATATTTTTATGCACCTGTATCTGTCCCGCAATGGCTAATTTTTTTATCACAGTGACGGTGTTGCAGTAAGTATTATTTGCGGCTAAGTGCTTAGTTTATCTTTACTGGTGGTAGGACCTCTTGTGAGTCCGCACGGGTAGGTACCACCGCCCTGCCTATTTCTGCCGTGAAGCAGTAATGCGTTTCGGTTTGAAGGGTGGGGCAGCCGTTGTAACTATACTGAGACCTTACAACTTATATCTCAAGGTGGGTGGCGCATTTACGTTGTAGATGTCTATGGGCTCCAGCAACCACTTAACAACAGGTGGGCTGTGAGCTCGTCCACCCATCTAAGCAATAAAATAAAAATAAAAAAGTGCCATTATTGAATTGGAGGTTTTAATCTTGCCGTCTCTTGATTAAACTTAAAGCCGTGAAATCTTAATCCCGTTTAAAACAAAACGAAATCTAAAGCGATTATTCTCTCAAGCGCGGAATAAAAAACTAAAATACCTAACCTAAGCAGCGCGGCTTTTCCATTTCAATATCACCGTCTACTGTGCCCGAAACAAATACACATCCCTTCTAATCTCCTGAAAACTGCACGAATCCAGTTCTCTCTGCGTATTTAAATTTATGCCAACTTTTTTGTGTATTTACGTATAATAAATGGTTCACGTCTATGCCGAGTCGACACGGGAAATGTGAAATTTTTCCTTTCGAGTTTTTTTGTTTGTATTTTTTTAGGTACAAACCCCGCTTCGTTTCTGCTGGGTGATATTTTTGTGCTGAACCCTATAACAGCAATACATTGTTTGGTTTGGATGATGAATTATTACTGTTGGCGGGGAATGTTGTAAGCTCGGTTAGGTTTTAAACGAAAAAAAATTAGCACCAAATATTATTTTGCTATTAAATTCACCATCGTCATAGTTAGTTACACTTCGCAGAGCAGTCGTGGTCATGTGGAATACCCGTTTATTATTAACAGTTGTTCTCCATAATTTGCGAACTGAGGCCTTTTTTTCTTTTTTTTTTTACTTAAATGGGTGGACGAGCTCACAGCCCGCCTGGTTGTTAAGTGGTTACTGGAGCCCATAGGCATTTACAACGTCAATGCGCCATACACCTTGATATATAAATTCTAAGGTCTCAGTATAGTTACAACGGCTGCCTCACCCTTCAAACCAAAACGCATTACTGCTTCACGGCAGAAAATAGGCAGAGCGGTACCACCAGTACTTACGCAAATTATAATTTTGGCGCACGCTCTCCTTAAGTGGTGTTTTCGTACGGTTTTTTAATCGATCAGTCCAGCGCATGGGACTTCGTCCGTATTATACCGTTGGATATAACTTGAACAACAAGTTTCTCGGTAGACTCTGCTGGCCGTCGCGTTATGTGTCCAAAATATCGGAGAATCTTGGACTGCACCGTTGACTACAACCTTTGAGAGATGTTAAGCTCCTTTAGGATCGAGCCGTTGCACGCGTTGGTGCGATGCTTAATCCAAGATACACAGAGCATCCTTCTCCATCACCACATTTTTAGTGCATCGAACCTTCTTTTTTCTCTATCTTTGACGTTCCAATTCACCGTATAATATATCAAACTCCATAAATTCCGGTTTGCAAATATATCGACATCAACATAAATTAGATAATCGTAGTCAACTAATTTTAATCGAACTCATTATTACTGCAGCTAAATATCGAAACACACAACATTGTCTAATGACGTAAATCCCAACGGGTCACGACCCACGTGTTATGGCGCGACATAATTAAAACCCCACACGACACAGATTACGGAGTAAATTTGTAATAAAAAAAAAATTAGGTCATCAGTGCCTACAGTAATATATTATACTTATTAGCTACGTCATGTAATGACACGGTGACATGATAAATTACTGCAACATGATTCGCTAGGGAAAGTCATCGATCGACATACACAACATCGAGCTGAAAGGGTTATAAACATTATCACAGAGGAGGTACTGAGGTCCCGTAACTTATCTCCTATAATTGAGACGTTTCTTAATATTCACTCATTATTAAAAAGATGATTTCTGTACAACAATAAATCGAGCCAATCCTGCCCTAATCTATGGTGATAATTGAGTAGATAGATATCCTTCAATTTTCAAATCCTCGAAGAAGGCCATTTCAAGGCGCCCGGGAAACAACGTGGAAGCAAATTTAAACCAGATCCGAATTGTGATTGACTAGCCCACTGAGTTTCTCGCCGGATTTTCTCAGTGGGTCGCGTTTCCGATCCGGTGGTAGATTCTGCGAAACACTGCTCTTTCTAGGGTTCGTGTTAGCAACAACGTCAGGTTTGAGCCCCGCGAGCTCACCTACTAGTTCGGTGAATCTAGAATAACCCCTCGGGGTTACTAGAATAGGTATGAAGAAATAAATAAAAATATATTGACTAAAATGATCTGCGAGAGCGTGGAATACCAAATTCCAAATACGGCAGGAATGAGGAGCTTTATATCCGTGAACACGATACCTACCTGCCTATAATGTGTTTTCACGAAACAATCACATCATGTATTCGATATATCGTATATCAAGAGCTTTAAGCTTTAAATAGATCCAATATTAGCTGGCATATTCTGTAAATAAATCTTACATTGAATTTATTCCATAAATGAGTATTTACATATGGGTGGGTGCATACGTGTATATGTGTATATATTTCAATCGATAGGTATACCGCGTATAATTAGTTTCCTAAAGTGACTCTTGTCCACCTGATGGTCGTCTGGAAGAGATTGCTCTTAGCGATAAGTCTGCCAATTGTACGTTTTTTTGTACTTAATGTTTTGCAGTATTATTTTTTTGTGTACTATAAAGTATACTATATTTCGCTCTCTCTCCCTTTCTCTCATAAATCCAAAATGGTTGTCTCGTAAGATTTAGTACGTTAAAATTTATTACACCACGATCAGAACAAAGCTAATTTAATCACAAGGTGCGAATTAATTAATGCACTTTATGGTACACGTTGCTATAAAAAACTATCACACCTTTGGATTTGCAATCAAATAGTGATATTTGAATTTATGACTAAATGAGTTATGTGTCAATATTATTAAGCAAATATAAATTTTTATTGTTTATAATAGCGTAATATTCCTTCAACTATGTCAAAACCAAGTCTAAAATATTTTTTAAAATAAATGATCTATTAAAATAAAATGACTGCACTCCTTTGTTATTCGGTTTAAAAAAAAACGGCGATATTGTCATACATTATTAAAAAATAAATTTATAAAAAATTCGCCCTTAAACATATATTTATACAAATATAAAATCTTGCGTGACTTTATAAAACCGTGTTTTTTAGTAATAACCAAATTACCACCTGTGTTTATAAATAATGTATACGGAGGCACTGATCGAGAAAATATGTTTCCTTTGCTCCTAGGATCTCTAATCGCAAGCTGGGACCCGAGTCAATATTGGTTTTTTGTTGAAATCCGGCATGTTTTACGTTCGATCTCTCACGCACAGCTGCGAATCTGTGAATTCTTTGTAACATGATAATGATGTTTTTTTTATAGTCTTTTTATATTATTATTGTCGTAAATTTAATGAAATGTTGATTCTGTTGTTTAGTTATTTATTAGTGAAGACGTATAGACAACGCTCACCGCCTTCTGTTATTCGGCGGTTAGCGAAGCCAATAAATATTAGCACCGCAAGCCACGTTAAATTCTTAATTACATTGTTATATAGAGCTATGTACATTGTTATGTTATTATATATTGTTTGTTACTGGTGGTAGGACCTCTTGTGAGTCCGCACGTGTAGGTACCACCGCCCTGCCTATTTCTGCCGTGAAGCAGGAATGCGTTTCGGTTTGAAGGATGGGGCAGCCGTTGTAACTATACTGAGACCTTAGAACTTATATCTCAGGGTGGATGGCGCATTTACGCTGTACATGTCTATGGGCCTATGGTAACCACTTAACACCAGGTGGGCTGCGAGATCGTCCACCCATCTAAGTAATAAAAAATATATATATGGCCAAGCACCGACAATTACGTATTTATTTTCAAAATGCATAAATTTACCTATTTCTATTACTCAGTATTATTGCTTTATCGAGAAGTATTTGACAGTGTCCATTCATTTACGTATTTTCTTATTTGATACATTTTGCCCGATTTAAATTCCAGCTTATTCGTCTTTAACTCTTATTCTTCAGGTCACGACGCCTAATCAAGTTATGGAATGATCATATTAAAATGTGAACACGATTACACATTTTACTATCATAAGCTATATTTGTATTCTTTCAAAATGATTTTTCACTTAATCTATACAGTTTGGCTCTAGTATAAGTACAAACAGAACTCGCATTTTAAAATTATGAATGTACTCCGCAAACAAAGAACTGTAGAACTGGTGTTTCAAAAAGGTTTCAAACTTATAAACTATAACTCTTAAAACTTTTTTCACAAATGTTCCGTGAAATTTGAATTTTTACTGTAGTCCTCAGGATAAGTTGGCAACATTTTTTATTGTTTTATTTGTTTACACTGCCACAAGCGAGAACGGTTTCAAACTCAGCGTTGGCATAATATAATAGATTGTCTATTTTTCTTCTTGAAATTCATGTGCATTTAAATTATTTTTTATTTCAAAGAATCTGACCCGGCAGACTTCGTAGCGCCTCAATCGATAAATAAAAGACCTAAGCTTTTGTACAAAATAAACTTAAAAAAAAAACAAAAGGAATCCGTCCGACGGGGGACACATCAAAGGAAAAACAAAATTGTTTGTTTTTTATATAATTCCGAGCATTTTCAGATTTTTTCACCTTTTAAACCTTTTCTGGACTTCCACGTATAATTCAAGACCAAATATAGCCAAATCGGTCGAGCCGTTCTCGAGTTTTAGCGAGACTAACGAACAGCAATTCATTTTTATATATATATAAATAGATGAAAATTAACAGAGAATAAACTACGTCTGAATATATTTTTACTCAACATTTGTATACGTTTTCACTGTTATTAATGGCTCTCAAACTTTTCTTTCGCTTCATCGATTTAACAGTTAACTCTGATATAATATGTTTTATACAGTCATGTTCTAGCCACGCAAGATAGTAACAAGATCGCAATAATTTGATACTAGTAAAGTGATATCATGTTTCTGTTCTTTCGAATAACCTTCGTTAATAATGATAATAATATATGAAATGGTGAAAGGTTACATCCGATCGTGGACGTCAGCAATGGACGGAGCTTAGCCGCTGCCTACCGTTAAGTATTCTCCGCAAGACTTGTTCGATGAGGAATTTGTGTTTCTACTCTACCCACTGAGTTTCTTGCCGGATCTTCTATCGGTAGATTCTGCGAAGCACTCCTCTTCCTAGAGCCAGTGTTAGTTACACTTCCAGTTTGAGCCTCGAGAGCTCACCTACACGCTAGAGTGAAGCCGAAATAGCCTCTCAAGGCTATTAGCATAGGAAAAAAGTTTCTGTTCGCCGGTAACTGTGAGACGTCATAAATGGAAACATGAGTATGTTGTGATCACTTTTAAATTCAGAGCACGTTCCGACCCACAATACGTCCTGCCACCAGCACTCAGGATAACTTAATTCCTCGGAGGGAATTATTAAAAACTACACGTTTTCCTTCCTCATTCCATCCAGAAACTTGGTTGTTAGCTACTCTTAAAAATTCTAAGTAAACGATGGTTTTTAAACTATATTTATTAGCTAATTTTTTATCATATTCCTAATCCAGATTTGAATTGATGAACATATATTTTGGTTTAACTTCGCGATTTCATCGTCAACAATCGCTATCGACTTTGTTGAGCATTAAACTTCTCTTTGACTTTCGTCTTTATTTTAAAATAGTTCTTTTAACATTATTAATTATGTTTAAGCCGGTAATCCAAAAAAATTTGTTTGCGAATCAATCTATGTATATGAAAATTTCAATACCACTAACCTATAGGCGGCGTATGATGATATGATCATAATGATCTTTACAAACATGAACATAAAAATTTACGTTTATAACTTTATTTGTTCGTATTTGTGTGCTGTTTACCTCATTTATTTCGAGCAGTAGAGTTGTTGGAGGGAAGTTTTATGAAAGATTTATATCATGCAATTCCCAACACGTATTTAACACTAAACATACCATAACGGGTTCAAATGACCCATTTTGAATTTTTGCATTGAAAATTCACGTATCATCTTTTGCTTTTGCACATGACTTCAATACTTATTCTTACCAATACAATTTTTTTGTTTTGTTTTGTTTGGAGTAATACTTGTCGTATATCTACCCACTATAGTAGAAATAAGTACCAGTAAGTGTTGGCATGATTAGTGTTAAAAATTAGAGAGGACGGTCATAGAAAAGTACGGACCACATAAAATTGATTAAACGCAGCCTTAAATATTCCGTCTTGAGCTTTACGACTTATTAAAATAAAAAAGAGGGCGTAAAACCCTGTCGTGCGTCAAACAGGACTTTAAAACGAGGTTCCAATAGAGCAGAGTGGACGTGTTTACGAGTCGCCACTCCAATGGAATCCACCGACATTCCCGGTGGGACACGATCCACTTAAATTAGGGTTGTTACAATCAAATCGTTCGAATGGATTTAGATAATAAATACAATCAGAATCATCGAAAGCAGAATCGATTGTAGAATGGCAATTTCGGCATTTGTGAATATTTTGTGAAATAGATTTAATGTTATAGAGGTCGTTTCTGATTCATATTATCAAGCTTCCGTATGACCTCCCCCATTGATTCTCTATCGGTGGTTTGAACTATCTTTAAATACCCATAAAGTATTTTATGACAATAAAAGGCAAGGTTGATAACCAAGGACGCCAGAAAAAAACAATAAAATTCTTAGATAATTTTAGTTTATAAATTAACCGAAATGGACGTGAATCACTGAAGGACGAAAAACGTATTCCATTGCTCCTTTAATATCACGAATGAATGGCTCTCGCAGCCTTCCTTCAAACCGTAAGAAACGATTGCTTTTGCGGTATAAATCTTAAAAATTTTCTCTCAGGCTGTGAAAATTACATAGTAATTTAATGCCGGATAAACTTAATTATATACAACTTGCTTATAATAAATAAATAAGAAAAAAAAGTATAAAATAGCTCGACTGATGGCGACGGCCGGCTCTCTGAGCCGGCTCCTTCCAAACGTCGAGGGTCCCGATCAGGTGGCGCGCCGCCTCTACATGGGGGTGGGTGTTGCGGTCGATGGCACTATACGGCGCGCCCGTATGGTGCCATAGACCAGGTGCCAGGCCCTGACCCGCCAGAACGTCGCCGCGCTGCGACGTCCGCAGCGCGCGATCGCGGTCAGGGCCATCCGAGGATACCGCACCGTCTCCTTCGAGGCGGCGTGCTTGCTCGCCGGGGCGCCACCCTGGGACCTGGAGGCGGAGGCGCTCGCTGCCGATTACAGGTGGCGTAGCGACCTCCGCTCTAGGGGGGAAGGGCGCCCCGGCGAAGGAGTAGTTCGAGCGCGGAGGCTCCAATCTCGGCGGTCCGTGCTGGAGGCGTGGTCTCGCCGCTTGACGGACCCGTCGGCCGGCCTCCGTACCGTCGAGGCGGTCCGCCCGGTTCTCGTGGACTGGGTGGGCCGCGACCGCGGATGCCTCACCTTCCGGCTGACGCAAATGTTGACCGGCCATGGTTGTTTTGGCCGGTACCTTTTCAAAATAGCCGGAAGGGAACCGACGGCGCAGTGCCACCACTGCGCGGACCACGACGAGGATGACACAGCGGAACACACATTGGCGCGTTGCTCTGGATTCGACGAGCAACGCGCCGCCCTCGTCGCGGTCATAGGAGAGGACCTCTCGCTGCCGCGCGTCGTGGCTACGATGCTCGGCAGCGACGCGTCCTGGAAGGCGATGCTCGACTTCTGCGAGTCCACCATCTCGCAGAAGGAGGCGGCGGAGCGAGAGAGGGAGAGCTCTTCCCTTTCCGCACCGATCCGTCGCCGTCGAGCCGGGGGCTGGAGGCGGGAATACGCCCATACGTCCCGACCCCTGTAGGTAGCGGCCTCCCCCCGGTGAAGGTCAAGGGGCGACCTGAGGGGGTGAGGCCGCGCGGCGCGCTACCAGCACTCTAGCGCGCTGCCGTGGAGTGAATAGAGCGACCGGTCGACGGTGTATCGCGTCCCGACCCGGCAGGCTGGTTCTGGTCCAGCGGGGTATTCCGGGACACCATCGGCACCGTCTGGGCGGCCCGACGGGCTGCCGTACCGAGACGGCCGACGTTTCAGAGCCTTCGATTCGCCTCGAAGGCTCCGTCGGCTGGGCGTCCTTGGGGTGAGCCGCGCCGTCTGGTTGTAGTGTTGACCGCGGTAGCCCCCCTACCTCATCCGGGTTCTGACCTCGGAGGGGATCGGACGTCGGGTGTAAGAGTGCAGAGGAGTCGTTTAGTGGGTGGGTCCTAAAAATACCCCGCGCGCCCCTTTTGCGCGGGGACCTCGTAGGAGGTTCGGACCTCTACCCGAAAAAAAAAAAGGACATGCCCATTAGTACGTTTCAGCGGGTTTTAAGGACTGTAGCTCTGTTTGGGGCTGATCATAATTGGACTTTTTCATCAACCATTCATTTACTAGTGGTAGGACCTCTTGTAAGACCGCACGGGTAGGTATTATCAAGCTTCCGTATTAGATCCCTCGGTGATTCTCTATCGATTGTTTGATCTATATTTAAATAGCCATAAAGTATTTTATGACAATAAAAGGCAAAGTTGATAACCAAGGATGCCAGAAAAAAACAATAAAATTCTTAGTTAGATAATTTTAGTTTATAATTTTAGTTTGAAGGGTGGGGCAGCCGTTGTAACTATTACTTGAGACCTTAGAACTTATATTTCAAGGTGGGTGGCGCATTTACGTTGTAGATGTCTATGGGCTCCAGTAAACTTAACACCAGGTGGGCTGTGAGCTCGTTCACCCATCTAAGCAACAGAAAAAAAATAAAAATAAAAAACCGCAATGGACGTGAACCATTGAAGGATGAAAAACGTATTCCATTACTCCTTTAATATCACGAATGAATAGCTCTCGCAGCATCCTTCAAACCGTAAGGAACGATTGCTTTTGCGGTATAAATCTTAATTTTTTTCTCTCAGGCTTTGAAAATTAGATAGTAAATTAATGCCAGATAAACTTAATTATATACAACTTGCTTATAATAAATAAATAAGAAAAAAGAAAAAAATATAAAATAGGACATGCCCATTGTTTACGTTTCAGCGGGCTTTAAGAACTGCCGTTGTAATACTTGAGACCTTAGAACTTATATAGGTCCTACCACCAGTAATTACGCGAATTATAATTTTGCGGGTTTGATTTTTATTACACGCTGTTATTCCTTCACCGAGGAAGTCAATCGTGAATATTTGTTGAGTACGTATTTCATTAGAAAAATTGGTACCCGCCTGGGATTCGAACACCGGTGTATCGCTCAACACGAATGCACCGGGCGTCTTTATCTTTTAGGACACGACGACTTCTAATAGTTCTCAATAGTTTGCAATCCTGCGTTTATAATGTTTGTTATACCTGGGCATCTTTCAGATTATCCCACATTTCTTAGTCATGCTTTTTAACACGCTCATATTTATTAAGCGGAATCTTTCAATTTACTTTTACTAATTTCAAGACGTTCGATTGATTTGAAAGTTTTGGAGATATTTCAAATATAAATGAGAATACAATAAATGTATTAATTTTGCTCAGTATTAGTATATTTGACCTGACTAAGATAACTGGGATGATAAATATCATTATTGTTATTATTAGTTTAGTTTACTATGAAACCGTGTTGTTTTTTCTTTTTTTTATTACAATTTTTAATTGTTAGGAAATAATTATTGAGCGAGCAACCCTAGGTAACTGGATCCGCAGACCATTATGCTCCTGGCAACTAAACTATTACCAGTAGTTTATAGGTGTTTTGTGGAAATTCCCCAGGATCCTGCTCAATTTCGCTGATCAAGTGTTTTCCTTTTCGAAAAAGACCAGTTTAGTAATTCAATTTAACTTAATTACGTAATTACTGTGAGTTATTTTTTTTATACCAAATTCATTATTTGGATTATTTTTGTAGTTTTATGAAGCCAAATTAAAGTTTTCTTTTTTGTTCTAAGAAGGCTGACTAAACGAAACCTCGCCTAGTGAAGTAGCTAGCAGTGATTACCAAAAAATGCCTTTATATAAACTATCAGACTCAAATATTATATAAAGGCCGTCAACTTCAAATCGAATACATTACTTTTTGGGCCATAAACATGGGTTCTTCATTCTGAGAAGAATTGTTAAATTTAACAAACACGTACCGATTAGTACATAAAATCAGGTGGATCTAGTTGATTTAAAATAGCAGAATTATCAACAGGCCTGTGACAGTCAAAATGTCGTAATTACAGAATACGGTATTATCATAATTACAACTAATATAACTCGATAAATTGTCACGCTAGTACGCATTTATAACTTCAAAGCGTTTAACTATCGAATGTAATTTAAGGCTTAACTAATAATGTTTTAAGTCATTACTAGCTCTTGGCGTTATTGGCTTAGGTGACGTAATCTCTTAATTGTCTTTGTAAGGTCATAATTGAATTTCTCTGATTTTTGCACATTATTTCACGATCTAAGCCGATTTTTTTGGTTTTTATTTGTTTATTGTTGTTGATTGTTTTGTTGGTTTGTTTGCTATTTTTAGGCACTTTTTTTTCACGGGCTAACTTTGATCTGAATGATGATAATTGTTCCAACACTCTCAACATTTGTGAGTGGGTTTATTGCCACTATTATTTAACGGGTTCTTACTACTATTTTTACATTGTAGCGAGCCTGAGTGAGCGGCCCTGCGCTGAGTACGGCCCTGCGCTGGAGCATCGCACTATATATAATATTCGACGGTACTCGCAAAATGCTCCATTAACGGTGCTTTTAGGCACCACAAACACTGGTTACCGTCCTCGTCGAACCCGTTCTCAGTGGGTCGCGTTTCCAATCCGGTGCTAGATTTTGCGAAGCACTGCTCTTGCTAGGGTCAGTGTTAGCAACTCTCCGGTTGAGCCCCGTGAGCTCACCTACAAACGTTAGGGCGAAGCTGAAATAGCCTCTCAAGGCTATCAGCATAGGTAGAAAAAAAAAAACGCAAAATGCTTTCATTCGGTTGAGTTCGAGACAAACATGCGCTGGGTGCTCCGCTATGAACATTTGTATTTTATCGCTATTTAATTAAATATAAAATTGTAATTGGTGGTATCATTTCACTGCAACAAAACCACAGCTGGTACCACAACATTATAATACGCAGTTTATAATTATGACTAGCGACCCGCCCTCGCTTCGCTTCGGAAACATTAAAACACACATGAAATAAAAAAAAAAAAAAAAAAAAAAAAAAAAAAAAAAAAAAAAAAAAAAAAAAAAAAAAAAAAAAAAAAAAAAGTAGCCTATGTTCATCAGGGACAATGTCGGCTTCTAATGGAAAAAGAATTTTTCAAATCGGTCCAGTAGTTTCGGAGCCTATTCGAAACAAACAAACAAACAAACAAATCTTTCCTCTTTATAATATTAGTATAGATATAGATAAGTTGAGCAAATGATATGAAACGGTATTCAAAGCTATATGGTACAGATACATGACGAGATTGAAGACTCTTAATTATACAATATTATTTTTTTACGTAAACATTTTAAAATTACTTTTGCCAGAGTTACTTTTTCGAGAGCACATCTCAAATATACAAGTAGTCATCCAGACTTTGCTGTTTAAAAACCAAATAAAAACGGCCAATTATCAGTGAAAGACAATGTAGCTTTATAGAAAAATGAAACTTTAGCAAGGTGAAATGATGAATTTTTAGGCTAAAGGTGTGCAGATCGCAGCTGTTGGGCGTTCCCCAGGCGATGGGTTTTTTTATTGTCCGTGCAGGTCGACGATCATACGGCTCACCCGATGATGAGTGGTTACCGTCGCCCATGGACTTCAGCAATGCCAGAGGCAGAGTCAACCGTTAAGTTAAGATAGTGAATAAAGGAAATTCAAGAAATGTGTTTGTAAACCTTTTTTGTTCAGTTATGAATTCTCAGCTTTATTCTTCTTCTTATTTCTAGTTGGTGTTGCTATTAATAGAGTGGTCGTGGTCAGACGGTTCAGGCATTGGTGGAAAGCTTCACGGCACGCCGCTACTCTTCTCTGACGGCCGCTCTCCTCCATAATGATGATGAGCCACTTACCGCCGCTTTTATGTCCCCTTTATATAACGTGAAGTCGATGAAATGAAAGTAAAGGCTCTGCTAGTGGTTTAAGAAGAATGTTTCGAACTGCTCTGGGGTAGACCGGTGATATATAAAATAAAAGAGTGGACTGTATTATTTGGTAAGTTTATAAAAAGAGTAAAACAAGATGAACACAAGTAAGTGTCGCGGGCGGCGTTGCTGCACGAAGTGACGAAGCCGGTGTTAATCCGCTACCCCGCGCGGCTGTCCTCCTCCCGGTCCGATCGTCGATGTCCGTGCATCGACAAAGAACATAATGTTCTAGCCCGTATTTTTAAATTATCTTGTGTAACGAACTACATTCCAATTGTGATTCGTTTCATAAAAATAAAATGTTTGATGTCGACTATTATGTTGTAATGAGTTAACGAAAAAATATTTCTAGTTTTATTTCTTCACAATTCACAATAGTCTTGCACTCTTAATGTTCATTGCACGCGGCATAGTTGATATTAAACGCCATTCAATATCAACGGAAATTCCGATAAGCGGGGAAAATTCTTAGACCGTTAGGGCTGGCATATGTAGTTTTTAATTTTTTAAGACATCATTGCAATACGTATGAAGACTCATTTCTCATGTTTCGTGTCTATAACTTCCTTCTATATCTCGAAATCCAACTTTCATTTATTACTCCTTAAAATCATTCACTGTTGATACAAATTTTCAAATATGTTCTCCCTTCGTACAACGTACATGCTAATCTTTTATCTTCTATAATATATACTTAGGTATATAAAAATGAATTGCTGTTCGTTAGTCTCGCTAAAACTCGAGAACGGCTGGACCAATTTGGCTAATTTTGGTCTTGAATTATTTGTGGAAGTCCAGAGAAGGTTTAAAAGGTAGATAAATATAAAAGGCTCGGAATTAAATAAAAATAACAATTTTGTTTTTCCTTCGATGTGTCTCCCGTCGTACGGATTCCTTTTGTTTGTTTAAATTTATTTTATACAAAAGTTTAAGTCTTTTATTTGTCGATTGAGGCACTACAAAGTCTGCTGGGTCACCTAGTTTTAATATATTTTTTGCTATTTTCCCGATTATGAAAAATGTGGTAGGCCTTTGTATAGTATCTTGATCGCTGTCATCAAAATAGAAATCAAATTTAATTAAAAATTACTTGTACAAGATACGCTCGAAATCTCGCAATCCAATTAAACAATAACAAATATTTAATGTGTTCCCGTACATTCGCTTTTTCCTCAAAGGAACGAAAACGATTTTACCTCGTGGCTTGGGATTTTCGGGAATTTAATGTCTCCTCGGTGGCAGCCCTGTGTGCTCAATAACGCTTCGTTTGATTGTCGGGATCTCCTTAAATAAGCCATATCCTGCACAATAGGGAGATACCGAGAGGCATTCGGGATAACAGCGAAATTTTTGGAAACGAATAGGATTCTCGTCACACGCATCGGGTATTTCTTGTGTGTTTGTGTTTCGATTACGAATGTATTGAAAGCTGTTTTAAATTAAGTTTTTGGAACAAAGTTCCTTATGGGACGATGCGGAGGGGTACCCTAACCGGGAAAAAACGTCCGTAACGTAAGATTTTTATTAGTAATGCACACAGTGTAAGACTTAACTTTGTAATAACATACAAATTCGTAATGTACACAGTGTACGATTTAACTTTGTAATTACGTACAAAAATCCGTTGTCCCACGACACCACACATCTTTTTTTTTGTTGCAATTCGTTATCATCATCAGCCAGCTCCACTAATGGATGTAGGCTTCGTCCACAGTCCGCCACAATGAAGGAATTTGTTATGGCACTTTTAAAACTATCTAGATTCTGTACCCTTTAGTTAATAAAGCATCCGGGCCACCGATACGAATGACATGTGCTTTGTAAGGCCATCTCATATATGTATTATAGTTAAAATAGATACACGAACGTCTAATAAACTTAATGCAAGTACAGAAATTTACATTGTGGCGTTATAAAAATGTTTTTATGCCTAAAATCGCGTTTTTTGTCAGAGTAAAAACATTTACAAATATAGACTTTAAAAAAACAAACGTCTTAATGGAAGATTTGATTAAATTCGTTAGTATCGTTGTTGAGTTGCGTTTATTAGAATAAATCCGGAAATATACCTAGTCAGGTCATAAATTCTGTCACATGTTTAATGTAAAATAATTGAAACAAGTTTATTCATTATGTAACCATTCATATAGCAAAATGAACTTAACAAAACATAGATTCTTATGACACTAAAGTTTATTCAAAATGGCCTCCGTGATTTTGAATACAGGCCTTCAATCTGTCTATCGCAGCACGAATGAGGTCCATGTCAATATCGGCGGCTGCCTTAATCAAGGATGTCTTGAGTGACTCCAAATTGGGATGAGGCTTTGAGCAAGCTTTTCCTCCAAGTGTTGCTATATCTTGTAATCTAATGGATTCAAATCTGGACTGGAGGAGGGCCAGTCTTCGTGCCGGATGAAGTCGATTTCACGCGCCGCCAGCCAGTCTTGTGTGCTCTTCGCTCTATGAGCTGGCACTGAATCTTGTTGGAATACCCAGTGCCTGTTATTGAACATGGTATGAGAAACAGGTTCCACAAGGTTCGTCAGGACTGTATTTTGATACACAACTGCATTCGTTTTTACACCTTTCTCACAAAAATGTACCTCTGTTAAGCCCCAATAAGAAACTCCCAACCATACCATGAGCGAGGATGGAAAATGACCTCGTTGGACACGCGGAATACGGTTGCTCGCTTCTTCACTACTGTGTGCGTACACCTTATCATTTTGTTTGTTGTAGCTCTCTTCTACGGTAAAAATTTTTTCATCCGAAAAAAGAATTTCCCGTTATTTTTTTCCCGCGTACCGCTTCAACCGCGTACCGCTCAGGTCCATTAGACGAGCATTCAAACGATGTCCTGTTTTTCTTCGATATGCCCGAAGCCCTAAGTCTTCATTTAACACCCTTTTCACCGTGGTTCTGCTTAACCCCATCTGAAGGGCCAACAGTTTCTGCTTACGTTTGGGATTTCTTTGAATTCGCGCCTTCACAGCTTTTATCACTGCTGGAGTCGTAACAGACCGAGGGCGACCACTTCTTGACCTGTCATCTACACTAGAGTCTTCATTGTATCGTTTGATGGTACGATAAACGAATCTTTTGGTTATATTAAAATTTTCCAGTATGTTAAAAATTTTAATTGGCGCGTAACCGCAACGATGCAACGCAATAACTGCAACACGGTATTCTTTAAGCGTCCACTCCATATTTAAAAATGAGTAAAATTCTAAAAGTATACATTTTTTTTTTCATGAATAATTCGAAATTCGAATTCAATAAACTTTTTTGTGGCCAGCATTCTAAAAGAAAAGTTTTTACTATGTGACAGTACTTATGACCTGACTAGTTATGTGGGATCGTTCATGAGTAAAAGTGGGATGAATATAGCGAAGTTCTTTATTTTACTTAACAATCACTTAGTACACGTCTTTCTCAAACTTTTCCTTTTTCGAACTACCCTCTCTAACCTTAAACTACTATCTCTTTCTGAACTTAATAGAATGTTGCCATTGCAACAGGCACAAAATAAATATTCGAAAAAAAAAAAAACTGAGAAAACGCAATAAAAATAACACTGCCCACATATATTTATTTTAATATCTATTATGACTTTTGCATGACAGAACTAAATAGGATGATGATGCACGGCCTTATAATACCTTTATTATAAGCTGTTCTAATTGTTATTACACGACTAGACGTGTCACGCAGTTTCGCCTGTGCTAAATTTTATCAAAACGATTGAATAGCGTTACATTTTCCCAAGACAATCTTTGTCACTCCTAGGTCCACAGACTATCAGTAAATGAAATGAAATTAATGAATTTAATGAAACCACTGCTGTATTTGTTGCACGAGACACACCAAGAGTTTTCCGGGACATTTACTTTAGTGAAAGTATCCGAAATGCTAATCTAGGCTATCTTTGCGCGAAAATTCATACAAATCAATTTAGCCATCTATCTATACTAATATTATAAAGAGGAAAGATTTGTTTGTTTGTTTGTACTGAATAGTCTCTGAAACTACTGAACCGATTTGAAAAATTCTTTCACTGCTTGGAAGCTACACTATTCTCGAGTGACATAGGCTATAATATTTTAAAAAAAAAATAGGGATCCTTACTAAAACCCCAATAATGTAACCCAAGGTGTAAAAAAATTACCTAAAATGTTCTTTACATCGCGTGCCCTGCGAAAACTATTGATGATAGAATAAAATAATGTACTACGACTTTGTAGAACACATTATTATTTACAAAAAGTGTCGCGATAGCATATGTCTAACTATTATAGTTGTGCCGGAATAAGTGTTATTTTATTTTTAAAAATAAAACAACGTCAAATATCGTTAAATTTTTGTTAAAGACCCGAGCGGAGCCGGAGCGGGCCTCTAGTACGTAATAATCAAACATAATATGTACAAACTTTCACATTTGTAATATTAATTTAGATGTTATTCCTACATCGTGAAACTCAAATCAACTACGAGTATAAAATGGATTTTCCAATATCCTTTGAATTAATAGGTCGTGTTTTAATAACACGCCCTTAATTTGAAATCGATGTTTTTTTAATATCATGAAACGTTGAATACATTGTGCCGAGTGCCGAGAATTTAGCCATGCCTTTAGCGAACTTTGATTAATACAAGGGACAAATGAAATAATAAATTGCTACGAAAATCCTATTTTGCATTTGAAGTATTTATTTGTGTATGTTTGAATCAAACGTCAAAGGTTCTATTTTGAGAAAATGCAAAAACAAAATTGGCTCGCGATACTCCATAGGTTGCAGTAGCCCGTAAGCCGAGGGAACCTAACAAATCGGACCACCAGTGGCGGATTTACCCTGAGGCCCGGTAGGCCCGGTCCTGGGGCGGCCAGATTTAGGGGCGGCCCCAATCGTGTCAAAAAACTTATTACAAATTTCTTATATACTAAAACTTATTATAATATTAAATTTCTAAATCTATTTAGATAAAAGTTGGCAATATATGGTGGATGCTGAGAAAGGGGCGGCTGATGGCTTGGGGCCTAGGGCGGCCGAGACTGCAAATCCACCACTGCGGACCACACACATTGTCTCAACCTTCAAACCGGAGCAGATTGGTAGTTCACGGTAGAAATACGCGGAATGGTGGTGAATAGTCGTAGACACCTACAAGCCGTCTAATGGATCTGACTGATCCTCTCTAGGTGTTATTGGATACAAATAGTGTTAAAATTAGCAGAACAAAACCACAGCTGGCCGTATTCTTCGAACTAGAAAACAATGCGGTGTGCATGTTTAAAGTTCGCCAATCCTGGCCTCAAATTTAGTTTTCGGACCATCGACATAAAACCGTATTATTGAAAATTATTAAGGCGCTATCGAAGCGATGTTTCTGACGAATTGTTGAAAATATTACCATCCAATTCATCTTGAACGTAGAGCATTGTGAACTAAGAATACGCTGGTAATCGAGTGTAAAAGGTCGATAGCGAAACATTAACGAACAAACGTGAGCACACATTCGCGATGAAGTATTATATATTATTTACATTATTTATTTACTGGTGGTAGTACCTCTTGTGAGTCCGCACGGGTCAACGGCTGCCCCCTACCCTTCAGACCGAAACGCATTACTGCTTCACGGCAGAAATAGGCAGGGCGCTGGTACCTACCCGCGCGGACTCACAAGAGATCCTACCATCAGTATATTATATTATTACCATTATTATACTTTTTTTTTTATCTCGTAAATATGTCATGATCATCATCATCATCATAGCTGTGTGCACTTTTTCAAAAACTGACTTTTTCAATAATATCCCACTAAACTTTCGACCGTCATATACTGTTATGACGTAAGGGATTCACCGGAGATGGGTAACATAGTTTGAGTTTTAGCACATTGCAATCGTTAACCGGTTTTTACTGGTGGTACCTTATATTGGGAGCCCGTACGGGTAGATTTCGGATAAAAGATCGTGGAATCCTGCCTATTTCTAAAGAACGAAAAAGCATTACCTTGAGACATTGACCTCATGTCTCAAGCAGGGTTGCATTCGCGTTGTGATTTCCATGAACTCCGGTAAGACTTAGCAGGTAAATTATGAGCTGGTGCAATCCACGTGTTAATAAAGAAAAAAAAACAATACTGCGCTATTTCGAAAAGGCGCTCGCTTTAAAACTTTTTTATTGCTAATTTTTTTAGGTATTATTAGGAGTAGCTAAACAGACAGACCGATATCCGATACATATCGACGCTTGAAAGGCACACGTGGCTAAGCGACAATAACTGCTTTGTACATAAATGATAGGCAATAACCATATTCGATGCGCAAAAAAATATATTTCTAGGTCTATTAAAATCATTTCAATCCTACAGCTAGATTCGTTAAAATATAATTTTTTTCAGGTATTTCAACTTTAAACTAGTCTACTGTAAAGTTCACGCATTGTCGCTTAGTCACGTTTGCCTTTCAAGCGTCGATATATACTTAGCAAGCAAGCTATTTAAGTATTCCGTTACACACACTTAAATTCTAACTGTTACTTCCGACACGTAAATATATATTTATTTATTATCATTGCTTAGGTGGGTGGACGTGCTCACGACCCACCTAGTGTTTAGTGGTTACCGTAGCCCATAGACATCTACAAGGTAAATGCCGCCAACTACCTTAAGATATAAGTTTTAAGGTCTCAGTATAGTCACAACGGTTGCCCCACCCTTCAAACCGAAACGCATTACTGCTTCACAGAAATAGGCGAAGTGGTGGTACCTACCCGTGCGGACTCACAAGAGGTCCTACAACCAGTAAAAATATAAAACAGTATTAATTGTTTGTTTTTTGTACAATATTTTGTAGTTAGTATTAAGAAAAACAAAAGCGTGGAGCTATGTAGCTCAAATACATGACTCATTATGTCGCGACCAACGACAACATATCAATTTCAGAACACCGCTACCGACAATTAGTAGATTAAGTCAATTAGGTAATTAGTCGTATAGAAAACGATTCTAATTTCATACGTGCGAATCGCAATTCATTGGTCGATAAATTAAAGTTAACTACGTTTTTTGCGCCTAACAAAATTAATTTCGTTGTTGGAACTTTTTATTTGAGTGATGTAATGATTTATCTATATATATATAAATGAATTGCTGTTCGTTAGTCTCGCTAAAACTCGAGAGCGGCTGGACTGATTTGGCTAATTTTGGTCTTGAATTATTCGTGGAAGTCCAGGGAAGGTTTAAAAGATGAGAAAATATAAAAAAGCTCGGAATTATATAAAAACAAACAATTTTGTTTTTCCTTTGATGTGTCCCCTTGATGTGTCTTTTATTTATCGATTGAGGCACTACGAAGTCTGCCGGGTCAGCTAGTAATTAAATAAAAAACTTCAGGATTAAATTTGGTACTGTTTGCATTTGTTTTACAAAGAAAAATAAATAATAAATTATTTGTATTTATTTTTTGGTTCAAAATCAATGCACATAAGTTATTTAGTGTTTAGGATTCGACAGCGTATTCTTAAAATGACATCAGCCATCATGTTTTTTAAACTCATATATAAGAGATACGTAATTTTTTGTGTACATATGTATATAGGCGATTAAAAAAAAACGTGTGGCACTCGGGAACTGCCGCGGTAAAGCTATTGCATAGCATTTTTTATCAACTTATGCAATTATAATTAGACCATGATAATTTAATATTAAAACAATAATAAAACAAGACCACGCTATGTTAAACATTAATAAAAGCAAAACATTAACTGTCCCCTTCACGCTCATAAGCTAGACCGCGCGAGAGAGAGATGGGCAGACTTTTCATGATGCGCACGCAGTGTGACGTCACACCACGCGCTTATTCATAAACACTACGCAAGCGCAACGTGTGAATGTGTTGAACGCAAGCTACATAGTAGGCGTAGTGGGGGTGTCAGGTTATTTTCGTTACGGAATTTCTTGATTCAGTCGCCGCGCTCAAAGCCCGCGATAAAATCTATGCAATACCTTAAAAACAACTCCTTCACAAAAATAAAATCGAGCCAACAAAATCATTAATAAAGCTATTCCGGCTTCAATGTAGACGTAAATTTATTCTATGTACTTTTAATCTTAATATGAACGACATCTGAGACGTCATTACGCAAAATCACACGAAGAACAAACTCCGCCTTATTCTCCCTAAATATAATTTCACAAGAACGCTACAAAAGACTCCAAGTCTCGTTATCTCGGTAAATTGTTCATTCCTCTTTTAAATTTGGATATAGCTGAAAATATTCGAATTTTCGTAAGCTGAGGTGTCATTATTAGTACATACGTTCTACGTAAATAGGTTGAAGATTTATGGTTGAATACATTTAAAAATAAGCCGGGCCGGGGCCGAACCTCCTGAGGTAGTATCCCAGGTTATCTTGCGGACAAGAGCAAACCGCGGGCGCAGGGGTTTACTCTGTTTTTCGGCGAATTCATAATAAGGTAACGGGTAGCTCTTAATTTTTAATTCCGCCTATCAAATTTTGAGAAAGCTTTGGTTGAAGGCGGTCGCAATACATGTGGCCCCACTCGAAACCAAAACAAATCTCAGGCTCAGATAAATTGTCACGATCTATTTTACTACTTATACATACGTACATACATATGTATGTGTGTGATGCTTAGGTTAACAAGAAAAAATGTTACAATTAACAAAACTTTATTATAGATTAGGTCATTTAATTAATATTTAATTGTAACTACTGTTACGGTTTTATTCCGATAATCTTATTTTTTTATTGTTGTTATATTATTTCTGACGTTTCAAATATTCCAAAGCTTTTGTTTTTGTTCGAAATTTGAATATTAAAAAAAATCCAGACGTTTGCGTTTCATTTCACACAGAAGGAGACTAAGTTTCCAAATAAATTTTAAATTAATAGTATCTTGACGTCTGGCCGTTTGTTCGACTTAGGTTTTCGTCTTCACGATAAGAGGATCCCAGGTGTTAGAAAAGCGCCAACCAGTAACAATTAATATAGACAAAAAAATATAGCGTTTTTTTATTATTGTTTTTTTTTATTCCACAGAAACAAATTTGAGAACCATAAAAAATATAAAATCGCTTTCTGAACAGACTGCTATCCTAAAGTGAAAAGCTTTCTCTTCAAAGATGTCTACACATAAGCACAATTACATCAACAGCTATCTTAAAAATATCCAATATTGGGGTTCGGCAAAACTTGGTCACGTGTCACAGTTTAATTTAGTTTAAATGGCCGTGGTTCTTGGGAACGTTATCTTGAATTAGAAAATTATTACGATATGATTAGTGACATCCGTTAGAGTGACTTAAGTCCACTGAGTTTCTCGCCGGTTTTCCTCAGTGGGTCGCGTTTCCAATTCGGTGGTAGATTCTACGAAGCACGGCTCTTGCTAGTGTTCGTGTTAGGAACATCGTCAGGTTTGAGCCCCGTGAACTCACTGGTTAAGGTTACGCTGATATGGTATCTCTAGAACATCAGTTTAGGGAGGAAAAAACATTTCGAAAAATTCACTTACATTTAAATTTTGAAAAATCCATTATAGAACAATTACATCTAATAACAGTAATTTGGAACCACATATAAGATAAATATCGCACAGCATGAATAGCTACTATGATAATTATCTCGGAATTGCTAACCACGAGCCGGGACCCTATGTTTATTGATTGCTATTTGCTTATTCAATGAGATCGATCGATATTCAAATCACAATACGTTGAAAAGGTTCATTGGCAGCCGTACCTCTTTGATTTGATTTTGTGGTCAAACGTCATAGGTGGGTATCGTAAAAGACTATCAAATCGTTTCGTCGGAAATCTTTTGTAGCATTAAAGTTTATTTGTTATATGTGTGATATATTAAAAAAACCATCACTAACTATAGAAGAAAAGTAATTAAAAATAATTTACATATATTTATATTTTTAACAGTAATAACTAAGTCTAGGAGAAAAATAATGATATTAAGGTATCATTTTACACGGCGGATTATAAAACAGTAATTGAACGATTATAGAACTAATTACATAATTTACTTTGAATTTATGACTAGGGTTTTTCTTCTAAATAAAAACTTTAAGAATTTTTGTTAGTGACCGAGGCAATTCGAATATATGATATGATAAAGCTCACTACTAGCATCTCTAGTGTAGATGATGATATGATATAAGTTTTACATGCTGTTTTTTCAATAATTAATAATTTATTTAAAGCAATTGCAAGCGAACTTTGTGCAGTCACAATCGAAAACAAATAATGCTTAAATTTTTAATATTCAATGAAAATATCAAAGAAAATGTTTATGAGAAAAGTTCGGCAGTAAATAGAATAATAAACTTCGTAGTTCAATCAAGTATCAGATCACATTGACCTTCGAAGTTATTGAGTTCGAATTAGAGTCAATATACGACCAATCTTTGGTCCAATCAATTAAAAGATTCGTCTGAAATACGCACAGAGACAACCAATTTGACGATGCGTATTTTATAAAGAGAAAATCGAGGGTATTTGGATTTCTAGGGCATTGCCTTGGCTTCCAGCTGTCACGATTGACACGGTTTCCGGAAAAAACAATCCTACGATATAGATTAAAACGCCTCTGAAACGCCATATCAACTTAATCAAGGGTTTGATGACTCACCGGACTTGTCTTTATATATACAAGTAGTCCTGCAGTAGTCGAAATTCGACTATAATTAATTGAAATTATAAGTTTATACATTATTATGGTTCTATTGTCAAACACTATTATACTTCTTTAATATAATAGAATCACAGATTTCACCAAAACTACATTTTAAAGACAAACAATATTAATATATTCTCAAATTGACCACAGACTCTAAACAATAACAAAAGTTGGACAATTAACAATAAACAAAGACTATATTTATGTTACATGTATGTGTTGTGGCAATTACATGGTAGTGTGTGAAATGTTTTTTTTTAATGATTTAAAGTATTTTTTATGCATCATTAAAAAAAAATATTAGCATTCTGCACTCTTTCTCTATATTCTCTATAATTTCATACTTCTCCGTCCGCGCATTTTCGTAAAAAGGGGTACAAAGTTTTTGCTTCACGTATTAATATTTATATATAGATGTCTATAACATTTAATAGATATTTGAGTTTAAGGGTCCGAGTGAACTTTTCTTTATCTCGCACGTGTTTTCGTCGAACATAACACAGGTGAAAATTTACCTTGAGGCCGTTTGATGTTGAAATTTTTGTTCATTATTAACTAGAGTTCTACTCGCAGTTTCGCCCACGTTGAATACACTCTATATCAATTAACAACGTAATGAAGGGTAGGCTAATTTCTAGTCCAAAACTCAAATTGTACATATCGACGCTTGAAAGGCAAACGTGACTAAGCGACAATGACTGCTTTATTACTAATTTAAGTTTATTACTAATTTAATTAACTGCTTTATTAATAACCATATTCGATGCGCAAAAAAATTTATATTTCTAGGTCTATTAAAATAATTTCAATCCTACAGCTAGATTCGTTAAAATAGAATTTTTTTCAGGTATTTCAACTTTAAATTAGTCTACAGTAAAGTTCACGCATTGTCGCTTAGTCACATTTGCCTTTCAAGCGAATTTATACAATGTAACAAGACAGGTATTTTCCTATCTCTAACATTAGTAGCGATCTGAGTGATGTTCTAAATATTTATCAGAGAGTTTAATTAGTCTTCATTGTTTGTTACAGGGCTAAGCTGAATTTTGTTTTTCTAATACAAAGATATGGAGTGACAAAAGGCTTAAATGTTTGCTTATCTTTTTTCCTATCGACTCAAATAGCGGTCCTAGTTTCAAAGAAATTTATTTACTAAAAAATACCTTGCAGTCTACCTTATTTATTTATTTACTAATATCATTTTATCTTAATTTAAAAATATCAAACATAAAATACATTTCTCATCGAGTACATAACGTTAAATTTAAAAGTAATTAGTGCCTTCATTTAAAACTCATACTTCAATAGGTACGCGTTTCAAAATAATTAAAAACCGGGAACATGTAAGACAGCCTCTTTTTTAGAACACCAGCGTACCCCGCCTTCACACCTCTGTGATTATATGTATCGTTTAATATACGTATTGCTAGGACGGACGTGTATGCGAAGCATATAAAGCCGAGCCTTTGCTTTGTTAACGGTAGGCAGAGACTTGACTCGGCCCCTGGCATCGCTGAAGTCTATGGGCGACAGTAACCACTCAACATCAGGTGAGCCGTATGCTCGTCTGTCTACAGGGGCAATAAAAAATAAATAAGACTAGCCCTTGATCCTTCAAACGTACTAAATTTCAAGACGATCGTATAAACAACAATTATGCGAATCATATCACGAACAAACAAACATAAAAAAAAGATGTGTGGTGTCGTGGGACACCGGATAGAATCAAAGTTCCTTATTATAAAAATATTAATTTTAAGTTCTATTCGAGGTATAAAGAAAATAAAACTGGAGGTTTCCCAACAACCCACGGTCATTCGGTAACGTGCGAACTCATTGTGGTACACTTCATTCACGGTTGTTTGCATAAGAGTTAGTGTATTGCGCAAACGAACGCTCTGAGATCGTGGTCAATGACTGATAAAAAAATATGTTATTTTTTGTACGTTATTACAAAGTTAAGTCGTACACTGTGTGCATTACTAATAAAAATCTTACGTTACGGACGTTTTTTCCCGGTTACCTCCGCATCGTCCCATAAGGAACTTCGTTCCAAAAATATCTAAATGTTTCTATTTCCGAAATTCTAGAGGCAAAAATATTTAAAACAAAAATTATATCTTTTTGTAGGTACTGTATCATAACATCACAGCCGTTAAGGTAGGAAGATAATGAGATCGGTGTACCTTCAAAATATGAACACCAGTTAATTTGCGGTGTTGCTTTGACAAAGAGCTTCGTTTTGAACGTTAGAGACATTCGGTTATGCTAAACACTTTCGGCGCACAAAACAATTTTCGCGTTTGAAAACCAAATAAATATTTTACGCGCGAAAGTACGATGCCGTGCGGTCACGACAACAACGTAGAGTCGTTATTCAAAATAACAATAGCATTTCACATGACTCGCATTGTGCCTTATATTTATTGGGTGCCCGTTGAATTATTACAAAGCCCGCCAATAGTACTTACGGGTTTATTTTATTCAAATTTAGCGTATAATGAAGAGTGGTGTCCCTTATCCACTGAATAGTGTTCGCAAATTAGAAGTCACACAACGAATACAATGTCAAACCGTAAAGGGTTTCAACTGCATGATTTAGTGATTGTTTTGTCGACCAATCCTATTTTTTATGGCTTATATGGGTTAATTAGTTACCGGAGCCCATACAACACAATGTAAATGCCGCCACCTATATTGAGATATGAGTTCTAAGGTCTCAGTATTTACAGTACAACGGCTGCCCCACCCTTCAAATCGAAACGCATTACTGCTTCAGGGCAGAAATAGGCAAAGTGGTGGTACCTACCCGTGCGTACTCACAAGATATTCTACCACCAGTAAGATTGATTGAATTGACGATGTCCACGGTATCCGCTCATTTAACCAGGGATGTCTCAAACTAGGATGGGGCCCTTGGGCACACAAGAATTTGAGGCCCTTTTGGAAAGTAAAAAAAGCGAATTATAATAACATTTTTTTACTGAGTTTGAGATCATTTATTATAGGTAATCAAATACAGTATTATATAATATGTCATTAATTATATTAGAATGCTGCTGGTTTTTTGGTTACGATTTCGATAGCGGTTTCTTTCGGGATTTCTGTTGAGCAAAATCTTCTATTATAGGCATAGTATATGCCTTGTAAATACCTTCTGATTACTGATTAGTGAAAAAAGTGTAATGTGCCCGACAAAAATGTTTTGAGAATAAACGTGTGAGAGAAATTGTCGGTCTTTCGGGGCCCCCTGAGAATGGGGGCCCTGGGCACGGGCCCCGTGTGCCCTTATGGTAAAGACGGTATTGCATTTAACACGAGGTGAGCCGTGTATTAGTCTAACTATTCAAGAACACTCAATAATCCTTTGAAGTACCTCAGATTTTTTACATCATACCCACGTTTGATCATAAAATCTATTTAGAACTACACAAATCGTAACCGGCTTCGCCTAATATTTAACCAGTAGTTGCAATATTCGTATTTTATTACTCGTCGTGCTCTTTGATCTTCCATTTCTCTAATATTCAATTTACCTTTGTCCCGTTACGACCAGAACCACGCGAATGAAAATTTGATATCCGAAACGAGTTTACCTCTTTGATAGCTTGTAAATTCAGTCGCGTGTCCAAAACAGTGCCACAAACAATTTGAGAGCCACTGTTTTCCATTATAAACTTAATATTTTCTTATCGTTCTACCAGAAAACACACACGAATGTGAACCGTATATGTGCAAATGCAAGTCCCAATTCAAACTCGCTGGTGGTAGGACCTCTTGGGAGTCCGTACGGGTAGGTACCACCACCCCGCCTATTTCCACCGTGAAGCAGTAATGCGTTTCGGATAGAAGGGTGGGGTAGCCGTTGTAACTATACTGAGACCTTAGAACTTATATCTCAAGGTGGGTGGCGCATTTACGTTGTAAATGTCTATGGGCTCCAGTAACCACGTAACATCAGGTGGGCTGTGAGGTCGTCCATCCATCTTAGCAATAAAAAAAAAACTCGGTGAGTTATAAGAAAAATCGTTGAATCATTGTAAATTTGGTAAATTGTTTTTTTGGTATATGTATCTACATATTTATGAAACCATTTTGTAAACTAGACGATCGCGTTCTTCAACGAATCCTACTTACTTTACTAGAACTTTGAGAAACACGAACAAACTTAATATAATGAGGAATTCAGAATTACGGTCTCCAACTAAATAGAGCTATTTATAGAGCGTTATAGAGCTGCTTAGAGCACGCTCCGTAGAAAATAGTTTCGAGCGCTTAAAAAACAAAATGGTTTACTAATTACAAAAAAAAATAACACGAGTAGGTTAATAATTTAGTCGTTTTTTTTTTACGAAAAAGGTGCGTGGGTAACGAGATAATTCAGAACTTGATTAGACTGAAAATTTGCGTGCGGGCTCTATCGCACAGAAGGGAAAAGGGAATGCCGTTTTTACTGAAAATTGCGTTGAAATCTCATTTTATAACTTTAGAATTGAGTGTAGGATGCGCATATGAATATTTTTCGTTTAAAAATAATACAGTATAATGATTCAGGGACGAAATTTTGTTTATTTGAATTAGTTTTTTGTTTTTCGCCTTAGAGATAGGCGATCGTGGGGCGAGGAGTCACTTATATCTACGAAAATATGAGGAAGACCTATATCCACCCGTGAACGTTTGTCGGCTGATAGATAAATAAACTACGTGTACAATATGTTATTAAAGCTTAGGTAATCTATACATTTAAATAAAATTAGAGTGTCTGTTTGTAGTATTGAAATAACCGCTTTTTCCTACATGCATATGAATATATATACGGTGCATACACCAAAATAACATTTTTTACAATTTTTGTCTGTCTGTCTCTCTGTTTGTTCCGGCTAATCTCTGGAACGACTTGATCGATTTTGATGAGACTTTCACTAATATGTAGCTAATGATATAAGGAGTAACTTAGGCTTTACTTTTTAGACTAGCTTCGCCCCGCGGCGTCACCCGCAGTTATTGTCGTACCACGCGCAACATGGCGGGCTTCGCCTATCAATAATAAAATTTAATGTTTCCGAAGCGAAGCGAGGGCGGTTCGCTAGTTTCTTTATAAAATAGAAGTCGTCAGTTCGTGAACAATTCAAATTAAATACCGTAGCAATAATCTGTTAAATAATAAATAGTATTCGTAAAGTTAATAACACACTAAGTGGTACCTAACCGCTAAAGTTTAAAAACAATTCGCAATTAAAGCTATTAGAATTTCAATTGAATATTTCGTAAATTACACAACAAAAACTTCAATATTGGCAATCGGGTAAGTGAATACCGTTGTTTGAACGGTGGAGGTACACCCGAAAGTTGGGTAAAGGCAATGTATCGAATTTTCAGAAATCCAAAGGCTTTTTGCCAAATTATTACTTTAGTTGGGATTGAAAATATTGTATGTCTATGAAACTATTTGTGCATGTGGGTAAATATCTATATATTAATACGTGAAGCAAAAACTTTGTATCCCTTTTTACGGAAATTGCGCGGACGGAGGAGTATGAAATTTTCCACGCTTGGGAATATAGAGAAGAAGTGCACAATGCTAAAATTTTTTGTAAATAATGCATAAAAGATACATTAAATCTATAAAGAAAACATTACACACACTACATACCATGTATTTGACGCACACACGCATGCTATTTATTTATTGTCAAACTTTAGTTCTTGACGTTTGTGGTCAAATTGAGAATAGATTAAATATTGTTTGTCTTTATTAATATTTTTTTTTAGTGTAGCCTTGGCGAAATTTGTGATTATAGTATGTGTACAAACTTACAATTCCAATTAATTATAGTCGAATCTCGACTACTGTGGGACCTCTAGTATATATAAAACGTTGATCTATGTTGAGTTTTTTAATAGACTGTTAAAATTTAATTCAATCGATGAAAAATAGGTAGGCAGCGGCTTGGCTCTGCCCCTGGCATTATTGAAGTCTATGATGTAATTGAGTTAAACAAATACCAGAACAGAAGAAGTACATTACAAACACGATTATTATACAAACTTACAACGAACATTTTCCGTTTTAGTGCTTAGTCATTGTTAACCACAAAACTTAATCATTTTTCTTAATAGCTTTGCAAGAACTTATTACTACCAACCTACATTAAATACGTAATAATAATGACGCGATTTGTTACGTAAATAAAGTTTGTGTTTTCACAATTTATTCATTTTACGTAGATGTTTAATAATCATTAAATTTTCGAATTAATAATAAAAATAAGGATTTTGTACATAATGCGGTGCAAATGATAAATAATAAATTACTGTTCAGTTTTATTTATCGCAAACAACTTGATCAAGAACTCCTCCCTCCTCCTCGCGTCGTTTTCCTCATTACTGAGGGTCGAGACTCCCCCGCTGCATCAGTTTCTCCCATACGACTTCCCTCCATCTGCCGCGATCCTTTGCTTCATGAAGGGCATTATGGAAATTGATGCTCAGAGAAGATCGTACTTGGTCCGACCATCTCGTGGGACTGCGTCCTCTGGGACGTTTGCCATCTACCTTTCCTGTCACCATCAGCTGTTCAAGATTGTGACCCTCTTTACGAGCAATATGTCCGAAGAATTCCAGCACCCTACGAAGGCATATAGTGGACAGTCTGGCTTTGATATGAAGCTCTCTCAGAATAGACACGTTGGTGCGAAAGGCGGTCCATGGAATCTGTAGCATTTTATTTTATCAAGAACTAGCTCATATCTAATTAACAACAACCGTGGCAACGCAATTCTGCCACTTAGCTTCGTTACGAGACTGACTACTTATTGCTTTTACTAGATTTTTAATGACTTATTTATTTATATATTCAACCCTTATTTGGAGAAGAAAAGAGTATAAATGTAAAAATGGTGCCTTGCAACAAAATTATCTATTACAGGACCTAGTAGATATAAATATATGTCGGAGAAGCTACATTATTAACACCATCATCAGACATCGTAGGGGCGAATAGGGTGATCGAGCTAAAAGAAATATTGAGTACACCAATCAGGTTTATTGTCTAACAACAATTTAGAAGCCCTCTCTTGACGTTAGCAAACGAAAACTAATGACAGTTCTTAGGACGGAGGCATCGCACTACAAGAAGGCTGGTTGGTAAGTGTGATGGCGTCTACGCGCCTCCATTGGCTAGGCTCTGTCGTAGCTTTTTTTATTTTATTGATAGATCACTGGTGGCCCAGAGGCCTTTCCAGCTTCACCAGGACAGGTGGGCGAGCAAAGGCTCAGCCAGAAGGGGTGGGATTTGCTAACAACTGCCCGAGCGCCTCCGAAGGAGACCTAACAACTCAAGAGCAATTGCTTCGCGAATGAATCTGCTACCGGATCGGAATCGCGAACCACTGAGAAGATCCGGCGAGAAACTCAGCGGGCTGATGCATGGATTAGGTGGTTACCGGCCTGTCGTAGCACGAAGCTAGCCGAGTCCCGACAATACCGCAGTCGTGCTACAATCTTTCGGGAATCGTGCTGCGTTTCGTTTAGCTACCAAACTAATGACCGTCTCCAACATAATATATAAATCAATAAATGAAACCGAAATAACCTTTCATACCCCACTGTTTATACCAATAAACTGAATCAAAGGTCCTATATTTTCAATATATTAGAGTGCCTACTCTTAATTTCCACTTAATTAATTAACTTCAGGACTCTTGAAAGGAAAATCTCTCTCAGTTTCTACATTTAAGAATTGCTAATTTGTAATCTAATCATTAATTAATGTTATTGACGTTTAGCTACGGATGCTCTTAAGATCTGTAATTCAAAAGCAATTTAAGTACAAATAATATCATTACACGGCGTTTTTCAGTAAATATTTCCTGGCCGCATTCCCTAGCAGATTCAAACATTACAATTTTATTTAGAATAAGAAAACTTAATGGCAATGTTACGCGCTGGGATTCGGGATAAATAAAATGTCACCAAAGTACAACTTAAAACTGTATTCTACACTTAAAACACTTACACACTTCACAAACACTTTTAAACACTCAACAAACGCTTTAAAACTCTCAATTCGCTTGTTCCGCTTCGCTTCAGGTGATCCGTTCGCTGTTTCGCTTCGAGTAGTTCCGATTACTGACTGCGTGCCATCCCTACAACGCTTTTATAGCCGATATCTCATCCCTAGAATTATCGAGAATATTCCACACTTCTCTAGTAGTAGTTTCCGCTATCTGATAATAGATGGCGTTGTGATTCTCGAGCATTCTAGATCCTTCTATATTCGTTCGACTATTCGGCGATAGATGACGTTACTCTTACCGGCGTAACAGTAATAAAATTCACATTAAGTTCTTAAGTTCCATCTATAAATGTTTGTACCTATGTGTTAGAACCTTTAAACGTCATTTTCATGGAATTAGAAACGTCCAATTTACTGGAAAATTACAGGCGCAACAAAGACTTATATAATAATAAGCCGACAATATAATAATTTTATAAATTACATCTAATATACAGAACAGTATTGACAGAATAAATAACGGGTCTAACTGTATAAAATATTGAATTGTTATCGGTTCTTGATAATTTTGAGTAAATGCGACGGTTTGTAGGGAGGTCTAAATCATGTTCGAATTTTCCGTTACATACATACACAGTAACGTACGTATGAACCTAATAAAAACGTGTTAAAAAATGAAATTAATTGTAAGTTCAGTTTGTTATTTACACGTGCTGTCAACGTAAAACCTCCTTGGGTTATATCTCCTGTAGTATTTATTATATGTCCATCGCAACGTACCGTTTTTATTTTTTATTGCCTTTGTAAGCAGACGACCATACGACCCAAATGATGGTAAGTGGTCACCGTCACTCATGTAAGCCAGCAATGCCTGGGGCACGGCCAAGTCACTGCCTACCAGCCATAGAGGGAGAGACTTACTTACTTTACTGGTTTTTTTTTTTTTTTTATGATTGAAGTATTACTGGTGGCCCGGAGGCCTTTCCAGTTTCACCAGGACAGGTGGGCGAGCAAAGGCTCAGCCAGGAGGGGTGGGCTTTGCTAACAGCTACCCGAGCGCCTCCGAAGGAGACCTAACAGCTCAAGAGCAGCTGCTTCGCGAATGAATCTACTACCGGATCGGAATCGCGACCCGCTGAGAAGATCCGGCGAGAAACTCAGCGAGCTGATTCATGGGTTAGGTTGCACGGCGAACTCTTTGTCGAGTTCGACGAGTACGGTTACCGGGGTCCCTAAGCCTGCTCCTAGTGTTAGAGCTGAAGGCGTCTAATGCAAAGGTTATTGGATCTGATGGATCCGTAAGGACGTGTCTAGGGCGTCGACGGTGACTGGCTCCTGCGTGATCAGGATTCGGGGAGTAGTCAGCGGCGGCAACGATAAGGCGATTATCATGACGCATAGCCTTATCGAAGTACCGTTCCGACGCTGACTTCATGTATTTCTGGATAGATTCGAGGCCCAGGTCGTCGTGTAGGTCAACGTTCCTCATGAACCACGGAGCTCCGACGGCTAACCTGCAAAAGTGGGATTGTAGAGATTGGAGGGTGTCTATGTGTGTGCGGGCCGCGTGAGCGAACACCACACTCGCGTAAGTCATGACGGGCCTTATGCAAGTTTTGTAAAGTGTCACCTTGTTCCGAAGGGACATTTTACTCCGCTTACAGATCATGGGGTAGAGTCTACCGAGAATAAACGCGGCACGGTCACGGACTGATTTTATATGCGGGCGGAATGTCATCGATGCATCCAGGGTAACGCCCAGGTACTTGACCTTCCTGGCCCAGGGTAAGGGTTGTCTAAAGAGAGTAATCGGGGGTATGAGATTCCTCCTCCTAATCCGGGAGGAAATCCGTGTGGAGCTTCCCCTTTGAAATAGCACCGCAGTACTTTTCGCTGGGTTGATGTCTATGCGCCATTTTCGGAACCACTGTCCTAGAGCTAGGGCTGCGCTCTGAAGCATCTTAGCGATTAGGGACTTGTTTCTGCTGGAATAGTAAACAGTCGTGTCGTTGGCGAATAAAGCTAAATGGGTCGGTGGCGACCGGGGAATATCGTTAACGAATAAGCTAAAGAGGAGGGGTGAGAGGACAGAGCCTTGCGGGACTCCAGCTGTGAGAGGTCGTGGGGAGGAGCGGGTTCCCTCGACTCGATATCGAAAAGAGCGGTTCGACAAGAAGTCCCGTATAATGAGCACGAGACTATCCGGCATGCCCATGTTGAATAGTTTGAAAATCAAACCGTTGTGCCAGACTTTGTCGAACGCTTTTGCGACGTCGAAGAAGAGAGCTCCCGTGTATAACGGTTTTGGTCGATTAAGCCCCACAAGAATGTGCTCCGTGAGGCGGTGCACCTGTTGAACGCATGAGTGATTTGTACGGAATCCGAATTGTTCATCGATGAGAATGCCCTTGGATGAGACAAAGTCTCTGAGGCGTTTGTAGAGCAGACGCTCATACAGTTTGCCTAGAGACATGAGGAGGCTAATCGGACGGTAACTCGTCGGATGATTTTTTGGTTTACCGGGTTTATGTATGCCGATAACGTCCGCTTCTTTCCACACCGCGGGAAAGATACAGTTCGCCATAGCGGCATTGAAAATAGATGCCAACATCACGATGAGTTGGACGGGTAGAAGTTTAATAACGCGGTTGGATATACCGTCGGAACCGGGAGCCTTGCGAGGACGTAGGTCTTTTATCAAGTCTTTAACTTCCATCGGGGTGACGGGTGGTAACGCATCCGAGGTTGGCAAGGAGACTCTGCGTTCTACCTCACTGTCTACTAATTCTACATGAACAGGGTCCACGGATTGAGTGCTGGGCGTGCACTGGGTTTGCAATGTATCGGCCAGCAGCTCTGCTTTTTCGTCATCATCAAACGCCGCGAGTCGGCCTGAGGGGCCTACGAGGGGGGGCATAGTTACTACCGTATCCGATTTGAGAGTACGAGCTAAGCGGTAGTAAGACCTTTGGGAGGGCGCGAGTCCTTCTAAGAAATCAGACCATCTGGCATCTCGGACTTCGGCGATGCGAGACTTTACGTCGCGTTGTAGGGCACGCATTCGAATACGATTTTCCGCGGTAGGATACCTGTCGTAGGCGCGTATCGAACCGTTCTTAGCTCTAAGGAGTTCCCTAATATCGTCGGACAATTTGAAGCGGTGAAGGAAGTCCTCCGCTACAACTTGTTTCGATGATCTATCTAATGTTGAGGTGATGTGTGACGTTAAGATGTCTATGGCTTCAGCGGTATCCTGAGGAGACGGGGTAGAGTCCGGGTTAAACGGGAGCGATGGTGGATCAGATTCAGCCAGGCTGATGCCCAGCGTGTGCCAATCCACCACAGTCCTCGTGACGGGAACGGAGTCGGGAGCGCGACCGAGCTTCATAACGACGAGACGGTGGTCTGAATCTAACTCTGAAACTACTTCAATCGAGTGTAAGCTCAGAGTTACGTTTTTTAATAACGCTATGTCGAGTATATCCGGGCGATGCGCGATATTTAGCGGGTAGTGAGTCGGTGTTAGCGGAGCGACGATATCGAAGGCGAGATCATCGACTAACGCGTCAAGCCGCCTGCCATTCGGGGTTGTGGTGTGTGAGTTCCACCTGATGTGTTTACAATTTAGGTCGCCCGCCAGAATGACAGAGCTCCCCATGCCGAGCAGCGCCTCGATATCACTGCTTAGAACGATCTTATCCGGTGGAAGATAAACGGACGCGATAACGATCGGCGCGTGTCCCGTCAGTGAGATTCGGCACACTGATGCTTCGATATTAGCGAGCGCGGGAGGATCGAGCGGGACGCAATGCAGGGCTCTTCTATAGTAAATGACGGTACCACCACCACGAGCAGAGAGCCTGTCGTTCCTGACCATGTTATAGTTCGCGATTTTAGGGTCACGGCGCGCGGGCTTAAGTAGGGTCTCCTGCACCAAAAAGATATCAATTTGATGGTCACGCAAAAAGTCAGAAACCTGATCACGTTGATTTGCGAGACCGTAAGCGTTAAAAAATCCTATCGTTACGGATAGGGGCTTTATTCTACTTATATACGCCATTGATTACCGGCGGAGTGAGGGGAGGACGTACGTATTTAATGACGCGTATACGTCGGCGTATTCTTGCACAACGGCGATAAAGTGTTGTGCAGTGGAGGCAGCGCGAATGGCGTCGCCCAAAGCGTTAACGCGCTCAAAGTTGATTGACTGAAAGAAGTCGATCGCTAAAGCGAGATTGTCGGACGCGGTCGGAGGGCAAGTCGCGGGAGAGGGACGAGTTGCGGGGGCGGGACGAATCGCGGAGGAGGGAGTTGTAACCGTGTTCGTGTACGGCAGCGGTTTCGCCCAAGCCGAGACACTGGGCACCGGCGCCGGAACGAACGCTGGCTTAGCCTGCGACACAGAGGGTGCCGAGGCTTTGATGTCTGGGCTGGAAGCTCGGAGGCGGTTTTGGCGGGCGACGCGGCGATTTATTTTCGGGGCTCGGGGGCATCCGCGGTAATTTGCGGGGTGACCCTGTGTTTGACACAGGACGCAGCTAGGCGGTTCCGTCGCGGTTTTTTGATCGCGAGTGCATAGGGCCGTGGCGTGATCGCCTAAACACTTGACGCATCGGGGGCACGCGTGACAGTTACGGGAAGAATGCCCGTATAATTGGCAGTTATGGCACTGGCTAGGTGTGCCTTTCTTGTGTGGGGTTTCGACGGCGATTCCGGAAAGGCTACATACCGTTCGGATGTTGAATATTTGCTTACCCTCGGGGGTAGGCTGGAGGGCGACGAGAACCATGTTATATGGCTCCCTTCCGCGGCCTGTGTGCATGCGGTGTACGGAGTTAACCGGTAGGCCTTGTTCGAGAAGGTCGGCCTTAACGAGCTCGGCATCCAACTCTTTAGGGATGCCACGTATGACGGCACGGAGTTCGCGCTCCTCCTGGAGCGTATACGTGTGAAAACTTATACGCTCCTTACGGAGGTAAGAAGAGAGGGCCCTATGGTCGTCGGGTGTTCGAACCTTAATTTGAATGCCGTTCGCGAGGTTACGGGCATTCGTGAAGTTGATATTTTTGGCTTTAAGGGCCAGGGAAACTCGATCCCAAGCTGCCTTCTCTTGGAGGATTACCGGGGGAGGGGTCTGGGTTTTATTTTGTGCCACCGGACGCGGCGACGGAGTGGCACGGGCTGGAGGCGCAACGGGAGTCTGAGGGCGGGGGCGCGACGCGTTCGCGGCTTTGCTAATTTTAGCGGCCGCGGGAGCTCGAGACTCCGCGGCACGCTTCTTACCCTTTTGTACCAGGGTGAATCCATCCGTCGATGAGGCGGGGGCGAGGTCGACCTCCATCTCCGAGTCAGAGTCGGAGGACGAGGAGGCGGGCGCAGGTGACCTACGAGCAGGTGTTTTGGAGGGCGCGACGGAGGCCGCGGACGATCGCGCTGCTGGAACGGTGGCCACGGCGGACGACGCAGCAGTTTTACTCGCCAGTATAGGCGACGCGGGAACGGCAGGCACGACGGAGGCTGCGGTGCTCGATGTAGAAGCGTTGCACGCAGGTACAGGCGACGCAGGAGCAGCGAGCACGGCGGAGTCCTCGAGAGGGCTCGCAGTGTGATTAGCCTTGAAGGTAAGAAACTCTGAGGCGAGCTGTGGGTAGCGAAGTCGGAGGAACTCCGCAAATACAGCGTCCATGATCGCTGAGTGCCCAGGTGGGGCGGCCCCAATTTCTCGGACCTGAGCGGTTCTATTGAACGCAGGTGGCGATGCGGCGCTATTACTACAGGACAAAGAACACAACAAAACAGAAATAATAAAAAGAAACAAAACAAATAAACACTTCCAGGAACACTTGGTCGGCAGATGTACCACGAACACAGAAATAACAAAAAGAAACAATACAAATAAAAACTTCCAGGAAAAACACTTGATCGGCAGATGTATCACGAACACAAGCCGCGCGAACAATGGCCGGGCTAACAAAAGCCGGGCGAACAAAGGCCGGGCGATCGAGTGGTCGATGAGCACGTCCGCACGTGACGGGTGCCTCTATCGGAATGACTTTACTGGTGGTAGGGCCTCTTGTGAGTCCGCACGGTTAGGTACCGTCACCCTGCCTATTTCTGCCGTGAAGCAATAATGCGTTTCGGTTTGAAGGGTGAGGCAGCCGTTGTAACTATACTTGAGACCTTAGAAGGTGGGTGGCGCATTTACGTCATAGATGTATATGGGCCCAGTAACTACTTAACACTAGGTGGGCTGTGAGCTCGTCCACCCATCTAAGCAAAAAAAAAACTCTTTCTATTTCTTTTTTTAGTGTTTCTTTTACCATTTTTCGTTTTATTATTTGATTATGATTCTTACAACCTTAATTAACCTTAAAACTAGATTTTCGAATACCATTATATCACATGGTACAAAAAATCACACGAAAATATCTCTAAAATTAAGTAAACTCAACAGACAATTCCGTAAGCCGTGAGCCCATAAATTTATCTACTACCTGGTCCTAGCGTGATTAAGTGCCGGAGTTATGACATTTATACGACAAACCCCTTAGCATTTTCCTTTATTTCCTTACAACATAATTTTATTTTTCGTATTCCGTCTACTTAATGTAAAATATTATTTCCTATCCCACCTCAATTTGATTTAACTCGTTGGAATCCGTTATGTGACGAAAATTATAATATCCGAAATTGTAATTTGCGTAATTACTAGTGGTAGGACCTCTTGTGAGTCCGCACGGGTAGGTACCACCGCCCGGTGTCTATTTCTGCCGAGAAGCAGTAATGCTTTCTGTTTGAAGGACGGGGCAACCGTTGTAACTATACTTGAGACCTTAGAACTTATATCTCAAGGTTGGTGGCGCATTTACGTTGTAGATGACTATGGGCTCCAGTAACCACTTAACACCAGGGGGCTGTGAGCTCGTCCACCCATCAAAGCCACAAAAAAAATTACTGCTAAATTTTTTTTCCTCTCTATCTTTGAGGTGTGGACATATTAGATTCACCGAACGGCTAGGTGAGCTCATGGGGGTCTGACCTGGTGAATTAGCTAACACTAACCTAGCAAGAGCAGTCCTTTGCAGTCCTTTATCTATTCTGAAAACGCGACCCACTGAGAAAAACCGGCGAGAAACTCAGTGGGCTGTGTCTGAGGGATAATTGCTAGTTTTTTCTCTTATGAATAGAGAGAGTGTATTCTTTCTATGTTCCTACGTCTAGATTGTAATTACAGTCATATCGGCAATGGAAAGCCCACCTGAGGGTTCTTGTCAAGTCTTTTGAGTACATTCTTCTGCTAAGAATGATCCTGGCAAAGCTATTAATATAATTATAATAGGTGACATCATCTGCTCAAGAACGCCCATAGTTTGCAATCTTTTAGATTTATATTGACGAGTGTGCTTCGGTTTTACATGTAAAAAAACCCAAGCCAATTGAAATATATTTAAATGTGTATTTCATTTTATTAATAAATTGTGTTTGTTACTGAAATTATTAAGGACGGTACGCTCGTGCTATTTGATTATTCAGAGTGATCCACAGAAGTGAAAGTAACAAAACGAAGTTAAAAGAAAAAAGAAGGAGAAAACCCATTATAATAGAATAAGATGAGAATATCATCCATATAGCTCGAAGACAACTGGTCAGATCTGGATAATATTAAACGGGATCACACGAGATGTACCAGTTTTCAAATAAACAAATATCAACAAAATCGAAAATTCATTAAAATCGGTTCACCTAGAAAAACAGTTCAAATCAAATAAAAAAAAAATCATTCAACATAAATGAAAGTACATACTTGTTGAACGTCAAAAAGAACTACCGCCATTTCACTAAAACTAGCCTCCGTCTTGAGAAGAACTGGCAAGAAACTCAGCGGGCATGTCTTTTTTTAATATTCATTTTTACAATGAGTATTATAACGTAACAATTATTGCAATATTGAAATGCCCGGAGCGAACAACAGTTCGGAGGTAATTCACATGAAAACATACAGTCTAATTGATAATTCTGTTTCGGAGTCGATTAAAGAATGTCAAATTAGGATAAACGCCGGGCTAACCCCAATTATAAAAGCAAATAAAAATAAACGTTTGCATTAACCGACCATAATTGAATCGAGTCTTCTTTATGGCGCATAGCTAATATGCAAGACACCAGGTACCTAAATTCGCATGTAGATCGCATAGTGCGATCATAACGGCTGAAATTCTGACGCAGGTATCTAATTAACATGTGTCTATTAGACCTAACACGGGCTTACGATCGACAAATTAAAAAAAAAAAACTATCAAATAAAAATTAAACTTTAGTAATTACAAAATTTGGAGGGATTTTGAGCCCGTCAATGTTTACTACCACCCTTCCTATTTCGACGGTAAGAGATCTATGCGTTCTGCTTAGAATAGGAAAGAAGTTGTTGTGGGAGAAAGTTTGTAAACAAAAAAACACGTGTGGCACTCGAGGACTGCCGCGATAAAGCTATTGCATAACATTTTTTATCAACTTATGCTTATTATCAATAATTAGACAATAATAATTTAATATTAAAACAATAATAAAATAAGACCACGCTATATTTATAATCATTAACAAAAGCAAAACATTAACTATCCCCTTCCCACTTATAAGCTAGACCGCGCGAGTGAAAGATGGGCAAACTTTTCATGATGCGCATGCAGTGCGACGTCACGCTGTGCGCTTGTTCACAAACAGTACACAAGCGCAGCGAGTGAATGTGTTGAACGGGAGCTAAATGGTAGGCCGAGTGGGGTGTTAGGTTTTATTTTCGTTACGGATTTTTTTGATTCGGTCACCGCGCTCGAAGTTCTCGATAAAAACTATGCAATAGCTTAAAAAAACTAATAAATATGTTTTTATTTCTAAAGCAGGTCCCGATGCTATGATGCTGGACGAGCTCGGGCCAACAGTGGCCTCCAACCAGTCAACCTCGCTAGCGGATCTCGATAGCTTCTACGTCACGTTCTACGATGTCGAAAACGAGAGATATGTTAACGATTCGCAAAACGCAACCGAGGTAAGGGTTCCACATAATATTACGTAATCATTATTAATTAAAGTCGCCATGTCCTTGCAGTTAAGACGCCCGGTGTGCGCATATCAAACAATAGACCATCTCGATGTTCAAATACTGCAGGTAAGCGCCAATTTTGCGACGGTAACGATGGAGGAATAACATCTGTATTTGCGTAACTATTAATGTCATATTGGGGCTATATGTTATTGGGGCTGCCTTAATTGGCACGTTTGGCATTGGGATTATCAATCTCAGTATACTGTTATAATACAAAGAACGCTACCCGAAGGATATAATGATAGTGAACAGGGCACATTCCTCATAAAACAGATCGCCGGAAAGATGTAACATGAGTAAAGATGGACCGACAACTTATTGAAGGTCTCGGGAATCCACTGGACAAAGACAGCGCAGAACTGGTTATTGTGGCGAGGCTTGAGGAAGATCGATGCCCAGCAGTGAGCATCTGTGAGCCGATACTAGTAGGTTAAACCACTAGGAGTTATGCGTATTTTAAGCCCGCATATGTAGGTACTATTAGTCTGCTTATTTCTTCCTCACGTCTCCGCAATAAAATATCTTATTCTCACATAATCGTCTATGTGATTACAATACTTTTTTTTAAAATGTGAGATTAAGTGTTTATTATTTACGGTATGTTATAGTGTCGTAATGTTGGGAATATAATAGAAAATACAGTACGATTACTATCGGTTTTCAGTTCTACCTATCTATACCAACTTGAGACAAAAAAAGCGGTCACTCGATCAATTAGTAACCGTAAAATATGTAGTAAGGCTTTTGAAAATTTCACTCCTGATTGGTTAAAAAACTACGGGATGAAGGTTTATTTGGAAGACCATTGGAAGATCATGTTGTATTCTAAATCGTAACTCTGACCAATACGCTTTGTATTATATTAGAGGTTAAAAAATTGTACTGAAAATTTGTCACTTTTAAAGGAAGAAGCATGAAAATCAATACCGAAGTTTCTTACGTTGTATTTAGGAAAAAAAACTGTGTTAAAAAAAGTAAACTATAAATATAAACATTCCAGCGTGTTATTCATCTCTGCCTAGCCGAAGGGAATTACTTGTTCATTAAATCAAATTGAAAATTAATGCTTTTGTTAATCAGAAATTTTCAAACACCTTGTGAAGCAATCGGCAAATTTTAACTAAAAAGATAATAGTGAAAACAAGAAGATACCTAATTTAATGCGGTCAATATTAACTTTAAATAATAAAGAAACATCGCTGTTTTCTGCGTATTTTTTTTTTCAGATAGGTGTACGAGCTCACTCCCCACCTGGTGTTAAGTGGTTACTGGAGCCCATAGGCATCTATGACGTAAATGCGCCACCCACCTTGAGATATAAGTTCTAAGGTCTCAGTATAGTTACAACGGCTGTCCCACCCTTCAAGCCGAATCGCATTACTTCTTCACGGCAGAAACAGGCAGGGTGGCGGTACCTACCCGTGCGGACTGACAAGAGGTCGTACCACCAGTACCCTACCACCTATTCTGCCGAAAAGCAGTCATGCCTTCCAATTTGAATGGTACTACATCCGTTCCATAATAAAAAATCGTTGTGGCCTAAAGGATAAGACGTCCGGTATATTCGTAAAAATATATAAAAAAATACTTTGTAATTGTGCGTTGTGTACGACAGGCGATAGTTTGATTTTGACTCGCAGCTTACCTGTTAACCTGAAGCTGAAATCTCTACAATATTCGCAAATATTCTCGTTTCTAATCATTAAAGTCGAAGTCGTCGTGGCCTAAGCGATAAGACGTCCGGTGCATTCGTGTTGTGCGATGCACCGGTGTTCGAATCACAGGCGGCTACCAATTTTTCTAATGAAATACGTACTCAACAAATGTTCACGATTGACTTCCACGGTGAAGGGATAACATCGTGTAATAAAAATCAAACCCGCAAAATTATAATTTGCGTAATTACTGGTGGTAGGACCTCTTGTGAGTCCGCGCGGGTGGGTACCATCGCCCTGCCTATTTCGGCCGTGAAGCAGTAATGCGTTTCGGTTTGAAGGGTGGGGCAGCCGTTGTAACTATACTGAGACCGTTAAAACTTATATCTCAAGGTGGGTGGCGCATTTACGTTGTAGATGTCTATGGGCTCCAGTAGCCACTTAACACCAGGTGGGCTGTGAGATCGTCCACCCATCTAAGCTATAAAAAAAATAATTAAAACAGTCTTTATATATATACACGATAAAATTTGATACGTGGTTTCAGTAACTTTACAAGTACTTTGAAACAGAGTATGAGAGTTGTATGAACATCGATTAAAACTTCGAGTGCTAACAAACGGCTATAAATTGTTTTGATTTAGATCTTATCTCACCGGAGCGGAGAGAAGCTTCACTAAAATCTAAAACATCATAAAAATTACGTTCGTTTATATAAGAGAAAACGTATTGAGTATTTTGAGATAATCTGATAATCTGGTGGTAGGACCTCTTGAGAGTCCGCACGGCTAGGTACCACCGCCCTGCCTATTTCGGTGTAAATTCTACAGGTATTTTAAAAGTTGATGTTAATAATTGAACCTATTGAACCAGCCATACCAATCCTTCATCCTGCCGTGGTGGAGGCAGATTCTGTGGACGGTGCTTTTCGCTGGGATGGTGGTCGTCGCCACCGTGGGAAACCTGGTTGTCATCTGGATAGTGCTCACCAACAAGCGGATGAGAAGCGTCACCAATTACTTCTTGGGTATGTCATTAAAAGTATTTTACATTGGCGGAATCCATAATACGAACTCATAATATTTCAATAACGCGGAAATTGAAGTATTCTGAATTGCTGAAGGTTTCATAGCCACGTTTAACATTCCAGATGTTAATGTATGTTATTTTTTTATTATTCTTTATTGTACACAGTTAATATAATACAGTAATTGCGATAAGATATAAAAATGGCGAGCTTAACTCAACAATTGAGTTATCTACCAGCTAACCGTTCTTAAAGAAGGAAAGCTTTACATGAGTGGGTAGAAGAATACAATATAATCAATTTACTGATACAATACACAATAACAATAATAATAATAATAATAAAAGACACTAATATATAATATATCAGACTATATATATACACAATTACACACATAAATAACATAAACATATACATATACGTACATATATAATGAAACACATAAAATAAATACATATAAGTAATATTAAATTGAAAGAGTGCTCCTTTAATGTTTTTGTCTCCTTGCCTATAAATTTGCCACCTGTAACAGAGGATAGTAATAGATTTTCACTATGAAACAGCGAATGTCAAACTCATAAAACACTGGTTTAAAAAATAAAGAAAACCGGGTTGAACATTTGAAAAGATTAAATGAATTTGTACAGCCTTAGATATAGAGAAAAGAGTTCTTTATCGTATTAAGAATAAGGGCGAAACCCTACAGAAAGCATACAGATGAGTAGACGGCACTGATGATCAGGACACCGAAGCTCTCCTGCGAAATCATACCAATGTCCAGCGCTAACTAATCTTCAAATCGTCTTTTCGCATAAAAACTGTATAATCTCAAAACTTACTAAATATTACAGGAGAGTGTTTTAAAGGTTTAACATACGATATTTTTAATATTAATCATCTTTACAACAGTTATTTTTTAGTTTTTACCAGTTACATTCTTTGTCTTTTAAAGTAAGATAAAATTATGTATTAATTTTGTTAATAGTAGTCAAAATATAGGTAAACTAAAAAAAAAACTAAACTACCCTCATTTGACAGTATTTATGAGAAAAATACTGGCGATACCAAATGATTCCACATATTAACTCAATTTCGAATATTTTTGGAAATTGTACACTTTTAATGCGAAAAAACGAAATGCTTCGTTGAAAAAATGTAGTACCTATTTCCCTGAAAGGTTTTTTTTTATTGCTTAGATGTGTGGACGAGCTCACAGCCCACCTGGTGTTAAGTGGTTACTGGAGTCCATGGATATCTACAACGTAAATGCGCCACACACCTTGAGATATAAGTTCTAAAGTCTCAGTATAGTCACAACGGCTGCCCCACCCTTCAAACCGAAACGCATGACTGCTTCACGGCAGAAATGAGCGGGGCGGTGGTACCTACCCGTGCGGACTCACAAGAGGTCCTACCACCAGTAAATCGAGTAAAATTCATTTCCGCATAGCTGTAACACCTTTTTACAGAACAACCTTTTTTTTCTATATAGTGAATCTATCGGTGGCCGATGCAATGGTGTCAACACTTAACGTCACCTTCAACTTCACGTACATGCTGAACTCCAACTGGCCCTTCGGACATTTCTACTGCAAATTCTGTCAGTTTATAGCGGTACTAAGCATCTCTGCGTCTGTCTTCACGCTCCTTGCGATCAGCGTTGATCGGTAAGATATGTTGATATTGATATCTCATTTAGTATTCGAATTCATATTTAATCATGTAATTGAAATTACTTTAATGGTTTAATCTCGCATTTTTATTTTAATTATATTTTATGAAGAATCCGAGATTAAGCCGTACTTCTTCTTCTTCTTGTCAGCCCATGGACGTCCACTGCTGGACATAAGCCGTACAAGTAATCTTAATTTTTACGACTCGTGGAAACCGGAGAAATAATTTAAATTGAAAGAAAATTTAATTTGGTCACTATATAAATCGTTGTTCGTTTTAAGAGGAAATATCCATAGTTACAATTATTAAGGTCCTCGTGTATGATATTATTACGATTCGTTCCCTATCAAAGACCCTGGACCATACGAATATGTTTTGTATTATAGTAACTTCATCATTCTCCAGCCCTTCTCCCAGTCACCTGGGGTCGGCGCAACATGTTTTCTCCTTCCATACTCCTCTATCATATACCATTTCTTCACTCACTCCCCTCTTACACATATCGTCTTTCACGCAATCCATCCATTTGTTCTTAGGTCTACCTCTGTTCCTAATTCCTTCCACATTCATAGTTAACACTCTCTTACCAACCTCATTTTCATTCCGTCTCATCACATGTCACTTAAAAGTATACTATAGTAGCATTAAGATCTATTTTTTGTTTGCTTTAGGTTTTTTTACTCCTTCACCCCTGAAGAATTAATTAAATTTAAATTTACGAAAAATATAATACGAAAAATTTATAGGTTACAAAATCGTTATATTTTTCAGTCAATTTCAACATTTTTCATAAATCACAGAATAACAAAACTAGCCTATGGCTTTTTTGTAATATTTGTTTAGGAAAGCAAACCTTATAGTCATTTTGGACAGACAAGATTATTTTCAATTATCGGAGAAGCTTAAATACGGACCCTCGCTTTAGAAACTCGTTAATATTGTTAATCTCTCAATCGGTTGACGAGTTTACTTAAAAGTTTCACAAAACAGATGTCCGAAGCTTTTCCTTGTTGGAGAAGTTTGACGTCGACTGCTAATCAGGTAAATTTACCTCAACATAGTACAAAAGCATAATGGGTTTTGAAAAACATTTTTTTTATTTTTGATTGCTTAGGCGGGTGGACGAGCTCATGGCCCACCTGATGTTAAGTGGTTAACGGAGACCATAGATATCACAACGTAAATGCCGCCACCTTTTTTTTTTTTTTTTTTCCGGGCCGAGGGCCGAACCTCCTACGAGGTCCCCGCGCCTAGGGGGCGCGCGGGGTATGTGAGACTCTACGATCTGCAGGTGTTGAGAGCAGACCGCGGGCCCAAGGAATTTAGGGCCCACCCACTAAACGACTCCCCTGCACTCTTACACCCGGCGTCCGATCTCCGTCCGGGGTCAAAACCCGGTCAGAGTAGGGGGGTTCCCGCGGTCAACACTACAACCAGACACGCGGCGCCACCCCGAGGACGCCCGACCGACGGGTCGTCGAGGCGATAGTCGACGACCAACGACGTCAGTCTCCGCGGTACGGCGGCCCTTCAGGCCGCCCGGGCGATGCCGCTGGTGTTCCGGGATACCCCGCTGGGCCAGAACCAGCCTGCCGGGTCGGAACGCGATACACCGCCGACCGGGTTGCTCTTCCACAGTATGTTCGGCGACGACAGCGATGACGAAAATGCGGACCGCATCGCAGTCCGCAGCCGCCGACGCGTCGTCCCGTCCTCCTGGTGCCAGCGCGCTAGAGTGACGGTAGCGTGCGGCGCAGTCTCAGCCCCCTTAGGTCGCCCCGTGACCATCACCGGGAGGAGACTGCCTCCTCATAGGGGCCGGAGCTGGACAAACGCCCTCCTCCGACCCCGGCTCGACGGCGGCGGCACGGCGCCGAGAGGGAGGAAGAGTTCTCCCTCTCCCGTTCCGCCGCCTCCTTCTGCGAGATGGTGGACTCGCAGAAGTCGAGCATCGCCTGCCAGGACTCATCGTTGCCGAGCATCGCAGCCACGACGGTCGGAAGCGACAAGTCCGGTCCTATTTTTGCAACGAGGACGCGGCGCTGCTCCGCGAAAGCGGGGCAGCACGCGAGCGTGTGCTCCGCCGTGTCCTCGTTGCAGCCACTGCAGTGGTGGCACTTCGGCGTCGGCTCCCTCCGGGCGACGAGGTGCAGGTAGCGACCGAAACAGCCGTGTCCCGTGAGCACCTGCGTCGCTCGGAAGGTGAGACGTCCGCGGTCGCGATTCACCCAGTCCGAGAGGACCGGGCAGATCGCCTCGACGGTCCGTCGCCCGTAGGCGGGGTCCGCCAGGCGGCGAGACCACGCCTCGAGCACGGCACGCCGAGATTGAAGCTTCCGCGCTCGAACTTCCGCCGCGCCGGGACGCGGCTCCCCCCTGGAGCGGAGATCACATCGCCACGCGTAATCCGCAGCAAGCGCCTCCGCTTCCAGGTCCCAGGGAGGCGTCCCGGCGAGCACGCACGCCGCCTCGAACGAGACGGTGCGGTACCCACGAACCGCCCTGACCGCAATCGCGCGCTGCGGACGTCGCAACGCTGCGACGTTGTCACGGGTCAGGGCGTGGCACCATACGGGCGCCCCGTACAGTGCCATTGACCGCACCATCCCCGTGTAGAGGCGGCGCACCACCATGTCGGGACCCCCGACGTTCGGCAACAGCCGACTCAGCGAGCCGGCGGCTGCCATCAGTCGGGGACCCAATCTTTCGAAGTGAGCACGGAAGCTCCAACGACCGTCCAGTACGAGGCCGAGGTACCGCAACCCGGTCGCCTCGATCTCGACGCGAACGCCTCCGATCACGAGGTGGGCCCCCTGAGGCGGCGCTCTCCGGGCCCCGTGGAACAACAGGGCCTGGGATTTATCGAACGCCACCTCCAGACCCAGCCTTCGGATCCTGCCGACGACGAAGGCCACCCCCGCGCAGGAAAGACGGGCAGACTCGCGCAAGTCCCTACCCCGGGCCACGACCAAGGTGTCGTCCGCGTAACAAACTACACTTAGACCCGGGAGAGGAGCGCTAAGGGCACCCCGCGCTAAGGACCCAGTCGTAGCCGATGTTCCACAAGAGAGGGCCAAGGACCGACCCCTGTGGGACACCGCGCTCGACGGGGAAGCGGAGCACCGCCCCACCGTGCTCGGTGCACATGACCGACCTGTCCTCGAGGTAGGACCCGACCAGCCGACGGAGATACGCAGGGACGCCGTGATACTCCAGCGCCCCTGCGATCACCGACCAGGGCAGGGTGTTGAACGCATTGGCGATGTCCAGGGATGCCGCCACCTACCTTGAGATAATAGTTCTAAGGTCTCAGTTTTTACAGTACAACGTCTGCCCCACCCTTCGAACCGAAACGCATTACTGCTTCGCGACAGAAATAGGCAGGGTGATGATACCTACGCGCGCGGACTCACAAGACGTCCTGCCACCAGTAAAACATGATATAGTATTGTAATAATCCAAGCTTAATCAACAACTAATTTAGGCCATAGATTTACAAGAATCAGTAAGCTATGCAGGTCGAATATGGTAATATCCAATGTATCATTAGTTTATTTGTTTCACGCGTAGAACACGACCCCCATCATCATCATTATCCTGCCCTTCTCCCAGTCACCTGGGGTCGGCGCAACATGTTTGCTCCTTCCGTACTCTTTCATCATATACAATTTCTTCGCTCACCCCCCTCCTACCCATAGCGTCTCTCACACAATCCATCCATTTCTTCTTAGGTCTACCTCTTCCTCTAGAGAACACGACCCCCGTGGTCCCCAAAAAAAATATTGATCACAAATTATCGTTCATCAACTCACTAAATAACAAATTACTGTTCATCAAATTACTTCACTAATATACGCAACTAATTCAACATATGAATAATAATATGGAAGCGCAGAACAAATAAATGTTACTTTCCAAATTTGTATATTTAAAATAGTCCTATTTAACCTAATCTATCTTAAGAAGGAGCCTGGAGATCAGTAATACAAGTCTTTGAACCTAGTACCTACAGACTTTAGCTCTTTCCTCCTCCTCCGTGCGTCGTATTTCTCAGTGCTGAGGGTCGTGAACTTTACGGAGCATTTTTGTTAGGACTATGTTCCTCCATTCACTTCTGTCCTCCGCGCAGTGGATAGCGACATTCATACTGGATTCCAAAGTCGTCTTAATCTGATCTTAGCTCTTTCAAAGGCTTACAAAATAAATTATAAGATTAATTTCTATTTGTATTTGTACTACACCTTTAAGAGAGAAACAAAATAAATTATTATATTGTTTTCCGATAGGCTGACTGGGGCATATTACATTTTTCTTACGTAAACAAAGAACTCGGGAGGAAGATTGATAACTCATAAATTACATAAACTCGGTAAACGTAGAACTTTGACACGGTATATCCATTACACAGTTTCCACGATTGTCGATGTCACAATTTAAATATTTGCTTTTCTTTTACGTTTATCCGATTCATGTTTGCTTAGTAACTTGATATTATGTTTCTACATTAATATTTACACTGTGAACTGTCGCAGCGTTTGGAGTAATAATGCGTCTCGCTTGAAGAATCTAGTATAACCTTTCGAGTCTACTAGAATAGGCAGAAAAAACACGTTTGGCACTCGGGGCCTGCCGCGGTAAAGCTATTGCATAGCATTTTTTTATCAACTTATGAAATTATAATTAGACAATAGTAATTTAATATTAAAACAATAATAAAATAAGACCGCGCTATATTTATAAACATTAAAAAAACGAAACATTAACTGTCCCCTTCGCACTCATAAACTAGACCGCGCGAGAGAGAGATAGGCAGACTTTTCATAATGCGCATGCAGTGCGACGTCATGCCGCGCGCATATTCACAAAGTAGTACATAGTAGGCGTAGTGAGGGGTGTAAGGTTTTTTTCGTTACGGAATTTCACGATTCCGCTCTCAAGCCGCGCTCAAGGCCCGCGATAAAATCTATGCAATAGCTTAAAAAGTACGTAATTATTTGAAATCACAAACACGCAGTAGATACTCACGCAATTGATAAACATTCAGCGATATAACACATGCAGTACATACACAATAATACCCTTAAATACTTTTGTTTCACTTTGTTTTAAATAACTCAACCACCCGTTGCTTAGTACACCACGACTTTACCAAATCTTTCACCTCCAGCTACGTCGCCATCATGAGTCCACTTCAGCCGCGTCTCGGCAAGAGAGCGACCCTCGGCATCACCGCAGCCATCTGGGCGTGGAGCTCCTTCATCAGCAGCCCCAACCTCATTTACTTCACAACTGAAAACGTCTCCTTGCCCGACGGAACTATCAGGTTTGAACATGATATTGAAGTACAATTGCAATACAAATACATTGATAGATGTGACAGTTCTAATGCTGTAAAGAGTCAAGGGTATCCGAACCATGCGTAAGACAATTAAAATCATATTTAGGAGTTCGTTTTGCCAAGGATGACCAATTTGTTGTCTTGCTGTCTGTCTGATAGTCTCAATAAGCCGTTTCTCGCCGGAACTTCGCAGTGTGTCGCGATTCCGCTGCAGTAGTAGATTCAACGAAGCACTGCTCTTGCTAGGAATAGTATTAGCAAAATCTTTCAAACTGAGCTCGTGAATTCACTTACTCCTCCGGGAGTAGCTGTTAGGCTAGCAGCGAATAGGCAGGGGGGAAAAACCTCAGCATCGGGATCATGATCATTACATATACCAATCAAATGTCTTTTTTTTATCTATATGTAAAAGCTAAATAATAATTTAATTGTTACAGATGTGTTTGCTACTCCCATTGGCCAGACGGTATGACGACTAGATCTCGCTTAGAATATGCGTACGTATGAATTTATACTGAGCACAAATTCCAGCTTTGCTGTTTCATGAAAAACTATAGCCTCGAATTCAAATTTATTGGACATCGAATCTTTTAATACGTCACACAGAGAGCTAGGACGTGCAGAGTCGTGATTCAAAATAATCGCTGAGTAACTTTCTTTGCAACTGTAGCTTACATTTGAAAAACAGCAAGCTAAGTCAATTGATGAAATATAGCATTGCAAGTCAGACTTTCTTACGGGCAATTTAACCTGGCTCGATTTATTTTTTGAGTTCTCCGGGACTTTTCTGAAAATAAAATTTCGATACCATCATTACATTATACTTCTGTTTGTAGAAATTTTAAATATAAAAAAAGATGTGTGGTGTCGTGGGACACCGGATAGGAACGAAGTTCCTTATTATAAAAATATTAATTTTAAGTTCTATTCGAGATATAAAGAAAATGAAACTGGAGGTTTCGCAACTACCCACGGTCATTCGGTAACGTGCGAACTTATTGTGGTACACTTCATTCACGGTTGTTTCCATAAGACTTAGTGTATTGCGCAAACGAACGCTCTGAGATCGTGGTCAATGAATGATAAAAAAATAATATGTTATTTTTTGTACGTTATTACAAAGTTAAGTCGTACACTGTGTGTATTATTGATTTGTACGTTATTACAAAGTTGAGTCGTACACTGTGTGCATTACTAATAAAAACTTACGTTACGGACGTTTTTTCCCGGTTAGGGTACCCCTCCGCATCGTCCCATAAGGAACTTCGTTACAAAAATACTACATTTCAATAGGATATCCAACGATTCGGCATTAAGTGAAAATGTTTGATGGTTTAGTTTTTAAAAAGAGTGGTTAACATTTCGACCAAAACATTTAAATGTTAACATTCAATAGGAGTACAAATATACACATCTGACTTTTTGAAATCGTACACCTTTTTTCCGAACAATAGCTCAACCTTCGCAGGTACAATGTGTTGTTCATGGTGCTGACATACTTCATGCCCATAATAGCGATGACCTACGCATACTCCAGGGTCGGGGTGGAGCTGTGGGGATCGCAGTCTATTGGAGAGTGCACGCAACGACAACTAGACAATGTAAAGAGCAAACGACGGGTGAGAATATTCCATTGTTACGAGAAATGAGATTTAATTTATTTTGCAAGAATAAAACCTACGCTGTACAATGACGTGTTTATGGAAAAAGAACAATATAAAGTAAATAGAAAATTGAATCATATATTAGTAATTCTTCTTCTTTTTCTCCACCTTATCCCACTAGATGGGATAGGTACAAGATGGGCACAGCTAACTTTTCTCTTCCATACTATTCTATCACCCGTCATCTCAATACTCACCCCTCTCTCTCATATCGTCACTCACACACTCCATCCATGTCTTTTTCGGTCAACCTCTTCCCCTTCCCTGCACCTTGCACTACCATTTCCATATATTAAATGACATTGACTATTAAATCTCAAAAACTGACAGAATAAATAGATATAGGTAGTAATGCATTTCGATTTATGGCAACAACGTTTTGTAAGCAGTGATTTCCCAAGAGATCTCGATCCTCAATATTCAAAGAAATAATAATTAACGTTGCCCTTTGACGGTCGCCAGTTCTTTGTAAATCCAATTTATTTCTTGATCGAAATAGATTCAACAGACACTAACAGCTGGATGAGATATTAGATTTGTACACGACATTCTGTTTATAAGATTCAGAGACAGGGTTAAAATATCACTCTTTGGTACGTCATATATTGTAATGATTTTGCTAATGAATTAATGTGATTTCTGACGGAAAATCTCATCGATAATAGATTAGTCATTAACGAGATATCGTGTATCGCACAACTGTATTGAGTCATTATAGAACGGACTTGATTCTCGCCCTGACACACCTGATGTTTTTCCAACGAGCAATGACTTGGATATACGGCGGTATCGAACCTCAAATTTTCAACTCTGAAACGTATGGTAAAATGGGGGGAATCGGAATTTTTAACATCTCTAATGAGTTACAAAACCTTGATGACTAAATTAAACTATTTAATATTGTTAAACACTAAATAAAAGTCATTTTCAGTTCAACAAAGTTAAATCTCTAACAGCCCGACAAAAGTATTGTGACATCCCAGATTTGTCCCTATTCTACCTCTAGTCCCTAATCCCCCCAATCTACTGTATTGAAATGTTTAATTGACCCAGAAGAGAACTTCCTTGTAAATCGTGAGATTATAGATTGTTTAAGTCAATTTTAGAGCTACATATCTTTTACAGGTAGTTAAAATGATGATCGTTGTGGTCGTCATCTTCGCTGTCTGCTGGTTACCGTTCCATGTTTACTTTGTGGTAATATCGTACTATCCTGATGTTGTGAGCTACCCGCATATTCAAGAAATCTACTTGGGCATCTATTGGCTGGCGATGAGTAACTCGATGTATAATCCCATCATTTATTGCTGGATGAACTCAAAGTGAGTAATAATGATTTAATTGAATATAACTCGTAATTCGGCTATTGAATATTGGTAAATTTCATTGTCCTTTCCGATTCCAGATTCCGACGAGGCTTTAAGCAGTTCTTCTGGTGTTGTGGTGCTTTCGGTGGTGGTGGCCTCGCCAGGCACAGGGCTCTGGGACCAGACAGGACGGATAGATCCATGCGCTCCCTCTCACCCAGCCGAAAGAACGGAACAAGTATGTAAATTCACTTTACCAATATCACTGCAGTCACCTCTGTACTTACATTACATAGTTTAAAGATTGCTGAAATTCGTTTTCAGGAATCATTAGTACCATAAAATAGAAGCTATTAAAATTAACTGGCGTAACGCTAGAAGGTCCAGAAGACTCATTATTTCGATTGATTGATTTCATGTTTATTTAAAATGTCCATGTTATCGTCGTCTTCTTTCTCTTTCGATTTCAAACTTCTGAGAGTTCAATCTGATCCAAAAATTTAACTCAATCTACACGAATTTTTTAAGTTTTGACATGCAAATCTCGATTGATTTCATTGAAATCGATTATCGTCGAGATGTATGTACACTCTTTTTCTCTTCTTCTTCATAGGTCTATTCAAGACTACAAAATTCATCAAAAAACCACCTGGCTCTCCCCAATTGCTTCATGCAAATCAGATATACAAGTAAGATTAATGTGAGGCCGGTTGCAAACTTCAATACATATACCGATGGCACGTGAGAATAATGTGTCTGCTTTCTCGTTCACCCCCAGTAGTTACGCCGGTCCATCCTTAGACTCGTCTATCGCATTTCGTGCTCGCAACCTCATCCACTGGCTTCTGTCTACACTGTCTCCTTACTATGACAGCTTTAGTTTTGTCGTTTTGGTGTACGATACCCGTAACACAGTCGGTGTCGATCCGTCCACGATCGGGCTTTGGATGGTTTAAATTGGTGGTTTTGTGTAGGCACTATCCGGATTTCGATGCATAGCATGTACAACAACAACGCGTCGGTGAGTGCGGGATGACCTCGGCGCGGCGTAGCGGGCGAGGGGACGCGCGCCCGCCCCCCGCATGCCGCCACCGCCTCCGCCCACGCCGTCGAGCGCACGTGGATTTGACGCGACCGACGCGAGCGCGTCCCCCTCACCCCACAACAACTGTACGCGTGAACGTGCTTAAATAAAAATCAGACCTTATAAACATATTTTTGACCAGTGGAACATTGCGGTGACTTATCAGAGCAATAATTGAGATGTACATTGTAATGGCTCGTTCGAGATAGAATATCGATAAATAGAATTAATGCCATCAGTCGAAAGCGTCTGTATACTTTTGATTTTAATATTAGACAATGATGTTTGAATGTACATATTTATGTTTGTAAGAATATCACGCTTTTTTAGGATAATAAGAAAGAAAGAAAGAAAGAAGTAAAATTTTACTTGGAAAAGACCTAATGGTCTGAGTTGAAAACCCTTAGAAAATGGTCTCGAAATCAATGTGTTAATCAACCCTTAGTCGTCACAATAAAAAAAAACATTTTTTATTTTGATATTCTAAAATTGACGTAATTCTTATTATCAACACAAGTGTGTTTTGTGTCTACTTTCATAAATCTTTTAATAACAATTATTATATAAAAAAAAATCGTAATATTGGCAATTTTAAAATATTTAGATACATCTAGGTAAATTATCTTTATTTCATACGCACTAAACATTATAGTCTGCTCCTGCGCGCTCTATCGATGTATTCATAAAATAAAATAATTTTGTGAAATAGCATAATAAATCGCAAAATAATATTCCTTTTTATAAGTATTAGATGTATGTATATACATATAAATCTTATGTGTGTTATGATATATTTAGATTTAAATTTTAAAATACAACATATTATTATGTGTGTAATATAGATTATACAATTAAATTATATAGATTTTTAATGTTCATTGATAAGTACACAATCAAAACTAATTGTAATTATAGATGTAATTTAAAAACTGGATATGATTTAAGTAATCTTTCTTTAGTAAAAATTCAATAAAAATGGACCAACATTATGTTTTATGGCTTCAATATTTCATTCAATTTTAACATTACACGAATTGCATTTATAAAAATATTCACATTAAATACATGCCAAAATGGATGTATTTTTCCTTGAAGATATCTTATGGTTTAAAATAAAAAAATATCAATTTATTGTTGAATAATTCAAATGAGTTAATGATAGATCTAAGTCGGAGTTATCTACGAAGGCGGATGATTATTTTTGGTAAATATTATTATGTATTCACGTGTGGGTTTTTTATATAGATTTAACACTCGTGCCATTCGAGATAACAATCATAAGGTATACATAATATAATATAATCGAGGTTGAGTTGTGAGAGCTTGTGTTGTCATATTTAAAAGATTTTATTATATAATAAGTTGACTCTGATCAACATTAATAACATTATTTTAGTGTTGTTCTAATCAATTCCAAGATTAATTCTTCAAAATGAGTTATCGTTACTCAAGCTATTTACATTTATCAATCAAAAAACGTGCTACATATAAATCTAGTAATCTCTCTATTTAAGTACATAAGAATTGTAAATATATTAAATTTCTATTAAGAAGATAGTTTAAGAGTTGTGCTATTAAGCACAACTCTTAAACTATCTATAATGTTGATAAATCTGAATGAATGAAAATATTTTCTTTCATCAAATAAGTATTTAGATTTTAAGATTTTGTAAATACATATAAAAAATTTCTATAGTAATTTTGTATGATATATTAATATATGATATTGGATATTAGTACAGTAATATATTTTAAATTTAATTTAATTAAGAATAATAAAAATTATGTACTATCTAATCCGAAACGTTCCGTTTTACTGTTGAACTCATATTTTGATTCACATGTCAAATGTCCGAGATTCCTGTGCATTAGTATACCTAACTATCTGCCACAGAGCGCACAATGCGGGCGGTGGTACCATGGAAAATACGAACGCTACCCTGAGACTATTGGAGAATAAATAACAACATTTGCTTTACAAACCGATAGTACTATATGCACAAAATATCTTTGTCAATCTGAACATAGACACTAGACTTCGTAACATTTTTAATCGCGAATAAAAGAGCTTAATTTGTTTTATTTGTGTAGTTTCGTACAGATTTTTACGTAAATAGATTAACTGATGTATTTATATACAAATACGCCTATATCGGACGAATTCCCGCGTTTTTCGTAAGAGCGTCGATCTGCCTTTTGAGAGATTTGCCCATGCTGCGTCTGCGCGGTCGTCACATGAAAACAAAAAATCGGCAATTGTGGTGGAACTTGGGGGTGGTCTATATCCAATAGCGAATGTCTATAGGTTGATAATGATACCTAACAATCTGCGCAACGACTGCACTTAAATACTATAGTTTATTTTTCTACTATTACTATTTTTTCTACTATTTGTCTCAAAAAGGAATGCACCTACCCCAGGACTCTACACCACCCTTCATTGACTGGTAGAGAATGTCTTAGGCATTGACTCCGCTACTGTACTAAAATATAATCCTCCTTCGAAACAGATCTGTTTCGATACTAAGCGTGCAGACAATTAAATCCTTTTCACGTTAAAATAATACGTTTCTTCAATTATTAATCGAAATTAAATTTGCTTATAGCGATTCTAGTTTGTAATTAATTTAATTTAGTCACCGTGGTTCGGAGACGTTACTAAAAGAAAGTAATGCAAGTTACCTGATGAGTTTACATGTAAAAACTAAAGATGAATAGACGACGAAGACATATTGCGCCAACCCCTGACACAGGGACAACTAGGGAAGATGGTGATCTCATCAATATAAATGTATGTAAAATTTGATGTGCGAAATTGTAATTAATAAAATACACAATAAAATGCGTATATTGTTTTATTTCGTTATCCAATATTTCCCATATTTTTCCTCCGGTAGACAAAATGTGCTTCTCTCCTATTACGTGCTTTAAATCTAAAATTAGATTTTCCAAAGCGGATTCTGGTGCTCATAGACAATTACAAATTGAATTATTTCGCCTACAATTAGAAACTCGAAGTCTCAATTGCCTTAGTAAACTATTCCGCCATATTGTTTAAAAATTTTACCGCCAAAACGGGTGAATGACCTACCCACCCAACTGGTGTTGTGCATTTAGCGAGTGTCACAGACAACAACATGAATTAGCCCTTAAGACACGAGGTCGTAGTCTTCTTCTTTGTCTCCACTTTATCCCACTTGGTGGGGTCGTTACAGCAATTTTTTCTCTTCCATTCTCCTCTATCAGCCGTCATCGCAACACTCACTCCTGTTTGTCTCATATCGTCGACGTTGACGTCGTTTTTCGGTCGACCTCTTCCCCCTTTACCTTGCTCTACCATTTCCATACATCTCCTAGTCACATGCATCTCATTGAATTATATACAGACTATCCCACCCTACAATGGAATGGATGATTGGTTCGTGGCACAAAGAGGCAGTTTAACATTGTAATTGACATCAACCGAAACGCCACTGTTACTGAATTTATAGAAAATATATGCGTTCCTTGGCTATTCTTGTCTACCGTGAATGATTCGAATCTCACATAAACAATGTTACTATACATTTAATGGACCACAAACAAATGACTACAAGAACAATGCCTGAAGATTTACTATAGATATATCGAATAGACCATTTTTTTTATTGCTTAGGTGGGTGACTGAGCTCACGGTCTGGTATTAAATGGTTACCGGGGCCCATAGATATCTACAACTTAAATGTCGCTACCCACCTTGAGAGACGAGTTCTATGGTCTCAGTTTTTATTGTTTCCCGGGTTCCTGAGATGATATTCCCGTGTGGACACACAAGACATACTACCACCAGTAAACACACATATCACATTTTTTTTTTTTTATTGCTTAGATGGGTTGACGAGCTCACAGCCCACCTGGTGTTAAGCTAAGTTGTAAGCACTGCCCGTAACAGACTCCAACGGTTTAAAAAAAATCATTTTATAAGGAATACCAATGTCACGCCTTCCCGTATTACCGCTAGTCGAATATCGTATAGTATATTTTAAAGGACAAACTTTTTTTTGACAAATATATACTTTTATTAATATTTTCATCAGTTTAAAATTACTTTTACGGCTTAATCTCACGTTTTTTAACGTCATTATATTATTACCGACTTGGGTGTGACGTTACTTACACATTACGACATAATGAATATTAAGCAACTGATTGTATTATAATGTCTACAAATATCGGTTATTTGTCAAGATTCCGGTCCAATTGTTCACAATTTAACGCTTCAGACGCACAATTACATACTTTTGCAATAAAAACAAACTGTAAAATAGTAATCATTTATTAAAACATACCGATCAACTTCCAACAAACAGAAATGGCGACCAGTCGCATTGTACGTTATCGCGGAACGAAAGTTACTGCTAATGATAAATGACATTGTTGGCTAGCGCCGAATGAAAGTTCAATACGGCTCGCACTGGATTTTAAAGTCGCAGCCGGGAAATAAGTCGCTGTAAATAATATTTTGTACAATTCCAGTTCTTAAATGATAAGTGTAGTGAGTTATGGATAGGTTAATAGTGAAATAATGTAAAATACGATCAATTTAGTATTTAATCAAGGATATCCAATCATTATTGAAAAGGATTGCGTTTTGAGAAACCTCCTTACGCTTAAGAGAGTCGTTAGAATATTTATTGTATAATGAGGTCTGTGGCTCTCTTCTCATACCTAGAATTACAGATTTTATTAGGTAACAAAAATGATATTTACATACAACTCTACAAAGGTAGACTATAATAATACAGCCTCTCAAAACAAAAGCAAGGGTCCTTTGTATGATGATGACCCAAGTGCTCGAAAAACTTAAAAAGCAGAGCTATGATTGCATTTCCACTTCAAAACGATTAAATCAAATGTTGAATAAACAAAATCGTAAATAAAGCTAATCTTACAAACCACGATTCAATTCTGTACGAAGAATTCAACAATAAAGATATGGTTATTTTTTAAATAAATAATAATAATAATTTATTTATTTCTCTCTTAAAGGTATAGTACAAATACAAATGGAAATTAACGTTATAGTTTATTTTGTAAGCCTTTGAAAGAGCTGAAATCCTGTACTATATAGGTTCAAAGATCTGTATTACTGATCTCCAGGCTCCCTCCTTCTTAAGATTGATTAGGTTAGGTTAAGTCGTGAACAGATAATATATAATAAAAACGTATATTATCTTCTTTTTCTTCACCTTATCCCACTAGGTGGGGTCGGCATAGCTATTTTTTCAATTCCATTCTCTTCCATAAGCCGTCAGCTCAACACTCACTCCTCTCTCTCTCATATCGTCATTCACACACTCCATCCATGTCTTCTTCGGTCAAACAACAAACTTCTACAAACGTATATTATGATAGCTTTTTTTATTCACTAGACCTATTTAAAAATACTTATTCCACAAATTATCTATATAGACTACTAGCGACCCGCCCTCGCTTCGCTTCGGAAACTGTAATTTATTATTGATTTCTCTACTATTTAATGGATATTATTATACATATAAACCTTCCTCTTCAATCACTCTATCTATTAAAAAAAACGCATCGAAATCTGTTGTGTAGTTTTAAAGATTTAAGCATACATAAGGAGGGATAGGGACAGAGAAAGCGACTTTGTTTTATACTATAGACTATACATAGATGGATAGCCTTATAGTCTTCTAGTCTGATAGTCTGATAGTCTTAGCCATTAAAAACCTTGTTTCGAAATCTCGTGCGTGCGTCTTTCGTTACAAGTTGTAAACAAAATTTACATAACTTCGGAAAATCTAGTACTGAAGACATTCGAGCTCTCAACTTAATTAGTGGACTGAGAAATAGATTTCTGTTAAACTCTCAGTTTATTTGCGTTTTGTGGGAATTTTTAGTCTCTGTTACTAAGGGACATTGTACTAAATGGGTTATTATATTGGATTGTATTTAGAATATGTTTAGATGTAGGTACATACATCTATAAGATTACTAACCAGAAATTTCATTTATCTTTTTTTTTCCTACCTTTTCGCTGGTAGTTTAAGGGGCTCTTTCAGTTGCGTCCGGATGGGTAGGTGAGCTCACGGGCTCAACCTGAGAGAATTTGCTAACACTAGCCCGTGGCAAGAGCAGTGCTTCGCAGAATCTACCACCGGATTGGAATCGCACTGAGAAGATCCGACGAGAAACTCCGTGGGCTGTGTCTATGGTTTAGTTCGCTCGTCGTAATCGACGAGTTCGACGGGGACTGTGACCGGTGCTTGAGAGGCTTAAAAACACCGAGAGTGAATCCGGGGATCCTCCAAGATATGTTTCTGGCGACGGCGGCTTTGCCTTGTCCCGTCGCGGCCGGATAAGTTTATTTATCGTTGTAATTCGAAAAATACCAACCCATTATGGCAACTGATCCACCGTGTGGCGATTATGGAAACTGGACACATTCTTCTAAGCACGTTTGTATTTATGACGAGTAAAACAGAGATCCGACAATAGTAATGTGTGCAATCTATACAATAAATCCACGGTGGTTTTTACGGATGTTCCATTATAACTGCTGAACCATGCATCCGATTGACTTGAAACTTGATATCCATGTAGAAAATACATGTACTTAATGGATAGGCTAATATTTATATGAGTGTTGGACTCTCTACACCAGTTGTAGGGGTGTTAATGATGAGAATCTTTGTGGGGGTGAGAAATAATAATGTTAATTTTAAATGCCCAGCGAAGCGGTCGGGTACAGCTAGTAAACTATAAGTTGTATATAGCATTGTCATGGAATGTTCGAGGAATGAAATACCAACGACATGGCTTGATCTGGACTGGGTCTGTCGATGTTGGCAACCACAATGAAATTCTCGGTAAAATATTATCACGATGAATTATGGATCTAAGTGAAATAGTTTGTTCAAAATTAGTGTTCAATAACAATGATAAATATTTTTCTTTTTTTTATGTTTAATATTTGTCACATTTGTTAGTTTTCTGAAATAGTCGTGGCCTAAAGGATTAAAACGCCCGGTACCATTTTTTCGAATGAAATACGTACTTAGCAAATGTTCACGATAAACTTCCACGGTGAAGGAACAACGTCGTGTAATAAAAATCAAACCCACCAAATTATAATTTGCGTGATTACTAGTGTTAGGACGACTTGTGAGTCTGAGACTTGTGAGACGACCACTATCTATTTCTGCCGTAAAACCGTAATGCGTTTCGGTATGAAGGGTAGGGCAGCCGTTCTAGATGTTTATGGGTTCCGGTAGCCATTGACATAAAGTGGGCCCGTAAAGCTCGTGAGCTTGTTCAACCATCAAATCTATTTATATTATTTTTATTTATGAAAATGATCTGTTACATTCAGCAATGATGAAATACTTAATGTATTTAAAGAGGATTGTCGCACCAGCTTATTGTCTACTGAGTTTCTCGCCGGATCTTCTCATTGGGTCGCATTTCCGATCCGGTGGTAGATTCTGCGAAGCACTGCTCTTGCTAGGGCCAATGTTAGCAACACTTCTGATTTGAGCTCCGTGAGTTCACCTACACGTTAAGGTGAAGCTGAAATAGCCTCCAAAGGCTATCAGCATAGGTAGGAAGAAAAAAAAACAGCTTACTTACGCTAAGTACCTACACGTTTTAGAAAATTTGAAAACCAAACTTTTCCTCTTATTTAAAAAACTTAGTATAATCGGATACGTTTGAACAATTTACAACTTCCGATCTTTTCGGATCGTACACATCACGGAGTGTCCTTAAACGAATACACAATACACTAGACTTGTATCACATTTAAAAATAAAATGCACCGAAATTGTTCTAAATGAAACACATAATTGACTTCTCTAATCGAGTTGTTTTGTTGTATTTATAGAGATGATATCGAAGACCGTTTCCTTTTCTCTAACACCTATACCAATCTACAATCTGGAACGCATGACTGCATTGATGCATCAATAGGCAGGACGCACCAACCCGTGCGGGCTTACAACACGCCCCAACTTCAATAATTACGTAAAAAATATAAACTCTACGATTTTGGTTATTAAAATACAAATATTAACTACACCCTTCCTTGGTCGTCCGTGACTACGAAATTATAAACACCCAGAAACTTCGAACTTGCAAACTACGCGCACTAAAACAGTATTCTAATGCCATTCTCCAACGCAGAATCGTTTAGATAAAGCAGTTTACAGCGTAAATACAGCCCACGTATCGCCACTATAGTTCCGTTAATTAACACGGGTCTGACATTACCGACGCCTTTGATCCGAACTCTTAACTAAGTGCAAATATTGTTTACGTCATGCAAAGTTATATGGCGCGATTATTTACGGAAACGCTCTGCGAATGTCGCTTGGTTGGTTGCTTGGGTATTGCTGACGAGATGTTTATTGCAGGTAATTAATCAAATATGGGACTGTACCTAGGAATTTTAGGATTGTAGAATTGTACTGATTTAGGTTTTACAGCAGAAATAGATAAGACGCCGGTACTATCCGTGCGGCCTCACCGTGCACCCCACCACCAGCAATTATTACTCCGAGTTAGTTTTCATTCATGGTCAAAGTCGTACGTCAACACGTCAACACGTTTTAGGGACAAATTTCCTTAAAATCACCGATCTGTAGACAAGTACAGTCAAATCGCAGGATCCAAGCAAATGACCAAGTATTGTCTTCTGTAAGTCACGATGACTTGCGAATGAATTGTCTTAATGGAGAGACAATCGAATTGGTTAGTACTCCAGTCCTTATATCTCCACCCCACGCTCCTGGTACCTATCCATGGCCTCCATTCGAGGACACTCCTCCCCTACCTGGCGTCGTTGGCTCGACAGACGTGACCGGCCTATTGCCACTTTAGTCTGCAAGCTTTGACAGCTATGTCGTCGACTTTAACTAACACAGTAATCAATTGGAATAAAAAATTAAACGAGATAAGATGGAATGAAATAAAAACTCAATAAAGTTATACATAATATGGAGACGTCAGTAAACTTTTTGGAAGAACCCGAGAAGTCACATTCACTGGCTTTGTGGCATTTTCCACACGGGTGCTAAACGGACAATAAGCCACCATTATATTATTAGACGTTTAAACTTGAAGAAAATCATAAAATAAGATGAAAATCCTAACAAAAACCCCACTTAACAAATGCGAGCACCAAGCCTCAGTTCGTGAACTATGGAGAACAACTGTTAAGGCCTTAATAAACAAGGACTCCACATGACCACGACTGCTCTACCAAGAGTAACGGACTATGCTGAGAAACACAGACACTTCGCTTCTCACGTTCTTGCCGAAAATTCCGTGCATGGAACTTTAAAAAAATGCCAGCTTTTTTTCTCATGGGACGATGCGTCCGTAACGTAAGATTTTTTCTATTTAGTTTGTTATCAACAGATGTCGCTGCACGCAAACTCAAGAATTCCTGAATCGCGGTGACGAAATGTTACACAGTTGATAGACGTTCTCGTATTTCTTTGCTAATTCATACTTACCTGGTATAGAGGACACCGTGAACATGCAGGTGGTTTTCCCCCAGGGCGAAGCTGCTCCATTGCACTCCGGAGTGGCTGACCCTTGCGATTATTTTTATTTTTATCAATAAAAAAATGATAATAAAAAAAGTATACTCGAATAATTATTTTCTTTATACCTCGAATAGAACTTAAAATTAATATTTTTATAATAAGGAACTTCGTTCCTATCCGGTGTCCCACAACACCACGCATCTTTTTTTTAACTAGAAGACAATTGAATGCACTGCACCAATGTGCCGTGTATACTAATGTCAATACATTAGTAATTATGGTGGATTAGCTGAGTCGCTGCATAAAACTGCAGTGCTACTGCAATTTGAAATTTAGATCAATCATTGAAACATTTGATTATAAGTACTTTTAGGGCTTAATGACAATAATAAACCGAGATTCAACGTAAGAATTTAATTAGGTGCTAGAACTCGGTGAAAACCGAAGAAACTTTTTTTGACATGTCTTAAGTCCGTGAGAATAGGAATTCGTAACCCAGATCGGTTCGAATAATAAGATTCCAATGGCCGGTTCTTAGACTTGAATCTTAATACTTATATTAATTATAGATATAGATTTATATTAATGTTATAATTAAGATAACCATGAAAGATGTATATCAGGGTGACCAATACAAAACTGCTCGCTTCTCAGTTGTAACAAGAAACAGCAAAACCAAACGTTTTTTTTATGAAATAGCATCTCATCTATATATTAATACGTGAAGCAAAAACTTTGCATCCCTTTTTACGAAAATTGCGCGGACGGAGGAGTATCAAATTTCCCACGCTTATAGATAATATAGAGAAGGAGTGCAGAATGTTATTTTTTTTTTTAATTATGCATTAAGAAATCGTGAAATCAATAAAGAAAACATTACCCACACTACCGTGTGTTTGACACAACACATATACACACATATATACTCTGCGTTTATTGTCAAACTTTTGTTATTTGTTGAAAGTCTGTGGACAAATTGAGAATAGATTATTATTGTTTGTCTTTAACACCTATTTTTTATCTATAGTGTAGTTTTAGCGAAATCTGTGATTATATTAAAGAAGTCTAATAGTGTTTGACAATAGAACCATAATACTCGTAATGTTTATAAATAGAATTTCAATTAATTATAGTCGAATTTCGACTACTGCGGGACCACTAGTTTGGTTGAGAAACGCAAATAAATACCTCACATGACGTAGTTTCATAGATGATAGGATGTAGGTACGTAAAAGCCCAAAGGACGTTACGTCTTGTTGAAATATAGGGAACTTTATCTACAGACATTATCATGCCGTAATTTATATTATCATTTTGTGTATACATGCGCTTGATATTTTCTACATTGAATTGAAACCTTAATGCTTTCTATTACAGTTATTTTTCATAACAAATAAAAACAATGCTGTTTTGAAAAGGATCAGTTTATTTTAAGCACGCTTTCATTAGCTTGGTACGAGTATATCTTGTATATCTCTTTGTTTGTAACGAACGGAATCTTTGAATGTCATATCACGTACGCGATATCAAATTTCTTTCTAAATTCGCTCTGATATCCTGAACAGTATATCTATGCTCATATTATAAAGCTGAAGAGTTTGTTTGTTTGAACGCGCTAATCTCAGGAACTACTGGTCCGATTTCAAAAATTCTTTCAGTGTTAGATAGGCCATTTATTGAGGGAGGCTATAGACTATGTAACATCACGTTAAGACCCATAAAAGCGGAGCACCAATAAAGAATGTTTCAAAATCGGGGTTTTTTTTCCCTTTTGAGAGCTTCCGCTGCGTGCGCTGCAGAAACGGTTAAAGTTTCGCTAAAATAATGTATTGTTTCCCTTTAAAAGATCTAAAAAAAAACCCGCGGCCGCATTTTTTTTTATTGCCCTTGTAGGCAGACGAGCATATGGCCCACCTGATGGTGAGTGGTCACCGTCGCCCATGGACTTCAGCAATGCCAGGGCAAAGCCAAGCCGCTGCCTACCGCTTGATACTCTCCACAAGCCTCGTTTGAAGAAGGACATGTCTATATGTTAAGGTTGGCTCACTATAACGTTTTTATGTTAACCAAATTTGTTCTAAAATAAAGTATTATGTATTTGTGAATTATTCCACGCGGACGAAGTCGCGGGCAAAAGCTAGTCCATAGATAATACAATTAATATGTATATCACTTCTTTTCTTCTGAGTCAATCTCTTCATTGCTGAGGGTCGTGTCTAGTTTGAAATGTTGACCACTCGATGCACTATGCTTCCCCACATGCTCCTCTCCTCGGCGGCCTTCATAGCCTCGGTTAGTGGCAGGCTGGTGAGCGTCTTTACTACATCAGACCAGCGGGTAGGTCAGCGTCCGCGTGATCTTCTCCCGTCAACCTGACCATCAGTTTATCTGAGTTATCGGGATCTCTACAAGCGATGTGACCGAAGTACGTGAAAATGCGTTAGAAGCAGATAGCGGACAGCCTTGTGGTAGTACCGACCAGTAGGTATATACAGGGTAAAAAAAAAACAATTTGTTCTTTTAGTTTTTAAACTATAATGATCATCATAGTCGGTTGCTCTTGGCAGAGCAGTCGTGGTCATGTGGAATTCTTGTTTATGAAAGCCTTGACAGATGTTTTCCATAGTTTGCGAACCGAGGCCTGGAGCACGCACTCGTTAAGTGGGGTTACAGTAAGGTCTTCCACCTGATCAGTCCAGCGCATGGGGATTCGTCCACGAGATCTCTTACCATCGACCCTACCCTGAACAACAAGTATCTCGATATACTCTGCTGACCGTCGCGATACCTGTCCAAAATATCGAAGAATCTTGGATTGCACTGTTGACGACAACCTTTGAGAGATATTTAGTTCTTTTAGGATCGAGGTGTTGGTGCGATGCTTAGTCCAAGATATACGAAGCATCCTTCTCCAGCACCAGCTATATATAATACATTAATCAATAATAAATAAATTATGCATTTCTGTTATATATATCCAGGCGGTCTGACGCTTAACTGGCTTAACTTAGCTGAGCTTAATAAACAGGTATATCGTTGCTTATATCGTATAGTCGAACTCCAAACAGAGCTGTATTAGAGGTATGTACTTGGCTAGTGGTGGACACCTTGCGGGATCCCGAAATCAATATTGACAGAGGCCAATCGTCGTGCAAAGCAATTTGCATTCACGTTATTAAACCATAGCTTTGAGACACAACCAAGAATTTCCTAAAATCTATTGAAACGATTGTTCTTCTGGTGATAGAAGCTATTTTTGGGCTCTTCGAACAGTTAACACCACCTAATATTCTTTTGTCATAAATTTAACAATTTTATATTTACTATGGATGTTCATTGAAAAGTTAACGTTATTTTACTTTTCGACGTAGTCACCTTTCAGGTTTATACTCTTTGTAAATCTTTTTTTCTAAAACTAAAAACAAAGCCTTTTAAAAAATCTTCTTCTCGATCCCTTAAAACCGTGTACCGAGGCGACTGATGACGCAGTATTCGAATTTATGGCCCCTGAGATGTTTCTTTCACCGCAGAACTAGGTAGAAATATCTATGAGTGAATCCCGGTGAATATCGAGGGAGTTCTATCAGTTCGAAGCCTTGAATGGCAACTTTCGCGGCTCTGGATTTGTGCGTGGGGTCTTTATTTTGGTAAAACAAAACAACTTTAGCAAGTTTTCCATGCCGTTGCTAGCGTATTACCTAACACAACTCTTTTATTTGCCATGTCTCCTCATGGTATTCGATCATTACCACTCCTTCGCTGTCCCAGTAAAAACGGACCATCATCTTACCGGCGGTGGGGATCGCCTTAAATTTCTTTGGAATTGGAGATGACGGTCTCTTTCAAGTCATGGATTTTTTTTTCGTTTCCGGGTCATATAATAGTGAAGCCATATTTCTTCTATAGTTAGGTACGCATCGAGATAAAAATTGGTCAAAATCTTGTTGTAACTTGGCTCCAACGCCTTTGGTATTGATTTTGCCAATGTCAAAGTATATACAAAAATGACAGGTGCTTGGAGAGGAAAAAAAATTACTAAATCTAAATACAAATAAACTTGGTCAGTTTTTCCATACGCGAATCTGTGATTTTAAGAGCAGCACAAACAAGTATACGTTACACTAACCACTTTAAAGATAAATATAATTAGCAGATAAAAATTTACACAGAATTCACATGTTTAGGATAGACTAAAGTTAATAAAGAATTAATAATAATGGGCCGGGGAATGTCATTTAGAAGGATATCATAAAGAGGGGATACGATATTGGGGCGGTCGAAGAAAATGTGATCCGGGCTCACAAACAAAATGGTCACGGACTCTATTGGCAAGAAAAACAGGGGAGCAAACATGGCCGAGTCTAAGACGGATTATAGCTGAGATAAGTTTTTAGGGAGACAGCAGTGGGAGGAAAACCAAGGCATTCTCAACCTTGTTTGTTTCTAACCGTCAGAAAACATTCTGGGAATCTAGCGCGCTGACGTTTTTCCTACCTAAATGGTTTTGTATATGACGAAGTAGGGACGTCCGTATTGTTTGTAAAAAGTGTGACGTCAGCACCGCTGACGTCGTGGTCATCACTTTCTTGACGAATGACTCATGTTTGGGTTTCCGAAACAAAACTTCACGAGAACTTCACGAAAACTTCGTATATTGCACGAGAAGCATAACAACGTTACAGAGATATCCGTACAGTACAACGGCTCGGACACGAATCAATCAGTGCTAGACAGCACGGCCGTATTTATGGGGCTTCGTACCCGTGAGCGTGTTGACACGTTTTAAACACGTGAGCGTGTTTACACGTTTTTCAAACACGTGAGCGGGTTTACACGTTTTTCAAACACGTTTTAAAGTACTGAAATTACAATAAAAGGAACTGTTTAACATCAATTTCTTATCACAGAGTAATTAGTTGATGATCAGTAGGTAAATAGTCATATTTGCGCCGACACGGCCATACTGACAGGCGGTGCGCGCTCTGCACCAGCCGCCCATGTATGGTGTATCACCAGAGAGTTCTTGGAGTCCATCTGAAACAATGGAATGTCTGTTTCTGAGATTGGTATCTGTGTACCTTTTTATGTTACTTTGAAAGTAACTTATTTTGTGTAGTTTTGTAGTGAACGTACACTGTGGTACTATGTAGTGAACGTACACTGTGGTACTATGTAGTGGACGTACACTGTGGTACTTATGTAGTGGATGCACACTGTGGTACTTATGTAGTGGATGCACACTGTGGTACTTATGTAGTGGACGTACACTGTGGTACTTATGTAGTGGACGTACACTGTGGTACTTATGTAGTGGACGTACACTGTGGTACTTATGTAGTGGACGTACACTGTGGTACTATGTAGTGGATGCACACTGTGGTACTTATGTAGTGGATGCACACTGTGGTACTTATGTAGTGGATGCACACTGTGGTACTTATGTAGTGGATGCACACTGTGGTACTTATGTAGTGGCGTAATTTTATTAATCAAAAATAAAAACTTATCCTTATGCCGATTGTTGATTTTGTTGTTCGACCATCCTGGTTTGTGAAGTAGATGGTAGAGGTTCATCGGCTGATGCTGGTGGGTAGTCTTCTTCCGCCGATACGGTTATCTGGTCTCCAGGTTGTTGCTCAGCGGAGGCGGCATGTGATCCCACTTGGGCGGTGCGCGCTCTGCACCAGCCTCGTTGATTCTCGTAGGTTTTCTTTGATTCCCATTGATCTGCAGGAATAAAAAGTTTCTCTGAGTAGCGCATCTGTTATACTTGCGTTACTTGTAACTATGTAAGTTTGAGACTATTAATGCGATTTTATTGTAGGGTTCTCGGAGGTTTTCGTAGATTTCTCGGAGGTTCTCGTAGATTTCTCGGAGGTTCTCGTAGATTTCTCGGAGGTTCTCGTAGATTTATTGAAGGTGGGATAAGAATGTGTAAGGTGTTGTTCGTTGTGTGAGGATATCATGGTCTTCAGATGAATTTTGTGGTGAAATTTTAGTAATCAAAAATAAAAACTTATCTTTTGTATTCATTGATCAGTTGATTATTGATTCCGTCGCTCGACCATGCTGGTTTGTGAAGCAGACGGTACAGGCTTATCGGCTGATGCTGGAGGGTAGTCATTATCCGCCGATACGGTTATCTGGTCACCAGGTTGTTGCTGAGCGGAGGCGGCGTGTGATCCCGCTTCTGATGACGAAGTAGGGACGTCCGTATTGTTTGTAAAAAGTGTGACGTCAGCACCGCTGACGTCGTGGTCATCACTTTCTTGACGAATGACTCATGTTTGGGTTTCCGAAACAAAACTTCACGAGAACTTCACGAAAACTTCGTATATTGCACGAGAAGCATAACAACGTTACAGAGATATCCGTACAGTACAACGGCTCGGACACGAATCAATCAGTGCTAGACAGCACGGCCGTATTTATGGGGCTTCGTACCCGTGAGCGTGTTGACACGTTTTAAACACGTGAGCGTGTTTACACGTTTTTCAAACAAGTGAGCGGGTTTACACGTTTTTCAAACACGTTTTAAAGTACTGAAATTACAATAAAAGGAACTGTTTAACATCAATTTCTTATCACAGAGTAATTAGTTGATGATCAGTAGGTAAATAGTCATATTTGCGCCGACATATATTATTGACACTTCCTCAATAAAAGCTTCGTTTCTTCTGCTATAAAACAAACAGTAAGTAACACGACGTTCCACCAAGAAAATATTTTCAACTTTTTAAATAATTTGTTCAATCAATACCGATGTATGGTGTCCCGTGCGGAGTCGTCGTTAATGGAAGTTTTTCTTCGCTTATGCTCAGCACACCAACGCGCAACCATAGAATATGGAGGAGCATGAGGCCCTAATGTTGCAGTTAAGTCTTGTTTTACCAGGTCTAGTAAAAAATTTCAAGCAGATACTCGTTTTTTTTTATTACTTAGATCGGTGGACGAGCTTACAACCCACCTGGTGCTAAGTGGCCACTGAAGCCCATCTACAATGTAAATGCGCCACCCACCTTGAAACATAAGTTCCAAGGTCGCAATGTAGTTACAACGGCTGCCCCCCGCTTTAAACCGAAACGCATTACTGCTTCACGGCAAAAATAGGCAGGGCGGTGGTACCTACCCGTGCGGACTCACAAGAGGTCCTACCACCAGTAAAAAGTATATTAAAAAGTATATACCACCAGTATATTTTGTTACCGGGCGAACTACAATTTAATCCACACTATGCAAACAAATGACTTCTATTTAACCAACAAACAATAGAATAAACATCCGGAAATAACATTAATTTTAAAACGTTTCATGCAAAACCATTATCCGATATTAGCATAACGAGAGCAATGCTTAACAATTACGACCGCACCGAGATGCCAATGCGAGGCTTATTTGTACAAGAAAATCTCTATTTAATTGCGTATTCGTAAGATGGAAGAGCCATCGTAAATTTCATAGATTCCAGTAAGCCTTTTGTTTGAAAACGGTCGCGGTCGTCGTAATGATCTTTGCAAATGGCCTGAAGCTATTAAGGTCAGCGAAGCTTAAGTCATAAAAGTCTTGTGATGCTAAGAGCCCGTACACACAATGAATTTTAGTGTTCTAATAAATCAAAATTCTGGTCAGTCAAGAGGGCGCGGCGGCTGCTTTTTGACTGAAATTACGACTCTAATTAGACTACGCTTAGGATTTTTACCAAGAACCAATCTCAATATGCGAATATTATTACTGCAGGATGCAGTAAAAATTAGTCTGTTAAAACACTGTAAATTACCAAATTCTGGTCATGATAAAATTACCCATAAGAAAACATAAATTTGAGGGCATACTGATGGATTGTACGGAGCTACATACTCTCGTTGCGAAAAAGCTTTTTCATTAAGAATTTAAAATATGATTACCACTTTTTGCGCTAGATAGATACCTAACGCAAATAAGGCGTAGGTATAATCTACGGAATGCTAAATGGTGCCCACTTTAAGACCTCATCTGCGAAGCACTGCTCTGGCTAGGGCTAGTGTTATCAACGTCCACAAGCTAGAGCCCTATGAGCTCACCTACTGGCCCGGTGAATCTAGTATGACCCCTCGAGGACTCTAGAATAGGTAGGAAAAAAAGGAGGCCTTACTGGTCACTGGGAATGGGGCATCTTGTGAGTTCACACGGCTGGGTGCAAACACCCTGCCTATTACTGCCGTGAAGCAGCAATACGTTTCGGTTTGAAACGTGACACAGCTGTTGTACCGTAAAACTGAGACGTGGAACTCGGTTGGGTGGCGGTATCTACGTTATGGCTGTTTATGGGCTCCGATGAGCATATAATAGGTGAGCCTTGAGCTCGTTCAGCTAATTAATAATAATAATAATTCAGATAACAATACAAAAAAGACATGAGGTCGAAATCTCAATTATATGGATATGTCGATCCTCGCTCGAGATTCCTTCAGATCGGTAGACTTGCATCGGCGCTAATCTATGTAGGATGCTAGTGCATATCTGGCCGGACAAAGGCTATTATTATGACATTTGCATTAGAGATTACCTAAAGACGGTAGGTACTTACTCAATCGAAAATTATGTTTCGCGGGAACACTCGCCGCTATCTAAATAGTAATAATAATCATCGTTGCCGTATTAACTAACGCACTCAATCTAGATGTTAATTCTGTTTGATGACATTAATGGATGAGTGATAGTGGGAGGGCTACATGCTTGCCACCCGAATCGACCAGCGAAGTGCCTATTTCCATAAACTTTATAGATCAAAAGACAGTTCTATAAAAAACATAGCCAATCTGGAACAAATAACTTTTTGAGTAGCAATGACCGTTAAAGATGAGATATCGGCACACGTAACACGTTTTTAAAAATCTGTAAAAAATGTCTAAAAAATATAATACATTTATTAACAGTTACTTTAAAATTACGTATTACGTACGAATTAAAAAAAATATCCAATAAAATTATATTTGAACGGTACTAATAAAATAATTTATTAATTACGAATTATAAGTTACCTTAGAAAGGCGATATTTATTACTTGTGTAGTTAAATTAGTACAAGACAATTTAAGAGGTTAAAAAAGAATGTTTTCAAAACTTTAAACAACGATCTTCAATTATCGGAAGTACGCAACGTAACAAATTTCATTTATAAAATCTTTTAATTGGCCCTTACTGCGTTGTAAAAATGTGTATCTAAAATTTATTATATAATTTAATTACTTATAATATATTGAAATTTTGCAGTTGACTCGTCGATATACCAGCTCGGTATAATTTATCCCAAGAAAACTATGCACAATAGTGCATAATACTGCGATACTTTAAGACAAATATTATTCTGGCGGGAACCTTCGAAAAGAGCGCGCGTGATGAAGAAACAGAAATATTGATTTGGCATAAAGAACTTTGTTTCCAAGTCAGTGAAATTTCTTGAAAAAAAAATAAAAAAATACGACACATATTTTTTCTATATAAAACTTAAGAATTGGCTGTATGGCTTAGTTCAATTGCCTTTCTCTTCGAGAAAAACCTTATTACTAGTGTACAAATATTTTTTCTGTATGGAAACTAGCGACATCTTGTAACGGATGCCCCTAAACTTATATGTTGTTAAAGTTGAGGAATTTAATTATTGTATAACTAAACACAGAAAATAAAAAATAATAAATCATACAAGTGTGTACTTGTTGTAGACAAATCGATTAAATTTTATCAATTTATGGTTTCTGAAAATTTACAAAACCCCTAATAAAAAATAAAATATAGGATAGGTAATATGTTACTGCCATCTATAGGAGCAATGAGAAACTAATCCAAGCAAAGCCATCGTGTGACCTGTAATGTTTGGGTTCTTTTATAAATGACAAACGTTACGATCGGGCTTACATTTTTATTTTGTTAATCACAATTTTTACAGTTTTTACTTCCGTCTAACACATAGATTATACACTTAATATATTTGAGATAGATGCGCAACTCTCATTTTTATTTTTGCTTTAGTTAGAGCCCAGGACAGCAGGCGTCGCTGCTGTCGATTATTAATCTCCCTACCCCCCACCAGGTGGCTTTTTTAGTAATTTTAATATTTTTTATAATTAACTCTCTTTATGAAAAAATCTTATCGTTTAGAATCGCTGAAATTCCCGGTAGTACTTATGAAATATTAAAGAACGTTTGATTGTGTTCAGCATTCTAATCGATAAGACCTTTTCATACAGAGAGAAAACAGTTTTTTTAAATAAAAAGCTGTAATTCTCTGTAAGCTATTTAATTTCCCTATATTACAAACAATTTACTGTTAAAAGATAGTATGAACGTACAATTGTATAAAATTTCGAATAACAATAACTCCTCTAGATTAATCCTACTAGAGTACTTAATAACATTAAATCGAAAGTTATCTAAAAGTTAATTAAGTCTAGATAATCAAATCATTCAATGTCACTTAAGTCATTTGTGCGAAATATAAACATGTCAGCTTTCCATTACAAACATAGTAGACAATTTGAATTAAATTTAATAAATTTGTTTCTTAACTATAGCAGTTCTTGCTTAAAGTTGATCGTGACAGATCATGACCTTGTATGAAAATATTACATCTATAAACACTACCTATGCTTCGTCATACAATAATTGTCATTTATACTAGCATTGTAGAGATAATACACACACTAAAGTGAATACTAAATTATTCTTAGCATTCTTATAAACATTTAGAAATTTAAGAAACGATTAACCCACAATCATGTTCATAACATGTGACATTTTGTTCTGCACAAACGTTTTATTACATGATTTGAAAAACAAAAAATGTTTAAAAAATGTAATGATGATTTAAAGTACTCTTAAATATTGATAGTTTGTACTTAATGACGCTTATAGTAATCTTAGACATGATTACATTAGTTATACTTTTATTCCCTATCTAAATTATTTCTATTCTGACGTTTCTGATGCTTTAGCTTTGGTAATACTAGATGAAACAAACAGCAGATTGAAAGAAAATCATCTTAAAGTTAATTACATTCATTACAAACCAATAGTTTACATTTTGTTAAAAAAGAAACTGGTGTTCGTTACATGCAAATGAATTATAAACATACACATGCAAACATAAAACGTAAATTTATCTTTTAATCCAAATTAAATGTACACTAATATTACATCTAAATAATAGAAAGGGTTTCGAAAATTTTTATTGCACTCAACAGCAGACGAGCACGCAACCCGGCCTGTGATAAGTGGTCACCAGTGCTTATAAACTTCAGCAGTGCCATAGGGGTTGCTGTCTATCACTTAAGTTTTAATAAATTATTAATATACTCAGTCACAAGCATATTGATTTCACATAATGAAAATGTAAGAAACATAATCATGTTTGGGCATTTTCATTTATATCTGCTCATACAGAAAACACAACTTAGCAAATATATTCCACAGTAAATCTAAATAATTGCAAATAATGCTTTTAAAGACCGTTGACTTTTGATCATTAATTAAAATCATCTTCTCGTAGAATTTACAAAAGGTTATTTACAAAAATTTATATCAGTATTTTCATATATTACTAACTTACTAATTACAACTATTCAAACGTAATACTATAACTATAAGAACTAAACAACCTATTTTAAAACAAAATTGGCATCAATTTAGTTCTTATGAACTATTTCAATTATTAATTTATCAATTATAAACATATTTAAAAAAAATTAAGATCCCTTGAGAGTTCACGTTCCTTGCTGAATCAGTTTCTCTTCTGAAACGGAGAAACAAAGTATCTTAAGTATGTAACAAATATTGAAAAAATACGACCATGAAAAATTTAGTGTTAATGTAATCTTACTTACAAATTAATATATTACATAACACGTTCTGGTTCAAATATAGTGCATCAATATTTTCATGTTTCAGACATTTTAGTGCTCCTTATAATTTTTCCATAAAATTTTGTCATTATCAAACCTTTGTCTACAAAAATAAAAACATTATTTTATATTGGGTAGAAGGATGAACGTGGTCACAGGCCACTTGGTGTAACTTAGTTATCAAACACCAGGAAACAAAACGTGAATGCCATCATCTAACTTTGGATGTGAGATCAATTGTGCTGTATTTTATTTAAACAGGAAAGCATGACTGATTGATCATTCCAAAAAACTAGTTCGGGCCCACTTGACAATAAGCATATAATACGCTGAGTTGCAAAACATAAATACTTCCACCCACTCGAGACAATTTTATTATCTGAGGTGTGTGTGTGATAGTACGAGACTTAATACCGACTGTTTTGATCAAAACTTAACATATATGATAGCTAGGCAGCAGAAATAGGAAGGACCATTAGTTGGTGCTAATTCATTTAATTATATTATGAATAATAATTATGTTAGCAAATAATATACCGGGAAAATAGTGTAAACTCACCGTTATCAAGGCATCCGAAATAGCATTTCATTTTCGATCTTCGAGGCATGCTGATTTTTAATAATAAACATTCTGTAAGAAATGAAAATAGTTACACAGGCTTACGAAACGCTAACGAAGAAAAAAGTATTGGAGCCAAGTTATGTCTAAAGAGAATTCAAAACAGAATTTCTCAATGTCTAATCGTCTAATATTCTCATAAAGCTAAAAGTTGCTCTAAATTAATACTACAACGTAAAATAACTCACACCAAGACCAAAAAAAAACGATTTAAAAAATTAAATCGTTACGACATTTTGAAAACTTTTTTTTTTTTTTTGAGATTGTTTTACGGCCCTGGAATTTTGAAAACTTCAAAGCAGTGTTTCCACTTACGTTTTTTTAACACATTTTACCCTAGTTTCTTTTGAATTTACCCTAAAATTTCCTAGACAACTTTCATAAATCCTTTATATGAGTCGACTATTATCAAAGCCGGCAATCTGACTTTTGGACAATGATTGGTAAATCAGAAAAACGAATTATTGACTTTATATTCCATTGGCAGTCACAAAACTCTTCGGAACGACATCTTAGATAAATAACAGGTTAACTATTAACCTTTATTTAATGCAGGTTTTGAACCGTATTCTTTGAAGGAGACGATTATATTCAAATAAATCTGTATTGACATATCAATAAATTTTTTTGTCCAAATGCACAGATTGCCACCTTTGATAATAGACGACTCATATAGAAAGCGTAAATAAAATACAGAAAATAAACCACAGCATATTATTTAATGTAGGTATATATAATATAAACGCCCCCAGAAGATCATAGATCTATAGGATTAGAATTTTCAAGGAAGTCGACGCATTGCTTTTATATTCTTTTGCTGCACAACCTAACACTGTTCGGTTCTAAAATTGAGCAATTGTTTGCTGGCAAAGTTGGGAACTTTCTATGAAGCAAGCCGTTCAGGGTTTCATTAGAAAGCCTGTTTCTTTTGTCAGTTTTTAAATTTGAGAACACTGAATAATCTTTCCACCTCAGTCTTTGAAGAAGGAACTGCTAGCAAAAGTGAAATGACAATTACAAGGTTTTCGTAAATGAAATTACCATGATAATCTTTCATGGTACATGAAGTACCTGTATATTACAATACAAGTAAGTTCTGGTGACATCAACGAAAATAGGTAAATAAAAATTTGGCGGATTATACTTATTGGGATTCTGGGGAATCCCTAAGAAAAAGCAGTGGCTTAATCTATGATTTACTTTACTAGAGGGTTACTGTTGAATCAAACCTTTATAGTTTTTATACACAACTCTGTTTTATTCTTTTACTTGTCAACTCGACTTAATGTCATTCTCTCTCCATAAAATAAAATGTTCATTGTTTTACTTTAATTATCGTTTATTTTAAAATTCACAACAGTTACTAGTATAGGCTTTGCTTTTTACCCCGAAATATCCTAAATCCTGGTATTTTTTAAATTGTCTTTATCATCCAAAATATCAGCTATTTTTCCCTAAAAAAGGGAGAATTCCCTAAAAGTGGAAGCACTGCTTCAAAGTACGCTACATTTTTTATTGAGTCAGAACTCATATCTGCCATCTAGTGAGTTTATTAGATCATTAATGCCTAAAAGTTACAAAAATGACGTCGCCACAGGAGTAAGATGACGCTAGTTGTATGTTATTTTCCTTTGTATGGGAGTTGCACCCCCCTGGTCTAAGGTGAATGAAGTTAGCCCCTCAAAAAAATTTTTTTTTCCTATTTTATACTTATTTTCTATTAATTCGTTTGTTCATCATTTGTTCATGATTGTTCACTGTTAATAATTGTTTGTTCTGCAGTTATTTATTTTAAAAAAATATTTAAAAATATACCTACAAGTTAGCCCCTCTAATGCAATTTTTAATATTTTTTCATCCTTAATGACTCGTAAATATTCATTTTCGATTGTTCTTATATAAAACACGTTTGTTCTCTTTCGAAATTACTCGTTTTTTGTTTAATTTACTATTTTTATTAGTTGAATAAATGTATGCAAAATATGTGTACTGCGCATGCGTCAACTATAATGCCTAAACTTTCTACGCGGTTTTTATCGTGAAAAAAAAAAACAAATATAAATCCTGAAGGAGCAATTAATTGGTATACAGTTTAATTAAAAAAATTAAAAAATAAATAAATGAAATAATGTGCATTGGCGTTAAGTTAGACCAAATACATTTTTTCCATCCTCCTACTTATCGTTATGAAGGTATAAAAAAGATAGGGAGTTCACATAGGTAATATAAACAAATAAGTAAATATGTTCATTATTTATCTTTCAAGAGATAATATAGGTATACATTATAATAACTTTTTACACAGTTGAAATTATATTCCTAACATTAGTAAAATAACATTTTAATACGATAGGTAAGAGGATGGAAAAAATGTATTTGGTCTAACTTAACGCCAATGCACATTATTTCATTTATTTATTTTTTAATTTTTTTAATTAAACTGTATACCAATTAATTGCTCCTTCAGGATTTATATTTGTTTTTTTTTTTCACGATTGAAACCGCGTAGAAAGTTTAGGCATTATAGTTGACGCATGCGCAGTACACATATTTTGCATACATTTATTCAACTAATAAAAATAGTAAATTAAACAAAAAACGAGTAATTTCGAAAGAGAACAAACGTGTTTTATATAAGAACAATCGAAAATGAATATTTACGAGTCATTAAGGATGAAAAAATATTAAAAATTGCATTAGAGGGGCTAACTTGTAGGTACATTTTTAAATATTTTTTTTAAATAAATAAATGCAGAACAAACAATTATTAACAGTGAACAATCATAAACAAATGATGAACAAACGAATTAATAGAAAATAAGTATAAAATAGGAAAAAAAAATTTTTTTGAGGGGCTAACTTCATTCACCTCCTGGTCTAACATGTACGTCGTACATAGACAATATGGCGGGGCAGTCATAGAGTGTGTTTCGTAGAGTGGTCAGCAAAGATTAATGTTATGAGAATCGACATTAGGTCGCATATACGTTACATGACCGACGCCCGTAAATATTTTTGTTGAATACTTGAGTTGCTTATTTATAACTAATTTATGTGTATTATCTATGCTAAAGGCGGTTCAATAATAATATTATAATCTTTACATATCTGTTATTATTTCACCAGTGAACAGTGTGCGTTTCGGTTTGAAGGGTGGGGTAGCCGTTGAAACTATACTGAGACCTTAGGACTTATATCTAAAGGTGGGTGGTGCATTTACGTTGTAGATGTCTAAGGGCTCCAGTAACCACTTAACACCAAGTGGGCTGTGAGCTCGTCCACCTATCTAAGCAATAAAAAAAACTATATAATAGAAAGTGAAATATTTACTAACCAAAATTCATCTTCCTTAAACAATTCTCGTGCCTTAATGCCTGCCTAGTAACTAATCTTCATAACCAGCCTTAAAAATTATTACTACCTATAAGCAAAACAGAAATGACTCAACCTTGCAACACATAGGATTGTTACTTTATGAATTACATTTCCTATGCCCGTCCAAGTAGAAAAAAATCTCTGTCTATGACTAATCACAGATTCACGCCGTCTGATTTGTAGGTACAAAGCATAGAGTTAATAATTTAAGGTATAATTTTTATAATTATATAAAGTGTAATATAATTAAGTATAATTTAATAATTTGTAGGTACTTATTAACTCCATGGTACAAAGAATCAGTTAGATTAAAGAAAGGTGCCAAACATGAAATACGAAAGGAATCAGTTGTGTTCCTTTGGTATCTAAGTTACCGTATAATACAAATTTCGGGCAGGGTATCTATCAATTATAATGAATCGCAGATTTCATTTGGCAACATGCTTGAAAATATTTTTAGTGCAGATGCTGTAGTTGATTTTGGTCTTCATAATTTATAAATATTTTAGTTTAAGCACATCGAATTGAAAGCGTTACGATTTAGCTTTAGATTTGGTTTTAGTGATTTTTTATTATTTGACTTTTTAATCAAAAGTTAGTGTCCCCTTTCATAAAACATAGGTACCGTAAAATGGGGCGATTAGGGACAAATTCCAACTTTATGAGCAATTTTAAGGTAGTTGTTGATGTATATAATGCTATATCAGGATCAAAATGATTGAGTCTTGGGGGCACCTTTGCTGTCTAATTTAAAATTATGCAACTAGCATTCCAGTTTAAGCAAAAAATGCAAAAATAGGTGTAATCCCTATTTACCCGAAAATTGCGGTTAATTGGGACGAAATGAGAAATTTGCTAGGGTTGGCACTACTTTTATTTTTATATATAGTTTTAATTTATTTATTTATTTAGTTGCACCAACAAAGTGATCATCAATAAAAAAAATTGAAAAACTGACAAAAGTACATGGCAGACATCACCTCAATTATAGGTGCAATCGACAGTGCAGTAACAACAAAATATATATATATATATATATATATTTACACATATATAGTGGGCTTTCTTAGAAACGGTTTATATTTCTCCGTTCTTGGTAAGTACTTAGGGGCTGATATTTCTATCTGGGTTAAGAGATTAGGTGTGTCGGTTATTCCATGGATTAATCAGATGAATACCCCCACTCTGAACAAATATTAAATATTTTATTATGTATTACTTAGACATTTTTGTCCACCTTGAGATTTCATTGATCTTGTTACATGTCTCTGCAAAATCGACTTACTTATATTAAAATGCTTATCTATTTCAACTAAAGACTTATTCCCAATTTCGCTTCGATAAACCAGATTTTTACCAACAAATTTAAAAACTATTGTTATAACTACATAGACAACCCTACAAACCTGTACCTATTTATACTTAGGTCGTTTCCATTTCACGTATTCTCATCCCAATTGACCCCTTTTTCGTTGTTATTTGTACCTAAGACGTCCCCAATATCCCCAAAAACAACAGATTTTTACATGTACTTTTATTTAATCAAATACATTAAAACCAATAACAACTAAGACTTACCTTTAATATATATGCTGGTTCAAACACTAAATAACGTTTATAAATCATAGTCGTCTTCTATTAATATCAAATAAATAAAAGAGAGCAAAGTTTCTAGCACTAAAATAATTACCACCACAGGCAGTTAATTTGAAACGCGATTTTTTATAAGTTAGCAGATATTAACATGCATATTCAGAGTTGTTTTGTGAACTTTCAACATTCTACTATTAAACTACAAAAAAATGGAAGATTTTGCAATGAATATAAAACTTATATTGAGCGTCGAAAGATTTTCCCGGTTTTTTCCCGATTCGCCTTTCAATCCCTAATCGCCCCATTTTACCGGTACTATAGTAACACTGACGACGACAGCAGACAGCTATCAATCAAAATCAAATGAATTATCAAATATGGCCGACCGATCCCTACCGGATCCCTATCGGATCTTCGCAGTTTATTTTAACAAATTTTAAGAAATAACAGAGTACCTATTATACGAGATAACGTTGCCTTACAATATAATGTAAGTCAAAGAGCGTAATAAATATTTTTACGTAAGTAAAGTCACACAAAAAGTTTGATTTCCGGCGACGTACTTGACATGGGAAAGTTACTAAATGGGTCCATATTACAATAATTGTTGCTATATTTTGCAGGTGCGCTGAAGATGCCATTTAATTTTGTAACCGAAACGAAAAAAGGTGTCGATAAACCAAGATTCTCACTATCACTGAACAGAAATAATGCGCCACATTTGAGCAACGAAAACAAGAAAAATAACGAGAATATTAAAGAGAATACAGATCCATGCAGTTCTGGTAATAACAAGGAGAATAAGCCATTAAAGAGGCCGCTCAAAAGCATATATTCCAACACGTTGAGTGCTGCAAAAAAATTGAAGCCTCTAAGTGAATCATCGAAATCTGCAGGTAAATTTTGTAACGTTTCGTATTTAGTTTCAATTATCTTATGTGTTCACCTCCAGTTGCAGTGTAGAAAAAACCTGCAATAAGATTACTACTATCACTATTACTACACAATATATACTTGAATAGTATTGCAAAGACCAAAATGCTGTCTTACAATTAATATTGTACACAGAATTTATTCCTTGATTTGACCTAAATGTTGAAATAAATTTTGATTAAGTATTTGGTGGCTCTTATCATTTCTTGATAAGAAGAGAAAATTATGGTACGCTTATTTCAAATCTAACAATTTTATTATTCATCCTAATCATATCTCATTGCCAAATAAGGAATTTGTTTCATTCATTCATTTTTCATTATATAATTAAAATTTGTTTTACAATTTTTTTATTTTTATTTTAACTAATAGTCTACAATGATAACAAATTGCAAAAATGCATACCCGTGTGAAATTATATATTAATCGAAAGGAATTTAATTTAAATATAGCAGTAACACTTTTCTACTGAATAAATTTTGTAATCTTAGTATCAGTTGCTTGAATTATTATGAAATGCTTACTGTATTATCTTTAATATGTTTCAATTTGAACTAAAGTAAAATATAGTTTGTAAATGTAAAGTAATTCTTAAACAGGTCCCACAGTAAATAGGGACACAGCAACCCTAAAGCATTCAGACAGAACATTGAATCCAGAGCTAGCAATTCTGGAGGAGGGAGAATCAAGCTCGGTCATGTTGAATGGCCACCACCCTCCTGACACTCAATATGGAGGGGTGCAGAAGAAGATGCCTGTGTCTTCACTGTCCAATTTGGGGAACACTTGTTTTCTCAATAGTGTGCTTTATACTTTGAGGTAAGGGGTTCATATTTGCAAAACAAAAACATACACCAACAAAAATATAATAATTTTATTACTTTTTGCCAAATATTCATATAGAAATCATAATTAAAGTATATACTTTGTTGTTTTTAAAGAATGTTAAATGAAATTGCTAATTAAAATAAATCCATTTTCTGAAAACAACATTAATATTACTGGAAAAGATGTAATTTTTTAAAGATACAAACTGTCTGTTATATTACTCTTACTATTTATTGAAAATTACTTTTTTTTTTTTTGTTTCTTTCGCATTGGTTCAAATAACATTATAGACTACTCTGTCTATCCATTTTCTGTTCAAAAAATTACCCTCACCCCTAGAAACACATTTTAAGACTTTCTAATTTACTCATTTCATAATGGATTCATAATTTTCTTACTTACAGATGATGAATGCATTCACTTGTAGCTTTGGATATCTAAGCAATAGTTTAGTGACATATCAGTCTAATTCGTATTGAATAAATAAAAAACATTTAGAAATTCTTTGTTTTTAATGCAGTATAAGAAGTATATAATCATCAAATAAACGTATTACTGGTGGTAGGACCTCTTGTGAGTCCGCGCGGGTGGGTACCACCACCCTGCCTATTTCTGCCGTGAAGCAGTAATGCGTTTCGGTTTGAAGGGTTGGGCAGCCGTCGTTACTATACTTGAGACCTTAGAACTTGTATCTCAAGGTGGATGGCGCATTTACGTTGTGGATGTCTATGGGCTCCAGTAACCACTTAACATCAGGTGGGCTGTGAGCTCGTCCACCCATCTAAGCAATAAAAAAAAATAAAAAAACGTAACTCACAAGAGGTCCTACCGCCAGTAATTTGTAATACACCAGTATTACAAATGTGTATAGATTTTAAAGCTAAAGTTCTTGATTATTGATGAATGGTTACAGGTATGCACCTCGGTTCCTGCACAACCTTCACCATTTAGTGTCAGATCTGGCCAGTGTTGAGCAAAAGTTGGGCAGCATCAGGCTCAAAAGTTCTTCATTGGGTCGGAGTGCTGCGGGCTTAGTATCATCTGGGACTAGATCATGGAGTAGCAAGGACTTGTTGTCATTAGGCCAGTCAGATAATAGTTCTGGAAAAAGTAAAATACAGGTCAGTTACCGAATATCATTTCATTATGCACACTCCTTTTGATGATATTAAAAATGTCCAGATTAATAAAATACCTCAGAAACAAAATGAAATTAAGGAATAATTTAACATTATTCTACAACAACTTACAGTTATTCCAAATAAAGCTATATATGATGAAATAGAGATAAATGTTGAACAATTACATCAATTTTATTGCAAACAAAGCGCTAGATAACTTGTGCATTTTCATGTTTGCTTACTATTTTCTAAAATATGTAGATTTTATTGATCTATCTATTCGTTTTTTACATAATTACGTATTTCAATTATATGCTTGTGGAAAAAAATTGTTAGTTCATGTCTAATTGCTAAATTTAGATCTGCAACACAGATTATGTTTCATTGTCATTGATAAGAAACTAACCACATATCAGGAAGTCACATCTCGGGCTGTACATGTTTACAAAAAGATAAAAACATCAAGAATAATCTTTGCGGACTTATCTCATCCATTACTACATCCAAAACTATGTTGTTTTATGCAGAAATAAGGAAAATATTATCTGTATTGTGTAATAGTTAAAAAGAAAACTCTCCATGTTCCTAATACACAACATTTTGTATAAAAATATATGAACTTAATGTTCTTTCTTTATCTGTTTGTATCAATTTTCGGCTTAATTGAGATAGTTCAGACAGAAATTACCTCAGATAAATAAAAGGTGAAAGGTTAAAGGTGCATAGTTAAAATTGTAATGCACAACTAGTTGTATTTTATTTGTAGAACCGTGACTGATGATTAAATTGATTGCTTAGAAGTAGAATCTTCAATTTTTTATGTTTAAAGGACGGAAATTGAAGTAATGAGAAAAGTATAAATTGCAAAATTACAAATTGAAGCTGAGTTGACTTACAAATTGAGATGAAAATAATCAGAGGTGCAATGAGATTTTAATACATTACGCTACACCGGTGTCAGTAAACAGTAGCTTATTTGTTCATGAGACAAAAGTATATTTTACTGAATCAAATACTGTTTTTTAATTTCTAATGAGCACTTACTAAACTACACACTTTCCTTGTCGTTCATTGAATAACTATTCTAATATGTTTTCCCTTCTGTAGATAGCGACAGAAAAACTTCACGAGACCTACTTTAATCTTCGTGCAGCTGAGAACAAATGTCTAAACAGCACCAATCCTGAGGCTACCCCTGAACCGTATGCAGCGGATGCCTTCTTGGCTGCTCTTAGAGATGTTAATTCTACTTTTGAAGGTAAGAGTGCGAAGCATGTGCTTATATGTGACTCTAGAATTCTTCCTGCTTGTATCACACGCGATATTTTGATTCTTTCACGATTTCTTGTGAGGTTCCTAATGTTCTAGTCATTCGTCTGCCCCCTACTAAATGGCGTGTTTATTTGATTTATACGTTAGTGCCTATTTACCAAGATATGGCGTTTCTTTCACTAGGTGTGGCTGCGAACACAATAATCGTTACATTTGTAAGATTGTCACGAACTTCAGCCGATTTTCAAAAGCGCAATCCACTCACCATCGTATTGATACACGTATTTGTCTAAAAAGTCATAATTCGCCAAATAGCGTATTGTAGATCACCTGCAAATACTTTATGTCAATTACTACTACCGCAGCATCTCGAACCCCTTCGTAACATTCGATGTTCGTCCGCTACTATCCGATTCCGATCTACAACGTAAATGCCGCCACCCACCTTGAGACATGAGTTGTAAGGACTCACTTTAACTATGGCTGCCCCACCCTTCAAACCGAAACGTATTACCTACTGCTTCACGGCAGAAATAGGCAGGGTGGTGGTACCTACCCGTGCGGACTCACCATTCCCGATCCTGCGGACAGAATGGAAAGCAGTCGACTACGCCCAAAACACGTCATCTCGGATCCTCCCGATCCACTAACGGTGCTTCTAGGTACTTCAAGCACCGGTCACCGTTCTCGTCGAACCCGTCGCTTGCGACGAAGGGCTCGACGAGTAAATTAACTCTCAGACACAGCCCACTGAGTTTCTCGCCGGATCTTCTCAGTGGGTCGCGTTTCCGATCCGGTGGTAGATTCTGCGAAGCACGGCTCTTGCTAGGGTTCGTGTTAGCAACGTCATCAGGTTTGAGCCCCGTGAGCTCACCTACAAAAGTTAGGGTTACGCTGAAATAGCCTCTCAAGGCTCTCAGCTTAGGTAGGAAAAAAAAAAAAAAAAAAAAAGCGGACTCACAAGACGTCCTACCACCGGTAGATTTATTAACCGCGTCTACGTCTGGTCGTAGATGCTAAAAACACTAAAATTGTCAGGGCGCGATTAAGCTACGACTTCACGTTATCTTCCGATGAGGTGACCAAAATTCTTCAAGGTCAGTAATTTTTTTATTCCAGGTAATCGACAGCAGGACGCTCACGAATTATTAGTTTGTATTTTGGACAACATACGGGAGACCTGCAGAGCGCTGAGTGCGCGCGCTGCTCGACTACAGATGCACGAAAACGGAGACAGGTAATAACACTATTTATTTCCAAATATTTATACTTCATTTTAGTTTTAAATTTGAGGTCTATGATATAAAGAAGTGTTGACTGACCGAAATCTAAAATACTAGAGATTTTATTATATATAATATGTGTGTGGGGGGGATGGAATCTATACTAATATTATAAAGAGGAAAGATTTGTTTGTTTGTTTGTTTCGAATAGGCTCCGAAACTACTGGACCGATTTGAAAAATTCTTTTTCCATTAGAAGCTGACATTGTCCCTGATGAACATAGGCTACTTTTTTTTATTTTTTTTTATTTTTTTTTTTTGTTTCATGTGTGTTTTAATGTTTCCGAAGCGAAGCGAGGGCGGGTCGCTAGTATTATGATAAAACAATACTTCCTTAAGTGTTTCATAAAGTTATTTTATTTTATTTTTCTTTCGTACGTAACGTCTAATATATAATTATTTTAATAAGTCTCATGACCTTGACATCATACGTACACATTTGGAATAGACAAAATAAAAATAGACTATGACAGAGATAAACTTAAACTATTCCGACATTAATTTAAATATAAAATTATGCACGTATCGGCTTATGATGTATATATACACTTTTAATGTATTGACAGTTTTAGGTATCAATTTTTTGTTTACTGAAATTAATTAAGATCAATTTTTTTCTAGTGTTCATGTTTTTGTTTTAGTAACGGCATAGGCCGCCAGCCAAGCTTAGATGGAGACAACGGGAAACCAACATTAGGAAATCTTCGTAAGTCGTGGAAGAAACGCAAAGAAATCAAAGCAATCAACGACAAAAGGAATTCTCCGACTGAAGAACGGGAACCGTCGCCTGTGGATGCTGAGAAAGATGAGCGGTCGAGACCAGGATGGGACTTTGTGGCTGAAGATTTTGAAGGTAGGCGTTAACAACAATTATAATCATCTACCTACAATAGCAATAAATAAGAGATGAGGTTTGCATACAAAAACAATGAGTTTTTAATCAGCTATGGGAACTTCATTACGTTTTTATACAGACGAGGGGTTAAGAACCCAAAAAAACGAACTAATCGTATATTAAACACTAATACATAACGGTTACTCACATATGGTAATTATAATCCATTACAAAAAAATGATAAACATAAACTTAACCCCCATTTTTAAAAGAAAATTATTGTCTATCCTAACATTCTCGATTATTCGTAATATTGTGTTGTGATTTATGGAAGAGCATCACGTTGTTCTATCAATGTGGTTAGTTCTGTGCACTTTTAGCCTTTATTTATATATTAATACGTGTAGCAAAAACTTTGTATCCCTTTTTACAAAAATTGCGCGGACGGAGGAGTATGAAATTTTCCACACTTATAGAGAATATAGAGAAGTGAATGCTAATATTTTTTTAAATAATGCATAAAAGATACAGTAAATCAATAAAGAAAACGTTACACATACTACATATCATATATGTGACGCACACACGCATGCATACTATTTATTGTCAAACTTTTGTTCTTGACGTCTGTTGTCAAATTGTTAATCTTTTTTATAGTGTAGTCTTGTTGAAATTTGTGATTATAGAGTATAAAATACAATCATAATAGTGTACAAACTTACAATTCCAATTAATTATAGTCGAATTTCGACTACTGCGGGACCTCTAGTTCTAATATAATCTGTCTTCCAGGTACGATGGTAGTGCGGACCATGTGCTTAGAATGTGAAGCGGTCACTCAGAAAGCACAGGCTGTCTGTGAGCTGTGCGTTCCGGTTGGTGAAGAAGAACCAGGAGCGGAACCGTTCCGGGCGGCCTGCCTGTCCACTGAATACCTGCGTGATCAGAACAAGGTATGGACAGTATAGCATATGTATTCCCTGCAGTTTATCCTAATTTATTATTTTGATTTTGATGAGTATCTATAAAGAGAAGGAAGTGAAGAAATTTAATAGTATATTACGCACCAAGGGATGCGAATCATTCCTTATGCTCTGAGAAAAAAATAAAACTTTCATTAGTAAAACAACTTCCAGTATTGGTGTGAACGTTGTCTACGGTACAACGAAGCTCGTCGCAGCGTCACTTATTCGAGACTGCCGCGGTTGCTGGTACTACAGTTGAAACGATTCAGCGGGGGAATGGAAAAGATAACAAGACACGCACCAACGCCTCTACTTATGCCTTGTTTCTGTGAGCCTTGCGCTTCCAGACCGCCCGAGCGTGCACCACAGCACAGGTAATATGCTGTGTAATAGCTAGTGTAAGCTTACAGATCCAGAGGCAATTTGATTAAGAGAAATATATAGTATTTACATTTTCCAGCTATGGTGATCTTTACACTTGATATTGTATTTAAATAATAATATGTAACTAACTTTATTACAATATCTATTCCTAATTTTTTTTTGTTATTAATTTCTTTTTTCTACTAGCTTTTTTCTTTTTCGTTAATAGGTTTAAATCAAACATGCCTACTGATAAAAACACATTGTGACCCATCTCTTGTTGCCAAAGCCTATAAACCTTCAAATAGTAAAAATTCTGCATACAAAGTTCAAAGCCTGTTAATATATGGAGTTCATTTCATTATGCAGATTTTTTTTTAGTGTTTCAAGTGATTTTATTCCGTTCGACGACACAGGTCATCGTGGCCTAAATGATAAGACTACCGGCGTATTCGTGTCGAGAGATGCGGCTGTGCCAAAATACATATCCTGCAGAAAGCACGAATTTTTCTAATAAAATACATACTCGATACGTGTTTACGAATGACTTCCATGTTTGATGTTTATGGACTCTGGTAACTTCTAACTGGTAACACCAGGTGAACTATGAGCCCAATCACCCATCTAGGCATTAAAAAATTTATTACTCCATGTGTTCATATAAATTTTTATATTATTTGATACACTGTACTTTGCTTTGAGTTAGCCAAATAATAGTTCCTAATTACTTCTGGTGCACTTTACAGATATATACTGTGGGCAGTGATAATGCACCTCGGTCAGACCCTAACAGGCGGGCATTACGTTGCTTATGCGCGCGATAGTTCTTGTGACTTCAAGTGCTCTCGTGAAGGTAGCGGTGATGCCACCACAACCTCCTCGTCTTCTTTCATGAGAACGCTCTTCAACCGACCGCGCCACCCGCCCACTGGCTGTGCAGCTAAGGAATGTTGCGTCCCAAGACCCAGAACAGAACCATGCTGGCTCGCATGTGACGATGAACTTGTTAAACCCATATCGAATGAGGAATTCGAAGATCTCTTGTCAGCTGAACCGAAAATGAGATCTGCCGCAACTCCCTATCTCCTGTTTTATGTGAAAAGTGAAGTGGGCTAGTTGCAGCCATGCTGTGTCCCAGTGTTCACCGTGAATGTCCACTGTGGTTGCGAGGAAGGAGCACTCTAACGTGGATTTGATTCGACAATAATTTCAGAACATTTTGAATACATTTTGGTAAGACCTCCATATTTTTGTAAGTATTGTTTCAATCAAAATGCAATCTTATTTTTTCCCTCGTGCGTTCTAGAGGCTCCAAATCGCGAAACGAATTCACTGAAAAAATAAAACTAAATTACTATTATGGAATCCTTTGGAATAAGGCAAAAAGTGTCTAAAGACCTCGCATAAACATTCACAGTATTTATCAAAACATACATTTTTTTTATATCTCTAAAAATGCCTATTTTCATTGGGCGCCATGATCATTGTAATTGTAGCTGCTTAAAAGACATGTAACAGACAAGATAGGCACAGACTATTATTGTTTGCCTGAAGTGATATTAAGATTGTAGCGAGCTAATGCTATTAGTTAGATAAATAGACAATTTAATATTATTTTGTTCACACACTTGTTACAAACTGACAAAATATGTATGTTTAATAGTTTGTAAACAACCCCTGTAACAAAATGGAAATTAATGCAATACACACTACACCGGTGACAACTTAACATTGACATTTTTTTTTTCATAAACTTCATATGTTGCTTCCACACTTTTCTTCTGAACAGATTAAGCTATTAGTTCATTCAGCTGGTAAAATTCTATCAATACAAGAGCTTTATAAACAACTGCATTGAGCCACTACCATATCTATATTAATTGTAGCATTCACATAAAATTTACAAAATTAAATCTCTCAGACTACACTTATTATAATTAGATGAAATACAGAATACATTGTGGCAACAACATCTAAGGAAGAAAAAATGTCACGACAAATGAATAGATAAAGTACAATTTGCATTAATTCCCATTATCTTCATTTGAATAGTATTCTGTACTTTTCTACTTAATTTCTATTTTAAAATGTATGAATGGCCTAAATTATTTAACAATTTTGTAACAAATTATAAGAAAAACATGTAATGTAAACTAGCTTTTGTTTGCACTTCTAATTGATTAATGGTGCCGTATTCAGAATTGTAAGTAGTTCTACTAAAACAATTTATAAACTGCTGATATTATTTAGACTACTGTTAAACATGAATGATGTATGACAAGCCTTAATAGGTTGTGGCTTACTATTAATTCTGATGTTTTATGATACATTCATTAAATATGTATAAATTCCAGGAAACTTAACCGCAGAACATAAATGTGCCCCAGCATCTAGTATGTACCAGTTACATACCTACCTCATTTCGTTTCGTTTTCAAAAACAAATTCTTTCTTAAGTCATAGACAAGATAACAATCTTGTTTAATGTAAAAGAAACCAGAGATCAAAAGAGAAAATTCTCTTAGGAAACATAACAATCTTGATACATTACGGTGTTTGATATGTTTAAAGTAAATATTGCGAAAAAGAGACATTTCAATATGGTTGTCGACAAGCACAAATTTCCATCAATAAATTCAACCTCACGTTTTTATGAAGATATGCTAAGGTTTCGTAATTTTTATAAACATTTATTATGCAACGCACATTAGTTTATTTGTGTTATATAATATAACAAAAATATAATATGTATTTAAAACAATAATCATGTAACTTAACCTCAAAAAATAAGTATTGATGTAATTTCAAGATTATCCTTTGATAACTTTGTCAAATACCTACCTATATAATTATATTAATTTTGTAATAAACTGTCCTAAGAACTTGTACATTTCAGAGAAAATAGTACTGGTTGTCATTCTTGCTTAATATAAAATATTATATCATTATTATTACAAAACAAATGTAAATTGTCAGCTGAATGTAATTAAAATAAGCTTTACTTTTTATATAAAATTTATAAATGTTAAATGTATTTAATTTCTTGTTTTTGAAAATTCACTATAAAAACCAAAATTTGTATTGGAATAAAGTAAGCTAAATCAAGATGTGAGTTTGGTTTGTATCATCAGTGCTCACGGTTCGCAGCCTGTTATAATACTCATCCGTGAGTGGAAGACGATAAAGTTACTTTAATGGAAAACTACAAAAGAATAACTAAGTATTGTTTTATTCTCATTAAAACTATTTTGACATAAACTAAGTTTTCTGAGCAGGAAACGGGTCGACGTAATGATTTGTCTTATTGTTTTATTTAAAGAAAAACTGAAATGGTTTTGTTTATCCTTTCGTTATTTTCCATACTTCATATAGATGCTTAATTTGGTTGTAAAATTATGATGTTCCAAAAGTTGAAATGTTCCTTGTTTCGTAAAAATTCATATAACGAATGCGAATGTAAAATTACCCAATTTTTTGTTTTATTTTGCGGATGCCATTCCAAAACCTTTGTAAAAGGTGAAAAAATCTTGTCAGTAGCTATATTTTGACTTTTTTTTAATATTCAAAAAATGTTATATTAATTACTATTATCGTTCATTTTCATTGTAAATTGAATTAGATAATAAATAAAATTTAAAAAGCCTTTTTTTTTTGTTAATATTATTTATACATAATGTTTTGTTATTTATAGGATCATACTTTGATGTTTTTATTAATTTGGCGAAAAATTTAATTATGATACCAATAAGCAATGCTTAAACTCGACAACTATGTGCTGCATTTTAAATGCATAGTTTCTCAATCAGTGTTGCTTCCATAAGCAAATGAGTATGCAGTTAGGAAGTGATTGTCGCCCTTCAAGTACGAAATTGATGGGTTTTTTTTCCTACATAAGCTGATAGCCTTAAGACGCTATGTCAGCGTAGCCTTAACTAGTAGGCGAGCTCACGGAGCTCAAACCTGATGATGTTGCTAACACAGGGTACGTGTTCGCAAGAGCCGTGCTTCGTACAATCTACCGCCGGATCGGAAAGGCGACCCCTGAGAAGATCCGGCGAGAAACCCAGTAGGCTGTGTCTAAGCGTTAATTTACTCGTCGAGCCCTTCGTCGCAAGCGACGGGTTCGACGAGAACGACAACCGGTGCTTGAGGTACCTAAAAGCACCGTTAGTGGATCGGGAGGATCCGAAATGACGTAGGTATATGGGGCGACGTCGACTGCTATACATTCTGTCCGCAGGAACGGGAATGTAGTTACCGGCGGCCACGATGAGAGGGTTCTCGTGTCGTGCCGCTTTATCGACGTGGCGCAGCGACGCCGACTGGCGATACTGATGGACTCTAAGTCCAGGTTGTCATGGAAGTCGACGTTCCTGACGAACCACGGAGCTCCGACGGCTATCCTGTAAAAACGGGATTGAATAATTTGGAATGATTTTAAGTTAGTACGGACCGAATGAGCGAACACTTGTATAGGTCATGACGGGACGAAATTGATAGTAAAGATTATGCATACGCAGCAGCTAATAGAACAGAGGAATTTGGGAAAACCTGAATCGAGCTAACGTAATTTTTTAAGAAAAATTTTCTTCTGATAATACGTTCTTGCATAGTTATACAAAAAACTTTTGATAGCAGTTTCAGGAAGCTCTGTGAAACATTATCGTGTTTTCCCTCGCTATACACTTTATATTAATATGCGCAAAGCCATGAATACAACACGTCACGACTGATATATTTAAAATATATGGTGTCATCAGCATATAACTTATTTGACACATGGAAATTTAAGCCAAAGCACGTTAAGCGAAATCCCATGACATTTGCTTAATTATAATTTTTAACTAATCACAGCATTAGCTTTATGTACCTACATATATTCGATAAATCGAAATGAGTTATTAACAACTTAACATAACGACATTACGCATACGCATTACATTACTTTGAATAAGTAGGGTAATTTTATAGCGCTCGAGAAATACCAAAGAGGAATATAATGAAGTATTTGGAATAAATCCTGGTCCAGCGGTAAGTTCTCTGAAGGTATAATTTGAAAATAATCGCGCTCATTGTAGTTTTAACGCTATTTTTTGTGTGAGAAATTATTTTTTCTGAAAATCTCTCAGGTAGCTGTGTACACTAAGTCTCAGTTGATAGTGATGAATAAAATAATTTTGTAGATTCAAAACATTAAATCAATTTTTCATGATTAATAATTTTCGCTAAATTTTTTTTTGCGAAATCCGGAAAGCATATAAATTTCTTAGGGTAGAATGAAAATGATGTTTAGATAATTTATGAGCGAAATGAAAAAGTAGGTAGTAGTAAGATAAAAATACTTGTTTACTATGAATAAATAGTACTCTGATAATATTGTAATGGTCTAACTAAACTTATTGACAGCTTATGAAGATAAGGAATCTAAGGTCTCAATTTACAGTTTTATCAGTCTTCATATAAACGTCCGAGTGTTGAGACTGTATCCAGAGTGATTTGAACTGTGTCAATTACATACTTTTGTGCGTTATCATAAATTTAAGAAATATTAAACAAAATGAAAGCTATTGTGAAACTTTACAATGACAAAGTAAGTAGAAAATTTATTTATAAAAAACTATTCAATTTTATCATATAAGTACATAATTTTGTTTTTCCCATTTCAAAAATGTTATTAATTCGTGTTATATCTTACTCGATCGAAATATAACACAAATGGGGTTTTGTCTGTAGTCTAATCTTTTTAACTTAATATCTAACTAATTTTATTACAACAACAAAAACGGTTAGGTACCTCTGAGAAAGAATTTTTCTTTCAGGTACCTACAACTATACATTAGATACTCTTATTTATACATAACTTTTTTACCTGTTGCTTCTTTGGACCTTTTTTTTAATGACTGCTTGATAAAAAAACGATGAATAAAAATGGCTGCATTCAATTTCTGCTTGTCTATGACATTGATTTGACCTCCAAAAGTCCTTGTGTTGATCATATGCGTGGTCTGTCCTAAAATTTAATACTTATAACAATACTGTGAAATATCAAGAATAAATTAATCCAATTAATCGGTGAACATAATAATGGCTTTCGTGAGTATTAAAATTTCATAATGCTGATAACGTGAAAGATCTTTTTGGAAATTCATTAAAACTAGATTGGATCTGGAATCAATATATCAAGACAAGGGTTGTTAGGTTGGAAATACTAAATCTTCTTCAATTAATAAAAAGCTTACCTAAAGACAATAAAGTGTTAAAAAGGCAAATTAAATATGTCGCTTAGTTACTAATAGCAGAAAAAATACCTATTTTGGGTAAGGCCTTACCGGTTGTTGTTTTAGTTGGCTAAATTACAGTTTCAATAGGTATTTTTTAAGATTAAGTACGAGATGTAATGTAAGAGACAAGAAAAATTTAAAGTAATTCCTTTAAATTCATATTCTTAAAAAAAAATTAGATTTTAAGTTGCTAGTAAAATTCCTAACCTAGAAGATCGGCAACCATATAATGTAACAACAGCTGATTTCATACTTGATATTATTGTGAGCATACAAACCGTACCATTGCCTAAATATATTTACAAAAGTTTGAAATATGTAGGTACCTACTTTGTGTACCTATATTATAAAAAAAATTATATACATTTTTTACATTTTATGTATGTATGTGTATTTTAGTTATCGAAATTCATTTACGTACCCATTTTAAAAAGGGTTGAAAGATAAATAGAACAGAAAATTAGATAAGGAGTGTTCATATAGCACTTCTCTATTGAAGCGGTTTAAATGTGTTTTAATTGAATTAAAATCTAAAAAGTTAATAATTTAGGTACGTGATTTACTCTAAAATTTAAAACATCACAATAAACGTAGAAGGTACGTATTAAACCAAACAAAATGTTAGACTGAAAAAGGCTTTTTGTCGCAAAAGTTGGCTACACCTGCTTCGGAAGTACTTCCTATTCCTAAGGAAACCGGAAGTTAAAAACTGTCATAAATCGCCTTGCGTCAAAAGTCACATATTGCGCGAAAATCAATACAATTGCTAAGTGATCATTAATGCTGTTATCAATTAAATCTATACGTATTATTCTTTTCAGTTAGACTCTTTCTTGAACCAAATTTTCTTGAACCTCATTGGCACCTAATCAAAAGTTTAAATTTGGAACGCAACACCGCAGTTGAGTTAATACTCCTTAGTTAATTGCTCCTTGTTACCTGTTCAAAATTAACGTATAAATTTAACTATGAATAAATTTGCTTTTTAAAATCATGTGAAAAAAATCCAGGGTGATAAGTTCTTGTAATTTAACTCACCCCATGGTGGCGACGGCTACAACGTTGTGCGCACGCCCGCTTTTCTGTATTCACGCGAAATACGCAGGACGGTTCGCGCTCTCCCGACGTGGAATTCAATTTTCACTCGGAAGGGCAGTTCAAGATCACGTAAACCGCCCGTCAGTCGTAACCGAGAGCTCACAGACAAATATCTTCACTATAATCCATTAAAAATGGTTTACCCTACTATTCACGATGGCGAAATCGAGGTAATTTTTTCCGTGTATTATTATACTGTTATTATGTACGCGATCTATTTCGATTTTGCTGCATTTACGTTGTCACCTTGACGGATTTTCGGCGCCGGTTGGTTTTGTGGAACTTCTTGAATATTTTATATTGTGCTTTGATAATTTTAATCCTGATTCTTCAATATAAAAACTTAAGTTTAAATATTTGTGCTGATTTCGGAAAATTAGACTAGTGTTTTGTGAGTCAATCTGTGTGATTTAAAAGCAGTATATTGGAAATAGTGTGAAGCATTCGGTTTTACCAATAATGTGATTAAAACGTTTTCATCACTTATTTAATTTTTAAATATCTGATGTTTAACTTTTCCATTTTTATGATTAAGAAGTATTTAAATACATGTTACATAATTTTTATTGAATTCGAAATTTTGTTGAAATATTTACTCTTATAATTTAATTTAAAAAAATTTACTGACTAAGTATTCACCAAGTTTCACCAAGAAAAACCAAATTAAACAGAAGGATAAAGACTGGCTCAATGATAGAAGATATTTACATTTTGCATAATAGGCAGATATAACATGATGTGTTATCATGTTAAAATATTGCAGTGATAAAATATGTGTGCAGTTTGTTATTAAAAGCCATTGCCCATGGAATAAATAAACTATATTCAGCTAGCTACAAAGACCTCCAATGGGAAGCATTTACAACTAAATTACATTACATACAGAACATTAAGCAAAAGAAAATAATATTTTGCATTTAATCTCATCTTTTTTTTTCTTTATAATGTTCTGTGAGTATGATAAAAATTGTAGAATTCCACTATTTTTCTTCAATTTGTATTAAAACTTTGAACTGATTCTCTTATAAAATATCAAAATTTTCCTAATACTGTCCACAAAGATTTCAGTGAGTAAAACAACAGGAAACAGCATGGTATTTATTTATATTAAATGATAGAAATGTGGCAAGAGACAGGACACATAGTTAAGTTAATGTTTGTGGTCATCTATTATTATTAAATTTGTTACAGAAATACTCAATTTGTTAATGGAAACCAACTAGCACAATTATAGGTGGAAAATGTACATGTTTATATCTATATGACATAATTGCTTGGTCAGGTTTTTACCAAATCAAATCTTCTTTTTCTCCACCTTATCCCCACTAGGTGGGGTCGGCACAGCTAATTTTTCTCTTCCATTCTCTTCTATCAGCCGTCATCTCAACACTCACTCCTCTCTCTCTCATATCATCATTCACACACTCCATCCATGTCTTCTTCGGTCGACCTCTTCCCCCTCTACCTTGCACTACCATTTGCATACATCTCCTAGTCACATGCATCTTCTCTCTACGCATCACATGTCCATACCAAATCAAATATAACTTTAATTTTAAAAGTATAGGTAGAGTCATGGTTTTACCCCTACATGATCACTTTACATCAGGTGGAATCAATGCTCTTCGCTTTCAAAGCAATAAAAAATACTACATACAATCCACTAGAATATAGCAAAGAAGTAAAAAGTAAAATACTAGTGTAGGTAACAGGTCTTAAATAATTTAATAATTGCTTTAAAAGGATTCCCCAGCGTTAAAAAAAGTTCTTAAATAAATGCATTAGTAATTCAGTATAAAGGAAGAAATATGAAGAACAAATCTTGTATAGGTTGGTTGGGTTTTTTTAATGTGAAACAAACAATGAATATCCCCCATCTGTTAACATCTGCTCCGGGGTAGCATAAAAAGTAATCCCTTTTATTGAATTAAATATCAATGCTTTCATAAGAAAGCAATTCACAGCCCACTAGTAATGTATGTATGTGTTTTATATATTAAGTGCAGAATGTCTTTTGTTTGGGACGAAAAGATTTATGGTCTAGACCAGGGGTGGGCAAATATTTTGATTGTCGGGCCACATTGCAGATGAAAATTTGACCTTGGGCCAAACAGTTTTTTTTTTCTAATTTTAAGTATAGTTTTTGCTAAGGATGTCAATTAATGAATTTTTTATAACTTTTGAGAAAAATAGTTGACTCTTAGAATTGAAAAATATGTTAAACAAATACATCAGTTTCAGTTTCAATATTTCTTTATTGTTTTACGATGCATGCACCCTCAGTAGATCTATACCTGCTTTTATTTCGTTTAATTTTCCGCGAATTTATTGCGGAAAGATATTTCTCCAAATTAAAATTAATATAAAATAACTTGCGTTCTACTATATCGCAGGAGAGAATGGCGGCTTTAGATTTGAGTTATTTTGTTTATTCATGCAAAAATGTGATATAATAAGTATAATAACTAATAAAATTGTGCGACTATTACACGTACTGTAATTGTTCAATTATCATAATTATATTTTCGAATAGGAGGCGCTGAAGAGAGCGGTTGTCCGGGAGAAAACTTTGGCTCCCACCGACATTTATGTTAGACAAAAACTAATATGTGTTTTTAATAATAATAATAATACAATGCTTCACGGGCCAGACAAAATTCTACGGGCCGCCATTTGCCCAGGCCTGGTGTCGACTCTAGAGGCATTAAAAGCTTCACTGGGATGTCTAGGTAATGAGGGCTTACTAACAACTGCCCCAGCGCTTAAAAGCTCAATGGCCGTTGCTTGGCGGGTGCATCTACCACTGGATTGCGACTTCCTGGATAGTGGATCAATGCTATGACCTAAATTTTATCTTTGAACACTTTGATTTCGCTTTGGCTAGTGCTAACGTTAATACTAGTAGCGACAAAAATTTAGGCGACTATCATAATGGATCGATTATTTAATTAAGTTATTTTTGTTTGTGTTAGAACGCTATCATAGCGTGGTTAACCAAGCTTACTATTTCGGGTACATATTATCTATATAATAGAAAAAAAATATCTATTTACTTGCCCCTTATTGTAAAGAAATATAGGTGTAGATATCGAAATTTTAGAATCATAGTTGTAATTAGCAAAGGGGGTGTGTCCACTTCATAAATTGCCTTTTTTTTTACCAAACTTATAATCCAACAAGTTAATAGCTGAACAAGTGCAGTAGGTATTACTTTTAATATTATGACTTATGCTCCCGATAAATATGTCTTGAAACACGGAAAATAGCGTCATGCAAATCTCACGGATTTTTTTATGAATTCAGATCGTGATCATTCAATTTAAAAAAATATGTAACTTCGATGAAAATCAAGCGTTCTCGAAATAAAAAAATCAATGACGTACAGAAACTAACTACAAATGTTCGCAACTATAATAGATTATAATTTTTTTAGATCATAATGTTGGCAAGTGTATGTCCGACTAAGTACCTACGTACATGCGTGATAATTGTATGTAAATATTCAGTAAAAAGCACGTAATGGAAAATATCCAATATCTTAAATTTTGCTCAGTCAATTTTGTTAGACCCGTTTACGCTAAAAGCCTCAAGTCTGATTCTCTCACATAAAAAACCTAAAAGATACGCTTTAATAAGAGCACATTTCATCAACGTAATTAGGAACACTTTTTCATGCCGCTTAATAATTCAAGGTTCACCAAAAAAAGAGCGTAGGGGAGGAGAACGTGACCATAAGACCTTAATGTAATGAGCTGTAATGAGTGGTATCGTCGACATGACGTCATTAAGGAAGGCTGCCCAACCTTCAACCGGAAATAAACAGTAAGGTGTTTCTTACCGGTGTCGGCGGGCTCTACCATACGATCTACTATCTGTCTTCATGATTGTATGGCTCTTAAGTACATTCTCAATCATGCGGCATCTGCCAGTGCGCTGTGTATGTTTATATTCGTCTAGCGGCTCGGTCCGGCTCCGCTCGGGTCTTTAAGAAAAATTTCAACGATATTTGAGTTTGTTTTATTTTTTAAAATAAAAGAACACTTATTGCGACATAACTATAATAGTTAGACATATGGTGTCGCGAAACTCTTTGTAAATAATAATGTGTTCTACAAAGTCGTAGTACAATATTTTATTCTATCATCAATAGTTTTCGCAGGGCATGCGATGTAAAGAAAATTTTAGGAAAAATTTTTACACCTTGGGTTACATTATTGGAATTTTAGTAAGGATTCCTATTTTTTTTCAAAAAAGGTTATTATTATAGCCTATGTCACTCGGGAATAGTGTAGCTTCGAAAAAGTGAAAGAATTTTTCAAATCGATTCAGTAGTTTCGGAGCCTATTCAATACAAACAAACAACAAATCTTTCCTCTTAATAAATAAATAAATAAATAAATAAATATTTACTAACGATCACGCCACGTTAACTGGTCCCGTGATAAGTTCGTAAAGAACTTGTGTTACAGGTACCAGATAACGGAAATAAATGTAAGATTTTATTATACACATACATATATTAATATACCTACATCCATAACCCTGGAAAAGACATTTATATTTATCATACAAATATCTTCCCTTGGCGGGATTCGAACTAGCGACACCCTTATGTAGTGACCATGTCACTTACCACTACACCAGACAGTCGTTAAAATTAGTATAGATTATAATATTAGTATAGACAAACGATTTTGTTAGTTCATTTTTAAATGTAGTTTAAATAACACAGGCGGGTGCAGTTGAAAAGCCCACAGTCGCCAACGTCGGCTCCCAGCTCCAGCATATGTGCGGCCTCGACATTGACTCCAAGTCTTCGTACATCCGTCTCTCCGGAATAATCTGTACTATTGGTAAGCTTCGTAATAATGAAAACTAGTGGTCCCGCAGTAGTCGAAATTCGACTATAATTAATTGAAATTGTAAGTTTGTACACTATTATGATTCAATTTTCAAAGACTATTATACTTCTATAATCACAAATTTCGCTAAGAATACACTATAGAAAAATATTAATAAAGACAAACTATATTTAATCTATCCTCAATTTGACCAGAGACGTCAAGAACAAAAGATTGACAATAAATAATTAGTATGCATGCATGTGTGCGTCAAAGACATGGTAGTGTGTGGCACAATTTAAAAAAATATTAACATTCTGCACTCCTTCTCTATATTCTCTATAAGTGTGGAAATTTTCATACTCTTCCGTCCGCGCAATTTTCGTAAAAAGCTATACAAAGTTTTTCCTTCACGTATTAATATATAGATAATGAATAAAAAAAAATGAAATTTAACACCTTTGCATACTGATCTGGTATCCCTATCTGCAATGGTAAAAAAAACCCTTTTTTCTATTAGGACCGGCATCCCGTAATGTAGCTGTGCTAGAGAAGATGATGGAGACGGGAATGAACGTGGCAAGGATGAACTTCTCGCACGGTTCCCATGAGTACCACGCAGAGACCATTCGCAATTGTCGCGAAGCTGAGAAGAGTTACAGCGCTAAACTAGGTTCACCATTCTCTTTGGCCATCGCATTGGACACTAAAGGACCTGAGATCAGAACTGGGCTCTTGGAAGGCGTAAGTTGGATTAAGCATTTTCAGGAACGAAGGGACTTGGAAAACTGCAATGTTTTGCAATCGACCTTTTTATTTCTCTATTCAGTGTTTTACGTAATGATGAATTGTTAAATTGACTTATTTTTGTCGTGTTCAATGTTGTTTGAAAAACTAAAAGAATCGTATTTCATTCAAACGGTAACAAAGTGAACTTGTCATTCCTAATTATACCGAGAATATGTTTCTATTCTGTAATTCATAACTATCTTATTGGCATGACCGAGCGGTTGATTTCTCGGTTTCCTCGACGTAACTAAGTAACTGAATCCGATCGTAATTGTGTATGTGTGATTCTTATTACTGGCGATAAGGCTTATTGAGAGCCCGCTCGGGTAGGTTCCAATACCTTGTCTATTACTGTCGCGAAACATGAATGATTTCTGATTTTATGGCACAATGATAACTAACTGCGAATATGAATAGACAGCGTTCCACTTATTTATTAACATAGCTATTACCAAAGCTTAGCCATATCTTGTATTTCGTTGACTCGTTATAATGGTTAAAACTACCGTCTCCTAACAGGATATGTCAAGAGACTTAACTTCAGATTATTTTTGGCATTACACGCAATGAAATACAATTAATGAACAACTGACATGCGGAATGTACGTTCTCAAGGTAATGTGGAGGCGTCTGAGCCAATTTCGCGTTAGATACATTGCGGGTTGACAATAAACATAATAAAATTGCGCGTTTTTATGCTGAGCTTCGATTATAAACTTTGTTTCCTAGTGCTAGTTGATTGCCGATTCTTCTTTAGGAACTGTTTCTAAAAAATCGCAACCGCAGTTCAACCAAAATTGTGGGTATTTTAAAATAAAACTAACCTATCTATCTAAACATATAAAAATGAATTGCTGTTCGTTAGTCTCGCGAAAACTCGAGAACGGCTGGACCGCTTTCGCTAATTTTGGTCTTGAATTATTTGTGGAAGTCCAGAGAAGGTTTAAACGGTAAAAAAATGTGAAAATATGAAAAAAATATGAAAATGCTCGGAATCAAATAAAAATAACAATTTTGTTTTTCCTTTGATGTGTCCTCCGTCGGACGGATTCCTTTTGTTTGTTTTAAGTTTATTTTATACAAAAGTATAGGTATTTTATTTATCGATTGAGGCACTACGAAGTCTGCCGGGTTAGCTAGTTGCTATGTTATAAAAAATGTAAATTTTGAATTCGATTTCGAAATAGGGCGGCTCAGCTGAAGTCGAACTGAAGAAGGGAGAGACCATAAAGTTGACGACAAATCCGGATTATCAAGAGAAAGGCAATGCTGATACAATTTACGTGGACTACAAGAACATAACGAATGTCGTGAAGCCAGGAAACCGAATCTTCATCGATGATGGCCTCATCTCTATCATCTGTCAGTCGGTCAGCGCTGACACTCTTACGTGTACCATTGAAAACGGAGGTAAAGGACTTTACTTACTACACACTATATACATATACACAAAATTTCGTAAGTTTTCTGTTTTGCTTTGTACAAATATTTGCTAAAGACCAAACGTTTCTTGCCGATTATGCCGAGATAGCATAACATAGAACAGTAGGAAAACTCCATTTCGAATCAGCGGTGAAGTCTTGGATGGTAAAGACATTTGAAGCGCCTATAAAGGCCAAAAACGTGTTTCATTGCTACTTAAATACATTTAATCAAAATGGTTTGAATAAAATACTCTGGATGTGGAAAAAGCAAAGTTGAAAATTGCAGTTTTGAGGAGATGAGATCGTAGCTCCCATTGTTTTATCGAAAATCAGGAATGTAGTCTTCTTTTGGGACACGAAAGAAAACTGCCTAGTCTTTCAACTGTAATAAGCAGAATGGAGGTTCCTCTACCCTTGGAGGCTTAAATGAAACTCAGAAATGACGCATTTTTTTTGCGAATATATATTTTAACACACAATGTTATTCCTTCGCCGTGGAGGTCGTTCTCAAACATAAACCGATTATTTCTTAAAAAAAAAGCTCCGTTTGCGGGATTCGAACGCTGGCATAGCATCATCGCTCGATACGCCGGCCGCTCTACCTTATCATGCCGCGACTACTCCATTCTTATTTGTCCAGGTATGCTCGGTTCCCGGAAAGGCGTCAACCTGCCCGGCATACCCGTGGACTTACCCGCAGTCTCCGAGAAGGACAAGTCGGACCTGCTCTTCGGCGTCGAACAAGGCGTAAGTACTTAGAATTGGTCCTCAACTGTTGTCTATGGTCAAAAGATCGTGCACAACAGCCGGCTCATTTGTATACTTCCGAAGTGGCGGAATCTTTTTGTGGATTAACACTAATCATACCAATACTTACTGGTACCTAATTCTAGCATAGCGGGTAGATGACGGTATACGACAAATATTACTTATGTCAAAGTCGTGAAGTCAAATGTTCAAAAGCAATAAGATGATACGTCCATTTTCAATGCCCAAAGTTCAAAATGGGTCATTTGACTCGTTATGGTATGTTTAGTGTTAAAGAAGCTTTACGTTAGAAAAAATCTCTAAAACAATGTCTTAAGTGATATCGCGTTTTCTGTTTTTGTATCGTGCTTTTAGGAAATGTATGTCTCGGATTTTAAAAGATGATAGGTAGTACGTCAAAGAAGCCCCACTTTATGTTGAGATGACGAAAGTATTATATTTCTTAGCTCGGGTCAGGCTTAGGTCAGTCCGTCACTGCCTCCTCCACTTACAAATCCCATGAAAGTAATGGGCTGGAGTGATTTCTAAAACTATAAACTAAAGTACATGGCAAAATGCACATGAGCTGTGACGGTCATTTAGTACCATAACGGTAATAAAAAGAAAATGAAAAATAAATATTTAAACAAACATATTTTTAGACACGTTACATTGCGTCCTTGACTGCGAACTTCCATTGAACTTCGTCGTACAATGCGCGCTAAATTTAAGTGCAAGATTATAAATTTTTAAACCATAAATATGTTCACGCATACAGCATTCAACTGTTTGATGGTTCCCGAATCGCGGGTGATAAAACCAGCACGCGAGTAATAGAAGTTAATATATCAGATAGCAACACATTGTATAACACATCAGATAAGTTTTCAGTAAATAACACTGATAAATTTGAATCCCGACCACACTCGTGTTAGTACTATCGCTAAATACACAAATTGTTAAGGTATTTGTTGAAATAACTCAATAATGGACAAATAAATGTGTAATTTTTTTAAATGAATCCGTCTAACCCACACACAATACGTAGAAATTACTAATATTTACATAGTATAAAATGAAGTCGCTTCCGTTGTGTGTTCGCTTAGATCTTTTAAGCTATGCAACTGATTTTAATGCATTTTCAAGAGGAAGGTTTGTGTGTATGATAAATAGATGATAATGATATGGAGTGATAGTGATTTGAAGTCGTCGTGGCCTAGAGGATAAGACGTCCGGTGCATTCTTATCTAGCGATGCACCGATGTTCGAATCCCGCAGGCGGATACCAATTTTTCTAATGAAATACGTACCTAATAAATATTCACGATTGACTTCCACCGTGAAGGAATAACATCGTGTAATAAAAACCAAACTCGCAAAATTATAATTTGCGTAATTACTGGTGGTAGAACCTCTTGTGAGTCCGCATGGGTAGATACACCGCCCTGCCTATTTCTGCTGTGAAGTAGTAATGCGTTTCAGTTTGAAGGGCGGGGCAGCCGTTGTAACTATACTGAGGCCCCTAGAACTTATATCTCAAAATGGGTGGCGCGTTTATGTTTTAGATGTCTACGGGCTCGTCCAACCATCTAAGCAAAAAAATAAAAAAAATACTTCACAATGTTGTGATTTTGTATCATTATTAATACGGGCAGATGCGGTCTGCGATACTTTAGCTACATCCAAACATCTTACATCACAGATGAGTAATGCGGCGTATCGACCTTGCTGTCGCACATCATGGAATCGATACATTTACATTGTAAACGTAATTAGACGTGAATTGGACATGGAAATTTTATTATTGTTTCTATGCCTAGCCCGATAGTTTTGTCTCTTATTCGAGATCTGTTTGACAGGCTTCAAAATAGACCATGAATTGAATTTAGGTGACGGAAACTAGGGATGTTACCAATCGGTGTTACCAATTTGGATTTTATAGAGAGAAATGGTGGTTCTGTAATGAATTTTAGGTGGAAAGTTTTTGCGCAATAGAAGTCATCAGAAGCTATGAAAACCTTGGCTAACTAATGCAATCGCGACTTCAGAATGCTATGTATCTAAATGGGTGGTGACATCTAGAGGTCGACTCAAGGCTCGTCTTAATGACCATAGATAATACCCATAAATTAGTTATAGATAAGCAACTCAAGCACTCAACAAAAATGTTTACGGGCGTCGGCCACTAGATAGCTTCGCTTTGATTAGTTTCTCATTGATCCTGTAGATGGCGGTAACATATTACCTATCCTTTATTTTATTTTTAATGAAGGATTTTGTAAATTTTCATAAACCACAAATTGATGAAATTCAATAAATTTGTCTATAACAAACAAATAAAGACTTGTATGATTTATTAATTTTTAATTTTCTGTGTTTAGTTACACAATAATAATTAAATGCCTTAATTTTAACAATATATAAGTTTAGGGGCATCCACTACAAGATGTCGATAGTTTCCATACAAAAAATATTTGTCTTAAAGTATCGCAGTTTCAGGGCTCTGTTAATGACCTTCGAGAGAGAACGTTTTGACCCCAACGACCATATGTTTTAAAAGAAATATGCTCTGCCTATAACAACAGTTCAAACTTCCATGTCCCATGTGGTGTTGTTATCCCAAACAGGTTGATATGATTTTCGCGTCATTCATCCGCAACGGCGCCGCGCTGCACGAGATTCGCGGCATCCTCGGCGAAAAAGGCAAGAACATCAAGATCATCTCCAAGATCGAAAATCACCAGGGAATGGTCAATTTAGACGAGATTATAGCTGTAAGTACCTACGTTCTCAGATGCTATGCAAAATTTGATTTCTGTGTTAAATGTATTTAATGTCGGGTTCACATGATTCAACTGAATTGAACTGAACAAAACTTCACCATAAACTAACTATTTTGGTATTTAGCTATTAAACCAGCTAGTTGAAGTTCTATTTATAGAGTTTCGCCGTATCAAAATATCAATTAAAATTAAATATTTGATATTAACCTATTTATTTTTAATATATTTTTCCACTAAAAATCTAGAGCCTGGAGCGAATACTTCAGTCTCAATTCTTTTGTACTCTAAAATTCCCTATAAACTTATCTTTGAGCTTCGAACGTGGTACAATAGCTTCGAACGTGGTACAATAGCTTCGAACGTGGTACAATGAGAGCCTACAAGTTGACGTTTATCTCCGACTAACATGAATTTCTGAAGGTTTGGTAGGCTTAACGACAAAGGGAAGATCTTCCATCGAGCGGGTGATATTGCTCGGTAGACAGACGGTCCGAATGTTGTTGTTCGGCACTTGTATATATGCGAGCTTATCTTGAAAATGTCTTAAGCTAAATTCAGGCATCTGTCTATATCCACAAAAACAATAATTTATCCAGTCCAAAAATTATCTATATTGAAATAAGTAACAAGTGCGTATAGACTTATCTTATATACTGGTGGTAGGACCTCTTGTGAGTTCGCACGGGTAGGTACCACCACCCCGCCTATTTCTGCCGTGAAGCAGTAATGCGTTTCAGTTTGAAGGGTGGGGCAGCCGTTGTAACTATACTTGAGACCTTTTAGAACTTATGTCTCAAGGTGGGCGCATTTACGCCGTAGATGTCTATGGGCTCCAGTAATCACTTAATATCAGGTGGGCTGTGAGCTCGTCCACCCATCTAAGAAAAAAAAAAAAAGTTCCCAAAGAGAATAATCTATATGGTTTCTTTAAAAAAACGCGATAGACGACTGTTTGGTCGTGGTCATAGGACTCTTTATCTTTCCTTTCCCTACATCTGAACTGCTGTTACGAGAGATTATTCGATAATAACGAGAACGATTCGTCAGTCTTAACTGAATAACATGAGACGGATGTACTCGATTACCGCATTAGATCGACCCTGGGTGTGCGAAATTGCAGTCTGTCTGGATCGTTCTGTTTTGGTATCAACCGGTTCAGAATGGATTTCTTTCTAATGGGTTGAAGTCAGATTTATATGCCTATGGAATTTAGATTAAGGGTCACATTTGCTTGAATCTTATCTGGTGCCAGAAAAGACGGTATTAGCTGGTACGCCGAGCCAAAGAATGCGTTTTGTTTTAAGGGACTAGGTGGATAAACACCCCGATAATTCGATCTTTAAGGATCTTTTGTGTTAATCCCTTGTTTTTTCCATTCTTCCTTTCTGTACCAATCTAGGCGCCCTTTTTGTTACCATTAATGCTAACATTTCCAGGTACCAAGACTAGATTGACGCTGCTTCATCTTCCCAGTTTATTTAAAAGACAAACCTGTACTCGGAGGGGTATACATAACCCAGACGAATAAGACTACTAAGACTCAACCTCCTGTCTTCGCATGATTCTTGAATGTTTAGGAAAAATGTCCAGTAAATAAAGTGGTAATTTGGAAAATATGCTCTGTTTGGCAATATGGATTAATAAGAGTTCTTGAGGTTTAAGTTGTGAGCCCAACGCACTCCAAGTAGGTCTCTGGAGGATAGGAAACTCCAGCAATCAAAGCCATCTGCGCAGTCGTACCTAGAGATTCAGAGTTCAACAGAATAGTATTGTTTGTAGTTCAGTGTGCTTAGTGCGAGTTTTTTAACGTTCTCGATAGCGTAAAAGTTAGCTCATATTTGTATGGAATGGGATCTGGACTGGTGGTAGGAACTCTTGTGAGTCCGCGCGGGTAGGTACCACCACCCTGCCTGTTTCTGCCGTGAAGCAATAATGCATTTCGGTTTGAAGGGTGGGGCAGCCGTTGTAACTATACTGAGATCTTAGACCTTATATCTCAAGGTGGGTGGCGCATTTACGTTGTAGATGTCTATGGGCTCAAGTAACCACTTAACACCAGGTGGGCTGTGAGCTCGTCCACCCATCTAAGCAATAAAAAAAAACGTTTGCCTACGTTTGCCGCTAGGGGCGCTGTTCCAACTGCATACAAAATTGAGTTAACTTTTACGCTATCGAGAACGTTAAAAAACTCGCACTAAGCACACCGGTCCCTAGGACCTAAGAAGGACTATTTTACTGTATGTACATAACTCTACTTGCAATCATTAATCGTGCTAATCTAATGTCATGAACGTGGTTACAGGAATCCGATGGTATCATGGTTGCTCGTGGAGATCTGGGTATCGAGATCCCTCCAGAAAAGGTATTCCTCGCCCAGAAGACCATGATCGCCAGATGCAATCGGGTAAGTCTCATCATGTCAATTACTTTTAATAGCTGTTACCATAATAAAAAAATAAGAAATACTGTGATGATAAACTAGGTTTGATTTAGTTTTCATATTTTAATAATGATAAAAATCAGGTGCTTTTTAAAATACTCTAGTTTCGTCGTCAAAATATCACCGTATAACAGTAAACATTTTCAATTTTTTTCTTACCACATAACCTATTGCTGGTCTATTATATTGTTGTTAATATAGCAGATCCCAGAGAGTACTATGGATTTGTTTTATTGTACGAGTGATATCATCTTAGTCTCATTATTTCTATATGCTCATTATTACTATAAATCGATTATAGAGTAAACAAAACATACATTTCTGTATCAAAGATTTCAAGTAGGGACAGAGTGAGCAAATCAGACCAGATTAGGTAATACAGATTATAAGTGGTAATTATTCAGGTTCATAATATTATGGTTTTATTTTCACCAGGTTGGAAAACCAGTGATCTGTGCGACTCAAATGCTGGAATCCATGGTTAAGAAGCCCCGTCCCACCAGAGCCGAGATCTCTGACGTGGCCAACGCCATCCTCGACGGAGCTGACTGCGTGATGCTCTCCGGGGAGACTGCCAAGGGCGACTACCCTGTCGAGTGTGTCCACACCATGGCCAACATTTGCAAGGAGGCTGAAGCTGTAATCTGGCACAGGCAACTCTTCAATGACCTTGTGTCCGAGGTGTGAAGCTATTTTCTTATCGTCTTCGTTATAAGTTACTGTACATAACTATAAGAAAATAGTAGGAAGAATAAACCAAAGAGGAAAATTAGTTTTTTTTTTTATTGCTTAGATGGGTTGTCGAGTTCACAGCCCACCTGATATTAAGTGGTTATGGAACCTATAGACATCTACGACGTAATGCGCCACCTATCTTGAGACATAGTTCTACTAAAAGGTCTCAAGTATAGTTACAACGGCTGCCCCACCCTTCAAACCGAAACGCATTACTCCTTCACGGCAGAAATAGGCAGAGTGGTGGTATCTACCCCTGTGGACGCATGGGATGTCCTACCACCAGTAATTACGCAAATTATAATTTTGCGGTTTTGATTTTTATCACACGATGTTATTATTCCTTCACCGTGGGAGTCAATCGTGAACTTTTATTGAGTACGTATTTCATTAGAACAATTGGTACCCGCCTGGGATTTGAACACCGGTGTATCGCTCAACACGAATGCATCGGACGTCTTATCCCTTAGGCCACGACAACTTCAGAAACTTTGAAGATATGATTTCGCAGGTGAAGCCGCCGATCGATCCCGCGCACTCGGCCGCCATCGCCGCGGTGGAGGCGGCCACCAAGTGCTTGGCGTCGGCCATCGTGGTGATCACGACGAGCGGCAAGTCGGCGCACCTGCTCAGCAAGTACCGGCCGCGCTGCCCCATCATCGCCGTCACCAGGCACCCGCAGACCGCCAGGCAGGTGCACCTCTACCGCGGCGTGCTGCCCATCGTCTACCAAGGTACGCACCACCTGCCTGACGTTTTTGGCGGAAACGCGAGCATTGAAGCTGTGTGATTTGTTTTATTTTGCCTATTTAGTGTTTCTTCTGGTTTAAATGTGTAATAACGGTGGCTTATTGTTACGCGCTGGGGGTTAGGGATAAATAAAATTCCACCAAAGTACAACTAAAAACTGCATTCAACACTTAAAAAACTTAACAAACACTTTAAGTTCTCGAATTCGCTTCAGGTGATCCGTTTGCTATTTCGCTTCGTGTAGTTCCGATTACTGACCGACTGCGTGCCATCTCTACAACGCTTTTATAGCCGATACCGCATAGCTAGAATTATCGAGAATATTCCACACGTTTCGAGTATTGTGTTTCCGCTATCTGACAATAGATGGCGTTATACTTCTCGAACTCTCCAAGTGCTACAAGTTCCTTCGATATTTGTTCGACTATTCGGCGATAGATGGCGTTACTCTTACCGGCGTAACATTAATAACTGTTTAATATCTGTGAAAGTGCACAAATGCGGGAAAATGAAACAAAGCCGCTGGACGTAACTTCTCGGGATCCTTCAAAAAGTCCACTGAAAAAAATCAGAGTAAATGACCACCATTTTACTGAGATTATATTTCATCCCATATCATCTTATCTCATTTCATTTAATTTCATCCCAGTTGATTAATGGCTCAAATTAATCATCTTCATTTCATTACATTTCACTCCATATTATCATTTTTCATAAAAATAAGAACATAAACTAAAATAAGACATGACTTAAAGGTCTTAGTTACCAGGTCTTAAAATCCCTTAAAATAAAAAATAAAAAAATAGCTGCCTTCAGACAAGGACTCCCAAAATGAGGCTTTTTTTATAAAAATTCTCCCAGTTTGAGGTGACACCCGAAACTGGCACTAATGACGTAAATTGACGCCGATAGTACTTAACAATCCAATCTTTTTGGAGAAATGCACAGAAATTATTTCTTTAATCGCCGTGCAAATCCCATTGCTCGGCTCTGTGACCCTTGGGATCTTTTGTGTCATTCCTCACAACTGCAACAGCGTTTAGAGATATACGCCTTTGTCCGGGTAACAATTTTCCGAGATGTTTTTACTTGTATTGTTAAACTGTCGCACGCATAAATTCATCATTAGTCAGATGCCACTTGTGTAGGCTGCTAGGGCAGCTGTTAGCAAATTCCTCTCGTCCTGGTGAAAGTGGAACGGCCTCCCGACAATACCTCCAGCACCAAGAGAAGACACCTGGACTGTTGCGTGGTCAAATGAATGGTAATGCTAAATAATATGCGAGTCGTAGACATACATGATCAAAGATACTTTTACAGTTTTAATTTCGCGGTTTTTTGTTAGAATTTTATTATTTGAAGTCGTGGCCTAAAGGATAAGACGTCCGGTGCATTGGTGTTGAGCGATGCACCGGTGTTCGAATCCCAGGCGGTTACCAATTTTTGGGGGGGTGGGGTAGCCGTTGTAACTATACTGAGACCTTAGAACTTATATCTCAAAATGGGTGGCGCATTTACGCTGTAGATCTCTATAAGCTCCAGTAACCACTTAACACCAGGTGGACTGTGAGCTCGTCCACTCATCTAAGTAATACGAAATTTCCAATATTTGCGAGTTTCCGGGTCGACTGTATATGGACGTGGTAAGGTCGCATTGTAATGTGGTAATGCTTGTTGTCGGACAGAGCCGACGGCGTCGGACTGGCTGAAGGACGTGGACAACCGCGTGCAGAGCGGGCTGCGGTTCGGGCGGCAGCGCGGCTTCGTGCACCCCGGGGACAACGCGGTCGTCGTCACCGGCTGGAAGCAGGGCTCCGGCTTCACCAACACCGTCAGGGTCATGTCAGTACACGCACACATACCGGCGGCCGAAAGGCTGTTTTTACTGGTGGTAGCACCTCTTGTGAGTCCGCGCGGGTGGGTTCCACCGCCACGTTTTAGGTCGACACTAGTACTGGGAGAGTGCGGGGTATGAAGCGACGGGCGGGCGCGGTGCACGCCCGCCCGCTTCCTCAGCCCCCGAATCCTCGGAGCTCGCGTGCGGACTGTACTTTGACTTGACAGTTCAATTACTTCACTCCGGTGAATAAAAATGTCGAGGGATGTTTGAGTGGAGGTATTTTTACGATCAAGCATAACAAAACGCGCGCTGGAGGTTGAGTCGAGTCGAGTTAAACTGCACTGAACGACTAAAAATACGGGTATCAATCTATAAACTATATGAGTTCACTAACTACTAATAATAAAGAAAGAGTTTATTTATATGTATGTATTACAGCTATCTCTCCATTTATGTGATACAATATTTATTTATTATAAAAAAAAGAACACAATATTCCTAATAATATAAATAATATAAAATATTCCTAATAATATAACTAATAATATATTGTTTATTTTATTGCTTAGACGTTTGAACGAGTTGACGATGCTACTAGTACTTAGTGGTTTCCGGAGCCAATATATATCAGTACTGTCACCCACCTTGATACATGAGGTCTCTAAGTTCCAAGTGTATAATCATTAAAATCGGAATGTATTACTGCTTAGCGGCTGAAATATGTAAGGCGGTGGTATCTGCCCGTACGAGTTCACAAGACGTCCTCTAGTAATTAGTAATCCATCATTACCTAAATAATTAAATAACCTAAAACATAATAAATAATAAATAACCGATAATAAATAAAAAATATGTTCCGTTTGATTTTTATTATACGATTTTATATGAGTTTAATTTTTGCAATCGTCTATGCAATATAAATTAATAAAATTATTTCTTTCTTTATTACAGTCAATTGGAATAATGACAAAGCTTCACAGAAGACGAAAATCGGCATTTGTCCTAAGTATTAGTTCAAGTGATAACCTATTTAAAACTTAGTTTTGTGTTTTTCCTTATTTAAATAAAGCGACTCGGTTCCTGCAAATACACCATAGACAAAGAATATGTCATAGACAATTTTTTTTCTTGATGAATTCAACATTATCTATGGTCGCATCACAATGTCGTAATGGATATCAGTTTTATTTGTGAAACTAATTATTATATGTATAAAAGGAACGTATCTCGAAATTGTATATTAGTTATAGGCGTACATGTTTGTATGAATAATATATGTAATTCAAAGACAATGAATGTTGCGTAATAAAAATAAAATAAAATGCCTCGTTTTTTATTTATTTTTCTAAATCCACTTCTGAATAATATTAGTAGGAAGATACAAAAGTGATTTGGAGGACGTTATTGTTAAGATTGGTGGATTAGCTTACGGCCTATCTGGTGTTAAGTGGTCACTGGACACCTTGAGACATGAGATCTAAGGTCTACAGCATTACGACTGCCCCACCCCTCAAACCGCAACGCTTTACTGCTCGGTGACCACTAGTCAGCGCCTGACTACGCCCCTGACGCCGAGGGTCGTCGTGAGTTCGATTCTTACATCGGGCTAACATTCGTGTGATCAACAGGTATCTTTGCTCTGTCTCTTTTATTATTTATATACGTATATGTTTAAACGTATATAAGTATGTTTGTCAGTCTCTGGTACCCATTACACAGGGACTCTTAAATTGGGACAGGATGATCGTGCGTCCCGGTCGGCGGTGTATCGCGTTCCGACCCGGCAGGCTGGTTCTAGCCCAGCGGGGTATCCCGGAACACCAGTGGCACCCCCCGGGCGGCCTGGTAGGGCCGCCGTACCACGGAGACCGACGTCGTTGGTCGTCGACTATCGCCTCGACGACCCGTCGGTCGGGCGTCCTCGGGGTGGCGCAGCGTGTCTGGTTGTAGTATTGACCGCGGGAACCCCCTACTCTGACCGGGTTCTGACCGCGGACGTTGATCGGATGCCGGGTGTAAGAGTGCAGGGGAGTCGTTTAGTGGGTGGGCCCTAAAATCCTTGGGCCCGCGATCTGCTCTCAACACCTGCAGATCGTTGAGTCTCACATACCCCGCGCGCTCCCTAGGCGCGGGGACCTCGTAGGAGGTTCGGCACCCGGCCCGAAAAAAAAAAAAATTATCGTACGTGATTTGTTCTCAATTTATTATTATTATAACCTTCATTGTGATGACTTATACCGACTTACTACTACTTGGACCATGAAGTCGTCATTCAAAACAAATATTAATGTCATCTGGTTCCAAATTTCAAACATGATTATCACATGATAATTTCGACCATTTTATTCGTAATCCAACAAATACGACCCCATTTTCCGAAATTAACCAATTCGGAAATATTTCTGAACTTTCATTCTGCCATGCATGCATCATATCAATCTTATCACTGTCAATTTCGAACATGCAATCTGTCGAGCCCCATCACATTGAATTGACAAATTATAGCAACTTTTTTTATGAATCGGCTATTAATTATTTCCTCCAGAAAATGGATTAAAAACCAATTTTAAGGCACCTAGATTAGACCCCACCTGTTCTGGTGAAATTCGAAAGGTCTCCGGCCACCAGTAATCCTTCATTAAAAAAAACTAGAGATTTGACAGCCTGTTTTTGCTTTCGAAGGCAGATTGTAATTGATCGTGCAATCGAAGCGAATACTGGTGCTTTGTTCGTTTAAAGCTAATTATTTATAGGTAAACAGTTCTGTCGTATAAAGGCACACAGGAATGCCTGGAATGTAAAAAAATAACATCAAAAACAATCCGCTTGAAAAACGACACGCCCCAACACTAAAAGTACGTTTAAAAAAGGAATGGAGAACGTAAATAAGATTAAACGATGTTTTTTGGTTTTGTTTTGAAACATCTCCCGGGCGCGATGCAGCGCAGTCCAAGTCACGTGTTCGGAGCGAGGATGATAACAGGGCGTGTTTGTTCAGCGCCCCCGAGGTACCCTGGTCCCGCCGGAGTGCTCACAACGAGTGCCTGTACCAACCGGCCAGTAGTGGCAGGCAGTACACGGTGGAGCGAACACGCCGCGACTCGCCGTCGACTAAAAATAACCGCGTTCCTTTCAGTACCGCCGCAGATACCGCGCGCGTCGCTCGTTGCGTCCGCGACACGTAACCATGGCGGAGACTATCGAGGAGTCGTACGAGACCGCGGTCACCCGCAAGGTGGTCCGCACCAGCCTCAAGATAGAGGAGGTGAGGATCGACACACGACAGCTTTATGTAATGACGCCCGCGCCACTCAAATATAGCACCGGCGCGCACACGCGACGCTAGCGCCAGTCGCACCTGCTCACATAACAGATAACTCGCTTGACAGTGAACACGACGTAAACACCGCGAACGCACCTCCGCACCGCCAGCTCGGAGCCGCCCGCTCATTTCGAACCCTGCCTTTAGAAATTCAACTTTAGAATACCCACCTTTTAATATACCTAAACTAAGGTTCCGCTCAGGAAAACAACACGCGGAATATATCACGGGTCTCGCCGTTTGAAATGATAGAGCGGCTTCGAAGGCACGCGAAGGTCCGTTGCGTATACGTCAGCAAAGGAAGTGCGCGAGCATCGGCGCACTTGTAACGAATTTGTGGCAAACTGGGATGTAAATAGAACTGGCGTTTGAATGAAAATTTCCGTGCCCACCTTGACGCGTGTGCATCGACCTGTCTCGTTTATATGGACACTCGACGTGCGACCTTGCGGCACACACGAACACAGCACACGATGAACTCTCACAACACTCACTTAGGTACACACTATTCCTAGCTTAATGAACAGGGCTTAGATTTCAATTGAAAAAAGAAACGGTGCGACATAATCGGTAGCGTGCAAGGCACTTTTCTTTATAGATTGCGAGCGGCTGCTTGATGTGTTTATTTAAAGGCGAGACTGATGCAGCGGGTCGTGCTATATTTACTCGCATCTAACAGACATCAGATAGATTTGACAGGGTCCATTCATTTATCGTTATCACCCGCCACGAGCGGGAACAATGAGTCTTCGATTCCGTCTCGACTACTGTTGGTTTCCAAAGCGCTAAATCCAATGGAAAAACGCGGCGTGGCATATTTTCGTCTTGGCTCCCATCCTAGTTTATCTGCTACATTACGATGTTTATTCACAATACGAATGTGAACATTAATGTGTGCGTCCGAGCTACTTGTGTTGTTTAGGTCTGTACTCATGATGCAAAGCTTATGTACCTGCATTAAGTCGTAAAAATTATTAATACTGAATGATGGATCGGTCTGTGTGTCGTAAACATCCCGTGAGAAACGGTTCAAGGATACGATATAGTTAAAAACATCACATCTCTCTATAGCATTGATAAATCTTACGTTATGTTTATCGAATTATTTGTTTTCGTGAAGACACGTTAAACAACGCTCGTGTCTTGGCAATTGGCTTTATTATTTTTGAGCTTCTTCAAAGGGACAGAAAATAAAACAACAGATCGGTTCTTGAACAGCTGCAATGTGAAAAAAACCTGTAATTTATTATGTGTTTTCTTTCGAAATTACAACAACATCTTTATTTACGCAACAAAATAAATTTGACAGATTATTAAATACACGTGATATCTTTAACGAATATAACGTATACGTATCCTGTACATACCATTACTATTTTCTTAATTTCAATTGGATTTCTTTACCGATACTCCTCGAGTTGATAGTAAACACAATAAATCCCTTGTTGTAAACGTTCAGTGTTGTATTTAACAACCATGAAAGACGACGAACACGAAACAGACGGCTCAATGTGCGCAGTTAGATTCATAGTTGACTAAATAAATTTGATTTTGTGAATGAAAGTGCGGAGAGCCACACTCCTATTCAATGCAGCTCGGAGTATTTATCCAGAAATTTATAAAAACAGAGAGATTTGTTGCTATACCTTTTTTTTGTATAAAGAATGATTAAATTAAAAATAAAGATTCGATTCAAAATAATTAAAGGAAGCCTAAAATATGAATGAATGCGAATAAACTGCGGATTGATAAAGATACATTTCTGGAATATGAGTGGGAAAAAAAGACATAATTATGTCAGTTTTTATTATTTAATAAAAATACTTAAAATATCTTCTATATTCTCAAAATTTATGGAAAGCTGAATCGATAGACAAACAGTTCACTGTGTACACGTGTGTACATTCCCAGGTAATAGGGAAGTGCCTGAAAGATTCCTGCAAAACATGTCATCTTTCATTGTTACACTTATTTCGGTCTAGTTTTTCAACCCGAGAACAAAACACTAACAAAAGCAATTTGCTAAGTCTAGCACCAATATCTATTGTTTAAGTTCATGTTTCTTGGACATACCCCGCTGTGAGCTGTTATGGATAATACATTCGGTGTGTGTATTAATTTCGAACGATGCCACCATTTTTATTTCCATTGGCAACCGAGCATACCTGATGACAAATAGGCACTATCGCTCAGGGACACCATCAACGCTGGGGACACAGCCAAGCCGCTGCTTACTGTAGAGGACTCTTCTCAAACCTCGTTTTACGAAGGACATATCATAGCGCTCGGGAAAAACCGTGCAGTACATTCCTAGGCCGACTGATAAAGTTCCATTTACAATCGTAAACATGTGTTCATGGATAGATCTACGTGATGATAAAAGGGCGTATTGGGTGCCTGCACAAGAATATACCACCATACTGCCTATCAGTGTGGTTAGTACGAGTTTTTTAACGTTCTCGATAGCGTAAAAGTTCATTCAAATGCATATGCAGTTGGAACAGCGCCCCCAGCTGCAAACGTACACAAACGTTCCAACTCCATTCAAATTTGAGTCAACTTTTACGATATCGAGAACCTTAATAAGCTCGCACTAACCACACTGTTCTAGATTTGTGAAAAGCATTCAAGCGTTTCGGTTTGAAGGGAGTGAGGCATTTCGACCTCATGTCTCAAATCAAATGGAGACATTAAGTTTATGGACTCCGATAATCACATAACGACAAAGGATCGTGAGAAAGTCTGCTCATCTGGAAGAACAAAAAAACAGTTTGAAAAAATTTGTGGCTTCCTTCTGCGTCATCTCGACTCCGTCACTGCGACCTCGTGCGATGACTTTTTAATTACTTTTGTAGTGCAGCGCATTTTATGTGGAAAAGTTTATTTTTAAAGCTACGTCAGCAATCTTCTTCTTTACTAAGTAGCTTGGGACTTAAAAATCCGAAAAAGGCTTTCTTCCATCTGCCGGAAACGTGTTATGAGCTTCTTCGGACACATCATGCGGTCTACCAGACATGAATTAGAGAAGCTCATGATTGTAGGTCGCATAGAGGGTAAGCGCGCTGTGGGTAGAACACCAGCCAGATGGTCAGATCTAGTACGAGAAGCACTTGGTGGCAGTCTGTACCATGCCGTCCATGCCACCCATGATCGAACACAGTGGAAGAACGTCACATATGGTCGCGATCCTCAGCAGTGATGGAACGTTATAGAAGAAAGTTGTCTTGGGAAACGATTAGCTTGCTAACGATACCAGCCTAGTATTGCAATCGTATTTGTAAATTTCGAAAGAGAACTTTTTTTTTATTGCTGGCTTAGATGGGTGGACGAGCTCACAGCCCATCTGGTGTTAAGTGGTTACTGGAGCCCATAGACATCTATGACGTAAATGCGCCCCCACCTTGAGATATCAGTTCTAAGGTCTCAGTATAGTTACAATGGCTGCCCCGCCCTTCAGACCGAAACGAATTACTGCTTCACGGCCGAAATAGGCAGGGTGGTGGTACCTACCCACGCGGACTCACAAGAGATCCTACCACCAGTAATCTAACTAACAGAACTAAACTCATCGACATGGATCAGAGAGTCAGAAAGCTGAAGTAGCAGTGGGATGACCGCGTATGCCGTAGAACCGACGCGCGCTGGAGTAGACTGGTCCTTGAGAGAAGATCGAGTAGCAGTAAACGCAACCTGAGTCCCGGTGGTGGCCTCACCTCTTCTAGGGTGGTCGGCAATAGGTGGATGGGGAGAGCTGAGGATCAGGCTTAGTGGTGTGGATTGGGAGAGACCGTACATAGGTCTCTAGGTCTCTAGCAGTAGACGACTGTGGGTTGATGATGATGATTTGTACATTCCCGATCCTGAGGACAGAATGGAAAGGAGTCGACGTCGCCCCAAACACGTCATTTCGGATCCTCCCAATCCACTAACGGTGCTTTTAGGTACCTCAAGCACCGGTCATCATTCTCGTTGAGCCTCGACGAGTAAATTAACCACCACAGGCACAGCCCACTGAGTTTCTCGCCGGATCTTCTCAGTAGGTCGCGTTTCCGATCCGGTGGTAGATTCTGCGAAGCACAACTCTCGCTAGGGTTCGTGTTAGCAACGTCGTCAGGTTTGAGCTCACCTACTAGTTAAGGTTACGCTGAAATAGCCTCTCAAGCTTAGGTAGGAAAAGATAATAATTTGTAAATTAAAGAGTTTCATTCATTTTGCACAAACTCTTACAGATCACTATGAAGACAGTAACAAGTTGAGACTCTCTCCGTGATATATTCACAAGTAGTGAGCACGTAACGTCCTGTACAAATAATTATTTAGCATTTTAATTATCGTGAGATAAGATCGGCTTTTCTGAGAAGAGCGTGGGCGCGTGAAACATGCGTGTAATTACTCGCTGATCACATGTGCTTTGAATCTTGTGTTTTGCGGTCTGTGAACTGAAAAACAGCGAAATATTAATAATTTATGTATAATTTAATTCGAGAACGTCGAGACAAACAATATAAAGTTATAACAAAATAGAAAAAGGACTTCAACAAAACAAAATGAGAATGTCATCAATGTAGTGAAAGTGAATTTAATATGGCTTTTTAAGGATAATTTAAAAAGTACTGGCCGGACATTGGAAGTACCAGCTTTCAAACAGCGATAATCGGTTCTAGAATTTTAGACTTTCTAGAGTTTCCTAGAAATAAGTTCTGAGGTCACGCAAAAAGAACAGTCGAATTTAGTATCTCCTCATTTTTTGAAGTTGCTTAAAAATAATATGACACGTATTTTGATTTTACAAACAAGGAATCAAATAATTTGTACAACCTTCGCGAGATTGTTCAAAAACAAATTCTATGAATTGTATGTACCTAGCACGAAATTGCGTCGATTTTATGATTGTTTGATTTCTTTAATTCATTGGTAGATCCATCATGAATCCATTCGTTAACACAAAAAGGCTAAATCAAATGTGTAACATAAATACAACAGCCAAGTTTATAAAGTGTTCATAGTGCAAGATCTATATAATAACGATGATGATGCAACAGAAAAAGTGGTTTTTCGTTGCGAAATAACTATTTAATTTTTAGAACAAATTTTCCAGATTATTTTTTAACAGCATTACATTAACTTTATAATTAGTAGTAGTATAAGTAGTAGTGTACAGAAGTAGCTATAATGAAGTAAAGAGATCTGGAAAAACCATAGATCGCATGGATAAAAATTGTAAGATAACTTTTTTTTATAATAACTGGGTACAAATCACGCACGGTCATTCGGCCCCAATTTAGGATTCCCTGTGTTATGGCTACCAGAGACTGATAAACATACTTAAATACATATTATATAGACAATAAACACCCAAACAAAGAGCAAACTAACCTATTCATGGCACAATGTTTGCCCGATATGGGAATCGAACTCTCAACCCTTGGTGCAACAGCCACGGGCCCGTAACTACTGCGCCATTAAGTCAGTCGAACTTTGCATAGAAATTTATTCATGTTCCGACCGATATCCATTCGAATCGTTGTTCACAATACAAAGATAAAGCATAATGTACAAACTGTCCTCTGTCGTTTCCTGAACCCCAAAATACTTAGCAGTACAATGAAGATTCGCGCGAAAAGTAATACCGCCTTATAAGGCAATGCGGCCGCGTTCGACTGCGAATCAAAACACATGATCTTCGCATCGGAACAAGTGCTCGGGAACATTGCCAAATGTGCGACTTTGTCTAATTGACGGGCACGGAACATCCCGTCCGTTTGATCACGCTCCAGCGACCATGCGCCCGCCATTACTCCTCCAATAAAACATGCTTCACACTAAGTAATAGTGCCCGATCAGCGTGAACGGGTTCGGGATAGTGTCCGGCATGTTTCAGCCCCGAAATACTTGAAGGGCTCGATAGCCAATATTCTTTGTATGTATGATTAATAGTCACCACAAAGTCAATGCGAGACAGCGAAAATCAAGATCATTAATCAATTTAAGAAAGCAATGACCGGTATAGGTACTAATTCGTATCGTCTTGAACAAATATATAGTATATTTTGAGACTATCAAGAATCTATAGAGAAACGTATAAAATGTAATATTTTATATATTTTGATATTCGAAAATTTAAATTTTAGTGGTTTTTTTTTGTATAATAATAAAATGCAAAAAAAACCCAAAAACGGTGAATTAAAAGAAAAATCAAAAGAAGAAACACAAGACAAAGTACCTCCCTATAGCACGTTGTATTGGAAATACTACTACTTAACCCAAGGAGAATTGACGTCAGACAGGTGGCCGATTCTAGAACTTACACCAAATCTCTATGCAGCATTATAAGAAGACATGTTGCATCGATTCCACATTATGTGGCATAAGGGCGAGAATAAGAGGGCAGCTTAATATAAGCCTGCACTAGTAGGTACCGCCATCGTGTCTATTTATGTCACGAAGCGTTTCCCCGGATTCACGGCCGTGCCACCCCGTTACACAAAAAAACCGGAACCTCACCCTTAAAGCACCAAGGTGGGCGGAAGCCCTTCATGCTGGGGTGGGCTGCTCCGGTATCCAATTCACGCCAGGCGGGTAATGAGCTTATTCGTCAATCCAGTGCTATAAAAATAATCCTATTAAATAGCGCTACACAATATAAACTTCAGATTGTCTGAATCTTGATGTCGGTTTGATTGGTCTTCTAGTTGTCGCGTTAAAGTGATACTAGGAATCGGGCTTTACGAGCATAGTAAGACGATATGAATCTGGCTTATGAAAAATGGCTATTATAGGTAGATCATTGCTTAAATTCACTTCGAACGTCGCTCAAAGGTATTTTTCGTATTCCTGACCAATTAGGACTTTCCTACTCCGCACTTATGGCAAAAACGTGCATTTCCAAACCCTCGTATTATTCAATACAGCTTTGGGCCCAAATAAAGTGTATTAATGATAATGAGCTTACATTAAAAGTGTATTAGCGCTTTCGTTCACACGCAGAAGAAACTAGTTTAGAGATCAGATTACTAATTCCCTTTGACTTGTCACCTTCACATTGAAGGAGTTATGTGGTCAGAATTGTTGTCCCCTATGAAATTTAAAGGTTTTGCGTGTTTTCTACATGGGTTATTTAATTAGGTAATCGATATTAATCTGTTTCGTTGTTAACGTCATTTATACGATGATAAATATTCATTTTGTGATGTAATCAGGCCGAAGTACGGGTTTACTACATACAGGAAGCTATCGGCCAACCTTTAGGATTGAAGAGGCACTGGAAGAAGAAGAAGAAGAACGGGTTTAAAGTTTTTAGTCCTGTTAAAATTAAATGTCCGATGTTGTGTAGGCACGAAGTATGTCTACTGGTGTTCGTGGCGGTTAGCCTAGTGCTTGTCATTATTTAAATCTGGCAAATTAACAAAAGAAATATTGATGGGTTCATTGTTTATCAAAGGCTTATCGATGACTTGCGAATCGCTCAGGGTTGTCGATCGTAAATTACCGTGTCCTTATATTTTGTTCAGCGGCGGTGGGTGCGTCGGTCGTCATCCGCGTTCGACAGCCGATCGGGTCAACGTCAGCGCGCGGAAGCCCCAACTTGCGTCGCGTACAACGAAAATGGAACACAGCGGATAAAATTAAAACCGAACGGACAAATCGTTGGCGCGGAATTAACGCGCGAATTCGGTCACATATCGTTCACTGAAATCGGCCGGACAATGTCTTCGCTTCTGTTTTCGTTGATGTTAAATGAAGCGATTCGTATGGAACGTTGTATGCGGCGGTGGCTATCAGATAAAACGTTTGACGTGCCTGGGTCTCGCTAACGACAATTTAAAGATAAGCTTGCATATATAGAAGTTCCGAACAACAACAAGTTTTTTTTTTTACCTTAGCAGCTTAATCTGTAGCACAAGATAACATTCATAAACACTATTTACAATGCAGAATTTGCAACTTTCTTAACAGTCTGCTAACTGTAAAAAGCCTTACCTTATCCATAGCTTACTTATGGTTGCAGTACACGACTAGAAAATCTAAACTAAGCTAGGGGTGATCCGCTCCCGGAAGGCTATGCTCGACTTCTGCGAGTGCACCATATTGCGGAGGGAGGCGGCTGGGCGAATGAGGCAAAGCTCTCCTCACTACGCAGAATCCGCCGCCGCCGAGCGGGGGGTTGGTACCGGGGTCCGATCTGTGACCCGGCCCCCTAAGAGCTTCGGGCTCCACCCGCTTTATGCGAGGAGGAACCCAGGCGTGGGGCGGCATGCCCGTCCGTAATAGGAATCCGGGTGATGGTAGACTGCATTCCTCTGACCGCTCTGGGGGAAGGTACAGCGCGGCACCATCCAGATGGGCTCCCGGCCCGTCGACCGAGGGAACCGGCCGTCTGGTGTAGTGGTAAGTGACATGGTCACTACACAAGGGGGTCGCGGAATCCCGCCAAGGGAAGATATTTGTATGATAAATATAAATGTCTTTTCCAGGGTTATGGATGTATATTAAATATATGTATGTGTATAATAAAAAAAATTACATTGATATCCGTTATCTTAGTACCTGTAACACAAGTTTTTTACGAACTTATCACGGGACCAGTTAACGCGGCGTGAGGGTTAGTAAAAAAAAAAAAAAAACCGCTGGTTGTGTCGCCGGCGACCGCCAGTCTAGCGTCTGGGGGACTGCGGGATGTACTCGTAATATGCTCTGCGTCAACCATGTCCCGCCGTCTCAAAAGCCCCGACTGGACTCCGGCCCGGTCCGATGTAGGGCACCGGCTGTGAGCGGCAGGAGTTTTTAGTTAGGTTTAACTCCCACATACGGTGGTTTTCTCCGATAAAAAAGGGGTGCTCCACGGTTTTACCTTATCGCACCAGCTACTTCCATTTGACTTCGTACAGAAGAGGGCCGTTCGGATTGTCGATAATGCCGTTCTCAGGGCTCATTTCGAACCTCTGAGTCTGTGAAGGGACTCTGGTTTAATCTGTGTTTTGTACGGTTTTTTTTTCACCTACCTATTATAGTGACCTCGAGAGGTCATGATAGACTCACAGAAACCGGAGCTTACGCTTGTCGTTCTTCAAACGAGGTTTGACCTCAGCGACAGTTAGCGGCTTGGTTGTGCCCCTGACATTGCTCACGTCTATGAGCGACGGAAAACACTCAACATCAGATGGGCCGTATGCTTATCTATCTCCTGCGTAGTTAATTAAAAAAAAACGCGGCGGAATACCTACAAAGTACAAAAACACTACGACATTACCAGCCTTTTCAGCAAATTTCTGAAAACATTACCATATTTTTTTTATGACACGAAAAAATAACTAGGTATGTTTTCCCTCTATAAATATCAGGAAATAGTGCGAATCCATTACACTAATAGGCAATCGCCTGAAATACACGTAAATTAATGATGAAATAATTTAATGATTCACGCAAATTCGTAATAATGCTAAATCGTATCTAATAGGTTCTTTGACACCGATATTATTAAATCCAATGTCGAATTAGCTACGGTCAAAGAAGGACGACTGTTTCATGTTCGCTAAAAAATAATAATAATAATAATAATAATAATATTTATTCATTCAAGCCTCTTAAAATACAAACACGTACAAAAATACTTAACACTAGTATAATAATATACATGGCTTTTTTTATGAGGTATACAATAACAATATTCCCTGACTTTTATGCTAGGAAAACCTGTGTTACAAAAGTCAGTGGTTCAGTGCTAGGTCACCAGGTAAAGAAAGTTAACCAGGAAGAACGATCTGTAAGAATATAGTACGTACGTGTGTGTGTGTGTGTGTGAGTGTATGTGTGTTAGTGTGTTTGTGTGTGTATGTGTGTCATACAATAAAGTATAAAAATATTATTATATATTATATTATATATTATTATATAAAATATTAATTTAAAATTAGCTACAATGAATCAACAGTATATCATACTATATATACATCATTATACATTTTTACAACACGACTTGTTCTGTGTCAAAATAGTCTAAGTTTAAGAGCCAAGACTTCAGATTATTTTTAACGTCATACCTATTTAAGCCATCTATCTGCTGAGATATATTTACTTTATTATAAATTCTGCTACCTGACGAATAAATCTGTCGTCTGGCAAATTCCGTCCTACAAGCAATAGTGTCAAAGGCCGGTTTTCGTCTCCTCGTGGAAAGTGAAGTTTCTTTAGGTATTGATGGGAGGCAGGAGTGCTGTCGCAGAACGGACCTGTGGATAAACAGTTGTCTAACCGTCAGCACTCCTGCGTCACGATACAGTTGTCTAGTAGAGAACCCAAAAGGCTTCCCCAGCATCACCTTAAGCACTGCCCTTTGCGCTCGTTCGATATTAATAAACTTTGTCTTGCAGGCACATCCCCAAATAGGGATGCAATAAGTTATAAGCGACTCGCAAAGGGAAGTGTATACGGTAAACAATATTTGCTTATCTGCCGAGCCTCTTAGCTTTTTAAAAATAAAAATTAAGCTTCGAATGCGCGTCGTCACAAGTTCCAGTTGATCATACCAATTGAAACAGCTGTCCACCAACACCCCAAGTATCTGATATTATCAGTCCTAGCAATCTCCGAGCAATTACATGCGGAATATCGTCCATTACATACATGGGCCTTGAGAGTAATAGAATCACGCGGGGGTTGGACAGATTTTCTGCTTGCAAATGTTAAAAATTTGGTTTTGTCAATGTTTAGAGTTAATAGGTTGCGGTTCAGCCATGTCATCGTCTGCTTCATTGCAAACTCAGCATTCTCAATTGCCTCTACCCACGTGTTGCCTGAAACTATAAGTGCTGTATCATCAGCATATGCAAAGAGACGACAGTAGGGGTAAGATTGACTACAAAGATCGTTTACATAGAGCAGGAACAAAGTGGGCCCAAGAATACTGCCCTGCGGAACCCCGTACTCAATTTGCTCCGGCTTGCTTATATGAGGACCGATCTTGGTACATTGTGTACGATTTGACAAATAGTCGCTGAAAAGAGACAGAACGTTACCTCTGACTCCCAGAACTTCCAATTTATTGATCAGAAGAGGGACACAGACAGTGTCAAATGCCTTAGACAGATCTAGAAAGATACCAAGACACTTTTGTTTGCGTTCAATTTCCGCAACAGTGTGCTTAACTAGCGAACTTACAGCATCTTCAGTGGAAATGTTCTTTCTAAATCCAAACTGATAATCTGAAATTATTTTATTGGAATCTAAATAGCCACTCAATGCTTTATTCAGAATTTTTTCCAGAACCTTCGATAAAGTTGGCAACACTGAAATCGGTCTATAATTGTTAACACTGTCTCTGTCCCCACTCTTGTATATTGGATGGACAATTGCCTTTTTGAGTGAGTTGGGAAATTTTCCGGATTCAATAGCGAGGTTACAAACGTAGGTAATTACTGGGGCTAACGCAGGACAGGCGAGCTTGAATAACTTAGGGGGTATACCATCCCAGCCAGAAGCACAGTCACCACGAAGGCCACGTATTACGTCAATGACTTCCTGTTCGGATACTCCCGGCAGAACCATTGAATTCAGTTGAGAATATGTCAACTTGGGAACAGTGGTTTCAGTAACCGAAGCATGAATTATTTTACTAGCAAGCTTTTTCCCAATATTTGAAAAGTAGGAGTTAACTGAGTTAATGGAGACCTGGCTATCACTAAAATTATTAAGAAGCTCTAGAGGCGGAATAATTTCTTTTCCAGTTTGAGTGATACTCTTAATTACCTTCCAGGTCTTTTTTGGGTTATTTTTTACTTTATTAAACTCTGATCTCTCAAACTCAAATACACTCGTACCAAATTTTCTTCAGTACCTAATTAATTTAAAGGCCGCCTGATCTGTCACTGATGTTTCTCTCGGTGTGATCTCGATTCGACCCGTCGGCTTTATAAAATAAATAACAAAACTGACAAAAAATACTTAAATTAAATTCAACATTCGTAAACTATTCTTCCTACTCTTTTCTATTAAAGTAATTAAAGATCTTACTAGAATATTCTGTCTTAATCAGAATCAGAAACCACGGATATAAGAGACTTGCCTTCTTTATTTAACCGTCAAGTAAACATTATTTCAATTCGCGTTTCGGAATCAATTAACAGAATTGTAAACGGCCTTTCTCGTCTACATCTTGGTGGCCATCTTGCGTCGTTTCCAGGGGTTGCCATTAGTTAAATCTTATGTTAATTTCGTACTGATTTAAAATACGCAGCCCCTTAGAAATATGTTTAACGACTCCTTGGATGATAACCAGCGTTGTAAACTAATCAATGTGTAGCAGTCTGAATATTAGTGTTTCTGCATTAAAAATTAATATACATAATTTGCATACATGCTATTTTAATCATATTATTTATAAGACACTAACATAACCACAGTATATAAAGATAGCTTTGCGCATGCGCACCATTTTTCAAGATATCACTGTCCTATAAATACGATTGTTTGTTTAAAAACATAGGTTTGCTGTTTAAATGGAAGCTGCAGCGACAATGTATATAAAGGGGGGCTATTTTCTTCACCAACGAAAATCCAATCACTCAGTCCTATACGAAAGAACTGAACAAAGATCCGGTACAGGAACGAAGCCATCTTAATGTTTGTGTCGTTTTAAACAATGCGTCGCACACAATTATAAGCTAACATACGAAAATGAAAAACGAGCTCGAACAGAAATAGCGCAAGTCGAGCGAGGCGTCGCGCGCACCAATGTCGAGGTGATCCGACGCGGTAACGATAAACGGTGCTGCCAACTTTGTAATTACAAAATTCCCTACGTTCGGTAAAGTGTGTGTACATTTATTTATTTATTTTTTCATAGGGCCTTATACCGGTGGTACGTTTTACTGGTGGTAGGATCTCATGTGAGTCCGCACGGGTAGGTACCCCGCCTATTTCTGCCGTGAAGCAGTAATGCGTTTCGGCTTGAAGGGTGGGGCAGCGGTTGTAACTATTATACTGAGACCATAGAACTTATAGGTAGTACTCAAGGTAGGTGGCGCATTTACTTTGTAAATGTCTATGGGCTCCAGTAACCACTTAACACCAGGTGGGCTGTGAGCTCGTCCACCCATCTAAGCAATAAAAATTAAAAAAAACCGTGTGCTGTTTAGACCTTTATTATATGAATTGACGAGTTTTGTGATGAGATGGGTAGCGTCGCAACAGCATCCAATTACTGAAATGCAATCGAAACATCGACTCTTAGGACAATCTAATGAACACTACTGATATGTCATTAACAGTCACCAGAATTCGTCAACAGTTTCTCACGTTAAGTTCGTATATCTTTTTCCTTATTTTTTGTAAACATTATTGGTCCAGTAATTAACGCATAACCTTTTGCATGAAAATCACTTATCACCAGGCTGATATAGCGACCCTTATGAATTTCATTTTTTTTCAAAATGAGCAGCGTCATCTACGATGATGTGTCTAATATATGTCTAATAATAACCTTACCCCAAACTTATAAACTATCAGTCTATTTCTACTACTAAAATGTAGGTTCATTTATCGCTTCATTTTTTATTGCAGCAAACACTGTGGCATTTCCACTATGGTACTTTTTAAATTTGTAAAAATACACTGAAAACTTCTTTTGAAGTCGGAGTGGCCTAAAAGATAAGGCGCCCGGTATACTTGTGTGATGCAAATATATTACACAAGTCAGCGTTCAAATCCAACAAGCATGGCTATTTCGGAACAGGTCATAACATAAAAAATAGGGCATGTTATAAAGTCCGCACTTATAACTACTACTAAAGTGCATGGTAGAATTCACGTTGCGATGTATGGCGCCCTTAGTCGATTTATATTGTAGGTCGGTTTAAAGAGTGGGGCAGCCGTCGTAGCGTTACAATTGAGACCTTAGAACTCTTGACTCAAGGTGGATGGGGGCATTACTTTGTAAATATCTATGGACTCCAATAACCACTTAACACCAATAAAAAAATACACAATTAAAATTTATAATAATAATTAGCTGGCCCGGCAAACGTTTTGCCATATTAATTATTTATAGGAAAGATAAATAACCTAGATACCGACTGCAGCGCTATCTGCTGGGCTGATTTGTAAATCTAAACCATTCTCAAATCCACCTGAAGGTACAAAGAAAATTTCATTAAAATCGGTCCAGCCCTTTAGGAGGAGTTCAGTGACAAACACACGCACAGAAGAAATATATATATTATTATTAAGATTATCACTGAACCGGTTGACTAAGGTGTCCTCCATCTATCTATTGTTAAACAACAAAGTAATTCGTTGAATTTTCATTCTACAACAAATCATCTTTTAACGGCCGTCTGGTGTAGTGGTAAGTGACATGGTCACTACACAAGGGGGTCGCGGGTTCGAATCCCGCCAAGGGAAGATATTTGTATGATAAATATAAATGTCTTTTCCAGGGTTATGGATGTATATTAAATATGTGTATAATAAAAATCTTACATTTATATCCGTTATCTGGTACCTGTAACACAAGTTCTTTACGAACTTATCACGGGACCAGTTAACGTGGCGTGATTGTTAGTAAATATTTATTTATTTATTTATATTATCTTAGCCCGAACGACAAGTAAGCTTTCCAAATGACATTTGTTGATTGCACTATTATAATCTACCTAAAACAATTATTCGTCGCTAAATAGCAACACACAACACAAATTATTGTGATATGATTGATAATTTCGGTGTTTTTATTGTTAATTGGCATCCCTGATCGCGATACACAGATTATTTGCGCCACACTACTAACTTCTAGTTTTTCTGTAACATGACCTTAGAAAGTTCATTACGTCACCGACCTTTCGCCGTTTGTGATGTAATAGAACTCGGGACGTTTCGACTCTCGAATAAGAATTTTGTTCTAAATTCAAACGGTTTTTTTTTTCTTCTTACCCTAACAATATAGTGATATGCTTTATAGAGAAATTTGTTTATTGTAATTATTAAAAATATATTATTTAAATATTGAAAGTACACGAAAAGTTAATGCTTTTAATCTTTCTTAATAATGCTATTACTACATACCCGATCCTGTAGACCGAATGGTAAACAGTCGACGTGAGTCGCATTTCCGATCCGGTAGTAGATTCTGCGAAGCACTGCCCTTGCTAGGGCTAGTGTTAGCAACGGCGTCAGATTAGAGCCCCCCGAGCTCACCTACTCGTTCTTTGAATCTAGTATAACCCACCGAGGTTGCTAAGATAGGGAAAAAAATACAAAAATTCTTTATTTTCAAAAACGTGTCAAAAACAATACATTGATTGGAGTCTCCTTTTAAGCGTGCGAGAGAAAATCTCATTATTTGGTAATCAATATTCAGTTTTAAAAAATCCTACTAATATACGTAACACATAGTTTTCTTTGCTACAAGGATGGACATGAACCACTTAGTGTAAAGCGAGTCAGAGCCCATGGGCATCATAACAAGCCGCCACTGATCTTGAGACATAAGTTCTAAGTTTCAGTTCTATATTATCCTCTAAACTAGAATGCATTACTGACTCGCGGTACGACTTGGCTAAATGGCATATCCCCACGTTCTTACATGTTCTACTACTACCAGTTTACTACTGCGTTCTTACAATTTTACGGCTTTTTTTTTTAATTACGTACCTTAGAATAGTAGCTACATAATTGCCTCACATCGTAATGAGGACTCCATTGAGCGGATAGTGTTGCAAGGGAAAGTCGAATGCAAAAGATCTCGTGGGTGATTTTGCCTCAAGGTAGGGGAGGGTCACACTAGGGACACTACCTCATAAAATCTGTGAGTCACTCCAACATAAATGATTGCTCTCACTCTGCGAAACAACGTGCCACGTATCGCAGGATTCGACTAATGCATGACCACGACCACTCTGTGAAGAGTGTACGACTAAGAAGAATGCATCACATGAAACATTTAAAATTGATTTTCATCCCTAAATATGTCCGTGTTTATTAAATCGAGGGGTAAAAGGCTTATTCGTTTAGGCGACATTTTTGCAAATTTATAGGAGAGCCATTTAAAGTTTGAAATCAAAAAACTTTTTCAGCTATTTGAATGAGGTAAACACAATTGATGTTCAATTAAAAAAATCGAACTGTTGATATTATGTACTCATACCAATTATATTAATACGTGAAGCAAAAATTTTGTACCCCATTTTACGAAAATGGACGGAGGAATATGAAATTTTCCACACTTACAGTTTATATAGAGAAGGAGCGCAGAATGCTAATATATTTTTAAGATATAATAATATATAAAATACATTAAATCAATAAAAAAACCATTGCACACACTACCATGTATTTGACACACACACGCATACATAAACTCTTTTGTTTATTGTTAAAGTCTATGGTCTAATCGAGAATAAATTAATATTGTTTGTCTTCAATATTATTTATTAATATGTAGCCTTGGCCAAATTTGTTATTATAGAGCTCTATGATAGTCTTTGACAGTCGAATTTTGAGTACCGGGCGTCCAGTAGTACCAATTAAAACGGAGCTTTAATTACAAAGACAAATGTCATTAAGCGAAATGTTGCTTAAACCGAAGCCTTTTACCCCTCGGTATGCAAATACGAAGTTTTTTTAAATATTAGCTGTAGACAAACCGCGGAATTTGTAGAAAATTGTAGAAGAATTCGATTCTAGAATATTCTATTTTCAAAACACAAGACTCATTTAAATTAACATGTAAAGGATGACGCCATGACGGTCGCATTGCAGTTTTAATAGGATACCTAGATATTTGCGTTCATTTTATGGTCGTACGTTTTAAAAGGTAATAAATACAATCTGTGTATGTTATGTTTGCTCGAGCCAATAAATTATTCCTAGATTTCGACCGTAACCATATATTGAACAGACAGGTCATTGTCCTAAAGACTAAACAGAAATTTGTTTTTGACTACGGACAATATTATAAAAGTATTTTAACGACCTCTTTTTACCTCTCGTTTATATTTTGAACAAAGGCTGGATTTTTATTTCAATATTCATGCAAACACTTAAAGGATGAGTATTTTTTACTACATTATAGTTTTTGATTCAAAAATTTTTTTTTTTCTTTGCCTACACTAAATGCTTATTTTACAATAAAATCATTTTTTCTTGCACTATTTTTAATTCAAATTATTAAAAAAAAATCTATTTTTTAGTTAGATTTTCTATAAAATCTTTTTTTTTTTAAACTATTATTTATTTTTCATTTTAATCAGGTTAGCTTGTGATATCATCCATCTAGTGTAGGTAAAGAAAAAAATTAATATTTAAATCAAAAACTATATTGTACTAAAAATTACTCACCCGATATGTGTTTGCATGAATCTATCTATATAAATAAAAATGAATTGCTGTTCGTTAGTCTCGCTAAAACTCGAGAACGGTTGCACCGATTTGGCTAATTTTGGTCTAGAATTGTTTGTGGAAGGTTTAAAAGGTAGATAAATATGAAAAAGCTCGGAATTAAATAAAAATAACAATTTTGTTTTTCCTTTAATGTGTCCCCCGTTGGCCGTTGGAGGGATTCCTTTCGTTTGTTTTAAGTTTATTTTATACAAAAGTTTAGGTCTTTTATTTATCGATTGAGGCACTACGAAGTCTGCCGGGTCAGGTAGTCAATTATAAAAATTGTAATAATTTGACTTATTTGTTCACTGTTATCGATGATGAGTATGTTAGACTTAGGTTGTCTGTGCTTCCACGCTATCGTATGATTTAAGTCACTGGCTCACTGCGATTAACATTAACATGCTAATACAGTACCTGGCAATAAATGTTGCACATCGGTCTTCGGAAACAGACTATCGGCTAAGTTCGGCTTGTTTCGCTTTCGGGTCCCTCAAATGCGAACAATAACTGTACAAAGCTTTAGTTCAATGGAATGAAACACGCGAATGTGTTAGATCACGAACAAACTAAAATGTCGTAAATGTAGTTTTCCTAATTACTTTAGTATCGGCCGCTATAAATTTAGAATTGTAAAAGTAGTACATAGTAGTAAGAGAAATACAAAAAAAGCAATAAATGGTCTTGTGAGCCAGCGCGGGAAGGTACCACCAGTAATGCGGTCGGTTTGAAGGGTGGGGCAGCCGTTGTACTGAACAACTGGACTTAGTACTTATGTCTCAAAGTGGACGATGGCATTTACGTTTTTGATGTCTATGGGCTCTGCTCCGGTGACCATTTAACACCAGGTGGGCCGTGAGCTCGACCATCCATCTTAGCAATAAATAAAATAAAAGTATGCAATGGGCTGATCCAACAAATAGACGTGAAATATTTTATAACTAAAAGAGCCGAAAATTTTCTTATGCAATAAAAAAATCGGAAGTCGACTTTAAGTTCAGAATAGACTAGTCTATATTGTAAATGCTATAAGGTTGATTTTTGATTTATGTCTATTTGCAACTATGACTGTGTTTTCAAGAATAAATGTATCGCGATAAATGTGCGAACTGTAAAACGTCGGGTTGATTTTGATTCAGTGTTCGGGTTCAGTGAACTGGACACTTGAGTTTTGTATTGAATCAATGTAGTTTATTTTTGTTAAACGTATTAAATTCTGTATCGATGATCGTAACACTAGAGATTTAATTAATAAGTAAAAAAAAATTCACTGAACGTAGTCCATGCTAAATTTAAAATACGCACTTATTAACTATTCGCCCCCGTGAATCTGTTCCAAAATGGTGGCTTCTCCAGACACGCAATCCATCGATCTGTTCAGACTTCCTGTGTAATATAGATTTCTGGAACCTTCCCACCAATATTTGTTTGTTAGTATATTGAATTGTGAATAGAACGTAATGTAGAATGATTTATGTTTTTTTTTTAAATTTCGAATACCACCGCATCCATTGTCAATATCCCCCGCAAACAGTTTTCAAATGACAATGTCGTGAACGAAATATAATAAAACATTTCACATAACATGTTGTCGCATAAAATTTGTTTGTGGTTTCAGCCGCGTTGTGGTCGTCGTAAAGTGAAATATTCGCGAGTAGCATTAAATAGTTTTATGTCCGACCTATTTGCTAAAGAGTAGCAGCTCTGGGACGAATGACTCAAACGGTCGTTGGTCCCAGACCGCGTAAAACGATTTAGGAGAAAGCACGAGTGACGTCACAGCCGGTCGATGTTCCAAGTTCGAATTAGCTTTTGTATTCATGTTTCGAAAATCCGTGTTCTTCTGACCAAGCCTATCGTTGGATGACCTTTTAATATTACTAGTGGTCCCGCAGTAGTCGAAATTCAACTATAATTAATTGAAATTATAAGTTTGAACATTATTTTGGTTCTATTGTCAAAGACTATATAATCAATAAATTCAATAATCACAGATTTCGCCAATACTCATTTTAGGCAAATATTAATTATGGTCAAACAATATTATATAATACTATTCTCAATTTGACCACAGACCAAGAAGAAAAGTTTGCCAATGAATAAATAGTATGCGTGCGTGTGTGTGTCAAATACATGGTAGTGTGTGTAATGTTTTTTTTAAATTGATTTAATGTATTTTTTACGCATAATTAAAAAAAAGATTAAATAACATTCTCCTCTATATTCTCTATAAGTGTGGGAAATTTCATATTCTTCCCTCCGTGCAATTTTCGTAAACAGGGGTACAAATTTTTTGCTTCACGTATTAATATATAGATAACAACATATTGTTTTGCTAAAAACGAAGTTTGGAACTTAGCAAATAATTACACGACAATAATTTAATGCAGATACACAATACGAACGTAGTAAGTACATTAGGATGATGTGATAGTAATCTTGAGCAGTTAAAATACAGATTACCGTCATTAGAAATTACCTCTGGTGCTTTTAGATATTCCAAGCACCGGTAATTCGGTTCGCGTCAAAGGCAACGAAGAGTTCGACGTGCAGCCTAATCCATTGAGTTTTTCGCGGGATATTCCCAGTGGGTCGCGATTCCGATCCGGCAATAGATTCAGCGAAGCACTGCTCTTGCTAGAGCAAGTGTTAGCAAACGAATTCAGGCTTAGTTCCGTAAGCTCGCCCATCAAACAAGGGGAAGAATCCCTTCTAGGCTACTGACAGATAGAAAGGTCAAATGACTCTAACACTGAATGACGCCATTATTTACGAATTTATCCACCATCAAAATTTTTAATATCGGATAGTGAGTAAAAAGTTCCATTCCCCATTACTCTCAACGTAGTTAAAACATTAAAATTAAAATAATATTGGATTTTAGTGACAACAAAAAATATTAGGAACGACCAGTCGCCCGTGTTACAATGTCTAATGTCACAATTATTAATTATATGTTAATTGAACTATATCAATCATTTGTCGTTGCTCGTTGGTCCGTCGATCTTAATGAGCTGACGAAGACATTATGGTCGCTGCATGAACAGCTAACGTCTTAAGAAATAGCTGTGGCGATGTAGAAATTAGGCTAAACTATACTATGTCGAGATTTGACGCACAGTTGTCGGGGGGTCGATGAACTTTCGTGATTTCACTTGGTCGCCATTATTAAATTTGTAATATAATTTATTGTAGAATTACATTACATTAAAATTTAAAATAATAAAAAGCACATTATTTATAGCTAGATTTAAAGTGGCTAGTGTTTTCAATTTCATTGGACGAAACAATCTCTGTGCTTCGTAAATGACTTTTCTCATAGTTGCTACATGTTTTAAAAAATTGCTATTCTATTTGTGTATTATTTATTCATTTCAAAGCCAATTTACTGTAACAGATTACGGGAGCTTATTTTAATCTACTTTTTAATAGATATTAGATAGGTACTCGTATATCAGATCGATAGGTATATTAGTGTGCTTAGTGCGAGTTTTTTAACGTTCTCGATAGCGTAAAAGTTAGCTCATATTTGTATGGAATGGGATCGTTTGCCTACGTTTGTGGCTAGGGGCGCTGTTCTAACTGCATACAAAATTGGGTTAACTTTTACACTATCTAGAACGTTAAAAAACTCGCACCAAGCTCACAGATCGATAGGTATATCAGATAGGAATATTATTATGAGGTTTTGGCGGGAAAGCGAGGAGCGAAGTTGTGTGAATTCTATTATTTTGTTGGTTTGGTGTTTCTTCAAACTTAAATGTGTAATAGCTGTGGCTTATTAAAAGTTGAGTATCAGTGAAAGTGCATAAATGTGGTAAAATGAAACAAAGCCACTGGACGCACCTTCTCGGTCTCTTTCAAAAAGTCCACTGAAAAAGTCTCCATAAATTTTACTGAAATTTTATTTTACTTTCTCATTTCATCTCGTTTCATTTATTTTCATCCCAAATTAATTAAAGTCTCAAATTAATCAACTTCATCTCTTTTCACTTCATATCATTTTTCATTAGACTGAATCTAAGAAAAAATGAGACATGGCCTAAAGGTATTCTTACCAGGTCATAAAATTAGAAAACAAAATGTTATGTTATTTTATTGGTTGGATTGAACACCATGGGAATTTTAGCCTGAAAAAAAACTGGCATTTTAGAGTCTATTAGCTAATATACTGCAACGGATATATTTTAATATAATACTTTTTTATTGTTGAATAAAATAAATAGTTACTTCGAAACGGTCTAAGTAAACGGGCTGCCAAATTGGCAATGGTAGTCTCCGTGATCATATTTCACTTTAAATTGTGTTTTTAAGTGGTTACTGGAGCCCATAGACATCTACAACGTAAATGCGCCCTCACCTTGAGATGTAAGTTCTAAGGTATCAGTATAGTTACAACGGCTGCCCCACCCTTCAAACCGAAATGCATTACTGCTTCACGGCAGAAATAGGCAGGGTGGTGGTACCTACCTGCGCGGATTCAGTAGAGGTACTACCACCAGTAAAAATATATATTATACAATACAAATATATACAGTATAAATATATAAAAGTATACAGGCAATCTTAGTTCGGGACTAAATGACTATGTGTGACTTGTCCCTGATTATTATTATTAGACTGATATTTTATGGCAGTAAGTAAGTAAATAATGATGTCCCGCTTCGGTATATTTCGGTTCAATTCGTCCTACATTTAAACTAGAAGAAAAAAAAATCACAACTTGACACTTCGTGTTCCCGCCAAAAAAATATCGTTTCCTTATTCCGTTAATGCTAAAGGCAACGGTATCCTTATTAGTAACACTCACATATTTTGTTTGAAAAGAATATTACTTACTACTCTTCTTAGCCATTTCGGCCACGGCGACCATTACAAACTCTGTTTCTAATTGTCACGGATTGATAACAATACATAATTATTGAATATTATTTACGATGTCTGAACATCGCCCACGTCACGTCGGTCCGGTACGTCACCGAGGGCAGATGGTTGCGCCATCATACAAATAAACCGAGCTGCATGCTATATATTAGTTCAGTCTTGGATTACTTTTATCGTTACAGATTAAATACGAGATGCTCTGCTTTGCTTCTAAAAATAACTCTAAGGTTAAAAAGTTTCGTAATTCGTCTCCTAAATTTAGGGTCGAAATAACGACAGCTTCACAATTTTATTTTTTCGATGTTTCCAGAATCATACAGAGGAAAAAAACAGTTCTAAGATTCATAATTTGTAATGTAAATAAATAAAACTAAATTCGAATAGTAAGTTTCTTTTTTATAAATTTAATCAGTAATTCAACGTAATCGGATAATGAAAATAAAATATTAAACATGACAAGAAGATTCATTTTAATAACTTAGTTCACCATTTTACTTAGATTAAATTTATTGTGAAATATTTTTTTAAGTGGTAAAAAACTATCGAATTTCTATGATAATTCCATTAAAAGTCACTAAAATTACTTACTTCTGCGCATCGTTTTTTGGTGTCGGTTTTTTCTTTCATTAAGAAAAAAAACACAAAAAAATGAGTCTTCTGAAAGTAAAAATTCGGAAAAACTTGCTACAGACCAGTAAAAGATAATTATAATTTTAGAGTTGTGTATACGAGAGATATATATCATTGATAGAATCTAACCTTTTTTTATTTTCTCATATACTTCTGCCATTAGTTAATACCTACCTACAATAATGGTTTGAGGTAATCTCGACATTTTCTAATTACCTTCGTACAACCGGCAAATAGAGCCCTATTGTCTAAAACATAATATAAAGTTAACAAGAAATATGTATTACACAAATGAACGATTTTCTTGTTGAAAACACTTCTGTTTTCCCGTGTTAATTGAAGATATGGTTTCTTTACGCTCTTTATTAAACACTACAAAATACTACGTTGAAATTAGTAAACACATATGCAATCCCAAAGAACTCTAAGAATCTACAACAAATTTATTTTTTGTTACCAAAACATAACATTGTTTCGTAACAGAAAGTAGAAAATAAGTACATTCCAAAACCCCAAATTTTATTTTACTTATTCTGATAGCCTTGAGAGGCTATTTCAGCTTCACTCTAACGTGTAGGTGAGCTCACGGGGCTCAAACCGGAAGTTTAATTTTTTTATGTTTCAAAGATTACTGGTGGCCCGGAGGCCTTTCCAGTTTTACCAGGACAAGTGGGAGAGCAAAGGCTCAGCCAGGAGGGGTGGGATTCGCTAACAGCTGCCCGAGCGCCTCCGAATAAACCAGAAGTGTTGCTAACACTGGCCCTAGCAAGAGCAGTACTTCGCAGAATCCAATCCGGTAGTAGATTCAGCGAAGCACTGCTCTTGCTAAGGCTAGTGATATATAGCACTCCTCTCAGGTTGAGCCCGTGAGCTGACCCACCGGTCCGCGCGAATTTGGAATAGCCCCTTAGGCTACCAACGATTAAGGTAGGGAAAAATATATCCTAGAAATCAAGTTTCAATTAACCTCGAAAACGGTTGTCCCACCTTTAAAACGCGTTCCTGGTTCGGGGCAATATACCGATCCGTGCAAGCTTACAGTACGCTCGACTATAGTTAAACAATGCGTTAGAACCTTAAGTCGAGCTAGCATATCATTTCTTGAAGAATAAATTGCCTCTTCATTGTTCACGATAATAGTTTTAGCTTTAATTCCGTAGCACGGCCGAAGAATAACACAGACCTAGATTTATTGAACCGGCCGCAAACGTACTAAAAGGCAATGAGAGCGAGAATAATTAACATTGTTCACACGTTCATCAAACAATTAAATCATGCCTTCATAGAAAGTTTTCGTCGGTTTTTTTTCAAGGCAATTCTAGTATATTTCTAGTATTTTTTGAGTATGTTTCTTTTGTCGTGTCCTCCGCCAAAAAAAACCTGAATTGTAAAAATGACAATTCGATGATGCATTAACTAATATCTTGACCCCTCTGTTGTTTAATGCTAAGAATTTTTTGTCGTTCATTAATTATTTATAATCAGATAAAATCTATACAACCTCAAAATTCGAAGCGATAAGTTATCTGTAAATAAACGACACTCATTTGGCCACAGATACTTCCTCATTAAAACCTTGGCACAGTGATCCTAGATCTCTGGATAATTCAGCGCTCGAGACAAACGATTATATTACACACACCGTCCGACATTTGCAAAATAACAGAAAGGTTCGTTTTCACTGTTACTAGTAAAATGGAGAATTCTTAATTCGACTAGACGTAGCCTAGAAATAAATAGATTTGATTCGTGATGGCCTTTATGACACGTTTAAATTTGTCGTCGTCGTGGCCTAAAGGATAATACGTCCGGTGCATTCGTATCGAGCGATGCAACTGTGTTCGAATCCCGCAGACGGGTACCAATTTTTCTAATGAAATACGCACCTATCAAATGTTCACGATTGAATTCTACAGTGAAGGAATCTGGTCATCGTTCTCATCGAACCCGTCGCTTGCGATGAAGGGCTCGACGAGTAAATTAACCCACAGACACAGCCCACTGAGTTTCTCCGCCGGATCTTCTCAGTGGGTCGCGTTTCCGATCTAGCGGTAGATTCTGCGAAGCACGGCTCTTGCTAGGGTTCGTGTTAGCAACCTCGTCCGGTTTGAGCCCCGTGAGCTCACCTACTAGTTATGGTTACGCTGAAATAGCCTCTCAAGGCTATTAGCTTAGGTAGGAAAAAAAATGAAGGAATAATATCGTGTAATAAAAATCAAATCCGCAAAATTATAATTTACGTAATTACTGGTGGTAGGACCTTTTATGACTCCGCACGGGTAGGTACCACCGCCCTGCCTATTTCTGCCGTGAAACAGTAATGTGTTTCGGTCTGAAGGGTGGGGCAGCCGTTGTAACTGTACTGAGACTTTAGAACTTATATCTCAAGGTGGGTGGCGTATTTACGTTATAGATGTCTATGGGCTTCAGTAACCACCTAACACCAGGAAACTCTTAAATATTTTACGAAGACACAACAAAAATCAACAAAAATCGCTAGGCCGTTAGTGTAAACGCGCTTTAACCCAAATTTTACGGTCAAGTTTTGACGCGTACCGAATTAATTGATTCGCAATGGAAAGTGAAAATCTGGAGTAAGTCATTAAACGTGACATGACTTACTCTGAGCAGGTACTTACATCACTTTCTCTACGCTTAAACATTGCTTACTTTCATTCTCCATTTTCTTACTGTAGATGTCGGGATGGATATTATTTATTATCTATGCCGATCAAATGCTAATAGATTTTCGAGCATAGCAACTTGTAAATAGTAACAGTTTTCTAATTATAATTTTTTAAGTGATGTTACCTACGTCATGTCTTATTTTAATTTATTTTCATAATTTTATGAAAAATAATGAAATGAAATGAGATGATATGGGATGAAATGTAATCTCAGTAAAATGGTGGTGATTTACTGAGATTTTTTCAGTGGACTTTTTGGAGGATCCCGAGAAGTTTCGTCCAGCGGCTTTGTTTCATTTTCCCACATTTGTGCATTTTCACAGATATTAAACAGCTAATAAACCACCATTATTATACATTTAAACCTGAAGAAACACTAATAGACAAAATAAAACAAATCACACAACTTTACTCCTCGCGTTTCCACCAAAAAGTCCAGTTTTCTAAAATAAGACGTGTAATGCATATATTTATACACTTTATATGTGAGTATAATAATATAGTTAGGTAAAAGCAACAAACATTGTTCAGTATTTGAGTAGTAGCTTGAACTATTTTGACCATTGTTATAAAAAAACACATCCGTAAACAAAACTATTATTTTGCAAACATAATAATAAATAAGACGTATCATTTAACTGTAAAACTGATTTTGTTACACCTGGTGTTGTTTTCGTACCAAAGGCCTAGATTTAAAATGTCGATAATTTCCGAAATTGACAGGTGACAGTTTAGATTTGCGTTCACGATTCATTCGCCCTTAACGCCAGTCCTAATTTGTTAATGGATCGGAACGTTAACATTAAGAATATTGGCAAGCGATGATCCTTAGTGATTTATTGTAACGTCGATCAAATGTATTGACAGACAGCTGTCAACGTTCTTAAATCAATGGTTGTCCTATATCAGCAACGATCGTTGTGTCTTAAATAAATTTATTAGTAGGTTGGTATTTTTGGGATGACATTTATTAACACACCCTTTAGGCGCTAATGGTAATCTGTACCACAGATAATACATTTATTAAATAAAATTGCACTACTCTGGATTTAAGGCATCACGGTAAAGACAGAATAGGCCCGCGATACTGCTAGAAGATACTAAAAGATGCAGAGTGCTCTGAGATTTTTTTTGAGATGATCCCATCATCTCGTTTTTACCAACGCACCGCCCGCCACCCGAATAGAGTTCATCCATACTACCTGGAGCCACTGCGTTCATCCACAGTGCGTTTCCGGAGATCTTTTTTGCCACGTACCATGCGGCTTTGGAATGAGCTCCCCACCACGGTGTTTCCGGAGCGCTATGACATGTCCTTCTTCAAATAAGGCTTCTAGAGAGTATTAAACGGTAGGCAGTGGTTTGGCTGACGTCCATAGGCGACGGTAACCACTCACCATCAGGCGGGCCGTGTGCCCGTCTGCCTACAAAGGCAATAAAAAAAAAAAAAAAAATAACATATTGCTTTTTGAATAAAATATACTAGGTATTAAATTACAACGCTTCTGTTAGATTCTTTGACATAAAATAATGTAATAATGAGATTCAAGGTCAAAACTTTAGAATCTAAGAGACAGACAGACAACCTCACACGTCATTTATATTATTTTCACGACTGTAAATATATATTAGAAGTCAATCAAAAAATATTTTCGTTTCAATTTGTTTTTCTGAATGCACTTTTAAACATAGTCCACAGACTAATTATATATAACCGCTTATCACATCAACGTTAGTAATAGAGTTTCAATAATCCAAAATTAGTCATTTTATAACTTTTTAAATTACCGAGAAAAACTATAAACATACAACTGCAAGTTGTTAAAAAGCTCTAATAGGAATCACACGAAAACTACTGAAATCTGTGTGCTTAGTGCGAGTTTAATAACGTTCTTGATAGCGTAAAAGTTAACTCAAATCTGTAAGGAGTTGGAACGTTTGCTTACGTTAGCCGCTAGGGGCGCGTTTGAGCCCCGAGAGCTCACCTACACGTTAGGGTAATGCTGGTATAGCCTCTCAAGGCTATCAGCATAGATAAAAAAAAAATTGTGAACCCAAACAAAATTATTCTCTAAGCTCTGCTTTAAATATATATTATTATTTTTTACAATCGCCAAAACGTTTTTCTTACTGCTTACTGCTTACAGCTGCTTACAATTTTTGACTTTGAGAAAGATATTGCACATCAATACAAAGACAACAGATTCTAATACAATCTGAACATAATCTCCAGTTATCGGTACGTTTTCATAGTAGATAACCGAACTTACCTATGTTGTCTCACATCTAATAGTACTATTTAGATTTATGGATAATGACGTTAGTAAAAGTAGAAAAGTGAAGAAAATTTACTATTATTAGAATTTCATTTTACTCATTGTCCAACCATGTGCGATAACTTACCCATAGGGCTGTGCCTAAATCACAGGTCTGGGCTAAAAATTATTGATTGAAGCTAAGTAACGGTCTATTTTCATTAACCACACCCCTGACTCGGTTATTTTATGTACTTACGTCACCAGCGAACACGCGCTCTTATAGTAGGTACCTATATTTATGAGCGTATTTAGATATAAATAATCGTACAACAGCAGTTTTACTGTGCTGAAAGTATAAGTAAGTAAGTAAGAAATTAAGTAAAAAATCATTAAGCAGCTGTTGAAAACCTGTAACGGTGTACACTGACTGTAACCTGTATTATGGTAAGTATTTTTTTCCTTACGACCTTCTTCATAATAAGCTAAACTCAAAAAAACTATTTTTTTTACCTATATAATCGGTATATATGGTGCTATCGCTGCTACGCGCGGACGAATAGGTGAGCTCACGGGTTCAACCTGAGAGAATTTACTAACACTAGCCCTAGCAAGAGCAATGCTTCGCAGAATCTACAACCGGGTCGGAATCGCGACCCACTGAGAAGGTCCGGCGAGAAACGCATTGGGCGATTTTGATAGCATAGTTTGGGATGATGTATCACCGCTCACCTGGTTCGATGTGATTGCTAGAACCAATAGGCACTATAATGTGAATACAGCCGCTTGTCTAAAGATATGAGATTGAAATCTAAGTAGCACGAAAATAAAGTGTAGCTGTTATTAGATATTAGATACTATGAGATCACGAAGCAGTAGTAATAATATAGCGAAGAGGGCAAAATCGTATATTTGTATCTTCGGATTAATAGTTAGACAAATAGTATCCATCGGTGAATCCAGCACCGGATCGGCATCGCGACTCACTGAGAAGATCCGGTAAGAAACTCAATAGGTTATGCCTATGGATTAGTTCGTTGATCGAACTCTTGTGATTCGCACGGCGACCGGTGTTTGAAGAGCTTAAAGTACCAAAAGTGGACTCGGCATATGTGGCAAGACATGTTTCAGACGACGGCGGCTTTGCGTTTCCCCATTGCATGGATCGGATATGAAAAAATCTTGCTTATATCAAAACTTTTATAAAAAACCACATTTCATAACTCGTGTATTTTCAACGCGGATTCTAAACTGTTTTCGAAGGAAATGTTTCATAACACATCCGATAGATGACGCCACTTGCATTAACCTATATTAACGTATCTGAGTATAGTGGTGACTCCTAGCTGTTGCGATGCTATTTATCGATAGTTTAATAACAAACTATCAATACACCCCTGTTCCCGTGTATTTACAATGACGTCTTTATAGGTAGAAAAACATATGAATGCTCATTTTAGATATTAATTAGCTTGAAAGCGTATTAAATGTAATAACTTGAATTATAGTCTGTAAAAAAATAGTACATAGTTTTTTTTATCAGTTTTGCCGTTTCCACTAGTTGAAGCGGAAAAAAATAAGTTTCATTAATTTGTTTTCTAGGTTAGACGACATCAAAAAAAGAATGGTTCACACCCCATTTAATCACTTTTGGTTTACATTAAAGGCATACTAACTATTACGAACAAGCTGTTTACAGTTCATTAAAATTAAAAGCTTAATTAATGATCATTTTAAATATAAAGAAAATACGCGTCATTAGTACAGGACTGAAACGATGTGACTCCATTAATTTTTGTTTGTGCCAAAATATGCAAGATATTTTTATAAGTGTATTATTACCATATTATTTTTGTTCTTGATTTTTTATGTAAACAGTGTTTAACAGTTTTTTATTTCATTGCCTGTAAATTTTCTTTGTCTTGTCCTAGTTGTGTTCAAAAGTACTCTTAGATCTTGTTATGATTGTCATCTCCAACATTCTTGGCGCAAGAAAAGCTTTTTCACTTCCTCAGATTACATTAGACATGTGAATAAAACGCTGGTAAGCCTACAGAGAGTCTGAAAGCAGTATGAATACTAAAATTCCAAACGTAAAATCTTCTATCTTCTATATATGTATATAAAAATGAATTGCTGTTCGTTAGTCTCGCTAAAACTCGAGAACGGCTCGACCGATTTGGCCAATTTTAGTCTTAAATTATTTGTGGAAGTCCAGAGAAGGTTTAAAACGTAGATAAATATGAAAATGCTCGGAATTAACTAAAAATAACAATTTTGTTTTTCCTTTGATATGTCCCCCGTCGGACGGATTCCTTTTGTTTGTTTTAAGTTTATTTTATACAAAAACTTAGATCTTTTATTTATCGATTGAGGCACTACGAAGTCTGCTGAGTCAGCTAGTCAATAATAAAATATCTAGTACCAAATAGAGATACGTATATAACTTATTGGGTAGATTGATTTGACACTCTAAATGCGAAACTAGCTCTTTTATGTATCGTGCGTATCTATATTGCTGGGGGCCAAGAAAGATTTAGACTTCTTTGTTGTCATCTAATATAATATATAGCATAGAAACATAGGAAAGAAATAAATACATAAGAAAGATATCCTATTAAAATTAAAAGACTTATGAAAACCCGCTGTGAACGTGTTGATTACAAACGATTGCATGTTCAAAATTATTTATTTACTTTATGCTTCTTATTCATCCAGCGCCATCTTCTGATGAAGGGTGGATCATTGAGGTGACATGAGCCTTCTGTGAAACCATAAACGCAATTTTTCATTCGATCTTTTCTTTCTAAATTTCTTTGACTTGGGACTTGAATTCCTGAAATGGGTTCTTAGCTACAGCATCGTGTTCACAAGTTTCATTGTATTCTGTATAGCTGGGAATAGACAGCACAAATCAAGAAGAATGGAAGGGTCTTAGTTGCCAAATTTTCACTTCGAATCACCGAGATATATATTATGTTTTTTAGAGGACAACGTTTTAAATGATAACATTAAATTTACAAGAATAAAGTATTTTTTAATAAATGTTTTTTCTGAACATTGTCCTGTGAAATATTTACACGTACAAAATTAGTTTCGGCTTCAAATGATCATCGCTTCATCGACATGACATTCTCGGGTCATTCACCTGTCCTTGTTCATTTAATTACTTCAATGTGTGTAATGAGCTTTTCTCTGATACACAGTTTTTTAACTGATGTGTCGCAATGCAATTTTTTTTTTAATTGTAATGTTTATAATCATATAAATTTTTGTCTACGTTTTATTACAATTCAAAATTATAATATTTAAAGTTTTGCGCTTACAGTTATGTAAAATACTAAACAGATGGCAATAAAGAACGCGAAACTAAACCGTAAAAGTACTAAAAATAATCTTATAATACATAATTTTTAAAATCTTTCAAATAACCGCGGATCTCTTTCCTTCCTTCATTTTAGACTCGGAATTATCAAAGAATGCTAATTATTACAAGGAACATGATCCTCGCCTATTTATTTAATTGTTTATTTATTTAGATTTTATGCACAAGTTTTGTTTGTACAAAGTTTGTTGTTGTTTTTAAGACGTCAGATTTCGACGATAGTGTTCTTAATATTTGCATACACATCATGAACCGTTCAAAAAATACAATAATTTTATTACTTTCCTCTAATATCCTGATCTGATCCAATTGAATAAAAAAAAACATTGTTTTCAAACTACACATTACACATAATATAATGATTACTAAATTATTTCGGATATCACTCGTAGGTATGTAATGAGTCATTCACAGCGCGTTGCCAAATATAACGGGACGCATAAATTGTATTAATGTTTTTAAAGCTTCCTATTCGTCTCTAATGGACATCGGTCGTTAATAGGCAACCGGTGTCAATGAAAATGTAAATGGAGAGTATGTGTATGTGTTTTCACATTAATTTAAGGCTGGAAAATAATGAAAACGGATACGTATAATCGCGATATCAACGAGTTCGTAGGGTTGTCATATTAGCTATGAGAATTTTAATGAATTCATCGAAATATACAAATTTATAAATGCAATTTTGATTAAACAATAACTTTAAGAATATTATTACTTTAACGTATATAATGTATGCAGAATTGGGATGGGAAAATGCAACTATATCAAAAATTTACTGACACTTTTTTTACGCCTTGCTCATTCGGCCGTCTTCGCCATCTTTCTTTTCTCTGTCATTGTCTTTTTCTCCCTTTTTTAACGTTTTCTCTCACTCACACATTAACGCTCCGTTTCACTCTTTTCATACGTTCCGTTCTTACCAATCTTACCGCTCACCGTCCTCGGCGAATCCGTCGCTTGTGACGAATGGCTCGACGAGTAAATTAACCCATAGACACAGCAGAGCAGAGTTTCTCACCGGATCGGTAGTAAATTCTGCGAAGCACTGCTCTTGGTAGGGTCAGTGTTAGCAACACTCCTAGTTTGAGCCCCGTGAGCTCACCTATTCATTAGGGCGAAGCTGAAATAGCCTCTCAAGGCTATCAGCACAGGTCGAAAAAAAAACAATCGCTTATATACATGTAATGTAAGTGATGTATATGGTGGAAAGGAGACATCTCACTATATCTATAACACGTCTGGGTTTTGAACTACAATTCCATTTCCTTGTTGGTTTGGGCACTAGACTGCTGTGGCCAGCGACCCTGTTCAATGTATCACTTGGCTAAATTGGATTGTCAGTTTTCGGCCGGAGTGAGTTTATCTGTTTTAGATGTTCGGGTCTCACCTGGATGAGCTTGATCTTACCTCATATTTGTTATTTTCCATAACACATAATACATTCCGAGCTTAGGGACATTAATTTTTAGTAAGCAGTGTCTGAATTTTAACTATTCGCATTAATTTTTACAAGCTTTCGTTTAACTTACATAGTTTGTAGAGTTCAAACTTTAGAAAAGCTTCTTCTGTCGGAGTTGATTTTTTATTTTATTTCGATGCCATACGAATTTATGGTAAGCGGTGTCTAAATCGAACTTCGATCAACGATCTACAACTCAGTCAAGAATTCTTATACTTTATTCTTTATTGTACACACAATTAATACAATACAATAATTGCGAAAAGTTATGAAATGGCGAGCTTAACTCAACAATTGAGTTATCTACCAGCTAAACGTTCTTAAAGAGAGAGAGCTTTACATAAGTGGGTAGAGAATACGTTCTAATCAATTTACTTATTGATACAATACGCAATAATAATAATAATATATAAAAAATAAACACGAATACATAATATATCAGACTATATACATACACAATTACACACATAAATAACATAAACATATACATGCACGTACATATATAATGAAATACATAAAATAAATACTTAAAAGTAATACTAAATCGATAGATAGTGCTCCTTTAATGCCTTCCTGAATACTTCAAGTGAGGGGCTTGCACGGATTGAGTGCGGAACTGAGTTCCACAGACGCATATGAATGAATGAATGAATGAATGATTGAATGAATGAATGAATGAATGAATGATTGAATGAATCAATGAATGAATGATGAATGAATGATGAATGAATGATGAATGAATGATGAATGATTTATTTTATTTCAGACAACCATAAGTCCATGTAGTATCATTGAAACATACTCAAAATTAACAAAACCAATCAAATAAAAAAGATACATTTATTAAAAGTAATTATCCGTTGAATACATTTCAAATATTCCATTCAACTGATACTTACTTCGAACCAACCATTATTATTATTATTTAGTCAGGGAGTGAACCATGGTACAATGGTTCAAGTACCGACAGTCATAACGGTCTGTTAATGCCTTCAGGATGCTGTTAGAGATTACGAATTTTATTATCAAGTGCGCTGTGGGCAGAACATCAGTCAGCTGGTCAGATCTGGTTAAGAAAGTGGTTAGTGATAGTCTATACCGTGCGGTCCATACCAGTTATGATAGAACACTGTGGAGGAAAGTCACATGTGGTCGCGATCCTCAGCATTGAGGGACCGACGAGGAAGAAGCCGGTTACAAATTTTACCACGGTGTGGCTGCTGTACTCTAGGCTGGGTCCTCACTAGAGAGGTCTTCAAAGGAATCCAGCACAGAAATGAAGCATAAGAATAACATTTAAAATCGATCTAATTCACAATTGGTTTTGTTCTGACTACCGTAAAATTAGATTTATAGGTTTCCTAGCTTACTTAATTGAATATTCTGGCTGTCTTGTTCACGGTTCGCGTTAATAACATTGTCAAGAAAAAACAGTAAACAGACATATTCAAAATTCGAGCAGGAACTATGTTAAACATCCAAAACTTAAATACCACTCGCTAATGATTTAATGTCGAAGATAATTTCGTTCGTTACCGACTGGCCTAATTATAAAATCATTTTATGAAAATTTATTGAGACTGTAAATTCTGCCAGATCGCAACTGTCTTTTTATTTTATTTTTATTACATCGATGATTATTTTAAGAATGCCATGAGTTGTTTTTTGGCAATGAACAAAGGGCTAGTGCCCGCATAGCTGTTTTCTAAACTTAATTTATTTGGAAATTTTGAGGTTCTCTTATTAACTTTGTGCAGCTCACACACATCTTAGCACTAATTTAAATACATCACACTCACTATATCAATAAAGAATCCATTCAATCTATATGCGTCCCTATATTTAACTTCATACATGCGCATCGTTAACTTGATTACAATGTTTCAAAAAGCGATACAGTCGTAAAGCGTTATAGGACCAGAATAAATCACATCCGAACTATAACTAATATATCTCTCTTCGAGTGACGTAAAAATGTTCGAAGAATTTCGCTAATTCCGTCGTGTAGCGTGACCCGAATCGGCGGGAAGCTTCCTCTTCCTGGTTCGAAAAGAAAAAAAGCGAAGTTTTGACGTTCAACACGCGATCTAACAGTCGACGATAATTAGGAAACCACTCTTTTAGTTTCATTAAAATAGTGATTCCTAGGAAAAAGTAACCAATTCCCATTTGACGCTAAATTTTCCTAATAAACGTCTCTATGGGGTACTTACTCGTTATAAGTTAGTTATAGAAACTTAGATATTGACAGAAAACAAAACTTAACATTCGTGTCTGTTTACTGTTAGAAGCAATTACATAATGACTCGTAAAAACACTGAGCGCTTTATTTATAGTTTAAAATTAAAAGTTATTGGTGGGGGTCATGATCACAGGTGACAGCAGTCCTTGACCAATGGGAGAACGCGTAAACTGCGCCAATTTACTTTCAAAATGGCTTCTAAAAATTTATTTCTTAATTCCAGGTAAGTCACCTTGAAAATTCGACGACGCGACAGCGGTGGACGGGATGAAAATAAAAGCCGGCAACTGTTTCCTGCGATCAAAGAAAAACAAAAAAGTATTTCGTAAGAACCTATCCGGTATTTATTGTGTGTTGTCGTATTACCAAATAGTCATGGATGTTATTAGATGATTACGGGAACAATTTGATAGAAAGTTATTGTAACAAACATTCAGTTCGCGATTCTGTATTAAGATAATTAGTTGTTTAATTTCTAACTGACTGATTCGGTGTTGCAATAGTTAGAGGGCCTGACCATTGCGCCAGTCGAGCTGGGTAGAGTTCGACGAATAACCTAACCTACATATCAGCCCGCTGAGTTTCTCGCCGGATCTTCTCAGCGGGTCGCGATTCCGATCTGGTAGTAGATTCATTCGCAAAACTCTTGAGTTGTTAGGTCTCCTTCGGAGGCGCTCGGGCATCTGTTAGCAAATCCCACCCCTCCTGACTGAGCCTTTGCTCGCTCATCTGTCCTGGTAAAATTAGAAAGACCTCCGGGCCACCAGTAATACATCAAATAATAAAATTGCGCCGAGGGTCGTGGGTTCGATTCTCACATCGGACAAGCATTTATGTAATGTACAGGTTTGTTTGCCGTTGTCTGGGTGTTTATTATCTATTTAAAGTCGTTTAAACGTATTCAAGTATGTATGTATGTAATTCTCTGATACTCGGATAGCACAGGGAATCCTAATTTGGTACTGGAAGATCGTGCGTGATTTGTTATCATATTATTTATTTATTATTTATATTTATCTTTTGTTCTTTTTATAGGTTATAAATGTTTGTCTTCTTTTGCCCGCTGTGGTCTTATGATTGTAGTATCTAATTTTAGATAGAATAGAATTTTAGCGTAGAATGTTTTAAAAACTTGGTATGCATACTCGCCTTATACTTAGTTTTTGTTTGATTTAGGTATTTCAGTAGTTATATCCTAATAATAAATAATAGTTTTTTTGAATTGGGCTTCAATGAATTTTAGGAAACTCTTCAAACCATGTTTTTTTTCGATCTTATACACTATTATTCCTTATATTCCGTCCTCAAAATCTATTTAACTAATGGTAATGCTATAGTAACATATACCTACTAAATAACTTTTTTATTGCTTAGATCAGTGGCCGAGCTCACGTTCCACCTGGTGTTAACTGGCTACCGGAGACCATAGACATCAACAACGTAAATGCCGCCACCCACCTTGAGAGCCGAGTTCAAGTCCAACCCTTCAAATCGAACAGCATTCCGGCTTCATGACAGAATTAGGCGGGGTAGTGTTATCTACCCGAGCGGTATAGCGGTATAGGCGGATAAGGTTTAGGATTATACATTTTTTTCGGGTCGAACCTCAGACGAGGGCCACAGAGACACGCGGGGTATATGAGAATTGACGGTTTGCGGATTTTGGGAGTAGACTGCGGACCCAAGGATATTTTTAGGGCCCTAACCACCAAACGACTGGTCCTGCACCTCTCTCACCCGACGTTCGATCTCCGTCCGAGGTCAGAACGCGGACAAAGCCGGGGATTCCAGCGATCATAACTACAACCAGACTAGCAGTGCCATCCCTAGGACGCCAGATCGACAGGTCGTTGGAAAACTGGATTGGTCGTCGTGGCCTAAAGGATAAGACGTCCGGTGCATTCGTGTTGATCGATGCACCGGTGTTCCAATCCCAGGCGGGTACAAATTTTTCTAATGAAATACGTACTCAACAAATGCTCACGATTGACTTCCACGGTGAAGGAATAACATCGGGTAATAAAAATCAAAGCTGCAAAATTATAATTTGCGTAATTACTGGTGAGTCCGCGGGGGTGCGTTTCGGTTTGAAGGGTGGGGCAGCCGTTATAACTATACTTGAGAACTTAGAACTTATATCTCAAGGTGGGTGGCGCATTTACATTGTAGTGTTGTCTATGGGTTCCAGTAACCACTTAACACCAGGGCTGTGAGCTTGTCCACTCATCTAAGCAATAAAAAAAAACATAAGATTGTTTTTATCGTTACTTGACCAACGACAAAATATGTACGTCTGTACATATATGTCTGTAAAAATAGCAGTATATACCCCATTCGTGATTTCAAAGAGTGATATAGGCAACTCTTTACCCCGGGGAAATGCAATACTATTTCATTTTTCTAAATTACGAATTAAATGCGTGTGGAACAGTGATAATAGATAAATATTTCTTTGAATTCTTTCATCAGATCTACATGCAAATGAAACACCAAAAAATAATACCGTTTTCTACAAATCGTCACCAAGGGAGAAAAAAATGTTTCAAGGCCACTCTCGCAACACACAATCATTGTTCCCGGATCATTCCTTTGTTTTTGTTTACACAAAGATTGACCGTCTAAACGGTAGAGCCAATTTAACTTTGTCTTCGTTAAAATTACCATTGCGCATATTTCGGAGTTATTCCAACAGTTCGTAATATTTCTTGGCACTGTATCTCACAATACAATTATCTTTTATCTTCATTATATCATGTTTCGAAGACACCAACTGTTTTTCCGCTCACAAAGCCGATTAAATATTACACTATAGGAATATTTTTTTAAAACGCACCTGACCTATAATTCTTTGAAATGTTGCGATCGAAACATTGTATTGGTGCGAAACACGAAATGAATTCGTAGCGAATAAATACATTGTTGGTTATGCGTTACGATCCACCGGAGCATAGTGTTGTACCGACACTCGATAAACGACTCTATCGAAAAGCAGTTAAAATAGCGTATCGAGCGTCAATCCAGGGAACATGGTACGGATTTATCGCGGGCTGTTAGTAGAACCGCGTATTTATATTAAGTGGAGGAGCTGTCAGCGCCTACGCTGACGCCGCAATTGGATGGTTCAATGCAACATGATTTAAACAATTAATTTATCAAGAGTTTGATGTAGCACTAGCACATATATGACAATATGAACGTAATTTTTATTTTTATTCAAAACCACCTGCTCAGTATTTATTTTCATTGCCTCGATCATGATTTAAAGGAACGTTTTTAACGAAGCATATTCTATAGAAAACTGTATTGTACTCTAAAGTAAAATAAATTTACGACGCAGTTGCCTATTAATGTGTTAAAATTAAATTTAAAATACACATAAATCCGAGGTCACGCCAGTTTCAATTTGATATAGGAATCTTGAGAGTAATAATAGCAAGATTATAAATAAATAGAAATCAACCTTGCTAAAAAACATTCTCAAAATATGTAACCTTTTTCTTATTAAGAAACATTTACATATGACAGTTTAGAGCTATTTAATATTGGTTCTTGGCAGTAAATAGGAGAAGAACAATATATCAATAAGAATAGGTAGGTAAAGGGAAATATAAAGCTTGAAAAATAAAAGCATTTTACTGGTGGTAGGAGCTCTTGTGAGCCCGCAAAGGTAGGTACCACCACCCGCTTATTTCTGCCGTGAAGCAGTAATGCGTTTCGGTTTGAAGGGTGGGGCAGCCGTTGTAACTATACTGAGACCTTAGAACTAATATATCAAGGTGGGTGGCGCATTTACGTTGTAGATGTCTATGGGCTCCAGTAACCTTTTAACACCAGGTGGGCTGTGAGCTCGTCCACCCAACTATGCAATAAAAAAAATATTATAAATCGAGAATTATTCACAATGTAAAGGTCGCCGCGACACTTAACTCTTTCGGCTAGATCGTCCAACTAATAATACTTCGCACGTGAAATGTTTTGGCTGGTGCTTTTTGTTCGCGGTGGTTATTTCAGTTTTCCAGTAGGATTTTATACAAGATCAACTCTAGCCGTCTCAGCAGTGCAGCGGCGGGTTCGCTACAGGCAAATATTTGCTGTTCGCAAAATCAAGTGACCATTGTGCACTTCAACGCAATGGCTTCAGTGCCAAATTACGACATATAAATCGAATTAAAAAAAAACCGTGATATCGAAGAGGTGCTTCAAACGTGAAAATTTCAGTGAATGTGTCTCAAAAGTGGTCCCGATTTCTGTGCTTCTAGTGTATTAAGGTTTATTGGTAAACATGACGGAATTCTTCGGATCATGGAGCCAGGGACCGCAGGAAGAAGATGGGGAAGAAGAGGTGGTGGAGTCTGTCGAGACCATCACCACAACCACTACAAGGACCCGAACTATCCCAGTGAGTCACAGCGTTCGATATTCTCCCTAAATAAAAGACATTCAAGAATAATTCGTACTCCAGTAGGCACTGACTGGCCTTGATCGTGACTGGCGTTGTCGCTGGTATTTTTACCACAAAAACATATCTAACACGTGACAAGCAGCCGGGATCTAAATGTAAAATACCGTCTGCATTCAGTTTCTCTGAATCACGGTATCTTCTCTCTGAATAAAAGACAGCGGAAGCGAGAAGCAAAGAATATATTTTATTGCAAACGTTCTTGTCATTGTTGGACATGTTTATTTTGGTGAGGCCCAAGCAGCGGGTGTCAGGGGCGCTGTCACTGCATATTTCCATGACACGAACCAGCGTTTGGCTTCGACCAAGGTGAAGGCGAATATTGGCCGTCCGATACGTTTCCGAGAGCAGCTGACGGTACCCGTGCGAAATAGTGTATATTTATTGAACAAAATAATGTCGTTTGTCGACTGAAAACGTAAAATGGCGACAGAATAGCTGAGCATTCAGTATGTTATACGCATTTAAAATTTCGAAGTGAATCGTTTAAAATGAAAACTAGTAAACATTCTTTTGATATCTTTGTAGTTTTATGACAACTGCTATACGCGAATAGCTGTTTTATTTACTTAAAATACGCGAAAAGTTCGCATAAAACACACCTACGTTTTATCGATAAGAATCCGGACGTCACTATGCTTATTTAAAAATTATTTTATTCCATTAGTTTCGCTTTGAAAGAATATTATAATTATATTTTATTCTGACGCTAAATTTTGGAACGTTAAACGTGGTTAGTCGCCTTCAATATTTAAACGTTATTATATTGTATGCCTCATGGAGCGCAAGTGTGTCGTGAAAAGATAATTAGAGAGTGACTCGGAATGACCTTTCTGTATTGCACTGTCGAAATGAAATATTTAATAACGCACACATGCTTCTGCATTTCATTATTCGTGTTCAATCTAATTTATGCTAGTGCAGGGAAACGTTTATTTTATGCAGTTTATGATTTTTCATGTGTATACAAAAACAAAATGTTTCTAAAACAGTTTTCGTTTTTATAACTAAATAGGTATACTTGTCAAATGCAAGTAATGAGCGATTGCGAGTCTCTTGTAAAGTCTGAAATTATTCGATTTTTTATTTATGATCTGAATTCTAAATTGAAAATGTTACTCAGTACAACCCGTCAAATACGCATTGTTTCTCTATTTTCTTATTTATTTTTATTTTATTTATTTATTTATTTATGTACACACAGAAAACAAGACACAGTACAGAGTAATAGGAAAATTATGTACAAAGGCACTGCTTATTTCTTTGAGAAATCTCTTCCAGCAGACCTGCGAGAGGATAATGAGAATAATAATAAAAAGTGATAAGTGTGTGTAGAACAAATAACACATAACTAAAATAACAAACACAAAATGAGAATTATAGCACATACACATAGCAAATATTATAAGTAACACAGTAACACTCGTGTATGCGAAGAGTATAGAACCATGATCATTCGGTTGATGAGAGATAAATACGTTTCACCAAACTAGAAGTTTCATATATTGTTTAATTAGAATTTCAAACAAGCATTGATTAAGCACTTGAGTTAATGTATTTTGCTGTGGTAGTTTGCTCTATCATTGCGATCAGAACTAGCTCTACGATCCCAGACAGAGGTACTCGTTCTGACATATTGGATCTTTTCGAAATTGTCGTGACCTAAAGGTTAGTACGTCGGGTCTAAAATACATAATATGCGCTTCACCGTGATCACAAATGACTTCCACAAAGAAGACATTAAGGAATAACGTTATATTATAGACATCAAATCTGCAACTTCCTAATTAATTTTTTTCCATAAGTATCATTGATTTTACTACCCTGATGGAAGAGTATTTACTGGTATTAGGTACCTTGGGTATTTTTGTAGCGTGAAGAGTTCAAATGTTTGAAACTTGCCCACTGAGTTTCTCGTCGGATCTTCTCAGTGGGTCACGTTTTCGATCCGGTGGTAGATTCTGCGAAGCACGGCTCTTGCTAGGGTTCGTGTTAGCAACGGCGTCAGGTTTGAGCCCCGTGAGCTCACCTACTAGTTAAGGTTACGCTGATATGGTCTCTCTAGAGTACTCTAGACCAGCAGATAAGGCAGGAAAAAAAAAAGTTTTGAAACTCATAGAAGGTATGACAGACATTCCCGTTTTAATGTAAAAATAATTAAAGAACAAGTCTGAAAATTTAACAGAATTTAAAATGTACTTCATTCAATAGGTACATTTAAGAAAAACTACAGAACAAGATCGTTGTTCCGATAATGGATATTTTATTACGACAAATTATATTTTCATTAAGATAAATTAATTATAACCTAGTCAAATTTAAAAGGGACATAAATTAAAAATTATTCTTCATACCAATGAAATATTCAATTTGTTTCTTATTTATTCTGTACAAAAAATATTTGTTCGTTGATAGTTAAAAAATATTCCTAAAATACAGGTTACCTTTAAAATTCAGTATCCACTTCCGGACAAAGTTCATTCTTCGTATGCGAGCATTTCACGTCGGATTTCTAGCTTAGAGCTTCTAAAATCCTCAGTTAACCCACGAAATGATGTTGCAAAACACATTTCTATATCGATTCTAAATCTATTCCAGAACACTAAACAATGTTTAACGTATTGTATACAGTTTATACATTGTATATGATTCATTGAACCGCTTGTTCTACATTATAAAGTAATGGTTTCCTTGAGACAATGTTGCTTTAACATTAATAGGTTATATACGACTAGTCTTGCGGCCGCGGTTTCACCTGCGTAGATTACGGTTTGGCGGACACCTGTGCTCACTATAGATCTTAAATTACTTCCCAAGATTCAAACTTTTTTCAATCGAAGCTTTTTCAAAATCGGCTGTGATTTTGGTATGAAAACATTACAGAGAAACTGAGTTACTTTGGTATAAATAAAATTATTTGTTATGCAACTTCTAACGTCTAGAAGTGTAAGAGTAAATTCTAAAAATCTTTAATTGACTATACATTTTTGGTACATCCAATTGTTTGAAAGATGCGTGCGAACAAACAGACAGAGAAGAAACAATTTGATAAACAATTCGTTTATGGTCTATTACCTCTCTCAATGTTTTTTTTTTAAGTATAGACGCACCAGATTGTACCATTTTATTTGTTACATGTATTCAATATTAAGACATTGATACTTAGAATGATTTTATATATAAGTACTGTGACTGGGTACTACGAAATGTTAAATAGGCAATAGTTTAGTTTAGATCGTAAAAGTGATTTTATGATCAGAATAAAATGTGAATTAAATTCGTCTTTAGGGATTCCTAGTATATATTATAATATTATACTCTATATTATATTCTAGTTGATTTCTTCCTTCGTTTAAAAAGGTTTAATTTATTTCTTTATCGCCTTCTAAAGCGAATGAGTAGCATACGTCCCACATAATGATGAGCACCGAAGACTGTAACACAGCAAAAGCTTTCTTTTTTTCTTACCTAAGCTGATGGTCTAGAGAGACCATATCAGCGTAACCTTAAGTAGTAGGTGAGCTCACGGGGCTCAAACCTGACGATGTTGCTAGCACTGGCCCTAGCAAGAGCCGTGTTTCGCAGAATCTACCACCGGATCGGAAACGCGACCCTCTGAGAAGATCCAGCGAGAAACTCAGTAGGCTAGCAAAAAGCAAATTAGAATCCGCTCACCTCACGTCGTTTTGACTTAATCCCGTAAAAGCGGTATTGGTGGTGAGCAACGAATGGAAAAGAACAATATCGGCTTGATAATCACTAGATGTTCGTCTATCTATACTAATATATAAATTTACAGTGGTTTTTACGGATGTTCCGTTATAACTACTGAACCATGCATCCGATTGACTTGAAATTTGGTACCCATGTAAAAAATACATGTACTTAATGGATAAGCTAATATTTATATGAGTGTTGGACTCCCAATGACTATAAATAATAATGTTAATTTTAAATGCCCAGCGAAGTGGGCGAGTACGGCTAGTCACCTATAAAACTATTGACTGCCGTTGACAGTCAGTGATAGTTTTAGATAAAAAATAACCTCAAATACATCGTTGTATATGTGACAAATTGAGTTATTTATCTTCAGCTTTTTAAAAGTGCAATATATGTAATGACAATGCTCGTAATTATTGGTTAGCAGCCAGTCAACAGACAGCCCCAATATTCAATTGTTTAAAAACTTAAATAATTTACTACTCAATAGTACCTGTGAACGCATTGTTAATTGAAAAGTTAAATGCTTTTCCACAAAACCTTATCTGATTGAAGATTTGTTTTAATTAATTTAATTAATTTTATTTTATTATATTTATTTTATATTAATTTAATTAATTTTATTTTATTATATTTATTTTATATTAATTTAATTAATTTAGCAGGGTTTTAATGGATCTTTTTGACCTAAATCGTGTTCAGGTACTGTTAGTGCGTGTCTGTAAATCACGGCAATTTGCCAGATGTCGAACTTTATGAATTCGTTCGAAAATATAGTAGAGAAAGTGTGTAACAAAACACTTAAAAGTATCGCCTTGGTGGCTTATGAGGTCAACGAACTTTTGAAGTTTGATTTTGTTTTGTTTTCGAGGGACGCGGGCGGCAACGGGAACTTATTCAGTTTTACACGCTGTGTAGGATGGATATTATGTTCTTTGTTTTTAAACTAATTATAAAAATATGTAATTACATTGTTTTGTAAATATATACGTATACCTCTATTTCTGAATTGAAGAAGCACACAAAATAGATCTATATACTTTACTTGGCGTATATGCAGACGAACTCAGTTAACTGATGTTATGTGGTCATAATTTGAATTCTACCACCATGGCATGAGGTCGAAGCACTAAGTACCAATTGAGGTAAAATTTGATACATGTCGCAGACTTTGAACTGCGGCATAGTCACATTCGATCAGAGCCCGCCGGATGATTCATTTTCTCATAGAAGCGTAAAGCTCAAACTATAGAGCAACTTTTTTTTTTATTGCTTAGATGGGTGGACGAGGTCATAGCCCACCCGGTGTTAAGTGGTTACTGGAGCCCATAGACATCTACAACGTAAATGCGCCACCCACCTTGAGACATGAGTTCTAAGGTCTCAGTATAGTTACAACGGCTGCCCCCACCCTTCAAACCGAAACGCATTACTGCTTCACGGCAGAAATAGACAGAGTGGTGGTACCCAACCGCGCGGACTCACAAGAGGTTCTACCACCAGTAAAAAACTATGCGAAAACATTTCTAGAACTAAAAAAATATATTTACAGTTCTTTGATTCTTGGATCATAATCAATAAAATATTTTAAGTGCATACTGCGTAAAACCATAGATTAAACAATTGTCCAAATTTTCTGTCGTAATCGTATGGTCACCCTGTGCGTAAGGGATTTGCTTCGTGGAAAATGAAAACACATTTAGAATGCATTATGATTGTTGTTTTCTTTCGACAACTACGTTTACTTTTTCAAATATTTAATAAAACAAATCCTTGAAACGTCAAATGGAGTCTCTTAAACGATGAAATGTTTAGATGAAAATAATTCCATGGATCTTATAGCAAACATATTATTATGTATAATGGAATTCCTGTTTTCGATATAATTGTTTTTTTTTTTAAATACATATCTGTGATATACACGAAATATAATGACTGAAAAATTCTGATGAACACATTTCAAATTTTACAGTTTTGGAATGTGGATATAATTTTTTTTTTATTGCCCTTGTAGGCAGACGAGCATACGGCCCACCTGATGGTGAGTGGTTACCGTCACCCATGGACTTCAGCAATGCCAGGGGCAGAGCCAAGCCGCTGCCTACCGCTTAATACTCTCCACAAGCCTCTTTTAAAGAAGGACATGTCAGAAAAGAAAAATATAGTTTTTTAATCATATTTACGACTGGCAAGGACCTTAGTAATTCAATATATTATTTTAATTGTAGGTACGGTATGTTATCTGTAGGTTCCGTTCCTATTTTAAATACATCACGTTCGACAGTCACGTTCATAGATTATACACTTAATATGTCACGTTCGCGCCACCACAACAATGGCGTCACGCAGTGCACGAATACTGTACGCCAATTTCATCACAAAACGTTCGATGACAGCCGACGTACCCAAGTGTTAATTGCTAGCAGCTTGACAAAACGAATAGCCAATTTTTTTTTAAAAACAGCAACACACAATTATTTCTCAAACGAACATGCGTAGATTTAGTGCATCACATGATTATCTGGAGCTACTTACTATTACTGGTTGTAGGACCTTTTATGAGTCCGCGCGGGTAGGTACCACTACCCTACCTATAGCTGCCGTGAAGCAGTAATGCATTTCGGTTCGAAGGGTGGGGCAGCCGTTGTGACTATACTTGAGACCTTAGAACTTATATTTCAAGGTGGGTGGCGCATTTACGTTGTAGATGTCTATGGGCTCCGGTAACCACTCAACACCAGGTGGGCTGTGAGCTCATCCACTCATTTAAGCAGTAAAAAAAAAAGTAGTTTACAAAATGACCATAAATAATACAGTATCTTGCTCGGTTTTCAGGCATAAAAACTTTAATAAATAAGAATGACAAAAACTTCGATATGTGTGCGTGCGTTTGCCACTATGGGCGCTAATCTAACTCCATACAAATTGAGTTCACTTTTACACGATAGAGAAATTATAAATCTCGCATTAAGCACACTACAGATCAATAGCACGATTGTCGAGAAGGCTTTAGAGCGACATCTTCATTTCAAGATCCTAACTATAAAATTTGTTTACACACCAGGCAAACTGATATTTCTACCCGCTTGTTCTTTGAAAAACTCATCGAAATGTAAACTAGTCCAAACACCCACATTCAAATTGGTTAAATCAGGAACTTTCTCACAATGGGAATAAAAGCTATTACTGAAATAAGCAAGGTTTATTACTATAGCAAATAAGCTTTTAACTTTACAATGAAACGTCATAGAATGAATTTTGTCAATATAATTAAAAAAATGTGCTTGATTTGATCGGATTAGTAGGCAAGTACTACTTTATTTTAGTTTTTTCTAAAGGAAAGGTGTTCGGTAGTGAAAAATAGAATTTTAAATTTAGTGCAATGTATTGTAAACAGAGCTCTGCTTAAATGAAATAGGAGCGATAATAGTCTGACATAGCATTTCAGATATAACGTTCTCGAATTAGGTACAGCCGAATTTAAAATAGACCGTTCGGCTTCGCCTCGAGCGAGATACGTACATTTTTGGAAATCAAATAAATGCTTTGAATCCAAAAATAAACAGCAAGGTTGATTCTAAATAATTAGTACGGAATCCTTGTGTTTTGCCAGTAAAGTCGCAAATAGCGTATTTGTGTAGTATATTTAAATCTTGGTTCTAAACCTTGATCTTAACACTAGAAGTTTCTCTGTTAAATTCGATGTCTTGAACTCAATTCCCACTTCCAACTAAAATATTATGACACGTGCGAATAGCTACAACGAATCAATATGATTCACCAACACATGTTCTATAATATTTTTTAGATCACATTTAAAACATTTGAACTATAGTTATCGCAACTTGTTTTAATTCGTGGCAAAGAACTACATGGCTGAATAATTGTTCTTAAAACTCACAATTAATTATTGAACGAGATTCGGATTATGTTTTAGCCGCACGCGGACGTGGCTGTGTGTGAGCGGACGTCATGGCCACTAATCCAGAGTTATATTTGCAACTAACATTCATAATGTGCAGAATGAGTCTTCATAAACAAGATTTAAATGTTAAATTGTATAGGTACGTTATGTACGTGAATATTTCTTTGTCTTACTTATTTGATTTGAGTTGAAAAAAACCCGCAACACGTAACATAACAATAAAAATATATACATAGTTTAAAAATGAACTAAAAAACACATTTTTTGAGTGCAATGCACATAAACTCGTTTAGTTTGGTAGTCCCGCTTATTTGAGCAGTTTTACCCAACCATTTACCCGATGACCACATGACCGTCTTATCATCACAGAAGTATACATATTGAGAAATAATAAAATTTCAACATTTAATAGAAACGGGCGCAAAAATCCTTAATTTAATTACAAGAACAGATAAGTAAACAGCAATTTAAAATGTCTAAGATGCGTTTATTGTATCTTGGGTGCCTACTTTTTTATTTATTAAACACAATAATATTTATTATGAAACATGACATAAACGGCCTATAAATTAATCAAGGCATAATGAATACGAACGTATTTGCCAACCGGGATGATTTAAACGAAATAAAATGAGTAATCGAAACACGTGCTGTAAAGAGTATATACCTATGTCCTCGAAGACGAAATGGGACTAAACTACTAACCTAACGTAAATATGAGATAATAAAAATAAAAATAAAAAATTATACAAAACATTAAGCAACTACATATTTGAGGACTTATTGTTTCAGTACTAATAATATTATAAAGAAGAAAGATTTGTTTGTTTGTTTGTATTGAATAGGCTACGAAACTACTGAACCGATTTAAAAAATTATTTCACTGTTGGAAAGCTACGCTGTCCCCGGGTGACATAGGCTATATTATTATATTTTCAAAAAAATTGGGGATCCCTCCTGAAACTCCAATAATGTAACCCAATGTGTAACAAAATTACCCAAAATGCTTTTCATCGCGTGCGCTACTTCCCAAGCGAAGCCGGGGCGGTCCGCTATTGTTTCAGTAAGATAAAAATCCGTAAGCCCGATTTCTTTAAACATTGTAAGTAAGATTCAGTTAACATTTGAACACATTACGCGCAAAACAAAGTACCTGAATTGTATAATATTTTCGAACTGTTTTTTTTATTCTATTCTAAACTTAACAATCTACCACCTATATGAAGACAATCCATGAATAGAGTTTAAGAGAAATGTTCCATTAGCCGAAAAAGTTATGACTTATCTTTTATGACGTTACGACGCATTGTTATCTTTTTTATTGCCTTTGTAGGCACACGAGCCTACGGCCCACCTACAGCCCATAGACATTAACAACGCAAATGCCGCCGCCCATCTTGAGATATGAGTTCTCAAATTTTTTTTATAGCTCTTGTAGGCAGACGAGCGTACGGACCACCTGATGGTGAGTGGTTACCGTCGCCCATGGACTTCAGCGATGCCAGGAGCAGAGCCAAGCCGCTGCCTACCGTTATCTAAACGAATAATGATAGGTAATTGCTAGGTATATAAAAAAGATCATCGGACGCCTTTACGCGTCACCCAAACTCGGTTACTTTGAGTTCCATTGCGCGTCATTAACAAAATCTTCAGTGAACTCCTTCAGGTGGGCCGTGAGTTTGTCCACTCATTTAAGCTATAAAAAAAAAGTATGTCAATGTATATTAGGTACAACCGAATGAATACACAGCAATAGCGTAACGAAAGAGTAAATGTAACTCAAAATGAATTTCAATCTTAAGGCCCCCGTGTTTATGGTCGAATTTCGATCTCCACGCGAACACTAGTACTTTTAATTTCGTATGTATTTCATTCATTAATGTGTATCATCAATGACAGTAGGTATGACGTAATGTTTCGTGTCAGCAAAAATAAATATATATTTATATATTTTTTTTACATTTAACCGTGCATCAGGGCTCAAGGGCACATCGAGAGTACTAATGCCGTCATGGCACCGAATGTGGGTCACGTATTGACACACCAATAGCTCTCAAACGGTCCGGAAAATGCAATAAATATTAAACGAAGCTCGCTACTGTTTTGTACATTTATTTATCATTCATGTTTAATTATTAATGTTTTTCCGTAGTAATGGTTACTGATGATAGTTTTTTCACTAATTGGAAAGTACAGCGTGTAAAGTACGTGACCTTGTTTTGTTCCCTACCATCCCTTCGTAGTTGTAACTCGAATACTAAACATAGGGCCTGTGTGCTTAGTGCGAGTTTTCTAACGTTCTCGATAGCGTAAACGTTCGCTCATATTTGTATGGAATGGGATCGTTTGCCTACGTTTGCCGTTAGGGGCGCTGTTCCAACTGCATACAAAATTGAGTTAACTTTTACGCTATCGTGAACGTTAAAAAACTCGCACTAAGCACACTGACTATGGTGCCACACGGCACAGTCCTGCTTATTTCTTCCGAAAACCAATCATGCGTCGGACGTTGGGTAAAACGGACATTGATTGGCACTCACTGACGCCAGGTAAGGCAGTACATCAATGAATCAGAAGCTACTGGTGGTAGGATCTCTTGTGACTGGTGGTAGGACCTCTTGTGAGTCCGCGCGGGTAGGTACCACCAGCCTGCCTATTTTTGCCGTGAAGCAGTAATGCGTTTCGGTTTGGAGGGCGGGGCGACCGTTGTAACTATACTGAGACCTTAGAACTGATATCTCAAGGTGGGTGGCGCATTCATGTTGTAGATGTCTATGGGCTTCAGTAACCGTTTAACACCAGGTGGGCTGGAGCTCGTCCACGTATTTAAACAATAAAAAAAAAAGCTGTTAAGTCGTATTAGAAAAAAAAAAACACTTATGTTTTATAATTTCATAGTCAACGCCGCCCAACTTGCAACTTAAGGTATAAAACTCAAAATAGATAAGTCATCTCAATAGTCACAGCAATCCTGTATAATTCTCGTGCTTTCAAAATACGCAACGGAATTGGGGTTTTAATGATCACCAGTTTATAAATTTCTTAACACAACTTTACAAGAAGCCAATTGCCCTATTGAAAAAAAAAAGAAGATAAAGAAAGAATTCGTGCAAATTAAAATAAAACAAACAGTAGAATATATTTCCAGAAGCATCAGCTAACATAAAAATGAATAATTTTCAAACTCAGAATCTACCTAGACTTAAATTCTTGAAAATACAGGAAGCGTCAAATTATTGTAGTTTATTGACAACCTTCGTTCGACCTTGGCGACACTCCGACAGGAACGTACATTTTATCACTGCCATATTATTATATTTTGGATTCTGAACTATAAATACAATTTTATACGAGTCAAGGATGCTTGTGTTTTTTATACTATGCTTTTGTTTGTTGCCACTATTTTCAACATGAATTATGCTAAAGCGTTTCTAGTGATTATTTTTTGTGTAAATTCAGAAATATCCTACCTTCTGTCTACAGTATGTAGTCAATGTGGATGAATATCTCATTCTTTTTCATTCTAACTAGATAGTATTTTATCTTACACGTCTTTTGTCTTCAGCAATTTTAAGCTGTCAAAATATTGTATGTTTATGAATACAAAATGTATTAAATATAAATTAAAACAATTATAAAATTAACTACATAGTAATAAACCATAATCATTCTACTACACATCTCTAAAATATTAAGAGTGTATAAAATATTAGCAAATAATCTAATACGTTAAAATGACTAATTCATGTCTACGAACATTGAGAACTTAATTTTTTTTGCCTACTAATTACTACTAGTAATCTTAAGGAGTTATACTAGCTTCAATCAATGCTTAGCCGACCTCAAGGGGCTCAGCCTGGGAGACGGAGTGGTAGTGGACTGAGTAGTACGACCACCTTGCCTATTTCTGCCGTGAAGCAGTAATGCGTTTCGGTCTGAAGGGCGGGGCAACCGTTATACTGTAAAATCTGAGACTTTAGAACTCATGTCTCAAGGTGGGTGTCGATTTATGTTGTAGATGTCTATGAGCTCCGGTAACCACTTAACACCAGGTGGGCTGTGAGCTCGTCCACCCATCGAAGCAATAAAAAAAAGGACTCCTAGCAACTGCCCTATCAAGAGCAGTGTCTTGCTGAATATACCGCCCGATCGCGACCCACTGAGAAGATTCGTTAAGAAACTTAGTGGACGAACTTGAAAAAGCGCTCTTTCGTAATGAATCATAACATTTGTGCTTGGTATTAAAAAAAATATTAAATAGGTACCAAATGCCTTTTCAAGTTGGTTTTTTTTTTCGTAACCATAATGACACATTGTTTGTTTGATTATCCGCACATATCACCGCAGTCAAAGAATTTATTCTGAAGGGACGTTAATTGGAAAAATAAGAATTTCTCTCAGAACAACGTGTTCAGGTGTTTCTGACAATGTTTGGTAATCCTGCGTAAATTTTCAAAAGCATAAAAAGACGTAGGTAATGCAGAAAATCTAAACTCCTAAGAGTATTCAGTGTTGTGTGGTTCTGTAAACATTTAATATTACTTTATTTTTCAATGAAGGGCTCGAACTCAATACGTTCCCTATTTATTTCTGGCGTGCGGATTCATCAATCTACAAACATTAATGCTTTAGTTACGACCTCCATGCTCGATGATAGAGTAGGTACCTACGTTATAAAGATAAAATAGTGGAGTCCGAGGTCTAAAATCTTAATGTATCACAATTTTACTTTATTTGTTTTATTAACGGTGTGGTTATAACTGACTCGGTGGTGCAGTGGTTAGCGCCTCTGACTGTTGTGCCGAGGGTCGTGGGTTCGATTCCCACATCAAGCAAGCATTCGTGTGATGAACAGGTTTATTTGTTCTTTGAATGCTTATTATCTATATATATTTAAAAACGTATATAATCGGTACACCCGGTATCTTTATTACTATAATATGTCTTTATTAATTTTAAGTCTGTGGGTAGGGTTTTTTCGCTTATTACGTACATTTAAAGGAATTGACAAACGGCTACACTAATGAAATAAAAAGCAATTTATTACGTTTTAAAATGTGAAGTAAGAATCATACTAATAAGTTTTATGACAACATTAATTAACGATGAATGAGCCACGGTCAGTCGACCGAAGACTCTTCAGAAAAATGTATAGTTTGAGTAATATAACCCACCTTAATTAAAATCAATTAAGTAACGTTATGTACGCGCACTTCATAATATTTATTTACTGGTGATTTTAATTAAGTAGTATTAATTAAAAGAAAATTATAAGATGACAATGCAAAGTTTTCGATTCATTTGTTTCTATTTATTTTGCGTTTTGATTTAATACCCTATTTTACCGAGTAATAGCGGTAGGCAGCGGCTTGGCTCTGCCCCTGGCATTGCTGAAGTCCATGGGCGACGGTAACTACTCACCATCAGGTGGGCCGTATGCTCGCCTGCCTACAAAGGCAATAAAAAAAATAGTAAAGAAATTAACTCCAAATACAAAGACTGTTAATTAATTGTTCAAATTAACTCCTTATTTAGTTACCTTTAAATAAAGCTGGTAGAAATTATCTATTTCTGATTCCTATATCTTTTAACTAGCTAAATGAGTACGCAGCCAACTAGTTCTAATAGGATAGATGGAAATTTATATTGTATAACTACAGCTTTAAAACATATTACCTTTCTGAATGCAAGAGACCAGTGCCCTTTTGCAAATAATTACGGGAACATATAGGCAATCATAACGAAAAGCCGCTGCACAAGTGAAGTCTCAGTTGAATTTTTTTAAATTTTCAATTCCATTTTTTTTTAAATCTTATCGCAGTTACTGTATTATATTAACAGTGTGTACAAATAAAGAATAAAGAATTAAAGAATTGAATTCTGTAATAGCTTTTTTTTTTTTTTTTTTCCTATCTAAGCTGAGAGCCTTGAGAGGCTATATCATTTTTTATTGCTTATTATTGCTTAGATGGGTGGACGAGCTCACAGCCCACCTGGTGTTAAGTGGTAACTGGAGCCCATGGACATCCACAACGTAAATGCGCCACCCACCTTGAGATACAAGTTCTAAGGTCTCATTTATAGTAATGACGGCTGCCCCACCCTTCAAACCGAAACGCATTACTGCTTCACGGCAGAAATAGGCAGGGTGGTGGTACCCACCCGCGCGGACTCACAAGAGGTCCTACCACCAGTAATTACGCAAATTATAATTTTGCGGGTTTGATTTTTATTACACGATGTTATTCCTTCACCGTGGAAGTCAATCAGCGTAACCCTAACTTTTGTAGGTGAGCTCACGGGGCTCAAACCTGATGACGTTGCTAACACGAACCCTAGCAAGAGTTGTGCTTCGCAGAATCTACCACCGGATCGGAAACGCGACCCACTGAGAAGATCCGGCGAGAAACTCAGTGGGCTGTGTCTGAGAGTTAATTTACTCGTCGAGCCCTTCGTCGCAAGCGACGGGTTTGACGAGAACGGTGACCGGTGCTTGAAGTACCTAGAAGCACCGTTAGTGGATCGGGAGGTGTAATAGCTATTCTGTCGTTCAAAACGGGAACGTGTGATTGCGTCGCCGTAGAAACGGGCAGGACAGTTCTACCTAACCAGTGAGGGTTTAAAAAACGTCATTTAACCATTAAAATGCATTTCGGTCTAAAAGATGAATTCGTTTTTATAGGTACTTTTGTCTGGAATTAGTAGGGAAGTTCGAGATTATCCCTCCTCTTTTTTACCATTATACCTCCCATCACCGGAGCAGAGTTTATCCATACTATCTATAACCGCTGCGTTCATTGACAGTGCATTTCTAGAGATCTTTTCTGCTACATACCATCTGGCTTTGGAATGAATTCTCCTTCATGTGTTTTCGCGCTATGACATGTCCTTCTTCAAACGAGGTTTGTGGTACTTAGTAGACAGCGGCTTGGCTGCACCCCTGGCACTGCTGACGTCCATGAGCGACGGTAATCACTCACCATCAGGTAAGCCATGTGCTCGTCTACCTACTAAGTCATTTGCTTTTTTTTACCTATGCTGATAGCCTTGAGAGGCTATTTCAGCTTCGCCCTAACATGTAGGTGAGCTCACGGGGCTCAAACCGGCCCTAACACTGGCCATAGCAATAGCAGTGCTTCGCAGAATCTACCACCGGATCGGAAACGCGACCCACTGAGAAGATCAGAGGAGAAACTCAGTGGGCTGTGTCTGTGGGTTAATTCGCTCGTCGAACCCTTCGTCGCAAGCGACGGCGACGGGTTCGACGAGGACGGTGACCGGTGCTTGTGGTACCTAAAAGCACCGTCAATAGATCGGGAGGATCCGTAATTACGTGTTTTGGGCGACATCGACTATTTACCATTTGGTCGACAGGATCGGGTATGTAATTTCCAGCGGCGCCGACAAGAGGGCTCTCATGTCGTGCCGCCTTCTCAAAGTGGCGCAATGAGGCCGACTGTAGATACTTCCTGACTGAGTCAAGCTCCAGGTCATCATGGAGATCCACGTTCCTTAGGAATGTCATTTGCGTGTTTACATATTAAAATGTAATGTATAAGTCAGTCGTGACGTTGATAGAATTAATTCATTCCGGACATTAGCGCGTTTCACGCTTTTTCGATTACAAAGAATCGATTTGATGCAATCGATCGAACAACGATAATTAATCGACTGTGATTTAATTGTTATCGATGTTCCGAATCGATTTTTAATGGTCGCGTTACGTTGAACTTCATGAAGATTTTGTTACGATAAATTCGATCATTTTTTTACGTGTGTATGTCTGATTTCGTTTTCACTTACCGTTCTATGATCGTGCTTTGAATAATTAAACATTACATTTTACTGGGCCATTTTTTTATTCCGGATTGTGAACGTTATATATGATTTTTTTATGTTAATTAAAATTAAAATAAATATTAATTGTATCGAATTCGTATCGTATTTTAGATTATCAACCATTTTTTTTTTAAAATGAATCGTGTATTTTTTTTATCGCTGTCACGTATTGGTAACAGACATAGATGATTTATACATAAATTAGTTATAGATAAGCAACTCAAGCACTCAACAAAAATGTTTACGGGCGTCGGCCACTAGATGGCTTCGCTTCGATTACTTTCTCATTGCTCCTGTAGATGGCAGTAACATATTAACTATCCTACATTTTATTTTTAATGAATGATTTTGTAAATTTTACAGAAACCACAAATTGATAAAATTTATTCAATTTGTCTATAACAAATAAAGTTAGTATGATTTATTAATTTTTGGTTTTCTGTGTTTGGTTATACGATAGTAAATTTTTTTTTTTTTTTCGGGCCGGGGGCCGAACCTCCTACGAGGTCCCCGCGCCTAGGGGGCGCGCGGGGTATGTGAGACTCAACGATCTGCAGGTGTTGAGAGCAGATCGCGGGCCCAAGGATTTTAGGGTCCACCCACTAAACGACTCCCCTGCACTCTTACACCCGACGTCCGATCTCCGTCCGGGGTCAGAACCCGGTCAGAGTAGGAGGGTTCCCGCGGTCAACACTACAACCAGACACGCGGCGCCACCCCGAGGACGCCCGACCGACGGGTCGTCGAGGCGATAGTCGACGACCGACGACGTCGGTCTCCGAGGTACGGCGGCCCTGCCAGGCCGCCCAGGCGATGCCGCTGGTGTTCCGGGATACCCCGCTGGGCCAGAACCAGCCTGCCGGGTCGGAACGCGATACACCGCCAACCGGGTTGCTCTTCCACAGTATGTTCGGCGACGACAGCGACGACGAAAAACCGACGCGTCGTCCCGTCCTCCTGGTGCCAGCGCGCTAGAGTGACGGTAGCGTGCGGCGCAGCCTCAACCCCCTTAGGTCGCCCCGTGACCATCACCGATACGATAATTAAATGCCTTAAGTTTAACAACATATAAGTTTAGGGCCATCCGCTACAAGATGTCGATAGTGTCCATACGAAAAAATATTTATCTTAAAGTATCGCAGTTTCAAGGCCCTGGTAACAGAAAACGTAACAGAAAAATTCACGCGTCGCCTGCAAAAAAAGCGGTCGATCGAAAATAAAAAACAAGTAAATAAAAAAACCGTAAAAAATGGCTGCAACGCTAACCGCCCAACCGGTTTGCGTAACGGGACGATAGGCCAACCGCAAAAAATGCATCGCCGCGTGGCGAGTCGTCCGGAAAACCAATTTTAACTGTCCTGTGTCGTCAATTTTTATTAATTCGAAACGCTTGCTTATTGAGGCCAATTTAAATTGAATTTCGCAACGTGGCTTTAGAAATTACTTACATTGCGAAAAGAATCAACGTGACCTTAGAGATGCACCAACCGATTGAACCATCGATGATATGAATTCGCTAGAGCAACTCTTGTTGACATCACGACTATCAGAGGCACATCAGAGACTATAAGTATTGAGAGCATCTAAAAGAAATTTGGAAAGCTTTGGAAATGCTGGAAACTGCTAGTGGGACCTATTCTGAGCAAGGGTAGGTACTACCACCCTGTCTATTTCTGCCGTGAAGCAATAATGCGTTTCGGCTTGAAAGTGGGGCAGCCGTTGTAACTATACTGAGACTTAGGTAAGCAGCGGCTTGGCTCTGCCCCTGACATTACTGAAGTCCATGGGCGACGGTAACCACTCACCATCAGGTGGGCCGTAAGCTCGTCTGCCTACAAGAGCAATAAAAAAAAATTTTAGAACTCATATCTCAAGATGGGCGGCGGCATTTGCCTTGTAAATGTCTATGGGCTCCGGTAACCAGGTGGGCTGTGAGCTCGTCCACCCATATATGCAATAAAAAAGAAACAAAAAAAATGTATTGAAAAAGTTTGAACTGAAACTTTGTTAAAACTATTGTTGATCGAAGTTAAATGTATATTAAATTAAAGAAATGGATTCTTGTAATCTCTTCATGCCGTAGCGGCTAGGCAAGTACTCGCACCCGAATAAACGCAGCTCCACACCGCATCACGGCTACGTCATATCACTTGATATAATATAACACTACTTAATACTAACGAAACTACTAATTTAATACTAAAAACCTCGCCATTGTTTATCTTCCGTGCACTGCTTCGCCTCAGATTTGTTTTGAATATTATAAAAAACAGTTAACTGCAAGTGGCGCTGAAGGCCAAATTCAACCAGCCACTACACTGGTGGCCTTCATCATATTATGGTAATCGATTAACAATCGATAACATAATATGGTAGGCAGCGGCTTGGCTCTGCCCCTGGCATTGCTGAAGTCCATGGGCGACGGTAACCACTCACCATCAGGTGGGCCGTATGCTCGTACATCTACAAGGGCAATAATAAAAAAAAAAAAAAAATTGTTATCGATAAACATTACGAAATTACTTATTACAAAAAAAACTACCCCATTCCGTATCGGATACGGCATGGTACAGCAAGCAGCTTAAACGTTTCCTTATGAAGGTTATTTTCTTACTACCTCACTATTATTCATGAATAAGAAAGTAACATTTTGTAACGGCAATCGGAATACCAGTCAAAATGCTATTATTATGCTATTGAAATTTCATTGTCGTTTTCTGTTAGAAGTAATGTGTTTGAATTTGCTTTTTAGAAACACTTAATTCCTCAAATATTGATTTAAATATAAAAGTCACTTGATTCATTCGCTTAGTGACCCTTTTTTTTAATACACTATTATATATCAGTATAAGTAATAGACTTACTTTCCAAATTTCATATAAATCCAGCCAATAGTCTTTAAATAAATTGGCACCTACGTACAGTCCAGCGAATGTATGCGAATTAAAAGGTTTCCATTTTTTTTTTTCGTTGTACTACGGATCCCTGTAACCAGCCAGTCACTGGTGCGTACATTTTAACGGGATCGTAACGTAACTAAAGTATGTATTTATATTAAATCGGTGTACATTCACGTATGTGAATCAGGTTGGTTAGTTAGACCTAATTAACGAACTTGTTTCTACGAATTCATAAAACAGACTAGTTAGTAAACGAATCTTATCTAACATTCTTTAGATTTTTCTTGACTATTCTAATGATAGTGAGCGATAATTTAAGCCAAAAGGTATATTTGTACATCCTGGTATGAAATTTTCTACAATTTAGAGCAAATTTTGTGCTTGATTTCTACTTTATGATTTTTGTATGTTTTACTGATTGTACAGCGGACTGTGGGTCGCTACGGAGAGTGTCTACTCTCCTGCTCTGCCGCGTAGCGATCGAAAACGCAGAGAGAATCGAAGTTCCCCCGTATAAAAGCTCCAAACAAAGAGTAGTAAAATTATCGACAATCCGATCGGCCCTCTTCCTATGGAGACAAATGGAAGTAGCTGGCAATATGCAGCCCCGGCTCAAAGACAGTTTGAGGGCTGGAACCAAGCTAGACAAATAATTTAGGCATGATTGACGACTACGACTTAAGCCTCATGACAGAGATGTATAGAATGTTTCAAACGTTGAATTTTAATCAACAATCAATCTTCATTCAGGCTTTATTTAAAAAAAAACATTATAATCCACCTATCTACTTAGAATGTTTGGTTGTTTATTACTAAGCATAGATTGTTTATTAAATTTTAGCCAGTTGAACAAATACAGATAAGATTAATTTTTAACAAAGAGAGATATGTAATCTGTAATTTATTTACGAAACTAAAAGCTGTCAAGTAATACCTCAATAATACCTCACCACTCGGCTCGGGAAAAAGCAAAGGTACGCCGTTATGAAATCAATCTAAAAAGTAGCTATACAAATTCTGTGTAATTTACATACGTTTTCTAAAATTGTCGACTTCAAGCTAAACTACTTCTAATCCTAAAGCCATATCGCTTATCGAATTATCGTTGGGCATTATTGTGCTTGCCCTACGGTTAACTCCTCACGTATTTTGGCCCCAAATGACGTCATGAGATGAATGACGAAAACTAAAGTTGTGTTCAGCCGAGCTTATAGCTTTGCGAGGCTATTTGATAAATAAAACCAGTCCGTTTTCTAATTAAATATATCGAGGTCGACGTACCATAATTGGGCATCGAAAATACGTAAAAGGATTTTCCATATTAGTATTTCTTAGGCACTTAAGGTGTCTGTAATAAAATGAAAATTTCAACGCATCATAAATCGCGTACGGTGTACCCGATATGGTAGAAATTAACTCCAATCCAGTTTTCAAGTAGGTACTGCTTCTTAAATAACCACTGAACTGGGTTGCCATAAATTATCATCTGAACAAACATGATAGTCTATGGTCGCTCGGTCGAGAACAGAACGATTTTGAATGAAGGTTATGATAAAATAAATGAATTACGTAGGTACACATATACTTAATGCAGATTTTAAAATCTTAGAAAGTCAATTATATTGTCTCTACTCCAAGTGTTCTATCAAATAACTTTAAATTAAATCTAAATTTATTAAAGTAGTGAATAATTTGATTATTACATTAAGTAACGTAATATTTTAATATGCACAACACTTTCATCATAATTACTATTAATTATCATAACAGAAACATATTTTCAACGCAACAGTAAACTTTGTTACCCAATACTAATTGCAAGTCGGTATAAAATGAAAATGCATAACAGAAATTTCTCAATTTTTCTTCATATACTTTTTACATATATTTAAAGGTAGGAATCCACAGTCTCGTAATCAACGAAGTGCAATACTCAGAGATCACACCATACGTACTTTGTGATAAATAGTGCATACAATCACAATTCCATGATTTCAATTCGATGTGATATAATCGATTATTTTAATAACCCAATTCGGATTCTTGTATGCAGACGCGCGGGAGATGTATGGTACATTTTTTTAAATGAAGAAACTATAAAAAACTATGGTGCCGCTATTAACTTGTTTATTGCCTCTAGAATACAAAGTATATAGAGATTTCTGTAAAAACATTAAGATAATTACGTACGGTAGTAGTGGTAGTGATTCCTGAATACTTGTCTATCCTTTACAGAAAAAACAACAAAATACTGAGAGCTAATGATTTAAGAGTTAAAAGTTATGCTTATCTCTAACCGTAGATAAGACCGTAATGTATCCGGAGAGTTCAAATTTTGGTAATTCCCAATTTTTAAAACACTTAAATCATAATTTAATGGCACTGGACTAAGTTAAGCAAAACGAAAATAATGATAAAACCGAAATAAGATTAACTTTAATCAAACTTAAAGTGCGTTTATATGATGTACCTACTAAAAAGAGCGAGCTGTATCCGTTGTGACAATTGCTAAATATTATATTTTATGTGAAAACAATAATTATATTAATCGTCCTCGCGCGCCATTTATCTTACTTTTGTGATACAAAGACAAAAATCTTTCGCATTAGATAATTCTGAATTATTTGTTAGGGAAGGAAGATTTTTATCAAAGATATACGACGAAAATATGAATGAATTATGCCGTTTTTAGGTTGTTTAAAACATAACTGATATAATTTGGTTATAAACTATTTTTACGCACATTCAAAAAGGGGTAAAATCGCAATGTTTCAAATCATCTCTCCTGTGTGAAATAGAAATAATAGTCATGTTTTACAACAATCTATGAAAATTATTTGTTTATATGTAAGTGTGTCAACAAGTATGCGTTTAATAACGTACAAAGATATTCTCGGACTTCACAATTCGTAGTTGTAAAGTTTACCGTCTTCACAAACTTCTAACCAACAATTGAGTACTACCTATTTAGTATTTTCTGTAGGTTTCGGTAGGAGTCGGTGACAAAATTAAAACGACTTTTACGTCTAACAGCTAGCACATTGGATGACGATGAATGACACATTAGTCGTTAACGTCGTTTTAAAACTATGGTGTATTCGAAAAGTCAGAAATAATATATAATCTATATATTAATACGTGAAGCAAAAACTTTGTATCCCTTTTTACGAAAATTGCGCGGACGGAGGAGTATGAAATTTTCCACACTTATAGAGAATATAGAGAAGAAGTGCACAATGCTAATATTTTTTTAAATAATGCATAAAAGATACATTAAATCAATACAGAAAACATTACACACACTACATACCATGTATTTAACGCACACACGCATGCATACTATTTATTGTCAAACTTTTGTTCTTGGCGTCTGCTGTCAAATTGAGAATTGATTAAATACTGTTAGCCTTTGTTAATATTTTTTAGAGTGTAGTCTTGGCGAAATTTGTGATTATAGAAGTATAAAATGCAATCATAATAGTGCACAAACTTACAATTCCAATTAATTATAGTCAAATTTCAACTACTGCCGGAATAAAAACACGAGCTTAGCCCCGTAAAAGTAGTTTTAAGAATAGGTATTTATCGATCGATTATTATAGGTATAGCTTACTATACTATACCGTACTATAAATACTACAGTATACTATGTACTAAATATTGCTATGGCATAAGGTAAAGTCTCGAGGCTAGCGAGCTCAAGCACCAACTGGAGGCTACTGATACCACACAATTTTCATCTTGAGAGATTAGATTATAATTGAAGCTGCGCCAATAACATCCATCATACTCTATGGAGCAGAACATATAGCTGCTTCGTAACAGAATCGGGCGGGAGGACAGTGATAAAAATGCCAACGAACTAAAATACATTTTAATCATTTATTCCCGATTATAACATCATTATCATTCTCCTGCCCTTCTCCTAGTCACCGGGGGTCGGCGCAACATGTTTTCTCCTTCCATACTCCTCTATTATATCACACTTTATTCCCGATCATAATTATAATTAAATTAAATCATTAAAACCAAATCGAACCGAACTGACGAAACCACAAAGGATTGGATTAAACAATGGATCTCGGTAATATCAACCATACATTTTGATAGCGTCAATATGGCGTCTTTTAATTTTAATTTAATTTTTTAGGTTAATTTAGAGATAAACCAGTCAGATAGATTGATCAGATATTTTATGTTGACAACTATTTAGTTCAGTGCACACAACACATTAGCTCATTGCCCTAACTTGGATTTCGACCTCTGAGACGAGAGATCTATTTCTCCACATCTTGCACTCTCTCTGGCCAGTTGTTATCGTTTGATTTACCCACTCAATTCACATCTCGTATTCCGAACGTAGAAAGCTTTGTAATCCCCATACTAATGTCACAACAATCTGTGAATGCTAATAAAGTGTAACAATGAGGTGCCATTACTTTTTACTTTGTACAGAGAAAACTTTTCTCAACTTTCGCGGTTTCGAGATTTCTGTTTAGCTTCGTCGTTTTTTCACCGAACTCATGATTCTATATTGACAAGCGAAGAATATTGTCTATTGAGAGAATGTTGACAAGTAATATCGTTTGGGAATTAATTGCTACTTGTAGTGTGGAGTGTATGTATGTTACCCTAGCACAGGGTTGGAATGGCGACCAGTTGAGAAGATCCGCCGAGAAGTTCAGCGAGCTGATATTGTGTGCTAAATGTTAGGTACCTACCCAACTCTTCGGGGAGTTCTACAAGTATAGTGATGTTAAATTGCTAGTGCTAGTACTAAAAACGTTTGGCAGAACAGAGTGGATCAATTAGATCAATCAGAATGTTTCTTTGTAGTTGTGTCTTAGAGCCGTGGCTGTTTGTAGCTAGGGAATGTATTATTTAGTTCTTAAATTTTTCAAAAGCCTATAGTTTAATTTGCCGTTAGAATATGACCGTAATAGATAATACACCTATTTTTTTTTTTATGGCTTAGATGTGCGGACGAGCTCACCACAGCCCACTTGGTGTTAAGTGGTTACTGGAGCCCATAGACATCTACAACGTAAATGCGCCACCCATCTTGAGACAAGTTCTAAGGTCTCAGTATAGTTACAACGGCTGCCCCACCCTTCAAACCGAAACGCATTACTGCTTCACGGCAGAAACAGGCAGGGTGGTGGTACCTACCCGCGCGGACTCACAAGAGGTCTATCGTCGAGGTCGTCGTGGTCTAACGGATAAGACGTCCGGTGCATTCGCGTTGAGCGCGATGCACCAGTGTTCGAATCCCGCAGGCGGGTACCAATTTTTCTAATGAAATACGTACTCAACAAATGTTCACGATTGACTTCCACGGTGAAGGAAGGAACATCGTGTAATAAAAGTGAAACCCGCAAAATTATAATTTGCGTAATTACTGGTGGTAAGACCTGTTGTCAGTCCGCGCGGGTAGGTACCACCGCCCTGTCTATTTCTGCCGTGAAGCAGTAATGCGTTTCGGTTTGAAGGGTGGGGCAGCCGTCGTGACTATACTGAGACCTTAGAACTTATATCTCAAGGTGGGTGGCGCATTTACGTTGTAGATGATTATGAGCTTCAGTAACCACTTAACGTCAGGTGGGCCGTGAGCTCGTCGACTCATCTAAGCAACAAATAAATAAAAAGTCGTACATTGTGTGCATTACTAATAAAAATCTTACGTTACGGACGTTTTTTCCTGGTTAGGGTACCAAAACCGTAGGAACTTTACGTAGCTTTTGTCTTTAACGGAGTGTACACAGTTCCTACTTACAAGATTAAACTAAATAGTTTTAAATTTATACAAATTAACATGTAATCCATTACAGAGCGGCCCTTAGATGCCCGTTACGCGATCCCATTGCTATGCAGGCAATTACTGTGCTGATATTACGTACTAGTTACCATACACTTCATATTTAAGCTAGCTACTATCCATCTATCTCTTAGGTTTATAGCGTTTCCTTTTAGATTTCGATAATGTCAAGTGTATATAATACTCTGCTTTCTATAGCGGGCTTCGTGAACGAGCAAGGTCACATATATTCACTAAGAATTAAGTGAGTAGCTAAGAATGTTTGATGACAGGATCTCTGTTGATTTACCTAAAACAAATAAGACGCACACAATATATATACAGGGGTTAGTTCGATAAAAGACAGACAAACTACAGCTTAATGTTATTTTGGTTAATGAATGAACTAAGAATATAAACGAAAGGGGAGTTGACAAGGGAAAGAAGAGATTTGAGATCAATGGGGCGAGGAATATCAGGAGGAAGGAGATCATAGAGGGAATGATGGGTAGTTAATTTCTGACAAATACTTAGTTGTGACATTATGTGATTTTCGTCGATGTCTTCGGTTTTTTGACCGAAATTCAAAATCTATTTTGAAACAAAACATTCATATACTGTTGTCAGCTTCCTGTTTGTTTAATCTAATTCCGTTTGTATTCTGTAGATACTTTCGTATTTAACACGTAAAGTGCTACACTTTATAGATTGAATTCAAAGATGAAATTTAGATTTAAAATAAACAGGAAACAAATGTAGAACATCAAATAAAAAGGCCAATAAATAGGCAGTCTTACCGCTAAAAACTACCTCTTATAGACAACCATCAGATGGACAATCATCTATAATAAATAAATAATAATAAATAAATATTTACTAACAATCACGCCACGTTAACTGGTCCCGTGGTAAGTTCGTAAAGAACTTGTGTCACAGGTACCAGATAACGGAAATAAATGTAAGATTTTTATTATACACATACATATATTTAATATACATCCATAACCCTGGAAAAGACATTTATATTTATCATACAAATATCTTCCCTTGGCGGGATTCGAACCCGCGACCCCCTTGTGTAGTGACCATGTCACTTACCACTACACCAGACGTCTATGGAAATATATTAATTGCGAATAACTTCTACTTCCCGATTGAAAAAACAATGAGATTAACCGACAACAGTCGTCATCATTATCAGCATGAATCTCTCCACTGTTAGTGTAGGCCTCTTCCATAGTCCACCACAACGAACGATCCTCCGCCTTCCGGATCCAATCCTTTCCCGCATATCGCAGTCTCCGATCCTCCGGGCTGGGGGCACCGCTTACATCGATGAGATTATATTAAACCTGTACATTTTGTTCTATACGAACAGAGAGACATTCCGATTTGGGGCCAGTCTCCTTGTATTTTAGCAATAAATAAACAAAACTAAGTAGAAAGTACTTTATTTTTTGTCAGATTCAAATAGTTTCCCCGTTTCCAACAATCTGATTGTTTCTTTCTCTTCGGCATCTATTTTCTTCTTCAATTTCGCTAGTTCTATATCACGGATAATTTTTTCTTTGCTTCTTCTTCTCTATACGATGCTTCCATTTTGTTGTAAAGCTTTTGCTTGCCCCGAGCATAAATAATTCCTGCTATTAAAAAGGCAAATCTCAAACCTCTAATCAACGGTGAAACAGGCTGTGGCGGACCATACGGCAAAGACATGATAACTTCATCGAATAAAACGCTAAAATGTAATTTCAGTGGCGATCGATCAAAAATTAATAGAAATACTCTTGAGATGCGGTAGTCGTCAAAATGACAGTTCAATTTGTAGCTTTCCGACATTTTTAACCGGCCTGTATTTAAAGAGGTCGTGAGTTCATTCACCTTTTTGCGAATCGTTAACGGGACATCCCTAACTGATACTAGGTCAAGTGCAAACTGTGCGATTTTATTATTTTTCCTGTTGGAATCGCGTTTGTTTAGCGGGAAGGCCAGTGCCCGAGCGGCTAAGAATACCGTCTGTCTCTGGTGCGGCTACCACCAATTATAGCAGACTGGCGAACCGCCAGCGGGCGGTGAATCGCGTGGTCAACAGGAACCAACGTTTATCGATTCTAATCAATCACTACCTCGTCTTCAAAGTTGGCTCTTCCTTATTAATTAAATGAGTACACGAAATGATATATTTGGCGATGCGGATGATCTAAAATGACATTAAGTCTTTACAATAGTTGGATTTTATGAAACACTACACTATTTGTGAGCAAACAAATAGTTTTTTTTTTTTTTTTTCTTGCTTATATGTGTGGACGAGCTCACAGCCCACCTGGTGTTAAGTGGTTACTGGAGCCCATAGACATCTACAACGTAAATGCGCCACACACCTTGAGATATAGTTCTAAGGTCTCAGTATAGTCACAACGGCTGCCCCACCCTTCAAACCGAAACGCATTACTGCTTCACGGCAGAAATAGGCGGGGCGGTGGTACCTACCCGTGCGGACTCACAATAGGTCCTACCACCAGTAAGAATTTTTTTTTTTTGATTTAGCTTTGATTTTTATTTTATTGTCGCGTATATCATTCGTGTTGCGTTCATTTCATTTTCTTACAAATAAATCCGGACTAGGTAAACGCTATCTATAAAATTTACACTACATGTAGACAAACATTGAATAACTTTAATACAGAATACAGATTTTATCTAACAGAATTTTATATACCTACTTTAATTATGAAAGTTTAGGAATATTGACACGGTGTTAATGTTGTAAGTATTCATACAATAAACGTTTAGATACATTCGACAAGTAAACCCGTGAAAAAAATTGGCATTTATTTTATTTGAAATAAAACCTTTCAATGCTTAAAATGCTGTGTAAAAAAAATCTATGAAAAAAAAAAGATGTATGTAAAATGTTTTTGTCACTGTAGGCAGACGAGTATGTGACTCATCTGACGGTCAGTGATTACTGTCGCTCATGGACATTAATAATTCCAGAGGCAAATTCAAGCTGCTGTCAAAACTTTTTTCGGGTACCCAAAAAATAGAGCATTTTCCTTATTTAAATTTTACAACCATACCTATGCGTTTTAATTCAATTATTGCGTTTTTCACATTTTAAGAACTTCAACGTTGCGTCTAACAAATCACATAGAAAAATATCATCAATATTTTACAGTCTGTCACTTATTACCGAAAACACGATCATCATTATCCTGCCCTTCTCCCAGTCACCTGGGGTCGGCGCAACATGTTTTCTCCTTCCATACTCTTCTATCATATACCATATCTTCGCTTTACCGAAAACACGATATTATGTGTATTTATCGTTGAAGTATATGATATTTATTATCTATGGTGAAAACTAATAATGATTGCTACTGAACGTTTTAAATCTAATATAATTTATGTTGTGACAACTACTATTTCCTGCATGGGGCGTTATAAGCGTGTGTTTCCTGTTAATTATTTTAAATTATCAAACTGTATTCTCGATGCACATTAAATTCATGTTTTACATTAAAATAACAAAATACAAGACAGTTAAATATTCGAGCCGGGGTGGTATCTGATGATTTCGTGAAGCGAAGTAAATAAATAAAAAACATATTTGGGAGCATTGCGTTCTTCCAGAATATCATATGGTGATAGGTCCTCTTGTGAGCTAGCACGGGTATGTACCACCGCCCTGCCTATTTCTGACGTGAAGCAGTAATTTCGGTTTGAAGGGAGTCAGTCGTTGTAACTATACTGAGACCTTAGAACTCGTATCTCAAGGTGGGTGGCGGCATTTACGTTGTAGATGTCTATGGACTCCGGTAACCACTTAACATCAGGCGGGCCGTGAGCTCCTTCACCCATCTAAGCAATAAAAAAAAACATATTTATTATGAACACTTTTTTTTTTTTTTTGGTCAGGAGGAAATCGCCGGACTTCCGCCCTCCCCTGGGGATGAAGGGCGGGGCATGTCGGAGTCGAACTGACTAAAACCTCCTGTCGCTCAACAACCCGCGTCCGAACCTCGCATGAGACAGAACCCATGAAAAGGCAAAGGGGGGAAAGTGAAGCGTTTAGTGCGGAGCACATTTCTCCCATCACCCTCCCCCTCGGGACGCCGGACCGGCGGTCGTCGGCGCCACGACCACCAGCCCTCTCGGTCGGCAGGCTATCCGGAGCCCGCCTAGATGGCGCCGGTTAGAATGGGTTATCCTACGGAATACCCCGCTGGGTCAGAACCAGCGTGGGTCGAGGATAGCCGGCCTTCCATCACCCGGATGCTCTTGCGTAAAACGCGTGCAGAGCAGCTTGCACGTCGTCTTCTTAGGCCCCCCTCGCCGGTCCCCAGACCAACATGTGAGGGGGACCCGAAACACTTAGAGGGCCAGGGCTTGGGCGAGATCCGCCTCCCTGGCCCCCGCTCGACGGCGGCGGGATTGTGCGTCTCTCACGCGCCCCGCCGCCTCCTTCTGCGAGATGGTGCACTCGCAGAAGTCGAGCATCGCCTTCCACGACTCGTCGTCGCCGAGCATCGATGCCACAACACTCGGCAACGACAAGTCGTTTCCTGTTTTTGCGACGAGGACACGGCGCCACCCCTCCCATGCGGGGCAGGCAACGAGCGTGTGCTCCGCCGTGTCCAAGTCGCAACCACAATGGTGGCACTCTGCCGTCGGCTCGGCTCCGATCCGGTGCAGGAACTCACCGAAGCAACCATGCCCAGTGAGCACCTGCGTGAGCCGGAAAGTGAGGCGTCCTCTGTCACGATTCACCCAATCCACAAGGACCGGGCGAATCGCCTCGACGGTCCTACGACCGGCCGAAGGATCAGCCAGCCGTCTGGACCATGACTCCAGCACGGACCGCCGAGATTGGGCCCTCCGCGCTCTGACCACACTGGGGCTGGGACGCGCCACGTCTCGGGCACGAAGGTCAGCCCGCCACTGATAGTCAGCGGCGAGCACCTCCGCTTCCAGAACCCAAGGCGGCGTCCCAGCCATTACACACGCCGCCTCAAAGGAGATGGTGCGATAACCACGGATGACCCTGACTGCGATGGTGCGTTGCGGCCGTTGCAGCAGCTTCGCCACCCCCGCGGTCAGGGACTGGCCCCACACAGGTGCCCCGTATAGGGCCATTGATCGCACCACCCCCGTATAGAGACGGCGCGGCGCGTCACCTGGTCAGGCCCCCCGACGTTGGGCAGAAGCCGGCTTAACACGCCGGCCACCCCCAACAAACGAGGGACCAGGCTCTGAAAGTGAGCACGAAAGGTCCAACGACTGTCCAGAATGAGGCCGAGGTACTTCAACTGCATATTATGAACACTAGGTAGATTATATCTTTGTTTTTGTTATATAGAAAACAAGCCGGCTAATCACGCGCACTAATAGTTGCAACCTTATTGTTTATGTTTGTATCTTAATCACCATTAATTTAAATACAGTCGAAAAAAGGGCTACTTAATGCAATAATAAAAAAAAAATCAAATTATTTATTATGTATATGGCAACCAAAGCAACAGTAACTTAAATTGACAGCGTATCAAGTAAAAGGTAAACTTTCACTTGATAATTACGACGGAGACAAGTTTCTAAAACACACTGACAAAAAATAATTTAATCGAAAGTTAGTGATTAATGTTCTTGTCAAACGATAGCCGACAATTGCATGTTTTTCTTATAGAAACCCAATTTTACTTTATTTTATTTCTGCAATGACTTACTTAGTAGTATTATGTTCCACATTTATGTGGAATATAAAACTATTATGGTATATCGGGCACGGCAGAGGTATATGGTGCAGAGGTAAGGGGTCTTTCAGTAGTAAAGTGTTCTGCCTGGGAGAATATTCCAATAGAATTTAAATTTACGTTTCATGTTTCAACGGGGGTGATGGTTCGTGATGTGTCTGTATTCTCTATTCTCATGTAAGTCATAGTAAAGGAATAAAGCTGCATAGTTCCGACCGTTATTAGGCCAGGTGTTTCATAAAAAGTAGGTAGTTACTGGCTTTAGGGTGGGATGGCTGTTATATAATACCTAAAATTGAAACTTTGACCTAATGTCTTAAGATTGATGACGGAATTAATGTTGTGTTGTATGATATGCTTCAGTAACTACCTTACCTGGGGGGATTCAATAAATAAATAGATAAAAAATACCAGAAATATTAATTACAAACTAATCAAACAAGTGACAGCATTCAACCCAATTATGCTGAACCGCAAATGCTATCAGTTATTTAAAGCTACGAGGTATGATTCGTTAGTAAAACATAAACGGCATTTAATTTTTATCAGTTCAGTCTGCGGCTCGTATAGTAGGTATACCTATGATGTCATTCAAATTGCATTATATATAGTTGAATGAAATGACTACAGTTGAAATTCCATAAAAGCATCACGGATAATACAACAATATAATTGTATACTTTTTACTTCTCGTTTTTAATTTTGTGTTTGTCGCTTTTGATAAGAAACCGGTACCAAGTATAGGTAGTCAATAACTTCTTCCGCTTTCCACCAATCCCACCGCCAATTTTTCTGTCCCGTTCATACATTAAGTAAATTCTCCAATGAAGTTTCACATCTGTCTCGTTTACTCTATGTAGTTTTACTTAGTCCTTATTTGTCATTTCAAGAGGGCGCTTGCGAAGTCAGTGTTTGTCGTGGGTTTTACAGTCTACAGCATTTTATTTGTTTTAAATGTAAGAGTACAATAAATTATTTTATTTTTATACTATTATTAAATGAAGAGTGTTTAAGTTTGTCAATCTCTTAATTTTACATGTTTAAAGTCAGAAGTCAATTAAAATTGTGGGTGTGGTAAACGCCGACTGTCGAAAGTGTCTTGTCAAAAAATCATGGTTAAACCTTAATTTCGGTGTGTTATAAATGTATGTTACGTAATTTTCGTTTTCAAAAGTTATTGAAATAAACAAATACGTGCGTGTGTACTCGATCGTGAAGTTAAAAGGGAATTTTTGGTCGCAGAAATCATCCTCAACAAAGACTACAACTATGACGACCCCGGCCAAATTGTACGGGCGGGAGTTGTCTACATACGACGAAGTGGACGTGGACGAGCTCCTGTCCAAGCTCACTCAAGAAGAACTGACCATGCTGGCAAAGGAGGTTGATCCTGACGTAAGTAACTTTCATACAACCTCCCTTAAAGAGTCACAATTTATTAAGATACATTGGCTAGTGTATAAATGTCATATACATTTCTTATAATTAACAGTTATTGAAGATCAGTACCTATTTTTTAAGACAACACTACGAAAGAATATTTTCAATAATAAAATATTTGTCCTTTTAATAATAAATTTTGTGCCACTTTCAGAATAGGTTACTAAATGCACATATTACATAAATTTATCAATTTTAAAGTATTATGTTTGTGTGAACAGTTTTAGATGAATTGTTACAAGAACAGTTATTAAGCATGTGCATTGCACAATTATTCATGTCAAATGCCAAATAAAATTCCATTTCATCCAAAACAACTTAGAGTTCAACTTGTTTCTATTCTTATAAAAACTTACACATCTAAAACTTGGACCATTAAATAACAAGCTGTATAAGGGTTTCCCTGTACCTGTTCATGCATGATAAAAATTATTAATTACTTTTAAAGAGATTTTGCTTGCATAACTAGAGGAAAGACAGAGGAAAACAGTCTTTAACCCTTGGCCACATTTTTAAGCAGATTTTGTGGCAGATTTGGTGCCTCAAGAGCGTACTTAAAACATCAAAGAGTTAAAATTTTCGTAAATTTATTCTGTAAAAAGATGACTGTTGGAGTATGTGTACATCAATTAATAAAACTTAACAAAATAACTTAAGTAGTTCAATTATAGTTTTCATTGAAAGATAAAATAGATTTCATTTTGAAATCAATAAAATGTTGTGGGTAATTTTTTTCCAAAGTTAAAGAAATTTTCAATAAAAATTACTAACTTTGGAAAACTTAATTAACTTTGAAAATTTAATGTTACAAAAATATTTAAGATAGTCAGAAAATACACTGTGAAGGCCGTTGTGATACAAAAATATTCTATGTAATTGTCAAGCTGACATTCAAAAGACTTGCCTTCTATTGTTGCAACATAATCATTACTTCTGTGTACATCACCTTGAGTTTATCAATTGCCTTCTATCTGCATTGATGGATTTTTAAAATTACGACAAGTGCTCAAATAAAATATAATTAAAATTGCATGATGATGAGATGAGGTCAAAAAATGTTTCATGTTCTATTCGGTTATTATCAACTGGTTTTAATAATTGCAAATATCCTTCATATACTATTTCTCTATGATCTCAACTTCGTGGGCTATGCATCAGTTGCATGATAATTCAGTCCTCGGGAAGTTTGTGTTGTTTTCAGTTTCCTACTTGTCATCTCCAAACACTATAATCTACTATAACAATAGATGTATGGACTAAAGTACTCTAGTAATGCTAATGACTCACTCATCACATCACAAATTATTAAATTTAACACATATCCATAACCTCTCATATCTAATTTATATAATTTAATCGTACATTACCAAATATATAAAAAATTGGTCATCCTTTTGTCATCACCATACATTGGTAATTTAAAATAACATATTAAATAATTGTCAAATGTGCAGCATTTTGTAAAAATCTAGTTTTTAATGACTATTTCTGCATACCAAAAACACCATATCTTAGCTCTTTTTCTGTGTGTTTTCATTGGAACACAAACAATATCAACAAAACACCATTGTCATGTGTTCTACTGCGGATTGTTCTTTTTTAGGATCATGTGAATGAAGTAGACATCTGGCCCAGAGCCAAATTAGTTTTATGAGTCGTTTATCATTCAAAGTTAAGTTGTTTGTTTATAAACAAATATCTGTCACAAAATTGTACAGAAACATGTATATATTCTATGAGGAACTATTATGTGAATTAGTGTAAGTTCTCATGGTCGGCTTCAACCAAAATCACTGACACTTCAATATTTAAATTCATATTATGTTATTATATTCTCTCTTTTGGATAGCAATAACAGTTGACATATTGGAAAAAAAGCTGACCATTTCCATAGAAATTTCAATTAAAACAAAAATATTAAAAAAAAATTTTTTTTTTGGCAAACCAAGGAGTAAATGATACTCAACTGTTTTGTTTTGTAACTATTTTTAAATATTACAGATTATCCAATGGAATTGTTAGTTAGTTTTATCATGGTTGAAGTCTCAATTCAATTTATACAATCTTGATGTCTTATCTCGGTGGAACCAAACTCAAACTTATCCTACCACTAAAATTGCGGATCGGAGTAACGTAATAATAATTTAGTATTGCATAAATATGTATGCAGGTTTTTGTTAAATTTCCGCACCTGAATATATTGTTAGCACGTTTTACAAAAGTAAACGATGGTTTCAAGGTCGCGATAAAAGATATTGTGTAAATTGTTATCGTGACCTAGCGAATTGGATTAATAGACTCTAATGTCCGTGTAATTATCAACTGATACTATAAGACCTTTGATTATATACAGACGTGTATATAATCAAAGTATAAGACCTTTCTTGCGTCGGTAATGTGGTATCTATACTTCTATACTAATATTATAAAGAGGAAAAATTTGTTTGTTTGTATTGAATAGGCTCCGAAACTACTGAACCGATTTGAAAAATTATTTCACTGCTTGGAAGCTACACTATCCCCGAGTGACATAGGCTATATTATTTTTTAACGAAAATTAGGGATCCTTACTAAAACTCCAATAATGTAACCCGAGGTGTAAAAAAATTACCTTAAATTTTTGCTAAAGACCCGAGCGAAGCCGGAGAGGGCCGCTAGTATAATGATAAACAGGGTGGGTTCCCGCGTCCTTCCACGGCGGTGCTTTTGGAAGAGATTTACTTCTTCGAGGCCGCTGAAGCCTTATCTGGCTAATTAACCGCCGCCAGATATTCGACGTTGATTGTTTTACGGTGTAAAAGATGACTATGAGACCAGTGATGATATATTTAGATCTTACCCATTTCTGCCACGTTGCACGTCTTTTCGCATTAAAAATGTACAATTTCCAAAAATATTTTAAAATTGAGTTAATACGAGGAATCATTTGGTATCACTAGTATTTTTCTCCTAAATACTGTCAAAAGAGCGTAGTTTAGTTTCAGTTTTTTTTTTTTAGTTTACCTATAGGTATTTTGATTACTATTAACAAAATTAATAAATAATTTTATCTTACTTTAAAAGACAGATGATGTAACTAGTACTTATAAAATTTAAAATAAATGTTGCAAAGATGATTAGTATTAAAAATATCACATGTTTAAAACACTCTCCTGTAAAATTAGTAAGTTTTGAGATTATACAGTTTTAATGCGAAAAGACGATATGTTGTCCGCCTTGACAACGGTTATATAATTATTCGTGACGACATTTTCATTGTGGACATTTTCATTTCTGTCTATGTTTTTATTGCGTAGACGTCCTAAGTCTGCCAAATAGATTTAATAAAATGAATGTACAGATAGATGAACTCACAATCTGTCTGGTGTTAATATATATCGTAGTCCCCGTTGATTTGGTCCATTTAGTTAGTAATAGTTTAGTGGAGCTTTAGTCCATACTGTAGCTACTGAAAATTAGTTTAATTTTAAATTATCCGCCTCCGTGGGTAGTTGAATAATGAGAACTACGTTTCCTAACGTCCCTCTCAGAAATAAGACGGCTGAATGAAATAAGTCATTGTGTTTAAATATCTCTAACATATCTTTCGATTTTAATAAGTAAAAAATAATTTATCATCAAAGATCTTGGATGCTACGTAATATTTAAAGGCCACCGTGGTTCTTCAAAAACATGAACTTTTTGACGGTGTTCATTGAAAAATATTGTCACTTTTATATGGTTACAGAGACTATAATGCAGTGATTCTCAACCTTTTTTTTGTTGCGGCACATATTTAACGATTTCAAAATTTGCGGCACACAAAGAAAAAAATAAAAATTATTTACTTAAGTACTACCGAATCACATACATTTGCCAATTTTAACGAAAGATAAGGTGCAGTAACTACTATGCAACACCTTGTGAATCCCAACTATCACTAAAACAACACGTTTTGTACGCAGAAGTGGCAAGTGTGCGCCGACTTGAGACATATTCCTATTGCTATGCACGCCGCTTCATCACAATTTGGCACTAAGAAAAACCGCGTTGCAAAGCAAATAATAAAATAATTTATTTTTTTGTGGATATAAATATATATTCATGTTAAAAATATTTTTCTTTTTAAACGATATAATTTAATAATAATAACATTATTATATATTTGCAAAATTTGGCTGCACACTTTTGAAATTTGGCGGCACACAAAAGTGCCGCGGCACAGTGGTTGAGAATGACTGCTATAATGTATTCGAAAATTTAGACATAATTTATAATGACAATAAAAACGCGAAATAAACACGTAAAATCAGTTTTAATTATATCTACGATTCGCGTAAATCGTGGAAAATATTATGTTCCATAACTGTTTCACTACTAGATATACGTACTTATACTATAGGCACTACCATCGATCATATTAGATCCTCTAAATCTGGATTTTACTGGTGGTAGGACCTCTTGTGAGTCCGCACGGGTAGGTACCGCCACCACGCTTATTTCTGCCGTGAAGCAGTAATGCGTTTCGGTTTGAAGTGCGGGGCAGCTGTTGTAACTATACTGAGACCTTAGAACTTTTATCTCAAGGTGGGTGGCGCATTTACGTTGTAGATGTCTATGAGCTCCAGTAACCACTTAACACAAGGTGAGCTGTGAGCTCTTCCACCCACCATAACACCATTGATCTTATTCTAAATGAGAAGACAGGTTGGAGCTTTATAAGAACGGTCTAAGACGACCGTGTCTAAATGTGTCATTCGAATGGTCTTTATTCCTTTTTATTCTGAATTTTGCTTTACATTTCGGCTCACGAAGCTTATGCCCGAACCTTTTAAATAAAATACAAATTTATTAATAAAGCATATTAAATTTTATTCACGCATGCAAACATTCTACGTGGCTAAAGAAGTTCCGAAATTGAATCGTATTAATTTTACAAGCTGACCGCATGTTAATAGCATTTAAATTATCGGTATCGGATAAAAATCGACATGATAAGCAATGTTATGCTATTGAATTCAAATTTATGTGATAGTGCACGTTCCGTCAGCTCTTTTAGTGAACTGTTTGTGATAAGATAGAAGTTCATCGAATGCTTGTAATTCGTTGGATCGTGAAGTAATCAATGCTTGTCATGTCTTTCATAATTGGAAAAATGGGCCTACAGAGACACTTAGGTGAAGAGAAATTAAATAGCACATCGGACAATAGACACAGCCCACTGAGTTTCTCGCCCGATCTTCTCAGTGAGACGCATTTCCGATCTGCTAAGCACTGCTCTTGCTAGGGCCACTGTTAGCAGCACTCCCAGTTAGAGCCCCGTGAGCTCACCTACACGTCAAGGAGAAGCTGAAATAGCCTCTCAAGGCTATCAGCATAGGTGGGAGAAAAAAAACATCCTAAATGCTGTATATGAGTTCTAATACTTCCTGCGCTTTAAAAAAACAAGACATCTCTGTCGTGCGAAGGCCGTAACTTCAATTTAATTTAGTGTACGAAAGAGATGCATATATATCTAAGAGGTCCCATTAAAACGGAATGCCTGTAATGAACGTGATAACCGTTTCTACAAAATTGTCCATTTAAAACAAATATAGAGAGTAGATTACGAGTTATTGTAAACAAACACAAACGCAAAACATACAACGCATAATACAAGTGCACAAATGATGGTCTTATCGCTGAGAGCGATTTCTTCCAGACAATTTTATATTTTATTACTGTTGGTAGGACGTCTGAGCCGTGAGCCTGCACGGGTAGGTACCACCGCCCAGCCTATTTCTGCCGTGAAGCAGTTCTGCCTAAGCAATTTTTTATTTATTTCATTTACTTCAGATTTTGCATCCATATTACACTTCATTACACTGCATTAACATTTCATTTATACTAGAATTAAATAAAAATAATAACTACAATCTCGGACTAAAACAAAAGCAATAATAATAATAATAAAAACAAAAAATCAAATAATAATAATAATAAAACAAAAACTCAAAATTAACATGAAAACTACCTTAACCTAAAGGCTGGTTTGGATCCAGAGTGCTCAACATGCACACGTGTCCAGTGTTGCATTATTGGGCAGTCCAGATCCATCTGTGAGGCGAACAGCCGTAGGTAGCGGTTGCGACTGACCCGCACGCGACGAATCAGGGAAGCAATTTGCTTACGAATGATTGCTGCGAAGCTATCTATTCGCGCATCCGCAAACATCCCCGACGCACCCCAGTGACGCGGCAGCCACATCAGCGTATCCCATCATGCGTTTCGGTTTGAAGGATGGGACAGCCGTTGTACTGAACTGAGACCTTAAAATTCGTGTCTCAAGGTGGGTGGCGGCATTTACGCTGTAGATGTCTATGGGCTCCGGTAACCACTTAACACCAGGTGCGCCGTGAGCTCGTCCAGGTGGACAAGAGTAGTTTAAGGAAAGAAATTAACCGCAGTGAACTTATAGATTGAAAAAACGAGAAATCGATTATATATAACATACAACAATACAAATGATAAAACAATTGTCACATAAATATCACGTCTTAAATAAACACTTATGAAACATAAACGTTATGTTTTTTTTTTTTTTTGTAATGTACTAATTAGACATTAATGTTTATTACAGGACAATTTCCTTCCACCGTCACAGCGTAACAACTACGCTTGCGAGAAGGATCCCACCGGTCCGTTGAATCGCAAGAAACTGATAGAGCACATCAACAAGCAAGCACTGGAGACCCCCGACCGGCCCGAGGTCAAGCCTTTCGTCCCCGGCGTCGTCAGGGGCAAGAAGGTAAGGTATCAAACGCGACCAACGCAAAATTTTTATCTAGTTTCATAGTTTAATTGAAAAGAAAGAAAAAATTGGGCAAACGCGAAATGTTGTTTCTCTCTTTCACCATCAATATTGCGTTGCAAGATACATTTCTTTATTGCTTAGATAGTTGGGCGAGCTCACGGCCCAAAGTGTTTACCGGAGCCCATAGACATACATGTACAACTTAAGTGCCGCCACTCACCTTGAGATATGATTTCTAATATCTCAGTTTTTATAGTACATAATAATGGATGTTGACTTTTGTTTTTCGTTTTTAGCAACATCACTAATCTTTTTTTTTTGCTTTGATGGGTGGACGAGCTCAAAGCCCACCTGGTGTTAAGTGGTTACTGGAGCCCATAGATATCTACGACGTAAATGCGCCACCCATCTTGAGATATAAGTTCTAAGGTCTCAAGTATAGTTACAACCGCTGCCCCACCCTTCAAACCGAAACGCATTACTGCTTCACGGCAGAAATAGGTAGGGTGGTGGTGCCTACCCGCGCGGACTCACAAGAGGTCCTACCAGCAGTAATATTTAAGAAATCAAGAACAAAAAGAAATTCACTCTCGAATTTGTAATATTAGTGGAATTCATTTAAGTATACTAAATAGAAACAAGAAAAAACAACAGAAAATATGATATTACACTACGTTGAAAAGTCAGTAACGCGTATTGTCGCCGAACAATACAAGCCCACATGATAATTACGGAGTTACTCCGAAGCTATTTTTGTAGTAACGTCATTGTCTGAAAATTATGAGTAAAACGAAGGAGCATATTACGCTTCTCTGATCTCATCTTGCGACATCGGAGATGAAGAATTATCTAGAAAGTCCTTGATGAACGTTAAACATCTTATATATTATTACATACCTTTAAACGAGCAATTCTTGTATATATATATATATATAATCTGAATCTCTGAAACGGCTGCAACGACTTTCATAAAATTTATTATACAGGGGATTTCGGGGGCGATAAATCGATCTAGCTACGATTTATTTTCAGAAAATGTTGTTTTATTCGCGTTTTCAATAATCAACTCTTCCCGACATCTATTGGCGAATAATAATACTATTTTTCTTAATTGAGGGTAACTAACCGCTTTAAAGACACAACAAGATGGCGTTATCCAAAAAAAAAACGGTCGGTCATCATCTAGTACTTATTATATAGGCATTTTGATACATTTTAGGTTAACGTGTACGGTACGGTACGTGAATGGAAATTGGTGCGATTTTGCCCAATAAAACAATACGAACGACTTTTTCAGACTTTTGTCAGGAATTAATGGTGTTTTTTCAGTTTCTACGTGCCGTAGTATCTGCTCTAGTATCCATTTAAAATTGGGTAGGCTCATTCGAAATAATATTCAATGATTTTAATTGGTGATGAAATGTTCAAACTGAAAATAATGACGAACTAACCAGACTGCGATTTGTAGAATAGAATGTGAATTATGATAAACCATGGCCCTACGTTATAGAAGGCTCGAGTTAACAAATAAAAAAAATTGTTCAAATAGGGGTTTGCGTACACTTCTTTTATTATATATAAATAGGTCCAAGAAAAATATAACTGCAATAAAGAATATTGTGAAGCGATCTATATATAGTTATCTATATATAGATATAGATATATATTGTTTTATTTTATAGAGTCTTAATTGATCGTTTAAATAAAATTAATACAATTTTTTTTTCGCATCACTATTTTTCGCCAGTTATTATCAGTTCTGTTACTACCTACTAATGGAGTAGATAAATTAATATTCAAATTGAAATAAATCATTTTTGTTTTTGAAACACGATTACATCGAATCTACTACGCGTGAAATAAAATGCCTAAAATACAAAAAAAAGCCAAGCTATGCGGAATTGTTCTGTTAACGAGTGATGTTATGTTTCGAATCACATATCGATAGTTTTTAATACGTTTACCTCATCCGAGTCCCACACGAATACCGCCCACGGAATTCGCGCCTTCAAACATCACTCATTGCTCGTGAGTAATGTGGAATCTTCCGCAAATCGTAGTAAATGCATTGTACAAAACACCGCGCAAATAAAACTTCACTACGGCTACTACCGGTACATCGTATTGGGGTCACGGGTTCGAATCCCGCTAAGAGAGGATATTTGTATGATATATATAAAAATGTATTTCCCAGGGTTATGGATGTATATTAAATATATTTATGTGTATAATAAAAATATTACATTTATTTCCGTTATCTGGTACCTGTAACACAAGTTCTTTACGAACTTACCCCGGGACCAGTTAACGTGGCGTGATTGTTAGTAAATAATTATTTATTTATTATATCGTATGTAGCCTACGCAGCCCACTGAGTTTCTCGCCGGATCTTCTCAGTGGATCGCGTTTTCGATCCGGTGGTAGATTCTGCGAAGCACTGCTCTCGCTAGGGCCAGTATTAGCAACACTTCCGGTTTGAGCCCCGAGAGCTCACCTACACGCTAGGGTAAAGCTGAAATAGCGTCTCAAGGCTATCAACAGAGGTAGAATAAAACACTTAAATTCGTTTGGTAATTTATGTTTGCACGACTGTATACCATCGGTTTGTACGTGCATAATGTAATGAAATCTTATAATTTAAAAAAAAAAAACAATACTATGTAGTATGTACTGCTAGTATGCAACCGGACATTATAATTATGACCTAATAATTACATTTTAACGATCATTCGGTCATTTATTTATGTGAAATTTAATGATTCGTATTTAAATCATTATTAATTAAAATCGAATAACGGTGTATTCGTGAGGCAGAGCTCCGGGTGGCCGTTGTCAAGATGACTGCGAAAAACACGGCCCCCGGCCCGGACGGAGTCCACGGCCGGGTATTGGCCTTGGCCCTCGGTGCCCTGGGGGACCGGCTCCTTGAGCTATATAATGGCTGCTTGGAGTCGGGACGGTTTCCGTCGCTCTGGTGGACGGGTAGACTTGTGTTGTTGAGGAAGGAGGGGCGCCCGGTGGATACAGCCGCCGGGTATCGTCCTATCGTACTGCTGGACGAGGCGGGAAAATTGCTGGAACGTATTCTGGCTGCCCCCATCGTTCGGCACCTGGTCGGGGTGGGGCCTGACCTGTCGGCGGAGCAGTACGGCTTCCGGGAGGGCCGTTCGACCGTGGATGCAATTCTTCGCGTGCGGTCCCTCTCGGACGAGGCCGTGTCTCGGGGTGGGGTGGCGCTGGCGGTTGACATCGCCAACGCATTTAACACTGCCCTGGACCGTGATAGGGGGGGCACTGGAGAGGCATGGAGTGCCCCTCTACCTCCGCCGGCTGGTTGGGTCCTATTTGGGCGCCAGGTCGGTCGTATGTACCGGGTACGGTGGGACCCTTCATCGTTTTCCGGTCGTGCGTGGTGTTCCGCAGGGGTCGGTTCTCGGCCCCCTCTTGTGGAATATCGGGTACGACTGGGTGTTGAGGGGCGCCCTCCTCTCGGGCCTCCGCGTTATTTGTTACGCGGACGACACGTTGGTCGTGGCCCGGGGGGATGATTATAGGGAGTCTGCCCGTCTCGCCACAGCGGGAGTGGCCCTCGTCGTCGGAAGGATAAGGAGGCTGGGTCTCGACGTGGCGCTCAGTAAATCCGAGGCTCTGTGGTTTCACGGGCCGCGGAGGGCGCCACCCGTTGACACCCACATCGTGGTTGGAGGCGTCCGGATAGGGGTCGGGGTGCAGTTGAAGTATCTCGGCCTCGTGTTGGATAGCCGGTGGGCTTTTCGTGCTCACTTTGCGGAGCTGGTCCCCCGATTGATGAGGACGGCCGGTTCTTTGAGCCAGCTGCTCCCGAATATTGGGGGACCGGATCAGGTTGTGCGCCGCCTCTACGCGGGGGTGGTGCGATCGATGGCCCTGTACGGTGCACCTGTGTGGGCTGAGCCGCGCAACCGGGCCACTATGGCTCGGTTCCTGCGCCGGCCGCAGCGCACCGTTGCCATCAGGGTCATCCGCGGATATCGCACCGTCTCCTTCGAGGCGGCGTGTGTTTTGACGGGGACGCCGCCATGGGAGCTGGAGGCGGAGTCGCTCGCTGCCGACTATCGGTGGCGCAGCGAGCTTCGTGCTCGTGTCGTGGTCGAGGCGATTGGCCAACCCCACGTGGGGGCTACGGACCGTCGAGGCGGTTTACCCGGTCTTTGATGACTGGGTGAATCGTGGCGAAGGACGTCTCACCTTTCGTCTGGTGCATTTGCTGACCGAGCACGGATGCTTCGGGAAGTACCTGCGCCGGATAGGGGCTGAGCCGACGACGAGGTGTCACCATTGTGGACACGACCTGGACACGGCGGAGCATACGCTCGCTGTCTGCCCCGCGTGGGAGGTGCAGCGCCGTGTCCTGGTCGCAAAGATAGGACCTGACTTGTCGCTGCCTGGCGTCGTGGCCTCGATGCTTGGCAGCGATGAGTCATGGAAGGCTATGCTCGACTTCTGCGAGTGCACCATCTCGCAGAAGGAGGCGGCGGGGCGAGTGAGGGAAAGCTCTCCTCACTACGCAGAAACCCGCCGCCGCCGAGCAGGGGGTCGGGACCGGGGTCGTATCCGTGACCTGGCCCCCTAAGAGCTAGGGGTCCCACCCGTTTTGTGCGGGGAGAGACCCAGACGTGGGGTGGCGTGCTTTGCACGTTCACCCGCAATAGGAAGCCGGGTGATGGTGGACCGCGTTCCCCCGACCGCTCTGGGGGAAGGTGTAACGCGGCGCCATCAAAGCGGGCTCTCGGCCCGCTGAACGAGGGAACCGGTGGTCGTGTCGCTGGCGGCCACCGGTCTGGCGTCCGTGGGACGGTGGGATGGATGTAATGTGCTCTGCGTCAACCCTGTCCCGCCGTTTCAATAGCCCCGACTGGGCTCCGGCTCGGTCCGAGGTAGGGCGCCGGTTGTGAGCGGCAGGAGTTTTTAGTGAGGTTCAACTCCCACATACCCCACCTGCCGCGCGGGTGGGGATACGGCGATTTTCTCCTGTGGAAAAAAAAAAAAAAAAAACGGTGTATTCGTGTATAATTTGGTCCTTAATGACGTCTCACCTAATCCAGTTACGTTATTTGAGGTTAGGATTTTACGCGGCAGCTCTGGAAAAACAGCTGTTAAAAATACTAAAAATAATAATTATAATAAAAAAATAAAGAACATTTTGCTTGTTGTGTTTGTCATGATGTCTTAGAAAATGCTTGTACAATCGTGTAGATTTTTTTTTTCTTTTTTTTTAAATAAATAAATAATAAATATTTAATAACAATCACGCCACGTTAACTGGTCCCGTGCTAAGTTCGTAAAGAACTTGTGTTACAGGTACCAGATAACGGAAATAAATGTAAGATTTTTATTATACACGTACATATATTTAATATACATCCATAACCCTGGAAAAGACATTTATATTTATCATACAAATATCTTCCCTTGGCGGGATTCGAACCCGCGACCCCCCTGTGTAGTGACCATGTCACTTACCACTACACCAGACGGCAGAATGCCTCGGTGATCAGTGCTACATTTAGATTATGAGATCAAAATTTTGTAATTAATCAACAATTCGTAATATGTTGAAGCACACATCATTATTATTAATAATAAAGTTATTTTTATTTAATGCATTCATATTCAAACTGTAAAGAGCTACAATAATATAAGGAAAATATGGCTTATAGTATATAATTATGTGTGTGATTCTAAATTTGTATTGAAACATTTTCATAAAGGTTAATAAACCAGAATGCCACGGCAGGTCATGAAGGATATCAAAAGCAAGTATTTAAAATTATTTCAAAATACAAGGAATTATAAATTGGTATTAAAATAAAACAATGCATTTTCCCCGTTATGTTTCTTGTTCCCTGTTATGTATGTTTGTTATTTTATTACATGATACCTTACTCCGAAAAATCATTAAAAATGATTAATATAAGTGAATTTTGGATAGAATTTATATATCTTAACACGCTTTTACTATAATATTATAAATAATATTATAAACGTGTTTGTTTGTCCTTCTTTCAAATCGAAACGAAGCAACAGTTTTTTTTAAATGATATTTATAGGACAGTAGCTTGACATAGGCTACATTTTATTCCAGGAAAAACATCTGATTTCCACCTAGAAACTGTTTTATTAGCTTCAGAGAAGTTAGGTGAGACTAGAAAAATAAAATGATACTTTTCCTGGAAGTCGTCGTGGCTTAAAGGATAAGACGTCCGGTGCATTCGTATCTAGCGATGCACTAGCACTTTTTTTTTTGAAAATTATCACGTGGGATCCTGTTAGTTGAACTTTAGTTGTTTATTAAAATGGGTCACTGAACGAAGCCGTAACGAAGTACGCGGTCTATGAAGTGTTAATCACTTGCCTAACTAGTGATTACCGCGTATTATTAAAGTAATTGTTTCACGCGACTTCATTCGCGAGATTTTTTTTATTGCGTAGATGGGTGTACGACCTCACAGCCCACCTGGTGTTAAGTGGTTACCGGAGCCCATAGATATCTACAACATAAATGCCGCCACTCACCTTGAAATATGAGTTCCAAAGTCTAAGTATAGTACAACGGCTGCCCTACCCTTCAAAGCGAAACCCGTTACTGTTTCATGCAGACTCACAAGACTTCCTACCTCTCCTCTACCTCTACCTGTAACTAACTCTTCTACAGAACTCTTCCGATTAAACAAACACGAGACTTTTGAATTTCCAGTGGATCCCGCCCCCGCCTCCGGAGAAGGTGCGCGACGCCGAGGAACAGATCACGATCGATCTCGGCGATGAATACGAACAGGCTCTCGGCACTGCATCACAGGAGGAGATCATTGATCTTGCGGGTATGTGTAAATCAACATATTCAGGGACGTACCCACAAAAATTGCAGCTGCTGACATAAATCTACCCACAAGTTTTGTACTTCTATGTATGTACCGGTTCTCGCATTTTTATTGCATAAATGCGTGGGCGAACTCACAGCCCATCTGGTGTTAAGTGGTTAGCGAAGCCCATAGACATCTACAATGTAAATGCGCCACGCACCTTGAGATGTAATTTCTAAGGTCTCAGTATAGTTACAGTTACAACGGCTGCCCTACCCTTCAAACCGAAACGCATTACTACTTCGCAGAAATAGGCAGTGCGGTGGTACCTACCCGTGCGGACTCACAAGAGCTTCTACCACCAGTAATAACGCAAATTATAATTTTGCGGGTTTGATTTTTATTACCCGATGTTATTCCTTCACCGTGATCCAAATCCAAAACGGCGAAAATTTCCAATCAGAATTTGATTCTGGCCTAATTAGACATTTATTTCAAGTACGAAGCACATTAATTAATATGAATTGATGTGCCTTAAGTGTAGTCGATATTGTATGTCGTATCAATCTCCAATCCTTGTTCAGTGTGCTTAGTGCGAGTTTTTTAACGTTTTCGATAGCGTAAAAGTTAGCTCATATTTGTATGGAATGGGATCGTTTGCCTACGTTTGCCGCTAGGGGCGCTGTTCCAACTGCATACAAAAATGGCTTAACTTTTACGCTATCGAGAACGTTAAGAAGCTCGCACTAAGCACACTGGTCGTAATGTCAGGATAAAAGAACGAAAAGCTAATTGTGACCGTTTTGTGCACTAGAAAGTCGTCGTGGCCTAAAGGATAAGACGTCCGGGGCATTCGTGTTGAAGCGATGCACCGGTGTTCGAATCCCGCAGGCGGGTGACAAGTTTTCTAATGGAATACGTACTCAACAAATGTTCAACTTCCACGGTGAAGGAATAACATCGTGTAATAAAAATCAAACCCGCAAAATTATAATTTGCGTAATCACTGGTGGTAGGACCTCTTGTGAGTCCGCGCGGGTGGGTACCACCACCCTGCCTATTTCTGCCGTGAAGCAGTAATGCGTTTCGGTTTGAAGGATGGAGCAGCCGTTGTAACTATACTTGAGACCCTAGAACTTATATCTCAAGGTGGTTGGCGCATTTACGTTCTAGATGTCTATGGATCCCAGTAACCACTTAACACCAGGTGGGCTGTGAGCTCGTCCACCCATCTAAGCAATAAAAAAAAAATGTGGCACCACTATTTCAACTATTTATTTATGCCCTAGCAAAACTATAAGCACGTTCCAGTTTGCTGTAGCGGCTTCACGCCAAGTCCAAAAGACGTTGTCACGCAGCAATTCGCATTACATCATTACTTTATTGTCTCTTAAAGTTTTATACAAGACTAGGAACGTCTTTATAAATTATAAAAACATCAGAAATGTACTGGCAACATTCCAGACGCTCTCTGTCACCGGGCGGGCTATTGAGATTTTTAGTTTGTGTTTCTCATCGAGAAGCTGACTTTCTGATTTCTTAATTTTAAATTCGGTCTATAAACATAATGATGAGGTTGCAAGGTCAACAGTTAGGGGAAAAATAAATGAATGAAACCTTCCGAAGTGTTCCGATTCACTCGCAAGTCAGATTGTTATTGTTGTCTATGTTTGTCTTTTTTATGTCGCTTACTAGCGTATAAACAATGATTAAGTCATAAAAATATCATTTTGACAACAATTTAAAATGAGAAAAAACTTCAGAGGTGTCAAGGGACACCCGGATGGAACGAAGTTCCTTTCGATTAATTAGTGAAGGAATTGTATTTTTTTTTTTAAGTTATAGTAATAAATTACGGCATTATGAAGAAGAAAAAAACAATACTATGAACTAAATTACTATTGTTGAAATGCTATCTCGAGAAACTGTACTCATTACGCGGACCAATCGGATACGAGCAATGTCACGCGATAAGCGCCTACACGTTGATTGGTCAGAATGACGGATCTAAAAAGTGTCGTGACAACTTTTCGTAAGAACTTTTTCCGTCTAGCCCCCTTTCACAACGCGCGATAAGGAACTTCGTTCCAAAAAGTTTAAAAAACAATTAGATGCTTTTACGCTTTGATGTTTCATAAAAAAAACTAAATTTTAGTGAAATTGTTTTTATAATAGTGCAAATGAAAATCATAAAACCAAAAATCGATGACGTAAGAGAACCTAAAAAAAAAGAAAAAACGTTCCTGTCTATGGCACCTTCTAATTTACAAATAGAGATGTAACACAAGTAAAATTGATGTTACAGAGGCGTGCTGTCGTAATATATGATAAGTGCAAAAAGAACAAAATGTTTGCTAGCGGATCCCTATATTCAAAAATCTTGATCATACGTAAAACATTGACGATTCAACACAGTCAAAATTATTGATAGAGAGAGAGAGAGGAAATAAAACGAACAGAGAACTTTGCTCTTGTAAAATCTATTAAAGAAAAACACGAATGCTATTGACGTTTTAACTCGATTAATAAAATCGATTTAACGTTTACGATACGAAATATAAACATTGTAGATTTTATGTTCCGCATCTGTTTCGATGATTTAGTTGTTTTAAATATATATTAAATCTGTTTTTTTCTGTCTTATAAAATACTGGCCGTACTTGCCCGCTTCGCTGCGCATTTAAAATTATTATTTCTCACCCCCACTAAGATTCTCATCATTAACGCTCCCGCAAATGGTGTAGGGAGTCCAACACTCATATAAATATTAGCCTATCCATTAATTACATCTATTTTCTACATGGATACCAAGTTTCAAGTCAATCAGATGCATGGTTCAGTAGTTATAACGGAACATCCGTAAAAACTACTGTAGATTGATATATTAATATAGATATAGAAGTATAGATTACTTTGACATAATCTTCGATCATCAATAGTAACTAGATAAAGGGACACGTACAAAATTAAAGAAAAAGCTGTCCGCGTGAATATACACATAAATAGCTACATTCATTTACTAACAAACGAAGAAAAAAGTTTTGAAACAGTTTTAAGTTCAAACTAATTACAACTATGGCACTTTGTAATAAAGTCACAAATCTCCAAAACATTATCTAATACTTACGATCATTCGTCACATAAAATGAGCAAAGTAATAAATTAATCCTGTCACTTACAAATAAAAAAACATATGTTAAACAACTTTTAATGTTAAATCAACCTTAAACGACAACAAATAAAGTACTTTTTCCTTTTATTGCTCTGAGAACTAACATCGTTTTGTTTTATTTATTTTTGCTTTTTGAAATTTCGTTTTCGGCTTACTACAGGAGGTAAGGGAGTCGCGTTGAACACTAAAATAATTTATTAATGAATAAAAGCAAAAGTTTAGTTGTTTACTTTTTATGTTTTGGAAATTTATGTTTGTTAGTATCTATACATTATTTCTTATATTATTAGCGTTACGTTTTTGTGTAATATATATTTTTATAGTATATTTTTAAGTTTTCGCGACCAGTGCACATAATAAAACAACGTTTAAACGGTTTCAAGCGCGGTATTTTTATTACAATGTTTCGGCCACGTTTCAGTAGCCGTGAGCACGAAAGGCAAAGATGTCCAGTGTCAATGAGCAGAGATCTTAGCTGGCTTATAAAAGTCATCTCTTGTTTCTCTGGCGACAATCGAGATCCATTCTGCACACGTGATTGCTAGTAAAGCTAAAATAAAAAAGGAAAGCTAAGTATCTAATGAGAGTCCAACAAACAGACACAAAAGCAGCATTAACCAATTTTAACCAACTAATTTTGAAGTACTTCTAACAAATTTTAAAAAATTATTAAAACACAAATCTACTCCGTGCGTTTACTGTTCTGTTAAACAAACGTTTGTCCATGTGTTGGCCGAGCCTTGGCCAACATTTGTAGCGGTGGCTAAAAATCGGTAATTTTGTTCAAAATTTAATATTATTTATTAGTTTAAAGTTTAAAATATAGTTTATACTTCATGTACTTACCGAAAGTAAGATACTCCAGCCGTTAAATTGCTTTTTCGGGCATTACTTTTGCAACTTTTGAATACACACTGCGGCATTGTGAGACGGGTTGACATTGGCTGTGTTTGAAGCGAACTAAACAAAATAACAGCTCACATTTCAAGTGAGCTGTTATTTGACGAGACGGATTTTCTGCACCGACCGTGTATCTAGTTACTATTGTTGATCGAAGGACATAATGGTATGTTTCATTTCAGCCATCCTCGGATTCCACTCGATGATGAATCAGGACCAGTACCACGCGTCGCTTCTGAACAAGGGCCAGCCCGTCGGACTCGGATGGGACGGCATCACCAAAGCCACCAAACCCAAGGTACCACCACAATCCAGTACAACCAGCATCTACGAAGGTTTTCCTTGACGCTCACCTGGCTTATCATTTGAGATCTATCCTGTTATGGCTGACGTGAAATGACGTTATAATCCGTCATCCTGTTATGGCTGACATGAAATGACATCATAATCCGTCAAACATAACGACCAAAGCTCTAATTGAGCAAAATAAACTGCAATATAAAAAAAGGAATTTGTTATTTGATTATAATACAGAGAGACAATTTATTTTTTATTTTTTTATTGCTTAGATGGTTGGACGAGCTCACAGCCCACCTGGTGTTAAGTGGTTACTGGAGCCCATAGACATCCACAACATAAATGCTCCACCTACCTTGAGATATAAGTTCTAAGGTCTCAAGTATAGTTAACGGCTGCCCACCCTTTATATGCAATGTTTAAATATTAACATTTTGCGGCTGCAGCAATGACATAATTGTAGTCGTCTTAACTATACCGCACTGTATTAATATGGCCCTCTATCGCATCCAAATAACGTACTATGATTTTTTATTGCTTAATTGCGTGAACAAGGTCACGACCCTACTGGTGTTAAGTAGATTAACTTAGTTCTTAGATAAATTGAGTACTCCACCTTGATAAGTGAGGTCAGGATTCGTTCATATTGTAAAACGGTGGTACCACTTCATCCCAGAATTCTTGACTGGGCAGGATGGGGTTACTCGTGAGGACTTTCATTATGCTGCAGTATGCTGGTGGAATAACATTATTCATTCTCCAGTGAATCCTTTAAGTACCTACTAGGACACCCATGTGAAGAGACCCTGGTGCTATTCTACGTCCCCACACCACTCAATGACCAACAATACTGTTAATGTGTTATTGTTAATGTCATTAATGGTTTTTGCTTTTGAATCGTTACAGGTATTTCCAATGGACCCGCCCAACGATACGGACCCGGATGAAACGATCGCTCGAGTGCAACAAAATGACCAGAAGCTGACTGATCTCAATTGGAATAATATTAAGGTCAGTACATACAAAGAATGTGTTTTTGTATTTTTTGGCAACGGGATTAACGTCACACTGCCTAGATTAGGCTGTGCGTCGTTAACTTAGGCCCTAGAGTCAACCTTTTAATGGTTATCTATGATATGAGTTCTTTATTCAAACGACATATTTTTGGATGACTGTATTTATATAGATAGATAGATAACATCGGACGTCACGCGATAGATAGATAATATTGGAGGTTGAAATCTGTTAGACTGTTAATAAAAAGTATTTCAATACTTTGTTCCTCAGGTAAAAAATACGATGATAACATTAAAAGATTGTTGAGTAGAAAAGTCTATGTTAGATTTGAGATTTGAGACTTGCGAACTCAGAAAAGGGTATATCTCTTTCAAGCTTTGTTTGTTACAAAGCTACAAAGCTTGTTACAACAAATTAAACAGATTCTATGCAATCCATTTTTTCTTTTCTTGGTTGGATGGACGAGTTCACGTCCCACCTGATGTTAAATAGTTACCGGAGCCCATAGACATCAATTCTGCCACCCACCTTGAGATAATAGTTCTAGAGTCTCGGCTTTAACAGTACAACGGCAGTCAAATCGAATCGCATTATTGCTTTACGGCAGAAATAGGCGGGGTTGTGGTACCTACCACAAGACGTCCTATCGCCAGTAATAAAACCACCGTCTATGAATGTATTTCCAGAACATAAGCGACGAGAAGTTCGAGAAGCTGTTCGAGGCGCTAAAGAGCAACAGCCACGTGGAGGTGCTGTCGCTCGTGAACGTGGGGCTGACGGACCGCACGGCGGGCGCGCTGGCGGACGCGCTGCGGCACAACACGGCGCTGCGCGTGCTCAGCGTCGAGACCAACTTCATCTCGCCGCCCGCGCTCGTGCAGCTCGTGCGCGCGCTGCTGCACACCAACACCGTCGAGGAGTTCCGGGCCTCCAACCAGGTACGCACATACCTTAGAGAACCAACCTTACACCAACAGATACCCGACCTTAGAGAACGTGTTAACTTACTCAGACGGCCTAATTGTATAAACTAGTGGATCCGTAGTAGTCGAAATTCGACTATAATTAATTGAAATTATAAATTTGAACATTATTAGGACTCTAAATTATCAAAGTCTTTTTATTATACTTCTAGAATCAACAGTAATAGTTTCAAATTGAATGATACATTATTTTAATAAATACATTATGCATAACCACACCCTTATATTATCCCATTTACCTAGTCAGGTCATAAGTATTGTCACACAGTAAAAACTTTTCTTTTAGAATGCTGGCCACAAAAAAGTTTATTGAATTCAAATTTCGAATTGTTCATGAAGATAAAAATGTATACTTTTAGAATTTTACTCCTATTTTAAATATGGAGTGGACGCAGAAGACCGTGTTGCAGTTATTGCGTTGCATCGTTGCGGTTACGCGCCAATTCAAATTTTTAACATACTGAAAATTTTGAATATAACCAAATGATTCGTTTATCGTACCATCAGACGATACAATGAACACTCTAGTGTAGATGACAGGTCAAGAAGTGGTCGCCCTCGGTCTGTTAGGACTCCAGCAGTGATAAAAGCTGTGAAGGCGCGAATTCAAAGAAATCCCAAACGTAAGCAGAAACTGTTGGCCCTTCAGATGGGGTTAAGCAGAACCACGGTGAAAAGGGTGTTAAATGAAGACTTAGGGCTTCGGGCATATCGAAGAAAAACAGGTCATCGTTTGAATGCTCGTCTAATGGACCTGAGACTGAAGAGATGCCGCGCTTTGTTGAAGCGGTACGCGGGAAAAAAATATCGGGAAATTCTTTTTTCGGATGAAAAAATTTTTACCGTAGAAGAGAGCTACAACAACAAAAATGATAAGGTGTACGCACACAGTAGTGAAGAAGCGAGCAACCGTATTCCGCGTGTCCAACGAGGTCATTTTCCATCCTCGCTCATGTTAAGGTTGGGAGTTTCTTATTGGGGCTTAACAGAGGTACATTTTTGTGAGAAAGGTGTAAAAACGAATGCAGTTGTGTATCAAAATACAGTCCTGACGACCCTTGTGGTACCTGTTTCTCATACCATGTTCAATAACAGGCACTGGGTATTCCAACAAGATTCGGCGCCAGCTCATAGAGCGAAGAGCACACAAGACTGGCTGGCGGCGCGTGAAATCGACTTCATCCAGCACGAAGACTGGCCCTCCTCCAGTCTAGATTTGAATCCGTTAGATTACAAGATATGGCAACACTTGGAGGAAAAGGCGTGCTCAAAGCCTCATCCCAATTTGGAGTCACTCAAGACATCCTTGATTAAGGCAGCCGCCGATATTGACATGGACCTCGTTCGTGCTGCGATAGACGACTGGCCGCGCAGATTGAAGGCCTGTATTCAAAATCACGGAGGTCATTTTGAATAAACTTTAGTGTCATAAGAATCTATGTTTTATTAAGTTCATTTTGGTATATGAATGGTTACATAATGAATAAACTTGTTTCAATTATTTTACATTAAACGTGTGACAGAATTTATGACCTGACTATGTATATAACGTCAAAGGGTAAATGTTATTTGCGTTCCAGAGATCGCAAGTTCTCGGTAACAAGATCGAGATGGAGATAACTCAGCTCGTCGAACAGAATCCGACCCTGCTGCGTCTCGGGCTGCACCTCGAGTACAGCGACGCGAGGCACAGGGTCGCGTCGCATCTCCAACGGAACATCGATAGGAGTGAGTATCGATATCATTTATATCGATTTTACACAACCACGAAAAAAGCATTCGATTTAAAAAAAAAATACCGCTCATTTAAAATTTAAATTTAGGATTTGATTTTCAGTATATCCTTCTCTACGCAGAAATCCGTAGAAAGCTTATTCTGAAAATTATTTATTAAAAATATATAATTGTTGAAATGTATACTTTCCAGATTACGGTAGGTATTAATATATAATTAGAAATATTAATGTATGTAAACACAAAAAGGAGGTAGTTAATTGTTAATTACAAATTCGGCTGTAGTAATAAAAAGAACAATTAATTTCGATAAATTAATTTAATCTATATTGAATAATATCATCAAAATTAATTTATCGAATAAGAAAAAGCGAATAAAAATTATTAAATGTATTCAGTTCAAAATTTTTGAATACTTTTAAACTTGCTCTATAATTAATTGTTTACATGATTATTTTTATATTTCATTTGAATGAAAACTTTATTCGTTCAATCAATATACTATAAGTTTTCAATTTGTGTGACGTCATCTTTCACGAACTGACCGAATTGAACGACCACAATTGTGAATCACAGTGAACCTTCATTATACGTGATTAAATAAATTTCATATTAAAAACCGAAACAAAAATTGCCTCATAATGATATATTACGAACATTATTTTCATCACGTCGTATAACTCACCAGGTACATTTTCAACTCCAATATACGAATGATTTGGAGAAACTGTTTAATTATAAACCTTTATATATGTATTTAAAATCCATCATAATGTTAATTTTAATCGATTTCATTAATCACATTTCACTATATAACTTATCGATTATCAAGACGAATGAGTTCGATGATAACACCGATTAATATAGCGGCTTCGTTGACCATGGCACACAATGTGTGGTACATCACTATGATTAACTCGAATCATCAAGAATGGAAAGCGGAAACGCGAAGAAGTTGAATGCACGTTAACAGAGAAAAGAGGTCATCCAGTTTGCTCGCTCTTCATCGATCACATTGTAAATAATTCAGTCGAGTGTAAGCGTTGGAGGTAGCTCTACAGAGTCGATTTACGTATTAGATTGCCGAGTGCTAAAACGGGCGAGTGCCTCCCTGAACCTCCGGTTGCCGCGGGCGCGGGTCCAGCCCGTCGCCATCGACAACTCCCTCTTCAGCATGACTCCGCCCAGCGCGGAAGCCGTCACGCCGACAAACGACACGAAATCCATAACGGAGAACGTCGAGAAGTCCTTGGTGCTCGAAGCCAAAGAACCGCCCGTGGTTGAGGATCCGTCTCCGGTCGACTATACGGGAGAGAGGATAATCCCGGTAGCTACGGCGGAGACGAATGGCGTCGAGGCTGCTAATCGACACGTTGAGATCAGGACGGGAGATCAAGTGGATAGATTCGTCCGCGCCCAGCCACCAGATATAAACCCCAATCCGCATTCGTGAGTACTCACGATACACACACAACGCGTGCCCCCTGTCCCCGACCCCCGTTCCCACTCATCTCTGTTCATATATTTATGTGTCTAGACAAAGAATTGTATATTGAGCATCTAAAAATGAGCCAAACGCCTCATTGTTTGAAGGTTCAATTTAGATCGGCTAGTTGAGATATGTGTTATTATTATTATTCCAGTACGGAAAGACCTAACGCTGCGACTACAGTTCAGGTTCTTTAACAACCTGCAAAAGGGGGCGCGTAGCCAATAGACAACAGAGGTCAGAGCTCCTCGGGGCACCACGTGTTAGCACGGCGCCGTATAACACAACTTCGCTTATTGCAGCTTATACTTATTCTAATGAGTGTAATCATGCAGTTTTACAGTATCTCGGAAATTAGTCTATGGGTTGTGTCAGTGTTGCCATGTACAGGAGCATGGTGTTGCTGACATAAAAAAAAATTAAGCACCTGTATCATGAGTCCTAACCTATGTCACATTGATGAATACTTTAGAACTGCATTTAATAAGTGTATTTTAGTTAAAACCGTTTTGTTAAAGCTCTCGACGGGACAAGTTTTTATTTCCTTAACAAAAACTCCTTACTACTCTCTATCGAACAAATAGAATTAATTACAAATTTTACTTTCAAAACAGAGACTGAACAACACTAAATAAATATATTGTTATGTTTTTGATTTTTCTTTTTAACAGTTAACAATTTGATTTTTAGCCGAGAGGGGAGCGTAAGCCCGTATGGTATTTAGTAAGAACGGCCATTAGAACATCGGTAAAATTCCATGTTTATTTATTTGCTATTGGAAATTGCTGAAAATTAATTATGGCCGTATACGATATTTGCCGTGCTATTTTGTTTATTACGGAGTTGGAAGCGCCAGCGTTAATAAACATATTCGGCTTATGACTATTGCAGATCCATATGTTACAGAATGGAGGAGTGATTTGCGTTGACAGAATTGTTGTATTAATAAAATGTTGTGTTCGATTTTGAAGGGATTTTCCTTGTCAGATTGAATCTTCGAAGAGATTAAAAATTGAATATTCGTTATAATTTCTTTGGTGTGATAATAGCAAATGGTATTTATACCACTGTAGAAACATTTACATTTCCAATTGGAATATTATTTATGCTAAAACCAGTCAAGTTTATCCCTTTCAAATCGAATCTACTGTGACTTAGCGTAGAATTATAACCGAGCACGTAAACGTGTTTACAGCTAACAAAGCATTCGCCGAAACCCGAAAAATATAAAATGTGTTTGTTTTTTTTTTTACCTCAAAGCATGGTGTATGGTGTTTTTAACCTGTTTACAAATTAAACCTAAACTTTTAATTTGCCAATAAGTTTGATGCCCGTCGTATTGTATCGATATTCACTATTACTTTATTTTTATTATATGTACAAAACAAATTAGTTTATATTATCATTGCACAGTAAATCATTATGCTAATTGGTTACTTACATTAAAAATTTTCGTATTATTAAAATATTTTAATGACCAATACATTGTATTCGAATTAATAAATTTGACAGTTGACATAACATAACGTCGAGATTTTTTATCGACGTTACATCACTACAAGTGAATATCGATAATACTTACAGATAATAACTCGCTCGTTATCCTATATCCTCGTGTGTTATATTGCAGTACGCCAGCAGCGCCGGAGCCAGAATAGCGCTTAGACACTTAAACTACAATTAGGTAAGTCATCTGTCAATTTGACAGTAAGCTAATAACGACTTCATGTCATCGTCATCACTTTTGACAATTTAAAAGGTCAATTTCATTGAAGTGACTGAGGCCTATAGAGGGTAGAGGTAAGGAGAACCGTCTCATATGGGAGGAAGCTTGGAAAAGTGTCCCACTTTCAGTACTAAATAACAGTTCAAAATTTTCCACAATGGCACTAGCATAGGCACAGGGTATGGTATGAATTGAGCAGTTAACTGATTGAAGTATGCTGAGTTAGGAAATTTAATATATTTAACGACTACAATAGTTAGTGACAGATACAAGACCTCACATGTTTACGTAGTCCAAACTAATTTCGTCAATATAACCTAAAATTATAGCTGTGGTAAAACGTGGAGACATCGATTGCATTTTCTTATCAGCTTTAAATAAAATACTTTTTGTGATTTTGTAGTGCTTTCAGTTCTTTCGTCCTTTCGTCCTTTTTTATTTCTCTATCTTATTCTAATAACTTCAGCGCTTTTTTTTAATTTACCCGGATGCTACTGTAGCGCCACTCTTATTTAGCAGCTTTAACGGACACTTTTTACACACAGAAACGGTTCTTCTTACCTCTACCTACCTCTACATTCTGAGGTCTCATCCATCTGCTTAAGATGACTCATTGTTTTGTCGGTTTCGCTTAAACATTTTGTGCAGTTTTGTTAATTTTTTCAATCGTGCTGTGATATATTTTTAAATTTATAATTCAGGATATTGTATAGCCAAATAATCTAAAAATTTGTATATAAGATCTAAACTTTTCTACCATCATAGTTTTATTGATGAAGGCCAGCCAAGATAAAAGTAAAACATGAACAAAGCGTATAAGTACTTTGATCAATAAATTAAGTCAATATACTATAATAAACGACAGAGTCTAAATAACAAAAAAAATGTAAACACCCTAATATTCGTAATAGAATAATTTTAATGTCTTTTGATGATATTCGAACGTGAATGATCCTTCTTGATCGTCTACAGCTTTAGCACAAGAAGTAGGCATAGGGACCCTGGTAATGGGAATGGTGAAATCTAACCCATACATCTTTCGGTTGAGTTCCTCACCATATCTTCTTAGCCGGTCACGATTTCTATTCAATCATAGCTATATTCGCGAAGCAGCTGCCCTTAGCCATTCACGTGCTGTGGTAAAACTGGAAAGGTCTTTGGGCCACCAGTAATTCCTCCCTAAAAAAAAAAAGCTTATACAAACTTTTACAGGTAAGCTTTGTCACTATATTCGTGTACCCATTGTAAAATGATAAGTTGCATGTTGAAAGAACCTCCGTGTGTTACCTGGCATGTTTATGTATTGATTGAAACCAGGCACTCTTTTAGGAGCTACAACATGGATAATATTGTTCTAGGGTTAAACAAATTTAGCTTCTCCATTTGTCTAATTTAATAGATAACTTTATTGAAATATTCATTTATAATAGTGTGTGAAAACATTTGTTAGTAATTAAATATGAAATTGAAGATTTTATTCATTTGTCATCATAAACACACAAAACATTTCCTAATCCATTGATGCTCATTCAAATATGTACTTGATGTATTCTAGTGCAACTTTCAGAGGGCTTCCATATGCTCTGTAGTCTATATCAGTTGCATTAGCTAAATCTGTGACCCAAAAGGCTTTTATAAAATTCAGGTTTCGAAAAAAAAAAACAGTTCTTTTTAATATAATAACCCACAAATTAATTTCAGAAAGAAATAATTTATTACAAGATATTTCTTTAAAAAAATATTTTACATATAATTTGATCTTATTTATTGGACATTACAGCTATTAATGAAATAAAATATTATTATTTTTCACCCCCCACAAAGATTCTCATCATTAACGCCCCCGCAACTGGTGTAGAAAGTCCAACACTCATATAAATATTAGCCTATCCATTAAGTACATGTATTTTCTACATGGATACCAAGTTTCAAGTCAATCGGATGCATGGTTCAGTAGTTATAACGGAACATCCGTAAAAACCACTGTAGATTTTTATATTAGTATAGATATAGATTTTTTTTTATCCTTGTAGGCAGACAAGCATACGGCCTACCTGATGGTGAGTGGTTACCGTCGCCCATGGACTTCAGCAATGCCAGGGGCAGAGCCAAGCCGTTGCCTATCGTTTAATACTCTCCACGAGCCTCGTTTGAAGAAGTCTAATAATGATAATTGACAGTGATATGTTAATATTGCAGGCTGTCGCGTGCGTCGCATTACGCAGTTCACCCGCAGCCGCAGCTACGTCGTGGGCTGGATCCCGTGAGCGAGCGCCCGTCCCGCAAGCAAGCACGCACCGAACCGCGCACCGTTACCAACCCTATATCACCACGTGATGCCATGCCTTCAGTAGTCTACTCTCGTGAGTCTTTGCAGCCCAACTCGAGTAGTCCGGTTCGTAGCGAGCGTTCAGATGCTAATTTAATGTGTGAAATTTATCATCCCCGTTGGGACCTCCTCGGTCCGCGTTCAGATCGTAGTCCTTACCCGCATTCGGCTCGGTTCGCTGTTGGCCCATCGCTCTGCCGTTTCGGCTTGTGTGATTGTGTTCCATACATTGGAACGAGTCGATACATATTTCGTTATAACACACATCATTATTCGTCTCCGCATAATAATTATACAAAGATGGCGTTAGATATTTAAATGTTTAATTTTGTATCAACCAATCGAATGCATTGATTTTAAAATGCACTTTATATTTATTGTTTAAAAAAAATGTTAATTATAAGCATAATCGTTGCCTTAATCGCTTCGTATGTGTAGCTGCTTAGGTATAGTCAAATTAGATGTAGTTTTAGTTATGTGCTTGAAAATATCTGTACAATTATAAAATTGTATCGACTCTACCAAGGCACAATGACAGAAGTCGAAAAGCAGATTATATTTTTATGTCTGTGTTCTGAATGTTAGTCGCTGACAAGAATTGTGGTTCTGTGGTGGAAATTTTACAGAAAATGTTGACAAAGATTACTAGAGAGGCAGGACCGTCGCTAGTTACAATTGGATTCATTTCACTAATCAAACAATTATCCGGATTAGAGAAAGTCATCATTTTCTTTCAATAAAACGTGCCGTGATTTATTTTAAGAATAAAACTATATAGTGTATTGTGAAATTGCCAATGGTGGTAATCAAATTTAATTAAATCATTTTGAATAATTTGTTTCTATTAATTTTTTTCTTTTAGGACAATTTACTCTTATGTTCTAACTAGCGACCCGCCCTCGCTTCGCTTCGGAAACATTAAAACACACAAGAAAACAAAAAAAAAAAAATTAAAAAAAAGTAGCCTATGTTCATCAGGGACAATGTCGGCTTCTAATGGAAAAAGAATTTTTCAAATCGGTCCAGTAGTTTCGGAGCCTATTCGAAACAAACAAACAAACAAATCTTTCCTCTTTATAATATTAGTATAGATATGAATGAATTGAGAAAATTGAGAAATTCTAGTTTTTTAATTAAATTAATCTATTTGAGAAACCGTTTTCCATAGAAAATAATAAATTTTCTGTGTCAATGTCATCATTGACAGATGTAATGGCGGAAAAAAAAAGTTTAATTACTTAATGATGAACGCCCCATTTCCGGAACGAAACTACAATTCTTGCGAAATGATGTGAACGATGTACGTTTTTGAAAATATTAATGTTATTGTAATACTTATACTAGAGTGCTAATGAATTAAAAAAAAAAGATATTAAAATTGTAATATAATATTAAAGTAGTTTCACATTCCATTAATGCAAAACACATTTCTCTTAAAATATTTAGATCGAATATTATTATTTTTGACTAATGTTTCGACTGAACGTCTTGCCACCTTAAGAAATGTTAATGGAATTTCTATTTATTTACTAATTGAATTTGACTATGAGAGGTGATCTTTTGCATCAATGGAGTTAATTTTTAACTAAATTTTTAATAAAGCACTAGACCTTACGATTCGCTGTTTCGTAAAAACCTTTTTTATATGTGTAGTGAACGAATAATGCTAAAAATATACGTCTTATGTCTTAGTGCGCGAGCTCTATGTTTTGTCTCGCTCACTCTTGTGTTTTACGATGCGAGTGAGCGAGACAGATGCGGAGTCATCTGCGAATTAGCTTTACTATAAATATTTCACCTTTTGCTTTCTTGAAACAAAAAAAAGCTTACATATTTTTTTTTTAATTTAATCTTTATGTATATTTGATTTGTGTCTGAAGAAAGATGTGTCCATAACATTGTGATAAATGCATCATGAGTCTTATATTAATTTCCATTTTTAAAACAGTAAATACAGGATTTTGAATTTCGTTCTTACTGTCCATAAGAGGAGAAGATTGTAAATGAATTTAGTATTTTTTTTAAATGTAAAATTCTTTGTGACTATTAAAAAACATAATGTATTTTTATTTTTAACTATAGATTTATTTATGAGATTATGGGTTCAGGAGCATTTTGATCCATCGATAACTTCGACTTTAGGTTCGGATGTCCTGTAGTTTGTGACAACTGTAAAAAAAAACTTAAATAAAGTACATAAACAATTTCCCATTGGTTTTATTGAATTTCCTCTTCGTATTTGTGTTGGTTTTTTTTGTATTTTATATTAAGAATTTCACTGATTAGATTGAACCCATATCATGGTTCAGCGATGTAGCATTCAAACTTAAATAGTTTGAAGTTTGCTACTTTGAAGAATATAGTTATAGATTAATGTAGATTTTGGTTAGTAAAGTAATTAAAAAAAAACACATTCGTTGGATATTAAAATTTTATTTTAAGACAAAACAAATGCACTATAGGACAACAATATAGCTATTATTCATCTCGAAATCTAAAAAAGATATTATATTATTTAGTCATAGCTTGAATGATACCAAAATTTATCGACTATAGCAGAACGGTGATTTTATACAATTTAACTGTCGAATTCTTAAAACATATTCTTAAAGTTCGAGATGAAAACTGCGGTAACATTTACCCGCTAGAAAATCAATCAATTGTAACACCTAAGATCAACGATATGTTGCCAACAATAAAAACAGTAAACAATTTATATAATCTTCATTAGTTTGAAATAAATATTGTATTTCAACTGTCAAGGCTTTATGCTAGTTTAGTAATATAGTGGAGACATGAAGCAGGCAATAAACGTTTTGCAAAAAACTTTGAATACTTTTTTAGCTGGCAACACTTTCATTTTGACACAAGCAAACACTAAACAGTACCTGCTTGAAGAATTTTATTTAAAAGCCATTTTAACATTAAAATCTACAACAATTCGTGGTCCTAAGTAATTTTATTGTCATTTTTGGCTAGCCTTGTAGCGACACTTGTAAGTACAAATTAGGCCTTTAATTATCCTATAAATAGCACAATTCGCTTTTTGAAAATTTTAAAATACACATCAGTCAAAATTAGTAATATTTCTTAACAATCATTTAAAGAAACTATTTAATCCCTGATCTTCAAACATTAATTTGAGAGAGAGCAGGTGATATGAATCTGAATTAAAATGTCAATTTGAAGCATTCAACTTCGGATATTAGTTCGAATTGATTTCCAGTCTCTTCCGCCAATACGAAGATTCTTTTGAAACATCCAATCTACATTGATTACAAGTAAGTGTCATTTAAACTCCAACAAAGATAGTTTTTGAAGTTAAACTTCATTAGGCGCATGAGGGTAAAATTTTTACAGATGTAACGTCACGCAGGTATGCAACGGAAGGGTCGAAAAATTTTAATACAACGCCATCTATGAGATTTTTTAATACTAACGTGCGTATGAAACCTCTTGTAGTAAATTTCAATTCAGGATTATACGTGACGTTAAAATATCGATCACAGAGGGCGCTACCTCATACTATAAAAGATGATTTACAATTATTTACTAATAACAAAATTTTACATATAAAGACATTTAGGATAATTGTATTTTAATTTTTGAAGGTTTCACTTCTAACACGTGTGAATTGCACACGTTTCTTTTTTATTTTATGGAACGTTAAACTAAAATAACTACAACGACACGCTATTATTTTATTATAATGCCCCATTAGCCTATTCAATACGAAATGCGAGATATTTAAATGATAATATCAAAGCAAATTGATAGAATAACAATTTGAGCCTGTTTCATGATAACTCAAAAGAACAGACGTAGAAAGCCCAGTCTGAAAAAAAAAACAAAAATTCTATCCCCAATACTCAATTAGATTCGAAGCAGTCTAAATTATTATCGCGTACTACTAGGTACTTTATAGAATGTTAACAACGAACCAACAAATTAGTTCACTATCAATACCATAGACACGTATAACCGCGACCCATAGACAAAACTTATAAAAAAAAAAGAAAACAAAAAATCAAGATACTATATTCCCAACACTAAACCCATTCGACACTTCCGTTTTTAAAATGGCACATTTATCCTGAGCATCTTTCAATACGAAAATTTTGAAGAATAATAAAAAAATAAATTAATACAAAAACATAATTAATTTCAAAAGCAAACACATTCCAAAATATATTTAATCGTAATTTTTTATTTATTTAATATAATTTATTTAATACAAAAAAAAACATTGAGAATAACGCATTAGTCTTTTGATTCGTTAAATACTGCTCGTTTTATAAGGCAGGAAAAGGTTTTTTTTATTATTATTTCGATTAATAAAAAAATATTAACAACTAAAAAAAAACACATTTAATTAATAAGTATGGTTTCATCGGGCAGTGATGGAACGTTCTAGATCATCGAATACAATTAGCCCTTATCGACCTAAAAATAAGGCTTAAAATTATTGTATAACTTAAAATTAAATTGCACATTAGGTCTTCTCAATTTCAAGTAAATGCACTAACACATGAAAGTAAGTACGTTTTTATTAAGCAATTATTGATAATGAACATTTAACATTACATTAGCGCCAACCAGAAGTGGAAGTTTTTAAAGAAAAAATATATTTAAAAATATATTGTATATTTAATTATACATTCCTACGGTAATTTGTCAAGCGTACTTAAATTTTTTTAAGTAAATCAATACAGTGGTAGGTTCGTCTTTGTGCTGACGTAGCTGATGTAGATGCTGACCTAACTAATGTATTATCTACAGCATTCACGTTAGTCTAGACATGATAACGTCGACATCACATACAGATTCAATAACAATCTTGTCCACTCGAATAGAATCATAAATAAAAAAAGTGCTAAATACATCGAAAATAAATATTAATTAAATACTAACTATAACCTTAGTGTCGATTATTGGTCTAATATCGTCAAAAAAAACAATGGAGTCGTCAAAAAAAAAAATTAGTAAAATTTTGCAATAGCATTTTCCTGTTTGTATTTTTGTCTAGATTATTTTATACGCAATAGTAATTTAATAATAATATATCGAGAGGTGAAATGGTGTTTGTTTTAGGTAACATTTATCTTTGTAATCAAAGGTGCGTTTTATTTGGTATTATTACATAGCATCGACTGTTCGATGTTTTTAATTGAACTTCAGTTAAGTTTTTTTTTTATTGCTTAGATGGGTCGACGAGCTCACAGCCCACCTGGTGTTAAGCGGTTACTGGAGCCCAAAGACATCTACAACGTAAATGCGTCACCCACCTTGAGATATCAGTTCTAAGGTCTCAAGTATAGTTACAACGGCTGCGCCACCCTTCAAACCGAAACGCATTACTGCTTCACGGCAGAAATAGGCAGGGTGGTGGTACCTACCCGTGCGGACTCACCAGAGGTCCTACCACCAGTAATTTTCAAAGATGTCCTTTAAACCAAATAACCTTTCACTTCTCGCTTTAATTAAGTTTCTGTTTTATAACATTAGCAAAAGTTTCGCTAAAATTTAAGGAACAAATTCAACTACCCTCACTATTTGTATTTGGAATAATTTATATTTATAATAAATTAAGCTCATCTTTAGTTGCGCTCAAACGTAGTTCATTTGATCGTTAGCGTCGTCGCCTTCCTGTCTCCAGGTGAGCAGGTCGTCCAGCAGCGCCTCCAGCTGTGGGTTGCCGCCTAAACGGGACACCTGACACGAAATACAATCGAATACAATTCATTTTCGAAATAAATGTTCTGAACGCACTGATTGGTTGGAGCATCTAACAATCTAATAACGTTTAATTTATGTGCAATGTATTTATTTTTTTTTGTCAGGAGGAAATCACCGGACTTCCGCCCTCCACTGGGAACGGAGGGCGGGGCATGTCGGAGTTGAACCGACTAAAACCTCCTGTCGCTCAACAACCAGCATACAAACCTCGCATGAGACAGAACTCATGCAAAGGCAAAGGGGGGAAAGTGAAGCGTTTAGTGCGGAGCACATCTCTCTCATCACCCTCCCCCTCTGGACGTGCAATATACATAAGTGGTTTTTTGTCAATGTGTAATGTGTAAATGTCTGATAAAGATATTATTTATTATGTTTAAATATGTAAACAGTATATTGCTTTATACAATTATTTATTACGAGCCGTCCATTAATTACGTGCGGTAGGCAGCGGTTTAGCTCTACCCCTGGTATTGCTGACGTTCAAGAGCGACGGTAATCATTCACCAGCAGGTGGCCCGTATAGGTAGTAGGCATGTACGAAAAAAAAACAAAGAAAAAAACGCTACATGCTGTAGCTGTCTGATAGGTGAGCTCTTGAGTGTGCTAACACTGGCCCTAGCAAAGAGCAGTGCATCGTAAAATCTAGCACCGGATCGGAATCACGATCGTCGCCCTCACCTCCTCCCTGGCGCGCGCGTCCAGATCGTTCAGGATCCCCCTTGTGTACCGGAAGCTGCCCAACTTCTCCAACAACGTGATGCAGTAACGTTTCACTTCAACGTCCCGTGTCCTTTGGCGGAGGATATCTAGTTTCGTACGGTCGAAGGAAATTATGCTCAAGTCTAGAGTCGAAATCATAAATTATGACGTCACAAGTCACAAAAGCGGTCGCCTAAGGAACGTATCGCTTGATGGAGTAACCATTATTTCAATAGAAATTAGAAAATTGATCGTTCGCTGGAAACAAGTATGGCTGGATATTACAAATCTTCAAAAACAGGTAGGTATTGGGCATCAGAAATAAATATGAAAAAAATATATAGCGCAAGTTAAGTTCGCTAATTTTCATACGAATTCTATACACGTGTGTTCATTTAAAGGATACGAAGAACTTGTTTGTCGTCCTCCTGACTCCTGATGGCGTGTATGATGGGGAAGCTGAACTTCCCCTCCGTGAGGTCCTCGCAGTAACTCTTGTTCTCGGTGTACTGGAATATATTAAGTATTGCTTGGAACCAGCTTTCTATAAGCCGAAAGCTTTGGATCATTAAATCTGTCACACAACTACATTCAACGCACGGTTCATTCCTATATGAGTGGCGAGTCTATTCTGACCCTTGCGATTCTGGAATCAACTCCCATATCTTTATATCAGTGGTCGGGGAACCGGGGTAAATTACCACAAATGGGGTACAATGAAACTTTTGTGAGTAAAAACTATATATTTTTTATAAAGTATATAGTTTTTTTTCCTCATTACATATATTACTATTATTACCGTTACGTATTACTAGGGATTACATTGATAAATTGAATAAATGATGTCTAATTAAAATTTTTGTTATTGTTTTCTTTTCAAAATTATCATGGGGGGCTATTATTATAGCCATGAAAGATGCTAAAAAGAAGCGATTTAGTTGTTTTTGTTCTTCGCCATGGGCATAATATCAACTTACACAAACATATTTTGGGGTAATAATTATAAAAGTTCCCCGACCGCTGCTTTATATAAACGTAATTTGAAAGAAGCTCGCTTTTTTTCTTTTTTTTTACTGCGATGGATGGACGATCTCACAGCACATCAAGCGACATCAACAACGTATATGGCGTCGCGCATCTTTTGAGACATGAGTTGTAAGGTCTCAAGTATAGTTAGAACAGTTGGCCCGCCCTTCAAACTGAAACGCATTACTGCTTCACGGCAGAAATAGGCAGAGTGGTGGTGCGGACTCACAAAGCGTCCTACCACCAGTAATTCCCAAAACTATAATTATTACGGGTTTGATTTTTATTACACGCTGTTATTCCTTCACCGTGGAAGACAAACGTGAAGGTTTGTTAAGTACGCATTTCATTAGAAAAATTGGTACCCGCTGGCGGGATTCGAACACCGTTGCATTATCGCTACACACGAACGCCACGACGACTTCTAGTACATGTTGACGTGTTCTATTTGCGAGCAACAGAGAACCTAGAAGCACCCCCCCCAACCCTCCCGTACCCTTATACGACTCACCTCCCTCATCGACAGGTTGCAGTAATCGTCGCGGATCTGGAAATACAGCCCCAACACGGCGGACAGATTGGTGAAGTCCGATTTGTTCTCGCTAAACAACTGCATCAGTCGTATCGCTAGCATGAACAGTCCGCCGGTTTCTGTAACCATCGCTCTAATGCGTGAACGTATCGAAATTTGAATGCCCATTATTTTCTGTCTTTTTTTTATTGCTTAGATGGGTGGACGAGCTCCACCAGGTGTTAAGTGGTTACTGGAGCCCGTAGACATCTACAACGTAAATGCGCCTCCCACCTTGAGATATACGTTCTAAGGTCTCAAGTATAGTTACAACGGCTGCCCCACCCTTCAAACCGAAACGCATTACTGCTTCACGGCAGAAATAGGCAGGGTGATGGTATTTACCCGTGCGGACTCACAAGAGGTCCTACCACCAGTCTGTCTCGTGAATTGTAAAAGGAACGAAGCACAGTACTTTCCATCATCACGACCAGTACATGCAATGTTTTTTTTTTTTTATGATTGAAAGTTTACTGGTGGCCCGAAGGCCTTTCCAGTTTCACCAGGACAGGTGGGCGAGCAAAGGCTCAGCCAAGAGGGGTGGGATTTGCTAACAACTGCCCGAGCGCCTCCGAAGGAGACCTAACAACTCAAGAGTAGCTGGTTCGCGAATGAATCTACTACCGGATCGGAATCGCGACCCGCTGAGAAGATCCGGCGAGAAACTCAGCGGGCTGATGCATGGGTTAGGTTGCACGTCGACCTCTTTGTCGAGTTCGACGAGTACGGCTACCGGGGTCCCTAAGCCTGCCCCTAGTATTAGAGCTGAAGGCATCTAATGCAAAGGTTATTGGATCTGATGGATCCGTAAGGACGTGTCTAGGGCGTCGACGGTGACTGGCTCCTGCATGATCAGGATTCGGGGAGTAGTCAGCGGCGGCAACGATAAGGCGATTATCATGACGCATAGCCTTATCGAAGTATCGTTCCGACGCTGACTTCATGTATTTCCGAATTGATTCGAGGCCCAGGTCGTCGTGTAGGTCAACGTTCCTCACGAACCACGGAGCCCCGACAGCTAACCTGCAAAAGCGGGATTGTAGGGATTGGAGGGTGTCTATGTGTGTGCGGGCCGCGTGAGCGAACACCACACTCGCGTAAGTCATGACGGGCACATGCAATGTATGGATTGGATGTACATAGTTATTAGCAGCGTGGCAGCAAAATTCATTATCGTAAATTGATGTCTGCATTGCTTTAGTTAGACGTCCATTAGCGACGGTAACCACTCACCACCAGAGAGGCCCTATACTCTGCCTATAAGGGTAATAACACTAAACAGACGGACAGAAACTAATTAGATGTTATTAGTCACAGAAGTCGTTCTTCAACACGCATTACACATAAATCGTCTTTTTCGCATTAAAATTGTACAATTTCCAAAAATATTCCAAATTGAGTCGGAATCATTTGGTATCAACAGTATTTTTCTCATAAGTACTGTCAAGAGAGCGTAGTATAGATTTAGTTTTTTTTTTTTAGTTTAATTATGTTTTGACTACTATTATCAAAATTAATACATAATTTTATCTTATTTTAAAAGACAGATAATGTAAGTGGTAAAGAAATGTTACAAAGATGATTAATATTAAAAATATCACATGTTAAACCTTTAAAACACTTTCCTGTAAAATTAGTAAGTTTTGAGACTATACAGTTTTAATGCGAGAAGACGATATACATACTTAGCAAAAGGTTGGTTATCTTTTTAGGAACAAGTTACATCCCCTAAGCATTTACCTAATAGAAAAAATAAACAATCAAAACACTTTACTTTTGATGGTCATCTGTTTGTATTCGTCTTCAGAGGGACACTGGAAGTTGTCCCGCCAGTAAATCTCCATGCCCTGACCTCGATGCAGTTCCAACAGCTGTTCAGTGTATACAGTCGTTGCCTAAAAGGGGTATTTTGAAAAAAAAAACATAAATTGAGCCCTAATTTTTCCAAGTTAAGGAATTGATTAATGCGTTTAGTGTGTTTCTCTCGTTAAAAAGGTCCGCTCTGGGAGGTCTAGGACTGTAGGCATCGACTTTCTTTTAAAAGAATTGACGTGGCTATAAAAATTTAAGTTCTTTTACAGACATCACTTTTATAGTAAATTTTTTCATCCCGAAATATCAGCTCGTAAACTTCAATATGTTGGAAGAAGCAATGTCCCATCTACTATATTTACGAGTAGCCAAGCTGGAATTTTGTTTATTCTATGATCTAAAAGGTTTCTCGCACTGACTGGTGGAGAAGAGAGAGAAGGAAAATAAAGAGAAATAATGAGAAGAAATGTTTATTTTAATGATACCAAAAAAGTCATATGCCAATACAATGCACGTATGTATTTCACCCAATTTGGAGCCTATATCGGTGCTTATTTACCTCAAACGAATACCCAACGAATACCGGTTAAGTCGGTACCAAATATGGATCTAAGTCTATGGATGTCAATTGTCTAATTGGATGATTTAGTAATACAATAGTTTCGAAGCGTCAGCTAATTGGACCTAGTTTAAAGGAATCTTTTTTTTTTATTGCCCTTGTAGGCAGACGACCATACGGCCCGCCTGACTGAGTGGTTACCGTCGCCCATGGACTTCAGCAATGTCAGGGGCCGAGCCAAGCCGCTGCCTACCGTTAAACCGGTATTATAGAATCAGCATGTGTACAATGCCACTTCATTGAAAGAAAAAAATACTTTACAGCACGACTGAAATAAACATGACAACTTATTTATACGATTACGTCAACCGTATCATCCGTAGCAGAATCATTAGCCGAGCAGACGACAAGCTACAAACCGAAATAAATTACAATTAAAAGAGATAAAAACGTTTGAGGAATTTTTGTTCGCGCTAATTGGATGAAACCTTTTCAGAGTCACAGAGTTTCATGACGTATATTATACGTGAATCGTTTTTCTTTACAACAGAAAATATTGAGGCCGTCAGCGCAAAAGTGGCCTAACCCACAATTTTTTATAATCATGCTTGTAATTATGTATATTACAATTTATTTAAAATATAATAAATTTTGATGCAAAACCTGCCTATCCATAGTTTCACCCATAGATAACGGAGGGCTTTGTAAACATTATTTTTGAACGGATTGTTTTTTTGCCTACTGAAATTCAAATTTATGAAAACTTAAACATGATTACTTCATAATAGCTATAGTAAGCTTAGGCCAATTTTGCACTGACGGCCTCATATATTGTATAGTGTAGATAGAATCAGTCTGGTATTTCAATCAATCCCGAACATAAAGACTGAAAATTTGATGATTTTATTTAATGTTACTTTTTAATATTTATTATAATAATTATTATACGCTGATTGCATTGTATACATTAGCAAACTAATTGATACGCATATAGTTCTCATATTGTTTCCAGGGAGCGCGATGTCTTTTTTTATAGTACGCCTTTCTAGACAAATATATTTTGCTGAAGATTCTCTTAAAGCCTCGTTTTTTAGAAAGGCAGTGAAGACAAACACCGCAGGGGAAAGTTCATATCTAACCCGGAATGTACGTGGCAAATAATATCTGGTGACGCATTTGAGAATGAACATACTGGATCTTTATACACTAGTATGGAATAACCGGCTCTGACGATGAATGTTATTGTTTTAAAATGGAGATGACGAGACCATTTCAAATTCTTCAGAGTACACCCATGGAAGGTAAAGCACAAAACGCAGAGAGAACCGAAATTCCTCTGTAGACTCAAAGATTCCAAATGTCTGTCAGACAGTTCACGTTCATGACCTTACCTTACCTTGACCATAGTAAAACTACGGTAATTTCAGTTTAGTATTTTATTGTCGTATCGATTTTGATAAAAATACACTCTTTAGATCTTATTATTTAAATTAATATCTTTCAGAAGTCGACGGCTTTATATTTTAATACCTATTATCAAATCAAAACTTTCATTATTTTTAATTGAACGCTGATAAATATAATTGCAATAACAAAAATATTGAAATTGTTTTATTTTCTTGTTCGAGTAATGAGATACTTATAGAGTTGTTGAGCAAGGTATTTATTTATTTATTTATTAAGTATCTTACCGAATAGTATCAAATGTAATGAATGTACGAGTATATCCGAAGCTGATACTCACCAATGGATGGCCAAGCTCCAAAGTCTTCTCGAGGGCTATGATCATAGCATAGTTCGCAGCGTTGATGGTGCTCGCGACACCATAGATGGAGTGGGCTACCGGTATTCCGCGCCGTAAGATGCTGTTGTCTTGAATGTCGTCGATCCTGGTCCGATCGAACTGGTGTTAATGTGGAATGGTGTTAGGACCTCTTGTGAGTCCGCACGGGTAGGTACCACCACCCTGCCTATTTCTGCCGTGAAGCAGTAATGCGTTTCGGTTCGAAGGGTGGGGTACGTTGTAGATGTCTATGGGCTCCAGTAACCACTTAACACCAGGTGGGCTGTGAGCTCGTCCACCCGTCTAAGCAATAAAAAAAAGCAAAAAAAATGCCATCATACAGCACAAGATGTTTGACAGATGCCTGAATCTCGCTTATGGCAATTTTTAAGAAAAGCTCGCATATATACAAGTTCCGAACAACAGCATTTGATGTCGGTCTACCGAGCAATATCACCCGCTCGGTGGAAGATCTTGCCTTTTATCGTTACCTCCAAACTACAGTAGATACTATGTAATACTACTATGTAGACTCTGCGAAGCACTGCTCTTGCTAGGGCTTTAGGCCTTTAGGCTTTAGGGTTGCTTAGGGCTAGAGCTCTAGTGTTAGCAACGTCCTCAGGTTAGAGCCTCGTGAGCTCACCTACTCACACGGAGAATCTAGTATGACCCCTTCGAGGTTACTAGAATAGGAAAAAAAACCGACGCTAGTTGCAATAAGACGCACAAAAACCCTGCACACTGATGAAGCTTCCGTAATAGGCTGTGGTGGCATTCACATTAGAAATTCTATTGCGTTATCTCTTGCCTAATACTGTCTTGAATAAATATGGTATTCAAAAGTGCTCAAGAATTGACAATGATCAAAACGCTCTATTGAATTACATACTATATTCAATATCGAAGAACGATTATTTTATAAATTAGCATTATTTTACATGCAGTCCATTGTTGAATATTTATGTAACCTTGAAATCGGATATAATAATTAATTTGATATCGAACATCGCAAACTTCGGAGACCGTTACGATTTGATCTGTCAATATTATTTTTTCTTATGTTTTTTTTTTATTGCTTAGATAAGTGGACGAGCTCACAGCCCTCCTGGTGTTAAGTGGTTACTGGAGCCCATAGACATCTACGACATAAATGCGCCACCCACCTTGAGATATAAGTTCTAAGGTCTCAAGTATAGTTACAACGGCTGCCCCACCCTTCAAACCGAAACGCGTTACTGCTTCACGGCAGAAATAGATTGGGTGGTGGTACCTACCCGTGCGGGCTCACAAGAGGTCCTGCCACCAGTAAATGTTTGTAGTTAAATGTTCGTTTTATTTGGGATTAGCATCAACAATTCGATGTTTTTAATTGACCTTCAATTATGTTTACCTCATTCAAATGGCAGAAGTTTTTTGGTTATGATATTCTTTCCAAATTTTAAGCTTTAAATGGTTCTCCTGTAAAATTGCAAAAATGTCGCTTAAATCAAATAGCTATTTACTCCTCGACACGAGGTGGATTTGTAATTATTTAATACATACATATTGCTTTGTAGATACTGGATAATCGGAAAAAAAATTGATAAAAATCGACCGATCGACTAGCGTAGCCTTAGGCCAATTTGGTAGACTGATAATTACGCCATTTTCTTTTATATGATTTTAAAATGTCAGTCCCCAAAGGTTGTTTTAAGACTCGACAATTAAAAAAAAACAGAAATTATCACAACCCCAAAAAAAAACTCAAACTCCTAACTGAAACTTCAGGTTTTCTACTTGTCTTTTTTAATAATATCTTTGTATAGACATTTAGTTGTAGCGATAAAATAAATTATGGTATTTAATGCTATGCACATATATACAATTGCAAATTCGATTTTCAAGGTTATGAATTTTCATTTAATAGGTACAAATTTTACCTCTAAGCGTAGACAAGGTTATAATGAATTTGAATTACAATTACAATTTAACGTGTTTCCTATTATTAATTTGAACGTTTATTTCAACGATTATATATAACAGCCACTCGACTTTAATCGACTTTACTCAACTTTATGTTAAGTTTTTTTTTATTTTCTTTGTAGGCAGACGAGGATCATAGGGCCCACCTGATGGTGAGTGGTTACCGTCGCGCATGGACTTCAGCAATGCCAGGGGCAGACCTAACCATTAACTACTCTCCACAAGTCTCGTTTGAAGAAGGACAAGTGAGGAGGTAGCACTTGGCGAACACCGTTGAAAGGAGCTCATTTTAGAGCCGGATAGTATGTGGCAAAAAAGATCTCTGGAAACGCACTGTGGATGAACGCAGTGGCTCCAGGTAGTATGGATGAACTCTACTCCGGTGGCGGGCGGCGCGATGGTAAGAACGAGATGATGGAATCATCTCAAATAATTCCTCAGAGCACTCCCCATGGAACAACGCTACAAAATACAGAGAGAAGAAAAGTCCCTCTGCAGACCCAGAGGTTCCAAACGATCCGTGAGATTGGGATTATTGACAATCCGAACGGCCCTCTTCTGTATGGAGTCAAATGGAAGTAGCTGGTATTTGCGATAGGTATAAAAGTATAGATAGGGCAAAAAATAATTTCATCATGTCATGGATTTTTAAAATTTGAGTGGATACAGCCCTAATTTATTTGAAATTTTATTGAAATGAAAAAATGACCATCTTTTGGCTAGCTCAGTGTTAAGATCTTTACGAAATCTAGAAAAAGAACTGGTCATTTTTATTTGCTAGAATCAAAGTGGGGCTTTAAAATTTCGTACTTATATATAACTCTTTAAATTTAAAAAAAGCAAATAATTTTGATGCCACCACCAGTGAAACCACTATGTAGACAGAAACAACTTAAATTCAGTACTATTTTAATTACCCTTGTAGGCAGATGAGCATACAGCCCACCCGATGGTGAGTGGTTACCGTCGCCTATGTACGTCAGCAATTCCAGGGACAGAGCCAAGCCGCTGCCTACCATAAAGCTCTGTTCTCTAGCATTCTTAGAATTAATCTATATATTAATACGTGAAGCAAAAACTTTGTATCTCTTTTTACGAAAATTGCGCAGACGGAGGAGTATGAAATTTTCCACACTTATAGAGAATATAGAGAAGGAGTGCACAATGCTAATATTTTTTTAAAGTAATGCATAAAAGATACATTAAATCAATAAAGAAAACATTACACACACTACATACCATGTATTTGACGCACACACGCATGCATACTATTTATTGTCAAACTTTTGTTCTTGACGTCTGTTGTCAAATTGAGAATAGATTAAATATAGTTTGTCTTTGTTAATATTTTTTTATAGTGTAGTCTTGGCGAAATTTGTGATTATAGAAGTATAAAATATAGTGATAATAGTGTACAAACTTACAATTCCAATTAATTATAGTCGCATTTCGACTACTGCGGGACCTCTAGTTAGAATAGATACTAGATCTATGGAGTACTCATAATAGATGAATAAAGATGCATTTATTACAACACAATCAAAAAATGTTCACATAATGTGCAATCAAATCCTGTTTAGATTAGGAAATAAATGTATAGATAATATTTTTAACCGGACACACTTGTGACACAGTAAAATGTATAGAAAATGTTACTAATTTGAAATTGGGCCCCTATCTTTTTTCCTACAAAGTTGACAAGCATCCAGCCCAACCAATGGTGAGTGGTGACTCTGGTTCATAGACAGCAGCAATGTTAGATGTGTAGTAACAGAGTTACCTACCGCACAGTCCTCTTTTGAATCCTCATTTATAGCATATGTCGTAGTAACTTCTTAACTTTATTAGAAAGTTCAAGGAGCTGCTAAGACCCATTTCAGACATATGAAACGAGCACCACTTATTGATATGAGAATAGCAAATTACAATTAAATTGATTTTTTTCTTATATCATGTTATACTACCGTTTTATCAGTGAATACTGTATCTAATCTCCTATTCCTCAGGGGACTGATATATTGGAAAATAACAATGGGGAGCCATCATCAATCTGAAGAAACAAAATAATTCAACCTTCACATTCTGAAAGTTGACCTCAATGCTGCACATCTTATTTAATTTTTTCCATAATATTATCTAAATAATTGTAGTGTAGCAAATAAATAATATTATAACTAATTATAGTGAACTTTTTTCTAAATGCCTTTATCAATTTACAAAAGCTCTTAAGGCTTTAGACATAAAAATAATAATACTATTAAAAATTAAACTAAATTTTAAAACTTACAATAAACTGGCATTGTGTAGCATTTGTACAATATCACCAACTAGTCTCAGTTTCTCTTCAGATATCTTGAGCCAGTAGTTGAATGCGGAAGCTAGCTTCGTTCTTATCTGTTTCCCTGGTACTTGCTGAATGTATGTGTAAGGCATGAGAATTTTCTGAGAAAGAAATTACGTTTAATCGGTTTGTGTTTTATTGTAATCTTTATTAAAAGGGTAAAAAATCAGTATTATTAAAGTAGGCTATAAATTAAATTTACAAAAAAAAAAAACATATATTTGATAACAAGCATTGGGGTTTTTATTTTCAATTACAAAATTAATTTACATTCCAGTGTTTTAGTCGGTTGTATTAGTAGTTTTTTTTTAATTAATTTAATACTTATGATTGAAAGTATAACAACATACTTATTTTAACAATGTTTTATAATTACCTAAAATTCAAGTACATGAATACACATAGAGCGGTACTTGTCGCATTACGAGACTTCAGAAACAGTATAGCCCTATGGCGTTTTAATAAATAACTACAAATACCCTATCTAAAAATATCGCATAAGTTGACAAATCTTCAATTTCTATGAAATTTTATTATGACGAAAAGTACGCGGCAATTTTTTATTTAAAAATCTATGCAATTTATAAAGTTTTATGTGCCTACCTCATCTTGATTTTTATCACCACTTCTTGTGATAGCTTGCGACATTGTTGTAGATTTATTGATGAAAATATATAACACTAAAAAATGATATTCAGTGTATTGATTTTCCGCTTCAAGATATTTACCTCGCCGTGAAAAACTGTCAAGTGTCAGTCAGTAGTTCCAATTTTCCAACTGGATAGGCGATGGTTTCACACTTTACAGCCCAATTTCATGAATTTTATTAAACGAATATGAAGCGAACAATGTTATGGATGAAATTGAGCAAACCCAATGCACTATTCCAAATGAGCTGACAGTAAATGCACAGCAGTAGGTCTATGTATACATATTTATGTGCATACGAGGTGTAGTTTAGACAAAATTATCAGTTTAGCATTTTTAATTTTTTTCCAGGTGATGATAACGTTCATTACAATGAATTTAATTTTGTTTCATACAATTCGTAAAACTTATGCCAATTTTTTTTATATATTTATTTATTGCTTAAATGGATGGACGAGCACACAGCCCACCTCGTGTTAAGTAGTTACTGGAGCCATCTACAGCGTAAATGCGCCACCCAGCTTGAGATATATTTTCTAAGGTCTCGAGTATAGTTACAACGGCTGCTCCACCCTTCAAACCGAAACGCATTACTGCTTCACGGCAGAAATAGGCGGTAGAATCTCTATACAGCCATGATAAGAGGATACCCTGCGCCAATCCCGCATAATTTGGAATGAGGGCTAAAAGGAAGAAGATACCAATTCATTAAAAAAATTCATTCAATGGTTAGAAAATACAGCGATTTTAAAGCAGCTTATTTTTGGAAGCATTACCTACCACTGAATATAGAACTCGGTATGAGAATGTAATAGCTGAAATGTGAGGAATTCGAGGTAAGATTTTTCGATTTTGCCAATTTACTACCTCTTGATAATTTTATCAACTCTAAATAATAGTTTTCTGTCATGCGCAAATGTGTAGAAAATGCAACAAAATCGCTAGATACGGCTACAGGGTATATATTTGTCATCACTCACCATTTTTCAGAGAGGCTTAATTGAAAATATAGAAACTAAGATCGGCTCAAAAGTCGAGTCATCTACAACCGTATACACCTTATCAAAACAAAAGGTCTTCAACTATAATCCAAAACTGTGTTGTACACGAAACAACAATTCCCGGTAATTACAGCATTTTCTGACTGAAAACTGTACGAGCAAACAAAAATAATAATAAAAAAGAAACACCACTCACAAAAAATTGCCACGAATTACAATGAAATTATTGTAACGATCTCAACAGCTCTATGAATCGAGAGGGTATTGATTTGAAGTCGTTGTAGTTTAGAGGATTTTTTTTTCCCCACGAATGCTGAAACCCTTGGGAGACTATTTCGACGTCTCCTTGGCGTGTAGGTGAGCTCACTAGGCTAAAACCGGAGTGTTGCTAGTACTGGCCCTAGCAAGAGCAGTGCTTCACAGAATCTACTAACGGATTATAAACGCGACCCACTGAGAAGATCCGGTGAGAAACTCAGTGGGCAGTGTCTATGGGTTTAATTTACTTGTCGAGCCCTTCGTTGCAAGCGACGGGTTCGGCGAGGACGGTGACCGGTGCTTGAGGTACATAAAAGCACCGTTAATGGATCGGGAGGATCCGCAATATCGTGTTTAGGGTGACGTTGATTGTTTACCATTCGGTCCACAGGATCGGGTATGGTTATAGGATAAGACGCCCAGTGCATTCGTATTAAGTGATGCGATTGTGCCTGTGTTTGAATCTCTCAGACAGGTACTAATTTTTCTAATTGAAATACGTACTTAACAAACGTTCACGGATGACTTCCACGATAAAGAAATAACATCGTGTAATGAAACTCAAGCCTGCAGAAAATATAATTTGCGGAATTACTGGTCGTACGGTATCTTGTATGCCCACACGGATAGATACCACCACCCTACCCATTTCGGTTATGAACCGTAATGCGTGACGGCTAGGATAGCTGTTGTACTGTAAAAACTTTGACTTATAACTCATGTCTCAAGGTGGGTGGTAGCATTTACATTATTGATTTCTATGAAATGCGGTAACCATTTAACACCAAGTGAACCGTCAGCTCGTTTACCCATCTTAACAATAAAAAAATAAATATCCATTACAACAAATGTACCTTTTTTTTTTTTTTTTTTTTCGGGTAGAGGGCCGAACCTCCTACGAGGTCCCCGCGCAAAAGGGGCGCGCGGGGTATGTGAGACTCTACGATCTGCATAGTGTTGTGAGCAGACCGCGGGCCCAAGGATTTTAGGGCCCACCCACTAAACGAATGTACAATATAATATAATATAATATAATATATATATAATACAATACAATATAATATACAATATAATACAATACAATACAATACAAAAAATGTACAACAAATGTACCTAATGCATTAAATTATGTATGTACTGAAAAGTTTTGACTTCATTAATGAAATTGGATAAAAAGCAAATTTGATTACCGTGTACGATGAGATAAGTTGTTTTTATTGTAATAAAAAGATATGATTATTAACAAGTCTGTTTTCAAATAATTCGTTTTTTTGATATTTACTATACCTACGAGACGGCAAATTTAAAGCTTCTGCTTGGCATCCCTAAATTTACCGGGAACACCAAAAAATTCAGAGTAAACCAATGAAGTAGGAAACCTAGTAAACTTCAGAATTTGTTTTGTTTTCACGACGTCTTTACAAACTATTTAGAATATAGTCAGAACAAAAAAATAAATAGCTTGTGTATTACAGTGCAAATAGCTTTAGTTGTTTATATTTACCATTAAATTAGCTAATTAAAGTGTTTTAAATCGAGCGTCAAAAATAAAAAAAACATCGAAATGACTTGACTGGATTATGTCTGCACGTAATTATTCATGTAGTCGTGAAAGGAACGTAGGAAAATTGTTAGATTGTTTGCCGATTATAAATTCTAATAGGTTCATCTACCGCCCTTCTCAAGAATTGCCGCCGTTATCAGCTAGGACCTCGAGTCTTTTGAACAGGAATTTAAATTATTCTTTTGATTATAATGGATTTGATATTGGTGAACGGGCTGGTACACCATTTTCTGATTTCTTCACGGAGAGTGAGACAGGTACCTTCTAATTTTCTATTCTTGCAAACTGCAGCGGTTTTATTATTCTGTTGGTATAGTTAGAAAAGCTGAAAAGCTGAGAACCGACCACACGCTTACTAACATTATAATTTACTAATAATTTTATAACACAAGAGATAATTATTTCAACATCAATATAATTTTAATAATCCTGTAGATGAATGTGAATTGTTCAAATATTGTATTTTCCACTTTAGAACTTTGTAATATATATTTACTATGTTTTCACAACTAGTATCTAATTGGAAACTGATATGTGTAATACTATGGTGAGCGAAGAAATGGTATATGATAGAAGAGTATGGAAGGAGAAAACATGTTGCGCCGACCCCAGGTGACTGGGAGAAGGACAGGATAATGATGATGATGATGTGTAATATTATATGACCACCCTAATAGATTGATAATAATAGTTTAATAATTTTCAACATGTGTAAGATTGATAGTTCTTAAATTAAATTGTAGTAATAATATGCTTTCCAAACAGAGCAAGTAGAAACCAGGAGACAGTTCTAAAAGAGTCATTTATTAGTACTAAAAGGCTAATATAAATTTTCACTTTCCTGTTAGTGCTTCCGAATTTAATATGAATGCTCCATAATAATATACTTTGTTAAGCTTAATAAGTATTATGTTATATTAAAATCAACAAAAAGAGACTCTAGTATATCTTGTTTCAGACACACCAGACATTCTAAGTGAGGAAAGTGACAGCAGCTCTGGATCAGCCCTGAGAAGAAATACTGCTGAAGCCACAAAGACATTAGCAGAAGAGTGGGAGAGAATAGAAAGAACTTTGTATGATGAAGAGGGTCCAAAATCCAATAGGCCTGAAGTGATTGAAGAGTGTAAACAGTGGAGACAACTACATCCACATTTTCGGTAAAACTATAAGTTATAAGCATTTTCTGAGCAAAATAATTTAACATCCATGGTGTAAGAATAAGTTTTACCTTTACCAATTGAATTCATGAAAGTGCATTCATTTTTTATTAATTTAATTTATATGCTCAACACACTGTCCGTACCTTCTGTATATAAAGAAAGATTAAATATATAAATATTTTAAACATGCATAATTTAAGTAGCTGCTAGTTTATTTAATGTGTGTCTAAAATCCAAGATGTTAATTGTTGAAGGACTTTAATGTTTACTGGTGGTAGGACCTCTTGTGAGTCCGCACGGGTAGGTACCACCGCCCTGTCTATTTCTGCCGTGAAGCAGTAATGCGTTTCGGTTTGAAGGGTGGGGCAGCCGTTGTAACTATACTGAGACCTTACAACTTATATCTCAAGGTGGGTGGCGCATTTACGTTGTAGATGTCTATGGGCTCCAGTAACCACTTAACACCAGGTGGGCTGTGAGCTCGTCCACACATCTAAGCAATAAAAAAAAAAAAAAAAAAAACTTTAATGTTAGTAAAATTTTAACTTTTCCATCTTGTCCTGTCACCTGTTTATAGTATAAGTACTTTATGCAGATAGTTTAAAGTTCACAAAAAAAACCTGCTTATTTTTGCTTTCAAGTTGTTATACTGACAATAATTCTCAAGTAAATTCATATTAGCCTTCCCAGCAGTGATGAGTTTGTCAATCCATACATATTATGGTCTATTTTATTTTCTTTGATTTAAATTTACTAGTCAAATTACTTACTTAAATTTATTAAAAACAAAGAAGAAATATGCTGAATCATTAACACTACAGCAATTAACATTTTTGGTGCTCTAATTATTTCTTTATTCCAATTCTACTTGCCCTTGTTCTTAATTGTGTGAAGATGTAACCTTGACATGCATTATTTACCAAACTTGATTTTCTAATCATCTGATTCAATCATGTGCCTTCTGGTATGCCGTGAAGCTTAATTTTTTTTTGCATAGACATGTGAACCAGCTCACGTCCCAACGTTAAGTGGTTACCGGAGCTCACAGGCAGGCTTGAGACTTGAGTTCTATATAATATAATTTTTCTTGGTTTCATTTTTATTACACAGTATGTGAACATGAGTTAAGTACATATTAAATTTTCATTAGATTTTCGAAGTTGATGTGTAGCTCAAACACCGGCACAGTCATATCTTTCTAGACCTTCACCTGTCTTATCCTTTAGGCCATGATGATTTCAGGATTAAATAAAATAAATAATAATATTTAAATATTAATAATGCATGTTTGGTTTTTTAGGGTCATAGGCAGAGCTATAACGTTACCAGATAAACGACTATCATACAGACAGATTGAACACGAAGAAGTTATTGCAATACATTATAATGATTATGAACAGTTTAGCGAAAGGGAAGAAAGGTTATCTCAAAGCAGTACAGACGTGACACCACAAAACTCACCACGAGTTTCTGTTGTGGATATTAATGAACCCAGACTGACAAGAGAAAAATTGTCTTATAATCAATCCAATAATGACGACAATGACATGCCTGACGCGTTTAGTTCTCTTCTTCAAATCACACCAATACATATTAAAAGTCCCATACACAAGAAACGTACGAACGTGTCAATTTTACGATCAGACGCTGCTTCTTCAAAATGGATGAGAAATACCAGGCCTGATTCTTCAACCAATGCTGGAAGAAGTAGTGCGAAATCATTTGCGTCGTTAGACACAAGGAACATTGGTAATTCGGTACTGAGTGCGTCTGATCGTAGTAAATTATTAAATGGTAGAATTGTGACAGGGCGATATAGAGATTCAACGAAATTAGAGCCATTATGTTCCCCTTATTTACTTCAGAATGATGTCATAAAGCACCAGAATGCATATAATTATGGTATAAGAAAGGTCTCACTACCTCCCTTGTTGCTAGAGGATGAAAAGAAAAAAGCTAATATGTCTGGATCTGGCAAAAGACGTAACATAAAGAGTAGAAAAAGTAGTAAATGTGCTCATCAATTAGATAAACTCAAAAACAGTAATTGATATCTCACATAATATTATTTCATATTTCACTGAGTACCTGTACAACTTCACAGCAGAAGTTTTGAATTGGATCTATAAAAGTTAAACTTCAATTTTCTAATTTACCAACCATAGTTATCTGTGAATTACCTATACATATTTTTTGTTTATTAAAAAATGTATTGATTCTGTTTTGATGTATAATATGTCTGTCTGCAACCATTTTGATGTAAGATTTTTCATTCAATAATTGATGTCAACATATTATCAGAATTTATCATTTAAAATATATTAATAGCAGTACTGTTCTCTTAATATACTTACTGATGGGTATAATTTACTGTTTTTAAAATATAGAGTAGGTACTTTGAATCGTGAAAGATTACAGTGATTAAAAACCGATTTGTGACGGAACTAACAGCTTTGTCGATCATCACAGGGTCAAAAAGGTTTTGTTCAGGATAAAAAACAAGTCAGTCGCTAGCTCTCATATATTAGCAGAAGAGTTTTGTAGTAGATGTTTGTATTGGATCACTACGTCGATGACCTTGACTTGTGAATTGTTGTCTATATAGTGAAGTTTCCGCTATCCTGCATATTGTCAGCAAATAAAATAGCAATTGGATCATATAATCGTCTGCCCAATTAAAACAGTAATATTGAAATTACTGAAATTACGTAGATCTAAAAAAATATAAAAAAAATAATGAATAATTATTCCACTAAAATACTATTTAGTTGTGCTGCATGCGTTCCTACGGTGGCCATCGGATTGTGATGATAATTTTTATATTTGCGGGACGCAGGTCAATGCCGATCATAGATAATAACATTAATATATACCGATCATTGCTGCGAATCTTAGGGCGCCTGAGTCCACCACTAGAGGTCGACAAGGTGATGACGATTATTAAAAAAAAAAAAAAATATTTATTTAAATTTTAAAATAATTTAAATGATAGAAATCGCATTGCATATTTTTCTTTTAGTCTGTAATTATTCGCTATCTGTCATTTAGAGTTGGATGTTATATTATTATGAATTTAATGGTTGGTGATCTTTAAAATGTCACGTACATAACTTCTAAGTTAAATGGTGCACTGCTGTGATTACATATTATAAAATTGTGTGTGTTTATTTATTGTTATAGTGTGATTATGTGGATATGGATTATGAATGTGTACAATATATATTTTGATTCAAAAATGGATTCTTTATTATTTAAAGGTATGAAAAAAAAAAAACGTACATATCGATTTTAAAGATAATCGCCATTTTATGAATTCACAGAAGACTAACTTCATGTCTTAAGATATTAAACGCCTCCACTAAAAATAAGGAAGATAATAAATCACCGGACTCGTCGCTGCCGACCGTCGTGGCTACAATACTTGGGAGGCGATGATTGATACCTGAAAGGCGAGGCTCGACTTCTGAGAGTCCACCAATTTTGCACCCATCTGCTAAGGCGTCTTTCCCCAGCTCTTGCCCCTTTACTGAGGAGGCTTCTCTCTGCGTTATTTCAGGGCGACCGAAGAGGTGAAAGTCGCGCGCCGCAATATCAACATTAGCGCACTGTCGTGTTGACATGATATGTAGAAGCATTCATTAGTGTTTAGTGCGAGTTTTTTAACGTTCTCGATATCTTAAAAGTTAACTCGAATTTGTATGCAGTTGGAACAGCGCCCCTAGCGGAAAACGTAGGCAAGTGTTCCAACTCCATACAAATTTGACTTAACTTTTACACTATGGAGAACGTTAAGAAACTCACACTAAGTACACAGTTGTCAGTGTATCGCGTTCCAAGCTGGCTGGTTCTGGGTTAGCGGGGTATTTTGGAAAAACAGAGGCAACGTCACGTCGCGTCGGGGTAACGTAACGGACCGACTTAAAGTTGACACCGCCGGCCAGGTGTCATTGCCGTGAGCTGGGCGTTTGGGCATTTGGGCGATTGGGGAGCGGAGATCAGAAATTCAGGCGAGAGTGTGCTCTGTAATTGGAAAACTACCTGTATTAGGGTAGTTTTTCAATTACAGAGCATAATGCGACTCAGTGACGCACAATGTCGAATTATGCTGAAGCTTAGTTGAGCAATATGCCGCATAATGCGCTCTTGTGCTGTAATTGGAAAACTACCAGAGGCTACGGCAGTCTCACATACTTGGCGCGCACTGTTGGTGCAGATATTCGGACTGTGATACAAAAAAGGGTATATTAAAACAAATAATCAAATACAAATACAGAATTTATTTTGATATTTACATTATTTGCATTTTATTAACAATCAACATCAACAATATTAAATAATTTTGTTCTTGTGGTGTGATACATTTTTGAACAGTCTAATAATATTACATTACCGTTTTCGTCGGCCATCTTGCTTAAATAGATTCACAAGATGGCCGCCTACCTAAATAGTGATGTAATATTACGTGAGATAAATTTATGTGGACCTTTTTAATGGTAATACACCTAGAAGCAGTGAAACTGGGGTTATAACTTTGCGTAGAAACTTGAGCAACTGTAGAGAAAGCTGTGAGTTTTTAAAGTTTAGGTTACCACACGTAATATTAGAAGTTAGAAGATGAAATCAATTGGTACAATAAGTTCTAGAAAGAGAAAAATAGATTGAAAGTCTAATTTAAAATGAGCTATTAGAAAAATCTGATTTGATACACGTGGTAACCCTTTACGTATAATAAGCAATTTCCAGCTGATTGGCACTGTGACATTTATTCTTGAAATTGACAATTATACATTTATAGAATGTTACTTAACGAAATATATTTAGCAATAAAAAAATTCTTCCAGTGCCAAGGCGTTAAGCTATTTTTTCACAAAAACCATCAATGTCGTTTATGGACTTTTTTCATTTAAGTGTTTCCTTCAAAACGACACTGAAGTTTCCGTCAAAAAATTGTTCATTTTAGTCCAGCTAATTTGCCATAGAGTGATTCGATCTTTATGTCTTTATAATCATCTATTACACATTAAATTTTTAAATTGTTTTATATATATTATCTCACAGCCATCATTATATTGATACTACATTTAATAAGACAGAACTAGTGTAACAACACGACATATAGATGGCGTTCAGCTTACAAAGAGCCTAGCGAACATTCTTTTATAGAGCTTTTAAGAGATACTTATAATACATACTTCATTCACACATATACAGGGTGCTTTTTTAAAGGTTCTCGAAATGGTGTTGCTTGGGGTAGCTGTCTAGCCTACCTAGCTACCACATTTAATGAAAACAGCTTTGAATCATGTATTTAACCAAAGAATCCGATAACTTGTATCATAAATAAAAATCCCTTGAAGCACGGAATCAAAGTCTCTGTGAAAGGATTTTATTGCAAAGTAAAATTATGCTAAAACTACAGCTATGTTTTGTTATTTTAATTTTCTTATCTTAATGAACATTGCTTACTGTTAAAGTTAGGTATCTGTTTATTCCCATTTTGACTTTGGAAACAGTTAACACCCTGTATAAATGTTAGATGAAAGTAGCTTTTTTTTCTTTCTAAAAACATTAACAACCTCAAGCTATTAGCAATAGTCAACAATGTTGTTATTCTAAAGTTTAATGCACACAACATGTATACCTAAATTCGCGTGAATGATTTTACGACAATTTTTCATTAGCTTTTGATGATTTTGGAAATATCAGTACCTTGTTAAAGTTCTGATGAACGATTGTGAATGCATATGAATGCGAAAACATTTTGAATCTTCAAATTCTTGGGTGTTTCTATTTGAATTTTTTTGAATTACCATTAATGTAAGGTTTGTTTGTATTCTAAAATATAATTAAGTCCCTTACAAATGGCAGCTAAACCTATTTTTATCTCTTGGCTCAGATTTCACTACTATACCATTTTAATCTTTAATTTAGGCTTAGAATCTTTTTCCTACTCCCGTTCCTTTAAAAATGTTTTACTAACGATTTTATTGAACGTGTTTTATTAAAAGTGAGATGATATTTAAATTTCAATAAATTGTGCCGATCCATGTACGTTAATTCCGTTAGACCTCGAGAAAGATTCAAAGTAAATTATGAAGGATAAATAGTCGGAAACAAATAAGAATGGGTGTGGGAATTATGTAGTTTAATAATATATCGAAGAAGAATAAGTCATGGCGAATGCCGAATAGCGAAACGCACAAGACACGTAGCTTATAAGGTGTCTTAATACGAGAACTCCACAACGACATTTTAGTCGAGTGACCATTTACACACATTGAACGATTCACACTATAAGCTAACATATAGAAGGACTCGGCTATATTCTCTCTCTTTAAGGCGATTATAAGAATTAAACACTAAATATACCTTTTTTTTTTAAATTGCACACTGACCCACCTCTCTAAACTTTTAATTGCGTTTAATATTTGTAATGCTGTATAAAAATATTAAAGGAAAAATCATTCATTTATATAATTATATATATACTTAATATAACATTCATAATAATAATCCGAATCGATAGCGTGTATTTTACATATTTTACATTGACACGTCCGAATTATATACCTATCTAGCGTACAGTGACACCGAAGCCTAATTCACAACGAACTACACACGATTTTCAATATAGAGTTTTAATATTAGCCTTCTATTTAATGCCATGAAGACGTATTTCGAAAAAAATCCTTACGTAACATACAAAATTACATTTGACTATTTACAACTTTACTAGCTCGTAATAGTTTTTTATTTATTTGAGTGTAGAATGCAGTACGCTGCGTCCTGCGTTACGCAGGTATCTAGTTTGGCGTTTAGGGCTTCATGCATGAATCGCTACTATCGATCCTAGCCAAGTCACTTAACCGAAAAAGCATTTCGATATTTCGTTTACCATTCGATTTATCGACTAAAACAAATGATGTTTCCTGTGAATTGGCTGGGACGTTTCTTGCATTTCAAACTAGTTCAATTAATACAATGATTCATACTAAATCCTCAGAGGTGGTTATGTCAGTATACCTACCGCTTGCAACTTTGCGTAGCCATTGAACATCTGACCGTGAGCCCCCTTTAATTTACGTTATAGATTTGGACAGACCTTGTTTTTATAATTACGTAAATAATCTAACGTGCACAACCTTCTCGAAAACGTTATTCTTTACAAACTGTGATTTTTAAGTATGCTTTTATTTATTTAACTATAATATACATAATTTATAAGTCTAAATTTTAGTAGGCAAATTGTGAACTTTATGACGTGTTGGCAATACAATGGATAATGCGATATACATGTAATTATTTATCAAAGAGATATATTTTTTAGTTTTGGTGTCAAAATTAATTTTCGATTTGTCATATTGTTAACAAAACAAGTGTGGCAGTATTTAAAAATTCAATTCCATTGTCTGTTTTGATCTGTATGTGATTTTTAAATATCGTTTTGCTTTAACTGTTTTTTTTCTGTGCGGTAAGTAAATTAATTCGATTATTTGAAATATTACACATTCATATGAAAGTGAAACGATGTACCTATAATTAATAGTAAATTTTAAGGCCGGTTTTGCCTAGTCTATTACAAATGGGATGAAATCTAATTTATAACGTGACAGAATTATCTATTGTACAATTTGTACATACAAGATGTTTGATAAACTTTTAAATTATGACTTTTAAATAACATTCTCACATATTCTCACTAGTCGTTACAATGAGGTATTCATTTTAATTGAAATATTTTCATATTTATTAATTTGTAGCTGTCGCGTGCTTTCTATAAAGGTACACTTACTGATTTCATCAAACATCGTGTAAATTTTAAATTGAATAAATAAGTATAATGCTGACTATATTATTTATATAAACGATTCATCTAAAAATTGGTGATGTAACTATTTTTCTATTAAATTCTAATAACGTTAATTTAATCGACTGAACTGTTATCGATAGTTCATTCGATGTTGCGTGTCACACTATGTCAGTGCGGTTTGATTCAGTCGATTAAAACGTCACTAATACAATCAACGTAGTTAACTATGAGAATCCACAATCGTCAAAGCACCCGGAGTTAATACTAAATACACTGCCTGGCTTCACAAGCCCTATTTTTCTATAATAAATAACGATAATTTTTTTTTCGAAAAATAATATCACACATTTACAGCGAAATATCACTTTGTACTCAAGTGTCCGTCGCAAAATAATAAAATGAAAACAATTTTGTTTATGTAGAGCTCACAATGGCAATTTTTTTTTAATTTGTATCAGTTCATAAGTCTTATTTTTGTGCAGCGCCATGTATCACGTCCACTTTGACAATCCCCTGCCCGTAGGAAATAAAAAATAAAAATAAAAAAAATAAAAAAGCTACACAATTAAAGTTTATTGAATAAACAAAATGAAACAATATAAACTAAAATGAGACTAAACATAACAAGTTCGTTTTATATTTTTCGTGCAGTTCTTTGGTTTTATGGACGTTCAAATTATTATTTTCAGTCTTGCACAAAAAATACCAAACAACTACAGGTGTCCAAAGTTTATTTACAAAAAGATAAAGAGAAATGAGCAAAATCTACCATAGTACGTGCACCTTTAAGAATAACATGAAGTATATATCTTACAGCTAAAGCGAAGAAGTAATAATTCAAAAGATACTAAGAGCTACTTAAGTGAAATAACAAATTTAATTAATACGCAAATTGCCTATTAAATCAATCAGTCAATGAACATTTTAAATGCTAAAAATACACATATCAGATATACATATATGGAAAGGTGTTAAATATTTAGAAAACAGATGAGACAAAAAAGTTCAGTGAATTTTATAGAATGGAAAATTCTAGATTTAAGGTAGTTCGAAGGTAGCCGATGCAGATATATTTTTACTGTGAAACTAAAATTTTCTGCAATTAAAAGTTTAAAAGGTTCCATTATTTCGATCACAAATAATTATTTAGGTACTAACTTTTAATATTCAAGATTAAAGTCGTTCGCTTCTCAAAAAACATTACTTAATAAAATTGTTTTTTTTAAATTGCAGTCGCCATTGTTATTTTTGGAGCGCAAAATGGTGGATTTTGACAAAAGAGAATCAAAAATGAAGAAAAAACAGGAACAAAAGTGCTTTGTGTCTTTGTAATATAGCATAGAGCTGTGTCAATCTAGATTTAAAAATTCAAAGATAATTTTTACAACACTTATGAACTAAAAATATAAACCAACGCCATTAATATTTTGACCATTTTCAACTAATATACATATTTTGTCATTACTTAAAATTTAATAAACATATTTAAATAAATTGTCTTATTTGGTGTTTTATTCGTGTTTCACATTATTTAAAATAGCTTTATAGTCGCTTTTAGACTTAAAATAGTGCTGGATTAAAGTGCAGCAATAATATCGTGAAAATAATATAATTATAAGCGTTGTAATGTAGTGCAGGCAAAATTGTGTTTCAAATAAAAGGCGATGTATGATTGATTTAACTGAACGCAATGTCGGAAGTAGGATTTTTTATTTTGAACTGTGTAGTAAAAGTAAAAAAAAGGCCAATAAAAATATTTTTTAAATTAAGGTATTCTGGGGTTCGATTTAAATACAGTTGACAGTTTAATCTTGTTTTTATGGTATCACTAAATAGTATAGAACAAAGTCGCTTTCTCTGTCCCTATATCCCTATGTATGCTTAAATCTTTAAAACTACGCAACGGATTTTGATGCGGTTTTTTTAATAGATACAGTGATTGAAGAGGAAGGTTTATTTGTATAATAACATTCATTAAATAGTGGAGAAATCAATAATAAATTACAGTTTCCGAAAGGTCGCTGGTACTCTATAAATGACAAGGATCAGAAAATGTGATACGAGATTTAACCGTCAAACTGTATCCAATCACGTCTCCAACTCAAATTAAAGAACTTCGAGTTAATAGTTTCGATTGTGCAGTGGAGGGTTTGGGCAGTTCAGGGCGGGATTGTCGAGACGCCGGGCCCCCTAGATGTAGGAGTAGGGCCCGTCGGTGAGGGCGCTGCACAGCAATAGTCAGGAGGCGTCGTCCTTGGGGGCGGGCGCGGCGCGGCGGGACGCGCGGTACTCCACGCCCGGGTCGAACTGCATCAGCACGAACACCTGCAAACAGACCGCACTCACGCGTCTGGAGCCCGCCGCTGCTATATCCTAAGGCAGCGGTCGGGGAACCGGGGTGGATTACCCCAAATGGGGTAAAATTAAATTTTGGGGGGTAAAAATGAAACTTTTGCGAGTAAAACTTTTTTACTGGTGGTAGGACCTCTTGTGAGTCCGCGGGGGTGGGTACCACCACCCTGCCTATTTCTGCCGTGAAGCAGTAATGCGTTTCGGTTTGAAGGGTGGGGCAGCCGTTGTAACTATACTTGAGACCTTAGAAGTTATAACTCAAGGTGGGTGGCGCATTTACGGTGTAGATGTCTATAGGCTCCAGTAACCAATTAACACCAGGTAGGCTGTGAGCTTGTCCGCACATCAAAGCAATCAAAGCAATAAAAAAAAAGATTACTAACTTGGTCGGTGGGCAGCAGCGAGAAGTCGTCGGGGGGATTAGTGATGACGTAGCGCTTGCTGCTCGCGTCGCACGAGGACGAGGTGTCCCGGAACCTGTAGAGGCCGATGCACAGCATCCCGTACGTGCTGAGGGCGGCCACGAACAGGTCCCCGTACTTGCCGGCCTCTCCGAACTGGGCCAGGGGACCGTCGTAGAGCGATATCTGGCCCACTCTACACCGGTCTCTGTTGGAAACGATTGATCAATAAATATACATAATATATATATAATAAATATTTTTTACTGGTGGTAGGACGTATTGTGAGTCCGCACGGGTAGGTACCACCACCCTGCCTATTTCTGCCGTGAAGCAGTAATGCGTTTCGGTTTGATGGGTGGGGCAGCCGTTGTAACTATACTGAGAACTTAGAACTTATATCTCAAGGTGGGTTTTACGTTGTGGCCCACAGATATCCACATTTACGTTGTGGATGTCTGTGGGCTTCAGTAACCACTTAACACCAGGTGGGCTGTGAGCTCGTCCACCCATCCTAGTCCTACCACCTAGGTCCTACCACCAGTGATTTCAATGTTTTCGTTTTTAACGATGCGAATTTGAAAAGTCGTTTTGAGATCATCGAGTTTGGTATTTGTTTAGTGAGTAGTGCGGAGACCTGTTGGCCAGACTCTCGGGCGTGGAGTACCCGCCGCGGAGGCCGGCGCCTTCGGCGAGGATCAGCTCCAGCTCGGGGGTCGCGCCGCCCGTGATCAGCGAACGGATCAGTGTCAACGCGTTTTGGTTGAAGTACGTCTGCAATTTCGAAATTAGTCAAACTTTGGGAACCCCTACTTTAGATTCATCCATCATTCATCAATAAAACCATTTTAGCGATTTAAGTTCGCGTTTCTAAATTATTTCTAAAGTATTATTATTCGTATTCGCGTATTTCTAAAGTATCGAATACTTTACAATTTCCGTGGTTACACCTTACCTACATATTAAGTGATTTATTATCTACCAGTAAACCCACAATTATAAAAAAGCTACCCTGTAAATGGAGTTTTAGTAAGGATACCTAATTTTTTTCAAAAAAGATTATATCCTATGTCACTCGGGAATAGTGTAGCTTCCAAACAGTGAAAGAATTTTTCAAATCGGTTCAGTAGTTTCGGGGCCTATTCAATACAAACAAACAAACAAATCTTTCCTCTTTATAATATTAGTATAGATATAGATGGATTACGCACGGACTGAGATGTTGTTCTTTGACGTTTGATTATTATGACATATGTCAATAAGTTAATGCTGCAAAAACGTTCAGTGACTCGATTAACAATATTTAAGCTTTAGTCACATTGAATTCGTTGCTGAAAGCCCTACAAATTTAGATGCAAGATGAAAAAGGTGATTTAGATAAAATTAATAAGTCTTACAGTGGACATGAGAGAGTCGAGTACGCTGACGGCAAACGCAGTGCCGCAGGCAAAAGGTTGCGTCAAGTACAGCTCCGTGTCGGGGTCGTCGTCGTCGTCCTGGTCTAAGAACTGCACGTTGCTATCGTTCACCAGCTCTGATGAGCAGAAAGAATATCATTATTTTCTAATGGGACTAGACGAGGTCGGAGACTCACTTGTATACTCGACTGCTCCGCGTCAGAAATAGGCAGGATAGTAGTAGATACGTGGGTAGACTGGGGAAAAATTAGTACCCGCTCGCAGGATTTGAACTTTGGTATAATTGCATCTTATCGTATCGTATGTTCTTTCACCTCATTAAAACTACTTAATTAACATTAACATAATTAATCTTTCAAAATCACACGACGACTGGCACATTAGGCTATCAGTCTACATCACTTAGGCGAAAATCCAGCGATTTTACTCTCACAAAAAAAAAAAAACGCTTCTAAAATTTTTCAAAAATGACACTATATTATATTAATATTCTAGAATTATTTCCTCACATACTGCAGACGGTGTACCTGTAATCATAGGTACATTAGCACCGTATACGGATCCCCTCCTCTGCAGCAGCACGGGCGCGGGGGGCTGGCCCGGCAGCGGCTGCGCGTTGCTGCCGTTGGCCCCCGCGCCGGCGCTGAGCACTCCTATCGTGTCGTCGAACGTCATCGCCTTGATGTTCAACGAAGCCAAGATAGCTTCCTTGTCCGCCAGTGTAGGGTCATCGTTCGATGGCACCTTCGCTGACAGGATGCAGCACATGTCGCATAGGTTCACGTTTACTGCACGCAAGTCGGCCCGGCTTAGCGGTGAACCCTAAACAAATATACCGAACGATCATTGTTGACTGTCACTTCAGCTGTTCAATTTAGTATGCTGATTTGTAGACGTGAAGATAATCAACTTGGCATTGACCGGAAATTAAGTGCTATTAATTTTTTTTATATATTATTTTGGCGTTTATCTTTCACCGATTGTTTGGTCGTCAAATATGGCATGACAATATGAACCTTCGTTGCAATTCGCCACTCAAATAAAATGTTATATAAGGTATGGCCGGAAATTCAGAGCAAATCTATGTTATAAGTAAACCGTTTAGAAATAATTACATTATGATCGCCTAGATTGAGATAGATTTAAACAGGATCATAACCTCACAAAAACTAATGCACGTTAGGGATACTCACATTCAATACAGATATCTTCGGAAGATTCTGCAACATTTTCCATTCTCTTCGTATGTAGTCGACGCTTCCCACGATGACCACGTGTTTTAACTCGTGGTAGTGGAAATTGGAGGCTCTTAGCGGCATTACGAGATTCCTCAAGCCGATCAGTGGCGAGTCTGGATCCGCGAATAGACACACGACAACGTGACCATTTAGAACCGTCATAGCCGCTTGGTTTCTGTCCTGTTGAGATTTTCTTTATTATATTTACGGTATTGGTAATTTAATATTCAACATTTTTTCGGTAAGCATTACGTTTGGTGAATTTCGCTGGTCATTTCTATCTGGGCCCGATTTTAATGTTGAGTGGTCAAATTCTCCACAGGGATAAATGTATATATATTTTTATGGTTATATTAAATTATATATGGACATTAAATTAGTACGTAATGCTTTTAAATTAATTTGTTAGAGTGATAATTAGGTAAAACTCAAAGCTCTACTTACTAATATACAATCTTCAAGATTCCTGGCAGGGCTCCAATGGAACATGCCTGTTGAGTCGTATTTCATTTCAGTCTTTTCAAAGTCGAAGTCTTTCGACTGGTCGTCTGCCAATCCAGCAGGCAGACTAACTCCATTGCTGTTCTGATTACCCCCACTGCTTCTGCTAGTAGGCCTGTCGAGTCATCCAAAACATTATTCCTTTCTCGATTTCTATATCTCAAACGAATTTCGTGCTAAATTGCGGGTGATAAACTAAAATTTTATGTAAATTCAAACATGATTACTTGCTTTATTTTTAACGTGGAATATTTTAAGTTTTATTATTTTATTTCATGCACTGTGGTCATATACTATAGTCATAGCAATGTATTGTGAAGAAGATCGTGGTACCTACTAATGTAGTAATAACAGTACAATATAGACTACGCTATTTATGTATTAATAATGGACTCGATCGGTGACTGTACTGTTTTAAATATAGCGAGGAAACGTGAAAAAAAACGTAATGCCTATTTATAAAAGTCTAAACAGAAATTCTTTCTGAACTAAACTTTCGTATTTCTATAAAACCAAAACATGCTATGCTCCTAGGTAACAGTGCTAAATAATGTGAGTAATAAATTTTATATTACAAACCTTTCATATTTATCTACAATTACATGAAACGGGGGTAAACGTGACATAAGCTCTACGTACTACGGAAATTTCTGGAATAAAACAAAAAAAAAACAAAAAAAAAACGGTAATGTGTACAGGAGAAGTAATTGTATCGACAAATTACTTTTCTATTTTTATCTATTATTTTACTCGAAGTGTATCTACAATTTAATTAAAATTAAATTTATAGTTTAATCCCGCGTTTTTTTTTAATTTAATTATTATATGTAGGATGTATGATTACATTACAGTGTTCGTAGTCCCGAACATCTAAGGTGTCAGTCGGCAGCATTTTGGCTCCCGTGACGTGTCAGTAATCATAAAATGACATTAAAAAACGCGGGATTAAGCCGTTCAAGTTAGTTTTGGTTATATCTCCGACCCGTGAAAACCGAAGAAAATGCTGCTACATCTTCAATTACATAGAATTCATTTTTAATTGTTTTTATTAGGACTTTATTAAGACATGTTTTTTTTTACTTAATGTTCTTCGAATTTATTATTCTGCGCCTTCGCCTGTACTGGTACCATTTTACAAACGAAAAGTACTAAAATTCGATACAGAGCCAAAACTACTGAGTCAAGAAATCGTCTAGCTTTTTATATAATTTATTTGAGTTACATGAGCTTTTTCACTTCGTAGGCAAGGTGATAGGCCTGGTAATTCGTGTCTTGATCTTGAGGATTCCTGTAATAGACACCAAATAGGTCTAATCTTAAAGGTATAGTTGTGCAATAAATTTAAACTGAACGAAAACGGAATCATTTTGTTTTTAAATTAATTAATCAATGTATGTTAAACTTAGATATATGGTAAATATATTCTCATGAAATTATATAGGCTCTTCGATTTTATAAGTGGAAGGTTTGATTGAGATATTCGCGTAACAATTAATATCAAATCTTCGAATTTTAATACCGGAACTCTGTTTTATTTAAAACCGGCTAGACAATAGAATATTTCTATTTTTACTCCTTTTCATTCATATCGTTTTATAGTTCTTTCTTAGGAAATTAAATAAAAAATACACATATCGAACCAATCAAAGCACGGAGCAGCTTTAACAGTTATTCAATAGAACATGCTATTTTATAAGTTAATTAGATATAACGTGTTATCTGCTATTAACGTGTGTCCTGTCATCGGGTAATAAATTTAAAAAAAAGCAGCTAAAATAATAGCAGTTTATAGCAGGTTATCATAAACACTAATATTTCGTGTGCTCTGTGCTCTTGTTCTAATAAGGGTTCAAATTACACATTGAGGTCAAGCTTCAATGGGACAAACTTAAAAAGAAACTTAATTCATCATTTTAAGTTTAATAATTTATTTTATGACCATAGCTGTTTTTAGAATGCTGACAATATTAAAATAAAACAAAACATCGATCAAGCGAATAACAGTCATGTACCTAAGCTTTAGAGCATCTTTCATCTTTCAGATTAATGACAGTAATTGCTACGTATAATTATGTTGAAATCATACTTCAGTGGTTGAAATTCACCTTTTCTTTATTGCCCTTGTTAGGTTAGGTAACCATTTTTTTTTTAATGTAACTAGTTACCTAACAACTAGGTTAGGTTAGGTCTTATTTGACGTTATGAAAGATTCTCTAAACAGTTTTTTTTAATAGTTAACAAAAAAACAGTTAACATTACAATAGGGTCTTTAAACTGTCATTAAGTTAGCTGATTTTCAATTTGTGCTCTAAGTCGTTGTTTATCAACATCTGTTTGTGGTTTTTATTTATTATCTAAGTATAAGACATTAATACAGTATTTACGGGTGTATCGTAGGACTTTTAGAACCTAAATCATTTCCTTGCATGTTTTACGGAAGTGTACATTTTACGATTCCGATTCTCGGCTCCGATTATAGTTTATAATAGTTTTAGTCTGGTTTGTGGAATACAGTGTAATTTACCAGTACATTATATAGAATGAGTGAGAATCTATAGAGTCTTATTTTTTATCAAAACTAAGTCGCTTTTCATTCCTGAAATACGTATTTTTTTAATATATTCTTTTTTCCAATAAGTTTCAAAATATAATTTTCAAGAAAATATGCTCATCATAAACAAAACAAAATGTTCGTATATTGTATAGATTGTCGTCGTAATAATATATGGATGCCTATCATTCACCCGCAGTGACAATATTAATTTATATCCTGCCTATCCTTTCCTACCTGGATTTCGGCAATACAATGCCGAAAAATCAAAAAAAAATACAAAAAGGGTTCCATAACCTCTGTCGTACCACTAGGAAACCTAATGCCAGATATTACGTAGGAGGTAGTCAGACTAGACGTGAAAGAAATTAAGCCAACTGTAACAACGACAGGGATGGGACGGGAATACAGGTGCAGACATCACCCGGCGGGCGACAATGGCGAATCAAATAAGACTTACGTATCGGGCGGAACTCGATTGACGTTCGGCTTTACTTTGTTGACTTGCCGAGTCGTCGTCGTGTTCACCAGCTGGTTCGCCATTGGAGACAGCATCGCCGTCGGCGCGTTCCGATGGTTGCGATTTATTACTTTGGCGAAAAATAATTAACGTTAAATTAATAGCTAAGCTTTAATAAAGCTTTTATAACGCTTATTTTCCATGCTGTTTTTTGTCGTTTTGTGCTATAAGCTAATTACTATATAAACCATTAATTGGACCTGTTGTTATGTATCAACCTAAAAAATTGTTTAATATTAATTAATAATGCAACACCGGACACGTGTGCAAGTTGAGCATTCTGGATCCAAACCAGCCTTTGGGATAAGGTAGTTTTGACATTCATTTTTATTTATTTGTTTTATTATTATTTTATTCCGAAATCGTTGTTATTGTTTTTTTTTGTGTTCCATGTGAAGTGTTATTGTTATTGAATGTAATATGAATTCAAGATCTGAAGTAAATGAAACAAATAAATAAAAAATAAAAATCTATGTCGCGTTACTCATTTGAGGACTTGATTAAATATCGGTTTAATATACATAGCAGTTTTCCAAATGAACATTTCTTTTACGGAATATTTAAAGAACAAAATCTTTTTGTACTATATTGCTACAAAATATTCATGTCAGAATTGTTTTTTCCCAAGCGCGTTCTTTTTTTCGTACAATTTTACAAGAAAAAATCGGGTGTCTGTAAAGTCGGTTTACTGACGATAGTTGAACGTGACAACGTCATAAGAAAATACTGATGGAATGGTTTCATTTTTGAAAAGAGCATTTTAATTTTATTTGTTTGATAGATATTTTGTATGGACAATTGACACCACATTCACTTTTCACTGAACTCCATACTTGATGAAAACATGTAAATGTATTATTGTATAGCAGCTGTCCACGCCGATGCATCGCCCACTCAAGTAGGAGAGAGACAGATGTCGAATATTGTCGAACGCTGCCGAACGCGGAGGCCGATTGTGCCTCTTTGTTGTTCGTTGCGCGCTCTCGCTTGCACTTCAAGCCTTAAATGAAACGCCTCAGAGCGAGGTAACGCCGCATGACTCATGTTTTTTCGTGTGTGCCGCCGGCTCCATCGAATTATAAGACGTTGTCACGTCAAAAAAAAGGTTACCTACTTTATACAATAGTTAATTTAAAAGGTCTCTTAACAATGTTATTGACTTAATTTTATAAATCCACGATTGAGTTTTTCCTACAAGACTTTAACCTCTACCGTCACGGTAGATTATTAACAACGTAACGCATGTAGGTACTTACAGTTTGTGTCTTCCCCCCTTTCGCGGGCGATTTCGCCTGAAAACAGGAGGAACTTGATTAGAAGCTAAAATCATTGATTTTCAGGTACCTACTAAATTAGGTACATCTCAAATAGAAACGCTTTATATCTATAATGCATCTATATAATTGGATTGGGATGATAAGTAACATCTGTAACATATGGTTATTGATTTCAAATTGAAATACTTAATACGTTTTTAATTTATTTTCTACTAAGATTCTTTCATTTATCTTTTGAATTTTTATTTATTTGATTATGGTTATAGAAAATATTTAATTAGAATATTTAATACAGGCAACATTTCGTCATTCAATAACACTACAACGAAAGCATAACAATAAAATACTGCTGCCAGTAATCGATTTAAAGTATTAACATGCATTCTTGGATAAAGGGCAAGTATACATGAATTGTATTATGTATAATAAAAAAATATTTATTATTAAGGAGTACTAATAAATTTATTTCGAAAAGTACCGAATAAGAAATAAATCCATTAATTGGCAACAATAGCTAAACAAGTAATAGTGCGGGCACCATTTACGAGCGAATGCTTTTCCATGATACATGTGTAATGCACGGCAAAGGGATACAAACCACAAATGATAAAATACATCCGCTTTAGAGTTTACCAAGAAGCACATATCAATGGAGAAAATTGTTCATTAACTTCAAAATCACGAAATGTGAATGCAAACTTAACAGAAAATGATCTAGGTTAGGTTTCCCAACAAAGATTGGTTGGTTTCAAACGAGCTGTTTTTGGAATGAGCTTCACTTGCAAAAGCGACGGATAGTCGAACTATGTTTCAGCTGGGACTCATGCCTGTATAGCTTTATTTATATTCTTCAAGGGAGTACTGTCGCCTAAACGTTTTGTTAGTGCTCGCTATGAAGTATGCGTGATAAAGCATCTAAGTGCACGGTAACTCACGGTAACCCGGGACGAAGCATATTGCCGGTCGTCTAATGGGATTGGGCCGATGATAATTTAAACCAAAAAAAATAAAATAAAACACTCAGCCCCAAAGAGGCTGAGATGTACCTCGAACATGGACCTTCTTGGGCAACTCTGGCGGCGTGAAGGTGGGGGGAGGATGGTGATCATCTGCAAAACATCAGCACAAGTTCGCATTCCGATACACCACTCAATAAATACAATCCCTACAGGCACCTTGCAATGTATAGCGTTCAGCTGACTTCGTCTGTTTTGACGTTTTTATAATGCTTCGATATTTTAAATCGATTTCACTTTTAGAAACTACCGAAATTAACGAAGCGATATCTTGAGAGGTGCGAAGCGATGTCGAGACACATATTCGAATGTTGCCATTGGACAATTGGTTTATTTTTCTATTCGAATTAATCACTTGATCAAAACAAAAGTAGCATTAAAAACAAACTATGGTTTTATTTCGATCAAATAAAACAAACATGCGTCAGGTAGGGGGTAGCATAAATATTTTTAAAGCCGGTTTTCTCTGTATTCTTCTAAAAGTGAAATCGTTTTTTTTTTATTAGAGAGAAATTACTTTTATTAGAACATCAAACTACTATGTAACTACACACTTAGAGTATCTATTTATGAATAAATTACAAACAGTAAACATGCGGACAAGCTACAAAGACACACAAAAAACAGCTAGCTGTCAGACAAGCTCTATGTGCAATATTTTAATTCGTTAATTACGATGGAATTAGAACCCTATTTTTTATTAATAAGGACTAATGTAACGGGCATGAAAATATGATTATTTGGTGAAAAGGATTAATCACTACGTTAGAATGATATGGGTGGAATATTGAAGTTAAAAGGACGAGAATACGAAATGTAAGATGGCAAATACCATTTTACGACGAGAACAAACTCTGCAACCCATGGCTGCTTATTCCGGACAGTTCTATTGAGGCGAGATCTAATCAAAAAATATTCCAGGTAGGGTTTTGATACATGGTTCAAGTTTTAATACCGTATAAATAAATAATAACAAACTTAAAAGTTCTGTTTTAACTAAATTATCACAACATCGATAATTAATTAAATACCAGGGTCTAATTTAATGGAAAAATAAGGGTTTATTTTTTCCTAAAAAAAAAAAAAATTACAACCGAAATAAACGACATCAAATAATTCTCTCTCGTTCTTTCGAAATATCGTCTAAAAGAGAGGCCAAACAACTAACTGCTCAATAAATGCACATAGAGTATAACAGACAAAACAATGATAACAGGACACGATAGTACTATTGGCGCTTAAGGCATAGTGGAGTTGCCTCCATTGCCCGGGCACACATCACGTATAGAAAACATCACATCGACATTTACATTGAACTTTAAACACATTTTTGATTACGTACTTGCCCTGCCAACCATCTGGACGGCTCGTACGCCCTTCCTGAATGTCGCCACTGAACCAATGAAACAACATTATAATTTTTTAATCTACCAATACTTAATATATTTTCTGTATAGACCTGTTTTGAACTTGGTTGTGAATGAAGAGAGGCAGAATGTATTTTTTTTTATGCGGACAGAGATGCAAAGCTGAGGATGGTACGTTTTCGGCGCGCAGGGATCGATCGATGGTTAATTTTGTTAATTCAGCAGACATTTGATCACTAAAGCACAAAACCTTTACAGCTACCAAAATGAATTTCGATAATTTCGTCCCAATTTTTTTACCAAGTTTTGTGTCAGTAGTAACCAAAAATATACATAATATGACAATATATAGTCCCTAATTCATTTGTGAGTTTTCCCTATCGTTCCTATGGTTTTAATAAAAGCGTTATTGAGGTTATCTCGTGACTAGCCCAGCTGCGTGTCTTTACACCGTGTATTAGCGTACTTTATTAGCCCAATATATATTTAATTTTTTTTTTGTTTATGAGCAATTGTTAGTCGATGCAATAAACGATATATGTGTACAATACGATTGTATGGTATAACGAATGGTATTCCATTCCGTACCATCGAGAGCACGGTACGTATTAAGACTTTGTTTCACCATCCCAGTCTGCATCATCATCATTCCGACATCTGTAAAAATTCCAAAAACTCACAAGTGCGTACGTGCGCACATCGCGATAAACTCAAGACAAAGACCAAACTTCAGATCACCGAACGATACTGAAGTTTGCTCTCGTCCGTATTCATGAATGATCAAATGGTTTCTGACACTTGTTTTAGTCGGTTTTTAGTTAGCCACTGTCATTAGCATTGACAAGCCGGAACTGTCGTATAAAGTCTTTGTTCTTAAGCTCACTCTCATTTGGAAAATTGATTTTCAGCACTCGTGTCCTCATTCTATTCTTATTTCTGAGACATGCTTTCGTGGATACATTCTAAATTAATACGCAGGTGCACTTTGTTGTTTGCATATTTAGTTCTACTTACATTGTAAACGTACACATGCAATACACTATCAGTGCTCTGGGCTTTGAAGTGCATCATAACAATCGGATCCGTTGTTTTGTTAGGGAGAATTTTGAATGGTGTGTTCGTTTAGCGCGCAATGTATGATTCTTATCTTGGGCCTGATCGTGTATAGTATGATATTGTATGATGCACTAAACTTTGCACAGTAAAGAAACATATTAGAAGTGAATCTCAAAAGGCATAAGGTGGTGAAGTGTCTGAGCATGTGAGTCTTGTGACGGTGTCAATTCACTGGAGAGCAGACATACACAATGATCTCTAAACGGTAGGGCGTGAACGAGCAAGGATCAAGACAATGCTTTGCAGCCGTTTCGGTCTGTGCGGTACGACGCAACACCACTAAAGCAACTCAAAACGATTATACACGAAAAATAATTGGAAAACGTCAACTTGTGAGGTTATAGGTGTTGTGCAAGTTACCTATGTCGGCTCCAACCTTCCGCTGGTGCGCCGTTACTAAAAGTTTAGCCGAACAATATATCATATTAATGTCTCGATCAGTAAAGTAAACAGTGTAAGTTATAGAGATATTCTGTGTCAAAGTATCCTCCAGAAAAAAAAAAGATGTGTGGTGTCGTGGGACACCCGATATGAACGAAGTTCCTTATTATAAAAATATTAATTTTAAGTTCTATTCGAGGTATAAAGAATATAATTATTCGGGTATACATTTTTTATTATGATTATTAAAATTGATAAAAATAAAAATTTGAATAGAATAGAAATTAAATATTATTATTTTAAAGAAAATTTAATTATACTCAATAATCTCATAAATAGATAACACAAAAAAAAATCAAATAAAAAAAAATATTTCTAAATTTTCTATTATAATTATTAAAATAATAATAACCGTCATCACGTAGACTATACATTAGACACTGTATAGCCATCATACTAAGACTATACATAAATAATAATAATCTTACGTTACGGACGTTTTTTCCCGGTTACCCTAACCGGTCCTCCGTATCGTCCCATAAGGAACTTCGTTCCAAAAACGATTTACCTACATACAGTGTTTGTACATTGTTCATTATTGAATCTATTTATTTAATATCTGTGTTAAGTGAATATAATTTATATTAAAGGACACAGCTCGTGATAATATTAACGTAATAAATAAATATTATAAATTTACAATTTTTTCTCCAGAAAGAATGTCACAGAATTAATAATCGTTCGAATTAGTCGGGAGGCGTTCTTCATATAAAATGGCATCAATTATAGAGTATTTTTTTGCTATATTATATTATTGAAACGAGTAAGGGTTTGTTAATTCATTAAAGCATGACAGTGATCTTACAGTTTTTGCATTTGCACTTCTTGATGAGTGTTTCGTCTTTGATGTCCTCGTGGCAGGCCTTACAATAGAACCACGCTCTGGAAGCAGAAATTTTCGTAATGTACGTTCGTTTTGCGGAATGTTCTAGACAGTGATGGGCAAAGTATGGCCCGCGGAAGTATTTAATCCGGCCCGCCGAGAGCCCCATCCTAAATATTCTAGTCAGCATTTTGGCGCGTAAAAAAAATCTAACGTTTATAATTGAAAATCTTCGAATTTTTAATGAAAGCTCCAATTCGTCAGGGGTGTTTCGAGCTTTCATTATCTCATAATTAACTTGCCATCCAACTTGCCATGCAACTTGCCAATTCTAATTATCTCGGCATTCTGTCACAGGTATTAGTTTATTTATTGAAAAAAAAAAAAAAACATTTTTTTATAATTCTGGCCCGCCTCTAGAATTTCTAAAGCTTTGTGGCCCGCCATTAAAAATATTTGCACATCACTGCTAGAGCATAACATTAACTTCTAACCGACGAACGTATGCTTACCTTTTGACTTCATCAGCCGACTGTGCTATGAAGAACCCTTGGGTATTGGCATGGATTTTCGCGTTGCGAGGGTTTATCGATATTTTGCTATCGGCTCCCTCTTCTCCTTTGATCTCTATTGCTAATAGAAGAAGCTTGAGTTTCGTAAAGCATAACCTGAGAAGAAACACCAGTCTAACATATAACAGTAGCAAATAAATATACGAAATAATCAGAGTCAATTAACAGTTGTTAATATTCAGAGCGGTTACCATGCATTTTTAACCGACTTCAAAAAAGGAATAGGTTGTCAATTCGACTGTATGTTTCTTATGTTTGTTACCTCATAACTTTTGACTGGGTGAATCTATTTTGATGATTCTTTTTTTATTAGAAAGCTGACGCTAGTCCAGTTCTGATAATGATATCTATCAGAAAACCATATAAGTCTTAAATTTGCATTTAGTACGTGCGCGACAAATAGACGAATAACTCAATAACTCAATATCACGCCAACCGATCTAGATGATTATTGTTTTTAGTGTACATTAATTTGTTTTGGAATATCTTTTTTTTTCTATTTGAAGTCGGTTTTTGTTAAAGCATGTCTATTTACAATTATTACAATGACATTCAATCGTAACTATGGCTATATACTAGATTCACATGATGAAATGAATAGGTACGTTATAAATGCGTTAGTAGTAGTATTAATAAAGTATTGGACACGCAAAGCGGTGTGGCAGGTCAAAGACAGTTGAATTATTTACGTTATCATGCAAACTGGCACTGATGCAGTTAGTAATTTTAATATCAGTGAAGTACTTGCCAAAGAAACGTCACTGCACTGAAGTAATTCGAAAAAAAAAAAAACGAATCGTATGAGATTACCAATTACTCTATAAAAGATACTGATTGTCAATAACAAATGTCAATACCATAAATCGGACAGAAGGTACTGAAGCACTTGATCAATATTCACGAAAGGTTTATCTAAATGAATCCAACCAAAAGTACAGCCATCTATCATGGACCCCTCATGCAAAAAGGTATATTCAGAAACCTGGTAATAACCATTACTATCTATCTTATTGAGCCAACGAGATGCATGTCTACAAAGTTTAGTTAACACTCAAATAGCTAAGGGTTAGCGATTCGGCACACAGTGTCTACGGTGCGAGTGCAGGCGGGGCCAGGGTAGGAGGGGCTTACTCGCTGGCCTGAGGGAACGACATTCCCGTGAAGGAGGTCGACAGAGTTTCAGTGTACATCTCGCATCCGGTACCCTGCAGGTAATCGTTCTGCCAGGCTTGAGTGTCGGGGGACTGCAATCAACCAACAGAAGACGCTAAAGCCTTTGCTTCGTTAGTCTCACGCGGGCGGCCACTGTCGTCCCTTCCACTCCACCAGACGATTAGTAAGCCAACGGGTGTTATTTATTCGCTCTATACCAGTCGAGGCATTATTCAGTGCAGTACCTCTAAAACCATTACACATAAAACATTGAGACTCGAATCACATATGAAGCGGGCAAACAAATAAAAAAAGAACACCAAATGATGAAGCGTTGCGAATCGTTTAGTGACGATTTTCCCGCATTCGTGGCGGTATGGTATGCTCAAACACTGGTACGGTATTAAATAACAAAAAAACGTTGTGTGACTTTGTCGTACGTCATGTTGTTTGCGTCTCTGAGCGCCCACTTACTCGGCTGCTTCAATGAAAGGCATCCCGATAAACGTAGGACTAAGGGTCTCTGTGTACATCTCCATCCCGGTACCTCGCATGTAGTCATTAGTCCATATAGCCATGTCTTGGGACTGTGAAAATGTCGCAGATTTCGTTAACTTTATGCATCTTTGGAGACAAACGCCTAATCTGTTCCTTATAAGGACGGTCGTTAATTTTAAATTAACTGACAGAGCCTTTAACGAACTCAAAATTAAAGCGTCGAGAGTAATTGTTCACGCGATGTTAGTAACGTGGAATTTAAATGTCCGCTTCGCAAATTTTGTTAAAAGGTATTTATCTCCAAAGTACATATATCGTCTTTTCGCATTAAAAGTATACAATTTCCAAAAGTTTTGGAAATTGAGTTAATATGCAGAATCATTTAGTATCACTAGTATTTTTCTCATAAATACTGTCAAAAAGAGCGTAGTTTAGTTTTTTTTTTGACCTATATTTTGACTACTATTAACAAAATTAATCAATACATAATTTTATCTTACTTTGAAAGACAGATAATGTAACTACTGGTAAAAGATAAAAAAGAAATGTTGCAAAGATGATTAATATTAAAAATATCACATGTTAAACCTTTAAAACACTCTCCTGTTAAATTAGTAAGTTTTGAGATTATACAGTTTTAATGCGAGAAGACGATATTATGTTACAGTCAGTCAGAGTAAAATACTAGAGCTGACCGTCTTGAAGCTCCGCATTGCGAAGAGGTTGGCCATCATGGTCGAGAAGCCAGGCGCGAGACAGCTCTGGGCGATGAAGCCAAGTTTTAGTTCCGCCAAGCAAATCACGTCGTCGCCTTGCTTCCAATCCCATGATGGAATGTTTAACAGATAGGCCTGTGAAATGGAAATTTACGTTGTAATGTGATTTACTCTGAAATTATATTATGCAATAAAACATATAAAAAAATTAAAATAAAAAAAAATCCTCTTTTACGAACATTTTATTTAAACGGAAAACACGGCAAGACCTCATTAAATAATAGTGTGTAACGAAGACAGCTGCGAAAGTTTAAAACGCCTTCTTTAACTTTATTTAAATTGGCAATACAGTTGACAATTGGCAATTGATAATCATTTTATAATCTACCGAATGTCAACAGAATGTTTGCCATTCAAAAACGGCAGCAATAGACAATACACTTAATATTTCAATGAAAAAAATTTGGAACCAGAACAAATCAACTACATAGAATGAATAAAAACTTCGGGCTTCATCGATTATGGTCGAATTTCAGTCTGCAGGCTTTGATATTGTTTCGTAAATAGGTGATATAAAGGACGCGTCTCTTGTGGCAGATGACAGTTGACAGCATGGATGTCATTGTCCACCTTTTTATTTATTTATTGCGTGTGAATGAATTTACGGCCCCTGGTGTTTATTAAATAGTTACCAATCCCCACACAGATCAGACAAATGTAGACAAGAAGTCAAAGTCGCATTTAGCGATTTACCGTCTCCAGACGTCGGCTTCAATACTTTGGAACTTTTCAATTAGCATCGAAAACGGAACACTGGGATTGATGTAGTAGAAACACGCAGGAATTCAGAACTGAACCATTCACAAGCTACTCGAAGTAAACACGGACCTTATTATGGTACTGCATGAGCTGTATGATGACCCTGATATCGTCGGAGTAGTTCTTGATAGAGATGACCCTCATGATATTGGCTGCGTCCTCAGCGTCCGGATCCTGGCAGTATTTGTTGGCTAGCACCAGACAAGCATCTGCTTCATGGACCTAGATGTTGTTATTATTAACTGCTCAGTTCGGATTATTTATTTATTAATTTCGTTAAGTTTTTAATTATTTTAGCGGATATCTAGCGCGTGTTTCAGTTATCTCTGACTACACACCACAAACAAAATTTATCTTTGGTAATTTATTGAAACAAATTTAAGATCTCGTATTTCACGATCAATAGTTTAAATTTCTAATTAACGTTAATCTTATCTATATTGTATTAGGTAAATTTTAAATTCTACGTAAATCGTTTTAAGCGAATGTTCGTTATAACTAAATCATGCATAAAGCAGAACACGGGATGTTTCACTTCGACGGGGAACTCTATTTTACAACATCTAAGGAACTAACGAGTAACATTCATAACTCGTTCAACAACAAGCAGGTGAAATGGTAAGGTTTAATACATGCAAGAATACGATCATTCCGAAGCCGTGCATCGACAGACTTACCGCATACCTTTCGAAAATCGATAACTGTACTGCTTTGAGATTGTAGTGTGTAAAATTTTGAAAACGGAAGACTTCCTCCTTCAGACGTTAATGCCAATGCGTCAGTGAGTACAGTGTGATCGACATCGATTAGAACAAACGGGCCACATCGCAAACAACACCCAGTATTGGTACAGATAGATACGGCGGAAGGTGCGCGGCTGGGGCGCGGCGAAGGAAACTGCTGAGATTTGGACCCGACTCGCCAGGGCTGGCACACACAACAGCGATAGCCACACGCGGAGAGCTCTCAAACCAACACATCGGAAGTACAGCGCGCCTTAGAGCGCCACGTTACAGCCCACAAAACGAGCCCTTGCTCTACTTCTAGAGAAATGACAGTCTGTACAGCTTAATACCGACACCACGCCCGATATGTCACGTTTCCGTGCGTACATTGCTACTTACTTTTACCCTTTGCAGGTCGATTGGATTCATAATGGTGCCTTGAAAGAATTCCACAGTGGTAAAGTGTCTCTTGAACAGGCCTTCGAGCTCCAGGTCGGGCGGTTTCCTGTCATCAACGCTCAGTTAACACCGCGGGCCGGTAACGGGACGAGCCCGTCGCCCGTCGGGGCTCTCATGCACAAACTATCGTTACCAGCAGTACGCAGTAGTGAGAGGGTGCTACGCCGCACCGCCGTGTGGAGCAATGATTGCGTCAAAATAATCACAAGATAAAAGTTAGTGATATAAAATCCTACTGTGACTATGAAACAGCGCCTTTACAGAAAAAGAGTTACCCTCGTATGAATATAATATTAAAAAAAAAAAGTATTGATTCACTTAGACGCGTTTTAATGAATAATTATGGCCGTGCTGTCTAATTGCCTGCGCTATTTGTCTTACTCTAACCTTGACTCGTTCAAGGTCGACGGCATTCATCATTGTACCCTGAAAAAACTCGACGGTGGTGTAGTGACGCTTCAGTAGGCCTTCCAGCTCAAGGTCGGGCTCTTTTCTGAAAGCGTCGTTCGATCACGTTCACACAACCGCCCCGTTACTTTCAACAGCTATTTTCACATTTATGAGACCAAAATAAACATTACTTAATCAGATTTTAATGTAGTCGAATGCCTGTTTCACTTGGTCGTATGAGGTTCGCTTACGGACATCAGTAACGCCAGGTGCACCCACCGCAAGTAGTTTAAATCACGCCCGGAAGAAGACTAAAGGACTGATTACTGAGATTTCCATAATTATCTCGCATTTAATTCCAGAAAAACCTAATAAATCACCGCGAACAACTGAATTCGAACTTAACGTACTCACCTGTGTAAAAAAACCACCTCAACATCCACATCCTCTCGATCTTCGTGTAGGAAGTCTTTTAAAAAATGACTCACTGATTCGTATGTTATATGGCCACATACAACAATGTGCCTGAAAACCCAAATATTTATTATAATTTCATGTATCCATTGTCAAGTGCGGAAAGTGCAGCTACAAAAAAATTATAATTGCAAACCGAAAAATAAGCTTCCGAAGCGTATCCGTTAAATATCAAAGCTTTATATTTACCGAAAGTTAATTAGCCATTTCATGTATTTCAATTTACATAATATATTATTAAAATAATAATTTACATTTCGTTGTAAACATCTTGAAGAAGCGATATTGAGAAGAAGCGTTCTTAGTTTACAAGTAGAAGATTAGGAAGAGAAGATAAAAAATAGTACAGCAATTTGAAGTTTTATTTAACACCTGGGACCGCGCAAGACATCGGGTGAACTCAAAACAAGAAACAGGGTCTCGACAGGGTTAAACAAAACGATCAGTGAAAGAAGCACGAAGGATCTAAACTATTGCTCAAGCAACGCCTTTGTTTAATGCCGAATTGAAATAAAAACATTAGTACGTAAGTTACGACAGAGTTTTATGATGAAAACAAAAAATAATAATTATAAAGTTTTAATCAAAACAAGGACGTCACATTTATAAATAACCTCCATAATTTACTTAAGAATTGTTCATCAATTTGTGGATAACGTGTTTTCTTTCTCTTTATTGATCGACGACAAAGTACGTTTAATATTTTATCTTATTCATTTTGAAAACCACAAAGTAATGAACCATCTTATGTCTAGAAAGCTCAGTTTCGTTCAGGTCTGTGTATATTTCTATCTACGTACTATAAATAATCATGAAGTTCGCGATCGAATGATCAGGAATACGACACACTAGCCGGGACCGAGTTAAATTAATTTTAATATAAAATTAACTAATAATATGACTTCAAGTTACACAATTAATCTACAAAATCGGTATCCAAGCACTTAAAATTTCATATTATCAATTATTAATTAAAGGTTTTCATAAAATAGATTCAACAAAAAGAATTTACAGTGGCGATGTGCTTGGATACACAATGCAGATCTTCAATCATTTATTTACGTCTCGGCTTGGGTCTCTGTTTGGGGAAAGGTTTCATTGTCGATATGAATCAGAACGTAGTATTCCTGTCTCAGTATTTGAGTGGTCTCGACAATTCCATATTGAGTTCAATTCGAATGTTAAATGAGATAGTGGTAAGTGTTGCGAGTCGATTGTGTCGGTACAATGATGGAGGTTAATGACATTCATCCAAAATAACAAACGGCAAGCCAGGGTTTCGAGCACAGTTAAAACCATCATCACAACTCAGAAAGGATAGTTAAAAACAAAATGCAAACCTCGGAACTACTTACGGACATGCAAACTAAATATGTTCATCTAAGGTGTGGCAAAGGAACTGATCTCATTGTCATCGTTATTTGAAAACTACATTCTTTCTTAAATGATTTTACAAATATCTTTTAATTAATATTTTTTTATTATTTGCATTATTAATATATTGAAAAATTTAGTACAACTGAAATGATTAAAATCTCTAAAATGATTCAATCATGTCAATGATATGTCAAAATGCTAAACTAGTTTTGCGTTGAAAATGTCCTCAATGCACACAGCCTTGCCACGCTCTATAAATTCAAAATTACGTAAATACATAAACACTAATTGAACCGAGGGGGATCGAGTCAAAATTAAATGGCACAACAATAAGAGTGAAGAGGGTCTCACATCAAATACGAGTACATAAGTGTTCGTGCAGGCAGGAGCGGGTGGGACGCGGCGGGTGGGGACAGGGGGCATCAACAGCGCCCCGGGTGGCCGGCGTCGCGTCGCCAGCCGCGCCCACGCGACCGCGAGGAGCTGTCGACGCCTCGCTTCGCACACCACAACTCCAACAAACAACTCACTACGATACGCACGGTACACGGTACCACCCAACATTTAACAACTCTCTCTTTACTAAGCTTTACATTTAACATTCCTTTACGTACGATCACTAACACAACATAATCATGATACCTATAATGACGAGCGTAAACACTAGCCACTATCTGTTCGCTAAATATCAACTGAACTCAAATCAATTCAAAGGTACGTTACATCAATATCGACTCATAAAAACAAAGACAACACACGGGACTCGAGTCCCGCTTAAGATAAGTGAGAACACAGAAGCGTGCTAAGAGAGGAAAAGGAAGAATAGATATCACAATACGGAACACATTCATTCAAAGGAACGGATTGAAGACAGCGGCTCACCTGCGTCCCCGCTCATTCTTGAGGGTGCCGCCGTACTTGGGTCTAGTGCCGATTAAGTCAATTATCTCTGGGATACAACTGGCAAATATCGCCTAAACGCCGACAGATAAAACAAGACATTGAGATCGAATAGAGGAGAGTGCGAGGCGGGAGCCGGCGGCCGCCCGTCCGGCGGTCGCGGGGCGGAGGGCCGGCGGCTCCCGCGGGGCGGCGGCGGCGCGCGGCGGGCACTGGCTGTGTGTCGCGTGCCGAGGTGCCGGACCTAGCGCTACAGCGTGGCGTCAGGCGTCGTGTGCAAGCGAACAAACCAAACACTACTCATCGACAGCATTACATTACTTTACATCGGCTCTCTCCGAATCTAGTCTCGTTAGAAGGATCAAAAGCTCAACGGTATCTCGTGTCAAATTTACGAAAAGGCATGTAGTAGTGCGTCGGTCGACCGCGCGCCTGTCTCTCTATTACGGGAGAGGGGCGCGGTCGCCGGGAGCTAACTCTTCGAGCATGCGCCACGGCACCGAGAGACCGATTCTAGTGAAGGATTAATAAATTTCATTAGCAAACTCCGCATTCAATCAATTAAGATCGAAACCGTGAGAGGTGGGAAGGCAGGAAGCCGCGTGGAGCGGGGGCGTGAGAGCAGGGTACCTGCGGCGGACGTCCTTGTTGTACCGGCCGCCGTATTTGTTCCGCTGCGCCGCCAGCTCCGTGATCTCGGGGATCCAGCTGGCGAACACAGCCTACGATACACAGCAAACACCGAGAGGTGAGCGACAGCCCCGCCCCGCGCGCCCGCCCCGTCCCGCCCCGCCCCGCCCGCGGCCGCGTACCTTGCGTCGCACAAGGCTGTGGCTCGAGTGTCGTCTGTCTGCGGCTGTGAGTGGTGGCTGTGGCGTGTGTGTGGGTGTGCGGGACGCGGGTGCCGTGTCGAGCTACGCTAGCGGCGGGAGCTGTGACCGGCGCAAGCCGTGACGGGACTCGTGACCGGGTGCATGCAAAGCCTAAAGGACACATACGCTAACTGATCGATGAGAGGAACTCAAAAGAAATCGATTCGACCGGTTCCTGAACTAAAACGGTGAGCATTCGTATAGACGCTGGGTAGAGCGCGAGCACGGGTCGGCCGTTGTGGCGGAATGCTGAGCCAGCGCTCGCCTCAGCCCTACAGCGGCCGGAGACGTGTAGGGCGGGGGCAAAACGCCACTCGCTTTCCGCCGCTGGACCGTCGAGTGCTCACGAGTAGATGACACAATACATCTGACGGCACTGAGCAAGCTTTCTTAAAGGTGATGATTTCACATCGTCTCCGAGAGATCGGGCGACCCATGTCGATCAGACGCGCCGAAACAGCGCCGTGCCGCGAAATGAATCGCCTCCACTTTCGGCGTCCAGTTTAAACGTCAAATTGATACCTTTTTCCGTGTTCACGCTTCAGCTCGCCACTGTACTTGGACCTACTTCCTACCAGCTCTATAATTTCGGGAATGCTACTAGCGAACATTGCCTGCAACAGACCACGGTGCCGATCGAGGAAAGCGTCCGAGCGTACGCGGACACCATCGCGTGGTGCACGACAATGTCCACCTGGATCTCGGTGTACTCTGTACACGTACTACGGTGACGCAGTCATATAGTTTGGCCGGGAGCGGAGCGAAAATAAAATAAAAAGGAACGAGTGTGTGTCTAACGGTGATGTGAGCAACTGAACACAGCCAGGCACAGGTGCGGCATGCAGAGATCGCGAGGTGGGAGGGGGGGCGGCGCCGGGCTCCGGGGCGCTGTGCCGGGCGCCTGGGCTCCTCGCCGGACCGCCTCCGCTCGATCGCGGCACTACGACCGGTCATCCGGCACCACGACGACAACGCCATTGTCACGTAACAAAGCAAAAGAAAAACAAAATACACCCATGCACTCGTTTAAAATTAAGCTCATTCGGTATGTCGGTGAGTCAAATAATACGGTCGGTCTAGTTGAAGCGGCTGTTTAGATTGGACACTGAGTGTTGAAGCAGCGGCTGCCCCCCGGCCCCGGGCGGTAAGGGGGCGGCGCTCGGCGTCTCCCGAACGTTACCCGGAGAACTTGACATGCTCTATGACAGTGCACTAGACAGGCTTACGAACAACAACGAGCTGTGCGTCAACCAGTATATGTTTATCTAGCAAATCAAGTGTCAACTATCCGGTGTTGTTTCGTTAAATTCAGATTTCCTTTTGCTTTGTTAAAACATTTCAAAATTTCATACACCGAATTGCAAGTCTTTTGCGAAGATTTATCTTGGACAAAGAGAACAAGCTCGATCGTACTTCACGAGGACGATGGTTTAGTGACTTGCATTTCTTTGTCAAATATTAATATATAACTGTATCCGTAATCATTAAATTTGTCTTTAAGACTTTTTAAAAGGAATTAATTAATATTTCATTTAGAGATTTAAAAAAAACTGAAACTTACCAAACCAACGAGGAGAAAAAATACCAAAAAGGTTCTGCCTAGTACAGTGTGACAGAACACATCACCGTAACCTACTGTGGACATCGTCACTATAAGGAAATACACGCATGTCCAGTATGAGAGCTTCTGTGAGTTAGCGAATTCCAACGGATCCCCTGAGTTTTCCAGCTGAAATTAGAAAAATAATAATTTGAAACCCCTTGTTTCACTCAAAAAATATATATCATTCATTTTAATTTTAATTATCTTTATCAAGTTCATCACCAATAATAATCATAATATCAAAATTATAGCAATAAAAATTACTTCTACATTACATAGAATCAATCTTGTTAGAAACTAAACAATTATTATTAGTCTGAAATTTTTTTTTAATCATGACAAAATTTCAGTAAATAGAACATGATGGATACATAGAGATCTCTTCCTCCCACATTACTTACTACTTATAACTTATAAACACTAATTACTTATAACTTCCCTTGGCAATGGCCCTTTATTTGTTCAAAAAACACCAAAGTATGACAATTTTACGCTCCGTGAAAAAATCAGAGAAAACGATGACTATCTTCGTAATGCTTACCAAATGAATAATACCGGCGGCTGTTAACCACACTGATATAAATATAGAAACTAATTGCGCTAAGCGGATTGAGCTTGACGTTTTTAATATATTGAGGTATTGCAAAATATCAGGCACGGTCATTAAACGCAGAGCCCTGAGAAATCTCAGACCTGAAACAAATAAATTCGTAAGATATCGGGTAAAACGAATATTAGAATTTTAAAATAAATGCTGACAGTAACCACATGTTGAAATAGTTGTAATATCATTGAGAACGGCTATGTAATTGATGATTCCTCCAAATGTTCACGCTACGATGTCCTTAGTATCGAATTTACGCCAGTATAATCCAATGTAACAATAATTTAATTGAAGAAGTTCACTGACTTTTTGTTACGTTGGATTGTAGATATCGTAGATACAGACAAATATCCTGTCAATACAAAATTTTAAACCCAATTTTGTGTTGGTACAATAATACAATCCTATATTTAAAAAGTAACAGCTTATTACTTGAACTCTCTAAATAAGAAATTTATGCGCTATTTACTTTATCTCTAAGTTCAAATAACCATAAAATATATTTATTTATGCGGCTAGTAAAAGGCTCCAAGAGACTCCAGCCTTGACTTAAACAATTAACGTTGCAGTAATTCTTATCTTGTTCGCTAACTTCACCTTCCTACCGATTCCTACCTAATTAGCCAATAGAGGCGATATCATTTCTAATAATGTTAAAAAGTAAGAAGGTAGGAGGCAGGCAGGAGGTTTGGTTAAAACGTTGAATGCCACATGAAAAATCGAGTATTTTCATTCAGGCCATGTGGGTCACCTGTGAGCCGTGATTGGGTTCCAACGTAAACGCTTCCTATAAGCCACGGATTGCAGCTACCAAACAAAACGCGTATGGAAGTGAGCCCCGTAGGCTTTTAGCCGGACCGAGTGTCTTTGTTTTCAAATGTAATAGAAAGTTGTAGTTTTTATCAAGATTATAATAGCCTATTAAAATATTTAAAAAACTAGACTGTATAAGTTGCAAATGTTTATCTTCCGTGCAAATTATTGCATTTTATAAATTTCAGAATGAAAATCTCAAGTTGATAATAGATTTTTTATTGCTTAAATGGGTGGACAATCTCACAGCCCACCTGGTGTTATAACGGCTGCCCCACCCTTCAAACCGAAACGCATCGCTGCTTCATGGCAGAAATAGGCAGGGTGGTGGTACCTACCCGTGTGGACTCACTAGAGGTCTTATCACCAGTAGAAAAATTCCTGATTTCCCGATTTTTGCTTGGCCCGAATGGTATAGTACGCTAGGTCCATTGTTTTGGCCCCGTGACGTTCAACGTGTCAATTATAAATGGCTGTAAAATATCTCTTACCTATCCACGTTCTGTCCAAGTATATCGATACAAATGATGGGGGTATCGTGAAATAATCTACAAACGAATACATCTCGAGCATGAACCATAGTTTGTCACTAGCCGCTATAAACTGAAACATTAATTTATTAAATCATTAAAAAATTCCATTATCTAAATTAAGCATAAATTAATTTATAATGGATACACTCACTCGTATAAAAAAGTAGACCATAAAAAATATGTTAAAGGCAAGGTCGATTTGCTGAGTGATATTGTCACTCCATTTCTGGCATCTTTCGACTTCTTCACTGAAAATACATTTAGAAATGGCGTTAGATTTAATCGACTTAAAGAGGTGGGGGTCGATTCGTGACAGCGAGAGGATACAAACAGAAACGTAGACGTGAAAGAGATTTTAGTGTGTGAAATAGTGTATTGTGTTGATGCATTGTGCAGTTTACATCCCGTTGCCAGCAATCCACCCCGACCCCGATCTCTAATAACATTCACGAACAGTCCACGTTAAAGCCAATAATCTAAATACAAATTCCAGCGAAACATAAAAGAAAAAGAAAAAAAAAGAAAAACATAAAAGCTAAAAAAAACACATATTGGACTATAATCAGCAAAAACACCGTGACCACATTTATTAGGAATTCAACTCACGTATTCCTTTTATTTCAGCGTTATTGCAAGATATAACAAATTAATAATTTTGGCTACATAAAAAAAATCGTTTTCGTTATTAATTAAAAAGTTTAGATTAATACCTGGATGCGTCAATGAAGTAGATGATGAGCGATGCTATACTCAGAATGAACACCAACACTACCTGGAATCATAATAATGCCAAAATTAAAACACGCAAAACTTTAGGCAGCTTTATTTAAATTCCCACATCCCGTTTCTGTCACGTTTATTTGAATTGCACACACTGATGTATGACATTATGCTCTATATCAGCCTTTCCCAAAGTGGGCGATAACCCCCCCTTGTGGGCGCTGCAGGCCTAAAGGTAGGTTTTTAAAAGTAGGTTGGTTTTTAGGTATGTGAAAAAATGGGGGCGATAAAAAATAATTTATTCTCAAAGTGGGCAGTAGACAAAAGAGGTTTGGGAACCACTGCTCTATATAGTTTTAACAGTTTTAAGTGGTTATCGGAGCTCATAAACATAAAAAAACGTAAATGCCACCGCCCAACCTGAGATCTAAGTCCTAAGTCCGAGTTCTAAGCTACAACGGCTGCCCCACCCTTCAAACGCATTACTGCTTCACGGCAGAAACAGAAGACAGTGTGTGGGACATTCCCGTGCGGGTCAAAACACCCTACCGCTACTGAAAATAGTTGATTCCATGTAGCGAGTCGGGTGACGACATTTACCTTGTAGCGTGTCTCGTACATTGAGTAAATTCTTAATCTCAAGTTCGTCGCCTTAAGCTTTTCCTTTACAACAGTTGAAACTAATAAACATAATTAAAATCGGACAGCGGTTTGGTCATGCTCATGAAATTAATGAAGTCTATAATCGAAGACTGAAATGCATTAACGAGTGTAAAAGTTCATTAGTTTGACTAAAATTCAAGAGTCAACAATCGCTCTCACCGAACCTTGATGTAGAAGCAAGTTACTCCTTATATCATCAGGTACCTATCAGTGTAAGTCTCGTTAAAATCGGTCCAACCGTTCCAAAGATTAGCCGGAACAAACAGACAGACAGACAGACAAAAATTGTAAAAAATATTATTTTGGTGTATGTACCGATATATATTATGCATGTAGTGAAAAGCGGTTATTTCAATATTACAAACAGACACTCCAATTTTATTTATATATATAGATGTATTACTAGTTTTCTGAAGTTTCACCTGCGTGCACTACACCTATAAGTGGCTGAAAAAGTTACCTATATTCTTAGCCAGGGTTCAAACTACATATTCCCATATCGAACTTTGTTTAAAACCGGCGTAGTGGCTTGGACATGAAATTCTAACAAATAGACAGAGCCACTTTAGGATTACCCTTTAATGTAGGATTAATAATATTATTTATTAACTTTACAATATGAAAGTGAATTCCATAAATATTTTTCAATGAAGAGAACTTTAGTGCGATATTCTGTTTTATTAAGGTAAAGAACTGTCTATCTCTCTAATCTGCTCTAAAACTAACGCCTGTCTACCAGTATAGGTAAGCAACTTGAATCCATTCAGTACAAAAATAGCGGTATTTCCTTTTTTTACTATTCGTATGATTATAAACGGTTTGCGATCCACCAAATTGGGAAGAATGTGCAATGTACAGATCCGTAGATCTTCTCATATTCGAAAGATGCTCAATAATGTTCTATAGGATGTTCCAATAAGAAGTTTAATTTTGAACAGAACGCTATTTTATTTTAGGTCTTGGAATTGGGGAACATTTCATATGAAGAATATGGTCCTAAAAGCGTGGTCGTAGCAACAAAGAAACGACATTTAAAGTCTATTTCATTGTAATGTAGGTAGTTCCATAATTTTAATAACAAATTAAATTCATTATATTTTTTAATTCACTCAATGCCATAGTTTTCATCTTTATCACGGCCTTTTCATTCCTAATTGCCAGTAACCTCATGGGGCCATTTTGGTTTCGCCTTGTGTGATGGCCGAGCTAATGGGGCTTAGTCTCAGAGGGTGGTACTGCTATTACATACACAGCCCACATTACCCCGAAGTCCTTTTCCATCAGCGCGGCAAAATTCGAATCAAAGGAAATATATGTATTTTTTTACACATCAATGCAGCAAGCAATGTGCTTAGTGCGAGTTTTTTAACGTTCTCGATGGCGTAAAAGTTAACTCAAATTTGTATGGAGTTGAAACAGCGCCCCTAGTGGCAAACGTAGGCAAAAGTTCGAACTCCATACAAAAATTTTGTTAACTTTTACGTTATCGAGAACGTTAAAAAAACGCACTAAGCACACTGAATCTCAAATATATTAAGTGTATAATCTATGACACTGAACGTGAGCTCGCCCATCTGTCTAGATATATGTATAGGTAGATATATGTATGGGATCATCGGTGATGTCATTTAAGACAAATAATGTTTAATGAATGTAAATTGAGATTCACGAACCCAATAAGTAACAATTAGGGCAATTATGCATACCATTCTTGGTTCTGAGCTATTCCTAATTGAATTATTTATTAAATTGGTCATTTTGATTTTGGTGTTAGAATAAAAAATGAGAGATTCGATTTCTTGGTATGTCCGTGGTTTTCTATACACAAAAAAAGTGTTATAAACGCTGATAAAGTTTATGTTAAATATAGATTTCAATAAACAGACTGTGAAAAGAAAAAGGAAAGAAAAAACTCGCCTTCGTTCATGATTGTTTGTTTTCTATGTATCGTCATGGGTACATGGATATTGTCACGGTTAAGTCACGAATAAAAAAGACACATTAATTTATTTTAGATAAACAGATGCGGCCAAAACAACAGGTTACATGTATATATATAAGCTCAAGTGATCTTAAAAAGGAAAATACTTAAGGTAAAACACTTTGGATATTTTGTGGGAAAGGTCATAAAATTCTCCCGACATAAGACAGTCAAACGGAAAACTTTTTAATAATGAGATGAGAAGCAAATAGGTTTTAAACTCATCTCGGTCGAGTGCACAACTTCCTGGCGGAAGACGGAAAGTTAGACTTGCCACTTAACTGCCTTGGCAATTTGCCGGCAAAACTTAACATAGTACTAAAACTTCGAATGACGTTTATATCTTCTGAAGTATGTTTTATTCTGGGTCGTTCATGAAAGAACTTCACCGTTATAATAGATTTCTTGCGTCATTGCTTTAGTGTATGCTGTCACGTGCGAATGCTTATGATGCATTTGGTGAAGTTTTGTTATGAAGAGAGAGAGAGAGAGAGACATTTTTTGGAACAAAGTTCCTTATGGGACGATGCGGAGGGGTACCCTAACCGGGAAAAAACGTCCGTAACGTAAGATTTTTATTATTTATGTATAGTCTTAGTATAATGGCTATACAGTGTCTAATGTATAGTCTACGTGATGACGGTTATTATTCATATAAACAGCTGTTTCTTTGTATATTATTACTATATATTTTTTATAAATCATTGTGAATAAAATAAAGTTGACAACTTTGTAAAGTAGTTTTTATTTTATTTTATTTTTATCAATAAAAAAATCATAATAAAAATGTTTACCCGAATAATTATTTTCTTTATATCTTGAATACAACTTAAAATTAATATTTTTATAATAAGGAACTTCGTTCCTATCCGGTGTCCCACGACACCACACATCTTTTTTTTTCTACTTATTGGCTTGTAGCCTTAGGAACTATTCTAGTTACATGCAGATGGGAGAATTTGTTTAACAGTCTGTAATGACGTCTTGAACGACATTATTCCCTAGTTGTGGGCCCGCGGTGGTAAGTACAATCATCTGGGCTGCTCCTACCGCGATCAGTCACGCGGTTCACTTTTAAAGATGACGTCATAATCATTAAGCAATACAATTAAGATTAAAATCACTTGTCTCAAGGCATTAATTCATGGATGTCAGAGATTCGTTTGCCCGCATGCTACAAAACAAATATTTCCAAATTAAACTGCCCTAATCTGAAAATTATTTCGAGTATATGTTTAAGTACACCCACAATTCGAAAACCAAATAACTTAACTAAGAAACTAGCTACAATCGAACCTAAAAACCGAAGCGCTATAGTCCATATAAGTCGTCGTGGCCTAAAGGATAAGACGTCCGGTGCATTTGTATGTAGCGATGAACCGGTGTTCGAATCCCGCAGGCGGGTACCAGTTTCTCTAATGAAATACGTACCTAATAAATGTTCACGATTAACTTCCACGGTGAAGGAATAACATCGTGTAATAAAAACCAAACCCGCAAAATTATAATTTGCGTAATCACTGGTGGTAGGACCTCTTGGGAGTCCGCACGGGTAGGTACCACCACCCCGCCTATTTCCGCCGTGAAGCAGTACTGCGTTTTTCGGTTCGAAGGGTGGGGTAGCCGTTGTAACTATACTGAGACCTTAGAACTTATATCTCGAGGTGGGTGGCGCATTAACGTTGTAGATGTCTATGGGCTCCAGTAACCACTTAACACCAGGTGGGCTATGAGCTCGTCCATCCATCGAAGCAAAAAAAAAAAACCAGTACCACTAGACAAATTTGACTCTTAAATATGAATTTCTAAAGCAAATAGTATTCATAGGACTACTAACTCGAAAGGCTAACCGTGGTTGCAGCGAGAAAGACACCTTGTGCGCGCATTCAGGTCAATATCAAAAAGCTCAACTCGTCTTCAATGATATACGCAAATTATTTATATAACATGAACCGGAAAAAAATGCGAGTTTATTGGATTAGGCCGGTACGAGTGCACAAGGCTAATCCATTTACATTGGTTGACATCCAATTATGCAGAAAGGTTCCCACCCAGCGCCAAGGTCGCCTTCACTCGGCGAAGATTTATGACATTTTTCTTTCTATTATTTCTATGTGTGTGTGTTTTTTTAAGTAAAGGAATCATTATCATTTATGTAATTAATTATCTTTTATGTGCCCATAAACAATGAAGCCATCAACTATAATTAAACAGATAAATTAGAGATATTTTGTCATTGTAACTGATGCTTTTGTATTAATGTTGTATTTAAAAAAAAAGGTATAAGTATCGATGTTTTTATTCGGTTTGATAAGTGAAATCCATGGTAAATCTCGAAACTTTAAAGGTTGATTTTTTTTATACTATATATATACCTACTCGTGTATAGTACAGGATACAAATCCTATACATCTACACGGCACCATCCCGAATGTCCTGTGAGTCACATCTTTCCAACCACAAGGCAAAATTATGCTACTTTCCCGTGCGGTAACCGAAACAAGTTCTTATTCATCTGGTTAATTAGTGTATTCATGTCTAATAAAAACAACAAAGTATGTCAGGAACCTTAAAAAGTCTAAAGTCAAAAATACGAATCGATATATGTACAAAAAAAAAAAAAACATTTTTCTGTAAACAATTGCAAACTTTTTCTTTAAGCAATTGTAGCAAAAACTAAATACCCGAGTTATTGCTTACCTTTCCGGCGTATTACCGTTCTGAAATATTCCAGAAAATCCCAAAAGCCGGAAGACCGTAAAAGATTATTGCCCTAAGAAAATAGGTCAAACTCCGTACATTTTCCGGATCCAATCTGACGGCCTTTTTTTTTTTTGCTACCGAGAACACTTTTACAGGCCCCGGAATACGACAGAAAGCGGTCATAAATATCGTACATCGAAGACATAAACGTAGGAACTTGGAATCGCAGTTGTAAAACTGCCTTTTTTCTTTCATTTAGTAAAATCGACCTTAGCGACATTTGTGGAATTCCGTAGAATAAAACAATGGGTTGTGTTTAGACAAAAATACTTCATACATTAAATATTTTCAGGGATTTTTTTTTAACATACCCATATACGTTGGTCATATAGATCTAGGCAAACTAGGATACTATATTTATATACATATGTCTCGGTTAGTGGGTGATCAGACAGCGTTTTAGCTGTTTTCGCTTGACTTAATCTTAGTTCAAAACCAAAGAGAGCATTGGACAGTCATTATAAGCAAAACAAAATTAAATATCATCGACAGAAATTACCTAAAGAAACAACTGGGCTTAATGTCTAGATTAAAACTATAATTATTAAAACGTAATTAAATAAATAATTATTTTATTAGTTATTCTTTTTGAGCAACTAAGATTAAATTTTAACAGTTAAGATAAAGAGATGTCGATGAAATATCATTATAATAGGGACTTTGAAAACTGATGCATTATATATTATATATTATAACGTAATAGTAATTTTGATTAAAATGGTTTGTATGGAAGTAATCACAAGAAGTACGGGCCTCCTGAAATCTTGAAAGAAACAAAAATGTCGTTGTAGCTCATATCGGTAAATATATTTTTCTACAAACCAAATTGTTACAAATGTGTTATTAACATTAAAAACTTTCCGACGAAAATGTAACAATTGTGTGCTTTATTTAATTACAGCAGTTCTGGCGGTAAAGTTTTCAACAAATATCACGAGGAATTGCGTAACCACGACATTTCTTTCGAAGAACTACCCCGATTACCCGTAACGAGAGTTCTTACCTTTGACATTATGCTTTTAACATTTCAATTTTGTCGCTAGGAAATATGTAGTTCTGTTTGATTTACGTTTTCACTGTTTCTCTGCTATTACGACATAATTTTAGTTTTAACCTTAAGAAAGATACTCGATATTACTTGAAAAGTCCAAAGGTTATTTGAGGCCGTCAGCGCAAAAGTGGCCTAAGCATACCATAGTTAGTATGGAGATAATGAGGTTCGAATTTATAATACTTCGTAGGCCAAAAAAAACGCGTTATAATAATGTTTACAAACTCATTTGTTATCTACGGATTGTAAACTAGGCATAGGCGGATTTTGCATCAAAATTTATTATGTTTTAAATAAATCGCAATACATAAGCATGAATATGTATTGTGAGTTAGGCCACTTTTGCGCTAATGGTATCATTTATCCAAAGGCAGGAAGTAGAAGCTGCAATTCTATTGTTAACAGCTCTCCTCTCTAGAACGGGAGATTGTTTCCCGGGAGAAATTCATGAAACTCATTCTAGCAACTTGTATTAAGGCTATTGTGGTTTTCTTACCACCAGAATTGGAAATTATACAAACCGGTCTGTCTCAGGGTTATGGACGATAAAATTTAACCCACGCATTGACCTTGTAGACCGTGGATGAATAAGATTTTATGTTAGAGAGAGTTAATTTTTTTTTATTGCTTACATGGGTGGATGAGCTCACAGCCCACCTGGTGTTAAGTGGTTCCTGGAGCCCATAGACATCTACAACGTATATGCGCCACCCACCTTGAGATATAAGTTCTAAGGTCTCAAGTATAGCTACAACGGCTGCCCTACCCTTCAAACCGAAACGCATTACTGCTTCACGGCAGAAATAGGCAGGGTGGTGGTACCTACCCGCGAGGACTCACGAGAGGTCCTACCACCAGTAAAAACGACTCTCGGAATTATGAGCGGTGTATCCATTCGCTCGATTAATTCCAGAACAGTGAATGAATTTGATATTCAGTTCACCAGTGTCTGAAGATTTCGGAGCCCGATTGACTAATATGCTCATTAAATAAATTGAACATTATCTCTAAAGTTGTTCCTCGGATTTTGTGAATCATACACAAAATGAAAAGTACTATTACTGACGGAGACTGTAAAAGTAGTTTTTATATTTAGATAGAAATTTTTAAGAATCCATTTAGTTTGCTTCCTGGAAGATGAAGTTTCAAAATAAAAAGCTACTAAAATGTACAGAAACCTTTCACCGGTTGTTTTGAAATACGTTTGGTAAGATGTGGGCTAACCTATTTATGTTGGCTACTGTCAATAATGAAAATTCGATCTTAATCTCTGATGCTTCAGGGCTTAGATTAGTTGTTGTGTTATCACTTTTGTTTTACTTAAAACATTTTGAAAAACCTTTGACCGTTTTTTTAATTGGCGTAAAGGATAAGACGTCCGGTGCATTCGTATCTAGCGATGCACCGGTGTTCGAATCCCGCAGGCGGGTACCAATTTTTCTAATGAAATACGTACTTAACAAATGTTCACGATTGACTTCCACGGTGAAGGAATAACATCGTGTAATAAAAATCAAACCCGCAAAATTATAATTTGCGTAATTACTGGTGGTAGGACCTCTTGTGAGTCCGCACGGGTAGGTACCACCGCCCTGCCTATTTCTGCCGTGAAGCAGTAATGCGTTTCGGTTTGAAGGGTGGGGTAGCCGTTGTAACTATACTGAGACCTTAGAACTTATATCTCAAGGTGTGTGGCGCATTTACGCTGTAGATGTCTATGGGCTCCAGTAACCACTTAACACCAGGTGAGCCCTGAGCTCGTCCACACATCTAAGCAATAAAAAAAAAATTGATAACACTAAACTTCCTCAAATGAACTAAAAAAAGAAGAAAAGAAAATCAGTTGGGAAACAAAGGAGAAAGAAAATGCTACTTAAAAGTTATGTTTTGGCTATACATTTTCGCAGATTAATTATCCAAATGAATAAGCACGCTTTGGAAATGAAAGGAAGGTTCAATAAATCTTCGAACCGATAGATATTATTAGATTCAAAATGTTTTGAGAAATACTGGGTCTCATACAGAATACAAAATCCATCAAATGATATCACTTCTAAAATAGATGACAAAATATCGCAATTTGCGTTTACCATCAAATTCGCACTGGAGACCTTGTGGGCTATGTGCGTTTGCACGTCATCATGGAAGAGGGGCCATGGGGATAATCACTAGGAAGACCTATGGGATGCCATTGTCACTATAGCAGGAATAAGAGAATAAGGGAAGTCATTTGATATTCTGTGTCCAGAGATTCGGTACGCCACCTGCAACCTTTGTTTCCGTCCTTTAGCCTATGAATAAACAAACTAAAACATAAGTTAAATTAGAGTATTTTCTGTAGAGCCACCTGGCAACATCGTTTATATAACCGGCTACACTGTCCCGGATATACGCTGAAAGCCTAGTGCGGAGTTTGCGCAGAACATCGCTCCATTAAAACCGGACTTTTGTCCCATATTACGTACACCTTTCACAGGCCCATTTGTGCACCCATTTTAAGGCGCCACGTAAATGAGATGGCGTTTTAAAGTATGTAGCTTAAGTAGAAAACTTTTATTTGTCGGTGGTTTTAGGTGTTATGCAAGTTCCATACTAAAGGTACAGCAAAATATTTTGAAATATTTAGAAGCACTCACTTCTTTATGTTCTCGATTTTTAAATGTTGATACCAGCGATCCCAACGTCATACAACTTTATTATAAAGCCACCAATGGTGAGCGTTCAGGAGTAGATGTCATATTAACTTTAAGTTACCAAATAAAAAACCGAAAAATAAAATGTAGCTTGGGATAAGCATTGAGTCTTAAAATTATATAATTTTAATATTAGTACGTCAGTAAGTAGGAGTTTTGTGTGGAATAAACGATAAGGCGAGCCCACTGAGTTTCTCGCCGGATCTTCTCAGTGGGTCGTGTTTCCGATCCGGTGGCAGATTCTGCTAAGCACTGCTCTTGCTAGGGTCAGTGTTACCAACACTCCCGGTTTGAGCCCCGTGAGCTACCCACATGTCAAGGAGTAGCTGAAATAGCCTCTCAAGGCTATCAGCATAGATAGGAAAAAAGATAAGGCGGATAATGTATTCGCATCGAGCAATGTGACTTTGGCTTGGTTTAAGTCCCACGTTCCATTTTTTGTAAAGAAAATTAAATACCACAATCATACTATTTTTGGCGCGAAACGGTGACGACTTTTTTGAATTGAGAATTAGGATTCCGAACACATACTTTTTGTATAAGAAAGGAGGATTATTGGTGGCCTTTTTAATTTCACGAGGACAGGTGGGCGAGCATGCGCTTAGCCAGGAGGGGTGGGATTTGCTAACAGTTGCCCGAGCGCCGCCGAAAGAGACCTAACGGCTCAAAGGCAGCTGCTTCACGAATGCATTTAGCACATACTAACTAAGGCTCGCATTGGCAATCGCGTCGAGATAAAAAGTGATAATGTGAATTAAGTTCATTGAGATTTCGGTACATCGGCGAAAATTGGAAAGAGATTCAATAGTCTAAAGCGTCGGAATATGAGATCTTTTGTCGTTAGCGGCGGGCGACCGAAAGGGAATCCGTTTTATTTATAACATATCATTTGTCATGAGTCTCTAGAGACGCGGGATTTTTGTGTGTCACAACTAAAATAAACTTCTTACACCACCAAACTAGATTTTATCTATAAACGTTTCGAGGTTAAGTTTGTACGTATAATTCTCTAAAAATATTACACTAGTAAAAAGACACGGGTGAGCTGTGATGGCGTGTTTAAGAGATTCACTGGATCTAATTAAAACTATATACTTTTAAGATTTAATTCCGTGTTCTTTTTTTATTTTTTTATTTTATTAATATTATTTCCGAACTTTTCAAATATTTTACAGATTACTTCATAGCCATCGGCCATTTTGAATATTGCGCACACGTCGAACTAAAAAAAGATATAAAAAACAAATGTAGATAATTATCACCGTAAAAGTTTTTTTAATTGTGTCTACAGCACGAAAATCGAAAACCGATGGACATCATACTATGACAGTATCACTTTCAAGGAATTGTATTTCAAAAGATGGTACCTATCATTTTACAGCAAGTTCTATAACCTCGAATCATAGTCGCGTTACCGAGACTTTTTTAAATATTATGCTTATTGATTGTACTAAGCGTTGTATTTTTAAAAGAAGCGAGACATACGATCGTAAATCATTCTTATATTAATAAGCTTCAACGTTTTGTTTGGGTTACATCGCGTTGTTTATCTTTCACAGCAAGTGAATTATCAAGCGTATTGTAAGCATATTTGTTGCGGTTAAGGCGGTAAATCACTCGTGCTTTCGTGATAGAAGGTGCTGGTAGCCCGTAATTTCAATACAATTTAATCCACGAACTCGCCTTGAAAGTCCGAGATAACAACAAACCAATTTATAAACATCGATCGTGTTTCGTTAAAAATATTTTCGCTTTTAAAATTCGAACTATATAATTCCATATATATTTTTTTTGCTCTTTAATATTTAAACAAAGAAGAATGACGGAAGATAATGATTAAACATAAGAAACTGCATTAAAAATTCTGCTCGGTACCTACATAATTTCTCCGTTTGTCGCTAATTGTACACATAATGTAGAATAAACATTAATTAAATTAAACTTAGGAAAGACTCAAAAAATTGTATTAAATAGAGTCAGATATTAATGCGTTATATTTTTAAGTTACTAACATAGATTATTAGTAACACTAACAAAAAAAAATTGTTCGATGTTTCGAATACTATGGACGTTTATCCTGAACGACCAAGGTGTCATTTGAAGATTAAATTTTTTTACTGGTGGTAGAACCTCTTGTGAGTCCGCGCGGGTGGGCACCACCACCCTGCCTATTTCTGCCGTGAAGCAGTAATGCGTTTCGGTTTGAAGAGTGGGGCAGCCGTTGTAACTATACTTGAGACTTTAGAACTTGTATCTCAAGGTGGGTGGCGCATTTACGTTGTGGATGTCTATGGACTCCAGTAACCACTTAACACCAGGTGGGCTGTGAGCTCGTCCACCCATCTAAGCAACAACAAAAAAAAATATATATATACGTTTGTTTATTATTTACTTCCAGATTTAAAAAAGTCTAATGCTATATTTTAAATTCGTTTTTTTAAGTTAGCTTATTAGTTAAAAAAAATAGAAATACCGAAGGTAGAAAAATCATACTGATTAAGTACATAAAGTAACGATTAAGTACATCAATTTACATAAAATTAATGTCGACAACACTATTAGGTATAATTAAGAAAACAAATTACATTAAAGGTATGAATTACGAATCGCTTTGGTTGCTAACAAAGGAAATCCCGTCCATTGTAAGAAGCAACATTGTGGGGTGAGTTCAAAGGATTGTTCTAGCACTAAAACCTTATATTATTCATCTAGTCGTGGAGATGTAAGACGTGGCTGTATACATTACACGCCTTCGTCGGGAATTGTTCTGGCATTAAAAATGTTAGCTCTCTCTCTCTATTCGCTCGCTTTTATGCTACAGTAAAAACTAAGAATAAGTGTTTCATTATATCTATATAGGACTGGGTAACACGAAGTGCTGGCCATTGGCTAATTGCTTCTTGCTCAACAATTTCTAAAAATCTATACATATAAATAAAATTGGAGTGTCTGTTTGTGATATTGAAATAACCGCTTTTTACTACATGTATATGAATATATATACGGTACATACACCAAAATAACATTTTTTACAATTTTTGTCTGTCTGTCTGTCTGTTTGTTTGTTCCGGCTAATCTCTGGAACGGCTGGACTGATTTTGACGGGACTTTCACTGACAGATAGCTGATGATATAAGGAGTAACTTAGGCTACTTTTTTTAGACTAGCTTCGCCCCGCGGCGTCACCCGCGATACGACAATAACCGCGGGTAACATCGCGGGACTCAACTATCAATAATAAAATTTCATATTTCCGCAGCGAAGCGAGGGCGGGTCGCTAGTAAAAAATAAAAATAGAATTTTGTTTTTTTTTTCGAAAATATATTAATCAATGTACATAATTTATCTAAATTGTAGTTTATGTAAATAATTGTTGGTGTTTTCTAGAGTTATACATGATGCGCGAGTTTAGTACTTGATTCCAACTTATCTCATACTATTGACAATGAAAATAAAAACACTTAATCACTCCCCAGTTGCATGTTAAATCTTAATTTACATTTTTTTATTGCTTAGATAGGTGGACGAGCTCACAGCCCACCTGGTGTTAAGTGGTTATTGGAGCCCATATACATTTACAACGTAAATGCGCCACCCACCTTGAAATATAAGTTCTAAGGTCTCCAGTATAGTTACAATGTATAGTTATTAAATACACTCATGATTGTTATGATAATCTAACGAAAATTGAGGCATTATTATTAGTTAGATAAAAACATGGCCTATACACGGACGAAATTGCAACCGAACGAGCAGTTTCGCTAATTGTTTTTTCAAAAAAACATTCAAATCACTTAATTCAACATTATTAACTAGTAAAGAACATTGTTATTATTTATCAATACCAAAAGGCTGCCAGGCGGACCCGCAATTTTGCATTAAATGTCGCCAACAATCCAAATTATACGCATTAAATTTTCCATACATATACTTTATTTATTAGTTTTTATGTAAAATGTCCCTTCGGAACAAGGTGACACTTTACAAAACTTGCATAAGGCCCGTCATGACTTACGCGAGTGTGGTGTTCGCTCACGCGGCCCGCACACACACATAGACACCCTCCAATCCCTACAATCCCGCTTTTGCAGGTTAGCTGTCGGGGCTCCGTGGTTCGTGAGGAACGTTGACCTACACGACGACCTGGGCCTCGAATCAATTCGGAAATACATGAAGTCAGCGTCGGAACGATACTTCGATAAGGCTATGCGTCATGATAATCGCCTTATCGTAGCCGCCGCTGACTACTCCCCGAATCCTGATCATGCAGGAGCCAGTCACCGTCGACGCCCTAGACACGTCCTTACGGATCCATCAGATCCAATAACCTTTGCACTAGACGCCTTCAGCTCTAGGAGCAGGCTTAGGGACCTCGGTAACCGTACTCGTCGAACTCGACAAAGAGTTCGCCGTGCAACCTAACCCATGAATCAGCTCGCTGAGTTTCTCGCCGGATCTTCTCAGCGGGTCGCGATTCCGATCCGGTAGTAGATTCATTCGCGAAGCAGCTACTCTTGAGCTGTTAGGTCTCCTTCGGAGGCGCTCGGGCAGCTGTTAGCAAATCCCACCCCTCCTGGCTGAGTCTTTGCTCGCTCACCTGTCCTGGTGAAACTGGAAAGGCCTCCGGGCCACCAGTAATCCTTCAATCATAAAATAAAATAAAATAGTTTTTATTAGGCTTAATATTAATAATCGTGTTAAAATAAATTTATGTCGTTTTAAAATTAAAAACACACGCTTTATTATCCAAACGAACTAATATTTATTTAATCATGATTTTTTATTTTGTTCATCAATCAAGACTAATGCCCGTATCTTTAGACGTTTCGTAAAATAGTCCTCCACTCTTAACTCATCCGATGATGCTCGAGAATTCCCTCCAAACTTACTCGAGTTTGGTATTTTTAGTCGACCATTACAATATTCCTCAACTGTCCTCGAGTGAGGTAATAATGATGAAAATTTGATCAAGCTAGCATCAAACCCATAGAGTTCTGTAGTCTATGGTCATTGTTTAATGTCAAAGTCAAGCTGCCGCTGTCTGTTTGACACTAGATGAACTTGTTTGATGTTTTGGTTGCTGAGTTATTCGTAAATATGTGTGCGTGCGGTAAATCTGAAAGTGTATTATTTATTTTCTAATCTATTATTATTTTAGATTTCCGATCCGGCTTTGTATTTTTATTCGCCGCTTTTGTGTGATTTTGGTTGCATCGTGTTGTTGAAGTGCTTTTCCACAACCACCAGTTTATTATTATATAAATAAAACTTATAATCGCATTGACTTTATTTATCAGGTAGTAAGCAAAATATGTCTCTTATGTAGGTAAATAAAATAAAGAGTTTCCAATGTCTAACCTCGAACTATTTACTTTATTAATAAATATTATCAAACTTAAATTTTCAAAATACGTGGGAATCATGCACAGATCCAGGCCATTGCACAACAATATCATATATTTCCATTTGCGGTCCACATACTATTTGGACATTGATAGAAAACCAGCCTTGAGGAACGTTCAAGGTACGTCGCGACGTACCTTGACTTGACAGTTCGCTTACTTCACTCCGGTTAGGAAATTTTTCCAAGGTCGTTTGAGTGGAGTTTATTTTTACGACTAATCATACCAAAACGCGCGTTGGAGGTTGAGTCGAGTCGAGTTAAGCTCGTTTAAACGACTAAAGATACGGGTGTAAGTCGCTGTAATAGAATAAATCTACTGTCATTGATAGTTGATACATGTGCAAATTTGATGTTTGAAAAAAAAAATTACATTCTGCTACATAATATGACTGACTCAGGTCGAGGTAATAAAAAAAATTATATGATGGACATTTCTTAAAACATTTTTATTTGTATTACTCAATTGGAGCTCACTCATAGACATTTCCGTATTACTCTCAATTAGAGCTAGCCCATGGATATTTTCTTTGTATAATAAATCAAATCATACAAGTCAATTTTAATTCTAACACCGTACGATTAAGGTATCTATCGGTTCGCTTTTATATTATCAGAGTTTATGAATATTACAACGCAAACGTATCCTTCGAACCGGAAATCATATCTGTTTCGCGGCCAAAATTGACAGGTTATATGTAAAGTCATTGCTTGTTGTAGAAATCTGAGTCATTATCATGATTTACAACAATTCTGTCATAAATTAAAACGTACTAAAAGAAAATAGATTGGGTAACAAAATTATAATCTCCACATTTATTATTTTCCCCGACTATTTGAAGTACTTATGTACGTACTGTGGCAACACTACATTGCTTATTCAAAGACTAACCGTTATTTTAATGCACTGGAGACGTCAACCTCATACTTCAATTGTACATTTGTACTATGTATACTATTGTATGTATGTATCTGGTTTTTGACTGTTTTTGAATGTATATTGTGTTATGGTGTGCAATAAAAACTATTCTCTCTCTCTCTCTTTCTCTCTATCTTTCTCTCTCTCTCTTTCTCTCTATCTTTCTCTCTCTCTCTCTCTCAAGATGGACGATGAGGCTGATTGACTGCAAACTTTTCTGCCAAATTACATCAGCTAAAACAAAGTTTTATTTATTTATTACGTCACAAAAGCCGCCATTTATACCCACAGATTACGTCATCAAATTTTCAGATCGCCACGGCCTCCAACTAACCAACAAGCACTGTAATACCGATATAAACCCGTAAACCGAACCCGAACGACACGTAAAATCGAGATTCGTGCGATAGCAATAATCGTATGCAATAACAAGTCGTCGTGTGTGACACGAGTTAAATATAGATTTATAAATTTAGACTCGGTTCGTGTAATGTGTAACGTGTCGCAAGGCAAGGATGGCGAACCGATGCCGCCGCGCGACGAGGTAACACGGATATTGCATTTGAAATTGAGGAGATCAGCCGTTCTTACAAAACGAACGCTTCGTATTCTTTCAGATACAAATGTGTAGTATCCTCTCCGGGCTTGGCGAGTCCTAGACATGATTAGAACTGTTTTTAAGGCTTAATTTCACATTTATTTTTTGTAAGGTGTATTGTTGGATTACGGGTGCGCGGCTGTATCCCGGATTGGTGTGGCGATATAATTTTTCACGGGGAAGGAATAACGTCGTGTAATAAAAATGAAACCCGCACAAATATAACTTGCCTAGTTACTGGTAATAGGACGTCTTATAAGTTCGTACGGGTAGGTACCACCGCCCTGCCTGTTTCCGCCGTAAAGCAGTAATGCGTTTCGGTTTGAAGGGTGGGGCAGCCGTTGTAACTATACTGAGACCTTAGAACTTATTTCTCAAGGTGGGTGGCGCATTTACGTTATAGATAGATGTATGTCTACCCATCTAAGTTGTAAAAAAACAATTGAGATTTCCGTCTCATGTCTCAGTCGATCAAATCAAATCAAATAAATAAAAAATATTCAACATAAATGAAAGTACATAATGACGGCCAAGATGCAATTGCTATAGGCTCCGATATCAACTTGAAACCAGTAGGACAAGAGCTCCATTGCCCTGAGCGATTATAAACAAAACATTAACAAGCTTTGGTATGCTTAGTGCGAGTTCTTAACTTCTCAGTTCGACTCTTTTTAGTTTCCCTTTGTTTGCCGTTGGGGGCGCTGTTCCAACGCCATATAAATTTGTGTTAACTTTAACGTGATCGAGAAGTTAAAAACTCGCACTAAGCACGCGGATCATGAACGTATCTCTCACAAAGATATTTACTGAATCGGATCTAATTTGATCTTCGTAGATCTTACCAATAGATAAAAAACAGTTCCAACATAACAAGTAAGGCGATGAAAATAATTGCAAGGTTAACCAGCTCATGGTCTACCTGTTGTTAAGGGTTATCGCAGTTTATAGTATAAATGCCGCGACCCACTATGACTTCGAAGTTTCAAGTGTATTCTAACTACTCTTGGAAGCCGGAGCGCTTCACTGCTTCCCAACAGATATAGGTAGGATGGTTACCTATCCGCGCGGGCTTATATATGAGGCTTTAAGCACAAAAGTGGCTTAAACTTACCATAGTTAGTACGGAGATAACGAGGTTTGAATTTACTTTTACACTGCTTCGCTGGCAAAAACAATACGCGCAAAAATAATGTTTACCAAGCCATCTGTTATCTATGGTTGAAACTAGATATAGGTCAGCTTTGCATCAAAATTTATTATATTTAAAAAAATGTAACGTAAGCACGAATATGAAAAATTGTGGGTTAGGCCACTTTTGCGCTGACAGCCTCATATACAGATACACCCTAACACTTGTAGTATGGGATTCAATCCACACCGGATTCCACTCGAAGGTCGGGATAGTTGAAATCAGATAAGGTCATACAAAAAATCTTGGTACCATCTATTTTATTATTGAACTTTTTGTACTTAATTGTCCTTTTAGCAGCATACCACCTAACTGTGATGTGTGAGGGGTTACCGTCGCACACGGACGTCAGTAATACCTGGAGCAGAGCCAAGCCACTGCCTACCGCTGAATAATTTCCACAAGCCTACCTAAATTGTTCACTATGTTAGCTAGTACTTGTATGTAACAGTTTTCTAGATAGAAAAATTAAACATCATATTTTAAATCTCGCCAGGATCATAGGCGTTTCTTTGCAGAGGACTACGATCACCGAAACTCGTGGTCGTAATCCATTTCTTGGAAAATCTGAGACTCGTATCGATTTTTTTTATTGCTTAAACGGGTTTAGGAGATCATGCCCTCCCTACCTGGTGTTAAGTGGTTACCGGAATCCATAGATATAAATGCCATCATCCGAATTGAAATACGCGATCGAACTCTCAGTTCTAAAGTACAACAGTTTTTACTGGTGGTAGGAGCTCTTGTGAGTCCGCGCGGGTAGGTACCACCACCCTGCCTATTTCTGCCGTGAAGCAGTAATGCGTTTCGGTTTGAAGGGTGAGACAACCGTTGTAACTATACTTGAGACCTTAGAACTTATATCTCAAGGTGGGTGGCGCGTTTACGTCGTAGATGTCTATGGGCTCCAGTAACCACTTACCACCTGGTAGGCTGTGAGCTCGTGCACCCATATAAGCAATAAAAAAGAAATTGCTGCATCGCCCCTTCAAGCCAGAACGCATTGGCTTCGCGGCAGAAATAGGCGTAGGCGTGGTTACCTACCTGTGCGGACTTACAAGTCATCCGACCACCATTTATAAGAATGTTGCGTAAAGAACATTACGTTACATTACGTAAAGGTCTGGACGCTCGGAATGGATCGCTGGGCGTATCCAAGCAAGACTTCTCATTCCGTAACTGAGATAATTAATTCAAATTATTCAGGTCTGGTGCATTTTAGTTGCCTTGGCCCCGCGGTCCGCTCCTAAAATCTGCGGACCGTTCATTCCCACATACGCCTAGGGGACGCGCGGGGACCTCGAAGGAGGTTCGGCCCCCGGCCAAAAAAATGTTCTGTCGATGGCTAAGTATCTATATATTAATTTCTTCTTCTCAGTCGTGTCACTCTTGACAGAGTGGTCGTGATCGTCATGTAGTGTTGGAAGGGGCAGACTTGATGCGTCTCACGATGTCGCGCCATCTCTCCCTGCTCGAATATTAATACGTGAAGCAAAAACTTTGTATCCCTTTTTACGAAAATTGCGCTGACGGAGGAGTATGAAATTTTCCACACTTATAGAGAATATAGAGAAGAAGTGCACAATGCTAATTTTTTTTAAAAATAATGCATAAAAGATACATTAAATCAATAAAGGAAACATTATACACACTACATAATTACCATGTATTTGACGCACACACGCATGCATACTATTTATTGTCAAACTTTTATTCTTGACGTCTGTTATCAAATTGAGAATAAATATTGTTTGTCTTTGTTAATATTTTTTATAGTGTAGTCTGGGCGAAATTTGTGATTATAGAAGTATAAAATACAATCATAATATTGTACAAACTTACAATTCCAATTAATTATAGTCGAATTTCGACTACTGCGGGACCTCTAGTTATACTTAAATACATATGTGACTTGTGAATTCACGAGCGCTCTAAGCTGCTCAGCGATGTGCATATTTATTTACATTGTTAATTACACAGGCGATATATTTGAACAGCTTGCCGCCACGAAAACAATTATTATGTAAACTACGTATTTAAAAAAGTTGTTGATACAGCAGAAGGAATGAGTTTGTGCATAACAAAATTATGGGTTTAAATAGTGCGAATATAATAATTATAAACACGATATTATTGGCTCGTATGTCTGGTAATGGATTTTTTTAACTTCACGGACCTCGAGACGTTCCATTGACTTGAAAACAAATTTAAAGCTTCGTTCTAATATCCTGACCAACAGGATGAATGACGATGGAAGAAGATGTAATATATTGTAAGTTCGTTTGCCATTAAGCGTGTATTTTTAGTTTTTAAATTAAATGTGCATACATAATTTTATGGCTGAGGGTCCCATCGATATGCATATGAGTGACAGCACACCTGAAGTTACGAGTGAGAGGTAACCAGACCGCATAGTTATTAAAACTTGGACAAAGTCTACCTTGAAATACGCGATGGATTTTTAGTTTTTTTTAGTACAAGGGCTGCATAGCTTATCATATGGAAACGCACGACTGTTTTAAAGAAGAGATAGGCAGGGTAGTCGCTAACCGTGCGCACAATATATCCTTCCTTCAGTTTTCCAAATAATTTTCAAATTAGCAAATTCAATGCAATAGCTCTTTGCACGTAAGAAAATTGAGAATTAAAGTCAAATTTATTGCTGCAATTGAGATTTCGACGCCATTGCGACGTCTATATACGCTGTGTGCTTAGTGCGAGTTTTTTTAAAGTTCTCGATAGCGTAAAAGTTAACTCAAATTTGTATGGAGTTGGAACGTTTACCTATGTTTGCCGCTAAGAGTGCTCTTCCAACAGCATACAAATTTGAGTTAACTTTTACTCTATCGAGAACGTTAAAAAACTCGCACTAAGCACACTGCTAACCAATTAAACTGGACCGCCCGTGAGCGTCACTTATCTAAGCAATAAAAAAAACCCATTAAATACGCTACACATTTACGAGCGTGTATCATAAAAACCAAACAAGTGTCAATCATTAGTTAATAACGTTATTTCTAATTTTAGGAGCTCTCTTTACAACACAGCCAGCTACAGTCTTAACGATCACAGTCCGCGTTTAAATAAACAAAGCATAACGCTTAAATTCAGTACATATGTCATATTTCTGACTTTAGTTTTGTTAGACCGGAAGAAGGTTATGTGGGCGTCAAGCCAACATTGGGAACGACCGATTTTTTTCCCGCCCAGTTACGTCATCTCGCCACGTGTTCCGGCGTGTCTCCACTGAGCCGTCTCCATCAACGATTAGAAACATGAGATTTTTATTGATTTCGAAGCTTTCAGCTTTTGTTTGCTCGGAAACGTGTTTTAATAGCGGGTGTAGGGTTTCAGAGCGCGTCGTTATAGCTTTTCCTTCTTTTATTGGTGTGAAAAGCGGACGATGTTACGGTTCATTGGAGTTTAAGTGGTCGCCGTTCCGTGCCAATGGCGCAGCTAGGCCGCGAACATTTTTGTGATCTTATACGTAGATGGAAATATGTTCAGGAAACATCAATGGTACGTTGCGAACGTGGTTATGGAAAACGCACTGTGGACGTACCAAGTGACTTCGGGTAATGAGTATGAGAATTGTTCTGGTGGTGCGTGGTGCCAAGATAGCATGTAAACGGTGCGATCATCTCAAAGAACACTCCGAGCATCATCCCTATCACATAGAAAATTAGTTAGGTGATTTGGAAGATGCCAGGTTTTCTAGTTTTAAACATCCTTGTGTAGTCTTTGAGAAATATTTTCAATGGATTACGTTATAAAATCCTTTGACTAAAACTTGTAAATAGATAAAATCAAATCTTAATCATCCTCTCCTGAATGTCGGTCAGGAGCAGAGCTAAGCCCTACTCTTTGCTAGGATGGGTGGACGAGCTCACGGAGCGGCTGGTATTTAATAGTCACCAGAGTCTCAAGAAATCAACTACGTTAATGCTACCCTTGCGTTGAGACATGAATTTCGAATCTCAGTTTTACAGTACCCCGGCTGTCCCATCTATCAAAACAAAACGAAAGACTGCTTCGCGGCAGAATTCGGCAAGATTACCACCCACCCGTACAGGCCCACAACATTATCAATAAAGTTTCATGATTAAATTTTCAACTTAGGTTGTCAAGTTGTTGTTGTCAGTATCACGTGAACGCATTATTCAGAGGTTTTTTATTACCATTTTAGAAAGGCGAGCCTGATGGTTACCGTCGCTTGTGGACTTCAGCAATACCAGAGGCTATGCTACTGGTTACTGCTGTGAACCCTCTGCGAGACTCGTTTGAAGAAGGACATATCACAGAGCTCATGAAACACTGTGGAGGGAAATTCAAGCCAATGTCGGACGGCGCGTGGAAAACGAGATCTCTGGAACTGCACTGTCGATAAACGATTGTTGATTTTCTAGAGTCTCTGTTTGAGTGACAGGCGATGAGATGGCTTAGATGAGAAGAGGGATCCTCTCAAACAACTCCCTAGAGCATGGAGCATGCTGAACAAAACATAAATAGAACCGAAGTCCCAGGGTAGAAGTTCCAAATCATCCTTGATTTGAGTACTGTAACAATCGATTTGATGTCCTGGATTCGAACTCGTGCATTATATCAACATAATACTTAAAGACGCATGAGCGTATTTCCAAGTACATTGTTATTGCAAAAAGAACTTTAAACGTGGCCAATTAGGAATTAGCAGTCGCTTGTCACGTCCCTTATCCTCTTATGGAATAGAAAGTGACTTTAATATGAAGTGTTATGATTTAATTAGGACGATTAACGATTCATTTCTTGTAATAATTCTTTTTGGCGTTACTAAATTTGGCAGCGATATTTTCGAAGTCCGTTATTAGAATTCGAAATTAGGCTTGGCACAGATTTTTTAGCGCTCTAGATAGGTGAACAAGCGTACTGCCCATCTGATGTTAAGTGCTTACCGAACACATCAACCTTGAGTGACAACAACTTTTTGCTTTTCACAGCTTTCCCCAAGAATTCCAAGGTATTAAACAGCGAGAGTATTCCATGGACCCAGAGGTGTAAAACACAAAGTTGAAGGTTCAATGGTGTAATGCAACTGTTGCCCAATTCCAAGAATTCAGAACGGAGTTCGGGATTGCAGTGTGTAAAGAAACCTAATATAAAACATGTAATGTCAAAATGAATAAATAAGTATATTCTCGGCTCCTGTGCATATATTTTTTTTGCTTAGAAGGGTGGACGAGCTCACAGTCTACAGAATCCATAGACGTCTACAACGTAAATGCGCCACCCACCTTGAGATATAAGTTTTAAGGTCTCAGTATAGTTACAACGGCTGCCCCACCCTTCAAACCGAAACACATTACTGATTCACGGCAGAAATAGGTGGGGTGGTGGTACCTACCCGCGCGGACTCACAAGAGGTCCTACCACCAGTGAGATATATAAGATAGATAAGCATATCATTTGTTTCGCAAAACTCCTCTTACAAGATGAAAATCATGAAGTTTCATCATTAATCATTATAATTGTATAAACGAGCAAAAGCTAAAAAACAGAAATAGAAATATTCGTTCTTCCTTTTTTTATAAGACAGATTACTTAAGGTAAGGTGTCATCTGGCTTTTACGAAACGAAATACTCCAATTTCATCTTCCTAACGCCTTCTATTTTTAGATTGTATCTGCATTTTGCTTTAAGTAATTTGTTACCATAAGTAATTTTGTAATTTCATAAAGGTTACGTTTTGTTTTATTGAAGTGAAAACTTCTTTAGTGCCGTTGTAATTTGAGACTAAATGACTCGGAAATGACATAACTTGATGAAAGGGAAACGATTCTCGGAAAGCGATAAATATGTATGTAGGAACGGAACGGAGCGATTTGGATGAATGACCGATATGGAGCATGACTGAGTGAGAGAGATAGGAGATGTCGTGTTAGGAAGTAAGAAAGACGGCGAACGAATGCGAAACACTTAGTTTTATTTCTTAAGCAAGAGGAGGGTAGTTGCCGAACGCGACGGCAGACAGACGCGGTGTAACTCTGAAGAAGCAAGACGATTATAGTTTAGTTAGATAGATTAAGACGAAATAAAGAATCAAGTTTGTGTGGAGTGATCAACCGTTTCACTGGCCCATCCTGAATATAAAACCCCACATGTATATCTAACATCAATGTTATCCTCCGTAGGATTTAGCTTGCGAGAGAATGAGATAAAATATTTCAGAAGGCTTCATTTAGACCCGGAAATGAAACTCGATGAATAAAAAGAGACAAATATACATCTGTAGATTTCACCGGCAAGATTGAGACAGAATACACGGATCTGAAGGTTTCACGATTAACCCGCATGAATAAATATGTTATTATAGTTGTTTTTTCATCGGCCACTACAAAAACTAAATAAGTATCGAGAGATTCATAAAATGTAGTATAATTTTCAGATGTTATTCCTTTGTTGTCGTAGATATTTCTAGATGAAAGGGATGTAGTCGTGAAACAAACACAAACAAATAAATAAACTGGAACTAACTAAACTGGATATGTATTTAATTAGAGAGTTTGGCGTCTTCTCTAGAATTTGAACCTGGATATAGTTGCGTCAACTGATATGAGTACTCTGTTATTAGGTTTTCTGGCATTGCTGAAGTCCATGGTGGACGGTAACCACTCACTATCAGGTGGGCCGTATGCTCGTCTGCCAATATGGGCAATAAAAAAAAAAAAATATCCGATACAATTACAAGCCAAGAGAAAACAGCTCTTCCTCGGATAGCCTAAATCTTATCTATCTAAAGCAAGTGAGTTTCGCTCAAACAAGCTTTTTACTTCGTTTTTTTAGAAATTTAAACGAAATTTACGTTTTTGTGTACATTCAAAACATATTAAATAGCGTGAGTCGACTTGCCTACTTTATCCTCATCTAAGCGATGAAAATTTAATTAAATTAAATCAATACTGGCTTCCTTTTCTTCCAGAAGTAAGAGCGTCTACAGAGTATTTAAAAATATTATGTACCTGGTTTCTTTCATTGTTTATTCATCTCTCATACTTTAAGCCATATTTGGCACGTACAAAATATAGCTCCTTTTGGTACATGGACAACATGATGTCTTATTAAATCTAACATAGTCGACATTCCAAGCAATTTGAATTTTTGCTTTTTTAATGACCGAAATAATTATCACATTTGTTATTTACTTAACCCAGACTTTAATTTTCAACTGCCAAGCACTAGACTCTTGGAGTGCGGCTCAAACTTTATTTCGGTTCAAGTGATTCAAACCCAAAAATTATTCGACAACTGGAATCAATGTCATTTCAAATCGGTTAAAATTCTTAGAAAAGTAAACAACACTGACTCATTGACTGAAGTTGATTTAATCAAAGAACTATTTAATTTAGCTGAAAGCCGAGACGACGAGGATCCCATAAAACTAAACGGCCCAGCTATCCCACGGATTAGTCACAGCTTTATGGTTTTCGAGACATGACGAGTTTTACGGCCACGATTTATTTTTCTAGTACTATTTCCTACGATTGATAATAATTTTCGACTGTAAAGACAAAAACACAGTCATATTAAATATGTGTTACTGTTGTTGGATGCTTGTAACCAATATATACTGAGACCTTAGAGCTTATATTTTAAGGTGGGTGGCGCATTTACGTTGTAGATGTCTATGGGCTCCAGTAATCACTTAATACCAGGAGGGCTGTAAGCTCGTCCACCCATCTAAGCAATAAAAAAATAAAATGCTTAGACACAAATATGTATAGACAGTAAAAAGAAAAAGAAAAACTAAAAGTGTTTGCCTTCGGTTTTAGCGAGACGTAAATTTATTTAAGTCGTTTATTTCTAAGCTGTGATGTCTTATGTCAATGTGAAAGCACATTCTATAATTATTATATAGGCCTATATATGAGTATAAGAGTATAGGCTTATTATCATGACAACATTATTTTAGACTATTCCACAAACAGGAGATAATTAATTGTTTAAAGAATATAAGGCGTAGGGTTTTTGTGAATTGAAAACGTTTGAGGATTAGGCCATGTTAAATAAGGAAAAGCGTTGCGAAATACCTTGAAGAGTTTCAGGAATATTAAATGACATGCAAAGAAGCATTGTTTGATTTACATTAGGAGCGCTCGAGGCCAGTGCTCAGGGTCGCGAAAAATTGAAGGGCGGCGAAATCCGGAACGTGATCCAAGATAAACCTTTTATAGTGTCATCCAAAAAACTGTGAGAAGCTCGCATAGATAATTTTAATAAATAAACGTTAAGTTTGTTTATCTTCAGAGAAAAGCATTCGTATTGTGTTTATACTAATACTAGTAGTACTAGTCTGATTAAACTTCAATCAAAACTAAAAATAGGTGTATACCTAATACCTAATCTTACTATGTTTTATTTTGTAATTAATCACCACTAGCTATACCCGTCCGCTTTGCTGGCCATTTAAAATTAGCATTATTATTTCTCACCCCCACAAAGATTCTCATCATTAACGCCCCCGCAACTGGTGTAGGGAGTCCAACACTAATATAAATATTAGCCTATCCATTAAGTACATGTATTTTTTACATGAATACCAAGTTTCAAGTCAATCGGATGCATGGTTCAATAGTTATAACGAAACAACCGTAAAAACCACTGTAGAATTATATATAGGTATAATATCTAATATATAAAATTCTCGTGTCACAATGTTCGTTCCCATACTCCTCCGAAACGGCTCGACCGATTTTCGTGAATCTTATCGTATATATCGGTCAGAGTTGAGAATCGAACAACATCTATTTTTCATCCCCCTGAATGTTAAGGGTGGTCCACCCCTAAATTTTATTTGTTATTTCTTAGACAAAAATTTTTGATTTTGTTTTTTTATGATACAGCATACAAAAATACATACAACCCTAAATTTTCACCTCTCTACGATCAACCCCTATTTTTTATTTGTTAATTATAAACTTTAATCTTTTTGGCAAGATTTTTATTTTGTTTTGTCATGACTTAAAATAAAAAAAATCATATTACTCTCAATTTTCACTCTTATACGATCAACCCCTATTTTTCCATCCCGATTAATATTTTTTTTATTCTATGCACAGATCCGCAATAAGGTTGCAAGATGGCAATCAAATATTATAATTGTAGTACGATAAATTCTTATTCAGAGTTTATAATTTCAAGTTCCTTTAATTATGTTTTTTTTTAAATTGAATTTGATCTCCCGCCCTCGCCTGTCGACTACTGATCAACTATCAATCGATCAGCTATCCCCGCCAGGTGTCACCACTCATCCAGCAAACATCACGTAGTAGGGATGAGGACGAAGCCGGTCTCCTGTCTTACTTACTCACTATACATCGTAGATTATACACTTAATATATTTGAGAGCTATACAATACTATAAATTTTTCAGACATGTTTTTTTGGTTTTATTTGTGTATCAATAGTATGTTCAGTAAGTCTGAGAATCGACTACTATCTATTTTTCATACCCCTAAGTGAAAAGGGTTGTCCACCCCAAACATTAATTTTTTATTTTAATTTTTTGGATATTTTTTTTTGTTTATAATGAGGTATTATGTGGTTAAATGAGGTTTTTTTTTTCTACAGTAGAATTTCCCTAGATTTCTTATTTAAGGCAACACAACGTTTGCCGGGTCAGCTAGTCTATTTATATAAAAATGAATTGCTGTTCGTTAGTTTCGCTAAAACTCGAGAACGACTGGACCGATTTGGCTAATTTTGGTCTTAAATTATTTGTGGAGGTCCAGAGAAGGTTCAAAAGGTAGATAAATATGAAAATGCTCGGAATTAAATAAAAATAACAATTTTATTTTTCCTTTTATGTGTCCCCGTCAGACGGATTCCTTTTGTTTGTTTTTAGTTTATTTTATACAAAAGTTCAGGTCTTTTATTTATCGATTGAGGCACTACAAAGTCTGCCGGGTCAGCTAGTCAGCCGGTCAACCATAAAATACGTACTATCCCAATTTATGTGGGTATAGGAGATGTGGGGCGTGGTAGAATTTTCAAGTTACCTCAGAGCGGCACTTAGATAAGTCTGGCCATGAAAAGACGAATGAAGTTTACGAAACGACAGAGTAGGTCTGTCGCAATCAATTGTTGATAATAAGTATTATTAACATTTTAATTTGGCTATTAGCACGTGCTTGATAGCTTCTTGCTTACTATATGATCCGTGATGCCTCAATCGTTTTCCAAATATTATTCCCTTATCTGAAATTTTTTATCATTATTTTCTGTTTTGTTTATCGACTTGTATTCTAATATTTAAAAATGCACCACAACTAGTCTCTCGCAATGAACGTTTGTCATTATGTGGAAGGAAGCCACTGCAGAGATTGCTCTTTTCCGGTTTTGGGGTCAAAAGAGTCGTCACGTATATGGAGTAAGGTATCTTTGAGCCACAGTACTCAGTGGTGCTCAAAGCCATATCTTTGAAAGTACAGTTAAATTTCTGGCCTCGTTTTATATCCGCTCTAAGCCCAGAACTAGTGGTGTGAGGGTATAACACTTAAAAGACTAATGCTGTGATACTTCTACAGGCTTTTATAACAAGTGGGAGGACGCACTGTAAAATTTCTGCCACGGTACACTAAATATTAAGATGATAATATTCGTCTGATGTGGGAAATTTCCAAAGAAACACACAAGGGTATAAGTACGTTTGAGACTACATCTTATTTTCTCAAGTTTCTATGTTTTTACAGTTTCAACAGTTTCTATGGTTTGACGCGAAAGAACTGAGGAGAAATGCAAACATTCCAGTTATGAGCATGGATATCATCATACAAAAACCGTAGCGAGATTCGAGATCGTTCGATGTATTAAAGTTTTTATGCAAACTGTGTCTTGATGACGTCTGGTCTGAAGACATTAAAAACTATGAATAAAGTAAACGACAGCTACACACCCTCGCGAATATAGAATTGCTATTTCGGAAAATATTATTTTTAAGTTCAAGACTCGCTCACTCAATATGATGTTAATTAAAGTGTCACGTGCTCTTTGGCACCGGTCGTTATGATTCAAAACAAGTACAATTTTATAAATAATACACTTAACATCGCTTCGGGGACGGTGACTGTGGCAAATGGCCAAATTATAACACGACCAGCTCAAAGAGTAACGTTATCAGTGATTATAATAATGATGATGTTAGATTGAATTTTTTTTTCAGTCATAATATTATTATGTCACCGATTTACTCGCGTTTGTGTTACGTTACGATTCGCTGTCTCTTTCATACGCGTTTCAAGATTGATTTGTTAAAAAGTGACGCGGGCACATTGCGCGATAACTGAGCAAGCATTGAATGATGATAACTATAATCTATGATCTTGAAATTCTAGATAGATTTTGATTCGCAGTTAATACGTTGTATACATTAAATCTGGTTTTCAACATCGATCAGGATCAGTCCGTTACTTGTTACTATTTTTCTTTCGCAAACACCCATTAAAGTAAACTAGGAAATATATTTTCTTCAGACGGAAGTATTTCTTCTTGGAAACGATCGTAATTATACATTTACTATTAATTTCACGTATGTATAACCAAGCACGTATGTGACCTTTAAAAACAGTACCGAGATATTTTTAATTGTGGCGTTATCGTGAATTTTGTTGGATGTGCATGAGTGCACGTGTATTTCAACACATGTTTTGTCACACTACTATTGACGTCATCACAATATAGTAACGTAAAGGTTGTCTGAATATAAGTTAAATGAATTTCTACTAGTTGCTCTAGAGTAATGTGTGCTTAGTGGGAGTTTTTTAACGTTCTCGATAGCGTAAAAGTTAACTCAAATCTTAGATACCAATAGTAATTGAAAAAATATATATGACGGAGCACCGACCTCCGGAGAATTTTTGGAAAAGGTGACGTCAGATAAACTGACGCCACCAACTCCATCACAAGGCTCACTCATTACAAACGAAACACCAAATTATAGTTTAACACTATTTAATTACAACACTTCGCCTAGCACTGATATACACACTTAAAAATAACCTTAAAATAATACAACAGTATGTACTCACAGAGCGTCTGGTCGCAGCCGAGGCGCAGCACAGAAAGAAAGTCCTTCCGTCTTGATTACAAGCCGCCACCCCGAAAACAAAAACGGTGGCTCCCTCTTGTCAAGTCGGAAATTACTTCAAATTCACAAATTATTAAAACGCAAACTCACTACATTTTCCAAACTTGATAGTTCGGTGGCTCCCTCTCGTCAAGGCGGAAATTACTTCAAATTCACAAATTATTAAAACGCAAACTCACTCTAAATTTTCCAAACTTGATAGTTAAATCACAAATTAATTTAAACAACTAATTTAGGTCACTAACTAAATCTAAAGTTGAATCTATCCTTACAAACGTAATCACGTGGTATCGTTTCCGCGTATTACAAAATCTGGCAGAGTTCCTTAAAACATTAATCTTAACCAAACATCGTGTTAAACAAGTAGACGTCGCTTAAAAATCAAGAAATGAATTTAGCAAATGATTAAACATTCCTCTGAAGACGAATGGTAAATGCAACGTTATCGTTTGCTGCCCAAGTGACAGCAAACCATAACATTGCATTTTGCTTAAATTAACAATCAGTCTGAAATATATTTACTACACGTGTGATAATTACAATCAATAATTACGCCGCATGTTAAATTAGGAATTAATCTTGATTGATTAATTAATTTTTCCATATAATTAGAGTGGTGCGTCGACACGGCCATTCTGCGAGACAGTGTGCGTGCTCTGCACCAGTCGCGGGTCTGAAAATGAAAAGTAATTTCTTTGAGCTAGGTATCCGTCCACCGGTACACTAGCTGACAACTTGTTTGTGGCTGGCGCTTTTCAAAATGAAACAACGTCACTACTGTAATGATAATAAAATTGTCGTACTATTTTTCTTTGATAACCGATTTCAACAATCCTAGTTATCAGCTAGCTTTTGTACCATAAAGTTCATACACACAAGTATGTTAAATAGTAAGATGAAAAGCACAGAATAAAGATTGAGAGGCTTTATACAAAATTTTTATAAGTATAGGAATGCTGTACGTGGAAAGTGAGCGATGATATGGAAGTGCTTGTAATGCTCCACGCTTACTCGCACGATTTATGTACTCGTAGATATATCGATACAAATGCTCCACGCATAATTGCACGATTTGATTTCTCGTAGATAGGATTGATGCTGTGGCGCTGAGCGGTCTCGAACGCCGTGGTCCACAGGGGCTCTAATGGAAGTGGGAACTAGGACGATGCTGGGGCCTAGGTCTAAGTCGGTCAAAGTTAGCAACAGTCATAGTCAATCATTTTGACCGTGGTCCCCAGAGGCTCTGAAAAGTAGTTTTTTTTTTTTTTTTTTTTTTACTTGCCTTTTGTTTAGGCTTATGAGGGTTTTGATGCTGTGGTGCTGAGCGGTCTCGTACGCTGTGGTCCACAGGGGCTCTAAAGGATTGGGAAGGTCGATGCTGTGGCCTAGGCCTTATATTTATGACCGTGGTCCACAGAGGCTCTGAAAATAAATAGAGTAATGAAGAGCTCACATGGGAATGATGCTGTGGCGCTGAGCGGTCTCGTACGCCGTGGTCCACAAGGGCTCTAAAGGATGTAGGAAGGACGATGCTGTGGCCTAGGCCTTATTTATTTTGACCGTGGTCCACAGGGGCTCTGAAATTGGTTCAAGGAAGGAAAATAGGATAGGGGTAATGTACAGGCTTACTTTTAATAATGGTAGACCCGTCAACAAAGACATAGGCCAACGGCTGGATCTTACTTCTGATGTTGATACTGGCTTTCTCATAAATTGGTAAACATTTTAAGTAACTATCAGGATAGCAGTAAGAAATATAAAACTAACCATTAAGCATCCAAGGCCTGGGCAGCTCGCGAGGTAGACGGCAGGGGCTGGGGCCGAGATGTGGCATCTGTTTCAGTCTCGTCGGCCGGCACGCTCGCCGGTTGTCGCTCGGGGTCCTCTACACTGTCCGTCGACACGGTGTCCTGCTCGCCGGGCTGGGGCGCTCGGCGCAACTGGTCGTGGGCGACTTTACGAGGGCGCCCTCTGCCGGTCACTCGCTTGATGATGTACCGATCGTTGTCCAGGATTCTGCATACTTCATACGGCTCACTGTATTTGAGGTCGAGGGATATCTGGTTACGAGGATTGTTCTTGACGAGTACGTAGTCGCCTCGTTGAAATGGGCGCAATTTCGCCTTGCCTCTGTCGAAGCGTTGCTTGTTGTATTGCGCCGCATCAATCATTTTCTGTCGTACGTGTTGCTCGAGCAGATCAAAATCTATGCATTCGTTCTCAATATTCACCAACCTTAGTAACTCTGGCGGTATGCAATGTTGTCGGCGGGTCAGGAGAGTGAGCGGAGCTACTCCTGTCACTCGATGTGGCGTGCAGTTGAAAGCGAGCTGTAAAGCTTCCAGCGCCGTCTGCCAGTCTTGAGTACTGTAGTTTTTGATCATGGTAAGGGCATTTTTCAATGTGCCCATGACCCTTTCGACCTGTCCGTTTGCTCGGCTTGTTCCTGGCGCAATTGAATGCACGTCAATCCCTATGCGGTCAGTGTAGATTTTGAACTCGCCGAGAAACTCCCGACCGCCATCAACCACCACTTGTACCGGGGTGCCAAACAGGTGAATGACACGCTTGAGTGCCGCGAGTGTACTGCTCGGGCTCTTGTCATTGGAATAGCTCAGTAATATGTATTTCGTGAATGCGTCAATAGCAACAATTACGTACTCATTTTGTCCTTCGGAGTTCCTCGTGCCCAATTTTCCTGTGATGTCCATATGAATAACCTGGAACGCTGCCGTGGGTTTCTGGATCGGATGGAGCTGCGCTTGTATAGAACCAGATGGTCCTTTCGAGGTTCTACATATAACACAATTGTCTACAAAGCGTCTAACAGCCGAGTTCATCTTGTCAAACCAGTACGTTTCTCGTAGCTTCTGCAGAGTTTTCTCCCATCCTGGGTGCTGCAGTGTCACGTGGAAGGAGTTTATCAAGCTCCACTGGAAAGACTTAGGCACTACAATTGGTTTATGTATGCCGAGTATAGGATCTGTGAGCATTTTCTTAAGTATGCCATCTTCCATGACATAGCCTTCGATGGAATCGCCAGATGTTATACTCTCCATCATTGGGCGTAGCACGTCGTCGCGGTGCTGCTCAATCTGCAGCCATTCCATATCTCGAGTCATAACGTTAACTGACATCTCGCTGCAAGGGTTTCTACTGAAAAAGTCTGCGTGCTGTAATCGCTCACCTTTCCTATACTCCACCTCGAATTCGTAGTTTTGCAAAAACGCCCACCACCGATGGATTCGCGGAAGCAGGTCCTTTTTGTTTTTGGAGGCCTTGAGAGCATTACAGTCGGTTATTACCTTGAATTTTCGGCCGTAGAGGTAATGCCGAAAATGCTTAATTGCTCTTACGACCGCCAACGTTTCAAGTTCGTAAGAGTGGTAGCGGCTCTCGGCGTCGGTGGTGCGCTGGCTCATGTACGCGACTGGATGTTGGCGACCCGCGAATGTCTGCACTAACACTGCCCCGTAGCCGATGCTGCTGGCGTCCGTGTAGAGTTCGATGGGTGCGTCTTCCTGGAATAGCGTAAGGGTAGGCGCAGTAGACAGATATTTGACAATATAATCCCTAGCTTCGTCATGCCTTTCGTTCCATTCCCATGTCGTATCGTTCTTAGTGAGTTCATATAAAGGCGCCATAACTCGCGAGAAGTTGGGAATGAAACGTCTGAAATATCCAGCCAGGCCATTGAATTGTCTAACTTGTTTGACAGTTTTCGGGATTGGTGCCTTCGTTAAAGCCTCCACCTTTCTTGGGCTAGGGCTGACCTGCCCGTCGGCAATTATATTGCCCAAGTACTCGATGGAGCGTTTAAAGAAGGCGGTTTTATCAACGTTAATAGAAAAGCCAGCTTCTTGTAGAGCAATCAATATGCGTTCAATATGGGATAAGCCCTGTTCAAAATCTTTACACTTTGAGAGCACATCATCGACATAGACCTGGCACACTTGGTCTGGTGAGCTCGTGAGGTGAGCGAGAGCCCTATTAATGCAGCGCTGGTAGACTGACACCGCGTTGCAAAGTCCAAATGGCATAGTTAGGTATTCATATAAACCATCGGGAGTTACAAAAGCAGTCTTTTCAATTGATCCCTCCGAAATAGGTATCTGATGAAACCCAGCTGCCATGTCAATTGTGGTGAAATAAATACCCCCGGCCAGTTGGTCTATTTGGTCTGAGATTATCGGTAAGGGATAATGGTCCCTGACGGTATTCCTATTTAACTCTCGGTAGTCTACACACATACGATCTTTGCCGTTTTTCTTTTTAACTATAATTATTGGGCTTGCAAAAGGAGATTTACTTTCCCGAATTATTTTATGCTCAAGCAATTCGTTAACGATATCGCGAACTTTTTCCCGTTCAACTGGACTAAGCCGATAGGGCCTACGCTCCACTGTCTTACTTTCGTCCTTTAATCGAATCTCTAGCTCACCCGTATTAACTCGCGTATGCGGGTAGCCATGAATAAACAAGTGTTCGAACTTGTTCAGCAATATTTTTAACTCGCTAATCTGATTGTCATTGGTTAAGTCACAATCTAATTTGCCAAATTTTGGGCTTTGAGATCGCATGTGGTAAATGATCGGTTGATGAACCAGCATTGCACCTCGTGAATTTACAACAACGCTTAGGTTCGTATTTTCTATCAAATTAATGCCTATCAAAATATCAGAGCTCACTTCAATATCGGAAACGACGTGAAACTCTAGTTCTACGCGCAAGTTGTCGATTATGCAAACTGTTGTTAATGTTGAAAGCGAGACAACCGTAAATTGACCGAGAGCTTTCAAATAGCTAACCCTATCAACGCGTTTTCCCGGCAACTTTGCAGCTACAGATTCACGAATGACTGAACATTCGGCTCCACTATCAAAAATCGCATTAATTTTGAAACCTCCTACAACAACTGGCATCGCATTTAATTTTGACGTCCCCACACAATTGACATTAGAAACAACTGCTCGTTCTCGCTTGTAACACGTTTGATAAGTATGACCCAACCTTGAACAAAACGTACATGTCGGTCTACCAACACCTGGAGGAGTAGTTTTACCATCCTGTTGTCGCGGCTGAGGGCCTTCAGGTTTGTCGCGGTATCGGCAATCACGCGTATCGTGACCCGACCTTTTACAGATTTGGCAAAAGCCCGGTGTCTTATCAAAACGTGGGCGCTTTGCGACACTCTGATGCGGTATCGATGCATTGGGATGAGGACGTTTAACACTTTTTATAGATGAGGCCACTGAAATAAGTTCTGGGACAGATGTAGCTCGCGCATTTAACAATTCGATTCTCAGGCGCTCATCCCCAATGCAACCGATAACAGCCTCAACCGCGTCATCATTCGACAACTTATCTTTAGTAATACGTCTCCATAAAACCCAAGCTTGTGATAAGAACTGAGCGATGTCTTTAGAATTATCGTAAGTATGTTCTCTAAAACGCACAACATCGCGTGAATATCGGTTTTCCGGTTCAAAAGTCGAAATTAAAACATCACGCAATTCTTGCCACGTGGTGGTGGATACCAGCCAATTGTCAACCCACAACCTTGCGCGACCCTTAAGCAAACTACCAGCCTTCATCCGGACTTCATAATCGCTCAGGTTGTAAGTTTCCATAGCTGTGGTCACATGTTGACACCATTCTCTAACCCCAACATTAGCGTCTGGATCGTATGACGGCAAAAACACGTCATTTATTCTCACTTTTGAAATATCTGATTGCGACGTCATACGATCCGACACGTGTTTCATCATTTGCAACATCTGAGTGAAAAAATCAGCCGGCACCCCATCAACAGAAGTGTTCATATTTTGTTAACCGAGCCAGAAGGGCGAGCAGAAGTGGGAGGTGATCCCACTTCTGATGACGGAGCACCGACCTCCGGAGAATTTTTGGAAAAGGTGACGTCAGATAAACTGACGCCACCAACTCCATCACAAGGCTCACTCATTACAAACGAAACACCAAATTATAGTTTAACACTATTTAATTACAACACTTCGCCTAGCACTGATATACACACTTAAAAATAACCTTAAAATAATACAACAGTATGTACTCACAGAGCGTCTGGTCGCAGCCGAGGCGCAGCACAGAAAGAAAGTCCTTCCGTCTTGATTACAAGCCGCCACCCCGAAAACAAAAACGGTGGCTCCCTCTTGTCAAGTCGGAAATTACTTCAAATTCACAAATTATTAAAACGCAAACTCACTACATTTTCCAAACTTGATAGTTCGGTGGCTCCCTCTCGTCAAGGCGGAAATTACTTCAAATTCACAAATTATTAAAACGCAAACTCACTCTAAATTTTCCAAACTTGATAGTTAAATCACAAATTAATTTAAACAACTAATTTAGGTCACTAACTAAATCTAAAGTTGAATCTATCCTTACAAACGTAATCACGTGGTATCGTTTCCGCGTATTACAAAATCTGGCAGAGTTCCTTAAAACATTAATCTTAACCAAACATCGTGTTAAACAAGTAGACGTCGCTTAAAAATCAAGAAATGAATTTAGCAAATGATTAAACATTCCTCTGAAGACGAATGGTAAATGCAACGTTATCGTTTGCTGCCCAAGTGACAGCAAACCATAACATTGCATTTTGCTTAAATTAACAATCAGTCTGAAATATATTTACTACACGTGTGATAATTACAATCAATAATTACGCCGCATGTTAAATTAGGAATTAATCTTGATTGATTAATTAATTTTTCCATATAATTAGAGTGGTGCGTCGACATATATATTATATTTTATTAAGTTACTGGTGGTAGGACCTCTTGTGAGTCCGCGCGGGTGGGTACCACCACCCTGCCTATTTCTGCCGTGAAGCAGTAATGCGTTTCGGTTTGAAGGGTGGGGCAGCCGTTGTAACTATACTTGAGACCTTAGAACTTGTATCTCAAGGTGGGTGGCGCATTTACGTTGTGGATGTCTATGGGCTCCAGCAACCACTTAACACCAGGTGGGCTGTGAGCTCGTCCACCCATCTAAGCAATAAAAAAAAAAATTTATAATGTGTCGCCCGTTTTATTTATCCATTAAATAATTTTAACATTTAGTAAATTAGAGGCCGAAGCCGATTTTTTCTATTTCAAGGATTAAATATTTTCAAACCAGTCAATAACAAACAAATGCGCCATCGTTAAATAATCGAGTGATTCCTTTGAAGGCCGCGTGGGCACGGAACAAAACGTGTCTCCTGCGAACCGCACAAGTGCCTCCAATCGATAGGGCTCCGCCCACTGACCTATTTACGAGGATTAGGGTACAGCCTTCGGCCCACGAAGATCGTACTTCCTCGTTCAAGATAAATAAACGGGACCTTATAACGTCACGTTTGAATATGTACCGGTTATAGCAAATTAATAGAGGTCTATTTCTCTTTATTGAGAAATAGAAAAAAAAACCGCATTTATTTGTATGCATTGAGTAGGCACGACAAAAATATACAATAATTTTACACGTAGGCTTTTAGAAAAAGTATCAGTGGGACGATGTAAGATTCTAAATATAACAATACAATCAATTTTGTTAAGGAACACCAAAGTTAGCGTGGATAAAAAAAAACTCGCATGCGCGAACCCTGAATATATTGCATGCCTTTTTTGGGCGGTCGCGTAAAAAGTTATAGACGGAGAAGGTCTTTCGGCAATGAGGAAATCTACTAATAGACGAATCCGAATTGTTATCCAATTTAATCCAATTCTGGCTGTGGCTGGCTAGTAAGAACGTGGCCCCCCTTGAACAATAATATCGAGATTTCAAATTTTCGTCTCAGGATGGGTAGCGGCAAGCACGTTGTGTAGCCTACCGGCCTCTGAGATCGCTTCTATTTTGTTAAAAATCAACAACGCGGTTTTTTTATTGTTTACATAAGTATAAGAGCTCACATTCCACCTGGTGTTAAGTGGTTACTAGAGCCCATAGACATCTACAAACATAAATGCACTACTCAGAAATAGGCAGGGTGGTGGTACCTATCCGTGCGGACTTACAAGAGATCCTACCACCAGTAATTACGCAAATTATAATTTTGCGATTTTTATTACACGGTGTTTGTTATTCCTTCACCGTGGAAGTCAATCGTGAACATTTGTTAAGTAAGTAGAAAAATTGGTACCCGCCTGCGGGATTCGAACACCGGTGCATGTCAAATGAGAGTATGAAAAGTCTTTGAATACCGCCCAGTGTTCTTAGGGATTACCGATACGAACATACGGCCTGTGGATTTTAAGAATCGACGTATTTTTATTGAGACGTTGTCGAGACGTGGCGACGATCGTTTACTGGTGGTAGGATCTCTTCTGAGTCCGCACGGGTAGGTACCACCACCCTGCCTATTTCTGCCGTAAAACATTTCGGTTTGAAGGGTGGGGTATCGTGAAAATACTATAGACAAAACGGTGACAGAACTAAGTGCCATTTAATGAAATTTAAATTAAGTTCAGAAATTAATATATTCTTTTGTTCCTACCTATGCTGATAGCATTGAGAGGCTATTTCAGCTTCTCCTTGACGTGTAGGTGAGCTCACGGGGCTCAAACCGGGAGTGTTGGTAACACTGGCCCCCTAGTAAGAGCAGTGCTTCGCAGAATCTACCACCGGAGAAACTCAGTGGGCTGTGTCTATGGGTTAATTCAGTCGTCGAGCCCTTCGTCGTAAGCGCTGTTTATGGATCGGGACGATCCGTAATGACGTGTTTGGGGCGACGTCGAGAAATCAATAGGTAAATGCACAGAAAAGACATAGACGCAGCCATCTCGAAGATTATGATCAGCGAATCGAATACAGCACTTAAATTAGCATCTAAAAACCATTTCACCAAGGAATATATACTGCAAGTAATTGTCTGGGGCTTAATAACATTCAGTCGTAATTACTAGGGACGAGAAATGGGAGTTAAGTGGAGCCACACCGTTGCTTCGACGAGAGAACTCAATTTACATGTAATCACAAGAGGTCCTACCACCAGTAATTACGCAAATTATAATTTTGCGGGTTTGGTTTTTATAACACGATGTTATTCCTTCACCGTGGAAGTCAATCGTGAACATTTGTTGAGTACGTATTTCATTAGAAAAATTGGTATCCGCCTGCGGGATTCGAACACCGGTGCATCGCTAGATACGAATGCAACGGACGTATTATCCTTTAGGCCACGACGACTTCAAAGTCGAGATTAACCCGACTCTGTCCCCGTACCGCCTTTATTATAATCTGGCGTTACGGCGTCCGCCTACATTTCTTCGATATTTATCAAAGCAATATTTTATCAGTTTAAATAATAATCTAACAATATCTTAATATCACATAAGTCGTTTTCCACGACTTAACCGTTTTAATATGAAAACTAAATAAAACCTCATTTTTCTAACAAAATAACGATACACGATGTAATAATAGGAACGATTATAAAATTAGCTTTTAATCATAACAGTGACGTGATTGTGCAGGATTACTGTGGCGACATATATCGGTCGGATCTGGTCTAAGTTTGAATTGCGATGAAACAAGAATTGTGACAAAATTCTCAATAGTAAGGTCATCGTCGCTGTATATCACGATTTTCTATTATCTAACGCCCGTTGATATAGCCCAGCTATTGTCTGAAGATAAGTACTATTCATTTTAAATAAATAAAGCTTGTTTATCTCATGCAAAAATGACTGAACGAATTTGGACGAACGGACAGTACCTATACTTTTTATCAGGGTAAACATCGATCTATTACCACTAGTAATAGATCTGGTAATAACATCGATGAGGGTAAATGATATTATGACCAGAGCAATGTCGTATGCGTATTATGATAAGTGCAAAAGTGTGTTCATTTTTTCGTGATTTTACGGACCAAGGGTTTTACAAATTGACCGGTCCTTTATTCAACAGAAAGTGCAACAAATTTCTGAATTACAAATTGAACGCGACAGATTATATTTGTAATTCATTTGATAGGCTAGTAAGCGTTATTGAAATAACAACTGGCAACTGTAACATTATAGACTATATGTGAAGCTAGCAAACCCTCGAAGTTACTAGCAATGAATATGCAAAAAAAAACTATTCTGACTTCCTCTTTATCAGCACTTAATGAGCCTTAAAGGTTTATTAACCACCCTACCTATTTCTGCTGCGAAGCAGCTATGCGTTTCGGTTTGAAATGTGTGGCAGCCGTTGTACTGTTAAAACTGAGACCTTACAACTCATGTCTCAAAGTGGGTGGCGGCATTTACGTTGCAGATGTCTATGGGCTCGTCCATCCATCTAAGCTATAAATAAAAAAAGCTTACCATCGAATCACCCAGTTTACCTACGTTCAAATAAATAAATTAGTTGAAATCGGATCCAAAACAGAAATTGTGATTCAACAATTTTCATAAGTACCTACTCCGAAATCTCTTTCGTAATCTCGACCGCGATTCACTTATCTCGGAAGTCAATTTTCTTTTGACCTTTTCGCTATCGAGTTAAGGAAGGGACTCCGAAGCGCCTCCGCTGCTGTCGAACCCCTTTTACCCAAGATCTTTGACGTTCTCTTTGTACGGATGTGATTTTATTTTGATTCAACCTTTTTGAGACTTTGAGAGTGAAATTTGTATGTCGAAAATATACATTTATATTTATATTGACAAAGCATGTACGGATGTGCCTACTCACTTTGGATTCATAATATTAGACTTGTTGTCGAATTCGAAGTTTTATTAGTTTATTATTGTTCAAAGATGTTTTTTATTTCCTACCTAAGCTGATAGCCTTGAGAGGCTATTTCAGCGTAATCTTAACTAGTAGGTGAGCTCACGGGGCTCAAACCTGACGACGTTGCTAACACGAACCCTAGCAAGAGCCGTGCTTCGCAGAATCCACTACCGGGTCGGAAACGCGACGCACTGAGAAGATCCGGGTTCGACGAGAACGATGACCGGTGCTTGAGGTACCTAAAAGCACCGTTAGTGGATCAGCAGGATTCGAAATGACGTGTTTTGGGCGACGCCGACTATTTTCCATTCTGTCCGCAGGATCAGGAATGTAGTTACCGGCGGCCACGATGAGAGGGTTCTCGTGTCGTTCCGCTTTATCGAAGTGGCTCAAAGACCATGGATGACATTAGATTAAGCGCGCTCCGTCGCAAACCTGTAAACTGAGAGTCTGATATCGGATTCAATTAATCTGTAAATGTTTACAGCAAATTCGAAATGCAACGGGACAGCGACGTTTAGTGTTCAAGACGAGATAGTTCATTCGGACAATGGGGTCATTAGATTTCTCGGAATATTTCGCCACGACTTTGATATTTCCGATGTGAGTAATGAATATTTTGTAGTTCTAATGAGTTATAAAAGCCGTAAGTCTTTCTGTGTGGGGCATCGTTGTCCATGCTGTTTCTTCCGTGACGAATACCTACATGAGTTTTGGTACCAAAGCATAATTGTTTTGAAATAAATTTGTTATTAACTTCACGCTGAACAAAGACCCCGAGGTCCATATTAACCATATTTTAATAATAAACATCATGAATAATTATCAGCGTAAATCGTTAAGCTAAGTTTTTAACTGATATCAAGTTATTTGAAATTAAAACAGTGATTATTCAACACTTCATTACCATTTGTGGTATTTATACCATCGCCCTGAACGCCCGTGTTTGTCAGTAATTGTGACAACCTAATATCCCAAAATGGGCAGCAGCATACACTGAGGTATTTATGTGCGCCGGTAGCCGCATAGTATTAGAGGACAGTAAACCAGTGTATCTATCCACGCTAAAAAGGTAATTAAACTCAAAACGTATTATGTTTCTATGAAATATTTTCTAAAGAATCGTCGAGGGATACGCACGAAAATCCGTTCTGAAATCTAGCATTTTTACCATTAATACGTTTGTCAGAATTTTGGCAAACAGCCGACCGTATTTGGAGCGTTGGCGCGCCAATTCGACTGATACTACACAAGCAGGTCGGAGCCGTAAATGGGATGTACAACGTTACTCCTAACTACATATAAAAACATAATAATATGTTGCCATTAAGTACATACCTACTTGACCCGATATAGTGCACTAAGTAACTTAACAAATTCGATTGTCAAAGGTTTTTGTACCTTTGACATTTGCAAAATCAATCAAACCTCACTGTTTATTAACAGATTAGAATTAAACTTAAAAAAAAACTGATTAAATGATACAAGCCTTTTTTATTTCTCTTATAAAGATTTGTAATAATATTTTATAAGCAACGTAAATAGGCAAACAAAACAGTTAGATATCATTTTTTCTTCTGACACAATCACATATTTCTTTTATTGCGCAAGATTCTCGGCCCAGGGCTCACCTAAAAGACGCCTCCTACTCTAAAGAAAAGATCTAACTCATTATTATATAATAAAAAAAGTTTTTTTTATTTTTTTTTATTTCTTAGATGGGTGGACGAGCTCACAGCCCACCTGGTGTTAAGTGGTTACTGGAGCCCATAGACATCCACAACGTAAATGCGCCACCAACCAAAAGTGTCCCACAACCATTGTAACGGTGAAATTAATTTGAACTGTTCTATTAGGAGTTAGCTTAACATCTAGCTTATGAGAAATGTGGTTGGTACAGATAACCTCCGGGTATTTTACGAGTAGGTAGACAATTTTAAAACCGATAAAAATAAATTGAAGTATCTTCAACTGTGCCGCAAAAAAAAAACATCAATGACATTAGTAAGTATACCTAATCCAAATTTTAATGAATCTCAAACTCAATATTAGGGTTGACACAATCTTTGTTCTGCGAGACAAAAGATCCGCGCCTACACGAGTCCGGAATTTGCTGAATACGAGCTTATTACGAATTCCAATGTGTCGAACCAGCCTTTATACATAAATAGATTAATAGTTTGGTAACAATAGCGCTAGAGTAGTTAACGGAGCTCATATTATACCTACGAGTGTTGTCAGGATCAGTCTTCGGATATGAGGTTGATGAAATTGTTTTGTAGAATAGCTCTCCCAGCTTTGAAATCGTAACGCATAAGTGCTTTGTAGCAGTAATAATAGGTTGAATGGCGGTATCTATTTGCTGTAGTTTACTACCTAGAAATATATGTAATTAAATAAATATATGAAAAATATTTTGGTTTTTCTTTAAAAATCTGTTGTTCTTATTATGAATACGATATAATCAGATGCGCTGGAAAAAGAAATGACAGTACTAACAAGAATCTTAAATCTGTCGAGAAAAACTACCCGTTCAATAATAACATAACAATATTATGCAGAGTTCGTGCCAAGGACACCAATGCTAATGCACAAAAGTACTTACATGATTACATTATAAGACAAAGTCAATCTTGTTAGAAAAATATATTTTCTTATGGTTGTCATATTGTTTGTAGTTTATTATGTTGAGTCGTAAATAATGTCTTAAATTTGATATTTCATTTCAAAGTTTAAACAACAAATATTCCTTTTATTTTGTTTATTATGAAGATGTTTGTTCTTCTTTGTGAGTATGGCAATTGTCTTCTTGAGATGCCGTTTTTGGCAGTGGAATGAAGTTGATTTATTTGAAATTGTAACCCATTGGGATGAAATTGTATGAAACAAGAAAAATGACGAGATGAGATGAAACGAAATAACGGCGCAGTTAAATGACGGGAATTCACTGATAATTCAGTGGATTTTTTAGATAAGTTAGGATAATTACTCACGTAGACGACAAAATATTAGCAATGTCTTACCATTTTTAGAAGCGCTAGTGAGTACAGCTTCGATCCGTCTGCATATTAAATTCACGACTCGGAAATAGAAGTTAGATGCAGGAGGAAAGCGTTTCGTTGTCGTTTCTATTCTGGTTAAATGTCAAATGTCGTTTATTATGTACGATGCTGCCGTACTTCTGACCGTATTCGGAGGGACCTCGGCAGATGTGGAGCATCGATTGGCCGGGATGAATTCAGTGCAGAAATAGATAGGCGGACCCAATTTCGAAAGGTCACTTTTCCATTTGGGTTCTGTATCCGTTTAGATATGAATGATTGGCACTGATTTCTTTACGAGGTTTTTGTTTGACTGAATTTTCCGATGTTTCAAAAGAACTTTAAAATTCAATTAGGCTCTGAACAAATCCATGTGAAATTGTGTTGAGTGATATATTGTGACATATATCGACACATTCAATGGGCAATAACAAGACAAAGTAAATTTTTACGGCACACCTTTATCGGTGTGTATTTTTAACTGCCTGTGTAATAAAAAAGATAATTCATTGTATTCACTTATTAAGCTACAATATTACATTTATTTTATTAAATTATATACTTAAACTTCACAATTAAGTGGAATAAAATCAAAGCGAATGGAATTGATTTAAAGTTTATCTTTTTATTCTTTCGGTCCTTTTATGGGAGTCCAGAGATGACCTCAACCCTACCACTATTTTGATGCGTGAGTTCGTATTCCCAGTTTTATTAAAGGAATAGATGGGATCGTTTTATCAACCGGTACGCTTTCACAATACTAACATTAATAAAAGTGTAATGTTTAATCTGAAAACCTACGAATAAATAATCTATATCTATACTAATATATAAATCTACAGTGGTTTTTTACGGATGTTCCGTTATAACTACTGAACCATACATCTGATTGAATTTTAACTTGGTACCTATGTAGAAAATACATGTGGTTAATGGATAGGCTAATATTTATATGAGTGTTGGACACCCTAATATTAATAACAATAAATAATAATGTTAATTTTAAATGCGAGTACGGCTAGTAAGTCTTTATACTATAATAAATAGTAAGACTTATTATTTATTCGTAGCTTAAAACCAATACGTAAACTTATCATATGAGAGAATTCTATAATATTCTCGATGGGTAAAGAGGTACGTATGTATATACATTATGCATAGTATATATTACGTACGTAGCAAACAGTGCGTAGTTGTTTATCCATAGCCCGGGTGGAGGGAGTTGCTCAAAGGCCCGACCCGCGCCCCCCGTAAGGGGACACAAGGACCCCACGTATTGTATATCCAAACTAAGTCGAAATGTATGTGTCGTTTTAAAAGGATTCAGGATTCATCCGGAACGAGATGAATTGGTACATGGGTAGTACTATCTATCCGAACGTCCTTGTCATCGTCATTGCTAATTTACCGAGAGAATAGAGAGAGAAGATTTGGCACATAAGCTGATAAGTCAGCGTAGCCCCTGAAAGGGCTTATTGCTGATTTATTATACGAAAATGTAAAGCCATTGTAAACGACTGTCAACATGGAAGCGCATTATAACAGACTTAAAAAAAGAGGATGTTTTCAATTTGATTGTATTTTTGTGCATATTAACTCAGAACTTATTTCCAGATGAATTGATATTGAAAATTATTTATTATGGTAAGGTCTGATGCTTCTCGTGCGTTTCCGTTTCAATTTTATTAAGATTTTATTACGTAACCCCTGAAAGGGCTTGATTTATTATACGAAGATTTGTGATGCCGTTGTAAACGATTGTCAACATAGAAGTGTATTTTAACAGACTTAAAAAAGAGGAAGTTCTCAATTTGACTGTATTTTGTTTTTCTGCCTATTACCTCATAACCCTTTCCCAGGCGAATTGATTTTGATAATACTTTTTTATGGTGAAGGCTGGTGCGGTTCCGTTTCAGTTTTATTAAGATTTTAGCAGTAATTTAATAATTATCCGTAATAATGCATGTTTTGACTTCGAAATACGGTGAAGATATTATTATTATTATTATGTTTTGTTGGGTTCGGTTTTCTTTATTGTGACAGCAGTTTCGTCTTCTAAGGAGAAACTCTTGTATACCGCAACTAGTTTAAAACTTTAATAAGGTCACATCCGACACTCGCTCTGGGGAAGATGTCTTTTAATATATATATGTATTTCCCTAGTCACTACAGTGAAATGTAGTTTTATCCGATTCAGATCGAAGCGTTGTGACCTAGATCATGACCTAAGCACGAGCTAATACGATTAATGGATGTAGCTACGTTAGAAACGTCGGCAACAATAGTTTTGGTTGTATAGCTTTAGCTATGTTTTGTAATATGCCATAGAGTAAAAAGCGTGCTAACAACACTCTTTTTAACAGCCTTTTTTATTAACGTCAAAACTTTTTATCTACTATTTTGTCAATTCTTTTCATTTGATAGCTTGTGCTTGTAATGTTATTAACTTTTAAAAAAAAATAAAAAGATTTGACCAGTATTTTTTTGTTATTCTTATTATGTTTAATTAACTTCGACTACAAGTATGGATGTTGTCATATAATGTTGCAATAGGTTTTCTTTACCCATTTTTTATTAATATAAAATATATCTTTGTTATATTTTTTATTTTATTTTTCTATTGGTTAGGTGGGTGGACGAGCTCACGGCCCACCTGGTGTTAAATGATACCGGAGCCCATACATATCTACAACGTAAATGCCGTCACCCACCTTGAAATATAAGTTCTAAGGTCTCAGTATGGTTACAATGGCTGCCCCACCCTTCGAACCGAAACGCATCACTGCTTCACGGCAGAAATAGACAGGGTAGTGGTGGTATCTACCCGTGCGGACTCACAAGAGGTCCTATCACCAGTAAGGACCGCCAGTAACCGCTCGTCCACCCATCTAAGCAATAAAAAAAAAAGTCGTCAACGTTATAAAAAATTAACGGCAATCGAATAATTTATGGCAGGCGAGGCAGCTCGAGAATTTTACACGAAATGTGTTTAAGTAATGAAATAAACTTCCATGTTTGTATTCTGGTTAGTAAAAAAAGTAGTTTGTCACGCGATATCGGGTGCTATGTGCCTTTTTAGGTGGTTTCCTAATTTAATACACGATTTATAATTTAAGCTGTTTTTACGGTTTAACGTAAGAATCTTCCGCGGCCATGAAAACTGTAAAATATTCGAAGAATTTAAAAGTAGTTTTAATTATACCTACGACTCGCGAAAGAAAAAGAAAATCGATTTTAATTGAATATTAAACACGACAGCGTAGAAGAACTGTTTTACACAAGTGTTTTTGTTCCATACCCTTTTTTTTATTGCTTAGATGGGTGGACGAGCTCACAGCCCATCTGGTGTTGAGTGGTTACTGGAGCCCATAGACATCTATAACTTAAATGCGTCACCCACCTTGAATATTGATTTTTTAGAGAATTAATAGAGAATTTACCACGGAATCGGAAACACTACACACTGAGAAGACCTGGCAAGAAATTCAGTGGGCTGTGTCTGTGGGTTAGAACGGTGACCGGTGCTTGAGGTACCTAAAAGCACCTTTAGTGGATCGGGAGGATCCGAAATGACGTATTTAGGGCGACATAGACTCTCACTCGAACCATCGGTTCTCTGTGCAGCGACAGACTCCCCACGGCTTCAATTAATGAAAATCATTTGTTGGTTAATTTCCAATGTAAAATTCCTATTGATTCGGCGTTACTGCAAAATAAAACCTGTTTTTTTGGAACATCAATATTCATTGTGAATCAACCGGTTTTCTGTATTTGGTGTCTGCATACAGAAGTTTACATCAGTGCAGATAGACGTGAGTCATCGGCCAATGACATCAGAACGACCTTTTGAGTTTGTTGAGTTGAAAAATAAACGAACATTAAAAGAGACTAGAGGACCCGCAGTAGTTGAAATTCGACTATAATTAATTAGTATTGTAAGTTTGTACACTATTATGATTGTATTTTATACTTCTATAATCACAAATTTTGCCAAGACTACACTATAAAAAATATTAACAAAGACAAACAATATTTAATCTCAATTTGACAACAGACGTCAAGAACAAAAGTTTGAGAATAAATAGCATGCATGCGTGTGTGCGTCAAATACATGGTATGTAGTGTGTGTAATGTTTTCTTTATTGATTTAATGTATCTTTTATGCATTATTTTAAAAAAATATTATCATTGTGCACTTCTTCTCTATATTCTCTATAAGTGTGGAAAATTTCATACTCCTCCGTCTGCGCAATTTTCGTAAAAAGGGATACAAAGTTTTTGCTTTACGTATTAATATATAGATATTGATCTATCTAAGAAATATAGTCCGAAGATTGTTACGTCACAACACGTCACCTGATCGATGAAGAAGTGATTTCTCAAAAACTATGTCCTTTAGTCTGCCGCGATTTCCTTTCTTTTCAGTGCACAACTATTCAAAACGTTTGCCATAAAACTACAAAACCGTACTACGTTAAAAGGAATTTCTTTTAATTAAATTAAAATATTTGTTCATGTAAATAGTATATAGAATGAACGAATTACGAATATCAATTAAGTAATGTACAGAATGTAGGTTGTTGTTAGCAAAATTTAAGTGCGAATAAATTATATTAGTTAGTCGAATTGTAGTTGTAGTTATAGTTGTAAGTAATAGTAGATTTCAGGGGTGGCTTTAAATTAATTCGGTTCTTATTTATGTTCTAAGATATTTTAAAACTTCGAAACTTCAATCGATACGAACGTCGCGTGGATAATCCAATACTTCTTTTCATTCATATAGCTGCATTCAGAGGCGATGCAACCAGAGCAGGCGCTAACGAAAGGGAAAATGTACTTGAAAATGGGCTAGGGGGCCGCATCGATATTCCGTAAGTGGGTCACGGTCCTGGCGTTTCGCGTCCCGCACCGCCAGAGGGCGCCCACACCCTTCAAACATCCCATTACTGGCGTGACGTAGGAAGGTATTGATTCGAGATTATGTAGGCATTTACGGTACATCGAAATGGTACATGTTCATAGTGTTTACGGTTTGAACTTGCGTTCGTTAACACGGAAGTTTCGAGAATTTGCGTTTACCATTGTTTTTCGAATTCGTGAGACTGCAAAATTTGACTTTTTAGTAAAATGAAATGAATGCTATTTTAATGGAATTTTTGATGAAACTTAGTAATCAAATGATTATATAAATAGGTATAAGCAATTACGAACTATTTTCTTCTGTTTATCTTTGTTTTTAGTTTGTACCTTGAAACAGAAGCTTTAGTTTTGTAAATAAAATCGCTTTAGAATCATTTTTTTCCACTTTTATAAGGAAAAACTTCGACGATTATAATCTAACCGCTTTTAAAATTTCTTATATTTCTGGTGATTATGTTCCAACATCGAACATTGGGCGAAAAACAATTTGGTTTATTTTAATTTATTTTCAAAAGATCTGTCGGAACATTAATAAATTATTCCACAATGTTTTAATCGAGGAAGTAAGATTAAGTATTGCTACATTTGAAAAAAACATTATTGAGTATTAACCAAGTATTTAAATTAATTAAAAAGTCGACTAAAACTCATTATATTGACGAAAAGTACATAATAAGTGTGGAAAAATATATTATAAGGAGTTTAATAGATTTTACGAATGTACAACAATGAGGAACTTAAAAATAGGTTCTCAATATCCTAATAACAAGAGAAGCCTCTTCCAAAAGCTTACATCACGTGCATGATTCAGAGATTATTTGCGTACCTACATAATTAAACACAAGATGAATGATAATTACTCCAAGTACGTGGGCCGAATATGTATGATGGTATTGAGCGAACGGAAATATCTTTAGTATGTACATACTTCTTATTATTTTAATCATGGTCGTTTTAATCCAAGTAATTGACAAGGTTCTAAGCGGGCATGTTATTAAAAAAAACGTTAACCATCAGATGATGGTCTTTTTTTTTTTGGTCAGTTGGAAATCGCCGGACTTCGCCCTCCACTGGGGATAGCGGGCGGAGCATGTCGGAGTCGAACGGACTAAAACCTCCTGTCTCTCAACAACCAGCGTCCAAACCTCGCATTAGACAGAACTCATGAAAAGGCAAAGGGGGGAAAGTGAAGCGTTTAGTGCGGAGCACATCTCTCCCATCACCCTCCCCTCGGGACGCCGGACTGGCGGTCGTCGGCGCCACGACCATCAGCCCTCTCGGTCGGCAGGCTATTCAAAGCCCGCCTAGATGGCGCCGGTTAGAGTGAGTTATCCTACGGAATACCCCGCTGGGTCAGAAGCAGCGTGGGTCAACGATATTAGCTTTCAGAGGTAGGCAGTATTATTGCTATTGGCTTTCGATGCTACTCCCGTATAATGAATTTAGGAAGAAGATTTAAATAGAACTATCTGGCACTTTTATGTCATTTAGAGTGACGCTTATTATTATATTTTTGTTTCATACTGTCATTCCGAATACTTAGATGGAATGACCTGTATTTTGAGATTCAGCAATTTGTTCAAATCCTCGATTATATAATCTCAGATAAGACCAACGCTTCCTGGGATCGTGTCTCCTTGTTCCCCTATTCCTCATATTGTATAACAATGATCAGTTAAGGTTAGATTAGGTATGATAATTTTTTATTCAAAGTTTCAACTAATTCAAGCAACAAATACGATAATTGGATGTGATTCGAACATCTAGTCAGCATGAGCTTAATCGTGAAAGCGTCTAAGCTCTGAAAAGCTCACGAATACTATCGAACATACTTAGCTTACTAGACCTCAAATTTCAGTGACAATTACTAATTACCAATTACTAATTGTCATTCAAATTATCGTGAAAATTAATTTTCAACTAGGAAGTATGTAGTTCCAACACAGGTCTTTGTCATTGCGGTTCGTTCTATTTGAAAGATACCACTGACTGGTAGCCGTTAAATGACCTAATAATTAGTAATAGCCGTTAAAAATCCATTAAACAGCCATTAATTAACGGCGCCCATAACGCGCAGTCATTGCTCGAAGGCAATAACGTTGACAATAAAAATACGAAACATAAAATCCGGGGCGAAGGGGTGTGTATCGCGAACCATCGGATTTAATGGCTCGTGACGTCATTGTCTTGCGGGTTGATGGGAATTTTCCTCTTCGATAAGCAAAAGGTTCTGTCGTTTAATCTGATTGCGTTTTACTGAAATAATTTAAAATTATACTACACATGTTGTGTCGTGTTTTGAATATTCCATTTTGGGTGATTTTGTTCTGCATTAACATGATGTACCCGGGAATAAAATACTTAGAAAATATGTTGTATGCTCGTAATCTGTGAGGATTCGGTCGTAATAATTAAGTAATGGACAAAAACAATTTAAATATTAATAGTCAAAAAACAAATGATAATTATTTTGTTGTACTAAATAATAGTTTATTTTATACCACAGACTTGCCGCGAGTTTTTGTGTTCAACCTAACTGGTTTATCGATTAGCTTATCAGAAGGTCACCGATTGGTAAGGTCAATTGCGTGTAAGCGTAATGATCTGATTGTAAGCTTGTTTTGTTTTGAGTTTATTTAAAAAAGAAAAAAAAAAGTGAGGGTGTTTGTTTTTCACTGGCGAGTGGGTGGAAATGATAACACTCGTTATTTCAACGTATAACATTGCTGGATGTTACGTTTACGTAATTCTATTAGTTTTCATTAATTATTGGCGAGGCGGTGAATAATAAAGCACGGTAGACTTACCAGAATACGTCCGGTGGTGGTCTGACCGGAAATGAGTTCGCCGGCCCAGTCTTTCGCTTCGGTCATGAAGGTCCCTCGAACTCCTGTTTGCCCTGTCTCGCGGCCTTCTGCTCCTTCTGCTTGGGGTCGTTGGGCGCGAGCTCGGGCTCCTTGTGACAGCAGACGAACGCGCACGCGCGCCATAGTAGCACCACGAGCAGTCCCGCGAGGAACGTGAAGATCGACGAGAGCAGGAAACACCACCATCTTCGGACACTGAGGCAGTCATAATTAGGGTTCGGCGTAGTCGCCTCTTCCTCGGACGAAGCCATTCCCCGAGGGCGCGAGGCATTCAGTCAGACGCGCCATGCACGTGCTCCGATGCGCGCGCCCCCTCGCCGTGCTCGCGCGCGACTGCGACCGCTCCCGCCGGCGCGCCCCGCGGTCGATGTCGCCCGATCGATCCGCACAAGCGCACTACTTCATCGCGCTCAACTTCTTTATCCTTCTCCGCTCGGCGACACTCTTCAGGCCTGTCGCCTCATCGTCGACGATACCTTTATGACTGCAGATGTTTCCGGAATTAATTTTATCGGTGCCATAACAAGCGAGCGACGGTTCTGTGTACTCGTGCGTTCGAAGATGCCTGTTTCACTGTTGAACGTTTTGCGCGAACTGTATTATTTTTTCGGGGAATGCGGAGGTTTTCGTCAAAGGTCAATGTATTCCGAATTTGTCCCGTTCAGCGTAGCGAGCTACGGCGCCCTGTTACTGCGTCAGCGGTCGCTACGAAACTTGTAGATGTCTACGGGTGCGCTACGATTGGTTGCCGAGAATGCGAAGCGCCGATATCTTCACGTCCTTCCCATATAATATGAAATGGTGGCTGTTTGTCTTTTCTTTGTTGGATACGGTCTATATTTTATGTGGATCGCCTTCAGTTTAATATATATGAGGCAATTAGGGGATTACAACAGCCTTTATGTTAGGGCGCGGTTGAGTGGTATTGGAAAACGATTTTTCAACTGAATTGTTTCTCTTAAGGCGCGTTGACGTAACCTTCAGTCCGAACTATTATATATTTATGATGTGAACGTTTGTACCCAGTTTGTATAATTTATAAGTGTTTGCTTGACAGGTGAAGTTTCAACGTTTCTATTTTTAACTGATTTCAAAAGGAGGAGGTTCTCGATTTGGCTGCTTTTAAGATTTTATAAAGAATTTGCTTCGACTATATTGATGATATTCTCATTCTCATTCTAAATTACCTCATTTCTTTATTTTTTTAGGTCACATGTATCTACTTATGTAATTAGCGGTGATTGTGACGTAGCCATCTTAGAACACAAGAAATTTGACAGACGCCTTACGTTTTCAAGATACATATTCCGAACAACATTAAGACCGGCGGTGTATCGAACAATTTCACCCGCTCGGTGGAAGACCTGCCCTTCGTCGTGATTTCCCAAACTGATCTTTATGTCTAGTATTATAACTACTTTTATTTAAGGCTTGATCTTGCGTTTTTTATTGTCTTATATTATTTGTGACGTTTAGAAGAATTGTGGTGGGCAAGGTAGAAGGGCAAAGACCCGTCGGCCGGCCACCAAACCGTTGGTCGGATCAGATAACAGCGCTCACTGGACTCTCTGTTGCGAACGCCCTGAGAGAAGCCGAAAACCGAAGCAAATGGAAGCTGACGGTACAAAGAGCCACGAAGGGCTTTCAGGGACACGACCTTCAGCAATGAAGTATTCGACTAAGAAGAAGAAGAAGAATAAATAGGTACTTTACAGTTTCCGCGTCACGGAATGATGTCAGTCGTAAAATATGGAGTTTTAATTATGACCATGACTTAAAAACACTGAATTACTCGAATGTCCGGAGGTTTTAACCAGTAACCGTTTAAGCCATATCGATGAAAGAACCAAGATGAACTGTGCAGTGAGCTGGTATGAAATATATCATGTAGAATTTTAGGGGCCAGGCAAATGGGTGTCCGATAATTTAACTCTAGTGATCTTATGTGACATATTTATTTATTTCTTTCTTAGATGGTTGGACGAGCTCACAGTCCAGCTGGAGTTAAGTTGATGGTAACTGGAGCCCATGGACATCTACAACGTAAATGCGCCACCCATCTTGATATAAGATACAGATATAAGTTCTAAGGCCTCTAGTATAGTTACAACGGCTGCCCCACCCTTCAAACCGAAACGCATTACCACTTCACGGCAGAAATAGGCAGGGTGGTGGTACCTACCCGTGCGGACTGACAAGAGGTCCTACCATCAGTAATGTCATAACCCGTATCTCCAAACACCCTCCGCGTGGTTCCTTTTTTTTTTTCGGGCACGGGGCCGACCCTTCTACGAGCTATCCGCACATAGGCACGCGGGGTATGTGAAACTTGACGGTCTGCTCATGTTTGAATCAGGATATTTTTAGGGCCTTACGTCCGCGTGGATCCTGCATTAGCTATAAAAAATTGGTCCGGATAACTTTGCCCAAGATGTCCATTCTTCTCACACGCACAAAATATGTGATGCATAGTTTCGATCTTCTCCATGCAGTAACGTTTATTTTGTGAGTCCGATTCATCTTAATCTGGTGCTCTACAGCACCTTACGTCTTACGTCTTAGCTGACTTCCACTAAGCCTTCCGGATTTTCCTATGTTAATTATGTCCGTCAAACTTTCTACTTTTATTCTCCCGTAGATTGGTAAATGACTTAACGACCCGCTTTGTTAGTTTGCTATCGAAGTCCCATGGGTATCGGAACCCGAATACCGCCACCCACCATGAGACAAGAAATCGAAATATCGGTTACAAAATTAAATAATGAACGGGTCGCTTACGGCCTCAAACTAGGATCCGCCCTACTACGAGAACCAGAGACTGTTAAACATACATGCATACAGGTATTTGAAATATAAAAGAGCTGACACAAATATTTGTCCGAAGTGGGAATTGAACCTACGACCCTCGACCCAGTAGCATGGGCGCTAACAACATCATCATCGAGTCAGACAAATATTGTTGCGAGCTTTATTTTATCACTACAGTCCCACACTTCAAACAGAAACGAATGAGATGAGATGAAATCGCTGCAGAGATGAGCGGATGGTGGTGCCTATACGCGCGGGCTTAATAAACGTTTTCCCACCAGTTAGAACCACTTGGAAATCACTATTCTGGTAAAGACGCTCACTTTGCACTGCAGGAAGACTTGTTTCTCATAAGATAATGGTTAATTGTTAGCGGTGTATATAAGTCTAAGGAATGCTATTAGCTTAGCCAAGCTTTTTCTTATCGTTATGTATGTTTTTGCGGCCTTGATGATGCACTGATGAGTGGTTGATGGGCATCGACAATCACAACCGCTGTCTAGGAACACATGAAGCGGTGACGAAACTACCAACAATTAATTTAGTGAAATATGTTAAGGTCCTCAACTCAATCAGGTGGTACGTTTTTTTTTTTATTGCCTTTGTAGGCAGACGTGCATACGGCCCACCTGATGGTGAGTGGTTACCGTCGCTCATGGACTTCAGCAATGCCAGGGGCAGAGCCAAGCCGCTGCCTACCAACATGGTACGTGTTCGTTGGGAGTTCACGTTCCTGAATATGAAGAGCAATCAACAATTTTACGTACAAATAATCACAAAGTAATGGTGATTTTGTAGGGGAATGATACTCCGCCCCGCTTAGCTTACTACGCATTTATAGTAATGAGCAACATACGTTAGTCAGTCAGTGGTCAACGTGCAGCGATCCACCGCGGTCGCTGACGCGAATAAACATGTAATTATAAGTAATGTTTTATTGACCGCTCCGATGAGGTTTATGAAGGACAACACGCAACAAACAACCAACGCACACGCATCCTCCTCCTTCATCTCGCAATAAACCTCACACTGGTGACCCCGACGTGATATGCTTAATACTTCGACAAAGCGACGCGACACGTTGACCCCCTTATTATGGCCGTCGCTGATTATGTATCCGACACAGGCGATGGGCCAACGTAAAGCCGCCTTCACCTGAAGCATCTTGGATCCCCCGGATCCACTCTCGGTACATTAAGGCTCTTCAAGCATTGTCGAACTTGTCGATTAAGACGAACAGTTCGACAAACGAACCCACAGACATAACTCACTAAGTTCTTCGTTTGATCTTCTCAGTGTGTCGCGATTCAGATCCGGTGGCAGATTATGCGAGGCACTGCTCTCGTTAGCGCCAGCGTTAGCACTCTTAGTTTGAGCCCCGTGAGCTCACCTACCAGACTTAACGTAACTGGAACAGCCCCTTAGGTATAAGGTATAAGGAAGTAAGGTATAAAGTATAAGGTAACAATACCAATTAATAGGTACGGAAAAAAATTCTATATGCTCAATCGTATAAATACAGTCTGCGTTTGGCAGTAAATCAATGTCCATGATTCGATATGTTATCGTTCTATTAACAAACCATGCACTGAGTCCCTACTTCTATTAGATGTACGTGGATCTATGTGATTTGGTTCGATTCCATCGTTTTCCCTCAGAACAATAAGTACATTGAGAGTGAAACCTAAAAAAATGTTTGCCGGTCTACAAGTTGATGCAAATACTTAATAGTTACCTAAGTACCACTTTCTCTCTTTCACTTCCTGAGAGCTATTGACGAGTTTGAGGTATGAACAATATTTATTTTCAAGTGTCAATAACAGTAGGTAGGTATATATATAATATTTTTTTTATTGCCCTTGTAGGCAGACGAGCATACGGCCCACCTGATGGTGAGTGGTTACCGTCGCCCATAGACTTCAGCAATGCCAGGGGCAGAGTCAAGCCGCTGCCTAACTATCCATAAACATTGGTACAGTAAAGCTATTGTTGTACCTACTTCAGTTGAATAGTTCATGCCCGATCTATTTTAGGAGCTACCGGCATCCTGAAACAACGACTACCCTGCCACATTGGATTTAGATTTCATAATAAAAGTTGATCTGGGTGCTGGACTAGCAGTTGCTTCTAACCAAAAAAATTGCAAGATGATACCTGACCCGCACTGACCAATGCAGTCATCATAGTGTGAAAAATAATGATCAACTAGTCTCATAATTCTATTAACATCTAACTCAATAAATAAACATCTAAAATTCATTTTATTGCATAATACAGTTCACCACTAGTGTTTTAATTAGAGATAGTCACATACTTGTATATTTTTGGCTTTAATAGGTGGACAAGCTCACGGTCTGCCTGGTGTTAAGAAGTATCTGGAACCTTTTATACTGCTTCACGGAAGAAACAGGCAGGGTGGGGTACCCACAGTTTTCTAACCTATTGTCTCGAATTTCTGATTAGATGAAGTTTGGTTAGTTCAAACAACTTTCTGATAAGCTAAAGCTCGAAGTTCTAATATAGCTGAGATCGGATGATAGTATACTAAAATGCCATTAAGTATTTAACTATAATTTTTATTCTTAAAACACATTAACAATTAATTAATCTTTATTCTCATTCTGGCACAATATCTCCAATCCATTTCAGGTATGGTGGATTACCGTTCTTTATGGGTACCGATATAACTTCGCAAACTTCATATGGATGCTTGGAGCGTACATACTCTGTTAGTTTATCAACTTGAGATGTACGAGTTTTTATCATAAGTAAGGTCTGAAAATAAAACAGTTTCGATGTCAATTTCGTGAATTAAACAAAAGCTATTCGAAAGCAAAAAATGAAAAAAATATTTTCTAAAAACACACGAAAACAACTTAAAAAAGTTATGGGTTCTTCTATGAAGCGAGCTAGTGTGTTTTTAGTTTGTCATAATTTAAAACTTAATATTATGTAGTCTTGTACCTGTAGTTAGGCACAGCCTCTTTCTACAGTCAAATATCTGTGTGATCTACTATCAAGGGAATGACAATGATAATACAATAGGGGTTGAACTTGAAAGTCTCAAAATCGGTAACCACATTTTGCTAATTGTAATGAATTCTGAGAGTTTAACACTAATCCTAAGAACTGTTCTTGTATGCATACTGTACTGTATTGACTGTACTCGGTCAAATGAATATATATCTTTATTTTTCGCAATAATGAAATAACACTTTTTTTAAACATATTATTATCCGCAACACGCTTCTTCGCAAATTGACTGGTAATTAAAAAAGTTATCAATTTTATTATTATAACTGCCTTTTTTTTCTTAAAAAGGGAAGGTATATCTAGTAGTACATAAGTGAAGTAAGCATATTCTACAAATTGTATTTCTTGAATAGGGTATTATAACATTTAAATCTTTTACAAACATATGAAAATGGTCAATGTGACCAGTAATGTTAGATTTAATGATAAAGTAATAGAATGATCAACATTAGCTTAAATGAGACTACAGTCAAAATCTGTTATAACGACATCGAAGGGACTGCTCATATTCAGTCGTAAAAACCGATAGTCTTAACAACCGGTGATGTTTAATGTGTATTGTGCAAGTAGAAACAAATCGATAGGGAATTATTGGAAAAATATATTTACATAATACGCGACTTTTCTTCAATATTAATTTGTTTTCTTTTTCTTTGCGACATTTTGAAAGGTTCACGAATAACTCCACAAAGTTTTGGTGCGTCTGTGTATAGATAAGTAACAAACTAACTGAAGAGATATGAAGAAGCGGGCTTTGACTCTACCGCATGCACGTGTTTTGTTTCTAAGAATTAGAAAAGACCCTACACTAAACTAAATCCTATTATTTTCTTTCCTGATTTTAATAGCCATTGAAGACAAATGTGGATACCTATTCAAATTGTTTACAATACAGCTTAGCCGGTCGTTCTAACAGATCTAATTCTCCAAAATATTAATTAAATGTGGTCGTTTTATGAGGTATGTTGTTATTACCAATGTCGTAGAAAGCAATATTTTTAATAAGGCGGTCATATGGTATTCAGCCGGGACCTTTGTTCTTGGTTATTATAACCGGCATGTTGTATTAAACGATGTCGTAGTAAACGGTTTTGACTGTATATCCTTTTTAAAGTAAATACAATGCCAGTAAAAAAGTTTAAAAAAAAAACAATTATATAGTGTTATTGTTAAAGTTATTCACAATCCATTACTTCTGACATAGACTGTGGCTAGAATGTTAGTATAAATTTATTTATTGGTATTTTGGAGAAACATATGTAACCTCTTTATCTTCATTAATTTCATTTTTCCACTCATAAATAGATGTTATTCCGGGAATGAAGTTTACACAGGCAGCAAGCTTATTCTTCACCAGACCATGACCTATAGTTCTTCCAACTTCATCATTGGGTACTGTCACATATACCACCGAATATTTGTCTAAAAAATTAATGTGATGCAAAATGTTCTTAAACATATGAAAACAATGCAATCTAGTTATTAATGATGGACTTTTCAACGGTTTAAGTATTAATTTTACTTAGGAAATTGGTGTTGATATTTTCCTTAATTTAGTTCAATTCCTCATATTACTTCCCCTATTTGGTAAATCTTTGAAGTCAATCATAGTTATTGTTTAAATATGTAAGGATATAAATGTTAATGTAGGTAATTATAAATTTTAGTTGTACTTTTGACGAATCAAATAAAGAATTATTTCATGATTTACCACTATCAACACTTCCAGAAGACATATTTGTTTGACTATAAACAAAACAAGGCCTCACTATTGATAGATAAAAAGTTAAAACAGTTTTCCTGTTTAAAGAAATCAGCATGTTATTTACTAAATATTGACTTTTATGACCAGAGAGAGAGAGAATAACATTATTGTATGAGTTTTTGACATTGGCAATCATTCAGGCAAGGCATATGGAACTTATGTACATAGGTACCGTACCTCGTACGGTACCGTAAAATGGGGCGATTAGGGACAAATTCCAACTTTATGAGCAATTTTAAGGTAGTTGTTGATGTATATAATGCTATATCAGGATCAAAATGATTGAGTCTTGGGGGCATCTTTGTTGTCTAATTTAAAATTATGCAACTAGCATTCCAGTTTAAGCAAAAAATGCAAAAAATAGGTGTAATCCCTATTTACCCGAAAATTGCGGTTAATTGGGACGAAATGAGAAATTTGCTAGGGTTGGCACTACTTTTATTTTTATAAATAGTTTTAATTTATTTATTTATTTAGTTGCACCAACAAAGTGATCATCAATAAAAAAAATTGAGAAACTGACAAAAGTACATGGCAGACATCACCTCAATTATAGGTGCAATCGACAGTGCAGTAACAACAATATATATATATTTACACATATATAGTGGGCTTTCTTAGAAACGGTTTATATTTCTCCGTTCTTGGTAAGTACTTAGGGGGCTGATATTTCTATCTGGGTTAAGAGATTAGGTGTGTCGGTTATTCCATGGATAAATCAGATGAATACCCCCACTCTGAACAAATATTAAATATTTTATTATGTATTACTTAGACATTTTTGTCCACCTTGAGATTTCATTGATCTTGTTACATGTCTCTGCAAAATCGACTTACTTATATTAAATTGCTTATCTATTTCAACTAAAGACTTATTCCCAATTTCGCTTCGATAAACCAGATTTTTACCAACAAATTTAAAAAATATTGTTATAACTACATAGACAACCCTACAAACCTGTACCTATTTATACTTAGGTCGTTACCATTTCACGTATTCTCATCCCAATTGACCCCTTTTTCGTTGTTATTTGTACCTAAGACGTCCCCAATATCCTCAAAAACAACAGATTTTTACATGTATTTTTATTTAATCAAATACATTAAAACCAATAACAACTGAGACTTACCTTTAATATATATGCTGGTTCAAACACTAAATAACGTTTATAAATCATAGTCGTCTTCTATTATGATCAAATAAATAAAAGAGAGCAAAGTTTCTAGCACTAAAATAATTACCACCACAGAAAGTTAATTTGAAACGCGATTTTTTATAAGTTAGCAGCTATTATCATGCATATTCAGAGTTGTTTTGTGAACTTTCAACATTCTACTATTAAACTACAAAAAAATGGAAGATTTTGCAACGAATATAAAACTTATATTGAGCGTCGAAAGATTTTCCCGGTTTTTTCCCGATTCGCCTTTCAATCCCTAATCGCCCCATTTTACCGGTACTGATAAAGTATTTCTTTCAAGTCATGTTCGTTATTTGAAAGGTCAAATGGAATGAAAACGAAAATAATAAAATACAATTAACGATGAGAGAAAAATAAAACGTTCCCCTTCATCATTTTAGATGAATTAGCTTCATTTGATTCCTTTGCAATACCTCTTTAAAATATAATAATTTAAAATAGACTTGGCTCTGGCTTCTTTAACAATTTATTAGAGGTGACAAAATTTATAGGTGAATGAAGTTAGCCCCTCAAAAAAATTTATTTTTCCTATTTTATACTTATTTTCTATTAATTCGTTTGTTCATCATTTGTTCATGATTGTTCACTGTTAATAATTGTTTGTTCTGCAATTATTTATTTAAAAAAAAAATTTAAAAATATACCTACAAGTTAGCCCCTCTAATGCAATTTTTATTATTTTTTCATCCTTAATGACTCGTAAATATTCATTTTCGATTGTTCTTATACAAAACACGTTTGTTCTCTTTCGAAATTACTCGTTTTTTGTTTAATTTACTATTTTTATTAGTTGAATAAATGTATGCAAAATATGTGTACTGCGCATGCGTCAACTATAATGCCTAAACTTTATACGCGGTTTTAATCGTGAAAAAAAAACAAATATAAATCCTGAAGGAGCAATTAATTGGTATACAGTTTAATTAAAAAAATAAAAAAATAAATAAATGAAATAATGTGCATTGGCGTTAAGTTAGACCAAATACATTTTTTCCATCCTCTTACCTATCGTATTAAAATGTTATTTTACTAATGTTAGGAATATAATTTCGACTGTGTAAAAAAGTTATTATAATGTATACCTATATTATCTCTTGAAAGATAAATAATGAACATATTTACTTATTTGTTTATATTACCTATGTGAACTCCCTATCTTTTTTATACCTTCATAACGATAAGTAGGAGGATGGAAAAAATGTATTTGGTCTAACTTAACGCCAATGCACATTATTTCATTTATTTATTTTTTAATTTTTTTAATTAAACAGTATACCAATTAAATGCTCCTACAGGATTTATATTTGTTTTTTTTTTCACGATTAAAATCGCGTAGAAAGTTTAGGCATTATAGTTGACGCATGCGCAGTACACATATTTTGCATACATTTATTCAAATAATAAAAATAGTAAATTAAACAAAAAACGAGTAATTTCGAAAGAGAACAAACGTGTTTTATATAAGAACAATCGAAAATGAATATTTACGAGTCATTAAGGATGAAAAAATATTAAAAATTGCATTAGAGGGGCTAACTTGTAGGTATATTTTTAAATTTTTTTTTAAAATAAATAAATGCAGAACAAACAATTATTAACAGTGAACAATCATGAACAAATGATGAACATACGAATTAATAGAAAATAAGTATAAAAAAGGGAAAATAAAATTTTTTGAGGGGCTAACTTCATTCACCTAAAATTTATCTCGATACCTTCGCCTTCTTGTATAGAAAATCAGAATACCGTACCGTTAAATGGGGTAAATAGGGACAAAATCGAACTTCAGATTGAATTTTAAAATAGTTCCAATTAAATAGTCACTGCTTATCCAAAGAAATAAGTTGAGTCTTGAACGTACCTAGGTGATAAAAACCGTTACAATATTTTAATTATTCAATTCAAAGAAATAATCGGAAAAATAATGGCCGTCCCAACACGGTTAAGGGTTAAATTGGGATATTTGTAAGGGTTGTCAGTTCGCGGTACTGCGATGTATAGGTAGGTAGGTAGGTGCCATACAATTATTTATATGGACCGAAATGATGAATACAATCCATAATTTATGCACAATACACAACATAGTGTAAATTAAGCTGGTTTCTATTCCGAAGCGATGTGACGTGAATGATAATCAACAATACAATGATTAAAAAAAGTATGTGCATGTTATATTTTAGAAAATGATTATTTAATTTCCTTAAAAATCACAACTCTGAAACAAAATCATAAAATAGAATAAAAAATAGAAAACAAAAGGACTGGAAATGCAATAATACAATTTTATTTAATCAACATTTTCAAAATAATCTTTGAGCAAGAGTAAGATATCAGGTGAATAAGATAAAAAAGCAGATTTATCTGATTACTGCCTATAATAACAAAAATAAAAGAAATTCTTTCTAAGCTAAATAACGAAACTCAATTAATTCACTCACTCATATTTGGAACCTAGATATCTCGGATTTTTAATTAATGTTACATTTAAAATCTGAGGCCAGTTTTTATTTGTCTGTGCGTTGTGAATGTTAAAAAAATCATGATTCGACGCGTGAATAGATTCTGAAATAACAAAAGTTTTGATTCGTTTGAGTTCTTTTTAATTTTTAATTTAATTTTATTGCTATAAAGGACATACGACCGGGCAGATATTACAAGGTAAATGTCGCGAAAAAATGTAATTATATATATACTTTTCTTTTACCTATAGTACTTACATAAACTAACTGATAAACACATTAACCTTCTTTACATCACGCAATTGAGTGATAGTATAGGCTAAAAAATCTATTATAAGATATCAGTGACAACCCTAACAAGCCATCCCTATTTTGTCTTTTGGCGTTCCAACTTTGTGTTTTCTCGTCCCTAATTTTTCCAGTCTCGTTCCAAATTACCCACATACGTCCCAATTTTCCCCAAAAAGAAAGGAAAAAATATACATTTTTTATTTTGTCGAAATATTGTATTTAAAATAAGAATATTGCAACTTACCGTTTGTTGTGGTATTTCCAGGTGTATTAAAAACTTATATAAACTGATCTTATTGAAAAAACAACGATAATATTACTTTTTTTAAAAGTTCTTTAAGCTGTTTTAAAACGCACTTTTCAACCACTATTTTCAATTTAATTTGACGAATTTTTGGGACCAACTTAACTCATATTTAGTACTTCCATAGTTAACTTGGTCTTTCTTCTATACATTGATAAATATTAACATAAACAAAATTAGGTAGATTCCGTGCTACAGGTACTTTGAGAATCTTCCGCAGGTTTGTCCCAATTTACCCCAGGATCCCAATTTACCCCATGTCATGGTACTGTATAACTTTTGGCGGGAGCACAAAGTGTCAAGTTGTGTGAAATAGTTTTAGTAGGTAGCTACCGTAACCTACTCAGTACCTAGGTATTTAACAGATCAGATGTTTTGTGTAGATCATTATCTGTTTAACATGTTTAAAAGTGAACAAGTGTAGAAAAAATAAACAAAATCTCTGGAGTGGCATCTCGGATTTTTGTAAAGTAACAATAAAATTAATATTAAGTAGGTAGGTATGTATGTACGGTATAATGCCGGCCACTGACATGCGCGCAAACATTCGTACATTGTACGAATATTTGCGCGCATGTGAAGGGCCGTCAAACATTCATTCGCAAACCTAGCGGCTGTGCAAATGGGTTCGCATACTCAATTTGCGAACCCGTTTGCGCTTCCTCCTACACTTGTTTACGAATGTCTCACGAATTTCTCCTCCTTTTTAATTCGTCAATAGAACATTGAAAAGAAAAAGAGTTTTGAATTCTTTCCCAGACATAATTAACAGCCATGCTGTTTTTATGGGATTTCTTTTCATGAAGATACGCTACACAGTAGACGTCACGAACTATGAAAATGGCGATACGTCCGTTACCTTCGCAGTCGTCGGCGCAACTGGGCAAGCGAATGTGTGGAAGACTACGCGAAGGTTCGAGGTTCGCGCGCATTGATGTCTGTTAAAAAACCGACACAGCTTGGAAAACCACGAATGCAGCGAAAACTTTGCATAATCATTCGCAAATGTCGTCCTACACTTGCGGGTTGCGTATTCGTGCGCATGTGTGTGACCGGTGTAACATAAAGTAGTAGTAGTTTTATTTTTCCAAATGGAAAGGCAAAGGTATCACACCATACACCCTAATCTTTTTTAAATATATATTTTTATGAAATATGATATTATGAAATGAAATGAAGCTGATTAATTTAATATGAAACATGGCATGGCACGAATTGAAATGAAATGAATTGAAATGAGATGAGATGATATGATATGGGATATTTTTATGAAAAATGATAATATGGAGTGAAATGAAATGAAGAATTTGAGACATTAATCAACTGGGATGCAATTAAATGAAATGAGATGATATGGGATGAAATATAAACTTGGTAAAATGGTGGTCGTGTACTGAGATTTTTTCAGTGGACTTTTTGGAGGATCCCGAGAAGTTACGTCCAACGGCTTTGTGTCATTTTCCCACATTTGTGCACTTTCATAGATACTAAACAGTTAATAAAGCACCGTTATTACACATTTAAACCTGAAGAAACACTAAGTAGACAAAATAAAACAAATCGTACAACTTCACACCTCGCGTTCCCGCCAAAAAGTCCATAGATTATACACATAATATATTTGAAAAAGTCGGTTTAACATAATATGTACATTGCAAGTTAGGCTCAATGAATTTGGCCCCTCTTTTTTGATGTTCGGTTTTTTTTTTTTATTATTTGTTCGTCGTTTGTTCGTTAGTGTTCGAATGTACTTCGTACGTTTTTTTTTAGGATTGAAGGATTACTGTTGGCTCGGAGGCTTTTCCAGTTTCACCAGGACAGATGGGCGAGCCAAGGCTCAGCCAGGAGGGGTGGGATTTGCTAACAGCTACCCGAGCGCCTCCGAGAAGACCTAACAACTCAAGAGCAGCTGCTTCGCGAATTAATTTACTACCGGATCGGAATCGCGACCCGCTGAGAAGATCCGGCGAGAAACTCAGCGAGTTGATTCACGGGCTAGGCTGCACGGCGAACTCTTTGTCGAGTTCGACGAGTACGGTTACCGGGGTCCCTAAGCCTGCTCCTAGTGTTAGAGCTGAACTTTGTACGTACGTTTGCTTATTAGATATAAAATAATTAATAATTGGGAATTTAATTGTTTTTATGATCGAACAATCACCAATAATCGTCGAACAAACGATAATTGATTAAAATTAATTAATCTGAGCGATAAAAATAAAGATATCTAGCAAGGGGAGGGCACTTAAGCGTGGGTGATCATTTGTTTAATTTATTAATTATAAATAAATAAAAGACGAATAAACAATTTTTACCTTCGAACATTAACGAACAAGAATTAAAAATTAAAAAAAAAAACCGAAAATCAAAAAAAGGGGGGCCAAATTCACTGAGCCTGCAAATTATTATATCAAATTATGTCAAATTTGTTTTTTTTATATATTTGGCTGTTTCCAATTGACCAATGGCCTCTAACATAATCCATTGTTTAAATATACTTTTATAACTTTATTATTCCATGAACTAATTTTAAAGTTCTGAGAAATCGATATTGTTGTCTTCTTTTATCAGAAAATTCAGTAGAAAAAAATAATTATAAACTATCATTTAGGACTATTTCAGCAACTATTGTAGATGCAATGTATAAGATTTATATTCAATATTTTTGACGCTTTGTCCATATCCCCTAAGTTCAAATTATCAAAAATTATCTAAGGGCAATACAAAAAAAGTTTGAGAGTGTTACTTTTATACCGATTTAAGATGATTCTCCCTTATCACTAATCTTCATGACTCATTTACATCCCTAGAAAACAATTTGGAAAAGTTGGATTTGTGACTACTTTTAAAGAGAAATTATATTTTTGATACTTTTTTGTTTACATAAATCGTGGTTGTTTAATGAATAGATTCACTATGCGGGCTAAAAAAGGTCGAAAAAAACAAACGACACAATAGTTTCTTTAAATAAATATATTTAAGACGGGTAGTCTTTTAACAAAGTTCGTTCCTCAAAAGTTTTTGAGCAATAAATTTTCGTAATCTCATTTCATGATTTTAACGCGCACACACACACACACACAGGCACAGGCACTCGCACATGTACAGTTTAACCGAGTAGCGTGGCAACACACGAACAACAGCTCGGAACTTTCATGGACCTCTCGATCATTTCGCCGCTTTCGCTTAGGATCTTCATTTTTCTGAATATAAACTTCTGAACGCATTTCGGATTGTAGCTATTTTCCATCGTCACGAATTTCGCGCAACCGGTACTCGTAGTGCTGTAAAAATTAAACATTAAAAATATCATAACGGGAATTTTAGTTTTTTTTACTTGCTTATGTGGGTGACCCAACTCTCCTAAATAGGGGTCAAGAGGCTATCAGTGCTACCCTTCGTTTGCCGATAGGGCTGCTGTTCGAACTCCATACTTTTACGCGGTCCAGAAGTTACAAAACTCGTAATAAGCACACGGAGCCCATAGTCATCACAACGTGAATCCCTCTATCCACCTTGAGACTCGGGCCCTATTGTCTCAATTGTATAGTAATTACGCAAAATAAACATTTTCGCTCTTACTTTTTTTTTCCACCTTTCCCACTAAGTGGGGTCGGTACAGCTAATTTTTCTCTTCCATTCTCTTCTATCAGTCGTCATCTCAACACTCACTCCCCTCTCTCTCATATCGTCATTCACACACTTGATCCATGTCTTTTTCGGTCGACCTCTTCCCCTCTACCTTGCACTACCATTTCCATACGTCTCCTAGTCACATGCATTTTCTCTCTACGCATCACATATCCTATTTTATTCCTGTCCCTGTTTCGCTGTTTTGAATTTATTATATGACGTTATTTTTTGGGAGGCTTTTGGGGGTTTATTTATTAATGGGTGGATTTACTGGAGCCCATAGACATCCACAACGTAAATGCGCCACCCACCTTGAGATATAAGTTCTAAGGTCTCAAGTATAGTTACAACGGCTGCCCCACTTTTTAAACCGAAACGCATTACTGCTTCACGGCAGAAATAGGCAGGGTGGTGGTACCCATCCGCGCGGACTCACAAGAGGTCCTACCACCAGTAATTACGCAAATTATAATTTTGCGGGTTTCATTTTTATTACACGATGTTATTCCTTCACCGTGGAAATCAATCGTGAACATTTGTTGAGTACGTATTTCATTAGAAAAATTGGTCCCGCCTGAGATTCGAACACCAGTGCATCGCTCAACACGAATGCACCGGACGTCTTATCCGTTAGGCCACGACGACTTCAAAAGTCCAGCCAAGGGTCTTAAGGTAGTGGTAGTGGTATAGTAGTGGCATTCGCTTGCGTTGTGTATGGACAGTTCAAATTAGACCAGAACGTAAGGTGCCCTATCTGTGATGGCAATTACAATAATAAATGAACAAAGACTTACTTGCATATCTCGACCCTGAAACCTTGTAGTGGATTTTCGTTAAAATTCAATACATGGTACCATTTGAGATCATCCGATTGAGCTGCCAGTGGAGTCATAATCTGGAGAGGGTAAATAAAAATGAATGTTTGTTAAAGTTAATTTACAATTAAAAATGTACTAGATGATGACCGAGCTTTGCTCGTTTTTTTTTTTGATAAGCCATCTTGTTGTGTCTTTAAAGCGGTTAGTTGTCCTCAATTAAGAAAAATAGTATTATTATTCGCCAATAGATGTCGGGAAGAGGTGATTATTGAAAACACGAATAAAACAACATTTTCTGAAAATAAATCGTAGCTAGATCGATTTATCGCCATCGAAATCCCCTGTATACTAAATTTTATGAAAATCGTTGGAGCCGTTTCCGTGATTCAGATTATATATTATATATTAATATATAAGAATTTCTCGTTTAAAGGTATAAGATTTCGGCGTTTTTTGTAGTCTGACGTTTCCAATTTCTCAAACGTTTTATGCATCCGTAGGTAACCATGAAAACTATAATATTGAAATTTACGATTTGCAGAAAACGAATAATCTATAATATTATTGCATTAGAAGTTTCTCTGATTCGATCACAATGACATCTTATCGGGCTTAAGGCCTCTGTAGTCCTCCGGTCTCACTGCGAGTGAGCTAGCTAGAGAGATCTCATACCTAACCGCTGGTAGTCTAGGGGTTATTCCAGCTACGAATGGTTTGGTAGGTGAATTCACGGGGCTCGACTTGAAGTCGAGCTCGAATTCAAAGTTCCACTAGCCCTAGCAAGAGCAGCGCTTCGCTAAATTTACCACCGGATCGGAATCGCGACCCACTGAGAAAATCCGGCGTAAAACTTACTCAGTTCACTGATTGACGCCAACAATTTGTACAATAAATATCACGTATATATTACCTCAACTCTAAAGTCACATAGTTCGTACGAGTCTTCGAATGAGCCTGTCCGCTGGGCGATATCCGGTATCGAAGGTAAGTCCAGTTTGTCGAATTGAAACTCTGTTTTCTCGCCCAGCTGTTGAAAAAGACGTTATGTTTTGAGTGTTGATTGAGATGGGGTTGGAGCTTTGATTGTGTTTAGGACTGCCCCACCCTTCAAATCAGGACACGACTTTTTTTAATATTTTTTTTATTGCTTAGATGGATGGACGAGCTCATAGCCCACCAGATGTTAAGTGGTTACTGGAACCCATAGACATCTACAACGTAAATGCGCCACCCACCTCGAGATATAAGTTCTAAGGTCTCAGTATAGTTACAACGGCTACCCCACCCTTCGAACCGAAACGCATTACTGCTTCATGGCGGAAATAGGCGGGGTGGTGCTACCTACCCGTGTGGACTCCCAAGAGGTCCTACCACCAGTAATTACGCAAATTATAATTTTGCGGGTTTCATTTTTATTACACGATGTTATTCCTTCACCGTGGAAGTCAATCGTTAACATTTGTTGAGTACGTATTTCATTAGAAAAATTGGTACCCGCCTGCGGGATTCGAACACCGGTGCATCGCTTCATACGAATGCACCGGACGTCTTATCCTTTAGGCCACGACGACTTCAAACTGCATTGCGGCAGATTTATGCAGGATGATAGGACCAACGAATTCATAATTCATCCTACCACCAGCAATTACGCACACCTTGAGACCTGAGGTTGACTTCTCAGCTTAGCTTTGATACAGGGTGTGTTGCAACAGTAGTAACGCATATACTTATATTTACTTTAACGCTTAAAGCGTGAATTAACACAGATCTTATAGTACCTTAGCAACGATCTTTTCTACTTGTTCTCTTGGGTAATTCGGTATCTTGTCACAGATGCCAATTTTCTTGCACGACTCCGGTATTTCTGGGACGTATGGGTTTACGCCTGACCTTGAGGTCAGCCCCGGGAACACCACCCTGTCTCCCGGAGAGTCGTCCGTTTGAGCTGAAATATAGACGTAACTGTATTATGAAGACTGACTAAATCTAGGATAGGTTTGTCTAGGATGTATGAAGTTCATATAGATTATAGATATTTATAAAATTGTAACAGACTCTGTTCTTTTCAGTTTGTCTGAACTGTAAAACTATGTTGTCTTTCGCTAACAACCTGCTATTATAAAAAAAGTTTTTTGTATATAGCTGTGATTCAATAACGTGGCTTCGATCACGCCGTTGGTAGTAGAGGTTAATGACCTCTACGACGACATATCAAGGTGTGTGAGTGAAATTACGGGTCGTAGTCAGTCTTAGTCAAAAAGGTAGTCAACATGACGCATTTGGGTGTATTCCTCGTATATACTTCAAGCAGCTTATGACTAAGCTACTATATAATAAAAAACTTAAATTAAACTTAAGTCGGTATAAGTTGAAACTACCGTCCTAATCCATTGTCGTCAAGTAATATACGTTTTTGTTTCAGGAGCAAGAGTGTTGCTTATCCAATGCACAATTGGCTATTACGTTTAAACGCCCGCTTACAATACCAATTAAGATATAATTAATTAATAAACAATAACAATCGTATATTGCGTTATGTTAAACTTGTAATTGAATAGGAAAGATAAATACAAAAATACTGAAGATACTTTTAGCTTGTCACGCAAGAGCGGCTGGGCGTATAGGAGAATTGAATGTGAAAAACTTAATAATAAGTAAATAATAACAAAATCGGGCTTTAAAATATTAAAATACGATTTTCTTTTATGTTATGCCGGGTGCCAGAAACATACAGACGAGAAAAGATAAATTGAAAAATAAAATAAATTTCGTTCCATCCTAGTTCAATGCTCTACCCAGAGATGGCGCTTTTATTGATTATTTCATCTATGTGGCTTTGATCATTACAGAATCTAATTTGCTTTTTCGTGGTTAGCAAACTACATTACTTGCGCTGGCAATTAAGTTGTAATAGAGTACTTTAATAGGACGTCCTTGCTATGCGTGTGTTAATTTTATGATCAATCTTGATGTTGATTTTACGATATTCTATTTCGTGTAAGTAGGTACTACTTATTATTTTATTGTTTCGTATTTATGAAGATTTGTAGGCAGCAAAGATATTATTATTATTAGAACGGCCTGTTTTCCGTTCTAACTAATTACCTTGATAGAAGATTATTGCTTTGAAAAAACAAGAATTTATATCGATTTGTAAATACTTGAGACGGAGAAAATATCGGGGTCACACGACACTGGACTCTTTTGTAGTAATGTGTTTTAAAGTTAGTACGGTTTAAGTTTCCAATGACTTGCGGCTCTGATTGGCAACAGCTACAACTTGAGGTTTTAAAATTGCTATTGGATTTTAATCTTTCAAAGATTTTAAATCTTTAGCTTTGAGCAAAGAGAGAGCAATTTTAAAATCTGTACTGTGAAAACTAAGACTTGGACTTATGTCTCAAAATGGTCGGCGGCATTGACTTAGTTGATGTCCATGGGCACTTAATACCAAATGGACCGTGAGCTCGTCCACCTATCTTAGAAATAATAATAAAACATCTATATTCTAGCTTTATCAATTTTAAAATATATCATTGATCAAATAATAATCTAAGCTATTTTTCTTTTTAAAAAAGATTGAAAATCTTTAGATTTCAAAATTGCTCTACCTTTGTTACAAACTATGTCACAGCGAAGGCAGATTAGTCCATCGAGATTACTGGCAGCGAGGTAGAAAAAAAGCTCAAACATAAAGAATACAGCATGAATGAGTTTAAATGTTCTGGAGTGTTTAGTATGACCATCGCTGGAACAATAACAAAAGCGGCCCGAACCAAAAATAGCAACACGGCGCGGCGTTATCATCTGCACTGACGACCGAAGGACGATCGAAAGAGACAAAACACTATTTAAACTACAATCGTCCTTTATTATTATTTGCTTATTGGTCGCCAAGCGAATTCTGTCGACCTGCTATATCTTACGGGAAGAACTCATCCGGTTTTAAGAACCGGATAGCTATACAACACGGCTTAAAAGTGAACCCGCGTCACGGCACTGTTTCTATTAACAACATAACACCGGACGGGTCTTGAGTTCATTGCGAATCGCATGCGAATAAAAAAGTTTGACAAGTATGGTTAAGTCATCTGTCATCTGCACTGACAAATGACAAGAGTTTTGTCAAAGTCAGCTGAGGTCCAAGATTAGAGCTCTTTCGTCGCGCTTCTGAGGAGCACCAGTGAATCGGACTAACAAAATGTAACCGTTTCTTCACGGAGAAGGTGGAAACTATGCATCATCACACTTTGTGTACGGCCTAGCAAGAAAAATTGACAGATGTAAGATTAGGCAAGGGATATTCGAGCCAATATGCCTACAGCTATTGTAATCGTAGCGGATAGTGTTTGAACATTAAGAAACTTACCAAATCGTCTGTGTATCGAGAATGGTTTGTTCAAGATCTTGAAAGTTCCATTTTCAGTTCGGGATGCTTCCTCGATTTTCGTTGAACTCCTCGATTGTAGTCTTTGGTTGTGGTCTGTGTTGTGAATCGACCTTTCACTCATGCGATTCGGTTCATCTGCCAGATATTTCTGTGGGTGACTGTGAGGCGAATCCTGCTGGTCATTCTGTCTGTATTTGTAGGCTGATATTGACATCTGAAATTGAAAGATTTTTACCAATTAAAAAAAAGGAGGAGGTTCTCTCGGTTAGCCTTTTTCTTTTTTCTTTTTTTTTATGTCAACCTATTTTGATTGTTTTTGTTTTCATTAAGTCCGGTTTAAATTTTATCAAGAGCTGGCCGGTCGTTTTGGAGTTGTTAATAATGCATTGATTTCGACTACATACGTTATACGGTATTAAAATGTTGTATTGTAGTTTCGTAAGTATGGCCGTCATGCTTGTGTCTGCCGTAAAGTGTTTGAAGGGTAGTACAGTCCCACAACAACGATTACCTGTTACAACTAAGTTTTTGATCTCATTGTTCAAGATTCCGATTACCACTCGTTTATGGGATTACGTAAATTGCTTGATGCTGGTCTGATCTACTGTTTTAGATTCTGATGACATGCAATGGTTCAATGATTTCGTTATAGCGTTGCCTGCTCTTTAACTATGATCAATTAATAAGAAAATAAATTTAATAAAATATATATATAATCTATTGTTTATTTTATGTGAGTGTTAATATCTTAATAATCGCATTGATGTCTATAATGTAAACGATATGTAGAGTTAATGTATTTGTAATGTGTATATAATTTTATTTAAATAATTTATATTACGACGTGTGGTTGACATGGTTTCAAAAATGTTTTTCCAGGCTACAATAGCTGTGTTCGAGAAAATATCAGACTAGAATCGATAACCACTAATAAAATATAACATGAACTACAATTAATTAATCGATTTTAATTTAATTAAATAGTCAACGTAATCAAATAGTTTTAACAGTTTTTACATTATTTTACAGCTTGCTTTATATGTCACATCACATATCACATATAATCACATAATATGTGATTATATGTAATCACATATCATGTGATTATATGTGTCCTAAGTGCCCATTGAGTGGTTTATTCAGACTTTATTTTCAACGACTTCAAGATGCGCTATTGGCTTGAAAATTAACACAAGTTTTCAGCGTTGATGAAATTACCGGATTTTTAATGTTCTTGTTTAATATCCCGACCACATAGGTAAACAAATATCATTTGTTTTGTTCTAGTTACACTGAACGTACCAGAAAAACAACGTGTGATGTCAAATGTGGTCTCATGTTTTAGTTACAACGGATACCCCACCCTTCAAACCGAAACGCATTACTGCTTCACGGCAGAAATAGGCAGGGCGGTGGTACCCACCCGCGCGGACTCACAAGAGGTCCTACCACCAGTAAAGGTGGATGGCGCATTTACGTTGTAGATGTGTATGGGCTCCAGTAACCACTTAACACCAGGTGGGCTGAGAGCTCGTCCACTAATCTAAGTAATAAAAAAAAATAATGTCTAATCGCCATCTATTAGTGCACGTTCGATAGTTCGTTATCCATGTTTTCCCAGAATGACGCATGAATAAAACGCAATGAGGTTTCGTCTGGAATTTCGTAAAGTTTGCGGGGAAATTTTAAATAAAAAGAGCCGCCTATTAACCCTCCAAATAAGGAACGTATGTCAGAGTTTTCTCTCAAACAAAAAAAAGTTTTATATTGAAATATTACTTCCTGCTGTGAGTAAACAAGTTTGCATTAAATCCCATGAACTGTTGCCTTTATGAGTCTTTATTGTTCTCCGAGTTTCATTATTGTTAACGTTTATTTCAACTACCGAAACTTGCGACTGAGTTAATATGATGCGAATGTGGTAGCCCGCTGAGTAGTAAATGCATTCACGAAGTGGCTGCCCTTGAGTTGTTAGGTCCTCTTGAGAGGCGCCCGGGCAGCTGTTAGCAAATCCCACCCTTCTTGGCTGAGCCCATGCTGGCTCACTTGTCCCCGTGAAACCGGAAAGGCCTTCGGGCCACCAGTAATCCTCCCTTACTAAAGAAAAAACGACTATGGAAAAATAACACGAATGTGTGTCGAAGTGGGGATCCAACTTACCAACCGCCTAGCAGTCAGGCGTTTACCACTTTCCCACCGGATCAAATGGTTTAAAACTATACGTACGGTACGAAACAAATGGTAATAAACGACGGAAACCCAAAACTAAATGAGTACTCGCAACGCAGTCGCCGAAATTAAAACTTCATCTTAAGTATAAATGCAGGCTCTTTTGCAATGCGCTTTAATGAGCGCGTCACGCAAAGGTGAACAGACTATAGTGCTAGTATTAATCTTGTACAATTGTGAAATGTTTACAGATCAATATGAATATATATCTAGTGCTAGGGAGTCTTGTAAGCAGGCACGGGTAGGTACTACCGCCCTGCCTATTACTGCCGTCATAAGCGTTTCAGTTTGATGGATGACGTATCTGTGGTTGGTACTGTGAAATCTGAGTCTCAGAACTCAAAGTCTCAAGGTGGGTGGCGGAATTTACGTTGCTGATGCCCACGGGCTCCGGTAATCGCTCAACTCCAGATGAGCCGTCCATTAATTTAAGTAATAAAAAAAAAATCTTTACTTTAGGTAATTAAATTTATTATTTTGTAAACGTTTGATGAACAGTGAGCACTGCTTTAAACATTACAATAATTTAGCGATAATATGTTTGCAATTTGTGTTTACATCTTCATAGATTGATATAGTATTTATTTTAAAATGAAAAGTAAATAATAGGGTAAAATAAAACCGTATTTTAATAGATTTGGAACGAAGTTCCTTATGGGACGATGCGGAGGGGTACCTTAATCGGGAAAAAACGTCCGTAACGTAAGATTTTTATTAATTATGTATAGTCTTAGTATGATGGCTATACAGTGTCTAATGTATAGTCTACGTGATGACGATTATTATTATTTCTATGTTTTTTTTTTTTTATTGCTTAGATGTTTGGACGAGCTCACAGCCCACCTGATGTTAAGTGGTTACTGGAGCCCATAGACATCTACAACGTAAATGCGCCACTCACCTTGAGATAAACTTAAGATAGAACATAATTAGACTTAATTATTATTATTCATATAAATGGCTGTTTCTTTGTATATTATTATTATATATTTTTTATAAATCATTTTGAATAAAATAATGTTGATAGCTTTGTAAAGTAGTTTTTATTTTATTTTTATCATTAAAAAAATCATAATAAAAAATTGTATAACCCAATAATTATTTTCTTTATACCTCGAATAGAACTTAAAATTGATATTTTTATAATAAGGAACTTCGTTCCTATCCGGTATCCCACGACACCACACATTTACTTTTTTTTAGTGCACCAGTTGGCAGAACGAGGTCATGACTTACTTGGTATTAAGTGTTTGCAGGAGTTTTTGAACATCATCACGTGATTGCCGGCATCGCCTTGATATTTCGTCTTCTCGCATTAAAAATGTATTTTAATTATTAAATATAATATTAAATAAAAATAAATATTTTAATAAAATTAAAATAAATATAATAAAAATTATAATAAAAATAAAATAAATATTTTAATTATTATTAAATCTCAAAACTTACTAATTTTATAGGAGAGTGTTTTAAAGGTTTAACATATTGTGATATTTTTAATATTAATCAGTTTTGTAACTATTATTTTTTATTTTATACCCGTTTTATAGTAAGATAAAGTTATGTATTAATTTTGTTAATAGTAGTCAAAACATAGGTAAACTAAAAAAAAAAAAAAAAACTACGCTCTTTGACATTATTTATGAGAAAAATACTGGTAATACCAAATGATTCCCCATATTATTATTATAACTCAATTTCGAATATTTTTGGAAATTGTACACTTTTAATGCGAAAAGACGATTTGAGGTCAAAATCTCTATTCCACTTTTCAAACCGAAACGCATGACTTCTTCGCCGCATAAACAGGCAGGCTGGTGAGACTCGCAGAAAAAAAAAAAGATTTTGATATTCTATGCCGAAACAACAACCAAAAATTATAAATAAAACCTTTTCGGGGAACAAATCGCGCAATTAACAACAACTAGAGATGTTACAACCAACCAAAAAAATAACGCAAAAAAATCTCACAAGCAACTTGTTATTACAAATTCGCTTGATTCTCTCATATAATGTACATTGTCTGGTTTGTCTAACGATATTTAAATTACTACATCGGTGCTAATGACCTTGTGGCTTGGTATCTGTTTGCACGGCTTAAGTCAAGTGTACCCCAAAAATAGGTGTTCCTAAATGTATATTACTGATCAAACTGTGAGTTGCGGTATTTCAGAGAATTTATCGAGACATTTATTACGCAGCCCACTTTTCGTCACACATACAAAAGTTTAACTGTTTATCATATTAATAATTCGTCCTTTCGCATTAAAAGTGCACAATTTCCAAAAATATTCGAAATTGAGTATCACCAGTATTCTTCTCATAAATACTGTCAAAAGAGCGTAGTTTAGTTTTAGTTTTTTTAGTTTACCTATGTTTTGACTACAATTAACAAAATGAATACCTACATAATTTTATCTTACTTTAAAAGACATAATGTAACTGGTAAAAAAAATTATTGCATACATGATTAATATTAAAAATATCACATGTAATAAAACCTTTAAAACACTCTTGTAAGATTAGTACGTTTTGAGATTAAACAGTTTTAATGCGAGAAGACGAATATGGACAAAGTCACCGATTAGGTCTTTAACGAATCTCTGTTAGCAGACACGCGAAAAGAGTATTAGAATAGTAATTAAAGGTGATACGTATTCAGATAAACGGTAATAACAATCTACATATTAATACGTGAAGCAAAAACTTTGTATCCCTTTTTACGAAAATTGCGCCGACGGAGGACTATGAAATTTTCCACACTTATAGAGAATATAGAGAAGAAGTGCACAATGCTAATATTTTTTTTAAATAATGCATAAAAGATACATTAAATCAATAAAGAAAACATTACACACACTACATACCATGTATTTGACGCACAGACGCATACATACTATTTATATGATATTTATTGTCAAACTTTTGTTCTTGGCGTCTGTTGTCAAATTGAGAATAGATTAAATATTGTTTGCTTTTGTTAATATTTTTTTTTATAGTGTAGACTTGGCGAAATTTGTGATTATAGAAGTATAAAATACAATCGTAATAGTGTACAAACTTACAATTTCAATTAATTAAAGTCGAATTTCGACTACTGCGGGACCTTTAGTTATACTAATAACTCGGAACAGATTAGGTTTCCCTATGTTATGGGTACTAGAGATTATTATCATACATAGTTATATACGTTTAAATACATTCACATATAGAAAATAAACACCCAGACAAAGAACAAACAAACCTTTTCGTCACATGAATGTTTGCCCGATGTCGAACCCACGACTTTCGGCACAACATTCAGAGGGCTAGCTACTGCACCACCAAGTCATAGTGGGTCATGTTGTTAACCAAATAAAACAAAATGGGCATGCACCGAGCAAAAGAATGAGTGCTCTATTTCCTCAATTCGGAGATTAACGCAGATTCTTCCATATACATGATCCGTTGGTCCTTTTTTGAATTGATGAATTAAGAGAGAGAGAGAGAGTTCTTTATTGTACACCAACAAAAGAAACAATGCGAAACATTCAATACAAAAAAAAAAGTACAATTGACGGTCTTATCGCTAAGAGCGATCTCTTCGAGACAACCATCAGGTGGAAAAGAATCGTTTGGAAACTAATTACACGCATTGTATCAATCAATTGAAATATATATATACACATACACACTCATAGATACATATACATACACAAATTCAAAATTAAATGTAATTTGTTTTCAATTAAGTCAAATCTGATCAGTGCCGTTTCTGACAAAACATTTTATGAAAACGCTATAATCAATTGTCGTCAGCGAATACGAAAGTTTCTATTTATTTATTTGCATTCTCGTTTTGCCTGAATATTAAAACAGTATCGACAAACAAAATAATTTCATTTTTAACGGCCGTCTGGTGTAGTGGTAAGTGACATGGTCACTACACAAGGGGGTCGCGGGTTCGAATCCCGCCAAGGGAAGATATTTGTATGATAAATATAAATGTCTTTTCCAGGGTTATGGATGTATGTTAAATATATGTATGTGTGTGTAATAAAAATCTTACATTTATTTCCGTTATCTGGTACCTGTAACACAAGTTCTTTACGAACTTATCACGGGACCAGTTAACGTGGCGTGATTGTTAGTAAAGTATTTATTATTATTAGTATTTATTATTATTTCTCTAGATTTCACATTTCAATTAGCGCACGCGTTACATCTACACAATTGAGTATACGAACTCGTATCTCAAGGTCTCTCGTCTGTTCATTTAGTTGAACAAAAATACTAGAATGATTCCTGTTAATTGATAAAAAAAAAATTATTGCTTAGACAGGTGGACGAGCTCACAGCCCACCTGGTGTTAAGTGGTTACTGGAGCCCATGGACATCTACAACGTAAATGCGCCACCCACCTTGAGATATAAGTTCTAAGATCTCAAGTATAGTTACAACGGCTGCCCCACCCTTCAAACCGAAATGCATTACAGCTTCACGGCAGAAATAGGCAGGGCGGTGGTACCTACCCGCGCGGACTCACAAGAGATCCTACCACCAGTAAAATGATCAACTATGATAAAATTAATATCGTAATGGTCAACTATACAAATGAAAATTAAATATTTATAGAGGCATCACTAGTTAAATTAACACGAAAATGACTTTATGGACATAAGTATCTTAAACAAACAGCCTCAAATAATTAATTTAACATTAAAATAATCACTAATGAAAAACGCCGATAACTATCACAGTAATTAGTGACGTGTGAATGTATAAATAAAAGATAAATGGGTGTTATACGTGTACTAGTTTAATTATTAAATGAATTCCGAACGCATAGAAAGTGAAGGCATGCTTTTACTTTCATATAACGGCACCTCGCAGCACGACATCTTTTAATTCGATCAACATAAACGATCTTTGCAACAATGTTAAATGAAAGAATTAAAAGATTAAGCTTTGATATTTTCTTTCACGAGCAGAATTAATCGGTGGAGTCAACTTCCTGGGATATTTCTAGCAGTGATCTCCGGTTTGAACGTTATTGATATTGTTAAGAATTTATGTATTTAAAAATCTTGGCTTCCATCAAAGACACGTCGGCGACTTCACGGATTTAATTCATTAATGCTAAAAGTACAGCTTAGCGTATGTTAAGGATCGTCTTCGAATCTGATTTGATTTGTCCTGTTTTCGTATTAACAGATTTCTCTTATTGTTTATGTTTATCTGAAAAACTATTAGCCCAGCATTTCGTCTATTGAAGATATTTTGTGTCAATGCCCTAACCTCTACTCTTTATCTCTAAAAACAATAATACGAGTATATTGCCATTTGTGACCTTTTTTTTTCCTACCTATGCTGATAGCCTTGAGAGGCTATTTCAGCTTCACCCTAACGTGTAGGTGAGCTCACGGGGCTCAACCGGAGAGTTGCTAACACTGACCCTAGCAAGAGCAGTGCTTCGCAGTATCTACCGCCGGATCGGAAACGCGACCCACTGAGAAGATCCGGCGAGAAACTCAGTGGGCTGTGTCTATGGGTTAGTTCGCTCGTCGAGCCCTTCGTCGCAAGCGACGGGTTCGACGAGGACGGTGACCGGTGCTTGTGGTGCCTAAAAGTACCGTTAATGGATCAGGAGGATCCGTAATGACGTGCTTTGGGCGACGTCGACGGTTTACCATTCGGGCCATTTGTGACACGAACCGATATAATTGAGCGGTAGCCGAAACTGGGTTTGTAGCTAAAATTTAACTGTCTATAGTTACGACGTCCGTAATAACTAAATCAATTTTGATACTTTCATATTGTTACATGTCTGTCTTCAGAATATTGAAAATCCACATAGTTTTTCCTGTAAAGACGCAGTCACGTAATAAGCGTTTGCTTCGCTGAAAAACAATGGACTTCGATAGTCGATGCAACCTCAAATACAATTTCAAAGAACATACGTCACGATTTCAATATAGGTGACGCTATTTCTGTTATAATTTTAGAATAGATACGACGATTTCGCATATTATATGAGGTAAATATGTATGTAGTATACATACTTTAGTATGACTAATAATGACTGGTGAATTTCATTAGAGAATTATTAATGAATTACAATGTCAATGTCCTTTGAATTGTACTATATGTTTTGGCGTCTCTTATCTGCTTAGAGATAGTGAATGAAGAGAAAGTTAATGTCCTCTTTAAGATGTGATCTTCAACAGGTGACCCCAACGAAACGAGAAGTGATAGATTTACGCCTAGGGCCGCGAGGTCCTCTCTCTCTCTCTCTCTTACGAAAATTGCGCAGACGGAGGAGTATGCAATTTTTCCACACTTATAGAGAATATAGAGAAGAAGTGCACAATGCTAGTCAGTCAATTTGAAGGGCGGAGCAGCCGTTTTAACTATACTTGAGACCTTAGAACTTATATCTCAAGCTCATTTACGTTGTAGATGTCCATGGGCTCCAGTGATCACTTAACACCAGGTGGGCTATGAGCTTGTCCACCCATCTAAGTAATAAAAAAATAAAATAAAAAAACCACCTGTCTGTCTCGCAATGACAGTCGGTCGGTAGGATGTTGCCGTTTGAAGAGAAAATATTGATAATTATAATAATACATACTTATAAATTATAATTATAATATTATATCTATAATTATTGATATAATTATTTCCTTACATTATAACTTAGATTAGTTTTCGTTGTCGTGTTGTTTTGTCATATAAATGTAAGGAACGTTGTACAAATTCAGCACTATGTCTTGTTTTGTCGTGCGCACACAACTTATGTTGCAAGCCAGATTTTTTTTTTTTTTACTTCTGTTTTTTATGTATCTTTTTAGCTTGTAATGTGTATTGTGAGTCTAATAAATAAAATAAAATAAATAAGATAGCAGCACAAGATTCAAGGATTTTATCTTTTAGCGTCTCGTTGTGTATACACGCTAAACTATCGTCAAAGACAGTCGAAGCGGATGGGTTAAAGTAAAAATACAATGTTTGGCAAATTTTATGGGAAGGCAAATAATGAATGATTTCTTCTATTACAATTATCGTTTGTACTGGCAATAGGCATTAGTAAATTTAAAATATGGTTTTTATTCGAACTTCATAAGCTTTTATCACTTTTATCCTAAAACTGCGATCTTAAATTCTATGAAGTGCTTCAAAAAAGAGAAATAACTGAAACTTAAATATTGTTTAAATTTTTACCTTGAAGGCTTCGTTTATCATTTTAAATGTGAATTGTTATTGCAAATAATCTAATAGCTACTCAGGTTGACGTGCCTTAGAGTGTGTCGAGCACAGCTACTAACGTATGGACCACTTATTACGACTATCAAAACACCTGGTAGAACGAGCTATTAAGAGGAAGATCGAGGAGTAGAAAACGATGTCCAGAAATGACCTACAAACCAGCTTGCTTAGAAACCAGCACTTGTCTCCTGCTGAGGTAAGAACGAATCTCAAAGAAGTTCTACTAAGCACAAAAAACTATAAAAAGACAGATACCGTCCGGAATAATCAGACACTTGCCTTCTGGAAGCCACTTCTTGCTACAAGGCCATTGAGTAGCGATACTTATTTTTGCTTCCTACTATTTTTTTTGTTGTTGTACTAATTACAACGGCTACCCCACCCTTCAAACCGAAACACATTACTGCTTCACGGCAGAAATAGGCGGGGTGGTGGTACCTACCCGTGCGGACTCACAAGAAGTCCTACCACCAGTGAAAACTAATAACTAAAACTACTAATTGGATAAATGGTAGATTGGGATTAGCAAGGGGGAAACTTCATTCACAGATAAGTCCAGATTTTGCCTGAAGTCAGATAATCGAGTGTGGAAACGTCTCGAAGAAAAGTATGCTAAGTGCTGCATCATTAGAAAAGATATTTATTACGGTGTAGAATCACTTATGGTATGGGTGGGTGCGAGTGTTTGCGTGACACGTAGGAGCCTCTACGTCATCGAGAATGGATCACTAGCAGTGACACGATGTGAAACTGAGATGTAGTGTCAATTGCTCTGATAGATGGATTTACGACTTATGAGTTCGAATGCTTTGACGACCTTAACCGATGCTACAGGATAGCCAGCACGCTTGCTCTATTCAAACCTCATAGAGACTATTTGAGATGAGCTACGAAGCTAAGTCAAGAAAAAAATCCTGCTTTCTCTAATTTGACGGATCTTAAAAAGAGGCACAATGAAACACAATCTTTCTGTATTTCATTAATAACTTGATTATAGGCTTATAGGTTTTCGTGTATCAAGAGGAGTGGAAATAGCTCCAATAGCTAGAGGGGGTAATACTTAGTTGCTGATTATAGCTCACAGAGCTTTTCGTAAGTGATTATGAAGAACAAATTAATATGCTATTTCGAAAAGGGCACATTTCGCATATTTTGTCAAATACGTTTTTTCATATACATGTAGTTTTGAGGCTTACCTACACCCATTTTATAATAATTCCAGTAATTTTCAATTGCTAATTAACACTAATATATATTTCAAAAGTTAATATTTTAAATTTTACACTGCTTTAAAAAGTAATCAGTTTTTTTAATTTCCTGAACATTTTACATTTTCAGAGATGTGCCCTTTTCGAAATTGCATATTCAAATATTTTAAGTAGGTGGGTGCATATAGTCCATGATAAGATTATCCATTGAGACCAAGATCCTTTATCTTGGAGGCATCAACGCGTGGAGTTACGCGTGCGCGCGAAAACTTAAGTCTGCGAACTATATTTTTTTGCCGACGCGTTATTAAATTTGTGATTAAACACCAAACACGTTTTGAAATGTACCGGTAAGTAATTGACGCGAATATTTAGTTTTTATTGACGTTACATCATCTCGTTTGTAGGCGTTGCTGCGTCTGATCCGCAGTTAGTATCCATAGGTTTTCGTGTTCACGTCTCTGTGATCGCAGTGCCTATTTCACAGGAGGACATTGATAGAGGGTCAGCGCTGTTCAAAGTGATATTCAGCGTAATATTAACTAGTAGGTGAGCTCACGGGGATCAAACCTGACGACGTGCTAACACGAACCCTAGCAAGAGCCGTGCTTCGCAGAATCTACCACCTGTCGGAAACGCGACCCTCTGAGAAATCCGGCGAGAAACTCAGTGGGCTGTGTCTGAGGTAGACACAGGAATAGCGCCTGTATTTACTGTTTCATTTGGAACTGTTTTTAACTAGCATAAGCTGTGTGTTTTACGTATACTTTCGGCAAAGTGATCATGCGTTCCGGTTTATTTAAGGGTCATATTCGTTCGGATCTTGAAGGATTACTGACAAATGCCGGTAGAGACGCACGCTTTTTGAACTATAGCTGCACGATACCAGAAAGAAACTAACTAGGCAGCTAGTTCATCCTCTTCTAACGTTCGTGTCGAAAGTTTATAAAGAAACTTATCGTATCGGCTTCAGGGATGGCCGTCAATGGAATGCAACCAAATTTTCGACCTCATGACTTGACGAGGCGGTGGATACGTCAATGTTATTTAGGTTTTTTCTCAACAGCGAACGATGCGCTGCAGTGTGTGTTGTTTGATGTTGATAAACAAATATAATTGTGTCGTTAATTTTCCACTGAAAAGTAATTTAAAATCGAGACTCACCGTAATAAATAATTGAGTAGATTATAAAATATGAAAGCAAATAATTATAATGTTTTTGACGGCGTCGTATAAACATAATATCACAGTAATTAATGGAAGGTTGAATTTATATGGTGATCAACAAGTATATTTAGAAAAAAAAAACATGATAAACTAGTAATTATTCAATACACTCAACTTAGTGATACAATACGCTAATGAAATACGCTATCGATAAACACTATCGATACTTACTACGGAAAACAAGAAGATGAAACCGTGTATCCGTGCCATTTCAAAACACTACAACACTATACGTAAAACAACGTTTGGCGACTGACTTACGCTCGCACCGGTCACACAATAAATGCATTTCGACTTGTCCACATTAATTATATGTTGTATGACGTAGGCACGTGAAAATATCGATATCGAAACATGCACCGTGTGTCGCGACCGAATGACAACTGCCCAGTATGGCGGCCGCGGTGGCGTCTCGCTCCTTGTCGCATCGGCGCCGGTCACTACATTACAAAACAACCATTCAAACTTGATCCGTGTTTTCGCGATTAAGACCCCACGGTCCTCGTTGAAAACCATTAGCGCGGGGAGGGGAGAAGCTCTCTCGGTCTGGCTGCGTCCTCGACGCGGTTTCTCGAGTCGAGGTTGACCATTTCCAAGTTCAAAGTTCGTGGTATTTAACAATTAGAGTCCGGCATTGAAATCAATGGTTATTAGTCCTGTTTAAAGTAAAACAAAGGCTTACGGCGATAGCGTGTCATTCATTAATAGTGAATTTAGTAAAATTTAATAAGTTTTAATCGTAATTGTAATCGAAGTTTGTTAAAAGCTAAAGTCAGTTCTTCGTAAAAAAAAACATTAGCATTGAAGTAAGCTCAAACATAAACATTTGAAGTAAGCTCTCTTTTCAAATTTGCAGACAGCGCAAGGTCGTAGCTTAATGAAGGTCGCTAATGAGCTTTGATTAACAAATTACGTCTTTCAATTTTAATTTCTTCCCGATAATTCGACCTCATATTTCAAGGTTGGCAAAAAATTATGTTGGTGTGTCTATTAACGTGGATATAATTTGAATTTCTTAGAAGAATAAACTAGCTCACGGCTCACCTGGTATTAACTGGTTACTGAAGCCCATAGACATTGACAAAGTAAATGCTGCTACCTACTTTGAAACGTAAGTTCTAAGTCTCAGTTTTATAGTAATGGCTACGTCATCCTTCAAACCGAAATGCATTACTGCTTCACGGTAGGAATAGGTTGTTGTTGTTGAATTTCCGAGAGAGCCGCAAAGGTTGATTTGTTTAAACTTCTATTCACTTCTTCTGTTCTAACTTCACTGAACTAACTTCTGTTCACTTTGTAACTGCTCTATTGATATCTCATATTATAATTACTAGCTTTT